>NC_138533.1:8520123-10920123 GCF_964234715.1 Podarcis melisellensis
CCATGAGATGAGACCCTGTCTGGAATGGGCCAATAATAAGGCATGGTGACGACTGGAGTCTAGCCCCATATGGAGAGCCTTTCCAGCTGACCACTGTAGGAGGACAGGATACTGGGGTCGATGGACCTTAGTTCAGAATCACCAGGGTTTCTTCTTACACTCTAGCCTTGGGTCAGCGAATACCAGTCTACTGGGATGTGCAAGGGAGGAGAGGGTTATGTTCTTCATTTGCTCCAACTTCAGAGCTGCCGCCGCAACTCAGAATAAGACAGTGTGGTGTAGTGGTTAGAGTAGAGCTGGGAGATCAGGGTTCAAATCCCCTCTCAGCCATGAAGCTCGCTGGGCAACCCTGGAACAGTTGCTGCTCTGCTTCCCAGCCTCGCCTACCTCACAGGGTTGTTGTGTTGGGATTAAATGAGGAGGAAAATGTACACCACCTCAGGCAAGGTGGGGATATACAGTGGCGTAGTGTGGGTTGTCAGCACCTGGGGCAAGGCAAGTAATTTGCACCCCCTAACCCGTGGATTTGCGCCCCCTAACTTGTGGATTTGCGCCCCCTAACCCTAACCCCACCTCCAGATGTTGCGCCCAGTGCGGCCGGGCCCCCCTGCACCCCCCACGCTACGCCACTGGGGATATAAATGCAATCTAGCCATCAATCAGGAATTAGTCCAAGTCTTTAGGAGAGCGGGAGGACAAAGGAAGCCAGCAAGATCATCCAAGGGGCTGGGAGAATGAGAGAGCGCTTGCAAAGGGAAGTGTGTGGCTCTTTAGAACCAGATCAGAGCAAACACAACCAGGTTGCCACCTCCCATTCTCTGCTATCTTATCTGCAAGTGAGAACCAGGCTGACCTGAACTTGTAGGTTTGAGAGGGAAACAGAGCTGGCAACCAGGGATCCAGAGACATATTTTAGCATGTGATTTGGGGTGTTTATTCCGCCAGGAGATGAAACATGCTGGATCAGAAACTGCTTTTAGGATGTATCTATCTTAGACCAAGTTGGCCAGGCAGCCACAGGAGGCAGAGATAGAGCGTTGGGGAGAAGGGGGGGGGACTCTGCTGCCACTTGTACCACCAGGACCCATCACATGGAACCAATTGCATCATTCCTTGGATATGAGCCAAACAAAACCAGAAGATGTTCCCCACTTGCTGAGGAACAGAATTCTTTGCTAATATCCAGATCTGACACACTTAGTCTGTTAGATTCATCAATGTAAACATTTGCTATTGACTGGGGGTGGGGGGAGAGAACCCTGTTAAAATGTTAGAGAGAGAAGGAGAGAGAGAGGCGCAGAGAGGATCAGAGTTGGGAGAAGGTTCAAGGGTCATCTAGTCTGACCCCCCATGGACATCTGCAATAATTTTTCCAGGGAGGGGAGCATAAAAATTGGGGCAGGTGAGAAGTAAAATACTGAAATTGAGGAGCAGGCTATTTCCAAATTATTTTTCATGCAATTTGAACGTGTTGGTTCAGGTCCTATGTTCTGGGGAAACAAAACAAGTTTGCTCTAAACTAAGAAAGAGCCTTCCAAATATTTGAAGATGGTACTGGACCGTAATGAGAACAGAGGATGCTCCTTTATAGCAAGGAAGATCATTGGTCCATCTGGCTCAGTATTGCCTACACTGACTGGCAGGGTCACTCTAGGGTTTCAGGCCGGGTTCACTCCAAGCCCTGCCCAGAGATGATGGGATTGATCCTGGGACCTTCTGCATGCAAGATGCATGCTCTACCAATGAGCCACACCCTTTTCTCCAGTTGCCGCTTCTCTGGGCTATGTGCATCAAATGCCACAAACCTCTGGACATTCCCCATCTGACCAACATTCCATCCCTTCCAGAATTCTACTGCCTGCAGCAGCCAATCAGAAGCCTCCGAGAAGCCCTTCCCTATCAGACCAAAATTCCATCTAGCCTAGCATTCCGCTGCCACAGCAGCCAATCAGAAGCCTCTGAGCCCTTCTGCATCAGACCAACATTCCATCTAGCCCAGCATTCCGCTGCCACAGCAGCCAATCAGAAGCCTCTGAGCCCTTCCGCATCAGACCAACATTCCATTAAGCCCAGCATTCCGCTGCCACAGCAGCCAATCAAAAGCCTCTGAGCCCTTCCGCATCAGACCAACATTCCATCTAGCCCAGCATTCCGCTGCCACAGCAGCCAATCAGAAGCCTCTGAGCCCTTCCGCATCAGACCAACATTCCATTAAGCCCAGCATTCCGCTGCCACAGCAGCCAATCAGAAGCCTCCAAAAAGCCCGCAAGCAGGGCAATAAAGAAACCGACCTCTAGCTCTTGCCTCCCAGGAACTGGTATTCAGAAGGAGGTTCCATAGAGCTATTGTTCATGAGCAGTAGCCGTTGACAGGCAAATTCATGGATTATTCATTTCATTTTATTTTTCCATTTAAGTAAGCGGCCATCACAGCAGATGTTGTGACAGTGAGTGGAGTACAGTTATTATGCTCTGCAATGCTGACAGGGCAGGATTTTGGATAATAGGCGGATGGTACTTTCCCCACACTGGCGCCATCAGAGTGGGACTTCGGGGCAGAAGTCCAGGGCCCCACTCAGTGGACTGGGCAGCCAAGGTCCCCTGATACACCAGGCCTGGCTGAGCACATTTTGGAGGAGGTAATGTAATGCACATTACTATCTAAAGACCCCCCCAAGACCATTAAGTCCAGAGTATAACATTGCCTAACCACTGCTGATTCTACACTGTGTGAATAAAACATGCCCCGTGGCTCTCCGGAACAAACTGTATGTGTTTCCTTGCCTTTGGAATACACTGGTACCTCGGTTTTACATACGGTTCAGGTTACAGACTCCGCTAACCCAGAAATAGTACCTCAGGTTAAGAACTTTGCTTCAGGATGAGAACAGAAATTGTGCTCCAGCGGCGCAGCGGCAGCAGGAGGCCCCATTAGCTAAAGTGGTGCTTCAGGTTAAGAACAGTTTCAGGTTAAGAACGGACCTCCGGAACAAATTAAGTACTTAACCTGAGGTACCACTGTACCGGTACCGGTACTTCTTTTTTTTTTTCACTGCTAAGGAAACCAAGCCCATTAATTGCCTAAATATCTTATGATTAAGAGACCCCTAAATGGACAACAGAAAAAATGTTGGGGAAGATGCAAGTTCTTACTAGGTGGGATGAAGGCCAGGGTTAGGGATGTCGCTGGACTACAACTCCCATCATCCCTGATCCCTGGCTGTGCTAGTTGGGGCTGATGGGAGATAGAGTCTCAACAACGTACAGAAGGCATCCACTTGAGGACGAGATTCTTAAAAAATAAAATGCATAGAAATGGATCTCTGAAAGATCCAACCCTCCAGCGAAAAAAGGTAAGTGCATTTTTTCTTTCAAAAACCATCAAGTTTCTAGTCCTTAGGAAAAGGATGGGATAGCTCAAGTCCTCCAGACACTGTTGGCCATACACCAACACAGCGATTGGGGCCTACAAGACCTTAATGTGTGCTCATTACTTACAGCAGAAGTTGGGGAGCCTCTGGCAACTCCAGATGTCGCTGGACTCCACTTCCCATCAGCCCCAGCCAGCATGGCCGATGCTCAAGGATGATGGGGGTTGTAGTCCAATAACACCTGGAGGGCCACAGGTCCCCCACCGCACCCCTGCAATAGTGAGAGAGCCAAGAATAAAGTGGGTCACAATAGTGAGCCATAATAGCCGCCTCTGGCCTCTTATGGAAGCAGGAATCACGCCAGACGCTCTTCTCACACCTTAATAATTCCTCAACCTCTTCCTTTCCTCTCTAGCTGGATGAACTTCAGGAGGTGCTGGAGAAGCTGCAACATAAGAAGGTCTCCACTTGGGAGAAGAAATTCAACCAAGTTCCCAAGGTACCGGGTGCTGCCTGGATAGTTGCCGATAGATGCAGGGGATGAGGGCCAGGGAGGGAGGGATTGGTGCAAATGTGGGACCAGTATTGTCCCACTTCACACAGGCAAGGTTTCCCCCAAAGGATTCTGGGAACTGTAGTTTGTTAAGGGCCCTGAGGATTGTGGGGGGAAAACCTGTATCTCCCTCACAGAAATACAATTCCCAGAGTTCCCTGGGAAGAGGGATTAATAGCAAAACTGGTCCGCCCTTCACCCTTAACAGTGGTGCACCCCTTGTACAAAGACCCAGGGGATGCTGGTGCCCATTGGGCTTGATAGGGCGCGAAGCTGGGAGCCCAACAGCAGGTGGCGCCAGAGCAAATGGCTGACGGAACTAGAGCCAGCTTGGGCCAAGTAATCCTGGCTCTGCTCTTCTCCTCCTCCCTCGATAAAGGCAGCACAAAATAAATCACTGGGCAAAGTTTAAAGCAAGCTTCCTCAACTGTGGCCTTCCAGATGTTTTGAGACTACAATTCCCAGCATCCCTGACCACTGGTCCTGCTAGCTAGGGACCATGGGAGTTGCAGGCCAAAAACATCTGGAGGGCCGAGATTGAGGAAGCCTGGTTTAAAGAGTTATGGCTAGCTGGCTAAATTAGTCCTATTTGGGCCAGCGAGGAGACCAGGGGAGAATTAGCTGTGGGATCCCAGAGCGGGTAATCTTCATAAAAAGGGGAGGGGGAGGTAAGGAAGGGGAATAAAAGATCAGGCTAAGTTCAAATTGAAAGCCAGGCGGAATAGCTCTGTCTTACAGGCCCTGCGGAAGGACGTTAAACCCTGCAGGGCCCTGGTCTCATGGGACAGAGCATTCCACCAGGTCGGAGCCATCACTGAGAAGGCCCTCAATAGCGATGGGAATAGTTAAAACAGCTTCCGGTGAACTGTGGGGTGCTCAAATTAAATTCCAGTCGCTTGTCCTCATTGGTCCAGGAATGGTCAGGACATCTGGGAACTGTAGTTTGTTATGGGCACCGAGTTCTCAGGAGGAGAGCCCTGCTCTCCCACCCCAGAACTACAATTCGCAGAGTTCCCTGGGAAGAGGGATTGACTTTTTCAACCATCCTTTTCTCACAGTGTTCCTTCGGTGACCTGTGTGCCGTCAGGAAAGGCGCCCGGATCGGCAAGCTCTGCAACTGCCCCCGTGGATCAGCCTGCAATGCTTTCCTCCTCAAGTGCTTGTGAAATTATGGGATTTCGCGCCACACCTGTCCCTCCCCACCTGTGTCGGCGACTTCCCGCTTCCTGCCTCATTGCAACACACCAGCTCCATAAGGGGGCAGGTTGTGATCCGGGGAAGTGGGCAAGCTTCAACGGAACCCTGGAACCAGGCTGGGGAAGAAATAAAAGGGAGCTTCTGAGCATGTGCAAAGTGGTTTTTTTTTCTGGAAATCTATGGGTGGGTGCTAAAGGGAGGGGGCAATAATTCAGGTTAAAGGAGGTGGGTGACACAGCCTGAATGGCTGGAAGACCAGGAAAAGGGAAATCATATATTTAAAATACAAAACATTAAGATGTATACCAATAATAATAATAATAATAAATTATTTGTACCCCGCCCATCTGGCTGGGTTTCCCCAGACACTCTGGGCGGCTTCCACAAAGTTCAAAAATACACTAAGATGTCACACATTAAAAACTTCCCTAAACAGGGTTGCCTTAAGATGTCTTCTGAATGTCAGGTACAGTGGTGCCTCGCAAGACGAAATTAATCCGTTCCGTGAGGCTCTTCGTATAGCGGTTTTTTCGTCTTGCGAAGCAAGCCCATTGACAGCTTAGCGGATTAGCGCTACAGCTGTCAAGCGGCTTCCAGCGATCAGCTGTTAAGCGGCTTATCAGCGGAACAGCTGATGAGCGCTTAGCGGCTTAAAAAAAGGAAGAAAAAAGCGAAAAAAACCCGCAGGGGGATGCAAGATTTTTTTCGTCTTGCGAAGCAACCCCATAGGGGAATTCGTTTTACGAAGCGCCTCCAAAACGGAAAACCCTTTCGTCTAGCGGGTTTTTCGTCTTGTGAGGCGTTCGTCTTGCGGGGCACCACTGTAGTTGTTTATCTCTTTGACATCTGATGGGAGGGTGTTCCATAGGGTGGGCGCCACTACCAAGAAGGCCCTCTGCCTGGTTCCCATAGCTTTGCTTCTCGCAATGAGGGAACCGCCAGAAGGCCCTTGGTGCTGGACCTCAGTGTCCAGGCAGAACGATGGGGGTGGAGACTCTCCTTCAGGTATACTGGACCGAGGCCGTTTGGGGCTTGAAAGGTCAGCACCAACACTTTGAATTGTGCTCGGAAACATACTGGGAGCCAATGCAGGTCTTCTAAGACCGGTGTTATGTGGTCTCAGCGGCTGCCCCCAGTCACCAATCTAGCTGCCGCATTCTGGATTAGTTGTAGTTTCCGGGTCACCTTCAAAGGTAGCCCCACGTAAAGCGCATTGCAGTAGTCCAAGCGGGAGATAACCAAGGGATCCTGCCTGGCGCTGTGATTCTGGACAGCAGAGGTACATTTCTCCAGCCACAATGAACACGATGAACATTAGCGCAAGGAATGCACACCACATCAGTAGCAGCAGCAAAAAGGAAGAGGTGCTTCACAACCATTTCATGGTTTTATTAAATGCTAGACTGGCAGGTCTGTGTTGAGATGCCCTGGTCAGGCTTGCAGCTGCTAGCAAACCGTCCAGCCACCCTAATCTTGAAGGCTCACATCCCCTCAGTGCCCATGCACTTTCCCAGAAGAGGACTACTCAATTCCTGCCCTGTGTATTGGCTATTTCGTACCTTCTGGCTGGTCAGTGAAAGCAATAGGATGCTGTGCGTGACACAGAGGCCTTTGATTTCATCCAGTGGGGATCAGTAACCTCACAATGCAAACGACACTTGGGAGTTTGCTTCTAGCTACTCCCACCCGCCTTTGGGTTTCAAAGATTTGGGGCTCTTGTGCCATGAACTCCCAGTGGCCCCTCTTAACACAGAAGAACATAGGAAGCCACCTAATTTCGAGTCAGGCCATTGCTCCATCTAGCTCAGCTTTGTCTATACTGACAGGTAGAGACCCTCCAAGTCTCCCTCAGACCTACCTGGCAATGCCAGAGGGTGAATCCGAGAGCTTCTGCACTCAAAGACGAGTGTGCTGCCTGCAAATTTTCACACATTGCTTTTGATTTCACAGGTGTTCCACACACAAAAAAATCAGAAAGAGAGGTGGGCTTGAGGCACTGGGCTTTTTGTCACTCTTGCCCACTCACAAACCGCCCCGCCCCACGACAATGGAACGCCTAAATTCCCTGTCCTCTCAAGCCCAGAGCTCTGGGCATGGCCCACCCACCCAAAAAAGAATCCTGGGAACTGTAGTTTTTTTAAGGGTAATTCTGTGGTGGGTAAACTACATCTCCCAGGATGCTTTGGGGGAGCCCTGGGCATTAAATGTGTGGTGTGTATGCAGGCCAAGCTGACAAAATGCAAAAGTTGTGGCCAAACCCAAGGCATAGAGGTTTCACCAAGGTGCCCCATTCCACCCTTTACCATCTCTGCTCCCCAGTTTTTTTCCCAAATGCAGAATTTTGCCTGCTCTGGCCTCAGTTCCACCAAGCTAAACAGATCCAGTTCTGTCCCATTTGGCTTCTGCTGGGCCACACAAATCTGCCAGCACAGAAAAAGAAAAGAAAAATCTATTTGCCAGCACTGGTTACAAAGCAGAGCTCGCACGTTCGGAAAGCTTCATCGTGCTTTTAATCACATTGAGGTTTCTTACAGAGGAATCCTGTAGGGACGGCTGTTTAAAATAAGCCACAGTAAAGTTCTGGCGGCACCCCGCACCCCACCCCAGACAATACGCAGGACGGCTTTTTCAAAAAGCCAAAATAGAGCTACATTTTCCACACCCTCAAAATGAAAGGGCTTTGGAACTGCATGAATAAGGGCAGAGATCAGTCACTTTCCTTACAAGATTTAGAGATACTCGCTGGGGTTTCTGGTCTTTAATAAAACAGTGGTATGACTAGGGAGGTGCTGGGCTTGCTCCTTTGAATCCAACAGAGTCTAGAGAGGCCGAGGAGTTTGCAACAGATTGAGGCCACGCAGCAAACCAAGTCAGGATGCACCACAGACAATGTGGGGAGCGGGACTGTTCTTCGTACAAGTGCCCAGGGTGTACAAAGCAAGTTGCCCGTGTTTCAGTGCAACAGTTTCAGTCCAAGTGCCTTCAGGTCCAAGGTGTGGGAAGCAGCATTCCCCAGTGGCCAGAAGTGAAGGGGGGCAAATACTTTCCAATGAGGACGGGGTGCCCGTTCTCTCCTCCACACAGTCCAATGGAAGATTCGTTCCCACCGCTGCCCCCCAATCGCTGCCGCTAGGTTCTGTTCCGAAAAGAGCGGCGAGAGATCCCGGCGCCACTAGATGGATTCTATCTGCTTGCGCACTTTCTCCAAGGCTCTGCGGTCGAGCATGCGCTGCCGACATACCACCATCAGGGCGAAGACGGCCGCCACGCCAAGCATGGCGCCCTCGAACTTCCAGAAGATGCGAGCTTCCATCTCCATGGAACGGCAGCTGCAAGGAGAAGGCAAGGTGAGCGCGACCCTCTGCTGATGGAGACACAGAGGAGGGAGCATGCAGAAGGGAGTGGTGTGCGTTCCCATCCCAACATGCCCCACACGACACAACAGGTGTTGGTTAGGCCCTTCACCTGGAGTCGAAGCACAGAACGCATCAGAGAGGTGAGTTAAAACAGGCTGGCTGCTCCCTCTAGTGGCAAACTGAAGAGCCAAGTGCCGCGGCTATGTGACTAAAATTTGAAAGGGGCAGAGGGACTGAGAATAATAATAATAATAATTTATTATTTATACCCCGCCCACCTGGCTAGGTTTCTCCAGCCACTCTGGGCAGCTTCCAACAGAATATTAAAATACAATAACCTATTAAACATTAAAAGCTTCCCTAAACAGGGCTGCCTTCAGATGTCTTCTAAAAGTCTGGTAGTTGTTTTTCTCTTTGACATCTGATGGGAGGGCGTTCCACAGGACGAGTGCCACTACCGAGAAGGCCCTGTGCCTGGTTCCCTGTAACTTGGCTTCTTGCAGAGAGGGAACTGCCAGAAGGCCCTTGGCGCTGGACCTCAGTGTCTGGGCAGAACGATGGGGGTGGAGACGCTTCTTCAGGTATACTGGGCAGAGGCCGTTTAGGGCTTTAAAGGTCAGCACCAATAATTTGAATTGTGCTCAGAAACGTACTGAAACGAGATGAAAGCTAGCTCATGGAAACTCTGGCGTTTGCAGAAGAACAAATATTGGGTGGGATCTTCAGGGATTAGTTCCCCCTGCAAAACAAGCCTGCTCAGCGGCCATGGAATGCTGTCTGTCAGGAGGAACAGAAAACCAGCGGGAGGGTAGGAATGGGAGGGAGTATTCCTGACAGACGGGAGAGCTGGTTGGCTGTCACCAGGGCAGGGGTATTCAAAAAGAGAAGAGAAGAGAAACCTTCTTGCTTCTCAGCTTTCAGACTGCCATGATTTCCCCCCTTTAACCCAGAAGCTTACAGGGCCCTTCCTGCTTCAGAAGGAAGTTGTTAGCAGCACATCTGAGGGCCATCGAGTCCAACCCCCTGCAGTGTAGGAATCTCAGCTAAAGCATCCATGGCGGATCAGTTACAGTAGGGGCTGCAGGGCAGTGGAATTGCAGGTAAGAGATTTCAGGCAAGAGGCAAGATCAGAGACACATCCCAGCCAGGCACAGCCAAGGAGGCTATGAATCAGGGCTGGTGAGGTGTGTGGCCTGAAGAGAGCCTTAAGGGCCAGATAAGAAAGCTTTGGAGGGCCGCCTCTCACTGCCAGAGGCTCGCCTTCACCGCCTTCCTGTGCAACTGATCTTTGACATTAGTAAGCACCCCTTGCTCCAGCAGGGTCTGCTGCTGGCCACTGTCAGAGGCAGCACCCCAGGAGGCAAGGCACACTGCTCTTCTCCTCCCAGTGAGCTCACCTCTTGTATTCCCCCTTCTTGGAAGCGCTGCAGTTGATCTGCTCAATGAAGCCCGTCACGCTGCATTCTGGCATCGTTTTCTACAACCGAGAGCACATGTTTCATTAAATAACACAGCTGCCAAGCGCATGCGATTCAGTGCTTCAGAAAAGCTGTTGCAATAACCAACCGAGGAGCTGATCACTTCTGACCGGGGCATGGGGAACCCACCCCTTCCCCATTCTGGTTTAATAGAATATTGGCTTTGCATCACACAAAGGACCCGGGTTCAACCCGCAATGGCATCTCTGGGGCTGAAAGACAGCCCTGCCTGAATCCCTGGAGTGCTCCTGCCAGTCAGTTTGAAGGCAATAATGAGCTTGATGGACACTGGTCTGAGTCACCGTTAAGGCAGCTTCCTATTTAAGTTAGCCTTTTATTCAGAATCTTGAGGACTAGCATCTTTATTTTTAAAGGAATACAATATAGATCAGTGATAAAAGCATCTGGTTTGTATGCATAAGGTCCCAGGTTCAACCCCTGAGATCTGCCTGTAGGGCTAGGAAAGATTCTCCATCTGATACCCTGGAGAACCGTGACCTGTCAGTGTAAACCAGGGGTCAGCAACCTTTTTCAGCAGGGGAGCCTGTCCACCGTCCCTCAGACCATGTGGTGGGCTGGACTATATTTTGGGGGGAAATAATGAACGAATTCCTGTGCCCCACAAATAACTCAGAGATGCATTTTAAATAAAAGGACACATTCTATTCATGTAAAAACACGCTGATTCCCGGACTGTCCGAGGGCCAGATTTAGAAGGCGATTGGGCAACCCCGGGCCTTAGGTTGCCTACCCCTGGTGTAAACCATACTGAGCTCAGTACTGGCCTTGACATCATTCTACCTTCTGTGTTATTATTGTATTGAAGCTTCTGTGTCCATTATCTTATTTTACGCCACAGTGGATAAGATATGTTTGAAAGTGGGAACATCAATCTCTTTTGCACATATTTTAGCAAGCAGTTAAGGCGTTTCATTTTTACCCTTGCCCAACTTTTTGTTCCTGTTGGGAGGTTCACTTACCGCCTGGAAACTCTGGCAGGGAGCGCACTGCTGGGTCACCACGAAATCCTCGCTTTGCCAACACGGCGTGGCCCCAGGCAAACTGGCTGCAGGAAGCCAAAGAGCAGATCAGGAGTCAGCTTCAACAATACAGACACACACAGCTCTTTATGCAGCGCAGAGTTAAGCTACACAACTCATGCTTGCAAGCGGCGGCAGCGGGCACTAACTTGGATGGCTTTAAAAGAGGCTTAGGCAAATCCATGAAGGAAAATGCTATCAGTGTTTTTACTGGCTAGATAGGCCATTGGCCTGACCTGGCAGAACTGCTCTTAGTTTTCTCCCTCTATCATAACATTAGAACTCGTAGGCATCCAATAAAGCGGAACATTGGAAGATTCAGGCCTGATCCGCAGTGCACAGTTAACCTGCGGAACTCATTCCTGCAGGAAGCAGAGATAGCTGTTAATTTAGATGGCCTCAAAAAAGGATTAGACACATTCATGGAGCTGGACCATAAAGAAGGCTGATACCCAAAGAATTGATGCTTTTGAATTCTGGTGCTAGAGGAGACTCTTGAGAGTCCCATGGACTGCAAGAAGATCAAACCTCTCCATTCTGAAGGAAATCGGCCCTGAGTGCTCACTGGAAGGACAGATCCTGAAGCTGAGGCTCCAAGACTTTGGCCACCTCATGAGAAGAGAAGACTCCCTGGAAAAGACCCTGATGTTGGGAAAGATGGAGGGCACAAGGAGAAGGGAACGACAGAGGACGAGATGGTTTGACAGTGTTCTCGAAGCTACCAGCATGAGTTTGACCAAACTGTGGGAGGCAGTGGAAGACAGGAGTGCCTGGCGGGCTCTGATCAATAGGGTCACAAAGAGTCGGACACGACTAAACTACAACAACAAAGGCTATCAACGGCTACTAGTCACAATGGCAACGTTCTGCTTCTACTGTCAGAAGCGGCAATACTTTAGAGCATTATATGCTAGGAATTTTGAAGGTGGGCAGAGAACTATTGATGTCAGGCTTCCAAGACACCTGGTTGGCTACCGTAAGAACAGGATGGTGGACTAGATGGGCCAGTGGCCTGATCCAGCCATAGGGCTCTCCTTACATTCTGCTGAGCATCATACTCAAGGGTGTTTTGAGAAAATTAAGGGCCACACAGCCAGGGAAATGACACGCATTCAGATCTTTTTCAGCACCATTTTATGATACCTCTCCTGCCCTCCACTCCATCTCGGTTCTTCCAGACAAAAAAAAAAAACTAGAAAGCAAACTACAACACAATCTCAAATAGCCAAAACAGATACAATTATCCTCTCTCACCTGGGTTTTTCCCATCACTTTCCAAAGCCACTTCAGCCAACCTGCAAACAGGACAGAAAAAGAAGGAGAGAGAGAGAACATTGCAGAGAGATTAAAATGAGAGGTAATGGGGACAACAGGCTAATCTGTCACTTTAAAGACAATTGTGGGCAGTCCTGGTGGATAAAACCAAAAGCCTATCTAGTGCCGTTTCTCACAGTGACCAATCTGTTGCTCCAATGAAGTCCACAGGTAGGGCATAAAAGCCACAGCTCTCCCACAAGTTTGTCCCCATCATCTGATTAACAGAGTCAGCTCCAGTTAAATTGGTGGGAAAAATAATTAAAGATCACGTTGCAAGATACAAAGAAGAACAAATCTTGGTGAAGAAGAATCACACAGCTTCCGCAAAAGCACAAGGCTTGAGACTTTGTAGCTTAGGGGGTAAGGGGGGGAACCATTACTTTTTAAAGTGATATCTCACTGTTTTCAATGTATGGTGTGAACATGGTTCCAGGCAAATACATTTAGAGAATCCTTAGTGTTGGTTGCTGCCTTCAGTAATGCACCTAAGATAAAATATCTCGTCAGGTGCAGATGGTCATTTTCCTCTCGTTTTGTTTCTTAGACACGACTTGCAGCAGAGCATCAGACACTTAATCTTAATGTTGTAAGCCAAAAACGGCTTATCTTCTGAGTTAAAAGGGATCCCTGACCACTAGGTCCAGTCGCGGATGACTCTAGGGTTGCGGCGCTCAACTCGCTTTACTGGCCGAGGGAGCCGGCATACAGCTTCCGGGTCATGTGGCCAGCATGACTAAGCCGCTTCTGGCGAACCAGAGCAGCACACGGAAACGCCGTTTACCTTCCCGCCGGAGTGGTACCTATTTATCTACTTGCACTTTGACGTGCTTTTGAACTGCTAGGTTGGCAGGAGCAGGGACTGAGCAACGGGAGCTCACCCCGTCGCGGGGATTCTGATCGGCAAGCCATAGGCTCTGTGGTTTAACCCACAGCACCATCCACGTCCCATTATCTTCTGAGTTATGCCAATACAACTCGAGAGTCAAGAGGAGTTAGGAGTCCATTGTTGTTTACTGCAAAGCAATAGGTTACAGTCGAATCTTTTCGCAAAACTGCAACCCCGCCCCAGAGTCAGGGCGGTGGTATTTATAACATTTCAAACGGATGTCCAATCCTGCATTGCCAGGGATTGGACTAGAATGTGTTTCCCAACCTTGTGCCTCCAGCTGTTTTTGAACTACAATTCCCATCATCCCTGACCACTGGTCTTGCTAGCTAGGGATGATGGGAGTTGTAGGCCAAAAACATCTGGAGGCCCAAGGTTGGGAAACACTAGATGAATCCCTTCCAACTCTATAATTCTATTATTATTTGTTTACCAAATTCTTCTCCCAGAATTACATTTTCCAGAGCTCCCAAAGAAGAGAGAGCGCTTGCTAAACCACTCCGGGAATTGTAGCTGGGGGGGGGGGGGGAATAGGCGAGTCACCTAAGGGCTCTCAACACCCTTAGCAAACTACATCTCCCAGAATTCTTTGCGGGGAAGCCATATAAAATATAATGGTATAAAAGCGATTTAAAGGTACAGTGTGGACTCGCCCTTGCGGCGCTCAGGTGACCACCATTCACTTGGAAGCCCCACTTTCCCCTTCCCCAAAAATGCCCGAGGCCCTCCACCCACCCTTAGCCCCTCATAACTCACCCGGGGGCAGCAACGACGAAGCCCACAAGCGCAGCTATAGCCAGGCGCCATCTTGGCCCCATCATTGTTATGAGGCGGGGCTTCCTGGCACCTACTTCCGCCTCACTCATAACGCTCACGCGGGGCATTCTGGGAAGAAGGTTGTTGTTTGCCCCCTTACGCACGCACTGCGCACGCGCGGGCCGTTTCCGGGGAGGGGAGGAGTTCAGTTCTGCCTCAAAGAGGTTTCAGCCCAGTCTCTATGATGCCTTTATAGTGATTTCCGGTCCTCTGCCGCAGCTGGGAGGAGCCGCCATGTGCGGGGCAAAGAGTGGTTGTTGAGAGTTTGTAGGAAATTGTTAGGAAGTGAAATGATGAGAGCGACGAGGACGAGACACTTTCTTTTGCCACGGGGGGTTCAAATAATCAGGTCCTCTAACCTCGCGCCTAGGGAGCGTAAAAACTTTAGAACCTTTTTTAATGTATGTGTTATGTACTGAAGTTCTCACCCTGGGCCAGCAGGGGGATACTGTAGATAGTTATGCAAATGAAGGATCGAAAGTGACGTTCAATGATTGGATAGTTTTAGAAAGTTGTTACAGTAACGTTGTACTGGAGCTCTATATAAGCAGGCTGACTGATCCCTTCAGTTCAGTTCTGTTTCAGCTTACAAATAAAGAGCTGCTTTGGAAGAATTGCTGTGTCGTCTGATATGTTCACCCACAACTTAACAGTACGCAACCACAGCGGCTATAACTTTAATAGCAAAAAACTGGAATGGTGACTCAATCCCCACAAAAATTGACTGGCAAGGGAAGATGATAGAATATTTAGAACTTGCAAAAATAAATGGAAGAATAAGAGGGAAATCAAACCAGAAAGTGAGTAAGGATTGGATAATATTTAAAGAATATCTTAAAAAGTACTGTGACAATGCAAATCTCCTGACAGATTCAGACTGAATCTTGAATTACAAGGAAATTGTAAAAGCAAAAATTTCTCTTGATATGCAACAGGAAAAAACAACAAGAAGTGCGTATAGACCAACAATGCGTAAAAAGTACAATAAGGTGAATCGGAAGTCAGTGTGTGTAATGTTAAACGATATGTTGTTACCGTTAGTGTCTATGGTTTGTTTGTATTGCTTTTTGGTTTATGTTTTATGCAAATTGTTTTGCAATAAATGAATTAAACCAGGCATCCCAAACTCGGCCCTTCAGATGTTTTAGGACTTCTTCTTCTTCCTCTTTGGCGATCACTCATAGCTGAGTAAGATTGTCTTCCATGAACACGGTTTTAACAATGAGTCCGTAAGTGACTGTGGAGGCCAATTCTGGATCCACACATCCTTCCACAGTGGGGACATAGGTTTCCGGGTGTGAGTTGATCACAGTGTGGATTTGCCAAGCGTGCCTTCCTCCTAGCACATTTTGCCCTTGTGTCCTGAGTTCAAATGTCTTCAAAGCCCATGACACCTTTGGTAAAGGCTGTTCTCCAACTGGAGTGCTTGCAGGCCAGTGTTTCTCGGTTGTCAGTGTTTATACTACATTTTTAAGATTTGCCTTGAGACAGTCAACTTGGGACTACAACTTCCACCATCCCTAGCTAATAGGACCAGTGGTCAGGGATGATGGGAATTGTAGTCCCAAAAAACATCTGGAGGGCCGAGTTTGGGGGGTGCCTGAATTAAACAAACTCCTGCGAAGACCCAAATCTGCCTGCAGATCTGCAGGTGCGACCTTCTTGAAATGCCTCCTCCCGCGAGGGAGACAGATGGACAGGTAAAAGGCGGGAGAAAGGAGACTGGAAACCCTTCCAAACACACAGTGAAACTGGTTTAACTTGCCAAGCTAAGTCTTGTGTGTGGAGGCATGATATACTTGTGAAGCCTAGAAACTGGAGGTTGTAAATCAGGCATAGGCAAACTCAGCCATCCCGATGTTTTTGGGGACTACAATTCCCATCATACCTGACCACTAGTCATGTTAGCTAGGGATCATGGGAGTTGTAGTCCCAAACCATCTGAAGGGCCGAGTTTACCTATGCCTGTTGTAAATCCACCCTTTTAGATAATGCTAAAGTGGAATTAAGATTGCCGGAAGAAATATCAACAACCTCAGATATGCAGATGACACAACCTTGATGGCAGAAAGTGAGGAGGAATTAAAGGACCTTTTAATGAGGGTGAAAGAGGAGAGCGCAAAATATGGTTTGAAGCTCAACATCAAAAAAATGAAGATCATGGCCACTGGTCCCATCACCTCCTGGCAAATAGAAGGGGAAGAAATGGAGGCAGTGAGAGATTTTACTTTCTTGGGCTCCATGATCACTGCAGATGGTGACAGCAGCCACGAAATTAAAGGACGCCTGCTTCTTGGAAGAAAAGCGATGACAAACCTAGACAGCATCTTAAAAAGCAGAGACATCACCTTGCCAACAAAGGTCCGTATAGTTAAAGCCATGGTTTTCCCAGTAGTGATGTATGGAAGTGAGAGCTGGACCATCAAGAAGGCTGATGGCCGAAGAATGGATGCTTTTGAATTCTGGTGCTGGAGGAGACTCTGGAGAGTCCCATGGACTGCAAGAAGATCCAACCTCTCCATTCTGAAGGAAATCAGCCCTGAGTGCTCACTGGAAGGACGGATCCTGAAGCTGAGGCTCCAATACTTTGGCCACCTCATGAGAAGAGAAGACTCCCTGGAAAAGACCCTGATGTTGGGAAAGATGGAGGGCACAAGGAGAAGGGGACGACAGAGGACGAGATGGTTGGACAGTGTTCTCGAAGCTACCAGCATGAGTTTGACCAAACTGCGGGAGGCAGTGGAAGACAGGAGTGCCTGGCGTGCTCTGGTCCAGGGGGTCACAAAGAGACGGACACGACTAAACGACTAAACAACAACAAAAGTGGAATGCATATAGAGGTAAGGAAAGCAAACCACGGCTAGGTGTTCTTTCCCTTGGGCCCATCACGTTCTGCAAGCTGCGCATCATCAGCACCTTCTGAAATGGCCATTTTCCCATTCTTCCGCCGGGGACTTTTCTCACTCCGCCCGCGACTTATTTCTCGCCGCGTTTCCTTTCCCCACTTCCGACGTCGAGGCGGACGCTGCGCGCCTGGAGTCGCGCTGAAATGACGTGTGCTGCGAGCGCGCGGGGTCCTGTTGTTGCACGTGGCGGCGGCGGCGGAGGCGGCGGAGGGGTGACGATGGCGCCTCTAAGGGCGGGTGGCGGAGGTGGGCAGGGGGGCAGGTCTGCGTCGGGCCTGGGGCTGGTGGTGAAGAAGGGCTGGCTGGAGCCCCGGCTTAGCTGGGGAGGCGGGAGGGGGAAGAGGCAGCTGCCCCTCCCCCCAAATCAATAAAGATCAATAGAAATACATAGCAGACAGAGGTTCTGCCCCCCAAAAAGTAATCCTGGCTACGATCATGCGTGGCAGGGGCGATGAAGAGGTGGAGGGCGGTGGTGGGGTTCCGAGGAGGAGGAGGAGGGATGGGTTGCCAGAAAAATACAGTGGTACCTCGGGTTACATACGCTTCAGGTTACAGGCTCTGCTAACCCAGAAATAGTGCTTCAGGTTAGGAACTTTGCTTCAGGATGAGAACAGAATTTGCGCGGCAGCGGCAGGAGGCCCCATTAGCTAAAGTGGTGCTTCAGGTTAAGAACAGTTTCAGGTTAAGAACGGACCTCCGGAACGAATTATTACTTAACCCGAGGTACCACTGTACAGGACAGGGAGGTGCGGTCCAGGGAGGGGATATTACAGTGCCATATAAAATAAACAAGCTATAGCTTAGGGCCCCACTCTCTTGGGCCGCCCCCCCAAAAATTATGAGTCTTTGTAAATTGTGTTTCTAAAGGAACTTTTGTGATTGCCAAATGCCAATGGGTTTGCATTATTAAGTTTGTTATGCATAAAACATCATTTTAATAAAAAATAAAAATTCATTCCAGTAGCACCTTAGAGACCAACTAAGTTCATTATCGGTATGAGCTTTCGTGTGCTACTGGAAGGAATTTTTATTTATTTATTTTTGTTTTGACTGCGGCAGACCAACACGGCTACCTAGCTGTAACTGCAGTGGTACCTCAGGATACATATGCTTCAGGTTACAGACGCTTCAGGTTACAGACTCCGCTAACCCAGAAATATTACCTAGTGGTCAGGGCTCCCTTTACCTTTATGTGCCTTTCTATTGCTGTTTTATAGGTTTTTCCTGCCTTTTAAAATTATGTATTTGGTTTCTTTAGGCCTGGCGTCCTCACCCTTGGATCCCTAGATGTGCTGAGAAGAAGCGAATTTGTACCCTTCAAAGCTCTACACAGGACCATGCACCAGCCTTCCTCACAGGTTTGCTCCCTTACCCATCCACATCACAGTGAACGCTTTGGTGAAAGGGTGGGATATAAAAGTGAAAAATAATACTACACATCTGAATTCTTTATGAAGGTACCCAATAGAGGGTTCTAGTCTTTTTCCTGAAGGATACATGAATTGCTCAGTAAGTAATTTTCTGTCTTGTATTCTTTTGTAGGGCTCTTCGCTCTGTTATAGGAGGCAATGCTGTACGGTGTTAACTTCCAGTTCCAAGTTCCGTTCAGTCTCTCGCCACCTTTCTTAACGGTTTTATCTACGTGCTGTGCTTCTTACGTGACAAAATGCCGAAAAGAAAATGTAGATTTTCTGTCGAGCTGCAGAGGAAGTATACCTGTTTCAGAAGAGGTAGAGATGACTTCGAAGGTGAATGCTTGGTATGTAGACCGGGTACGTTCGTCTCTGTGGCACATAAAGGAGGACGCGACCTGCAATCGCACATGGACTCCGAGAAACACAAAATAGCAATCCGAGGAGAAGCTTCTTCCGCAAAATTGGCAAACATTTTGGTAAAACCCTGTAACAGCAAATGGGAAGATGAAGTGACCGCAGCAGAAGGAGCTTTCGCTTTTCACACCGTCAAACACCACCACAGTTATAACGTGATGACGTGCACATCAGGCCTCTTGAAGACGATGTTCCCGGATTCCGATATTGCAAGGAAGTTTTCAAGTGCAAAAACCAAGACAGAGGCAATTGTAAATTCTGTACTGGCTCCCGATTGTTTGGAAAGCGTTCTGAAAAGCCTTGAAGAAAACGAAATAGGTTATTGTGGCGTTTCTACTGACGCGAATAACCATGGTCCGGTCAAGGTGGTTGCAATAGTTATTCAGTATTTTGACTGGAAAAGTGGCGGTTTGCAGTCCAAAATAATTGAAATGAAAAGCCAACCCAATGAGAGCGCAGACACAATCTTTTCGTACGTGAAGGAAACTCTTGAGAGTAAAGGACTGCTAAAGAAATGCATAGCGTTCACAGGTGACAACTGCAACACAATGTTTGGAGGGACACAGCAGGATTCAGAAGGAAGGAGTGTGTTTGCAAAGTCGAAGTGTGAGCTGGATAACAAAACTTCAATTGGTGTGGGATGTCCAGCGCACATTTTGAACAACTGTGTCCATCAGGCAGCAGACACGTTGGACGTTGACGTTGAGAGCATCATTTTCAAGATATACCAGTATTTTCATATCTACAGAGTCCAAATGGAGCAGTTAAAGGAGTACTGTGAATTCGTGGACACTGAATACAAAAAGCTGCTGTCCCACAGCAAAACACGCTGGTTGATGTCCTTTCAAGGCATCACTAGACTCATTCAGGTGTTTCCAGCCGTCAAGGCTTTTTTCCTCTCGCAGAATAAACCGCCAACAGTGTTGCAGGAGTTTTTTGAGCATGAGTTTAGCGAGGCTTATTTATTGCACCTGCAGTCTCTGATGAGTATGTTTCACTCCTACGTTTTAGAACTCGAAAGGGAGAATAATTCGGTCGTGGAGATTCTGCAAGTTCTGCTTTGTGTCCAGAACATGCTTGCTGAACGCAGGAGCAACAGCTTCATGTCCCTGAAGGTCAAGAGCCTTCTGAAAGAGAAGCGCGAGGCGGGTCTCGGCACGGAGTGTGACAAATTCTGCACAGAGGTTAATAGCTTCTATGACAGCTGCATAGAGTACCTGGAAAAATGGATGGAGCCCATGAAGGAGTTTTCCTGCTTCATGTGGATGTCTCTTAGTGAGTCGCTAGAGTGGGACAAAGTAGGGCCTTCCATAAAGTATCTCCTGGACAGGGATGTGTCCATAGATGAGGGGAAGTGCTTTGATCAATTCTGCAACCTTGAGAAGTTTGTGGATCAGTTTAAAGGTGACGACGAGTTCATTAAGCTCCAGGCACACCAGAAATGGACCAAGTACTTTGAGACTTCCAAAAACGTTATGTGCCACTCGGAACTTTTGAAGATGGCCCAGGGTTTTTTTGCCCTCGCGTCGCATCCTGCAAATGCGGGGTTCTCTTTCTCTCTGAGCAAAGAGAGAGGCAACTTATCCTTGGATTCGCTGCGAAGCATGGTGCTACTGCAATATAATTACAAGCACGTTACTTGCAAGGAATTTCACGCCTATCTCTTAAGCAATAAGCAGCTGTTGAACAAGATCAGATCTACAGAGAAATACGCTTGGGCCAAACAGCGTTGGACAGAAGAACGAAGTGCCTCTGAAAGTGTTTCGGGAATTTCGTACAGCGTACCGATGTATTGAAACACATTGTCACGGCCACCCAGGACGGGTCCCAGCTCACAAGAGACCTCACTCCGTTGCAGTTTATTTACAGGAAAAGTTTATTGAAGATTTCTGCTTCTCGTACAGTTCAGCATCGTGGCCGTACGTCTGTCACGTTAGACCGCTGAAGTCCCCTCTGACTCCTCCCCTCTTCCACACCAACTTAATAGCCTGGCTCTAGACCACCTCTTCCTCTCCTTTCTTTTCCGCAGGGTCTTCCTGCCCCCCTGGGTTCCCTCTCTCCGTGACTCGCCTGAGGCTGAATCCTCTGCCGCCTCTTCCCCCCTCCTTCTGGCTTTAGGGCCGGGCTCCTCCCCTGAGCTCTCTCCACTTCCGCGCGCCTCTACGTTTGAACTTGGCGCGCGTACGTTGCTGCTGACCTTTCTTTCGACCGCTACACCACCCCTTGTTCTGCTCTCCACCCTTTCCGGCTGAACACCTTGCTCCAACCCCCTTTCTCTGTTCTCTCCTAATCCTGCTCCCTCCGAGAGGCTGACGACTCCACCCCCTTTACTCCGTTCCGGCTGAGACGCCTCTTGCTGCGTCTGTCTTCCACTGGGCTCCTCTCCGCTTCTCCCTTCTCCTCCCTTTTGCTTGATTAAGGTAACCCCCTTTTGAGAATCCTCTGACTCGCTGCTCAGACTCGTGGATTCCCTCAGAATTCCGTCATCTTCTTCCTCATCCTTCTGCCCCTCCTCCCACTCGCTCTCCGTCTCCTCTGTCATCTCCTCCTCTCTCCCAGAAACCCTGACACACATGTTCTATTTTTTTATTGTAATCTGAGCACATTTACTTTTACAATTTGTTACGTATTCGATTATAACCACTTCGATCGTTTGTATTACTATTATTTTAAAATGAGAGTCGTCATAGCAATCCGTAGTTAAAGACAGAAGTCAGGAAATGTGTATTCTTTTTTGCTCTTCAAAATATGGCATCCCTCTGTATCTTGTCGTTTCTGTATACATTAGCAAGAGACGCTTCCCCAAGATGGCCGTCCCAGCTCAGATTGACTGGCTAGTTTGTTTATTTGAAATAATAGAGTGAGAGATGTGGGGGGCAGGGCGTGGTTGATTGCCTTTGGTTAACTGCGGTGAGATTTGTTTGCATGTTTGGAGTTGTGGGGAGGAAGAAGAAAAAGAAGAGTTTGGATTTGATATCCTGCTTTATCATTACCCGAAGGAGTCTCAAAGCAGCTAACATTCTCCTTTCCCTTCCTCCCCCACAACAAACACTCTCTGAGGTGAGTGGGGCTGAGAGACTTCAGAGAAGTGTGACTGGCCCAAGGTCACCCAACAGCTGCATGTGGAGGAGCGGGGAAGCGAACCCGGTTCACCAGATTGCGAGTCCACCGCTCTGAACCACTACACAACACTGGCTCTGGATGGATTGTTGGGTCAAGTAAAGCACATTGATTTGTATGCTGTTGGTGGATCATTGTTGACTATGGCTAGTTTTTTAACACTGCACCGATAAACTAGTTTGGGCCAAGACTTTTCAAAACACAGCAGGCAAAATAGCTGCCTTAAACAATCATAGAATCATAGAGTTGGAAGAGACCACAAGGGCCATCGAGTCCAACCCCCTGCCAAGCAGGAAACACCATCAGAGCACTCCTGACATATGGTTGTCAAGCCTCTGCTTAAAGACCTCCAAAGAAGGAGACTCCACCACACTCCTTGGCAGCAAATTCCACTGTCGAACAGCTCTTACTGTCAGGAAGTTCTTCCTAATGTTTAGGTGGAATCTTCTTTCTTGTAGTTTGGATCCATTGCTCCGTGTCCGCTTCTCTGGAGCAGCAGAAAACAACCTTTCTCCCTCCTCTATGTGACATCTTTTTATATATGGCGATTGGGCATTGGGAACGGCAAGCTTGGGAATGAACATACAGTGGTACCTTGGGTTACAGATGCTTCAGGTTACAAACTCTGCTAACCCAGAAATAGTACCTCGGGTTAAGAACTTTGCTTCAGGATGAGAACAGAAATTGTGCAGAAAAGGGAAGATGGGAGCCGGACTCCAACCACATCTAGAAGGCCACAGGCTCCCCATCCCTATCTTAAAGGTAAAGGGACTCCTGACCATTAGGTCCAGTCATGGCCGACTCTGGGGTTGCGGCGCTCATCTCGCTTTACTGGCCGAGGGAGCCGGCGTACAGCTTCCGGGTCATGTGGCCAGCTTCCGGGTCATGTGGCAAACCAGAGTAGCGCACGGAAACGCCATTTACCTTCCTGCCGGAGCGGTACCTATTTATCTACTTGCACTTTGATGTGCTTTCAAACTGCTAGGTTGGCAGGAGCAGGGACCAAGCAACGGGAGCTCACCCCGTCGCAGGGATTTGAACCGCCAACCTTCTGATCCGCAAGACCTAGGCTCTGTGGTTTAACCCACAGCGCCACCCGCGCCCCGTCTTACACCTGCGCAAATGCATTAATGCACCATCCCCGTTTGGCTGAGGACAGGTATGAGGAACCTGTGGACCTCCTGGTGTTGCCAAACCACAACTCACACCATCCCTTTATAGCTCAGTGGGTGAGAGCATGTCTATGACCGCCTCATCACTGGCCATGTTTGCTGGGGCAGATGGGAGTTGGAGCCCAAGAACATCTGTCCTTCTCAGGGACATGGAGAATTGAAAACATGGAGAATTAAAAATGGGATACCTGTGGGAAAGGCCTAGGAAAAGTCACTGCAACAGGATAGAGAATGGGCCTCATGCCCAAACTATACATTTAAAGTGCATTCAACACACGGCTTTCCCCCAAAGAATTCCAGGAACTGTAGTTCGTTAAAAGGTGCTGGGAATTGTAGTTCTGTGGGGGTGAACTATAATTCCCACAATTTTTGTTATTTTTTTGTAGAAGTCATGTGCATTCCATGTGCGCTGCAAGAGCTTTGAATCTATAGCATGGCTATGACTAAAGATGCATTTTTGTTTTATTATTTCCTCCTTTCATAAAAAATTATACACTTGCTTGATCGTAAAATAAACCTCAAAGAGGTTCACAAAGATTACCTTTTTAAAAAAAAAAGCTAAAAACAACTACAGTACAGTGTTTGAAACAATCTTTAAAAAATTAAAACCGGCAATAAACTAAAAAGATTGAAACACGCACCAGTGTTCTACATGTCTGGGTACGATGCTCTAAAACAGCCTTTCTCAACCTGTGGGTCCCCAGATGTTGAACTACAACTCCCATCACCCCTAGCTAGCAAGGCCAGAGCTCAGGGATGATGGGAGTTGTAGTCCAACAACATCTGGGGACCCACAGGTTGAGAACCGCCGCGAGTCTAAACAAATGATGTTTTTAGCTGGGGCCCAAAACAGCACAGTGAAGACGCCTGACAAGAGGCAGGGAAATCCAAAATGTAAGTGCTGCAAGATTTGAAGTCTTCCAAGTGCTGATCATGCAGTACGTGGCACCTCTCTTAAGGGGCACGGCAAGAGCTCCCGTCCCCCCACAAGAACACCCACTTTTTAATCTCTCGGGTCTGTATGGCATGTGACAGAAGGCACTCCCCCCCCCACCAGGCATGCTGACTCACAAAGCCTGCCACATTTAGTACAGAAGACGTTCAGAAATCACGGCAAACATTTTAATACTGTTCAAAGGGTTCCCGAACAAAATTAATAATAATAACAACTAAGAGGCACACGTGGAATGTTGTGTGGGTCTTTTTTTGAAGGGGAGTTTCTGGGCACACATTTCTGTGTAATGTGGGGGGGGTTGGGGGGCAGAGGGTAAGGCAACCCCTCTTCCTCACGGGATGTTGGGCTGGGGCGATAAGAGCCCTTCTTACGAGCAAGAAGTCGCATTACAGGGCGAACACATTCTCCCGGGAAATAGGCTGGTTATGGGGAAAGTGTCGGCATCCTGTATTCCCCCCCCCAACTCAAAAAAGTCCAGGGGTTGGACATAGATGACCCTTTGAGTCCCTTCTGTGGTTCATGGCAGCCCCAGTGCATTCTGGCTCCACTGCAGCCAAGCCCCCAGCCCCACCCCCAAAATGCAATTCTCTCTATTATCTTGGTAGCGGTTCCCCCATAGGATTGCCAGGTTGGGAGCATCCCAGACCCTAATATTTCAGGGTCTAAACCTGAGACCTAGGGACAGGCCCTGGGGGTTCTTCCTCTGCACTTCCACCACTGAGCCCTGGAGACGGAGGTTAATTGGGAGCAATATGCAATTATCTGCAGCTGGCTCCTGCCAAGCTGAAACTTGGAAGCTGCACACGTAGTTTTCTGAATTAAAAAATAGCTATTATTTTTTTAAAGGCACTATCGCCCATCTAAGGCCTTCTCTGCTGCCTGGAAGGGGCCCAGGCAACCCTGAAGAATTGGGGTCACCCCCGGAGGAGTTCTGGCAACCCTAGACCCACATCCCTCGGGCGAGATCCCTTCCAAATGGTCACTATTCCCTACGGCCAAGGAGGGTGGGGACACTAAAGGGGGAAGAGAGGGAGGTCTCGGCCTGCGAGCCCCACCTCCCGTCAGCCCCCACTCTCGGGGTCCCGCCCGGAAGGGTTTCTGAGCTTCGTGGAAGAAAGCGGAGGCATTTGGAGCGTAAATGGCGAAAGGGGTACGTCCTGCGACAAGGCAGAGGAGCGACGGGACAGTCGCCGCTACACCACCGAACATTTGCTGCTGCTTTTCTGTGATGCTTTCAGCTCCAAAGGGCCCTTGACGTGCTGAGCCTGGAGGAGAGGAGAGACGGACAATAGGGTAAGAAGTACTATTACACAGAGCACATTGTTGAACTGTGGAACTCGCTGCCACTGGAAGCGGGGACAGCCACCAGCTTGGATGGCAGTGGACAAATCCACAGGAGGAGGAGGAAAAAGCTATCAACAGCTGCTAGCCACAATGGCTGCCCTCTGCCCTCCATGGTTTTTGGGAAGGAAGCGCAAGGCTCTGACAGGGTCATACTGTCCTGTTTGCTCCTTCTCAAAGCCTAGTTAGCATTTTCCCAGCTTTGGGAAGAAGGTAGGTGGGCTCTAGGACCCTGCCAGACCCTCCTTCCCAAAGTCTGGTGCCTCTCTTAGCTGGCTTTGGGAAGATTGCACAAGGTGGGGTGTCAAATTTTGGCATCTATTATATGGTTACCAGATTTTTTCCAATGAATCCAGGGACACTTTTTTTTTTTGAAGCTGAGTAGCAACAGGGAGTCAGTAGTGGGGATGGTGAGGCAAAAGACCCTGGGCCCAAGCACACATGCATATCGTATAAAGGTGCAAAGCCCTTCTTTCGCACCCTGTGAAACATAAAATGCAAAGAGTTTTTAAAAAACTGGGCAATGGCGCGCCACCTGCCCGTGACTCCCAAGCTTTCCCTGATCTCCTTCCCCCTTCCCCCTTTGTTTCGACAGATCGGGGGAGGCTTGGGAGTCGCGGGCGGGCAGCCGCTGCCCAGGAGGGGTGCAAGGCGCAGGGTTTCTCTGCCAGGCAAGGTGCAAACCTTTCTCACCTTGTGAGACAAAAATGCTGGAGATCTGTACCACCAGACGTCCCTGGTTCCCCTTTGGCAGTGGCAGCAGCAGTCAGCAGCCTGGAGCCAGCCTGGTAGCGAAGTTGGCTCTGGCTGGCTTCAGGAGCTGCTCGCTGCCGTGGTGCCCGCCATTTTTCCTCGCCAGAAGTTTCGGCAAGGAAAAATGACGGGTGCTACGGCAGAGGGCAGCGAACAGCTCCTGGAGCCAGCCAGAGCCAACTGTGCTACCACGTTTCCCGGGGACAGATTTGCAAATCTGGGGACTGTCCCCGGGACATCTGGTAACCCTAATCTATTACCCAAGTCCACCACTGGCTCTGATAGACCCCAGCCACCCAGTGACTTCAGATTTCTCATCCACTCTTCCCCTCCTTCCTCAGGCTAGTTTCCAAACCCTGAACCATCACACCCCTGCTCAGGGAAGTCCCCCCCCCCAAAAAAACCCCAGCATCTTTCTCACAGACTCCTCACCGATTTTTTGCTTGATTTCAGAAGTATGTCCCGGGCCAACGTGCTGAAAGCCTGGAGGGGAGAAACTGAGATGAGTCTCCATCTGACCTCTGTCACATTCGTTTATTATTTTAACATGCAAAAAATTGTTTGCCTTCACAACACCCCTGTGAGGTAGGCCTTTCTTTGCTCCCATTTAAACAGCCCGGTCACTATTTGGAAGGAGGGCAGCCCTCCATTGACCATAACATTCTTCTGGACCATCTAGAGGAGCTGGGGGCACTGCTATACAGTACTTGCGCTCCTTCCTCCTGGGCTGTGTTCAGAAAGTGGTGTTGGGGGGGGATGAGTGTTCAGACCCCTGGGCTCCAAACGTGGGGGGTGCTTCAGGGTTGCATCCTCTCCCCCATGCTTTTCAACATCTACATGCAGCCGCTGGGAGAGATCATCAGAGGGTTTGGGCTGGGTGTTCATCAGTATGCAGATGATACCCAGCTCTACCTCTCTTTCAAATGGGAACCAGTGTTGGTCCTGTGTGAGTGCCTGGAAGCGATTGGAGGATGGATGACGACTAACAGATTGAGGTTGAATCCTGACAAGACAGGAGTACTGATTTTGGGGGACGGCGCAGGCCAGTATGGAGGACTCCCTGGTCCTGAATGGGGCAACTGTGCCCCTGAAGAACCAGGTGCCTTATGAATGAAGCACATATCAATGTTTGTGTTGTGTTTCTGGGAGTGTGGGGTGGCCCCCTAGGCAGCTCTCCAATTGTTGGTGAACTCCCATCAGCCAGCGCAGTCAATGGTCAAAGATCATGGGAGCTGTGATCCGCTAGAAAGAGCTGTAGGGATCTAGGTTCCTTCCCTTGTGCCCTGGGTCCAATCACATCCCAACCAATCAGGGATCACGCACCAATGCACTTATGGAGATAACAAAGCAGGGATGCAGAAAACGTGTTGTTAAGACTACAGCTCCCATCATCTCCAGCCAGCATGGCCCAATGGTCAGGAATGATGGGAGTTGGAGTCCAACCACACCTAGAGGACCTCAAGGGTCCCTATTTCCTGTTACCGACTCTATAGACACCACACACACTTCTTTTATGCAGAAGCTGCAGTGATGTAGCCCTGAAACGCGGCAGCAAAATGCTGAAATAAATGAGAGTTTCCCGCCACTCACCTCCTCTACGTTCAAGCTGGATTTCGCACTCGTCTCAAAAAACCTGATCCCGTGCTCCTTGGATAGCTGTTGGGAAAGAAGTGGGATGCTTGGAACGGTGGGGAACCTGTCCTAACGCCAACTCTTTGCCAACGCTTGCTGCACCCACCCCACAACCCATCTCAGTCTTCTCCTGACCCCATAGAAGAGGGGTGGGCAGGCATCAGACTTGCTTGGTTGACTGACAGCAAGGAAAGGGTACACACAAACCTTCCCCCGTCACACACAGTTTGTTACAAAACCTGAACAGCTGCTCAAGTGCAAGAGCAGGAAGGAGTCAGAGGAACTGATGGAAAGATTATCTTGGGTGAATGAATGTGACTTTTAATATTCCCTCCTGCATGATCACATCATAACTTGGGCTTCCTGATACTGCTTTCCATATGACCCTCTTAATGGTTACTTTGGTTATTGCTTCATCTTTGAAAAACCTACACCCACCCAGATAGATAGACACACACACACACACACACACACAGAGCAGCGTGATGACCTTGCTTTTTTATGTATATAGGTGTGGGTGTGGAGATATACACCTATATACATAAAAAATTAAGGCTGTCATCACGCTGCAGTTTATGTGACCACCAAGAGGTGGCAGCACCAACGCAGGATGGCAGGCAGCCCAGGCAAACTGTTTAAGCGCTCCATAGAGCAAATCACTCTGTGAAGAGCTTCCCAACCTCACCATTAAATCCAAGTGCAGGAAGGTTTAACTGAGGGGGGGTGAGGCGCTCCAGAAAACCGCTCAGCTCAGCACTCAAACCTTCAAGTGCCCGTCCCAATGCGCCATTTCCTCCCTGCCACACCACGTCCTCCCTGCCCCGCCTGAATTTGTTGCTCTGGCTACATCAGATACCTTCTCTGCTCGGTCCCGGGGCACTTTGCGTTTGCCTTCCATGTCGCACTTGTTCCCCAGCAGGAGGCGCTCTACGCCGGCCGAAGCGTTCTGCAAAAGGAAGGGGGGGGGGCAGAGAGATCCAGACATCAACCAGGCAGGTTTCAGGTTTTCCCACCCTGATCCTCCACCCGTACCATCAGAAAAACTTTGCGGGATCAGACCAGTGGCCCATCTAGTCCAGAATCCTGTTCTCCCAGTGGTCAACGGGGATGCCCCATTGGGAAGTCCACCAGCAGGATCCGTGCGCAAGACCTACTCTCTGTTAGGATTATGATGTTCCGTTCCACCTTAAAACAGATGTGTGGATTGTTGTATATCACATGTCTGTTTACTTCCAGCACAGCCTGCTGGGAATTTCCGTTGTGTATAGCTTTCACTTACGCTTTTGCTTGGACACAAAGAGAAGCAGACATGTTTTTCCTTTGTCCTGATGCTTAATAAAATGCTTCTAAATATGCTTACATACGGACGCGGGTGGCGCTGTGGGTTAAACTACAGAGCCTAGGGCTTGCTGATCAGAAGGTTGGCGGTTCGAATCCCGTTCTTTGGTCCCTGCTCCTGCCAACCTAGCAGTTCGAAAGCACGTCAAAGTGCAAGTGGATAAATAGGTACCGCTCCAGCGGGAAAGTAAACAGCATTTCCATGCACTGCTCGGTTCACCAGAAGCTGTATGCCGTCCAGTGGCGTAGCGTGGGTTGTCAGCACCCGGGGCAAGGGAAGTAATTTGTGTCCCCCTAACCCGTGGATTTGCGCCCCCTAACCCTAACTCCCAGATGTTGCGCCTGGTGCGGCCGGCCTCCCCTGCACCCCCCACGCTACGCCACTGATGCCGTCTCCCTCGGCCAATAAAGCGAGATGAGCACCGCAGCCCCAGCGTCGGTCACGACTGGACCTACTGGTCAGGTATCCCTTTACCTATGCCTCTGTCCACCCTTCCGTTGCAAAGAGTTCTTATCTCTGCTGGCTTGCGTGCTCAGTCTCTAAGGCTTCTGATTCTCGAGCCGCAGTTTTGATGCTGTTCTGAGAACCAGAGTTCGCCCGGCTGCTGGCTAGTGGGCTGGAGTCAGCTAGGGGCTTGCCAATTGCCCCCGTCTCCCAGGACACATCCCAACACTCTCCCCCTCGTTGCCATTCCCAGCAACCTCACTGATTGCAGCCATGGAGGGAGAACAGACATTGTGCCCACAGTGCCATTGCCCTCCTGCTTTCCCCCCTGTCTACCGCAAGGCGATGTCGGATCCGTACCGGGGAAGAAGGGCAGTGGGCAAGAGGGCGGACGAGAAAACAGGGTGGGCACATGCCAGCCACAGACCCTCTCCATCCCATACCCACCCCACTCTTTTCCTCATGCTCACTCACTTCCTTAATGCTCTTCATCCAATTTTGGATGTTCTCAAAGGATTTCTCATCCGTGATGTCGTACACAAGGATAATCCCCTGGGAAGGAACCAGGTGTTAATACTGGCTTGCATTTTAACAGAACAAACGGCAACGCAGCAAGCAAACCCATTTAAAAATCTACCCATCTGACATTAAGGTCAAGTTGCAGAAACCTGCTAGCATTTGATTGACGTTGGAGTGAGACTGAGTTGAGAAATAAAACTAAGAGCACATATATATTAGATAATATGTAAAGAAATATACAAAAATAAGAGTACATTCATTTGTAAAAAAGGAATATACAATGGGAAAGACAGGAAGTCTAGTGTGTTGGTATGTATATGATTTTGGGGGGGTTCGTTTTTGTTTTTTCTCTTTGTTCTTTTTTTTTGTTTCATTTTCTTTCTAGGTATATAAAATTTGTATATAATTTTTGTATACATGTTGGAAATTATAGTAAGTCCTGTAATGTAAAATGACAACGTTTACCGATGTAATATACGAATGTTAACAAATAAATAAAAGGCAAATTCAAAAAAATAAAGAAACCTGCTGTTTGTATATTTATCCCAGAATCCCAATTAAAACACACACACACACACACACACACACACACACTCTTACTGGCCGTAAGCTTCTCCCCAATGGCAAAATCCTTCCTTGGTGGCCTTGTTGCATCTTGGCCCTTTTGACCATATGTTAGGGCCCCCCCCCCAGGCTACAAAGATCCCACTTCTGACACCAATCGCGTAATGACATTCCAGCCTGGCCAAGAAGCTAGGGGATGCTGGGTATTGGAATTCCATACCATCGCTCCCCGGTAATACGCTGTGGTGATGGTCTTGAACCGTTCCTGGCCGGCCGTGTCCCTACAAGAGAAAGAAGTCCAAAATCGCAAGAGGCGGGGACCGTTATCTGAAACCTCCTCCCATCGGCACCCGTTCCGAAGCCTTGTACGCACGAAGGAAGAGCCTTGCTGCTGAATCAAACCCAAAGGCTCCTCGAGTCCAGCATTGTCCATCGCAGCAACATATCCTGATGCACAGGAGCAGATCTTCCCTACTGTTTATCCCCTCCCCCCCCGAGCAATTCATATTCAGAGGTAGACTGCCTCTGAACCAGGAGGTTCCATTTAACTCATCTAGCTGATAGCCTTTTAAAGACTTCTCCTCCTCCACGAATTTGTCTTGATCCCTTTTCAAATTAAGTAATACATGTGGGATGCGGGAGGCACTGTGGGTTAAACCACAGAGCCTAGGACTTGTCGATCAGAAGGACGGTGGTTCGAATCCCCGCGACGGGGTGAGCTCCCGTTGCTCAGTCCCTGCTCCTGCCAACCTAGCAGTTTGAAAGCACGTCAAAGTGCAAGTAGATAAAGAGGTACCACTCCGGCAGGAAGGTAAACAGCGTTTCCGTGTGCTGCTCTGGTTCGCCAGAAGCGGCTTAGTCATGCTGGCCACATGACCCGGAAGCTGTACGCCGGCTCCCTTGGCCAGTAAAGCGAGATGAGCGCCGGAACCCCAGAGTCGGTCACGACTGGACCAAATGGTCAGGGGTCCCTTTACCTTTAAGTAATACATATAAATCTTTATCTAAAGAGGAAGCCCCCTAACATTAGCAAACTCTGCCACAGATTTTGAAGGCGTTGCGATGCTTGGACCCCTTTTCACCAGTAAATCCTCCATTCTCGGGTCCCCAAGATGTGGTTGGACTACAATTCCCATCATCCCTTATCAGCAGGCTAAGCTGGTTGAGGACGATGGGAATCATAGTTCAATCACATCTGGGCACCCAAGAGTGGAGGGACGCTGGTTTTAAACTGTTGCTCCCCTCCGATCTTGGACACAGGCTGGATTTTGAGCTGTGTTTCCAGTTAAACTGGGAGCATCTGATCTTGAGCGGAGCATCACTCCCAAAAGGGGATGACGAGGCAGCTATCAAACCCACATCACAGGCACCACAATATAATATGAAATAAATTAATTGCGCATTGGGGGTAGCAAGGGGATCTCCTGACTTTTGTTCACCTTGAATCTGCAGGTGATCAATTTCATTTGGATGAAATGAACATTTTGAGAGAAATATTTTTTTTAAAATACAGTGGTACCTTGGTTTATGAACTTAATCCGTTCCGGAAGTCCGTTCTTAAACCAAAGCATTCTTAAACCAAGGCGTGCTTTCCCATAGCAGCGGGGGAACCCAATTTACAAATGGAACTCACTCAACCGGAAGCGAAACATGTTCTGCTTCCAAGGCAAAGTTCACAAACCAAAACACCTACTTCCGGGTTTGCAGTGTTCTTAATCCAAGTTGTTCATAAACTAAGCTGTTCCTAAACCAAGGTACCACTGTACTTTCTACTTTTCCAACACCACACATTGCATTATAAAGCTCTATCCCAGGGGTCAGCAAACTTTTTCAGCAGGGGGCCGGTCCACTGTCCTTCAGACCTTGTGGGGGGCCAAACTATATTGGGGGGGGGATGCACGAATTCCTATGCCCCACAAATAACCCAGAGATGCATTTTAAATAAAAGGACATGTTCTACTCATGTAAAAACATGCTGATTCCCGGACTGTCCGCGGGCCCGATTTAGAAGGCGATTGGGCCTGATCCTGCCCCCGGGCCTTAGTTTCCCTACCCATGCTCTATCCTGTCCTCATTTTAGCAGTTTTTCTTCTTCCTTTCTCAACCCAGAGGGTGCTTTTTCAGACCTTCAAATGCCTGTGTCTGAAACTCGACTTTCCCCCCGAAGCCCAAACTCCCTAGTCCTTTATCTCCCGATTAAAAATAAACCAAAAGCACAGAGTTCCCTGCCTCTGCTCATTTGGAGACTCTTGCCTGTCTCCTGCTCTGCTGTCAAAATGTAGATTTGCAAGCGCCTTGGGGGCAGAGACTCATGAAAGGTTTGTGCTGAACCATAGGCACGTACCAAACCTGCAGCTTGATCCTCTTCCCTTCAATGTCCACTGTCCGGATTTTGAAGTCGATCCCTAGATAGGGGGAAGATGGAGTCAAGCAACTCACACACACATATACAGTATAGGCTCACAGAATCATAGTTAGAAGAGACCCCGAGGGTCATCTAGTCCACCCCCCTGTAATGCCGGAATCTCAGCTAAAGCATCCCTGACAGGTGGCCATCCATCTCTTAGGAATACAGGACACAGCCCAGCCCTACCTGGAGAGACCTCTCTTTGAAACCTTGCAGAGCTGCTGCCAGTCAGTGTGGACAGTGCTGTACTAGATAGTATAAACACCGACAACTGGGAAACACTGGCCTGCGAGCGCTCCAGTTGGAGAACAGCCTTTACCAAAGGTGTCATGGGCTTTGAAGACACTCGAACTCAGGATGAAAGGGAGAAACGTGCTAAGAGGAAGGCACACTTGGCAAATCCAACCCATGATCAACTCCCGCCCGGGAACCAATGTCCCCACCGTGGAAGGACGTGTGGATCCAGAACTGGCCTCCACCAGGCATAGGCAAACTCGGCCCTCCAGATGTTTTGAGACTACAATTTCCATCACCCATGACCATTGGTCCTGTTAGCTAGGGATGATGGGAGTTGTAGTCCCAAAACATCTGGCGGGCCGAGTTTGCCTATGCCTGGCCTCCACAGTCCCCTACAGTCTCATTGTTAAAACCGTGTTTACGGAAGACAATCTTACTCGGCTACGAGGGATAGAAGAAGAAGAAGAAGAAGAAGAAGAAGAAGAAGAAGAAGAAGAAGAAGAAGAAGAAGAAGGAGAAGAAGGAGAAGAAGAAGGAGAAGAAGAAGAAGAAGAAGAAGAAGAGAAGAAGAAGAAGACTAAAGGCTACTTCCCAAGTTCCAGTTTATTCAGTACTGTCAGGGAACTGACATCTAAAGCGCCGCAGGTGCAAAGGCTCCCTGAGGTTGAGAGAGCAGTAGCAGCGGAAGAGGGAACCAGTAGAGGGCGAGCAAGAACTCCAAGGGAAAGTGAGTCGGAGGGATGGCTCAGAGACGCTTCAAGCGAAACCAGTGGGGAGGTCTCAGGACCTCCTATAGGGACACCCACACCTCGACGGAAACTGTCACGCCGAGAGGCCAGACGACGTGTTTCCGTTAAGGAGCTTTTATGTTGGAAACGTTTCCGAAAGCAGCCACTTTCGGATTCTACTAGTGATTGACGCAGCCATGCTGGAGGGGCTCCGTCACAGGCAGAGGTTTGAAAACCTGATCAAACTCTGAGGGACTTGCATTTTACGCACAAGCAGCTCATCGTCCCATCACAGCAATCCGAAAGTCACCGAAAGCCAGCTTGTGCAGAGAGAAGCATCATGAGCAACCCAGCCGGAACCGGGGGTGCAGGAGCAGCTGGAGGGGGTCCAAGCCTGGAAGAAAGGTACAGAGCGTTGGAGATCCAGTTGGCGCTGCAAACGGCGAGGCTTGAGGAGAGGAGGGCTCAGGATGCAGAAAAGGGAAAGGAGAAAACCACCCCGCTCGCCAGAAAGGTACCAGGATTGGTGCAGAAATTCGGGGGGGATCCCAGGAACTATCATGCCTTTAGAACAGAGATGCAATACGCTCTAAACTTGCAGTTTGATGACTTCCCCGACGAGGAATCGCGAGTGGCGTATGTGATTGGCCATCTCGAATCCGGGGCGAAAGATTGGGTTAGACCCCTGATGGCAGCGAATAATGAGATCTTAAAGGACACGAGGAAGTTTTTTCGTGCCATGGACCTGATGTTTTCCAGCGATATTGAGCAGGGGGTGGTGCGAAGGCAGTTAATGGCTTGCCAGCAAGGAAGCAGATCTGTCCGTGAGTACTGGACTGAATTTACTATGCTGATTCATAAATTGGGGTGGGACCTATCGGCGGAGCCCATCCAAATGCTTTTCGAAGAGGGGCTTTCTTCAACCGTCAAAGATGAGCTTTCCCGGGGGCCCAGGGCGGAGTCTATGGACCAATTAACCAAATCTGCGCTGGCCATAGGAGCGCGCCAGGAGGCGAGGGCTTTGGAAAGGCGGGAAGGGAAAGGAGACCGTTGGAGGGAGTTCCGCATTCCAGACATTCCAGAGCCATCTTTCCCGCCGGCAGAGCCGATGGAAGTTGGAACAGCGCGGGCGCGCGCAGTTTCAAATCCCAGTGAAGGGCGGAAGAAGGAGGGTAAGAGCGCCAAGAGATGTTATCTCTGCCAACAGCCAGGGCACTTTGCCAGAGTCTGCCCACAAAGAAAGGAATGGCAAGGGATGGCAGGAGCTGTTGGGGGAAAGGAAGAGGAAAGCAAGGAGCAAGTAAAAGCCAACGCCTGGCTGCCACCGTCGGGGCACAGCAGCCAGGCCAAAGAGCAATGAAAGTGCCCATGCCAGAACCTCCCAGACCTGCTTTAGTGATAGAGGTGTTACTAGAACTGCCAAACGGACACCCACTAAAGGTCAAGGCGCTTTTGGATTCAGGCAGCTCCTGTAATTTCATGAGTAAGGAGTTTGCAGCTGAGCACCAGATACAGACCATCCCTTTAAGTAACCCCTTGCAGGTGACTACGATTGACGGCAGAGAGCTGTTGGGGGGAGAAGTTAGCCAACAAACTGTCCCGATGATAATGAGAGTGGCAAGGCACACCGAACAGATAGCGTTTAATGTGGCCATCCTGGGAGGAGCGCCCATCATTTTGGGGATGAGCTGGCTGGCGCTACACGATCCGCTAGTGGGCTGGCATCAGAGGGTGGTCTCCTTTGGGTCAGCGCATTGCCTAGAACACTGCAAGGAGGGGAAGGTCCCGGGAGGAGACAGAGTCACCCTAGCGGGGATGGAAGTGATGGGCAAAGGGAAGGTGCCCCCGCAATACGCAGATCTGAGCAACGTATTCAGCGAAAGGGAAGCAGACAAACTGCCACCGCATAGACCCTTTGACTGTCAAATCAACCTACTCCCAGGGGCCCAACTCCCAGTAGGCAAGCTGTACGCCATGTCAGACAGGGAGATGCAGGAGCTGAGGGAGTTCATTGACAAAAACTTGAAGCGAGGTTTCATCAGAGAGTCCCGAGCGGTGGGGGGCAGCCCAGTGTTTTTTGTGGACAAAAAGAACACAGACAAACCGAGACTGGTGTGTGACTTCAGGGGCCTCAATGCAGTGTCGGAGCCCCTGGCTTTCCCTATGCCCCGAATTGACGACATTTTGACCAGAGTAAGGAAGGGAAAGATTTTTACAAAACTGGACCTGCGGGGGGCGTACAATCTGATACGCATAAGGAAGGGAGATGAATGGAAGACCACCATGTTTACCCCTTTGGGAGCCTTTGAATACCTCGTTATGCCCTTCGGTCTACAAGGGGGCTCCGCCTGTTTTCAAGCTTTTATAAACCACGTTCTGGGACCTTTGCTCTACAAGAACTGTGTGGCCTTTTTAGACGACGTGTTGGTGTATTCGGAAGATGAGGAACAGCATGTGAGGGACGTTCGAGAAGTGTTGGGCAGGCTGCAAGCCAACCAGCTGTGGGTGAAACTGGAGAAGTGCCAGTTTCATACCAAGGAGGTGGAATTCCTGGGGTACCGCTTGTCAGACAAGGGATTGGCCATGGATCCAGGCAAGGTTCAAGCGGTACTGGAATGGAAGACACCGAAGACCAAGAAGGACGTGCAAAGATTCTTGGGGTTTGGGAACTTTTATCGGAAGTTCATCAAGAACTTTGCCCACTTGACGGCGCCCATCACCGACTGCCTCAGCAGCAAGAAGAAATTTGTTTGGACGGTGGAGGCGGATCGAGCCTTTGAAGAACTGAAAAGGGCTTTCGCCTCGGAAGAACAACTTCTGCATGTGGATTTACAAAAACCCATGAGAGTGGAAACAGATGCATCCGACCGGGCGAAGGGGCGGTCCTTCTTCAACCGGGGAGGAGTGCGTCGGAGTGGAGACCGTGTGCATTCTTCTCGCGGAAACTGAATAAGTCCGAGAGGAATTACACGGTGTATGACAGGGAACTACTTGCCATTCACGAAGCATTCCGGAGGTGGAGACATTTATTAATTGGGGCACAACACAAGGTGCAAGTGTGCACCGACCACAAAAATTTAGAGTATTGGAGAACAGCTCGAGTGCTCAACCAACGACAAGTGAGATGGGCACAGGAATTCTCCAAATTTAACTTTGAGATTTGTTATGTGCCAGGCCCAGAAAACGTCAGGGCGGATGCGCTCTCACGCAAACCAGAATATTGGGAAGGGGAGGAGGTGATCGAAGAGAGACATGTCATCCCGGAGGACCGCTGGGTGTGTGGGGCGGCGCTGGTGGGGCAACGGGAACTGGTGGAGGAAACGGAAAATGATGAATATGCCCAGGATAAGCTCAGAGGTCTCAGGGGAGAGGGCGAGAGCCCCGGAGGTTTTGAGGAAAGAAATGGGGCATTGTATTACAAAGGGGCACTGTATATACCCGAAGGTGAATTGAGGGGGAGAGTACTCAAGCAGTTGCATGATAGCCCCACGGCGGGACATTTTGGGCAACACAAAACCATGTGGTTGGTTACCAGGGAATTTTGGTGGCCTAAGGTGAGGGAAGATGTAAGGGAGTATGTAAGAGGGTGTGACCAATGTCAGCGAGCCAAAGGGGAAAGAAGGGCGCCGGCAGGGTTATTAGAACCTTTACCCACACCAGAACGGCCTTGGGAAGCGATATCAATAGATTTTATGACGGATCTGCCAAGGTCCAAGGGGAAAACAGCCATCATGGTAGTAGTAGACCTGTTAACTAAGATGTGCCATTTTGTAGCATGCTCACATGCAGTCACAGCGGAAGAAACGGCGAAGTTGTTTGTGGAACATATCTTTAGGTTGCACGGGGCTCCCTCGAGGGTGATCTCAGATCGAGGCAAACAATTTACTTCCAGGTTCTGGAGGAAGCTCATGAGCTTGCTACACGTGGAAGTTAATTTTTCAACTGCCCGGCACCCTGAAACCAACGGGCAGGCGGAAAGGGCAAATGGCATTCTTCAACAATATCTTAGGTGTTATGTCAATGACAGAGAGAACGATTGGGTCGAAAAGTTGGCGTTGGCAGAATTTGCCTACAATAATGCGGAGAATGTGTCCACAGGGATGAGTCCCTTTTTGGCTAATTACGGGTGTCACCCCAGGGCATTTCCAGGGGAAGGAGGGGAGAGATGGAGCGTTCCAGCGGCTGAACATTTTGTAGAAGAGATGGAAGCCATCCATCAGCAGCTCCAGCTCAACTTAGAAAGGGCCAAGGCACAATATAAGAAGCAGGCAGACAAGAACAGAAGGGAAGGTGAAACCATAAGGGTGGGGGATCAAGTGTGGTTGTCAACCCAAGGGTTGCCGTTCAAAGGGGGTTGTAAGAAACTGAGGCCCAGAAGATTGGGACCCTTTGAGGTGATTCAGCAGGTCAACCCGGTAGCTTTCAAACTCCGATTACCCAACCACATGAAATTGCACCCAGTGTTCCACAGGTCGTTACTGTCACCATACAGGGGGGGACGTGAAGGGGAGCACGTCAGGGGACCAGCCTTGGAAGAGAGGGAACGCCGCAACCATGTAGCGGAAATCCTCGATTCCAGGTGGAAGGGTAATCAGGTGGAGTATTTGGTGGCGTGGGAAGGGGAACCGGAGTCAGAAAACACCTGGGTAAGTGCAGAGGAAGTCAATGACGAGGTTTTAACAGAAACGTTCCACCAAAGGTTCCCGAGGAAACCTCAGCCTATAGCAAGGTTTAGGAGGGAGTATTTCGGCACCACCGATGAGGAAGAGGAAATGGAAGGGTTCGCGGAGTCGGAGTTGGAAGATGGAGTGGACTCTGATGACGAAGAGTACCTAGAGAGTAGGAACAGCAACAAGTGGAAGGAAGTGTTCGCGACGTCGGAAGATGAGGGAGGTTCTTTCAGGGGTTTTACCTCCTCACCGCCAGTAGGAGAGGAGACGGGAGGGGGTGAAGGGGGCCCTGGAGGGGAGGTGGATGTCAGGGAACTGACATCTAAAGCGCCGCAGGTGCAAAGGCTCCCTGAGGTTGAGAGAGCAGTAGCAGCGGAAGAGGGAACCAGTAGAGGGCGAGCAAGAACTCCAAGGGAAAGTGAGTCGGAGGGATGGCTCAGAGACGCTTCAAGCGAAACCAGTGGGGAGGTCTCAGGACCTCCTATAGGGACACCCACACCTCGACGGAAACTGTCACGCCGAGAGGCCAGACGACGTGTTTCCGTTAAGGAGCTTTTATGTTGGAAACGTTTCCGAAAGCAGCCACTTTCGGATTCTACTAGTGATTGACGCAGCCATGCTGGAGGGGCTCCGTCACAGGCAGAGGTTTGAAAACCTGATCAAACTCTGAGGGACTTGCATTTTACGCACAAGCAGCTCATCGTCCCATCACAAGTACCATGAGGACTGGAATCTTAAAACTATTTTTAAGAGAAGCCCATACCTCGGCAATCGAGCGCCCTGTCGCATGGATTCTGCCAAAGACCTGCACACCCAAGGAACACCCATCTCATAATAAGCACCCCAAGAACTGGAGTTCCCACCTCAAGCAGCTACGATCCCCAGCACCCTCCACAAACTACAATTCCCAAGATACTTTGAAGGAAGTCATGTGCTTTCAAGTGGTGGGTGGGTGGTGGAAGGACCCTGGATGAGAAGCAGGGAGGTGAAGATCTCCCAGGGTGGGAGACAGGCAGAGGAAAGAGAAGCTCCTGGGTGACGGCTGGGAAGGTCTACCATTTTCTGTGGTGGCCAAGATTATGCCTGACGTTTGGACAGAGAGAAAGGTTTCGTATCTGCGCCCTTGGGTGGGCTGTGGTTTTAGATACAATGCTGCTCATTTTCTCCCTCTGTATGTTTTATGCTGTTGTTGTTATGCAGAATAATAATAATAATAATAATAATAATAATAATAATAATAATAATAATAAAAAATTTGTTTTAAAAACCCCATCTGATTGGGTTGCCCCAGCCACTCTGAGTGGCTTTCAGCATATATAAAAACATAATGAAATATTAAACCTTAAAAAGATTCCCTAAACACGGCTGCCTTCAGATGTCTTCTGAAACTCAGGTAGTTGTTTGACATCTGGTGGGAGGGTGTTCCACAGGGCGGGTGCCACCACTGAGAAGGCTCTCCGCCTGGTTCCCTGTAACTTCGCTTCTTGCAGTGAGGGAACCGCCAGAAGGCCCTCGGAGCTGGACCTCAGTGTCCGGGCTGAATGTTGGGTGTGGAGACGCTCCAGGTATACTTGTACTTCTAATACGCACTTTATTATGTGTTTCTTCTACAAGACTAGTTCAAACTGTTACTATTAGTACATGAGGCCCTTAACCACTTTATCTTCTTAGTTTACCAGCAAGATCACCTTGCCCCATGCATGCCCCATTAACAGCTTCAATCAACGGAACTGGCACCGTTACAGGTACCTGTAATAATACCTCTTCTGCATTTGTCAGAACTCAAAATCTTTTAGCATGGAAGCACATGCACTTTGGAACTCCCTGCCCATTGGTATCAGGCCTTCGCCACAAGCTTTTCAGCACCTGCCCAAAACGTCTTTGTTTAGGCAAGCCCATCCAAACACATCAAACAATTTTTTAAAATCTAGTTTTAAGCTTTCGATTATTTCTTGGAATGTTTTAAAACAGTTGCTCTTAACTTTTTCACCGATGATTTTGTAGTTTTATTCTGTAAACAGCTTTGAGTTTCGTTGGGGTTTGTAGCATCAGATGACGTACAAATTTTATGGAATAAATAAAATATAACTGTGTTTATATATTGCTGTTTTGATTTTTAACCTGCCTCGATATGATGTTTAATTCTTTCTGTAAACCTCTTGGCATTTTGTTTAGGGATTTTTTTTATAATTGGATGGCATATAAATTTTATGGAATAAATAAAATATAACTGTGTTTGATTTTTAACCTGTCTCAATACAATGTTATGCATTCTGCGTTGCAAACCGACCAGCTGTCTTTTGACGAAGGGCGGCCTATAAATTTCAGAAATAATAACAAATGTGCATTGAATGCACTTTAAATGCACAGTGCAACTCTGCCGCTAGCGGGGGGGGGGGTGCCCATTCCTCCTGGCAGTGTAATGCAGGGGTCAGCAAACTTTTTCAGCAGGGGGCCGGTCCACTGTCCCTCAGACCTTGTGGGGGGCTAGACTATATTTTGAAAAAAGAACGAATTCCTATGCCCTACAAATCACTCTGAGATGCATTTTAAATAAAATGACACATTCTTCTCATGTAAAAACACCAGGCAGGCCCCACAAATTACCCTAAGATGCATTTTAAATAAAAGGGCATATTCTACTCATGTAAAAACACGCTGATTCCTGGACCGTCCGCGGGCCGGATTGAGAAGGCGATTGGGCCGGATCCGGCCCCCGGGCCTTAGTTTGCCTACCCATGGGTCAGGGTGTCAAACTCTGATCTGGGAGAGACCAGGGTTCCACTCTAACGTTACCAGACACCCCTGTTTCCTGGGGACAGTCCCCGGATTTACAAATCAGTCCCCATCTATTTAGTAGGAAATTGAAAAGTGTCCCTGGATTCATTGAAAAATAATAATCTGGTAACCTTATTCCAATGCCCACTCAGCCCAAATCTCACTTGGCCTCTCCGCCTAACCTACCTCTCAGGGTTGTTGTGGGGTTTAAATGTGGAGGGAGAGAATCGTGGCCTTGCGTCAAAAGGTGGGATATCGATGCGTTTGATGGATAAACAAACAAATGTCTTGGGAGATGCGGACTGGGAGAAGGAGGATGCGAAGCCTTGAAGATTGAGGCAGTGGCGTAGCGTGGGTTGTCAGCACCCGGGACAAGGCAAGTAATTTGCGCCCCTAACCCGTGGATTTGCACCCCCTAACCCTAACCCCCAGATGTTGCGCCTGGTGCGGCCGGGCCCCCCTGCACCCCCCACGCTACGCCACTGGATTGAGGTGCAAGGGGGTGACAGAACCCCTTCCTTTCCCCAGATCTCCCCAGAACCGCCCACCCCATTCCCCTGGAACCCCCCTCGCCGCCCCCCAACCCCTCTCACCGATGGTACTGATATAGGTCCCGCTGAAGTTGTCTTCTGCAAAGCGGATGATCAGGCACGTTTTCCCCACTCCACTGTCTCCGATCAGGAGCAGCTTGAAGAGGTGATCGTAAGATTTGGCCATGGCCCCCGGAGAGTTGCAAACTTGGGGTTTTTTTCCCCTCTTTCCTGGGAAAAAAGAAAAGAAAGAAACAGAAGGGGGAAAGAGAGAGAAAGAAAAAAATCAGAAAAGTTTAAAGGGGGGAAGGGATGAGAAGTTGCGAGGTGGAACCCAAACTCCTCCTCTCGCCCAGCAACCTTTTTCTTTCCTCCTCTTCCTCCTTCTTCCCAGCCAGCGGGAGGCTCAGACCACTCCCCCATTCCTCCTCGCTGGAAGGCCAGGGAGAAAAGCCGCTTGCCCCCCCCCTCCCGCGGGCAGGGAGGGGTTAAGCCAGCAGGGCTGAAAAGTCTGACTCAGCCCCGGGAGGAGCGGATTTCTTCAATGGGCTCTTCTTCCCCCGCGCGCAGCATGAATGAACTTGGCTGGCGCTGCTGCTCATTCATGCCCCCAAAGGGAGACCTGACGCCTGGGGGAGTGCGGTGCAGTGGTTAGAGTTCCGGGACCGGGGAGAGGGCAGGGTTTGTAATGTCCTGCTCAGGCCACCATGAAGCTTGTGTCCTGGAGCCAGTTGCCCGTCTCTCCTACCTGACAGGGTTGTTGTAAGGGGGATGGGAGAGAGACAGGCACCCCACCTTTTTTCAACACTGAAACGTGGGATAGAAACGCGATACAGAACTAAGTAAGAGCCATTTGCAAGGCGCCTGACCTCTGAGAGTGTTCTTGAGCATGTGCAAAGTACCAAAGGGCCTTCTCGGTAGTGGCGCCCGCCCTGTGGATCGCCCTTCCAGTGGCGTAGCGTGGGGGGTGCAGGGGGGGCCGGCCGCACCAGGCGCAACATCTGGGGGTTAGGGTTAGGAGGCGCAAATCCACGGGTTAGGGGGTGCAAATTACTTGCCTTGCCCCGGGTGCTGACAACCCACGCTATGCCACTGCGCCCTTCCACCAGATGTCAAAGAGAACAACAACTACCAGACTTTTAGAAGACATCTGAAGGCAGCCCTGGTTAGGGAAGCTTTTAATGTTTAATAGGTTACTGTATTTTAGTGTTCTGCTGGAAGCCGCCCAGAGTGGCTGGGGAAACCCAGCCAGGTGGGCGGGGTATAAATAATAAATTATTATTATTATTATACAGTGGTACCTCGTGTTAAGTATTTAATTCGTTCTTAACCTGAAACTGTTCTTAACCTGAAGCACCACTTTAGCTAATGGGGCCTCCTGCTGCCGCCGCGCCGCTGGAGCACGATTTCTGTTCTCATCCTGAAGCAAAGTTCTTAAGCCGAGGAACTATTTCTGGGTTAGCGGAGTCTGTAACCTGAAGCATATGTAACCCGAGGTACCACTGTATATTATTACTTTCCTTGAATTGCTGCATAGCGACCTTCACACCTCATGCACATGCGCCCGTGTTAAGCTGGCATACGTCCCATACTTCAAAGTACCGTACATGCTTACACTCCAAGGAATCCTAGGAACTGCAGTTTGCTTCTCACAGAACTACAGTTCCCGGCACCCTTAACAAACTACAGTTCCCAAAGAGGTTCACAACATTAACCTACTATATAAAAAAACAACCAAAAGTTTCCATCTTTTATTATCTGTAATGGACAGAGAGTTGCTGGAGAAACAGGCAGAGGTTCAACACGTGAAACGCACCCCTCCATTTCTTTTTTACGCCAGGAAAAGCCTCCATTTCGTTTCTTGTTTTCTAGCGGAGGAAAGGCGCAGGATTTTGGCCTGCTAAGCACACCAGGAAAAGAGGGTGTGATCCTGCATCTCGATTTGAGGAAACAATGGCCTGTCTGTATCCGTTACTCCCATCCACTGACTTCAATCGCACCATGTAGAGTTAACAGCAGGGGATTCCGGCAAACGGTCAATTGGCTTAGATATTTTTAGAGACTGTATAAAACTCCTGGGGTTGATCAGGGAGTTGCAGAAGAAATCAGAATAATAAAGAATAAATAAACTTTTAGTTGCCATATTTTTAAAAAAGTGAAAACCCAGACACAAAAGTCGTTGAACAATTTTTGAAGGGAAATCACCAAAAACGACACGGCCGTCACTGACTGCAGTATTCTGGCTACATCCAGTAAATATCGGACGGACTTCAACTGGTAGGTTGGGAGCCTTCGGTGGGTGAGAGCCTGATCCAAGGAGAGTGGAAATAGAAGCACTACCACCGTGAAAATACATGGTAAAAAGTTAATAAATGGCTCACCAAATGCATATTTGGATCCTGGCTTGTAACATGCTTGGATCACAGAATGAGAGAACGTGGAATGTCAGAAACAGGAATTGATTATACATATGGTGAAGGTCTGTAGGATCGATTTAGTGTTTTATTTTGTTGCACTGCAAGGCATAGCACTGAGGAGAAGGAGGAGGAAGAAGAATTAATGTATACCCCACCCATCTGGCTGGGTTTCCCCAGCCACTCTGTGCAGCTCCCATCATCATCATCATCATCATGTGATAAGACATCAAACATTAAAAAGTTCCCTAAACAGGGCTGCCTTCAGATGTCTTCTAAAAGTCAAATGGTTGTTTATTTCCTTGACATCTGGTGGGAGAAGAGGGCCCTGGGTCCCAGGCCCTCTGCCTGGTTCCCTGTAACCTCACTTCTCGCAGGAAGGGAACCGCCAGAAGGCCCTGGGACCCAGGGACGCGGACTTATAAAAAATATTGGGGGGGGGGCCCGGGAAAGCTCATGAATAATAAATAAGCTCATGAATATGCAAATAAAGTGGCGCCGCCTCCTCGTGAGCGAATAGGGGAGAGCGTGCTGCGCCTATTAATCAGCTCCAAAGGAAATTGGGTGGAGCTTTTGCTCGGGAGGGAGGGCAGGAGGCATGCAGCCGGCCCCTCCCTGTGCATTTTGGGCTGGGGGAGGGGCGGCGATGGCGCTCTGCTGGAGGGGTGCCGGAGATTATTGGGGGGGCGGAGCCCCCCCAAACGAATTTTTGAGGGGGCTCGGGCCCCCTCAAGCCCCATGGAGTCGGCGCCTATGCTGGGACCTGGACCTCAGGTCCAGGCTGGACGATAGGGGTGGAGATGCTCCTTCAGGTATACTGGGCCGAGACTGTTTAGGGCTTTCAAGGTCACCACCTACACTGTTAGATGTGATTTTTGTGTTTTCCTTTTTAAATTTTTTTTATTAAGACTTTAAACTCCTTGAGGGCAGGGATCTATTTTTTACCCGTATGATTCTTTAGGGTGCCATTAACAATGCTACAGATAGGTAGCCGTGTTGGTCTGCCATAGTCAAAACAAAAAAAATTCCTTCCAGTAGCACCTTAAAGACCAACTAAGTTAGTTCTTGGTATGAGCTTTCGTGTGCATGCACACTTCTTCAGATACACAGTGTATCTGAAGACGTGTGCATGCACACGAAAGCTCATACCAAGAACTAACTTAGTTGGTCTTTAAGGTGCTACTGGAAGGAATTAACAATGCTGATTGTGCTGTATCACAATACCATTCTAGATGCCAGCTGAAAACATTATTGTTTCAGCAACCCTCTCCAGAAACACATCATTTAGTTATTTGTTTTAAATGTGTTTAATTATTTTAAATTGTTTTTAGTGATGCTTTTTGTTTTTAATTGGTCTGTGTATTTCATGTTTTATATAGAATTTAACCTGTTTACTGCTCAGGGATTATTGTAAGGAAATATTATACATTTCCTAAATAAAAAGAACCCTATAATGTACTGATAGCGGTTCAGTTCTCTAAGAAACTGCACCAGTGATGCAGAATTCATCTGTAGAAATGGTTTCACTGATTTTTATAGTCTGTGGGAATGGTTTTACAGTTATTGCTTTTGGAAATTGTAGTCTCTTTTTTGTACTTTATCATATTTTACATTGTCATACACAACTTGGATGGCTTCAGGCTTTGAAGCGGTTTATAAATGTGTAAAATAAAGAAGAAATAAATAGGAAGAGAGGAATTCCAAGGTTTGCAATAGTGTGTGTGTTTGGGGTTGGGTGAAATCCATTAGGATGGCTGTTTAGAAAACAACAACAACAGATAGACACCTTCTTGTTGTTTAGTCGTTTAGTCGAGTCCGACTCTTGGTGACCCCCTGGACCAGAGCACGCCAGGCACTCCTGTCTTCCACTTCCTCCCGCAGTTTGGTCAAACTCAAGCTGGTAGCTTCGAGAACACTGTCCAACCATCTCGTCCTCTGTCCTCCCCTTCTCCTTGTGCCCTCCATCTTTCCCAACATCAGGAGTCTTCTCTTTTCATGAGGTGGCCAAAGTATTGGAGCCTCAGCTTCAGGATCTGTCCTTCCAGGGAGCACTCAGGGCTGATTTCCTTCAGAATGGATAGGTTTGATCTTCTTGCAGCCCATGGGACTCTCCTCCAGCACCACTATTATAGCAGAATGAGGACTGAATAGGCCAACGATGCAGAAAATTCTGATTGCTCAGGTGAGGGAATGGCAATCTGGGATGGGATGCAGTCAGACTGGAATGGAATATCCTGGAAAACAGCATGGATGGATGGCAGCCAGAGCAGCAGCTTTCCATGCTGCAATATTTTGTTGCAGATTCTGCTTTCTTGATGGTGATGGTGATGATGATTACTAGTCAGATGAGATAGAATCATAGAGTTGGAAGAGACCACAAGGGCCATCGAGTCCAACCCCCTGCCAAGCAGGAAACACCATCAGAGCACTCCTGACATATGGTTGTCAAGCCTCTGCTTAAAGACCTCCAAAGAAGGAGACTCCACCACACTCATTGGCAGCAAATTCCACTGTCGAACAGCTCTTACTGTCAGGAAGTTCTTCCTAATGTTTAGGTGGAATCTTCTTTCTTGTAGTTTGGATCCATTGCTCCGTGTCCGCTTCTCTGGAGCAGCAGAAAACAACCTTTCTCCCTCCTCTATGTGACATCCTTTTATATATTTGAACATGGCTATCATATCACCCCTTAACCTCCTCTTCTCCAGGCTAAACATGCCCAGCTCCCTTAGCCGTTCCTCATAAGGCATCGTTTCCAGGCCTTTGACCATTTTGGTTGCCCTCCTGTGGACACGTTCCAGTTTGTCAGTGTCCTTCTTGAACTGTGGTGCCCAGAACTGGACACAGTACTCCAGGTGGGGTCTGACCAGAGCAGAATACAGTGGCACTATTACTTCCCTTGATCTACATGCTATACTCCAATTGATGCAGCCCAGAATTGCATTGGCTTTTTTAGCTGCCGCGTCACACTGTTGGCTCATGTCAAGTTTGTGGACAACCAAGACTCCTAGATCCTTTTCACATGTACTGCTTACAAGCCAGGTGTCACCCATCTTGTATTTGATACATGCAGGGAGGAAGGGATAGATCTAGGCTAGAGGAAGAGTCCTAGCTCAATGGGTAGAGCTTAATCTGCCTTGCAAGGAGGTCTCAGCTTCAATCCTCAACGGCATCTTCAGGTAGGGCTGGGAGAGAGACCTCTGTGCAGACCCCTCGACTGCTCCTGCCAGTCAGTGTGGGCAATGCTAAGCCAAGATGGACCAAGGATTCCTGCCCAATATATGGCAGCTTCTTACGTTCCTGGGGTGGAAGTACCTATTATAACTAAACAGAACCCTCAGTATTGTCTACACCGACTGGCAGCAGTTTTCCAAGGCTTTTCAGGGAGGTCTCTTTCCCAGCCCAACTGGAAATGCTGGCAGGAACTGAACCTGCGGCTTTCTTGCATGCAAATCAAATGCTCTCCCACAAGGTGGGAGCCTCTACCGCTGGCTGGTCTGCACTGTTAATAAGCAATGTTTACCTCTTGCAATGGATTGGAGTTCTCAGCAGATTTAAAAGAAAGACTTATAGGCAGTGCCAATTATTAGCTTCCTCCTGATTAAAATAAAAATAAAATTAATGTTGGAATACTATACAGTGGTACCTCGGGTTACATACGCTTCAGGTTACATATGCTTCAGGTTACAGACTCCGCTAACCCAGAAATAGTGCCTCAGGTTAAGAACTTTGCTTCAGGATGAGAAGAGAAATCGTGCTCCAGCGGCGAGGCAGCAGCAGGAGGCCCCATTAGCTAAAGTGGTGCTTCAGGTTAAGTACAGTTTCAGGTTAAGAACAGACCTTCATAACGAGTTAAGTACTTAACCCGAGGTACCACTGTACTCACTTCATGTGGTAGCAAATCCAGTTGTGCTCACGGGATTTAATTTTGAGTTAAATGGCTATCATATCACCCCTTAACCTCCTCTTCTCCAGGCTAAACATGCCCAGCTCCCTTAGCCGTTCCTCATAGGGCATCGTTTCCAGGCCTTTGACCATTTTGGTTGCCCTCCTCTGGGCACGTTCCAGTTTGTCAGTGTCCTTCTTGAAGCAACCTATGGGATTGCTTGATCCATCATTCCACATTCTCATCTTGGCTAACGAGCCACGGCAGAAATATAGCCAATGAATAAAACGGAAATAAAGAAGTAAATCTTGCACCCAAAAACCACTTGGCAGCAGGCGAAGGCCACAGCTTTCACTGGTGGTTCTAAGGCTTGCAATTTGCGGTGGGACACAGATTTAAGGCAGGAGCCCATTTTGTAATGGGCTATGTAACATCAGAGAGAGTTATAGCGCTGGCATCACCATCATCACCCTTGCCATGACATCATCTGCCTCCATAGCCCAGGAAGAGCTGGTTCACACCGGGATGATGTCATACCAGGATGATGTCACTCCATTCCCCACGTGGGGTTTTTCATTCATTCATTTATCAAGTTATTTTGATCCCTGCCTTTTAGGGATCACAAGGCAGTTTACAAAACAGGAACCAGGCTTAAAACATGACAATATTTTATTTTTTTAAAAAAAAAACCCTAACGGAGTCCTATCAAAATTAGACAAGTTGACAATAAGTTCAATGAAATGCTTGGTGGTTTGAAAACCACAAGAAACAGGAGGGCAGTTCCAGAGAGGATGGGCCATCACTAAAAAAATATATATATTCTGTCCCTGGTACTCACCAGCTTTTGAGGTGGATATGGGAACCCAGGCATGTTCCTAGATGTGCAAGTGGTCCTTCAAATAGCTGGGACGCAAACCATTTTGGTTTTACTGGTGAATACCCACATTTGAATGGGAGCCCAGAAATCAGGAGATAACCTGAGTCAGCGAAGCAAGAGGCGAAATATGTAGGTCGGGTTTTGGCAGCAGTCTCCAAGGGGAGCCCCCTGAAGAAAGCATTACAGTAGTGCAAGCCAGACATGACCAACATGTGTGCAATTTGAGGAGAGGCCTCTTTTTTCTAGACAAAGGTGACTGATGCCCTTTTTGGCCACCTCAACATCTCCATGTATAGAGGTGGGTTCAGGAAAACCAACAGCGATGTCTGAATGCTTCATCGGAGTGAAACTTCAGCCCAAAGCAACATAATTTACTGTTTTATTACAAATACTACAGCTGCTACTGCTGCTACTAGTAGTCAAATCTTACTTCAAGGAACTCAGAGCAGTCTCTGTGGCTCTCTTCCCATTTTATACTTCTAACAACCCTGTAAGGTAGATCAGGCTGACAAGGGCCTAATAGTAATATTTTTATTATTTATACCCAGCCCATCTGGCTACTCTGGGCAGCTCCCAACAGAGGACTAAAAACAAAATAAAGCTTCAAACATTAAAAACTTCCCTAAACAGGGCTGCCTTCAGATGTCTTCTAAATGTCAGATAGTTGTTTATCGCCTTGACATCTGATGTTCCACAGGGCGGGTGCCACCACCAAGAAGGCCCTCTGCTTGGTTCCCTGTAACTTCACTTCTCGCATGGAGGGAACTGCCAAAAGGCCCTCGGAGCTGGACCTCAGTGTCAAGGCTGAAAGATGGGGGTGGAGACGCTCCTTCAGGTATACTGGGGATTTGAACCCTGGGTTCCCTTGTCCTGGTCCAAGAGCAAGTAGATAAATAGGTACCACTCTGGTGGGAAGGTAAATGGTGTTTCCATGCGCTGCTCTGGTTCGCCAGAAGCGGTTTAGTCATGCTGGCCACATGACCTGGAAGCTGTATGCCGGCTCCCTCGGCCAATAAAGCGAGATGAGCGCCGTGATCCCAGAGTCGGCCACGACTGGACCTAATGGTCAGGGGTCCCTTTACCTTTTTTAGCTTACCTCACAGGGTTGTTGTGAAGCTAAAACGAGGCATGTCTACACTACCCTGAGCAACTTGGGAGGAAAAGCGAGGCATGATTAAATGGAATTGTGAATGGTTTTAAGCTGTAAATTGTAAGTTGCTTAAAACTGATTCAAAGTTGTTTTTCAAATATTTTCAAGGTGTGTTTTCATGTTGTGACCCGCCCTGAGGCCTGAAGGTGAACGGCAGGTCATTATTATTATTATTATTATTAATAATATGCCGGGAATAGAGAAAAATATCTTTATATCCCTCTATTACTTGGCTCATTTATCTTGTTTTCATGAACCCCTCTCAAAATGGCAGCCTGGCGACACGGCTGCCCTTCTCAAGAAGGCCGCCTCGCCAGTCCCTCTCTTCGTCTCACTGCGACCTTCCCATCATGGCGGCCCTCCCTCCCGCAATCCGCTTCCAACCAGGGGCACTTCCGTTCCCGCCCCATCCCCATCCCCTTTCCAAAATGGCGGCTGAGAGGAGCACCCGCCCTCCTCCAGAGCGTGGCGTCGTCGAAGGAAGAGCGCGCAGGCTGGGTGAAAGGTCGGGGTGGCCACGCCCCCTTTGGCTCGGCTTCCGCCCGTGCGGGGAAACCCCGGAGCGGATATAGCGCCCTCTCTTTCCGGTCTGGCTCCTTTTCGGCCGTAGCTGCCTCCACGCGAACATGCCTGTGAGTCCTTTGCTGGGTCTGGGCGCCAGCGGAGCGGCGAGGCCTTGGTGCCCCGTCCCTCCCCGCCTCGGCCTTTCGGGCCCCGATAGGTTGGGGAAAGGGGGTCGCTCGTGGGCGTCGCTTTGTGCTTCTGTCCCGCTCCGGGCGCCGCATCGCCCTCCGTTCCCTTCCCTCACACTTCCCTGGTCGGGGATGGGAGGCTCAAAATGGCGGCCTGGGGAGGGAGGGGAGATATTTACTTCTCTGACTCCTCCCCTCTCTCCGCTTTTTAAAAATGTTCTCCGTTAATAAGAGATTTATATGAATAGTAACTTGATTTTGAAGGGGAAGGAGGAGCAGAGCAGCCTGGGAGGCGGGTGCCAGCGAAACCACTTTTCCCAGCTGAGGGTCATCTGGTCTCGCTGCGTTATTTTGTTTAAAAGTGAGCCTATTTTAGTCGGTGTGCATGTATATATGTATATGAATGTATTTACGTATGTTGCATTTGTATCCTGCCTTATTCTCCAAGGAGCTCAAGGTGGCGTACATGATTCCCCCCCCCCCATTTTTTTTAATGCCCCACAACAACCCTACGAGGTAGGTTAGGCTGAGAGGCATTGTGTGAGCTTCACGATACAGGGATTTGAACTCAGGTCTCTCCCAGGTCCTAGCCTGACACTGACCCTACACCACAATAGCTCTCTACGTTGCAAAGTTTTCTCTTAATCCATGTCTATTCAGATAACATATTTATGGCTTTGGAGATTTCAAAAACAAAGCAAGTTTGTGGAGACTATACTTCCGTGAAATCTTGCAACAGTCCTGGTTGGTTAATAGGCAGGGGTTCTCTGAGGCCACTTGATAATATTTGAACTGGGGGCTTGAGCAACAACTGCTGCTAACCTGGCTTTCTAGAGGTGGTTGTTCTCCATGCCACCAAAGCACTGCTCATGGTTTGGGGTTATGGGAATTCCAACAGGTCACTGGTTCCTCACCCACATAATGAACACAGTTGTTGTTTGTATGCTATAAGCATTCATGGCACTTGAAAACTACCAGAGGATCTTAAAAGATGGCATTTCGGCCTTTGGGGTTCTTTCCCCTTTAATTGACTTATGAGTGCATCCTGAAAAGTTTCCTCTTTTGGCAGACCTGTTAAACGGAGATCTTCCCCAGTCTGCATCTGTACTGGAATTGTTCTTAAAGATGTTTTTCTCACTTGTGTTCAGCCCTGAACTACTTCGGAAGGGTGGGGTATAAAATGAATAAATTCACCAATAATAAAAGACTGTGCTTCATGGAAAAGGGGGGTTTTGAGGAAGGGGGTTAAGGGGGCAGTGCTACTTTTTATTATTAATCTAGTATGCTACTTAACATAAATATGTACACAAGTACTTTGTTAGTGGTTTGGGAGTTAAATGTGTTGTGGGGATTGAGAGGTTTGTTCCTCGTTCTAAAGTCCTTGGTTTATGGGCATTCCCTGCAGCTCGCAAAGGATCTCTTGCATCCCTCCCCTGAGGAGGAGAAGAGGAAACATAAGAAGAAGCGCCTGGTCCAGAGTCCCAACTCTTACTTCATGGATGTGAAATGTCCAGGTAGGCAGGAGTAGTGTGTTAAAACGAGGCTGGTCGTGTTTTTATGTCCTGCAACTTGTATATACAGTGGTACCTCTGTTTTCGAACACACAATCCATTCCGGATATCCATTCGAGTTCTGAAGTGTTCGAAAACTGAAAGTGGAAGCCTCAAAACGGAAGCTGCGTTTCCTGTTTGACTTCCAAGGGGCGTTTCCAGGTTTTTGGCGTTTGAGTTCCAAAACATTTGACTATAGAGGCGTTTGAAAACCGAGGTACCGCTGTACTTGTTTTGGGCAAGGGGCTGGATCACGTATGCTGCCAGTCACATAGTTCTACATTTTTTCTCACTCCATTGTAGTTCGTTGCTTTGCATTGCTGGGAGCTCATATGGGGAGGGAAGGGAACCTTTGCCATTTGCTCAGGCATGTGAACTGGCGGAAGGTGTCTGGGTAGGAAATGAGGCCTCTTGTCTTGGGGTTACAGAAGAAGAAATACTGTTACCTTGGAAATCGTTGTAAAATACCTGGCCTTGGAAAGGCTATACCCACATGTGTGATTCGGCAGGCAAGTAAAGAAAGTCATGGCCTTCATGCTGGTGGCACTGAGATTGGGCTTTCCCCTCTTTCCATCTTCAGGAACATCTGCCTTACATCGAGTCAGATTATTGGTCCATCTAGCTTGGTGTTGTCAACGCTGACTGGCAGCGGCTCTCCAGGCTTGCAGGCAGGGGACATTCCCAGCCTTTCCTGGAGATGCCAGGATTTGAACCTGGCACATGAAGCAGATGCTCTGTCCACTGAGCTACGGCCTTCCCAAATAGTTGGTAAAGACCTTACTTAAGCTAAGGTGTTTTGGTTATGTACAAATAGAAAAATTGGGATATAGAGCAAACAAATCACAGGTTTAACTGTAGCCCACATAAAGGATTTGAGGCAGTACAGGTGATTGAAAGGACATGGGTTGGTGTAGGTTTGTCTCCAAGGTTGAAATGCTATTCTAGCAATTACCCCATTTAGCACTTTTTCTGGTTAAATTGTCCCAATATTCTAGGCATTATACATTTTGGAGATGCTCCCTCTTCCATTTCTTTGAAGTGGATCCAAGGTGATGTTTTTTCTTTTCCCTCTCTCAGGTTGCTACAAAATCACCACTGTGTTCAGTCACGCTCAAACAGTGGTTCTGTGTGTCGGCTGTTCAACTGTGCTGTGCCAGCCCACTGGGGGAAAGGCAAGGTTGACAGAAGGTAAGCAGGGAGCTTAATTGGCTGTTTATAAAGACCTGCTCTTAGAGCAAATCACTTCTGCCTTATCTCCTCTGTTCCTTTGCCATTTTCTATTGCGGCATTTAAGCAGTGTGTGTCTAATTGCACCCCTTCCCTGTTGTTATGTAACCTTTCCCCCCTCTCTTCTGTAGAAGTGGATGGTTAAAGCTGCTTAGAGCAGGTGGAATCTGGAAATGGGTGGTTGGTTTTTTAACCTGCCCTAAGGCACTCTACCGGTTTTCTTTTGCTTTTAAAATTCACAAGTTGGGTAACTATTATGTCAGGCTTTGTAACAAAACACACTGGGGTTCAGGTAACAAAAGGGAAGATCTGGAGCCATCACTTTTCTGCAGCAACCACTTTGGGTGTGGGGACATGCCTCCAGTAATTAAGATTTTGGGTATTATGGATAGAGTCTTAGGGGAGTGAAGGGTGGCTCTGTTTTTTGCTTTTAATCGTGTGACATAATTGGAGTTTGTTTAAACAAGCCATGATGAATTTCAACTCTCCCGGATGCTGTGCTCAGGAGGTCGAGAAGTCATGTGTAAATAAGAGCTGTTGTGTTTTCTTTCCTTTTGGTTCACTGTGTGGCCTTCCACCCCACCCTGTTTGCAGGATGCTCCTTCAGGCGAAAGCAGCACTAAATTAAGCAGATGTTTGTCCAGGATGGGTGGGGCTATGTGCACAGTCGTCGGCTCCGGTGCGGAGGATCTCAAGAGCATGGACGGTGGGAGTCCCGACACAAGTGAGATGTGAGCTGCAACTGTGTGGCTCTTGAGGATTTCAGCTGTTGCTGCTGCCTCTGGAATAAGGAGAGCAAAAGATGGCTTTCACACTGTCCTTGTAGCCTCACCCATCTGACTCAATAAATTTTGGATATAAAGACAGAATCATGTTTTCTGTAGTGTGTGTGTTGGGGGCTGGGAGTTGGTTGCTGAGTCCAAATAGGCTCAGCCACTGTGGCTGCCTGAGATTCTCTGGATCTAGCTACGGGGTTAAAATAGAACAGATTCTACAGATTAATAGCTTTACCTTGTTGTAAAATGTGGAAATGGGCAGCACATAGCAGATATGCAACAAAGCAACTTCTGTGCATTCCACTGCCTGAAAGGGGCTTCTGTCCCAAGTGAAAAGGCCAAAGGGTCTTTAGAACAGATTGCCATGTTCTTTTCCAAGTTCTCCCAACCATGCCTGCCCTTCCTATTTAATGAAGACAGCTGCCACAAGTTTCCACCAGTTTACTTTTTAACACATGGCTTATAGGTGCCTCGGCGTCCAGCGATGGTCATCTTCGAACGCTCCAAAGCCAGGCCTGAGTCCTGTTCCTGACACTGGAATAGTGATTTTGCATGCTGGGTGGAGAGGAGAGGTACCCTGGAAATAAAATGGGGTGGGTGGGAAGAGAAAGAGCTGTGTGAAACTACCTATAGATATACTCAGAAATTGTTTGCCAGTTGGAAGACAATCCAGCTGCTGTGTGTGGCTGTTTGAATACCATGTTGTGAAATGCCATGTTGACTGCTGCAAGAGAACGCTCTGGTTAGTTGTGCAGCGGGACCAAGAAACCCAAAGGTGACAAATATGCGAGGGCAGGCTCTGGAAATGTTTTGTCCAGAGTCCACATTCTGATGACCTAACCACCCGAAGATAATTCCAAAGGTCACCCCGCCACACCCTAAACATACTTTCGAATAAACAACATTTGATATGAATGCAGGAAGTATTGGGGGAAACTTCTTTTCAACTCACCTGTCTGTACCATGCCTGATGTGGGAACGTACACTACGGGGACTGCCTGTACTCTGCTCAGGAAGGCATTGTAGGCTGTGGGGGTCAAAGCATCACGTCAAGGTTAGTTCCACCCTTGCCCTTTTCTGAACCACTGGCAGCAACACCCTTCGCATAATTTAGCTGACTCCGCTTATGGTTTGTGGGCTATTCCACTTGAAGCATGGGAGCTCAAGTGAAGAAATGCATATAAAGGTAGTCACTAGCACAGAGTCCAATAATCATTTGTTGCAAGGCAATCCAAGGCTCGTCCAGTCCAACCCCTGGCCATGCAGGAATTTCAACTAAAGTATCTGTGACCAATGGTCATCCAGCCTCTGCTTAGAAACCTCCAAGGAAGAGAGCCCACAACCACCTTAGCATGTCTTTGCTCTCCCCTGTGCGTGTATCTGTAATCCTTCCTGTCAATCTGAGGTAGGCCAGTATTCCTGCAAGGGCGCGGGGGGGGGGGGGAGAGTTGGGGCTGGAGGGCACAGCATGTGGGCTTGCTGGTTCCCCACTTGCTCTTTCAGAAAGGCCTGGTTCCTCCAGGGTATATTGTGCCTGCCTTTGCGAATCCACTTACTGAGAAAGATGACCATGGTGGATGCTAAAACAGCGAAGATGGTGAAGAGGAGGACCTGGTAGGAGCCCACAAGCTGCTTGACAAGGCCTGCTTCAGCACACTGATCTAGGAGGAGAGACAAGACCTGTCTGCTCTGGGCTGGTGCAGGATATTATCCCCTGTGGCCATCCAGATGGAGGCACAGGCCTCCGTTCTTGGCTTGACTGCTCTGGTCCTTACCAAACAGATGCCTGTCTGGCAGTGCCCGCATTAACACGGCAGCCCTCTGGCCTGTAAGGGCGCAGGAGAGGTTGACGAAGACGGGTGCTGCCATCTGCTGGAGGGATGTGAGGTTGACCACGCTGACTGGGAAGACGACAAGCCCGGGCATGTCCACCAGATGGAAGGGGCGTCCCACCTGGATCACTGGGGAGCTGGGCTGGGCCTTGGCAGGAAGGACGGAGGGAAAGTTGAGTCGTTAGGAAAACAACAGAGCTGCAACCAAAGGGGTCTGTTGCTCTGTCGCAGCAACAACAATGGCCTGTGGCACCTTAAGAGACAGACCAGTATCTATGCAGGATTAGCTTTTGTGGACTAGATCTGCCTTAAGCAGCCGCAAGGACCCTTGTTCTCACTTGGCAAGGTGTCTCTGCATATCTTGCATTCTCCCTCAGTGGAGGAGGTTATTATAATATTGCTTGTCTACTGAAAAATCAAAGCTGGGATGGATCTGCTTGTCTCTAAGGTGCCCTGAGACTTAAGTCTTTAATTGCAAGCTCTACACAATTGCCACCACTGAGCAACAGGTTTGTTTCCTTAATAGTCCAGGAATGACCAGCCTCCTGTTGTTTCAAATAAGGTGTACATGCTCCCAAACCAATGGCTTGTATCCCGTGTCAGTCCAACTCAGAGTAGAGCCACAGAAACTGATCAGTGTGACTAACTTAAGCCCATTCATTTAAATAATGTTTGCTCCGGGTAGAACTTAGCTGGATACCAGCCCATATATCACTGCTACAGGTTGAATCCACCTTCCCAATTTCTATCCTGCCGCTTCCTCCCCAAGGAGCGCATGGCGGCAAACAGAATTAAATATAAAACACCCTTTAAACAGAATTAAGAACATCTAGAAATGTTTTGAAAGGGTCACATAAACTCCCAACTATTGATTTCAAGGTTGCCGGGAACAGTGTCTTTCAGCCACCAGATGCCTAGTTAAACGAGTGTTTTTAACTTCCTCCTGAATGTTAAAAAGTGAGGCAGATTGACATGCCTCACCAGGGAGGAGGGAGCCACCAGGGGGAGCCACCGGTACGAAGGCCCTGTAATGGGTCACTGCTAACTGGGCAGTTTCCTGCTGGCTCATAGGGTCTAAGATGATTGAAACGATGTATGCAACTCCTTGCTCTTCATAACCATACACGTAGACCAGGTATCAGGAACCTTATTATCCCGAAATGGACCCCGTATTCAAAGGCTGGTAGTAATGTGGACCAATGCTATAAGCATCCCTTATAGTACACCCAGCAGATGGCTGCAGTCTATGGGAGAGCCTCTCCTGCATGTCCCAGAGATCTCAGAAGCCAGTGCTGCAGTCATCTGGAGCAGGGCTTTTATGTGGCTGCCGCATCCTGAGCCGTTGACTTGCCTCTGTTTCTTCAGTCACTCGCCTTGCCCCCAGCACCACGATTTCCCTGCTCAGCTCTGTGCTGCTGAAGACCACTTCGGACTGGTTCATGTAAAAGGCAGGCAGAAAGGGCACCGAGAGCCTCTGTGTCCCCTCTGGGCTCTGATCGCTGAGGAGGGAGGCCGTCACATGCACCGAGCCCCCAGCGGTGCTCAGCGCCAGCAGGTCGGCTTCCGGCTGGTCTTTCACGGTGATGATACAGGCGTAGAGACCTTGAGTTTGGGAAGAGGGAAACCAGATAGGGAGTTGCCCTGTATTGACTCTGGATGCTGGTCCACCTTGCTCAACACCAGGCATGGGGAACCTTGGTCTGAACTACAATTCCCATCAGCCCCTGCAAGGTTGGCTCAGCGGCCAGGGATGATGGGAGTTGTAGTTCAGCAACATTTGGAGCACTACAGGTCCCTCTCCCCCCAGTAGTCTACACTGAATAGCTGCAGTTCTCCAGGGTTTCAGATGAGGAACTCTCACAGCCCTTCTTGGAGAAGCCGGGGATTGAATTTGGGATTTTCTGAAAATGTTCTGGGCTGTGGCCCTTCCTTCTAAGGTTCCAGTCCTCAATGTTCTAAATGCAGGGCTGATTTAAGTAGGAAATCAGTAAGCTGTCAGGCTACTTCAGACAGGGGTTCTTTCCCAGCCCTACCTAGAGGTGCCATTAAGGATTGAATCTATGACCTTCTACATGCCAAGCAGATGCAGAGCACTGCGCTATAGCATGCCTGAGAATGTTTTTAACTTATACATTCCTATGGGCAAAACGGAGTTAGAGGCGATGGTAGTGAGCTAGGATTGGGAAGTCCCTGGTGCAAATCTGGGGCATAAATTCTCACTACAGGGCCCTGGGCACGGTATTTTTCGCTCCATAAGACACACCTGACCATAAGACGCACCTAGTTTTTAGAGGAGGAAAACAATAAATGCCAGCAAGAGCCGCAGACGCGCTCGCTCGGCGCGTCTCTTTAAAGATAAAGCGGCTCTCGCTGGCTTTTCTGGGAGGTGGGAGAAGGGACGGACGGGCTGCCCTCCGTCCCTTCTCCCACCTCCCTGAAAAGCCAGAGCAAGCTGCGCACCCAGCAGAGCAAGAGCGATAGCTGCGCAGCGGCTCTTGCTCTGCTGGCTTTCCAGCAAAGCAGGATGAGGGATGGAAGGGGCTCCGTAAGGGCTCCCTTCCGTCCCTCATCCTGCTTCACTGGGAAGGCAACACTACAAGCGGCGCTGCACAGCTCTCCCTCTTGCTGTGCTGGCTGCGCAGCCTGCATGCGCTCCATAAGACGCACACACATTCCCCCTTACTTTTTAGGAGGAAAAAAGTCCGTCTTATGGAGCGAAAAATACGGTAAGTAACTCTCAGTCTACCATGACATCTGAAATAGGGGGGGGGAATAATACTGATTGACTTTACAGTGGGGTAGGGAATCTTTGGTCAACCAGATGCTGCAGGACTCCAGATGCCATCATCTTAACCCCTGATCACTGGCCATGCCTGCTGGGAGTGATGGGAGCATCTCTAGGGCTTCCTCACCTCACTGTTAGAGCTTATGGGACAGGGGTGGAAGTGTGCAAGGCTGATAAAGCTGAAAAGGTTTTAAATGGCAAGATAAAAACATTGGCCGGGTTACTGTCAGAAGAGATGCCGTGCCTCTGACTCTTCCTCTGCTACCTTTATCAGTGTAGAATGCAGACTGGGCATGAAAGATCCTCTGCGCTGGGATGTCCGGGAAAATCATGCTGAACTCCACTTGACAGGTCAGGTGAGATTCTGGGGAAAGCAGGTCTGTGATGGCACGAAGCTGGACGGAACTGCAAGGACCTGAAGGGATAAAAGGAGACAAGGGTGTGATGGTGGAATAAAGCAGCGGTTCTCAACCTGTGGGTCCCCAGATGTTGTTAGACTACAACTCCCATCGTCCCTGAGCTCTGGCCCTGCTAGCTAGGGATGATGGGAGTTGCAGTTCAGCAACATCTGGGGACCCACAGGTTGAGAAAGGCTGGAATAAAGGGACATGATGCTTTGCGGATTGTCCTCAGGCTGCTGCTGTTGGTCAGGAAACAGAAGCTAGAACCATGCACATGAAGGAAGCAAAAACCTAAAAATTGGAAAGGGGAGATCTGCTCTTTCTTTTATTGCCTAAGTAGTACTGGAAAAGGAGGCAAGCCATACCTTTGCTACGTTCTGAAGTGGGAGGGGGATCCCCAAGAGAGGAAGAGGCGTACAAAATTGTAACTAGCTAGAAAAGGCTTTTCTCCCTCATGATACTAGAATTCGGGGGCCGTCCAATGAAGCTGAATGCTGGAAGATCAGGAAAGACAAAAGCAATATCCTTTCCACACAGCGCGCAGTTAAAACTATGGGAGCTGCTTCCACAAGGAGAAACGACTGGACAGCTTCAACACAGGATGAGACAACGCCATGGGGGTTCATGGTACCAACCGCTGCTGGCCGCAATGGTTGTGTGTCCCCCTCCGCTGTTGGATGAATTTGCTTATCCTGTAACAGGACATTCCCCTGGGCACCCAGCAAACCACCCCTTAAAGAGGGCAGAAACTGGCACTTTCAAAAATGAGAATGAGTGGTGGCTGAGGGGACATGCGGCATCTTCTCGCAACATCACCTCTAATCCAGCCAGGGTGGACAGATTCATTTTTCTACTTAGACTGGGCATTTGCCCTGCCCAACATGCGCCCCATTAACAGTGGGTAGGGGCAAAGCGGCTGTGCCTTCCACCCTACCTCGGAGGGTTGTTTTAGTGCCGCTTGTGCTGACGAAAACCCGGAACTCGGAGGAGTTTGGCGTGTTGGTCAGGTACTGTTTGGGACCGAGGTGAAGGCTGAGTCTGGAGGAGCCGCCGATGACAACCTGGAAAGAGCAAAATGGTGACTGCAGGAGGGTTTCCGAAGCGGCTGTTTGCTAGCAGGAATTCACCGCCCAAGCAAGGTGGGGTGGCTTGGGCCTAACTCTGCCTAACTTTGATTTTTAAAAAGCAGCAGTTGGGCAGTGCATGTTGTCAAATCAACTCGAGTGGCAAATCAATGGCTTCTCAGTTTTTAAGTCCATGCTCCGAAAAGGTCTTTTATTCCCTGGAATGACTCTGTTCCCTCTTCCCACGCTTACTCTCCTGGCTAGAAATAACTCCCACGATGCCTGCGTGCTGGTGCTGCCTTGTTTTTCTGGTCCTTACCTCTCGGTAAGTTTTCACTATCCCTGGGATGTCGTGGAAGACGGTGGCCTTCCCAGCGTGCTTTGCGAAGGCCGCTCCGCTCAGCGTGTCCATCTCAAGGAGGTCGCTTGGAATGATTTGCCATGTCCCGGGTTCCCCTAAAGAAAGGGAAAAAATGCTGTTGCATCTGCGTTCAAGGATTCTGTGAGAAGAATAAGGCATGTTGGCCCAGTTGGTCAGGGCTCCAAGCTAATGCTTTAAAAAAATATATATATAATTTTATATTAATTTTTGAACATATTAATTATCATAGATACCACAAAACTTCACGTCTTATGCAATCTTTTTGGACTTCCATCAGCACCTCTGATGATCCACCATTTTTATCACTTCTGCATTTAATAAATTCATATCTCCTTTAATTATCTTAACTAACAATCCTCCTCTTTATCCAATTTTGCAATAATTCAACTTATTCACCTCACAAAACTTCTTGCAAACCTACAAACCTGCTCTATTTTTTTATTCATCCATCCCAGAAAGAAATAAAAATACGAGGCACAATTTGAAGCAGCGAGTGGAGGCAGCGGAAGATGGACACGAGAAAGGTCAAATTAAATAACTTTTACTCTCTCAAGGAAAACACTTATTTGCATGCCTGGGGCATACAAACTAAAAGCCATGACACGAAAGGGAAAAAGGACTGGGAGGGAAGAGGAAAAGAAACTCCGACACTGTTTCTTAGGGAACAGTTCTGCGCTGAGCACTGTATTTAATTTACTCTGGGATGGTCGAGTCTTCATTTTGTTTCAAAAGCAAATGGTGTTAATGGCCCGGAGGAACTGTGGAGTTGGAAGGGGCCACAAGTGTCTAGTCTAAACCCTGCAATGCAGGGATCTTTCTCTCAACGTGGGGCTTGAACCCGTGTCCCTGAGATTAAGAGTCTCATCCTCTACCGACTAAAATGCAAATAAGCAGTCCTCTAATATTTTACATATGGGACACGGGTGGCGCTGTGGTTTAAACCACAGAGCCTAGGACTTGCCGATCAGAAGGTCGGCGGTTCGAATCCCCGCAACGGGGTAAGGTCCCGTTGCTCGGTCCCTGCTCCTGCCAACCTAGCAGTTCAAAAGCACCTCAAAGTGCAAGTAGATAAACAGGTACCGCTCCGGCAGGAAGGTAAACGGCGTTTCCGTGCGCTGCTCTGGTTCGCCAGAAGCGGCTTAGTCATGCTGGCCACATGGCCCGGAAGCTGTACGCCGGCTCCCTCAGCCAGTAAAGCGAGATGAGTGCCGCAACCCCAGAGTCGGTCACGACTGGACCTAATGGACAGGTGTCCCTTTACCTTTATATTTTGCACAGCGGATAAAAGCGAAAACAGCTGCCATCAAATGAGCTACAATCACTTTAATTTCCCAAGCCATGGGATGTAAAAAATATGTTCTATTATAGGCAAGATGGATGAAACCACCATGCATTAATTTATAGGGCAATGTTTCTCATCACCGCCAAATACAGTACTAAAAGGAAGATGCAAACTGACAGGTTACTCTGTGCTGGAAGATAGGATCCCTGGATCACATGCTTCTGACAAGGAGCCCTGATAGATCAGTCCTGGGCCTCACAATTATTCTCTCGGCTTCCTCATGTGGGATCCCCTCACACATGGCTTCCCATGGTTGAAGCCACCACTGGAAGGACTGTCCTGACACAGTACAGTGGTACCTCGGGTTACAGACGCTTCAGGTTACAGGCTCCACTAATCTAGAAATAGTACCTCGGGTTAAGAACTTTGCTTCAGGGTGAGAACAGAAATCGTATGGCGGTGGCGTGGCGGCAGCGGGAGGCCCCATTAGCTAAAGTGGTGTTTCAGGTTAAGAACAGTTTCAGGTTAAGAACGGACCTACGGAACGAATTAAGTTCTTAACCCGAGGTACCACTGTATCTCGATAAGTACTGGGTTGACAGAGATGGGTGCAGGCAGATTTCTCCTTCTCCTTCAGATTGTGGACAAACTCACGGGACTGAAGCTAAGCCATTTTACGCATAACGTCGCAAAGAATGCAGCTTGTGTTTCTTCATTGAAAGCAGCCCCTTCCGAAGTTTGCACGGGGCCGTTCTGAGGGTCACAGAGGAGGGAGGGAGAGAGAGAGAGACAGAGAGACAGAGAGACAGAGAGAGAGAGTCCAGGGTGGGTGGGTGTTTTTATAGGAGGGGATGAGGGATGCTTGGCATTCCAGCAGATGCTCTCTGGGTTACTCTTTTGTCCTGAAGACGTGACCGAGGCTTAATTTGCGGTGCTTTGCTGAAGGCACGGCGGCCATAAAACAGCAGCCGATGAACCAGAGGCTGCCTCCATTATGCATCAAGGCCTTTTAAGAGCAGCAGTGAGAAAAGGAACAACCTGCCCCCCCCCCCCAGCCTGGCTGCCCTGGCCCCATTGCAAAGCATAGATGGGAAAGCAGTAAAGCAATGTGGTGGGAATCAGCAATGGGGGAGCAGGACTGGGGGTGATGAGATGAGGCTTCTTTTGAGACGCGGCCAAGGGGACCCCTGCTAGGTTGCAGGCAGGGGTGGGCTAATCCATCCATTTCAGTTCCTCTTTATTTTTCCAATCTTGAAGTTCAGTTCCCCACAATTGGGGGGGGGAAAGTCCTCATGCAAATCCACATTCATTTTAGTGCTAATTTCTCCGACTGATACACATTTTGTATGCAATTTTGCTTAAGGTACTCATTCTCTTTTCCCTGAAACAATGCAATATAATAATAATAATAATAATAATAATAATAATAATAATAATAATAATAATTATTATTATTATTATTATTATTATTATTATTTATACCCCGCCCATCTGGCTGGGTTTCCCCAGCCACTCTGGGCGGCTTCCAACCGAATATTAAAAACAATACAGCATCAGACATTAAAAACTTCCCTAAACAGGGCCACCTGCAGTTGTCTTTTAAAAGTAAAATAGTTGTTTATTGCCTTGACATCTGCAGGGAGGGCGTTCCATAGGGCGGGTGCCACTACCGAGAAGGCCCTCTGCCTGGTTCCCTGTAACTTCACTTCTCGCAGTGAGGGAACCGCCAGAAGGCCCTCAGTGCTGGACCTCAGTGTTTTCACTAATATGCACATGCTTCATGCTACTATTTGCATTTTTTGGACACCTCACCACAATGCAAGGTTTGGAAAAGCCAGATCCTGAAGGACGGCTGCTTTCTTTTCGTATCCCTGCGTTGTTTCAGAAAGGCTAGTGGACAAGCTGTGGTTTATTAAGGCAGAGCTACAATCCCTGCACCCTGAAGAAACTACAGTGTCCCGGATTCTCCAGGACCGTTAAAGTGAGAGTTGAGTTCTGTGGGTGTGATTACAATGAAGCTCCACGCATGGGGATGGGGTCAGAAGCAGTTCCAGGTCAAAGGGCAGACCTTTCAGCTAAGTGGAGCTCTGGCAGTTGGGGGAAGGCTGGTCCATTTGACTGAGTTATTTCTCAGCCGCTTTTCATTCAGATGAATCTCAATGTGGCTTACAAACAATAAATAACCATAACCACCTAACACCACAAAGACTGCATGAATCCTGTAAAATAATTAACAAACCATCAATGAAACGATCTATAAAAACCTGTGAAAAGCAACTGAAAATAAGCTAAAGCTTCACTATTTTGGCAAAAGGCATATTATATGGTTAACAAATTAATCAAATTCCTGCTGAATTTCAGTTCCTTTTTCTTAAGAATGCAAGAAGAGCCCTTCTGGATCAGGCCAGTGGCCCATCTAGCCTAAGGTTACCAGATTTTTTTTCAATGAATCCGGGGACACGTTTCAACTTCAATGGATTTTGTATGGGGACCGATGTGTAAATCCGGGGACTGTCCCCGGGAAACGGGGATGTCTGGTAACCTTAATCTAGTCCAGCACCCGGCTCTCTCAGTGGCCAATCAGATGATCCAAAAGGAACCCGCGAGCAGGACCTGAACACAAGAGCAACGGTCCCTTCCTGGGGTTTCCAGTAACTGCTAGTTAAAAGCATTACTGACCTTCGAGGCAGAAGGTATCCTCATCCTCTCGACATCCTCCCTACATCATCTTCTGAGGCCCTTCTTAATGTGCCTCCTCCGCAAGAGGTCAGAAGGGTGGCAACACGAGAAAGGGCCTTCTCTGCAGTGGCTCCCAATCTGTGGAATGCTCTCCCCAGGGAAGTTCGCCCGGTGCCTTCATTATACACCTTTAGGCGCCAGGCAAAAACGCTTCTTTTCAACCAGGCCTGACTTGATCTACATCCTATACCCTTTTTTAAAAATGCTGGCTCTTTTGGGTTTTTTTTTATTGGGTTGCTGTTTTATTTAGATTTTATGCATTTGATATTTTATGTGAACCGTCCTGAGAACTTCGGGTATAGGGTTAGGGTTAGGGTTAGGATTAAATACAGTGGAAGCTCGGGTTGCGAATGTGATCCGTGTGGGAGGCACGTTCGCAACTCGCAGTGCTGCATCTGCGCACGCGTGGGTTGCGATTCGGCACTTCTGCGCATGCGCAAGGGCTGAAACCCAGAAGTAACCCCTTCCGGTGCTTCGGAGCAGTACGCAACCCGAAAATGCGCAACCTGAAGCATCTGTAACCCGAGGTACGACTGTAAATAATAATACAGTGGTACCTCAGGTTACATATGCTTCAGGTTACATACGCTTCAGGTTACACACTCCGCTAACTCAGAAATAGTGCTTCAGGTTAAGAACTTTGCTTCAGGATGAGAACAGAAATCGTGCTCTGGCAGCGCGGCAGCAGCAGGAGGCCCCATTAGCTAAAGTGGTGCTTCAGGTTAAGAACAGTTTCAGGTTAAGAACAGACCTCCAGAACGAATTAAGTACGTAACCCAAGGTACCTCTGTAAATATATTTGTGTAATCCTCTTTTGAAGCAACCCATGTTGGCGGCCATCGCTGCACCCTGCGGGGAGGAGCTTCCCTAGTTCAGCTATGTGCTTGTGTGAAGAAGGGCTTTCTTTTTATCTGCCCTCAACTTCTTTTTAACTTCCAGGAGGCAGCAAAGGTGGCTGGAGACCAGCCCACTGACCTTCTTGGTTGACGAGGGGCGTGCTGAAACACACCACGTCTCCCACGGCAAGCGGCTCGGAAAGGTTCGGCTCGATGGCATGCTCCACCGGGACAGGGATATAATCGGCCATGCCCGGGTGCTTCTCGTCCCAAACGCCCACCAGGGTCACCCCCCTGTTGACAGCCTGGGCGACGTAAGTGTAGTTCTTGTTGCTGGGTCGGATGAGCAGCAGGTCATCTCTGGGGGAACAAAGAAAAAAAAATGACCCCGTGAGGAGTGTGTCAAGCAGGGATACTGCAGGGTAGGGTTCCCCAAACTTGGCCAACACGGTCAGTGGTGCCTTCTGCTCTGTGGACCACCAAGAGATCAGCTAGGAATTTGATGGAGTCTGTGTGGGCTGGGAGTCTGAATGAATACGCTGAAGTGGTACATTTGAAATAAATAAATGATTATGTTCTAAAGCAGGGTGGGGACAGAAGGTAGATCAGGGCCTACTGGTGTATATCCAGGAGATCTGAAGTATTCTGACAAGGATTTATCATTCCCAGTAGGAACAGGTGGGCTCAGTGGAGCAAAGGACTTTATCACACCTGCGGCTAGTTCACAAGCTGCAGATGTTCCTGGGTTGTCTACCCACAAGATGGAACACTAAAATTTACTTTCTATAGGGCTGCCTACAGAATACAGTTCCCTGGGAAGAGGGACTGACTTTTAAACCACCGAGGGAACTGCAGCTCTGCGGGGCAAATAGAGGGATCTCCTAACACTTCTCAACACCCTTAGCTACAGTCCGCAGGATTCTTTGGGGGAAAAGCCGTGGGTGTTTAAAATTGCATTGTTGCGCTTTAAATGTATGGTGTGAGCATAGTCGTTATTGCGGCAAGAATTTACTTCTACACCGCTTGTTCGTTTACCCAGGTGAGGGAACGTGTTTGAAATAAAACACGGAACCAAGAGAAATAACAAGCCCAAGAGATCCTGTAAGAACGCGGTTTATTAAACGACCGCACAGCAGGACGGCTCAACTTAAAAGTGGTCGTATCCTGCACTTAAAAGTCGCCTCAGTTGGGCCACATTTGTGCCATACATTTAAAGCACTATGGTGCCACTTTAAACAGTTATGGCTTCTCCCAAAGGATTTTGAGACATCTGAAGGCAGCCCTGTTTAGGGAAGCTTTTAATGTTTGATGCATTACGGCATTGTAATATTTTGTTGGAAGCTGCCCAGAGTGGCTGGGGAAGCCCAGCCAGATGGGAGGGGTATAAATAAATTATTATTATTATTATTATTATTATTATTATTATTATTCGGGAACTGTAGGGCACTGATGCTGCTAGGAGACCCCTATTCCCCTCACAGAGCTACAGTTAACAAAGTTCCCTGATAAGAGGGACCGACTGTTAAACCACTCTGGGAGGGGAATGTGTGTGTGTATGCAGGGTCTCCTAACAACTCCCAGGACCTAAATGAACTACATCTCCCAGGATTCTTTGGGGGAAGCCATGACTGTTTTCTTTAAATGTACCGAGCAGATAAAGCCCTGGTCATATAGGGTGGATATGACTTAAGATGTGATCCCGACACTTATCCAGACCATCGTGATGACTGCGCCTGTGTACTTTCTTGCATGAACACACCCTGGACCACAGAAGTGGCCAATGTTCAAGTTCCCAAAAGGACAGATGACTTTCCACAAGATGGAGAGTGGCAACTTCCCAAGCAAGCCATGCTCACGATGCGGTACGCGGCCCTTTCCCAAGTGTGCCTTCCTGAGCCGCACCTGTTCAAGGCCAGGTGAAGCTGGGTGCTCTGGGCGTGGAACTTCTCCCCGGTACTGTCGTAGAACTCAACGGCGAGGGTGAGGGACATGCCCAGGGGAAACGCATGCAGGGGCACCCGGCTGGCCGTGTAGAGCTTGGGGGCGCTGCTCAAGCGCAGGTAGGACACCGGGGCCACCTGGGAGGGGGGGAAAGGAAAGGATGTATCAGTTTTTTCCTTTTCAGTGACCACACCTGGAGACTTCAAATTGATTCATCTCAAAAACACTTGTAAGGAAAGCAAATGCCAGGTGTAGCCGAACCGATACATGTGGACATAAAAATAAACATAAGAACTGCTCATAAAAACAGAAGTTCGACCAATACAATGAAAAAGAAGAATCTTAGATCTCAAGGGAGGCCAGACTGCCTTGTCTTAGCTGAGCAGCCTTCACTGTGAATTTAGCTACACTAAGCACTGCAGACCGATCCAAACCAGAGAAAAGATCTTCTCCATATCACTGGAGACAAACAGCACTCTTTAGAATTCCATCTGTTGTCCTACCTACCAACATCTGGAGGTTGCTGGCTCCCTGTCCCAGATGTAAGTGGTCCTCTTTAAGCAAGCTGGCAGATGCTCCAGCGCTTTAGTGCGACATTCTGAATTTTTCACAAGACGTGTACCTTGTCTTGCCATCTGCTTCACTCCCCGGCAACTTTATAATATAAGAAGAGCCTTCCGGATTGGGCCAATGGCCCATCTATCGTTCAGCCCCCTGTTCTCACAAGGGGAAACCTTAAAGCAGAACCCGAACACATGAGCGACTCTCTCTTCCTGCAGTTTCCAACAACTGGCCTTCAGAAATTTCACCTCCAAATGTGGAGGTAGAGCATAGCATAGCCATTGTGGTTGGCAGTCCACAACTTAGCAACCGTCCTTATCCAGCACTGCATTCTCTCCCCTTCAGTCTTCCAGCCCCTGCCCATGACATTTAGGGACCTCCTACCTTGGAGCATTCGTGGAATCCACAGAAGCCACTACCACCTCTTCCCAGAGCCTCTCTTACCCGCACTCCGGTGATGACAGTCTGGTTGACGCCGAAGAGTTCCAGGGCTGTCACCTCCAGCACCGCAGTGCCTGTGACAGCTCCTGCCTTGAGGAGGCCATGCCTGTTCTCCTCAATGACAGAGGAGTTGGGGAAGCACTGCAGGATCTGAGCGCTCACAAAGGCTGCCCCGTCCCTAAGAGAGAAAAGAAGAGTCACCATCCCTTCTGTTTGGGCTGGCAGGTGGAGGGGTTGGGCCAGTTATGTTTTATAGCCCAAGGTGGGCGCACAGGCTAGAAGGCAACTACCACAAACGATGGAGGGGCTGCCAAATTTAGAGTTGACTACGCAATTTCGGCAGGCATCCCATTATCTGCACTTTCCAGAAGCGACTGGGAGACATTTTGTTCTGACAAGCTTTGCCAACTGGATTAGCATGGAGTGTCTACTTTGTACTGCTTTTAAATCTATCTGCTGCTGTCCAGTTTTTCGGCTGTGCTTACTGTGTTTTGCACACCACCTTCAGATATACATGTGGAAGGCAATCAATCAATCAATCAATCAACCAACCAACCATCCAACCAACCAATCGAAATCACCTTACTCAATCCTAGCTAGAAGGTGGGATTATTTATCCTGCAGAGAGAGAGACAGTGTGTGCCAGGATCGCTGAGAGGGTTGGATAACATCATGCTGGGGCTATATCTGGCCTGCAGGTGGAGGAGGGAGGTGTCCCGCACCCCCTGCCTTAAGGCAAGCAAAAAATGATGGAGTATCGACTGAGCGACCCCCCATACTGGAGACATTTTGAAAGCAGAAGATTTAGGGAAGTTTTTAATGTTTGATGCTTTACTGTATTTTAATATTTTGTTGGAAGCTGCCCAGAGTGGCTGGGGAATAAATTATTATTATTATTACTATTACTATTATTATTATTAGCTACAAATTAGCATCTCTGTAGTGCTTCTACTTCTTCAAGTTAATAGTGGAGTCTTTGTCTTTGCTCCCCATCATCATCGCTACCACCCACCCGCCACTTCCCCCCTTTCCCTGCCCTACCTGTTTGTGAGTAACTTGAGCTGCGAGTTCATGGACATCAGAATCTGCTCTGCGGAGCACTCCGGGGAGAAGAGCTGCAGTTTATCAAAGACCTGTAAGGGACAGAGCAAGGATCCTGCAGGCGGAAGGAAGGGCTGGGACGCGCCCCTGCTTTTAACGTTAACGGCTGGCATGGCCAGACGCAGCAGAGGACTGGCAGCAGTGAAAGAGGACGAGGCTGCCTGAAGGGAGAGCTTACTAGTATCTGCACTTCATCCGAGAGCTCGGAGAGGTGTCCTTCAAACTGCCCAGCATCCGGGTCCGAAGCCTGAACCGTGACTTGGATGCTCGTCCGCCCAGCTGCCTTTGTGTGCAGGACCATGGCAAAGTTACTTTCTGGAATAAGCTGCAGGGAAACCTGGGAGAGAAGGGACGGAGCTGCAGGCTTCCTGGAGAGAAGGGATGGGAGGATCCAGCGGTGCCCAGTGCCCATTGAGAATGGTGGGGTGGAAGGCAAGGAGCTGGCCAGTAGGTGGCGCTGGAGGCAATGAGAGGCAGCACCAACTCATTCTAGTTTTGTCCTCCACCCTCATCTCTGTTGAATTCCACAAGGGCAACAGTGAGACTAAGGAGGAGGAGGAGGAAGCTGCCAGGGAGAGCACCCGCCCCCTGTGTTTGCTGTAGGTATGGTATCAAGTGGGCACTGGCTGAGGTTCAGTAGGACCACCGCTGGATGCAGCCCACAGTGGCTGAAAGTTGACGTGTGCCCCGAAGGACAGATCCATACCTCCGAGTGTCTGGGAAGGAGGTCTAGGACATCCCGCTTGCTCATGGCCCAGTGGAACGTCAGCGCTGGGTCGGCATTCCCAAAGGAGAATGGAGTCAAAGTGCTGGTCAGGCCAACAACATAAACAGGCATCTACAAAGGAAAGCGTCACTCGTTACTTCTTCCCAGCTTTTGGACCTCTCAGGGCAAGAGACGTGTCCTACCATGGAGACCAACACATGTATGCTGCCTCAAGGGATGCCTGGTCCCTTATATCCCTGCCCAATCACAGAGCTCTTTGGGCGGAGTCACTGTTATGGTCCCTGCATGGGCCAGATGCACAAGCTCATGTCCACCAGCAGCCTTGCATCCAGTATTGTGGTACCCGGTTCTCTGGAATTCCCTCTCAGCTGAGAAGCAGCTCAGACAGGCCTCCTCCTCTGTTGAGCTTCCAGCACCTACCAAAATCTTTTTAACAACCAGCAGGCATTTTAATGACACTACTTTTTTAAAAAAGTTATTGTATTGTTGTTTTATCTGTACAACTAAAGATTGTTGCAATTAAGTGGCAGGTAGTTGAAATAAATGAAATAAACATTAGGAGGACTGTCCTAACATACAAGAGACGTATGACATGGAACAGGAAGACTCTTGAAGCGGTGAGCTCTCGTTCCAGGAGATCAGCCTTTCCGCTCCCCCTTCTTTAACTTAATTCCAGCGAGTTTTTTTACTGAATTCTGATTTTACAGTTTAAAGTCTTTTAAAAAAACGTACTGGGTCCCCTGTACACCGTTTAGAGACAACTACAATTTGCAATATGCAATTTGTTGAAGTGAAATAAAACAAACTGGGGTGGGATCCTTAACATGGGCTCAGTTCAGGAGGGAGAAGTCAGCCACGCCTGTCTCTTGGTTGCATGCAATGCGAGTCCTACGCCAGGGAGGGCCACTGACATTAAGAGCCGTGACTCTGAGTAGAACTTAGTTGGCTTATATATCCACAGAGAAGATGTCCATTGGTGATTATAGGGCAGACCTACCTTGGTCCCCGTAATGAGCCTGGTGGCAGGAGCGTGGATTCTTATCGCTCGTAGCTGAACAACTTCCAGGTCGACTTGGTCCTGTGGGGGGAAGGCAGAAGGGAGACCAGAAGAAAAGGCGCAGCTTGCCTAAGATTACCCAGCTGGGGGCTCCTCTGCGGCAGGCTGACAAGTGGACTGGCAGCTGCTGGGGGAGCCATGTGCGCCCCACACTTGGGACCTGTGAAGTTCCAAGAGCAACAAACAGAAAACGCTATGGAGCGTCTGGCCAAATCAGATGCTTCTTCATGAGGAGATTTCACCCCTCCCATATCCAAGAGTCTGCTGATTCTCCAGAGAGGAGGAGCAGTGTTCTGCTCTCTACTTATTCTGCTCCAGCACCACATTAAAGAGTCAGTCAGTCAGTCAATGTATCGGAGAGAGAGAGACTGAGTGTTAGAGATCGTGTGTATAGATAAGGTTGCTGCTAAGAGCAGCTGCAGACACTCAGTGCAGTGCAGCATTCTTTATGCTTAGACCTCATTTAGCTCTGTATATAGTTTGTATGACAGTTGTAGATAAAGAAGTTATTCTACAGAGCTGCTCTCCAAGTCGTTTATACTCTGCTAGACTCTGCTATACTCTGCTGTGCGACGAATGTCTTCTTGTTGGAGTGAATCCGGTGCTCACAACTCTAAGCTGTGAGTCCACAGCACTTTGACCTGTTCCTGTGAGAAAGGTGGTCTCTGGAAGTGCTTCCCAGCTCGCCTAGCCCAGTCGGGGCTGAAGTGGATGAGTCCAGTTGGTGGCACTGGCTCAAGGGCCATGCTGACACTTCAACCTGACGGCAACCTTCTGGGGACCTTGTGGCAGCGGTGGGCGGAGCCAGAAGCAACACTGGATGGAACAACCAATAGGAAGGGGGGTGTATGTGTGTGTAGAAACTAGCCTACTGTACAAAAAGATGTACAGTGGTACCTCGGGTTACAAACGCTTCAGGTTACAAACTCCGCTAACCTGGAAGTAGTACCTCAGGTTGAGAACTTTGCACCAGGATGAGAATGGAAATCGTGTGTCGGCGGTGCAGTGGCAGCAAGAGGCCCCATTAGTGAAAGCGCGCCTCAAGTTAAGAACGGTTTCGGGTTAAGAATGGACCTCCGGAACGAATTAAGATCGTAACCTGAGGTACCACCGTAATTTGCGTTCATTGTTCTTCCCGCTTTTGCTTCTGGCCCCACCTCCTACTGAAATACAGTCCCCAGGAAGTTACCAATAAAGAAAAGGTTTCACATCCCTTTCTTTTTGTGTGGGAGAGATGTTTTAATGAAGTAGTTTGTTAAAAAAATAGAACTGCCTTTTGAAATTTTGTTTTTGTTTTTGCTTGAGTTGCTAAGGCAAAAGAAGCAGCTAATACATTTAATAAATAATAATAATAATAATAATAATAATAATAGTAATTCAAGCTCCAAGCTGCTGTTTCTCACACACTCCCCTCAGCACAGCAGTGACCTCAGACCCCACACCGTTCAGCAAATGAACAGCTCGCCCAGGAGACCACCCACAGTCATGAAATGTTCGCATTTCCTTAAGGCACTGACTGCTCATTCGCAACAACCAAGGCAGCCAGACTCAGGCCAGCCCGATTCTCAGCATCACGCTCTATGTGGTCAAGGAACAGGACCCAGGGTGGGAACCAGTACCAGATTTACATATAAGCTAAACAAGCTATAGCTTAGGGCCCCATCTGCTAGCCTGCTTCCTCAAATATCACTGGTAATTATTTCACTATTAATATACTTCTTCTTAATTGTATTTCACTATTCATATACTTATTCTTAATTGCATGTCAGTTCAGCAGTTACTTTGATAAAATATATATTTTGTTATGTGCAAATGGCTTTAGATACCCGTTAGGTCCATAAATTGCCATATAGCATATATTCAACACAAAAAAGAGTGACAATTTGTTGTTGACAAAGGACAGCTGGGCATATAAAGGGCCCCATTACCTTCAGTAGCTTAGGGCCTTATCAAACCTAAATCTGGCACTGGAGACTGGAGGAGGTACTAGGCGCCTCATGGTTTCAAGGGGAGGGGAAAGAACTTAAATGGTGAAAGCGGTCGAAGGTTTCAGATTACAGAGCAGCAAGTGAGCATTTGATGTGGAGAAGGAGGGGGAAGTACCTGTGAAAAGACAATGACTTTTCCCGTGTCTTCGTTGACAGCCCGAATGGTCCCGAGGATTGTGGCTGTGCCCACAGCCTTGGCCAGGACCTGCCCCACTCCGTTAACTGTGGCCACAGACTGGTTGCTGAGGGAGAAGTGAATGAGGGACTGGGGCTGTGGGCCGCCCTCTGACATCACCTGCAGCAGATCGGAAGAAGAAGGCAGAAGCATCCTGGATCATGACATCACTCTGCCACCAGCTGGGAACAACGCCCCCCTCCCCCTCCAGTCTATCACAGAGAGGATCCTGGCCTACATCAGGAGTGGGGAAACCTGTGGTGGGATTGTAAGGTAATTGAAAAATTTGGGGAAATGATATACAACGAATTGAAGAAAATGTTCCATTTAACATTTGTTTAAAAAAACCTGAAGCATTTTTATTAGGGATTGTAGGGAAAGATCTGCCAAAAAAGCTGAAAAAACATCTTCATGTATGTGACAATGGCTGCGAGAGTTTTAACAGCACAAGGATGGAAGACTGAAGAAACCCCAACTAAAGAATCATGGCAAGAAAAATTGACGGACTATGCAGAACTGGCAAAACTGACATACAAGCTACGGGACAAGGATAACTATGACTTTAAAGATGAACGGGAACCCTTTACAAAGTATTTGAAGACACAACAAAGCGAACTGGACTCCTTGGCTGGTTTTGAATAAACATTCACAAACTTTTATTTGATAATAATCAGCTAAATGGTTTGAGGATCTATACAACTGTGTAACATGCAGAAAACAGCATTTTTAGAGAGATCAAAGACTGGAACTGAGGGAAGTCGGGGGGTGGGTGGGTTTTGTGTGGGAGGGTGGGGGGGAGGGAGGAAAAATGGGGGGAAATAAGGATGATATGTTTCTGGCTAATATGTTCTGTTTTAATTTTGAATAAACAAGTTGTTTTTTAAAAAAAGGAGTGGGGAAACCTCAGATTTGAGGGGTCTACTATACTTAGGATCCCACAACCTACCAATCAAAGCCAGGTGTAAGAGGCAATTAGACCCCCCACCCCACACCATATGTTTAAGAAACATGGCTTCCCCCAAAGTGTCCTGGAAATGGTAGTTTAACCCTCCATGTCATACAATTTCCAGCACCCTTAACAAACTACTGTCCCAAACTTTCTTTGTGGGAGGTAATGTGCTTTTAATGTATGTCATGTACTAGAATCCCTACTATTTGCTGCAGATATGACAGGAGGCTAGGAAGGGGTGATAAAAGTGGTCAATTTTTGAACAGAGAAACTGATTAATCGTGCAAAATCAATTCTAGGCAGTTTGCTAATGAATTTGTAACTGAATTAACTGATAGAACAAGCTGACCTGCCCTCCCTGTGACGTTATCTAAATCTGTGATGAAAGGGCAGAAAAAACTCTGCTTTACAAGCAGAAAGGAGGAGTGAAAGTTCTAGGTAAGGCAGGGACAGGGAGTATGTGGCTCTCCATAAATGATGTTGGACTCCAGGCCCCAATAGCTGGGGCTGTTAGGAGTTGGAGTCCAACAGTATCCGGAGGGTCACTGTTCTCCCCATCCCTGTTTGTGGTAGCAGCGCTGTATAGGAGGCATTTCAGGACCTGGGAGAGCTCCCAAGGAAGGGAGGTGGCACTGGATCAAGCTCATTACCCAGTAGCAAGGATTAGGGGCAAGAAGGAGGCTCTCCAGGACCTTGGATAGCTCCCCGAGGTAAAACCTTTGGTACTGGGAAGAAGGCAGGTCTGAATATGTAGTCCAGTCTACACTATACATTTATAGTAGTACCACAGTACTTTAAACAGCCATGGCTTACTCAAAAAAATCCTGGGAACTGTCATTTGTTGAGGGTGCTAAAAGTTGTTAGCAGATTCCCCTCTTCCTCTCCCAGAGCTACAATTTCTAGAGTGACGTACAGTGGTGCCTCGCAAGACGAAATTAATTCGTTCCGCAAGTCTTTTCGTCTTGCGAGTTTTTCGTCTTGCGAAGCGCGGTTTCCCATAGGAATGCATTGAAAATCAATTAATGCGTTCCTATGGAAACCGCCTTCAGACCAGGTCCGGGGACAGTCTGTCCCCCGACCTCTTCTGAAGGCTGGCGGGGGGCAAAAGTCTTTGCTTCCCCCCCCCCCCGCTTGCCTTCCCGGGAGAGCGGAGAAGCAGCGCTGCCTTCCCGCTCTCCCGGGAAGGCAGGCAGGGGGGAGCAAAGACTTTTGTCCCCCGCCCGCCTTCGGAAGAGGTCCTGGACCTCTTCTGAAGGCTGGCGGGGGGCAAAAGTCTTTGCTCCCCCCCCCGCCTGCCTTCAAAAGCCGTCCGGGATAGCAGGAAGCGCTTCCCTGCTATCCCGGACCGCTTTTAAAATGCTGGTGGTGGGGAGCAAAGCCTTTCGCCCCTGCCGGCCTTCCTGGACCTCTTCTGAAGTCCGGAGGGGGGGGGGGAAGGCTTTGCTCCCCACCGCCAGCATTTAAAAGAGGTCCCCGGAGATTTCCCTATGGGCTTTCGTCTTGCGAAGCAAGCCCATAGGGAAAATCGTCTAGCGAAGCGTCGCAAAAACCGAAAAACCCTTTCGTCTTGCGGGTTTTTCGTCTTGCGAGGCATTCGTCTTGCGGGGCACCACTGTACCAAACAATCCCTTTACTCAGGGAACTCTGGGGATTGAAGCTCTGTGAGGGAGAACAGGAGGTCTCCTAACAACTCTCAGCACTCATAACCAACCACAATATCCAAAATGCTTTGAGGAGCTGTTTTAAGGAGTATAATACTCCTTTAAATGTATAGTACAGATGGGGCCTGGATCTGCTCTCCTCCAGTGGAAACATGGATTGTATCGACTGACATGGTCCTGTAGGCACAGTGACTCATCTCAGGGTAACCTATGCCGAGGAAAGAAGGAAGGAAGGGTGGGAGGGAAGGGTGGGAGATGGGCATAGCCAATAGGATGGTTTCATCCAACTGATACTCTGAACTTACCTGCATCATGTTGTGTGGAATGAGGGTTATTTTCTCTGGGATGAGCTTGAATGGTGGGAAGACCTGGCAAAATACAACAGCCGTCAAATTTGGCCACGTGGGAATTGAGGCTGTCTTTAAAAAAAACACACACACACACACACAGGACCAGCCTTCCCCCATCTGTCGTTGCTGAACTTTAATTGCCATCAGCCTCAGCCAGGACGGCCAGTGGTCAGGGATACTGGGAGTTGTAGTCCAGAACAACTATTAAGGCACCAGGCTGGGAGAAGGTTGTGCTATAGAGTCCATTATCTTTTCATTCAAATCTGCAGCCAGGGCCAAAGGAACATTTCACAGAACTTGCGCATGAAGTTCTTAACACCTCTGGTTCTAAAACCACAGGAGACGTTTTTTGCAAACCGTTTTCCCCGTGTGCCTGGGTTTTTTGACAGCCCAGCGGCTGCAATTCCTTACCTCCACTTTCCGAGGCGCCGAGGTGAATTTGACTCCCATTTTGTCCCAGGCCACGGCCACTAAACTTGTCTGCCCCACAGCCATGGCTCGGAGGACGTAGACTTCGGAATAGTCACCCACTTCCTCCATTAGCCTGCAAAGAGAGGTTTGGTATGGTTGCATTTTGTCCAACCTGGGCAAGGGAGTGCACCAGGACAGGCCAAGCAGATTTTCAGGCTGGTCTCTGGCACCCATCTTCACATTGCTGAACAGCTACTGTCCTGGGCATGACACTAGCCAAATGACGGAGCTCACAAAGAAGAAAGATCGGCTGCGTGACAATAAGAGTTTCCCTGACAGGGATCAGCTCTGCCATTTTCAGTGTGGCTGCCATGGGAAGAGCTTGTCAAACGTGCAACAGCCATCCCAGAGACACCGGGGGTTGAACCTGGGACCTTCTGCACTGCATCTGAGCAATAATAATAATAATAATAATAATAAATTTTATTTATATCCCGCCCTCCCCAGCCGAAGCCGGGCTCAGGGCGGCTAACAACAATCAAATAATCAAACAGTCAAATAATCACACATTCTAAAAATATTTCATTATAAAAATTAATTAAAATCAAATTGATGGCAACCGATTAAGCAAAATTCTGTGCAGGTTGCCAGAGGAGGGAGTCAGGCTGTGCCCTGACCAAAGGCCTCGTGGAACAGCTCTGTCTTGCAGGCCCTGCGGAAAGATGTCAGGTCCTGCAGGGCCCTAGTCTCTTGTGACAGAGCGTTCCACCAGATTGGAGCCGCAGCCGAGAAGGCCCTGGCTCTAGTTGAGGCCAGCTAACCTCGCTGAGGCCTGGGACCTTGAGTATGTTATTATTTGCAGACCGTAGGTTTCTCTGTGGGGCATACCAGGAGAGGTGGTCCCGTAGGTACGAGGGTCCTAGGCCGTATAGGCCTATGCTCCTCTCTTAAAGAATAAGGCAAGGTTCCAGACCTCATGGCTTTGAATAATGACCTGATTTTAAAAGGACCCCTGTTCCATCTACTGCAGTGTTTTCTACACAGGCCAGCAGCAGTTCTCAGGAGTTTCGGACGGAAGACATGCCTAGCCTGACTTCCTAAAAATCAAGTAAGATCCCTCACAGTTCTAAATAAAGAGCTGGATTAAAAAGGAACATTGGAATATGCCACATATGGAATCAGTTTGTCTCACATACTACAGTGGTACCTCTGGTTAAGAACTTAATTCGTTCCAGAGGTCCGTTCTTAACCTGAAACTGTTCTTAACCTGAAGCACCACTTTAGCTGATAGCGCCTCCCGCTGCTGCCGTGCCGCCGGAGAACAATTTCTGTTCTCATCCTGAAGCAAAGTTCTTAACCCGAGGTACTATTTCTGGGTTAGCGGAGTCTGTAACCTAAAGCGTATGTAACCCGAGGTACCACTGTACTGCCTACAATGATTGGCAGGGACTCTCTAAGGTTTCAGGCAGGGGACATCCCCAGCCCTGCCGGGAGATGCCATTGGGGATTTAACTTTTAAAAAAGGCACACTGAGCTACAGCTCTTGCAGTTTCGACCACAAGTTTTGACACTGTGGACTTGGTCGGTTTTGTGGGTTTCAACTGTTTGGATGGAGTGTGAGAGCAGGGAAGGAGAACGCCTTCCCTCTTAAGATGACCTCTTAAGAAGCAGAAGTCAAAGCACAGGAGATGCGGGGCACTTACGTCAGTGTGACAATAGGGGAGGCTGCCTTCAGCTGGAGCCGCATGTAGACGAAGTATTTACTCCGGAAAGGGTACCGGTGATGTCCCAGGACGCGCACGGAGACCAGCACCGATTTTCCGACCTCAATCTGGGGAAGAAGGCAGAGGGTTCCAGGGTGTCCTCAACTTGGATGGCTTTGAGAGAGGATTAGATAAATTCATGGGGGAGAAGGGTGTCGAGGGTTACTAGCCATGATGGCGACGCTCTGCCTCCAGTGGTTGGAGGCAGCGATGCTTCTGAATACCAGCTGCTGGAAACCGCAGGAGAGGGCCCTTGCACTTGGATTCTTGAGCTTGGCAGAGGGCCTTCTCGGTAGCGGCACCCGCCCTGTGGAGCGCGCTCCCACCAGATGTCAAAGAGAAGAACAACTACCAGACGTCTAGAAGACATCTGAAGGCAGCCCTGTTCAGGGAAGCTTTTAATGTTTAACAGACTACTGTACTACTTTGCTGGAATGGGCAGGGTATAAATAATAAATTATTATTAGTAAAAGTTAAAGGGACCCCTGACCATTAGGTCCAGTCTTGACCGACTCTGGGGTTGAGGCGCTCATCTCGCTTTATTGGCCGAGGGAGCTGGCGTACAGCTTCCGGGTCATGTGGCCAGCATGACTAAGCCGCTTCTGGCGAACCAGAGCAGCGCACAGAAACGCCGTTTACCTTCCCACCAGAGTGGTACCTATTTATCTACTTGCACTTTTATGTGCTTTCGAACTGCTAGGTTCGCAGGAGCAGGGACCGATCAAAGGGAGCTCACTCAGTTGCGGGGATTCGAACCGCCGACCTTATGATCGGCAAGTCCTAGGCTCGGTGGTTTAACCCACAGCGCCACCTGCTTATTATTATTATTATTATTATTATTATTATTATTATTATTATTCTGCCTGGGGGCTTTCCATAGAATCATAGAATCATAGAGTTGGAAGAGACCACAAGGGCCACCGAGTCCAACCCCCTGCCAAGCAGGAAACACCATCAGAGCACTCCTGACATATGGTTGTCAAGCCTCTGCTTAAAGACCCCCAAAGAAGGAGACTCCACCACACTCCTTGGCAGCAAATTCCACTGTCGAACAGCTCTTACTGTCAGGAAGTTCTTCCTAATGTTTAGGTGGAATCTTCTTTCTTGTAGTTTGGATCCATTGCTCCGTGTCCGCTTCTCTGGAGCAGCAGAAAACAACCTTTCTCCCTCCTCTATGTGACATCCTTTTATATATTTGAACATGGCTATCATATCACCCCTTAACCTCCTCTTCTCCAGGCTAAACATGCCCAGCTCCCTTAGCCGTCCCTCATAGGGCATTGTTTCCAGGCCTTTGACCATTTTGGTTGCCCTCCTCTGGACACGTTCCAGTTTGTCAGTGTCCTTCTTGAACTGTGGTGCCCAGAACTGGACACAGTACTCCAGGTGAGGTCTGACCAGAGCAGAATACAGTGGCACTATTACTTCCCTTGGTCTAGATGCTATACTCCTATTGATGCAGCCCAGAATTGCATTGGCTTTTTTACCTGCCGTGTCACACTGTTGGCTCATGTCAAGTTTGTCGTCAACCAAGACTCCTAGATCCTTTTCACATGTACTGCTCTCAAGCCAGGTGTCACCCATCTTGTATTTGGAATCTGGTTGGTTGTTGTGAGACCAAGACGGTCTGATCCAGCAGGGGCCTTCTTATCTTCTTCATACAGCAGGCACATCGGAAGCTCCCTTAGTCCACATCAGACCCTTTGTCCATCTAGCTCAGTAGACTGACTGGCAGTAGCTGTCTAGGGGTTTCAGGCAGAGCCCTACCTGGAGATACCACTGGGATGGGACCAGGGCCTTCTGTGTGCAAAGCCGATGCTCAACCACTGAGCCGTGGTTCTTCTCACACATACCCCAGTGCCCCTCCAGATTTGGTTGGGGCTCCAGCCCCTCCAGCGGAAAAGCAAGAGGACTGAGATGCGGAGTCAGACAAAGTAACATTCAGTGCCTGTGGCACAGGGACCTCGCTCCCCAAGGCTACAGGGTTTCTACCCGTCCCACTGCCAGGTGATGAGCAGATAACAGCAAAGCTTGCTAGGTTCGTAGCTGGGGCAATCAGAATAAGGGCCACTCACTGACTGCCGATTCAGGACTTTAAATTGTGCTCTTATATCAAATTTCCTTTTCGGCGTATACTGTAATGTTTTACTGTTGCTATGGCCATTGGCTCATGCGAATACAGTGGTACCTCGGGTTAAGAACTTAATTCGTTCCAGAGGTCCGTTCTTAACCTGAAACTGTTCTTAATCTGAGGCACCACTTTAGCTACTGGGGCCTCCTGCTGCCGCCGCGCCGCCAAGGCACGATTTCTGTTCTCATCCTGCAGCAAAATTCTTAACCCAAGGTACTATTTCTGGGTTAGCGGAGTCTGTAACCTGAAGTGTACGTATCTTATCTATCTGCCAGGTGATGTATGTGTTCCCTTTGTAGTGGCCCTGTGCAAAGGGAAACCCACTCTCACAAATCTCTGCAAATCAAGGCTACGCAGCCAGTGGCCACTCATGCCCTCTGACACCCCTCTGGCCAGCTTACGCATACTCATCATACCTTATCAACAAGATCCACTTCCAACTCGTACATATTGGAGATGCGAAGGTAGGCTGTAGCAGGTCCCAGGAAGGCCAGGCACAGGTCGTAGATCTCCAAGGTCAAAGAGCCAGGAAGGACAGGAACCACCTGCAAGGAAAGTGACAGGAGCAGTCGCTCGCAGGGTAAAGGCGACATCACTTGTCAGGCTGTATGAGATGGCAGGGCCCCGATCCTTTGGCTTTTGAAATAAATTTGGTTACTACAGGAAGTCTGTAAAGTAAGAAATTGTGCCAGAGCTGGATTTTTTCTTTTTGCCTCCTCCCTCCGAGTCCCTTTTCCTTTTGTGTCTTGTCTCTTAAACCAGAAGCCTGAGGCTGTCTTACCACTGATGCTTGCAAGTCCCCTGAGAGCTATTTTTCGGCTGGAGAACAGGGTTAATACTTTGCTTTGCAACATATATAGACTGCTTAAACCAAAACCAAAAGGAAAAGGAAAAGGAAAAGGGAAGGGGAAGGGGAAGGAAGGAAGGAAGGAAGGAAGGAAGGAAGGAAGGAAGGAAGCTGTCTAAGTAGATTACACAAAACAGTGTAAAATATTTATCGTTCAAAAGCAACAACTGATATGATGGGTAAGATGTAAATACAAGTATACACAATGAAAGCATATGCCTGGGTAGGCTTGCCTAATAATATTTACTATTTTTGGTTTGTTTATTAAATCTGTAAACCGCCCTTCATCCATAGATGTCAGGGCAGTTCACAACGTAATAGTAATAAGAAGAAAAATAATAATTAACAATAGCAATAATATGGAAGATGAACCTATATATTATCAAATTAAGAGAAGGGGAAGAATAGCTGGCAGGAGATCCTGAAGCCCTAGCTGTCTCTCCTCATAAAGGCTCACAGAGCAACACACTTTGACACTCACCTGTATGGCGCTCTCTGTTTCCAGGTAAGTGATGTTCACCATCTCCTGTGCACTGCTGTTGACAAGGAAGTAACCGGACCCTTCCACCAGCGCAAACACTTCCTAGGCAAAGCAGAAGGGGAGGGGGGAATGTCCACACCAGGACCACAAAACCACTCTTTCAATGTTGCCACACAGAGCACTGGCTTACCTGGGACTGCTCTGTTTTACTCAAAGGTCAGAGTCGCCACCGTTGCCCTATTTTGCCTCTGCCAAAGTTCTCCACGAAGAGCCCCTGGTCTGAGCAGGGTTCCTCACCACCTGACCCACACCCAGCTCCTTGGCCCCTACCTTGACATCGGGATGGTTGTACACGGTGATGTTATCCGGAACCACAGTCACGTCCTCGACCAGCATGAGTTCCACGGCGGCAGAGGCAGGGGAGTTAGAGACCTCCTGTGTGCAGAAAGGGCAAGAAATTCTGCCTCGGGGTGTTTCCGCAGAAGGCAAGCCAACGCCAAGGAAACCTGTGCCCTTTTTCTTTTCCTGCAGGAAACAGATCTGTGCACACCCAGGAACAACCAAGGCGCAGCCTGGGAGACATTTTGGACTCACAGCTGTCCATGGAGGCGCAGGTTAACTCTGTGTCCAGGGCAGCTGTCTACCAGCTCCACCTGGTACGCAGGCTAAGACCCTACCTGCCCGCGGACTGTCTCGCCAGAGTGGTGCATGCTCTAGTTATCTCCCGCTTGGACTACTGCAACGCGCTCTATGTGGGGCTACCTTTGAAGGTGACCCGGAAGCTGCAATTAATCCAGAATGCGGCAGCTAGACTAGTGACTGGGAGTGGCCGCCGGGACCACATAACACCGGTTCTGAGAGATCTGCATTGGCTCCCAGTACGTTTCCAAGCACAATTCAAAGTGTTGGTGCTGACCTTTCAAGCCCTAAACGGCCTCGGTCCTGTATACCTGAAGGAGCGTCTCCACCCCCACCGTTCAGCCCGGACACTGAGATCCAGCGCCGAGGGCCATATGGCAGTTCCCTCATTGCAAGAAGTGAGGCTACAGGGAACCAGGCAGAGGGCCTTCTCGGTAGTGGTGCCTGCCCTGTGGAACGCCCTCCCATCAGATGTCAAAGAGATAAACAACTACCTGACGTTCAGAAGACATCTTAAGGCAGCCCTGTTCAGGGAAGTTTTTAATATGTAACGCTGTATTGTTTTTAACACTTGATTGGGAGCCGCCCAGAGTGGCTGGCCGGGGTATAAATAATAAATTATTATGATTATTATTATTATTATGATTATTATTATTATTATTAGGAAAAGCCCTGCTGGGACAGACCCAATGGCCTATTGAGTCCAGCACACTGTTCTCCCCATGGCCCAGCCAGAGGTGGATGGGAAGCTCGTGAGCAAGACATAGCCATAGGCGCCGACTCCATGGGGCCCCTCAAAAATTCGTGTGGGGGGGCTCTGCCCCCCCAATAATTTAAGAAAATTATTAGTTATATTATGCTTTGTAAAATCACAAAATTATGTTGGTATTTTTTATTTTCTTTGTTTGACGATAGTTACCTTTTAAAATACATTCAGTAATGAGTTAAAACAAAGCCACTCCCGATCTAGAGAGGGGGTGGGGTTGCAGGCTCTCGATCCATCAACAATCTCGCGGGGCTGGCGCCGCGAGAAGCGGGGATTCCCCCTAGCTCATTAATATTCACCGCCCATGGCGGCAGCCAATCGGCTGCCGCAAAGGGCGGGCCCTCACAGGTTCACTTAAGGTCGGGGCAGCCCGGGGCTCGCCCCTTTCGTTCCCCCAGCAGCAGCGGTTTGGAGGTCTTGGGCCCCCCCAATATTTTTTATAAGTCGGTGCCCCTGGACATAGCCCCCGGTCTTCAGAGGCCTCTGATACTAGAGTTACTACTGCCATACTGATTAGGAGCCACTGATATGTCTTATCCTCCGTGGATCTGTCTAAGCCCCTTCTAAAGCCGCTTTAAGCTGACCACCTCGTGGCGTCCCTTCTTGTCTCTCCTAAATATCCCGACGGTCAGCTTCGTTGGATGATCCCAGGTTTTCAGGTACAATGAAGGAGAAAAAACACCTCTCTGCCCACTTTCTCGACACCATTTTGCATTTATTTATTTAATGAAATTCCTATGCCGCTCGACGGTAGGGGAAAAGCTCAAGAGGGATTTACAAAAAGAACAGAATGACGACATTATTGTGGTGGGGGTGGGGTGGGTGAAAAACCATTTAAAACCTTCAAAAACAATAAAAATGAACGATAAGCTCAAAACCGCATTAAAACACATATCACCATACTGGGTAAAGGTAAAGGGACCCCTGACCATTAGGTCCAGTCGCGGACGACTCTGGGGTTGCGGCGCTCATCTCACTTTACGGGCCGAGGGAGCCGGCATACAGCTTCCAGGTCATGTGGCCAGCAGGACTAAGCCGCTTCTGGAGAACCAGTATTGTGCACGGAAATGCCTTTTACCTTCCCGCCAGAGTGGTACCTATTTATCTACTTGCACTGTTGTGTTTTCGAACTGCTAGGTTGGCAGGAGCAGGGACCGAGCAACGGGAGCTCACCCCGTTGCGGGGATCGAACCGCCGACCTTCTGATCGGCAAGTCCTAGGCTCTGTGGTTTAACCCACAGCGCCACGTTCTGGGTCGGCTTGCCTAAACAAAAGTGTTTTGAGCAGCCGCTGGGGAGGAGCACAGTGAAGGTGCCTGATTGATGTCAAGAGGCAGGGAGTTCCAAAGTTTGAGTGCTGCTGCACCAAAAGATAAATTTCTTACAAATGTGGGACAGGTATCTAGAAATCTAGCAGCAGGTAAGTAACTGCATGTGATACTGGATGAGTTCTGGTGCCTACCTCCCCTACACATACTTGCAACCCAGGGGGACTCAGATGTGGCAGCTAATCTGGCATGTTAGGTATCCCTTCTCATGGCGCCAAAGCTGATAGGATAGAGAGCCCAGCTGCAGTTTTCTCCCTTTTCCATTGCAAAATGTCTTGAGAAGCTTAGGCAGTAAGGTGTTCTCTCCTTTCTCAGGGAAACTGGGGTGTTTTTTTGAGGGGTGTGTGGTTCTGACGAGACAATCATATTGCAAGATGTGGGAGAGGGCAATTGCTTATTTTCTGGTCTTGACTGGGGCGTTGGCACTCTATGGCCCCTGATCCCCTGCTTCCATGGCTTTTTGCTGTTTTCAAGACCAGACCAGGCAATTTTTTTCTATAAGCTGCCTTGAGTTCCTGTCAAGGAATAATAATAATAATAATAATAATAATAATAATAATAATAATAATAATAATACATGGCATCTGTAACAGTGCCTGTTTGCAAATTAGAGCAGTTAAGTGGGCATATATGGGGAGGGTGATCTGATAGGTAAATTGTTAAGGACTTTATATACTACAGTGGAGCCTTGGTTGTCGAACACCTCCATTGTCATACATTTCTGCTCCTGAACACCGAAAACCCAGAAGTGGCTCCGGTTTTAGAACGATTTTTGGAAGCCGAACGTGATAGGCGGCTTCCGTTCTGAGTTTCCCTATTGTATTGAAGCTTCCGCTTTCAGTTTTCGAACGTTTCAGAAGTCGAACGGTCTTCCGCAACAGATTACGTTCAAAAGCTGAGGTTCCACTGTATCAGTAACACCCTGAACTTGGCCTGGTAGGAAACAGGCAGCCAGTGCTGTTCTTACATACGTCTACCATGCATATAGAATTGTATAGTTGGAAGGGACCCTGAGGGTCACCTAGTTCAACCTCCCTGCAGTGCAGAAATCTCTGCTAAAGCACCCAGGGCAGATGGTCACCCAACCTCTGCTTAAAAACCTCCAAGCAAGGACCCGAGCACAACAATGCCCTCTCCATGGAACAATTTTCTCCTCCACTCACTCTTGGGCTCCCTCTCTCGGAATATTTCACAAAGTTGACGGAGATCAACACCGTCCCTTTGATCTGCCGCACCTCAAGGAGCTGGTGTCCTGGGACCAAAACAGATGCAGACATGGCATTGGTAGGGAGGGAGGGAGAGAAAAGGAAGCAGAAATTGAAACAAATGTATTTTAAAATTGCCATTCTTACACAGGAAGGGAGGCGTGAGGGAGACTGCATTCTTGCATGTGAGATACAGTAAGTTTTAATTTTTATAAAATTACAGGGATGAGCAAAAGGGGACTTGCCAGGTGGGGCGGAGCCACAAGAAGAAGAAGAAGAGTTTGGATTTGATATCCCGCTTTATCACTACCCGAAGGAGTCTCAAAGCGGCTAACAATCTCCTTTCCCTTCCTCCCCCACAACAAACACTCTGTGAGGTGAGTGGGGCTGAGAGACTTCAGAGAAAAGTGTGAATAGCCTAAGGTCACCTGGCAGCTGCATGGGGAGGAGCGGGGAAGCGAACCCGGTTCACCAGATTACGAGTCCATCGCTCTTAACCACTACACCACACTGGCTCATAACAACACTAACGTCCTGGCAGTTGGGACGCTGTTGCTTATTGTGAGGGAGAGGAGAGAAGTGGCAGGGAGGCCAGCGTGGTGCAAACACACCCATGGAGCTAATCCAGCACACCTGCCGATGTGTTTGCACCATGCCAACCCCCCCCCCCCAATTCATCCCAGTAAGCTGCAGCAGGACAGATGCTTCTGCAGCTGAGATAGTGCTACTGTGTATTGTAGAGGTTAGAGTGCTGGATTAAGACATGAAAGTCCAGGGTTCAAATCCCGACTTGGCCATGAAGCTCACTGCCCCTCAGCCAAACCTACTCTACAGGGTTGTTGTTTTGCGGAGTAACTACTACTAAATGGTGAATACCTGCACCTTTTTTTCTAGAAGAAGAAGAGGGGGGTTTGAATTTGACATCCCGCTTTATCACTACCCGAAGGAGTCTCAAAGTGGTTAACATTCTCCTTTCCCTTCCTCCCCCACAACAAACACTCTGTGAGGTGAGTGGGGCTGAGAGACTTCAGAGAAGTGTGACTGGCCCAAGGTCACCCAGCAGCTGCATGTGGAGGAGCGGGGAAGCGAACCCGGTTCACCAGATTACGAGTCCGCCGCTCCTAACTACTACACCACACTGGCTCAAGAAAAGCAATGGGTGGAAACCATGCAAGGCCACCTTGAACTCCTTGAAGAAAAAGGTGTGACGTAAGTGCAATACACAAAACGTATTTTTTGCTCTATAGGAAGCACCCGACCATAGGACACACCTTGTTTTAGAGGGGGAGAATAAGAAAAAAAAAAATTCCCCTCTCTGCTCAGCGCCCCTTCAGCGAAGCGGCAGGAGAAACAGAGCCCCTTCCATTTTTCTTGGCTGAAGGGGCACTGCACAGCTCTCCCTCTCTGCTGAAGCCGGGAGAGTCTTGCTCTCCCGGCTTCAGCAAAAGGAACCCGAAGCCTGCGGAGCGCAGCGGGAACTCACGCTGCGCTCCGAAGGCTTCAGGTAGCTATCCCTGAAGCCTGGAGAGCGAGAGGGGTCAGTGCGCACTGGCCGTTCTCGCTCTCCAGGCTTCTGCGAAAGCAACGCAAAGCCTCCGGAGCATGGAGGGAGCGCTCCCTCTGCGCTTCAGAGGCTTCACATTGCTATCACTGAAGCCAAGGAGCCTGCATTCGCTCCATAGGACGCACACACATTTCCCTTTAATTTTTAGAGGGGGAAAAAGTGCATCCTATAGAGTGAAAAATACGGTAATTAATAACCCATTTAAAGATGTAAAAAAAGCCCTGTGGCTCAGGCCAGTGGCTCATCTAATCTGGCATCCTGTTCTCACAGCAGCCGACCAGATGTCCAGGTGGGAAACCCGCAAGCAAGGTGTGAGAATCACAGAAAGTCTCCTTTCCTGTGGTTTCCAAATTGCGCGGCGGAAGCAGGACTGAGATAATAAAAAAGCACTGGTTGTGGCAGTTCTAGCTACAGGGGCTTGGATGGTCTCCTCATTAAAGGGCCTGGGAACATAAGAAGAGCCTACTGGATCAAAGCAGTGGCCCCTCTAATCCAGCATCAGTTCTCACAGTCGCTAACCAGATGCCCCAAGGAGAAACCCGCAAGCAGGACTTCAAGGACCCCACCACCCTCTCCATGCGCAATTCCCAGCAACAGGTATTATTTTGGAGGCGTATTACTGCTTCTGGGAGCGGAGGAAGAACATAGGCATTCTGATTAGTAGCCACTGGTTTCTCTGCTGAAGCGCAACGCCGAGTCGTACCGTGGAGCCTGGTCTGTCCAGTCCCATCATCCTTCGGCACCATCTGCATGGACCTCGGTAGAGCGAAGTGAGCGAGGCTTTGATTGGCCGATATCCATTCCAGGATTAGGGAGGTGAAGTTATCGAACTTCCGCCGGTGCTGGTCGAACAGAGCTAGCTCCAAAACGGTGTTCCTCAAACTGGACACGGGGACCTGCAAAGCATCCCAAAAGACACCGGAGGCAGCCTGCATTTAACGGTGTGCACCTGGGAAAGGACCACATCTTCGTGATCTACGGTGCCAAAGCACAGAAGCCCTGCAAAGCAAGGGCAGCAGAACGTGAAAGGTACCGATGATGACACCTTGGAAGATTACATACCATGTTTAACTGATTGGTCCGTTAGACTGATTCTGTTTTAAAAGCTTTGGTCTACTAAAGAAAGATAAACCCTGATAACAATGGCTGGCAGCAAATATAATAATAATAATAATAATAATAATAATAATAATAATCCTATGTCGCCATCTGACTGGGTTGCCCCAGCCGCTCTGAGCAGCTCCCAACAAAATATTAATATACAGTGGTACCTTGGTTCTCAAACAGAAACCGTTCCAGAATTCCGTTTGACTTCCGAAAACGTTCAAAAACCAAGGCACGGCTTTCGATTGGCTGCAGGAGCTTCCTGCACTCAATCAGAAACCGTGGAAGCCATGTTAGATGTCTGGCTTCCAAAAAACATTTGCAAACCAGAACACTCACTTCTGGGTTTGCGGCATTCAGGAGCCAAAACATTTGAGTCGCAAGGTATTCAAGATCCAAGGTACAACTGTATTTAAAAGATATATATTAAAATCCAGAGCTTTTCTTCTAGGAAAAGTGGTGCTGGTACTTGTGTACCCTTGAGTGCTCCCAGAAAAAGGACTGCTTAAAGTCTGTTTATCTATCTATCTATCTATCTATCTATCTATCTATCTATCTATCTATCTAGCATCTATTTTCCCTACAAGGACTTTCCTTGCAGTTATACAAACTTTCTGAGCTCAATTTCTGGCTAATAACAACAACAACAAAAAAAGACTGTCCAACATCTTCCCAAGATTCCCAAACAAATGGAGTGCATTGAGGCACTTCAGTGGCGCTTCCAGCTTTTCCCGGAACACTTACCAGCTGCTTGTGGTGCTGAGGCAAAGGGCAAGGCGGAGTGCCAGCTGCCAGCTTATACACAGGTGTCACAGCCATGCTGGCAGGGTGGGCACAAATGAACCTCACCTGCACCATCTCCACAGCAGGACTGGGGTTTAGCACGCCCGGATGGTTGCCCACCTGGAACGTAAACACCTTTGGGGAAGCAGCAGAGGAAGAGTGGTTGTCAGCCAGCAGGGTTTGCAAATGTAGCCAAGCATAAAGTTTAGATGTAACCAGAGCCTTTGGACGGGGTCATTTTAAAGCGTTAGACTAAGAGAGACAAACGCTGAAATCTCCTAACTACTGAATCTGGAAAGGGGGCATCACTGTGGACGGTGCATACAGCTAGAAGGGAGAATAAGCCAAGCACAGATGTAGCTATCATAGCGCTGTTTTCTGTAAGATGCGCCAGCACTATGGAGGCTGTGCCTTTCCTTATCGGCCATTACGTTTCTTAGTAATAAATAATAATAATAATTTATTTATACCCCGCCCATATGGCTGAGCTTCCCCAGCCACTCTGGGCGGCTTCCAAAAAAATATTAAAATACTGTAATACATCAAACATTAAAAGCTTCCCTAAACAGGGCTGCCTTCAGATGTCTTCTAAAAGTCTGGTAGTTGTTGTTCTCTTTGACATCTGGTGGGAGGGCGTTCCACAGGGAGGGCGCCACTACCGAGAAGGCCCTCTGCCTGGTTCCCTGTAGCTTTGCTTCTGGCAATGAGGGAACCGCCAGAAGGCCCTCGGAGCTGGACCTCAGTGTCCAGGCAGAACGATGGGGGTGGAGACGCTCCTTCAGATATACAGGACCGAGGCCTTTTAGGGCTTTAAAGGTCAGCACCAACACTTTGAATTGTGCTCGGAAACGTACTGGGAGCCAGTGTAGGTCTTTTAAGACCGGCGTTATGTGGTCTCGGCGGCCGCTCCCAGTCACCAATCTAGCTGCCTGTTAACGTCTTGGGCGGGGGAGGGGAGAGAATACGCACACACCTTCTTCCTACCTGTTCCCCCAGCTCCAGGCATGTAATCCGATAAATGTACTGGTTTTGCTTCCTCTTGGCCGGCAAACGAACCTCCACCACGTGGACTTTGTCCTTGTGCTCCACTCTGAGCTCCAAGAAGAAGCGGGATGGCTCCAACACCCATGGGCTGGGCCCTCCCTCAAACACCATCTCCTTCACGGAATGCCAGGTCACCAAAGCCACCTCCACGGGGTTCACAGCCTAGTTATTATATAAAGGAGTCAACACTGCCTTGGCCTGCAAAGAATTGACCCAAGGACCCCACCCCCACCCCCGGTTCCCCACCTGTAATTCTTCCAAGACTGCCACACTGCCAAGGAGTGTGGTGGAGTCTCCCTCTTTGGAGGTCTTTAAGCAGAGGCTTGACAACCATATGTCAGGAGTGCTCTGATGGTGTTTCCTGCTTGGCAGGGGGTTGGACTCGATGGCCCTTGTGGTCTCTTCCAACTCTATGATTCTATGATTCAATAGGGAGGTCTGTGCTTTCTAACCACCATTCTCACCCCTAGTTCCCGGGAAACTAGTAAGATGATAGATCAAGGTTGCAGACAAAGAACATCAAAATGAAGGACTCTGTTTTATACTGAACTAGACCATTTAGCTCAGTATTGTCTACACACTGACTGGCAGTGGCTTTGCAGGGTTTCAGGCAGGGGAGAGACCTTGCCCGACCTGGAGGTGCTACTGCTGGGGATCGTAATCTAGGACCTTCTGCAAGAAAAGCAAATGCTCTATCCCTGAGCTGTGGCCCTTCCCTCAACAACGCAAAAGGAATTCAAAAGAGAGAACAGAAATAAACTGTAGTAGTAATAGTAACAGTGGCGTAGAGTGGGGGGTGCAGGGGGGGCCGGCCGCACCGGGCGCAACATCTGGGGGTTAGGGAAATCCACGGGTTAGGGGGCGCAAATCCATGGGTTAGGGGGTGCAAATTACTTGCCTTGCCCGGGGTGCTGATAACCCACGCTATGCCACTGAATAGTAATAGTAATAATAATAATAATAATAATAATTTATTTATTTATACCCCACCCATCTGGCTGCGTTTCCCCAGCCACTCTGGGCGGCTTCCAACAAAACACTAAAATACAATAACCTATTACAGTGGTGCCTCGCAAGACGAAATTAATTCGTTCCGCAAGTCTCTTCGTCTTGCGAGTTTTTCGTCTTGCGATGCACGGTTTTCCATAGGAATGCATTGAAAATCAATTAATGCGTTCCTATGGAAAACGCCTTCCCCCGACCTCTTCTGGCGGGCGGCATTTTAAAATCGCCCGGGACAGCGGAGGACTTCTCCGCTGTCCGGAGCGATTTAAAAGCCCCTGGGAAGGCAGGCAGGGGGGACAAAGGCTTTCTCGCCCCGCCGCTCGACTTCGGGACATCGTTCCGATGCCGGGCGGCGGGGGGAGGCTTTCCCGCCCGGCCGCCCGGCTTCGGGACATCGTTCCGATGCCGGGCGGTGGGGGGAGGCGTTCCTGCCCCACCGCCCGGCATCGGAACGATGCCCCGAAGCCGGGCGGCTGGGGGAGGCGTTCCTGCCCCACCGCCCGGCATCGGGACGATGCCCCGAAGCCGGGCGGCTGGGGGAGGCGTTCCTGCCCCACCGCCCGGCATCGGGACGATGCCCCGAAGCCGGGCGGCGGGGGGAGGCGTTCCTGCCCCACCGCCCGGCATCGGGACGATGCCCCGAAGCCGGGCGGCGGGGGGAGGCGTTCCTGCCCCACCGCCCGGCATCGGGACGATGCCCCGAAGCCGGGCGGCGGGGGGAGGCGTTCCTGCCCCACCGCCCGGCATCGGGACGATGCCCCGAAGCCGGGCGGCGGGGGGAGGCGTTCCTGCCCCACCGCCCGGCATCGGGACGATGCCCCGAAGCCGGGCGGCGGGGGGAGGCGTTCCTGCCCCACCGCCCGGCATCGGGACGATGCCCCGAAGCCGGGCGGCGGGGGGAGGCTTCAAAAGCCGTCCGGGGGCTTTTAAATCGCCCCGGACAGTCCCGGGGCGATTTAAAAGCCCCCGGTTAGGCAGGCAGGGGGGGCAAAAGTCTTTGCCCCCCCTGCCTGCCTTCAAAAGCCGTCCGGGATAGCGGGAAGCGCTTCCCTGTTATCCCGGACCGCTTTTAAAATGCTGGCGGTGGGGAGCAAAGCCTTTCGCCCCCGCCGGCCTTCCTGGACCTCTTCTGAAGTCCGGAGGGGGGGGGAAGGCTTTGCTCCCCACCGCCAGCATTTAAAAAAAGGTCCCCGAGATTTCCCTATGGGCTTTCGTCTTGCGATGCAAGCCCATAGGGAAAATCGTCTAGCGAAGCGTCGCAAAAACCGAAAAACCCTTTCGTCTTGCGGGTTTTTCGTCTTGCGAGGCATTCGTCTTGCGGGGCACCACTGTAAACATTAAAAGCTTCCCTAAACAGGGCTGCCTTTAGATGTCTTCTAAAAGTTTGGTAGTTAATTTTCTCTTTGACATCTGGTGGGAGGGCGTTCCATAGGGCGAGCGCCACTACCGAGAAGGCCCTCTGCCTGGTTTCCTGTAACTTGGCTTCTCGCAACGAGGGAACCGCCAGAAGGCCCTCGGCGCTGGACCTCAGTGTCCGGGCAGAACGATGGAGGTGTAGCACCACCCTCCGCCCACTACTACCATAGAGTTGGCGCCTCCTCACCTTGAGCGGTTCATAAGCAGCAAAGGTGGCACTCGTGTCAAAATACTCCTCGTAGATGGTGGCGCTGGCTGTCACCAGTGTGTGGCCGAGAGACTTGGCTGCTAGATGGATGGTGGAGCAAAACTGTGGCCCAGCTTTCTGCTTACCTAACAAACAAGAGCACAACTGCACAGGAAGAGCGACTGATCTGTCAACCAACTCCAGAACTGCAACGAAGGAGCTCGGCAACTCACTCAGGTGGCAATTGCAGTGCCCCGTGACTGTGGAGTACGGTGGAGAGCACAATGGGGCATTGGTTGAGAGCGGGTGTCCTTCTAAAGCAGAGGCCACCCTAGCAAACAGCCGTCCCCGGAATCTGCTCCTCAGTCTGCCCATGCAAACACTGGGATATGTGTGAGGGGGAGGGCGTGATATTTTTCATTTATTATTAGGTGTTATGTACTCAGTTGAACAGGATCCAAAATGCAGCAGTCTGAATGGTCCTGGAACAATAGGACCCAGAATGCAGCAGTCTGATTGGTCCACAGGAGCCATCCAATCCAGCTCCAGGTGGAAGTGAATCCGCAACCTGATTGGCCTTACAGGAGAATCCTGGAATTAGCCAATCACGTGGGGCCCATTGTGTATATAATGTATACAAAGCAGACATTCTGGGGGAACTTCCATTTCCTCCTCACCACTATGAGCTGAAGAAAGAGCATGAAATCCACTCTCGACTCCGAGAATATTTCAGTGAAATATACTTGGAGTCGAGAGTGGATTTCATTACTACTTTCTTTTTCTTTTGAAATTTTGCACCCTTAAGAATTTTGCACCCACGGCAACTGCCCCTGTGGCCCCACCCACACAATGGCACAGGCTCCCAGGATTCTTTGGGGGAAGCCATGACTGTTTAACATGGCGCAGTACTGCTTTAAACGCCTAGTGAAGATGAGGCCTAAAACAGGAGGCCAGGAAAGGACCGGCTACCCATTTATGTTAGGGAACAAGTGAAGAGAGCTGCCCTCTTACCCGCTTCATCCAGGGCGAACACTCCTTGCTTATCCATGCCGACGTCCAGGGGTAAGAGTGAGCAGTCCGTGAAAGCAATGGTCTCCCCCGTCTCTTTCTCAACGTGGTACATCCTGAGTGGGACTTCCAAGCTCTGTCCAATCTCAGCGTCTGCATGGAACGGCAAGAACTCCATCTTTGAGAGCTTGAGCACATACACCTGAGTGGGAGGCAGGGGGGAAAGAGTCAAAGAGCACATGAAAACATCTTCATGTACGCAACAACGGCTGCCAGAGTTTTAATAGCACAATGATGGAAGACTGAAGAAACCCCAACTAAAGAATCATGGCAAGAAAAATTGATGCACTATGCAGAACTGGCAAAACTGACACACAAGCTACGGGACAAGGTTAACTGTGACTTTAAAGGTGAATGGGAACCCTTTACAAAGTATTTGAAGACACAACAAAGCGAACTGGACTCCTTGGCTGGTTTTGAATACACATTCACAAACATTTTATTGATAATAATCAGCTAAACAGTTTGAGGATCCATACAGCTGTGTAACATGCAGAAAACAGCATTTTTAGAGAAATCAAAGTCTGGAACTGAGGGAAGTCGGGGGTGGGTGGGTTTTGTGGGGGGAGAGAGGGGGAGGGAGGAAAAATGGGGGGAATAAGAATGATATGTTTCTGGATAATATGTTTTGTTTTAATTTTGAATAAAAAAGTTATTAAGAAACAACAAAACAACAACAACAAAGAGCACCTAGGAGGGAAGAATCAGCTCTCTAGGGATTCAGAACGCCCCAAGGCATCTCTTCAGACAGAGTTTGAAGCCTGTAGGGTGGGGTTTTGACCCAGCAAGCAATTCGACTTGCGCCAATGCTGCAGAAAGACTTGCCTGTATTTCCCCAAAGTGGAAAGGGTTCTGCACATCTCTGGCTTGCACGGCGGTTTGGCCCTCAACCAGCCCGGCTGTGACCACCCCTTTCACCGTGACGGTGGCCACGGTCTGATTGGAAGAGGTCCATGTGAAGTTGCCGCTTCCTCCCTCCACCTGTGAATAGTTGGGAGAGCAGAAGCAAGGGAGGGGAAATACAAAATGCACAGTTAAGCCTGCACCCCCGGAACAGAGTAAGATGATGATGTTCTCCACCAGAGTGTTGGAGAGAACATGTGTCCCTGGATCAGAAACAGTGGCCTCCATTGGTGAAAATACAAGCATGGACTCACGTGGCCAATGGAAGGGGATTGCAGGAATAGAAAACTCAATGTAGCAGTGACCTGAACAAGTGAGGAGGCCCAACCTCAGGTCCCTTCTGCTAGGGAGGTCAGATGGTCATCTAAGTTTTCTGCAGTAGGTCTTCCTCAGCGGGATGTCAGGGTGTCTTTTCCACCAGCCTCCTCTTGTAGACAGAGAGGCTAACCCTTTTATTCCATTTGGTATTAGCAGAGATTCTCATTGGTTGCTTCCGGGTGGCCAGTTTTTTTGGTAGAATATTTTATAATAAAATGACATTGATGAAAAGGACCTCTCCAAATGAAGCGAATGGGTGGTAAATTGGCAAATGCAATTCAATGTAAGTAAACAAGCGTAAAGTGATGCACGTTGGGGCAAAAATACGTGAATTTCACATATACAACAATCTTTATTACGGTCCAGAGACCCAACAAATCGTTACAAAGCAATACGCGGGTGCCACGGGTGGTGGCAGCGGCCACTGGAATCTAGCAACAGGTTAGATGCCCCTCTTATAGGAGACAGGGAAGGGGACATGAGCTATATGGGACTCTTGCTTACGTTTAGTTAATGCATCTGAAGACTTAACAACAGTGAGCAACTTTCCTTAGACGGAAGTAATGAGTTCAAAGCAAGGGGACCTGCCAAAGCTAGATGGCTTTCAGGCAAAAATTCTACGATCTCTGCTGCAGGTACCCAACTGTGAATTTCACATATATGCTCATGGGGTCTGAACTGGAAGTGAGCGAACAGGAACGAGACCTTGGGGTTGTAATGGATAGCTCAATGAAAACGTCGACCCGGTGTGCAGCTGCCTTGAAACAGGCAAATTCCACGCTATGGATCATTAGGAAAACAATTGAAAGGAAAACTCCCTGGGTGGGATCTCCCAGGGTGGGAGACTGCGGGAAGAAAGGGAAGTTCCCAGGTGAGAGCTGGGAAGGCTCACTCTCCTTTGTGTGAAATAAAGGTTAAGATATAATTTTGATAGAGGGATGTTCTTAAGTTCTTAAAAAATCCTGTAGTGTACTCCGCCACATATAAGGAGGAAAACTGAGCAGTGAGACTGTCAGATAACCAAATCATTAAGTGCATCAACAAGGCTTCAAACTATCCATGACACAGCCTCTCCATAAGTAAGCGTGAGTGGCTGAAAATCTGACAGTGACTTCACTTCTGTTTACGCAGCTGATATGAGGGAACCAGACGTTGTCAAAATGATCATGTTTCATTTGGCTCTTAACAACCCTTCTGTGTTGTGTTAGATGCTCAGGAGGAGAGCGAAGGGAAGCTCTGTTGTCATACATAACCCATTGCTTTAGGGTTTTGTCGCTGGAAGCTCCGAAGGCATAAGTAGGTCAAAAGTAGGCTCCCAGCACAATTCAAAGTGTTGGTGCTGACCTTTCAAGCCCCAAACGGCCTCGGTCCAGTATATCTGAAGGAGCGTCTCCACCCCCATCGTTCTACACTGAGGTCCAGCACCGAGGGCCTTCTGGCGGTTCCCTCATTGCGAGAAGCCAAGTTACAGGGAACCAGGCAGAAGGCCTTCTCGGTAGTGGCACCGGCCCTGTGGAATGCCCTCCCACCAGATGTCAAAGAGAACAACAACTACCAGACTTTTAGAAGACATCTGAAGGCAGCCCTGTTTAGGGAAGCTTTTAATGTTTGATGTATTATAGTATTTTAATCTTTTTTTGGAAGCCGCCCAGAGTGGCTGGGGAAGCCCAGCCAGATGGGCGGGGTATAAATAATAAATTATTATTAGTAGTATTATAAAATGGTGGAGGGAATGGGTGCCATCTTTCCTGTGGCAGATGGTTGCAAATATTTGTACCGCACTGAGAAATGAATAAAGGGCATTCTAGGGGATTTATTTCCCCAGGTCTTGGTCAACTTCACCTGAACTCTGTACCGGTACAAGACGTCCAGTGGGTGGTGTGGGAATGCCAAGAAGGAGGGCGTCAGCGTGATGGGAAGGTAAATCTTCACTTCCTGCTTGTGGCTGATGGGCGGCTTTAAGAAATCTTCTGAACCACTCTGAAGGAAAGGGAGGAATGATTGACCTGAACTTTCACTCTTAAAAGAAAAACAAAAAACACGTACATAACAAGGAATAAATACTGAAGCCTGCAGGGCTAGCAAAATATCTCAAATTCCTAGCCTTCCAATGTTGAGACCTACTATTATTATATTATTGCAAACCCATAAATCCAGGCCAGAGAATATCCATATGCTACTATGATGAAGGAGCTTTTCTTTTACCTGGAGGAGAACGGACACCAGTGCAGCTTCAATGACGGTGACGCCATCCTTCAAAACCCGAACTACGTGGTAGGAGCCGTTCACTGAAGATATAAACTCTTGAAAGTATTCTTGGGGGAACTGGTGAGTTATTCGAAGATTCTGGAAGTCAAGGGGGGGGATGTTGTCAGAAGAAGGGACAGTGTGACATCAAACACTTTATCAGAAGCACAGCGAAAAGGTCACAGATCGAGAGAATCATTGTGTCCTCGGAGTTGACTCCAAGGAAGCCTACAAGGCTGGAAAGGTGTTTTCAAATTCTTCAGTGCCTGCATCCAATTTTTAAAGACTCTTGTTGTTTTTTGCAGACCCAACACAGACAGGCCAGTGGCCCATCTAATCCAACATCCTGTTCTCACAGTGGCCAACCAGATGCCTCAATGTGAACTCCACAAGCAGGATTGGCCACAAAAGCATTCTCTCCCCTCCTGCAGTTTCTAGCAACTGGGATTCAGAAGCATTAATCCCCCTGACTGCAGAGGCACAGCACAGCCATCAGGCCAAGAAGAAGAGTTTGAATTTGCTATCCCCCTTTATCACTAACTGAAGGAGTCTCAAAGCGGCTAACATTCTCCTTTCCCTTCCTCCCCCAGAACAAACACTCTGTGAGGTGAGTGGGGCTGAGAGACTTCAGAGAAGTGTGACTGGCCCAAGGTCACCCAGCAGCTGCATGTGGAGGAGAGGAGATGCGAACTCGGTTCCCCAGATTACGAGACTACCGCTCTTAACCACTACACCACACTGGCCAAGCACCCATTGACAGCCTTGTCCTCCATGAATTTCTCTAATCCTCTTTTAAAGTCAGCTAGCTTGGTGGACACAACAACAACAACAATAATAACAATAATAATAATTTATTATTTATACACCGCCCATCTGGCTGGCTTTCCCCAGCCACTCTGGGCGGCTTCCAACCAAATATTAAAAACAATACAGCATCAAACATTAAAAACTTCCCTATAAACAGGGCCGCCCTCAGTTGACTTTTAAAAGTAAAATAGTTGCTTATTGCCTTGACATCTGCTGGGAGGGTGTTCCACAGGGCAGGCGCCACCACCGAGAAGGCCCTCTGCCTGGTTCCTTGTAACCTCGCTTCTCACAGCAAGGGAACTGTCAGAAGGCCCTCGGCGCTGGACCTCAGTGTCCGGGCTGGACAATGGGGGTGGAGATGGTCCTTCAGGTGTACTGGGCCGAGGCCATTTAGGGCTTTAAAGGTCAGCAGCAACACTTTGAATTATGCTTGGAAGCGTACTGGGAGCCAATGAACTCCAGTGGGAGTGAGTTCCATAGTTTCACTATGTGCCACAAAACCCTTCAGTCCTATGCGTGTTCCTCAGAATTAAGTCCCACTGAATTTCATGGGGCTTACCCCGAATATGTCTATACTTTAAGGCTGCAATCCTATGAACATTTACTCTGGAATTTGGGGTGGGTGTGATTTCAGACATAACATGCACAGGATCTCATTGCAAGTTAAGGTTGGCATTTGGGAGAGATCTTGGAGCTTCTTTCCCAAGCTGACACCTACTCACATCGGACGGGTAGATCTTGGTGCTCGATTTGTCGTACACTTCGACCGTGATGATATACTCTCGCTTCACTTCTAGGATCCACCTGTTGCCGGGCTGGACAGTGAAACCTGCAATCAGTTGCACAACGGAAGCCAAACGAAAAGCATTTCTGTAAGATGAGGCAAAGGAAACAAACTGCATGGTCCTAAGTTTCACATTTAGCGGCTGGGGCACCCGGCAGCGTGTTCACTGGAAGTTGCCCATACTTGGCTCCCTTGTTGGCCTTCTCTTCTTGAGAACCTCAACCTTAGACAACTCAGTCGTCTTTCTTACGACTAGCCCAGGGGGTTGGCTTCCTCTTCCCCCTTAGCCTCAGCTTTGCCCTTCCCTTTTCAGCAGGGAAGAGGATGATGGGGCAAAACGAGAGGCTAGTTGGCTTCACCTATCATTTGCTGTCTCCACCTACTATAGGTCTCTGCCTCGAGTCCTACCAGTGGCAACGGGCACCAGCCTTCACCTCCACTGAGGCAGGACCTCTTCTAAGTTCCCTCCCTCCCCAGAGTGATAGAATCCAGCTCTGTGCTGACCAGAAAAGGTACAAGAGATACCGTATTTTTCGCTCTAACACGCACTTTCCCCCTCCTAAAAAGTAAGGTGAAATGTGTGTGTGTCTTATGGAGCGAATGCAGGCTCCATGGCTTCAGCGAAAGCAACACGAAGCCTCCGGAGCCCAGCGGAAGCTCTGTGTTGCTTTCCCTGAAGGCAGGAGAGCAAGAGGGGTTGGTGCGCCCCAATCCCTCTTGCTCTCCTGGCTTCGCTTCGCTGGAAAGGCGCTGCACAGTTTTCCCTCTCTGTGCCTCGCCCCTTCAGCAAAGCGGGAGGAAAAATGGAAGGGGCTCCGTTTCTCCTGCCGCTTCGCTGAAGGGGCGCTGTGCAGAGAGGGAGATAATTATTTTTTTTTATGGTCAGGTGCGACTTATAGAGCGAAAAATATGGTAAATTCCCCAACAGGATGTCTGCAAACGGAGTTACAGGCTGCACAGCAACTATACCTCTAAAGCACATCCTAGGAATTGTGGTTCGTTCAGGGTGCTGGGAACTGTAGCTCTGTGAAGGTTAAACCACAGCTCCCAGGATTCTCTGGGGGGATGAATGTGTTTTAAAGGAACGGTGTGCGCACAGCCCAAGCTGTGTGCCCCACCTCTTCCATCCCCAGCTTTCGAGGTGAGTCCAGACGCACATCGCCACTGTCACCCACATCACCCTCTTCCTTAGGAAAAAGCCCAAGTGCGTATAGTCAAAACTCTGCACGGAGATGCGGCAGAGACCGTTTACCTAAATATCCAGGCTCCACAACGTATATGCTGCAGTTGGGGAGTCCAGAGGAGGCTCGCATGTGGATGTCTTAATCTCTTCGGTAAGGAATTGGGCTTCATCGTAAATTGAGAGGAGGATGAAAGGGGCAGAGTGTTACGTTGTGGGTGAAGATATCAGATGTCACAGCAATTCTTCAAACAGCTCTTGTTTATTCACAGGCCAGAAAAGAACTGTACTGAAGGGTTCAGTCAGCCTGCTTATATAGAGCTCCACTACAACGCAATTGTAACAACTTTCTGTAACTATCCAATCACTGAACGTCACTTTCAATCCCTTATTTGCATATGTGGACCTGAGTGAAAACTATCTACAATATCACCCTGCTGGCCCAGGGTGAGAACTTCAGTACATAACACAGAGGATGTTTCACATTAAACACGGGGTTGGATCCGATATGGCGCTACACTTAGCGGTATGCTTGTTCTGCTGGTGAAATTTTTTTCCCCAGTAGAATATTGTTGCACGAGAGCAGGCTTCTTCAAACTCAGCCCTCCAGATGTTTTGAGACTACAATTCCCATCATCCATGACCACTGATCCTGCTAGCTAGGGATCATGGGAGTTATAGGCCCAAAACATCTGGAGAGTCGAGTTTGAGGAAGCCTGCACAAGAGAATGTATTAGCAGGTTGCCGACAACTCTGGTCACATTGACATGCATTTAAAGCCCCATGGTGCTACATTTTACAGTCATGGCGGCTTCTCCCAAAGATTCTGGGAGTTGTCATTTATTAGGGCAGCTGAGAGTTGTTAAAGGTAAAGGTACCCCTGCCCGTACGGGCCAGTCTTGACAGACTCTGGGGTTGTGCGCCCATCTCACTTAAGAGGCCAGGGGCCAGCGCTGTCCGGAGACACTTCCGGGTCACGTGGCCAGCATAACAAAGCTGCATCTGGTGAACCAGCGCAGCACACGGAAACGCCGTTTACCTTCCTGCCAGTAAGCGGTCCCTATTTATCTACTTGCACCTGGGGGTGGTTTCGAACTGCTAGGTTGGCAGGCGCTGGGACCGAGCAACGGGAGCGCACCCCGCCGAGGGGATTCGAACCACCGACCTTTCGATCGGCAAGTCCTAGGCGCTGAGGCTTTAACCCACAGCGCCACCCGCGTCCCTGGGAGTTGTTAGGAGGCCCCTATTCCCCTCACAGAGCTACAATTCCCCAAGTGGTTTAACACTCAATCCCTCTTTCACAGGGAATTTGGAGAATTTTAGCTCTGTGGGGGGAATAAGGGGAGGGGGGAATCTCCTAACAACTCTTAGCACACTCAACGAACTATAGCTTCTATAATTCTTGCACGATGAGTTTCTGCTGGTGCAGCTGTTGTGCTGGGATTCCTCTGTTGCACAACATTTCACACACACACACACACACACACACACACACACACACACTGCTAGTGCATGAGCCCCTGTGCAACAATGAAAAGTGGGTGTGCTTAGCCTCTTGGAAGCTATTCAGGCATGCCTCAGGATTTCAGGGGTCATGTGTCAGGGAAGACCGAAACAGCTAGTTGCTTAGGAATAATAGGTCAGGAGGTACCCAAAGATTGGGGGTGAAGCGGGGGATGTTTGTGTTTGCAACAACGGCTGCCCAGATGATTAATGCGCAGACATGGAAAGAAGAAGAAGCTCCAACCAAGGAGGACTGGCAGATAAAACGGATGGGAGTACTCTGAGATCAGTAAACTTATAGAAGAATAAGGAAACAGGAAGAAAGAACCTTTAACGAAGACTGGGGAAAGTTTGTTGAACATCTGAAAAATTATTGTAAGCAACTTAAAACGTTAGCGGGGTTTATATAGAAGAAGAAATAAAGGCAAATAAAGGAGGAATAAACACTTAAAATGAAAGGAACCAGAGATGGGGATGAGGGGGAGTGAATCTGATGTGCATTTTTTGTTTCGTTAAATAATTTGTTTGATTGTTGCAAAATTGGAAAATTATAAATTAAAAGAAAAGAAACAGCTAGCTGCAGCCCGGTCTAAGTTCTTTAAGGATACTTTTATGGACTAAGACCAGGTTAACCTGTCCCAGCTGAATGGCGGTGATGGTAGCTGTCTTTGCATCCAGTTTGGCCACGGGGAGTCCAGAAGCATTAGGTGCCTTCACTGCATCTTGTAGCTCCAGCTCATAATGCTCAAGAGGCAATTGAACCTCTGTGGAGATAAAGGGCCGGCCAAGCTCAGTCAGTTCTTCCCAGCCATAGCTGCTGCGCTCAGGTGTGTTCTTTACACAGCCTCCCTCTCCCACCCCAACCCAGCAGGGATGTCAGGGCAGTGACCAAGTGTTGCCTTCGGCTTCAGTGCTATTCATAGTAAGTATGATTCAATTTTTCAACTCAATAAAAGCACTGAAGCTGCGAAAGGCATTATAGGCCAAAACTAATACAGCGGTACCCCGCAAGATGAACGCCTCAGAAGACGAAAAACTCGCTAGACGAAGGAGTTTTTCGTTTTCTTAGCCGCTTCGCAAGATGCATTTCCCTATGGGCTTGCTTCGCAAAACGAAGCTTGCCCCGCAAGCTCCGGGGATAGTGGGGAAGCGCAGCACGTCTTCCCCGCTGTCCCCGGACCTCTTTTGAAGCAAGGGGCGGCAACGGGGAGAAGATTGCTTCTCCCATTGCCAGCCCCACAATCTCCGGGGACAGAGGGGATGGCGCGCGCGTGCACGCCTTCCCCTCTGTCCCCAGAGATTGCGGGGCAGGCAACGGGGAGAAGCAATCTTCTTCCCGCTGCCCCTTGCTTTAAAACAGGTCTGGGGACAGAGGGGAAGGCGCGCGGCGCTTCCCCTCTGTCCCCGGACGGTCTCCATAGGAACGCATTGATTGATTTTCAATGCATTCCTATGGGAAACCGTGCTTTGCAAGACGAAAAACTCGCAAGAAGAAAAAACTTGCGGAACGAATTAATTTCGTCTTGCAAGGCACCACTGTAGTTAGAGATAGGAGCTGTAGTCCAATAAGGCCTCTCCTGGTATGCCCCACGGAGGACCTTAAGGTCCATATATAGCAACACCCTAGTGGTCCTGGGCCCTAAGGAAGTTAGATTAGCCTCAACCAGAGCCAGGGCCTTCTCAACACTGGCTCCGGCCTGGTGAAAAGCTCTGCCTCATGAGACCAGGGCCCTGCAGGATCTGATTTCTTTCCGCAGGGCCTGTAAGACAGAGTTGTTCTAACTGGCCTTTGGCTCAGAATCAGTTTGATTCCCTCCCCCTCTTTCTTTTTCCTTTCTCCTCCTGTGAAGAGGCTACATCCTAATGTTTTAATGCTGTATTTTAATCTTTTTTAAAATTATATTTTAATCAACTTGTTTTTATTATTGGTTGTTAGCCGCCCTGAACCCGGTCTTGGCTGCGGAGGGTGGGGTATAAATAAATTTTTATTATTATTATTAATAATAATAATATCTGGAGGATGGCAGATCTGCCACCACTGGTACATATCCTTCAACCAACCCACCCTTACTAGTGAATGAGTTTCACTGAACACTGTAAGGCTCACTTCTGAGTAAGCATTAGTGTTAGAATCTGAGGTGTGAAAGCTAGGAGCTAAAACCTAGGTTATGGGCGCAACAATGGAATGTCTAGGGTGCTATTTTTATAACAAGAATGCAAAGCTGAAAATGAATGAACAGCAGATAAAATATTATGTTCATTTTTCACATGGTCCAGTCCTTCCCCAGCTCACTCCCCTAATATTCTTAAGAGGGTCTTTTCTCCAGTCTTCAGAGAGTAGATGGAATTGGGGAAGCAGAAAAAGGTCCTCCTTTCCTTCCACTCTGCAGTTTTAATCTGAAATCTTAGGCTCAGTACTGCACTCAGAGCTCAGAAACTGCTTGCGCTAATGACATTCCCTGTCGCAAAATGTGCCTAGAATAGTGAGAGTTTCTAACGCTGGTAATCACATGGAGGATTTCGCAGCCAGGAGACTAAATTATGCATCGAGTCACCCAGAAGATTAGGAATGTACCTGTGATCTTTCCCTGAACTATTTTGCCAACTTTGTACTTAATGTAGGCTCCGACCAGCAGGTAGACATCGTAGGAAGGGATTAAGAATATGTTCTCCAAAACCAACAGGCGCACCAGGGCAGCAGCAACTTTCTGGAAGATTGAGAAACCACCACCAGGGGCACGCAGAGAGAAATGCACACATAAAGAAATATATTATTATGCTTTGCAGTCGTTTTACAAGTAAGACTCTTTCAAAACTGAAAAAGGACTGAGCGATTCCATCGCATTATATGCCCCCTCCTGGTTGGCATTCAAGATAGTTGCTTTGGTTTAATCTCCACAGGGTGCAGGAGCAACGGTGGCTCCACCAGACCACTTTCTGCTCGTTTAAAATTGCCGCCTGTCACCTCCACTCCATACATTTAAAGCACTCTTAGAATCACAGAATGAGCTGGAAAGGACACCAAGGGTCATCTAGTCCAACCCCCTGCAATTCCCCTGGGAATTGGTTTGCAAAGGATGCTGACAGTTATAAGCTCCTCTTAGTAAAGGTAAAGGTAAAGGGACCCCTGACCATTAGGTCCAGTCATGACCGACTCTGGGGTTGCGCGCTCATCTGTCTATATAGGCCGAGGGAGCCGGCGTTTGTCCGCAGACAGCTTCCAGGTCATGTGGCCAGCAGGACTAAGCCGCTTCTGGCGAACCAGAGCAGCACACGGAAACGCCGTTTACCTTCCTGCTGGAGCAGTACCTATTTATCTACTTGCACTTTGACGTGATTTCGAACTGCTAGGTTGGCAGGAGCAGGGACTGAGCAACGGGAGCTCACCCCGTCATGGGGATTCGACCCGTCAACCTTCTGATCGGCAAGCCCTAGGCTCTGTGGTTTAACCCACAGCGCCACCCGCGTCTTACAGAGCTCCTATTTCCACAGTTCCCAGATTGCTAAACCACTCTGGGAACCGTAGCTCAGCGTATGATCTCCTAATTGTCACAGCTAAAAATTGGCCGCTGTTTCTTTAATGCTAAAAGAACTAAGTCAGCATGAGTCAGTGGCCTACCATGACGCATGCAACCTTTCACCAAAGTGTACCTGCATATATAGAGTGGTCAATGTTAGGGTTGGGTGTGGGTTGGTTGGATGGTAGAAAGCTGGTTGTGTTTGGTGTGTGTAAAAGCTGTTGGTCATGGTTGGAGAAGACTTTTTAAGAATAAAAGCAGCAGTATTCTGCAAGAATACTATTTCTCAAAGACTCTTTTGTGCCAACTAATGTCTGAGGACTAGGCAAAGGAGTAAAAAGGAGGTCGGAACCTGTTCTTTTTCAAACACTGACACTAATAACTCTATTTAACAAACGACAGTTTCCCAGATTCTTTTGGGGAAGCCGTGACTGTTAAAGTGGCAAAGAGCACTCTGAATGTATGGTGTGGATGCCACCTCTATAGCTTTGGTAGGCCCTGACCTTGCCTTGCACTGCTGGGATCCCTCTGGGAGTACTCACCTTGTAAACAGGCTCCTGTATTCGGACCTTTACGACGGCTGCGCCTGTTTTGATCCCTGACACCAGAATCCTATCTCCTTGTTTCTCCTCTCTTTCCATCTCAACTACGTAGTCGGGCGGAGAATATTCAGCCTCAGAGTATTTTAAAATCCTAAAGAAACCAAACTGGGCTTTTACTGGGAGGACAAAGGTCTGTCACTGCATTAAGAGTAAAAAACAAGCAGGTTGAAATTTATAGGGTGGGTGAAAAACCTGCAGCCACTGTTAAGACCTCCAAAACCCACCAGCCCCAGCCAGCATGGCCAGTGGACGAGTGGTGGTGGCAGCCACTGGAATCTAGCAACAGGTTAGATGCCCTCTTACAGGAGATAGGGAAGGGGACATGAGCTATATGGGACTCCCGCTTACATTTATGCATCTGAGGACTTAACAGCAGTGAGCAACTTTCCTTAGACAGAAGTAATCAGTTCAAAGCAAGGATGCAATGGAATGAAATCTCTCAACTTCAGCAGTCTACCCAGTGGAGCACACACACAGCCTCCCGTGTCGTTTAGGATTTTATTAATCACACTTGGCCATTTGGGGTTTCGTCTTACCTAATCTTGCTCGAGAGCTCCACGTTTTCCAACTCATCGTCCTTGGCGATGCTCCACTCAAATTCCAACCCCTCCAAGCTGCTGAATGTGTTCCCTGCAGGCAGGATCCAAAAACGAGCCCAGGCTCAGGGCCAAAGGAGATGCGATGTGATGATGTCTGTCATGTAGCTTAGCTTTGTATGACTGGTTTTTTGTTTTTAAGTCACACGGGGGTGGGGAGGGAGGATCAGGACCATAGCATGAGGGGTGAGGGCTCGAACCCTCTGACCATGCTATGGTCCTGATCTGGCTTTTGCTCCAAAGCTTTCTCACCTTGAGATCCTTGCTGGCAACAGAGAGGGAGATGCTAACAGGTCTTGTTCCAAAAGTATGTGAGTGTGAAGATGAGCAGAAACATCAGGTGAAATACAGAGAAGAATGCAAATTAAGTTGTTGTGGATAAAATAGGCCACGTGCTTGCTAACTTTAGGCATATACCATAAATAAAGAGCACTGTGACCTATCTTGTCATGTCAAAAGAGAGAAAGCAGAGTCCCACTAGCAGGTCAAAAGGGTGTATCAACCCCAGAGAGAAAAGTAATTAAGAATAATAACAATAATGTAGTCGAGTGCTATGCAGAACTGGGCTTATAAATGACTAGCTGCCTCATACCCAGCATTGCTTGTGAATTCTAAAAAACAAAAACAAAAAATCAGTGCAGTTCTGAAAGGTGCACTTTGCTGTCTGGATTCAAAACGATGTCCAAAATTTGGTTACAATATTTTAAGAGGTTTCCAAATGCAGAGCATACAGATACATTTCCAAAATATATAGTAGGTGTTCTGAGTGTCACAGGATGCCCCCAGTAAGATTACCTTCAGCATCCAGAGCTCTCACACTCAGCTCAAGTGGGGAGTCTTCCACATAGATCTCTCGAGTTCGGGAGATGATCTCAACATGGTCTATCAGATCCACAATGACATCGCAACGCAGCAGATGACCTGTCACTGGGAGGAGGAACAAAAGTGGGTGTCGCCCACCCACCACATGTAATCCTGTATCTGTGTTTCATAACAGGGGAAGAATAAGGGTGGATGTGGACAATCCCTGCTTGTCTGGGAAACTTTTCTGAGCCCCCAAATTGCTCATTCAGTGATAAAGGCATACTCTGTACATGCTCAGCGTTTGGGGTTCTTCATTCCCCAGGTTTGCATGGCACCTTAGACCCCTATCCCCTATCCCTATAGAAACAAATCCATTTCAAAATTCCCCTTCTTTAGCCCACCTACCTGTCTCCTCTGCTAAAATAACGCTGGCCAGCTTTGTGGCCTGTGTAGAGCAGGTGGTCAACAAAGCTTTCTGAGAGCAAGCCGTCCCATTCTCGTACATTGGATCAATGGTGACTGTGTCATGGCGTGTGGAGTACCTGCAGAGCAGATGGGACAAGGCTTGCATGCTCCTGTGCCCCTCTCTCAAGGAAGAGCAGAGAGATGCAAATGTGGAACTGAGGCAGCAAGGAACCCTCCATCTTCTTGGTGTCAAGGACCACCTGCCACTTGGCGCCTCCCCTTCTTCTCCATCAGCAGCAATTCCACCGGGTCCTTTGAGCAGTTATGTAAGAACTAGGACCCAAATTTGCTCAGCCCCCTCTCCCTCCTCTCATTTTTTGGATGGTGCCTTATGTAAGCATTTTTTTTTTTATGATACATCGATTTGAGTGCTTTTGCGGGAAGGCAAATATATCAACCTCACTATCATTTGCTCATCAGTTCTCTGTTTTTATGTCACTGCCACTTGCTACAGCATGAGGTGCATGGGTAGGAGCGCCATTGGTGGTGCAGTAGTTAGTGTGTTGACTAGGAGCTAAGAGACCTGGGTTCAAATCACCCCACTCAGCCATGAAGCTGACTAGGGGTCGATACCTCTTTCGGCCTAACCTACCTCGCAGGGTTGTTGGGAGGGATAAAATGGAGTTTTCTATGAGCAATAATCGAGGCTTAGATTAACCTCAAGGGACGCGGGTGGTGCTGTGGGTTAAACCACAGAGCCTAGGACTTGCCAATCAGAAGGTTGGCAGTTCGAATCCCCGCAACGGGGTGAGCTCCCGTTGCTCACTCCCAGCTCATGCCTACGTAGCAGTTCGAAAGCACCTCAAAGTGCAAGTAGATAAATAGGTACCGCTCTGGCAGGAAGGTAAACGCCGTTTCCTTGCGCTGCTCTGGTTCGCCAGAAGTGGCTTAGTCCTGCTGGCCACATGACCAAGAAGCTGTACGCCGGCTCCCTCGGCCAATAAAGCGAGATGAGCGCCACAACCCCAGAGTCGGTTAGGACTGGACCTAATGGTCAGGGGTCCCTTTACCTTTTACCTAGATTAACCTCATAGATCTCCTTGTGGAGAAAAAGGCAGGATGTAAATAAATAAAACACTGCGAGTACATTCCTATTTTTCTGGATCTTGAAGTGGCTTGGCATGGTTCCCCTTCTCCCCTGCCTACCCCAACACGGATCATTTTATCTTCCAAGCAACTCTGCGAAGCAGGTCAGGCTATTAGCTGCAAACGGCCAACAAGTGCTTCTGGGATTAATGAAATGTTGAACCTGGCCCCACCTTTGGCCCCGCCCACCACCACGTCACTGTTTACGCTCACATTTGCCCCGCCCCTCTCGCAAGGCCCCGCCCCTCACCAGGAGTAGCAACCGCCCTCAGCGCCCAGCACGAAGGGGACGCGCTTTTCCCGGCTGAAGGGCAGCAGCACCTTCGGCGTGTTCAGCTTATAGGCGCCGGCCGGCCCCGCCAAAAGCGCCAAGCCAAGCAGTAAAAGGACCGGCCTTCCTGGAGGGGCCCAGCCCAGCCCCATCGTCGGAAGAAAAGCCCCAAGCCGCCGCGGCGCAAAATGGCCGCGGGATCCCTTCTGCCTCGCACGAGCCCTAGTTCTGCGCATGCGTCGGCGCTTAGGAACCTTGTTAGCACGCTGGACGTTCTGCCCGTGCGCATGCGCGTTCTCACCTTTCCCACCCCTTCGAGTACTCGCGTTTGGTCTCTCTGCCCTTTCCCGCCTCTCCACCGGTCTCGGTCTGCGCATGCTCCTTCTCACCTCGCGGCTCGTTTTGCGGTTTAAGCTAGAGAAATGCGCGCATGCGCAGCCCGGGGTCGGACTCGAAGCCTATGCTAGGAATTTTGCATTGTTCCTAATTTAGGCGCTTCCGACGGCTGCAGCCTTAATTGAGGCAAGGCACCATGAGGTCTGCATTGCTTGCAGGCAGGTCCTCTCTTAACCCAGGCATGGCCAAACTTGGCCCTCTAGCTGTTTTGGGACTACAATTCCCATCGCCCCTGGCCACTGGTCCTGCTAGCTAGGGATTCTGGGAGTTGTAGTCCCAAAACAGCTGTAGGGCCAAGTTTGGCCATGCCTGTTTAATCAATGAAGGAAGGCAGGAGGGCTTACACTAACCCAGTGTTTTCCATGCTTGGGCCTCCACCTGTTTTTGGACTACAACTCCCATCATCCCTAGCTAGCAGGACCAGTGCTCATGGATGATGGGATCTGTAGTCCAGCAACATGGGGACTGGCCTGTTTTTCACAGGACAGGGCTGCTGCAAAGATTTATTTTTAAATGGGTGGAATAGAGTTTAGGCCTGTCACTCAGTTCTTAACTTACCATGCATGGTCACTGGAGGGATAAGATGGTTGCAGACTTCTGCCAGTCACTTTGTCCCTTAGCCTGACCTCCACAAGGTGGCTGTGAGGATTAAAGGCGTATCATAGAATCATAGAGTTGGAAGAGACCCCAAGGGCCATCGAGTCCAACCCCCTGCCAAGCAGGAAACACCATCAGAGCACTCCTGGCATATGGTTGTCAAGCCTCTGCTTAAAGACCTCCAAAGAAGGAGACTCCACCACACTCCTTGGCAGCAAATTCCACTGTCCAACAGCTCTTACTGTCAGGAAGTTCTTCCTAATGTTTAGGTGGAATCTTCTTTCTTGTAGTTTGGATCCATTGCTCCGTGTCCGCTTCTCTGGAGCAGCAGAAAACAACCTTTCTCCCTCCTCTATGTGACATCCTTTTATACATTTGAACATGGGAATGATTTTCAACCAGTGTGCCGTGGCACCCTGGGGTGCCTTGAATGATGGTCAGGGTTGCTGTGGGCAACACAAATATTTTGTGATATTTGTAGCTTATATTTGGTGCTTTTGTTTTCCCTTTTTTCTTCTTTTGCATTCGTGCTTGTGTGGCTTTTTCATTTTCGTGACTGTGGCTTGTGAGTTGTTTTTGTGACTGTGTGGAACCCAGTTCAGCTACTGATTGATTGATTGATTGTATGATTGAGTGTGTGATTGCTTAAATGGATAAAAGCAGCAAAGTCAAGAACACCATTAAGAGAACAACTGTAAGGTAAAGGGACCCCTGACCGTTAGGTCCAGTTGCGGACGACTCTGGGGTTGCAGCGCTCATCTCGCTTCACTGGCCGATGGAGCCAGCGTACATGTGGCCAGCATGACTAAGCCGCTTCTGGCGAACCAGAGCAGCACACAGAAATGTCATTTACCTTCCCGCCGGAGTGGTACCTATTTATCTACTTGCACTACATGCTTTCAAATTGCTAGGTTGGCAAGAGCTGGTACCGAGCAACGGGAGCTCACCCCGTTGTGGGGATTTGAACAGCCGACCTTCTGATCGGCAAGCCCTAGGCTCTGTGGTTTAACCCACAGCGCCACCCACGTCCCCTAACAACTGTAGAGGTAGTAAAATTCATGTTAAATTTCTGTTTTAGGGGTTGTTTTCAAAAGTCTGGAACAGATTAATCCGTTTTCCATTACTTTCTACGGGAAAGTGTGCCATGGTTTTGGAACGGACTTCCGGAACGGATTAAGTTTGAGAAGCAAGGTACCACTGTACCTGTAAAGCCATCTCTTTCCCCTCCTGTTAATTACTCCTCGCATTAATATCAACAAATTAACAAGGCGCTTGCTTGTGAAATACAAGAAGAAAGTTGCAACAGTGGAGGGAATGCTTCTGTTTATTATTTCCCAAAAAAACAGACAATAAAAGACAAGTTTTTTAGTATCAAAATACTTGATATGGTTCCTCATTTTTTCCACACTGGCCGCTAAAAAAAAAAAAAAGACCGCCACACCTTGAACACTTTTTCCTCTCTCCTTTTCAAGGCAACCCCCTCCTTTTTTTACACAAAGGCAAAAATAAACCCCCCACACCTTGATAAATCAAGTCTCCAAACAGCAAAGGGCCTTGTGGCGGCTGGTATCCAGTTTTTTTTGTGTTTTGTTTTAAGACAGTACAGTAAGATCCCGCGGCTCAAGAAGGGGAGGGAACCAACCCCTTGCGTCCGGAAGAGCACTAGGATAAAGAGAGAGCTCCTCTCCTCATGCTCACACACCCATACACAGAAGCTACAAAAGCTTTTACTCAAAAAAGCACAGAGCAAGCTAAGCCTAGCTGGGGAAGAGAGATTTCTTGGTTACAGGAGACTGTGGAGCAGCCTGCTCTTAGTAACCAGGTGTAAGAAGCTTGAAGGAGGGGAGAAGGCCAAGGTGCTCGAGGAAAAGAGTTAGGTGCGTGTTTAGAGAGCGAAATGGATCGTGAAACCTGATATATTTTGATATATATGTGTTCCCCAAACTAGAAATAGCTATAAAGCACAAGAGAGTGTGTTAAGACTGCACCATTTTGGCAAAACACACACACACACACACACACACGGACACCTCTGCCAGAAGCAAAGAAGTTCTAGGTACTCCCCCAACCCCATCAAAAAAATTTTTAAGAGGGATTTCTTTGTACAGAGGCCACGTTCCTGTCCCCCTCAATAAATTTCATGAGGCTTTTTCATTTATCTGGCTTAGGCGGGACATTTGCAACCTTTCCATAGGCTGCAGAAATGTCCCATTCCAACCAAACCCCGCCCCCCCAAAAAAACCAGCAAGAAAAAAAAAAGGGCAGGTCAAGGAGGTGAAACCGCAAACCAAAAGCCCACAAGCTTGTGAGCTCTAGGAATTACACAATGTTCCTCGCAAGGGGTTTTTTACTTCCCCGTTCCAAAAGAATTACCCTCCCCCCCCCCCCGACTGCAAAGGAATGTACATCTCAGACACACACACACCCCAAATATCATGTTGCGTGCCGGGTTTTCGTTTCGTGATGCTGCTGGCAACTGCCCAGTCTGATGGCCCCATAATCATTGGGGAGGGGCGCAGAGGGACTGGAGAGAAGATAAGAGGGGAGGTGGATTGGCAGAGGCTTTTGGTTAAGTTGGCAACGAGAGCTGGAAGGTTCACCTTTGACCCTTCAAGGGTTAGAGGTCAACTTTTCTTTCGTTCTGTTTTTAAGACAAGAGCCGGGCCCAGCAGGAAGCTGCCCACTGGATTGGCTAAAAAAAGGCAGTGGGGTGCATGGGTGGGGGAGCCAGGGTGAGGCCGGTGGGCGGGCGGGCAGGGTCTTTTACATGTCGTTCAGGTCAAGCAGAGTCTGGTCCAACATCCGTTGCGTGCAAAGGTGCTCTTCTTTGGTGCATTTCAGCTTATCTGGAAAGGAAGAGCAGAGACCGTGAGCGGCTGGGTCAGGAGGGAGCGCCACGAGGGAGGGAGCACCCTCCCATAAAGGTCCATCCCCCCCCCCCGCAGCAACGCAGTGCCCTTCACAGCAAATGCAGCCGCACAAAAGCTTTTGATTCTGTCCCCCCCCCAGCTGGAACGCCAGGTCTCCTCCCCATCCACCCTCATGCTTCCATTTTATTTTTTCGCCATCCACATGCAGAGGTATGCTTGGTTTTCATCCAGCCAGGCCTGCAGGTTTTCAGAGCTGTTGTGCGCCCCGTGCCGGAAAAAAATGCAGCCAGTTTGACACACCCACCCCACCCAAACTTGGGCTTAAAGGTAAAGGGTAAAGGGACCCCTGACCATTAGGTCCAGTCACGGCTGACTCTGGGGTTGCGGCGCTCATCTCGCTTTATTGGCCAAGGGAGCCGGCGTACAGCTTACGGGTCATGTGGCCAGCATGACTAAGCCGCTTCTGGCGAACCAGAGCAGCGCACGGAAACGGCGTTTACCTTCCCGTCGGAGCTGTACCTATTTATCTACTTGCACTTTGACGTGCTTTCGAACTGCCAGGTTGGCAGGAGCAGGGACTGAGCAACGGGAGCTCACCCCGCCACAGGGATTCGAACCACCGACCTTCTGATTGGCAAGTCCTACGCTCTGTGGTTTAACCCACAGCGCCACCCGCGGCTTAGCTGCTCATTTTTGTGACCCCCTTTGATCCGGACTGAGCTAACAGCAGAGAAGGGAGAACAGGGTATGCTGAAGCCTTGCTGCTTAAATGCTAGGAATGCAAGGAGTCCAACATCTTATTCTCACAGCAGCCAATCAGATTCCTCCAGGAAGCCCACAGAGGCTGGGCATGAAGGCAAGGGATCCCCCCTACCTCCCCGTGGCTGCTACTTGTAAGAACAGCTCCACTGGATCTGGCCAAGGGCATTTCTAGCCCATCACCCTCTTCTCACAGTGGCCAACCAGATGCATCTTCCGGAGGACCACAAGCAGGACTCTAGATCAACAGCATTTCCACTACCCGCAGTTCCAAGTAAACAGCATTCGGGGGCTTCCTGCCTCTGGCTGTGGGGGGACAGCACAGGGACGGGAGGTGTAAACTGAACCTCGCTCACCCAGGGTGTAAGCAGGGTGGTGGGGCTATCTCCCAAATGAACATGCAGAGTGTCGTCCTGTGTGCCAGCCCCTCCTGAGATTTACAGCATCAAACTTTCAAATGCATCTGATGAGCAGCTTGGGGGTTTATTTATTTATGTTATTATTAAAGCCAAGATGCTCCCAAAATCGGATGGTGAACCCAGTGCTCCACCCTGTGGCTTTTTCCGTACCTGTGCAACTTTAGAATCCTGATCATAACGTGGGCTTTTTTTTTACTTGACGGGAAAATGAGTATTCACTCACACACAGAGACATACATATGGAATTCCAACCAAGCTCAAGCAATTGCCTCGTTTGTCATGCCTTGGGCTGCAAAGCTAAAAAAGACCTTTTGGGGAAAAACCAACAGACGCAGCCATGGACGACATGCAGAGGTGACACTGTGGAGCCTCGTGACTTTTTGAAAGCTCCCCCGTGCCCATTTCGAGGAATGCTTCCCTAGATACCGCCCCGTCCGCAAGGAAGCCACAACTCCTTTTGCGTAGGGGCAGCGGGATCGAGACGCCGGCAAGCAGAGTGGCAATGGCGGGCGCGGCATCTCGAAAAACCGAACAACGGGCAGAGGGCAGACCTATCGCCACAGTGCAACCCGTACATGAAAGTGTGCAATTCTGAGATGAGTCAAGTTTAGTTCTGCTCTTCTGGCAGTTTTGGAAGGAGAGTGGGCAGCTGCCATGCATTCCCAAGCTTCAGAACGGTGGGCTGGGAAGAGCCAAAAGAATAAATGAAGCAGGCGATTGCCTTTTGAGGCTGGCTGGTTGAGTCCCGAGATGGCAGAGGCAGGTGTCCCGTTTGACCAAGCATCAAAGGGTTCCCCCTGAACGGTGGAACAGGGTCCCAATCGCTTCCGGCGCGGTTACACCATTCTGGTCACTGTTCCCGTAGCGACAGGGTGCCCCCTTCTGTCCAGGCGTCACTCCAGAGGTTGATACCTACCAAATCTCCTCCGTGGAACAAAACGAACGTACATACACACACACAAGCACACACACACACATACCTTTTTAAAAAAATACCTGCCAGACAGCAACATTTATCCAACAAAAGAAACAGCACAGGCAGGGAAAGTACACGCCAGGCACGAAACCAAGTGGGCCAGTGGTTTTATTGGTACAAGAAAATGATAACTTTTTGGAAATAACCAAGTCAGCCAATCCATGCAAGAGGGGTCTAAAAGGGAGCAGGGAGAGAAGGAGGGAAGAACTTCGAGCTACAGAAGACCCGCGTCATAGAAAGGGGTGTCAATAGAAGTAGCTACAGGGGCATTGCCTGGTGGGGAGGGAAATCTAGAGCCGCCCCACGCCAAGAAAACGCCCCACTGCTATGCTAGTCTTCTACAGCAGGGCTGGGGAAGCTGTGGGCCTCCAGGTGATGTGGAGCACCCCCAATTCACACCAGCTTCAATCAACGATCTGCGATGTCTTGGGAGCGAGAAGCTTGGAGTCCAAGAGGGCTGCAGATTCCCCAGCCTGCATCTACAGGAAGAAGCTACTACTCTCAACGTTGGGTTCCCGCATGTGGCTGGACTACAAGGCCCATCAACCTCCGCCATGGGCTAAGCTGGCTGTGGATGATGGGTTTTGTAGTCCAAAACAAGCTTTGGGGACACCCAAGGCGGATGAACACTCCGCCAGGCCTGTGCTAGCAACCTACTGCGCCAAGAAAGCAGGCGGTGAGTAATGCCCAGCTTTTGTAGAAAAACAAAAGCTTAGAAAAATAAGTACATTAGGAAGGCTAAGCATCAAGTGCTCCAATTAAACTGCAATAAGTGTCCTAAGTCAGCCAGTCTTTAAAAAGAAAAAAAAGGAGGGGGGGAGAGTGTGCGCTCCGGTTTCAAGTCTGCGTCCGGCAGGCTCCCCCCCCCCAAGCGCCTCGCCAAATAAAGCTGGCTTTAAACAGGATCAGAGGAGAGACCCCCTTCTCAGTCACACAGATCATGCAGGGTTAACTTCAGCTCATTAGCCAGCAGCCGGTTTTTCTCAAGCTGGCTGTATAGACGCTCTGTGCAGAGGCAAGAGGAAGAGGAGGAGATTAGGAGAAGGAAAAACAAAATGAGAGAGGGAGAGAGAGAGAGAAGAGAAAGAGAAGAGAGAGGACAAAAAAAAAGAAAAAGGAAGGTTAGTTGAGTACCAAAAGATGGGGCACGTCCCCCGCCTCAGTTAATGCCATGCCAACCCAGCTGGTTTCAAGCAAAATTAAAAAAAGGGGGTCAGGGAGAGGTTTGCCAGAACAACGCTGGCTGAGGGTGGGGGGGAGAGAATAAGAGAAATAAATCAAGAAGAGGCTTCATGTTTTAGAACAGCCTAAGAAATAAGAGTGGGATCTGCTCCCAGGATCATAATTTAGTCAGTGCATGCTGCAAAAGGAGCAGGAACGGCTCCTCATCGCACACTACTTTAAGAAAAAAAAATATGGAAGTTTCCTGCTTCTGTTTTAAAGAGAGATGCCTAGGGTGCGTTGTCCCACCTTGGAGCAATGTTGGCGCACGTGGGGATATAGGGCTGAGCAGAAGGGCGGTGAGAGAGGAAGGCTGCTGGCAAAGCACTCACAGGCCAAGGGGGAAGGAGCGCAAGACATACCGCAGCATGGCAGATATGGCGCTGCCTTTCAGAGCCGGACCAGAACTCCACCTAGCTCAGTATTGCATACACAGAGGGTGGAGGGGATTGGTGGCTGCCTAGAAGTTGCTGGACTCCCATCAGCCCCCAGCCAGCATAGCCAATGGTCAGGGATGATGGGAGTTGTAGTTCAGCCGTGTTCTTGCTCTCCCAGCATGGCCAATGGTCAGGGATGATGGCAAACAACATCTGACGGGCGGCCACTGGCTGCATAGGCGTCCTTGTCTGCAAGCAGTAGTGACAGGTCTCCAGCAAAGGCATCTCTCAGCTCCGCTGCCTCTTTTGCCTTGGGATTTAACCCGTTACCTTCTGCATGCAAGCTGCGTCACTCAGCTACGGCCCTGCTCCCAAAGGATAGGCAAAAATGGGGCTCTCGGCTGCAGCCACGACCTCCTCCCTTGCACTGCCTCACGAGGACCACACGGCAACCTATCCTGTGCCAGCAGCAGAGGGAAGGATGCTTTTTCTACCTGTAGTGGGCAGAATGCCCTCCAAACAGGTAAATAGACCAGCTGAGCACAGCTCCAGATCCCGGCTGTGCACGGAAAGGGGCTTTTGTGTGGGTTGAAGCCACAACACCTGCAGCAAGAGCAGAGAGAGAGAGACTCCTGTCTGAAACCCTAGAAGCTGGAGATCCCACGATGGTATCCGCCCCCAGTGCTCAGCAAGGCCCCCTGCCCCTCGCTACCTATTTATTTTTTAAAAAAATAAATGTGCGTGTGGGTCTTTGTTTACCAGTTTTATTTGTTCTGGGTGTGTAGTGTTTTGCCTGCTCAGAGGGGTCGGCATTCTGAGCCCTGCCAGTTTTTCGTTCTGTGAAATGGGTTGTTTTTCTTGTTCCTACATTTCCACATGTGCCCTCTGTTCCAAAAAAGGTCGTGTACCACCTGCCCTAGAGAGTCACTGGTAGTTTTGGGAGGCAGGGATGCTTCTGGATTGCAGCTGTTGCAAACAGCGGGTTGGGAATAGAGTTTTTGTGCTCGAAACTTGCTTGTGGGCATCTGGTCGGCCCCTATCAGAACAGGATGGTGGACTAGATGAGTCTCTGGCCTGATCCAGAGGGGCACTTACCGTATTTTTCGCTCCATAAGACACACTTTTCCCTCCTAAAAAGTAAGGGGAAATGTGTGTGCGTCTTATGGAGCGAATGCGGGGGGGGGGGGGGCGGGGCGGGCAGGCAGGAAAAGCCCCCAAGAACCGCACACAAGCTCTGTGCGGCTTTTCCCCAGGAGGGAGAAGGGACTGACGCGGCCAGATTTTTAACCCTTAAAAATTACCATATTTTTCGCTCTATAGGACGCACTTTTTCCCCTTCAAAAATGAAGGGGAAATGTGTGTGCGTCCTATGGAGTGAAGACGCCATAGCACCACGACCCTCTCCCGGCTGGAGAGGTAACGTGCGGCTATGGCAGAAGCCTCTATAGCTGCGCGTCACCTCTCCAGCCAGGAGAGCGTGCACGGGGCTAAAGCAGCCCCCCGAGACCCTCTCCCGGCTGGAGAGGTGACACGCGGCTATGGCAGGAGCCTCCATAGCCATGCGTCACCTCTCCAGCCGGGAGAGCGCACGCGGGGCTAAAGCAGCCATAGCCCCGCGATCCTCTCCCAGCTGGAGAAGTGACGCCTGACTATGGCAGCAGCCTCTCCGCTGCACCTTTCCGCTGCTCCCTGACCTGCTCTTTGGGGCTGGTGGTGGGCTTCCCCCCGCCAGCCCCAGAGAGCAGGTTGAAAGGAACCTGAAGCCTGGAGAGCGAGAGGGGTCGGTGCGCACCGACCCCTCTCGCTCTCCAGGCTTCCAAGGTAGCCGCCTGAACGCACCTTAAACGGCACCTTGTTTTAGAGCGGGAAAACAAGAGGGGGGAAATTCTCCCACTCTCTGCGCAGCGCTTCCTGCCGCTTCGCTGAAGGGGCGCTGGGCAGAGAGAGGAAGAATTTTTTCCCCTTGTTCTCCCCCCTCTACAACAAGGTGCGTCCTATTGTCCGGTGCGTCCTATGGTGCGAAAAATACGGTAGGTGCGCCTTATGGAGCGAAAAATACGGTATGTTCCTTGGAGGCTGCCTCATACTGGTGGGTCCACCACCTGCCCATCTAGCCCAGAACTCTGGCCGGCAGCAGCTCCCCCATGTTCTCAGGCACAGAGATTAACTAGGACGTGCCAGGGAATTAAACCTGCAATGCTTTCTGCGCAAGAAGCCAGAGCCGCTGAGACTCAGCCAGAGCCGCTGCCCTGAGCCCCAGCCCACTCCCTTTCCAGATGCAAGCTCCGTGGCTAGGAAGAGGGGGAAACAGCTGGGCGGCCTGAGATAACACGTCTGAAGATGCGATCTGGCAAGCTGAGCGGCATCATGACCATGCAGCTCTTGGGTATGCTAAACAGCCCCACGCAAATGATACCCTTAAAAAAAGAAAAGCACCCACAGGAGGAAGGAGAAAAAAAGAGCAGCATGGAAGGGCTGGATCCCCTATGCCAGAGAAGCGGCGCCTGGGAAGCTGTGGCAAAAGTAGAGCTGGTTCTAATCATAGAGCTAGAGTGTTTCAAAGCAGCCCCCACATGCGGGTGACAGGCCTGATTGTTCCCATCTCATAGCTGTCAACTTTTAGATTTGAAAATGAGGGATCAGCAGCCTCACCTGTCCCGGGGACAGTCTATGGGATATCTAACAATCCAGGATAGCAGCAGGAAACGGCGCTGGAATAAGGGAATTTCCCGCAAAAAAGGGGAAGGTTGACAGCTATGCCCCATCTTCCCCTTGGACCAGATCCCTTGATGCTGCCTGCCTCGTTCAAAATGCACTAGAATCCCAATCCCTTGGATGCTCCTAGATGCAGTGGGGAAGGTGGGGTTGGGGTTCAGAAAGGACAGGATGGCGGTTGTCCAATCCTGGCATCCAATAAAACATGGGCATGTCTTAAGGTGGGCAGGGGTTGTGGAAGAGGTGGAGCGAGTGAAACTGAGCCAGAAGAGCAGTGTGCTTCTGACGAGCAGCCAGACACCGGGGATTGAACCTGGGACCTTCAGCATGCAAAGCAGGGGCTCTGGCACTGAGCTGCATCCCTTCCCCAGAGGCACACCTGCTGCAGCACAAACCTGGGTTCGTTTTAGCATTTAGCAGTTGCGGTCCTGATGAGAATGCCATGACAACATTACTCGGAGATAGTTGTGCCTTGTTGGATCGGACCAGAGGTGCATCTTATATAGCAGTCCCATTGGGAGTGGGGGAACAGCAGCTTGTCTGCCCTGGGTCTCCAAGAAGCCTGCAACCCTGGCAACTGGGAGTCAGTGGTATGCAGCCTCTGAACACGCAGACCCAATACAGACAAAATGAAAGGACTTCTCTGCACAATAGTTACAACTCTGGAATTCGCTCCCACGAGAAGGGGTGATGGCCAGCATCTCAGATGCTTTTAAAAGGGGATTAGGCAAATTCATGGGGGATAAGGCTACTTGTGGGCTTCCCAGAGGAATCTGTTTGGACACTGAGAGAACAGGATGCTGGACTACATGGGCCTTTGGCCTGATCCAGCAGAGCTGTACTTACATTCATATATTGGTTGCACTGCCTGGAAGTTTTGTTTTTTAATGGTTTAAAAGGCATCTGGCCACAGCAAGAACAGGATCCTGGACTATGTGGGACTTTAGACTGACCCAGAGAGCTTTCCCCAATGTCCATTTAAGAAAAGGTGAATCGTGTAGTAAGACGCCACCGACATCACATTCTCGCAGTGGCAAAGTACCAGCTTTGTTATGTACTGTATAAAGCGTTTCCTATTCTGGGACCCACGCCGGATGCTCAGCTTATGAAGCGGGGGGAGAGAAAAGGGCTTAAGCCGTTTGGCTTGCAGTTTTACGATCCTTCCATCCCCGCCCAAGATTGTTTCCTCCCCAACTCCCCAAATATAAAATGGTGTCGAGGGTGCCGCCAAGCCTCATGCAGGGGTTCTTGTGTTGAAGTGTGTGTCACACCCTTTGCAAAATGTGTTTAGCGAACCCAGAGTAACCATTCACAGTGCAGCAGCCACAGGACTTCTTTTGTTTCGTGGAAAGGTGGTGCAGAAATCAGACCTGGCCCAGCGTCTAGTGCATCATGTCTATATTACATTCCGCCGACGGTTACACAAATCTGTTTCGTAAAAGCCAGCAGTGTGACAGTCGCTACAGCAGCACGGTCTCCAGGAGCACACAGACACACACACACACCCCAGAAGTGTCACCCCGCTTGCTTGCTTGCTTGCTTACAAGCCAGCCAGGCTCCAAATAGCTCTGCGGCCAAGAATCCCGGACCCCGCCCCCGGCTCCCCCACGCCCGGGCAGAGTCCGGCACGTCGGGCGTCACAAAGGCCGCTTTGTTTTCCAGACCAAGGGTGCAGCGGAGTGGCCCAGCCGGGGAGGGGGAGAGGCAGCAGTCCGACAGCTCGTGAGGTCACGCACATCCCTGCGTAGGGAAGAGGCTTGTTCCCACGGAGGCCCCGAGGTGCCAGTGTAGGATGAGGCGATGTCCCGGGGGGGGAAGATCAGCCGACAGGAGCAAACAGAGGGAGAGGAAACGAGACCAAAAAAGAAATCCGGAAGGGAAAAAAAGAGAAGAAGCTGCAGGAAGAAGCCACTAAGTGGAGCTTTGGAATCACAGATTTTATCTGCAGGCGAGAGAGAAAGGAAGGAAGGAAGGAAAGAAGGCCGTTGCAACATGGTGCATGGAAAGAGAGTAAGGGAGAGGGCACGGCACACTTGAGGAACGCATTCCGTGGTTAGGGGAAAGGAAAGGACAGGGAGCGTCCCGTCAAATCTGCAAACCAAGCCCACACACACACAAGAGGCCAAAAAGCAGCCGGTTATACCAAACCAAACTTTCGTTTTTTAAAAAGGGAAGTAAGATGCAAGCGGTTCGCCCTGCAAACACACGCCCAGCCGTTGCCAAGCAACTTCTGGTTAATACGCGCCGCGCCTCTGACCTGATACAACCCTCTGAACACCCACACCCACCGAGGATGCAAAGAGGTATCAAGAAGATGGAAGTGGGAAGGGGAAAGGTTCATGCCGTCAGTGAACCAAGGTAAAGGTAAAGGTACCCCTGCCCGTACAGGCCAGTCTTGCCAGACTCTGGGGTTGTGCGCTCATCTCACTCTATAGGCCGGGAGCCAGCGCTGTCCGCAGACACTTCCGGGTCACGTGGCCAGCGTGACAAGCTGCATCTGGCGAGCCAGCGCAGCACACGGGACGCCATTTACCTTCCCGCTATAAAGCGGTCCCTATTTATCTACTTTCACCCGGAGGTGCTTTCGAACTGCTAGGTTGGCAGGCGCTGGGACCGAACGACGGGAGCGCACCCCGCTGCGGGGATTCGAACCGCCAACCATGCGATCGGCAAGTCCTAGGCGCTGAGGTTTTACCCACAGCGCCACAGTACCAAGGTAGCCACACACAAATGCTCCTTGCAACGGCTCCCCAACCCAATGCAAAAAATGGGGGGCGTTCGGGTATTTTTGGGGGGAGGGGAGGTGTTAATTCATCCACCCAAGTCTCAATATTTTTTATTTATTAAAGCAAGCTCTGTCCCTCCTTTCCTCCCAAAGGGGACCAGGGTGTGGAACCCTTCTTCCGGGGCAGCCAGCTGTAGTTACCTGGAAAGAGGAATTGAAAGGCCTTGCCCTTCACGGGTGCAGGAAACAGGGTCCACCCTGATTCAACCAAAAGGCAGATTGAGGAAGGGGAGGGAGAAGGGTGGAGTGGTTCACTTTGGTAGGGCTTAATGTTCTCCGGTCCAATTTATTGGAAGGCAGATTCAACAAAACCCCAATGAGAAGGGAGGCTGCCTTTGTGGCGTCTATCCTGCGTGCGCTTTTTCACTGTGGTTTCTATCAAGGGGCTGGAAAGACCTAATATATCCTATTACACAGTCCATCCCTGGCCACTGTTTCCCTTTGCTCCAGGGCTCCAATGTTGGCCGCAGAGAAAGTGGCGAAGTTTGTAAATATGGGTATCTGTTTCAGATCACTTATAATCAATATATATATATATATATTGATGAAAACCTCTAGCATTAAAACCTGTGTTTTTCTGTCACATCAACATGCATTTTTAAAGGCTATTGTCCATTGTTATAAAATTGCTATTAATCGTTTAAAGCAGTGTTCCCCAACCTTGGGCCTCCAGCTGTTTTTGGACTACAACTCCCATCATCCCTCTCTAGCAAGATCAGTGGTCAAGGATGATGGGAATTGTAGTCCAAAAACAGCTGGAGGCCCAAGGTTGGGGAACACTGGTTTAAAGGGTCTGTCAACTGCAAATGAAAGTGATGGTTCGAACGAGCAGCTCAGTGGCAGCTGGTGAACCTGTGGCCTTCCAGATTTGGTGGATTCCTGACTCCTTGCTGACCCTGACGACGGGCGCTGGAGTCCAACATTATCTGTGAGTCACCATGCTGGCTAGACACACGGTGCCAAAAACACACACAGGAGGGATTGTTTTTACCATGGGAGGGGAGTTATCCTTGCTGAAGTTAACCAAATTTGCAAATCACGCATACTGCCTTATACGAAGTCAGCCCGCTGGACTGTCTAGCTTGGCATCGCCTGTTGCAACTCTAGGGCCAGGCGTGGGGAAGCTTGTGGCGCTACAGATGCCGGCCGGTCCCCCAACTCCACATCAGCCCCAAAAAGCATGGCCAGTGGCGAGGGATGATGGGAGCTGTCATTCAGCAACTCCTGGAGAGCCGAGGGCCCAGGCCTGCTGTCTTGCACACATGTCCCAGCCAATCAGGGATCACATAATAATAAATGCACTTACAGAGGCGTGAAGCGGGGAGTGGAGAAGCTGTAGGGCCACGTCAGATGTTGGCCGGACTCGCAACACCCGCCAGCCCCGGCCAGCATGCACAGTGGGCGGCGGCGGCAGGAGTCGAGAGTCCAGAGACATCTGAACAGCCTAACCCAACCGCTGGAGCAGGATTAGTACCGCGTTTGCCACAGCACACAAGGCAAGCGGAGGCGAACACACAAGCCCCCACCCCGCGGACCCAACAGGCCCAAGCGCCGGTATTTACATAGAAGTCATGTCATTGAGGGCGTGGTCCAGTTCCTCGCTAATGGCTTTGTACTTCAGTTTCTGGGCATACAGCTCGTCTATTTAAAGAAAAGGGGGATGAGGAGAAGTGAGGGAAGGCAGGTCGTCCAGGCCGTCAGGAGGAGGAGAAGAAAGAGGAGCCAGTGATGGATTTACAGAGGGAAGGAGGAGAGAGCGAGGTCAGATATACACATAGCAGAGAATGGATCCCCAATGGTGGCCAAGGAAAACGAACAAACCAATCACAGAGAAACCTTTGACAGCTACGGACCCATTCCTGCACTAGGAAAACCTAGCCAGAGTAGCTTATGCACTGTTTACTTCAAGACTGTGATGTACTATACAGTCGTATCTTGGAAGCTGAATGGAATCCGTTCAGGAAGTCCGTTCGACTTCCAAAACGTTCAGAAATCAAAGTGTGGCTTCTGATTGGCTTCAGGAAGCTCCTGCAGCCAATCCAATCGGAAGCCGCGGAAGCCCCGTCGGACGTTCGGCTTCCAAAAGAATGTTCGAAAAGCGGAACAGTCACTTCTGGGTTTCGATTTGTTGGGGGAGCCAAGGCATTTGAGATCCAAGGTACAAGTGTGTGTGTGTGTATGGATGGTGCTTGATCCAGAAGCTGCAGTTAGTGCAGAATCTTTCAGCAAGACTGCTGATGGGAGGCCTTGCCAGCCTATAATACCTGCTGTGCTCAGAGATCTACACTGGGTGCCAATTTGCTACTGGGCCAAGTTCAAGGTATTACTATTTAACAGCTTGCAATCTGTGGAAACACCTCCCCCCCCCCCATGTATGTCCACTCAACCACTTTGATCTGCGGAATTAGCACTGTTACAGGTGCCACCTAATACATGTTCCGCATCTGTAACAAATTGGTATTTTAACATGGCAGCCCCTACACTTTGGAACTCCCTGCCTATTGATATCGCGCAGGTGCCTGCAAAGTACTCTTTTCGGTAAGACCTAGATGGTAAGAAGCAAGAAATATATATTTTAAATAAAACAAAAGAACACAATAGTGGGAGATGCATCTTTTGAAGATGGTGAATGCCGTTAGAGGTTTTCTTTGGGGGGCAGAAAACACCCGTTAAGGGTTGTTAATACGAGCTGCTTCTTTATTTAGAAGTGTCACCGGATTGAAAGTGAGAGAAAGTGAAAACGCTAGCGGCATTAAGGTAAATGCAACGGTATAATATATAATAAAGGAGGAATAAGGGGAGAAAGTGATCTAAATGGATGTATAATAATATGCAGGAATGGTGGGAATATTAAAGCAACCAGGGAAGGGGGAGGGAGGGAAGCCGCTGAATGTTTTTATTAAAAGAAATATATTAATGGTGGAATTGTATATTTGAATGTGAATGGGATTTTGGAAATAGTAATAACGAAAATTATAAATACATTTTTGTAAAAGCCTTTATGTCAGGAATGGGGAAGCTGTGGGTAAGGTCCTGTTTTGACAAACTTCCTCAGATGGTAGCCCCGCAAAAGCGTTTCAAGGCCCTGACTGCCGTTCTCAGGGCCGTTTGCAGCCTGCAGCTCTGTTGCAGGGCTGTTTTTCTCTCCAGAAAAGTTACTCTATTCCAAGAGGATAATAGGGTTGAGAGTTCTGGGCAGTCTGTCATCAGCTGCTTAGACTGAACATCCTTCAGCACAACAGTAACAATTTTGTGCTGTGTGGGTTTGTGGTTTTTGATAATAATAATAAAGGTAAAGGTAAAGGTACCCCTGCCCATACGGACCAGTCGTGTCCGACTCTAGGGTTGCGTGCTCATCTCGCTTAAGAGGCCGGGGGCCAGCGCTGTCCGGAGACACTTCCGGGTCACGTGGCCAGCGTGACAAGCTGCATCTGACGAGCCAGCACCAGCGCAGCACACGGAAACGCCCTTTACCTTCCCGCTATACAGCGGTCCCTATTTATCTACTTGCACTTAGGAGTGCTTTCGAACTGCTAGGTGGGCAGGAGCTGGGACCGAACGACGGGAGCTCACCCCGCCGTGGGGATTCGAACCGCCGACCATACGATAAGCAAGTCCTAGGCACTGAGGTTTTATCCACAGCGCTACCCGCGTCCCCAATAATAATAAAAATATTTTTTCCCCCAGCCACTCATATTTTGCAAGGGGAGAAGTGATGCCACGGAAGAGGGGCCACAGCAGAATGTGCCCCGGTCGCCCCATTTTGGGGTCACTGCCCTATGGCATTATGTAGGGTGTAGTGCCATGAGTTGAGATTCCCCAGAAGTTAAGCTCTGCCAGAGACGGCTTGCTAATCTTAAGTGATCCATGGACAAATACCGGGAAAGTATCACTTACTGAGCTTTTAAGAAAGAACCGACACTGAAACATCCGGTCAACTGCTAAGAGTTTCCTGAGTCGCTATTTGGCCTTTTCCGAAAGTTGACTCTTATGACCTGTGGGTCACGCCACAAACTACTGCAATTGTGTCTTGACTTGGGCTTTGAGTGCCAGCTGCATATCAATTTCTTTACATTGGGGCCATGAGCTCAGAAACAGCTCGACGAACAAAGAAGTGAAAGAATTTTTTTTTTTTTTAAGTAAGAGGAAAAAACACACTATGATAGCAGTACTGTATTTAGGGTGGAGCTGTTTCACTGCACAGGATGCCTAGTTGAGAGGGTGCAAAATAATAATTTTTTAAAAATGGAAAATTTAAAAATAATATATGGGGCAAGGTGCCAAATTCTGTCCTCACTCAGGGTACCATATTACCAAAGTCCGCCCCTCTGACGATAGACGAGAACGACAAGGCAAAGCAAGCTATCTGAGCCACATCTTGCAATTCAGATTTCAAATCTGGGCAGAGTGATTTTACAGACTTTTTGCGAAATGGAACCGGAGAAGAAATGGATACTCTTGGAATTCCGCTGGAGATACAGGCTTGGCTTGCTAAATTAACCCGAGTTAATGGAAGGAACACTTTCCGTCCTTGAAAACACACACCCTGGGACACACACACACCCCATATCCTTCAGGAAGTCCCTCACATCTTCCATAGAGGCTTGGGGGAAGTCACAGAGGGCTGCAGAGGGGACAGGGGCTAGTCAAGTTCCCTTCCGATTAACATCCTCATCTTTTATTTTGTATTTATGTTGTGCTTGGGTTGTTTATACAGTGAGGGGGGGGGGAAGTATTTGATCCCCTGCTAAATTTGCCCGTTTGCCCTCTGACGAAGAAATGACCAGTCCATAATTTTAATGGTAGGTTTATTGTAGCTGTGAGAATAACAACAGGAAAAACCCCAGAAACCCAGAAGACAAAAGTTAACTTAAAAGTTAACCAGATAAACCCTAACTTTTGTCTTCTGTTGGTTTTCCTGTTGTTATTCTGTCTCTCGCAGCTACAATAAACCTACCATTAAAATTAGGGACTTGTCATTTCTTCGTCAGAGGGCAAACGGGCAAATTTAGCAGGGGATCAAATACTTCCCCCCCCCACTGTATCTACTTACAAGCTGCCCAGAAAACTTTGTTTCAGGACAGCACACAAAACATCATTGTTAAATTTAAAAAACCTGAACACACTCATTTGCATTCGAACCGTAAATTCCACGTTTGGGAGTTTAAAACACATAAGAAGCTATTTTTTTTTATTAAAAAAAAGATGTTTCAAATGTTAAGAGAAGAGTTGGAAAAGTGGACCACCCTCTGCCAGCCAGATCCAGAACTGGCCTACTCTCTGTGTTTGGTGGAGTCACCCAACCAGTCAATCGCCTTCAGTCATGTCTTAGAATTGGGAGCACAGAAAAGCATGTTCCGGACTCCCTTCCTTTCTAGCAAAGAAGGGCTTGCAGCAGGGATCGGAAGCAACCTGGGGGAATGCTTGCATTTGCCACCGCTTTTGAAAGGCGGATCCTGTTTCCACAGGAACAACTGCAAATGCATTTGACATCTGGTGTGCAGGACTGGGGGGGGGGGAGAGAAATGGCCTCGCAGGTCAAAACAGGGCCCCTGGCAGGTTTAATTTCACCCATGGAGGTTTTTCACCTGCATGCTTTTCCCTGACGAACACCCACTGGGTTTTTTTGAGAGCATAATTGAAATAAAGGAGGGCTCTTTGTTTCTCCCCAAGGTCTAAAGGATGACGCCCTTGAGCAGGAAAGAGCTCTTGGAAACACGACCGCACCTGTTCACTCCTAGCAGATTAAACAGTGAGAGTGGGCAGGTGAACACCCTCTGGATCTCCAGTGTTGCAAAGGTACTCTTAGATGGGGCCGGGCCTGTGGTGAACAAACATATTTCCACTTCCCTTATCAGCACAGAGCCGAGTTAACTTTCGCCTGATCTTTTAAAAGCGACCCAGCTACAGGTAATTCCAGGAGACATTTCAGACACAGCTGGTTTTCTGTGTTGGCTTCCAAGGAGTGGAATGGGGGGGCAAACCCTCACCCTACCCCCAATAAATGCTGTCCAAAGTGCATTGATTCTGGGTTGGCGGTAGTCGACAAATCCTCCACCAGGGAGGGGAAGGCTAGACAAGGCCCCAGGGGCTTCTAACTGCTAACCTCTACTGTAAGCATAGGCAAACTCCGGCCCTCTAGATGTTTGGGACTACAATGCCCATCATCCCTAGCTAGCAGGACCAGTGGTCAGGGATGATGGGAATTGTAGTCCCAAAACATCTGGAGGGCCAGAGTTTGCCTATGCCTGCTCTACTGCAAGGAGGGCTGCCTAGATGTTACTTAGGCCGCAGCTCAGCCGCGATACCCCCAATTGTAAAATCAAGGCAATTCAGAAAGGACTGCTTTTCAAAAGGACCAAGGGCCTCAGCAATTAAGAGCCCGGGGGCATGTACAGAGTGCAACTCCCTTTGCCAATGAAGAACCTTTGCACCGAGTAAGATTCTTGTTTGTTTTTTTACATTTTATGATTCCTGGTAATGGTGATGGATGATTAACAAGTGATGATTTTATACTGATGCTCCTTGACTTCCTGTCATTTACATTCCTAAGGATTTGGAGTCACAGTCGATGGCACTTTTAGAAGCTGGCAAAGGGGGTCAACGAGTCCGCAAGTTTGGAAAAGCCTCGTCTCAAGCTAGGTGCAAAATGTACCAGGAAAGAGACCCTTAAGGTCAATTTCATGCATCGACCTTGGAGTGGGGAACAAGGCTTTAAAAACAACGAAGTTGCCAGAATGGACAAATGGGGGAGCAGAGGGGGAAAGGTAAATGATGGCTTAAGGTTGCTTGGACTACATCTCCCATCACCCAACCACTGGGACAATGCCAGCTGGGGCTGATGGGAGTTGTAGTCCGACATCATATTGGGGGCCCAAGGTTGGAGAATGCTGGGCTTAGGCTCCCTCCGTCCTTCAAGAAGCAGAGACCACTGGAGGGCTAACAAAACAAAAAACAGGGTTGAAGGGGGTCTTAACTTCCCCTAGCCTCACCCCAAGCAGTTTTCAAAGTCCACACTGCACTGTAGACAGACAGACAGACAAGCCACATATTTTACAGACACACAAACGTATTCTGTTTCTAGGGCTCCTAGACACAGGACCAGAATAATCAAGAGCTGCATGTATAGGTACAAAACATCAGACCTGACGTCAAGGTAAAAGAGAGAGAAATAAGGGCAGAGGGTTGCTAACCCTGCTGCTGATACGATGTCCCTGGCCTACAACTCCCAACATCCCCTTGACCAGCACCACCAGGGGCTGATGGGAGTTAAGAATCTGCAACAACCAGGGTGGCGAAATAAAATCACGGCGTGCTATGTGCCGTTATCAAGGAAGAAGCTCCCGTTTAGCTGGATTCTCCCTATCCAACGGCACCACCTTCCTGACCACACCTACCTTCCAAGTCATCAATGGTCTTCTCCAGCTTGGCTACTGACCGCTCAGCAAACTCGGCACGGGTCTCAGCCTGGGAAAGGGAGAAAGAGCCGTGGTCAGTCAAGAAAGAGGAGGTCTGATCTATTCGATCTCCCGCCTCCATTGGTCTGTCCCCTGGCAGCAGGGAGCGGGGTTTACATTACAAGCAGGGCTGCATATTGCTTATGTCCAAACTCTTCCCAATGCCTCCAGGGATACTAGTCAAGTCTATTACAAAGGCAGACAGTGTGGTGTTGTTGGGACTACAATTCCCATCAGCCCCGGCCAGCAAGGCTGATGGCCAGGGATGATGGGAGTTGTAGTTCAGCAACATTTTGCCCCATGTTGCCAAGGAGCGGCCCAAGAAAGGACACCCACCCACCTTGACCCTTCGCATAAGGCATAGCTCACCTCCTTGAGTTTGTCGGTCAAGATCTTGATCTCCTCTTCATATTTATCCTCTTTTTGAGAGTACTGGGGGGAGAGAAGACACAACTCAGGGTCCAGACATAGCAAGGCGACTCACTACCAGCACCTCACTGCAAAGGCCAGATCCCACTCTCAACAGCTTTCTTTAAGTTTAATGGAAAACTTAAAGAAGCAGACCTTCCCCTGCCATAGAGAGGGCGAAGGCAGAATGGAAACGACAGCCAATGTGGTACAGTTGTCAAGAGTGTTGTGTTGATTCTGGGAGAGAAACCAGGCCTTCAATTCCAGCTTGGCCACTAAGCTTACTGGGAGAGCTTGGGTCAGCCGCTGGCTCTCAGCCTGCCCTACCTCACAAGGTTGTTGTGAGGATAAGTAGGGGTAAGGATAGGAAGATGCCTCCGGCTCTTAGACGGAGGGGAGGAAAGCAGTCTTGAGACAGGGTTTTTATTCTACTTCCACTCCCAAGGGCTTCCTGGGACGCACATCTTGCATTTATCGTTAGCCAAGACATGCCTAGATATAATACTAATGTCAAAAGGGTTGTGTTCTTTAAAGCAGAGGTTTTTTAACTCAATCTATTTGTCTTTACACATGAAACTGCTTTGTTAAATATTAACAAGTGTATTTTACAGGAAGCGATTTGTTCGTTCCAATTATAAGAGGCGAGGCTGGAAAAAGCAAGTTGTGCCAGGGCTAAGTGAAAAATCTGTGCGCCCTTCCAGAGGTTGCTGCACTACAACTCCCATCAGCCTCAGCCACTAGTGTCACTGGACAGGGAGTTGTAACTGCTGGGCAGACACAGGTTCCCTACCTCCGAGTTATATTCCAACCACATTTCCACAATGGCAAAGCGCTGTACGCAGAACAGCTTCCCCTGCTCCACCCAGAAACCACTCTTTGCGAACGTTGGCCTCTTACTGGGGGGGACGTGGCTGTGGTCCCAACTGCTCTCTTACCATTTTGGAGATCCCAGGTCACAAGGTGGTTAGATTGGTCTCAACTAGGGCCAGGGCCTTTTCAGTACTGGCCCCGACTTGGTGGAACGCTCTGTCACAAAAGAGACTAGAACCCTGCGGGACTTGACATCTTTCCGCAGGGCCTGCAAGACAGAGCTGTTCCGCCTGGCCTTTGGTTTAGACTCAGTCTGACCCTTACGTTTCCCTCCCCTTATGGTCTTGATTTATTGGCTACTTTTAAAATGGGGCTGCATTTTAAATTGCATTTTAACCTGTACAGTGGTGCCCCGCAAGACGAATGCCTCGCAAGACGAAAAACCCGCAAGACGAAAGGGTTTTTCGGGTTTTGCGACGCTTCGCTAGACGATTTTCCCTATGGGCTTGCATCGCAAGACGAAAGCCCATAGGGAAATCTCGGGGACCTTTTTTTAAATGCTGGCGGTGGGGAGCAAAGCCTTTTTCCCCCCTCCGGACTTCAGAAGAGGTCCAGGAAGGCCGGCGGGGGCGAAAGGCTTTGCTCCCCACCGCCAGCATTTTAAAAGCGGTCCGGGATAGCAGGGAAGCGCTTCCCGCTATCCTGGACGGCTTTTGAAGGCAGGCAGGGGGGGCAAGTCTTTGCCCCCCCTGCCTGCCTAACCGGGGGCTTTTAAATCGCCCCGGGACTGTCCGGGGCGATTTAAAAGCCCCCGGACGGCTTTTGAAGCCTCCCCCCGCCGCCCGGCATCGGAACCATGTCCCGATGCCGGGCGACGGGGCGGGAAAGCCTCCCCCCGCCGCCCGGCATCGGAACCATGTCCCGATGCCGGGCGACGGGGCGAGAAAGCCTCCCCCCGCCGCCCGGCTTCGGGGCATCGTCCCGATGCAGGGCGGCCGGGCAGGAACGCCTCCCCCCGCCGCCCGGCTTCGGGGCATCGTCCCGATGCCGGGCGACGGGGCGGGAAAGCCTCCCCCCGCCGCCCGGCATCGGAACCATGTCCCGATGCCGGGCGACGGGGCGGGAAAGCCTCCCCCCGCCGCCCGGCTTCGGGGCATCGTCCCGATGCCGGGCGACGGGGCGGGAAAGCCTCCCCCCGCCGCCCGGCTTAGGGGCATCGTCCCGATGCCGGGCGGTGGGGCAGGAACGCCTCCCCCAGCCGCCCGGCTTCGGGGCATCGTCCCGATGCCGGGCGGTGGGGCAGGAACGCCTCCCCCAGCCGCCCGGCTTCGGGGCATCGTCCCGATGCCGGGCGGTGGGGCAGGAACGCCTCCCCCAGCCGCCCGGCTTCGGGGCATCGTCCCGATGCCGGGCGGCGGGGCGAGAAAGCCTCCCCCCGCCGCCCGGCTTCGGGGCATCGTCCCGATGCCGGGCGGTGGGGCAGGAACGCCTCCCCCAGCCGCCCGGCTTCGGGGCATCGTCCCGATGCCGGGCGGTGGGGCAGGAACGCCTCCCCCAGCCGCCCGGCTTCGGGGCATCGTTCCGATGCCGGGCGGTGGGGCAGGAACGCCTCCCCCCACCGCCCGGCATCGGAACGATGTCCCGAAGCCGGGCGGCCGGCGAGAAAGCCTCCCCCCGCCGCCCGGCATCGGAACGATGTCCCGAAGCCGAGCGGCGGGGCGAGAAAACCTTTGTCCCCCCTGCCTGCCTTCCCAGGGGCTTTTAAATCGCCCCGGACAGCGGAGAAGTCCTCCGCTGTCCCGGGCGATTTTAAAATGCCGCCCGCCAGAAGAGGTCGGGGGAAGGCGTTTTCCATAGGAACGCATTAATTGATTTTCAATGCATTCCTATGGAAAACCGTGCATCGCAAGACGAAAAACTCGCAAGACGAAGAGACTTGCGGAACGAATTAATTTTGTCTTGCGAGGCACCACTGTACTTTGAATTGTGTCCCCCCCCGCCCCGTTATGTTTTTGCTGTGATTTTATTGGTATTAGGCGCCCTGAGCCTGGCTCTGGCCGGGGAGGGCGGGGTATAAATAATAAATTATTATTATTAATTATTATTATTATTATTATTATTATTATTATTATTATTATTATTACCAAGTAAGAAGAGTCTGCTGAACCAAGCCAATGTCCCATCCAGTCCATCTTCCTGTTCTCACAATGGCCCACCAGATCCCTGCAGAAAACTGTCAAGCAGGATCTGAGCACAAGAGCACTCTCTGCCCCCCCCCCCCTAGCAACTGGCATTCAGAAGCATTGGTTCCTCCGACCGTGAAGACCAGAGCACCGGCCACCGTGTCAAGTAGCCATTGATAAACCTCTCCCTCCGTGGATCTGCTCCCAATTCCCTTTTAAAGCTATCTAGGTTGGTGGTCATCGCCGCCTCCTGTGGCAGACAGTTCCATAGTTTAACTAAGAGAGTCTTGTGGGGCTGATCAGAATTCTATGCGATATGCTAAATGCCCGAGGGTGGCAGACATGCAGAGGGGCTTTGCAGCACCCACTTCCCAACACTATTTTATTTTATTTAGATTTTATTTAAAGTGTTGGTGCTGACCTTTCAAGCCCTAAATGGCCTCGGTCCTGTATACCTGAAGGAGTGTCTCCACCCCCATCGTTCTGCCCGGACACTGAGATCCAGCGCCGAGGGCCTTCTGGTGGTTCCATCGCGAGCAGTGAGGTTACAAGGGAACCAGGCAGAGGGCCTTCTCGGCAGTGGCACCCACACTGTGGAACGCCCTCCCATCAGATGTCAAGGAAATAAACAACTGTTTGATCTTTAGAAGACATCGGACAGCAGCCCTGTTTAGGGAAGTTTTTAATGTTTGATGCTGTATTGTTTTTAACACTCGATTGGGAGCCGCCCAGAGTGGCTGGGGAAACTCGGCCAGATGGGCAGGGTATAAATAATTTATTATTATTATTATTATTATTATTATTATTATTATTATTATTAATTTGATTGATTGAATTTATATACACCGCCCTAGACCCACAGGTCTAAGGGCAGTTCACATAAAAAGATCACAGTATATAAAATAAAAATAAAAGCAATAGCTTAATAATACACCCCACAAAAGAGCCACATGCCTCGATTCCAGAACACAGGGAGCTGCCTTATAGCCAGAACTCTTGCCCCCAACCCAGTATCACCTCTACTCATCTGGCAGCAGCTCCCTAGGGTCACCACCCCACCTGATCCTTTAAGTGGAGAAGCCGGGGATCAAACCCAGGACCCTTCTGCGAGAAACGCCTTCCGCTGATCTGACCCTTCTTCCGCTGCCGACGCTTCTCTGCCTCCTGGCCCCCGAAGGAGCTGCTCTGAACATCCTGCCCTGGGCTCGGGCAGACGGGTTACTAGAACAAGGCTTTCTCAGGAGGAGCCCCCAGAGACATTTTAATGGGGTGCCTGCTTGCCATTCGTTTCAGCAGCAAGCATACGACAGGAATATTGCCAAGGGCTTCCTGCCACCGCTTGCGAGTGTTTTCAGTTTTAGTGTGTTTTTTTCCCCAGGGCTTCAAGCCATTTTAAAGTTGTGTCTTTGTACAAAGTTATTTTAAACGCCACCATGGAAAAGTGACCATTGCAGGGACCTTATCCCTGCTGGAGGGATCTTGAGACACAGCTTTATTTATCTAATATCCTTCCAGAAGGGGAGCTGATCTTTGCTCTTGGGTCAGAAAAGGAGAGATTCTGCCCTGCTGTGTACCCCACAGATGGCTGCCCAGTTTGAACCAGCAGCTCTCCCTACGAAGTAAACACAGTGGTACCTCAGGTTACATACGCTTCAGGTTACAGACTCCGCTAACCCAGAAATAGCGCTTCAGGTTAAGATCTTTGCTTCAGGATGAGAACAGAAATCGTGCTCCGGCGGCGCAGCGGGAGGCCCCATTAGATAAAGTGCTGCTTCAGCTTAAGAACAGCTTCAGCTTAAGAATGGACCTCCGGAACGAATTAAGTACTTAACCTGAGGTACTAGTGTATATTATTCCTCACAAGAGATAGCTGGTGTTACTAGTGAATTCAGGAGACTTTGAACTGTAAACGGCTTATCTTCAAAAGTAAGGAATTTCCATAAAGTGAGTGTTTTAGTTTTTAACTGGCCCCTGCTGGATCAGGCCAATGGCTCATGTACAAGCCCAGATGGTCATCTGCCATGGATGCTTCAGGTGTAATTGCAGGGGGTTTGACTTGGGGTCCCCCCTTTCAATTCTATGATTCTATACAGGGCCTCCTGACGTCGTCATTGTATACTTTCCAGGTTTCAACTGAGTAAACACGGAAGCATTATCAGGGGGTGGGTGGGAGGCAAAGGCTATTCCTCCAGTGGGGAGGAGAATAGCCAGCCCTACCTTCTCAGCCTGAGCCTCAAGGGACTTGAGATTGTTGGTGACATTCTTCAGCTCCTCTTCCAGCTCCGAACATTTGCTGCAGTGTGTTTGCCGAGGAGGGCGGGGAAGGGAGTAAGAGAGGAAGCCAGAGAGAGAGAGAGAGAGAAATAATGGATGGGAAAGGGAGAAAAAGGAGGACAGGAGAGAAAGAGAAAAGAGTGAATCCATGGATCGAAGAGACTTCAGGAAAGGGGCCTAATAAGGCCAACAATGGCTCCCCGTCCACGGGAGACAAAAGGTTTTGAGGACCCAGGCACCGGCCAAAGACAACACCTTGCAGGCTCTGTAAATCGGGTCACGTAGGAATTGTGTGTGTGTGTATTATAGGCTTGAAGTCTGGCGACTGCGCTTTGTACCGTCAGAACTGCTCTAGAGTTTTGTTTGCGACATCTGTGCCAGTTTCCAGTTCATATTTGGGCACATTTTAATGTGTTGTCTCTGACCAAGTCATACCTCTGGTTCAAGACGCTTCAGGCTGCGCGTTTTCGGGTTACAGACGCGCCGAAACCCAGAAGTACTGGAACAGGTTACTTCCGGTGCTTGTGCATGTGCAGAAGTGCTAAATTGCGCTTTGCACATGCACAGAAGCGCTGAATCGCGACCCGCGCATGCACAGACGCGGCGCTGTGGGTTGCGAATGTGCCTCCCGCACGGATCACGTTCGCAACCCGAGCATCCACTGTAAAGCCTTTTTTTAAAAAAAGGAGTGGCCAGTCATTGGGCCTACAATACCTATCGTCCATGAAGTCCAGAAGTCATTGACTGATGATTAGTTAATTATTCTACAACTGTGATATTCTATTGTTGTTATTTATTGTTTGTGAGCCGCTTTGTGACTCGTGTGAGTGAAAATTGGCATAGAAACATAATAAATTATTGAATGGAATGAATTGGCACTACAACTCCCATTGTCCACAACCCCCGGGGCCACCTGAGGCTCTTTTCCATGCTCTCACCCCCACCAGGAGGTCCGGAGGGCGGCAACACGAGAACAGGGACTTTTCGGTGGTGGAAACGCTTGCGGAACGCTCTCCCCTGAGAGGCTCGACTGGCGCCATCAACTGAATAGCTCTGGGCACCTTCCAAAATGTTTGTTTTCTACCAGGCCTCTGGCTTTTAACTATCTGTGGCTTCCTTGGGCACGTGAGGTATTTTAAATCTTGCCTTTTAAAAAAAACCAGCATGAATATTTTTTAGATTTTTCTACAGATTTTTTAATGCTGGTTTTCAGGTATGTGTTCATTCTAAGATACTTTGAGTTACTTTTTCTTTTTTAAGCAACTAATAAGTTCAGTAAAAGATTACAATCCTACCTTGGGTTAACTTCAGGTTGAGCGTTTTCAGGTTACACTCCGCGGCGACCCGGAAGTAACGGAAGCGTTACTTTCGGGTTTCGCCGCTCGCGCAAGCACAGACGCTCAAAATGATGTCACGTGCATGCACGGGAGCGGCAAAACGCGACCCGTGCACGCGCAGTCGCATGTTACGTTCTACTCAGGATGCAAATGGGGCTCCGGAACGGATCCAGTTCGCATCCAGAGGTACCACTGTATTACTGACTAATAAGTTCAGTAAATAAAACGTCAGGAGCATTAGCACAACGGGGATTTTTGCATACACACACACACACACACACACACACAAGCACGACTACATAGCCTGCAAGCTGCCACGAAAAGCTGCCTGGTATAGGCTCTGGGTCCAGGGTGGAAACCTTGACCTGGAATCCATTAGGCCTCACTGCCATCCTGAAGGAAGCCGCTGTGCCACGGAGCAGGGCCCCAGCAGCTGCAACCTGCTCGGCAGGAAAAGTAAAATGAAGCCAGTTGAAGTCAGAGACAGAGAGAGAAAATACAGAGAGAGCAAGCAAAGCGTATTGAGGAAGCGAGAGGAGAAACGCGCTCGAAGGAGCTTTCTTCTTTGCTTTTTAGGGGGAAAGAAATGGGGAGCAGCACGGGCGTTCGATGGAGCCGGAGGTTGGGAGGGGGCGGGCAGGATGGGTTAGTACCTTTTCTTCAGCCTGAGCAAGGAACTTCAAGTTTTGGTCCATCAACCGGATCTGCTCATCCATGTCCCGGCAACGGCTGTTTAGAAAGGCAGGACCGCGTCGGCAGGCACAAGTTCGGACGGGGTGTTGGGTTGGGGGCAAAAGGAGCAGCAACGGAAAGGACACACACGCACACACAAAGCAGAGCCATAAAAAGGGGGGGGGGAGAAGAAAAAAAAAGTCTGTCACAACATGCAGGCTTGGCGGGGTAAGGAAAGAGGTTTTACGAAGGGGGAGAGAGAGATGGCACAATTCTACAAGCCTCATGCCAGGCAGGGGATATTTCCTGAGAAGACCTGTTAGACCAGGCCCAGAAGTGTGATGGTGAAGTGAGGGTATAAAGCGGTAGCCTGGCCACCTCCGCAAACAGCCCTCCAAGTGTCGGTTGAGGTCCCTGCGCATAGCTGTCAACTTTCAGATTTGAAAATAAGGAATCAGCAGCCTCGAAAATAAGGGATCAGCGGCCTCACCTGTCCCGGGGACGGTCTACGGGATATCTAACAATCCGGGATAGCAGCGGGAAGCAGCGCTGGGATATGGGAATTTCCCACAAAAAAGGGGAAGGTTGACAGCTATGCTCCTGCGCAAGGAGTGGTTCTGTGTGAGGGGACTGCGAACAAGATAGCTGCCAGCTGCTGAAAGAGAGGAGGGCAACTGGCTCAAACACAGCCAGATGGGTGGGTATAAATATTTATTATTATTATTAATAATAATAAGAAGGCAGGCCCCACAGCAGGGCCCCAAATGGCCCTCTCTTCCCTTCCAATGACAGGAACTGTGCATGCCAAGGGAGTCTACAAGAGTGCAGGCCGGTTCTTACCAGGCCACAACAGGGGCGAAAACAACTTAAATATCAAAACCTATTGCCCTTAAGGCTGCAGAGAAACTCAGGTGTAAGAGGGGGAACTGATGACGCTTGGGGCGTCACAAGAGCACCCAAAATAATATTCCATTGTGTTCCAGACAAGGCTGTATGGAGCCTGCACAGCTGGCAAAATGCAGACATTTTGCACAAGAAAAAAAAACATACTCTACCTTGCTGTGTGTGTGTTTTTTTTTGGGGGGGGGGTTGCATGTGGTTTCAAATTCAGATAGTTTCGCATTTTGCAGTTTTATGTGGTTGGTTTTGTTTTTTTCAGGTGGGATACACACAGTCCCAACTGAGAGGGGATAATTTCCAGCCAGGAATTGCACAGGAGGTAATGAAAAGCTCACAATGTAGAGCAGGGTTTTTTTGCAGGGGGTGGGGATAGAATTGTAGTCCTCCGGGTGTTGCTGGACTACAAGTCCCATCAGCACCCAGGCAGCATGGCCCAATGGCTTGGGATGATGGAAGGCGGAGGAGCCTGACAACATCTGGGCCACAGGGCCCCCCACCTTGATGCAGAAGCCCATTTTAGCTCCGTGGGGAGGCTGTTTCCATCCCCTGAGCATGCTGCCGAGCCATGCATCTCCACCCCATCTGCATCTCATGCTCCACAGCTGGAGAAGGGCGATGGTGATGGGCTCAGCCATAAAGATGAGACACTCTCCCAGAGGACAGCCTCCCCACCCCTGTTACCAGGAACCACATGGCGAAGCTGTGTAAGATCTTCTGCATACTTGTAGTCGTGAAGGAGAGAAAGGCAGAGCGGCTACGAAGATGTGAGCACCACAGTGAGAGGGTGGGCCGGGGGTGGGGTGAGGAAAAGGAGGTGAGGGCTGGTGTGCAGGCCCCGTGCAAGAGATCTACACACAACAAGCACAAGCGTGCAACACTTAGTGAGTGTAGCCCTGAGTGCACGTCTATATGGCAAACTAGCGTCAAGTTTTCACAGCAATGCCACTGGCAAAACAGTTCAGCCCAATAAAAGGATGCTGGGAATTCTGGTTCAGCAAAAGGTGCCAGGAATTGGGAGAGGATTCTGGGAGCTGTAGTTTTGTTAAGGGTGTGGAGAGTTGTTAAGAGACACCCCTCCCCAATTCACAGAGTTACAATTCCCAGAGAGGTTTAGCGTTCAATCCCTCTTCTTCCCAGGGAATTCTGGGAATTGCGAGGGCCAACGACGCTCGGCACCCTTAACCAACTAGAGTTCCCAGAATTCTTTGAGGGAAGTCAGGGCTGCTTCAAGAGCTTTAAATGCGCGGTGCAAATGGGGGCGTAGAAACACAGCTTTCCGTGAGAAGAAACAACGGAAACGAGTCGCAGATACCGCCTTACGGCATTAGATGTGCACCCAGTGTGTTTATATTTTAGAGGGGGAAACCTACTGGTGGGAACTTCACCTCACAGACAGGCAGAGAACTAAATGGTTTCCAGTTACCCCAACAACATTCTCTCTGAAGCTAACTTGTGAAGTGGGATCTCAGACTCCCAATTAATACTTTTTAAGGGACCGTGGGACAAAGGACAACAACATATGGTATTAATAGCACTTGCAGGGAACGTATTTCAGCCGTCTTGCAAAAACGACAGGCCTGTCCTTATCAGGCAGCTGCGGAAGATTCACTCGTTTTTGGCAAGGGGCAAAACTCTTGTTGGGGGCAGGGAGTATCACAATGTGTGTTTTTTGCCCAAATGTGGCCTTGCCAGGACCTAGAAGCATGCTTGGCATTTTTTGAGGACTGTCTCGTTTCCTCCTCTTAGCCCCCCGGCCACTCCACCCATCACATCAGCACCCCAGATGTGAAGCAGATGAGATGGAGCCCCAGACACACATCTGGAAGATTGCAACAGGGTGGCCCAGCCATGTTCAAATACAATGAATGAACCCCAAATGATCTTAAACAAGTCGACCAGGGGGTGGGCTCATCACAAATCTCGCCTGTTTCAGAGATATGTGCGGTGGGGGGGGGGGGAGAGGAACAAGGCCCGTTATTGTGACCCAACACTGGAATGTCCTGCTGCGGGAAATCTGTCTGGCGTTCTGTATTTGCCGCTGGATTTTTGGTGCTTCTGTGCTGACCTTCGGTATGGCGCCTGACATGACTGACACCAAATTTAAATTATTGTTATTTCCTTTTTCTAATCTCACTGTGAGCCAGAGTGTGTATCTCACACCAATATGATGAAATCACCTTTGTTCCACTTTTTCCTAACACGGGCCACAATCGCGCTACACACTGAAAGTGCTACGATACCACTTTGAACAGTCGGGGCTTCCCCCAAAGGATTCTGGGAGCTGTCATTTGCTAAGGTATACCTGAAGGAGCATCTCCACCCCCATCATTCAGCCCAGACACTGAGACCCAGCGCCAACAGCCTTGTGGCAGTTCCCTCACTTTGAGAATCCAAGTTTACAGGGAACCAGGCAGAGGGCCTTCCCGGTAGTGGCACCCGTCCTGCGGAACGCCCTCCCGCCAGATGTCAAAGAGAAAAATAACTACCTGATGTTTAGAAGACATCTGGAGGCAGCCCTGTTTAGGGACGTTTTTAATGACTGGTGTTTTAATGTATTTTTAATCTCTGTTGGAAGCTGCCCAGAGTGGCTGAGGAAACCCAGCCAGATGAGCAGGGTACAAATAATAAATTATTATTATTATAAGGGTGCTGAGAATTCTTAGGAGATCCCTATGGCCCACCCAGAGCTATTATTTCCCAGAGTTCCCTGGGAAGAGGGATTGTCTACTAAACCACTTTGGGAATTGTAGCTCGGGGGCGGGGGAACTCTCCTAACAACCCTTCGTACACTTAACATACAATAGTTCCCAGGGTTTTGCAGAGGAAAGCCATGACTGTTAAGGGTCCTGGGAGTTGTTAGGAGAATAAACCCCCTCCCCATTCCCCTCACAGAGCTACAATTTCCAGAGTGGTTTAACAATCAATCCCTCTTCTCAGGGAACTCTGGGAACTGTAAAGGTAAAGGGACCCCTGACCATTAGGTCCAGTCGTGGCCGACTCTGGGGTTGCGGGGCTCATCTCGCTTTATTGGCCGAGGGAGCTGGGTACAGCTTCTGGGTCATGTGGCCAGCATGACTAAGCCGCTTCTGGCAAACCAGAACAGTGCAAGGAAATGCAGTTTACCTTCCCGCCGGAGCGGTACCTATTTATCTACTTGCACTTTGACGTACTTTTGAACTGCTAGGTTGGCAGGAGCTGGGACCGAGCAACGGGAGCTCACCCCGTCGCAGGGATTCGAACCGCCGACCTTCTGATCAGCAAGTCCTAGGCTCTGTGCTTTAACCCACGGCGCCACACGCATCCCATCTGGGAATTGTAGCTCTCCACAAAGAATACAGAGGTCTCCTAACATCTCTCAGCTCCTGGAATTCTTTTGGAGGAAGCCATGACCGCTTAAAGTGGTACGGGCCTGTTTTCAATGTATGCTGTGAATGTGGCCACAATGAAGGCCTAACTCCATCAACCTAAGTACCACAATGCAGAGGGACTAAGAGAGGCTCACCTCTCTACATAGGAAAGAATCCACAGGTGTTTTTTTAAAAAAAGCCACTGGTCTGTATACCATATCCCCTGCCAAAAAACCCAGTTAAGATTTTCCACTAAAAAGAGAGAGAAAATGGGAAAGTGGAGACCCACAATTCCTTCTAGCCAGCAGAGGCTGCCTCTAACCTTCGCCCCACACGCTGGGCCTTGCCTAACAGGGAGTTTGAAGGTGAGCTCGCTCGTGTTAAAAGCTTCCATGCAGCAGGGTGCCTCATGCAAAGAGAGAAAGAGAGAGAGAAAGAAAGAGAGAGAAGAAGAAGAAAACACTCACGACTCTGCCAGCTCAGCTCTCTCCTCTGTACGCTCCAGATCACCTTCGATGATGACCAATTTCCGGGCAACCTGGGAGGAGAAGAAGAAATGATCGTCAATTGGATTTGCTACCTGCCCTTCGCCAGGAATTGTGGATTTCCTCTCCCCAAAGAGGTGCGCCTGGTACCTTCACTGCACAGCTATCACTGTACCCTGAAGATATGCCTCTGTAAACTGGCCTCTGGCCTCACTCTAGCTGTTTTAAACGATTTTTAATGCTGTACTTCATATTACTGAAACCTGCCCTGGGACCTTCTGATGGAGGGCAGCTGATGAACCTAATAGCATTAACCGTGATCCCAGGGCAGGTTTCCAACCATTTAAAAGCACAAGATTAAAATCATTTATACGTCTCAGGACACCAATACCTCAATGGCCGCCTCTTCCCATATAAACTGACCCACACCATGCGATTGTTCTTTTGTGACAAGCCTTTGGTTCTGAATCATCGGTGGCCTCCTTGAGTGAGTGAGATGTCTTAAACATGCTTTTTTAAAAGCAGGGTTGTCATATATATATTATATATATATATATATATGTGTGTGTGTGTGTGTTTCTTTTATGCCAGTTTTACTGGATGTGTAAGTTTATATAGTGTTTTTTACATAGTGTATATATAAAGGCAAGCCATGAATTTAATAAATAATAGCAGTAATTTGAAATCAATAAAAAGGTGGGGAACCCTCCAGCCTGGTCAGACCACCAGGCTTCCACATTTCGCCCACAAAGCAGTCCCCCCCCCGAACCCACCTGCCCCACACATGACATCATACAGGCAACTCCTCAATTTAGGTGGGGGTTATGTTTCGAGGCCCCACATGTTTAAGTGGAACTGTGTATACAGTAGTACCTCTGGTTACAAACTTAATTCGTTCTGGAGGTCTGTTTCTTAACCCGAAACCATTCTTAACCTGAGGTACCACTTTAGCTAATGGGGGTCTCCTGCTGCGGCTGACGCACAATTTGTTCTCATCCTGAGGTAAAGTTCTTAAACCGATGTACTACTTCGGGGTTAGCGGAGCCTGTAACCCAAAGTGTTTGTAACCCAAGGTACCCCTGTATTTAAAACACCATTGAAAGAGCCTGCGCACATACTGCACGCACGTAAATAAAATAATAATAATAATTTATTTATACCCTGCCCATCTGGCTGGGCTTCCCCAGCCACTCTGGGCGGCTTCCAACAAAATATTAAAATGGCGGGGTTGCCTGCATATGACATCAAATGTGGATCAGGGAGTGGCGCAGCCGCAGAAAGCAGGACTGAACTCCCTGTGTGTCATGAGGGAGGAGTTCAAGGCGCATCGGCTGTGGTTCCTCACCTCCTCGTACTTCCTGTCGGCCTCCTCAGCGATGTGCTTGGCCTCCTTCAGCTGGATCTCCTGCAGCTCCATCTTCTCTTCATCTTTCAGGGCTCTGTTCTCAATTACCTTCATGCCTCTGAGGGAGAAGGGCGGGGGGAAGAAGGGATTGTCAGCCTCCAAGACGTGACATTCCTCTGCTCTCCCAGTCCGCAGAAAGGACTTGGGGACAGGTGTGGCCTCTCCAAAACAAGAACATCTCTGGCACACAGAAGGCTAGCAATGCCAGAGAAAGGCCTAACCTTCTCCCCGGTTACACACACCAAGGGGTGTGATTCAGTTACCGTATTTTTCGCTCCATAAGACGCACCTAGTTTTTAGAGGGTTAAAAATCTGGCTGCGTCAGTCCCTTCTCCCTCCTGGGGAAAAGCCACGCGGAGCTTGTGTGTGGCTCTAGGGGGCTTTTCCTGCCTGCCTCCCCCCTGCATTCACTCCATAAGATGCACACACATTTCCCCTTACTTTTTAGGAGGGGAAAAGTGCATCTTATGGAGAGAAAAATACGGTATATGACACCAACCCACCTACCCAGAGTTTATACATAGCTTTGCTCAGTGCAAACAAGCTCTGAGGCAGGCACCCCCAAACTCAGCCCTCCAGATGTTTTTTTGGGACTACAATTCCCATCATCCCTGACCATTGGTCCTGTTAGCTAGGGATGATGGGAGTTGTAGTCCCAAAAAACATCTGGGAGGGCTGAGTTTGGGGATGCCTGCTGTAAGGAGCCCCTTCCTCTTGCAGATGCACCCACCTACCTTTCACTCTCATCTGCAGCTTTCTCAGCTTCCTCCAACTTCTGCAAGGCTGTCGCAAGGCGCTCCTGGGCCCGGTCCAGCTCCTCTTCCACGAGCTGAATGCGGCGGTTCAAGGATGCTACTTCTGCCTCGGCCTGGAGAGGAAGGGGAAAACACCAATGTGGGCATTGGAGTACATTGGAATGGACTTGCTTGTTCCCCACCCCATTTAAGCAAACACAAGTTTCTAGCCCTTAAGAATGCTGTGCCGGCTGGAACCTCATTCAAACCATCTCTGGCTTTCTTAAGATGCAGTGTTTAGCGATAGGGCAGGGGTCAGCAACCCGCGGATCAAGAGCCTCATGTGGCTCTTTTACACCTTTGCCGCGGCTCTGGGGCGGATACTAGCGAGGGGAGGAGGCGCATTGTGCGCCCCGACACTCCCCACTGTGGGGGGCGCTGTACTGGCTGTGACCTCACATGGGGCGGTGCGTGCGTTAGTCACGCACCGTCCCGACGTCACCTTCCCGCCCGCCCGCTACATTGTAAGGGGCATGTACGCTGGTCACTGTTTTGAAGGGGAGTGAAGAACACACACACACAAAGGTAACTTGTTAATTTAACTTTTAATTCTATGAGGAGGAGTAATTCTGAGGGGTCAAACAGAGAAATAATATAAAAGTGACAAAAAAGTTATTTTTATAATGACGAGTTTTGTGGCTCCCAGTTTTTTTTTCTTTGGAAACGGGTCCAAGTGGCTCTTTTTGTCTTAAAGGTTGCAGACCCCTGCGATAGGGCTTAAGACAAGGGTTGGGAGAACCAATTTCAGCCTGAAGGCAATCTTCCAATAGCGGCGGGTAGGGCCATGTGCGAAAGTGGGCGCAGTAGGGATGGAGACAGCTACCTTTTGCACTGTCGTAGTCAGAACTGTCTCTGCTTCCAACTAGCACCATCTCTCCAGGCAGAGAGACATCTCCCCACCCCCATTTCACTGGCAATCTTTTTTTTAAAATATAATTTTTAATGGAACATACCAAAATAACACACACCAAAAATATATATAAAAAAAGATCTCTAGAAGTGAACTTAGAAGTGAACACAGCAGGAAAAATTTCCATACCAAGACCGAGTATAACAGATTGATATTACACGCTTCCAAGTAGCACAAATGGGCTTACGTGTTCCTGTAAGGTAAAGGTAAAGGGACCCCTGACCATTAGGTCCAGTCGTGGCCGACTCTGGGGTTGCTGCGTTCATCTTGCTTTATTGGCCGAGGGAGCCGGCATACAGCTTCCTGGTCCTGTGGCCAGCAGGACTAAGCCACTTCTGGCGAACCAGAGCAGCGCACAGAAACGCCGTTTACCTTCCCGCCAGAGCGGAACCTATTTATCTACTTGCACTTTGACGTGCTTTCGAACTGCTAGGGTGGCAGGAGCAGGGACCGAGCAACGGGAGCTCACCCCGTCGCAGGGACTCAAACCGCCAACCTTCTGATTGGCAAATCCTAGGCTCTGTGGTTTAACCCACAGCGCCACCCGTGTCCCTACATGTTCCTGTACCACATTATAAAAAAGACTCCCATTTCTCCATGAATACATTCTCTTGCTGTCTACCCTCTCCAGTTCTAAACAAATGTGTGCGAGCTTAAAACTTGAATTTTATGACTCAGGTCTTAGTTACCCATTCTCTCATGCATAGTGTTCTAATCCCCCCCCCCAACACACACAGACAGAGAGGGATGTGGTGTTATTAATTCCCTGTCGTCTGTTAGTACAGTTTCTTTAACATATCCAGAAAGCAAAGAGGCCCTGTAGGCAAAGTTTAGCCTGTTACTACTGCAATTTCCGTTGCTGCATCTTCCCAAATTTTTCTGATTTTTAGGATGCGTCCAGAATATATGTCATATTGCAACCTGTTATTTATTTATTTTATAACAGGTGTGGGGAACTGCTGGCCACCCAGATGCTGCTGGACTGTGACTCCCATTGTCCTTGTCCAAAAATCCAGTAGGCTCTTATTTTCATTGTGAAACAGCTTGCTATTGCTTAAGGTTATCACTACTCTTGTGGACTGAGAGGCTCAGCTCCGCTGACAGTCCCAAGACAGGCAAGCTTTCCAGCAGGAAGTGACTTGCAGCAGAACTTTCCCATAATAGGATATTTTCTGCTGCTCCTTAAAAAGCAAAGACATAATCGTTCCTTATTTTTATTAAATCAACAACGAAGCCAGCCCAAGTGGCCATTCCACAAAGTTGTTGCTTATAACGTGTTTTTTTAAAATGTTTTTATTTTCCATACCAAACAGCATTACAAAAATAATACTGATTAGGGTATGCATTTAAGCATAAACATAGATTTCTCCCCCCAAAAAGAGTATTTCAGGATTCAGATTACATTTCTTTTAAAACACAATACATTCCACAAGTAGGATTACCAGTAATAATCTCCTATTTAACAAGACACTGGATCTACTATAATATCTAACATTAGTTTTTCCTGTACATTGTTTTCTATAACCCATGGGTAGGCAAACTAAGGCCCGGGGGCCAGATCCGGCCCAATTGCCTTCTAAATCCGGCTCGTGGGAGGTCCGGGAATCAGCGTGTTTTTACATAAGTAGAATGTGTGCTTCTATTTAAAATGCATCTCTGGGTTATTTGTGGGGCCTGCCTGGTGCTTTTCCATGAGTAGAATGCATCTTTGGGTTATTTGCGGGGCATAGGAATACGTTCATATTTTTTCTCCTTCAAAATATAGTCTGGCCCCCACAAGGTCTGAGGGACAGTGGATGGCCCCCTGCTGAAAAAGATTGCTGACCCCTGCTACAACCTATAATAATAAAAAATTACTCCATTAATTAGGTGCAAATTTCATTTTTCTCAGTTCATCTAATCCTCCTTCGGTTCACCTAACACTTCAAGTTGCAGCTAGCTTTCTTTAGAGACTGATGCAAGGAAGCATGAACATGTACGAGATACACAGTAAGATATAGTTTTCCTCAAGGATCACAGACAGACTCAGACGACTTCCACAAGCGGCGAAATTCTGAGTAAGCGTTATAAAATGACCCACATTTCCTGCCCTGATATAATACCTCGCCAAATTCAATCACTTGCTACTCAGCCAAAACAAATAAAAGGAAGGATACAAATGCGCGTATCTGTATTCAGGCCTATGACTCATTAAGCTGTGACCTGGGAGACCACAGTTCAGCAGCACAGCTCACTGGGTGTGAACCTGGGAGCCAGTCAATGCCTTTGCAGCCTAACCTACCTCACAGGGTTGCTGTGGGATTACGTGAGGGAGGAGAACAGTGCATGCCACCTTGAGCTTCCTTGGAGAGGAAAAGGTGGGATAAAAATGCAACAAGGGAGCCAGCATGGTATACGAGCGGTGGACTCGTAATCTGGTGAACCGGGTTCGCTTCCCCGCTCCTCCACATGCAGCTGCTGGGTGACCTTGGGCCAGTCACACTTCTCTGAAGTCTCTCAGCCCCACTCACCTCACAGAGTGTTTGTTGTGGGGCAGGAAGGGAAAGGAGAATGTTAGCCGCTTTGAGACTCCTTCGGGTAGTGATAAAGCGGGATATCAAATCCAAACTCTTCAATAAGTAAATAGACAGGACATCCCCAGAAAAAAGTTTACTGCTGCCTCTCCATACCCCCCATAAAAAAGCCATGTACAGAAAGGTGTTTTTATTTTACGAAATCTGTATACCGCTTGGCTGTGAAACGAACCTCTAAGTACTTCACAAAAAACACAAAGCAAACGTTTAAATTGCTATTGAGCTGTCATGCCTTCTCACCGAAGAGCAGACCTGTTGAATTTAATGGACGAAGCAGACTAAAAGTCTTGTTAATTTACATGGGTGTACTCTTGAGTACAACTTAGTACTTTAAACCTAAGCCCATAATTTCCTCTGAATGAATGCGATGTTTAAACCACACTTTCAGGTTCCTGCCTCTCCCCCAAAACGCCATGTTTCAATCAAATTGTTTTAGCTCCTGGAAAAAGCAAGTCAATGTGATGCACAGATGTCAACCCGATTTAGAGAGAGGGTTTCCATGGAGGAAAAAATCTCTGTTGAGAGGTCATTTTCAAGCAGGAAGATGTGGCTAGGCAAGGTAACGCTGAGTCCATTTCTGACTGCCAAGCAGCAGTTAAGGAAGCCACAGCCTTTCTCCATGAAAGAGAGAGCAACCGCAAAACACTGGAATGTCCCAAGTCACTGGGAAACACGGTTTAGCCACCACCCAGATCTCCTTCGTATTTTGGATCCAATTCCTGTCCCTGCAAGGAGTGTCCGGGTTTAGTCCAGGATGCTGAGCTCAATGGGCCGTTGCCCTGAACCAACCAGCTCTTATGCTCCTGTTCAGCCTCTTGCCCACACAGTTGTGGTCCCTCCTTTGTGTAGCCTGACCTGCCACCCACCCACCGCAGCCCACCAGAACGGGCCAGAAGCTCCTCAACCAGCCACTGCAAAAGGCAGGGCCGGCAGCAGTGGGACGAAAGGAGGAAGCAGGACCCAAAATTATAAGGTAGGAAAAACTTGGAAAGCAGGGTGCTTTCCAGGGTTTAAGAGGACCGGAGAGGAAAGCAGCACGCTCCACCCTGGTCAGAAGTCAGCCTCCAGAGAGAGATGGGGGGAGCCACTGACTCACCCTGCCTTGGACACAGCTGCATCAGAGGGAGTGTCACAGCAAAAACCAAAGGCTTCTGGAATATAGTATATGACAAGCTTAAAAAAATGTTTAAGTATAACTTTATGAAAAATACCGAAGTTTTTCTACTATGGATAACGGACACATGTATAGCAAGAGAAGATCAGAAAATATTCCTCTATGCCGCAGGAGCAGCAAGGATCCTAGTTGCTAAAAACTGGAAAAAAAGAAATCTGTGCCAACAAAAAGGGAATGCCAAGACAAACCGTTATAGAGTATATTGAACTGGCTAGATTAACAGAAGCAATTAGAGATCACGCTAGGCAAGAGTTTCAAAAAGCATGGGGAAAATGCAGAGAATACTTCACAAAACAGTGCCCTAAAATACATACTTGGGTCTTGTTCCGATTAATGTCTGCAGGAGACTTTGTGGATATTTAAGTTATAATTAGAAAAATCTTATTATTCATAAAGGAAACAGCTTACAAGAAGTAAATAAGGAGGCCAGATACAGGATGAAGGAAGTCTTTTATTTGGTTGTTTGTATTGTTGTATGTTATGCTTATTGTATGTTATGTTCACGTTTAATGAGGGTGGATTTCTGTATTGGGTTTTTTTTTTGTTATGTTGTAAATATAACTTCCGAGAAAAAACAACAACCAGAGGGAGTGTCACAGCAAGGGCAATGAGAGGCAAAAAGCCTGGAGGAGCTAGGGCTGGCCAGCACAGACCAGAGGGAGCCAGTGTGTGAGAGTCAGCCTCCAAAGGCTGTGGACTACGGCTCCAAGCATCCCTGACCACTGGCTATTTGCTGGGGCTGACGGGAGTTGGAGTCCGACAGCCGGGTGCCACACTGGTTGTCCCTGGCATTGCGCTAGATGGGCTCTGTATCAGCCAGTTCCCCCTTCCCGTTCTTTTGCTGTTTGTCCCTGGAGCCTGGAACTCTGGGACAGACTGCTTCCGGACATGGAGGTTTGAGTCTCAGGAGAGAGAGAGAGGTCAAATCAGCCTCTTTCGTGAACTGGCTTAATCCCTCTTTAGAGGAGTCTGCGACAATACAAGATTAACGTCTCGTCACCGCGGTAGGGAGCCCCACAGGGAATGCTGACCCGAGGAACGCTCACTGCTGGCTCTCCGCAAGCCTTGCCCAGAATAGATCCTAAGGAGTCGTGCAGAGGTGAGAAGCAGAGGGGAAATGGCAAAAGATTGCCTCGCCCTCCTCTTCCGTTAGCCGAGGGGTCTACAACCAATTTAGGACCACAGGTGAAGTTGGAGGCTTGTGCAAGTGCCGCTGACGTCCAACACTCACTTTCCTCCCCATTACCTGGATTAGCATCGGCCCATACCCCAAAGGAGGGACGCGGGTGGCGCTGTGGGTTAAAACACAGAGCCTAGGGCTTGCCGATCAAAAGGTTGGCGGTTCGAATCCCCGCGATGGGGTGAGCTCCCGTTGCTCGGTCCCTGCTCCTGCCAACCTAGCAGTTCGAAAGCGGGAAGGTAAATGGTGTTTCCGTGCGCTGCTCTGGTTCGCCAGAGGCGGCTTAATCATGCTGGCCACATGACGCGGAAGCTGTACGCCGGCTCCCTCGGCCAATAAAGCGAGATGAGTGCCGCAGCCCCAGAGTCGGTCACGACTGGACCTAATGGTCAGGGGTCGCTTTACCTTTAATATACCCCAAAGACAGAAATAAAGCCCCCCCCCCCGACACACATCACTTATCCAAGGGATCTGGGCAAAGGCTGCTTTTTTCAAGGAACTCGAGTCAAAGTCAGACCTGAGTCTCAAAAACGACACAGACCTGAGATAGGGAGTGGGGAAATTATGCCGCTCTTTCCAACTTCCTGCTTCAGCTCTACGTCCTTTTTAGAGGCAACCGTCCTCTAAAAACCGTCCACAACCGTCCTCTAAAAACTGTCCACACCCCTTCATGGACAAAGGGGGTCGTGAATGCGTTGGGGCTTTGTAAACACCCAGCAAAGACCTCAAGGGATGTTGCTAGACAGAAAAAGGCCTTCCACGAATGCAAGGGAACCCAAGGGAACCCTGCCCGTTACTCCTCACAGCTCCATCTCAGCAAAAAGTAGAAAGTGTCACCCCTCTTCCAAGCTGCAGGATGACGCATCATGCCATGCCATATGGAGCTTTAAAAAGAACCTGCCGCCGCAGCTTACATGACAATCTGTCACCACAGGTGTGACATTAATCCAAGAAAGGCTTGGAATCACCTTTCCAATGGGGCTTAAGTTAGGGTTACCAGACATCCCCGTTTCCCAGGGACAGTCCCCGGATTTGCGAATAAGTCCCCGGACAAATTCTATCCCCAGATTTCATCTAATGTCCCCGGGAAACACAGCAGTGGCAGTCTCAGCAGCCTGGAGCAGTTGGCTCTGGCTGGCTTCGGGAGCTGCCCAGAAGTCCCCACATGATGGTAGTGCAGGGGCTCTCAGATGCAGCTTCCGGGCTGCGTCCACCTCCCCTGACCCCAGCAACTAAGCTGTGAAGGGAGGCTTCATGCTGCCTGTCAAGCAGCCTCCCAACTCCTACTTGTGTGCAAGCAGGATCGGGGCAGGGATCTCTCAGTTGTGAAGAGAGGCTTCACGCTGCCTATCAGAGCTTGCGTGCAAGCAGGAATGAGATTGGGGCTGCTCTGATGGGAAGGAAGGCATAGCACTGCCCAAGCCTCACCGCAGCTGCCGCTCTCAGCCCTCCTTCTCCGCCGTCCATGCCTGACCCACCAAGCACCGCTTCCCCACCACCACCAAAGCACCAACAACTCAGGGGCTGCCCAGGTTCATGGAGAAAGGAGATAGAAGCCTCGGAGGAAGGGGAAACGTGGCGGTTGAGGTCAAGGCGGTGGCCGCCCCTCTACCACCGCCATTGCTGCAGCATCAACGTTCCGAACGTGTAGTATTTATTTATTTAAAGTCTCCCTGGATTCATTGAAAAAAATCTGGTAACCTTAGTGTAAGTGTCTGTGTGTTTGTGTGTGTCTGTGGCAAGGGTTAAAGCAGAGCTTTCCAAACCATGTGTCACGACACGCTACCTACGGTCTGTGTGTTACGCAAACGCTCCTCCCGGGGCTGCAAAGGGGTAGTTTAACCTCCAGTTTTCTAGTAAAATGATGCATGTCTAAAAAGTGGGTCACCAACATGAAAAGTTTGGAAATCTCTGGGTTAAGGCCACCAAGATGGTAGGAGCTTATCTGGGCAGCCACTGCCTTTCCTGGCTGCTCTGGGGAAAGGTCACAGAAAGCCCCTGGTTTGATCCCCAACATCTCCAGGACAGGTAGGGCTGGGAATGTCCTGGAGTGTAGTACAGTGGTACCTCGCAAGACGAAATTAATTCGTTCTGCGAGTTTTTTCATTCTACGAGTTTTTTCGTCTTGCGAAGCACGGATTCCCTGGGTATTAACAGTTTTAAGAAAAAGGAAACAAACTCGCAAGACGTTTTCGTCTTGCGAAGCAAGCCCATAGGGAAATTCGTCTTACGAAGAGACTCAAAAAACGAAAAACTCTTTTGTCTTGCGAGTTTTTCGTCTTACGAGGCATTCGTATTGCAAGGTACCACTGTAATACTGAGCTAATATAGTCTGATTCGAAACAAGGCAGCTTCCCAAGTTCTTATACATCTCATCCAAGGGGCGGTGGCAGAACAGGCGAGATGGCCAGAAAGATCCAGTGATGTTGCTGTGCGCTGCAAATTAAGACCGTATCTGCAAGCAAAGGATATCTGGCATTCTTGTTATCTCGGTTAAAATTATCAAAGTTTGCATCGTTGACAACATATTCCAGAACTGAAGAATTCTAGGCATCTGGCAGCAAGAACGCACACGCCTGACTTTGCAAAAATAAATACACGAAGAGACTCTTTGCTTTTTCTCACTTGCCAGGTCCGTCAGGATTTGGGATGGGGGGCACAACAGCAGAAGGCGGTCCACACACTGGCTTAGCCAAGCAAAAGTACAGTCTGAAATACTGAAATAAACAGGCTGCCACTTATTCAAGTATCACATTTATACGGCGGCTTTTCTCCAAGAAGATCAAGGTTGCATGACCATCTGTTATGAATGCTTTATAGCCGAGATTCATAAATGGCGGAGGCGGGTCAGGGTTGGACCATACAGCCCTCAGAGTCCTTTCCAGCCCTACAATTCTATGAAGCAGTTTTCTCACTCCTCATTTTATCCTTCTAACAACCCTGTTGAGGTAGATCAGGTTGGAAGTGAGTGACTGGCCCAATGTCACCCAGAAAGTTTCATGGCCAGACAGGGATTTGAACCCTGGTCTCTCCCAGCTCCTAACCCATGGGTAGGCAAACTAAGGCCCGGGGGCCGGATCCAGCCCAATCGCCTTCTAAATCCGGTCCGGGAATCAGCGTGTTTTTACATGAGTAGAATGTGTGCTTCTATTTACAATGCACCTCTGGGTTATTTGTGGGGCATAGGAATTCGTTCATTTCCCCCCCCCCAAAAAAAAATACAATCCGGCCTACCATAAGGTCTGTGGGACAGTGGACCGACCCCCTGCTGAAAAAGTTTGCTGACCCCTGTCCTAACCCCTGCACCACTGCTGGTCCCCCACTGGACCTGAGCCTATGCGCAACGTCACAAGTGCCGTTCTACTGCTGCCACAAGCACATAAGAGGAGCCCTGCTGGATCAGACCATTGTCCCACCTAGTCATAGAATCACAGAACTGTAGAGTTGGAAGGGTCCCGCAAGGGTCATCTAGCCCAGTGTTTCCCAACCTTTTTTGGGCAAAGGCACACTTGTTTCATGAAAAAAATCTTGAGGCACACCACCATTAGAAAATGTTTAAAAAATTAACTGTGTGCCTATATTGACTATATATAAAGTAACTCTCTTTAATAGGCATCAAATAAACACAAAGAAAGTATTTTATAATTACTTTATTATGAAATAGGACGCACCTACTTTTTTTGGGGGGGGGAAATAAAGGAAAAAATTTTTTCCTTTATTTCCCCCCCCCAAAACCAGGTCGGGGAACAGTGGGATGGCGGTGCTGCGCCTCCCCGCTGTCCCCCGAGCTTGTGGGGCTGGCCCATGTCTGCCTGGCGCGAGGGGCGCTCTGCTTCAGCGCGGTGTGCCGTGGGAGGGAGGCGGGCGAGTCGGGCGGCGGGAGCAAGGCTTGCGGACGGCAGCCGGCAGCGCGGAGCACGGCGCGCCCTTCGGAGGACGCCCCGTGCTCCGCGCTGGTGTTGGCCAGCCTTGCGCACCCGGGGGATCTCCCCCCGAGAGCGCAAGGCTTGCGGGCCGCAGCTGGCAGCGCGGAGCAAGGGGCGCCCTTCGGAGGACGCCCCGTGCTCCGCGCTGGTGCTCCGCGCGTCGGGCGGCAGGCTACAGTCCGCAGCATGGGGAACCCTCTGTTTCAGGGTGCCCCACGCGCCCCCCGGGTGCGCAAGGCTTGCCAACACGAGTGCGGAGCACGGGGCATCCTCCGAAGGGCGCCCCGTGCGCCGCGCTGCCAGCTGCCGCCCGCAAGCCTTGCGCTCTCGGGGGGAGATCCCCCAGGTGCGCAAGGCTGGTCAACAGCAGCGCGGAGCACGGGGCGTCCTCCAAAGGGCGCCCCGTGCTCCCGGCTTCCGCCCGCAAGCCTTGCGCTCTCGGGGGGAGATCCCCCGGGTGCGCAAGGCTTGCCGACACCAGCGCGGAGCACGGGGCGTCCTCCGAAGGGCGCCCCGTGCTCCGCGCTGCCAGCTCCCTCCCGCAAGCCTTGCGCTCTCGGGGGGAGATCCCCTGGGTGCGCAAGGCTTGTCGACACCTGCGCGGAGCACGGGGCGTCTTCCGAAGGGCGCCCCGTGCTCCGCGCTGCCAGCTGCCGCCCACAAGCCTTGCGCTCTCGGGGGGAGATCCCCCGGGTGCGCAAGGCTTGCCGACACCAGCGCGGAGCACGGGGCGTCCTCCGAAGGGCGCCCCGTGCTCCGCACTGCCAGCTGCCGCCCGCAAGCCTTGCGCTCTCGGGGGGAGATCCCCCGGGTGCGCAAGGCTGGCCAACACCAGCGCGGAGCACGGGGCGTCCTCCGAAGGGCGCCCCGTGCTCCGCGCTGCCAGCTGCCGCCCGCAAGCCTTGCGCTCTCGGGGAGAGATCCCCCGGGTGCGCAAGGCTTGCCGGCACCAGCGCGGAGCACGGGGCGTCCTCCGAAGGGCGCCCCTTGCTCCGCGCTGCCAGCTGCGGCCCGCAAGCCTTGCACTCTCGGGGGGAGATCCCCCGGGTGCGCAAGGCTGGCCAACACCAGCGCGGAGCACGGGGCGTCCTCCGAAGGGCGCGCCGTGCTCCGCGCTGCCGGCTGCCGTCCGCAAGCCTTGCTCCCGCCGCCCGACTCGCCCGCCTCCCTCCCACGGCACACCAGGCAACGTCTCGCGGCACACTAGTGTGCCGCGGAACACCGGTTGGGAAACACTGATCTAGCCCAACCCCCTTGCCAGCATCCTGTTCTCACCGTGGCCAACCTGCCGTCTGTAGGAAGCCTCCCCAAAACCAGACCTGAAAACAGCAGCGACTTCCCTGCTTGCGATTCACAGCTACTGGTATTCAGAGGCTTACTGCTTTTAACAATGGAAGGAGAACACGGCCATCGTGGCAGCCATGAATTTCATCTAAGCCTCTTTCAAAAGCCGTCCAAGTTGGCAGCGATTGCTACCTCTTGCGCGAGGGAATCCCGTAGCACGCTGCAAAGAAATGCTTCCTTTTTGTCTGTCCCCAAATCCTCCAGAGTTCGGCTTCTTTGAATGACCTCAAGTTCTAGCGCAGGCAAAGAACAATTTACGCACGTTCCCACTGAAACGCGACCACGCGCCAAAGCCTAAGTGACTTTAAAAATAGCAAAAAGAGCACAGGGAGGGCAAAACGGCAATCCTGCGAGCCTTTGCAAGTGCAATCCCAGAAGCCCTTGCACCAACCATTGAGGCCTGTGGAAAGCTGGAGTCTGAGGAAGGGGGCTGAGAGGGAAAGACTCTGTTGGAGTTTGGGGTTTGGTAAGTGCTGCTGGTTTTTTAATAGGGGTCTTCGAGGATTTCCGGCGGTTTAAGTGGGTATTTGGGGACTTCTTCAACAGTGCTTCAAATACAGTCATACCTCATGCTACGTTTGCTTCAGGTTGCGCATTTTCGCAGCAACCCAGAAGTACCGGAAAGGGTTACTTCCGGGTATTGCCGCTCGCGAATGCACAGACGCACAAAATGACGTCATGCGCAGAAGCGGCGAATCGCGACCCACGCACCTGGGTTGCATTCTTTTCAGGTTGCGAACGGGCCTCCGGAACGGATCCCGTTCGCAACCAAAGGTACCACTGTATACGCAATTTCGCTTAAATGCACGAGGCCTCAGTACATAACCCCCAAATAAATTGTGAGTTGCCTGCATTACTATTTATCTTTTTATTTATTAAATTAATAAAGGAAATTTAATAATAAATAAATAAATAAATAAATAAATTTAATAAATAAATTTTTAAATAAATTTAATAAATTTAATAACAATAAATTTAATAACAATAAATTTAATAAATTTAATAACAATAAATTTAATAACAATAAATTTAATAAATTTAATAACAATAAATTTAATAAATTTAATAACAGAGGGAGGAAAGCTTCTCTTTTGCATATCCCTACCATGCTCTCCCAGCGCTTCTTCATAAAACTAGAGGTAAAAGGTAAGGGTACCCCTGCCCATACGGGCCAGTCTTGACAGACTCTAGGGTTGTGCGCCCATCTCACTCTAGAGGCCGGGAGCCAGCGCTGTCCGCAGACACTTCCGTGTCACGTGGCCAGCGTGACGAAGCGAACCGGCACCAGAGCAGCGCATGGAAACGCCGTTTACCTTCCCGCTATGAAGCGGTACCTATTTATCTACTTGCACTTGGGGGTGCTTTCGAACTGCTAGGTGGTCAGGAGCTGGGACCGAACGACGGGAGCTCACCCCGCCGCGGGGATTCGAACCGCCGACCATGCGATCGGCAAGTCCTAGGCGCTGAGGTTTTACCCACAGCGCCACCCGCGTCCCTTCTTCACAAAACTAAAGAGCCCCAAATCCTGCAACCGTCTCTCTGTCGTCAAGCCCAATGCACCAGGCATCAGCAGCCACAATCAATGCTGTGCTGGCAGCGTTTAGGACCACTCCTTGCGGGCTGGACGGGAAACCTAGGAATTCTCCATGGAGCTCCCCCACTGCCAGCAACTGCGATGTCACTTCCTGCAGACCCGTCCAGGCCCCCTTTGTCAAGTGCCCCCCCTGGGATCCCAGGGACAAGAGCCAGACAGAAGATTAAGAAGCTGATGGGAAGAGAAGTGTCCTGGGCAGCCAGGCAGGCGTGGGAACAGGGCCAGGGCTGCCCTGGAGCCAAACAAGAAAGGGGGAGGAGAGCTTAAGGCACTCAAGGAGGCCCAGCGCCAAGAGATCAGGAAAAGCTAACTCCTTATGCCAAACAAGCCCTTGTCAGCACAAAGGAAAGCAGGATCATGCCCTGCGGCCTTCTGTTTGCGGAGCCAGGGAGGGGAATGCTTGACTCTACGCCTTGCTCTTCTCCATCCCCCTCCCGCTGCATCGCCATGCAATCCTCATTCCCCCAGGTTTGAACCAATAAGGTGGTCTTGTCCAGTGCCTGAGGACAAGAGGACCCTTCCCCAATTCTTCTCTCCAACCTCCCTTGCACTGTGGAGCATTTTTTTTTAAAGTGGCAAACCCTGACCATTAGGTCCAGTCGTGACTGACTCTGGGGTTGGGGCGCTCATCTCGCTTTATTGGCCGAGGGAGCCGGCGTACAGCTTCCAGGTCATGTGGTCAGCAGGACTAAGCCGCTTCTGGTGAACCAGAGCAGCGCACGGAAACACCGTTTTACCTTCCCGCTGGAGAGGTACCTATTTATCTACTTGCACTTTGACGTGCTTTCGAACTGCTAGGTGGGCAGGAGCAGGGACCGAGCAACGGGAGCTCACCCTGTCGCGGGGATTCAAACCGCCGATCTTCTGATCGGCAAGTCCTAGGCTCTGTGGATTAACCCACAGCACCACCCACGCCAAACCTAGGAGGGATTAAAATCCAAACTCTGCTACAAACCTCTCGCTGGGGGAGCTGATCTCGCTCAGCCTGGCTTACACCACAGGGCTGCTATGAAGATGAAATGGCAGGGGAAGATCATGTACACCACCCCGAGCAACTCACAAAAGTAGGGTTATCAATGAAAGACATACGGCAAGAGGGAGACAACTCTCCAAACTCTGAAGTTCTCCAAATAATGTTGGAAAAGGCCCATCAGACCCGGCTGAGGGTGAGAGGCGATGGGGAGTTGGGAGTCCAGAAATACATGGAAGGGATCAAATTGGGGGATCCATTTACAGCACAGTGACAGCCAAGCTGTAATGCGTTAGTGGAGGCGTTAGGATGGGAGGGGAACCATTTTTGAGCCCAAGGGCCACATTCTGTCCTAGGCCACTTTCCAGGGGCCATGTTAACCAGGCCAGAGGCAAATGTGCGCAGTGGAACCAAGGCTTTACCTTTCTACAGCTGGAAGGCTTCTACGCACGCCCCTTTCTCATTCTCCATCCAGGGAAGCAAGAGGCATTATCAGCACTCAGAGACACATTCCAGGCAGGTAAAAATACTCAAGAAAGGTGCATAGCAGAGCTGGCAAGGGGTGTGGCCTGAGGGAGAGTCTCACGGGCCAGAGATCTGGAGTAGGGCTGGGCGATATATCCATATATTGTCCAAAACTGCTTTGAAGTCCATATTGCGGTATTGGTCACATAGTTTTTGACCTGGCAACACTGCGCGAATCAGGATGTGAGCTATGCAAAAATCACAATGTGGGAAAAACTGTAAAGCCAGCCAATGCCTCTACATAGATCCATCCTTATTTCAGACATCGTTATGTACCAGTGTAATGTTTAGCTGGCGATATATTGTGATGCTGAAAACCAAATATTGCCCAGTCCTAGTCTGGAGGGGAAGATTTGGTCTCCAGGCCCCGAAATTCCCCACCGCCTGCATTCTCTAATAGACTTGAAAGAGAAGCGCCCCCAATTTCAGGAATTGGGGGGGGGGCTCCCTTAGGTAGTCGCCTAGAGATTTTGCAGGAGCGCCCCAGGCGACCATCCAAACAGCCCTTGCCAAGCTCGGATTAGAATGCCTGCTTTGTTTCGGAGCGTTAATTTGCCATCAATCGGATCGCTCCCTATTTTGGAACGGCAGATGGCATTCTATTTATACACGCTTGGACTCTCGGTACCAAAGTTAAAACTTCTCTTCCCCCACCTCGCCCCCCAAAATGCAACCCAAACAGCAAAGTCAACGAAAGAAATGTTTTCCCCCACAATCCACACAGCAAATTTGCTGTATGTTCACTCGGCATATCTGTGCATAGGATTGCTCCTCTCCCCAGGCTTCACCCGAAGGCTTTCATCTTCAGAGTGTCCTTAGATGGAGTAGCCTGGAGGAGTTTTGAGAGATTAACATGGCCGGGGCTGTGTCCACAAAACCCACGAGCGTCACAGACCAAAGCGAGAGAGGGAGAGAGAGGGAGAGCAGTGGGAGAGAGGGCGCGCAAACCACATCTCAATCCTAGACGAGGAGACTCCATTTTGGTGCACATAGCTTTGAGCTGAGGTCATGGAGGAACTTAAAGTGGCACAGATGTTCGAACAGGGCCCCACAGTCCGCCCGAGCACTTCTGTACCAGGATGCCAGTCACAGACACAGGGCTGTGTCACTCGGGGGCTCTCTTTCGATGCCACCCCCCGCCCTGGGATCTGCTTTGACTTTCTCACCCTCCACCGCTCAGGCCTCTTCCACCACATGTCTGCACTGCACTCAGTTTCGCTCACCGCACAAGGCAGAAAGCGAGCTCAGTCTGTGGGTGCTCAATAGCAGTGTGGTTATCAAACCAAGATAAAGACTCCCCCTTCCCCACTATCTCCAGCCCCAAAAGGCAAGCGACCAGGACAAGATCCCGAAGTATAAAGAAAGACTTGCTGATTGCCTCTTTGTTGGCGGTCAATTATAAGTGCCCTCCAATCACCAAGGATCGCAGTGCACATTATTTGGGAAAAGTTTCTTTGAGGTCTTCCTTTATGGAATCTGGCGGATTAGGGTACCCCGGGCTTCACACTCCAAGGGAACCTTCAACTCGCCTCAGCCAGAATGGCCAATTGTCAGGGATGCCGAGGTTCCTCAATCCCATCCTAGACGTATGTGGCTGCCTTATCATCGGTGTTTGAACTTAAGTTAGCGGCGGCTGTTTTCAGCAATTGAGCTTCTAGCCCTCAGCACCACAGATACATTCTGCGGGGGAAATATTCAAGGAGCAAGTGCTCAATTCAAGAGGGAGGTTGAATAAAAGCAACTAACGCAGCGGTTCTCAACCCGTGGGTCCCCAGATGTTGTTGGACTACAACTCCCATCATCCCTGAGCTCTGGCCTTGCTACTAGCTGGGGTGATGGGAGTTGTAGTTCAACAACATCTGGGGACCCACAGGTTGAGAAAGGCTGAACTAACGGATTATGGGAGAGGCCTTGCAAAAACTTGATCATTCATGAAAGGCAGCTTAGGTTTAATCAGGGCTGCGTACACATCAAATGTTTAGGGCACAGGGTGCTTCTGAAGAATCTTGGGAAGTGTAGTTTACTCCTCACAGGGTTGCAATTCCCAGAATCCTCCAAGAACTACAGTTCCCAGGATTCTATGGGAGAAGGCAAGTGTATGGAGTGTATACAGCCTAAGTTGTGGAATTTAGATTGTTTTTTAAAAAAAAGTTCAGCATTTGGGCAACAGCCCCAGCTATTGAGTTTCCAGCATCTGTGCAACACCCTGCGCTTACTTCAAGCGGACAGAACGGAGACGCAGGACAATTCTGCCTTGGGGCTCTTCAGATTATTATCGCAACAAGCCTGCATGCAGCCACAGGTCAGTGCAATGCCCACGAGCCTCAGCGACGCAGGAGGGGGCGAGAAGGCAGAACCCGGGACCTGATTGCTTGAGAATAGGACTGCCTGCGATCAGATTCAGCAGAGCTTTCAAGTGCCGCAAGACCAGATGCCTCTCTGACGCCCAGCTGCGTCTGAAGGCCAGAAACTCTGAGGAACGACAACGTGGGTGATCTGGGTGGGTCAAAGAAAATTCTTGAGAGTTTCCCACCCACATCGATGTGCTGTCCCTCTCTACTCCACGGTCCCCCCCCCAAAAAAAATCCACCAGCTTCCATCTGGGATCCACCACGAAGCCGGGTCACCTAGCAGCCCCCTCTTCTCACTCGCCCACCTCAAAGGATTCCTCTTCACTGGCGGTCAATTTAAAGGGGTGTGCACAGTGTTATTTGGCAAGCGTTTCTTTGAGATCTTTATCAACACTCTGGAGGATTAGGGGACCCCGTACTTCTCACTCAGAGAAAATATAAAGCAGTATAGAAATGAAAAATAATATTAAATTCCATTTAAAAATAAAATGGCGTCTGGACATTCCGTTGCGGTGCCTGTAACCCAAGTTTAAGGTGCCATTTGGAGATTATCTTATATATCTGAGTTTATGTTTCCAAGCGATTTCTGCTCTGCATAACATTCAAAGGAAATGCATCTGGCTATAAGCACATTTGCAGACCTAAGTTGCTGGTTCGCTTGGAGAAAGATGCTGCTTCTCCAAAGAGGGAATCAGGCCAGCTCATGAATGCTTGACAGCTTGCCTGCCACGACAGCAAAACAAAACCTCCACAGAAGGAAGTGTACCACTGAATGCTAGGAAGCTATTGGGTCTGTTTGTGGCCTTTCTAAAAGCATGAATGGAAGGCCTGCAGTGTTAGAAACTCAAGATATATAAGCTAGGAGCCAAATGGCTCCTGAAACCAGGGTTACAGTCGCCAAAACGGAGTGTCTAGTTGCCATTTTGGGGGGCAAAGACGTCTCTAAAGTCTTATTTTTCAAATGATGGACTGGGATTGATTCGATTCTCAGTTAAACATCTGGCTAGTTCAGATGACAACCATAATCCAGGTTAAGAGCTTAGAGAACTTGATGAAGAAAAGCCCCTTGATCCAGGGACAGTCCACATATATATGGGCCTATTTCGACCTCTTTTTCTTAATGGTGACATGGACCATTCATAACGTAGAGATATTCTTCACAACCTTGAGAAGGCAGAGGGGTGACGTAAGTGAAGACAAGAGACAACCATTAGCTATAAGGTTGTTTACTGCTCCTGCTTAGGCTGCACAGGAAAAAACATTTTGGTTCCTGAAATTCATTCTGATTGTGCAAATAAAATATACCGTATTTTTCGCCCTATAGGACGCACTTTTTCCCCTCCAAAAATGAAGGGGAAATGTGTGTGCATCCTGTGGGGCGAATGCAGGCTTTCGCTGAAGCCTGGAGAGCGAGAGAGGTCGGTGCGCACCGACCCCTCTCGCTCTCCAGGCTTCAGGAGAGCCCCACCGCCAGCCCCACAAACTCGGGGGACAGCGGGAGGCGCAGCGAGCCTTTCCCGCTGTCCTCAGACTTGGTTAGAAGGCTGATGGAGGACTTCCCCCTCCTCCAGCCCTCCTCCAGCCCTGCACGCAGCTTCGGCATGGCTCTGGGTCCCGTTCTCGGGGCTGGGGGAAGGGGAAGCTCGGGCTTCCCCTGCCCATGCCCCACACCTGGGGGGGATTCCCCCCCCCCAAAAAAAATCTAGGTGCGTCCTGCAGGATGTGTTGCTAATGTGCGAAAACAGTCAAGATCCAGTGATCCCCAGGGATGGAGATGTCAGGGGGAGATGTCAGGTGCCATTCTGGTGCCCAGGCATCTTCACTTGGTCGCAAGTTGCTGATAGCTAGGTGCAAAATGCGCCTGACTAATTTCGAACACTGATGGCCTGGGAACAGAGGATGTGAGACTAGAAGGGCCTGTGGCTTTGATTCATCAGGGTACTTGCCATGTTCTGTCAGGGATGCCCCACTCACTCTGCTATCATCATCAAATTTATTACCTGCCCTTCACCAGGATGTCCCAAGGCATATTACAACAACTAAAAATCACATTTTTTAAAGTTAAAAAACTGAATTAAAATAAGGCCCTGAAAACACTTCTCAGACATGAGGATAAAGAGGTACGTCTTCAGCATTCACCAAAAGTTGGTTCCACAGTGAAGAGGGAATTCCACAACTTGGGGGCCGCCACAGTGAAGGTCCTCTGCTGTACCACCACCACCCAAACCTCTGAGGTTCACGGAACCACCAAGAGGGTTCCCTTAACATGTGGGAGGGTCTGTAGGTAAAAAGGCAGTCTTTCAGATATTTGGGGCCCCAAACACTAACATTGGGCACCTTGAATTGGGCCTGCAAACAGAACTGGCAGCCACAAACAAGGGGAGACTCATAAACAATGTCTTATCGTACCCCGCGGGAGATTTATGTGGTCTTCTGCCAAACCTTGGCTCTCCCCTGCGGTCATTTCACCAAAGTTAGGCATCTCCCGGTGACTGCTCTCAGCTAGCTTGAAAAGAAGGCTAGTGGGGGTGTGTGCAAATGGCCAGATAGCTGCCTCCTTCCCCAGACTAGCTGTCTCCCTTGTTCAGATGCCATAAATCTCCCCTCTTGGCTACAGACCTGCTGACAAGTTACTTTTCCAGCAAGGCGACTCATCCCAGACCAGGAAGCCAGTGGGAGGTGGGGGGGGAAAGAGAAAAAGAGATGGATTATATGCATTTACTACCTAGTTTTTTTGGAGGGTGCCAAGTGGTTTAAAAGCTACCTTTTTGGGGGGGGATTTCACACTTTTATCCGCTAAGAGGGAAGTCAACTTGAGAACAGAAAGGCCTCTGTGCCAGCTTCAGCAAGTTAAGAACTTGGAGGTAAAAAAACTTAGAGGGAGGATTTTTTCTTAAGGGTATTAAAGCCTCGGATGCTAATCCAGACCGGTTAGCTCAGCAATCCTTGCAATGAATTAGCCAGGAAGCCAAGGATCAAGAGTCGATTAACGAGGCATCGCATGGACACAGGCAGGTGGTGAGATGGGAGATTTTAGGGCTGAAGCTCAGCCTTGGCCAGCCAAGTGCACCCCCACCCAAAAAATAAGATGTTATGGACTACAAGTCCTGTAAGCCCCAGCCGACACAAGCTGCAGTTACAGCAACAGAAGCAGGAGCTTGAAACTTGAGAGTCCTGTTCCAAACTGGAACGGGGACTTGCAATTCCAAAACAACAACAGCCCTACCGCAGCAGTTTCTAAGGTAGCCCCAGGTGAAAAGCCAAGCACCAGCATCCATTTGCCAGGTATCTGGTTTCCAGCTGCCACCTACCCCACACCCCAAAACACTAAAAATATACAGAGGGGCAGAATATGCCAAATGAGCTCAGCCTCTATTTAAACTTTTTTTTTTTAGGTTTCTAGTCCCTATGGACACTTGGAAGAGTTTTCACGTGAGGTTCAGAAAGGCGACTAGAGAAGCGAAGGGCTTCTGAAAGTCAACGGGAGTCTCCACCTAACAGCCGTGTTTTTATTTCAAAAGTGGCTACTCGTCCACCTCCCAGGATTTTGTCCAAGGCGCCAACGCAAGACTCGAGATGTTTGCTGAGCCTGCTGACGTAGGCTCCATCTGCCCAGGCAAAGTGGCGCGATACTGCTTTAAAACGGCCGTGGCTTCCCCCCAAGAATCCTGGGAACCGTAGTTTTAGTGTGCTGAGAGTTGTTAGGGGATCCCGCCTGCTCACGTCACAGAACTACATTTCCCATAATCCCTGGGAAGAGGGTTTGGCTGCTAAACCACTCTGGGAATTGCAGCTCTGGGAGGGGAATAAGGAGCCTTTCCTAGCAACTCTTAAACTATAAAACTCCCAGCATTCTTTGGGGAAAGCCATGACTGCTCCAAGCAGTATCACCCTGCTTTAAATGTATAGCTTTAAGGGTGTTTCTGTTTTTTTACAATCAAGTGGTATATAGCTCTTACAAAATAAATAAAATGTACAGCGCAGATGGGACCATATTCTATTACCTTAAAAAATGGACCAAGCCTGAGAACCTTATTCCACCTTCTTTCTGTTCCAAGGGGCATAAGAATGTGAAGTACATAGGAAGGGGCCCTTCGGAATGAGGCAGGAAGCCCACCTATTCCAGCATCCTGGCTCCCCCAGAGCGGCCTGATTTATTCAGGAAGTCCACAAAGCAGGATATAAAGGCAATAACCCCCCTCCTGCCTTCGTTTCCCAGCAACTGGTATTTGGAGTCATGCTGCCTTTAATCCTGGAAGCAGCAAACATTCATCGTGACTAGTAGCTATTGATAGCCTTTAAAAAAAACAACAGATTTTCATTTGCACGTCAATATACACTACACAGTTATCTATGAAAAGGGGCTGAGATGTTAATATCACAAATCAGAAATGGATTATTTTATCAATTCTAATCTGAAAAGCATTTGTGTCACCCAATTTAGGGATATTAAAATATTTAAAATACAACCCAAGCATGCTATAAAGGAGCCACTTCCAGGCAACAGAAATACAGTCAATTCCTTTCAGAGATCCTAAACTCTTTCTTGGCGTCTTGAGTTACTAAGCTCCAGCTGTTTATAAACATCTGCATATCCTTCTGTAGCTACAGTCAGTAGGGTTGGTTTTATTATAGACATGGTTGCATGTCCAGCATTATACTCCAAGCAGATTCATTGAAACTGATGGACGTGACTAACCTGGGTCTGTTCATTTCAAAGGCAGCACTTAACAGATCGCCTTATCTCCCATGCCAACAAATGTCCGACCTTGCCAGGCTTTCGACATTTTCAAAACGGAGGACATCCTCTTGTCACAAGTGTCAGCTAGAGAGAGATTTCTTCACACTAAGCATACACTGCCTGAATTCAGCTACCAAGATTTGTACTTTTTAAACTCAAGGCTCCTTGCCCTCAGTGTTTTGAAGCCAGACCAGCGATGCCCCAGAAGGAGTTTTTTTTTTTACAGCAGAGGGATAAAGATTCAGTTCCCTATCTGTTTCCTTATTGCTCCCAGGCAGGCGGAAACTGGGTTCTGCAAAATACATTTGCACTTATCTGAGCTTATAGAAAAAAAAGGGAAGTGAGCATGCAAGCAAGCAGCAAGAACTAAGAAATTCAACGGGGAAGCGGCCAGCATGAAGAAAAATTATTGCCTGCAATAAAGGGGATGGGCAGGCAATTAAGGAGAGTCTCATGCTGCAAGACAGATGCACTTTAGATCCAATACCTAAGCACCCTTGAAGATAATCTGGTGTTAGAAACCAGCTGTGAGCAGTATCTGGTTTCCTGAACAGCAGCCCTGACAAAGAGACAAGGCAGGCCTTGGTACCAGCCGGCACAGCCATTTGCTGCCCTATCAGCCAACAAAAGCAGCCAGCTGTGGCCCAGAGCAAAACCAAGGCTCCCAGGCCTGTGGTGCAAAACTACACAGATCACCCAATGATTTATATCTCGTTCATCCTGACAACCCAATATCTGCGTCTTTGGGTGATCTACATTCTCAAGGAAAAGGGGGAGAGGGAAGGAAAGCTCACCAGAAGCTCCCACAGAGCCTTCTTTCGCTCCTCAAGAGAGGTCAGGTTAAGAGTTAGGGCTGGGTTTGCAGCCCCTCTGCTCCCAATGAAATATCATGGGGCCTTTCAATGCTGTTTTGCATGCGCAAAAATTCAGGGGCAGGCACACTGCTTCATTTCCAATCGGGACACGACCCATGGCTTCCTGCTCAAACCCTGTAACTTTTCATGCCACAGATGAGACTGGGATAGCTCTGTTGGTATGGCTCATGAGTTCGAGCCCCACATAGGGCTAAAGATTCCTGCACTGCAAAGAATTGGTTGATCTTCATGATCCGTTCAACTCTAAATTCTAACTGCGCCAGGGATTGTGGGGCGTTGGACTAGACACCCCTTCCAACTCTGCAATTCCATTGCTTTTTTGGGGGGGAGATTCCCACTTTTCTTGCACCCATCCAAATGACAAGAACACGGCAACATTGCGGAAAGATTGCAGGACTACCAATGCAGCAGAATGACCTCTGAGGAGGTTCGGTGTAAATCCACCACTATTGCACTACTGCAGCATCGATGACAAGTTGCACAATACATGCCCCCCCCCAAGTCTGGAGGGACCCCCTAGAGCAGCCTTTCTCAACCTGTGGGTCCCCAGATGCTGTTGGACTACAACTCCCATCACCCCTGGCTAGCAAGGCCAGAGCTCAGGGATGATGGGAGTTGTAGTCCAACAACATCTGGGGATCCCCAGGTTGAGAACCGCTGCCCTAGAGGATACTCACCCATTGCAGCCTCCACCCATCATCATGGAGGCAAAGCAGAGATTGCCAGGGGAAGATGACCCCTTGCTTTTGGATTCAAGGGACACAAAGCTGGTCAGCCTTGATATCGTGTTCTAAAAGTGCCCCACTCCAGAAAAGCAACCAGATTCTTCAGCCACCTATTATGGCAGCTTTCACCAACCTAACGCCCCTTGCCATGTTTTGGACTACAAGTCCCATCAGCCCCAGCCAGCACAGCCATGCTGGCCAGGGCAAAGTCCAAAACATCTAGAAGTGCAGCAGGCTGCACCCACTGAACTTAGCAGCGTTTGCTTCCAAGCAAACTGAAGAAAAGAATCAGCCCTGGCCCTGGCCATCACTGCCCATAATGGCTGCTGCTGGGGCTGCTGGGAGTTGGAGTCCACAATATCTGGAGGGGTGCCAGGCCAAGTGAAGGGCTGAACTACACACCACGGGGGAGTTCTGCGAATGGATCAATCTATGTCAGAGCCGGGGGGGGGGGGAGGCGCAGGTCTGGATAAGCTATCTCTGCAAGATCCAGAGCACTGCCCAGCTTTTACCAGCGATCACAATTCCCTCCAGCAGCCGTGGCCGAAGCCTGCCTCTCCCCCCAGCAGCCTAAACTGCCTCATTTCCTGAGCAGGAAGCTGAAGGGCCACCCCACTGCGTCCAGGAGATCCCACTTGGAGGCGGCTTTCCGGGAAACGCCTTTCAAAGGAGATCTATGGTGGCGAGACCCCTTGGCCTCACTCTCAGAGGCCCTTTATCCAAGACTCACGAAGCTGAAGCACAAAAGGGGAGCAGCCCTGAAGGATTACAGCCCACCGTCCCACATCGTGCCACCAGAAAACCTTGCCCCAGGCCAGCCCTAATATTTCCCCCTGCCTCCCCGCCCCCCAACTGGCTACTGATGTTCTGCCCTGCAGGCAAACTCAGGAATGGGGAAGGAAAGCAAATATTGATACAGAACTTAACAAAGACTATCCTTCGGCATTGCTGTGTAAGCCTCTAAGCAACGGCTTGTCGCTTTGTATTTTCATATCCATTTATGGGTAGTGTGGGTTGCTTGATTAAAAAAAAACCCAACTTAAAGTCAAATGTCTGTACAAACAGGAAGGTGTTTAAAGAAGGAAAAAAGACGGGAAGCCTTTTATCTGCCCCACGTGTTCATGGATTGTATTCCATGCCAACCCTACTAAGAGTAGACCCATTCAAGTGAATGAACATGACTACATAGAGCTCATTCTTTCCAATAGGTCTACAGCCCTCTGATAATAATTGAGGGGTTTTTTTGGGGGGGTTACTTTCTTGTATTCTATTATTGATAGCTACCTTAAGCAATGCATTTAGGCACTCAAAAAGAAAGATCACACACACACACACTATGGAAAAAAACACAGACACACCCCAGCATCTACCCAGAATTCCTCACTGGTTTGCACCACACATTATTCCCCACCAAACCTATGCCCCACTAAGGATAGGACTTGTGGTCTCTTCTGGTTCCTATTTGCAGGGGGGTGCATTTCTGAGCCCAAGGGCCATATCCCCACATGGGGAATCTTCCAGGGACCACACCCCAGTAGTGGCCAGGGCAACGGGTCAAAATGGACAGCTTTGCACACAAAATTGAGAGGTTTCTAAACATGCACCTATACATCTCTCTCCAACCAAGCCAGTAAGAACGATCACCATTTAAGGACACATTTTCAGCAGGGTAAAGAAGCCAGGGAGGGTCGCCAGATCAGACTGGACAGGGGCGTGGCACTGGAGCAACAAGAGGAGAAGCCAGAGGTTCCTCATCCATAATCTACTGCCTATTCAAGGCTCCCAGAATAAGAAAGGACGGGGTAACTTTATGTTCTTTTCTCAAAGTCTCTGCCTTATATAGAACCGGGTGCCTTGCAACAGCGCTCTGGGGTTTCCCCGCACTCAAAGTCTTCCCCAGCCTCTGCTACCTGGCGCTTTTCAACTGGAAACGCCAGGATTCCAACCTCATAAGTGCCTGCTGGATCAGGGCCAAAGCCCCATTTAGTCCAGCATCCTTGCAGAGGCCGCCTAGATGCCTGTGGGGAACCCTGCAGCCAGGAACTAACCGAGCACACACACACACACACACACGCTCTTGTGGGTTCCAGAAACTGGCATTCAGGTACCATGGAGGAAGAGCAAAGGAAGAGCTCTGCTGCCAAGTTGTGGGCCCACCCTTACGCTCAGCAAGGTTGATGCTGGGCACCATTGGCCTCAATTCACCCACAATTCTCTCCTGGAGCTGCTCTGTCCATCTGGCCGAGAGACCCAACCCCTCCCCTGCAAACCTAGGCATTTTGCAGCTTCTGATCTTCACGCACGATATAATTAAGAGGCACGGGGTTCACAACAAGATGTAACATCGCAAGCTTTTTAATAAGAGAGTCTCCTTGTCCCTGCTTGGGAGAATGAGAAGGGGCTGTTCTTGCCACGCCCTGCTTCGGGGCTTCCTAGTATACCTTTGCACTATACATCAGAGTGACAGGGAGGAAAAGAGAGAAGAGCTGCCCTACAGCAAAACAGAACCTCCAGGTGCAGAGGCAGTCTACCCATAAATATCAGGCACCAGGAACAAAAGGCAAGCAGTGGCCTTCTCTGGATTGCCTGGCAGGATCTATCCAGCGTCCATCACAGGAAACGAGATGCTGGGCAGGAAGGAGCCTCGGCCTAACCCAATACGGTTCTTCTGGAAGAAAGAGGCAGGACAGCTCCATACAGAACCTCCAAGCTCAAAGGCAGTTTGTTTCCGAACACCAAAAGGCTGAAAATGAGCAATGTGGGGGGGGGGGGCGGGCGGTTGCCATCACCTTCACCATTCACTTGTGACCTTTCCAATTGGGACTGTGCTCTGATCAGACACAACAGTCCTTACGTTCTTGAGAAAGACGATGACCAAGAATGTAACCACCATGGCAGTGCATAGTTAAAACTATGGAACCCGCTCCCACAGGAGGCAGTGCCAGCCACCAACCTAGACTGCTTTAAAAGAGCATTAGGCACATTCGCAGAGGACAGGGCTGTTGATGGCTACTAAACACAACGGCTATGCTCTGCCTGCACACTTGGAAGGCAGCAATGCTTCTGAAAACCACTTGGTGGAAACCACAGGAGGGGAGAGTGGCTCTTGTCCTCAGGGGCTGTTTGCGGGGTCCCACAGGCATCTGGTTGACCACTGAGAAGACAAGATACTGGGGCAGATGGGCCCCTGGTTGGATCCAGCAGGCTGTATGTTCTGATAGTCACAGGCTGCCTAGTGTTCAGGGAGCAGTAAACCTGCATCACTTTCCTCCTTGGTAAGGGGCTTCTAGAAGCAGCTAATTACGAGACCAAGAGGGAAGACGACAGGGGACCATACCACTGTTTGGATGCTAGACTTTCTACCCAATCCAGTGGGAGTCTTATACTGCGCAGCTCACAGCCGCAATGGTTAAATAGGAGCATCCCACGTTTCAAGGCAGAATACCACCAAGAAGTTTTTTAAAACACCAGTCGCTAGGGGATTAAAAAAACAACAACTGGAAAGGAACTCTTGCCTTCATCAACCCCTCACTTAAAGGCTCCCCAGAGGCATCCTGCAAGAGCCACAGCTGGCTGATGGGATCTCTCTGGAGTGGCCCAACAAAAGCTCTTCTCAGGCTTTCGTACGTGTGATGGCTCCATTTTAGTTTCCTGGCAAGACCACTGAGCTACTTCCCTATGTGAGGAAAGCCTAAAACATCTGGGGCTTTTAAAGGAGGGGTTTATGGCAGAGGTGCTAAGATTACATATACGGTGTGGAGAAAATGGATAGGGAAGAAAGCTAATCCTAGAATCTGGGGAGGGAGTATCAGTCAATGAAGCTGGAGAGATTCAGGACAGCCCAAATGAAGGAGTTATTTCGCTCAGTAGGAAATCTGCTGCCACAAGATGCAGCAACGCCCACCAACTTGAAAACAAAAATAGAGGAGTTCGTGGAGAATAAGGCTAGCAATAGCCACTAGCCATATTGACTATGTGCCAGCTAACAGGATCAGACGCAGTAGGCTTGTTCATAAGGCTTTTTGGGGTTCACATGTTAGGAGAAGGCCTCGGAGTTTCCTGCAAAGCATCTGATGAGGAGCTGCAGAGGCAAGATGGGTGGACGGGAAGGATGCAGAGTTAAATGGATCCATGGCCCAATCCAGAACAGATCTTCTTACGAGCAGAGCTGTGGCTCAGCGGCAGAGCGTCTGCCTTGCATGCAGAAGGTCCCAGGTTCAAACCCCAACAGGCACCTCCAGGTGAGGTCACAAAAGACTCCCTGCCCGAAATCTGCCGCCCTTCGGTGTAGACAACACTGAGCTAGATGGACCAATGGCTCAGTAGGAGGCAGCTTCTGATGTTCCCCTAACAGAGCACCCATGCGTAGGAGCAGCCTACCCCCAGAGGACGAGGCGCAGAAGACAATTGATACTCAAGCCCAACCCTTACAGGGTCTCCAGCTGCATCACCGTGGGAAACCTGGAGCCCATGCCCAATGCCTTAAAGGTAAAGGGACCCCTGACCATTAGGTCCAGTCATGGCCAACTCTGGGGTTGCGGTACTCATCTTGCTCTATAGGCTGAGGGAGCCGCTGTACAGCTTCTGGGTCATGTGGCCAGCATGACTAAGCCGCTTTTGGTGAACCAGAGCAGCGCACGGAAATGCCATTTACCTTCCCGCCGGAGTGGTACCTATTTATCTACTTGTGCTTTGATGTGCTTTTGAACTGCTAGGTTGGCAGGAGCAGGGACCAAGCAACGGGATCTCACCCCGTCGCAGGGATTCGAACCGCCAACCTTCTGATCGGCAAGTCCGAGGCTCTGTGGTTTAGACCACAGCACAACACGTGTCCCTTACTCAAAGAAGAACCATTGATGGAGAAGGTAAAGGGTAAAGGGACCCCTGACCATTAGGTCCAATCGTGACAGACTCTGGGGTTGCGACGTTCATCTCGCTTTATTGGCCGAGGGAGCCGGCGTACAGCTTCTGGGTCATGTGGCCAGCATGACTAAGCTGCTTCTGGCGAACCAGAGCAGCGCATGGAAGCACCATTTACCTTCCCGCCAGAGTGGTACCTATTTATCTACTTGCACTTTGACGTGCTTTCGAACTGCTAGGCGGGCAGGAGCAGGGACCGAGCAATGGTTTAGACCACAGTACCACCCGCGTCCCTTACTCGAAGAAGAACCACTGATGGAGAAGGAACATGGCTAAATTTCAGTGGGGTCCTCTCTAAGGGAAACTCAGTAGGGCTGAGACGGGCCTCCGAATTAATCCTGCTGGTGGCCTAAAGGGCAGGGCAAGGCTTGAGAGCCACTTTGGCCAAGCGCAGAGGCTTCTGGGAGAGTGGCCAAGCGCAAAGGGTTCTGGGTAGCAGCTGCTGCCCACCCTGGCCCCGGCCCGCCCGTCCCCCCGAGGCGCCCCCTCGTCCTACCTGCTCCCGGGCGCGGCGCTCGGCCTCCGCCTCCCTCTGCAGCCTCTCGGCTCGCTCGTCGGCCTCGTCGGCGTGCTGCTGCAGCACCTGGATCTTGCGCTTCACCGCCTCGATGGTGGTCGCCCCGGCCATGGCCACAGACTTGCCTGCTTCTCCTGCCCCGGCCCGCCCCTGCTCTCCACTCCGTCCGCGCCGCCGCTCCCGACAGCCCCCGCGCCCCGCCCTGAAATACCCGGGAGGCGGCGCCCCCTCCCGCCTTCTCGGTGACGTCACGCGGCCGCCTAAGGCCCCGGATGAAGGCGGGGCCGCCGCCTCCCTGCCCGGCTCTAGCTCCAGCTGCAGGGTTGCCATGGCAACCGGAGCAGGCCGCCAAGCCAGTCTCGGTTAAAAAAAGAAAAAAAAGAGAAACCTCAGCATCCTTCTCCATTCGCTCCGCCACACCCACCGCCAGCCCCACCAACAAAGGGGAAAAGCAGTGGGAGCTCCTCCAGTGGGGCTGGCCCCTTTGCAAGGGAGGGTGGGAGGCAAGAGAACCCTCCCAGCCCCCTTTGCAGGCCGGTTGAAAAGCAATGGGGGTCGCCCTGCCTGTGAAGGGCCCATCCCAGTGAAGCCTGCATACTGCAGATGCACCTCAGAAGTGTCTAGCTGCCGGATCAGGCCGGCGGTCCATGCTCTCCTCACACTGGCCAGCCCTTATGGAGGCTTGCCGCTGAAATCCATGGGGTTTTGCTTCCAAGGAAAAATAGGGGCCGGAGCAAGTTGGAAGCCCATCTGGGCGGCCCAGCCGTGTCGTAGACCTCAAAGCATTCCTACGATTACCATTCACGAACTACACCAGCCTGGAAAGCCTAAGAACATAAGAAAGGCCTGCTGGATCCAGCCAAAAGCCCACCGAGTCCTGCATCCTGTTCTCAGATTGGCTGAAGAGTTGCTGTGGCAAACCCAGAACCACAAAAGCATTCTCCCCTGCGGCAGTTTGCAGCGAACATGGAGGCAGTGCCGAGCCATTGTGGCTGGTAGCCACCGGCATGGATTTGTCCAATCCCCTTTAAAAGCCATCCAAGTTGGTAGCTGTCACTGCCTCCTGCAAAAGCAAATCCCAGTGCCATTTGAAGAAGCCCCTTCCTTTTATCTGTCCCAAATCTCCCAGCATTTAGCTTCGTTGGACACCCACGAGTTACAGTGCTTAAACGCGAACTGAATTTCATTTCTTCCCCATCCCTAACAGGCTTCAGCCCAACCATTCTCCCAAAGCATGATGTGCTAACCATCACACACACACACAGTTTTTTAAAAAAAGCTTTTTGGCCTTACTAATTCCTCTGACCTTTCCCATCCACTCCTGCATGTTGGCAAATCTGCTACCATAAAAGAAGGGGGTGGGGAGTTAGGAACCTAGGCCTGAAGACTGCAAGGACAACTAGGTACATATATGGGCACGAGAGATCCAAACTCAACCTTTGCAAAGCAGCATCTGGGGTTTTTACTGGGAGATGAAGCAAGGCTGGGAAACATTCCATTCCAGTGAGGTCTTTCTTCTCGCTCGCTCACGCACGCATGCACACACATACATCGCCCTCTTTCAAGCCTGCTCCCCCTTTCCCTGATCAATGGAAGATCTGAGACTCTAGTTTCCAGATGGCTTTGCTGCCAGATATGGCTGTGGGTTACACATATTTGACCAAATGGCATTTGGCTGGTGCGTCAAGGCACCGCGGGAACATCCAGCTCTAATTTCTATGCCGTTTCCCTTGGAACAAGGCGATGCAGCCGGTTTTAGAGCACGCTGTCCGCCCTGCTAGTTAGAAATAGTTGTGTAGAAGCACCCTTATCAAACTCTGCAGGCCTTTCCTGGCTGAGAACTAATAAGGAGAGTTTTCGTTTCAGCAAACAGGAACGGCGCAGGCTTGATCCCACTGCTGTCTCCAGGCGCAAGACTGAAATGAAACACGAAATAAACAGCCGGGTGACACTCCCGTTTCAAAATCCAGATTCAGTATCTTGAGGATGGGAATGGATTTGTGAATAAGAACCTGAGAAGGTAAAAAGTTCTGTTGGATCAGGCCAAACGTCTGTCTAGGCCTCCACCGTTGGAACCATAAGAAGAACCTACTGGATTGGGCAAGTGTTCCACGTAGTCCATCATCCATCACAGTGGCCATCCAGATGGATGGTCTCAATGGGTAACCCACAAGCAAGACCCACACACAAGAGCCAGTCCCCCTCTGACTGGCAGTCAGAAGCCTTACTGCAGAAGAATGGCATAGCCATCAGAGCTAGCAGCCATTGAAGCAACGTAGGAAGCTATGTTACATTCATTGTAATGCCTAGCAGCAGTTTTCTGGGGTTTCACACAGGAGTCTTCCCCACCCCTACCATGAGATGCTAGAGACTGAACCTGGGGGTCTTGACGCACCACTGAATTATGGTCTTTCCCTCCATAAATAAAGCAAGATTCTAGTCCTTATCGTTCCAAGAGAAAGGCTGATTTAAATAGGAGCACACAAAGTGCTAGATGGACTAGTCAAGCCACTGGTACCATCTAACAGATTGAGGTTGAATCCCGACAAGACAGAAACACTGTTTCCAGGGGACAGGGGAGAGACAAGGGGGGGGGGAGGATTCCCTGGTCCTGAATAGGTTAACACTGCCCCTAAATGACCAAATGTGCAGCCCGAGAGTAATTTTGGAGGCGCAGGTCATTTCTGAGTCCAAGGCAGCTGTCTACCCACTCCATCTGGTACACCGGCTCTGGTTATGTCCCACTTGGACTACTGCAATGTGCTCTACATGGGGCTACCTTTGAAGGTGACTTGGAAACTACAAATAATACCCTCCTTCTGTTTCCAACACGTGGTAATCCAGAGGCACGCTGCCTCTGACAATGAAGGAGCAAGATTCACCTTCCTTGGAACTTTTTAAAAAAAAGTTTTAAAAAGTTACTAGTCCTTATTATTCTGTGAAGATCTGCTTGGGGGAAATGGTGGGTTTGAACCTGAAGAGTCCCAGATGTCAGAGGCCAGCGCTTCATATAGCTCCTTGCAACTTCTCCACTATACCAGAAAAGGGGAGGGGGGTAATTATGCAATAGTAGCTTTGGGGAAAAAAATCAGAATAAGTTATGCAAAATAGATCAAATTGTGCAAATCACATTTGCATAACATACCCAGGGCGCAGAATTCAACTATTGTTGCTGAGCATGCAATAGTGATGCAGAATTTTGGTTTTATTTCGTTTTCTAAAAGGTCAGCCCTTAGCTAACAAAGCCTTCAGGGGTATAAGTGTGGGGGGCACATAGCATTCCTTCCTTGAGGTATCTGCCTCTCTCCACCCCCACAGCGTCTCAATTTAGCCCTTCAGCCGTAAATCGGCCTGGGGGATGAGCAGCCATCTGGAGTCGGTTGGAGGAAGTCTCGGGAATCTCTCCCGCAAAGCCTTTTTGGCACCCGTCACTCCTTCCTCCTTCCTCCTTCCAGCAGGGTCAGCATACCGATCCTGACTTTGCAATTAGCACCCAAGGAGTGCTGAGCATTCCTTGGCACCGAGGCCCGGCTTCTGAGGTTACTCTCACCCTCCTGGAGCCCCCCTATGGGGCGTCTAAGTGGTTAGGCCGCTCCAGAAACTCGCAGCTAATGTTTCTTCTTGGGCCTTCCTCCCATGTGTTGACAGCCAGCCAGTACTGCACAGCAGATCTCAGAGAACAAAACCCCACCAGCCCAAGCACTCCATATTTAAATTCCTGGACCACTTAATGGGATTGAAGGACTTTTTCCTCAATAACTGCGGAGAAAGGGATGTGTTCTCTGGCCCCCTCTGCTGGGCACATGTGGGGAGGCAGGAACTAGCCGAATCAAGGTGGAGGGGGAATCCGTGATCTGAGACCCCTCCTGTCCTGTTCATTGTGCATTCATTAGTATTTGTGCTCATGATGCTATCGCAGCAGTCATGCGTGATCCCGCTTTCAAAACTATTCGTCCCCTGCAAGAGTTTTGGTGTGGACACACTGCTTTGTTTCCAATGGGTTCCATACCATCGTGCTGAAATCCTCTACATTTTTATAGGTAAAGGTAAAGGGACCTCTGACCATTAGGTCCATTCGTGGCTGACTCTCGGGTTGCGACGCTCATCTCGCTTTATTGGCCGAGGGAGCCGGCGTACAGCTTCCGGGTCATGTGGCCAGCATGACTAAGCCGCTTCTGGTGAACCAGAGCAGCGCACGGAAACGCCATTTACCTTCCCGCTGGAGAGGTACCTATTTATCTACTTGCACTTTGACGTGCTTTCGAACTGCTAGGTTGGCAGGAGCAGGGACCGAGCAACGGGAGCTCACCCCGTCACGGGGATTCGAACCGCCGACCTTCCGATCGGCAAGTCCTAGGCTTTGTAGTTTAACCCACAGCGCCACCCACATCTTTATACTGTACCACAAATATTCTGGCTACAGTAAAAGCACCCCCAACCTGAAGATAATGTGGAAGCATCTCAGAACAACTAATAAAGCAGAACGATGTGGAGATGATCCCATACCCTCCAACATTTCTCCAATGAAAATAGGGACGTCCTATTCCACAATGATAATAATCATAATACTTTTGTTATTTATACTCAACTGGGTTGCCGCAGCCACTCTGGGCGGCTTCCAACATATATAAAAATATTTTTCAAATTAAAAAAAAAAATCTCTATACGGCATTCAGATGTTTTCTAAAGGCTCAGGGGTTGCATAACTCCATACCCTCCAACATTTCTCCGATGAAATTAGGGCCATCCTAAGGAAAGGTGGGACATTCTGGGATCAAATAAAAAACTGGGACAGCGTCTGTAAATCTGGAACTGTCCCTGGAAAATGGAGGCACTTGCAGGATCTGTGATCCAGAATAAATCTGCTACAGATGCACTGCTGTTGCGTCGTCAGTGATGAGCCAGTGGGCAGTAGCAGTTTGAGTGTTGGACTAGGCCATGGGTAGGCAAACTAAGGCCTGGGGGCCGGATGTGGCCCAATCGCCTTCTCAATTCGTCCCAGAGACAGTCGGGGAATCTGCATTTTTTACATGAGTAGAATGTGTCCTTTTATTTAAAATGCACCTCTGGGTTCTTTGTGGGGCCTGCCTGGTGTTTTTGCATGAGTAGAGTGTGTGCTTTTATTTAAAATGCATCTCTGGGTTATTTGTGGGGCAAAGGAATTCGTTCATTTTCCTCCCCCCCCAAAAAATATAGTCTGGCCCCCCACAAGATCTGAGGGACAGTGGACCGGCCCCCTGCTAAAATGTTTGCTGACCCCTGGACTAGACCCTGGGATAGACCAGGGTTTAAATCCCTGCTCAGTCATGAAACTCACTGGGTGACCTTGGGCCAGTAGAAGGTCACCCATGCAGGGATGCAGCCCTGAGGCACAAATTACCCCCTAAAATTTGCCCAGTGCTGCATCATACACTTTCTCATCCACTGGCAGCCACCAGCTTGGATGGCTTTCAACGAGGATTAGACAAATCCATGGAGAATAGTGAGGCTATCGGTGGCTACAAAGCCTGATGACTATGTTCTGCTTCCAAAGTCAGAGGCAAAATACAGGAAGGGAGAGTTGCTCTTGTGCTCAAGTCCTGCTTTTGGGCTCCTCATTGGGGCATCTGGTTGGTTGCTGTGAGAACAAGGATGCAAGACTAGATGGACCATTGGCCTGTTTCACCAGCCAGGATCTTCTTATGTTAAAGGTAAAGGTAAAGGAACCCCTGACCATTAGGTCCAGTCGTGGCCGACTCTGGGGTTGCGGTGTTCATCTCGCTTTATTGGCTGAGGGAGCTGGTGTACAGTCATGTGGCCAGCATGACTAAGCCACTTCTGGCGAACCACAGCAGTGCACGGAAATGCCGTTTACCTTCCCGCTGGAGTGGTACCTATTTATCTACTTGCACTTTGACGTGCTTTCCAACTGCTAGGTTGGCAGGAGCAGGGACCGAGCAACGGGAGCTCACCCCGTCATGGGGATTCGAACCGCCGACCTTCTGATCGGCAAGTCCTAGGCTGTGTGGTTTAAACCACAGCGCCACCGGTGTCCCCTTCTTGTGTTAGATGTGTCCAAATTTAATTTGGAGAAAGGGCCATCCCTCCACTCTCTAACTCCCTAACTTCTGATAGAGAACATAAAAAGTCACCCTAGTCAAACCATTGGTTCATCTAGCTCCAACTGTCTCCACTTACTGGCGGTGGCTTTCTGGGATGTCAGGGCAGGGTCCAATCCTTATCTCTGTATGTTTATATGAATATAGGTTACCATGAGGGAGTGCTCTTGCCTTCATGCTACCTTTGAAGGTGACTCGGAAACGAAAACTAATCCAGAATGCGGCTGTCAGACTGGTGACTGGGAGCGGCCACTGGGACTTTATAACTCTGGTCCTAAAGGATCTACATGGGCTCCCAGTATGTTTCTGAGCCCAGTTCAAGGTGTTGGTGCTGACCTTTAAAACCCTGAACGGCCTCAGCCCAGTATAACTGAAGGAGCGTCTCCACCCCCATCGTTCTGCCCAGACACTGAGGTACAGCGTCAAGGGCCTTCTGGCGGTTCCCTCACTGCGAAAAGCGAAGTTACAGGGAACCAGGCGGAGGGCCTTCTCGGTAGTGGCGCCTGCCCTATGGAACGCCTCCCATCAGATTTCAAGGAGATAAGCAACTATCTGACTTTTAGAAGACATCTGAATAATAATAATAATCATAACAATAATAATTTTTATTTATACCCTGCCCTCCCTGGCCCGAGCCAGGTTCAGGGGGCTAACACCAGTAAAATTACAGTAAAAACATAATAGGGGGGGGGAAACAATTTAAAATACAAGTTAAAATGCAATTTAAAATGCAGCTTATTTAAAAAGTAGCCCATAGATCAAAACCGTAGGCAGCCCTGTTTTGGGAAGTTTTTAATGTTAGATTTTTGTGTGTGTTTTAATATATTGTTGGAAGCCGCCAGGAGCAGCAACCCAATCAGATGAGCAGCATATATCAGTAGTCCCGTGAACTTCCTGAAAGAATCTGGCCACAGGATGCTAACCAGTGTCACACTCTAGCAGGGCTCCTCTTACGTTCTTCCCAGTGCTATTTTTCTAGAAAAAGAGGTGCCAGAGCTCACCACGAACTTATCCCTTGTTCTCTTAGAATGGCAACGGCACCCACCTGAGACGTACCATACCTGAGCTCCGGCTGGGGGAAAAAAATCCCTGGTTCTTACTCTGTTCTACCGAGTAGGATCCAGAAAAGGAAGCGATAGGTGGCAGGAGGTGGCAAAAGCTCAAATGTCCGTCAATTCCCCCCCTCCCATAGGCGATAAATCTGTACAGATAATCCCCTCCGAATGCCAAGCGGCAGCTGCTCCAGGCGCTGACAGCCCTTAGCCGCTTGACGGATGGGGCCAACCTTCGCTCGGGGAGAAACTCGACGCCATTGTTTTCCTAGAGACTGCCACCAACAATGCAGGGAATAGGGAGTGTGGGGCAGGCTGGCGGGGAACTGCATAACTTTCCCAGCTCTTCCCCGGCCATTAGCGGGAGAAGGCCGGTTGGGTTTCCACTTATCCCAAAGTCCCGCCTGTCAATCTTGGGTCAGATTTGAGGCAAAACCCTTTCCTAAGGCGCAAGTGACTCAAAGTTTCCAGTTGCATCCTTTGCAGGAGATAATCCACTTTTAAGGAGAATTTCTCGATGACCTGGGCAGGCAACGTTCTCTGTCCAGCTCCCCATTTACAGGAACTGCCTGATGCAAACCGGGGCCATCAGTTCATCTACCTCGATATTGTCAACAGCAGGCATGCTGGTTCCCAAGGGCCACATTCCCCTTATGGGGAACTTTCCAAGGGCCACATGCCGGCAGGGGGCAGGGCCAGAGGCAGAAGTAGGCCGGTTTGTACACATAGTCACACACCCCTCTCTGTCCTCTGTGTGGAAAAGCAGGATCGGAGTTCAAGGACATGTCCCAGCCAGGCAAAAATGCTCAGGGCAGGCGGGTGAAACAGGGCCAGATAGGGAGGCCTGGAGGGCCGCATTTGCCCCCCAGGCTTGTGATTCCCCACCCCTGGTCTACAAACTGGCACTGGCTGTCCCAGTCTTCAAATTGAGAGTCCCTGGAGATGACAGGGTTTGATCCTGCAAATGCTCTACTGCTGAGCTGCATCCCTTCCCGTTAGTTTAGGACAGAGATTATGAGAAAATGGGAAAGGAGCATCCCCAACCTGGTGCCCTCCAGACATTGCTGGACTCCTCAAAGATCGATGGATATGACAACAGACTCCATATGTTTCAGCCATGCAAAACTCAGAGGTACATATACACCTGCATGCCTCTGGGCAATTGGGAGCACTACCAGAGTTCAAGGACACGCTCCACCCAGGCTAAAACACTCAGGGAGGCTGCAGAGCTGAGCTCGTGAGGGTGCTATGGCCTGGGGAGTTTCCCGAGGGCCAGATGGAGTAGCCTGAAGGGCCACAGATGAGATTCCCCACCCCCTGCTCTAAAAGAAAGCGAAGGAGGCTCTCTTTGGCAAATACCTGCCTGCTTCTCTCGTCGGTTGCCACAGGCGAGCAGCTGTTGATGATACTAATAGTGTTCACAATGTTAGATGGTAAGTTAAGCACTGTGGGCAACCATGGAGCTGTGTTTGAGTTTTTAAGCAGAGCCATTGCTGGGGAAAGACCCAGCCAGGGACAGTTGGTTCTCCGGGTAGCTCCTGGCGTTGTGCAAAAGTCAGCAGCGGTTTGGTGAGCCTAACCGCAACGTTTGCTGGAAAAGATAAGGTTATTTTCAGAACCCGAGTGTTTCCTTTTCCCTCGCTCTCCGCTCCCCACACTTTCTGCCTTTCCTGTCAAGAGGCCGGGAAATGGGGGGGGGAGGGGGAGGTCAATCTCCTTGCCAGCTCATTTCGCACCCTTGCACTGTGTGGCTTCCGGGTCGATTTGTCCTCAGGGTGGAGATGGGCAAGCCTATCTATTTTGGTTCTTCTCCATTTCTCATTTTGCATATCTTATGCCTATTTCTCCACATTTCCACGTCAGTTAGCAATTTTTAAAAAGGAAAAACCAGCGTTTTAGTGTGCATTTCTCTTAAAATATGCATTTTTGTGAGCAATTTCCTATAATACACACATTTTGCCCAAAGCAATTTACCCCTAACATAACGGACATAAGAAGGGTCTCCCCTGCCCTCCTTTCCTAAGGTCCTTTAGCGTTCATCCCGATTTGGGGCCAGGCAGCTCTTCAAAATCAAGGACAGGGAAAGTTGGTGCCCATTGGAGCTGGTAGGGCAGGAGTCGGGGAGCCTGACAGTAGGTGGCGCCAGAGCCAATGACAGGCAGAGCCCACTAATTCTAACTTTGCCCCCATCCTTCTCCTCCCTGTGGAGCTCTGGAAGGAGCAACCCTGAGACTAAGAAAGAGGAGGAAAATGTCAGACAGGACCACCTCCCTCTCACCCTTGCTAGTAAGAAAGGGGCAGGTGGAGAGGGGCAGGCCAAGGGCAGAGTGAGGTTTATGGGGCAGTGCCCCATTCACCCCAGTGGCTCAGCCTCTGTTGAAACCACAGCTGTCAACTTACAGATTTGAAAATAAGGGACCAGCAGCCTCAAAAATAAGGGATCTGCTGCCAAAATAAGGGATTTTCAGAGCACAGGTATGTTCAACTTCTGAGCCCCTCCGAGCCAAAGGCAGAAAGCCCAGCCAGCAGCCAAACGAAGCCTCAAGCGTTGGTTCCCACAGCGCAGCAACCCAGCAAAGGGGATGCAGCAAGGAAAACCACCATCACCTCTCCGCTGGGAAGCGCTGAGCAAAGGCGAGTCCCCAGGCAACGCGGCCGATTTGATCGGTACAAGGCATGCAAGCTCCACCCCCAGTCGTCCTTAGACTCCTTATTGGGTGAGCAACGCAGCCAAGCAACACAGTTGGAGCTTCCCTCCTCCCTGGCCGGCAGGGAGGGAGGGAGAGGAGCTGCTACCTTTGATACCTGGGAAATTTAAGAGACATCATCAATAAGGGACAGCAGCGGGACACGGTGCTGGGATAAGGGAGTTTCCCGCCAAATAAGGGACGGTTGACAGCTATGGTTGAAACAGGGGACTGCTCTTTGCACAGCAGGACCCACAGTCATTCCAGCCACGTGTTTTGGCCCTGCGAAAGTGCTGGGTGAAAAAACAGTCCTGCTTAGGGAGCACAAATTCAGAGAGGGGCGTCCCTCCACCCCAGACCCATACATACATCAGCAGCCTTCTTCTCCGCCAGCTCCAGCTTCTCCTGCGCATCTTTGAGAGCCTCTGAATATTTGTCCAGCTCGTCCTCCGTCCCCTTCAGCTTCTTCTGCATGGCGGCTAATTCATCTTCCAGCTGCAAAAGGAAAGGGGAGGTAGCGTTTACCATGCGTCCGCAGTCCTTCTTGAGGCCTAGAACCTTAAACGCTAAGGAAGAAGGACCAGATCTGTCCCGTTTGGTTTCTCCCCATAATTAAGTTTATCCGCATTTCCGTGTCAGCCACAACAGCAGGAGCTTCGCTAACTGATTTAGCTGTGATTATTGCATTGCGAGGGGTTGGACTAGATGTCCCTTGGGGGTCCCTTCTAGCCCTACAGTTCTATGATTCTATGATTTCTGCAGATCAGGACTCCTGTGGAGGCGCAGCAGCTGGCCAGGCCAATTCATTTCTGATCAGCTGGCAATCTTCAGAAGACATCTAAGTTAGATTCAGAGAAAGTGGGTGTAGGATGTGTTTTTATTGTGTTTTTAATATTCTGTTGGGAGGCGCCCAGAGTGGCTGAGAAAATCTAGCCAGATGGGTTGGATATAATAAATAAATAAATTATTATTATTATTATTATTATTATTATTATTATTATTATTATTATTATTATTATTTTATTTTCATTTAACCTTGCAGCCAGCACACTCCCTCCCATGGTTTGGGAAGTGGTGTGTACATATTATTTTAGCCACAGAATCCACTCCTATCCCGTATCTATCCTGTCGTTTCTAAGAAAAAGCTGTTTTTGGATGCTTTCCCTGCCAAATCAGCTCCGATCCAAATTGACCGGGGAGGGTGAGGGATGACCTAAGCTGAGTTTTAAAAACGGCAATACAAGGGTCCTGGGTTCAATCGACACTTATTGAGAAGGCTTATTGCCTGAAGCCCTTGAGGCTGCCGGTCAGTGCATGCAGTACTGAGCTAGATAGACCAGTCAGCGACTCAGTGTCATGGCTTCCGCCCAAAGCACTGAGAGTTGTTAGCAGAAGGCTCATCAGAGAACTACAATTCCCAGAGTTCCCTCAGTAAATGACCATTCCCAGGATCCTTTGCAGGGAGGGAGCCATGTCTGTTAAGGGCGCTGAGAGCTGTTAGGAGACTCATTCCCATCCCAGAGCTACAATTCCAGAGTAATTTAACAACCAAGCCCTCTTCCCAAGGAACTCTGGGAATTGTAGATCCGGGAGGGGAATAGGGCATGCCCTCACAACTCTCTGCGCCCTTAGCAAACTACAGTTCTTGGGCTGTTTAAGGCACAGTAAGCCCGCAATTCACGCGGGAGTTACGTCCTGGGAATCGTGCTAAAGCCAAAATCGCATATAGTCAGAACAAATTGAGATTAATGGCGGGTAAGATTGCCAAAGTCTTCTTTCCCCCGGGTGCCTGCCCGCTTTCTGCCCCTTTTAAAAATTAAAATTAAAAAAACGGTTTGTCTTCCATGCACGTAAAACTGAACGCGTGCAAGTTGAATGTGTGTTTGTTGTGTGCTTACTGTACAGTAGTACCTCGGGTTAAGTACTTAATTCGTTCCGGAGGTCCATTCTTAACCTGAAACTGCTCTTAACCTGAAGCGCCACTTTAGCTAATGGGGCCTCCTGCTGCTGCTGCGCCGTCAGAGCACGATTCCTGTTCTCATCCTGAAGCAAAGTTCTTAACCTGAAGCACTTTTTCTGGGTGAGCGGAGTATGTAACCTGAAGCGTATGTAACCCGAGGTACCACTGTAGTGCAATACTGCTTTGCTTACCAGTTATTTACTTACCTGTTGATTCACCTCATTTCTGCCCCACCTTTCCCTACAAGAAGCTTGAGGTGCCACACGTGGTACTGCTCCTCCTCAGCCAACCCCCACAACAACCCTGCAAGGTGGGTCAGGCTGCAAGCGAGCAGTAAGCCCCGAGCTCACAACCAGCGTGCTCCACGGCTAATAATAATAATAATAATAATATATTATTATTTATACCCCACCCATCTGGCTGGGTTTCCCTAGCCACTCTGGGCGACTTGCAACACAATATTAAAATGCAGTAATGCATCAAACATTAAAAGCTACCCTAGACAGGGCTGCCTTCAGATGTCGTCTAAAAGTCTGGTAGTTGTTGTTCTCTTTGACATCTGGTGGGAGGGCGTTCCACAGGGCAGGTGCCACCACCGAGAAGGCCCTCTGCCTGGTTCCCTGTAACTTGGTTTCTCGCAGCGAGGGAACCGCCAGAAGGCCCTCAGCGCTGGACCTCAGTGTCCGGGCAGAACGATGGGGGTGGAGACACTCCTTCAGATATACTGGCCAAATGGGGTATTCGAACCCTGGTCTAACCCAGGTTCCGGTCCGACCCTCTAACCACTACACGACACTTTAAATGTCCAGCACTGTGTTCCTTTCAGAGGGTTCTGCGGCCAAACAGAGTGGAAGGGACTTTATACAATAATTTCCAGTTCGGGTGTTCCTCTCTCCCTCTCTACCCCCGCCTCCCCGCCATAGTTCCTCATCGCCTTACAAGGATACCATGAGAGGCTTCTCAAAGCGCAGATAGATTCCCCATCTCTAAATTCCCTTTGTTCTTCCAGCCTGAATAGACATGAAACATAACTTGATCTCTTCTGCCCTGCCTCCAGGCAAGGTCAAAACAACACGCAATCTCCGGCATCCTAGACATTCCTCCTCCCGACAAAACCCTTTTCTTCCCCCCCATTTTGTCTTCAGTCTAACCTGGGCATGTAGGAACACAAGTCCTTATTTTAACAGACGTTTGCTCCGGATGGGACTGCCCGATAGCAGAGCCGGCTGCATCGCAAACCAGCTTGAGCAACCTACTCGCATATGCAGCACACATTGAAAGAGCTCGTATTCTGCTTTAAAGGTCAATGGCTTCCTTCAAAGAATCCTGGGAACCGTAGATTGTTAAGGGTCTCCTAACCCCTCTCAGCTCTCTTAACAAACTACAGTTCCCAGGATTCTTGGGGTGGGGGGGAAGCCACAGCTCGTCAAGTACATAGCTGTCAACTTTCAGATTTGAAAATACAGTGGTATCTCGGGTTACATACGCTTCAGGTTACAGACTCCGCTAACCCAGAAATAATGCTTCAGGTTAAGAATTTTGCTTCAGGATGAGAACAGAAATTGTGCTCCGGCGGCAGCGGGAGGCCCCATTAGCTAAAGTGGTGCTTCAGGTTAAGAGCAGTTTCAGGTTAAGAACGGACCTCCGGAACAAATTAAGTACTTAACCCAAGGTACCACTGTAAGGTATCAGCAGCCTCACATGTCCCGGGGACAGTCTACGGGATATCTAACAATCCGGGATAGCAGCGGGAAACGGCGCTGGAATAAGGGAAATTCCCGCAAAAAAAGGGAAGGTTGATAGCTATGCTCAAGTATTATAAGAGTGCTTTTAAATGTATGGTTTGTGTGTGACCTGAATATTTACAGGCCAGTTTTTTAAAAAGTAGGCAGATTTGTGGATGTGTAACTGGTGCTGATTCGCCTGTGTGGCTAAGAGAGAACCTCCATGTCCAGCGGCACTCTATCTTGTAATGCCAGAGTTGGAGATGGGGAAGCTTTTGGGCCTTCTGGATGTGGCCACCGGGGTCTCGTTGCAAGAGGATGGCAAGGAGGTGAAAACATGGAAGAAAAAGGGGAGTGGGACAGGGAGAAAGAATAGCAGAATCACAGAATGGCAGATTGGAAGGCAGATTTGGAAGGGTCATCTAGTCCAACACACACACCCCGCAGGATATTACATGTTACAGTTTCCTAATTGAGAAAAAAAAAGTATTTTGCTAGCGGTAGGGTTGGAATAGGGGATCGAGGCCCTAAGATGGTCATACAGTGGTACCTCAGGTTACATACTCTTCAGGTTACATACGCTTCAGGTTACAGACTCCGCTAACCCAGAAATAGTGCTTCAGGTTAAGAACTTTGATTCAGGATGAGAACAGAAATCGTTCGGTGGCGGCGCGGCAGCAGCAGGAGGCCCCATTAGCTAAAGTGGTGCTTCAGGTTAAGAACAGTTTCAGGTTAAGAACAGACCTCCGGAACGAATTAAGTACTTAACCCGAGGTACCACTGTATTTGTCTTTCTGTATTTTCTAAGCTCAACACCACGTTACTCCCTTTCCTTCCAAAGGGTTAGCTTGCACACCTTAGAGAATGAAGCCTGGATGAAAACAAAATGACTCAGGGAGATGCAGGAATCTTTTGCCCAATGCGGGGCCCGAACCCACACAACCCCTGAGATTAAGAGCCCCGTGCTCTGCCGACTGAGCTATGAGCTGTGAGAGAGAGATGGTTTCTCAGAGAGAGAGAGGGCAGTGGCAGAGTGGATGGAGAGAACCATTCACTTCAATGGTTTTACTCTGAGATGGAGTAGTCTGGGATGCAACGCAGAACTTCCAGCTACAGTGGCAGTCTACCTTTCCATCCTAGATTCGGAGAGCAAGCCGCCTGGAGGGGCTGTTGCTCTCATGCCCCACTTGTGGGCTGCCTGGAGGCATCTGATTGGCGGATGTGTAGGAGGGGTGCAGGATGCTTTGGTTTGGCACACACACCGGACGCTCTTCTGTTCAAACCCAGCTCCCTGGTGTGTGTGATGGGGAATCTCAGTCCTGTCTGGAAACGCAGAATATAATACGCCCATCCTCTCTCCCCTATTGTCAGCTGTTTGGTCACCCTGAAGCCATCCTGATCACGGGGCAGGCAGGCAGGCACCAATTTCACCCACCCAGCCCTTCCTTCCTTTGTTTGCCAAAACTTTGTCAAGCGTAAGGAATGTGAAACTGGAACTCTCTGGAGAAAGGAGCCAAGCCGGTCCGAGATTCTTTCTGCCCTCCATCATCCTCACCTTCTTTCTCTGTTCCTATAAACTCATCAAAAAAACCACCGACGCAGGTGGGGAGAGGTGAGTGCGAAGGTTTAGTCTGTGCTGGGGGTTAACCATTGCAACTCACTGCCTCTCAGCCTAACCTACCTCACAGGGTTATTGTTAAATGTGGAAGGCAATACCACCTTGAGCTCCTTGGAGAAACAGGTGGGATATATAGATGCAAGAAATAAATAATATACGTATGCAGAGGTCTCTACTGCTGAGCAATGAGGACTCCCTGCAACTGTTTTCAGTTCAGGAATTTGGCTTTGAGGGTCTTTTCAGTGGACGGTCGGTCAGATCTCTGAACATACACAGAGTGCATTTCCCCCATGCTGCTGATCAAGTTGTGGGCACACAGTGGCTGATCCCTCTGACACACACAGGGAGGTGAGCTCTGAGTTGTGCTAACTCAAAGGGAAAGGCCCTCTGAACATATGCAGAGTGCATTTCTCTTGCCGGTGGGTAACCACCATCAGAGCCAACCTGGAATTAAGGGGAGGGGACCTCAGGCAAACATTAAATGGACAAGCACTCTGCACATGCTCAGGGGCTCCTCTGCAGAGCTTAGTTCACAAGATCCGGGATGGAACTCTGCAGTTTAAAAGGAATGCTGGAGGCTTAGTTGTCAATACGACCTTGTGGTCCAATCTCAGGCAGAAATTGTAGCCAATGACAGCCCTACACAGAGTAGACCCATTGATATAAATAGCCATGATCACTAAGACCATTCATTTCTCTGTGTGGGTTGCCTTTTCAGCAGAATTTTTTAGGTCCCACTTTCCATAAATCCCATATTTATGAAAACCAAATAAGAAATTGATGCTTTGATGGTAGAGAGAGAACAGCCCAATTTTTATATTTTATTTTTTTGGAGCCAATGCAAAAGCTGGTGTTGTTGGATGCCAGGGTCTATCAGCTGCGGTGGCCAACAGTCAGGGATGATGGGATTTGTAGTTCAGCAACATCTGGAGGGCCGCAGGATCCCCACTTGCAGACCAACCCTGTTCCAACCCATCAGGGACCACATGTGAAATGCAGCTCCAGAGATATAAAGCGTGGATGGGGAGTCCGTATCACTCCAGATGTTTCTGGACTCCAGCTCCCATCAGCACCAGACACCATCGAATCACAGAAGTCGGAAGGGACCACAAGGATCGTCTAGAGCAGTGTTTCCCAACTTTGGGTCTCCAGCTGTTTTTGGACTACAGTTCCCATCATCCCTCACCACTGGTCTTGCCAGCTAGGGATGATGGGAGTTGTAGTCCAAAAACAGCTGGAGACTCAAGGTTGGGAAACACTGGTCTAGAGCAGGCGTGGCTAAACTTGGCGCTCCAGATGTTTCAGAACTACAACTCCCATCATCCCTAGCTAACAGGACCAGCGGTCGGGGGTGATGGGAACTGTAGTCCCCAAACATCTGGAGGGCCGAGTTTGGCCATGCCTGATCTAGAGTGACTGGGGGGGGGCGGAAACAGAAACCAGACCAGTTGACTCGAGGGTATCCGTGACGAGCTAAGGCAGAATTCGAATCCAGGACCCTACCACAAAGCTCCTCCCTGCCCCCCAGCACACACACAGCCGAGCCCAGCGGCTGCCCACCTGCTTGCTCCTCTCTTCCGCCTGCTTCTGCTCTGCTTCGGCCTGCTCCGCCCGGTCCAGGGCGTTCTCCTTGTCCAGTTTGAGCATCTGCATCTTCTTCTTGATGGCTTCCATGGCGGCAGTCGGTGGAGGGGAGAGCTGTCCGTGCGAGTAGGAATGGAGAGAGCGCCAAGAGGAACTGGCTGGCACGAAGCAGACCCGGGGGGCACCCTGAGCGAACCTCGGCGCTGCCTTTGAAAGCCTGCTCCCTCTCCTCCCTGCCCCTCGGCCCTTTATAGTCGTCCTCCCTGCCAGCTGGCCGGGAGGTGGGGCAAGGGGACCTGTGGCTTTCTAGGGCTTGCTTCAATTGGGTCCAAAATAACCCCCCGTCCATTGCCCTGGCACTGCCTTGCGGTGGTGGCAGTGCTGGGGAGAAGACCTGGGACCTTTTATTTTTTATTTTTTGCTTCGTGATGAGCTGTGGCCATATTTGGCCTCCCTAGGGGAACAGCTGAGTACCACTAATAGAAACCCCCAAAAGTGGCAGAAGAAGGGGAGGGGGTTGAATGCTGCTTTGTTCCAGCAAAGAGGACGCCCGCCTCCCCGTCACTCACCCACCCTCTTCCTTTAGCTTTTCTATATATGTGTGTGTGTGTGTGTGTGTGTGTGTGTGTGTGTATATATATATGCTTTCGTAGATTTTCACGGGTACAGGAATGCAGGTTTTGGTGTCCTCGGGTGTCTTCCCGTGTAAAAGTTGGGGTGTCTAGGCGACGTTTCGACGAGGTCTCACTCGTCATCTTCAGGCTGGTGCTTTCGGCTTCTTGTTACTGGAACAGAGCAGGATCTCAGTGTTTGAGTTCCTATAAATACTGTTGAGGGGGTGTGGTGTATAGCCTCCAATGTTCTGGGCAGAGAGGAAGTTCCCAGGCTAGTGTGCCTTTTCTTCTTTTGTTCCTTAATTACTTGAGGGATATCTTGAGTGATTTCTTGAGTGATATCCTGAGTACCACTTAGGTGGGTCATTAGGTGTGGATTAGTTGCTAAAGTCTTTGTGTCTTGACCTCTTGAACTTTGTGAAGAGTTTTTCTGAGAAGATGGCTGTACTGCACTTAGTTGTGCTCTGGCTTGGCTTCGTGTATAGGGGCGAGCTGTGGTTTTGTGGCCTGTGTCAGCCAGATCTGTGTAGGGATTGCAGGGGGGTGCAGCATCCGGAGGTGCCACCATGGTTTGGCTACTGGATGGTGTCTGTAATTTATCTGTGGAGAGGGTCTGGGTTTGGGTCTGGTGTGGTTGATTGGTGATGGCGTTCTGTGTGCCTCTGGATCTGGTGTCAGTTTTTGTGGGGAGGGCTAATTTTCAGATGTCTGGCAAGCGGGATGTGTCGTCACGCTTGTTCATGTTGTGAGGGTGTTTCTCTATCTCGATGGCTTCCATGATTATTCTCTTGTGGTGATGTTCCATGTTAAAGAGCAATTTGGAATCTGCAAAATTAATTTCGTGTCCTGTTTCTTTCATGTGTTGGAAAAGAGAGGAAGTTTTTTCTTCTTTTTTGACGGCATTCTTGTGTTCTGCGATACGTGCATTTATTCGTCTGTTTGTTTGTCCAATGTACGTGGCTGGGCAGACTTTGCAGGGTATTTCATAGACCCCTTGGTTTTCCAACTGGATTTTATCCTTGGGGTTTCTGAGGATATTGGCTATTTTTTGGATGGTGCAAAAGGCTGTTTTGATATTGTGTTTATGGAGGATTTTGCTAATTTTATCTGTAGTGCCCTTGATATAAGGAAGGAGGGCCATGCCATTGTTTTCTTCTGTGTCTTGGTTTTTGGGGGGTGTTTCTTTTTGGATTAGCTTCGTAACCCTGTTTTGCTGGTATCCATTGGCAATTAACACATTTGAGAGATTCTGTAACTCAGTTGTCAAGTGGTCTTTGTCAGCCAGGCGTTTGGTTCTGGAGATGAGAGTCTTGGCTACGGAGTTTATTTGTGCAGGGTGGTGGTGTGATTGTGCATGTAAGTAGCGGTTGGTGTGTGTTTTTTTCCGGTAGATAGTGTGTCCTAGGGAGCCATCAGGTTTTTTGTAGATTAGGACGTCAAGGAAGGGAAGTTGGTTGTTGGCTTCTATTTCCATAGTGAATTGTATTTTGGGGTGTAGGCTGTTCCACCTATCTGGAAAATTTTGGGGTGTAGGCTGTTCCACCTATCTGGAAAAAACCACCAAATCCAAAATAAAAGCCTCTCCTATCAGTGAAGAAATCCAGCTAAGAATCATCCCCAGAGAAAAATCATCCAGATGCCCCAAACTCTACGGCCTCCCCAAGATACACAAAGAAGGAACACCACTCAGACCAATAGTCAGCTCCATAGGCTCACCTCTACAAAATCTCGCTAAATTTCTCGCCAAGCAACTTCAGCCCTATGCAGAATCCATCTCTTCACACGTTCCAAACTCCTTCCAGTTCATAGAAACAATAAAGAAGCAAAACCTACATCCTAATGACCTACTTGTGAGCTTCGATGTTGTATCTCTCTTCACACAAGTGCCCATTAATGAAGCCTTGACAGCCATTCAAAACAAATACAATCCCCCCGAATACATCTTGGACCTGACCAACCACTGCCTAACCAACACGTACTTCATCCACAATGGACAAAGATACAAACAGATAGAAGGAGCACCTATGGGATCACCCCTCTCACCGGTCATCGCAAACCTGTACATGGAACACTTTGAAACCAATGCTTTAGACAAGTCAGAACACAAACCCAAACTTTGGCTCAGATATGTTGACGACACCTTTGTAATTTGGCCACACGGGAAGGAAAAACTGGATAGCTTCCTCACACATCTCAACAGCCTACACCCCAAAATACAATTCACTATGGAAATAGAAGCCAACAACCAACTTCCCTTCCTTGACGTCCTAATCTACAAAAAACCTGATGGCTCCCTAGGACACACTATCTACCGGAAAAAAACACACACCAACCGCTACTTACATGCACAATCACACCACCACCCTGCACAAATAAACTCCGTAGCCAAGACTCTCATCTCCAGAACCAAACGCCTGGCTGACAAAGACCACTTGACAACTGAGTTACAGAATCTCTCAAATGTGTTAATTGCCAATGGATACCAGCAAAACAGGGTTACGAAGCTAATCCAAAAAGAAACACCCCCCAAAAACCAAGACACAGAAGAAAACAATGGCATGGCCCTCCTTCCTTATATCAAGGGCACTACAGATAAAATTAGCAAAATCCTCCATAAACACAATATCAAAACAGCCTTTTGCACCAACCAAAAAATAGCCAATATCCTCAGAAACCCCAAGGATAAAATCCAGTTGGAAAACCAAGGGGTCTATGAAATACCCTGCAAAGTCTGCCCAGCCACGTACATTGGACAAACAAACAGACGAATAAATGCACGTATCGCAGAACACAAGAATGCCGTCAAAAAAGAAGAAAAAACTTCCTCTCTTTTCCAACACATGAAAGAAACAGGACACGAAATTAATTTTGCAGATTCCAAATTGCTCTTTAACATGGAACATCACCACAAGAGAATAATCATGGAAGCCATCGAGATAGAGAAACACCCTCACAACATGAACAAGCGTGACGACACATCCCGCTTGCCAGACATCTGGAAATTAGCCCTCCCCACAAAAACTGACACCAGATCCAGAGGCACACAGAACGCCATCACCAATCAACCACACCAGACCCAAACCCAGACCCTCTCCACAGATAAATTACAGACACCATCCAGTAGCCAAACCATGGTGGCACCTCCGGATGCTGCACCCCCCTGCAATCCCTACACAGATCTGGCTGACACAGGCCACAAAACCACAGCTCGCCCCTATACACGAAGCCAAGCCAGAGCACAACTAAGTGCAGTACAGCCATCTTCTCAGAAAAACTCTTCACAAAGTTCAAGAGGTCAAGACACAAAGACTTTAGCAACTAATCCACACCTAATGACCCACCTAAGTGGTACTCAGGATATCACTCAAGAAATCACTCAAGATATCCCTCAAGTAATTAAGGAACAAAAGAAGAAAAGGCACACTAGCCTGGGAACTTCCTCTCTGCCCAGAACATTGGAGGCTATACACCACACCCCCTCAACAGTATTTATAGGAACTCAAACACTGAGATCCTGCTCTGTTCCAGTAACAAGAAGCCGAAAGCACCAGCCTGAAGATGACGAGTGAGACCTCGTCGAAACGTCGCCTAGACACCCCAACTTTTACACGGGAAGACACCCGAGGACACCAAAACCTGCATATATATATATATATATATATATATATATATATATATATATATAATATACAGTGGTACCTCAGGTTACATACGCTTCAGGTTACAGACTCCACTAACCCATAAATAGTGCTTCAGGTTAAGAACTTTGCTTCAGGATAAGAACAGAAATCGTGCTCTGGCGGCGCGGCAGCAACGGGAGACCCCATTAGCTAAAGTGGTGCTTCAGGTTAAGAACGGACCTCCAGAATGAATTAAGTACTTAACCCGAGGTACCACTGTATATATCAAAATTATTAGTTTTTTAACGTATCATTTTCAACAGTAATTACCGTATTTTTCACTTTATAAGACGCACCAGACCACAAGACGCACCTAATTTTTGGAGGAGGAAAACAAGGAAAAAAATATTCTGAATCTCAGAGGCCAGAACAGCAAGAGGGATCGCTGCGCAGTGAAAGCAGCAATCCCTCCTGCTGTTCTGGCTTCTGGGATAGCTGCGCAGCCTGCATTCACTTCATAAGACGCACACACATTTCCCCTTACTTTTTATGAGGGAAAACGTGCGTCTTATAGAGCGAAGAATACGGTAAACATACTTTTACATCTTATTCAATTTTTTTTACTTCCATCAATCCTGTCTGAAAATGTTTTCCAATCTAATCTCTCAGTATGCCTTTCTTATTTTCCCTATTACATTTCAAACTCATAACCAATATCTCTATCTCTTTCTACTTTGTAACACTTCGTATTTCTCTTTACTAAACTTCTTGTAGCCCTACTAGCGTAATTTGTTGATTACAGCCGCTCTTCAAGTAATTCATATACTTCTTCCAATCTTCTGTAAATCTCTGGTCCCGCAGGTCTGAGATAAAGCCTTCCTTTAGCTTTTCATGCAGGTGCAAGCAAAGGCTTGCATCTGCAGGATGAGTGCGATAGACGAGGACTGACCGGTGCCGGACGACCAGCCTAGGATGCCTGGGTCCTCTTGTCGCTTGTCCCCCGCAAGGCAGTGAGGTCATAAACCAAGGATGGAAGCTTTAAAGCACAAGGGAAACCCCCTGGAAGGGATCAAGTCAAGTTTTCCTGGATCAGGCCAATGGCCCACCTGGTATCCTGTTCTCGAAGTACCCAACAGGAAACCTGCAGGCAGGATCCAAGCACAAACGCCATGAGGAGGCAAACTAAGGCCCGGGGGCTGGATCTGGTCCAATCGCCTTCTAAATCTGGCCTGCGAACGGTCCAGGAATCAGCATGTTTTTACATGAGTAGAATATGTCCTTTTATTTAAAATGCATCTCTGGGTTACTTGTGGGGCCTGCCTGGTGTTTTTACATGAGTAGAATATGTCCTTTTATTTAAAATGCATCTCTGGGTTATTTGTGGGGCGTAGGAATTCGTTCATCATTATTTTTTTCAAAATATAGTCCGGCCCCCCACAAGGTCTGAGGGACAGTGGACCGGCCCCCTGCTGAAAAAGTCCGCTGACCCCTGTCAAATGCCCTTTCCCCTCCTGTGATTTCCAGCAACTGGTATTCAGAAACCTCTCTCTAAGTTACCAGGATCATTCCCCATCCCTAGTGGAAAAGAAGAAGCACTGAGCATACTGTTGGTGGGTTTTCGCCAACTCAGTTCTGAGAGTGTGTGGTGTGGTGTAGCGGTTAGAGTGTTGGATTAGGGCCTGGGGAAGAGCAAGTTTCGAATCCCTCCACCCCCAGAATTGTGGCCACAAAGCTGTCATTGGTTGCCACCTTGAGCCAGAATCACAGAATCATAGGGTCCACGTGGGTCATCTACTTGAACCTCCTGCAATGAAGGAATCTTTCGCCTAACAAGGGGCTCAGGACCCTGAGATTTGGGACTCAGCTATACCGCTGCAAATATAACGTTTTAAGGGCATAAGTGCATTCTACAAATGTGACACTAGATGGCGCTGGTAAGCTAATGGCAAATTCCATATATATTTTAAAACATTTTTAAAAAGCATTTTCACAGCGGTTTGGTTTTTTTAATATGAGCTATCCACAGTCGCTGCCTCTCAACATCACCTTACTTGTAGGGTTGTTGCGTGGATTAACTGAGGAGGGGAAGAACCATGTACGCCGTCTTGGAGAAAAAGGCAGGCTAGGAAAGCAATAAAGAAATCAAATAAATAACAGAACAGTGTTTGTCCTGTTCATTAAGTTTACTCTTCGTAGGCTACAGCCCAAGCGCTGCAGCGAGATCAATGACTCACACCTGGCAAAGGGGCTTGAAAGAGCAACGCCAGGAAATCCTAAGGACCAGAAACTTGACTTTTTGGAATCTGGGAGTGCCTAGTTAGGATGTCATAATCCTCAGGGGCAGTTTCCGAGTCCCTAGAAATGTGGGATTTGATGTGCCTGGTCTCCCTCACACAAGCCTGCTTGAATCCTAAGTCGATGTGCTGTCCATTTTTTTCAACAGCTGGAGAGGAGACCATCTCTGAGCATGTGCTGAGTGCCCTTCCCTACCAGCAGGTGACCACAGCCATATCTGCACACATCTGGAACTAGGTAAATGTAAAGGGACCCCCGACCATTAGGTCCAGTCGTGACCGACTCTGGGGTTGCGGCGCTCATCTCGCTTTATTGGTCGAGGGAGCCGGCGTAAAGCTTCCGGGTCATGTGCCCAGCATGACTAAGCCGCTTCTGGCGAACCAGAGCAGCGCACGGAAACACCGTTTACCTTCCCGCCGGAGCGGTACCTATTTATCCACTTGCACTTTGACGTGCTTTTGAACTGCTAGGTTGGCAGGAGCAGGGACTGAGCAACGGGAGCTCACCCCGTCGCGGGGATTCGAGCTGCCAACCTTCTGATCGGCAAGCTCTAGGCTCTGTGGTTTAACCCACAGCACCAGCCGCATTCATCTGGATCTAAGTACATAGTAAAAGCCTGTTCTCACAGATGGCCCCAGGATGCTTGCAAGCAGAAACTGAGCACAAGAAAAACTATTACAGTATTCGGTGCAAATTCATGCTAATAAATACATTTTTGTACTCCCTTTCCTCCTAGTGCAGGCACCCCCAAACTTGGCCATCCAGATGTTTTTTGGGAATACAATTCCCATCGTCCCTAACCACTGGTCCTGTTAGCTAGGGATGATGGGAGTTGGAGTCCCAAAACATCTCAAGGGCCGAGTTTGTGGATGCCTGTCCTAGTGCATAGAGAAAGTGGATAGCAAGACGCTTCTCTCTCTCTCTACGCTAGAATTTGAGAAGCTGAATGCTGGAAGATTCAGGGCAGATAAGATAAAGCCCTTCTTTGTTAAACTTTGGAACTCACTCCCACTGGAGGCAGAGATGGCTGCCAACTTGGGAGGCTATAAAAAGAGGACTGGACAAATTCATGGAAGAAAAGGCTATTGGTGGCTACTAGCGATGTTTCTGAATACCAGAAGCCACAGGAGGGGGTTGGATCCTGCTGGCAGGTTTTCCATCTGAGACCAGGATGCTAGGGTCTGATCCAGCCAGGCTCTTCTCGTGTTCTGATGTAACCTCTGTGTAAGCCTGATGTGAGAAGACTGAAATACCGTATTTTTCGTTCTATAAGACGCACCAAACCATAAGACGCACCTAGTTTTTGGAGGAGGAAAAGAAGAAAAGAAATATTCTGAATCCCAGAAGCCAGAACAGCAAGAGGGATCTGGCTTCTGGGATAGCCTCTTGCTGTCCTGGCTTATGGGATAGCTGCGCACAGCCTCTCCCGGGCAGGGGGCTGAAGGCTCCCTCAAGAACCATGCTGCCTTTAAAGAGCGCACGGAACGTGTGTGCGGCTCTTGGGGGCTTTTCCTTCCCTAAGGAAGAGGGAGGAATAGGCAGTGGGTTGGTCGAGTTGTATTGTGAGAGAGTGAGAGGAATTGTTAGGTGGAGTCAGATAGCTAGCTGGAATAATCAGTTTGGAGTTGCTAGAAACGTATAGGACAGCAAAGGAACTAAGTTTAAGAAACTGACAAGAAAAATTAACTGAAACCATAAGCTCGTTCTGCATTTTTAAATAAACTTGATTATTTGTTAATGCTAACAACTGTCTGGTCTCCATGTGTCCCTGTGAGAAATGGGGTGGTGGCAGCGAAGAAAGCAATCACAGTGGTGGCACAGGGTCATAGAATCATAGAATCCTAGAGTTGGAAGAGACCACAAGGGCCATCGAGTCCAACCCCCTGCCAAGCAGGAAACACCATCAGAGCACTCCTGACATATGGTTGTCAAGCCTCTGCTTAAAATCCTCCAAAGAAGGAGACTCCACCACAATCCTTGGCAGCAAATTCCACTGTCCAACAGCTCTTACTGTCAGGAGGTTCTTCCTAATGTTTAGGTGGAATCTTCTTTCTTGTAGTTTGGATCCATTGCTCCGTGTCTGCTTCTCTGGAGCAGCAGAAAACAACCTTTCTCCCTCCTCTATGTGACATCCTTTTATATATTTGAACATGGCTATCATATCACCCCTTAACCTCCTCTTCTCCAGGCTAAACATGCCCAGCTCCCCTAGCCGTCCCTCATAAGGCATCGTTTCCAGGCCTTTGACCATTTTGGTTGCCCTCCTCTGGACACGTTCCAGTTTGTCAGTGTCCTTCTTGAACTGTGGTGCCCAGAACTGGACACAGTACTCCAGGTGAGGTCTGACCAGAGCAGAATACAGTGGCACTATTACTTCCCTTGATCTAGATGCTATACTCCTATTGATGCAGCCCAGATGCAGCAGGGTCATTAGACCGTCAAAGGTCCGGGGGCCCTGTGTGATCGCCACAAAGGAAAAGCCTCCAAGAGCCACATACACGCTCCACGCGGCTCTTTAAAGGGAGCGCTGAGCAGAGCCTCCCGCCTGCATTCACTCCATAAGACACACACACATTTCCCCTTACTTTTTAGGAGGGCGAAAGTGTGTCTTATAGAGCGAAAAATACGGTGAATGCTCAATAATCTTAATGTCATTTGGAGGGGCCCCAATTCCTGCACCCCTAGCCTTGAAGTGGTACAGTCCGCTCAGGACCGTTCCCCTTGCTCCCCAGCCTTGTTCTCCTGCCTCTGTCTCTTCACGCTGAGGCTGCAAGCCCGGGCTGGTAAGGTCAGCAGCCAGCAGCAATGTCCCCAGTGCCCAAACCTCCGCCGCCCACCAGATCTTGTTCCCGGTCTTTTGTCCTGCTGATATGCTATCCTCTTTCTTTAAATAGCCCCGGAACAATTCCTCACCGTTCACCGCCCTCTGTGCCCAGCAAGCGAGGCTGCGGGGAGCCGAGCAGCTCTGTCACTTTTTATTCAAGGCTGCCGCTCGCATTCTGTTATTCAATCCCGGCACCGACAGGTGGTGAGATGCCAACCTTTCTTGTGTCCCCAAAATGCCCCCGCTTGCTTAGACAATGCCCTGGCTGCCACGGGTAATGGATGCCCTCTTCAGCCTGCAACCTAAACCTCAGCAAGGGGGCAGGCGTCATTAAGATGGTCAAAGGTGTTGCTATTCACCAGGGCCAAATCATATTTAAGTTGCTAGTCCTCAGTGTCTCCGAATTAATTTCTTCTTCCTGTTCCACTTCTCCTGTGGGCTCTGGCCACCCAAATTCCTATGAAGTACTTTACCCATTGCTCCCTTCGGGAAGCCTCATCCCTCCCAGTACCTCCCTCCTTGCAGTGTAGGCAATCAATTTATTATACCAGGGGCAATCTCTGTTTTCTGATACCTGCTTAAAGGTAAAGGGGTAAAGGGACCCCTGACCATTAGGTCCAGTCATGACCGACTCTGGGCTTGCGGCGCTCATCTCGCTTTATTGGCCGAGGGAGCCGGCGTTCAGCTTCCGGGTCATGTGGCTAGCATGACGAAGCTGCTTCTGGCGAACCAGAGCAGCGCAGGAAAGGCCGTTTACCTTCCCGCCGGAGTGGTACCTATTTATCTACTTGCACTTTGACGTGCTTTTGAACTGCTAGGTTGGCAGGCCAGGGACTGAGCAACGGGAGCTCACCCCATCACGGGGATTCGAACCGCTGACCTTCTGATCGGCAAGCCCCAGGCTCTGTGGTTTAACCCACAGCCCACCCATGTCCCATACCCGCTTCAAAACAAACAAAAACAGGAGATTTTCGCAAAGTTCACATATGCTGATATATATCTATAGGTGCAACTTTCAGAAAAAAATGCTATCATTTCAATAGGAATATAGTGGGAAGATGATGAGCAGGTGACCTCAAGGCAACTTCAAGGCTCTCTCCTCCACATTCCTAGGGCTCTGTCTTTTTAAACCACATTTGGATAGGCAGCCCTTTAAACAGAGAGCTGTCCTCTGAAACCCCTTGTAAGGGGAACTTACAATCAAATACTGTTCAGAGTGTTCAGGGTGCCAGCCAGCCAGCAGGCTACTCAATTCCTTCCCTACCCCATTTTCCACAGCGGAACTTGCAATCAAACATTGCAGTGCAGAGTGTATCTTTTCAGAGTTCCAATCTGCCGGCCATGCTCTCCTCTGGCCGACTCCATTACATGTCCTTCCTTAAAAAATAATATTATTTTTCCTTTTAAAAAACAACGACAAAAAAGATTGTTTCCCCCCCAATTGACCCCCAGAAGAGGATGGGAGCAAAACTTCAATTGCTGGGCTCAGCCTGCTATTTGCTCTGGCACCACCTGCTGTTGAACTCCCTGTATTCTGTCCTATCCAACCCAATGGGGGATAATCGGTTAAGCCCAAGGAAAGGGAGAGCAACCAAGAAGCCGAAGGGGAAGACATCAGGATCGCCTGTGTGTTGGTCCAAGCTGCGGCTCCAATGGGTGTCGAAACAACCCTGGCGCTGTAAGAATATGTTTGATATTTAGTTGGTTTCCCAGTAGAACAACCTAATATCAAACATATCAGACAGAAGCAGGGGAGGCAGGTGGGTCCCCGGCTGAGACGACGGGCCCCTGAACGACGTCACTGGGGTGCGGAGAGGTCTGCAGAAGGAGACAGAAAAAAAAATGTGCATCAGAGTCACACCATGCAGTAATTTCTCTCAGGGTTGTGGGTTCGAGTTGCCAACATTAGACAAAAGAGTCCTGCATTTGCATGGGGTTGGACTAGATGACCACATGGTCCTTTCCAGCTCGACAAGAGAAATAACTTCATGCGCTTGCACTCCAGCTCCCATAAGATCCCAGCCAGTCAGGGATGATGGAAGCTGGAGTTCAACAAGATGTTTTCAGGCTTAAAATGCAGAGCTGTCGCCAGACGCCATGACTGACTGAATGGGCATCGAACTGTCGGAGGTCATAGAGCAGGGGTGCCCAGACAGGTGCCCAGACAGCACTGGGATGAGGACAGGGCTAGAGAGGCAGGTAAAAGGTAAAGGGACCCCTGACCGTTAGGCCCAGTTGCGGACGACTCTGGGGTTGCGGTGCTCATCTCGCTTTATTGGCCGAGGGATCCGGCGTACAGCTTTCGGGTCATGTGGCCAGCATGACTAAGCCGCTTCTGACGAACCAGAGCAGTGCACGGAAATGCCGTTTACCTTCCCGCCGGACTGGTACCTATTTATCTACTTGTACTGGTGTGCTTTTGAACTGCTAGGTTGGCAGGAGCAGGGACTGAGCAACGGGAGCTCACCCCGTCACGGGGATTTGAACCGCTGACCTTCTGATCGGCAAGTCCTAGGCTCTGTGGTTCAACCCACAGCACCATCCACATCGCTAAGAGAGGCAGGAGGGAAGCCCAAAAGACCAGAAGGATGGTTACTGGGGGCAATGCCTAGGTGGGGATCAGTCCTGATCTGGGGGAATCTCACATCCGTCCAGGGGATCCAGAGCACTAGCAAAGAGAAGAGCCAGCTGGTAGTAGAGCAGGCATTAAGTCCTCCAAGTTCAGCCCCAGGATTTCTTTTCTGTGGCCTGCACTACCAATCTGATTTTATATATTTTTTAAAAAGATGAATAGCCCTGCCTACAGTCTCCAGCTAGCAAAGGCAACATAGCTTAGTGGCAGAGCAGGTGATTAATAATAATAATAATAATAATAATAATTGTACCCTGTCCATCTGAGTGGATCTCCTCAGCTACTCTGCATGATCTCTTGGTATCCCTGTTTAGGGAAGCTTATAATGTTTTTTAGGGAAGCTTTTAATGTTTAATAGGTTATTGTATTTTAGTGTTTTGTTGGAAGCCGCCCAGAGTGGCTGGGGAAACCCAGCCAGGTGGGCGGGGTATAAATAATAAATTATTATTATTATTATTATTATTATTATTATTATTATTATTATTATTATCCCCATTAAAAAGAAATATATATTTTTAAGTATTGGAAGCAGGTAATGTGAAGCACCCTTATGAATGTAAGAAGAGCCGGGCTGCTGGATCAGGCCAATGGCCCACCCAGTCCAGAATTCTGCTCTTCCAGTGGCCAACCCGGTGCCCAAAGGAAGCTCAAGAGCAGCATCCGAGCTCAGGAGCAACTCTTTCCAGAAACTGGCATTCAGGGGCACATCACTGCCTGAGACTGACCCTGCCAGTCTCACCCTAGTACTGTGATTGTAAGAGCGACAGCATGGCATAGTGAACATAGACCTCTAGCAACACCCTAGAGGTCCCGGGCCCTAAGGAAGTTAGATTAGCTTCAACCAGAGCCAGGGCCTTTTCAGCACTGGCTCCGGCCTGGTGGAACGCTCTGTCTCATGAGACCAGGGCCCTGCGGGATCTGATTTCTTTCCGCAGAGCCTGTAATACAGAGTTGTTCCACCTGGCGCCTTTGGCTTAGAATCAATTTCATTCCCTCCCCCTCTTTCTTTTTTCCTTTCTCCTCCTGTGAAGAGGCTGCATTTTAATATTTTAATGTTGTATTTTAATCTTGTTTTTTAAGTTGTATTTTAATCAACTTGTTTTTATTATTGGTTGTTAGCTGCCCTGAGCCCGGTCTTGGCTGGGGAGGGTGGGGTATAAATAATAATAATAATAATAATAATAATAATAATAATAATAATAATAATAATAGTGGTTAGAGCATCAGACCAGGGCTTGGGGGAGTTCAAATCCCTGCTTGGCCCACGAAGCTCCCTGGGCCCGTTTCTGCCTCTTAGCCTAACCTACCTTTCAGGGTCGTTGTGAGGACTGAATGAGGAGGGGGAGAATCATCTACATCACCTTGAGCCCCTCGGAGAGAGAGAGAGAAAGGTGGGCTATATGAAGGCAGTGGACTCTCCTTCCTTTGAGGTTTTTAAACAGAGGTTGCATGGCCACCCATCCGTTGCAATTCCTGCACTTCAGCGGGTTGGACTAGATGCCCGCTGGGGGACCCATGCTACAATTCTGCATTTCCTATGAAAAGCAGTAAGCAAGTACAAAATAAAGCCACTGTTTTTAATCCTGCTTTTAAAAAATTGCTGCAACCTTCCCTGGGACCTGTTGTCGGAGGGCAGGCAAGCCATTCAACAGTTGAATAAAATAACCACGACAATAATGGCAGCAATAATAAAAGTGAACTAGACCGGGGAAATGTTCTGATCCACCAAAATCCGACGCCTGGTGCTCCTCTAGGTTGGAGCCAAGTTAGGGCTTAAGGGAAGGATCTCTGCGAACCTTTTCCCTCCCCCTTCACCCATCTGTCCGCAGAAGATTCAAAAAACCTCCCATAGCTCTCGGCGCCTTACCTGAGCGATGGATGGGCTGCCCAGCGGATGTTGGCGATCTGATAATTCCCTTGCCCTGAGCCTACTTTATAACCATGTCCTGCTGCTCCCCCCCCCCCGGCACAGTGGGGTGGGGTCTCCCCATCGAGGGGCTCCAGCCCCACTGCCACACACGTGTCCGTGTTCCCATTAACTCAGCCCCATCCCTCAATGCCCTTGGAGCCAAATTATCCTGATCAATAAAGATTCGATCTTCTGTCCTCCTCTCTGGCTGGCCTGTGGGCCTTGTCAATTTCACGTCAATATACGTTACTCTGGACAGTTCCTTCCATCAAGAGGCCAGGATATATTGGAGGGGGAGGGCTATTTTCCTCTCATGTGCCCCCCGATTTTTCCCGTTTCCCACTCTGGTCCAGGAGAGCCAGGTATCTCTGTTTGTCAGGGAAAAGTCCCTGATTTGGTTTGTTGTTGTTGTTTAGTCGTTTAGTCGTGTCCGTCTCTTTGTGACCCCCTGGACCAGAGAACGCCAGGCACTCCTGTCTTCCACTGCCTCCCACAGTTTGGGCAAACTCATGCTGGTAGTTTCGAGAACATTGTCCAACCATCTTGTCCTCTGTCATCCCCTTCTCCTTGCACCCTCCATCTTTCCCAACATCAGGGTCTTTTCCAGGGAGTCTTCTCTTCTCGTGAGGTGGCCAAAGTATTGGAGCCTCAGCTTCAGGATCTGTCCTTCCAGTGAGCACTCAGGGCTGATTTCCTTCAGAATGGAGAGGTGTGATCTTCTTGCAGTCCATGGGACTCTCCAGAGTCTCCTCCAGCACCAGAATTCAAAAGCATCAATTTTTCGGCGTTCAGCCTTCTTGATGGTCCAGCTCTGATTTGGTTAGTTTAGGGAAAGTGGGGCGGATGATTGGGACAGAGAGAGATCGCGCACAATATTCAAACAAGGTCACCCACAGAAGCTGAATGATGGGAGACTCAGGATTGGGGATGCCTGAATTTGTCGATTTCAGCTCCTGTCAAGTTTTTCGGGTTTTTTCCAGTCTTGAGTTCAGCTTCTGCACATTTCCACAGAAGTTTGCAACGACGACAAAAAGTTTCCTTGAAAATTTGCCAGCATTTTAGAGCGACTTTCTCTGAATAGACACATTCCTTGCCTTTCTTAAATGTGGGTTGGGGGGGGAGGGAGTTATTGAGTTGTTATTTTTAATTTATATTTTGTGGTTTTATATTTTGATTTCGTTCTGGGAAGTGCCCTGAGACCTCTGGGTATATGGCGGTATATAAATCCAATAAATAAATAAATTCTTTTGTATGCAATGTGGCCTAAATATACGTACAGTGGTACCTCAGGTTAAGAACTTAATTGGCTCTGGAGGTCTGCTCTTAACCTGAAACTGTTCTTAACTAGAGGTACCACTTTAGCTAATGGGGCCTCCCGCCGCTGCTGCGCGATTTCTGTTCTCATCCTGAAGCAAAGTTCTTAACCTGAGGTACTATTTCTGGGTTAGCAGAGTCTGTAACCTGAAGCATATGTAACCTGAAGCATCTGTAACCCAAGGTACCACTGTACACCATTTTGCATTTTTTTCTATTTTCCCTAACGTAATGCTTTGTTTCCGCAGTCGTATGCATTTTTATGCCTCGATACCTTCCGTAAGTACTTGTGTTCGGAAGATTTTGGGCGTCACATGGCAGGGCAGTGTCTCAAAGAAAGATGTGCTCCACATTTCCAGCATATTCACACCCCTCCTGTCTCAGGAGTTTCTACTCTGGCTTGGTCCACAGAATGGAAGATGGAATGATCTCCAAAGACATGCTCTATGGCGGGGTCAGCAACCGTTTTCAGCCGTGGGCTGGACTGTATTTTTTTTTGGGGGGGGGACAAATTCCTATGCCCCAGAAATAACACAGAGATACATTTTAAATATAGTGGTACCTCGGGTTAAGAACTTAATTCGTTCCGGAGGTCCGTTCTGAACCTGAAACTGTTCTTAACGTGAAGCACCACTTTAGCTAAGGGGGCCTCCTGCTGCTGCCACGCGATTTCTGTTCTCATCCTGAAGCAAAGTTCTTAACCTGAAGTACTATTTCTGAGTTACGGAGTCTGTAACCTGAAGCGTCTGTAACCTGAAGCGTCTGTAACCTGAGGTACCACTGTAAAAGCACACATTCTACTCAAGTAAAAACACCAGGCAGGCCCCACAAATAACCTAGAGATGCGTTTTAAATAAAAGGACACATTCTACTCATGTAAAAAGACGCTGATTCCCAGACTGTCCGTGGACCAGATTGAAAAGGCGACTGGGCCACATCCGGCCCCTGTTCTATTGGGAACTAACTGGCTTCAGGCCTGTTAGCAGACTAACTCTGTTTTACAAAGATGTCGGCCAACATGACATCAAGGCTGGCAACATCAGCCCTGCTATGTGGGAATCCCCTGCAGACGACCGTAGTGCCTGGAGACAGAGTCCAGTGCCGGATTTACATATAAGCTAAACAAGCTATAGCTTAGAGCTCCAATCTCTTGGATATAACCATTTTATTGAAAGTTATCTTTGTTGTCTCTTCGGCTTGTAAACCGCCTTGTGTAGAGTCATATAGAAAGGCAGTACAGTGGTACCTCGGGTTAAGAACTTAAATCGTTCCGGAGGTCCGTACTTAACCTGAAACTGTTCTTAACCTGAGGCATCACTTTAGCTAATGGAGCCTCCTGCTGCCGCTGCATGATTTCTGTTCTCATCCTGAAGCAAAGTTCTTAACCTGAAGCACTATTTCTGGGTTAGCGCAGTCTGTCACCTAAAGCATATATAACCTGAGGTACCACTGTATACAAATTGAAATTGAAATGTCATGTAAGGAATCCATCAATTTAGGCAGGTCCGCAGTGAGCGGGACTCAGGTGGCCTTCAGCCCTGTGTACAGAACTGCACCTTCCTTTTCCAACCCAGGTGCCAAGAGGCAGAGGAACTAACTAATGCAGTGCGTTCTCCAGCCATAATTCGCCCCATTAGTGCACAGCCAATTCCCTTCCCCTCCACTGCTATATTCCACTGATGCATCGATCCGCTCGGCCCATCTGCTGATGGAGATTCCCCTGCGGCCACGACGGGGCATGCTTCAGTGGGTAGTACACGCCCGACCTTGGGAAGGGGGCAGCGGGCTGGGGGGAGGGAGAGTGACAGTGGCTAAACGCAGGGAACATTTCGGTCCCCTCTACAAGTTTGTGGCGCACGTTTGCATGCGTGTATGCAGTGGCATAGTGTGGGGAGTGCAGGGGGGGCCTGCCACACCGGGCGCAACATCTGGGGGTTAGGGTTAGGGGGCGCAAATCCACGGGTTAGGGGGCGCAAATTACTTGCCTTGCCCGGGTGCTGACAACCCACGCTACGCCACTGCGTGTATGTTCAGCTTGGAGTGTGGGTAGAGTAAAACTCCTGACCGGTGTAAGGTCCCTATGGTTGTTTTTGTTGTTTTTGGGTTTTTTTATTAAAGATTTTCTTGTTTTACAGAGTAAGTGTAATGTCTCTCATATTTTGAAGCTCCAATGTGTTCTGTACTTGCCCAAGGTTCAGCTTCCTTGGCCTTAAAGTCAATGGAGATGGTGGTGTCCTTGGGATTAATGGTTAAGTACTTAATTCGTTCCCAAGGTCTGTTCTTAACCTGAAACTGTTCTTAACCTGAAGCACCACTTTAGCTAATGGGGTCTCCTGCTGCTGCTGCGCCGCCGTAGCACGATTTCTGTTCTTATCCTGAAGCAAAGTTCTTAACCTGAGGTAATATTTCTGGGTAAGTGGAGTCTGTAACCTGAAGTGTATGTAACCTGAAGCGTATGTATCCTGAGGTACCACTGTATATATATATATATATACAGCAGCGGTACCCCAGTTTAAGTACTTGATTCATTCTGAGGTACCACTGTATAACCTGAAGCACAACTTTAACTAATGAGGTCTCCCGCTGCCGCCACGCCACTGGAGCACGATTTCTGTTCTCATCCTGAAGCAAAGTTCTTAACCCGAGGTACTATTTCTGGGTTAGTGGAGTCTGTAACCTGAAGCGTATGTAACCTGAGGTGTCGGTAACCCGAGGTACCACTGTACACACACACACACACACACACAACCTGAGCATAGGATGGAGGGTCTGACACCTCCTCCTCCAGATCCCACTTCTGACACCAGTGTGGCACACAACTCAATCTTCAAGCAACACGATTCCAGGTGTGTCTGAGATTACCCAGAGTTCAGCTTCCTTGGCATGAAGGTCAATGGAGACGGCGGTGGCTTTGGGATTGATTGTTTTATTTACATATATATATATATACACACACACAACCTGAGCACAGGATGGAGGGGCTGACACCTCGTCCTCCAGATCCCACTCCCGACACCAGTGTGGCACACAGCCCAATCTCCAAGCAGCACGACTCCAGGTGTGTCTGAGATTACCCAGAGTTCAGTTACCTTGGCACGATGGTCAGTGGAGATACAGTTTTAGTCACAGATACATCCAGTACAACTTGAGCAATTGATGTCTCGATGTTAAGGTTACCATACGTCCAGAATTTCCCGGACATAGCCAGGATTCAGCCATCAGAAACAGTGCCCAGACAAAAATTGAAATGTCTGAGAAAATCTGGACACATGGCAACCCGTGTTGGAGGTGTAGATTTGGGTGGATTTCCTTATAAATATGCCCAAAAACTTATTTCTTTTTTTTGAGATTTTGCCAAAAAGCTCAGCAACCTTTGTGTCCTTTGTCCCCACTACGCACTGTTTCTCCAAATTAAAAAGCCCCAACATTCTTACTGAACAAATACAGTGGTACCTCAGGTTAAGTACTTAATTCGTTCCGGAGGTCCGTTCTTAACCTGAAACTGTTCTTAACCTGAAGCACCACTTTAGCTAATGGGGCCTCCTGCTGCTGCCGCGCCGCTGCGCAATTTCTGTTCTCATCCTGAGGTAAAGTTATTAACCTGAAGCACTATTTCTGAGTTAGCGGAGTGTGTTACCTGAAGCGTATGTAACCTGAAGCGTATGTAACCCGAGGTACCACTGTATGTGAATCAAATCACAAAGAAATACGAAGTTGAGAGGGCACTGTTTACCACTTTCTGTTTCAGCTCTATGTGCTTTCCAAGTCCCAGACTAATTCTACTGGATCCCACTTTTACCCGGATACTTTGGAAAAGTGTGTACAGGTGCCCTCTCTTTTTCAGGTGGTGGTGGTGGGTTTATTTGGGGGAGGGGGAGTGAAGGGACTGGAGGGGCTACAGCCCTATCGCTCACTCAAAAATCCAGATGTGTCCCCAAAAGCTAGCGACTCCTGGCATATAGGATTACAGCGTTCTGAACATGCTCAGAGACCCATTCACCTTGCTTAATACGCTCCCAAGCAGGTTCTGAGACTTCTCTAGGGTGTACCTAGATCAACATACGCCTTCCCCAAACCTTATTTGCCTGTTTCTTGGGGCCAGCTCTGGCAGGGGCAAGAATTTGGGGTCTGACCTCCAAGCCTGACGGCCTGATTTGGTGCCAACGCTCTGCCTGCTCCTCGTGCGTGGCAGGGCTGATGTGATCCGGGGTGACAGCCTGCGTAATGAGCAGGGGGCCTGCCCCCATTCCGCTCGCCCTTGTCAATATCCAGAACCAGCCCAGGCACTGATGGGCCCTAGAGCAGAGAAGCATCAAGGTCGGCGGGGTGGGCGATTGGGGAACGGCAGATATAGGGGGTGGGCAGAGCATCTCGTGGGGGGGTCTGCTCTGAAAGACGTGCCATTTCTAATCAGAACAGGGCAAAATGCCATTGCACACACCCTACCGAAGAGACTCCAGAGTTTGGGTTTCTTGGAATCAAGGTCAATGGAGTTTGCGGTGCCTTTATGACATTTTGTTTTATTTGGACGTATGTACAACCAGAGTGTGTGGCGCTGTGGGGTAAACCACAGAGCCTAAGACTTGCCGATCAGAAGGTCGGCGGTTCGAATCCCCGCAACGGGGTGAGCTCCCATTGCTCAGTCCCTGCTCCTGCCAACCTAGCAGTTCAAAAGCATGTCCAAGTGCAAGTAGATAAATAGGTAACACTCCGGCGGGAAGGTAAACAGCGTTTCCGTACGCTGCTCTGGTTCGCCAGAAGCGGCTTAGTCATGCTGGCCACATGACCCAGAAGCTGTACGCCGGCTCCCTCGGCCAATAAAGCGAGATGAGCGCCACAACCCCAGAGTCATCCATGACTGGACCTAATGGTTAGGGGTCCCTTTACCTTTACAACCAGAGCGTAGGACGGCGAGGCTCAGAGCATTAACACTTCAGCAGAGCTTGCCTAGGAAGCCCCAAACTCCACTTTGGGTCCAACTCGGAGCAGACATTCCTCTGTCTCCCCAGTTTCCAGCATCCAGCACAACTCTGGCTCTTGTTCTTTTACCTTACAAGGTGATGCTGCTTCCAACTAGGCGAGAGAGCCGTCCCCTCTTCCCTACCTTCATTTGTCTCTATGGCAACAGGGCAACCACTTTGGCCATGCAAATGGTGGTACTTAACTGGCCAGCAAATGCCATTGGCTGGTTTGGTTGGTTGGTTTCTTCGTACAGATTCTACCCTCTCTTGCGAAGGATCACAGGCGTGGAAGGGATCACAGGTATCATTCAAACTGACCACTCTCCAAATCCCAAACCATGCGAAACCAAACTAGTGACATCAAAATTGGCGTTATTTAAGAGGGAAACAAAATATCCCCCTTAAACTTTCTTTAAAAAAATAATAATTTCAAATGCCAAGTATTTCATGAAAATTCCACAAATGGACATGGTGAGCGACTAAATAAAATGAATCAGAAAGTGCAAACATTTTTCTTGCAAACACACACAATCCCCTGTAGTACTGGGCACAATGTATGCCAAATTCTGCGAACAAAGCACAGTTGTGCTCATCTGAAAACCTGAGGACGTTTGTACAGTGGTACCTTGGTTTTTAAACTTACATCTGTTCCGACTCCCGGAACCGTTTGAAAACCAGGGCACGGCTTCCGATTGGCTGCAGGAGCTTCCTGAACTCAAGTGGAAGCAGTGCCAGAAGTTCGGCTTCCCTAAAACGTCCACAAACCGGAACATTTACTTCCAGGTTTGTGGCATTCAGGAGCCAATTTGTTCAGGAGCTAAGCCGTTCTGACAAGCAAGGTACCACTGTATTTGAACCTGGAATCGAGGGCCATCCCTACCCTTAGGCAAAGTGACAACCTGCCTCAGACAGGGGAGGCCGTCACTCTCGTTTCCCCCACCCAGCCCCATGTTCTTTAATCAAGCCTGCTGCCCTTAGGTGTGATGGAAGACACTGTCCCATTGCCAACCTCCACCTCCGGCTGCAAAACGCCTTGGGTTCGGACAAGCAGCGGCTGGCACTCATCGCAATTGATGGCACACAGATGAAAAACGGGGGTGCCCCTGTGAACCAACATAGGAAGCTGCCTTGTATGGAGTGGGTAAAGGACCCCTGACCATTAGGTCCAGTCGTGGCCGACTCTGGGGTTGCGGTGCTCATCTCGCTTTATTGGCCGAAGGAGCCGGTGTACAGTTTCCGGGTCATGTGGCCAGCAGGACTAAGCTGCTTCTGGCGAACCAGAGCAGCGCACAGAAATGCTGTTTTACCTTCCCGCTGGAGTGGTACCTATTTATCTACTTGCACTTTGACGTGCTTTCAAACTACTAGGTTGGCAGGAGCAGGGACCAAGCAACGGGAGCTCACCCTGTTGCGGGGATTCGAACCACCGACCTTCTGATCGGCAAGTCCTAGGCTCTGTAGTTTAACCCACAGCGCCACCTGCATCCCATGGAGTGGGTATCATTTGTCTATCCAGCTCAGCATTGTCTGCACTGACTGGCAGGGACTCTCTAGGGTTTCAGGCAAGAGGTACTCCCAGCCCTAACCTGGAGATGCTGAAGATTGTATCTGGGCCCCTCTGCATTCAAGGCCTGTGCTTTGCCACTGAATCTATCGACTTTCCTCTAAGAATAATGTAAGATTCAAGTCTGCACCGTCCAAAACAGACGGCTAGTTTAAAGAGAAACCTAGGAAGCTCTTTTATGCTGAGTGAGACCTGGGATTTGCCCAATGCAAAGCATGTGTTTTGCCAGAGATCCATTCCAAGGTTCCTCACTTCCTGAGACTCACTTTGCCTATTCCACCAGCCTTCTTCAACCTGGGGTTGCCAGCTGCTGCTGAACCACAGCTCCCTTCAAGTAGGCTTGGGATGATGGGAGTTGGAGTCCAACGTCCCTTGGGCGACCGAAGGTTGTGGAGAACTCTGCCCTGTACGGACAGCTGTAACAAGACCCTCATGGGTTGGCTGTGATAGGTCTGGGAGCATCCTCCAGCTGCCTTTCTCAGAGAAAAGTTGCCATCTGCTGGCCACAGAAAGGGCAACAAGCCCTGGTGGTCTGTAGCTGATTGCAACAGGAATGAATTCACACACAGAGCCACAGCGTTGGGCTGGATCTACATGGTTTCATTGAAGCATTTAGTTAGCGTTTGTGAGTGTAAGTGAGGGTATAAGACGAAATGGGCCTTAGGCCTGATCCTGCAAACTCTTCTGTCGGCTCAGCACTGTCCAATGCACAGGGCAGGAAGTGCAGTGTCTGCCTATCTTCGACAGACTGCCACCAGAAGGAGCGAACTCTGGCACAAGGGTGACCCCCACTTAGACGACCACAGAAAACACGCAGGTAAGGATGGGCAAACATGTCAAATTCGGTTTCTCTTTAGGCTTCTTGTTTTTCCATTTCTACACATATCCCCATTTTTCTTAAAAAGTCATGAAAACTGGCATTTATTCCTCCTAAAATACACGCATTTCTATATAACTTTGCAAAGCACATTTTCCCCAAATACAACGCATTTGTGTATGTTACCATCACTAATAGATGGTAATAAAAAGTATATGCAGTTTCGTCTAAATTCCTGGGCCAGAGGACACTTCAAAAATTGGGAGCAGTGTAAATTTCGAAGGAGGGCTTTGTTGAAATACGATGCAAATTTTAACGGAGTTTTAAATTCAGTTATTGATGTTGAAGAGGAAAGGCCCCTGAACGAACACATTCAAAACTTGACGAGAGTGGAAATCTGGCCTTTACTCCGATATAGAAGGGATGGAGGGACGACACCCTCCTTCCAGCTGATGTTGGACTCAAAACTCTCATTAGACTCAGACACAGATGATGGGAGTTGGGAGTCTAGCAACATCTGGAGAAAGGCCAAAGGTTCTCCACCCCTGAACTAGACACATGTCCCAACCAATCAGGGGTCACATATTAAAGCAGGGAAGGGGAGCCTGTGGCCCTCCATATTGTTGGCCTACATCTCCTGCCAGCATGGTTGGGGATGATGGGAGTTGTAGTCTAACAGCATGCAGACAGCCACAGGCTCCTTACCCCCCCACGATATAGCCCAGAGCAACACAAACCATGTGGGCTTAGAATGACGCAGCTCCAAGATCGGGAGTTTGAAGTCCCAGAGGACAAGGAAGAAAGCATATGTGCTTGTGTGAGGGCAACAAAGTCTCTCTCTCTCTCTCCCGCATTCAAATCTCATGCAGCCATGGGGGAGTCCCTCTCTAGTCCTTAGCTTTCCTGTGCTCTTCCTGCTGGTTTTCTCTCACCTTGAAGTAGGAACCAGTCAACATTTGTGTCTTTTAAAAGCAGAGGCGGGGAATCTTTTTCAATGGCAATGGGGTGCAGGGGACACAATGGATATCCCAGGAGGCCCTTCCAGTTGACTCAAAAGTTCCTGGAGACAGAGAAGAGATGGGCCTGGGAGCCTCATCCAAGTCAGCCCTGCTTTTTTGCAGAAGAGAGAACCAGGAGCCCATGGCTGTGCAAGTGTCTGCTTTATTAAAGAGAGGTTTTCAGAAATAGACAAGGACAGACCGGCTCTCTCTCAAGGCTGAAGAGGGGCAAGCAAGGCTTGTTGTGCTGAGACCCAGCTTGGTAGGGGGGAACGGGACACCCCCTCGGTCGTGTTGGGGACACTGACGTTCCAGCGCATCAACAGCAAGTAGACAAAAAGCAAAACAGGGGCCCTGGCCCGACCCACAGTGGCAAGCAGCCATTTCGTCGCAACACTCCAAAATGGCACTGCAGAAAAACAGCCGTCCCAACGTGGCTGTTTTACAACCCAGCCGCCTCTTGTGCTCGTGGCTGCGGACCTTCGCTTCTTCCTCGCTGGCTGGATGGTAGAGATGGGGAAGATTGCAAGGGAAAGCCATGGGGGAAGAATTGAGGGAGGGAAATGATATTGGGAAAGTGGGGAAAGGACAGAAACAATGTCCCCACGGTGGAAGGGGATGGAGGACGAGGAGCCAGAGTTAATAAAATGACAAAAACAAGCCCCTCTGCTCGTTCTCTGCATCTTCGGCGGGCAGTAGGGAGAGAGAGGCGTGCCTGGGAGGCTGAGTCTTTTTAAATAAATAAAAGAGGTAACTGAATGATATATTTACAAGACCAGACAGGGTGGGAGAGGGAAGGGAAACGCTCCCCACCCCAAAGCAGCAACATGCTTCACACAGGACTGTCCACTGAAACGCCACCTGGCAGCAGCTAATGGCACCCAAGTGCGCAGGCAAAATAAGAAAGGCAGGGTGAGAAGAGTCTTCTTGGTCCTGGCGGGCCAACCGACAGCAGGCCAGCGCCGCTGAGAAGGGAGAAAGCCCTGGCCCCGTTGTGCATCGAGGGTGAGGATCACAGGGTGCTCTCCAGCGTGTTGTAGTTGTCCTTAAAGCTCTTGAGCTCCAGGAAGTGCTTGGCTCTCTTGCTCTTCTGGCTGGAGGGCAAGTAGGTGACCTGGATGGTGGTTGGGCCGGAAAGGTCAGGCGAGAGGGTCAGGTCCTTGGCTGCGGACTGGTGCTGCCGCTGGCTGCTGCCTCCTCGGGCCTTGATGCTGCGCCGGAAGAGAGGGGGAGAGGGAAATGAGCAGTTGCTGGATTAGAGAGCGGCTGCATAAGCCCATAGATGCAACTAACTTCGGTTCGTTCATTTCGGGAAGAGGAGATGCCGGGATTTGAACCCACGACCTTCCTTCTGCAAGGCAGATGGCTCTACCGCTGAGCTATGGCTCTTGCAAAGTGTTGCCGGTTTGTGCAAGGGATTTACAGGTCTCCCAGGACACTGCAGAGTTCTCCCAGATGGAAGGAGGTGATTATCAAAAGAACAACCCCAGCCCCTGGACTTACATTGCCGCCAGCTCATACAGAGCTTCCTGGTACTTGAGGAATTCCGTCTTCCCGAAAGTCTGGGAAACAAACACACACACAAAAGTGGGTCAAGAATATCAGGTGGTTTAGCATTGTGGGTCATGCCTGCTCCGGAACATCTCACTCTCCCTCCCGCCTATGAAGCATAGAGGCAAAAAGAAGACATAAAGAATTCAGAGTACAACAACATCAGGCGCGCCCCTCAGCCCGTTTCATAGAGAAATGTAGCTTTCTGGTTCCAAGAGAACGGGTGATTGCGGAGTGTTCCAACCCCGTTTAGCTGGGCATTGGAGAAGGAAGGGACAAAAGATAGAGGCAAAAAGTGGCCTTATCAGCAGCACACACGTCATGGGAATGGGGAGTCAGGGCATCTTTCACTGTACACCATACAAACACATATATACACACACGTCCCAAACTGAAGGCCAAGATGATCTACAAGGAACATGTGGATTCTGTCAGCTGGGTGTTGCGTCTATCAACACTGTTGTCAGAGCAAAAGGCTATCCTGGCTGTTACCACAGTCGACACAGATTAAATACGCATACAAACAGAAATGCCAGGCGCAGGCCACCTCTGATCATGCCAAGGAAGTGAACGCCTGCAACAAAAGCAGGTAGCTGGGGATCCCCCCCCAATAGCTGCATTCCTTTCTGGGTAACACATGCCAGCGGTGGGCAGGGCCAACGGCAAAAGTGGATGGGGCAACAGATGTAAGATGTTAGGTAAAGGGACCCCTGACCATTAGGTCCAGTCATGGCCAACTCTGGGGTTGCGGCGCTCATCTCGCTTTATTGGCCGAGGGTGCCGGCGTACAGCTTCCGGGTCATGTGGCCAGCATGACTAAGCCGCTTCTGGCGAACCAGAGCAGCGCACGGAAATGCCGTTTACCTTCCTGCCGGAGTGTTACCTATTTATCTACTTGCACTTTGACGTGCTTTCGAACTGCTAGGTTGGCAGGAGCAGGGACCAAGCAACAGGAGCTCACCCCGTTGCGGGGATTTGAACCGCCGACCTTCTGATTGGCAAGTCCTAGGCTCTGCGGTTTAACCCACAGTGCATAGTTTCTACACATAGCACTCTTGATTCACCACCCAGAGAAGGAAGTTCTAGGACACCCCCCCCCAATGTTCACTACCCCTGATCTAAAGGGGAAAGGAGGCAGGGCCCATTTTAAGGCTGTCCGCCACAGGAGGAAAAGGAGAAGCCAATGCTTTCAGTGCTAGTGCATCAGTTTCCCCCAGCCCTACGCCCTCAGGGATTAAAGGAGTTGTGGTTTAACAACGTTCTTGGATTCCCATCAACCTCAGCAGTCAGCATGGCCAATGGTCAGAGATGATGGGAGCGCAGTCAAGAGTTCTCAAGATGCTTTTGAAGTCCCAGAGACCCATTCCACAGCACTCTGGGCAGAGACTACTCACCCCTGTGCCATAACGGGCGCTCTCGTACCCATCCAGGAGTATGTCAATCAACGTCTTGCGGACGCCTTTGAAGGGGGTGCTGGAGTTCCGAAGGTCCACCAGGTAGGCCCGGAAGTTCTTCCCGATCAGGGATCTGGGGTGCCTGCCTTCAGAGGAGAAGGGGATCTCTATGGTGTGTAAGGGGGAACAGAGAGAGTGTGAATACGAGCAGGAATTGTAGCCACCAGGCCAGCCACCTTAACATTCGTTTGCTTACCTGAATCCCTGATGGCATCCAAGGCCTTCATCCTGTACATGTAGTTATAGCAAACTGCAATAAAAAAAGACAGCCCAGAGGCTGAGTCAGTTTGGCATCTCTGTGAACAGTCATGCCCTCTTCTCCCACCCCCTTGGCGTGAATTAGGAAACAGTACATGGGCTTCGAGGCGACTCCAGTTGAAGGAGGCGAGTGTCGTCGTGGGACAGCAGCCGGGGCTCATACTTGATGTCCTGAACCCGCGATAGTCGGATGTCAATCTCCTCCTTCAGGCCCTGAGCAGGTAAAGGGTCAGGGTTAGAGGTGAGAGGTACAGCACACGGTTTGCACACCAAAACACTACAAAGGTATCCATAAACCTAACAATTTGCTCCCTTTTCAATATCGCACAAAGACCAGCCACCCGAGGCTACCTCACTCTGCCTGATGGTAGGGGCGGCCCTGATCTGGAAGGCTGTGGTCTTCATCAAAAGCAGAGCCAAGAAAAGTCCTTGGCCCAGTGGGAGAGCACCAATCAAAATCTTTTTAAATGAAGCATCATGAACAGCACTGCCAATCTCCCTTCCTGGGAAAACTCTAAGTGCCAGCCAGACATCGGTGATTGCTTTGGGTGAAGTTTGAAGATAGCCACTTCCAGGTAGGAATGCGGAAGATCCAACAGACCAATAGCAAAGCTCGTTCTCTGGGCGTTAACCCATAGGCAGACAAAACAGCACTGTCAGAAAGGGCCATAGCTCAGTGGGTAGAGCATCTGTTTTTCAAGGACAAGGTCCCAGGTTCAATTTCTAGCACCCCCAGGCAGGGCTGGGAGAGAAAGACTCCCTGCCTGAAGTCCTGGAGAGTTGCTGCCAGTCAGGACAGACAATACCAAGGTAAATGGGCCAATGATCTGACTTGGGACAAGATACTTTCCTATCTTCCTATTGAGGCAAAAGAGGGAGGGGCTAGTCAGCTTATGTCATGCTGTGATAATAAAGTGGGGGTGGGGTGGAGAGAACAATGCTTGTTGCCTTGAGCAAAACGATACAGTAGAAAGAGATAATAAACAATAATAAATATTGTCAAGTATTCACAGTTTTCCCCTGCCAGTAGTCATTTCATTTTCTAAATGAAACATTCCTAAACACTTATTAGGGCTGGGTGATATATCAGCATATTGCCCAAAACTGGTCTGAAGTCTGTATCGTTATATCAGTTTCATAATTTCTGACCTGGCAATATACAGTGGTACCTCAGGTTAAGTACTTAATTCATTCCAGAGGTCCGTTCTTAACCTGAAACTGTTCTTAACCTGAAGCACCACTTTAGCTAATGGGGCCTCCCGCCGCTGCTGCGCGATTTCTGTTCTCATCCTGAAGCAAAGTTCTTAACCCGAGGTACTATTTCTGGGTTAGCGGAGTCTGTAACCTGAAGCGTATGTAACCCAAGGTACCACTGTATTGCAAATCACTGTTTGAGTTTGCTAGGCAAAAAATCACAATGTGGGAAAAACAGTGAAGACAGGCAATGCTTCTCTTGATTCCTGCAGCCCTTGGTAACTCTGCCGGCTCAGCTCTCCGCTGTCTCCTGCAGGGAGCCAGTGAATCGCAAGAGCAGGCGCCAGCAAAAATCACGATGCGGTAAAAGCATCAGCCAATGCTCCATTCTTATTTCAGACACTGTAATATATCATGCGGTTTAGCTGGTGATATATTACAATGTTGAAAACTAGATATCACCCAGCCCTAACACAGTACTTATTTTTATTTATACAGCTCAATTCCAGGACCTTATGCTCCCAACCAGGGATTACACATCAACCAGGGTCAGGAAGCTTTTTCAGTCAGAGGGCCACATTCCCTTTCAAGAAAAAGGAACACCATATTTTAGCTGCAGTTCATTCATTTTCAGCTTTGAATTCTTGTTATCAAAAAAGCATGCCTAGATATTCCATTGTTGTGCCGATAACCTAGGTTTAAGGTGTCATTGAGCTCCTAGCTTTCATATCTCAGTTTCTAATGCTGCTCCTGTGGTTTCCAGCAATCCTCCATGAATTTGTCTCTTTGAAAGCCATCCAGGTTGGTGGCCATCCCTGCCTCCTGTGGAGCGAGTGGAATTGTTTAACTATGTGCTACACAAAGAAGCACTTTGTTTTATCTGGTCTGAGTCTTATGTAGGAAGAGAATCCCAAGGGACAAGCAGAGAGGCCTGGAGGGCAGCATACAGCTCATAGACACCAGCCCTTCTAACCCTAAAACAGGGTTGCCTGTCAACAAACCTTTGGTGCGTGTTGCCCAACTGGCACATGGGGGCCACGGCGGGACTTCATGGCGAAGCGCATGATCTGCCTCTTGACAAATATGAAGAGTAGCACAAAGACCTGGAATAAAGGACAGAAAAAATGCTGAAACAATATCACAGAACTGAAGCAATCCTGACCCCTTCCCACAATCTGTCCACAGGGATTTACTTCCTCCACGCTTATAAAGTATCTATAGTGAGAATACATTGTACACGAGCCAGCAAAGCGTTGCTGTGGCACAGAGGCCAATACAATTGTGGGCTGCTGTCAACCTTATTACAGTGATACCTCTGGTTACATACTTAATTCGTTCCACAGGTCCGTTCTTAACCTGAAACTGTTCTTAAGCTGAAGCACCACTTTGGCTAATGGGGCCTCCCGCTGCTGCCACGATGCCAGAGCACGATTACTGTTCTCATCCTGAAGCAAAGTTCTTAACCCGAGGTACTACTTCTTGGTTAGCGGAGTCTGTAACCTGAAGCGTATGTAACCCGAGGTACCATTGTATTATTATAACCTGGGCATCATGCCTGAGACGTGAGAAGGCACCACAGTACTGAGCACTGGAATGGCTGTAGGGCCAGTTCTGGGCAGTCAAGACCCATTCAAGGAAAAAGAAAGCAAAAATGGAAAGGATTTAGTGTGAGTTTTGAACTTGCAGAAGGATCTTTTTGTGGAGAATGTGAAACTAGAGGAGTTCTGTCATTGTAGCTCCAAAAAGCTGGAATTCTTTTTCCGCAGGTGGCATCAACCTAAGAGGGATCTGCAACGTGTCCAAACTGCCCCACAAATGAAAGACATGAAGGTGTCTGTGTAGTGCTGGAGAGGACTAACAAAGGTCGCTCCAGCGCAGAATCCTAGAGTTGGAAAGAACCCCGAGGGTCATCCCGGTGCGATGCAAGAATCTTTTGCCCAACGTGGGGCTCGAACCCGCGACCCTGAGATTAAGAGTCTCATGCTCTCTACCAACTGTGCACAAGCTTTCGTGTTGGTGTGTGTGAGGGGGAAACTGACGCCGCTGTAGAATTTGTGAAGCTTTCTCAAAACGCCGCGGCTTCTTCGCAGGCTGTTCCGGCGGCTGCTACCTCACAGGGTTGTCGCGGGGGCAAATCTGGCAGCTCCTACCTCGCAGGGTTGTTGCGGGGGCAAATCTGGGACACAGGTGGCGCTGTGGGTTAAACCTTGTTTGATATTTTTGCCCGGTGTCCTAGAACTTCCTTCTCTGGGTGGTGAATCAAGAGTGCTATGTGTAGGAACTATGCGCTGTGGGTTAAACCACAGAGCCTAGGACTTGCCGATCAGAAAGTTGACGGTTCGAATCCCCGCAACGGGGTGAGCTCCCGTTGCTCGGTCCCTGCTCCTGCCAACCTAGCAGTTCGAAAGCACGTCAAAGTGCAAGTAGATCAATAGGTACCGCTCTGGCGGGAAGGTAAATGGCGTTTCCGTGTGCTGCTCTGGTTCGCCAGAAGCGGCGTAGTCATGCTGGCCACATGACCTGGAAGCTGCACGCCGGCTCCCTCGGCCAGTAAAGTGAGATGAGCGCCGCAACCCCAGAGTCGGCCACGACTGGACCTAATGGTCAGGGACCCTTTACCTCGCAGGGTTGTCGTGGGCGCAAATCTGGGAGCTCCTACCTTGCAGGGGCAAATCTGGGAGCTCCTACCTCACAGGATTGTTGTGAGGGCGAAACGGGAGAACGGAAGGGCATGAAGAGATAACCGAAATAGCGACGGGGCCAAAGGCGTGAATGGGAAAAAGAGAGACCCGGGGAAAGGAGGGGAGGTGCGTGTTGCCATGGCGACGCTGCGGTTCCCCCCCCCACGCGTGCCCTTCACGGGACCCCCCCCCCAGCCCCTCGCCTCCCTCCCTCCCTCCCGTCAGCACCCCGAGAGGGACCGCCCTTCCTTCGCCGCTCTTCTCCGCCTTTCCCGCCCGGCGTTTGTCCTCACCAGGCTCCCGTAGGCCATAATCAGCACCACGTTCACCCCGGAGAGCCAGTTGCTGGACTGGGGAGGGGGGGAGGAGGAGGAGGAGGACGAGGTCGAGGACGCCGCCATCCCCGGCCCTGGCGCCTGGCCTGGCCCGGCCGCCCGAAAGGGCCACACAACATGGCGGGCGACGAAGCCGGCCTGCGCCCCCGTCACGTGACGCGGGCCCTAACACCTCCCGCTTCAGACTTCAGACTCTATGGTTTCCGGAGGGCGGGAGAAGAGGAGCGTCGGGTCAGGTGACCGGAAGGAAGCGATAACATATAGGGGAGGAGACATAGAGTGTGTGTTGCGAGAGGGGGGAGGCGGAATAATAGCAAATGCTGGACTGAGGGAAAGCGGGTTTTGGGGAGGGGGCTGGGAATGTGAGGGTCACGTGGCCCGGCTAGTGGGGGAGGTTACAGGGGGCGAGTGAAGGGCTGGGGTTACCCACTGAGTGGAATGTGAGCGACACTTCCGGTTCCCAATGGGACGTCGCCACGTGCAGGACCAACTTGGAGAGAAAGGGATAGGGCCAGTAGGTACACAGGATTTTTGTAACAGAAAGGGAGATCTGTGCACGAGACAGGGCCCATTCTCTAATTTACGAGGGGGCAATTGGTGACCCTTTGGTTGTTGTCAGTCTCACATCCAGCAGGGCCAGTGAGTGGTCAGGGAATTCTGGTGCTGGAGGAGACTCTTGAGAGTCCCATGGACTGCAAGAAGATCAAACCTCTCCATTCTGAAGGAAATCAGCCCTGAGGAAGGACAGATCCTGAAGCTGAGGCTCCAAGACTTTGGCCACCTCATGAGAAGAGAAAATTCCCTGGAAAAGACCCTGATGTTGGGAAAGATGGAGGGCACAAGGAGAAGGGGACGGGAGGACGAGATGGTTGGACAGTGTTCTCAAAGCTACTAATATGAGTTTGACCAAACTGCGGGAGGCAGTGGAAGACAGGAGTGCCTGGCGTGCTCTGGTCCAGGGGGTCACAAAGAGTTGGACTCACTAAACTACAACAACTCCTGCCAACCTAGCAGTTCGAAAGCACGTCAAAGTGCAAGTAGATAAATAGGTACCTCTCTGGCGGGAAGGTAAACGGCATTTCCGTGTGCTGCTCTGGTTCGCCAGAAGCAGCTTAGTCCTGCTGGCCACATGACCCGGAAGCTGTACACCGGCTCCCTCGGCCAGTAAAGCGAGATGAGCGCCGCAGCCCCAGAGTCGGCCACGACTGGACCTAATGGTCAGGGGTCCCTTTACCTTTAAACAACAACAACAACAACAACCCACTGTACTGCTACTTCCCCCCCTAACCCATGCTTTAATGTTTAATCGCTTTTATTGTTTTATATTTTATAGAAATATGTAAAGTTCACTTAATCAGAAAACTTTCTTAGTTGTGCAGTTAATAAACTAGCAAGAAAACACAAAAGCAGGAAAACTTTAAAAAACAAAGATAGTTAACTAAACTATACTGCTACGCTACACAGGTTTCCTAGTTGAAGTCCTCTCTCCGCCGCCTCTTCAAAAAAAGGTCTACAGCAACAACAGTTTTATTAACAACAACAACAACAGTTTTATTATTTGTACCCCGCCCATCTGATTGGGTTGTCTGACGCTGAGTTGCACCCAGTGCTTAGTCCTACTCAAAGCAGACCCATTGGAGTCAATAGACATGACTAGTATAATAATAAATTCAATAAATAAACAACTTCGGCTCATGAATTTCAACAAGGGTCTACTCTTAAGTAAACCATAGTTCTACCAAACCCGCCGTGTCCAACGGGAACCGGAAGTGGCCGCTGGCGATAACGGCTCCCTATCCTACAAACCCACCTCCCCTTTTTCATCCTTGGCCATGTGAGTTCTGGCAGGGAGGCGTCACGTGGTTCCTTTAAGAAGGCGGGGCCAGGCTGCGAGGGGCGGGGTAAGAGTGCGAAAGCGCGCCGGGATAAAGCCGAAGAGCGGGCGGGCGGACTCTTGATGGACAACAGCAAAAGGGGGCGTGGCCCGGCCTCCCTCGCCCGCCGCCCGTCACGTGACGCGGGCCGAAGCCGCGCCGCGGCCCTCCCTCCAATCCCCGCGCGCGCGCGTCACGTGGTGGGGGCAGAGGGGCGGCCCCGCGGCCGCGTTGGGTTAGTTGTCAGTGTGTGTGGCGGCGGCGGCGGCGGCGGAGGAGGCGGTGGAGACTCAGGTAAAGTTGGCGGCCGCGCCGGGAATTGCGCGCGGGCCCTTTAAGCGCCGGCCCCGCCCCTTTCCCCCCCACCACATAATAATAATAAATTCCTTCTTTAATACAGACTTATATATATGTATATCTATATTTTGTGAGGGGATTTTTTTTCTTCCCCTTTCCCCTGGGCTTCAGAAAAGGAGCTTTCCGTGGAGGGTGAGTAGAAGGGGGGAAAGTCCGGCCGGCAGGAATTGTTCCAGGAGGCGGTGGAGCTGCTGGGCCTTCCGAGGGAGGGAGGGGGCGAGGGCGGGGGAAGGGGGCGTGAGGAGGGGAGAGTTCCGGTCCCGAGCGCCACCGCGGCCTAGTCGGCCAGAGCGAAGCCGGGGACTTGCGTAGCGCGCCAGGCTGGGCCAGGGAGGGGCTGAGTCGGGCTGAACCAGGCGGGACCGATTCCCCCCCAGCTCAAACTTCTTCGAGGTCGATCCTTTCCCCACAACCTCTGGGTAGGTAAACTACTTCCTCCCCCCACTTCTTACTCTCATCACTGTTTTTAAAGCATTCCTCCTCCTCGCCCCACCTTGAGGCCCTCTGGGCTGTTTCCGCTTCCAGAGAGCTCCGTGGACCGGGGAAAAGAGAGAGAGAGGAGTCTTTCTTTCCAACTCTCTCCTCCCCCCCCCAAACCACCACTCTAAATCCTTTACCGCAAACACAACCCCACCCTTGACTGCAAGCTGATCCTTCTTCCCGGACAACCAGGCCTGGGGGGAGCTTCCTGCGATCGAGCTGGGGGAGACTTTTCTTTTCCTCTCTAGAAAGCCCGATCCATTGTTCCTTCCCCCTTGGACCGCTTGTTTCTGTTTCTTTCTCCCCCCCCCCCCGCCAAGGTGTAAAAAGCTGGTAAATCTGGCTGGTGGCTGTGAGAGTTAGACGACTTCTCTTTTCTGTCCCCACCGCCCGCAGATCTGTAAACATTCCCCAAGTAGCCCTTAAAAACCTGCACGTGGAAACGATTTAAAAATAAAAAAGTCAGGGGAGGAGAGAAAGTTCCTCAGTCTCCTCTTTCTTCTTTCTTTCTTTTTGTGTTGTGTGTGGGGGGAGAGAAACAACAGCTTGTGCCAAGTTTGCAGCAGCAGCAGCGTTCTGTTTCAGAGTAACTCTGAATCTAGGTTGGGCTCCTTCTAGCTGCAGTCCTTTGGGCGCTCAAGTGAAGAGGTAAATTCCATTGTACAAAGCGGGACTACGGGGGATGATTCTTATCAGTGGCTACAAGTCATCAGGGTTATATATTTCGTCCCATATCAAAGGCCTCTGAGTGTTGGTTTCCTGAGGACCGGTGCTGCTGGAACTTAAGAAGATGAGTCTCATTTGTGGCTACAAATCATCGTAGCTCTGTTATGTCCTCCCTTATCAAAGGCCTCTGAATACCAGTTTCCTAAGGATCAATGCTCCTGTGCTGATGCCCATCTTGTAGGCTTCTCAGAAGTGTTTAGTTGCCACTTTGAGAACAAGATGCAGATGGGCCTTTTTCCAGATCTTGCAAGACTCTTCGCACCTTATTACTTTGTAAGTTTGAGCTGCTAGTGCATCCCTTCCTATAAAGTTACCTCACGCAAGTGGTACTTAACTTTTGAATAAACTGTTAACTGGCTATAAAACTCCCCCCTTTATTATGCTAAATAATTTTCTGGACAGTTCCTTAAACTCCTAGCTGCACCCTTGGATTTTAAAAATATTTTTGGATACTGCCCTTCCTTTAAAGAATTCAGGATGTTGCCCTCCCCTTTATGTGGGAGGGTTACCTTCTTCTATCTAACCCTCACTGTTTTTGCTTGAGGATGAAACAGCATAACTGGCCTTGGTGAACATTGTGACCGAACAGTGTTTCGAATCCAGATCTCTGAATCCTGTGTTGCACTGCTGCTGAACTTCCTTGTCAGATTACTCTTGCAACTTTGTCTAGGACACTTTGCGAAGACCTCTGGTGCCAGGCAGACAGATGGGGGCACTGAAAGAACCAGGATTCCCTCGGTGCCGGAAGCTTTCAATCCAAAGGGTGTGGTGTTTACGAAAAGAGACTTTCAAATACTGCAGAGCTGCTTCTTGTCCTGCCTTTAAAAGCTAACTACCGCCATTCTCCTGAGGATTCTGCCACTCAGTGGGATTTGCGTAATGGTGTTTCTGCTTGTATTGCAGGACAGCTAACTCATTTTTCCTCAAACCTTGGGAGTTTGTGTTGATCTCTGTCACTCTTCTCTCTTCAGTGTCCCCTCCGGCCAGGCCATCTGCTCCAAGTCACCAGTACCATTTCTAGGGCCTCCACTTTCCACATGGCAATTTCAGTTGAGATTTGGTGCCTTTGAGAAAGCTGACTGCCTGCAGCTCCGTGGCTTCTGCCTCCCATCCTTCGAACAGCCCTCTTTTTGTGCCAGAGAACTTGCATCAGTACAGCACAAACACTCTTGGTTCTGTTGTTCTTGCTATTCAGCATCTTCTCTTCTGCCTGGCTTCTTCAACCTAAGTTCTTGCTTTTCGGAAAGGGATTCTTAATAACATACATTGCAATCCTAACCATACCTACTTTGAGGTCAGTGAGGCTTGCTCCCAGGTAAGTGGGTTTAAGTTTGCAGCTTCTGTGCTTTTAAGAGACAGTAGATGGAACAGTTTAATCCTTGGAGCAATCCCTCTATAACCTAGGCTGCTGTTAATTTTTGTCTCACAGACAAGGAACAGAACCAGTGAGTGGCTGCTTTGTTGCTTATTTTATTTGTTTCTCCTTTCTGAGGCTTGGGATTTGTGCGAATATTCCTTTTCCCTCCCTTGCTCTTTAGAACAAGTTGTTGGACTTCAGCTCCCATCAGCCTCAGCATGCCCAATGGTTGAGGGATGATGGGAACTGCAGTCTAGCAACCTCTGCAGGGCCAAAGGTTCCCCATCCATGCTTTAGGAGTTTAAGGGCTCAGGCATCACACAACGAAAGTCAACACTTTTGCCATTATGTCTCTCCTAAGGCGGTTCTTGTAGCTAACCAAAATAGTACTCTAAACTTTTTCATCTTGAGAAAATAGAGTCCAGCAGATAAGATTCTTTTTAGGTGTTATTACTACTACTAATGAATAAATCATATTTACAACTAAATATGTATGTTCTGCTATGGACACACAACAAGTTTCAGGGTGAAGGTGTATAGCTTTTTAGTAAAGTGTGTTTGCATTGTGATCTGCTGTGCAGTCCAGTCCTATGACTCCAAACCACACTCACTGACTTCAGTGGGGCTAAGTCACAGAAAACTGCACCCTTAGGTACAAAAAAAGTTTTGCTAAAGGGAAAGTTGCTTTCGTGTTTGTGTACCTGTGTTTTTCCGTCTATAGCCGTGAGGTTTGCCTGCTCAGGTTGCCAGAAGCATAAACACCCTGTCAGGATCACTTTCCTTTCCCAGTATCTAGTCTTTCCAGCAAAGAATAACCATCTTTCTTGTTGCTTTGTTCTTAGAACCTTGGAGTCCCAGAAGATGCTTTGTGGGACCAGATCTCTTCTTTGACATGGGAGTATTCATCACTAAAGGGTCTATCAGAGCCATGGCAGCCTTTCCTTCAAACTTATAAAAAAAGACTGCATATTGCTCTGGGAGACCTTGTTTGGAACTACTCAGTTCATTAGTTAGCTCTGTATTGTCTCCACACTGGGTAGCAGTGGCTCTCTGTAGTTTCCAACAGGGGTCTCCTGACCCTACCTGGGATTAAACCTGGGGTCTTCTGCACGAAAGAGATGTGAAGCAGGGCTTTGAGGCATCTGAGGAACTTTTTCTTAGTGTAATGATTAAGCATTCAAGCTATGACCTGAACATCAGCAGTGCTCTTCATTATCTTTTGATATTAGGGGTGTCAGATATTTAGGAATAAATTTCCATTGGGAGAGCAACACTGCCTTATCAATTTGTACTGAATAGTAATAACGGGAATCCTAGCACTGACCAATCTTACTAATTATATTAAAGATGGTTGAAGGCTTTGAGTATTGTATAAATATTGTTTCTAATGCTTAATTTTCCTGAGTGAACTGAAACCAACAGCTTTTCATCCTGGCCAAACTGTGATCTCAGATAATAGTGGCTGTTCTCCTTTAAAGAAACTCATCACATCCTTCATCTCTCTTTATTTTCTTTAGCTATCTATACCAGTATTTTCAGGCTTTCCCCTGCACACAACTTATCTGGACCTTTCTGTGTTCTTTCTGAGTTTCTTTTCTCTCTCTGCAAAATCTTATCCAGCTTATCAGTGAGTTTCCGCGGTGTCCAGTCTGGTTTGATTACGCTGTTTAACTCTTATTCTTGCTGGTGCAGTGATCTGTAGGGACTGAGAAATCTAGTTGGATTCTCTCCAAATTCCCAGCTGTGGGTACTGAGGGCACCTGAATAGACCCCTCTAAGCCCCCAGACTTGTGTGGGAATGAAACTTCTTGTATGAAAGCAATGGACAACTATAGATTTCTGTCATTGACTCAAAGGCCTACACACATATAAACAGGAAGTTTATTCCACCCACGAGATGGAAGCCGCTGGCGTTGTAATACAGGAAGTTCACTAAGGCTCCTTTTTATGCCAACTCAGGGAGGTGTTTATGGCCAGGACCTGAGCATAAATAGCCCCACAGTGCTTCCCTTGGAAGGCCCTGTAATTTATAGGGACCGAAAAGGAGTGTAGGGGAAGAGAACTACCTCAATGTCATCTGAGTATTTTGAAGCTGCATTATACATTAACTAATTGAAGCTGCATTAATTTGTAGGATTCAGCACAGTAGAAAGTGATGAAGGCTGCTGCTTTGGATAACTTTAGAAGGGGATGAGACAGATTGATGGAAGAGGGAGAGGCCTATTAGCCATGATGGCTAATTTGGAATCTGTCTCTGGATCCCTGTTGCGCTCACTTTTCTGTCCTGTTTTTGTGGCCGTCTTGGGACATATCTGTCTGGTTATGTGGAGTAGGCTGCTGGAATGGATGCTAGACATTTGCTGAGATCCATCAGGGCTGCTCTGACTGGCAGCAGCTTCCCAAGGTCTTGGGCAGTGACGTCGTTCCCAACCTTTTTGGAAAGGTCTAAAAATAAAACTCTTATGGCATATTGCATGCGGAACAGGTTCATGCTAATTGTTCTTAATGTTCTCCCATCTTTGTTTTTTTAAAAAAGAAAATTCAAGTAAAACAGACTCTGAATTACAAAAGCCAGGTTATTTTAACACAAATCATGACTACAGGCTGCTGGGCTTAAGAGTTTTGTCTTCAGCAAGGTTTTCGACTTTGTTGAAGCTGTGAGGGTTTGGAGGGGAGCCACTCTGTCCTGAAGCCATCCTGCAGAACAGAGGGTTAAAAGTCTGTGTTCTGTATGCAGAGCTGCTTAGCTCACTGCTGAAAAGCAGTTGTTGAACTGCAGCCTGACCTCACTTCACTGAGCTATGGCTTTTCCTCCCAGCAAGGGAAGTTGCCTTATCTCGAGTCAGACCATTGGTTCATTTAGCTCAGAATAGTCTGTTCTTGACTGGCATCCCTGCCAGGGTCTGCCAGGGTAGCATCTCTCCAGGGTCTTGGTCAGAGAGGGGTCTTTACCAAGATATTTTACTGTTTGAGGCAAAGACAGGGTGGTGCAAAACCCTCCCTTTTCCATGCATAAAACCCACACTGAGTAGCAGCAGAGTCTTTTTTCTGTCTACCACATTTGAGGGCAACAGGCCTCCAAGGCCTTTCCTTCCTGCTGCCTGACTTCCTCTAACAGACAAGCTCAGTGCTAGAAATTAGCCAGGCGCCAGGTGCATTTTGCGACTGGTGCGGGTCCAATTGCAACCACATGGAGGTCTCTGGGTGCTGGGCTAGCAACTGACATCTCCCATCTGGCTGGCCCCTCCAGCTTTTCTTAATCAGGTAAGCAGAAGAGCTTATTTGTTGCATTTATATCCCACCCTTTTCTCCAAGGAGTTCATGGTTCACCTCCCCCTCCTCAGTTAATCCTTACAACGGCCCTGTGAGGTAGGTTAAGAGGTTGCAACTGACTCAAGGTCACCCAGTGAGCTTCATGGCTGAGTGGGGATTGAACCCTGATCTCCAAAGTACTAGTCCAACACCACTACACTACACTGACTTCCTAGAGTCCTTCTGCTACGGGGCAGCTCTATAAATTAAGTAGGTAAATAAATGTGGGGAAAGCAAAATGTCACTTGCAAAAGGAACGGAAATATTTTCTTTGAAGCTTGAATTTGTTATAATCTGGATTGTTTTATTTGATGTTTTAATGTGTTGTCAAATGTTGCTTTGACTTTTTTCTTAAGGATCTAGAATGGTATAGAAATGAAAATAATAATAACAACAACAAATCTAGACATGCCATTGTGGTGACCGCAACCTAGGTTTAATCGCCATTGGGCGATTAGCTTATATATCTGAGTTTGGTCAGGCTGGCTCTACCTGCTACCCGGGATCCTTAAACCTTGTTTGCTGGGGACTGAACCAAAAACCTTCTGTGTGTGCAAAGCACGTCTGTGCTCTGCAGCTTGTCTTGTGTCCAGCAGCAAACAAACTGTTCAGTGGGGCAAGCAGGTCATATGCTTGGTCCTCAGTTGCCTGTGGCTGTAGTTCATACATGAGATAAGAGTGTACAGGGAGCACTGACCTGCCAATGGGAGTTTTTGTCCATTGTTCCAGACCACTTTGTAACTTTGTCTGCCACTCCTGTGCTCAGGTGCCCCCAGTGTGTGCCACTAAGGATCCCGAGAGCCACGTGAGCCGCTTGCCCACAACTCCCATCGCCTGGGAATAATTGCTGTGTTTTTGTGGTCATTCTGCATGTAGATGCCAGAATTCCCTAAGGAAAAGTAGGTAGTTGTTGGAGAAAGCCTATTTTTCAAGCATGCTTTCCTTTCTGGTGGCCCCATAGAACGTTGTTCTCAGATTGGTGAGAGAGAAATGGTTTCCTTCTCTCTCTCTCCTGCTCTCCCGCAATCTCTGTTGGAAGCATAGCCTGTTGGAAGCATACTGCAGGGATGGAAAACCTTAATCTTGGAGCATGGATGTGGCCCTTGGGACTCTTCCAAGACTGTTCCACTGCTCTGCACCCTGTTCAAGGGTTTTTCCCTGATTGGAATGTACCATTTAACTGTGGCAATGCTTCTTGGCTAGCTGAATATAGAACGGTGTGTAGAAATCTTTGGTTCTTGTGTGGCTGGACTGTCGCCTACAGTATAACGCTTTTTGTTAGACTTCGGTTCTCATCAGTCCCAGTCAGCACACCTGTGGTTAGGGAATTGTAATTCAGTAGCATCTAGGGGTCAAAATGTCTCCCCTTCCCTGATATAATGTTAACAGTTGCATGTGTTGCTCTGCCCATACCTTCCTCTGGCCCTGCACATGTGGCCCCTGGAAGGTTGTCTGTGAGGGAATGTGGCCCTTGAACTGCAAAAGTTTCCTTGCCTTCATCCGTACTGCAAGAAAAAAATACACCAATATTTAGTTCTGTTGTTTCTGTTCCCCTGCAATCACCTAGTACAAAATCTGGCCGTGCTTCAGCCCATGGAGTACCAGGGCCTCTTTACTCTCCCAAGCATTTTTTTTGGAAACAGGAGGAAGGGGAGGCTGATGAAAAACACTGTCCCCCCACTGCCACAGTGTCTTGTTAACTCATGGGGGGCAAACCCATCGTTTAGTTGGATTTCTTTGTATCTGATTTGGTTAGCATTGGCCACTGTGAATAACAGCCTACTCACGAACTTAGGAAGTCAGGTCATTAGCTCATCCAGATCCATACTGTCTACACTGACAGGCAGCAGCTCTCCAGGGTTTCAGGCAAGGGAGCCTTTTCCCAGCATGACCTGGAGATTGAAGCTGGTGCCTCTGAGCTGTGGTCCTCCTCTCAAACTTAGTAGGTGTGGGTTTTATGAAATGTATGCTGTCTCTGATCCCTTGCATTTGTAGGCATTCTTGGTGAAATGCGTCTACCAGGTTGCAAATTTCCAGAGTGTTTGTGCCACTGTTTTTAGGCAGGGCTGCGTAGATTTATGCCACTTTATAAAGCTTGGCTTCATTCTTGTTGAAAACTGGTGTGGTCTTGGGGCCAGAATCTGAGCCCGAGGACGAGGAAAGACCCTGCTTCAACCTCTGATCTTGCGAAGACGACTCCCTGGTTACCAGCTCTGAGGGTTGCTGGATGCAGCTCAGCTGGAGAATGTCGCTGCCCTGCTCTGAGATGCCAACTTGTCCAAGTTCCCTTTTTCTTTTCTTTTTTTGTTGCAACACCAACCTGTAACTTTCCATTGGTCATGGAAACTTTCCTTGAGGAGATGGGTTTTATCAAAGGCTTTTTCACCCAAAGCTGAGAACAAGCTTGGAACTCTCCCCTTTGAGAACTGGTGCGTGTCTGAGGGATTTGAGGAGTGGACTCTGCACCTGGGACATGCGAGTCCTCGCAACCTGATGGTTTTAAGAAGGCAATTTGTACCGGGACGTGGGGCAGACCTGGGAGAAAGATACTTGACCCCTTGGCTTAAGGCAGGGGTGGCCAACTCCCAAGAGGCTGTGATCTACTCACAGAGTTAAAAACTGGCAATGATCGGGTCAAAGTTGGTGAGCTTCTTTGGGGGGGAGCCAGTGATCATCCAGTGATCATGATCTACCTGTTGGACATGCCTGACTTAAGGGATCAGGAGTTGGTTGTGTTGGCAAGATGTGGCTGGGCCATCTGCTTGCTCGTTTCCTTAAAAAACACCTTTTTCTTCTTCTCTCCACTCCACAGAGTTCTACCTTGTAAATACTGTTATTTGTATATACTGTAAATGATGACATCGGTGGGCACTAACCGAGCCCGGGGAAGCTGGGAGCAGACGCAGAACCAGGCACAGCACAAACAGAGGCCACAGGTGAGGGCGGAGCAGGCCAGGGTGTCCATGGAAACCAGTTGGCTTTGAGAGGGGAGGAGTCCTCTTGGCTCCCTCACCTTTTCCTTTTTTCCGCTGTGACTAAGAGCACGCTGGCCTAACGTCTTTCCCACAAGACAAAGGAAAACTCCTCCGCACCCTTTCGGGCTGCTCTTAGCTTGCATGCTTAGGAGCTGAGGCAAAGTTCTGGCTTTGTGGGCAAACACAGGAAGAATCGGAAGGAGAAGGGAAGACCCTTCTACCTTTTTAAAGAGAAGACAGTGTTCAGACTTTCTTGATACGTGTGGCAGGTGAACGGACTAATTTCCCAGCCACTGACGCTGAACCTGTTGGGATATCTGGATAAAACATCTGGTTGCCTGGGCAGTGAAAAGCTTTTGAAACCTCCCCCGTTGATAAGCCCAACCAGTTGCCTATTAATTACAGTTTTCAAACGTTTGGGTTTTTTTCAGTTGTGACACAAAGAGGGGAAGAGAGGCTGGAAAAGGGGACAATATCTTATCCTTTCTGTTCCAGAACCTCTGCTTTTCCATTAATCTGCATTCCATGGAAGCATGTTGTGCTATTGATATGTATAAGAAATAGAAAATTAATACCAGATTAATGAGAGGTGAACATAGAGGAGTTGAGCTCTTACGTTGATAACCACAACAAGCCTTTATCCTTGTTTAACAGAGATCAGAAAAGACACGATGGGAGAGAATTTAAATACATCTCATCTATATTTTAGACTGCACTCTGGATCCTCACCTTTAACTGAGGACTAAAACCTCTCAGTCTTGGTCCCAGTGTATTAGTCTCAGCATTAGTCCCAGTGTATTTTTACTCCGCTTCTTAGCCAAAAAGCAGAGCAGCTTACACAAACCAGTCCCTGCTCCTTGGGTTTACAATCTTAAGGCAAGGGTTAGGGAGAGAAGAAGCAAGCTCGGGTGCAAATTCTTGTTCTAAATAACGTAGTTATATAGTTGTGTCTATATGAGAAAATTCCTCCCTGTCAGCTCTGGAAGCTGAGCAGGTGATTAATATCTAAGCTAGTAGGGCAGGGCTTTGTGCAGCACTTCCCTCGTAACTTGATGGTGGGAGCTTTGTGGCTTTGCCCTCCTCCCTCGCTGATGTCTGTGGCTGCCTGGTCTTGGAAGTACCCAATTCAGATCTGAGGGCAGAGCGAATGGCAGTGTCCAGCTCATTCCTTACCCAGGCAGCTTCCCTGTTCCTGGCCAGACGCCCCACTTACAGGGCTAACTTGTTGTCTCTCTGCCCTGTTTCATTCTAACACTTCCACCTCTGGCCCCTGTCTCCACAGGCCACTGCAGAGCAAATCCGACTTGCACAGATGATATCCGACCACAACGATGCTGACTTTGAGGAGAAAGTGAAACAAGTAAGTTTTTTGGGATGCTGGAGGACGTGAGGAAAGGGGAAGACTCTCCAAGGAGAGTGTGCCTTTTAACTCCTTGCCCTACCAGCTGACTTTGATTTCTCTTGGGAAAAAGGAACATGATGGACACACTCATGGCTGCTTTGGATAGCTTTAGGGAGGCACTCGGGTTCAAGGGCTTGAAGTCCTGTGACTGGTGACAGGTCCCAGCCGAGTTGACGGGTGGCCTTATCCTTTGTTGCTTCTCCCTCGGCAGCTGATCGACATCACGGGCAAGAACCAGGATGAGTGTGTCATCGCCTTGCACGACTGCAATGGGGACGTCAACAGAGCCATCAACGTGCTGTTGGAAGGCAACCCGGACACGGTAAATCTGTGGCTTTGAAGGCTCGGTTGGCAGAGTGGCGTTGCGGGTTGCAAAGGCCTTTTTTATTCTCTGTTGGGCAAAGGGAGTAGCATTGGGGAGGGGAGAAGGGCAGCCCATGTATAGACCCCATGTCTCAGAAGATGAGGCAGTTCACAGTCTACTATCTGTGCTAGACTACAATTCCCATCATCCCTCATAACTGGCTGTGTTGGCTGCAGCTGATGGGAGTTTGAAAGGAGAGAGAGAGACAGACTCAGGAGAAAAGCTGACAGAGTGAGGCAGATCTGCGGAGGGCAGATGTTGAAAAGTCAGGTCATGGGGCACTCTAAAATCTGTGTAGGATTCTGCGGTTTAAATTAAAGTTAAGTGTGGGTCTAAGGCAGGGAGGGAGAACAGCAGCCCGAGGGGCTGCATGCCTCACTCCAGGCCTCTCAGCTTAGCCCAGGAGTCAGCAAACTTTCAGCAGGGGGTCAGTCCACTGTCCCTCAGACCTTGTGGGGGGCTGGAATATTTTTTTTGGGGGGGTCAACGAATTCCTATCCCCCACAAATAACCCAGAGATGCATTTTAAATAAAAGCACACATTTTACTTATGTAAACACACACTGATTCCCGGACCGTCTGCGGGCCAGATTTAGAAGGCGATTGGGCTGGATCCGGCCCCCGGGCCTTAGTTTCCTTACCCATGGCTTATCCCTTGGAACACTTCCCTGACCACACTGCTCCCTAGCCCTGCTTGGTTTCCCAAGCATTTGTGGGTGGCTGGAATGTGTCCTTGAGCTCTGATAATGCCTCCCATCTGTATGGGTGACAGAGAGGGATGTGTTTGTACATTTATTGCACACCCACTTTTGCCTCACTGCTGGCATGTGGCCCTTGGAAGGTTCCCCAGGCGGAAATGCGGCCCTTGGGAAGAAACAGGTTTCCTACCCCCAACCTGAGAAGACTAAGGATGACTCACCTGTTCATCGGCCCAGACCCAGATCTTGCAGTTCTCCTCTCCTGACATTCATGGCCTCCTCTGCATACTGCTTCTAGTTGTCAAAATATTCTGCTGTCTTCAATGAAACCTGTAGAATGTTTCTTGCATGCATCTGTGAAATTGAATGTGTGTTACGTGCATGGAGAGTGGGAATAAATCTTGCCTCTCCCTTCGCAGCACTCCTGGGAGATGGTTGGGAAGAAGAAGGGGGTTTCAGGACAGAAAGACAGCGGGCAGACGGAACCCAGCGAAGAAAGCAAAGAGAACCGAGAGAGGGAGCGGGACTTCAGCCGGCGACGAGGTGGATTGCCAAGAAGGGGCCGAGGGACGAGCCGCGGAAGAGAGTGTAAGAGTCACAACTTTGTGCGGAATAGCTGCCGGTGTGGGGTGGGGCAATGAGACGAGAGGAAAGGTAGCAGATGATTAAAACCTCACGGCCAGAGGTGTGCAGCGTGGGGGCAGTTATGGCTTCCCTGTCATACCTGGCATTGCCGTGCACGGAGCTGGAAAAATAAGTCACATTTTGAATTCCTGCTCCACACTTCCTTTATTTTTTAATAGTTAGCTCTGCTTGGGAGTCAACAAAATGTTTCAAATATCCAGGTGTTTTGGGTAATCGGGATCCTTAGGGTTTTTTGTTTTTTAAAATGGAGACCTGTTTTATACAAATGCCGTTTCACAAGCCGACTGTGAAGATGTGTTTCGTTTGGGTGTTTGCATCTTCTTTAAAACAAAAAAGACCACCCAACCCCCTTTACAACATCTGTTTTGCAACCTATGGGTTGTATTTTATTTTCATCTGAAGACCACGTATCTCCATTCCTTTAAAAGCAGATGGTTCGTTCTAAAGACCCTCAAGGGAAATTGAGGACGCTGAGTCTGTAAAATTTAGACACGAGCATATTGCAGGGCAGGGCTGGGAAAACTGGAGCGGAGTGGCGTGGGTTGCTTCTCCTGTAGTAGAGGAAGGGGCAGTGGCGTAGCGTGGGGGGTGCAGGGGGGGCTGGGCGCAACATCTGGGGGTTAGGGTTAGGGGGCGCAAATCCACGGGTTAGGGGGCGCAAATTACTTGCCTTGCCCTGGGTGCTGACAACCCACGCTACGCCACTGGGAAGGGGGTCATGTGTGGATTGTCACCGCCCACTTCTCCCCTGGCAAGAGGTTGAACTTCCGAGAGAGGGCACCTGGTGGGCAGGGCAAACCCTTGGCAAAGCCAGCTTCTGCCAGCTTCTCTGCAGCTCACACTCAAGCCTGGTGCCCCCGCCCCCCCCCCATGCACTCAACACACTGGAAACTTACTAGTGTGGTTTTGTGTCTTCCAGTTCGGGGCCAGGAGAATGGACTGGACAGTGGCAAGACAGCCGGACCCACTGGAAGAGGCACAGAGAGAGGGCGACGAGGCCGCGGGCGAGGCAGAGGTGAGAGAGGCGGCTCAGCAGCCTGGATAGCTTTTACAAAGAGGACTGGAAATTACCATGGAGGATACTGCTGCCAGTGGCTACTTGGCACAGTGGCTGTTTTCTCCCCATACTGTCGGAGGCAGGGTATCTCTTGATAACCAGTTTCTGGGAATCAAGTGTGGAAAGTGAGACTTTCAGGCTTCCCTTACTTAGCTTGTCCGTTTGAGAACAGGATGGATCAGATGCACTTTTTGTAAGACCATAAAAACAGGTGATTGAGTGGTGTATCGAATTAAGAATGGTGAGGAGGAAGTTGATCTAGAGAGGTTTTCCTCTCTTAGCACTAGAATTCAGGCTCATCAAACGAACGTCGCAAGACTCAGGACAGACAAAGAATAAATAAATCCTGATTTAAAGGGCCTTTGAATCCATCCCTCCTGCCGTACGGTGGGCTGCATACCAGTAGACCCTTTCTGGCTCCCTCATAGCCATAAAGGGGGGACAGCGTATGCTATAGCAAGTCTTGGCATCATCAGCAAATTCGGTCCTGCGTCTGTGTTAGCTGACTGACCGCCTGTGGTGATCAAACAAACAAGGTGTTCGATTCCTAATGTGAGTGCACCTGAAACCAGGCAGGGGAAGTTGAAGTTTCATTCCCACATAGGGAACCTTCTGGGGGCCACAGTGCCCCTCAACCCTGGCCCTCAGCAATGCCTGCTGCAGATGGTCAGAGTTGGGAGCCCAATAACTGGAGGGTCGCAGGTTCTCCACATCTAGAATATCCCACGTTCTCCCACCTTCATTGTGGACTTGAACTCTGGCACTAGTCCAGCTCTCAGTCTCAATTGGGTACCTACAAGGTGGGTGGTTGTATCAGTAGGCTCATTTGTGTTTTGCTTTAAAGCAAGGCTGGGGGCCCTCTGTCTCTGCCCCCCAAAGTTGTTGGGGGGGCTGACTTATATCATCCCCAACCGACATCAGCGATGCATGATGGGAGTTGTAGTCCCATCCTTGGTTCAAAGGAGTGAAATTGGTGGGGAAAATAAGAGGTGGGTGAAGATAGAAGACTTTTTAAAATCTGGTTTAGTTTACCTGGAGGTGTATCCTGGGTCCAGTAAGGTTTAAAGCTGCCTGTTTTTTTGTTGTTGCAGGTGGATCTGGAAGGCGGGGAGGAAGGTTTTCAGCCCAAGGCATGGGGTAAGCTTTGCAGCCTTTGTCTTAACTCTAATCTTGGGCGGGATGGGCAGAGGAAGGGAGTTTATCTGTGACCAGATGACACTCACCTGTGGCCTGGATAGGGGGAGGGAAGAGACTAAAGGGTCAAAGCAGGACAGACGTGCCCTTGAGATGTACGCTCAAATTCCCCTTTCCTCACCCACCCTGCCTTCCAGAACTTTCAACCCCGCGGACTACGCCGAGCCCACGAGCACGGAAGAAGGCTACGGGAACAGTAACAGCAATACATGGAACAACACCGGGAGCTTTGAGCCGGACGACGGCACGAGTAAGTGACCTGGGCGCATTGTGCTGCCGCAGTTTGGGGCCAGAGTTCAGCTCCTGTTAGTAAAAAGGCCAGCAAGTGGGTCCCCTTCAATACAGCTTGCCTTTCTTCAACATAAAGGGTTGCATTTTATCAAGTCAGCCTGTTGGTCCAGCCATCCCAGTATTGCCTAGGCTGGTTGGCAACAGCACTCCGGGTGTTACAGGTAGACATCTTCCCCAGAGATCCCTTTATGTCAACACTGCCCAAACCTGTAGTCCAACAACAGCTGGGAACCCAACTCCCATCATCCCTAGCTAGCAGGACCAGTGGTCAGGGATGGTGGGGACTGTAGCCCAACAACCCAAGTTTGAAAAAACACTGTTTTAAATGGAGACTGTGGGTGGGGGGAGAGAACCACCATTCCCAGCACCTGCCCTGCCGCTGAGCGATGACCAGCCATGCCCCTGTGTGATTGAAGTCAGCCAATTCTGCCACCTAGAGCCACTTAATCATAGGGACGCGGGTGGCACTGTGGGTTAAACCACAGAGCCTAGGACTTGCCGATCAGAAGGTCGGCAGTTTGAATCCCCGCGACGGGGCGAGCTCCCGTTGCTCGGTCCCTGCTCCTGCCCACCTAGCAGTTCAAAAGCACCTCAAAGTGCAAGTAGATAAATAGGTACCACTCCGGCGGGAAGGTAAACGGCATTTCCATGCGCTGCTCTGGTTCACCAGAAGCGGCTTAGTCATGCTGGCCACATGACCGGGAAGCTGTACGCCGGCTCCCTCGGCCAATAAAGTGAGATGAGCGCCACAACCCCAGAGTTGGCCACGACTGGACCTAATGGTCAGGGGTACCTTTACCCTTACCTTTACCTTTAGAGCCACTTAATGGCTATCCACTTGCCCCATTATGCCCTTAAACCCAGCCATTTTACTTGTGCTTGATGCTGTAAAAAAAATGGCTGGTTTTATTTCAGTTTAAAACTGCTTTGGGTCGCGGTTACAATCCACGTTAAGTGCTTCTGATCCGTTTTCGTATTTTCGATTGCGAAACCTGTGGGGAAAGTTGCATTGGAGTTTGAGGGTCTCCCTGGCTAGTCCTAGTGCAGGGTTGGAGAGCCTGTGGCACCCTGTAAGCCGCTGGACTCCCAACTCCCATCTTCCCTGAGCTTTGGCCGCACTGGCCGGGGCTGATGGGAGCTGGGAGTCCCAGCATCATCTGAGTGCATCCCATCAGCTACCCCTGGTCTTTAGAATGTGGTGGTTAACCTCCACTGGGCAGGGGTGAGTTGGGTCCGCCTGCCTATGATTTTAATGAAGGGTTCCCAAAGCTTTTGAGAGGGAAGAGAAATAATCTCCACCCACCGCTCCATTGCACACGCTTTTCATCTCTTTCAGCAACAGCATAACTTCAGGGAACTAAAGTGTTGAATGCAGGAAGCTGCCTTGCAATGGCTTAGACCAGAGCTTCCCAAACTTGGGTCTCCAGCTGTTTTTGGACTCCCATCATCCCTAGCTAGCAGGATCAGTGGTCAGGGATTATGGGAATTGTAGCTCAAAAACAGTAGGGAGACCCAAGTTTTGGAAATCCTGGTCCATCTAGCTCAGTACTGTCTACACTGACCGGCAGGCAACCCCCCCCCCCCGGGTTTCAGGCAGAGGGGAGGCCATTCTGCCAGTCCTACCTGGAAATGCCCTTGGGGATTGAACCTGGAACCTTGCCTCTGAGCTCTGGCCTTCCTCCGTAGAGGAAGACAACAATGTCTTTCTGCTTGGGCAAAAAGACCACTTGAGGTTTTTGAGGGAAGGTTCCCTTACCTGGGTGTGCAGTAGAAATGTAGAAGCGGGGAGAGAACTGCAGTGGCTTTAACTTTTCTCTTGGAAGTAGATCCCGCCGTTCTTTGTGTGTCCTGAGCTAAGAAAGGGGGACTGTTAAAAGTTGTCGCTGGAAGGGAACGACCCTTTTCATTGGCCCCCAAGGAGGGTTTACTTGTCCACAGTGTCTACAGAACGCACTCCTCATTTCATACTCCCATGATTAGTTTGTAGTATTAAGTATATATTTTTAATTTTAACAATATCCACAGGTATGGTGGGCGGCAGAGTAGTCTTGGGGTGGAGAAGCGGGTGGCGGCAGCGGCAGAATCGCCTCGCTTTTCTCGTTAGAATACAAAACCGTTTTCACTGTTTTTACCCCGTTCTTTTTTTTCTTTTTCTTTTTCTTCTGTTTCTTTTCAGGAGTTGATTACATTAGGGGTGAGGGGTCAAATTATCCCCGAAAATTTGACACTGCTCCTGGTACGAGAAATCCAGGTGCACTAATTGCCCGGGATCTCTTTCTTTATAAGTTGGAATATATCTGTGGATATGTCATTGTCTCGTTCCTCCCACTCCACAACCCCTGCCGTCCTCCATCTCTTTCCATCTTCGTTTGGTTTCATTTAATGAATATGTGTACGTTCTTGCCTGTGCTTTTACTAACACCGACACCCCACCCCACCCTGCCTTCCCCACACCTCTGTGTTTTTAAGGGGAGGTGGGGTTTGGGCTTCCATGTGTGTGTTTTTCTGTGTTTGGTGGGGTTGGGAAGATGAGTTTGCTTTCCTGGCTGTTTTGATTGCACCCTCCACCGGCTGTGACTGCCCTGTTGTGGTTCCTCTCTCCTGGCACTTTAAAGCTCTTGCATCTTGATTCGAAGGCCAAGTATCCTTGGGACATAAGCTCAGAATGGCCTTGTCAGTTCAGACCAAGGAGTCCATCTATATTTCTGGGTTTTGGGGGGGGCGGGAACCAGCTAGGTGCCTCTGTTGAGCTCTCACAAGTGGGACTGAAGGTGACAGTCCCCCAGTATCTGGCATCCACAGATACACTGCCTCTAAACACTCCATCTAATTGGCCTTCTGAGGAGTCAATGATGAGGCAATTTCTGCTGCAACGCCTTCCTCAAGATCTACAGGTGGTTCGTTTGCAGTTCCAACTAGTGGGTACTTAACACTGGTGGGTTCTTACAATCTCCTGGTGGATCGCTGGCCAGTTGCTGGCAGGCGGCTGAGATTTCTTGCAGAGAAAGTTGGGCAAGGCCTTGGTCTGATGCTGTGAGGCCATTTCTTATGTTCTTAAGCAAGAGTGCAGACTTGGGATCACTGAAGACAGGTTAGGGATCACTTGACCATGAAGAGATCCTGAGTTAATCCCCTTCTGCAGCTTCTAAAAAACTCACTGATAGCCTGACTTGCGGGTGCAGAGTGGGGGGGAAATGGACTACGAAGGGGAGGCAGTCCTGCTACACAAGTCAGGTTTGCTAGCCATCCAGGGACCAAGTATGTGCAGACTTCTGCAGATTTGGCGAATGCTGACAGGGTGTTGAATCTAGCGAAGGTCTTGTGTGAGTAAAACCGCTCAAGCTGGCCCAGCGGAATTTCTCCTGGCACGCCACCTTGTTCTACTTTTTTTGGGGGGGGGGAATTGGAAGAAACCCCAGAGCAGATTGGGGAGGTGGGGGGATGTGAGTGGCAGGACTCCCAGCTTGCATCATCTCTGGCACTTGGCCTTGCTGGCTGGAGCTGATGGGAGTTGGGAGGCCCTGGGGGTTACGCACCTGGATTAGACTGAGAGAGAGAAAGTGTGGGACTGCTCCAAGGTCTCTCGACTAAATGCCTGAGAAGCGTGGCTGGGGTGGGTGTGGGTGGGTGTGCTTCAAGTTCCCTGGTCCAACTCCCAGCTGTAGTGCCTTGCAGAGTTTTCTTTTCCCCCCAGTTTCAAGTCTTCATATCTTTTCCCTTGCACTTTTGGCTAATGGCGCTATGTGGGTTTTTGAAAAAACAAAACACACCTTCAGGAGCCAGCAGAGTGTATGCATGTTTTTAAATGCCCATAGTCAATAAATGAAGATTTCAAGGAACAGGCAACTGACCTGAACAGCAGCATGGCGGGGGGGGGGCTTTTTTATTTAGTAACCTTAAAACATGGGAAAGAAATGTATCTTGGCTTGATTCAGCTTTTTTAAACCATTTACCCAACCTTCCTCTTTGAGACGGTAAAAGATCCGCCTTCGCCTTCATAGGGCTGAAAGCAAATTTTTGCAGGGGGGAGACATGTGAGCGAGTCTCTTGCAGGATACATGAGTATCATGTAGCATTGAGTTATTTATACGCTGCTTAGAGACTGTTTAAGCAGTTTATAAATTGCCTGAATAAATAAATCTGCGCGAACATACATGTATGCACAAACGAAACCTTCCCTTGACTTGACCGTTTTGCACGGATCCTAACCTGGTGGCTGCGATCTTCTGGGAAAATTGGGCTTTTGCAGGACTTTGGGGAGGGGCAGTGGCAGGAGGAGGAATGGGCAGGGTCGAGAGATGCCATGTTTGATTGCAAGAGAGCAGTGGAACTGGGCAGGGGGCATGTAGAATATCAGTAGGGCTGTCCATCACCATTTGTTCCTAAGGGAAGAGAGTTTCAGGACTAGGTCAAGGAAGACATCTCTTTTCCCCACAGTGATTCCAGGGTCCAGCCTCTTTGCTTTGGGGTTCAGTGGGTGGGGGAGCTTGCGTGGTGTGCCCATATTTTTCCTTCCCCCCCTCCCCCCACCCCAAGCTTGTGTCTTGTCTGGGCGAGGGTCACCAACCTGCTTAGCTGCTTGCAATGCTTCTTGAAAATCACCCCCTTTTCCCGGGAAGCACCCAGTATCCGCCTGTACCAAACCCCCTCTCTGCTTTGTTCTTTGCCAGGTGCGTGGAGGACGGCGACGGAGGAATGGGGGACCGAGGACTGGAATGAAGATGTAGGTACACCCCAGCCCTTTCGTCGCTTCCCTTTCTGTATGCGCTTTGCCTTTCTAACTTGGGATCACCCTAACTTTCCTGCCTCTCATTTCCTTCCCCAGCTTTCAGAGACCAAGATCTTCACTGCCTCCAACGTCTCCTCTGTGCCTCTGCCTGCGGAAAATGTGACCATCACGGCTGGACAGAGGTGGTCCATTTGCGCCTGCCACAGTAGCTGGGTTTCAGTTTAGAAATGAGTTTCTTTTTGGCGGCGGGGCTGGGGGAGAGAGAGCAGGGGAAGAAAGCAAACAACCATTGCCCTATCCAGAATGTGGCAGACAGGCCTGTAGTCCTCCAGATGTTGCTGGACTCTCCAACGCACTTCAGCCCTGGCCAGTACAGTGGTACCTCAGGTTAAGTACTTAATTCGTTCCAGAGGGTCCGTACTTAACCTGAAAGTATTCGTAACCTGAAGCACCACTTTAGCTAATGGGGCCTCCTGCTGCTGCCATGCCGCCAGAGCACAATTTCTGTTCTCATCCTGAAGCAAAGTTCTTAACCCGAGGTACTATTTCTGGGTTAGTGGAGTCTCTAACCTGAAGTGTATGTAACCCGAGGTACCACTGTATGACCAGAGGTCAGGCAGGGCTGTGTCAGGCCACCCTGGGAAGAATTCAGAGGCGTGTTATTACAATCTTTCCATCAACGGAAGCAGTTCTGCTTGCCAGATAGAACAATCTTACTGCTTCTCTCACTGCCCCATATACTGTTCTGGGTTTTCTTGCTCCCGTCCCCCAAGCTGACTCCTACCAGTTGTTCCTCTGGCTCCTACCAATGCAGTTCTTGAGTCCTCTCCATCTGGCCCTTGGGACTCTTCCACCCCCCACCCCAGATTGCGCAAGATCTAGAGGCACATTCCTCACCAACAGTCCTCTTTTGCGCTCTTCTTGGGAGTTTTTTGTCTTGCTGGAATGTGTCCTTGAGCTCTGATAAAGCTGTTTTTGCTTCCCAGGATGGAGGATAGAGAGAGGGGTGCATGTGTACAAACTAGGCTGCTGCACAGATGAAAAAATCACATTCCTTGCTCTGTCCACATTCGCCTCTGGCCCTGCCCAAGCTCTATGTGTGGCCCCCAAAAGGGGCTTCCCTTTGCCTGAAAAAGCACAAAAAAAACCCCAAACCCAACACAAAACCCACAAACTTTCTCCCTGAGGTGTAAGGTCTTTTGTGCCCTGGTTTCTGTGTGTGTTTGCTTCCCAAGACCATACTGTAGCATAAACTGAACACGAGCAATTTCACCGTGGATGCCAGATCAGAGACTAAAGCAGCTCTGCCAATGGCTGGGTTAGCACGGGCTGCTGGGAAATGTAGTCCAAAACATCTGGAGGGTGTCATGTTGGCACAGGCGGCATCAGATGCATTCAGCCACCTCAGCAGCCTGCTGGAATGCCCAAGATCCTCTGCCAACCCTGCCTGATTCTATACTGGACAGTAATTCTGTGCACAAGCAGATCACATAGAATTGTAGAGTTGGGAGGGACCTTTAGGGTCATCTAGTCCAACCCCTTTCAATGCAGGGATCTCAGCTAGATCATACGTGACAGGTGGCCATCCAAATTCTGCTAAAAACCTCCAAGGAAGGAGACTCCGCCACTTCCCAAGAGAGAGAGAGCCCATTCCACTTTCAATCAGTTCATACCGTCAGAAAGTTCTTCCTGATGTTTAGTTGGAATCCCCTTTCTTGCAGCTTGAATCCATTGCTTCGGGTCATACCCTCCGGAGCAGGAGAAAACAAGGTTGATCCATCCTGCATGTGACAGCCCTTGAGCTATTTAAAGAGATAACTTTCACATCTCCTCTCAGTCTCCTCTTTTCTGAGGCTAAACATACCCAGTTCCTTCAACTGTTCCTCATAAGGCTTGGTTTCCAGGCCCTCCTCTGCAGACGTTCCAGCATGTCAGCATCCTTCTTAAACTGTGAACACAGAACCCCAGGTGTGGTCTGACCAGGGCAGAATAGAGCAGTGCTATTACCCTCCTGGATTTGCACACTATACAGTCAAACCTCATGTTACGTCCGCTTCATGTTACGTTCTTTCAGGTTACGTCCCGTGGCGACCCGGAAGTACCAGAAAGGGTTACTTCTGGGTTTTGCCACTTGCGTAGATGCGCAAAATGACATCACATGCATGCGCAGAAGCGGCGAGTCGCAATCTGCGCATGCACAGACGCACTGCTGCGGGTTGTGTTCTTTTCATGTTGCAAACGGGCCTCCGGAACGGATCCCATTCGCAACCAGAGGTACCACTGTGCTTTTGTTGATGCACCCCAGAATAGCATTGGCTTATTTTGCAGCTGTTAACTCATGCTCAGTTTGTGGTCTATTAAGACCCCTAAACCCTTTTCACATGTACTACTGGAAACCCAGGTGTGTCCCCCATCTTAACATTCATGCAGCTGGTTCCTCCTGCCCTAAGTGCAGAACCTGACATTTGATCCTATTGAAATTCATTTTGTTAGCTTTAGCCATGGCATGGGGCATCCCATTTGGTGCAGGAGCAGTGGTGGGCCGGCCAGGCCACTCACCCAACCCCTCGCTCACGGTGACGCTTTTGCCTCCTTTCTAGAATCGACCTTGCTGTGCTGCTAGGCAAGACCCCTTCTTCTCTGGAGAACGAGTCGCCCAACCTGGATTCCTCGCAGGCACCTGCCCTCAGCCAGCCGCTGGTGTTCAGCAATTCCAAGCAGGCTCCTATATCCCAGCCCAGTTCGGGGAACACCTTCCCGCACCACGGCATGGTAAGGAAAAGGACAAGCCTCTGAACCCTGCGGTCGTGCACGTGTTGTATTTAGAAGAGTTCAGCCTCCTGGTCCCCATCTGGGGCTGCTGTGTTGTTTCGCCCAGCCAAAGCCTCCATCCGCCTGCTTCAGCTGGCCTTCCCTTCCTGCCGTTTCAGGTCGGCATGCTGGGAAAGGGGTTCAGCGACGTCGGCGAGGCCAAAAGCGGCGGAGGCACCGCAGTCTCCGCCTCCGCTGCCACCACCACCACCGGCTCGCAGTTCCTGGAGCAGTTCAAGACGGCCCAGGCGTTGGCTCAGCTGGCAGCTCAGCATCCTCAGCCATCCGGGAGCAGCAGCGCGGGCACGTCCTGGGACAGCGGCACCACGAGCCACTCCTCGTCTCTTGTGCAGTACGGTAAGGTGGAAGGGGGCAGCTGGAGGCTGGAGGGGTCTTGTGAATGGGGAGGGTGTTGGAATGCGTAGTTCACTGTTACAGCCCTGGCAGGGCTACACCGAATGCCCCCAAATTCTGAATCTGTTTGAGGATCTTTGGTTGAGTTACCGTATTTTTTGCTCTATAAGACTCACTTTTTCCCTCCTAAAACGTAAGGGGAAATGTGTGCACGTCTTATGGAGCGAATGCAGGCTGCAGCTATCCCAGAAGCAAGAGCGATCACTGCTTTCGCTGTGCTGTTCTTGCTTCTGAGATTCAGAATATTTTTTTTCTTGTTTTCCTCTGAAAACTAGGTGCGTCTCGTGGTCTGGTGCGTCTTATAGAGCGAAAAATACGGTAATAACTTCTTAGTACAGTGCCAGTGTGGTGTAGTGGTTAAGAGCGGTAGTCTCATAATCTGGGGAACCGGGTTTGCGTCTCCGCTTCTCCACATGCAGCTGCTGGGTGACCTTGGGCCAGTCACACTTCTCTGAAGTCTCTCAGCCCCACTCACCTCACAGAGTGTTTGTTGTGGGGGAGGAAGGGAAAGGAGAATGTTAACCGCTTTGAGACTCCTTCGGGTAGTGATAAAGCGGGATATCAAATCCAAACTACTACTAATACTACTACTACTACTACTATTCTTCTTCTTCTTCTTCTTCTTCTTCTTCTTCTTCTTCTTCTTCTTCTTCTTCTTCAGTGGTACCTTGGTTCTTGAACGGCTTAGTTGTCAAACAAATCAGGTCCCGAACACCGCAAACCCGGAAGTAAGTGTTCCGGTTTGCGGACGTTTCTCAGAAGCCGAACGTCTGACGCAGCTTCCGTTTGAGTTCAGGAAGCTCCTGCAGCCAATCGGAATCCTCACCTTTGTTTTCGAACGGTTTTGGGAGTTGAACAGACTCCCGGAACGTATTATGTTCAGGGTACCATTGTGTACCTAACTCCGTATCTGTCCACTCCAGCAGCCAGAATTGAACCTGTGAAGAACACTTATATATTTCGCATTTATATCCCACCTTTCTTTTACCTCCAAGGCGCTGCACGCTGTCGTTCCCCCCCGTCCCCCATTTAATCCCCGCAACAACTCTGTGGGGTTGGTGAGGCCGAGAGGCAGTGACTGGCCCAAGGTCCCAGCCAGCAAGTGTAATGGTTGAGCGGGGATTTGAACCCTCATTTTTCCCAGGTCCTAGTCTGGCCCTCTTAACCACTCTTGCCCTGCACCTCTGGTGGTACGGTTGGTCAGAGCCTTTGAACTGACCTTAAGAGGCCAGGGTGGAATTAAAAAAAAAAAGATTAAAAATATATTTTTTAAGAATTATGAGTGCTAAGTTTTTTGTCCTAAGCAATAATTGGTTCATTTTAAGTAATCTGAATAGAAGCATGTTAGCCCTACTGCTTATCACTAAACTGATCTAGTTCCTCTACCAAATACACTGCGTTTAAGGAGGCTTTTTTCTGTGTAAATGAGCATTTCTCAAATATGAATATTTTTGCAGAAACTGATTTCAACGGTCTCCCAGACCAGAAAGTCATTCCATTTTTCATTTTGTATTTGCACATCTAGGTCCCATTGCCCATGGCACTTTTGTGTACAATAGATTGCCATATTCTAGTGTAAATTGAGGAAGCGCTACGACAAAACAATTGAAATGTCCCCTGCGCTAGCACTACTTGGGCTTAGGATCCCATCTGCTCATGATTATCCTAAAGAATAACCTCTTAGCCTTTCTGTTGACTGCGGCCCATATGGAGATAGCCAGGTGTTGGGTTGAATATTGATTCTTGGCTTGACAGAGTCAGCATTGGCTGAGAAACTAACATGCCAGGTGAGAGCGACAAAGGGCAAACGCAATCCACTTTTCTTTTATAACAGATAGCAAATGTTTTTTGAATACATAAATTGTTCAGACTGTGGCAGGAATCTACCTAGTACTCACGGGGAAAATGCAGTGTGATCTCTTAGACTATCAAATGAAACTTTATACCTGGCATGGAAAAAAATTGTAATTTCATCAGGACAAATTATTTGTCGCTTACTGTTGTAACAATTGTTTTCTCAAAATTTAGCTTCTGTACCTTGAAAATAAAAACATTGTGAAAAATTGAGTATTTGCACACTTCCCAACAAACCTAGGATTGCAGCCAACTAAAATCATACGCAGAAGGGGCCAATAGCACACCAATATCTCCATTATTATGCAGTGGGTCTGGATTAGTGTTGCATACAGCAAACAGCCCATAGACATTTTTTCGGTTAGCAATAGATTCTGTAACATTTCGGGTATCTGTACAATTACATAATAGTTCAGAATTTCTAATGGGTGTATGTAAACATTGAAAAGTAAAACCATACCGAGTATAAGATCAGTTAAAATTCACCATAAAAACTACCTTGAAATGCCTGCTAAAGTATGCTATGAAATTAGTTTTTTTTTTAAAAAGCCATTTTTTTTGAATAAAAACAAGTATTCTTGGTAAAAGTAATACCCTAAATCAACATGGGTTTAGTGGTCAGATTTGTACTACTGACGGAGAGCTTTATTTTCTCACTGATTTTTAAATCCTGATTTAAATCTGCACATCCCTCCTGCCTTAGTGTGGGCTGCATACCAGTAGACCCTTTCTGGCTCCCTCATAGCTATAAAGGGGGGACAGCGTATGCTATAGCAAGTCTTGGCATCATCAGCAAATTCAGTCCTGTGTCTGTGGTAGCTGACTGACTGCCTGTGGTGATCAAACAAACAAGGTTTTTATTGCAGATCCCGCTGCGTCTAAAACCAGGGTTGGTGGAGCTTTTCAGCCTGGGGCTGCATGGTGTCATAGGGAACCATCTGGGGGCCACATGCTAATATGAGGTGCAGCCAGAGGTTGGTGTGGGTGGGGCAAAGCTCATAGGTTAATACACAGATGCTTTGTAAGGAGGAGGAACTAGGAGTTTCCTGTCCCGGGCTTGACCACCCTCCTTCCGTCTCCGGCACGCAGATTTGAAGAACCCGTCGGAATCCGCTGTGCACAGCCCGTTTGCCAAGCGCCAGGCCTTCCCGCCCACCTCCGCCATGATGGAAGTGTTCCTGCAGGACAAGCAGCCTGTGGTGACAGCGTCCGTCACAGCCCCGCCGCCTCCGTCGTCCCCCCTGGCCAGCAAAACCAACCCCGTCCCCCAGATGTCTCCTGGCTCCTCGGACAACCAGTCCTCCAGCCCCCAGCCAGCCCAGCAGAAGATGAAGCAGCAGAAGAAGAAAGCATCCTTGACATCAAAGGTACACAGGAATTTCCCATCCTGCACGGCGCGGGGCTTAGTCTTGAGGGAGCCCCCCCCAAAGGGCCCAATGAACTTGGCAGGTGAGCGGGAAGGGGCCCGTAGCTCAGGAGTGGAGCGTCAGAGGCTATTCTAATGAGCTGGGTGGACCCAGTGGTCTGAATCTGTAGATGGCCTCATCCCAGTGTACCTGAAGGAGTGTCTCAACCCCATATCATTCTGCCCAGACACAGGTCCAGCGCAGAGGGCCTTTTGCTGGTTCCCTCCCTGCGAGAAGTGAGGTTACAGGGAACCAGGCAGAGGGCCTTCTCGGTAGTGTCTCCCCCCCCCCCCCATGGAACGTCCTCCCATCAGATGTCAAGGAGATAAGCAACTATCTGACTTTCAGAAGACATCTGAAGGCAGCCCTGTTTCGTTTTTAATGTTTGATGTTTCATCATGTTTTTGATATTCTGTTGGGAGCCGCCCAGAGTGGCTGGGGAAACCCAGCCAGATGGGCGGGGTATAAATAAATGATGATTATGATGATGATGACTCAAAGATATTGTACTGGGGAAGGGTAGAATCTCAGTTGTAGAGCAGCTGCTTTGTGTCCACAAGGTCTCTGATTCAACCCCCAGCGGCTACATGAGACTCTTAAGTTTCTTAATCTTCCTACATTGCAGGGGGTTGGGGTCCCTTCTAGCTCCTTGATTCTGTTGTTCAAAACCTCGCGTCTTACAGGGTGGGGGAAATGCACCATCTGCCATCTTAGAAAGGAACGAGAAAAACGGGCAGTGGTGAAAATCATTAGATTATTTGTTATTTTATTGATTAAATTTGTATACCACCCTATCCCCGTATATCTCACAGCGGCTCAATATGATTAGATTAGGAGGATGCCATTGAATCAAAACCCTAATATATCCATGGGAAAACGGTGTGTGTGTTTTTCTTGATATGCTGAACTACTAAGTAGAACGTTGATAATACAGCCGTTTGTTGCTTTTAGTTCTTTGTACACCCTGTTACTTTTAAAACTAGTTTTTTGTTGTTGCAGCTTGGAAGAGGGCACGCTTTTAGCAATTAAATGATGATGGTGATAATTTTAAATATGCAACAACCCTGAGCCTCTAAAGGCGACGTTGAAACCCAGGCACACCCTCTGCCACAGAAGGAAATGGAAAGCCTAGGCAGCCTCCGCTCTTCAGGGTTTGCCAGTTTGAGAGCGGGAACGGCACTTTCGGGTTGCATGTCGGCAGCTCATCAGGCCACCTCTCCTTCCTCAGATTCCCGCTCTGGCAGTGGAGATGCCCGGCTCTGCGGATATCTCGGGGCTCAACTTGCAGTTCGGGGCGTTGCAGTTTGGTTCGGAGCCTGTCCTCTCAGAGTACGAGCCTGCCCCCGCGACAAGCGCCTCCGTCAGCCAGCCTCCGAGCAGCCTGTACACGAGTACTGCAAGGTGAGACGAGCCTGTTGACATTGTATTTGGGGGAAGGGTCTTAGCTTAAGTGGGAGACAGCTTGGCAAGCAGAAGGTCCCAGGCACAACCCTCAGTGGCGTCTCTATATTGGGCTGCAAAAAGACCCCTTTAGTGGGGTAAGAGAGATGAAAATAGTGCCAGTAAATTTCACAATGAGCCCCTTTGGTTTCAGATAGTACATAGGTAAAGGTAAAGGGACCTCTGACAATTACCATATTTTTCGCTCTATAAGACACACCAGACCATAAGGCGTACCTAGTTTTTGGAGGAGGAAAACAAGAAGAAAAAAAATCTGAATCCCAGAAGCCAGAACAGTAAGAGGGATTGCTGGGCAGCGATCCCTCTTGCTGTTCTGGCTTCTGGGATAGCTGCGCAACCTGCATTCGCTCCACAAGACACACACACACACATTTCCCCTTACTTTTTAGGAGGGAAAAAGTGTGTCTTATAGAGCGAACAATATGGTAAATCCAGTCGCTTATGACTCTGGGGTTGCAGCGCTCATCTTCCTTTACTGGCCGAGGGAGCTGGCATTTGTCCGCAGAAAGCTTCCGGGTCATGTGGCCAGCATGACTGAGCCGCTTCTGGTGAACCAGAGCAGCGGACGGAAACACCGTTTACCTTCCCGCCGGAGCGGTACCTATTTATCTACTTGCACTTGACATGCTTTCGAACTGCTAGGTTGTCAGGAGCTGGCCCCAAGCAACAGGAGCTCACCCCATCACGGGGATTTGAACTGTTGACCTTCTGATCGGCAAGCCCTAGGCTCAGTGGTTTAGACCACAGCACCACCCATGTCCCTAGTACGTGGGTAGATGAATCTAAAAAACCCAGGACACAAATTTTTATGGCCTTCTAGCATCTATGGTGGCTCTTTTCCCAGGAGCAATGTGTTTAGTGTCAACTCTGGAAGTGTGGACTCGATTCTGACCAAACTAAGCCTCCTGGTGTATGTTTTGCTCTAGGACAGGGGTCAGCAAACTCTTTCGATGGGGCCAGTCCACTGTCCCTCAGACCTTGTGGGGGGCCGGACTATATTTTGAAGGGGGAAAATCCCCCCACCGACTCCCCCTCCCTTCTCCACAGCATCAGACGAGCCCCAGTGGCTACCTACCTGTGCCTTGCGAGCGGCAGGGCAAAAGGGCTGGCTCTGGAGAGGGGCTGCTTAAAATGGCACTCAGCCAACAGCTCAACAAAGCCCAGCCCTCTTCCTCCTCTAGGCAGGGCGGGGGGAAGCCAGGAGGAGGGAGGGAGGAGTCGTCGCGGCGGTTGTGTGTGGGAGGGGAATGGCGCAGCCTGAACGATCAGAATCCCCACACCGATCCATGCGGCGATTCCCAGACCATCCGCAGGCTGGATCAAGAAGGTAATAGGGCTGGATCCGGGCCCTGGGTCTTCGTTTGCCGACCCATGCTCTAGGAGGCTAAGTTGGTGGAAGCCGCCTCTTGCAAGCCACTGGCAGGAGCCCATTGGCAGTTTGTGTGCTGAAATCTCCTGACCCTTCTTCACCTGCAGCGAGTCTCTATCCACGATTTCGTCCAATAAGAGCCAGGAGCCGGGTTACCAGAGCGGCACCATGCCTACAGCAACATATACCTCCCAGAACAGCGCTCAGGGACCACTGTACGAGCAGAGATCCACTCAGACCCGGCGGTACCCAAACTCCATTTCCTCCTCGCCCCAAAAAGACTTGACCCAGGCCAAGGTAAGCTTTGTCCCCGAGTGCCGTCGCCTCTGCGTTTCTCAGAGAACGGGATTGACTGACTTGTGTGTTGCATTAGAAGACCGTGTGCTCTGTTAAGATGGGGCCTTATTAACAACACAACAGCGATGATGTTCAGCATGGCAGCCTGTGGAAAACTCTGTCACCAGAGGTGGTCTCTTTTGGATTAGGATAAAACCTTCACAGAACATGAAAATCTCCCATTTTCTGTCTTCTCAGAGGCATCTGGCTGATGGCAAGAGGATGCTGGACTAGAAGGGGTTAGATCCATCAGGGCTCTTCTTCAGGGGAAGAAGACGTTGCTGGGGCTACAACTCCCATCAGGATTGACAGTCAAGGATGATGGGAGTTGTAGTCCAAGCAACATCTGGAGGGCTGCAGCTTCCCCATCCCAGGCCTAGAAAGAATATGGGGAATAGTGGATGCCTTTGGGTCTCACATTCAAAGCATCAAGTAATTCATAGCTTGACCAGTGCCTACGATGAGCGTCGCTACTAGAAACATTTAACGGATCCGAGTCTTAAAATAGGGAGATGTTTGAGAGCAGGGGACTTGGCTGGGGTGGGAGCGATGCTTGATCTGTGCACCGAATGTGTTTTTCTGTATCAACGGCAGCTGACTTCTCTTTCCCCCTCTCTTTCTCTTCTCAGAACGGCTTCAGCTCGGTGCCGCCCACGCAGCTGCAGACCACGCAGACAGCCGAAGGTCAGTGCCTCTCCAGCATGCCTGCGGTTGGGGAGGGGGGAAGAAACGAGCTGAGCTCGCAAAGAATTTGTGCAGCAAGCAGGGTTGGCGAACCTGCGGCACGCTCTGCTCCCGCTTGCAGGCGCCCCCTAGCAGACATCTGGTTGGCGCCTTTGAGAACAGGGCGCTGGGATGGACTTGACGTGTATTGTGTCTTGAAAAAAGCACACCAAGAACTCTGGCCAGTTTAAGTTTCAGTAGTGGGAGTAGTCCCTACTCGCAAATCAATAATCAATTGTAACAAAAACTAATCCATTCCCAAGTATGTATTCTGATAAGGATTACAAACTTAAACTCATAAGGATATGTATAACACAATAATTCGTTACAGAATTAGGGATAAGAGTTTATGAGTAGAGATATGTTCATGTTAGTTTATAGTCAGATTCGACCTGAAGGTCTTTGTTTCAGTCATTGAGCAGAAGTCAGTTATGGATCAGAAACCAGGACAGGGCCCTGTTTCGATGTATTCACCATCAGCTGGAAGTATCAAGCATTACATGAAAATCCATTAAAATTCTAAATTATCATAAATTATAAAACAGTCATTGTGTATTGTATCTTGTTTTTTTCCCTTTTAACGTTGCTTTTTATGCTGCTTCAAATTTTGCAAGGGGGGTTAGGGAAGGTGTCTTGCTTGGGCGATCTGCCCCTTAACTCTCTCGTTATTTCAAATCTGCCCCCTCCTCTAGGTTCTGCAGGCCCCGCTGTGAAATCGGACTCCCCCTCTGCCCCCAGCATCACGACCCCTCTCAGCGACACTGTGTCCGCAGCATCCTTGCTCACCACGGCCACCCAGCACTCTTCGGTGCTCAGTAGCCTGAACCACACGGAGGAGCTCCCCAGCACGGCCACCACGCAACACAGCAGGTAGCAGCAGGGGGGCCTCAGAACTGACCCCAATCCCACCCCCAATAGTGTGCTTTCCTTTGAAGTTGAGTCACCTGGTGCCATGGCAGATGTTGGGGGTGGGGAGTTGGGAGATGAATATCTTCTGTTCCCCACCCCTGGAATTGGGCCCAACGGCTGGACTCTGCCTAAGGCAGTTTTCTCAAGCTCAGTCATGAGGGCTAGCAACTTCCTTTTGCAGTAAAGTTGAGGATCTGTATTTTGCACCTAAGAAAACCACTGCATTGGCTGCCGTGTGTTCTGTTTTATTCCATTTTTCTGTCGATTGGATTTAAAAACAAGCTGTTTTTAAAACAACTACGGAAATGAAGTAAACTGCCCCCAGATCTTTGGATGAAGGGCAGCATATAAATTTAATAATTTTTTTTTAAAAAAAGGAGGGGAGAACCAATGGAATACCGCCAAAGATTCTGTAAAGGTCAAGTTAAATGGACAAGGCCAGGCACAGGGCATTGCCAGCCATTTGGCTGTGGGCTGACCAGCATTCCCTTCCCTCTCTCCCCACAGCACGTTACCCACCCCTCAGAACAGCCTCTCCTCGTCAACCTCTGCTGGACGCACGTCAACTTCCACTCTCTTGGTGAGTAGAGGGAATGAGAGGGGAGAGTAAGGTTTTGGCGCCGGAGGTGCCTATTGGTGGGCTTGGAGTGCAAGTTTGTGTCTGTCTTCCCAAGACCCAACAGCGATCTGTTTCCAGGTACCCTTATCTGGGTCACACGCATGGTATAGCTTCTGCTTTGGCTGTGCCTTCTTTAAGGGCAAGAGCGCATTTATGCACACAGGAGAGCTCCGTTGGTTGAATTTACGTGAGGTTATACTAGAATCCCTCTCTGCTTTCCAAGAGGGAGTTGTTGTGCCTCCTATCGACAGAGGCGTCATGCCTCTGAATACCAGTTCCTGGGAACCGTGTGTGAGTGAAGTGGGCCTCCCATCGGCGCAACTGCTTGGCCACTCTGAGAACAGGGTGCTGGACTAGATGGGCCATGGGCCTGATTCTGCAGGACTCTTCTTATTTTGTTGTTATGTGCTAGTGTAGATTACAACAAAACAATACCCTTTAGATCAAAGTAAAACCAACCAGCCGTGCACAGAAGTCATCAGGTAACTTGACAGTTTTTAAGTGGGTCTCAAAACGTGATTCTGAGCTCGGATAAAAAGGTGTGACTTCAGCATATGACTGAGGCTAAATAATGATGATAGATAAACCTCAGGAAAGTAGTAGTAGTAGTAATAATAATAATAATAATAATAATAATAATAATAATAATAATAATTTTTTTATTTATACCCCGCCCTCCCCAGCCAAGGCCGGGCTCAGAGCGGCTTACAAGCAATAATAAAAACAAGTTGAATGATTACAACTTAAAAACAAGATTAAAATACAACATTAAAATATTGAAACACTAAAATATTAAAAGGTAGCCTCATCGCAGGAGGAGAAAGGAAAAGAAAAAAGAAAGAGGGGGAGGGAATCAAATTGGCTCCAAGCCAAAGGCCAGGCGGGACAACTCTGTCTTACAGGCCCTGCGGAAAGAAATCAGATCCTGCAGGGCCCTGGTCTCATGAGGCAGAGCGTTCCACCAGGCCGGAGCCAGTGTTGAAAAGGCCCTGGCTCTGGTTGAAGCTAATCTAACTTCCTTAGGGCCCGGGACCACTAGGGTGTTGGTATTTATGGACCTTGAGGCTCTCCGTGGAGCATACCGGGAGAGGCAGTCCCATAAGTACGAGGGTCCTAGGCCGTAGGCCAGGGAGTTGCACTGCTTGTCATGTGGCAGACAGAACTGCTTGGGGAAGATTAGTGGTTTATTCCCCAATTGCTCTTTGGCCCCTGGAAATATATGTAGTGGAACTCGCCCCTTGTTTCTCTCTGCCCCCGCCCCCATTCAATATGAGCCCTGTGTGATGTATAGGACTACATCCTGTGGGAGGGAATGAATATTTTGTTTCCCCCCCATATTATTCTCCGTGACATACTAGCCTTGTGTGTCTATGGGGCGTTTTGTGTGGAGGAGGAAATACTAAAAATAGATGCTCCCATAACTGTATTCTGAAACGAAACAGTCTCTCAACAAGCATATCGCCTCTGCCTTTGTTCCTGTTCTGCTGCGAGAGCTAAAGGGGTTGTAAGGCTTTGTTTTTTAAAACCAGGGATGGGGAACCTGTGACCCTCCAGATACGGGTGAGTTTCAGATCCCATCATCCCTGACTTGGCTAAGCAGGAGCAGGAACAGCTGAAGATGCAAGGTTGTCTGCTGGTGTTTGTAGATCTGTACGGTTGTAAATCTCTTGTCTCTGTTGCGTTTGGCTTCCCATCTAAGTTTGAGGCCTGCAAAGTGCATGCCCCCCAACATCCTGTCTAGCTTGCCCCGTAGCTATCCAGGAGGGCGGTGAGCGTGCGAAAGCAAACCCCTGAGCCGCAACCAGATGCATCCAGCTTAGAACCCGTGGCTGGCTGAACTGCAGTGCTCTGACATGCACCTTGCTGTGTGCGCCATGCGACTTTTCTGCACGGACACATCGGTCCCCGTCTTGCAGATCCTGACTTCCTCCCTTCCCCTGCTTCCCCTCCCGGTTTTTTGCAGCACACCAGTGTGGAGAGCGACGCCGGGCTCCATTCATCCGCAAGCACTTTCTCCACCTCCTCCAGCACCGTCTCGGCTGCGCCCCCCGTGGTCAGCGCCTCCTCGAGCCTGAGCAGCGTCAGCAGCTTGGGCCTGAGCCTCAGCGGCAACTCCACGGTGACCGCCACGACCCGCAGCTCTGTTGCCACGACTTCAGGTGCTTCCTCAAGACTCTAGGCCTGGCCAGCGGCTAAAATGCACGTGTGTGCATGAGAAAGGAGAGAGCAGGGCTGCTCCTTTTTAAAACATTGCTTTACATTCTGTTCCTGAGGCTGTTGATTCATATATACATTTCTGCTCTTCCCTCTTTGGACAGTGTCCCTCTCTGTAAGGCAAGGCAAATGCAATCACTTTAGCAGCCAGCCAAGTGGTCAGCTTTGAGCTCCCTTAAGCCTCTCTTCTCTTCTTTGAGCAGAGAGAGAGAGAGAGAGAGAGAGTGCTTGCCGGAGCCGAACTGGAGCTGACGTGACCGTCATTCATATAATATTACTATTATTTATAAAACGAGTTCATCCAAAGAGCCCAAGGCAGTTTACAGCAGAAAAATACAGAATGAGAATACAGTCGTACCTTGGTTCTTAAACTGAATCTGTTTCTGGAAGTCCGTTCGACTTCCAAAAATGTTCGAAAACCAAGGCGCGACTTCTGATTGGCTGAAGGAGCTTCCTGCACTCAATCAGAAGCCGCGACGGACGTTTGGCTTCCAAAAAAAGTTAGCAGACCAGAACAGTCACTTCTGGGTTTGCGGCGTTCGGGAGCCAAAATGTTTGAATCACAAGGCATTCGAAAACCAAGGCGCAACTGTACATAATAAAACAATAACAAATCACACACACATTTTTTTAATGCTATAGAATAATAATCAGTCTGGTTGAAGAGAAATGTTTTCACCTGGCGCCTAAAGATACGTAACAAAGGTGTTTAGGTGAGCCTCCCTGGGGAGAACATTCCACAAACAGGGAGCCACAGCAGAAAAGGCCCGTTCTCGTGTTTCCACCCTCCAGATATCTCATGGAGGAGGCAGATGTATAAAGGGAGGGGGTTTTAACAATGGAGAGTGCCAGCAGAGCTGTGCTTAAATGGGTTGGTTGATTCTCGCATTTCCTGCCCTCTTATAAGAGTCCAATTGTTGTTGCACTACAGTTCCTATGAGCCGTTGACCATTGGCTTCCTATGTGGGGCTAATGGGAGTTGTAGTCCAACAACCTCTTGTGGGGGGTTTGTCACAGGTTTGCCCCAGCCCTGTAATAAAGCAAGAAGTGGGGAAAACACTGTGAGCACCCTCTGTTCCACACGCCCTGAAGCATGGGTGCACCTTCATTGCATTGGCCGTCCAATCCCTCCTTTTCAGCTATGTCTAGTCCCTGTGACTAGCGACTAGTTTAGTTTGGAGCAGGACTGGATAAGGTAGCTGCTGCACTTGCAGGTCCCATCACCCCTGGGCATTGGTCACACTGACTGTGGCTGAGGGGAGCTGGGTCCAGCAATGCTTGGAGGTGCCCCTGGCATAGACTGTAGGATCACAGAGTTGGTACAGACCTCCAAAGTCATGTAGCCCTTCCCTCTACTGATGAAGGAAGTCCAATGCTAACAATACTGAGCTGAATATACCAAAAGCCTCGGTCCAGTATATCTGAAGGAGCGTCTCCACCCCCATTGTTCTACCCGGACACTGAGGTCCAGCGCCGAGGGCCTTCTGGCGGTTCCCTCGCTGCGAGAAGCCAAGTTACAGAGAACCAGGCAGAGGGCCTTCTCGGTAGTGGCACCCGTCCTGTGGAACGCCCTCCCACCAGATGTCAAAGAGAACAACAACTGCCAGACTTTTAGAAGACATCTGAAGGCAGCCCTATTTTAGCTTTTAATGTTTGATGCATTACTGTATTCTAATATTTGGTTGATGCCGCCCAGAGTGGCTGGGGAAGCCCAGCCAGATGGGCGGGGTATAAATTTATTATTATTATTATTTTATTTTATATAATTAATATAATATAATTAATATAATATAATATAATATAATATAATATAATATAATATAATATAATATAATATAAAACTGGCCAAAGTCAGCTTCCTATGCCCCTAAGCCAGGGATGGGGAACTTTCTGCCCTCCAGGTATTTCCAAACCACAACTCCCATCATCCCATACTGTTGGGTGGGGTTGATGGGAGCTGGAGTTCCGCAACATCTGGAGGGCCGCAGGGTCCTCATCCCTGCTTTGCACCTCTGCAAGTGCACTTACGTGGTCCCCGATTGGTTGGGACATGTGTCTAGGACAGGCGTGGAATACTTGTGGCCAGATGTTGCTGCACTACAACTCCCATTATCCATGCTGGCTGAGGTTGATGGGAGGTGGAGTTCAATAACATCTAGGGACAGCAGGCTTTGGACTTGCCATCTTCCGCACACAGAAGCTTGTTTCCTCCCACTCAGGACTCTTCCGTATCTAACATTGCCAGTCACACACTTTTAAAATTTTGGATTGTGCATGCTCTTTCTTAATTGTAAGTCTCCCCGCTTCTCGGTGCCTGTGGGAGAGGAGGGGCAGTGGTCCTGGGATGTCCGTAGTTAACTCTGCTTTCTCCCCATAGGGAAGGCTCCACCCAACCTGCCTCCAGGTGTGCCGCCATTGCTGCCGAACCCGTACATCATGGCTCCAGGGCTGCTGCACGCCTACCCGGTGAGTAGGGGCTGCTTTACAGTTCCATGCCAGTAGATCCTGCTTGGCTCTTGACCATAGCATGGCAGGAGGGACAGAGCATGGGAAATCAACCTGGAGTCGGTACCAGATGCAGTCAAAGCAGCCTCCAGCCTGCTTGTGTTGCAACATCTGACTCCGACAAAAAAAACAACAACCCACGACCTTTGAAATAATCCTGGTTTATGGGAAGCGAATCCCAACAAACCAATACAATACAATACGAAAATGAACGTCCCTTGTGAGAGACACGGGCCTCTCCCTAACCAGCTCCTTCTCTTGCAGCCGCAGGTTTATGGCTACGACGACCTACAGATGCTTCAGACGAGATTCCCCTTGGTGAGTTAAATTCAGCCCTCCCTCTGCCCTCCTAAAATAACATCATCATCATTGCTACTTAGAAAACATGCCGCCTCCCGCTGTTCTGCATTGCGTAGCAGGACACCTTTGTTCTTCTCTTGCAATGTTTGTAACACTTTCATAATGGAGCAGACTGGAATAATCTTAAATGCAAAACCCCCCGAATTAAACTGAAAATAGATTGTCTTTGTCAATGACATTTGTATGCCACCCCGTAACATCCGCTAAATGCTATGTGACATCTGGGAGTGGTACTTTGCCATTAACTAATAAACAAGCCCAGTTTTTGAACAAAGGTACTGTTTTTGGTCTTCTCCTTCTTCGCCTGCCCTTTTGGATATTGCTCTTGTTTTTCACAAGCACGCCAACCTTTTTACTTGGGGCAGATCCCCGCTGTGCCCATTTAAAGCAAAGGCTCCCCCCAAGGAATCCTGGGGACTGTAATTTCCCCCTCCCAGAGTCACAGCCTCCAACATCCTTAGCAGACGACATTTCTTAGAATTCTTTGGGGGAGGTCACGTGTTTCAAATGTGTGCTGGGGTTGTGTGATAGGAATTTTATGGCCTTAGATATTTGGTAATGTTCATAACCGCACATACATAGATCGGCACAGGAAGGCCAACCTGGAACCATTTTGATTCCTAAACTGAGCAAATGTTTTCTCTGCCAGGTCAAACTGGAAAAGTCTCCCCATTGTCTCTTTCCTCACAAATCCTGTCTTAAGGACACATTTAAGATATGAATAGGGTGTGAGCCTGTGACCTGGCCCAGGAAATAAGTATTTTACCACTACAAAAGAATGGTCAGGCTCCCCAGGCAATCCAATCAAGTAACTTGCCAGACAGGAGATAAACTGTGACAGGAGAAAAACAACATTTAAATTTCTGTGATGTAGGTGGGATGTATCTGAGGGGTGGTCTTAGGTTACACCCCTTCTGTGATGTATGCATAATATTTCTGGGGGTGGTCTTGATCTAGAGGATGGGAATTTCAAAAGTCTTTATAAGCCCTTGCACAGCATTTTTGTGGGTCCTCTTCCTCTCCTGTGTTTGAGGAGAGTACCCTGTTGCAACAGATCAATAAAGATCAAGCTTACTAGCTGCTTTGCTTCTCAATATTCTCTGGTTGGCCTCTGTTATTCTCTCCTACCAATAGGGAACCTATGTAAGAACTCTATATGGGCTCTTGGATACCCCGTAAGGGAAAAGGGCATATTTTTTATTTACAACAGTTGCATTCTGGTCCCTGGAGGCCAGTTCCCTCCTCCTCCTCCCCAGTCGAGATGAACATGCTTAGCTTCTCCTCCTGCCTCTCTTCCAGGACTACTACAGCATCCCGTTCCCTACACAGACCACCCCGCTTACTGGAAGAGACGCCAGCTTGAGCAGCAATCCTTACTCTGGTAGGAGACGGTTGGGGAAGGGAGTTGGATTTAAGCCACCTGGGAAGGGCAGTTCAGTTGTCATCCTAATCAGGCTAGTTCTGTAGGTTTCTGTTCAACAAACTTATTTCCAGTATTCATATCCTGTCCATCAGTCGAAAGAAGCTCTCCAAGGGACAATGCAGTTCCTTCCCTAAAAGACATGACACATGAAAGAAAGGGGAATGGGGAAGGGAGCGACGTGAACTGCAAAGCATGACGACATCTTACATTCTTCTTTATATAGAAAGATACCTGCTAGAACACTAACTTGGTGGCACCAAGCTAGGTCCTTTGGGTGGGTTTTTCTTGTGGGGGTGGGTTGCCACTTACCATATTTTTCTGGGTATAAGACGACCCCTATTTTTTTGAACCCAAAATTAGGAAATCAATATTTTAGGGTGGCCATATCTTTAGAAGTGAAAATCTGAACAATCGGCAGCGGCAAAAAGTTGTTCAGCCTTTTGGGGGAAATTGCCCTCAAAGCCACTGAGCTATTTTTTGGGCAAACCAAGACCCACCCAATCACCCTGCCAAACACCACACTCTGGCCCACCCAAGCCAAAAACCCAGACATTTGATGGACCCCTGTGCATTCACTATCCATGTAGAAGACGACCTGCAATTTTGGACTAAAATGGGGTTTTTTTGGTAGCAAAAAAAAATCGTCTTATACGCTGAAAAATACAGGGTATTTAAAGTATTTACAAACATCATTTGAACAGAAAGTGGAGCAAGGTGGTGGACAACACGCAGAGGCAGCTGTATCCTATCAGTAATGTGACGTAATCTCCCTGTGTTGCTGGAGGAGGGTGATGGCAAACTAGATACACACTTTTGCCATTGGGACGCTACGCTGAGACCATATAACACCGGTCTTGAAAGACCTACACTGGCTCCCAGTACATTTCCAAGCACAATTCAAAGTGTTGGTCCTGACCTTTAAAGCCCTAAACGGCCTCGGTCCAGTATACCTGAAGGAATGTCTCCACCCCCATCGTTCTGCCCGGACACTGAGGTCCAGCACTGAGGGCCTTCTGGCGGTTCCCTTGCTGTGAGAAGCCAAGTAACAGGGAACCAGGTAGAGGGCCTTCTCGGTAGTGGCACCCACCCTGTGGAACACCCTCCTATCAGATGTCAAAGAGAACAACTGCCAGACTTTTAGAAGACATCTGAAGGCAGCCGTGTTTAGGGAAGCTTTTAATGTTTGATGCATTACTGTATCATTATTATTATTATTATTATTATTATTATTATTATTATTCTCTCCCCTTCCCCCCCAGGTGACCTAACGAAGTTTGGCCGCGGTGACGCCTCTTCCCCCGCGCCGGCCACCACCCTGGCCCAGCCTCAGCAGAACCAGACCCAGACGCACCACACCACCCAGCAGACGTTCCTGAACCCGGCCCTGCCTCCCGGCTACAGCTACACCAGCCTGCCCTACTACACCGGAGTCCCGGGGCTGCCCAGCACCTTCCAGTACGGGCCAGCTGTGTTCCCCGTGAGTGCCGGCCTGCTGTGGAGCTGTGGGGCTGGGGTGGAGCCAGACCCGGCCGCTTCCTCCCAGCCTGCTCACTCCCCAGCCTCTTGCTTTCCCCAGGTGGCTCCCACTTCTTCCAAGCAGCACAGCGTCAACGTCAGCATGAACGCCTCGGCCACCCCCTTCCAGCAGCCCAGCGGCTACGGCTCCCATGGATACAGCACCGGTGAGTAGGAGGGGCGGCCACAAGAGTTGAAGGGAGGGCGTGAGATCGTCTGCAAGGGGCATCATTTGCCGTGGTTCCCTGCCTTGGCGAGGCTCACTGGGCGTTGGCAAGGGGCCAAACCTTTGGTGCCTTCAGCCCAGTCCTGCAGAACGCCCTGCTACTAGAAATCTTCAGGCAGGCCCTTCCATTGCAGCCTTTTAAATGCCTGCTGGAAACTTGGGTTCCGCCAGGCTTAGTATGCAAGCCAACATCTTTCAGCAAGAGTTACCGTGATTTCTGACTTTTAACTTTCATATATGGTTTTTGGGCACAGTTGTTGTAAGCGGTATACAGTGGTACCTCAGGTTAAGAACTTAATTCGTTCTGAAGGTCCGTTCTTAACCTGTAACTGTTCTTAACCTGAAGCACCACTTTAGCTAATTGGGCCTCCCGCCGCCGCGCGGTTTCTGTTCTCATCCTGAAGCAAAGTTCTTAATCCAAGGTACTATTTCTGGGTTAGCGGAGTCTGTAACCTGAAGTGTCTGTAACCCGAGGTACCACTGTATAGATCTTTTTATAAATATAACAGAGTGGTTCATTTTTAAAAATCGAGGCAAAAGCCAACATGGTTACTTCCAGATGTTGCAGGACACCAGCTCCAATCATCCCTGGCTATCTATGTCGTCCTATATCATAGGATTATATCATAGGATCAATCCTATATCATAGGATTATAGAGCTGGAAGGCACCCCAAGGGTCATCTGCAATGCGGGAATCTCAACTAAAGTGACCATGACAGGTGGCCACCCAACCTCTGCTTAATAACCTCCAAGGAAGGAGAACCTTCTGAGGAAGACCATTCCACTGTCGAACAGCTCTCACTGTCAGAAAGTTCTTCCTGGTGTTTAGCCAGAATCTCTTTTCTTTGTAACTTGAAGCCATTTGTTCGAGTCCTACCCTCCAGAGCAGGAGAAAACAAGCTTGCTTCATCTTCCATGGGACAGCCCTTTAGATATTTGAAGATGGCTATCATACCTTCTCTTTTCCAGGCTAAACATACCCAGCTCCTTCAACCATTCTTCACAAGGCTTGGTTTACAGACCCTTGGTCATCTTGGTCACCCTCCTCTGCACATGTTCCAGCTTGCCAACATCTTTGTTAAATTCTGCTGCCCAGAGCTGGACTCCAGGTGTGGCCTGACCAAGACAGAATAGAGTGGGACTATTAACTTCTCCTGATCCAGGACACTAGATGTTTGTTGATGCAGCCTAGAATAGCACTAGCCTTTTTTGCTCCTGAGAGTTGCCTTCTGGAGAACCAAAATCATCCGGGATTGAATGGACCCTGTGGTCTGACTTGAGACAAGGCAACTTTGCATGCTCATAATATGAGGGTCTGTTATAAAATGCTACGGCCATCCTTTGACTCGGGCATAGGCAAACTCTGGCCCTCCAGATGTTTGGGACTACAATTCCCATCATCCCTGACCACTGGTCCTGTTAGCTAGGGATGATGGGAATTGTAGTTCTAAACATCAGGAGGGCTGGAGTTTGCCTATGCCTGCTTTGACTCCTCAAAAATAGCTCCATTGGGTTGGTCCTCTTGATGGCCCCACATTTCTCCACAGATTCCAACAGATTCGTTCATTTGTAGTTTCATTTGCATGCCTCTTTCCAGCCAGAAGAACAGCAAAGAAAACAGGAGCATGTCTCACAATCAACCACTGCAAGAGCCATTTCATAACGGCATCCTAGCGGCAAATATAGCAGCATACAAAAAAAAACCCCAGCACGTCATTACTATAACTGAAACAAGATTATGTTAGCGTTAGACCTCCTGGCAACAGCAAAAATAACAAGGGAGCTTCGCAGTCTCACCTTGGTCCCAGAAACACCCTTTCCGTTGTGTTGCTCACAGTCCCTCTCCTGCAGCAACTTTCAAGGCTTCCAGAGGCTGCGGTTGGGGTAGCTGGGAACTCCCACCCTGGTTTTGTTCCCAGATACAGACCCTGCACCACTTAATCAGGAAAGCAGACACAGACACGGCGATAGTTAGGGCCTAACACTCTGAGGTGGCGCTGTGGGTTAAACCACAGAGCCTAGGACTTGCTAATCAAAAGGTCAGCGGTTCAAATCCCTGCGACGGGGTGAGCTCCTGTTGTTTTGTCCCTGCTTCTGCCCACCTAGCAGTTCAAAAGCACATCAAAGTGCAAGTAGGTAAATAGGTACCGCTCCGGCGGGAAGGTAAACGGCATTTCATTGCACTGCTCTGGTTCGCCAGAAGCGGCTTAGTCATGCTGGCCACATGACCCGGAAGCTTTACGCCGGCTCCCTCGGCCAATAAGCGAGATGAGCGCTGCAACCCCAAAATCATCCGCGACTGGACCTAGTGGTCAGAGGTCCCTTTACCTTTAACGCTCCAAGGAACTCCGTCTGCATCAGTATGGTAAAATAAGCATCTGGCCACCGCGACTACCTGGGCATTCCAGTGACAGAGCAGCACTGCCAGATTGTGAACCTGCTTCTTCTGGGGAAGACAACTGACCAGTTTCATGGACACGGGAGCCACTCTCCCACAGTGCCTCCCTCTTGCCAGGAGACAAGCTCGGCTTGTTTTGCTTCTTGCATCTCTCCACTGCATCCAAGCTGATGTGCGCACATGTACACCAAAGCAAGCCTTTGCAACATCATGATATGGCTAGGAGGCTGTTCTCGCCCTCAAATCGCTCTGGGAAGGAGCTAGGGGAGGGGAGCCAGGAGGGGAAGAGTTTAGTCTTTGCATGCAACCGACCAAGCTAACTGCTAACGCCACTTTGTCCCCCCCCCTTTTTTTACAGGTGTGTCAGTAACATCCAGTAACACAGGAGTGCCAGACATCTCTGGTTCTGTTTACTCCAAAACACAGGTTGGTGCTTCAATGTGGGAGGTGGCTCCTGAGTGTCCCGTGTGAGGTTTGGGTGCTTGGCTGCCTTTCAGTAATCCAGTTGGAGCGTAGGAGCAAAGGAACTGCCCCGGTTTCCCCACCAAAATCGCCTCTTCCACTGCTGAGAAACGAAAATAATACAGTCACAAAAAACGGGGGAGGCTCCTGAAAAAGACAGGCAACTCGTTTTAGGTGCAACATTTAGTCGCGCCTAAAACGGGTTGCCTGTATTTTTTAGTCACGCCTAAAACGGGTTGCCTATATGTTTCAGGACCCCCTCCCCTGCTTTTTGTGATTATATTATTTTGTGCATGATTGTGAACATGCACATAGCACCGAACCCCGAAGTGACCCAGAAACATCAAGAAAGACATCATTAAAAGAGTGGAGCAGGGGCAGAACGAGGTGTTTCAATTGCACATGATTTCACGCAAACACGCAGTGACCCAGAACGCAAACCCCACACAAATCAAGGGTTGCCTGCATACATCTTGGGAGTCAAAGGCCCATGGGTAAAGAGATGTATCTTCAGCATTTGCCAGAAGCTGTATAATGAAGGTTCCAGGAGCGTCTCTGTGCGGAGGGAGTTCCACAATTTTGGGGCTGCCACAGAGGAGGCCCACACCTTGGCCAGCCCCTCCCTGATCCTCCTGAGGGAGGCAAAACTACCGAGCAGGTCCCATCTAGAGAGTCTGTAGGGCGGGATCTGGTCTTTCAAATATTTGGGGCCTGAGTGGTTTAGGGCTTTAAACGTTTAACGTGAGCACCTAGAATTGGGCCCAGAAATGAACTGGCAACCTGTTTTCAAAGAGGGCTTGTGTGTGATCTGAATGGAACCCCAGTGGGTAATCTGACAGCTGCATTTCAGACCGTTTCTGAGTCACTTTCAAGGGCAGCCCCATGTGGAGCCCATTGCAGATGGCCAGATATTGCTGCACTCCTGACTCTCATCATCCCTGACCATTGAGCCACTCTGTGACTGTTGCAGGGACTGATGGGAGCCCAGCAGCATCAGGAACTGGGTGTGGGGTGGTGACGCAGGTTCCCTGCCAGCGACACAGGCATAGCTGTCAACCGTCCCTTATTTGGCGGGAAAGTCCCTTATCCCAGCGCCGTGTGCCGCTGCTGTCCCTTATTGATGTCCCTTAAATTTCCTGGGTTTCATGCTCGCCCACTTTGGGAGGGAAGGAGTGGCTCAGGGTCGTCCACTGTGAGAGAGAGCGCATGCTGGCGCTGTCGTCCTAGTGTGAGGAGTTCCATCGTCCCTTCCCCGCCCGGGGGGAGGGAGAGAGACTCTTGCCCACGCTGCCCGCGAGCCCGGTGGTGGCAGCTGAGGAGGCGGCCTGGGGGAGGAGGAAGAGTAGGGGATGGGAAGGGACACAGAAGGGCGGCGCTTCAGCGGCCGCCGCAACCACCTCATGCCGGATTGACAGCATCTGTCAATCCTACCAATGTATGCAACTCTCCACAACAGCAAAATCCCTTATTTTGGCTGCTGATCCCTTATTTTTGAGGCCGCTGGTCCCTTATTTTTAAATCTGTAAGTTGACAGCTATGGAGATAGGAGACGCTTGGGGTAGAGTTCCTGTCCCTAAAGGCCCCTCTGTGTGTATGTGTACCCAGCAGCAGTCGTTCGAGAAGCAGGGATTCCACACCGGAACCCCCACGGCCTCCTTCAACCTGCCGTCAGCGCTGGGCAGTGGCGGCCCCATCAACCCTGCCACCGCTGCAGCATATCCGCCGGCCCCGTTCATGCACATCCTGACGCCTCATCAGCAGCCGCACTCCCAGATCTTGCACCACCACCTGCAGCAGGACGGGCAGGTAAGGGCGGGTCCCAATACACCTTCCCTCCTTTGGGCAACCACCACCTGTCTCCAGGTCCCTCCTCCTCCTCCTCCTCCTCCTCCATCTCCATTCCCCTCATTGCACAGAGACGTAAAACAACACACCTCATGCACACGCAGTAGGGAGAAGGCCCTGGGATACTTTTCTAAGAGGTGCCTTGACCGCCCCATCTACTGGTTCGTTAGCCAGTACACTTCTCCTCTCCTGCCACATCCCAGACTCGTCCTTGCACACTTGGGTCCAGGGGGGCTGTCATAATGTCTCCTTGTATTTTCCATATCCTGGGCCTGCCTCCACCTTCCCAAAACAGTCGATTTTGTACTTCCAACGCCAGCAGGAAGACCAGGTAACGAACCTCTTGGAAGGGGGTGATTGCTTGCGCCCATCCTGCTGCGCTCTGGTGGCCGTGCTCAGTCTTTGCCGTAGGCTAGGGAGCTGGAGGGAACCTTGCATTCCTCCCATGTGTGTGCCGGACTCCAGCCTCCCATCGTTCCTTCCTGCCCGTTGACCGGAGGCTCCTAGGAGTCCAGCAGAACCTGGAAAAGACTGCCAGTACCCCCAGCTCTGCCCCAGACAGATGTGGGCATAAAAACACAACCACACACACACAACACGCACAGGGCGACGGACCCACAGAAATCTTCTTTCCCTGCTCCTCCCTCTGTCCTGGGGCTGGTCGATGATGAACCAGCCTTGCACAGGCTCTCTAGGGAGAACGGAGCAAAGGCAGGACGTGTTGGAAGTGAGGCAGCACATCATGAGCAGAATCGGAGAGTTTGAAGGGACTCCAAGGGTCATCTACAGCACAGTTAAAGGAATTCCAGGCAGATGGCCAAGCAATCTCTGCTTAGAAACCTCCAACAAAAGATCCAAGCTGTTCCACCATCAAACAGCTCTTTCCACCAGGAACGAGGCTGGACAACTAAGTTCCCTCTGGATGATGCTGATTAGCAGTTCCCATCATCCCTGAACATAGTTCTGGGATGTTGGTGGGAACTGCAGTCCTTCAGCATTTAAAGGGCACCACGTTGGCTATCCCTGGTGATGAGCTTTAACCGTGCACTGTATTAAGAAGCACTTGCTCCCTCTACCAAATTGTGTCGTGTGCAGTGTGGATTCCCCGCCACAGAATACCAGGATCCAAGTCGGCTCGATGAATAAAATCAAATTACCGTATTTTTTGCTCTATAAGACTCACTTTTTCCCTCCGAAAAAGTAAGGGGAAATGTGTGTGCGTCTTATGGAGTGAATGCAGGCTGTGCAGCTATCCCAGAAGCCAGAACAGCAAGAGGGATTGCTGCTTTCATGCGCAGCGATCCCTCTTGCTGTTCTGGCTTCTGAGATTCAGAATATTTTTTTTCTTGTTTTCCTCCTCCAAAAACTAGGTGCGTCTTATGGTCTGGTGCGTCTTATAGCGAAAAATACGGTAAAAGCTGTCCAGCTTAGGTCTCCCACCTCAGATCTGAATGGCCAAGCACAGAGATACGCTGCAGGTGCCGTTACGCTCAGCAGGCAGAGCTGTCCAGACTATTGGCTATGCTTTGAGAACTAATAGCAGCTGCTAGTGTCTTGCCCCGCCAGGTCGTAAAACACTTCCACGTCAGATTTTGCAACTAGAATTGGAGTACCTCGCTTTCCCAGTCTACCCAACGGCACAGTAGGATTTGGGACATCACAGGGAGTGTTTGTGGCAGTTTGCTATGGTCCTTAGCCATTGGTAGCACAGTCCAGACTCTTCCCTCTAAAGTAGAAGGAGGGAGGATCTACTGATGAGTTGCCGCTTGCCATGGAATTGGCAAAGGTTTCTGACTTTCCCTTGCTTGGCAGCAGAAGGGTCTTTCCAAACCCTGAATTGGCAGTCCAGGTGCCGATTTCTACTTGTGAACACAGGTCATCCCCATGTATGTCTCCCGGAGTATGCTTGGCTTCGACCCCCACCCAAAACTTGTCATTTTGTGCATCTCTCCACACCCACCCTGTGCTGCACATGGCTCTGGCTGGTGGACTAACAAAAGCCCTATTAAAAAACCCCAAGCCCTGCCTGGCCTTGCTCCGGAGCCGGGCTGCGAGAAACCTGTGGCGTCCTCCAGATGTTGCTGGACTACAACTCCCATCATCCCTGACTTATTTGCCTTTGCTGGCTGGTGGGAGCTGCAGCCCAGCGCTTAGGTCAGTGTTTTCCAAAGGTGGGTCTGCAGCTGGGTTTTTTGGACTACAACTCCCATCATCCCGAGATAGCAAGACCAGCGGTCAGGGATGGTGGGAATTGTAGTCTGAAAAGAGCTGGAAACCCAAGTTGGGGGGACATTGATCTAGAGCAGCCTTTCTCAACCTGTGGGTCGCCAGATGTTGTTGAACTACAAATCCCATCGTTGCTAGCAAGGCCAGCGGTCAGGGATGATGGGAATTGTAGTCTGAAAAGAGCTGGAAACCCGAGTTGGGGAAACACTGATCTAGAGGCAGCCAGAGCATTCCTGTCGCTGGCAAGAGAAGCAACCTCTTTTCTTGAGCTGATTCACTCATTTCCCATGCTCATGGGTTGCTGGAGCCTGTTTCGTGCCTCCAAATAAGGCCTGGGGAGCTGAGCTAGCTGCTAGTCGAGCCTCGCTCACCTTCCTTTTCCCCTCTCTCTCTCTCCCTACTTCCCCCCCTTCTCTTCCTGCACAGAGCGGCACTGGGCAGCGCAGCCAGGGCACCTCCATCCCACAGAAGTCGCAGGCAAACAAGTCTGCCTACAACAGCTACAACTGGGGCGCCAATTGAGGAGAGGCTCAGAGGCGGCTCCACACACTTCAACCAAGAGACAAACGGAAGGACGACAGCGATTACCCAAGAAGGAAGGACCCCAGAAGGAAAGAAGAGCTCCCCTGCCCTCAGCACAGCCCTGCAACAGCCCCGGCGGACCCCGGCCAAAATGGCTCTGGGCTCAGCATCCTCCCCCCCCCACCCCGTCCCTCCAGCCACCTTCTTCCCCCTCCCTTCCCCATTGTATGTAATATAGAATTTGTATCTTTTTTCTTTCCTTTCTCTCTCTCTCTCTTTCTCTGCATTCATTCAGATTACGAGCTGTTCAGCCGTAGGGGCCTTTTGTTTTGTTTTGTTTTTCTACTCCTTTACTCTTCCTCTTCCCGCCCCTCCCCACCCACCCACCCGCCCAGAAAAAGGAAGGAAGAAAAAAGAAGAAGTACCGCCTGACGGATCCAAAGGAGTCAACATCTGGAATCCTCTCTCTCTTTCTCTCTCTCTCTCTTTCTCTCTCTCTCCCCGCTCCTCCTCCTACAATGCCCCCCTTTATTATTAGGAATAAGATCAGTAATTGATATGAACCGCATTGTAAGATTAATTAGTTGAAGTGTTTTTTTTGTACTGTGTTCTAAATTTAATGGATAAATGTGTCTTGTATATAAAAACGAAAACCCCACTCTGTTCTCTGGGCCTTGCGTTTTCCATCTATAGTTGGACTGTGTGTGTGTGTGTGCGCGCGTGCACTTAGAGGGTACCTGCCAGACAGCCCCAGCCCCACTCCAAGCCTGTTTCCTTCCCCACACTGAAGCCATCTCCCCAGGACTGCTGTGTTTGTCTGTTTTCTCTACCCAACCCACAATAGCAGGGGTCAGCAAACTTTTTCAGCAGGGGGCCGGTCCACTGTCCCTCAGACCTTGTTGGGGGCCGGACTATATTTTGGAAAAAAATATGAATGAATTCCTGTGCCCCACAAATAACCCAGAGATGCATTTCGAATAAAAGCACACATTCTACTCATGTAAAAAACACCAGGCAGGCCCCACAAACAACTCAGAGGTGCATTATAAGTAAAAGGACACATTCTACTTACGTAAAAACACTCTGATTCCTGGACCGTCCACGGGCCGGATTTAGAAGGTGATTGGGCCGGATCTGGCCCCTGGGCCTTAGTTTGCCTACCCATGCACAATAGGGTCACAATATCTCTCCTCCTCAATCTCTCTCCTTCCACCTTCCCAGTCTCTTGCCTACCAGAGAAAGCCTCACACACACACACCGTGGTCAGGTCATGGTGCCTTCCCCCCCCTCTCCCCCCACCTATTTGAGCTCTGATAACGGATTTCTGCAAGGGCTGGCCATTCATTTGCCACTTGCACCCCCTGTGATGTCAGGCAAGGTACAAACACAATGGTACCTTGGGTTACAGACACTTCAGGTTACAGACTCTGCTAACCCAGAAGTAGTACTTTGCTTCAGGATGAGAACAGAAATCACGCGGCGGCAGTGGGAGGCCCCATTACCTAAAGTAGTGCTTCAGGTTAAGAACAGTTTCAGATTAAGAACGGACCTCCAGAACAAATTAAGTCCTTAACCCGAGGTACCACTGTATAGTCAAGAGGAGGATGTGTACACAAGTCCTTGTTCTGTTCAGCTACTTCAAGTGACTTGTGCATTAGTAACTAAAAACAAAGCAATGCCATAAAGAACTCAGTTTCACTGTCCTCAAAAGCCACCACCATCATTAGATAATTGGCCTTCAAACATTACGTTGGGACTACACCTATTATCCCTGGCCATTGGCTAAACACACTCTGGATTATAGGAGTCAGAGCCCAGCAACACCTGCAGACTCGAGATTGAAGAACTCCAGAATCAATGCTGCATACTAGTTTGGCATTGCTTGTATGTACCCTAATTTTGTGCAGTGAAGTGTTGGGATTTATGGGGGCCAAAATCTTGGGGATGGATTTGCATGGACTAGAAGAATTGCAGACTGCAAGACAGTCAAGTCGAGAGCAGCTGCTTTCGTGGACTTGAACTTACCTGTGTTTCACTCGTTGGAACTATACAGAACATCCATAAACATAATATCAATTTAGCAGATAACTTTGAACTTGAGTGGCTCATGGTAGTTTATTTAATAAATTCCAATGCTGCCTTTCAGGGTTGCAGGGTGTTTTACAATATAAAAACACAAAGAAACGGTAAGAAAAACAGCACACACACCCCAAGCCATTAATTGCTTAGTTAGCCAAAGGCCTGGGAGAAGGAAGGTTTTTTCCTTGGTGCCCAAAGTTATGTAATGAAGGTGCCGGGTGAGCTGCCCTGGGGAGAGCATCCCACAAGCGGGGAGCCATTGCAGAAAAGGCCCTGTTGGTTGTCAATGTCCTCCCAACCTCTCATGGAAGAGGCACACAAAGAAGGGCCTCAGATGATGAGCGCAGGGTCCTCCGGGTATGGGGAAAGGTGGTTCTTGAGGTGTTGCAGTGTTGCGCAGTATCTGCAGATCCTGCTTTCCTCACTCCCCCAGAAAGACCAAGGATAAGTGGCTATCCAAGAGGGATGGATTATTCCAGCAATTTCCCCAATACCCCACCCCAAGAGAACCCTTTCCATGCATAACCCTTCCCCAATATCCCTTCTCTAGTTACAGGTAGATAGTCATGTAGGGACACAGGTGGCGCTGTGGGTTAAAGCCTCAACGCCTAGGACTTGCTGATCGAAAGGTCAGCGGTTCGAATCCCCACAACGGGGTGCGCTCCCGCTGCTCGGTCCCAGCGCCTGCCAACCTAGCAGTTTGAAAGCACCTCCGGGTGCAAGTAGATAAATAGGGACCGCTTACCAGCGGGAAGGTAAACGGCGTTTCCGTGTGCAGCTCTGGCTCGCCAGAGCAGCGATGTCACACTGGCCATGTGACCCGGAAGTGTCTCCGGACAGCGCTGGCCCCTGGCCTCTTAAGTGAGATGGGCGTACAACCCCAGAGTCTGTCAAGACTGGCCCGTACGGGCAGCGGTACCTTTAGATAGTCATGTTGGTCTGCCATAGTTGAAACAATATTTTTTTAAAAATCCTAGTAGCACCATAAAGGTAAAGGGACCCCTGACCATTAGGTCCAGTTGCGGACGACTCTGGGGTTGCGGCGCTCATCTCGCTTTATTGGCCGAGGGAGCCGGCGTACAGCTTCCGGGTCATGTGGCCAGCATGACTAAGCCGCTTCTGGTGAACCAGAGCAGCGCACGGAAACGCCATTTACCTTCCTACCTATTTATCTACTTGCACTTTGAGGTGCTTTCTTGCTAGGTTGGCAGGAGCCAACTGCTAAGTTGGCAGGAGCAGGGACCGAGCAACGGGAGCTCACCTCGTCGTGGGGATTTGAACTGCCGACCTGATCAGCAAGTTCTAGGCTCTGTGGTTTAACCCACAGAGACCAACTAAGTTTGTTATTGGTGTGAGCTTTCGTGTGCATGCACACTTCTTCAGATACACAGAAGAAGTGTATCTGAAGAAGTGTGCATGCACACGAAAGCTCATACCAATAACAAACATAGTTGGTCTCTAGGTGCTACTGGAAGGAACTAATTTTTTTATCCCTTCTCTAGAACCATTAGCCTGTAGATCTTTGGCCTGGAGGAGGAATTCTGGGAGGCATCTGAGTCCCAAGTTGTTCTATGGCAGCCTTGACTGTTGTCCAAGGATGGTAGCAAAACCTTTATTGTAACTATTGTACAAAACTGCATTTAAGTCTTTTAAGTAATTTGGGTGGTGTACAATAGTTAAAAGGAGAGGGCCTGCCAGCCAGCCTGCTTGCAATATATAAACCTGAAATAAACTCAAGATTGAATGGGAATTGAGAGATCTCCAGTTATCAGCATTTTCGCTGGCAAGGGAGGCTTTTACATCAACCTCTGCGAGGCTAAAATGGGGAGGGAGCCACGTACTATGTAATAATCATCATAGCTGTCAACTTTTCCCTTTTCTTGCGAGGAATACTATTCGGAATAAGGGAATTCCCCTTTAAAAAAAGGGAAACGTTGACAGCTATGATAATACCGTAATACTTGGTGCCCTCTCAACAATCGCTCTTAAGGTACTCTAAATTCTCCATTGATTTACAAGGTCCTTTGGGGGACGTTGGGATTGAACTCGGAAACTTGCGCATTGCATCAGTCTAAGTCACGAATAAGTCTATGAGCCGCCGGAGAGCAGAACGTCAGTTCTATCTGTGGAGTGTTGTTTAGAGGTAGCGTCGTGAAGCCGGGCTCGCTTTACGGCCGCCACATAAGGGCAGACGGGAGGAGGAGGAAAGGGGACGTTTCACAGCAGAGTGGCGGAAGCGCGAAGGGAGGCGTGGCGGTATTGCTTTACGGCTGGCCGCGGAATGAGCCTCTACGACGTATTTCGGGGTTTCTTCGGCTTCCCCGGGGAGCGGAGGTGAGACTCTGGGAGATCAGGGTCCTCAGTGCTTCTTATTTTGTGCGCAAATCGGTTGCCCCCTCTCCTCCTCTGAGCTTTTCAAAGCTTGGCAGGCGGAAATCCCACCGGGGCAGCTTCCCTCCCAACACCCTGGGGCTGCACCGGGCGAGTTTCTGCCTGCCTTGCAGCTGGCAAGGCGATCGCATTATTTACTAAGGCCTCGTTCCAAGTAATCCGCCTATTTGGTGGCGTTTTAACGAAGTGTGGGTATCCTAAGGTAAAGGGTAAAGGGACCCCTGACCATTAGGTCCAGTCACGGCTGACTCTGGGGTTGTGGCACTCATCTCGCTTTACTGGCCGAGGGAGCCAGCATACAGCTTCTGCGTCATGTAGCCAGCATGACTAAGCCCCTTCTGGCGAACCAGAGCATCGCACGGAAACGCCGTTCATCTTCCCGCTGGAGTGGTACCTATTTATCTACTTGCACTTTGCCGTGCTTTCGAACTGCTAGGTTGGCAGGAGCAGGGACTGAGCAACGGGAGCTCACCCTGTCGTGGGGATTCGAACCTCCGACCTTCTGATCGGCAAGTCCTAGGCTCTGTGGTTTAACCCACAGCGCCGCTCATGTCCCTGTGGGTATCCTGCCCTTCTATCCTGTGGGTATCCTGTGGGTGACCCGCATCACCGTGGGTATCCTGCCCTTCCCCAAAAGCAGCTGGAGGGTCCCCGACCTCCCCCTTGTAACAGCCCTGCGAGGTAGTCTGTGCTGTGGGAGATGGGCTGGCCCAAGCCCCCCCCCATTTTATCCCCAAGTGGAGATTTAAACCTGGGTCCATCCATGTAATCGTTTTTAGCCATTTTGTGTAGTTACGAGGTGTGGGTTGCATCGTGCATTACATACTATTTTGATTTTTGTTTATTTAAACAGAAATTGAGTACCGCCTAACAGTAAATAAGCTAAGGCTGAGCAAGCACATTAACATTTATTTATTTTTTTCCAATTTTTTTTAGTGATTTTCACATTTATCAAAAAGAAAAAAAGAAAAACATTACAAAATGTGTTTTGTAAAGCACATTAACATTTAAAGCAAACCCCCCCCCAAAAAAAACCCTCTCCCCTTGTTGTTGCTACAGGCCCCGCGACCCCTTCTTTGGGGGAATCACACGGGACGACGACGATGACGATGATGATGAAGATGGCTTTGGGGCGAGGCATCCGGGGGACTTTGGGTTCGGATTCACATTCAGCCCAGGCGGGATGCGTTTCCACGACACCTTCGGGTTTGATGAGCTGTTCCAGGATTTCAACAACCTCTTCCAAGAGATGGGAGCGAGAAGTTTGCCTTCTGGGGCCTTTGGTAGGCGAGATCTTGGGGGGTTTCAGCTGGGTTTGCGTCCTGCTAGGGATGGCCTGGTTTGGAGGGAAATAGGCAAGCGGGAATTGAACCTGGAAATTTCTTCTCTTCCCTTAAAAAGACTGCAAGATTCTAGTCCTCATGGTCCTGAATAAAAGAGAGCAACTCTCCAGATTTTCAGATGGCGGTTTCTCTGCAGTTGCTGTGCCCCTGAGCTACAGCCTTAACCCCAGAATAAATAAAATCAAAATGAGCAACTGTTGTTTCTATACCCACAGAGCCACCGGCACCATCACCTGAGAAGAGACAGACTCTGCGGGATTTCATGCTGAAACATCCGGATAGCCAGAGGTCCAGCAGCAGAGCCCTAGAGGACGACTTGGGCCCCACAGCTCCAGAGAGGAGGCCCTGGCAGCCGTTCCAAGGGGTGTGTGGTGCTCTGAACCCGGGACCATCCCTGATACGATGCCTCATCTTTGCCTATTGGTTTAGAGTGTTTGGTACCCATTCTGCTCCAGGACAGGCTCCCAGATTGGCTTATGTAATAATAATAATAATAATAATAATAAATAATTAATTTTATTTATACCCCGCCCTCCCCAGCCAATACTGGGCTCAAGGCGGCTAACAACCAATAATAAAAACAAGTTGATTAAAGTACAATTTAAAAAACAAGATTAAAATACAACATTAAAACATTAGGATGTAGCCTCTTCACAGGAGGAGAAAGGAAAAAGAAAGAGGGGGAGGGAATCAAATTGGCTCCAAGCCAAAGGCCAGGCGGAACAACTCCGTCTTACAGGCCCTGCGGAAAGAAATCAGATCCTGCAGGGCCCTGGTCTCATGAGACAGAGCGTTCCACCAGGCCGGGGCCAGTGCTGAGAAGGCCCTGGCTCTGGTTGAGGCTAATCTAACTTCCTTAGCGCCCAGGACCTCTAGGGTGTTGCTATTTATGGACCTTAAGGTCCTCCGTGGGGCATACCAGGAGAGGCAGTCCCGTAGGTACGAGGGTCCTAAGCTGTGAAGGGCTTTAAAGGTCATTTAATCATTTAAATATAATCATTTAAATCAAAGAATCCCTGCCCGCAGGCTTGCATCCTAAGAAAAAACACAGCACACAAGGAAAAAGGGACAGGGAGGGAAGAGGAAAAAAGCAAACTCAGGTACCAGTAGGAGCTGCCTGACGAAGAAAAGCTGAGGGATTGAGCCCTGCTTCTCTTCTCTCCCACTGAGGTAGCCAAGTGAAATGGTTGCAGTTCTGGCAGAGGAAGCCTGATGTTTGGGGTTGGGCAGGGAAGGTGGCCAGACAGATGGGGACAGTCTGTTCTTTAAACAAATCCCCAAAGTCAGGGATCATTGCAAAGGAATTACCTGGTTTGACCTGTTCTGCCCATAATGCAGAATGAGTTGGAAGGTGGTAGAATTCGGGGTGGCACTACGTCACGTGACCGGTAGGAACACATGAAGCTGCCTCGTTCTGAATCAGATTACTGGTCCGTCTAGTTCAGTTCTGCCAACACTGGCTAACAGTGGCTGCCAAGGATTTTTAGGCAAGGTGTCTCTCCCAGCCCTGCTTGGAGGTGTCACAAATTGAACCTGGAACCTTCTGTGTTCAAGAGGCAGATGCTCAACCATGGAGCTACAGCTCTGCCCCTTAAATTTTGAGGGGCATGGTGATATTTCTGCACAATCTCACGCATGCTTAAAAAAACAATCAAAAAAGACCTTTCCCATAGGAAATGATCACGTCACAGATAGCATTTCCTCCCTGATAGGCTACTTTTCTGCAGGCAGGGAGTTATTTCCACAGATGGATGGAATTTAGATCCTGCCCTTCCTCTCCAAGGAGCCCAAAGCAGCAAACAGATACGCTATATATATAGCTATGCCTCCTACTCTGGACGTGGGTGGTACTGTGGTCTAAACCACTGAGCCTCTTGGGCTTTCTGATCAGAAGGTCAGTGGTTCGAATCCCCGTGACGGGGTGAGCTCCCGTTGCTCTGTCGCAGCTCTGCCAACCTAGCAGTTCAAAGCACGCCAGTGCAAGTAGATAAATAGGTACTGCTGCGGTGGAAAGGTAAATGGCATTTCCATGCACTCTGGCACTCATCACGGTCCTCCGTGTGCCAGTAGCGGTTTAGTCATGCTGCCCACATGACCCAGAAAGCTGTCTGTGGACAAACGCCGGCTCCCTCAGCCTGAAAGTGAGATGAGCGTCGCAACCCCTTAGTCGCCTTTGACTGGACTTAACCGTCCATGGGTCCTTTACCTTTACTTTACCTTTATATACAGCTATAACAAAAACATTCTAAAACCAATAACATTTTAAAGGTAAAGGGTCCATTAGGTCCAGTCGTGACCGACTCTGGGGTTGCGGCGCTCATCTCGCTTTACTGGCCAAGGGAGCCGGCGTACAGCTTCCAGGTCATGTGGCCAGCAGGACTAAGCCGCTTCTGGCGAACCAGAGCAGCGCATGGAAGCGCCGTTTACCTTCCCGCCGGAGCGGTACCTATTTATCTACTTGCACTTTGACATGCTTTCGAACTGCTAGGTTGGCAGGAGCAGGGACCGAGCAATGGGAGCTCACCCCTCTGCGGGGATTCGAACCGCCGATCTTCTGATCAGCAAGCCCTAGGCTCTGTGGTTTAACCCACAGCGCCACCCGTGTCCTTAATAACAATTTAGGACATTCTAAAAGCAATTACAGTTGAAAACAATACTCCTTGCAGTGATCTCAGGGTTGCTTGGAACAGTCTTCTTTGGCAACCAATTACCTGGGTGAAGAGAAGTGTTTTTACAATTCCTCCCGGAAGTTAATAATGATGGAGAGGGGATTCCGCAACTGGGGTGCCATCACTAAAAAGGCCCTGTCATGGGTGAACGCCGATTAGATAGCCAGTCTTTCAATCGCTCTGCCATATCACTCCGCCTTCTCCTTCTGCATGTGTTTTTTCCTTCTCCCATTGCTCACACACTATCACAGGCCTTACTGACTACGTTCTCTGTTGTTGTTTTTTTACAGCTGCGAGAGACTGATCCACCTCTCCCAGAACTGAAAGATACCCCAAAGGAAGACAGAGGTCAGAGGGCAAACGGAGGGGAGGGAACAGTGGTTGGTTTGGGGCAAAACATCCGAAGAGCCACATGTCTGGGTCTTTTGAGACCACCCAGATTATTCATGAGTGATTTGGAAATGGCTGGGTGTCTGTATATATGCTGTATGCGACTGTATGTAATTTGCTGTGTGATGCAAGAATCTATCCTTTCGTTTTGGGAAGATAAACCCTCCAAGTTCAGGAGCAGTATATCTGTTCGGTGACTGGGGATAGCTAGGGTTGCCATATTTCAAACAGTGAAAAAGTTGTTGAGCATTTCGGGGGGGGGGCAAAATTATCGAGATTTTTTTTTAGTTTTGCCCAAGGTTGATGAGCCTTTTTGGGCAAAATCGCAAACAAAACTACCGTTTTGGAGCTATTTTTATGGGAAATCGCCAAAAAACGCCACTGCCGACGTGAGTTGCCATATGACTGGATTTTCCCAGACATTTCTCTGATTTTCACCAGGACGCTGCTACCAAATATTCGGGATATTCCAGGCACATGGCGACCCCTAGGTATGGCAGCAGGGGGCTGTTGCTTGTGATCTCCCCAGAGGTGTCTGTTTGGCCTCAGCGGGGAGCCAGATACTGGACTTAGCCATATCTGTTTTGCCAGGACAACTCTTGTGCATTCAAGTGGCCAGTCCTTATTGTTGCAGAGGAAAGCATAGAAGCCTCTCTCTCGGTTAAAAACGATTCACACTCTAAGCAAAAGTGTTTTGACATGCTGAATTTGTTTTCTTAAGGGGGGATTTGTTAGTTGTGGAAACCTGGATGTCTTGCAGGAAGAATGGAGAGGGGTGTGTGAGTGTAAAAAGTGGCTCAGCTGATACCCGGTCACATTTTTATTACAGATCTGGACTCGCAGGTCACATCCAAAGGGCTTGAGACTATTCTTCCCCCAGCCCAACCCCGGTCGTATTTCAAAAGCGTCTCAATCACAAAAGTGGTAGCACCAGATGGGGTATGTGGCAAAGCTTCTTTAATCCAGTGTGTGTGTGTGTGTGAATGGTTGTGTTAGACTTGTGTAGAATAGTTGCATTCAAAATCCATGGACATAACTCACTTAGGCCCATTCATTTTGAAGATCTACTTTCAGGAGTACTTAGATGGTACTTGTGTCCATTGGATTTTCACTCCTGAAAACTAGATTCTCTGCCAAGGAGAGGTTGAGAAGCAATGGTGATGGATAGGTTTATTTCATCGTGTTGAATATTTTATCTGCATTACCGTATTTTTCGCCCTATAGGACGCACTTTTCCCCCTCCAAAAATGAAGGGGAAATGTGTGTGCGTCCTATGGGGCGACCTCAGCCCCCAGAACAGGCTGCTATCCGCAAGCCTAGGGAGCCCAGAGGGAGTTCCCGCCGGGCTTCCAAGGCTTGCGGACAGCAGCCTGCAGCCCGAAACCCAGGGAGCGCTCCGCAGCGCGCCCTGGGCTTCGGGCAGCTCTCCGCAAGCCTGGGGAGACCGGAGGGAGTTCCCACTGGGCTCCCTAGGCTTGCGGATAGCAGCCTGTTCTGGGGCTGGGGTCGGGGGAAGCTCGGTCTTCCCCAGCCCCGCGCCTGGGGGGGAAATAAAAAAAAATTCTGTATCCCCCCCCAAAAAAACCTAGGTGCGCCCTATAGGGCGAAAAATACGGTAATTGGCCTTGGGTGGTGGTTGAAGGGTAACATATCAATATGTAATATTGTTCTGTTCTGTCACTTTGTGGAGCCACCTGTTGGTGGCCATGCGAACTGCAACATGATGACAGCCTGACAATTTTATTATATAGTGATATGTAGAGTATGCTGTAATGATAATTTAGCAATATGTTCTGCATTCAGGTGAATTGAAGACAGCGTCAAGCTGCATTGTGAAGTTAACTTTTTAACCTGGCAGCAGGGGGTGCTGTTGATTGACATCTCTCAGGACCTCCTGGCTTTAAACTGAAAAATGGCAAACTACACAATGGGCTCAGTAATTTATTAATCTTCAAAACAGTTTAGGAGGAATTGACTCCTGAGGTGCCTGGGAATGTAAAGGTCTCCTCTGAATGTCAGCATGCCATTCCTCACACTGGATCCTACTGGATCCCCTTCTTAATTAGCTGAGTCTATACTTCTACCCCGGGAATCTTCCCCAAATTTCACCCATCCCTTACATCCTCTTGCTTCAGACAGTGGAAGAGAGGCGGACGGTGCGTGACAGTCAGGGCCACGAGGAGACAGTTGTCACCCGCCAGAGCAGAGGGGAGCCACGTCCGGGGTTTGACGGTGGCCGGCAAGGAGGCTCAGGTGAGTGCAAAGAGGGGGAGCCTGGTTCGAGAGAACTTTCATCTCATGCTGGCTAAACAGTCACGAGAAACAGAGATTCGGCATAGCGTTTGTTCTGCTGTTCCTGAGAAGCACACAGAAGCTTCCTAAGAATCTCAACTTTTGCTTCTCCGGTTTTTCTTTTTTTAAGTTTCTAGTCCTTATGTGTCAGAAAAGTTCACTCTTCATTCAAAGAAACAAAGCAGTCCAGGCCTAGCAAGCACAGCAACTCTTCCCAGTACAGTGGTACCTCGGATTACATACGCTTCAGGTTACAGACTCCGCTAACCCAGAAATAGTACCTCGGGTTAAGAACTTTGCTTCAGGATGAGAACAGAAATTGTGCCCTGGCGGCACAGCAGCAGCAGGAGGCCCCATTAGCTACAGTGGTGCTTCAGGTTAAGAACAGTTTCAGGTTAAGTACGGACCTCTGGAACGAATTAAGTACTTAACCCGAGGTACCACTGTAGGTCTTGCCCTGGTGAGGCCGTTGTGAGGACGGAAGGTCCCCCCCCTCCCACCACTTTCTAAGGCTTCTCCCCAGGGCCCTTCCCCAGCAACCTGAAACTCCTTTGTCTTGTCACTCTTTGCTTCACCCTCTTCATGCCTCTTCTGGTTCTGGGAGACCAGGAGGGAAGAGGAGCTGGTCACACAGCAGGAGGGGGAGACTCCCTGGCTTCTTCAGCAGCCTGGCCACCTCCTCCTCTCCAGCCTCCGCTTCTACCTCTGAGTCTGAACCGCTCTCTGCCACTGCCTCTTCCTGCTCACTAAACCCTGTTGCATCTTCTGCTTCCGACACCTCCTCCTCCCAGTCTTCTCCCTCTGACCACCCATCGCCTTCCCACCACCCATCCCCTGGCTCTGAAGCCTTCTTCCCTCGGGGGTTCCTCAGCTGGTACCTTCTATCGCTCTTTGGCATCCAGCCTATCCATGACACCACCTCTGGCTAACCGGGCTGGTTCCTTTCGCAGGAGACCTGTCACCCTTCCGCTCACGCCCTGGAGAGGACCTAGGCGACTCCGCTTCCATCCTGGACACCTTTTTCCGCCGTTGGTTCTAGAGCCGATAGTTCTGCCTGGTGGGTGGCCTTAGAGGGTAAGATCTGAGGGCTTCCTATGCAGTGGTAGGCTGGCTCCCATTCGGACTGGTAGGGCGGAAGGCAGGGAGCTCAACAGCAGATGGCGCTAGAGCCAACGAGAGGCACAGCCTTGACCAATGAGAGGCAGTCCCGCCCCACACATGGATGCAAGTAAGAAGGCAGGCAGGTGGGGGTGGCTGAAGGGGGGCTGAGATTGGTGAGGCAGTGCCCCCGTTCTCTCTAAATGGAGCAGCCTCCACTCTTTCCTGTGGCTGAGTCAGACAGCTTTGGGGGCTCTCGCCTTCAACCTTAGAGCTGGGGTGGGGAACCAGCAGCTCTGCAGACCCTCGGCTCTCATCAGGCCCAGCCAGCAGCACCAATGGTCAGGGATGGGATCCCTGATTGGCTGGGACATGGGCCTAGGACGTAGGCGAGAAGCCTGTGGCCTTCCATGATGCTTGAGTTGTTGGCGTAGCATTACAGATTTTGCCCCAGGGACTACGGAAGCCCATGGCGTAATTTATCCAAAGTTTGAGTGCTCAGGGAGCAAGGAGGGCAGTGTGGTGCATAGCTGTCAACCGACCCTTATTTGGTGGGAAAGTCCCTTATCCCAGCGCCGTGTCCCACTGCTGTCCCTTATTGATGATGTCCCTTAAATTTCCTGGGTTTCAAAGGAAGCAGCCCCTCTCCTTCCCTCCCTGCCGGCCAGGGAGGAGGGAGGCTCCAACTGTGTTGCTTGGCTGCGTTGCTCACCCAATAAGGAGTCTAAGAACGACTGGGGGGGTGGAGCTTGCATGCCTTGTGCCAATCAAATCGGCCGCGTTGCCTGGGGACTCGCCTTTGCTCAGAGCTTCCCAGCGGAGAGGTGACGGTGGTTTTCCTTGCTGCATCCCCTTTGCCGGGTTGCTGCGCTGTGGGAACCACCGCTTGAGGCTTCGTTTGGCTGCTGGCTGGGCTTTCTGCCTTTGGCTTGGAGGGGCTCAGAAGTTGAACATACCTGTGCTGGGAAAATCCCTTATTTTGGCTGCTGATCCCTTATTTTCGAGGCTGTTGGTCCCTTATTTTCAAATCTGTAAGTTGACAGCTATGGTGTGGTGTTGTGGGTTGGAGCGTCATACGAGGCGTGGAGAGAGGCCAGGGTTCAAATCCCTGCTTGGCCCTAAAAGGTCACTGAGTCAGTCACAAGCTCCCAGCATAAACTTCCTTGCAGGATTACTGTGAGAATGAAAATGGAGATTTTTTGGGGGGGGGAAGCTAGGTGGTGAGGGGAGGGACATCGGGTTCTTCTCCGTTTCATTGTGTTTCTGTTTTTCTTTTTCTTTTCAGATTTGTGCCCTCTGCGGACAAGGCCTCCATTTCAGATATTGCTTCCTTCCTGTGTGTTTTCAGTTCCCTGCGGCCTCCTCTTTCTTCCGCGTGGGCTCCATCTCCCAGAAATATAACATTAAATAGCCTTTATTTATGCTTAAGGTTTTTCTGTGTGCTTATTTCCCATCCAAAGTTGCTTTCAGCAGGAATGAAAAGGGCAAACCCTCCTGCTCAGCTCCTCTTGAAGACTGAAAAAGAACCCTGTCGCATCCATTGTGTCGTGTCAAATTGCTTACAGTGGTGCCTCGCAAGACGAAAAGAATCCGTTCCGCGATTCTCTTCGTCTAGCGGTTTTTTCGTCTAGCGAAGCAAGCCCATTGACAGCTTAGCGGATTAGCGCTACAGCTGTCAAGCGGCTTCCAGCGATCAGCTGTTAAGCGGCTTATCAGCGGAACAGCTGATAAGCGGCTTAGCGGCTTAAGAAAAGGGCGGGAAAAGCGGAAAAAACCCGCGGGGGGATGCAAGGTTTTTTTCGTCTTGCGAAGCAACCCCATAGGGGAATTCGTTTTACGAAGCGCCTCCAAAACGGAAAACCCTTTTGTCTAGCGGGTTTTTCGTCTTGCGTGGCACCACTGTATCTATTTAGAGCATTTGCACCCTGCTCTCTAGCCAAAAAGGCTCCCAGAAGAGTAGCTTACATGCAATCAAAGCAAGGCAGTCACTACCTGCAGGCTTACAACCTAGAAGGTGCACGGCACGAAAGGGGAAAGGGACAGGGAGGGAAGAGGGAAAAAACAAACTCAGGGCACACATTCTGAAAGAGTTGTTCTTATAAGGCCTGATGGAGCTCGGCCTCAAATCTGAAAAGGAAGAAAAATAACACCCCAATGAAAAAAGAGGACTGGAATTTGAGGATGGGAGATGATGTTTGTTTATAGAACGTGACTTTTATAGGATGCTAAACTGGAGAGGCTGAAGTGAATGTTGTTTATGTACAGCAGCCAGACAAAGAGTCGGAAGTTCTTTAATTTCTGAACTTTATTTTTTTCTCTCTTTTAAAAAATCTCTTACCTATTTCGTCTTCTGTATTTCTCTGTCTTTCCTGCTTTTCTTTCTCTCTTTTTTTTCTATGTTCTTATTGTATTTAGATCAATATTTTAGTTTTTGACTCCCCCCCCCAAAAGGTATTTGATATTAAGCTTTGTATGTCTATTTATAAATCCTAATAAAATTTATTTTTTTAAAAAAAAGAAGGCAGGCAGGCAGGCAGGCAGGAAGGAAGGAAGGAAGAAAAGTCTGGACAAATTCATGAAAGGTGAGGCTCTCAGTGACTACCGCCACCAATAATAATAATAATAATAATAATAATAATTTATTATTTATACCCTGCCCATCTGGCTGGGTTTCCTCAATGATTATACTCTGTCTCCACAGTTGGAGGCAGCAAAGTTTTGAAAACCACAGGAGGGGAGAGTTTTGTTCAGGCCCTGCTTAAGGGTTTCCGACAGGCCGCTGGTTGGACTCGAGGGGCCATTGGCCGGATCCAGCAAGCTCTTCTCAGGCTCTGTGCCTGGGGCAGGAGGAGATACGTACCAGTGGTGGACGAGGCCCGAGGCAAAAGAGGGTGGAGCAATAATTCAAAGTTCACCTTGGTACGGTAGGCTGCTTTCGGTGCACACTCACTACACCCTTTTCCGATCCTCCACCCAGGGACGCAAGAGGCATGGTCAGGTTTCAAGGGCAAATTCCAGCCAGGCAAGAACACGCGAGGAAGGGCTGAAGAGGGGGCGGGGCCTAGCAATGGCGGAGGTAAAACGCTCGGGCACCTGGAGCGGCAAACATGACGTGCACCCGGGGGGGGGAGTCGCTGATCCTCCCGGGGGTGCCATCAGCGGTGTGACAATCCTCCCGGGGGTGCCAGCACTGCCTGCCGATCGTGCAGATACGCCCGGCGTGTGGCGCTGACCACTGCAGGGGTACGGTATGTTCCAGCGTATAAGATGACTTTTTAACCCAGGAAAATCTTCTCAAAAGTCGGGGTTTGTCTTATACGCCGGGTATGGTTGTGGTGACGTGGAGGGAAAGAGGAGAGGGAGCCAGTGAGCACGGCCCGCCGCTTTGCTGGACGGCTGATCGGAGCTCAGTCACCTCGCCTCAAGCTGCTGCTGCAGCGACGGCAGAGGCAGCGGAGGGGTGCGTGCTCTGCCCCTGGCAGCGCATGGCAGGCTTTAGGTTGGGGGGCTCCAGCCTGTGCCTGCTCCTTGCCTCACTGAGGGTCTGGCAGCTCTGGACCCGTCTCCCTCACTCCAAGGAGCAGCGGGCAAAGCGGCGTTGGGAGCTGGTGCTCGGGGCCCGCGCTGTCTGTGGTCTGCAGCGGGGCTCGAGGGCATGCGGCTTTTCTTGGTGCACAGACTCGCCACCTCGTCCCAAACCAGAAACATGACAAGAGGGGCACGGAGTGCACAGGGAACCTGCCGGGGGCGCCGCCAGCCCCGGCACCGTGTGGGGCAGTGGCAGCAGCCGGCCAGTCCCCGCCCCCTCCTCTCCGCCCCCCATCCCACGAGGAGGACCAGAAATGGGAGGTGGGGGGTGGGTTTCGAGACTTGACTTTCATTTCCCAGTCGACAGACATCGCTCTGCCTGTTATGTACTGAAGTTCACACCCTGGGCCAGCAGGGGGATACTGTAGATAGTTATGCAAATAAGGGATTGAAAGTGATGTTCAGTGATTGGATAGTTTTAGAAAGTTGTTACAGTTACGATGTACAGTACTGGAGCTCTATATAAGCAGGCTGACTGAACCCTTCAGTTCAGTTCTGTCCTGGCCTCTGAATAAACAAGAGCTGTTTGAAGAATCGCTGTGTCGTCTGATATGTTCACCCACAACTTAACACTGCCAGCCACCCTCCTTTATCTCCCCCCCCCCGCAACTTCCCCTCCCGTCCCGTCTGAAGAGACGCCCGATGAGTGTCAAAAACTCTCCAGCGTATTTGCGCAATCAGCGGGCGGATTTTCGCTATGATGATCACGCCAATCGCTAAAATCCACCCACTGGGAGTGTGAGCGCCGCCACACCGATCCGCCCAGGGCGATTTTGTCACCCCCCTCCCAGGCATGACACCCAGGGTGGACCGCACCCCCCTTGCGACGTCTCCTGGGCCTAGGGAGAATCTGTCGGGCCAGATAGAGATGGAGAGTTCCAGCAGACTTCCAGACCTGAGATGTTCCCCATCCCTGGTCTAAGTTACCTGTTCCCTCCCGCAAAACCAGTCTCTCTTGCCGATTGCCAGATCCTCTTCCTTTGCCCTCATTAATCACCCTCTTGGGCTCTTTAATGTTTCTGACCTTGGAAACTTGGTTTTAATTAGTGACTCAATTTACCTCCAAGCTCTGCCAGTAGGCGTGGGGAACCTTTCCCAGCCACCAAAGATGGCTGCCAACTTTGTCCTCAGCCCACACGACTCTACATACCATCCTACAGAAATGCCCAGAGGCAAACTGCTAAAATAAAACCTGTATATTCCACCTAGTGTCCGTTTCTTTAAATATAACCTTTAAAAAATGTTTGCGATACCAAACTCATTCCCATGGGTCTACTCCCCCCCCCCCAATATTTCTTTTTTCTTTTATTTCAGAATTCAAAGTTACATTTGATCGCTCAAGGGTTATAATCCTTATTCAACAATACAAATGACTTTCTGCTCATCCTCAAAGTTTATAATCACAGTTGCAAACAATTGTGTCTTCAAATCCCATCATTTCCAGTTTCATCCTCTTTAACAGGTTTCCTGATATATTCTGCTATTTCCCGCCTTAAACTTCAAATCCTGCTGTGGACTTTGTGTGTATGGAAAATAATTTTTAAAAATAGAGTAGAAAAAGTTTTCTCTCCTCCTTGAAAGATTCTGGATTTGTATCTCTATCAGAGCTGTCAGTCCTGCCATCTCTGCATATTCCGTGATCTATTATAAAGCAGAACTTTGTTGGAGACGATTCCCTGCGCTGCTTAATATAAAGCTTGAGATGAAAGCAAAGTGTTCAGTTAGGAAGGAAAAGGCAGGAAGAAACCATCTGTCAGCCAACATTCCCCTTGACCGGAGTGCGGCCATTTTGTTTGTACCGCCAAGCCCCGGCTGAGATGTTCCCATCTTTCTGGCCGGGCCAGGTTATGTTTCCGTGTTCTTTGTGTGTCTCTGTGTTGTGTACACAAGAAAGGGAAAATGGCTACACAGGACATGGGACAGTTTGTGCACTACCACACCTGAAGTGGCACCCTCAGTGGACCACAAAAAAAGGACATTGTAGAGTTGAGGACAAGTTCAGGAAAGGGCAAACAAAACTATCAAGGGCATGGGCAGGCAAACAAAGCCCAGGGGCCGGATCCGGCCCAATCACCTTCTCAATCCGGCCCACAGACGGTCAGGTCTGTGGGCCGGATTGAAAAAGTGTGTTTTTACATGGGTAGAATGTGTCCTTTTATTTAAAATGCATCTCTGGGTTATTTGTGGAGCCTGCCTGGTGTTTTTACATGAGTAGAATGTGTCCTTTTATTTAAAATGCATCTCTGGGTTATTTGTGGGGCATAGGAATTCGTTCATTACTTTTTTTTTCAAAATCTAGTCCGGCCCCCCACAAGGTCTGAGGGACAGTGGACCGGCCCCCTGCTGAAAAAGTTTGCTGACCCCTTATCAAGGGGATGGAGAGGTGTCCCTGTGAGGAAAAGTTGCAATGTTTGGGACTTTATAGTTTAGAGAAAGGGCAGGTAAGCGATGGCACGATAGAAGTTAACAAAATTACACCATGCATGGAGAAAGTAGATAGAGAGACGTTTTTCTCCTCTTCTCATAACACTGTAATGTAAAAAAAAAAAAAGTATACTGCTACCGGTATATCATAAAAAAATACACCCAAGCGGTTTATTGCAATAAAAGCATAAAACCGTACAATAAAACCATTAAGAGTCAAAAACTGTTGGAAGAGTCAATACAGATAAGAGATAAAATTGTTAAACTGTGGGACTCACTGCCACAAGAGGCCACTAACCCAGATAGCTTTCAAAGAGGATTGGACAAATTCATGGAAACTGTCTTCATGGCTTCTAGTTACAGCTGCTGTGCTCTTTTTGATGACCTGGGACTCGGGCTCGGAACCAGAGGAGTCTCACCGGATCCTTTGCCTCAGGCATCATCTGAACCAAGTCTGGGGCCTGATCCTGAAGAATCCCAGTCTGCACAGGTTCCCCTGCAACAAGCAGGGCTGAGTCAGGGGCCTGAGCCTGCCCTGGCTCCAGATTTGGGTATTCCCTTGTTGCCGCCAGCTGGGCCATCACTTACAGCTGCTCCACTACCAGTTGGGTCAGGGGAGGCTGAGGCAGCCTCTGGGTCTAGTAACCCACCGATGTCTCCTGAGCTGCAGAGACTCAGGTCTGAGAGAAGGAGAGACCTGAGTGCTCGCCTTCGGGCGAAACAGGGAGGTGAGTCGGGATCAGGCCCGGCCGTTACCCAGATAAAAGGCTGACGGACCCTGCCCCAGGTTGCGGGAGCGACATTGCTGTATGCTAGATCCTGCCTGAGATCCTGTACAGTGGTACCTCGGGTTAAGTACTTAATTCGTTCCAGAGGTCTGTATTTAATCTGAAACTGTTCTTAACCTGAAGCACCACTTTAGCTAATGGGGCCTCCTGCTGCTGCCGTGCCGCCGGAGCACGATTTCTGTTCTCATCCTGAAGCAAAGTTCTTAACCTGAAGCACTATTTATGGGTTAGCGGAGTCTGTAACCTGAAGCGTATGTAACCCGAGGTACCACTGTACACTCATACCTTGGATTAAAGTTGCTTCAGGTTGAGGGTTTTCGGGTTGCGCTCCGTGGCAACCCAGACGTAACAGAACACGTTAATTCCGGTATTCGCCGCTCACGCATGCGCATACGCTCAAAATGACGCCACGTGCATGCGCAGAAGCGACGAATTGCAACCTGCGCAAGTGCAGACACAGGTTGCATTCTGCTCTCGATGGGGCTCCGGAACGGATCCCGTTCGCATCCAGAGTTACCCCTGTACCTGTCCCTGCCTGGTTTCCTGCCTCGTGTCCTGCCTTGGCCCTGTCGGACGGACTTTTAGCAGAACCTTCAGATTCTGGACTGGTCCTGGACCACATTTCACGGGTTACCCCCGGGCCCAGCACGCTCTTCCTCCACAGTTCGAGGCAGTGATACTTCTGAATACCAGGTGCTGGAAACCACAGGAGGGGAGAGGGCTTTGCGTTCGAATCCTGCTTGAAGGTTTCCCACTGGGGCTTTTGTCTAGCGAGAACAGGGATGCTGGACAAGGAGGGGGGCGGATACTGGCCTGATCCAGCTGGCTCTCTCTCTGCGTTATTGCAAGGGCACATGCAAAACTCCAGCATGGCCTCACCGTGCCAGTAGCACTGGCATATGGGTCAAGCACGCCTTTTGCTCCTGACAACAGAGGTCATAATTCCAACTCTGGGGAGAGGCTGGTGCCGGAGGGATCCATGCCCTTTTTTCTCGCCTGCACGCTCCCGTTCTCCCTTCTTACATAACTTCCCCGGGCATTTAAGCAACGAGTTCCAAGAATAATTAGTTATTATCACCGGTAGCCCGAGAGCAGCTCCCATGCAGCGACGCACACATCTGTATTTCTGATCTGCCTTCGGAAAGCTTTCTCTCCCGGCTGGCGATGATTTACACCCGCTTCTTAGCCAAAGCGCAAGCCTGCCTCCGTCTCCGTAGCCTCCTCCTCCGCCAGTGCCTCGCAGAGCTCCTGGGGGTCTTCATGTTGATCGTAAGTTGCAAATATTTGCTGGTTTTGTGGCAGGGGAAACAGTAGATGGCAAAGCACCTATAGCTCAGGCGTGGGACATCTGTCTTGCATTCAGAAGGCCCCAGGTTCAGTCCAGTCAGGGCTGGGGAGAGGACCCCCACCCTGAATTACTGTATTTTTTGCTCTATAAGACTCACTTTTTCCCTCCTGAAAAGTAGGAGTGAATTCTTATGGAGCGAATGCAGGCTGCGCAGCTATCCCAGAAGCCAGAACAGCAAGAGGGATTGCTGCTTTCGCTGCGCAGTGATCCCTCTTGCTGTTCTGGCTTCTGAGATTCAGAATATATTTTTTTCTTGTTTTCCTCCTCCAAAAACTAGGTGTGTCTTGTGGTCTGGTGAGTCTTATAGAGTGAAAAATATGGTAAGCCTTGAAGAGCCACTGCCAGTCAGTGTCAACAATGCTGAGCTAGAAGAAGAAGTCTGAGCTATGCTTACCAGATTTTTTTCAAGGAATCTAGGAGGTACTTTTTAAAAATGTCATGCTTTATTATTTTAGGAAATGGGTTGCCCAGAGTTCTTCACCTTTTTAGGGGGGGGGAACCCCAAAGTTGTCAGGCATGCACCTGGACAAAAGGCAAGCAGATAAGCCCATCTAAGGTAAAGGTAAAGGGACCCCTGACCATTAGGTCCAGTCGTGCCAGACTCTGGGGTTGCGGCGCTCATCTCGCTTTATTGGTGGAGGGAGCCGGTGTACAGCTTCTGGGTCATGTGGCCAGCAGGACTAAGCCGCTTCTGGCGAACCAGAGCAACGCACGGAAACGCCGTTTACCTTCCCGCCGGAGTGGTACCTATTTATCTACTTGCACTTTGAAGTGCTTTCAAACTGCTAGGTTGGCAGGAGCAGGGACCGAGTAACGGGAACTCGCCCCGTCGCAGGGATTTGAACTGCCGACCTTCTGATCGGCAAGTCCTAGGCCCATTTACAAACACACAAATGTCCCCTAAAAAAGAGGTTTGAGGGGGGGAGAAATAGATTGAGTAAAGGCACTCGCTGGTCTTGGAAAAACACGCATTAAAACACACACACAAGGCTCCTCTCTCTCTCTGTCTCGCAATGCAGAACAGCTCTTTTCTACGCTTCTCCTCCTCTTCTTCACCGCCTCAGCGCCTCACTCGCTGACCCCCAACTCGGGTGCGCAGAGCCCGCAGCAGAAGAGCGCCATGGGCTCTGCTGTGGACGGCTCTGTGTGATTTTGGGGCGAGCTTTGCTCAAGGAAGCGAGCCAGAAGGAAGCTCTCTGGCTCCCGCCTTGGTTTAAATAGTCCCCCCAGCCAGCGGATTGGCTGGCTGGGACTTTGACGTGGCCGGGACTTCTAGTGCTGCTTGCTGCCATGACACCCACCATGTTGCCTCACCAAAAAGTCCCCAGGCATAAATTCGGGGACATTAATTAAAATCCGGGGATAGATTTTGTCCGGGGACAGATTTGTGAATCCGGGGATGTCTGGTAACCCTAGTCTGAGCTGGTACATGATCCCTATGTTGCAGAGAAAGGGCTGGCGCTTGCTTAGTGGTAGAACACCTGCTTTTTCCAGTTTCAAACCCTGAAAACTCCAGGCAGGGCTGGGAGACGCTCCCTGTCTGAAAACCCTGGAGAGCTGCTGCCTGCCAGTGCAGACCGTACTGAGCTAGATGGGCCCAATCGTCTCACTTGGAAGAAGGTGGCTTGCTATGTTCCTGTTTAAGGTTGACTTCTGTGTAGAGCTATGAGGGCTGGAACCATAGAATTGAAGAATTCGAAGGGACCCAGAGAGTCGTCTAGTCTAGCCCCCTGCAATACAGGAATCTCAGTTAGGTCATACATGACAGATGGCCATCTGACCTCTGTTTAAAAACCTCCAAGGAAGGAGAGCCCACTGCCACCTTTAAAGGAAGTCCGCTCCACGGTTGAACAGCTCTTACTGTCAGAAAGTTCTTCCTGATGTCTGTGGCGATCACACACAGGGCCCCCAGAAGTTTGACGGTCTGTTGACCCTGTGCCGCCACTGCGATTGCTTTTTCCGCTGCCACCACCCCGTATCTCACAGGGTCACACGGAGTCCAGTCAGTTGTAAACAAATAATCAAGTTTATTTTTAAATGCAGGAACAAGCTTATGGTTACGGTTAATTTTTCTTGGCAGTTTCTTACAGTGGTACCTCGCAAGACGAATGCCTCAGAAGACGAAAAACTCGCAAGACGAAAGAGTTTTTCGTTTTTTGAGTTGCTTCGCAAGACGATTATCCCTATGGGCTTGCTTCGCAAGACGAAACGTCTTGTGAGTTTGTTTCCTTTTTCTTAAAACCGTTAATACCAGGGTGCATCCGTGCTTCGCAAGACGAAAAATCCACAAGACGAAGAAACTCGCAGAACGAATTAATTTCGTCTTGCGCTGTACCACTGTATTCTTAGTTCCTAACAACTCCAAACTGATTATTCCAACTAACAATCTGACTCCACCTAACAATTCCTCTCACTCTCTCACAATGCAACTCTACCAACCCACACCTAAATCTCCCTCTTCCTTCTTCAACACCCAAACCTCAACTCTCAACTCAACTCCCAAACCTCACAATCTCATTTCTTGTAACTTGAAGCCATTGGTTTAGGTCCAAAGAGGAGAAAACAGGCTTGCTCCATCTTCCATGTGACAGTCCTATGGATATCGAAAGATGGCTATCGTATCTCTTCTCAGTCTCTACCAGGCTAAACATATCCAACTCCCTCAACCTTTCCTCATAAGGCCCTTGATCATCTTGTGTTTTATTTAATAGAATATTTATTAAAATTTTCAATAATAATACAATGAAAAGAAAAAGAAAAAATAACAAAAATACAAAAATAAAAATAATTAAAAACACACAGAATTTCCATTACTTATTTTCCTTTAACTTATTTCCCGGACCTCCTCATACCTCCCTTTTTTGTATTCCAATTCAGATTGTTAGTTCAGCAAATCCTTACCATTAAATTTTTACCTATTTCTAAACCTTTTTTTTCATATTCTCTTAAAGCATCACAGCTGGAAACCACTTAATTTCTATCCAACATCATTCTAACATTCATTAATGTTACAATATTTCTGTAAATAGTCTTTAAATTTCTTCCAATTTTCTTCCGCCAACTCTTCTCCCTGGTCTCGGATTCTGCCAGTCATTTCTGCCAATCCCCTATAGTCCATCACCTTCATCTGCCATTCTTCCAGAGTGGGTAGGTCTTGTGTTTTCCAGTACTTTGCAATAAGTATTCTTGCTGCTGTTGTGGCATACATAAAGAAAGTTCTATCCTTGATCATCTTGGTTGCCCTCCTCTGCAAACCTTCCAGCTTCTCAATCTCCTTCTCAAATTGTGGCTCCCAGAATTGGACTCAGGACTCCAGGTCTGACCAAGGCAGAATAGAGTGGGACTATTACTTCCCTTGATCGGGACACTCGACTTCTGTTGATGCAGCCTAGAATAGCATTAGCTTTTTTTGCTGCTGCATCACACTGTTGACTCATGTTCAGCTTGTGGTCTACTAAAACCCCTAGATCCTTTTCACTTGTACCTGCCCGCAGACTGTCTCGCCAGAGTGGTGCATGCTCTGGTTATCTCCCGCTTGGAATACTGCAATGCCTTCTACGTGGGGCTACCTTTGAAGGTGACCCAGAAACTACAACTAATCCGGAATGCGGCAGCTAGACTGGTGACTGGGAACGACCGCCGGGACCACATAACACCAGTCCTGAAAGATCTGCATTGGCTCCCAGTACGTTTCCGAGCACAATTCAAAGTGTTGGTGCTGACCTTTAAAGCCCTAAATGGCCTCGGTCCAGTATACCTGAAGGAGCATCTCCACCTCCATCGTTCTGCCTGGACACTGAGGTCCAGCACCGAGGCCTTCTGCCAGTTCCCTCCCTGCGAGAAGCCAAGTTACAGGGAACCAGGCAGAGGGCCTTCTTGGTAGTGGCACCCACCCTGTGGAACACCCTCCCTTCAGATGTCAAGGAAATAAGCAGCTATCTTATCTTTAAAAGACATCTCAAGGCAGCCCTGTTTAGGAAGTTTTTAATATTTAATGCTTTATTGTTTATTGTTTTTAACACTCGAATGGGAGCCGCCCAGAGTGGCTGGGGAAAGTCAGCCAGATGTGCGGGGTATTAATAATAAATTATTATTATTACTATTACTACTACTACTACTGCTACTACTACTACTGGCAAGCCAGGTGTCCGCCATCTTATATTTGTGCAGCTGGTTCTTCCTGCCTAAGTGCAGAATCTGAACATTTGTCCCTATTGAAATCCATTTAATAATAATAATAATAATAATAATAATAATAATAATAATAATAATAATTGTTATTATTATTATTTATTATTTGTACCCCGCCCATCTGGCTGGGTTTCCCCAGCCACTCTGGGCGGCTTCCAACAAAGATGAAAGATACACTAAAATGTCACATATTAAAAACTTCCCTGAACAGGGCTGCCTTCAGATGTCTTCTGAATGTCAGGTAGATGTTTATCGCTTTGACATCTGCTGGGAGGGCTTTTCACAGGGCGGGTGCCACTACCGAGAAGGCCCTCTGCCTGGTTCCCTGTAACTTGGCCTCTCGCAGTGAGGGAACCGCCTGAAGGCCCTCGGAGCTGGACCTCAGTGTCCGGGCAGAACGATGGGGGAGGAGACGCTCCTTCAGATATACTGAAGGATATATATATATATCCAGTATATATAGTATATTGGATATACTATATTTTATTAGCTTGAGACCAGTTCTCCAATCTGTCAAGGCCACATCGAAACCCGATTCTGTCTTCAGCGACATTGGCTACCCCTCCCAGTTTGGTACCATCTGCTTAGTTGATGAGCATCCCCTCAGTGCCTTCATCCAAGATGTTTATAAAGACATCAGACAAAGGGCCCAGGACAGACCCCTGTGGCATGCCGCCATTGTCACTTTTCCCCAGGAGAATGGAGAACCATTGGTGAGCAGTCTTTGGGTTTTGTCAGTCAACCAGCTACAAATCCATCTTGCGGTTATCTCGTCCAGTTCACATTTTACCAGCTTCTCTGCAAAAATATTATGGGGGACTTTGTCAAAAGCCTAACTGAAATCAAGGTACACTTATGTCCACAGTATTTCTATGATCCACGAAACCTGTAATTATCAATAACAGAAACGAGATTCATGTGTCATGACTTGTTTTTGAGAAACCCATGCTCCGGGCATCCTTTCCCGATTGCTCACCAACCAATTATCTGTTTAATTATCCGTTCTGGGATCTTCCCTGGTATCGGTGTCAAGATGACTAGTCAGTGCCGGCATGTCAGCTCCCTATCACATCATTCCATCTTTCCTACCTGAAACCTGACATCCTAGAGCTCAGGCGCAGGTTGGCCTGTGCTGGGAGTGTAAATGATTTAAATACAGGAGTCCACCATGACAACACACACGCAACCAGCTCCCGAAACAGAATCCAAAACCGCAGCCCCGCGGATCCTCTGACTTCCTCCCTGCTAATCCATCACCAAATAAAAAGAAAACTTGAAGACCTTGTTATCACCCAGGAAACAATAGGAGTTCATCAGTTTAATTAAGTATTAATTAGGAAGATTAAGGTGTTTTTTTATGTACGTAAATTTGCTTTTTCTTTCTTTTTTTCTGTATTTTCTTTTCTTGTTTCTGAATTGTTTTTTCTTTAATTTTCTTTTTGTAGTATGAGATTGCAAATTCTATGTATAAGTGTGTAATTTAAATTAATAAAGATTATAAAAAAAGGAGTTCATCGGTTGCCCTGGGTGATATTAATGCTCTTGCTGCCGCACGCCACTGCAGGTTGGCTGTTTGCAACATCTGGATCTGAGTTCTGTCTCTGAAGACATGCTTTTAGGAATGGGGTTCCTGTCTGGCTACCTGTCACGCTTTGATGTCTTGCTGTTAATGCTGGACCTGCCTTCATGGGCAATGGGCGTTTAATTGCATTGCACCTGACCCTGGAGCGGGCGAGCCAGAGAGGCAAAGTTCAGGGTCCAAAAGGCTTGTTTTCCACCTCTTCTGGAATGCAAAAAATAGTTCTGGAGTTCAGGTTCCCTTGCTTGGAAGGTGCTTCAGGGAGATAACCTGGGCTCTCCTCTCCTCATTTGAAATAGTAGTAGTAGTAGTAGTAATAATAATAATAATTAATAGGGTCATCGCTAAGCCTCTCCACCCTATGCTCTTTACTCAGAAGTAAGCCCCCCCCCCCCTGATTTTGCTGGTGTGTAACAATGCAGGTGGTGCTGTGGTCTAAACCACAGAGCCTAGGGCTTGCCGATCAGAAGGTTGGCGGTTCGAATCCCCGCAACGGGGTGAGCTCCTGTTGCTTGGTCCCAGCTCCTGCCAACCTAGCAGTTCAAAAGCATGTCAAAGTCAAGTAGATAAATAGGTACCGCACTGGCGGGAAGGTAAACGGTGTTTCGTGCGCTGTTCTGGTTTGCCAGAAGCGGCTTTGTTATGCTGGCCACATGACACGGAAGCTGTCTGTGGACAAACGCCGGATCCATCGGCCTGAAAGTGAGATGAGTGCCGCAACCCCAGAGTCATCCGCAGTTGGACTTAACGTCAGGGGTTCCTTCACCTTCACCTTCACCTTTACCTTTAACTTCCTTGTCAGTGACTGCACTCCTCAGATTCATTTTTTTGCACGGCTTCTCCTAGTAGGTGCATTTTGAAAGCTTTAAGTTTGTAGCAGTGGTTTGTCTGGGATTTTGAAAGATACAAGTTCCTATACCATTTCGTAGCATTCAGACTGATCAATTTGACCGGAAATACCAAATCCTGCCCCATCCTTGCCCCACGACCAACGTTCTGATGGGTTGGCAGTGACAGTTGGAGGATGAGTGGCGGTCAATGGATTGAGGTTGAATCCTGACAAGACAGAAGTATGATTTCTGGGAGAGGGGACTCCCTAGTCCTGATGAAACGATTTGACGTTTGGATGACATCGGAAGGCAGTGCTGTTCAGAGAAGATTTTAATGGTTGATGTTTTAGTGTGTTTTGTTGGGAGAAGCCCAGAGTGGCTGGGCCGACCCGGTCAGATGGGTGGCATATAAATAATAAAATTATTATCATTTATTACGGGCTCCGTAGGGTGCAACTTCCAACGCTCCTCCCTCTAGGTACATTTTTATCACTTTGCCAGCTGGCAACCAAAATCCAGGACCCCATAGCCCGGTGGTGGCAAACCGATGGCACGTGTGCCAGAAAGGGCACTCAGAGCTCTCTCTGTGGGCACGTCTACCGTCGCCCCAGCAGAGCCGTAGCTTCCATGCCGGGGGTGGCACTAGGACCTGGCGAGCGAGTGAGAGGCTGAGCAGACCTTTGATGCGCCTGGGCCTCCCACCAGTTTGTTTTTCCTACTCGGGAGTAAGCCGCCTTGAGTTCAGCAGAGCTTAACTCCCAGGTCAGTAAGCAACCTAAGAAGGGGTTTACATGTTCGCTGGGCTTTCTTGCAGAAGCCAACAAGAGAAATTCATTTCGTGGAGGCTGCAATCAAACAGCAGCCAAAGAAATGGCAAAGTAATAATAATAATAAAGGAAGGGACCCCTAACCGTTAGGTGGCCAACCCTGGGGTTGCGGCGCTCATCTCACTTTATTGGCCTTGGGAGCCGGTGTACAGCTTCCGGGTCATGTGGCCAGCATGACTAATCGCTTCTGGCGAACCAGAACAGCGCACGGAAACGCCGTTTACCTTCCCACCGGAGCGGGACCTATTTATCTACTTGCACTTTGATGTGCTTTCGAACTGCTAGGCTGACAGGAGCAGGGACCGAGCAACGGGAGCTCACCCCATCGTGGGGATTCGAACCGCCGACCGTCTGATCGGCAAGTCCTAGGCTCTGTGGTTTAACCCACAGTGCCACCTGCATAATAATAATAATACCCTGCCCATCTGGATGGGTTTATTTCTTTATATTTGTATGTGCACACGCAGACAATCATTATTATATCATATTAAAAACTGGGAGAGGGAGGTTCTTCGTACACTCCTCCAGTGTACACTAGTGGCCAAAATTGTGGAACCTTCTGGGGAAAAATGTATTTCCGAGGTTTGATGGCTCATTAACTCCACTTTGTTTTGGAGTAATACCTGTGCAATTCTTTTTCCTGTGGGGACACAGGGGGACGCATACCCCTAAACATTTTGCGAATTTAACGGGAGAAGAAATTCACTGTCTTTATTTTCCCCGTATTGAACTGTATTTATTTTTCCCCGGTGGTGATTTTCTTGAGCCAAAACAACAGTACCCCTAAACATTTTTTTAAGAAAGAAAGCACTGAGTTATGCCATAAAGTTATATACCGATGAAAAGATAATTTAATGAAGAACGTAATGCAGTAGCTTTTATGAAGGATTATTTATTACAACAGTAGTCATGAAGAAGAAACGTGAAACACACGGGGGGGGGGGAATGAGATATACAGGTTAAATTCCCATGTTGGCACTTGGTGATCAATAAGTGGGTTTTGGGCTGCAGTTTGGTCTCTGTTAACCGAAAAATCTGAGGGCTCCCTTGGACAAAAACAAAGACACCAACCAGGATAACTTGGAGCAAAACAGCAGCCTGTAGGCTTGGCCTTTATTGAATACTGTCGCGACAGGACTCCCACCCGCAACAAGATGAAGCAAAATGGAAGCCCAGAACAAAAGAAGACCCCAACTTTTATTAGTTACTAATCCCCCAAACTGCACCCCTAAGACTACATCACAACTACATCACAGAAAGGAGGGGTTGAGGGAGGAGTTGTGGTGGTAATCTGAGTGTCCTGTCACCTGGCTGGTTCCCCCTTTCCCCCTCCCCATGAGTACTTTCCAGGTGACAGAGGGGAGTTTGCACTTTCCTGCCCCTAGAGGGAAGAGCTGATTATTGTCCTTTGTTCCAGTCCGTGCTGAATCCACTCCCATATGCAAGTCCTTTGTGATCTTGATGGTCTTCTGTCTAGGACCATCAGGGTTGGCATAGCAACTGGGCAGGGCTCCTGTGTATGTGCTGGTATGCTCAAGGGATTATGGCTGCCCTGTATCAAACCTTCCCCATTTTGTAGTCCTTCCTTCATGGAGTAAAAGAAAAGTGAAACAGTGCAGATCCGATGTATGGTTGATTTTCTATGAATTTATAACAGAAGCGTAGCGTATGTAGTGTGTGTGTGTGTCAAGTTTGTACAAACTGAATGATTCGGGGGGGGGGGGTTTCCTGCGACATCTCTAAAAGTTTCGCTATCGCTGCCATAGCCCATCGCTTCCACCCCATAACCATCAGAAAATGGAAGCTGATTGGCACCAGGACAAACAGGGTTCCCATCAACACCTGGGAGGGACAACGTGGGCATGATGCAGGAGTGTTGACCCAGCACAAAGATTCTCCCAAAGGTCTTTCCCCTCATTTTTCTCTCTCTCTCTCTTTCCCAGGTGATTACTCTGAGCGCATCTGCACAGGCCACCACCAGCAAAGGGACGAAGGGTGGCTATTTCAGCTCAGCCCTGGCAAGCGGAATTGCTGTGATGGTAGCCATCCACGTTTCGGGAGGAGTTTCCGGTGAGAAAGGGGCGGTTCTCTAGTGCACGAGCCCCAGGGATGGTCTAGTGCACGAGCCCCTTGGTCCAGGCCTCGCTCAAAATTTGGGGCAATTGTGGGGGGGAGATGCAATGTTTATCTCCTTATAAAAAGGACTCTAGCTGACTCTGGGGTTGTGGCACTCATCTTGCTTTATTGGCCGAGGGAGTCGGCGTACAGCTTCCGGGTCATGTGGCCAGCATGACTAAGCCACTTCTGGCAAATCAGAGCAGCACACAGAAATGCCGTTTACCTTCCCGCTGGAGCGGTACCTATTTATCTACTTGCACTTTGATGTGCTTTCGAACTGCTAGGTTGGCAGGAGCTGGGACCGAGCAACGGGAGCTCACCTGTCACCGGGATTAAAACTGCCGACCTTCTGATCGGCAAGTCCTAGGCTCTGTGGTTTAACTCACAGCGTCACCCGCGTCCCCACTATCTCCTTATAAATCCTTTTTAAAAAAGCAGCAGCAGGAAAATTCAGAGTTTCTTTTGTTTTGCAAAGGCCAGGGCACAAGTTAAGCCTGGTGAAATCTGAGCAGTGCCGGATTTATGTATAAGCTAAACAAGCTATAGCTTAGGGCCCCACTCTCTTGGGGGCCCCCCAAAAAAATTAAAGGAAAAAAACAACTGGATGTACATTTCCAAAATATAGGATAGAAAAAGAAATAAAATAAAACCTACATCAGAAACAGTGGCCAATGGCTTTAGATACCTAGGAGGTCCATAAATTACCATATAGCATATTTTCAGCACAAAAAACAGCGACAATTTGTTGTTGACAAAGGACAGCTGGACATATAAAGGACCCATTGCCTTCAGTAGATTAGGGCTTCATCAAACCTAGAATCTGAGGTGCAGAATACATTGTTGAACTCAGGCTACAGCTTCCTGATCATAGCGGCTTTCTATCTGTTTTGTTTTTGAATATGCAAGTTGCTAGTTCTTAGTGTTGGAACAAAATTTAGGCTTGAAACTGTGTGGGTTAAAAAGATCACAATCGGAAAACCTACTTTGGTGGCATTTTCTGAAACAATACCGTAGCCAAGACATGACCATCCTTCTCTGCCTGTCTCTGAATTTTGTATATGAATTTTGTATATAATTTTGCCTGACAGAGACATCTTTTTCAATATGGATAAATATTTTTATTCAAAGGTTTTCAAAATGTGCAAGTATCCTCCAACACTTCTCCGATGAAAATATGGATGTCCCATTCCACAATGATAATTTTATTATTTATACACATCCTACTGGTTTGCCTCAGCCACTCTGGGCAGCTTCTAACATGTATTAAAACATAATAAAACATTAAACATAAAAAATCTTCCCTATACAGGATTGCCTTCATTGCCTTCGGGGGTCGGATAACTCCATACCCTCCAACATTTCTCCGGTGAAAATAGGGACATCCTAAGGAAAAGTGGGACATTCCAGGATCAAATCAAAATGGCTTCTCTAAATCAGGGACGTCCCTGGAAAATAGGGACATTTGGAGGGTGTGTCCATAGTAACAAGCAATAAGCAGATTCACAACGCAGCTGTTGCAATAATGAACAATGGAAAGTCAAGCGTATCAACTTTAAAGAGTCCCTCCTGAAAGTACCTGGGCTGATGGAGGCGTTATAGTTCGGCTAGATTTATTCACGTAAGAAATTAAAGCAACACTGTATATTGTCAAAGTCATCTTCTTTTTTAATCCTTTGGAGCCTTTCATCTGAACAGAGACATCTTTGCAGAGCCACCTTCCCTAACGTGCTATTATATGAACGTTTTACCCATGTGTATACGGGACACGGGTGGCGCTGTGGGTTAAACCACAGAGCCTAGGACTTGCTGATCAGCAGGTCGGCGGTTCGAATCCCCGCGACGGGGTGAGCTCCCGTTGCTCGGTCCCTGCTCCTGCCCACCTAGCAGTCTGAAAGCACGTCAAAGTGCAAATAGATAAATAGGTACCACTCCGGTGGTAAGGAGAACGGTGTTTCCGTGCGCTGCTCTGGTTTGCCAGAAGCGGCTTAGTCTTGCTGGCCACATGACCCGGAGGCTGTACACCACCTCCCTCGGCCAGTAAAGCGAGATGAGCGCCGCAGCCCCAGAGTCGGCCACGACTGGACCTAATGGTCTGGGGTCCCTTTACCTTTACCTTACCCCTGTGTATGTGTTTTTGTACGCGCGGCTTGGCTGCATTGCAAAATGTGGCGAAGCACAAACATCAGAGGATTGCTGTGTCGCAGTTTTGTGCATTGTTTCAGAAAACGCACATGAAGTTGTTTAAGACCCGCATCAGATTTCTTCTCTGTCACTTATGGGGATGCTTGCTGGGGACTGGGCCGCTCCTGCTTCCCCGGTCCTTCCTATGAAAAGACCCCGCTTTCCAGACCTGGGGAAGCCACGTGGAGGTGCTTGCCAAAGATTTATTCTCCGGTGATTGCTTTCTGTCAACTGCAAGCTCCTTATCGCCTCTGGTCCCTGTTATCTCTGCCAACCTTAGCTCCCGGAGCTATGACTCAGCCACCTTATGACCAGCTACCAGTAGTTATTATTAACCCTGATAGCTCAATGGAGCCTCCATGGCCAGTGGCATTGTACCTGCTGAGGCTCTGGTGCAGGGAACAAACATTTGGGTTTCAAAGGGCTGTTTCCATCAAGTCCTGGCAGGGAGTTTTACCAAGAGGCATTTGGTGGCCGGAGGCTGTGTCCATTAGGGGGCATGGGACACTCCTCTGCCAGCCTCAGTCTGCAGCCCCTTTCCTACTTGCAATTGCCCCTGCCTGCCAGCTCCCTCCTCTTGCTCTTTCTTAGTCTCAGTTTTGCCCCTTGTAGAACTCAGAAGGGAAGAGGAGGAGGATGGGGCAAATCTAGAATTAGCTGGCCCTGCCTGTCATTGGCTCTGGCGCCACCTGCTGTTAGGCTCCCTGCCTTCCGCCCTACCAGGCTCTAATGGGCACTAGTTTTTGACATGCTTGGTTCTCTCTGCCTGGGGCTGATTTGCACCGCTACTCAGAGGAAGAGGTGAGTGTAGTATTATCTATACCATGGGTAGGCAAACTAAGGGCTGGGGGCCGGATCGGGCCCAATCGCCTTCTAAATCCGGACCACGGACAGTCCGGGAATCAGCATGTTTTTACATGAATAGAATGTGTCCTTTTATTTAAAATGCATCTCTGGGTTATTTGTGGGGCATAGGAATTTGTTCACCCCCCCACCCTGCCCAAAATATAGTCCAGCCCCCCACAAGGTCTAAGGAACAGTGGACCTGTATAGGCCTGAAACAAGCGGAGAGGCGTCTACCCCTCACAGAGCTACAATTCACAGTGCCCTGAACAAACTGTGGTTCCCAGGATTCTTTAGGGGGAATAAAAAGGTAAAAGGACCCCTGACCATTAGGTCCAGTCGTGACCGACTTTGGGGTTGTGGCGCTCATCTCGCTTTATTGGCCGAGGGAGCCGGCATACAGCTTCCGGGTCATGTGGCCAGCATGACTAAGCCGCTTCTGGTGAACCAGAGCAGCGCACGAAAAGGCCGTTTACCTTCCCACCGGAGCGGTACCTATTTATCTACTTGCACTGGTGTGCTTTCAAACTGCTAGGTGGACAGGAGCAGGGACCGAGCAATGGGAGCTCACCCCGTCACGGGGATTCGAACCGCCAACCTTCAGATCGGCAAGCCCTAGGCTCTGTGGTTTAACCCACAGCGCCTCCCATGTCCCTTTAGAGGGAATAATTTGCTTTAAATATACAGTATGGTGTGTATGTGCAGCCTAAGTTCCTAGTCCTCATTGCTGCAAAGGGCATGTGCAAAGCCTAGTGCAATTTCAGAAGCGAGAGAACGTACGGATCAGGATTTCAAACAAGGGGGTCGGTAGAGCATGAGACTCTTGACCTCAGGGTTGTGCGTTTGAGCCCCACATTGGGCTAAAAAGATTCTTGAATCGCGGGGGGGGGGGGTGGACTAGATGTCCCACATGGACCCTTCCAACTCTATGATTCTACAATTCTACGATTCTCTCTCTCTCTCTCTCTCTCTCTCTCTCTCTCTCTCTCTCTCTCTCTTACAGGAGGGCACTTAAATCCAGCCTTTACGCTCACCATGTGTCTACTTGGCCAGTGCCCCTGGTGGAAACTGCCCATCTTCTCTGTCATCCAGACTATTGGAGCCTTTTTGGGCGCAGGCACCGTCTACATGCTTTATTACGGTAACGTTATCTCCCAGAGTTTTCACAATGGGGAAAATAAGAGGCGCCTTTCTTGCCAAACTTCACAAGCTCGGCATATTACACATTCCCCTGCCTCGCCGCGTCTGTATTCATTGACTCTGCCCAGCTCATCTTCTGCTGATGGAAAAGCCAATCTTTGGGTTAAAGATATACCAGATATACTAGAAAAGCCATAATCGCACTGGGAAGTTTGCTATTGACGCCCGAAAGCATTCCTTGGCAGCCGTAGGCTATGAAATGGCAAGCGGTGAGGCTCACTGCATATTTATTCATTTACTTAAAACGCTTCTGCCGTAGGAGCATGCGTAGGCAAACTAAGGCCCGGGGGCCAGATCCGGCCCAATCGCCTTCTAAACCCAGCCTGCAGGCAGTCTGGGAATCAGCGTGTTTTTACATGAGTAGAATGTGTCCTTTTATTTAAAATGCATCTCTGGGTTATTTGTGGGGCATAGGAATTTGTTCATATATTTTTTTTCCAAAATATAGTCTGACCCACCACATGCTCTGAGGGACAGTAGACCGGCCCCCTGCTGAAATAGTTTGCCGACCCCTGCGTAAGAACGATGACACGGAGGGGGGGGGGATTCCTGCCTGCAGGCTTTCAATCTAAAGAGACACAGCACAAAAGGAAAAAGGGATGAGGAGGGGAGAGGATGAACAAAATGCAGTGGAATCAGATGTCAAAGTTACATGGTAGTCCTTATAATGACCAGTTGGGAATGTAAACTGGGAAGGAATCACATGAAGGTGGTTTCTCAGCTGAACTGACGGAGCAGGGCTGCTGCTCTCCTTTTCGCCTTCGGCTTTCCTTCCTATAAAGCTAAGCCTCACGGCCCCTGGCTTTTCTCTCCGCAGACGCCATCCACACCTACAGCAATGGGACTCTTGCAGTCACCGGACCCCGTGAAACCGCCTCCATCTTTGCCACCTACCCAGCTCCCTACCTGTCGCTTGGCAACGGCTTCTTCGACCAGGTAGGGCCAGCCGTCCGTAGAACTCCCAGTGCTGCCCGGAGATGGAGGCATGCTTTGCTCAGGGCGATGCGTCCCATATGTCCAACTGCTCTGCCGCTGCTCCATTCATTTGCCGTGGCTCAGTGGTTAGAGCACCAGAAGGTTGCATGCAGAAGGTAACAGGTTCATTCCTGGCATCATCATCATCATAATAATAATAATAATAATAATAATAGTAGTAATAATAATAATTATAATACAGTGGTACCTAGGGTTACAGGCGCTTCAGGTTACAGACGCTTTCTTACCCCTTTCTAAAAAAGATTGACAGTCGTACCTCAGGTTACAGACGCTTCAGGTTACAGACTCCACTAACCCAGAAATAGTACCTCGGGTTAAGAACTTTGCTTCAGGATGAGAACAGAAATCGCACGGCGGTGGCGGAAGGCCCCATTAGCTAAAGTGGTACCTCAGGTTAAGAACAATTTCAGGTTAAGAACGGACCTCCAGAATGAATTAAGTTCTTAACCTGAGGTACCACTGTAATAATAATAATAATAATAATAATAATAATAATAATAATAATAATAATAATAATTTATTATTTATACCCCGCCCATCTGGCTGGGTTTCCCCAGCCACTCTGGGCAGCTTCTAGCAAAATATTAAAATACAGTAATGCATCAAACATTAAAAGCTTTCCTAAACAGGGCTGCCTTCAGATGTCTTCTAAAAGTCAGATAGTTGTTTATTTCTTTGACATCTGGTGGAAGGGCGTTCCACAGGGAGGGGGCCACTTCCGAGAAGGCCCTTCTCAGGCTGGTGCTGAGTCTTCGTTGCCAGGATAAACGAATAGGCTGGTCTCTGGTGGTTTCCGATGCCCCTCTGCTTTGGCTGATGTCCTGTCCTCTCTCCACCCTCTTCCCCTTATCAGGTCCTGGGCACCGGGGTGCTGATATTGAGCATCCTGGCCATTATCGACTCCCGCAACAGGCGCGTCCCACATGGACTAGAGCCCATCGCGGTGGGCTTGCTGGTCACCGCTCTCAGCCTGGCAATGGGAGCCAACTGTATGTGCGCCATCAACCCAGCCCGGGACCTGGGCCCACGACTCTTCACCTACCTGGCTGGATGGGGGCCTCAGGTGTTCAGGTGAGTGCGCGAGGGGCGAGGAGGCGGCGCCCAGTTGCATGTGTGTGTGTGTGTGTGTCAGGGACTGGGGAATGGTGGAGACCTTCTCCACAGCTTGACCTTTCCAGAGAAGAAGGCGATAGTTCAGAATTGCTATAGGGGGTTGAGGAAGGTATGATAGCCATGTTCAAATATATAAAAGGATGTCACATAGAGGAGGGAGAAAGGTTGTTTTCTGCTGCTCCAGAGAAGCGGACACGGAGCAATGGATCCAAACTACAAGAAAGAAGATTCCACCTAAACATTAGGAAGAACTTCCTGACAGTAAGAGCTGTTCGACAGTGGAATTTGCTGCCAAGGAGTGTGGTGGAGTCTCCTTCTTTGGAGGTCTTTAAGCAGAGGCTTGACAACCATATGTCAGGAGTGCTCTGATGGTGTTTCCTGCTTGGCAGGGGGTTGGACTCCATGGCCCTTGTGGTCTCTTCCAGCTCTATGATTCTATGATTCTAAGGTCACAGCTCAGAGGCGGATGAGGGGGGAAAGCTGGGAAATAATGGAAGAGGAGGAAGAAGAAGAAGAAGCAACAGAGGGGCGACAGCTGACAGACACAGTGTCTTTAGAAAGCATTCTAGACCCACTGTCATGGTCTGGTTCACGGGCGATCGGTCCCGCCAGGGGACGTCAGGGGGCAAGATGGCGGGGTGGGAGCAGGAACAGGGGTCCAGAAGCCAAGAGTCAGGAAGCCAAGAGCCCAAGGGTCAGAGAGAGCAAGGAGTCACGAAGTCAGGGGTCCAAGGATCAAGGAGTCAAGGAGCCAAACGCAGCAAGGCAGGGAGCGTATTGCTGTGGCAAAGAGCCAAAGGGAGATGCTGACCTTATATCCCTTCCCAGCTCTTGCCACCAGGTGCTGTGAGTTACCAATTGACCTCACCTGTGCGGCCGCGCCTTGCCTCTTCAGAACAAACTTAGGAAGGCCCCAGTCCTGCAAAGTCCTATTGGTCACAGGGCCTGGCTGCTGCACGCACACCTGACACTAACCTTCTCCTAGAACCTGGCGAGCCTTGAAAGTAGGAGAGCAAAGAGCTCAAAGGCAGAGGGCACCTTTCAGCACCTGTACTGGTGATGGGTGATGGGAGAGAGGGAGGGGGTGGAGACTCACTCGGGGCAATACCATTATTCCAAGAGGCTGCCTTTCCAAGCCCCTCTCTGTGAATATTGAATAAGAAGCAGTTGGTAGGGACTTTTCCCTGTCTTGATCCTCAGCCACCTGACAACATACAAGGTCTCTTTGTGCTGATGAGCAGGGCAGGTAAAGGTAATGGGACCCCTGACTGTTAAGTCCAGTTGTGACTGACTCTGGGGTTGCAGCGCTCATCTCGCTTTACTGACCGAGGGAGCCGGCGTACAGCTTCTAGATCATGTGGCCAGCATGACTAAGCCACTTCTGCCGAACCAGAGCAGCGCACGGAAACGCTGTTTACCTTCCCACCGGAGAGGTACCTATTTATCTACTTGCACTTTGATGTGCTTTTGAACTGCTAGGTGGACAGGAGCAGGGACCGAGCAACGGGAGCTCACCCCGTCGCGGGGATTCAAACTGCCGATCTTCTGATCAGCAAGTCCTAGGTTCTGTGGTTTAACCCACAGCCCCACCTGCGTCCCTGAGCAGGGTAGAGCAATGGTCGATTTGGAGGGTCCACAGCCATGCCTTCTGTAGGGAGGTTTCCATATAAAGTCACTGCTGGGATAGCTCAGTCGGTAGAGCATTAGGCTCTGAATCTCATGGTTGTGGGTTCGAAAACCACCTTGCCTTGGGGGGAAAAATAAAAAAATTAATCCTGCATTGCAGGGGGTTGGGTTGGACTGACGTGCAGGATCCCTTCCAACCCTGCGATGCTATGATTCTGTGACACACTCACCTCCTTTCCAAATTGTCTCCACATGGCTGTATCTCTGCCACCAGTCCCAATTCTGCTTTATCTTTCCAGTGCTGGAAACTACTGGTGCTGGGTTCCGGTCGTGGCTCCGATGGTGGGGGCCACCATTGGGACGGCTCTGTATGAGCTCGGGGTGGAGTTTCACCACCTGCCGTCCCAGGACGAGGAAGAGACCTTGAACACCAAGAAGCATCACCCAGGGACGGAAAAGGATACGGAGATCTCGATTTATGCCGTGAATAAATACGCAGAGGATTGGACAAGCGGGAGCACAGGCAACCCCCCGGACGGGGGCCATAGCAAATCGGAAACTTCAAGTTCCTTTTAAAACGGGGCATGCGCCGGAAGAGGCGAGAGACTTAATCCTTTCGTTTTTATATATTGGATGGAGTTGTTGCTGTTGGTTTTACGACTGATGTAGGTCTCTGGGCGTGTGAATTCCACACAAAAGAGCGATGTTTTGGAATGACAAAGGACCGCTTTCCCCCCTAGATTAAGGTTACCAGACATCCCCGTTTCCTGGGGACAGTCACCGGATTTACAAATTAGTCCCCATACAAAATCCACTGAATCCCCGGATTCATTGAAACAAAATCTGGTAACCTTACCATAGATGAACTTTATCGCTTGCTAAAATCATCACCTGAGGTCGTGCGCAGAATGACTCCCACCTTTGGGGATTACACAATGGCAGCAACCAGAGACGGGGCCTTTTTTGTGGTGGCACGACTGCGGAACGACCACTCTTGAAGTATTTGCTCAGTGCCGACTCTTTTTATTGTATTGGGGGAGGAAGGCTCTATCCTACAGGGCAGGGGCTGTCGTGGTTTCACCCTAAAGAATTCTGGGAACTGTAGTTCTATTCCCTTCCCAGAGCAGCAGTTGACAGAGTGGCTCAGCAATCCATCCATCTTTGCAGTGAACTCTGGGAATTGTAGCTCCGTGAGGGGAGTCTCCAAACAACGCTCAGCAACCAGAGCAAACTACAGCTCCCAGAATTATTTGGGGGGAAGCCATGACTGTTTTAAGCAGTATCATAGCTCTTTAAATGTGTTTTGGGAATATGGCCTTAATATACAGTATTGCCTTTGCGGAACAGGACAGGAAGGAGGATGGGGACGGAACTAGAATGTGTTGACTTAGCCACTCATTGCCTCTGGCGCCACCTGCTGTCAGGCTCCCTGCCTTCCGCCCCACTAGCTCCAATGAGCACCAGCCACCATTGGCTGGGGAAAGCTGCCAATCACCACAGACCAAAAGGAAGTTGCCGCCTTCCTCCTATTACCAGCAGCAATGGTCAGGGTTGATGGGAGTTGTAGTCCAGCAGCGTCCAGAGGGACGCAGGTTCCCCCCGTTCCTGAGGCTAGACAATAGTGAGCTACATGGAGCACTGGTTTGCCTTGGCACAATGCAACTTACTTGACGTAATGCTGCTATGATGACTTGTGTTATGTGTGTGTGTGTGTGTGTGTGTGTGTGTTTGTTTGTGTTTGTGTGTGTTCTGTTAATTTTATTCAATGTTTTCTTGCTGCTGTTCTGATGGATGAATTGTTTAAATGCTTTTTATCGATCGCTGTATTGTAACGAGATGAAAGGATGAAATAAAACGAAAAATAGTTTCTAAAATACGTAGGGCGCTGGGAAAAGCCTTCTAACACAGAGGTGGGAAACTTGGCCCCACCCTGTACATCGTTGAACTCCAGCTCCTACCTTCCCTGACCACTGGATCCCCAGCCCTGCTTTTTACCTCTGTGGGTGCATTTAATATGTGATCCCTGGTTGGTTGGGACAGGATTGTTCTAGGACAGCAGCGGAATCTGTTCCTGGGCTCCAACCCCCATCATCCCTCACCATTGGGCCACACTGCCGGGGGCTGAAAGGAGTTGGAGTCCAACAGCTCCTGGACGGCCACAAGTTTCCCATCTCTGCTGTGACATAAAAGTTGTCTTAATTCTCTCCACCCCTGTCAGGTTTTGGCTCTCTCAGGCGCCGCACTCTTTATATGCTCAGAGGTGCTCTGTGGTTGTTAAACTGCATCTTAGGGATGGATAAAGCAGAAGTGGAAGGGCACAGAGGGGCTGAGAGGACACTGGAGTATGGTTACCAGATGTCCCCGTTTCCCGGGGACAGTCCCCGGATTTACATATCTGTCCCCGGACAAAATCCGTCCCCGGAATGTCCCCGGATTTCATTTAATGTCCCCGGATTTATATTTTTAGTGTTGTAGATTTATTAGTAGGGAATGAATGTTGCGCGGCACAAGACACATCATATGGGGACTTCCGGTGAGGCAAAATGGCGGGCACCACGGCAGCGAGCAGCTCCTGAAGCCAGCCAGAGCCAACTGCGCTACCAGGCTGGCTCCGGGCTGCTGAGGCTGCCGCTGCCACCACCACTGCTGAGAGGGAACCGGGGACGCCTGGCGCGTCAACTGGGGGAACCATTGACAGCCCCCTCCTGGCGACACAAATCAAGCTGGGAGCAAGAGCGCCCGGCCACCCAGCCAACTGCCCAGTGGTGCTCCAGGGCTAGGAAAACCCCGGAGCCAACGCAGGGAGGAGGAGGAGAGAAGGAAGAGAGAGAAAGAGCAAGGAGAAAAAAGAGGGGAGCCCCGAATTTGCTGCACCGCTGCCGCCACTTAGGAAAGGTAGGGGAGCACCAGGAGAGCAAGGACACATGGCTGAGCCCAGGCCCGACCTGAGCCTACTCCACGGCGGCTAGCGCTCCAAGAGAGCAGGCTTTGGCTGTTACGGCTAAAATCTGGGTGCGGGGCTACACTGCCACCCAGCTCGTCGGACTAAGTGTCCGCAGGTCCCTGCGGAAGAAAATGAGCTCAGCCGGACAGAAGCAAAATGCGGAGATCCAAGGTTTATTGCGCAAGAGGTTCAAGACAAGATTGAACAGCGAGAAAGGGGTGACATGAACTTTTGAAACTCCCTCCATGTCCCAGAATACAGTGCAAAATACATCCCAGTTACATCATGAATACATTAAGGAAAGGTTGGGTTACACCGGATTAACATATGGAGGAGGGAGGGGGGAATATGCAGAGCTGGAGATATGCGCAGATAAGCGCTTCCTGAGTGCCTGATGGGAAGACAATGGTCCATGTATGCATAGTTTGTCACCTGGCATTGCCCGGAGGAAAGGTTTGGCAGAGTGATTTTGACAGGATTAGGGTCTTGACACCTTACTTGAGGGATTATGGAGGACAGGGGAGGGGTGATGGAGTCCTAGAGAAATTGAGCAAATTGGCACGTTGATTTTCTATGGATTTTATAGATTTTAGTCCCTTTTGACATTGACAATTGGGAATAAATGGATATATTGTAGCGAATAAGGTGAAGAAGACATGCCCCCCCCTTCCGTAACATGGCCCAGAGGAAGGCCATGTAACAGAGGTGTGATAGGAATGTTGAGGTCTTAGATATATGGTAATGTTCATAAGTGTACCAACCAAGCACGTACATAGATCAGCACAGGAAGACCGACCTGGAACCATTTTGATTCCCAAACTGAGCAAAGGTTTTCTCTGCAAGGTCAAAGTGGGAAACCTCCCCATTGTCTCTTTCCTCAGAAATCCTGTCTTAAGGGCACATTTAAGATATGAACAGGGTGTGAGCCTGTGACCTGGCCCAGGAATTAAGTATTTATCATTACAATAGACTGGCCAGGCTCCCCAGGCAATCCAATCAAGTAAACTGCCAGACAGGAGATAAACAATGGCAGGAGAAAAACAACATTCAAATTTCTGTTTTAGACCGCCTTTTCTGTGATGTAGGTGTGATGTATCTGAGGGGTGGTCTTAGGTTACACCCCTTCTGTGATGCATGTATGATGTTTCTGGGGGTGGTCTTGATCTACAGGGTGGCAATTTCAAAAGTCTTTATAAAGCCTTGCGCACCATTGTTCTGGGTCCCTCCTCTCTCCTGCTGGTGAGGGGAGCACCCTGTTGTAACAGATCAATAAAGATCAAGCTTACTAGCTGCTTTGCTTCTCAATATTCTCTGGCTGGCCTCTGTTATTTTCTCCTACCAATAGGGAACCTATGTAAGGACTCTATATGGGCTCTTGGATACCCCATAAGGGAAAAGGGCAATTTTTGTTTACAACAGAGGAGACCACAGAAGAGAAGATATTACTTCTTATTTAAAAAATAATATTTGTTTAAATAGTATTTTTTTCTCTTAAAAAAAAAAAGTGTCCCCAGATTCTTTGAAAAAAATCTGGGAACCTTACACTGGCGGGGGGTGGCGAGGTGTAAGGAGAGAGAGTGGAGACCTGGAAAGGCAGGGGGTGGGTTGCTGGGGGTGCGATGAGCAACACGAACAGGGGTAGCAGCCCCCAAGGTGTGTTCTGTGTGTGGCTGGCAATGTTAACTTGGCACGGTGGACATTCTTCTACAGAGATACAGGCTAGTGTGAGGCCAGGCTTGAAGTGTCTCTGTTTTTGCCCTCTTTTTTTCTGCTGGAAGAATCAGGTTATGCAGCCTCTCCTGGGAGACAGGTAAGCGAAAAGAGGTTGCAGGAGGAGAAGACCCATTTAGCAGAGTGTACAGAAAGGGAACGTTCCAGGGTGGAAACCCAAGAAGCTTTGTTGCAAGATTCTGCCGACAGCACTTCATTTCTTCGTTTAAAACGCCTTTCGTCAATCGATATGCTCACCCTGCCGGAAGGCATAATGAGCGACAGCGTGTTAAAATCTGCAACCTTCCCAAATGAAAATAATAATACAACGAAGGAAACGAAACAAACCTCACGTTTGGAAACCACAAGCAGCCAGGAATTTTGGGGGGGACGGACGGACACTTTTTTAAAAAACCCAGAAAGGGTAGCCGAGTTTTACTCCGAGCTGACCCTGCTGCAGTTGACAGGTCTAAGTTAGTCATGCTCCTTAGCTCTCAGTGGCTCAAAGAGGTTTTTGCTCCAAAGGAAACGGTTTTTTCTGAGAGTCTTGGCTTGTTCCCAAAAGGACTGCCCACCAGGCAGGCGGTGTTTTGCATTTCTGCCACTAGGGGCTGCCCTCGGATGGGCTTGTGAGCACATGCCTGTCAGTGGGCCCAGGAATGTTGGTTGGCAAGCTCTGGGCAAGGCCTGGCATGCCTTGGCAGTTGAGGTCTAGGGCTGGGCCAGTGCTGAAGGGAACCTCCAAGGCACCCCAAACGGATCTCTGCCTCGCGAGCAGCATTGACCCACTGGCTGAATTTGCTGGCGGGTATTTACGAAGATCATGGCCACTGGTCCCATCACCTCCTGGCAAATAGAAGGGGAAGAAATGGAGGCAGTGAGAGATTTTACTTTCTTGGGCTCCGTGATCACTGCAGATGGTGACAGCACCCACGAAATTAAAAGACGCCTGCTTCTTGGGAGGAAAGCAATGACAAACCTAGACAGCATCTTAAAAAGCAGAGACATCACCTTGCCAACAAAGGTCCGTATAGTTAAAGCTATGGTTTTCCCAGTAGCGATGTATGGAAGTGAGAGCTGGACCATCAAGAAGGCTGATCGCCGAAGAATTGATGCTTTTGAATTCTGGTGCTGGAGGAGACTCTTGAGAGTCCCATGGACTGCAAGAAGATCACACCTCTCCATTCTGAAGGAAATCAGCCCTGAGTGCTCACTGGAAGGGCAGATCCTGAAGCTGAGGCTCCCATACTTTGGCCACCTCATGAGAAGAGAAGACTTCCTGGAAAAGACCCTGATGTTGGAAAAGATGGAGGGCGCAAGGAGAAGGGGATGACAGAGGGCGAGATGGTTGGACAGCGTTCTCGAAGCTACCGGCATGAGTTTGATCAAACTGCGGGAGGCAGTGGAAGACAGGAGTGCCTGGCATGCTCTGGTCCAGGGGGTCACGAAGAGTCGGACACGACTAAACGACTAAACAACAACATTTACGATTTACGACGCGTGTGATGGAACCGTATGCGGCCCTTGGCGGAAATCCCGCCTGCCAAAGGCATGGGAAGAGCGGCAAGGCGGCGGCAGCTCCTTCAGAGTTCGGCTGACAAACAGGACGTAGCAGAAACTGGCTGCTTCCTTGGAAAAGGGGCACTTTTCATCAGATTCAGAGCTCTCTGGAGTTTCAGAGCCGTGGGGCTGGCACTGACAAGTCCCTGCTCTCTTTGGCAGGTTTAGTAGCCCCAGGTGAGGGGATGTGCAGCAGGGCCTCACTAGGATGTTGTAAACCAAAATCTGCCCTTTTCCTCCTTATGGGGTATCCAAGAGCCCATATAGCGCCCTTACATAGGTTCCCTATTGGTAGGAGAGAATAACAGAGGCCAACCAGAGAATATTGAGAAGCAAAGCAGCTAGTAAGCCTGATCTTTATTGATCTGTTGCAACAGGGTGCTCTCCTCACACGCAGGAAAGGAGGAGGACCTCAAACAATGGTGTGCAAGCTGTTATATAGACTTTTGAAATTGCCACCTTGTAGATCAAGACCACCCCCACATACATCATACATACATCACAGAAAGTGTGATCTACAAGAGAAATCTGAGTGCTTTGTTTACCTCCTGTCTGCCCAGGTTACCTGTTTAATGGTCACTTGATTGGATTGCCTGGGGAGCCTGGCTAGTCTTTTGTAATGATAAATACTTAGTTCCTGAGCCAGGTCAGGCTCACACCCTATTCATATATTAAATGTGCCCTTAAGACAGGATTTGTGGGGAAAGAGACAATGGGGAGGCTTTAATTCTAATTCCTATCACAAGGACAGGGGCAGGAAAGGTTTGGAAGCCCAGGGGCCACGGTCCCTTCTGGATGATCTCCGCAGGGGCCACAAGGCAATGGGGGGTGGGCCAGAGGTAAAATGGAGCGAAGCAATAAATGCAAATTTTCCCTCTGTACCACAGGCTAGTTTCTCCACACACTCACACACAACTCTCCAGGGAAGCAAGTGGCAGGGTCGGAGTTCAAAGACAAATTCCAGCCAGGCAAAAGCCCTTGAGGAGGGTGCAAAGAACAAGCAGAGGCAAACTCGTCCCTCTAGATGTTTTGGGACTACATTTCCCATCATCCCTAACCACCAGTCCTGTTAGCTAGGGGTTATGGGAGTTGTAGTCCCAAAACATCTGGAGGGCCAAGCTTGCCTATGCCTGTCAAAGAAAATACAAAATGGAATGCAGTGGTACCTTGGGTTACATCCGCTTTGGGTTACATCCGCTTCAGGTTAGAGACTCCACTAACCCAGAAATAGTACCTCAGGTTAAGAACTTTGCTTCAGGATGAGAACAGAAATCACGTGGTGGCAGCGGGAGGCCCCATTAGCTAAAGTGGTACCTCAGGTTAAGAACAGTTTCAGGTTAAGAACGGACCTCCGGAAAGAATGAAGTACTTAACCTGAGGTACCAGTGTACCATATTGGCCTGAATATAAGCCTCACTCCCAAATTCCAACTGTGAAAAGTTAAAGTGCGGCTTATATTCGCGACTTTACAGTTTGCAGCCAGGAGTGGGGGCAAACAGCACGGCAAAGAGGCGCCCACCCCACACATAGTCCCCCATCCTCTCGCCCAGGAAGGGAGAGAGTGAGGAAGGGGAAAGCCCCCCCCCCCAGTATGCAGCCAGGAATGGAGCGGCTTATATTTGGGTATTTTATCTTTTTCTCTCTCCCCCCTCCCTTTTAAAGGTGCAGCTTATATTCAGGTGCGGCTTATATTCGGGCCAATACGGTATTTGTGTTCCTAATAAAGCACAATCTTATATACCTATATCCCCATTTCATCTCAGTCTTCCATCCTCGTACTGAGAACTGAATCCCACCCCCATCTCCCCAGTTCTTCACCCTCACCCCCCCCCGAGAAAGCCCACTCTGATCTGTCTCCAACCCTTTTCTAAGCCTATTGGTTTCAATGGGTCTGATCTGAGTAGGAGTTGCATAGGACAACCGAGGGGAAAAACGACAGAGCTTTGCGGCAGTTAATGGAAACGAGCAAATTTATTACAGCATCAGCTTTTGTGAAAAACAGAGCCGTCCTGAGTTAGGGATATACAGTGGTACCTCGGGTTACATACGCTTCAGGTTACATATGCTTCAGGTTACGGACTCCGCTAACCCAGAAATATTACCTCAGGTTAAGAACTTTGCTTCAGGATGAGAACAGAAATCGCGCAGCAGCAGTGGGAGGCCCCATTAGCTAAAGTGGTGCTTCAGGTTAAGAACAGTTTCAGGTTAAGAACGGACCTCCGGAACGAATTATGTTCTTAATCCGAGGTACCACTGTAAACTCATGGCTGGCAGCAGGGTGGGGTTTTGTAAACAGAGAGGTCAGGGGGAGATGAGATGCAGAGAATCAGAGACAGCGATAACTGCGTGATCGACAGCAAGGTTTTGCAAAACAGCTCTTGATAAAAAGAGATATCCTGGCATTGGTAAGCCGTTTAGCACGTATGCATTGAAAACCCCTTTGTTTCCGTTCCTTCCTCAAGTGATAGCATTTAAACTATGGATGTATTGCAATTTCGCCATTTCACATTGCAGCCTCTCTTTAAAGTTCCTTTGCTCCAAGAAAGCCATTTACAGGGTTGAAAATTTCCTTCATGCGGAACCTCTCCATGGCCCACTGAGCTATACATTTAAGGTAAAAGGTAAAGGACCCTGGACGATTAAGTCCAGTCAAAGGCGACTATGGGGTTGCGCCGCTCATCTCGCTTTCAGGCCGAGGGAGCCGGCGTTTGTCCACAGACAGCTTTCCGGGTCATGTGGCCAGCATGACTAAACCGCTTCTGGCGCAGCAGAACATCGTGACGGAAACCAGAGCGCACAGAAACACCGTTTGCCTTCCCTCTGCAGTGGTACCTATTTATCTACTCCCACTGGTGTACTTTCGAACTGCTAGGTTGGCAGGAGCTGGGACAGAGCAATGGGAGCTCACCCCGTTGCGGGGATTCGAACTGCCGACCTTCTGATCAGCAAGCCCAAGAGGCTCAGTGGTTTAGACCACTGTGCTGCCCGCGCCCCGCTGTACATTTAAAGCAGGGCGACACCACTTATAAGCAGTCGTGGCTTCCCTCAAAGAATTCTGGGAATTGTAGTGAACTGAGGTTGCTTGTTAGGACACGCACCCCCCCACAGTATTACCCTCTCAGCACTACAATTCCCAGAGTTCCCTGGGAGGAAGGATTGATGGTTAAGCCACTCTGGGAATTTCAGCTGTGTGAGAATGGAGGCAGAGTCCTCCTAAGAGCACCCCTAACAAACTACAGTTCCCAAGATTCTTGGAGGGGGGAATTCATGAGTATTTAAAGTGATATGACACTGCTTTAAATCGATAGTGCGGATGGGGCCTCCAGGGACCGTAGTCACAAAAGCAAATCTGTCTGTGTGACGTCCTGCTATAGTTTTCATTACACACACACACACTACAGTGGTACCTCAGGTTACATACGCTTCAGGTTACAGACTCCACTAACCCAGAAATATTGCTTCAGGTTAAGAACTTTGCTTCAGGATGAGAACAGAAATCGTGCTCCGGCGGCGCGGCAGCAGCAGGAGGCCCCATTAGCTAAAGTGGTGCTTCAGATTAAGAACAGTTTCAGGTTAAGTATGGACCTCCGGAACGAATTAAGTACTTAACCTGAGGTACCACTGTACTTGCTGTCACTTGTTTGCAGGGTGTGTTTGTTATTTTAAAAAAGCATATTCACACATTGATGGGTGGTGTGAAGCTGCCTAGTCTCTGAGTCTCATCCCTGGGCCTCTCGGCCAAGCCACGCCCACCTGCCAATCACCTGAACTCATATAGGTCAGCACCACCCACCAATCAAATTTGGCTCATGGCAGGTAATGGGAGACACCCACCTGTCCTCTAGGGCTGTGCCTGGTGATGATATGAGGCGGGGCCTTGTTGGTGGCTGCCCCCAGATTGTGGAATTCCCTTCCATGGGAGGCTCCCTCTGCTTTCCTTGGCAAGCAGACTTTTTAATTTGTCTTTCAGACAAGCCTTTGGCCACTAACCAGCTGCTGTGGCAAGGTCTCCTGGAGGTGTGTGTGCTTTTAAATAGCTTTAAGCGTTTTTAGCGCTGCTTTTAATAGGGCTATATTTAAATTATTATTATTAATATTAGTAGTAGTATACCACCTTCCATCTGTAGATTTTTATTTACTGGGTTTTTTAGTTGTACAGTACCTGTTTTCATTTTTGCCGTGCTGGTATAAATGTGGGGATATTAAATAAGAACAGAAAAAGAGCCTGGCTTGTCAAAGCATAGGATTGGAAGCCACTGACAACCCCTCCACAAATTTGCCCAATCCTACCTTCCTTATTTATTTATTTTTAACATTTTATTAATTTTCCAAAAATGACAGAAAAAGGGGAAAAAAGAAAACAGCTCAGCAAACGTTTTCAGCAAGGGGCCGGTCCACTGTCCCTCAGACCTTGTGGAGGGCCGGACTATATTTTGGAGAGAAAAAATTAAAAATTAACAAATTCCTATGCCCCACAAATAACCCAGAGATGCATTTTAAATAAAAGCAAACATTCTACTCATGTAAAAACACGCTGATTCCCAGACAATCCGCAGGCCGAATTGAGAAGGTGATTGGGCCGGATCCGGCCCCTGGGCCTTAGTTTGCCTACCCATGCACTACCCACATCACCAGATACCGCAGCCTTCTCATCTGGCGGCCTTCCAGATGTTCAACTCACCTCATACCCCAACCCCTGACCTCGAAGGTGCTGGAGTCCCAAGGCAACATCTGGAGAGCCCCAGGTTCCCATCCCAGAAGGCTCAGGAGGCCACCGCCCTGCTGAACTTAAGCTGGTCTGGGCAGTGTCCAGATGAGATCCGCCTGCATGCTACTCTGTGCACCATGATGTTAGAAAAATGGGGCGAGTAGCTAGAAAATATGGGGGCTGCCCATTTTTAGCCCGGCTGCATATGCAACCATTACAGTCAGAGCACATTCTCGCCTTCCCAAAATCCTGGGAACTGTAGTTCACCCATTGCAAAGCTACAGTGCCCAGCACCCTGAGCAAGATACTACAATTCCCAGGATTCTTGCAGGGGAGAGGGAGTCAAATGGGCTACTGAAAGCGAACGCGCCAGGCCAATTGCGCTCCATTCATTGCCATGGGTCTACTCGTGAGAAAAGCTGGATCCGGCCCAGGGCCCAATATCAGTCTGGATTTGGGAGGGCGGGGGACAATCCAGCGCCTCCTGCCAAGGAAAGCTTGGCTGGAGGAGATGGAGAGGCTGACTCCCGAGGAAACGCGAGGCTTCCTCCCCGTGCGTAAAAGCGCGCACAGCGCTCGGCGGCGCTTTTTCCACCCGGAGCTGCTTCTCGGAGGAGCAGCCCCCGAGATCGGCGGTCCCTTTCATCACTTCCGTCCCCCCTCCTCCTTCCCTCCTCCTCCTCCTCTCCATCCATCCCCGCCCGGGAAACGGGGAGGGGGGGAAAGCAGCCCAGCCGCCGCCGCCGCCACCGCCAAGCCAGCCAGGCAATTCGGGGCCGGGCGCGTCGGCGGCAGCGCAGCCATGGGCCAGGGCGCACGGCGGGCCGGCGGGCGCGGCCAGGGCGCACGGGCGCGGGCCGCTTCCAGGAGGGCGTAGCGGCTCTGGCCCGGGGATGGAGCGCGGCGGCGGCACCAGCAGCAGCGGAGGCGAGGGGCGCCCGGAGGCGGCTCGTTAAGGTGCGCCACGCGGCGGCGACGGCGCGGGGGGATCCGGCCGAGTTTTGGGGGGGGGCGGCCCGGAGCTCGCCTTCCTCCGACGCTCGGTTGGAAAGGGAGCCGGCCGGGCAAGGGGACCGGAGCGGGGTTGGGGGAGATGGTGCTCTCAACTGTAGTTATTTCAATTTTTTGACATAAAAAGCAAGATGACATGAAAGTATTTAGGAGAGAAACCTCAAAAAACAACAACAACCCGTCTCCAAATAAATATATTTTTTGAGGTTTCTCTCCTCCTAAATATTTTCATGTCATATTGCTTTTTATGTAGTTGTGTGTGTGGGGGGGTAGGTTTGGGGCATTTTCTCCCCCATGAATGCTTCTGTGTTGTATCTCTGTCTCTTTTTAGTTAATTTGGGAGATTCCTCCCCCCCCAATACTGTACTTCTATACTATCTTTTTTGTTGTTGTTAGGGGGGGGAAATTCCCCACCCCAAATATTTCCATCGTCTTTATTTGTTTTTAAGTTACTGAGAGTGGATATTGTAGATTGCTCCCCTCCATCTTATTATATATTTTTTAGCTATTGGGGGTGAATTTTGGGAGATTCCCCCCCCCTCCATCCTTCCATGTTATCCGTATTTTATTAGTTATTGGGGTGGGGGTGAATTTTGGGAGACCGCCTCTCTAAATACTTCCAATGTTTGCATAATTATTATTTTAGTTTCTGGTGTGTCTGTGGGGGGGGGGTTGAGGTTTGGAGATTCCCCACCCCAGATTATTTCTCTGTTTTTTATAGTTCTTTTAGTATCTTAACTGGGGAGAAGGGAATGAATTTTGGAGAATTCCCTTCCCCCATTCCCTTCCCTTAACTTTTGAACACCCTCTTGGATCCCCTCTCTTTTGACCTTTAACCTCCCCCACCCTTGACCCCCATGGGAAGGTTTATGCCCCCCCCAAAAAAACATGGGCTAGGTATCTTTTCCCAACCAGGGCTCCCTTTTAACCCAAACATGCCTTAAATTTTTACCATATATTTGCGAGTGCTTCTGTGGCGACCTGCCTTAAATCAGGTTGCAACCCCCTAAGGGGTCCAAAAGTAAGCTTTTTTCAGATCAGTGGTGCTTACTCCCCCCCCCCCACTGGGAAGTACCTGAAAGGCTCACAGCTCCATATCTCTCCTGCTTATCTCCTTTCCTTCTTCTAGATATTCGCTCCAGATTCTTCTAGACTCTTACCTAGATCCCTGCTCGAATGCTCATGCCTAGAGCTCTCAGTTGCATAGTAATTTTCTAATGCATGCTCTGGATCCTTCAGTCCTCCCCTCCAAAAAAACAAGTCATTTATGGGTGCCTCTCTTAGGCTGTAAGGGACGCAGGTGGCGCTGTGGGTTAAACCACAGAGCCTAGGACTTGCTGATCAGAAGGCCAGCGGTTCGAATCCCCATGACGGGGTGAGCTCCCGTTGCTCGGTCCCAGCTCCTGCCAACCTAGCAGTTCAAAAGCACGTCAAAGTGCAAGTAGATAAATAGGTACCGCTCCGGTGGGAAGGTAAACGGTGTTTCCGTGCGCTGCTCTGGTTCGCCAGAAGCGGCTTAGTCATGCTGGCCACATGACCCGGAAGCTGTACGCCGGCTCCCTCGGCCAATAAAGCCGCAACCCCAGAGTCGGTCACGGGTCCCTTTACCTTTACCTTACCTCTTAGGCTGCTTACGCACCATACAGTACATCTAAAGCACATTCTTCACGCCATCCTGCAAAGAATCCTGGGAACTGTAGTTTGTGGAGGGCGCTGGGAATTGCAGTTCTGGGAGGAGTGAACTACAGTTCCCAGGATTCTTGGGGGGTGTGTGTGTGGATCAATGTGCTTTAAATGTAGCCTTAAATATTGAAGCCTTTCTCTCCCCCAGTTTATTGGCAAACCACCCTTCCAGGGGTTCTTTGCTGGTGTGTTCCAAGATCTGACCTCTCCCAGTCCCACCTGAACTCTGGGTCCTTCTCCCCCCTTCCTTCTCCCCACTGCACACACAATTGCTGGGGGTGCTCTGAACCCTTATTCCTCTCTTTACCTGACGCAGGGCTAACCAACCTGGTGCCCACTGGTGCATTCTGCCTCCCATCATTTCTGGGTGTAGGGGGTGCGGTTGATGGGAGCTGGAAACCTCAATTAATGTCTTTAGGGCGCCATGTTGGGGAAGGGCCGTAGTGTGTCCGGCTTGCATGCGGAAGACCCCAACTTCAATCCCTGCCTGAAACCCTGTAGAGCTGCTGCCAGCCAGTGTAAACATTACTGAGCAAGATGGACTGTTCCTGTGACCAATGCTATAAAACAGCTCTCTGGGTTCCTATTTAAACCAGCCGTTTATTCAAAGCCATGAGGACTGGAGTCTTAGGTTTTTTTTACTTAGCGGAGGCAGGTTTCTGTGTCCCTCTGTCCTAGTGTGACCCCCCCACCCTCCTTCCTTAGCTGCCCCATATCTCTTCCCTGCTCTCCAGCCCCTCCTCGAACTCCTCCTCCCTCCTTCCCCCAAATGCTGATGCCTTGATATTCTATCTTCATTCCTTGCCTTAGCACAGTAGAAAACAACTACCCCTCCTTCCAATTATCTCCCCACACGTTCCGGATCCTGCTTTGTCTCACTCCCAGTTTCTTCCCTGGTCCCTCTTCCTCACCCCCCCCCCCCAACAAAAAATCCATTTGCTTGGGTGGCCCCTCTCCCTAGATGCTGATGCTGAGATATCTTAAACCGCTCAATTTGGATTTCCAAGCCTGTATCCTTTTCCTGGGCCCAAATTCTCACTCCCTCTGCAACCCCACCGGTTCCCCAACTGCTGATGCTGAGATATCTTACCCTCCACCTCCCCGCTGCCCCATTTCCACGTTCTGGATCCTGCCCCTGTAATATCCTGCCCGCCCGCCTGCTGCCCGCCCACAGTTCCTCTCTTCCTTGGCATAATGCCCTCCCTTCCAGATGTTGCCGGCGGGAGCCAGACCTTGCTTTCGTGTCATCTTCTCGGCATGGCCAGCGATCTCGAACCAGCAATCTCTCCCTATGTCCACGCACCGCTTCCTTCTCCCCCCCCCCCAAGCCTTAGCCAGATGCCCAAAGAAGCCAGTTTGGCACCAAATGGAGGCAGTAGACGGGGTATTCCGGGAGAGGGACAGCACTGCTCTCCTCCTGGGCAGGAGAGCCTTGGCCGCTTTATCTAAACACACCAGCCTCTTTCCCGCTACCTGTATATATGGATTGAAGGGTTGTAGCTCAGCGGTAGAGCATTTGTTTTTTTTTTTTTTTTTATAAAAATTTTTATTAAGATTTTTTACAGATTAACAAACAGAATAGGTTTCATAACATCCTTTCATTCTATTGCGGACTCCCTCACGTCTCCCGCTTCCACTTTCATCATTAAAAACGAATTTTTCCAAGCAAATTATCATCTTGTTTATGCTCTTAATTACAATATTTAGGTTAAACTCAAATAAAAAATTATAATTTAATGGTAGACAGTTATTTCTGCTCTGGCTTCCTTGTTAGGATTCAACCAAATTACAGTACTTTTGTAAATAAATCTTAAATTTCTTCCAGTCTTCTTCAACCCTCTCCTCTCCCAGGTCGCGGATTCTGCCAGTCATCTCAGCCAGTTGCATATAGTCCATCAGCTGCATCTGCCATTCTTCCAGTGTTGGTAGATCTTGGGTTTTCCAGCTCTTAGCAATAAGTATCCTTGCCGCCGTTGTAGCGTACATAAAAAATGTTCTGTCCTTCTTTAACACGTTCTGGCCGACCATGCCCAGAAGGAAGGCCTCTGGTTTCTTGGTGAAGGTATACTTAAATACCTTTTTTAACTCATTGTATATCATTTCCCAAAAGGCCTTCACTTTAGGGCAGGTCCACCAGAGGTGAAAGAATGTTCCTTCATTTTCCTTACATTTCCAACATTTGTTATCAGACGAATGGTATATTTTAGCCAATTTCACTGGGGTCATGTACCATCTATATATCATTTTCATTACATTTTCCTTCAGAGCATTACATGCTGTGAAGTTCAGCCCGGTGGTCCATAACCTTTCCCAGTCCTCAAACATAATGTTGTGCCCAATATCCTGGGCCCACTTTATCATAGCCGATTTAACCAATTCGTCTTGTGTGTTCCATTTCAGCAGCAAGTTATACATTTTTGAAAGTACCTTGGTCTTAGGTTCTAGCAGTTCTGTCTCCAGTTTCAGCGGTAGAGCATTTGAAAGACCCTCCTCTGAAATCCTGGAGAGCTGCTGCCAGTCAGTGCAGGCAATATTAGCTCCATGGAATCTTAAAAGAGTCGCCGTCTAGTGCAACCCGCTGCAATGCAGGGATATCTTGCCAACGTGGTGCTCGAAGAGATTTAAGTGCCATGTGCTCTTGCCTGCTGAGCTATCCCAGGACTGACCTCCAGTGTTTGGGAAGGTGAGCTGATCAGTGGCAAAGCATCTGCAGAAGCTTCTAGGTTTGATCCGCACTGGCATCTCCAAGCAGAAAGACCCTGGAGAGCGTGAAAACCCTGGAGAGCTGCTGCCAGCCAGTGTGGACATTACTGAGCTAGGTGGCCCATTGTTCTGAGTGGGAATAAGCCAGCTTCTGGCGTTTACTGTTTAAATCAGGGCCTTTATTCAGAACCATGAGGACTGGAATCTTGCTTTATTTTTGGAGGAAAGGACACAGCGGAATGGTAGAAGAATCTGTGTGCAGAAGGTCCTGGGGTTCGGTCCCAAGCATCTGGGAGAGATTCGCCCTGCAGAGCTGCTGCCAGGCAGTGTGGACCTTACTGGGCTACACGGTTGGATTTGGTAGGAGACAGCGTTCTCTGTGCCTCTGCTTTACCTGTGTGACATCGACCTTCTTAGGCAAAGCTCTGTGCTACTAAACAAGGTGAAGCTGGCCTACCTGGGAAGATGGAGGACAATCCTTCGCTGGAGGTTTTTTAACAGAGGTTGGGCGTCCGTCTGCCGGGGATTCTAGAGCTGTGATTCCTTGCAGGGGGTTGGACTAGATGACTCGTGGGGTCCCTTTAGACTCTGTGATTCTATGAATTTGGCCCTCTCTATTTTTGACATGCCCCAGACATTATGGAGGGGGCAACTGCCAAAGGAGAACTCTGTGTGTGCCTCACTCTCCTACACGCCCCCTCCCCATCTTTTGCCCTAGATCCCAAACTCTTTATTTTGCTCAAACTGGATTTTATTTTCACGTCTGGAATGTGTGAAATGATGGGGCAGAGGACGGTTTTCTGGGACTCGCACAGAGTGCTTTTCAACTTTGTTGTCCTTGTGTCTTTTGTGATCTGGGATTAGGCGAGAGGGAGGGGATCTGGGTGGGGCAAAGGGAGTTTGTGGCATCTGTGTCTTTGCCTGCCTGGAAACTTTTGTGTGTGTGTGTGTCTGTGGCTTTGAAAAATAAACATTCCCTGGAGTTTGGGTGGCTCGGTGCCTGGGGAGGTGGCAATTGGGATTGGCTGCTCACTCCCTACCCAAAAAGTACCGCCCTTTCTCCAGCAGCAGAGCCCTGAGTCAAAGAAATGGACTGGTTGGGGTTTCCTCTCTGGTTTTTACGCTCTGTGGTTGCCTGAGGCTCATCTCAGCTTCCGGCCTGCACAATGATAATAGCCTAAATAGCACAGCTCAACACCTCATTTCTGTTCCCCATCTTTGCAAGTGTCTCTTCTCTTGTTCCCATGCGGTCAGATCAAATTGGTGCTTCCTTACGGTGCAAATACATCCCATCTCTGTGCCGGAACACCTTGAGGCGCAGGTCAAATCTGTGTCCAGGGCAACTGTTTACCAGCTCCATCTGGTACGCAGGCTGAGACCCTTCCTGCCCGCGAACTGTCTCGCCAGAGTGGTGCATGCTCTATTTATCTCCCGCTTGGACTACTGCAATGCGCTCTATGTGGGGCTACCTTTGAGGGTGCCCTGGAAACTACAACTAATCCAGAATGCGGCAGCTAGACTGGTGACTGGGGGCAGCCGCCAAGACCATATAACACCGGTCTTGAAAGACCTATGGTACATTGGCTCCCAGTACGTTTCTGAGCACAATTCAAAGCCCTAAATGGTCTCAGTCTAGTAGACCTGAAGGAGCGTCTCCACCTCCATCGTTCTGCCCGGACACTGAGGTCCAGCACCGAGGGCCTTCTGGTGGTTCCCTCGCTGCAAGAAGCCAAGTTACAGGGAACCAGGCAGAGGGCCTTCTTGGTAGTGGCACCCGCCCTGTGGAATGCCCTCCCACCAGATGTCAAAGAGAACAACAACTACCAGACTTTTAGAAGACATCTAAAGGCAGCCCTATTTAGGGAAGCTTTTAATGTTTAACGGGTTATTGCATTTTAGTGTTTTGTTGGAAGCCGCCCAGAGTGGCTGGGGAAACCCAGCCAGATGGGCGGGGTATAAATAACAAATTATTATTATTATTATTATTATTATTATTATTATTATTATTATTATTATTAAATGGGTACCAATCTCAGCCTTGAGAAGCACCATAGAGTTGGAAAAGAGAGTAACCTTTCTGACTTCCGCTTTCACCTATCGATGCTTTTGGGTGGGTGTTCAAAGGTTTCCACCAGCCATATTTGCTATTTTCTCCCTCCGCTGTCGGAGTCAGTGATGTACCTCTGAACGCCAGAGAATTGGGAGAGTTGCTCTTGAGTTCGAATCCTGCTTACGGGTTTTTCCATAGGGGAATCTTGTCGGTCACTGTGAGAACAGGATGCTAGACTAGTTGGGCCACTGGCCTGATCCAGTCGGACTCTCTTTGTGTTAAGATTCTGGGATTTTAAAAAGCACTCCTCTCTTGTGTGAGCTGTGTCTCCCGACGGCTCTGCAAGTTGGGAACTGTGCGGGAAATTGGTCACACAGGAACGTATCCCTCGTCACGGCTGATATCTTTAAAAATCCTTTTATTCTCACAACAACCCAGCGAAGTGGGCTAGGCTGGAAGAGAAGGCCTTGCTTGATTCCACCAAGCACCTAGAACTCTCTGAAGCAGCGCTTCTCAACCTGTGGGTCCCCAGATGTTGTTGAACTACAACTCCCATCACCCCTAGCTTACAAAGCTATTTTAAGATTTAAATATTAACATATTTTTTAAAAAAATATTCTTTAAACTTCTTCCAATCTTCTTCCACCGTCTCTTCTCTTTCGTCTCGCGGTCTCCCAGACAGTTCGGCAAGTTCCATATAGTCCATCATCTTCATCTGCCATTCTTCGATAGTTGGTAAATCTTGTTTCTTCTAATTCTTTGCTAGTAATATTCTTGCAGCTGTTGTGGCATACAGGGGAAAAAAATTAACATCCTTTTTGGGGATTTCATCCCCTCCTCCTCCCACACTCTTGCATGATTCTATCATATGTGGCGTTGCGGGGTTGCATGTTCGACAAGCCCCTTCATGGATCACTGCCTTGACGGCAAACTATGGCAAGTTCTTAAAGAAATGGGAGTGCCCGATCACCTCATCTGTCTCCTGAGAAATCTTTATGTGGGACAAGAAGCTACAGTTAGAACTGGATATGTAACAACTGATTGGTTCAAAATTGGGAAAGGAGTACGACAAGGCTGTATATTGTCTCCCTGCTTATTTAACTTACATGCAGAATTCATCATGCGAAAGGCTGGGCTGGATGAATCCCAAGACGGAATTAAGATTGCCGGAAGAAATATCAACAACCTCCGATATGCAGATGACACAACCTTGATGGCAGAAAGTGAGGAGGAATTAAAGAACCTTTTAATGAGGGTGAAAGGGGAGAGCGCAAAATATGGTCTGAAGCTCAACATCAAAAAATGAAGATCATGGCCACTGGTCCCATCACCTCCTGGCAAATAGAAGGGGAAGAAATGGAGGCAGTGAGAGATTTTACTTTCTTGGGCTCCATGATCACTGCAGATGGTGAGAGCAGCCACGAAATTAAAAGACGCCTGCTTCTTGGGAGAAAAGCAATGACAAACCTAGACAGCATCTTAAAAAGCAGAGACATCACCTTGCCAACAAAGGTCCGTATAGTAAAAGCTATGGTTTTCCCAGTAGTGATGTATGGAAGTGAGAGCTGGACCATCAAGAAAGCTGATCGCCGAAGAATTGATGCTTTTGAATTCTGGTGCTGGAGGAGACTCTTGAGAGTCCCATGGACTGCAAGAAGATCAAACCTCTCCATTCTGAAGGAAATCAGCCCTGAGTGCTCACTGGAAGGACAGATCCTGAAGCTGAGGCTCCCATACTTTGGCCACCTCATGAGAAGAGAAGACTCCCTGGAAAAGACCCTGATGTTGGAAAAGATGGAGGGCACAAGGAGAAGGGGACGACAGAGGACGAGGTGGTTGGACGGTGTTCTCAAAGCTACCAGCATGAGTTTGACCAAACTGCGGGAGGCAGTGGAAGACAGGAGTGCCTGGCGGGCTCTGGTCCAGGGGGTCACGAAGAGTCGGAGGCGACTAAATAACAACAACAACATGTTCAACAAGGAAGAGCATCTCTCCTGACACTGATTGGAAGATCTTCTGCTGTCTTCTCTGAAGTGCCCCCGGATGTTAGGTTTCTCTCTGTGCTCCTCGCCACAAATCAGCCACCAGGAGCAAAACAGGAAATGGAGCAGGAAACACTTAGAAGAGGTGTCTTTTGCCGTTGAGGTGAAGCGGGGACTCGGGCGTAGCAGCTGTTGGCACCGGTGTAGCTGTCTGGCTGGTCGGTGGTGGATGTGTCGGCATACTAGCCCTTTTAGGGAAACCACCACCATCGCTAGAGGAGCCCACAGGCCTCTCCAGCATTCTAGTCCTCAGCGTGGTCTTGAGCCATCTCGTCTGTTGGACTTGGAGCCAGGTTCTGTAGCAGCATTGCGGTCCGTTCTAGAAAGGAACGGACAATAGTGGACTGGGCTGGAAGGTTCATGTGATTCAGTTGACTGCCTTTTAAATCACTTCCTTTGGGGGGTGGGGAACCCTGCCCTAGTGTTAGAAATTAGCCAGGTGCCAGGCGCATTTTGCCACTGGCGCGGGTCCAACTGCGACCACGTCTCAGGGTTGCAGAACTTGTAGAACTCAGCAGGGAGGAGGTGGAGGAGGATAGGGACAAAATTAGGATGAGTTGGCTCCAACTCTCATTGGCTCTGGCGCCCCCTGCTGTCGGGCTCCCTGGCTCCTGCCCCACCAGACGCAATGGGCGCTAACCCTGAGGATTTGCAATCGGTAGCTGTTAGCTAATGAGCTCATTTAAACGGAAAATTTCCTGCAGGCGGATTAGGAGATTTTCTAGGCGATGTTCTGTTTGTGGAAAAAATTCCTGCGGGAAACTTTTCCTGTTCTGTTTCCAGATCGCTCTTTGGAGTGCTTTCCCCTGGAGAGATCTGGCAGCAGATTTTAAAGGGATTTTTTATGTGGCCCTGTTAAATTGGCTTGATGGCTTCTTTGACTCCCTACGCCTATCATAACTGCATCCTTTTCCGTTCTGCTGCACGTAGGGAAGAGAGTTGTGTTGTTTTATTATCACGTATTTTAAAGTTATTGGGCGCTGTTTGGATGAAGGGCAATTTTGGCTTTATTGAGGAGAAGGAAGATTTGCTGGGGGCGCTGCAGGAGTAACAGGCAGCGAGGTGGGGAAATTCTGAACACTCTCTCCCCCCCCCCCCAAAGATGATGTTACTCCTTAGTTTGTTTCCAGGGTTAACCCTTTCCTGCCCAGGGGATGCATTCTCTCTAGGAAACCCCTTGGGGGAAAATGTGCCAATGGAATCGGAAGCAAAAATGTGAGCAGAGCAATGAATGTGACTCTTACCTTTGTATGGTACAATGCATTGCAGCCATGCAAAAATCTGAGGTTTCTTCTCTTTCTCCCCCCTCCCACTTGCTTGCAAAAGTCCTTGGGGAGGGTATGGAACAGGATTGTAGAGGGGCCGTGACCTGGGAAGAAGGGTGCAGCTTGCAGGGAGACCCGAGGGCCAGACAGAAGCATTCTGAGGGCCACATTCTCCCCCAAACCTTTGGTTTGTTTTAGGTGTGTGTATGTGTGTGTGCGCCCCACCCCACCCCAAACCAATTATTTTTATTTCTTTGCTTTCCCCCCATCTCCCCGCCCCAATACAGCACCTCCCATGGGCCTGATAAACTGCCATCGAATGCCATGGAACTTTGTTCTAAGAAACATCCTCCAGGTAAGATCTTCTGACGGGGCTGTTTTTTTGGGGTGGGGGTGGGGAAGGGAGCGGGACTGGCAGGGGCTGGGCCACCCCACCCACCCCAATCAGCCACAAAAATTAGGTGATTTAACTTCTCAGACTCTTTTTCTCACTCAGCCACTGCAAGGTTGCCAACTTCCCAGCAGATCTCTGCCCCTGCGTCCTCAGTGTAGCCACTGGTAGGGGAACTGTGCTTCTGAGAAGCTTTTGCTTAATTCCATTTCATTCGCAATCGCTTCCTCTAAGAGACCATGAAGCATTAATTTTTTTAAAAAAAATATAAATTAAAAGGTGCCTAATGGTCAGAGAAGGGATGTGCGTGGCGCTGTGGGTTAAACCACAGAGCCTAGGACTTGCCGATCAGAAGGTCGGCGGTTCGAATCCCCGTGACGGGGTGAGCTCCCATTGCTCGGTCCCTGCTCCTGCCCACCTAGCAGTTCGAAAGCACGTCAAAGTGCAAGTAGATAAATAGGTACCGCTCCGGTGGGAAGGTAAACGGCGTTTCTGTGCGCTGCTCTGGTTTGCCAGCAGTGGCATAGTCCTGCTGGCCACATGACCCGGAACCTGTACGCCGGCTCCCTCAGCCAATAAAGTGAGATGAGCGCCGCAACCCCAGAGTCGGCCACGACCGGACCTAATGGCCAGGGGTCCCTTTACCTTTTTAATGGTCAGAGCTGTTTGATGGTGCCCTGGAAGGCGATTGGCTCTTCCTTGCTGGAAGTATTTAAACAGAGGCCAGACAATCGTTTGTCAGGGGTGCATAGTTGCAAGATTCCTGCGTCCCTCGCGGGATTGGGGTCAGACTGGATGACCACACAAGGTGCCTTCCCATTCTAAAGCTCTGTGACAGATTTTCATATCCAGAGTATACGTACCCTTGCCAGCAGCATGAGGAGTTTGAGGGGGTCTGTACCGCTTTAGACGGTACAGAAGGGACTGTACCACTTTAGACAGAAGGCGGTCTTGTCCTGTTTTTGAATTCAACCCCGTTCCCCAGGTTAAAAGCCAGCCAAATGTTCTGCAAGTAGACAAGTAGCTCCTCAAGGAGATATAGCCCAGCCCTCTCTTTCCCTGCTAAGCTAGCTTCCTACCTGTAAAGTCAGTGAAAATTCCTGAGCTGAGCAGCGGGGCTGGGTTTGGATGGCCTTTGGGGGTCCCTTCCCAATCTACCAGCCTATGACTTTTTCATCTGGGTCAGGCTCCTGTCCAAAGCACAGGAACAAGTCGCAGTGCCTTATTTCGTTCCTGGTCAGTTGGCAACCCTGCACCCGGACTACCTTACAGAGTTCTTGTGAGGAGAGAGAGAGAGTTGGGTTGGGTGGCTGCCTCTTTGGCAGAAGAGGTGGATTGAGGTAAAAACAGATTTAATAGCGAGCAGCAACCTAAGGAAAATGACTTTTTTTGGTGTGTGTGGGGGGGTCCCATTATAGTGATTTGCATGCCTTTGACTGACTCCGTAAGGTCTTTCTGGGTTGGGGGTGGGGCTGGGGGAAGAGAAGCAGGCAGGAGAGAGGTTGCCCCCCCTCGTCCCCCCCATGCCGCGGTTACCTAAGCAACGCCGTCCCGGCCCCTCATTGGCCGCCGCGTGGCGGTGGGCGGCCCCCGTCTCCCTCAATGTCAGCGTGGAGTTTTCTCCTGCAGCGAGTGGGGAGGGGGGGCAGCAGCAGCCGCCGAGGCAGGAGGAGAATGGGGGGCACGGACTGGGGAGGCCGATGGGGGGCCGCTGCCTAAGCCCGGGGGGCCTCCCCATAAAACACACGCAAATCTGGGCCCGGCGGTAACCATGACGATCCCTAAGGAGATGCCCGAGAAATGGCCCTGGGTCGCCGTGGCGACGGGCAGCCGCGGACAGACGCCTGGGGGGACAGGTATTTTTTTGGGGGGGGTGGGGGTTTGACAAGTGAAAGTTTGGGGGGTTTGGCTAGCAGGGTTTTGGGTTTTTTTTGCTTTTTAGGGGTGGGGGCTCCTCAAATATCCGCGTCCAGCCTTTGTCCTGTCACGACCTCCTTGGAGAAAGCTGTCATTGCAGTTCTCTTCACAAACATTACCTCATACCGCGCCTGCTTCCTTCACCCCCCCCAACTCTGGCTCCTCTCCTTTGCACTATATTTTCTTTGGTGGGGGGGACACACACAGGAGAGCCCCCCTTTTACCCAAAGGAATACCCCCCTCCTCCCCACCTGTCCCCCCCATCCCCGCAAATGACCTTGCTTCCGAGACTGCCGAGAGTCGCAAGTTTGGAAATGGGGACAGAGTCCGTTCCAACAATGGATTGGGGGGGTTGCGAAAACCCAGAGCAGTTTTATTTCAGTATTTGGGACAGGTTGGGGGGGGGAAAGCTGGGGTGCTTTTTTGTGGTGGTGGGGAGCATGCAAAGAATTAAGAGAGCCAGCCAGTTTCATGCGGCCGGGAAGCGGGTTATCAAATCCGCTACCCTTTGTGTTCAGCTTGGAATGGTTAGCAAGCCAGGGGGGCAACTGCGGGAGGGGTGGTGGTAAGCCTGGCAAAGTGGGGTACAGTGATTTTTTTTGGGGGGGTGGTTGTGTGCCTGCAGCTGATTTTTGGCCTCTGTTTTCAGAGGAGGAAAGGCGGGTGAAAGCAAACGCCCGAGAGTATAACGAAAAGTTCCAGTATGCGGTAAGTACGGGGTTAGGAGTTTGCGGCTGGGGGCTGTAATAAAAAAATTAAGGTCACAATAAAATAAATTGTGTGAGAGAGGTTTCTGGGAAGGGAGGGGTGGTGGTGGAACAACAACCCACTTTTCGTGGCAGGAACACGAAATCTGTTTTGGCGGGGCAGAGAAGGGGCGTGGGGCTGCGTTTATACCCCATAGGGAGGGATGTGAAAGGGGTTTTGTGGGGAGCAGGTACAGAAAAGGAAGAACCCAGACCTTTTTTTGCGGGGGGGGGGAGAGATCAGAGGTGATGATGGGCTCTAGGGATGTGGGTGTAAACATTTAAAAGGCTAACCCACGGTGCAGTGGTTAAGAGGGTAGGACTCGGAGCTGGGAGAGACCAAGGTTCAAATTCACATTTGGCTGGGCGTGACCTTGAGGCAGTTGCTGCCTCTCAGCCTAATTTGCTTCACGGGGTGGTTGTGAGGGTTGAATGAGTAGCGGGAGTATTTTGGATTAAAATTTCCTTGGAAAAAATGGGGGATATAAATGTGAGAAGTAAATAGTTGTCTATTATTGTTATTGTTGTTGTTAATGTTGTTGTTTTTTTATTGTTATTATTGTTATATTACAACTACTACTACTATTTGCACTTTCTGGAATGATGCACAGAATAAAACACAGCCATTCTTTGAAATCTGCAATTCCCTGAATTTTGCAACGTCGTTCTCCCAAACCAAGCGTACGAAAATGCACATGGAGCGTGCCTTGTAAATTTCACTTCAGCAAAAACAGCTTACAAAGATGCATATAATAATAATATAATAATAATTTATTATTTATACCCCGCCCATCTGGCTGGGCTTCCCCAGCCACTCTGGGTGGCTTCCAAAAAAATATTAAAATACTGTAATGCATCAAACATTAAAAGCTTCCCTAAACAGGGCTGCCTTCAGATGTCTTCTAAAAGTCTGGTAGTTGTTGTTCTGTTTGACATCTGTTACAGAACATTTGACGTTCCGTTACAGAACATCCTTTTTCAGAACTTCGGCGAAATTGCACACAAAAACCCCTGTTTTGAGTTAGGAGTATTCTGCGCTAAAGCCCGGATGAATTTTCAAGGGAACTTTGAAACAAAACCCACAAACAAATATGTAAATGTGAAGAATTGGAACGAAGATTGGAAAAAAATGAGAAACTGAGACGGAATCAGATTTGCCCATCCCATATTGGGAGGCGACTGCTTCTCAGTATTTTTTGGGGGGGGGGTTTGCGGGAAATCCCAGGAAACCCTGAGCTGCCCTTACGCTTTCTAGAAGCTTCTTCCCACACCACTGCCCTCCTTCTGACTGGGCTTGACCCCTCGTATCTTGGCTAGGGTGTGTCTGTGAATAACTTCCTGTCCAGGGACAAGAGCCCAGCTCAGCGGTTATAAATAGAGCCTTAAGTGTGGAAGGCAGACAAAGAAACTTTGGGATATTTTTTCCTCTTTCTGGAGCGAAGGTGGAGAGAGAGATTTTGAGTCTTTACCCTCCAACAGTGAGTTGTGTTCCTAGTCCACCCGCACATTATCCCCACAGCCTTGTGCACATCCTAGTGTGTTGAACGGTAACTAAAAAAATGGCACAGCCGTGCAGCTTTATTCATCAGGGAATTAACAAGGAGCACAGGGCGTTTCGTGGGTGGTGCTGTGGGTTAAACCACAGAGCCTAGGACTTGCCGATCAGAAGGTCGACGGTTCGAATCCCCATGACGGGGTGAGCTCCCATTGCTCGGACCCTGCTCCTGCCAACCTAGCAGTTCAAAAGCACGAAGTGCAAGTTGATAAATGGGTACTGCTCCGGCGGGAAGGTAAACGGCGTTTCCGTGCGGTGCTCTGGTTTGTCAGAAGCGGCTTAGTCATGCTGGCCACATGACCCGGAAGCTGTACGCTGGCTCCTTCGGCCAGTAAAGCGAGATGAGCGCCGCAACCCCAGAGTTAGTCACGACTGGACCTAATGGTCAGGGGTCCCTTTACCTTTAAATTGTTATTGGTTTTAGAATGTTTTTGTTATAGTTGTATATACCTTTATATAGGTATAGTAAACGTAAGGGACCCGTGGATGGTTAAGTCCAGTCAAAGGCAACTATGGGGTTGCGGTGCTCATCTCGCTTCAGGCCGAGTGATCTGGCGTTTGTCCACAGACAGCTTTCCGGGTCATGTGGCCAGCATGACTAAACCGCTTCTGGCACAACGGGACACCGTGACGGAAACCAGAGTGCACAGAAATGCTGTTTACCTTCCCACTGCAATGGTACCTATTTATCTACTTGCACTGGTGTGCTTTCGAACTGCTAGTTTGGCAGGAGCTGGGACAGATGGTCAGGGGTCCCTTTACCTTTACCGGGCATTTCTTTGTACTGAGCGAGACACCTGTTCCATCTACCTCAGTACTGTCCACACTGATTGGCAGTAACCAATCTTCTTTCTGCATGGCAGGGGGTTGGACCACATGACCAACTGAATTCTACAATTCTCCAGGGTTTCAGGAAGGGGGTCCCTCCCAACCTTACCGGGAACGGATTGAACCCGGGACTTTTTGCACACAGAAAGCAGGCCCGTGTTCCGACATGCTTTCCAGCCGCTCCTTCCACCAAATCAAAAATGAAGTTGGTAGTCCTCACAGTTCTGGGGAAAAAAGGGGGGCTGATTTAAACAGGAACGCAGGAAGGCGCCTTATTCCGAGTCAGATCGCCTCTGAGTCCACCTGCCTCCATATTGTCAGCGTCTCTTCAGGATTTCTCTTCCTGGAGATTATCGGGGCTTGAACCCGGGTCATTCTGCGTGCCAAGCTCTGCCAGCTTCGACGGCCCTTCCCCAAGGGTTGAAAACAGGGCGGAGAAGATCTGTTGGAGGAGTTTTGGGGTGGGGGACTGGTGGGAAAGCTGGCCGTGGGGCAGAGCGGAGACACGCGCTCCCCGCGGGTTTCGCCATCTAATGTTGTTTCCTTTCCTCTCTCCCCGCAGAGTAACTGTATCAAGACGTCCAAGTACAACGTGGTCACATTCCTGCCTATCAATCTCTTTGAGCAGTTCCAGGAAGTGGCTAACACGTACTTCCTCTTCCTCCTTATTCTCCAGGTGCGGCCCGTTCACGGGACTCTCATATTGGGGCAAGAGGGGAATTTGGGAGGGTTAACGTGGGCGGCATTTTGGTTTTGGAGAGTGGTGGAGGAGACTCCTTAGAAGCACCCTGCCGCCTCTTCTTCCCCTGCCTTCACTTACCCTCTCGCCTGTCTTCCTCCACTCAGCTGATTCCACAGATATCCTCCCTTTCGTGGTTCACCACCATAGTGCCTTTGGTTCTTGTGCTTACCATCACGGCGGTCAAGGATGCCACCGACGATTACGTAAGCAAGGGGGGGGGGGAGCCTGGCAGAGGGGAGAGGGGAGACCTGGGTTGGGGCTGCTGGCGATTTGGACCGCTTACCGGTGCTTTGCTGAATTTCCAGAAATCACATCCTGCCTTTTTTTTGCCGTGGGACTCGCGGGATCATAGGGGGCAGTTCCTTGGAAGGGGAGGTCAACCACCCAGGCGCTGGCCAAACCCAGACCTGCTTAGCATGAGGCAGCTGTGTGATACAGCAGCAAAGAAGGCTAACACAGTTCTAGGCTGCATTAACAGAAGTCGAGTGTCCAGATCAAGTCATAGTACAGCGGTACCTCGGGTTAAGTACTTAATTCGTTCCGGAGGTCCGTTCTTAACCTGAAACTGTTCTTAACCTGAAGCACCACTTTAGCTAATGGGGCCGCCGGGCCGCCGGAGCACGATTTCTGTTCTCATCCTGAAGCAAAGTTCTTAACCCGAGGTAATATTTCTGAGTTAGCAGAGTCTGTAACCTGAAGCGTATGTAACCCGAGGTACCACTGTACCTCATGTTACGTCCGCTTCATGTTACTTTCTTTCAGGTTACTTCCCGCGGTGACCGGGAAGTACTGGAAAGGGTTATTTCCGGATTTTGCTGCTCACGCATGCGCAGAAACGCAAAATGACGTCGCGCGCATGCGCAGAAATGGCAAATTGCAACCCGCATGTGTGCAGACGCGCTACTGTGGGTTGCGTTTTTTTCATGTTGCGAATGGGCCTCCAGAACGGATCCCGTTTGCAACCAGAGGTACTACTGTTCCGCTCTGTTCTGCCTTAGTCAGACGACACCTGGAATACTGTACCCAGTTTTGGACAACACAATTTAAGAAAAATATTGACAAGCTGGAAGGTGTGCAGAGGAGGGCAAGCGAGATGATCAAGCCTTATGAGGAATGGTTGAAGGAGCCGGGCATGTTTAGCCTGGAAAAGAGACTAAGCAATCTTCAGAAGTTGGTTTTCTGCTGCTCAGAGCGTAGGACCCAAACCAATGGATTCAGACAACAAGGAGACTCCGACTAAACGTTAGAAAGAACTTTCTGACTAGGGTTGGACCACTGGGACACCTTCCAGCACTATTATTCTACCTGGAGATTTAACCCAGAACCTTCTGCACTCAAAGCAGAAGAATATAAAAAGGCGTAAGAAGATCCTGGCTGCTGGATGAGGCCCATGGCCCATCTAGTTCAGCATCCTGTTCTCACAGTGGCCAACCAAATACCTCTGGGAAGCCCGCAAGCGGGACCTGAGTGCGAGAGCAGCTCTCTCTACTCTGCGATTCCCAGCAAGTGACGTTCAGAGGCATTTTGCCTCCGACAGTGGAGGGAGAACATAGCCATTGTGACTGGCGGGCCCTGATCGCCTGACCCTCCTCGATTGTGTCGGGGGACCTTCCTTTCATTCTACATCACGGGGTTGGGCTAGATGACCCTTGGGGTCCCTTCCGACTCTTAAGATTCTGCAATCTTGCTGGTCTCTCTGCAGTTTCGCCACAAGAGTGACAACCAGGTGAACAATCGCCAGTCTCAGGTGCTGATCAATGGGATGTGAGTATTACCACGGCAACTGTGGGTCGGTGGTGGTTGTTGCGGTGGATTTCTGGGCGAGGGGTGGGAAATCTGTTAGGCCAGCAATGGGTGATGGGAATCCTGTGGCCCTCTGGATACGCCTGGACTCAAAACCCCACACTTCAGCCACCCAGCATGGCCGGTGATCAAGGAGGAGGATGTGAGTTTGAGCCCAGCAAAGTTTGGAGGGCTGTGGGGGTCACACACACACACACACACACACCAGGGTGGTTGGTGGCCATTGAGAGTGATGGATAGAATGGAGGGAGCCCAACAGTAGAGCAGCTGGAGCGTGTGATTGGTGGAGCAGGAGCCTGTGATTGGTGGAGGAGAAGCCTTTGATTGTTAGAGCTGGAGCCTGTGATTGGTGGAGGAGAAGCCTGTGATTGTTAGAGCCGGAGCCTGTGATTGGTGGAGGCGGAGTCTGATTGTTAGAGCCGGAGCCTGTGATTGGTGGTTCCCCATCCTCGAGTTAAAACAAGTGTTGGGAATGCTGGACTGCAACTCCCATCATCGCTGGCCATTGTCCGTGTTGGGTGGGGCGGAAATTCCAACTTTAATGGAGTGGCAGACGAAAACATTTGAATACATAGAATTGGCGAACATGACTTATAAGATTCGGAACCCAAAAGTAACCAAGTTCGAAGAGGAATGGAGTAAAGTCGTTGAATGTATAAGGAATAATTGTAGAAGCTTAAAGACTGTAGCAGGGCTAATATAAATCTTGTGATATGGACAGAATGTAAATAAGAATCTGTAAGAGTGGATGTTAATTATGAAAGCCGATGGAGGGAAGGAGGGAAGTCCGGGCGTGATGGTAAATAAGAAGACACAATAATGTTGAATGTAAGAGTATATATTTTATTTATTCTTGTTTTGGAAAATCAATAGAAAGCATTAAAAAAAAGGCCATGTTGGCTGCGGCTGATGGGAGTTGTAGTTCAGCTAAACCTGGCGGGCCAGAGGTTCCCCACACCTGATCGAAGTAAATACGGTATATCCTAAGTGATGGGGTTGGGCTTGTCTGCCTGTTTTCATTTGACACACCTCCTTTTTCTCCACTGCCAACCCCCTCTCCCCAAATTTTCGCCACACCTGGTCCTTACAGCCTCCGTCAGGAACAGTGGATGAATGTTCGCGTTGGTGACATCATAAAGTTGGAGAACAACCAGTTTGTGGCGGTGAGTCCTAGACCAGCCCTGCAGTCCTGTTTGCCCCACTTAAGCTGAGTGAGACCCACTAGTACCTGCAAGTCTGGGAATGAAGGAAAGGTCTGGTGAGCCATGTTGGGGAAGGGTGAGTAGAGCACCTGCCTTGCGTGCAGAAGGTCCCAGGTTCAGTCCCTGGCCTCTCCAGGTAGGTGTGGGAACTCTCCCTGCCTGGAGAGCTGCTGCCAGTCAGTGTAGACAATACTGAGATGGATGGACTGACTTGCACTAAGGCAAGGTAAAGGTAAAGGGACCCCTGACCATTAGATCCAGTCGTGGCCGACTCTGGGGTTGCGGCGCTCATCTCGCTTTATGGGCCGAGGGAGCCGGCATACAGTTTCCGGGTCATGTGGCCAGCATGACTAAGCCGCTTCTGGCGAACCAGAGCAGTGCACGGAAACGCCATTTACCTTCCCGCTGGAGTGGTACCTATTTATCTACTTGCACTTTGAGGTGCTTTCGAACTGCTAGGTTGGCAGGAGCAGGGACTGAGCAACGGGAGCTCACCCCGTCACGGGGATTCGAACTGCCGACCTTCTGATCGGCAAGTCCTAGGCTCTGTGGTTTAACCCACAGCACCACCCGCGTTCCTTATAAGGCTCTTGCTTATATTCCTATTGCTTATGTTCCTCTTAAATCACACCTTTGCACAGAACCATGAGGACTGGAACCTTAGTTTCTTTTCAGGGAAAGGACTATATAGCACCTGCTCTGCGTGCCGAAGGTTCAGTCCCCAGTGGCATCTCTGAGCAGGGCTGGGAACTGTTCCCTGCCTGAAATCCTAGAGAGCTTCTGCCAGTCAGTGTAGACAATACTGAACTAAATGGACCAATGGTCTGACTCAGTATAAGGCAGCTTTCTGTGTTCCTAAATTATAACGTAGCCTATGTGGTCCCTATACAGTGGTACCTCAGGTTACATACGCTTCAGGTTACAGACTCCACTAACCTAGAAATAGTGCTTCAGGTAAAGAACTTTGCTTCAGGATGAGAACAGAAATTGTGCTCTGGCAGCGTGGCAGCAGCAGGAGGCCCCATTAGCTAAAGTGGTGCTTCAGGTTAAGAACAGTTTCAGGTTAAGAACAGCCCTCTGGAACGAATTAAGTACTTAACCCGAGGTACCACTGTACTGAGAGATTAGGACAGTGGTTCTCAAACTTTTTCTTCTGGGCCACACTTTCATAGTAAGAATTTGCTCGTGCCACACCATTTTTTAATCAATGAGAAATACACTGTGAAGCAAAGAGCAAAACAAACAACTACTAGCAGTGGTTGATTTGTAACGTGGAACACAACAACTTTATAATATGATCGTAGGACGTCTCCCAAAGTATAAAACTACACAGCCACCTAAGAACATGACTCATTCCCAAAATATAATTCTAAATGATCCTCTTACATACGTACCTTAAGTATGTATACAAACTCAATGAGAGGTGTGAGCTTGTTTTTGTCGGATAATCTCATGTAAATTAGGTCTAATTTGAGACAAACAACACTCATTTCCTCATCCACACACACAAAGAAACCTTTCTCTTTTCTGATCTTGCCATGGCTGGGGCAACTGAGGCAGATGGGTGGGGTATAAATAACAAAATTGTTTGTCAGAGTTGAAAATCCCTGATCACAGCAACTGTAGAATAGCCAATGCTCTTGCTCTCGCTGTGAAAATACATTTATCCATAGTCTGCAAAAAAGAGAAATTATTTTTATACTATACCATGGGTAGGCAAACTAAGGCCTGGGGGCTGGATCCGGCCTAATTGCCTTCTAAATCTGGCCTGTGGGCGGTCCGGGAATCAGCGTGTTTTTACATGAGTAGAATGTGTGTTTTTATTTAAAATGCATCTCTGGGTTATTTGTGGAGCATAGGAATTCATTCATATTTCCCCCCCAAAATATAGTCTGGCCCACCATATGGTCTAAGGCAGTGTTCCCCAACCTTGGGCCTCCAGCTGTTTTTGGACTACAACTCCCATCATCCCTCGCTAGCAAGACCAGTGGTCAAGGATGATGGGAATTGTAGTCCAAAAACAGCTGGAGGCCTAAGGTTGGGGAACACTGGTCTAAGGGACGGTGGACCGGCCCCCTGCTGAAAAAGTTTGCTGACCCCTGTACTGTACTATACTATACTATACTATACTATACTATACTATACTATACTATACTATACTATAAAGTACCATGGATAGCTCAGTCAGTGGAACATGAGACTCTTAGGTGGAATCTACACACACATAAAAAAATGCTGTGGAAATTCTTTTTTAAAAAACGTTTTGAAAAATACATTCAATTTGGCATAGCTCACCGTCGCCATCTGGTGTCGCTTTGGAAAATTGCACTTGACAACATATTAAATGCATTTGACGTCTCCCCCCCCCCCTTGCCAATACCAGTGTGGTGCGCTATACTCATTGAGAAGATTAGGAATATAAAGGGTGCAGTCTGCACGTTTGTGTGAATTCAGGCACAGCCTCTGTGGCTGATATTTGCTGCTTTAGCCGCTTTCCTCCTCTTCTCCCCGCAGGCTGACTTGCTCCTCCTGTCCAGCAGCGAACCTCACGGACTTTGCTACATCGAAACGGCAGAGCTGGACGGGTGAGTGCTGACCCCATTTCCCATGCTTTCCCCTCAGCAGTTGGGTCAGTTGAGGGGGCCGTCTCGGAAAGTGAGCCTTGCGCTATTGGGTTTACGCATTGAAGCAGGTGTCTGCTCATTTGGATGGGGGTTTCCGTCGGGCTGGGACTGCTAGCATGGTATAGTGGTTAAGGTGCCAGACTGGGACCGGGAAGAGACCAGGGTTCAAATCCCCGCTGAGCCCCGAAGGTCGCTTGGGCCAGTCGCAGCCTCTCAGCCGAACCCCACCTCACAGGGTTGTCGTGAGGATAAAATTGGGAGGAGGGGAAACCATATATACCAGGGAGAGATTGGTTGGCTATCCATCCTGGATGCTTTAGTTATTTTATACAGTGGTGCCCCGCTAGACAAAAGGGTTTTCCGTTTTGGAGGTGCTTCGCAAAACGAATTTCCCTATGGGCTTCCTTCGCAAGACGAAAGCCCCTCGGGAAATCTCCGGGACAGCGGGGAAGCGCAGCGCGTCTTCCCCACTGTCCTCGGACCTCCTCCAAAGGCTGGCGGTGGGGCGGAGAGACCTCCTCCTGCCGCCAGCCTTGGGATGGCTGCTCCGAAGGCTGGCGGTGGGGCAGAGAGACCTTCTCCCCGCGCCAGCCTTCGGATGGCTGTCCTGAAGACTTGCGGTGGGAGGAGGGTTTTCCTTCCCACCGCCAACTTTCAGAATGCTGTTCTGAATGTTGGCGTGGGGAGGAAAAACCCTCCTCCCACCGCAAGCCCCGGGAACAGAGGAGAAGCACTGCGCGCCTTCCCCTCTGTTCCCGTACCTGTCCTGAAGGCTTGCGGTGGGGAGAAAAGCCCTTCTCCGCACCGCCAGCCTGGCAAGTGGTCTCCATAGGAACGCATCAATGCATTCCTATGGGAAACCATGCTTCGCAAGACGAAAAACTCGCAAGAAGAAAAAACTTGCAGAACGAATTAATTTTGTCTTGCGAGGCACCACTGTATTTTATATTTTATTTGAATGAATTTTATTAGACCAGTTCCAGCCCACGTACAATATCAAGGAAGTCATAAAACACGATAGGGATACATTTGAATTTGCAATTAGGTATAGCAGGGACAATACAGAATTAGCAACAGTTAAAAATATATATAAATTAAAACTTAGTATATTTTATTTATGCTCTGTTCATCTGCCTGGGTTTCCCCAGCCACTTCAGGCAGCTTTACAGCACATATAAAACATAGTAAAACGTTTTCTATTTGAGATTCATGTGTTGCGGGGGGGGGGGGGTCAGACTAGATGACTCTAGGGGTCCCTTCCAACTCCAGAATTGTATGATTCCTACCACCTTGAGTTCCTTGGAAGAAAAGGCGGGATATGCACGAAGTAAATGAATAAAATGATACTTTATTATCCCCCCCCCAATAAAATCAATATATTGCTTAATTCTGAAAACAAAACCCCAAAGCAGTTTACAAGAGGAATAGAACAATGACAAGAAAACATTTAAAAGCAACAATTTGAAACCTCCAAAAAATAATTTAAACCAAAAAGCTGAAAACCAAATTGAAGCACATGTCAGCGTTCCACATGTCTGGATAGACTTGCTTAAATAAAAATGTTTTTAGTGAAGATGGCTGGCTGTTGTCAAAAGGCAGGGAGTTCCATAGGGTGGCTGTTTTTGGCATGTCAGCTATTTTTATTCCAATGCGATTTGAACCGCTAACATAGTTCATTTCATTCATCCCATTTATGTACTGCTTACGTTTAAACAGAGTAGGACACGGGTGGCGCTGTGGGTTAAACCACAGAGCTAAGACTTGCCGATCAGAAGGTCAGTGGTTCGAATCCCTGCGACAGGGTGAGCTCCTGTTCCTCGGTCCCTGCTCCTGCCAACCTAGCAGTTCCACAGGGCGGGTGGGAGGGCGTTCCACAGGGCGGGTGCCACCACTGAGAAGGCCCTCTGCTTGGTTCCCTGAAACTTGGCATCTTGCAGTGAGGGAACCGCCAGAAGGCCCTCGGCGCTGGACCTCAGTGTCCGGGCAGAACAATGGGGGTGGAGATGCTCCTTCGGGTATACTGGGCCGAGGCCGTTTAGGGCTTTAAAGGTCAGCACCAACATTTTGAATTGTGCTCGGAAACGTACTGGGACCCAATGTAGGTCTTTCAAGACCGGTGTTATGTGGTCTCCGCGGCTGCCCCTGTCACCAGTCTAGCTGCCGCATTCTGGGTTAGTTGTAGTTTCCAGGTCACCTTCAAAGATAGCCCCACATAGAGCGCACTGCAGTAGTCCAAGCATGAGATATCCAGAGCATGCACCACTCTGGCGAGACAGTCTGCGGGCAGGTAGGGTCTCATCCTGCGTACCAGATGGAGCTGATAAACAGCTGCCCTGGACACAGAATTGACCTGTGCCTCCATGGGCAGCTGTGAGTCCACAATGAATCCCAGGCTGTGCCCCTGGTCCTTCAGGAGCACAGTTCCCCCATTCAGGACCAGGGAGTCCTCCACACCTGCCCGCCTCCTGTCCCCCCAAAACAGTACTTCTGTCTTGTCAGGATTCAACCTCAGTCAGGATTCAACCTGTGATGAGCAGGACACTGTGCATCTTGGATCCCTTCATCCTGATCCGGTTCTTACTGTGCCTCTTTTCATTGGGGGTAGGCTTGAGTACAAAGATTGCCCCCCCCCGGGCAGGAATCCAGGACCTAGGCGCCTGGGCCTGCTCCTTGGACCCCCCCTCCATGTTTAATGCTGCTTTTGCCTCCAGGGAGACCAACATGAAGGTCCGTCAGGCCATCCCAGTGACGTCAGAGCTGAGTGACACCAGCAAGCTTGCACACTTTGATGGTGAGTGGGGGGGGGGCAAAGTTTTGCGTGGGACACGGAGCATGCAGGTTTTCCTACCTGGCCCTCGGGACACCCCCTCCCTCCTTGCATGTGTTTTCCCCTGCCTGGGCCGACAGTCCTTCGTCTCTTGGCGCTGAGAAACGCTCCCCACCTCTGGTTTGCCTGGTGCCACCAGTGCTTTGCAGGTTGCAAAGGGCCGGGTCCCTGCCCCAGGTAGCTTACATTATAAAATGATGAGGGAACAGGTGGAGGGCAAGGGGAGCATCCTCAATAAAACTCCAACCAGATAAGTCTCTGCCCCGAGGATCTTCCAGATCTGAAGTTTCGTTGAATTGGAAAAGAGACTGAGGGCAAGGTGATGATGATAATAACGACGACGACGACGACGATGATGATAATAATAATAATAATAAATAATGAATTAATTAATTTATACCCCGCCCATCCAGCTGGATTTCCCCAGCCACTTTGGGCAGCTTCCAACAGAATATTAAAATCACGATAAAACTTCAAACATTAAAAGCTTCCCTAAACAGGGCTACCTTCAGATGTCTTCTAAAAGTCAGATAGTTGTTTATTTCCTTGACATCTGATGGGAGGGCTTTCCACAGGGTGGGGGCCACCACCGAGAAGGCCCTCTGCCTGGTTCCCTGTAACCTCACTTCTCGCGGTCAGGAAACTGCCAGAAGGCCCTCGGAGCTGGGCCTCAGTGTCCGGGCTGAACGATGCGGGTGGAGACGCTCCTTCAGGTATACTGGGCCGAGCCGTTTAGGTGTACCAGGAATAGCTGAGCTTCCTCTTAGTCTCTCATTGGCTCTGGCGCCACCTGCTGTTGGCCTCCCTGCCTGCCACCCAATGGGCACCTCCAGCCTCTGCTCACTGCACCCAGCAAAATTTCCTAGCTTGGAGGAAATGCAAGGCTGGGGAATTTGCTCTGAATTGATGCCTTTCGACTTCAGGGGAGGTGATCTGTGAGCCGCCCAACAATAAGCTGGACAAGTTCAGCGGGACGCTCTACTGGAAGGACAGCAAACACTCCTTGAGCAACCAGAACATGCTGCTTCGTGGCTGCGTCCTCCGCAATACGGAGTGGTGTTTTGGCCTTGTCATCTTTGCAGGTGCGTGAGGTTATTTTCAGCTTATTTCAGTTTTCCTTAAAGCGGTTGATACCCTGCTCTTCAGCCAAGGAGCCTCATCCAGAACACCTTGCCTCCCCACCCCCCAAACCAGCCTGCTCTTCGGTGCACAATCTGGGAAGACCCAACATGCTGTGATGGCCTGGGACTCGGGCTCAGACTCGGAACCAGAGGAGTCTCAGTCTGCACCAGACCCTTTGCCTCAGGCATCATCTGAACCAAGTCTGGGGCCTGATCCTGAAGAGTCCCAGTCTGCACAGGTTCCCCTGCAACAAACACCAGCTGGGCTGAGTCAGGGGCCTGAGCCTGCCCTGGCTCCAGATGTGGGGATGATCTCGTTGCCTTCAGCTGGGCCATCACTTGCAGCTGCTCCACTACCAGTTGGGTCAGGAGAGGCTGAGGCAGCCTCTGGGTCTAGTAACCCACCGACGTCTCCTGAGCTGCAGAGACTCAGGTCTGAGAGAAGGAGAGACCTGAGTACTCGCAGGAGGAGTGCTCGCCTTCAGGCGAGACAGGGAGGTGAGTCACCGGGGGATCAGGACCAGCCGTTACCCTGACAAAGATAAAAGGCTGTCGGACCCCGCCCCAGGTTGTATGCTAGATCCTGCCTGAGATCCTGTACCTGTCCTTGCCTGGTTTCCTGCCTTGGCCCTCTCGGACTGACTCCCAGGGGAACCTTCGGATTCTGGTCCGGTCTTGGACCGCATTTCACAGGTTACCCCTGGGCCCAGCACACGCAAGGAAAAAAGATGGGGGTTATTGTCCCTCCCTCACTTGATCTCTCATGGTCTCCTGAAGCTCCATCAAGATCTGGTTGAAAAAACGAAGAATTTTTTCACAAGGTCACAAAAATGGGGGAAAGTCAGTGCCCCTCGATCCTTGACTTATTTTTTACATTTCATTTCATGGAACCATTGGAGAGTTGAAAAGGAACCACAAGGGTCATTTAGGCCAGGCAAGTCCAACTGGTCGATCGCGATCTACTGGTCGATTGCGGGATGTTCCTGGTTGATCCTAAGCGATTGTTAGCTCCCCCGCCCCCCCCAAAAAGGATAGGAAAGGGGGAGAAAATGCTCAACAACCATGGTCTCTCCCCCTAAAAAAGATAGTTGGACGTGCCTGATCTAGGCCAATGCAGAAAATCTAGATTGTTATGGGTGCAAATCCTCAAAGCAGCAACTGCGGTACCTTGGATCTTAATTTGTTTGGGGCTTCGTAACTTAAGACAAGGACCTGGGGCCTGGCTCAGGCGTAGATGGGCAGCCAGCGCAAATGTTTTAAATTCTGGAGTCACATTACAGTGGTACCTCGGGTTACAAACACCTTGGGTTACAAACACTTTGGGTTACAGACTCCGCTAACCCGGAAGTAGTACCTCGGATTAAGAACTTTACCTCAGGGTGAGAACAGAAATCGCACGGCGCGGTGGCAGCTAAAGCGTGCCTCAGGTTAAGAACGGTTTCGGGTTAAAAACAGACTTCTGGAATGAATTAAGTTCTTAACCCGAGGTACCACTGTAAATTACATCATGTTCGTCCTGTATGTTTATTTCTCTGGCTCCTACAGGCCCAGACACCAAACTGATGCAGAACAGCGGCCGCACGAAATTCAAGAGAACGAGCATTGACCGCTTGATGAACACCTTGGTGCTTTGGGTACGTAAAGCTCCCTGCTCTCTCCCTCCCTTCCTAGAATTCTAGAGTTGGATGAGACCCTCTGAGGGTCATCTAGACCAGGGATCAGCAAGGTTTACTGGCCGTGGGCTGGATCACTCCCATGGAGATTGTCCGTGGGCCGGACTGGCGCAGCGCCAGAAATCACGCCTGCGCATGTCCGCAGCGCTGGAAATTGCTTCTGCGCATGCCCAGACACCGGAAATCACACCTGTGCAGAAGCGATTTCCGGCGTCTGGACATGCGCAGACGTGATTTCCAGTATCTGTGCATGCAGAGACGTGATTTCTGGCGCCGCTTGGTGAGTCCCCGCGTTGCGCTGCACCGGTTTAGTGCAGCGCGTGGGGGACTTGCTGAGTGGGCGGCTAAGTTTGGGGGCAGCTCGTGGGTTGGTAAAACGGTCTTCGTGGGCTGCATCCGGCCCATGGGCTGCACGTTGCCAACCCCTGATCAACCCCCTGTGATGCAGGAATTCTGCCTGCCGCTGTCCCTGGTTGGGCTCGAACCACCAACCTTCTGGTTAACAGCCGGATGCATTGACTCGTTGCGCCACAGGAGGGCTCCTTTCTCTCCACGGTTTTTAAGCAAGGAGTCTCCCCTCCTGTTCCACCTGAGCATAGAAGATCCTGCCCTCTCTTTGTGTGTTTTCTTTGTCTACTTTTAATACTCCGTGCACCTTCGCCCGGCAGATCTTCGGCTTTCTCGTGTGCATGGGCATCATCCTGGCCATCGGCAACTCCATCTGGGAGTACGAGGTGGGCGCCTGCTTCCAGATCTACCTACCCTGGGACGAGGCGGTCGACAGTGCCTTTTTCTCTGGCTTCCTCTCCTTCTGGTCCTACATCATCATCCTGAACACGGTCGTCCCCATCTCCCTCTACGTCAGGTATTTGGGGGCACTCTCATCCCCCTCCCACTGTTTTTGTCGCCCTTAATAATAATTCCTAGCCATTATGGGATGTGCCTTTCAGTATTCTCAGTAGCTTAGTTCTCCAATAAGGGGGTAGTAATATATTAACGCGGGTAGCACTGCGGGCTAAACCACAGAGCCTAGGACTTGCGGATTAGAAGGTTGGCAGTTCGAATCCCCACAACGGGGTGAGCTCCCGTTGCTCAGTCCCTGCTCCTGCCAACCTAGCAGTTCGAAAGCACCTCAAAGTGCAAGTAGATAAATAGGTACCACTCCGGAGGGAAGGTAAACGGCATTTCCGTGCGCTGCTCTGGTTCGCCAGAAGCGGCTTAGTCATGCTGGCCACATGTACGCCGGCTCCCTCGGCCTATAGAGTGAGATGAGCGCGCAACCCCAGAGTCGGCCACGACTGGACATAATGGTCAGGGGTCCCTTTACCTTTAATATATTAACGGGGTACAGGCCTGACATACGGTTGCCTTGACTTGTTAAAAAGGGCCTGTGGTTAACCATGGTTAATCTTAGCCATGGTTACTGTTAACCATGGTTAGGGAAAGCAAGCCAGCTTCATAAACCAGGGTTTGGAGGTAGCTTGCTTCTGCTGCACATAGTTTCAACTGACGGTAATCTGCCCGGTTTTGGATGTCACGACAAACTGCAAGGTGTCTAAAATGAAAGCTAAATTTCCCATTCTCCTCCTTGCAGACAGAAATGGTCATTGAAACTGATCCTTCTGCAGCTTCGTGCAGGCACAGCCCCTATGTAATACAGGTCAACAACCCTTGCATCAACCCCTGTAAGACATGGCCAGCATTTATTACACCCCTATTACAGATGGGGAAGGTTGAGGTCGAGTGACTTGCCTACTGCTTCACCTCCAATGAGTTCACAGCTGAGTTTGCAACTGCGGCTTTTGCTTATTAGCTGCTGTCCCTGAATCCTCAATCTCGTCCCAGAGTCTTTAGACAGGCAGTGTCCAGACCCTTGAGCTCCCTCGAAACCAACCTATAACTTCAGGAGGAGACGGAATTGAGAGTTAGGATCCTCCTGGTGGTGCAGCGATGAAACTGCTTGCAGCTTTGCAAAGCTAAGCAGGGTCCGGTATGGTTCCAAGTTGGATGGGGGCCTGCGCGTTGAGATTCCTGCATTGCAGCGGGTTGGACTAGATGACCCTCGGGTCCCCTTCCAGCTCTGTGATTCTAAAAGAGGTGAGCAGGCAGAATTTTAGGAAGCAGGCATCTGATGCTATTATCAGGAATGATCTGACCAGTTTTAGCTCTCCCACCTTCTCCTAACGATGCCTCTGTCATACACATTTAGTATGTCCTGATCGCTGCACTGCCACATTCCTATTTTTTGGTTTCATCTTATTCCCCCCCTGCCTTTCTGCCTGCAACCCTGCTATCTGTGTCTGTTCTTTTTTTTTGTTGGTTTAATTTCTCTTTTTCTTTTGAATTCTTCAGCACGAATTTCTCTTTCTCTCTCACACCCTTAGCCCCCAGGTAAGAGCATGCGCCGCCACCCGAAATCCTCTTCCCGCTTTGCTTGGATCCTTGCAGCTTATGGTGAGGTAGGGGGTGAGCGGGACGTCCCGTTCCATAACATCCTGTGAGCTGCATAAGGGATGTAGCTTAGTGGTTACAGCATGCAGAAGGTTCCAGGTTCAAATCCTGGCATCTCCCAGGTGCAGATGAGAGCATCTTCTGCCTTAAAACCTGGAGAGACTCTGCCGGTCAGTCTTGACAGTGCTGACCTGGATAGATAAACGATACACCGGTATAAGGCAGCCTAGTTCAGTTCCACAAGCAATTATTTTTAAGGGAAGGCCATAGCTCTGTAATAGAGCAACTGCTTTGCTTGCCAAAGGATCCGGGTTCAATCCCAGTGACATCTCCAGCTTGCACAGCTGACACACAGGGAAGCAGCTTCCCTGCCCATCAGCTGAGCTGGTCAAGAAGACCTCCTCTGCCCCTCTGGCTTGCACAAGCCTGGGGGGCAGTGGGGCTTGCTCATGTGTTAAGCAGTGAGGCCTCCAGCTCGCGAAAAGACCATTGGACTCTGTGGAGGGTCTGCTCACGAGCCAGGGCATGCAGGTGGTGCTGTGGTCTAAACCACTGAGCCTCTTGGGCTTGCCGATCAGAAGGTCGGCGGTTCGAATCCCTGCGATGGAGTGAGCTCCCGTTGCTCCGTCCCAGCTCCTGTCAACCTAGCAGTTCAAAAGCACACCTGTGCAAGTAGATAAATAGGTACCATTGTGGTGGGAAGGTAAACAACATTTCTGTGCGCTCTGGTTTCCATCATGGTGTTCCGTTGCACCAGAAGCGGCTTAGTCCTGCTGGCCACATGACCTGGTAAGCTGTCTGTGGACAAACGCCGGCTCCCTCGGCCTGAAGCAAGATGAGCGCTGCAATCCTACCTTTGACTGGACTTTACCGTCAGGGGGTCCTTTACTTTCCTCGCAAGGCAGTTGGACTCTCCAGGGTGCTCCCCATTTCCAGGTTCCTGGTACTGCAAGTGTGCACAGTTGCATGCAAAAATGTCACTTGTAAATGGGGAGTAGGGACGCGGGTGGCGCTGCGGGTTAAACCACAGAGCCTCTTGGGCTTGCCGATCAGAAGGTCGCATTTCGAATCCCCGCAACGGGGTGAGCTCCTGTTGCTCAGTCCCTGCTCCTGCCAACCTAGCAGTTCGAAAGCACATCAAGTACAAGTAGATAAAGAGGTACCACTCCAGCGGGAAGGTAAACGGCTGCTCTGGTTTGCCAGAAGCGGCTTAGTCATGCTGGCCACATGACCTGGAAGCTGTACGCCGGCTCCCTCAGCCAATAAAGTGAGATGAGCGCCGCAACCCCAGAGTCGGCCACGACTGGACCTAATGGACAAGGATCCCTTTACCTTTTTTAAATGGGGAGTTGCCTGTACCAAGGTAGATGGACCAAATGACCTGACTCAATATATGAGTCTATAAGGTATAGTCTGCTATCTTTCCACCCCTTCCCCGAACCCTGGTAGGGGAGAGCGTTTAAGGCCTTGTGAGTAGCCGATTCCGAGATCTTCCTCTCATTTCTCGGGGCTTCTGTTTGTTTCTTCGTTCATTCGTCAGACTTCTATCTCGCGGCCTCAAAGCAGCTTTTACACCCCCCTGTCTGTAAATCTGTGTTTTTGAGGAGCCTCCAGGCAGGCCGGGGGGGGGGGGGCATTTGGTGGATCTCTCCAGGCCCTGGCCCCAATCCAGAGGCAAGGAACACTTTCCAACTTGAGGGCCTTTCTGGGCATGTTTTTGAGAGCCACTTACCAGTGGTAGTCTGGGCCAGAGGCAGAAAGAGAGAGCCGGGGAATGAATTTTACCTTGGTGCAGTGGGCTGGTTTCTGTCCCTGCGCTAACCTCTTCCTCCTCCCGTGTCTGCGCAGCGTGGAGGTGATTCGCCTCGGGCACAGCTACTTCATCAACTGGGATAAGAAGATGTATTGCGTGAAGAGGTGCACGCCGGCCGAGGCCCGGACCACGACCCTCAATGAGGAGTTGGGGCAGGTGGAGTACATCTTCTCTGACAAGACGGGCACCCTCACCCAGAACATCATGGTCTTCAGCAAGTGCTCTGTGAACGGGCGCAGCTACGGTAAGCCAGGTGGCCCAAAATGCAGGCACCGGGTTCGAAACCAGTTTTGTTGTCATTATGACTAGGGTGTTTTTTAAAAAAAATATTAGTTGCTGATATTGGTTCTTCTTCAAATTATTAGTTGCTGTTATTGGTTCTTCTTCAAATTACAGTGGTATCTCGGGTTACATACGCTTCAGGTTACAGACTCCGCTAACCCAGAAATAGTGCTTCAGGTTAAGAACTTTGCTTCAGGATGAGCACAGAAATCGTGCTCTGGCGGTGGCAGCAGGAGGCCCCATTAGCTAAAGTGGTGCTTCAGGTTAAGAACAGTTTCAGGTTAAGTACAGACCTCTGGAACGAATTAAGTACTTAACCCGAAGTACCACTGTATTAGTTGCTGTTATTGGTTCTTCTTCCTCTCTTTCAAATTATTAGTTGCTGTTATTGGTGGTTCTTCTTCTTTTTCTTCTTCTTTTTCTTCTTCCTCACTACAGTGGTACCTTGGATCTTGAACTTAATCCGTTCCGGGAGTCCGTTCGACTCCCCAAACCATTCAAAAACCAAGGTGTGGCTTTCGATTGGCTGCAGGAGCTTCCTGCACTCAGTGTCGGGTGTTCAGCTTCCGAAAAATGTTCACAAACCAGAACACCTCTGGGTTTGCGGCGTTTGGGAGCCAATTTGTTCGGGAGCCAAGCTGTCTGAGTACCAAAGTACCACTGTACTGTTCAACTGACTGGCTACACCAGACAAGGGTAGCCAATGGGTTTCAAACTCCAGTGAGTTAGGGACTTTCACTGCATGTAAAGACAGATTTCAGCGGATTGAACGGACAAGACCAATAATGGGCCCAATGGTCAAGAAAGTAGTTTCTGCACATGCTGTAGAGGGAAGTGAGGGGCAGATGGAGCTCGTTCTAAATGGCTTCGGTCCAGTATACCTGAAGGAGCGTCTCCACCCCCATTATCCAGCCCAGACACTGAGGTCCAGCGCCGAGGGCCTTCTGGCAGTTCCCTTGCTGCGAGAAGTGAGGTTACAGGGAACCAGGCAGAGGGCCTTCTTGGTAGTGGCGCCCGCCCTGTGGAACGCCCTCCCACCAGATGTCAAGGCAATAAACAACTACTGTATTTTTCGCTCTATAAGACGCACTTTTTCCCTCCTAAAAAGTAAGGGGAGATGTGTGTGCGTCTTATGGAGCGAATGCAGGCTGCGCAGCTATCGCTGAAGCCAGAACAGCGATGGTGTTCTACTATGGTAGTATCCTACTATGGTGTGTCAATACCTTCTCTCTCTCTCGCGCCCTCCTGGGTCATAACCCTCGCTCTTTATTTTTCTCTGTTTCGCAGGTGATGTCCTGGATGTTCTGGGTTACAAGGCTGAGCTCGGAGAGGTAGGAGCTGTGGGAGAATCTTGGCGATGAGATGGATGGCAGAAAGGAGCGAGGAAAGGGGTTTTATTAAGGGGAGTGGGGGGGTGAGGCGGGGAGGGGGAAGGAAAGTGGTGGCGGAAACACCCACCTGCAGAGCTGCCCCCTGTTATCGGGAATAATAACAGTGATAATGGTCACCTCATTAATTTATATACTCCCATTAGGATGCATGGCATTCCACAGTGCGTAAAAGGACAAAGTCCCTGCCCCAATGAACTTACAATCTATTAAAAAATAATAATAATCTTAAACTCCCCAATGTCCCGTCTGGAGGAAGAAAATCCATCGTTCGAAAGGCATATTTGTCCTGGAAGCAGAAATGTCCTATTGACTTAAAAACGTGGACCAAATGAAACCTTCGCTGCAGATCACCCCCCCCCCAAAAAATGTTTATGTAGGGTGGCTTTTTATATGCCCTCCATTAGGCCTCGTCAAAATAGGCATTATTATTATTTTATAATAATTTTTATTTAATTTTTTATTTTTTAGATATTTATACCCCGCCCTCCCCAGCCAAGACTGGGCTCAGGGTGGCTAACACCAAATATACTAAAAACAATCAATTGAAATACAGCTTAAGAAACAAGATTAAAATACAACATTAAAACATTAAAATGCAGCCTCATTTCAGTGGAAACTCAATCAAAAACTTTTTTGGGGATAAAAAGGTCAAGTTTTTATTAGTTTTATTAGTTTTCAATTCCAACAATCCAATAAGGGTAAAGGTAAAGGGACCCCTGACCATTAGGTCCAGTCGTGGCCGACTCTGGGGTTGCGGCGCTCATCTCACTCTGTTGGCCGAGGGAGCCATCCTACAGCTTCTGGGTCATGTGGCCAGCAGGACTAAGCCGCTTCTGGCGAACCAGAGCAGCGCACGGAAACGCCGTTTACCTTCCCGCCAGAGCGGTACCTATTTATCTACTTGCATTTTGACGTGCTTTCGAACTGCTAGGTTGGCAGGAGCAGGGACTGAGCAACGGGAGCTCACCCCGTCGCGGGGATTCGAACCGCCGACCTTCTGATCGGCAAGTCCTAGGGTCTGTGGTTTAACCCACAGCGCCACCCGCGTCCCACAACAATCCAATAATAGAATAAAAAAAGAGGCAACTGTTATTTTGGGTGATATTGCTGGCCACTGGAGGCTGCTGTATTTGGGCAAATGTCAGCTGTGCCCCACCAGCTTCGCTCTGCTCTCCGCCAGCTCCCCACCTGCCTACCTTCTGTTGGGATACTGCCAGGGAGATATGGCCCATCATGGCCCCCACGTCGCCTCCGGACGATCCATCGATCTCCCGTAGATACAGTATCAGCAATTAGCGACACGAGCTCCAGAAAATAGCTTGCCACATTCCAGAACTGATGCACGCTCTATCAGCAGAGTTCGCACAGTGAAAGTTGCACGCAGGAGAGCATTATTGAGAAGTTTATTCAACGTTGGTCAGAACAAAGAAAAAACATGACTGCCTGCTTCGGTATGCTCAGGCACAGAGAGAAACAAAAGCATAGACACAACAGAAACACCCTGTGAACAGGAAACACGCAGACTCTGTGACTCACAAAGCCTGCTCCCTTTTAAGGTGGAACGGAAATATCCTAACACCTTCTTTCTTACATCCAGTCCAGAGGTGTTTCTGCCTCTCAACATCTTCCCCCTCCTTCCTCTCAGTTTTGATCATGTCAGAACTCGGCAGGGATCAGGAATAGGAGAATGGTGACGAAACTGCATTCATTGGCTCCACCTGCCATTGCCTCTGGCGCCCCCTACTGTCGAGCTCCCGGCCTCTCACCCTACCAGTCCCCATGCTCACCCAGCCACCACTGTAACCCTTTCTTCTCCTCCTCTCTCCCGGCCTCCCCCAGAAGACGGAACCAGTGGACTTCTCTTTCAATCCCCTGGCGGACCCCAAGTTCACCTTCTGGGATGCAGCGCTGCTGGAAGCGGTCAAGCTCGGTGACCCTCATGTACACGAGTTCTTCCGCCTCCTCTCCCTCTGCCACACGGTCATGTCCGAGGAGAAGAGCCCAGGTTGGGATTGGGGTCTTTTAAAAAATCAGGGGGAAGAGGAGGAGGTGTTGGTCCTGCTACAGGGGTGGAAAGTCTTCTGAAGTTTACAGCATGTTATTCCTTGAAGGAGAACTACCGTATTTTTCGCTCCATAAGATGCACTTTTTTCCTCCTAAAAAGTAAGGGGAAATGGAGCCGAATTGCCCAGGGGCGAAAAGCAGATTGTGCTTTTTTTTTTTTTTAAAGAGGGAAGGGTGTGTTGAAACGATTGGCAAGCGATTGAGAGGGAGATAAGGGACGCTAGCGATAAAGGAGGCTGCCTGGGAGTGGGGAGGTAAAGACAGTGAACTTGCAAGGAGAGGAGACAGGAATACTAAAACAAGCAATGAGGAAAGAAGTTAGAAGAAAAGGAGGAGCAAAAAACTGCTCCAGCTAAGGAAAAGACGCTAAGGCAAACAAGAGGGAAGGGGGTGTTGAAACGAAGCCGCTGAGCTGCTGATCGGCAAGCGATCAAGAGGGAGATAAGGGATGCGCCAAAACCACCCTTAACCTAAAACATGCAGTGAAGCGGTTTAAGAAGCATAACAATTAAATTGGTTAATCATAGAATTGTAGAGTTGGAACGGACACGAGGGTCGTCTAGCCCAGCGCAGGGCTTTAACCCAACAACTGAGCTATTCCAGCGAGTAAAAAGCAGTTAAAACAACAACATGAACTTCAGGGGCGAAGGAGATGTGACTTTAGGAGCCCGCAGAATGCCAATGCTGATGGCGGTCTCTTGTACAGTCATACCTTCGGTAACAGATGTTTCAGGTTGGGCGTTTTCTGGTTATAAATGCGCCAAAACCCAGAAGTACTGGAATGAGTTACTTCTGGGTTTCAGCGCATGCACAGAAGTGCTAAATCACACTATGCGCAGAAGACCAAATCTCAACCCGCGCATGCGCAGATGCGCCTCTGCAGGTTGCAAACGTGCCTCCCGCACAGATCACATTCGCAACCCGAGCGCCCACTGTATTTCAGGAGGAAATGCAGCAGTTCTGCAGTGCCAGTTTCAGATTCCTCTCTCTCTTTCTTCTCCCTCTTTACCCAAACAGGGGAGTTGTTTTACAAAGCCCAGTCCCCAGATGAGGGCGCCCTGGTGACCGCCTCCCGCAACTTTGGCTTCGTTTTCCGCGGACGCACCCCCAAGACCATCGTGATCCAGGAGCTGGGGCGGCCCGTCACCTACCAGCTTCTGGCCATCTTGGACTTCAACAACGTCCGCAAGCGCATGTCAGTCATTGGTGAGAACGGGAGAGGCGCCGGTGGAGATGGGGATGGGAGGCCAGGGGAGCAGCTACAAAAACCTTGGCCTAGTGCAGGGGTCAGCAAGGCTTTCTGGACATGGGCTGGATCACTCCCGCAGAGATCCTCCATGGGCTAGGCCAGCGCAGACTCTCAAGAGTCTCCTCCAGCACCATAGTTCAAAAGCATCAGTTCTTCGGCGATCAGCCTTCTTGATGGTCCAGCTCTCACTTCCATACATCACTACTGGGAAAACCATGTCTTTAACCATACAGACCTTTGTGGGCAAGGTGATGTCTCTACTTTTTAAGATGCTGTCTAGGTTTGTCATTGCTTTTCTCCCAAGAAGCAGGTGTCTTTAAACATTTTTTTTCAACTTGAAACTACATATATTCCACCTCTAGCTCATTGGGGGAAAAACGAGCTAAAACAGCAATAAAGAAATTTCAACCTGCTTGTGCTTAAAATCTGTGGGGTTTTTGTCTCCTCTCCCTTTGCCTCCCCTCCCTGCTCCCCATAAGTACGGAACCACGAGGGGCAAATCCGGCTGTACTGCAAAGGAGCAGACACCATTTTGCTGGACAGGCTTCACCCGGGACACCAGGAGCTGTATAACGTCACCACTGACCATCTGAATGTAAGTAGTTTTGGGGGGAGCAAGAGAGGGGGTGAGTGGAAAGCAAGACTGCCGTTCTGTGGGGCTAGTGATGGTTGCCAGTTTGGGCAACTTGAATAGAGGCGTTTTAGATGCCAAACTTTTTTCTTTTCTTTTTGGCTTGGGCATTTGGGCCTTAATTTGAAGAGGGATTGGGAATGCGTATGTGTCCTCTGTTTTTTTGCTTTTAACGGGGTGGGGTGGGGTGTGAGCCATCCTCTTGACATATTCTCTGCGGATCAGCATTTTTAGGTTCTTGTTCAAAGGCTGTTTTTCCGTTTGGTTTCCTGTTGCTCTTCTTGCATTCTAAACCCCTTTCGGATGCTTTCGTGTTTAAAAAAAGAAGCGGCGACGATTAACTAGAATCGTACTGAGTTAGGGGCAAACCACGGTGATCTGCAAAAAGTGCTTCCGGCTTTTCCACCTCCTCCTTCTCTTCTCCTCTCCACCCCCAGGAATATGCCGGTGAGGGTCTGCGGACGTTGGTGCTTGCCTATCGCGACCTTGAAGAGAGCTACTACACAGGCTGGGCTGAGCGCCTGAAGCGAGCCAGTTCCGCCGGCGAGGGTCGCGAGGAGAGATTGGCCCGGCTTTACGAGGAAGTAGAGAACGACATGATGGTTGGTGTTTTTCACCTCTGTGTTGTTCTTTTTGACATCTGGTGGGAGCGTGTTCCACAGGGCGGGTGCCACCACCGAGAAGGCCCTCTGCCTGGTTCCCTGTAACTTGGCTTCTCGCAGCAAGGGAACCGCCAGAAGGCCCTCAGCACTGGACCTCAGTGTCCGGGTAGCATGATGGGGGTGGAGACGCTCCTTCAGGAATTAGCTGCTTTTATTTTTGCCAATTGTATACAGTGGTACCTTGGTTTCGATTACAACCATATTGGATTACAACCACATCAAACCCGGAAGTGTGTGTCCCTTATTTTGGATTACAACGCCCCCTCTTTTTCTTACAACACATTTTTGGGGGGAGGCCCCATTGGTGAAAGCTCACCTTGGGTTACAACCTGTTTTGATTTACAACCGGACCTCTGGAACGGATTATGGTTGTAAACCAAGGTACCACTGTATAGTCACTCACTTTATATATCCACTCCTCTTTGGAGGGAATTTTTCCGCTAAAATCTAAAAGCCATTTTATAAACAAACATGTTTTAGAGAAGCATTATCCCTATTGCATCTCCAACAGTTAGATACCTTAGATAACCCTTTTTTAAACAAACAAACAAGAAAGGGATTTTTAAAATTCGTGTTGGTTGTATGGAAGTGAGAGCTGGACCATAAAGAAAGCTGATCGCCGAAGAATTGATGCTTTTGAATTCTGGTGCTGGAGGAGACCCTTGAGAGTCCCATGGACTGCAAGAAGATCAAACCTCTCCATTCTGAAGGAAATCAGCCCTGAGTGCTCACTGGAAGGACAGATCCTGAAGCTGAGGCTCCAAGACTTTGGCCACCTCATGAGTAGAGAAGACTCCCTGGAAAAGACCCTGGATGTCGGGAAAGATGGAGGGCCCAAGGAGAAGGGGACAACAGAGGACGAGATGGTGGGACAGTGTTCTCGAAGGCACAAACATGAGTCTGACCAAACTGCGGGAGGCCGTGAAAGACAGAATTGCCTGGTGTGCTCTGGTCCAGGGGGTCACGAAGAGTCGGAAACGACTAAACAACAACATGCCGAAATAACTCTTTGGGAGGCTTAACCCTGAAAACCCACCTACAAATGATTCATATCGGGGGGTAGCCTGACAGGAATAGCCCTCCATATTTCCATCAGCCTCGTGACAGTTTTGCCTAGTGGGCGGGGATGATGGGAGCCGGGAGTCCAGCAATATATCTGGAAGGAACCACATCAACTGCTTTAAATAAATAAGTGCCCTTTTTTTAATCGGGAGGTTCCAAAGAAGCCCCTCGTTTTAAGCTCCTGATCTTTCCTTTGCCGCTGCATGTGTTCCTGTCATTCGTGAGAGGTCGCAGATGCCGACAGGTGGCTGCGGTTTGCGAGGAGCTTCCTCACGGGCCAAATTTGGACCCGGGAGTCAGACGTCTCCCATTTTGTGGCGTCAGGTAACTTGGCCTTTTGTTTCTGTCTCCCTCCAGCTGCTGGGGGCCACCGCCATCGAAGATAAGCTGCAGCAGGGCGTCCCGGAGACCATTGCCCTCCTCACGCTGGCAAACATCAAAATCTGGGTGTTGACGGGAGACAAGCAAGGTGAGGCGGCCATTCCAAATGCCGGCGGAACGTGTCCCGTTTTGCAGCCCGACCCAGGAATGTCCTCGCAACTCTTTATTACGGCACAGCCTGCTAAATCCACTTTCACACTGTACATTCAAAGTGCTGCAATACCATTGTAAACTGTCAGGGCTTCCCCCAAAGGATTCTGGGAGCTGCCATTTTGTGAAGGCTGCTGACGGTTGTTAGGAGACCCCCCCTTGCCTATTTCCCTCACAGAGCTGCAGTCCCAGACTGGCTTAACCATCAGTCCCCCTTTCCAGGGTACTCTGGCTCTGCTGTTCAAGATAGGTTCTCGGGGCCCCGTTTTGAAAATTTTGGTTTTTTTTAATAAAATAATATTTATTACTTTTCCAACAATTTAAACATTACAGACATTACAAAACAAAATAGACAATACAATACAATACAAAAACACCACAGAACACTAACATATTAAACTAACACAACAAAATAAAAACAATTTACAACACATCATACAATTTCATCATCCTATCCTTCATTCGCTTATTTCAACGACCTCCTCGCACCTCCCTTTTTGTATTCCACTTCTGTTAATTGTTTCAGAGGGTTTTTTTGAAAATTTTGACTCCTGGAGGGTTTGGGTTTTGATTCGGGCCTGTCCTCTCTCTCTCCTCCCTCAGAGACGGCCGTGAACATCGGCTACTCCTGCAAGATGCTGACGGACGAGATGACGGAGGTCTTCATCATCACGGGGCACACGGTTTTGGAGGTGCGGCAGGAGTTGCGGTGAGTGGAGGCCCGCGGGCGTGGCCCACTTGGTGGTGGCCCCTCCATTAGGGAGCTTTCTCTGCTTTTCCATTTCTCTGGCACCAAACATTGAGTGCAAGCAGAAAGTGCTGCTCTGTTAGCTAGTCAAGGTGTGGAGGGAACACATTACCTGCTACTGGTGTTGTTCCAGCAGTGGTGATCTCTTGGGGCCGGATTTGTGAAATGGACAGGTCTAAAGACAGCAGTGGATGGAGCAAAAACCAGAAATGGTCAGGGGCAACCCTTCTCTCTCCCTTTCTTTCTTTCTTTCTTTCTTTCTTTCTTTCTTTCTTTCTTTTTCTTTCTTTCTTTCTTTGTTTCTTTCTCTCTCTCTCTCTCTCTCTTTTAGAAGACATCTGAAGGCAGCCCTCTTTAGGGAAGCTTTTAATCTTTAACAGACTACTGTATTTTAATGCTTTGTTGGAAGCCGCCCAGAGTGGCTGGGGAAACCCAGTCAGATGGGCGGGGTATAAATAATAAATTCTATTCTATTCTATTCTATGCTATGCTATGCTATGCTATGCTATGCTATGCTATGCTATGCTATGCTATGCTATGCTATGCTATGCTATGCTATTCTATTCTATTCTATTCTATTCTATTCTATTCTATTCTATTATTTTCTCTCTCTTTCTCTCTTTTTTCTCCCTCTCATTTCCACACTTCTCTCTGCTACTCCTTCTCTCTCCTTTCCTTCCTTCCTTCCTTCCTTCCTTCCTTCCTTCCTTCCTTCCTTCCTTCCTTCCTTCCTTCCTTCCTTCCTTCTCTCTGGTCCCTGTGCTACCCGTTGCCCCTTTCCAAGCCACACAAGCGGAAAGGTAACATTCAAAAAATTTAAGCCCAATGAACAACAACAACAAAAACCCACAGGAATGGTTTGCGGTAGTTCCCTCTGACCTGCCGAATCTGCCCCTAGAGGGTTTGGAAAGAAGGCAGATGAGTCCTTGGCTGGTTTTCCGTGGCTGCTTCTCAAATCCTTTCCCCCGCCCACTTTCCTCCCCACCTTCTCCGGCAGGAAGGCTCGAGAGAAATTGGTGGACTCTTCCCGCTCCGTGGGCAATGGGTTCACCTACCAGGAGAAGCTCTCTGCCTCGAAGCTGACGTCCGTGCTGGAGGCTGTGGCTGGGGAGTACGCCCTGGTGATCAATGGGCACAGCCTGGTAAGTGGGCGCCTTGGGGGGGTACCTAGGCCGCATTCACACCATACATTTAAAGCACTTTAGGTAAAGGGACCCCTGACCATTAGGTCCAGTCGTGATCGACTCTGGGGTTGTGGCACTCATCTCGCTTTACTGGCCGAGGGAGCCGGCGTACAGCTTCTGGGTCATGTGGCCAGCATGACTTAGCCGCTTCTGGCAAACCAGACCAGCGCACGGAAACGCTGTTTACCTTCCCGCCGGAGTGGTACCTATTTATCTACTTGCACATTGACGTGCTTTCGAACTGCTAGGTTGGCAGGAGCAGGGACCGAGCAATGGGAGCTCACCCCGTTGCGGGGATTCGAACCGCCGACCTTCTGATTGGCAAGTCCTATGCTCTGTGGTGTAACCCACAGCGCCACCAGTGTCCCAAAGCACTTTAATACCTCTTTAAACATAGAATCCTTGGAGCTGTAGTTTAAGGGCCCAGAGAGTTCTTGGGAGACAATATTGCCCCTCGCAGCTACAGTTACACATTCTACGTATGGTCTTTTTGTGGGAGGCAGATTGCTGGTTTGTTTTTGTTTTATTATTCATTTTGTTTTCTCTTTTGGGTGTGTGTGTGTGTGTGTGTGTATTTGTTATTAAATTTTCTGCTTTAAAATTCAGAATATTCATTTAACCAACCGTAAAATATCAGTGACTTCCCTTCTTCCATGGTTCATTTTGCATAACATAAATCCCTGCATATTTTAAATAAATCGAGCCATTCAGTATTCCATTATTACATCCATCAAAAGTTATTTACACTGTTGAATTGATCTTAATTCTTAATTTTGTGTTTTCGTGTTGTGAACCACCCTGTGATCTTTGGATGAAGGGCTGTAAATAATAATAATAATAATAGTAATAATAATTTTCCTGAAGTGGTTATTTGCTTGTCTGGATGATAGATATGTGGGATTGCGTCCCTCACTCTCCTCTCTCCCCACAGGCACATGCCCTGGAGGCCGACATGGAGCTGGAGTTCCTGGAGACGGCCTGTGCCTGCAAAGCTGTCATCTGCTGCCGCGTCACCCCCTTGCAGAAGGCTCAGGTGGTGGAGCTGGTGAAAAAGTACAAGAAGGCCGTCACGCTGGCCATTGGCGACGGGGCCAACGATGTCAGCATGATCAAGAGTGAGTCCCGAGGCGGCGCTTGCGTGAGCTTTCGTCCTTTTAGTTCTGCGGATGCGTTTTTTTTAAAAATGCCACAGCACAAAAGGAAAACGCGTTGGGAGGGAGGAGGAAATAAGCAGACTTCTGTGACGAAGGCCTTTGCAGGGTGGGAAAGTTCCAGAGAGAGGCAGAGCCAGTTGGCTGCCCTGATGGATTGAGGCACCTGCTTCCCTGCTCTGGCCCTGCCTATAATTAAAATGTGGCCTCTTGGAAGCAAATGTGGTCTTCTATATGGGAAAAAGAGGGACGCGGGTGGCGCTGTGGGCCTACGACTTGCCGATCAGAAGGTTGGCAGTTGAAATCCCCGCGACGGGGTGAACTCCCGTTTCTCGGTCCCTGTTCCTGCCAACCTGGCAGTTCGAAAGCACGTCAAAGTGCAAGTAGATAAATAGGTACCACTCCGGTGGGAAGGTAAACGGCTTTTTCCGCGCGCTGCTCTGGTTCGCCAGAAGCGACTTAGTCATGCTGGCCACATGACCCGGAAGCTGCATGCCGGCTCCTTCGGCCAATAAAGCGAGATGAGCGCCACAGCCCCAGAGCTGGCCACGACTGGACCTAATGGTCAGGGGTCCCTTTACCTATATGGGGAAAAGGCTCCTCTCTCCTGTTTTAGAAACAGAGAGAACCATGTGTGCTTTGTCCTTCCTAAGATGGAAGGTGGGGGATCTGAGCTTGGGATACCCTAGGAGCCTGACTTCCCCTTACCCCTTTTCCTGTTTCCTGCGTTCCCGCCAGCCGCCCACATCGGTGTTGGAATCAGCGGCCAGGAGGGCATCCAGGCAGTGCTGGCCTCGGACTACTCCTTCTCGCAGTTCAAGTTCCTGCAGCGCCTCCTGCTGGTCCACGGGCGCTGGTCCTACCTGCGCATGTGCAAATTCCTTTGCTATTTCTTCTACAAGAACTTCGCCTTCACCATGGTGCACTTCTGGTTCGGCTTCTTCTGCGGCTTCTCTGCCCAGGTGACTCGGCTGGCGAATCGGAGGGGTGGGTGGGGCGGGGGTCCGCAATGGCGCCTCCCTCCAGGCTCATGCTTTGTCCTGCTTCCTGGATGAGAAGCACGTTGAGTGAGCGTAGCCTATCAGGGATGGCTGGCCCCCGGGCCTTAGTTTGAGTACCCATGATCTAAGAGCAATGAAATAACTAGGAGGGCCTGGTTTTCAGCTATTTGGGTCCCGAGTTGATTAGAGACTTGATGTTGTTGAGGGCTGATGAAGTTGGAGGTTTGAAAATCCTACTCCCAGTCCCCCAAAAAAGCCACTGTAAAATGTTTTGGAAATGCAGCAAACCCAGCTGAGTGACTGGGTTCTGTTTTACACCAGCGGGCCTGCAGGGGGCAGCAAAGACTCCTTTTGTTCTCCTCTCCCTGGTCTCTCAATTTCTCCCTCTTATCTTTTCAAAGACTGTCTACGATCAATATTTCATCACGCTGTACAACATTGTCTACACCTCGCTGCCAGTGCTCGCCATGGGTGTCTTTGACCAGGTCAGTCATGTTAATTCCGCAGTGTGATATAGCGGTTAGAGGGCAGCAGATTGGCAAAGGCTGCTGTGAGCCAGATGGACCAGTGGCAGGGGCGGTGAACCCAGGGCTCTCTCAGCTATGTGGGCCCCACATGTTTTTCCCACCCGTCATGTCCCAACCAATCAGGGATCCTAGAATTGTAGAGTTGGGAGGGATCACGAGGATCATCTTGCCCAACATAATCTTTTGCCCATTGTGGGGCTCAAACCCACAACCATGACATTAAAAATTTCATGCTCTTCCTACTGAACTATCAAATTCAAATGTAATTACAGGGGGGTAAGGTGGTGTTGAGCCCCAGTGGTCAGGGACGCTGCAAATCCAGCAAGGGCCAGAGGGTTAAATCAGTGGGTTAGATCCTTAGCTTGGGTCAGTGGTTCCCAAACTGTTCAAGCGACTGCCCCCTGTGCTCCCTACCCTATAAATAGCATTACAGTGGTACCTCGGGTTACAGACGCTTCAGGTTACAGACTCCGCTAACCAGAAAATAATACCACGGGTTAAGAACTTTGCTTCAGGATGAGAACAGAAATCGTGCAGTGGCACAGCGGCAGCAGGAGGCCCCATTAGCTAAAGTGGTGCTTCAGGTTAAGAACAGTTTCAGGTTAAGAACAGACCTCCAGAACGAATTAAGTTCTTAACCCGAGGTACCACTGTACTGAGAACTGCAGTTTGCATGACCTACCAGGGAAGATAAAAGTTGCATTATGGCACTTTTATTAAAAATCCAGTTAGAAGTATTTCGTTTAATTCAATAAATGGGCTTGATCCAGCGATACCAGCTTTTCAAAGTCCTTTACACCTCCAGCATCCCCAAGCAGCCCCCTTGCCTCCTAACACCCTCCCCCGGGTAATCCCACCATCCCCCGGGGGGCAGTGTGATGTAGTGGTTAAGAGCGGTAGTCTCGTAATCTGGGGAACCGGGTTCGCGTCTCCGCTCCTCCACATGCAGCTGCTGGGTGACCCTGGGCCAGTCGCACTTCACTGAAGTCTCTCAGCCCCACTCACCTCACAGAGTGTTTGTTGAGGGGGAGGAAGGGAAAGGAGAATGTTAGCCGCTTTGAGACTCCTTAGGGTAGTGATAAAGCGGGATATCAAATCCAAACTCTTCTTCTTCTTTCGGAACCCCTGGGTTAGATATTGACGGAGCAGTGCCCCCTTTGCCTGAATGGCCAACTTATTCTGGTTTGTGTCTCTCTGTGCGTGTGTGTCTATCCCCTCTGGCGAGTCTGCGTTGAGTGTGCCACACCCAATTTTTGTTCCTGTCTGTCCCTGGCCTGTGTGCCCCACTTGGGGTGGTCCTGCGCTCAGGCCTAAAGGCTTAGCCCTGTCCCACTCCCTTTTGCTAGGATGTGCCTGAGCATCGCAGTTTGGAGTACCCCAAGCTGTACGAACCGGGGCAGCTCAACCTGCTCTTCAACAAGCGGGAGTTCTTCATCTGCATCGCTCAAGGGATCTACACCTCCGTCTTCATGTTCTTCATCCCCTACGGGGTCTTCAGCGACAACTCCCACCTGGCCGACTACCAGTCCTTTGCCGTCACCGTGGCGACCTCCCTCGTCATCGTCGTCAGCGTGCAGGTAGGACAACAAACTCACCCACCCCAACAACAACATATATATCTAGATATCTATATATATATAGATATATTTTTATATATATCTCCCACAAGTCCTGGCTTTCTAGTCCTTATCTGCTGCGAATAAAACAGCTGTTCTACCCAAGGTGTATTTGCAACTGCATGAGCCCAGGGGGCCAAGGGTGGTGCATTCTGGGATATTTTTGCTAGGGGGCTAAAGGCAGTGCATTCTGGGAGATTTTTGCTCAGTGGCCAAGGGCAGTGCCTTCTTTTTTTCCCCTTCAATTTTTTAATTAATTTTCCAAAATTTGTAAACACACAAACAAACATAAATCCTAGCTGTATTTAATCCACTCTTAGTAACATTGTTAAGTGACTTCCTCAAATCCCCCTGGCCAAATATATATATATATATATATATATATATATATATATATATATATATATATATATATATATATATATGCTTTCGTAGATTTTCACGGGTACAGGAATGCAGGTTTTGGTGTCCTCGGGTGTCTTCCCGTGTAAAAGTTGGGGTGTCTAGGCGACGTTTCGACGAGGTCTCACTCGTCATCTTCAGGCTGGTGCTTTCGGCTTCTTGTTACTGGAACAGAGCAGGATCTCAGTGTTTGAGTTCCTATAAATACTGTTGAGGGGGTGTGGTGTATAGCCTCCAATGTTCTGGGCAGAGAGGAAGTTCCCAGGCTAGTGTGCCTTTTCTTCTTTTGTTCCTTAATTACTTGAGGGATATCTTGAGTGATTTCTTGAGTGATATCCTGAGTACCACTTAGGTGGGTCATTAGGTGTGGATTAGTTGCTAAAGTCTTTGTGTCTTGACCTCTTGAACTTTGTGAAGAGTTTTTCTGAGAAGATGGCTGTACTGCACTTAGTTGTGCTCTGGCTTGGCTTCGTGTATAGGGGCGAGCTGTGGTTTTGTGGCCTGTGTCAGCCAGATCTGTGTAGGGATTGCAGGGGGGTGCAGCATCCGGAGGTGCCACCATGGTTTGGCTACTGGTTTCCCTACACAGATCTGGCTGACACAGGCCACAAAACCACAGCTCGCCCCTATACACGAAGCCAAGCCAGAGCACAACTAAGTGCAGTACAGCCATCTTCTCAGAAAAACTCTTCACAAAGTTCAAGAGGTCAAGACACAAAGACTTTAGCAACTAATCCACACCTAATGACCCACCTAAGTGGTACTCAGGATATCACTCAAGAAATCACTCAAGATATCCCTCAAGTAATTAAGGAACAAAAGAAGAAAAGGCACACTAGCCTGGGAACTTCCTCTCTGCCCAGAACATTGGAGGCTATACACCACACCCCCTCAACAGTAATTATAGGAACTCAAACACTGAGATCCTGCTCTGTTCCAGTAACGAGAAGCCGAAAGCACCAGCCTGAAGATGACGAGTGAGACCTCGTCGAAACGTCGCCTAGACACCCCAACTTTTACACGGGAAGACACCCGAGGACACCAAAACCTGCATATATATATATATATATATACACACACACACACACACACACACACACACACACACGTATATATATATCTATATCATTGTAACAGTTTTCCAAAACAAATTTCTCATAAAATTTACTTAATCACCATCTTTCTTTCTTTTCATCTTTACTTCCAACATATTATTCTATAACTTCACATATTTAAATCCTAAGTCTATCTGTTATTTGCAAGTATTTCTATTTAAATTATCTTAGCATATTTAACTAAATAGTCTTTGAATTCCGTCCATTCCGCAAGGGCAGTGCATTCTGGGAGATTTCTGCTAGCCCTTGGCATTGGTGAAAGGGGATCATTGCAACGCATCCCCAATTGTAATTACTGCGTTATTATGAGTTTACTGTATAATCTTGCCAGGAGGCATGGCTGCGAGGGGGTGTCACTGTGAAAATCAGGAAGGGACCCTGCGCTTCTGAATTTGCCGCTGCCCCGCTGGTGGTGAGGGGAAAGCACTCTACATATGCTCAGTGGAACCTTTCTCCACTGTGGGGTGGCAGGAAGCGCCTGTGCCGTCCCTCGCCCCACAGGAAGCGCCTGTGCCGACCTTCTCTCCCCCCCCCCAACAGATTGGCCTGGATACAGGATTCTGGACGGCTATCAACCATTTCTTCATCTGGGGCAGCCTGGCTGTTTACTTCGCCATCCTCTTCGCCATGCACAGCGACGGCCTCTTCCAGCTCTTCCCCAACCAGTTCCGTTTTGTGGGTGAGTCTGGAGACTGCTTCTCTGTTTGGGTCTACAACTTCCTCTCTCTCCGCCCTGCCCTCTCTCACACATGCCTCATTTCTTTGCCTCCTTGCAGAACTATTATTGACAAAGGTGGTGCATTCTGGGAGATTTCTACTGGGGCCCAAGGGCTGTGCATTCTGGGAGATTTCGGCTGCATGGCCAGCGGCCGTGCATTAATAATAATACTTTTTTTATTTATACCTTGCCTTTCCCGGTTCAAAAGCCGGGCTCAGGGCGGCTAACAACAAATTTAAAACACTTAACTGATGCAACAAAAAACAGCATAAAATACAGTATAAAACGTGAATAACAATAAATTCAGAATTCAAAAATCAATTTAGGGGGGAAATCCATCCAATAAACATTAGATGATCACCAGGGCTAACTGGCTAAATTAGTCCTATTTGGGCCAGCATGGAGACCAAGGGAGAATTAGCTGTGGGATCCCAGAGCTGGTAATCTTCATAAAAAGGGGAGGGGGAGGGAAGGAAGGGGAATAAAAGATCAAGCTAAGTTGAAAGCCAGGCGGAATAGCTCAGGCCCTGCAGAAGGAAGTTAAATCCTACAGGGCCCTGGTCTTATGGGACAGAGCATTCCACCAGGTCGGAGCCATCACTGAGAAGGCCCTGGCCCTGGTAGAGGATCATTGAACTTCCTTAGGGCCCGGGACCTCTAAACTATGATTATTCATGGACCTTAAGGTCCTCTGCGGGGCAAACCAGGAGAGGCCGTCCTGTAAATACGAGGGCCCAAAGCCACAAAGGGGACATTTCTGCGAGGGGGCCAAGGTGCATTATGGGAAAGTTCCTTTACACTTTTGTACAGGGGAGGGGACGGCAGGGGGACTTGGTGTCCAGGCTGTCGTGAGCTCCCCTGCTTCCCAGATCAGAGGTGCCTCTGAATCTCTCCCTCTCTCCCTGACCTCTTGCTTTCCTTCCTCTGCCCAGGCAATGCCCAGAACACACTAGCCCAACCTGCCGTGTGGCTGACCATTGCCCTGACCACCGTCGTCTGCATCATGCCTGTGGTCGCCTTCCGGTTCCTCAAGCTGGACCTGAAGCCTGAGCTCTCGGATACGGTGAGTTTGGGTGCAGAGGGATCCCAAATGGAAGATGGGGTGGAGGCCCTTCCTTCCTTCCCCGCCCCCCCCGAGGTAGACACCTTGTCTGTCTGCCAGCCCCTACTCTCCCTGGCAAACTCAGGTTCCAAATTTCCTTCTCTTTTTAATTACCATATTTTTCACTCTAAGGCCATAAGATACACCTAGTTTTTGGAGGAGGAAAACAAGAAATAAAATATTCTGAATACCAGAAGCCAGAACAGCGAGAGGGATCGCTGTGCAGTGAAAGCAGCAATCCCTCTTGCTGTTCTGGCTTCTGGGATAGCTGCACAGCCTGCATTCGCTCCATAAGACGCACACACATTTCCCCTGACTTTTTAGGAGGGAAAACGTGTGTCTTATAGAGCGAAAAATACGGTATTATTTTTTTTAATAATGAATACGTTTTGATGCAAGCAAAAAAAAGAATGAGATGGTTCAGCAGGTAGAGCATGAGACTCTTAAATCTCAGGGTTGCGGGTTCAAGTCCCACATTGGGCAAAATATCCTGCATTGTGGGGTGGGGTGGCCTGGATGAACCTCGTGGTCCCTTCCAACTCAATATTTCTCAACACCTGTCAAGCATAACCAGAGCGCAGAGAGATTGGAATAAAAGAAGAAGTGCCATTCTTGCGTTCAGTTGTTATCTATTATGTCGACAGTGGCTATTGAGGGTCTCAATAACACGGGACACTGACGTAAAGCAGGGCATCTGTAAGGTTTTGGATCCAACGCTTTTCGTGACCCGCCCTTGCCACTCCATCGTGGCACATCAAGGGTTCTGACGGCACTCTTGCCCAGGTAGCTACATGCAGAAAATGCCCAAAGGCTCTTCCAACCAGATCATAAAGCATTCTATAATCCCACATTAAAGCTTCTGCTTCTAGCAGGTCTCATCTGTCTGCCCTGAGAGGTGCCAGTTCACTTAAGTCCGCAGCCCAAATCCTTGGGGATATTGCTGGCAGCCATATTGGGCAAGGCCAGCCTCAGCCAACCGGATGCCCTCCATAAGTTTTGGACTACATCTCCCATCACCCTCCCTGATCGGCGTGGACTTCAACTCCCATCAGCCCCAGCTGGCTCGATCATTTCTCGACTACAACTCCCATGAGTTTCTAGCCGGCACGCCCATAGAGTTACAGACACAATGGCCTGGGTTAAAAGTGGTTAAAAGTCTCAGACTAGAACCTGGGAGATCTGGGTTCGAATCCCCACTCATCCCCAGGTGTGATCTTGGGGCCAGTCACTTTCTCTCAAACTGACATGCCTCACAGGGTTGTCGTGAGGAATATGGGGACGGGGAGGCAGATGGGTGCCCCCACGAAAGAGGGGGGGAAACAGATTTCCTTGCTGCCTCTGACTCTCCCCTCCTCCCCGCTTTCTCATTTCCCCCCCCTCAGGTGCGCTACACCCAGCTGGTGAGGAAGAAGCAGAAAGCCCAGCACCGCTGCATGGGGAGGGTGGGCCGGGCAGGCTCTCGCCGCTCCGGCTACGCCTTCTCCCACCAGGAGGGCTTCGGAGAGCTCATCATGTCCGGCAAGAACATGCGCCTCAGTTCCCTCGCCCTCTCCAGCTTCAGCGGCCGCCCCAGCGCTAGCTGGATTGAGACTTTGCGCAAGAAGAAGGGCAGCGGTGGCGGCGGCGGCGACAGCAGCGTGGCCAGCAGCCCTAGTGGGGGTGGGCCTGACAAGACGCTGAAGGTGTGAGGAGGAAGGTCCCGGGACAGACAGATAGACACACGCAACGGACGGAACTCCCTGCCTCAGGAGGGGCGGGGAGGGCTGCCCCACGGGCCAAAAATGGGCCCTCCCCCGGTAGCCGCAGAGATGCGGATCTTACCGGATGGATCGAGGAGGCCTAGGAGGCTTGTGGCCGTATAACCAAAAAGATGATGATGATGATGATGATAATAATCATAAGAATAATTGACTGCTGGCTTACAGTGGCAAACAGGTCACTGGCTGGGTTAGGGGGTGCACAGGTGTAACCCCCAAACACACACACACACACACACAACCCTCAGACTGATGTTACCCTGAACTGTTGTGCAAAAGGGAGTCTTTTTTTTCTTCTTCCAAGAATGAAAAACCCAGTGACATCTCCCTGAACCGCACATGAATGTATCTGGCTTGGAGGCGCAAGAAGGTTGGGGGCGCTTAAAGGTGCGTCGGAGGCTGGAGCCTCCCGTCAAGAGGCGGCAGGCGAAAGATTGGGGGGCGGGCGCCCTGCACCCCGCTTTCGACCCCCCCTCCATGCCTTGTCCTCCTATCATCTAATCGTGTCTTTTTAATATATATATATATATATACAGATCTATATGAAAGAAAACGATCCACGTTTACAAAAAAAAAAAAGGAGGAAAAAAAAGATTATTATTTTTTTCTATTCCACATTGGCATTGGAAGTTCTCTAGGCGTGCCTCCCTCGGGCACAGGGCGGCGGTGTTTAAAGGACAAGGTTGGACTGGCACGGCTTGGGAGATCCGTGGTTCCCGCTTCCGCAGGAGCTGTGCCACCCAAAGTGCGAGGGAGAAGAATTCGGGCACGAGGTTGCTAGCCTCCAGCAAGATGCCTGGAGCATGGATTGCCTTTGGGGGGGGGGAGGTTGCAGGGGGGGAAGCTTTGAAACACATCGGCTATTTTCTCTGGCCCCCCCCCCTCGAAGGACCTGCTTGGTTTGTTATTTTTTGCCCTCTTGTCTGCGCCCCAGAGAGTCTACACCCTTGGGTCTGTTATTCCCAAGGCAGGAAATAGTTTAAGAAAAAGGAAAAAATATTTTTATATAACGTAGGACCTCGGCTTGCAAGCAGGCTCCCTCCTCTTAACCACCCACCCAACCAACCACCTTTGCCGATTTTCTGGTTTCCACCAGCAGAAGCCCACCCATCACAGCAGAGCTACCTGGATGGCGCAAATGTTGAGCTGAGAATGGGACGGCAAGGGACTTCACCTGTTGTGCTGGCCAAGGATGAGGAATCGGCTGGGCTCAGGCCACAGCTTCCCCCATCCTTGCGCTCGGCTCGGGGCTTTGCTACTGCAGCCCGCGGAGGATGTGAGAGGGCGTCAAGCCCTTTGCACCCAGTTTCCTCACCACCCTCCCACAAAGCAACATTTGTTCTGGCAAACATCCTGCAAAAGTTTACTTGTCCTGCAAAAGTTTATTTAAAATAAATAAATCCAGGCACTTGTGGCGAGTCGCTGTGTGAGGACACGCCTCGTGGAACTGTTCCAGAGATATGCTAGGAACTGGGGCGTTGTATGTAAGGATAGCCTTACTCAGAGTAGACCTACTGAAGCGAATGTTTGTGACCAGCTTAGGCACATTTCGTTTCAGTCGGTCTGACTCTGGAGTGGATACAAAGAGGATCGCCAGCAGGGCCTGAAAGTCAGGATTTGATAGCCTCAAATTCTGCTTCGAGCATGTAATTCTCTCACTGGCTTGCACTTCAATCCTAAATGGCAAATTTTAAAATACATACACCTCTGTCGTGTCTATATAGACACACATGCATAGTCTTGACCACAACAACAGTCCCAACAGCCTCATAGGCCAAAATGTTGGGGCCTAGGAGGCCTCAGGTTTCCTTGCCACTGTCGGGATAAGGAAAAGCCAGTAAATTTAAGATTTCTCTGTGGGTGGGTTCCTTCCTTACTCTGCTGTGTGACTTTGGGCCACCTCCCACCCAGTTTTTGAAGTTTCCTAGCATATCCCTCAAATTTTCTTTCTCCCCCCCCCATCTCAGAGGCACAGGCAGGGGGCTAGTTTTTGCAGCGGCAACATTTTAGGTCTGCCTCTCACCCGTCCCCCTTCTTGCCTAAAACCCGACTTCGATACCAAAGAGAAAAGTTCATTGGGAACCGGGGGACGGCGGGTGGGGGGGAGAGGATTGCCATGGACTACCTTATTTTTATTGTGTGTGGTTTTTTTGGGGGGGGGGGTTGCAGGGTGAGAGGGGCTTTATAAGCAGGGCAGCCGTGCCGTGCAAGGACCGAGGGACATTCCATATAATTTATTACATATTTCTATACTTGGCAGAATTGTATCATTTTATGGGTATAAAGAGAAATTGCATTTTCTTAAAAAAGACCAAAAAAAGCTATCGTCGTGTCTTTTTGTGTTTGTTGCTTAAATGACAGGAAGTCCAGAAAAGGGGGCAAAAGGCACATCTGCCCCAAATCTCAGGCGGTCACTCCTTCGACTGGCTGTTGGCATAAACTGGTGGGGGGTTCATTTGGCAGTCAATGGTTTTTGCTAAATGCTGTCAAGGGCACATTTCAGCCAGAAACCCAGAAGGAGAGTGAGTTGCTGGGTGGTGGAGGCCTCAGGAGAGTCCTGAGGGCCGGGTGGAGAGCTTTGGGGGGCCGGAGGTTCTCCAGGCCTGCTCTGGGTGCAATGTGATGTGCATGGCCCTGGTACCAAATTTTGTGGGTGCCAGGCACCTTCGTGGGGAATTTTGTGGGTGTTTGGGCACCCAGGGAGCTGGCACCTATGTCCCAAGCAGACCCACACACTGACGGAAACCCTGAAGAACCATCGAATCTGGACATTGCGATTTTAAGATTTCAACTGGGGGTAGGCTTCTTTGCCAGCTCTCGCCCACCCTCCCATCTCGTGGCAGCAAAGTAGGTTGGAGATTTATTACCGCACTGTTCCTGCATGTTGGGCTACTCAAGAGGAGGAGGGAGAAGCGCAAGGGAAACCCCCGCCAGGATCAGGCCAAGTTTATACAGTGGTATCTCAGGTTAAGTACTTAATTCGTTCCGGAGGTCCGTACATAACCTGAAACTATTCTTAACCTGAAGCACCACTTTAGCTAATGGGACCTCCTGCTGCCACCGCACCCCCGGAGCCCAATTTCTGTTCTCATCCTGAAGCAAATTTCTTAATCTGAAGCACTAGTTCTGGGTTAGCAGAGTGTTCTTAGTTCTCCCTCTCCATTTTACCAGCCCTGCCCAATATTTTATTCAAGTTGGCACACCTGCTCGCTTCTGGGAATTGTAGCTCTGTGAGGGGGAATAGGGGTCTCCTAATGCGGGTGGCGCTGTGGGTTAAACCACAGAGCCTAGGACTTGCCGATCAGAAGGTCGGCGGTTCGAATCCCCGCAATGGGGTGAACTCCCGTTTCTCGGTCCCTGCTCCTGCCAACCTAGCAGTTCGAAAGCACATCAAAGTGCAAGTAGATAAATAGGTACCACTCCAGTGGGGAGGTAAACAGTGTTTCTGTGCGCTGCTCTGGTTCGCCAGAAGCAGCTTAGTCATGCTGGCTACATGACCCAGAAGCTGTACGCCGGCTTCCTCGGCCAGTAAAGCGAGATGAGTGCCGCAACCCTAGAGCCAGTCACGACTGGAACTAGTGGTCAGGGGTCCCTTTACCTTTAGCAACTCTCCGCACCCTTAATAAACTACAATTCCCAGGATTCTCTGGGGAGGGGGAGCCGCGACTGTTTCGAGCAGCATCACAGTTGCAAATACCCCTTGCACTTCCACTCCCAGCCAATAAGCCTGTGTGGAGGTACACTGCCACTGCCCAAGGAGGCTTCACATAGGGCAAACCTGCGCCTTCGGAAAGCAGGCAGCTCAGTTTTATTATATGCAGCTGCCCTCTTCTAGGTGGGTCGAGTTCAGTTAATAAAGCAGGCAGGAAGCTCTTAAAATCTCAGGGTTTGAACGCCCTATATTGAGTGAAAGATTCTCTGCCTTGCAGGGGTTTGGACTAGACCATGGGTAGGCAAACTAAGGCCCAGGGGCCGGATCCGGCCCAATCGCCTTCTAAATATAGCCTGCGGATGGTCTGGCTAGTGGCGTTTACAAGAGAAGAATATGTCCTTTTATTTAAAATGCATCTCTGGGTTATTTGTGGGGCCTGCCTGGTGTTTTTACGTGAGTAGAAGGTGTGCTTTTATTTAAAACGCATCTCTGGGTTATTTATAAAGGTAAAGGGATCCCTAACCGTTAGGTCCAGTTGTGGCCGACTCGGGTTGCGGCGCTCATGTCGCTTTATTGGCTGAGGGAGCCGGCATACAGCTTCCGGGTCATGTGGCCAGCAGGACTAAGCCGCTTCTGGCGAACCAGAGCAGCGCACGGAAACGCCGTTTACCTTCCTGCTGGAGCGGTACCTATTTATCTACTTGCACTTTGACATGCTTTTGAACTACTAGGTTGGCAGGAGCAGGGACCGAGCAACGGGAGCTCACCCCGTTGTGGGGATTCGAACTGCTGACCTTCTTATCGACAAGCCCTAGGCTCTGTGGTTTAACCCACAGCGCCACCTGCATCCCTCTTGGTTATTTGTGGGGCATAGGAATTCGTTCATTTATATATTATTTTCAAAATATAGTCCGGCCCCCCACAAGGTCTGAGGGACCGTGGACCGGCCCCCTGCTGAAGAAGTTTGCTGACCCCTGGACTAGACGGCCCTTCTTTCTAGCTCTGCAATTCTATGGTTCTGGGCAGCAGGGTCTTTCCCAGATTTCCTCCATGAGATCTAGCGCCTCTCCTTTCAAATATAGTCTGGCCCCCCACAGGGTCTGAGGAACAGTGGACCGGCCCCCTGCTGAAAAAGTTTGCTGACTCCTGGACTAGACGGCCCTTCTTTCAAACCCTGCAATTCTATGGTTCTGGGCGGCAGGAGGTCTTTCCCAGATTTCCTCCATGAGATCTAGCGCCTCTCCTTTCAAATTTAAAAACAGAAGTTAAAAAAGAAAACGCTGAGCCAAGGGGTTTGGGGCGGCCTCTCTTGCGGAGGGTTCTTCCCCACCCCATAGCTGTCACTCTGCCCCCCCCCCCAGCCCTGCTTCCCCTTTCAGCTCCACCCCATTGCACAACCCACCTCCCCGCCCCGGCTTGCACAACCAACCAGAGCAACCCTGCCAGGCAGGCAGCAGCAGCAGCCTCCCCTCGGGACAGTTCCTCAAAGGCTTCGCTGCTTGAGCGAGGATGGTGCCAAGGCGAAGGTGGCACGGCAGCCCGCGGGGTCTGGCTGGAAGAAGCCGGGGGGGCGGCAGCAGCTGGCACCTGCCTGGCACCATGTGGCTGCTCGGGGTCTCCTGGGTGGCGCAGCTGGTCGCGGCTGCAAGCGGCTTGGTGGACCAGGAGCAGCTGTGCCCGAAGCCGGGTGAGAAAAAGAGAATTGTTTCGCCCATTGCATGGCTGGTTGGCACGGCTTAAATATTTGCGCGATGCTGTGGAAACGAGCCAGACCCCCATTCCTTTGCCCTGCAAAAATGCGCTTCTTGCAACGATTGCGCCCTGCGATCTGTCCCCTTTGAGCCTCACAGGGTAGGTTAGGCTGAGAGAGAAGGGGAAAAAAATAAAGGGAAATCTCCTTTAAAAATAAATCGTGGAGGCATCTTTCGAACGAGAGGTGCCTGCCCTGTAAAGATGAATTTTTAAAGCTTTTTTTCTATGTTTTCCTTCGTTTGATCCTATTAACAACCCTGTGAGGTAGGATAGGCTGAGAGAATGAAAAATTAGGGGGGTCTCCCTTTTTTATCCTGGGGGCACGTTTCAAACAGTTCCTCCTGTAAGGAGGAAATGTATTAAATTTATTTATTAGATTTATTTCTCCTTTCGGTTAATCCTCACAACAACCCTGTGAGGTAGGTTAGTCTTAGAGAATGAAAAATTAGGGGGATCTCCCTTTTTTTTTTTTTACCCTGGGGGCATGTTTCGAAGAAGAGGTGCCTGCCCTGTAAGGAGGAAATGTATTAAATTTATTTATTAGATTTATTTATCCTTTCATTTAATCCTCACAAGAACCCTGTAGGTAGGTTAGGCTGAGAGAAAATGGCGTGTTAGGGAAACGCTAACTGGGGGGTATGTTTCTTCTTAAGAGCAAGAGATTGTCTGCCTTGTCAGGATGAACTTAATTAAATTTATTATGATCGATCTCTCTGTTCCTTCTTCCATCGTTTGACCCTCACAGCAAGGACGTACGCAGGCTAAGCTGACAGAATGAAATTTTTAAGGAAGTGCCTCAGGACAATTTTACCCTTGGGTGATGTTTCATCTTAAGAACAGCCAGTTAAAAAGAGCCAAAAATCCAAAAATATTCAACAAATTGTTAAAACCAACGATAAGCTAAAAAGCAGATTCAAACTTGTGCATCAACGTTCTGCGTTTCTAGACAGGCTTGACTAAAACAAAAATGTTCATAGCAGGTGCCGAAAAGAGTAAAACAAACGGGTAACATCAATAGGCAGGGAGTTAGAAAGTTCAGACGCTGCCAGGCTCAAATATTGATTTCTTACACGAGTTGAGTTGCAGCCTGGGTATATATGGAAGGTGCCCCCAGGTTTTTCTCCCCATCGCTGCTCTAACCACTACACCACGCTCCTTCAAATGGGCTTTCTGTCGGTGGGCATTTATTGGGATAATAAGGCAGTGAATGGAACGGTGAAGCTTCCGCAATTTCAGTTTGGCACATTTAATCTGGCAAATTGTGTGTGCACCCACCCCTCAAAAGTTTGGAGAAACTGAATTGTTGGTTCTCTATTTTCTTTTTCTTCCTATAACTTGTCGTTGCGCCTTGGGGAAGGGGCTGGCGTTTAGGGGTCTGGATGGAGGCGGTGGCACAGATGTGGCGCCTAGTGGTTAGCGCTTGAGAGCGGAATGGGGTCCGGGGATCACCTTTGGGAAGACCACACACCTCTGAGTTTTCGGTCTGTGAGAATAGGCTGGAGGGGAGAAGTGGTTTGAGATTCTTGAATGATCGCGCCGCTCCGAATGGTGGTTGCAGCAGGATAGAGGAAGATAAGGGCTATCTTCTCTGTGGTTGCGGGCGCACCAAATATCTAAACCACATAGCATTCCCTGCAGAAGCCCGGGAGCCGTAGATTGCCTCTGACAATCCTACAGTTCCCAGCGCCTTAAAACTACAGTTCTCCAGGTTCTTTTCTTGGGGGAGATGTGTGTTGTACGCCACCTTGCCTGACTTATCTATAGAACAATGAAACTACATTAAGGACAGGCAGAAACTGGTGGATCTCAGGACAATTTGCTGCAGAACCAGCAACGGGTTTTCTGACTCCTAAGCCGTTCAGACAGCTGAACAACTTTCTCCAGCACTAATTACATTTGCCAGTTTAACTGACTCATCCATATTCCAGTCGTCAATGGAAAGTGACCTTCTCTGCTTCCAGAGATGACATGTGTTCAGACCTGCTGCACTTGAGAATTATTTATTATTATTTATTCTCATTATTATATTGATATGAACCATTTTTTTAAAAAAATGATCAAATCACAGGTCCATCTCTCTCTGTCTACATTGGTAGCAGATCTCTAGGGTTTTAGAAGTCTTTCCCTAATACTACCTGGAGGTGTCGGTATTCGAACCCAAGACCTCCTGCATGCAAACCAGATCTTTTAAGTTCTGAAGAAAGAAAACCAACAGCAGGAAGAAGGCAGGAGTCTCGATTTAGAAACCTTTTTTTTAAAAAAAAATCTTTCTGTGTGGCTCCTCTTGATAACGAAACCGCAGTTGTGTTGTCTTTCTGTAGCTAATATGCCAGGATCAAGCCCCAAATCATACTGTGAAAACCGTGCAGCTTCTGCTGCTGTTATATTTATTCACATCCTTCCCAGTCCCGGGACTCGAGGCCGCTTACACAAATTAAAAACAACAGGGATAAAAACATGTAGAAGAGGTTCGTTTAAAAAGAATTAAGCCGTAACAGAATTAAAACGAAATAAAACAAAATCTATTAAAATAAGAAGAGGTGTCCAAACAGTTCAGCACAACTTTAAAACCTTTTTCTTTTTTTAAAAAAAGGCCTTTGCTTTAAAAGAAGGCCAACATTGGTAATAGCAGGGGATGATGGGAGTCGTAGTTTAGGCACATCTGGAGGGCCAGAGCCTCCCCACACCTGTTTGATATTGATCATCATAGAATCATAAAGTTGGAAGGGACACTGAGGGACATCTAGTCCAGCCCTCTGCAAGGCAGTTGTCCCTTACACAGATTGAACCTGCAACCTTGGCATTATCCGCACCACTCTCTAGCCAACTGAGCTATCCAGCTGATATTTATTTATACACAGCCTTTCCCCCAGACTGGGGCTCAAGGTGGCTTAGGAAAATGAAAAACAACACAGGTAAAAAATGAAAAAGCTACAAACATATAAAAGATCATCATCAAAGAGTAATCATAAAATTAAAGCAATATATTTTTTAAAAACCCCAAATCTTTTTAAAAGACTGTTAAAAGCACATTCACGAGCCCTACTGGAATAAAGGGACGTGAGTGGCGCTGTGGGTTAAACCACAGAGCCTAGGGCTTGCCGATCAGAAGGTCGGCGGGTCGAATCCCCACGACGGGGTGAGCTCCCGTTGCTCGGTCCCTGCTCCTGCCAACCTAGCAGTTCGAAAGCACCTCAAAGTGCAAGTAGATAAATAGGTAGGAAGGTAAACGGTGTTTCCGTGCGCTGCTCTGGTTCGCCAGAAGTGGCTTAGTCATATTGGCCACATGACCCAGAAGCTGTACGCCGGCTCCCTCGGCCAGTAAAGCAAGATGAGCGCCACAACCCCAGAGTCGGCCACGACTGGACCTAATGGTCAGGGGTCCCTTTACCTTTACCTTTAGTGGAATAAAACAGCATTTGCTTGCTGGCAGGCAAACAGCAAGGAGGGAACCAGTCTAGCTTCCCGAGGAAAACTGAGTTCCACAGTTTGGGGGCAGCCACTGAGAAGGCCCTGTCCTACATCCCCACCTTTTGGGACTGTGTGGCTGATGGAACTGAGAGAAGGGCTTTCCTGAAGATCTCAGAGCCCTGGCACGTCTGTATGAGAGGATACGGTCTTTCAGTTAGTCTGGGCCTAAGCCCGGTTGTGGGCACCGTGTCCCTCCTCCCCAAATCCATGCGACGAAAGCTCCCGGATTAGCAGAACACCGTGATCTTTCCGTGGCTGAGCACCGACTGTTCTTGGCAGTGGACCAGGAAGGGCCAAGAGGCCAGCCCAGGGAGGTGAACGGACTGTTTGCTTTGGGCTGTTGACATTTCGTTGCGTCCCGGGTTTCGGCAACGCAGCAAGGAAAGGCGGAGGGAGTGCGGGCCGTGTTGCTCGCTCAGAGATAGATACACCCCCCAATGACCTTTCCCCCAAGATGCTAATCACTCCCCCCCCCCCCCCGACAGCGCAGCCAGGTTCCCAAAAAGCAGATTAATTCAGCTCAGGAGCAACGGGAGGAGAGACTGCAAGAAAGGGCAAGAAACCTGCAGGCCTCCGACCGAGAGGAGAGGCCTGTCTGCACTATACATTTAAAGCAGTATCATACCGCTTTAAGCAGGCATGGTTCTCCACCACCACCCCCGGCCGTCCCCGAAGAATCCTGAGAGCTGTCATTTGTTAGGAGGCTCCAGTATACCTGAAGGAGCGTCTCCACCCCCATCGTTCTGCCTGGACACTGAGGTCCAGCGCCGAGGGCCTTCTGGCGGTTCCCTCATTGTGAGAAGCCAAGTTACAGGGAACCAGGCAGAGGGCCTTCTTGGTAGTGGCACCTGCCCTGTGGAACGCCCTCCCATCAGATGACAAAGAGTAAACAACTACCTGACATTTAGGAGACATCTGAAGGCAGACCTGTTCAGGGAAGTTTTTAATGTTTGACATTTTAATGTATTTTCAATCTTTGTTGGAAGCTGCCCAGAGTGGCTGGGTAGACCCAGCCAGATGGGCGGGGTACAAATAATAAATCATTATTATTATTAATCCAGGCTGCTCTTTCTCTCACATAACTGCCTTCAGTGATTCAGTCACATATGGCAACAACAACATTAGACAATATTTCAGGTATCCTTGTTCCGAGCTTTATCCGCCAAGACCGGCATCTACTGTAGAACTTACTTCAATTGCTGATTGGCAGCTGCTGCAATTCTTCCAGCGATAGTCTGTTAATGGGCTGGGAAGTGTAGCTCTGTGCAGAGTAAACTTTGTTGTTGTTTAGTCGTTTAGTGGTGTCCGACTCTTCGTGACCCCCTGGACCAGAGCATGCCAGGCACTCCTGTCTTCCACTGCCTCCCGCAGTTTGGTCAAACCTGATGCTGGTAGCTTCGAGAACACTGTCCCACCATCTCGTCCTCTGTCATCCGCTTCTCCTTGTGCCCTCCATCTTTCCCAACAACAGGGTCTTTTCCAGGGAGTCTTCTCTTCTCATGAGGTGGCCAAAGTATTGGAGTCTCAGCTTTGGGATCTGTCCTTCCAGTGAGCACTCAGGGCTGATTTCCTTCAGAATGGATAGGTTTGATCTTCTTACCGTCCATGGGACTCTCAAGAGTCTCCTCCAGCACCATAATCCAAGAGCATCAATTCTTTGGCGACCAGCCTTCTTTATGGTCCAGCTCTCACTTCCATACATCATTACTGGGCTTTAACTATATGGAGTTAACTAAAGGTAAAGGGACCCCTGACCATTAGGTCCAGTCATGACCGACTCTGGGGTTGCGACGCTCATCTCGCTTTATCGGCCGAGAGAGCCAGCGTACAGCTTCCGGGTCATGTGCCCAGCATGACTAAGCCGCTTCTGACGAACCAGAGCAGTGCACGGAAACGCCGTTTACCTTCCTGCTGGAGTGGTACCTATTTATCTACTTGCACTTTGACGTGTTTTCGAACTGCTAGGTGGGCAGGAGCAGGGACCGAGGAACGGGAGCTCACCCCGTCGTGGGGATTTGAACCGCCGACCTTCTGATTGGCAAGTTCTAGGCTCTGTGGTTTAACCCACAGCGTCACCCGTGTCCTGTATATGCAGAGTAAACTACATTTCCCAAAATCCCTTTGGGGAAGCTATGTGCATGAAATATGCTTGGACTGTATGCTGTGGATGAGGCTCTCTGATGCAACCTGGGTACCACTCGTGCTAAGTGGTGGATTTCGCCACTGGAGGGGCCCCATAGAGCAAGGTGGGGGGGTGCATTTCCCCGCACTGCGTGTCCTTTCCTGTTGCTAGGAAACCACTCCTGGAAAGGTGAAGGTAGCTTTTGTCAATATTTACTGGGTGGGCAAAGCAGTGCAGAGGTGACTGTGCCCCCCCTCCCCCCCGACACACAAACAGGTTACCAACCAGCCAGAATGAATGAATCTGCCTGGCCTGTTTATGTAACTGTGTGGGAAAGTGGGGTTTGCAACAAAATGTTGCAGCATATCCTCCTGGGACAGCTTCTGCTTCATGATGGCAGCTGCCTGCTAGCTGTGCCCCTTTCTCCAGCTTAGAAATAGGAAGAAGAGCTTGCAGGATCAGGCCAGCAGCCCATCCGAGGCCCGCGTCCTGTTCTCACGGTGGCCAACCTGATGCCTACAGATGTAAACAGGAAATGAGCGCAACAACACTTTCCCCACTCGGTTTTTTTTTTTAATATTAATTTTTATTAGTTTTTTAACATACTGTTTTCAACAGTAATTAAACATACTTTTACATCTTATTCAATTTTTGGACTTCCATCAGTCCTGTCTGAAAATTTTCCAGTCTAATCTCTTAGTCTGCATTTCTTATTTTCCCTATGACATTTCAAACTCATAACCAACATCTCTATCTTTTTCTACTTCTTGTAGTCCTACTAGCATAATTTGTTGACTACAGTTGCTCTTCAAGTAATTCATATACTTCTTCCAGTCTTCTGTAAATCTCTGGTCCAGCAGGTTTCGAATCCTTCCTGTCATTTTGCCCAATTCTGCATAGTCCATTAATTTCGTCTGCCATTCTTCTTTCGATGCGCCCGGTTCTCCATTGCTGTGTGGGACAGCTGCATATTCATGAACTAGACCATCCTCAGGGTCCCTTCTAGCCCTACAATTCTATGATTTCTGTATACAGTGGACGCTCGGGTTGAGAACGTGATCCGTGTGGGATGCACGTTTGCAGCACGCAGCATTCGCAACCCACAGCAGTGCGTCTGCGCATGCGCAGCTTGTGATTCGGCACTTCTGCACATGCGCAAAGTGCGATTTAGCGCTTCTGCATATGCGCGGCCACCGAAACCCGGAAGTAAGCCGTTCCAGTACTTCCGGGTTTCGGCGGCCCATAACCCGAAAACGCGTAACCTGAAGCGTATGTAACCCGAGGTATTACTCTATTTGGTTCAGCTCAGGGAAGAGAGGATAAACATCTCTGAGGAAATAACCTGACGACCATTTTTCTCTCTTCTTTCCTCATTATTTCCGCCCCCAGCTGTGTCTCCCAATACGATTCTGGTTCAGCCCGGGATGAACGTTACCCTGCCCTGCCTGGAGGGGGAGCTAGAGAACATCACTCAGGTGCACTGGACGTTCAATGGAAGGAACCTGAGCGCGTCCACCGGCAGGCAGGTGATATCCGGACCCAGCCTCTTCCTGCCGTCGGTATATTTCAGTGACTCTGGCCGCTACGCTTGCTACACCGACAGCCACCGCCTCCTTTGCTCCCTGCGCCTGATGGTAGAAGGTGAGGGAGACGCTTCGAGAGGGTTAGGGCCCTTTTTGCTCAGCCGCACCTCTGCCTGGGTTTTGTTGTCGCCCGGTTGGGTCATTTACTGCCCTCCCTCTTCCTTGGAATTGATTTCTCAGGGCCTGAGCCAGGGCAGGGGGGTCTCAGGCCCAATGTGGTCCCCCAAGCCTCTCCATCTATAAACAAATAAATTATGCTTTTATATTTGTTGGAAGCTGTCCAGAATGGCTAGGGCAACCGTTGGGTGGGCAGGTTATTATTATTTTTATTATTATTATTATTATTATTATTATTATTATTATTAAAAATAAAAGTGTTCTCTACCTGTGGGTTTCATCATTATAGAGAATAAAGCTTCTATATAGACAAATTGGGACCCTGACTGCCTCCAGCTACAGAAGCTGAGGCTGCTGAACAGACTCTTGGACTGGGGTATTATAGAATCATAAAATTGTAGAATCGGAAGGGACCTTGAGGGTCATCTAGACCCACCCCGTGTGACTAAAGCATCCATGATGGGTGGCTGCCCAACCTCTACTTAAAAAATCTCTGACGAAGAAGTCTACAGCCTCCCGAGGGAGAACGTTGTTGACCGTTGTTTTTTCCTTTTATTGATACACTTTGTTCCATATCTTTATCTTGGATCTTACTGTGATTCATGTGCAAATTGTTGGGTTGCACACTTTTTGATGGTTGGTTTGTTCTTTAGGAATGCTTTTGTAATTTTGTAAAAATAAAAAATAAATCCCGTAGGGTAAGCAGCCTTGCGCATGGTTTTAGCTTTGAGAAGGTGGCGCATGCAAGTGAAATGTGGAACGAAACAAGCCAGACCTTTGCATATACAGAGGGAATCCGGTGAACTTTGTTAAACTGAACTAACTAGCCAGTACCGGAGTTCCTGAGCATATGCGGAAGGCTGTGTATCCTGCCCCCACGTAAACAGTCTCTTCCCCCTTTTCAGAACCGCCAGAGGCGCCAAACTTCACCTGTTTCCGAAAGAGCTTAGCCAAGGACATTTTCTGCGAGTGGAAGACGCCTCGTGGGATGTCCACCCACACCAAAGCCAGGATGTGGGTGCAGAAAAAGTGAGTGGAGGCTGGGAAAACATTTAAACTGTGGGGTTTAAATGAGGGATATGAGGGATGTCGGGGTTGTTGGGTTAGCAATGGGCCACCCTGTCATTCCCACCCCGATCTTGAGTTCGCATTTCTATATTTCCACATCAGTGTGCGCTGATAAAGTAAATCCTGGTGGGAATTCTTCCGTATTCCAGTGCTAATTTACCCTACTAGATATCACCAGAGAGACTGTGATATCACACACTTGTTAAACTGCAATAAATAAACAGAAGTTTATGTTCCATTTTAACCCTGACTGGACTCGTATTGTACCAGGTAGGGCCTGGGTGGTGGCAGCGAGAAATAAAGTGGTGGCACAGGGATCAATAGACGGTGAAACGTCCGGAGACCCTGTGTGATCGCCACAGACTGCCTTATCTATCACCTAGAAGTTAGAATCATAGAATTTGTTAAAAGGAAAAAACTGCTCCTTTTTCCTTATGGGGTATCCAATTGAACCCACAACCCTGAAATTAAAAGTCTCATGCTCTACTGACTAAGTTATTGATCACTGTGAATCTTCAGGGAAGGAGAGTCAGAACATTTTTGTTCTGTTAGGCTTTCCCTGCTAGATCAACGGGTCTTGAATCACAAGGGTCCGTTTATTAGGGTCTCCGTCTTGTTTGAAATGTATCAGTTTGAAATGCATCAGTTGTTTTGTGCTTTTAACTATTTTTAATTTACCTGATGTGTGAATCTCCTTGAGACGGTAGCTCAGAAGGCGATTAATATGCACAGTATAGTGAAATTACACAGTATGTAATTTTCCTTAATAGGCACATTTTATTTTATTTTTGAGCGCACAAAGGAATGGTACAATTATGCATGACGATTTCGCCAGTGTGCGCATTTTTACCCATGCCTTATTGAAGTACAGTATATGTGGTTTTTTTGTTCCCGTTGCCAAATTTGGAGAAGAGCAAGTTTCAAAAGCATGGCTGTGTTTCAATTGGTACATTGTTTTGGGAAGTGCAGATTAGGTGGGTCTGCTGTTAAGTGCAAGATGAATAGAAAACACACACACACACGTTCTTTAAATGCACAGTGCATACCAGCCTTGATCACCCGCAGAGAAGATCCGTTGAAATCAACCGGCCTTCTGTCAGCGCACCCGTTAATTTCAAGGCAGGGTCTGCTCATTGGCCGCTGTCATGCGCTGTAGCTATGCTCGATCGCTGTGAGATCCAATGTCTTCCCTTCCTCCGGCTGACCATTCCGTGTTCTTTTGTTGTAAATAAAAAATGCCCTTTTCCCTTATGGGATATCCAAGAGCCCATATAGAGTCCTTACATAGGTTCCCTATTGGTAGGAGAAAATAACAGAGACCTACCAGAGAATATTGAGAAGCAAAGCAGCTAGTAAGCTTGATCTTTACTGATCTGTTGCAACAGGGTACTCCCCTCATCCGCAGGAGAGAGGAGGGACCCAGAAAAATGCTGTGCAAGGCCTTATAAAGACTTTTGAAATTGCCACCTTGTAGATCAAGACCACCCCCAGAAACATCATACATACATCACAGAAGGGGTGCAACCTAAGACCACCCCTCAGATACATCACACCTACATCACAGAAAAGGCGGTCTAAAACAGAAATTTCAATATTGTTTTCTCCTGTTGTTGTTTATCTCCTGTCTGGCAGGTTACTTGATTGGATACCCTGGGGAGCCTGGCCATTCTTTTGCAGCGATAAATACTTAGTTCCTGGGCCAGGTCACAGGCTCACACCCTATTCAAACACAGACATACCCTTAAGACAGGATTTGTGAAGGAAAAGACAATGGGGAGGCTTTTCCACTTTGACCCTGCGTAGAAAACATTTGCTCAGTTTAGGAATCAAAATGGCTTCAGGTCGGTCTTCCTGTGCTGATCTATGTACATGCAGTTATGAACATTGCCATATATCTAAGACCTCAAAATTCCTATCACACTTCCCCCCCGTGTCCCCTAGTTTCGTCGGGGTGAACCGCGTCGAGCAGCCCTGCCGCTATTACGCCAAGTCCCGGAAGTTCTCTTGCCGCATCGAAGGAATCGCTGACGACGTGCACATCTTGAAGGTGTCCGTCTGCATCTTCAACCTGGCGGGATCCCTGAGCAGCCACACTTTCATCAGCACCGAAAATCTGTGTGAGTAGCAGCACCTTTACTCTGAATCGGGGCCGGTACCGCATGCGTCAGGGCACATGTTGTGCATAGCTGTCAATTTACAGATTTGAAAATAAGGGACCAGCAGCCTCGAAAATAAGGGATCAGCAGCCAAAATAAGGGATTTTAGTCAACCAGCAGCCAAACAAAGCCTCAAGCGGTGGTTCCCACAGCGCAGCAACCCGGCAAAGGGGATGCAGCAAGGAAAACCACCGTCACCTCTCCGCTGGGAAGCGCTGAGCAAAGGCGAGTCCCCAGGCAATGGAGCATTTGATCGGCACAAGGCATGCAAGCTCCACCCCCCAGTCGTTCTTAGACTCCTTATTGGGTGAGCAACGCAGCCAAGCAACACAGTTGGAGCCTCCCTCCTCCCTGGCCGGCAGGGAGGGAGGGAGAGGAGCTGCTTCCTTTGAAACCCGGGAAATTTAAGGGACATCATCAATAAGGGACAGCAGCGGGACACGGCGCTGGGATAAGGGACTTTCCCGCCAAATAAGGGACGGTTGACAGCTATGATGTTGTGCTGGAGCTAGAATGAATCTGCCTGTGCCCGACTCTCCTCCCTGCAGATTTTTGCTGCTTGCAAATTCTCCCAAATATTCCTGGATGCATGAGACTCTTAATTTCAGGGCTGTGCTTTAGAGCCCCACATGGGGCAAAAATTGGTGCTTTCCAACTCCACAATTCATAATTCTATAAAGTGTAGAATCAGGACTGGGGTAGCATCAGTCTGCGGCCCCCCAGACCTCTCCATTTGGCCCCCGGAATCCTTCCCGAGCCCATGGACATTCCCCTCATGTGCCGTGAATGGTTTAACACGGCTGGGAAGCGACCGTGAACTCTTATCATCTTCCTTCCTGGGATGGTCGACAGAGAGAGGTTTTTCTCACTCATAACATCTGAATTTGTGAGCATCTAATGAAGCTGAGGGATGCGGGTGGCGCTGTGGGTTAAACCACAGAGCCTAGGGCTTGCTGATCAGAAGGTCGGCGGTTCGAATCCCCGCGACAGGGTGAGCTCCTATTGCTCGGTCCCTGGTCCTGCCCACCTAGCAGTTCGAAAGCACATCAAGTTAAAGTAGATAAATAGGTACCACTCTGGTGGGAAGGCAAATGGCATTTCCATGCACTGTTCTGGTTCGCCAGAAACAGCTTAGTCATGCTGGCCACATGACCCGGAAGCTGTACACCAGCCCCATCGGCCAATAAAGCAAGATGAGCGCCGCAACCCCAGAGTTGTCCGTGACCGGACCTAACGGTCAGAGGTCCCTTTACCTTTTTAATGAAGCTGAAGGTTGGGAGATTCAGGAAAGGTTTTGTTTTTATTTTAAACGAGAAGTTTATTTAAACAACAAGACGCTTTACTTGAAGGGAAAACTATCCAAGATCAAATTTTTGTTTAGAGTAATTTACCCCTACTTAAATTACTTTAGAGTAATTTACCCCTATTTGCTCTGCATGTAACAGCTACGTACAAAAAAGTTATAAAATCGTCCTTGTTTGTACAACGATAAAAGAAAAACATTGAAATTATCCAATCAAATAAGGTATGCAAGGTTTTTGCTTTTCAACAACGAGAGCAAAATAACTTACTGGAATACAAAGATAAAAGTTAGAGGAGCATGCCATGGAGGAATGGGGCATTTTCACAGACCAGTTTGTTTTTACCACCCCATCTTCATATGATGTTGATCAAAACATACCATTGGCCATTTAGTTAAAAAAATATATGCATGTCTGTGCACATACACCAGTTATGTTATGTACAATAGAAGGAATGGGAAAAGAAATCAAAGACAGAAAGCTATGCTGCAGTAGTCAAGATGTGGCTGAACCAAGTCTCGTTTTTCTAATTGTGAATGTGTTGTCTGTGGGAAAAGGAGTTTGGTTCTCTTTTGATACTCCGGTCCAGCATGAATCCAGCACAAATGCTCCAATATTGCATCGATGACATGTTGCAGAAAACAGTGGAGAAAGAGAGAGGGAGAGAGAGAGAGGGACTTTCCTTTCTCCTTTTTAAAACCTCATCATCAATCTTTATTACGCTCCAGAGACCCAACAAATCATTACAAAGCAATATACAATTCATACAGCCTACCTCCAGGTGAAACAAGCATTTTCTTCAGAATATAGGGATTATTTGTTCTTGCAACCACCGATAAAAACTTTGCTAATGTTCTAGCATTTGTCCGGTCTTCCTATAGGAACCTGACATAGTGAGCCTCTGATTTTCCTGGGAAAGGTACCAGCAAGGGTAGTATCAGTTTTTTTTAACCTTTCTGGCTGATCTCCCCCGCCCCCCCCCCCACAGTGAAGCCAGACCCACCAGTCAACGTGGAGGTGAGGAACGTGGAGCTGCACCCCCGCAAACTGTTTGTGACCTGGCGCAAACCCCCCTCTTGGGGTTCCTCCTTCTTCCGCCTGCAGTTCGAGATCCGCTACCGGGTGGAAGCCTCAACAGCATACAACAAGGTCTGCCCTTACTTTTGATTTTGGGGTGAGGAGAGGGCAGGCATTCCCTGAACCTGTACAAGTGGCAATGCTCGATTTCGGCACGCAGAAATAATGGGCGTCCCCACCTTATTTCCTGTGTGCCTCTTGGCTGCATCTTTCGTTAGACCAGAGGCGGGGAAACCTGTGGTCCGCTAGGCGTTGTTGGGACTACAGTTCCCATCATCCCCAGCCAGCACGGCCAATGATCAGGGTGATTGGATTTGTAGTCCAGCGACATCTGGAGGGTCGCAGGCTCCCCATCCCTGTCCTGGACACATATCCCAACCAATCAGGGAACACATATTTAATGCACTTTAATGGAGCAATGCTGGGGAACCTGTGGCCCTTCAGATGCTGTCAGACTACAATTCCCATCAGCCCCAGCCAACCAGGCCACTGGTTAGAGATGATGGGAGTTGTGGCAACTGGAAGGCCACAGGTTCTCCACTAGGCTATGCTGATTTGCAGTGGCAAATCCCCAGGGTTTGAAGAACCATCTGCAGCTCTCCCTCGAGATGCTTGGGCCTGTTGCATGCAGCCCATCTGCTGTACAACTGAGCTCTGGTCCTTCCCCTACATACCAAGTTTCCAGTCCTCATGGTACCATATTGAAGATCTGGCTTTCGCAGGAAGCTGCCTGATACCGAATCAGATTCTGGGTCCACCTAGCTCAGCACTGCCTGCACGGACTGGCAGCAGCTCTCCCGGGTTTCAGGAAAGACGTCTTTCACAGACTCACCTGGCGGTGCTGCCGCAGATTAAATCTGGGACCTTTTGCATGCCAGGCCACTGAGCTGTGCCCCTTTCCCTTTCTCTGGGCTACAGATTCACCTTCAGGATGAATACACTTCCTACACCATCTCTGACGTGATGCCAGGTGTCCGCCATGTCATCCAGGTGCGGGCCCGGGAAGAATTCAACCAAGGAATCTGGAGCGAATGGAGCCGGGAGAGCTTTGGAGTGCCCTGGACAGGTTGGCAGTGCCCTTTCCGTTGCCCCTCCCGTGCCCTTCCTTATATGGAATGTTGTGGATAGTAGGAGAGGATATACAGTCATACCTCATGTTACGTTTGCTTCAGGTTGCGCGTTTTCAGGTTGCGTCCAGCGGCGACCCGGAAGTAATGGAATGGGTTACTTCCGGGTTTTGCCACTTGTGCATGCGCAGACACGCAAAACGACGCCACGCGCATGCGCAGAAGCGGCAAATTGCCACCCGCACGTGCGCAGACGCAGGTTGCGTTCTTTTCAGGTTGCGAACAGGCCTTTGGAACAGATCCTGTTCGCAACCAGAGATACCACTGTATTGATTAAGTATTTGTTTTCCCTCACTCACGCTAGTGAGCTGGTAGCAGAGTATACTCCCCTGTATATTGCAGGAAACTAGTTGGTAGATTTGTTTGAATCTCTTGAGTTAAGCAATCCAGTCTGGCTTGTCCAGATTGGATCTGTTCCTGGTAAATCCCCTTTGTTCCCTCTTAAAAGAATAAAGACGCAACAGTCTTCTATTAAGAAAAACAGGAAGTTTACTTACATTCAGTTCACAGTATGATCCTGAAGGCAGGCTTTAGCTTGTAGTTGAAGAAGAGGGTGTGGGCTCATCCCGATACGATATGATATCTTTATTGTCATTGTCCCATACAGAACAATGAAATTGAAAAATCTACATAAGACATTCAAAACCCCCTAAAAACTCTGAAACCCCATTTTAAAATACAATATACTATAAAGGTAAAGGGACCCCTGACCATTAGGTCCAGTCGTGGCCGACTCTGGGGCTGCGGCGCTCATCTCGCTTTACTGGCCGAGGGAGCCGGCGTACAGCTTCCGGGTCATGTGGCCAGCATGACTAAGCCACTTCTGGCGAACCAGAGCAGCGCCCGGAAACGCCGTTTACCTTCCCGCCAGAGCGCTACCTATTTATCTACTTGCACTGGTGTGCTTTTGAACTGCTAAGTGGGCAGGAGCAGGGACCGAGCAACAGGAGCTCACCCCGTCGCGGGGATTTGAACCGCCGACCTTCTGATTGGCAAGTCTTAGGCTCTGTGGTTTAACCCACAGCGCCACCCGTGTCCCCACAATATACTATAGAGACTCCTTATACTGCGTTTAGAACCGGAATTGCATTTGGGTAGAAACTGTTTCTCAGGTGGCTAGTCCTGGTCTTTATAACCCTGTACCTTCTTCCAGAAGGCAGAAGCTGAAAGAGATATTTCTGGGGTGCATACTATCCTGCGCTATCTCTGCAGCTTTCTTATGGCACCTGACAGCATAGATTTGATCGAAGGTGGGAAGAGTGCACCCAATTATTCTCTCTGCAGTCTTTACAACCCTGGACTGCATTTTTTTTCCTGGCCATGCAGCTCCCAAACCACACACAGAGACCATAAGTTAATGCACTCTCCACAGTACAATGGTAAAATGCCATTAACCATATGGGATTGAGCCCATGTGCTGCTGGCTGAGAGCTAGAGGACAGCAAAAACATCAAGACGGAACGAGGCGGAAAGGCGAAAGGAGAAGGGAAGATGGCTGCATGACTAGGCCTTTATAGGGTCTCCCAGGGTCATGCCCATCTACCTGGTCACACGCAGGGGAAAGATGCTCCAAACAGGTGTGGCAGGAAGTCCTCCTGGCTTGAGTAACATCCCCCTGTGTGTCTACTCTGGGCAAACAGGAAATGTTGTACCTGACTGCTTTCTGTGATGTGGCATGCCACAAGGCAGTGGCGTAGCGTGGGTTGTCAGCACCCGGGGCAAGGCAAGTAATTTGTGCCCCCTAACCCGTGGATTTGCGCCCCTAACCCTAACCCCCAGATGTTGCGCCCGGTGCGGCTGGCCCCCCCTGCACCCCCCACGCTACGCCACTGCCACAAGGGCTGCCATTTTGCAACCTGCCAAGGAGCAGAATGAGGGGTTAGCTAGGTCAGAGCTGGCTCAGCTGTAGCCTTTAGGCCTCCTAACTGTTCTCTAACTCAGCCGCAGAACATCAGCTTTGCATGCCAAAGCCCCAAAGAGCCACTGCGGGTCAGTGTAGAAAATACTAAGCTAGAAGAAACAATGGTCTAATGGAAGTTGGAGTCTGTTTGGAGGGTCACGGGCTCCGCTTCCCTGCTTGACGCCTCTGCAAGTGCATTTAACATGTGAATCCCTGATTGGTTGGGACATGCATCTAGGATAGGGCTGGGGAACCTGCGGCCCTCCAGATATTGCTGGGACTCTGGTTCCCATCATCCCCGGAGCATTGGCCATTCTGGCAGGTTGTTCTGGTGGGAGTTGGAGTCCAAGGGTATCTAGGGGGTGGCGCACAGGTGCCCCAGCTTTGCTTTTTGGCACGAAAACCACCCGACCCCTAATATCAGTTGTGTGGAAGCTGGCTGTCGTTCCTGAGGAGTTGAAGGAAATGTATTTTGGACCTGCAAAGTGGTACTCTTGTAAAATATATACCGTATTTTTCGCTCTATAAGATACACCAGACCATAAGGCGCACCTAATTTTTGGAGGAGGAAAACAAGAAAAAAAATATTCTGAATCTCAGAAGCCAGAACAACAAGAGGGATCGCTGCGCAGCGAAAGCAGTAATCCCTCTTGCTGTTCTGGCTTCTGGGATAGCTGCGCAGTCTGCATTTGCTCCATAAGACGCACACACATTTCCCCTTACTTTTTAGGAGGGAGAAAGTGAGTCTTATAGAGCAAAAAATACGGTATATATATATATATGGGGTGAGCAGAATACATACAGAAGCCTGAGTCACTGATGCCTAGGCTCTGAGGAGATGGACGTGTGGGTCTAGCTTCAAAATAGATTTTTGTCCCAGCAGCCCAACAAAGCAACAAAGCATCTCTCTCTCTCTCTCTCTCTCTCTCTCTCTCTCTCTCTCTCTCTCTCTCTCTCTCTCTCTCTCTCTCTCTCCGTGCCTCGCCCCCAGATATATTTTTTATTCAATCCCTTCTTTTTCTCCTTGGCATTTCAGAAACCAAGGACCGCGACTCAGAAACCACGCTGGTCCCCTCAGAGGTAAGTAATTTCCATGAGAAGCAGGGCCTTCTGGGTGGTGGCTCCAGAGTCCCAGCAAGCGGTCCATATATACCCCGCTCCAGTCTCCCATGTAGTTTCAAAAACAAGAGAAGAGTTCCTGCGCTTCCACTGTCTGTTGGGGGCGGCTCATAAAATCTTAACATTGGAGGGAGGGGACTTATAGGTCACTTACCATCAATGTGTTTTCCCTAAATTTCAACCCAAATCTACCCACCTGTCATTGAAGTTCAGGTGTGGCCCTCCAGATGTGGGTGGACCAGGAGCTCTCACCTACCCCAGTCAGCGGAGTCAAGGGTGGGTGGAGAATGGATAATCTGTTCGTTTTGGTTTCTCAGTTTTCCAAAGTTAGGCCCTGTAGCAGTACCACACCACTTGAAGAAGTTATGGCTTCCACCCAGAGAATTCTGGGAACTGTAGTTCATTAGGGGTGCAGAGAGTTGTTAGGAAACCCACACACTATTCCCCTTCTAGGGCTGCAATTTATTTTATGTATTCTATATCCCACCTTTTCCTCAAAGGAGCTCAAGGGGGCCTACTGACCCAAGGTCTCCCAGTGAGCTTCATAGCCAAGGGGCAGGATTTGAACCCAGGTCCTAGTCTGACCCTGCTTCCACTACCACCCCACTGGCTCTAAACAGGCTTTCCCAGTTGGATGAATGGGTCTTGGCCACAAGTGTCCGCTTGTTAGATTTTTGGCGCTGTTTTAAATATCTTGGTTGTTTTCGTGTTGTTAACGCTTTCTTATTTTCTTATGTGCAAATCTCCTTGAGACGGAGCTTTAGAAGGTGGTGAATAATAATAATAATAATAATAATAATAATAATAATAATAATAATGATGATGATGCAGCCAGAACCCAATCCTCTTCATGAAGACACCCTTCTGACTGTAATAAACAAAAATCTGGCCAGCCTCCCCAGGGTATCCAATCAAGTGACCATTAACGGGTAATCTGCCAGACAGGAGATAAACAGCGCACTCAGATTTTTGTTGTAGACCGCCCTTTCTGTGATGTAGGTATGATGTATCTGGGGGGTGATCTTGTCTTGAGCTACACCCCTTCTGTGATGTATGTATGATGTTTCTGGGGGTGGTCTTGGACTCCAGGGTGGGCAATTTAAAATGTCTATATAAGGGTGGGCACGCCTTTGTTCGGGGTCCTCCTCCTTTCCTGTGTTTGAGGGGAGCACCCTGTTGCAACAGATCAATAAAGATCAGGCTTACTAGCTGCTTTGCTTCTCAGTATTCTCTGGTTGGCCTCTGTTATTTTCTCCGACCGATGGAGAACCTACAAAGGACTCTATCAGGGCTCTTGTGCCCCGCATAAGGGAATAAGGGCAGATTTTTGTTTATTACATGACTCAGGAAATCTGTAGCCTCCACACCAACTAAAATATTCTGAGAGAATGAATTTTTAAAAGGTCAAAAACCCATCCAAGCCCGCCACAAGCATTCAAAACAGCTCCGCTAGCAAAATTCATAGGCTCCAGCTGCCCCTCTCAGCAGGTACAGCCCCTGTTTCCGAGACGCTGGCCTCTAATAAACCCTGCTTCCTCTTTTTGACCACTGAGGGTTCCTTGTCTAAATGGAGAGATACAACTATTCAGAGTTGGCTGCACTCAGCCTGTTATGTACTGAGTTGAATAGGATCAAAAGGCAGCAGTCTGATTGGTCCTAGAACAATAGGATTCAGAATGCAGCAGTCTGATTGGTCCTAGAACAATAGGATTCAGAATGCAGAAGTCTGATTGGTCCTAGAACAATAGGATCCAAAATGGAGCAGTCTGATTGGTCCTAGAACAATAGGATTCAGAATACAGCAGTCTGATTGGTCCTAGAACAATAGGATCCAAAATGGAGCAGTCTGATTGGTCCTAGAACAATAGGATTCAGAATGCAGCAGTCTGATTGGTCCTAGAACAACATGGTCCAGAATGCAGCAGTCTGATTAGTCCACAGGAGCCACCCAATCCAGCTCCAGGTGGAAGTGAATCCGCAACCTGATTGGCCTACAGGTGAATCCCGGAATTAGCCAATCACGTGGGACCCATTGTGTAAATAATGTATATAAAGCAGACATTCTGGGGGTACTTCCATCCTTCCTCACCACTATGAGCTGAATAAAGAGCATGAAATCCAAGTATATTTCACATCCCTTTTCTTTTTTGCTCTCTCTTGCAGGTTGATCCTTTTGCCAGCACCGTTAAGCCCAAGTGCACTTCTGAGCTCCCTGTCGTCATGAGTAAGCCGACAGGTAAGTGCGCCACCTTTCGTGGCCTCACTTGTACAAAGGTGGCTTTTTGTACATGCGAAGGGCTGCAAAAAATACGGGGACATCGCCTGGGGGTGATGGGAGCAAGGATCTTTGGCAGGTAGGCTTCCCTAGTGGTGATGGCAGGCGATAGCCGTGCTCCCTATTTGTGGGTCACCTTGGGCCAGACACTGTCTCTCAGCTTAGCCTACCTCACAGGGTTGTTGTGAGGATTAAAGGAAGAGGGGGAGAGTCATGGATGCCACATTGAACTCCTTAGAGGAAAAGATGGGGCACAAATGCAAATTCGATTCCATTTTGATTTCCCATAATGCCCCACAGCAGGCTCTTTTGGACTGAGGGCCGAATTCCCTGCTAGGCAACCTGGCCAAGGGCCAGATGGGAGAGCCGCATTCGGACCCTGGACTTGAGGGTCCCTGCCTTTGCCCCAGAGAGGTGCAAAGCTGGAGGCATTGTGGGAAATGAAGAGGCTGGCCTGACCTAACTGTGTTCCCTGATTGTTTGTCCCTTCTAGTGGAAAATGCTGCCTCTACGCCTCTGTACTTGTTCCTCATCATGGCTGTAAGCGTGACTGGAATTGTTGGCATCTTGGTCGTTGGAGTCATTCTCCGGTGAGGAAGACCACCTAATTTTTGGGAGTTGGGGGGGGGGATGTTGATTACTGGGAGCGGTGAATTCACGAAACCTTGGTCTTGGAAGATGTTTAGTAGGGCCAGTTCTGGGGTGATTTCTAATACCTGCTTAGTTATTTTACATATTTCTCGTATGGCTGTTGTCCAGAATACTTGGATTTTGGGGCATTCCCACCACATGTGGAGGTAGGTGCCTATGGAGGTGCACCCTCTCCAGCATTTTGGTGAGGTTCCTGGGCGTATTAGCACTAATTTCCTTGGTGTTAGGTACCACTTGTAGGTGAGTTTCAGAATTAGTTCTTTACTTTTCATTGATATGGATTTAAATGGGGGGGGGGGTTAGACCACATTCTGGTCCACTGAGTGGGGTTAATCTTGTAGTCTATGTGAGCCCGGTCTTGGCCGGGGAGGGCGGGGTATAAATAAAAATTATTATTATTATTATTACTATTACTACTACTCCCCCCCCAAAAAACCCCCCAACCAATGTCCTTTCTGTTGGGAATAATTCAGACTGAAGTTCCCAGGTGTCAAAAAAGGTTGTTTATGTCTGCCACAACTACAGCCCGTGTTTTGTTAGCCCCCAAATGGAAAACGAGCGAGGTCCCAACCAAAGAAGAATGGCAACTTAAACTGATGGAATATGCGCCGCTTGCGGACTTGACATATAGAATAAGAGAACAAGAAGAACATAGGTTTAAAGACGATTGGAAAACGTTTATTGAATATATGGGGGGGGGGAATTGTGTAGACTTGAAAACGTTGGCAGCATTAAGATAAATTCAACAGTGTAAATGAGTTTTGATGGATGCCATAATCAGTGGAATACTGAATGGTTTAGTTTATGTAAAAGATTTATGTTATGCAAAAATGAACCATGGAAAGAGAAGAAGGGAAGTCACTGGTATCTTAAGGGTGTGAAGGATCCCTAACCATTAGATCCAATCGTGGCCGACTCTGGGGTTGCAGCGCTCATCTCGCTTTATTGGCCAAGAAAGCTGGCGTACAGCTTCCGGGTCATGTGGCCAGCATGTGGCGAACCAGAGCAGCGCACGGAAATGCCGTTTACCTTCCCGCCAGAGTGCTACCTATTTATCTACTTGCACTTTGACGTGTTTTCGAACTGCTAGGTGGGTAGGAGCAGGGACCGAGCAACGGGAGCTCACCCCGTCACGGGGATTCGAACCCCGACCTTCTGATTGGCAAGTCCTAGGCTCTGTGGTTTAACCCACAGCGCCACCCGCGTCCCTTCTTAAGGGTGTATAAATGCATTTAAAGCCATCCAAGTGGGCGGTCCTCACTGCTTCCCGTGCATGTGATGGTAGAAACGTGATCTCAAAACCTGCCATTTTTTGTTGTTTCAGGTACAAGAAAAAATGGGGGATGTCACCTTGTGGAGAAGAGAAATCCAGCACTGCCCCACCACACTCCCTGACCCTCATGGCTCCTGAGCCTCCTCTGAGTTCATCTCCTCTTCTCTCCCCTCCGGCTTCGCCCTTCAGCGAGAGCTCTGTTGACACCCCGAGCATCCCAGAGAACAGCCCCTACGATGTTTCAAACGCGGACTATTTCCTGATGCCGTAGTAGCCGACAGACGTCGGCTTTAGGGAGGTTATTGGGTGCTGCAATGTCCCCGCATGTGGGCACCGTACGTACCCTGAAGGATGTGGAGATTCAGGAACACAGCCAAGGCGCCTGGGACATCGTTGAGAGTCCCTCGGGTCGTACCAGCATCAAGTAGCGCTGACGTCAAGGCCCACGCTACTGAGATCTAGGAAAGGTGTCTGCTCCTCCGTCCGGAGTCAAGCCGCTCAGAAGATGCTCCACATTCAGGATTTTGTTCGCCGCTCATCAGGAAGAGCTCAGGTGTCCTTGAAACCGAAGATGGTGGTTGCAGATATGCCAAGTCCCTGCCCGGGTTCTGTGATGGGGATGCGCACAGCCGCAAGGTTTCTTCCAGCCCACTGTGGCTGGCAGATAAAACGGCTGGAGGCACCGACAACAAATTGTCCCTACATTTTGAAAGTTCTTTCCAGGAAGTGTCTGTCCTCCTGGATTCATGAAGTCGGGGAGGTCTGCCGTCGGAGGAGCTGTCATCCCCGAAGCGGCAGATGATGGAAGAAGTGGTTTTGGGTACCACTTTGAGCAATCGTTGGCCCTTTTCTACATGCCAAGGAAGGGCATCCAGGCCAGATTCCAGGGCTGGGCCAGGACATTTTGCGACCTGGTTCAAAGGAACGGTGCCTTCTGGCGAGCCAGACTGTTGCTCCATCTAGCTCAGTATTGTCTACACTGGCTGGCAGCAGCTCTCCAGGGTTTCAGACAGGGAGTCTCTCCCAGCCTAGGGAAGCAAAGGACTGGGCCAGGGGGCTTTTGTATGCAAAGCTGAGCCACGGGAGAAGGTGCCGTTTCGTGTCTTCCCTGATTTCACGCCAAGGAACTGATCTGTCTGGCAACTCTTTCCTGGTTGAAGGGGGCAGAAGACAGGTAGTCCTCTGGGGATTTGGTGCTGCTTCCTGCCCCCCAGGAAACTCACCCCCAAGGCAGCCAGCTAACCCTACCTTATGGCTGGGCCGGTGCAGTCTGAGTCCTATGATGTATTGGAAAGAGCGGGTGCAAAACTGCCTTTTAGCTGAGCCAGACTTTCGGTCCCAGAATTGTTCTTCTCACCGCCCTACCATGGGAAAGGCTTCGGACTGAACAACAGGAGCTCCCCCAAGGCCAAGTCCAGCATACTGTTCTGTCAAAGGTCAGCCAACTGTGCCAATGGGGAGCCCCAAACAGGACCTGAGCACAAGAGCAAACTTCCTCCATCACAGAAAGCATGTGTGCGGTCCCTGAGTCATGGGTGCGATGCACAAGGCTGTTCCACTGGTCTTGCGCAGGAAGAAACATGGCAACAGAGATTTGGCTTTTCGAAAGCAAGGGGCTTTGTTACCCACAGTCCTTGCTGTGCATCAAAAGAGGAAAGAGAGGACTCTTTCTGCAATGTAAACAAGTCTCCAACTCGTTGCCTCCAACGGGGAACTTTGCTGCCCTGGGATGTTACGAAACCCAGCGTTACTCTGTCTTTTTTTTCCCCTGCCGCAGAACAACAGAACTGATATTTACTTTTTTTCTTCTAAAGTTCACAGCGTCAGACTATTTTTTTGCTATTAGCTGCTTTCTCTGCTTGCTTGGGTGAAAGGTGTCCCTGTGTCTCAGATGTCGCCCACGTTGGAGACTGTGATGAATCTAGAGGTTATGGGGAGGCAAAGCGCCGGAGGTGATTCTGGCCAAGGAAACCTCTGCCAAAGAGCCGTTGAGATTCGTTCATGTTCGTTTCCCCAACATCCCACCCCCCCCCCCCGGCAGATTTTTCGGCCTGAGGAGAGAGGGAATGGTTTGCAAAACAGCAATCTTACCCCCTTCCCGCCCAGGAAAAAAAGAAAAGATATCCAGGTAGCCCCACAAGTTTAAATTTATTGCTGCCTGGACACATTTTCCTTATATATTTCCGCAAACGAAAGGGACTAGCAACTTTGGGTTTTTTGCTTAAATTAAAGCTGCCAATTTAGGAGAGGGCCTAATGGAGCTTAAGAGGTTGTTTTGAGTATGCCTGGCATAACTTCTTCTTTCGCTTCTCTTTTTGTTGTACCCTGGGCAGATGGCATTGTGGCTTCTTAACTCTCCCACCCCACCCTGAAAGTATGTTTTGCAATAAGGAGCAATCCCTCCCTTTCTTTTCTGCCTGCTCCCTGCTGCTCACAAACAGTGCCTTGCTTGTTTCCCGAACCCAAACCTTCCCTGGGCGAACAGCCTAGAAATTACTGCTCTTTAAGCAATCAGCGTGACGTTCAGGTACCAGCTCAGCAAAGTGTCTGGTCTGATGCCACCAAGGTAAACAGATTTCTCATAACCCTGTGCCTAGCAAAAAACTTCAAAGGTCAGTGCCAGCCCTAGGAAACTGCTGCCCTCAGCAAGTTTGACGCTACTCATTTTGGACTCTGTCTGAATCAAGGTTTTCTTTCCACATAAATGCACTACATGCGTTAAATCTGCAGGGCAAAGCTAGGACGATGGCAGGGCTGCCAATTTGTTCCTGTCTTAACCACTGCTGTGCGTAGCTTGTGTACATTTGTGTAGACACATTGCAGTATTGTACCACCTGAGCTTCAGGGCCTTTGGACCCCACACTTGTTTACAAATTCTCTCTACTTCTGGTGCATGAGGAGCTGTATCCAGTATATGAAAATAGCAAGCTCCTTCTCTTAAGTGTGGGTCTGCAAATAGGCACTCAGAAGTGCAAAGCATTAGCAAGCTTGCAGGAGCCCCAGGGTTTGTAGAAATCTGAAAATTATTTGGAGGGACTGATCCCAAGGGGGTGAAATCCCCAAATACAAGGGCTTGGTATATTCAATAGGCATGGCATGCTGACTGTTGAGAGGGTCAGGTGGAGGGGGGAGAAACATGGTGAAGGAACATAATGGAGTATTTGTAAAAGGGCATGGCCGGCACACACTGAATACGAGCCCATTCCACCTTGCAACATTGCTTTTGCATGGCCCTTCCATTTGCATCATCTGCCCATTTTAGGCATCTGCTGATGTTAAGTTTTAATCCGAAAAAGCTTGTGCCACCATAAAACTGTTTATACTTTTAAAGGGCTGCAAAAGTCTCAATTTTGAAGGTTAATTTTATTCCCGTCTGCTGCTTTGGTAGCCCCTCAGGCCGCGAAGACTTTTATAAATGTGTTAAGTGGATTCCATGAATAAAATTAACAGGCTAGCATAACAGCCTCCCAGGCGAAAATGAAAGACATTTTTTAAAGGCTTAGCTTATTGATTTTCAGAACGAGTGGCTTTTTGAGACACTCCAGGAATATTTGAGCTGCACCCTTGCCGTTGCATGTTGATTTCTTGATGCCTCGCTCTCTGCACAGAAGTGGTACGGTCACCCTTCTAAATCAGGACTCTGCCAATTCATCCTGCCACCGCAGGAAGAGAGCGAGGCCACAGTGCAGAAGGGGTGTTTGGTGACGATAACGCTTGCAGTCTAGGAGCGTTTCCGGGTAGTCTAAGAAACCAAAAACTCTCTGCAGTTTTGAAACCAGCGGTGAAAATCAGAGCCATTTTGAAGTCGGTGGTTAAAACCAGGGACCATTCGAATGGCTCACTCGGCCATCAAACTGGTGTCCAGAATTGTATCCAAACATGGGGGGTTGCTCTTTGGTTTCTGGAACCGTTGTGCCAAATGTGGTTACGATATCTTGGGTGGTGTCTCGTAAAGAAGCCACATTCCAAAATTATAACGGTAAAGGTAAAGGGACCCCTGTCCATTAGGTCCGGTCGTGGCCGACTCGGAGGTTGTGGCGCTCATCTCGCTTTATTGGCCGAGGGAGCCGGCGTACAGCTTCTGGGTCACGTGGCCAGCATGACTAAGCCGCTTCTGGCGAACCAGAACAGTGCACGGAAACTCCGTTTACCTTCCCGCCAGAGTGGTACCTATTTATCTACTTGCACTTTGACGTGCTTTCGAACTGCTAGCGGACTAATAATTGCATGCCCTGGTAAAATAAGGCCTTTTCAAATGTGTGCATTGTTTGGGGCCCAGCTCTCCTCCTGTCTCTCTCTCTCTTCCTGGCGTAGCTGGCTGTGCTGGCCCGTGAGAAAGAAAGAGAGGAAGAGAAGAGTTGAGCAATCTTGAGGGAAGAGGGGGGCCTGCAGCAGGTTCGCAGCGCAGGAGAAGGACGGCTGGTGGTGAAACCCCCGGTCCAGGCAGCTGCTTCCCTCCACCTTCCAGTTCTCCTTTTCGGTCCCTCCTCACCGATAAACAGCTCCAGAGGAAGTTTGTGCCCCGCTTAGGGACAGAGGAAGTGAAATCCCATGGGGCGTTTGAATGCCCCCTTTTCTGCTCTCCGGGCCAACTGCCTTGTCTCCTCATATTACACCTGCCCCATAAATTTGCAGACCCTCCAAGTGTTCCTGTTTTCCAGGGACGTCCCTGATTTGGAGAAGCTATCCCAGCTTCTGACTTGATCCCGGAATGTCCTGCTTTTCCTTAGGACGTCCCTATTTCCTCTGGAGAAATGTTGGAGGAAAGGGAGTTATCCGACCCCCGAGCCATCTGAAGGGAATCCTGTATAGGGAAGTTTCAATGTAAGATTGCATCATTATGTATTGCTAAAACATATTACTTGTATCATACCCTCCGAAGACCCAGTTTTTTATATTAAAAAAATATGTATTTTGTCTAAAGCTTAAAAGTTTTGCAAATGTTTTATGACTGATTTTGTGATAGAAAACCAATAAAAACTGAATTAAAAAACAAAGCAAACACCTTTGCATTTTTGTTTAGACCTGTGTTTTCATCTGTTTCAAGTGTATAGTTGGTTTAATTTTTTTTTAATGTTCTTAATAGCTGCTTGCATTGATAATTGCTCTATTATTTGTGTAAACAGCTATGAGGTTTGTTTTCCCCCTGTGAGAACAGGATGCTGGACTTGAATAAACCGTTGGCCTGATCCTGCAACCTCTTCTTGTATTATTATGATCCATAAGCATGAGCACTGGCTTGCACCCGACGGCACTTGATGTCGCCGCCAGATAGGGAAGGGCCTCAGTCCTCGGTTTAAAAGCTTTGCGGGGGCCAGAGAGTGCCTCCACCCCATGAGCTGGTACATAAGATTATTTTGGTACATAAGATTCTTTTCTTTTTTTTTGTTAAATATTTTTTATTAATTTTCAATCACAAAAATCCAATATGCGCCATATTATCTTAACACCAAATAGCAGTGCTAATTCAAATACAAATCAATTACATAGCCAATTACAGTGGTGCCTTTGGATTAGAAACCCTTTTTTTGGGGGGGGGATTACGAACAATTTTTTTTTTTGGGAGGCCCCATTGGCGAAAGCACATCTTGGGTTACAACCTGTTTGGTGTACAAATGGACCTCCAGAACGGATTATGGTTGTAAACCAAGGTAAAGGGACCCCTGACCGTTAGGTCCAGTCGTGGCTGACTCTGGGGTTGCAGTGCTCATCTCGCTTTATTGGCCGAGGGAGCCGACATACAGCTTCCGGGTCATGTGGCCAACATGACTAAGCCGCTTCTGGCAAACCAGAACAGCGCACGGAAACGCCGTTTACCTTCCCGCAGGAGCGGTACCTATTTATCTACTTGCGCTTTGACGTGCTTTCTAACTGCTAGGTTGACAGTAGCAGGGACTGAGCAACAGGTGCTCACCCCGCCACGGGGATTCAAACCGCCGACCTTCTGATCGGCAAGTCCTAAGCTCTGTGGTTTAACCCACAGCACCACCTGCGTCCCAAGGTACCACTGTAGAAATTTTGTGTGGCTTCCCACGTGCTGTACTTCAGGGTCCGATTCCCTTTAATTCTGCCTCCAGACCGTTGCTGAAACCAAATACAATCCATTCTGGATAAAATCCCTTATACCACAGCTACAAAAATTAACTTCAGTTCGCATTAACACATATCATAATCTGTAAATTCGCTGTACTTTAGCTGTGCCCCCTTCCTTTGAGGTTTTTTTCATACAATCAAGGGGTGTGGGTGCATACTTTTAAGATGTATTTTAAGAAAGAAAGAAAGAAAGAAAGAAAGAAAGAAAGAAAGAAAGAAAGAAAAGTTTGACAAACAACACCCAAGGCAGGTTTGCACCTCTAAAATCTCGTATTCTCCCTGAGTTTTCGTCCAGGTGCAACTTCCAGGCAAAAGACATAGGGGATCCCTCTCTGAAATCTGGTACCACCTGGCTGTGGTTTTCCTGTGACAGAACCACCCTCTGAGGCAGGGAAAGCCCCAGAGCCCTCGTTCTCAACCTGGCTGACTCAACTTTCGAGTTGAGCGAGATAAGCAGGGACTTTTTTCAGCCTCTCTGTATCTGCCTCTCTGCGAAGCTACACGGCCGGCCATCTATTAATAGGTGGAACAACCCGAAGCACCGTCGCAGGTGCGTAAATTCTTCCTACTGATTTCGACGCTGGCCCACTCTTCTGCAAGCGAGGGAGCGGAAATGTCAAACCGCGGAACCCACCACCAAAAGCGGAATGGAAAAGCAGCAGTGGAGAATGAAATAGGTGGAAAAAAACAATCTCTGCAGGAGAGGAAACCAGAGGCGATGTTGATATCGGTCCAGGACCAGCCTTGATGACGGTTGGTCCAAAATATGAAGAGGGCCTCATTGGCTGATCTGTTTCTGGTGCGGCCGCCCCGGTTTGCTCGCATAATTCAAAACTCACGCGGCGGAAAGTTAAGTCATGTCCGCAGCAGACATTCAAAGCTTGTGGCCTCCCGCAAAGAATTGGGGAGCTGCTTTATACTGAGTCAGACCTACTGGTATTTCTGCACACTGACTGGCAGAGGCTGTCCAGAGTTTCAGACAGAGGGTTTCTCACAGCCCTTACCTGGGGCCTTTACATGCATAGGTAAAAGGGTGGCGCTGTGGGTTAAAAGACAGAGCCTAGGGCCTGCTGATCAGAAGGTCGGCGGTTCGAATCCCCGTGAAGGGGTGAGCTCTTGTTGTTCGGTCCCTGCTCCTGCCAACCTAGCAGTTTGAAAGCATGCCAGTGCAAGTAGATAAATAGGTACCGTTCCGGCGGGAAGGTAAACGGCGTTTCCGTGCGCTGCTCTCGTTCACCAGAGGCAGCTTAGTCATGCTGGCCACATGACCCGGAAGCTGCACGCCGCCTCCCTCGGCCAATAAAGCGAGATGAGTGCCACAACCCCAGAGTTGTCCACGACTGGACCTAATGGTCAGGGGTCCCTTTACCTTTACCTTACTGTACATAAGAAGAGAGCCCCACTGATTCAGGCCAATGGCCTGTCTAGTCCAACATCCTGTTCTCACAGTGGCTCAGTGGGAAACCCGAAAGGTAGACCATGAGACTCTTAATGTCAGGGTCACGGGTTCAAATACCACACTGGGCACATCTCGCTTTATTGGCTGAGGGAGCCGGCGTACAGCTTCCGGGTCATGTGGCCAGCATGACTAAGCCGCTTCTGGTGAACCAGAGCAGCGCACGGAAACACCGTTTACGTTCCCGCAGGAGCAGTACCTATTTATCTACTTGCACTTTGATGTGCTTTCAAACTGCTAGGTTGGCAGGCGCTGGGACCGAGCAACGGGAGTGCACCCCGCTGCGGGGATCCGAACCGCCGACCTTTCGATCGGCAAGTCCTAGGCGCTGAGGCTTTTACCCACAGCGCCACTCGCGTCCCAGAGACTACCTTACACTGAGTTTAAAACCAAAATCGCATTTGGATAGAAGCTGTTTCTCCAGGAAAGCAGGGCAAGAGGCACGAGCGGTATGCTTTGCGGGCATGCTGTGGCCGAATCGTTCCCACCCTCAGACCGTTGCAGCAATTTTTTTATTTGTTTTTTTAAAAAGAGGGTTTGTTTCGTTGCCTGTTCCGTTCCGAAACCAGCCTTCGAAAATGTGCACTCATCCTTCCTATCTCGGGCCCCATGCGTCTGCCAACTTCTCCTAAACCAGGCTGTGTGTTGCAAGAGGGCTGCTTCCCCAAAAGTGCATTGGGAAGAGAGAACTGGATCTCTGGTTTTTTGACGTTTCTTAAAGACACACGCAAAACCGGGGCAAGGGAGGTGGAGGCGCTGGGCTGGTGGTTCCGTGCCCAAATGTTGCTTTGAAGAAGAAGAAGAAGAAGAAGAAGAAGAAGAAGAAGAAGAAGAAGAAGAAGAAGAAGAAGAAGAAGAAGAAGAAGAAGACACGTTCAAGCATTTGTGAACCAACGAAGGGGAAACAAACGCATGCAAATTTCGGAGACTTGAGTGGAACCAAAAAAAGACAGAAGCCGATCTGCCCACAGTGTTTGCAGGAGGAAGTCTGTGTTGATGGGGTGGAGCTGGCAAGTTCTCTGGCTCTGGGGGTGCAAGATTTTTTGTTTTCTTTTGTTTTTGGAGACCATTCTTGGGGCAAGTTTAGATTTCCATGCTCAGAACTTGAAATATACTCGGAGTCGAGTGTGGATTTCATGCTCTTCATTCAGCTCATGGTAGTGAGGAATGGAGTTCCCCCAAAATATCTGCTTTATATACATTATTTACACAATAGGCTGCACGTGATTGGCTAATTCTGGGATTCTCCTGTACGCCAATCAGGTTACGGATTCACTTTCACCTGGAGCTGGATTGGGTGGCTCCTGTGGACCAATCATACTGCTGCATTGTTCTAGGTCCAATCAGACTGCTGCATTCTGGACCCTATTGTTCTAGGACCAATCAGACTGCTGCATTCTGGACCCTATTGTTCTAGGACCAATCAGACTGCTGCATTCTGGACCCTATTGTTCTAGGACCAATCAGACTGCTGCATTCTGGACCCTATTGTTCTAGGACCAATCAGACTGCTGCATTCTGGACCCTATTGTTCTAGGACCAATCAGACTGCTGCATTCTGGACCCTATTGTTCTAGGACCAATCAGACTGCTGCCTTTTGGATCCTATTCAACTCAGCACATAACAGAACTGTAAAAGAAATCAGACTGAATGGACAAAGGTCCTGGAGCTTTGCAGCCCTTTTATATAGATATATTTTTAAGAAATAATCATGCCAAGAATTGAACCTGGGACTTCCAGCAAGTGCCTTACCACTGAGCTCTAGCCTTACACTTTGAAATAAGATCCTAGTCCTCATGGTTCTCTGAGTACACACAACGGAACACAAGAAGAAACTTATATCCCAAGTTGAACCATCAGTCCATCTGGTTCAATGTCAGCAGTCTGGGCCCATGTACTCCAACATCCCGTTCTCACAGTGGCCAACCGGCTACAAGCAGGACCCGAGTGCGGTTTCCGGTGACTGGTATTCGGAAACATTACTGCCTCTGAATGTGGAAGCAGAGCACAGACATTGTAGCTGGCAGCCATCCCTAGCCGCCTCCTCACAATGAACTGATCTAATTCTCTTTTAAAACCATCCAGGTTTGTGGCCATCCCTGTCTCCTGTGGGAAGGAGTTCCACAGTTTAACTCTGCGCTGTGTGAAGAAGTCATTTCTCCCAGCTGTCCTGAAATGCTGTCTAGTGCAGCGGTCCCCAGCTTTCTGGTGTCATGGGGCACATTTGGAAACCAGGAGGGCTGTTGTGGACACCAAAACAGAGAGAGACATTTCACAGGATAAAACAGGCAAAGTACCTACAATTCTCAGAGTGGTTTAACAAACAGCACCAACTCTGGGAATTGTAGTTCCGGGAGGGGAAATGGAGGTCTCCTAACAACTCCCAGCACCCTTAACACACTACAGCTCCCAGAATTCTCTGGGAGAAGCCATGGAAACTTAAAGTGGGATCGTAGCACTTTAAATGCATAGTACAGATGGAGGTCTTGGATAACATTAAAGCTCACTCAGGTCTTGAGTTGAGAAGGCCCTATCTGCACTGCATGTTAAAGAAGCTCACATAGTCCCACTTTAAACAGCCAGGGCTTCCCTCCAATAATCCTGGGAACTGTAGCTTGTCTCCTAACCATTCTCAGCACCCTCAACTGCAGTTCCCACGATTCTCCAGGGGAAGCCATGACAGGTTAAAGTAGCATGGTGCTGCTTTAAATGAATAATGCAGAAAATGCAAATGATGTCCCCTAGTGGTAAACATGCTTTTGAATTATGGTCTGGAGGAGACTCTTGAGAGTCCCATGGACTGCAAGAAGATCAAACCTCTCCATTCTGAAGGAAATCAGCCCTGAGTGCTCACTGGAAGGACAGATCCTGAATCTGAGGCTCCAATACTTTGGCCACCTCATGAGAAGAGAAGACTCCCTGGAAAAGACCCTGATGTTGGGAAAGATGGAGGGCAGAAGGAGAAGGGGACGACAGAGGACGAGATGGTTGGATAGTGTCTTCAAAGCTACAAACATGAGTCTGACCAAACTGCGGGAGGCAGTGGAAGACAGAAGTGGCTGGCGTGCTCTGGTCCATGGGGTCACGAAGAGTCGGACACGACTAAACGACTAAACAACAACAACAACAACAGTGGTAAACATCCAAGTTCTTTTAAAAAGACATCACCCTGCCGACAAAGTTCCGTATAGTTCAAGCTATGGCTTTCCCAGTAGTGATGTATGGAAGTGAGAGCTGGACCATAAAGAAGGCTGATCGCCGAAGAATTGATGCTTTTGAATTCTGGTGCTGGAGGAGACTCTTGAGAGTCCCATGGACTGCAAGAAGATCAAACCTCTCCATCCTTAAGGAAATCAGCCCTGAGTGCTCACTGGAAGGACAGATCCTGAAGCTGAGGCTCCAATTCTCTGGTCACGTCATGAGAAGAGAAGACTCCCTGGAAAAGACCCTGATGTTGGGAAAGATGGAGGGCACAAGGAGAAGGGGACGACAGAGGACGAGATGGTTGGACAGTGTTCTCGAAGCTATGAACATGAGTTTGACCAAACTGTGGGAGGCAGTGGAAGACAGGAGTGCCTGGCGTGCTCTGGTCCAGGGGGTCACGAAGAGTCGGACATAACTAAACAACTAAACAACAACAACAAAAGGCAAGAGAAAATTGTGAAGCTGCCGAAAGCTTGCTTTGAGAGAGCCTAAGGAGGAAGGGAAGGATGGCAGGATGCCCAGAATGTGATTTTGAATTGCTTGGACTATTAATCAAATGAAATGAAATGGGATTTGGTTTTAAAACAAGGGAACTTGCCCATCATCCCCCAGTGTCCTTTTGCTTTCTTTGGCTGAAAGGGATGAGCAAGTCTATCCCCCAGGGCAGAAGTGGAAAAGCTTTTTGGGGATTGAGGGCCACTTTCCCTTCTGGGCAACTTTCCGGGGGCCACATGTGCGTAAACGTTGCCCTTGTGTCAGTTTTGCATTTTCTGGCACAGAAAGTATTGATTTAAAGTGTAGGTATCTTTCCTATTCTACCCGATTCAAGAGGCTTCTCAAAGCTTCTCCGTGTGACACAAGCAGGTTTCTAGCTAACCAGCAAGCTTCTGTTCCGTCTAGAAGCAGGCAGGAGTTTCCTGGTGTTTGGGTTATTCCTTCAGAGAAGCTGAGCTGTTGGTTTAAACTGGTTCTGTTAACTCTTTTCACTCAAGGTTATTCTGGCTATAAATAATAATGAGGCAAGAAGGAGGCTGATTCTAGATTCAGGTAGGTAGCCTTGTTGGTCTGACACCATCAAAATAAATAAATAAAAAATTCCAGTAGCATCTTAGAGACCAACTAAATTTGTTCTGGGTATAAGCTTTTGTGAAGTGTGCATGCACACGAAAGCTTATACCCAGAACAAACTTAGTTGGTCTCTAAGGTGCTACTGGACAATTTTTTAATTTAGAAGGGGCCTGAGTTTCACTTTCTGTCTCCCTTTCCTTCTGGTGTGGTGTTCTGTATATAGTATATAGTATGCAGGCTCATCACAGCTATCTGCCAATCACCCATTCCCACCACCCTTCTGAGTAATACCCCTCCCCACCTTCTCACTATATAGAAGGTCTGGAAACTTCTGCTTCAGTGTATCTGAAGAAGTGTGCATGCACACGAAAGCTCATACCAAGAACTAACTTAGTTGGTCTTTAAGGTGCTACTGGAAGGATTTTTTTTTATTTTGTTTTGACTATGGCAGACCAACACGGCTACCTATCCGTAACTGTATATAGTATGCTTAGTGTTAATGTTTTTAGTCTTATTGTAAGTTAAGTCTGCTGTGATATAGAAAAATAGGGGTGGTTGGCTTTTGCTGCCCATCTCCCCAAGGGACTGAGTCCCCTAAGTCCATGATCGGTCAGAGATGGATGGAGGTAGGATGTGAGCCAAAATGGCTTCACGGCTGTTTTCCTGTGCTGCTTCAGACATGTGGTTCATATATTTATGTACGTGTTTGCTTGGTACATTTATGAACGTTTATTATTATTATATATAAGAGCTTAATTTTGTTTTATTTCAGAAGCAAGAGGCACGGTCAGAATTCAAGGGCACATTCCAGGCAGGCAAAAAACATGAGGAGGGAGCAAATCAGAGAGGCCATAGAGGGTATGAACTGGGGAGTGGGGGGGGGTGGCCTGTGGAGAATCCCTTGAGTAAGACAGAGAGACCTCAAACGTACTCGGCCCCAGGGCCTGAGGTTCCCCATTTTTGATGTAAACAGGAAGCTGCCTCAGAATGAGTCAGGACACTGGTCATCCAGAGCAGTACTGTTTGTTTTGACTGGCAACCCTGGAGGCTGGTATATTGGGGCAATGAAAGCACTGCCCCACCAGCCTCAGCTGCCCGCCTCCCTGCCTTCTTGTTTACAACCAGTCCAAGCCCCAACCTGCCAGCTTCTTCCTTCTCAATATCAAGAGGATGGGAAGAAAGCTAGCCCATCATCAGTTGGGCTCCACTTGCCCTTGCCTCTGGCGCCACCTGCTGTTGAGCTCCCTGCCCTCTGCCCTATCAGTCTCTTCTCCCCTTTATTAATAGTCTTACATTACATTACATAAATATATGATGCATCTCATAAAGTAAATTGAAGTTTCAATCATATACACACACAAAAAGAAAAGAAAAATCATCTACTTTATCTTTTCTTACCTATATATAAACCTTGACCTTCTCCTGTGCAGTGGTACTTCGGGTTACTTACGCTTCAGGTTACATTCGCTTCAGGTTACAGACTCCGCTAACGCAGAAATATTACCTCGGGTTAAGAACTTTGCTTCAGGATAAGAACAGAAATCGTGCAGCGGCGGCGCAGCAGCAGCAGGAGGCCCCATTAGCTAAAGTGGTGCTTCAAGTTAAGAATGGACCTCCAGAACAAATTAAGTTCTTAACCCGAGGTACCACTGTATTTATGTTACCTTTTATGTGATTGTTAACCAAAATTCTTATCAAAAATTCTTAACAAAAAATATCCTAAGGACTTTGGACTTCCTGTCAATTCCTGTTGTATAATTTTATTTATTACTCTCTTCTTCATATATTCTCCAATACATTCTTACAACAATTTGTACCATTGATCTTATTTCTCATATGTTTCTTTATCCAAGGTCAATCAAGTGCTGTCATAGACAATAAACCACCGGCATATTTTTGCAGATATCTCTTATATTTGTCCCATTTTTTTTCTTCCAAATTCTTGTCTTGAATTACCCCGTAAACTGTTGGTCAATTGCGCCATTTCCGCATATTCTTGTAGCTTATTCTGCCACCCCATTCAAGTCAGAACATTTTCCCCTTATCAATTTTTTGCTACTAGTGTTCAGGCGTATAAAAATATTTCTCTTAAGTTTTTCGGGATATCTTTACCAACAATACTTAGCAGAAACGCTTCTGGTTTTTTTAAAAAAATGTCACTCCAAATATTTTTTTCAGCTCTTCGTATACCAGGCCCCAAAATTCTCTTTATTTTTCTACACGTCCACCACATGTGGTACAGGTCTCCATTGCTTTCCCCACACCTCCAGCAATTGCTCGCAATATTTTTATAAATCTTGGAGAGCCTTGACTGTGTGATAAGAATTTTAAGGTCTTAGATATGTAATAAATGTTCATAAATGTACCAAGCAAAGACGTACATAAATATATAAACCACATGTCTGAAAACCCCACAGAAAAAAATGTCCTGAACAAATTGACTTCAATTATTTCTCTGCAAGGTCAAAGTGGGAAACCTTCCCATGGTCTTTTTCCTTCACAAATCCTGTCTTAAGGGCACGTTTAAGATATGAATAGGGTGTGAGCCTGTGACCTGGCCCAGGAACTAAGTATTTATCATTACAAAAGACTGGCCAGGCTCCCCGGGCAATCCAATCAAGTGACCATTAAATAGGTAATCTGTCAGATGAGATAAACAAGTCACTCATATTTCTGCTGTAGACCGCCTTTTTTGTGATGTAGGTATGATGTATCTGGGGTGGTGGTCTTAGGTTACACCCCTTCTGTGATGTAGGTATGATGTATGGAGTGGTGGTCTTGAGCTCCAGGGCAGGGAATTTAAAATTTCAAAAGTCTTTATAAGGCCTTGTGCGCCCTTGTTCAGGGTTCCTCCTCCCTCCTGTGTGTGGTGAGTGAGGACCCTTTTGCAACAGATCAATAAAGATCAGGCTTACTAGCTGCTTTGCTTCTCAATATTCTCTGGTTGGCCTCTGTTATTTTCTCCTACCAATAGGGAACCTACGTAAGGACTCCATATGGGCTCTTGGATACCCCATAAGGGGGAAAAGGGCAGATTTTTGTTTACAACAACTGCCCTACCAGTCTCAATGGACAGGCTGTGGCTGCCTGCCGAGTCCTGAGCAGGGAGAGGTCTTGGCCAGCCCAGCCCAGCCCCCCAAGATCCCCTTACCCAAAAATGGATAGTCTCCCTGCTGAATCTACGAGCTTCTCCACAGCTCAATGCATGCAAACTGAACCGACAAATTGACACAGGAATGTCAGGCTGTGTAAATCGGGCCAGGACCCAAAGAGCTGCATGCTTAGCTCCACCAACACCCGAAGGGTGCTTTGGGGACTCCAGTTCTTGAACCCGCAGCAATGCATGCTGTGTTGCTGAATCGCTGTGGAAACGGTGTGGCAGGGGTGCTCATGTGATAGGATTTTTATGGTCTTAGTTATACGGTAATGTTCATAAGTGTACCAACCAAGCACATACATAGATCAGCCCAGGAAGGCCAACCTGGAACCATTTTGATTCCTAAACTGAGCAAATGTTTTCTCTGCAAAGTTAAAGTGGAAAAGCCTCCCCATTGTCTTTTCCTTCACAAATCCTGTCTTAAGGGTATGTCTGTGTTTGAATAGGGTGTGAGCCTGTGACATGGCCCAGGAACTAAGTATTTATCATTACAAAAGACTGGCCAGGCTCCCCAGGCAATCCAATCAAGTAACCTGCCAGACAGGAGATAAACAAGGACAGGAGAAAAACAGCATTTAAATTTCTGTTTAGACGGCCTTTTTTTGTGATGTAGGTGTGATGTTTCTGGGGGTGGTCTTGATGTAAGGTAAAGATAAAGGGACCCCGGACCATTAGGTCCAGTCGTGACCGACTCTGGGGTTGCGGCGCTCATCTCTTGATCTACAGGGTGGCAATTTCAAAAGTCTTTATAAGGCCTTGCATGCCATTTTCCTGGGTCCCTCCTCTCTCCTGCGTGTGGTGAGTGAGGACCCTGTTGCAACAGATAAATACAGATCAAGCTTACTAGCTGCTTTGCTTCTCAATATTCTCTGGTTGGCCTCTGTTATTCTCTCCTACCAATAGGGAACCTATGTAAGGACTCTATATGGGCTTTGGATACCCCATAAGGGAAAAGGGCAATTTTTGTTTACAACACTCATAAAGCTGTTCTGCACCAGGGGAAAATGGTTAGGAGCAGAACCTCCAAGGTAAGGAGCATTCTATCTTTTTTTAAGGGCAACTGACAAAGGAGGACCCACTCTTTCTCAGTCCCTGAAAACACACACAAACAATTCCATGGGATGTTTCACAAAGTAGTTTGCTGAGTCCCATCCTTGATTTTCAGAAATCTGCAATTAACTCAGGGTGGAAAACGACTATCCTGTAAGTCAGACGCAGACCTGGTTCCTCTCTTCCTTGGGACACCTCCTTCTTGTCCCTCCTTTCCACTCCTCCTGCAATGAAGATTGGCTAGGGGGAAGAATTCTATGGAGGCTTTTCTAAAAGCCAAATTGTGGGATGGGCGGAGGGGGCTCCTATTTCAGCCTCTGAACTGCAATACACAGTTTAGCCATGTGGCGGCAGCGTTGCCCCAGTTTCAAGGCACTAGGAGTGAAGTTTTCCAGTTTGAAAGATGATCAAGCTACGGTATTCTCAAAATAAAAAAAATTCCTTCCAGTAGCACCTTAGAGACCAACTAAGTTTGTTACTGGTATGAGCTTCCGTGTGCATGCACACTTCTTCAGATACCAATAACAAACTTAGTTGGTCTCTAAGGTGCTACTGGAACGAATTTTTTTATTTTGAATTGACTACGGCAGACCAACACAGCTACCTACCTGTAACTAAAGCTATTCTCAATGACAAATACTAGTGTGAATGCAGCGACCCAAATGTGCACCTTATTTTGGTATGTTTTAATTTTAATTTAACCGTATCTTTTTTGCTGTTTCTGATATGTTCTTGAATTATGTGTTTTTGATCAAGATAAACATGTGTGTGTGTGTGTGTGTGTGTATGAGCAAAATAAGGACAGACTTTACTCATGTGCTCAAGACATCAATTCTATAAAACATATTTTGCTGCACTGTGCTAAATACAAGCAAGCCAGGGCTGAACTGATATTACCCTTGCTGGTACCTTTCCCATGAAAATCAGAGGCTCACTATGTCAGGTTCCTATTGGAAGACCGGACAAACACTAGAACATTAACAGTGGTGAAGTTTTTATCGTGGTTGCAAGAACCAACGATCCCTATCTTTAAGTCAGAAAAAAATGCTTGTTTAACCTGGAGGTAGGCTGTCTGAATTGTGCATTGCTTTGTAACAATTTGTTGGGTCTCTGGACCGTAATAAAGATTGATGATGAACAAAATATAAAATAAGTAGGTGTATGAACAGCAGAGGAGCCTTGCTGGATCAGACCAGAGGTAGAATGCTCCTGCAGATTGAGGTTCCATTCCTATCACAGCTATTAACGTAAGGGAAGCTGAGGTGGGCCTAACCAAAAGCGCCATCTAGTCCCAGAATCCCACTTCCCACAGCGACTGAAGCCCACAGGGCCTAAGAGGTGCAGCCCTCTCTTGCCTGTTGCTTCCCCCGAATGTTACTCAGAGGTCTGATGCCCCTGTCCATGCAGATTCTACTTAACATAAGGTTACCAGATTTTTTTCAATGAATCCGGGGACACTTTTCAACTTCAATGGATTTTGAATGGGGACTGATTTGTAAATCCGGGGACTGTCCCTGGGAAATGGGGACGTCTGGTAACCTTAGTCCAACCACATCAGGAAAGCCACTGTTTCCCCCAGCCCTGTGGCAGAATGAATTTATTTATACATAAATTACAGTGCAGAAGGAAAGGAGGGAGGGCCGATCCACAAGAAACAGAGGGTGCTGAACCCAGAGATCTTGCGGGGAGGGAGTCCATGAGCAGAGAGGGGTAGAATGTGGGGACGATCCGCTGCTGATCCGTGGCTGTTTCACGAGCGTAAAGGTATACCTTCCCCAGTCCAGCGTTTCTCCAGTCAGATCCCAGATCTGATTCCAGGTGTGTGTACATGGGGTTGGGGGGGGGCAGAGGGGGCTAGTGGGTCTTGCTCGGTGTAGCGACCGGGTAGCGCAGCATCATATGCTCAGCCACTTTGAAAGGCAGCTTCTCGCTGGAGTAGTAGCACACCACCTCGGGGACGCTGTCAAAGAGGCCGCCGGACTGGTCGAGAGTGTACTTGTGATCCTTGGTCTGGGCCACGATGATGTGGACGCATCCTTGGCTGGTCCTGGACGTGGAGGGGGACAAAATTGGGTGTGCGTGAACGGGATGCTTGCATTCCCCGCTCCCCTCTCCATCCTTCCTGCTGGGTGCAAAGGCACCTGTGGCTTAGTCCCCCTCCAAGTTGAAACTCCCAGCCCACTTGATTTATTCACATTATTTGTGCTTTAAAAGGAAACATGCCGATTGTCGGAAAGACTGAAAATGAGAGTCATACCTTGGTTCTCAAACATAATCCGTTCCGGAAGTCTGTTTGACTTCTGAAACGTTCGCAAACCAAGGCACGGCTTCTGATTGGCTGCAGGAGCTTCCTGCACTCTAACAGAAGCCACGTCAGACGTTTGTCTTCCAAAAAACATTCATAAACCGGAACACTTACTTCCGGGATTTTTGGCGTTTGGGAGCCAAAACGTACAAGTACCAAGGTGTTCGAGAACCAAGGTACGACTGTACAGTGGTACCTCGGGTTAAGTACTTAATTCGTTCCAGAGGTCCGTTCTTAACCTGAAACTGTTCTTAACCTGAAGCACCACTTTAGCTTATGGGGCCTCCCACTGCTGCTATACAATTTCTGTTCTCATCCTGAAGCAAAGTTCTTAACCTGAAGCACTATTTCTGGGTTAGCGGAGTCTGTAACCTGAAGCGTATGTAACCTGAAGTGTATGTAACCTGAGGTACCACTGTATATGTAAGCTGAGTCCCATCAATGGAAGAGGCGAGATATATATACCGTATTTATGCAAATCTAATGCGTCAACAAATCTAATGCGCACCTCAGTTTTTAAAACCCTGAGACCCCAAAAAATTATTCACTACGTCAGCGGTGCTTTTCAAGCTTGTAATCGAATATAACGCGCACCTGAATATTCACAATGTAATTTAACCAAAAAAGGTGCACATTACATTTGAATAAATATGGTGTGTGTGTGTGTGTGTGTATTCCTCTCCTGCACCTGGGATTTGATGTCACCCTGCCTCGTGTGGATGGTTGTGTAGGTCGTTTGGGAATACAGTGGTGCCCCGCAAGACAAACGTCTTGCAAGACGGAAAACCCGCTAGACAAAAGGGTTTTCCGTTTTGGAGGCGCTTCACAAAACGAATTTCCCTATGGGGTTGCTTCGCAAGATGAAAAAATCTTGCAAGTCCCCGCACTTTTTTTCCGCTCCCCCCCTTTTCCTAAGCCGCTAAGCCGCTTAACAGCTGATCCTCTGATAAGCCGCTTAACAGCTGATCGCTAGAAGCCGCTAGACAGCTGTAGCGCTAATCCGCTAAGCTGTCAATGGGCTTGCTTCGCAAGACGAAAAGACCGCTAGACAAAGAGAATCGCGGAACGGATTCTTTTCATCTTGCGAGGCACCACTGTATTATTGACTTCTTACAATAAAAGGGTTTTTTTAAAAAAAAAAATTCTTATGTGTGCCAATATGGACCCCTTTTCTTTTGAAGGAACAAACCAAGCCAATAAAAAAGTAGCTGCATTTATTTATATCCCGCCCTCCCCAGCCGAAGCCGGGCTCAGAGTGGCTCTTGGACTCCAGCTCCCATCAGCTCCCAGCCGACACGGCCAAAGGTCAGAGATGATGGGAATTAGGGTCCAGCAGGATCCCCAACCAGCATTAAGCAAAGTAGGGAAAAAATGGGAAAGAGGCCTTTTCCTTTTAGGGAACGGAGTCAGGAAATGCAAAGGGGTCAGGACCCCCAGGAGACCCGGTGCCAGGTGGTCCCTTCTAGGTCCCTGGCCTGCTTCTCGGTGCCTTAGCCCTCCCCTGCCACAACCCAGCACTTCTCCCTCACCCTCTCTTTTCAAATCCCCTTCCCTTCCCAGCTCCGATTGTTTCCAATCCAGGGGCTCAGCATCCTGAGGAAGGAAGTGTGGGCCGCACCCGGCCAGCGATCCTCCGCTGAGGAGCCAGTGCTGGAAAGGGAGGCGGCAGAGCTACACAAGCAAGGTCAGAGAGGCGAAAGGATTCCGGGAATCTGGGTGGGCAGGGTAGAGAACGAGGCAGGGATGGCTGAATGGATCTCCTTTTCCTCCTTGGTCCTGCAGCCACCTTGCTCCCATTTCAGGTTCTCCTCTCTCAATTTTCTTGCAAAATGCAAGGCAGAGCGCGGCTACGGCTATTTGGACAGGTGGTGGTGCGTTAACTAAAGTAGAGGCGGCCATCGATTCGGGTTCGGGACGCCTGCCCTGCATGCAGAAGGTCACAGGTTAGATCCCCGGCGTCTCCATGTAGGACTGGGAATGCCCCTCCATTTTTAAACCCTGCAGAGCTACTGCCAGTCAGTGTAGACAACACTGAGCTTGCTAGACCAAAGGGATGAGGCAGGTTCCTAAGTCCCTCTTTAAACCAACCCTTTGTTCAGAAGCATGAGGACTAGAACCTTATTATATTCAAAGGAAGGGCTATAGCTCAGTGGTAGAGCATCTGCCTTGCATGCAGAAGGTCCCAGGTTCGATTCCTGGCATCCCCCAAGGAGGCAGAGAGGAATGCTGCCGGCCTGGGCCGACAACACTGACCCAATGGCTTGGCAAGGGAGATCTGGGAGTGAGTTGACTTCAGATCAGAGTCTGCTTTGCCCCCATCCAGCCCTCCTGCCTCGGAGAACAGGCACTCACTTGAGGGCGATGGAGTACTTGCTGGTCGCTGTCTCGCTGGTGCGGACCAGGTAGCCGGCCTCTCGGCACGGCTGCAGCCGGCTCTCCGCCTCGGTTCGAGTGATGGCGCCATGAAACCAGCTGCAGGGAAAGGAGAGAGTCAGCTTCAGCAATGCTTCTGAATAACAGTTGATGGAAACCTCAGGAGGGGAGAGACCGAGAGCTCGTGGGCTATTGTCAGCTCAGTTGGTAGAGCAGGCGACTCCTAATCGCAGGGCTGTGGGTTCGAGTCTCACACTGGGCAAAAGATTCCTGCATTGCAGGAGGTTGGTTCCCAAACTCAATCCGTTCTGGACGTGCCGACTGTCGGAGAGACGGAAAATGGTACAGTCGTACCTTGGTTCTCAAACGTAATCTGTTCCGGAAGTCCGATCGACTTCCAAAACGTTCGCAAACCGAGGCACTGCGGCTGATTGGCCCCCCAAACAATGCTGACATTGGCTCCCAAAAAACGTTCGCAAACCACTTCCGGTTTTGCGGCGTTCGGGAGCTGATTTGTTCGGGAGCCAAGACGTACCAGGTGTTTCTTGTGGCCCCTTCCAATTCTCTGAATCTATGATCTGCTCATGAAAGATCAGAATGCTGGACTAGACAGGCCTCTGGCCTGATCCAGCAGGGCTTTCCTTACCATAGAGCAGTGGTTCCCAGTTAGCAAAGCACTACAGACCCAATTTTTCAAAAGCCAAGCCATGGGCCCCCTACTTCTGAAAATATCTCACCCCCCGCGCCTCTCAGCAGCCTGAGCAAAGCCAAGCTGCCCCTCCTACTCACAAGGAGACCCTTCCCAGAGCCCAAAGGGGATCTCCTCTACAGGCTGCTGGCTCAAGCCCTGCTGCCTGCCCAGGTGGACCACTGGCCTGATGCTGTTTTGCATTCTCATCTTCCAACAGCCCCAGCCAGCATGGCTCAGCGGTCAGGGATGATGGGAGTTCTAGTTCAAGGGCACCCAGCGGGCACCAGGTTCCCCATTCAGGCGCTTGAAAGCAGTCGGTGCTCACTGGAATAATGCCTGGTGCTGGGATGTCCATTAAGTTTATGGAAGTTATTCACCCACACCAGGCATCCCCAAACCCAGCCCTCCAGCTGTTTTGGGACTACAATTCCCATCATCCCTAGCTAACAGGACCAGTGGTCAGGAATGATGGGAACTGTAGTCCCCAAACAGCTGGAGGGCCGAGTTTGGGAATGCCTGATCCACACATATATTTGCATTAGTTTTTTGGGTCTTAAAATAAACAAGAAGGAAAGGGGAGGAGGAACCTGCTTCTTATTAAATTTCTATGTCTAGTCGCCTGGACAAATTTCTTAACTCGCCATAAGTGATCAGGCAATGTCGGGACTGCGTTCCAGGGTACCCCAGGTATCCTGCTTTTAAACATGGAGGCTTCGCTTTCAGTGGAAAGCCGTCGATAACCCTATCTATCATGGATTTTCCCAAAACTGCCCCTCCCCAACCTTGCTCTTTTTAAAGCGCTACTTATCCTAAGTCGCCATAGCAACATCCCATGGCAATTAACTTCGCAGGTTCATTATGCTTTCTCATGAAAAGCTTTCCCCTTCTCCGTCCTTGAAAGCTGCCTGCCAATCAGCCTATTCATGAGATGGACCTGTGCCTCTGTGTTTGGAGAAAAAAAGAAGAACAAAACCCTCCCCAATTCATTTTGCTCTCTGCCTGGGGTTCATCAGGTTATAAAACACTAAGGTGGCTTTTATTGCAGGCTGGGTTTAAAAATAAAAATACCCCCAAAACAGTGGAGTTAAAGCACTGACTGTGTGTCTTCCCTCACCCCATTCAGTTGCATCCTTTTCACACTGCAGGTAGGAGCTCACATGGATTAACTAGAGATTCTTAAGAGTTGGAAAAGGACCCTAGTCATCTAGTCCAGCTCTCCGGTCAAGACAGGAATCTTGCAACTTGCAGCATTCCAAATGGATTCTGCCTAAATCAGGGGTGGAGAACCTTCAGCACATGGCAAGGAAATTGAATACTGCTTCCAGCTTGGAATACAAATGGTCCCATGAGATCAGAGCAAGCCTCTAGTCCACAGTGAGGAATAGCACAGCACTCAGCTGCTTACTAGCTGAGCTGTTCAGATCCTATGATAAATGGGCAAGCTTTGCTCCAGATCTTATACATGTTCCATAACCACCAGCAAACTCTGTCAATGTACCTCCTGGTTCTACCCTGAGGGACAGAAACTTACTTTTGTTTTGTTTTTTCAAATAAACCAGGGAGATTTTCAGGGCTCTGAATTTAGGCGATGCATTCCAAGGAGGGGCATAGGAGACCCCCCCAAATCTCAACATTTCAAAAGGTTGGTAGAAGCAGGGAGGATAAGACCACGCCATGTGTATTCTACACAATAAAAGCAGGACTTTTAAAATAAAGCATGCCTGTTCGGTACATAATTCCTGAATTTATTCTGCTTCCTCAGTTGGAAAGAACTTGGAACACATTTGATGGGAAGGTGGAAGGGAAGGCAAGGAAAATATCCACAGACAGACAGACTTGGTGAAATTCGCAAGGAATCTTGTGCCACTTAATGAGGACCAGCAACTTGCCTTCTTCTGTTTGTTTGTTTTTAAACAAATGAATGCTGGGGGGTGTTGAACTACATCCCAGACTATTGGATTGTAAGAGGCCTGCAGAGGTACAGAATATACACAGCTATAGTGCCAACAACGGTCCGTATAGTTAAAGCCATGGTTTTCCCACTAGTGATGTATGGAAGTGAGAGCTGGACCGTAAAGAAGGCTGATCGCCGAAGAATTGATGCTTTTGAATTATGGTGCTGGAGGAGACTCTTGAGAGTCCCATGGACTGCAAGAAGATCAAACCTATCCATTCTTAAGGAAATCAGCCCTGAGTGCTCACTGGAAGGACAGATCCTGAAGCTGAGGCTCCAAGACTTTGGCCACCTCATGAGAAGAGAAGACTACCTGGAAAAGACCCTGATGTTGGGAAAGATGGAGGGCACAAGGAGAAGGGGACGACAGAGGACGAGATGGTGGGACAGTGTTCTCGAAGCTACGAACATAAGTTTGACCAAACTGTGGGAAGCAGTGGAAGACAGGAGTGCCTGGCATGCTCTGGTCCAGGGGGTCACGAAGAGTCGGACACGACTAAACAACAAGAACATGGTGCTGAGGCTATCTTTGGCTGCTGGATACTTACGGCTGTTTCTCCAAGGCAAGAGAAGGATCCACACGGTCCCCATCTGGGTCTGGCTCTGCCACTGCCATGGGCTTCACCATCTTGGAGGGCCAGCTCCGCTGGCGGCGATGCTGCTGTTGCCGCGGCTGTGCTGGAGCCTCATCCTTGGACGCTGGGGGTCTCTCTGGCCCGTCAAACTGCACTGGAAGGAAAGGGGAAGAGTCTTCACGGACGCGCCACACATCCACCAATGGGAGTCCAGCGCTGCCAGTGACTTGCAAGTTATTATTAATTGCACCTGTAGTCAATCTGTGGATCATCTGGTGTCATAATTATGGCCGGAGACTGATGGGTACGTGCCAAAGTCAGCCCTCTGGAGTAGGCTTACGGAATTTATTCATCTACGCATAGATTTTCGTGAGTTAGGTAAAGGGTAAAGGGACCCCTGACCATTAGGTCCAGTCGTGGCCGACTCTGGGGTTGCGGCGCTCATCTCGCTTTATTGGCCAAGGGAGCTGGCGTACAGCTTCCAGGTCATGTGGCCAGCATGACTAAGCCACTTCTGGCGAACCAGAGCAGCGCATGGAAACACCGTTTACCTCCCCGCCAGAGCGGTACCTATTTATCTACTTTCACTTTGACGTGCTTTCGAACTGCTAGGTTGGCAGGAGCAGGGACCGAGCAACAGGAGCTCACCCCATCGCGGGGATTCAAACCACCAACCTTCTAAACAGCAAGTCCTAGGCTCTGTGGTTTAACCCACAGCACCACTCACGTCCCCTTACGTGAGTTATTTGGATCTTAAACAGAACAGAAGAAGAGCAGCTTCTGGTTAAACTTCTCTGCCTGGTCACCTGGACGAATTTCTGAGCTCACCATAGGTGACCAGGCAAATAAACCTGAGACAACGCACCCCACGCCCAACCCTATTTTCCGCATGCGCACAGACTCTACTGTCTCTTACCTGAGAGAGCTTTCACGATCTGATCTTTCTTCCACTCCCAGGGCTGTTCGTACTCAGCTGGCGGCCGCTCGTCATTCTCCGGGAGCCGGGCCTCGGGCTTGGGCCCTGCTTCCGCCGGTTCGTAGGGGGTGTCATAGAGCTGCGGCGGTTTGGCCCCTTGGCGCTTAATAGTTGTAGTTGTAGCAGCAGCAGCAGCAGCAGCAGCAGCAGCAGCAGCAGCAGCAGCAGCAGCAGCAGGGGGGTCTCCTTTGCCCTCCACCGGCTCATCCAACAGCAAGATGGCTTTGACAAGAGGGTCTTTAGAACCCCGCCTGCGGATTTCTGGGAGGCAAACGGGGTGGAAAGGTCAGGGTTTCTCTGCACCCATCACCGTTTGTGTAAAAGGTACCCATTGATTTTTCTCTGGGTACCACATTTGTGTGTGTGTGTGCATGCACACTCTATGCTTAGCATAGAGATCAGAAGGCTGGTGGTTCAAATCCCCACGACAGGGGTGAGCTCCCGTTGCTCTGTCCCAGCTCCTGCCAGCCTAGCGGTTCGAAAGCACACCAGTAGAAGTAGATAAATAGGTACCAATGTGGTGGGAAGGTAAACAGCGTTTCCGTGCGCTCTGGCTTCCGTCACGGTGTCCCGTTGCACCAGAAGCGGTTTAGTCATGCTGGCCACATGACCCGGAAAGCTGTCTGCGGACAAACACTGGCTTCCTCGGCCTGAAAGCGAGTGAGCGCCACAACCCCATAGTCACCTTTCACTGGACTTACTGTATTTTTTGCTCCGTAAGATGCACTTTTTTCCTCCTAAAAAGTAAGGGGAAATGTCTGTGCATCTTATGGAGCGAATGTGTGGTCCCTGGAGCCAAATCACCGGTGTGCGGCATGCTCCTGGGCTGCTCTTTGAGGGTGGGGAGCAGCAAACTGCCACCTCTCAGTGCCTGCTAATTCAACTGCAAAGGCTTGATTGCCTAACTAGATTCTGAGCTCCATCTGAAGTTTAAAAATAAAATTTTTGGGGATTTCTTCAAGTAGCAGTTTTGCGGAAATAGTCATAAATACATGCAAAACATCTCCACAAACCAGCAATAGTGAGTTCAGCTAAAACCGAGCAGGCATCTGGCTCAGTAACCGTTTAAACTGCACAGCTATAAACGGACATCCTGTGTGTTTGTGTGTGGACCATGTTCCTAGCAGCTAATCTTTATTGCTGAAAAGAGGCACTGATATTCCACTCCAAATCTATCATTCATTATACACATTCTTACAAGTACAGACCACCTATACCAAACCAAAAACATTGTGTTCTCTTGGTATTGAATGGAAGCTATTTCTCTGCCCTCTTTTCATCTTCTGCTTTTTGCTCAATCACTCCATTTCCCACTCTTTGAATCTTCCTTTCAAAACAACCATGCCTGTTTTGAGAAAACTTCAGAGATTTAGGAACTGGAGCGCAATCATTTGATCTCTTTGCTGTTCCTCTATGCTCCAAGCATTTCTCACTTGCACAGCCCTGGTTTCTCTCCCTGGCTATTACCATTCTTGATTAATAACAGTAAAATGCTTTGCTGTTTTAAATAGTTTAGTACAACATTTGAGTCAGAATTCCCCCCCCCCCTTGTTTTCCTGCTCTAAAAACTAGGTGCGTCTTATGGAGCGAAGAATACGGTAGTCGTCCAGGGGTCCTTTGCCTTTATTATGCATATGAGTGAGTGAAAAAGAGCAATTTCTCTGTGTGTATGTACCCCATTCAATCTAAAGGGTCCTTTGCTGCTAGTCAAAGTAGACAAAAGTTTTTTTGTTGTTGTTTTTAATAAATTTTACAGCAGAGATGCACTTAGTTCCAGGACTGCATGGTGAACAAGCTAGCAACCCTGTTAGGTTTCTCTTATGCCTAATTCCTCAACATGAAATGGGTTGTGCTGCAGCGAACAGCTAGAACAATGCCTCGTGGGTTCTCATTCCATGATACTTTCCACTCGATTCTGATTTTTCCTAGAACAAACATTGCTTCCGTTTTGTGACCTGTCCGCTTATGCACTCTAGTACAGTATTCTAGTCAAGATTTTTTAATTCCTTGCTTCCGATTCATCTGGTTTTCGCCTCAGAACTCAAAACATGGGTGAGGCAAAGTTGAGTTAGAGTCTGACTCAGTATGGGGCAACTTCCCAAAATCTAGGAAGGGACCCCAAGGGTCATCTAGTCCAACCCCCTGCAATGCAGAAATCTTTTGCCCAGCGTGGGGCTTGAACCCACCAGCCTGAGATTAAAAGTCAAGTGAGACAAGCTTCCCACGTTCCTATTTAAACCAACCCTTTATAGGTTTTCTACCTGGACACTGCGGTCCAGCGCCAAGGGCCTTCTGGCGGTTCCCCCATTGCGAGAAGCCAAGTTACAGGGAACCAGGCAGAGGGCCTTCTCGGTAGTGGCACCTGCCCTATGGAACGCCCTCCCACCAGATGTCAAAGAGAACAACTACCACCAGACTTTTAGAAGACATCTGAAGGCAGCCCTGTTTAGGGAGGCTTTTAATGTTTGATGTATTTTGGTATTTTAATATTTTTTTGGAAGCCGCCCAGAGTGGCTGGGGAAGCCTGCCAGATGGGCAGGGTATAAATAATAAATTATTATTATTATAAACGTATTTTTTATTAAAGATTTCCTGGTTTACAAAAGTATGAGCAATGTCTCTTTTTTTCAAGTTACATTTTCTACAGATCAGTTTCGTTCGTTGAGACACTGGTGCAGGGCTCGGCATGGTTTATCATGCCTGGGCCGGTTCACTCCTGCGGAGATCGCTTCGTGGGCCGGATCACGTCTGCGCAGACGCAATTTTCGGCGTCTGAGTCTGCGCAGATGCAATTTCCGGCGCCGCAGAAGTGAGTCCCTGCTTCGTGCTGCACCACTTTAGCACAGCGCGTTGGGACTCACTGAGAAGCGGCTCAGTTTGGGGGCAACTCGTGGGCCGTTTAAACGACCCCCGAGGGCTGCTTGGGATCCACGGGCCGCAAGGTGCTGACCTCTGCATTAGTGTTACATTAGGAAGAAAAGGGGGAAAGAGATGGAGGGGGTCATGGTGAGTGGGTTGGGGTCGGGTGGTGATGTTTCTATTTTACTTAATGTATGTGTGGGGTTTTGTGTCAGCGTCGCTTGTGTGCTTTGCTATTCGCTTGTGATCCTTTGGTGGTAAGAGAGATTGGGGTTGGCTTCAGGTGTGGTTGTCTGTTTGTGACCGGCTGTGGTGAACTTTGTTTTCGTGTGTGAGTGGAGCCCAGTTTTCTGAACCACGAAGGGCGGGGTATAAATTAAAAAATATTATTATTATTATTATTGAATGAGGTTAGCCATATTGTATGCTGTTGGTGGGTTCTTATTGTCATCTTGTTGGGCTGTGTATGTGATATAGGGGAGCCATAGGCGTCTTCTTCCATTTGTCCCCGTGTCAGTTTAAAGTTTATTGGTTAGTTTTCCTAAGGAGGCTGTTTCCCATACTATTTGGTCCCATTGGTCCATGCTGACAGGTCTCTCCAGTGTCTGGCTATGATGTTAAAATCAACCCTTTATGTGAAGCCATGAGGACTAGAAATTCCCTTTATTTCCAGGGAAAGAGCCATTGTCCGGTGGGAGAGCATCTGCATTGCACGGTCCCGGGTTCAAATCCTGGGAGCATCTCCAGGGAGGGCTGGGAGAGAGAGAGAGAGACAGACTCTCTGCCCGAAATCCTGGACAGATGCTGCCAGTCAGTGCATGCAACACTGAGCAAGGTAGACCCAGATTTCAGACTCGGTGCAAATCAGCTTCCTCTGTTCTTGACATAAAGGATTGGACTGTCTTCTACCCGGCAATGGGTCAAAACCGGGAGAGGCGAATGTAGGATCTGGGAAACCCTCGCACTCGAAACCAGCGCCCATATCCTGCGCACGGACGCCACCTCCACCAACAATGCCCCACATCGCCTCCGGCTTCCGGCGCTACCATTTCCTGTTATTCTGTGTCAGCTCCGGGTGGGAACGCCACGGGCCTGAGAGCCCAGGGCAGGCATCCGGTGGTTGCTAGGCAACCGGCCACGTTTGAGGCCTGTTTGTTTTTACAAAAAGGCAGGGGTCCGTCAGGGCAGGGCCTGGGGTGGGTCAGAGGTCCAGGGCCCCAGGCGGCAGAATGAGGACCCTCAGGTGCTAGCTGACTAGAGCAAGTTGGAAATAAGACCCTGAATTACAGACTTGACGCAGTAATTTGCACCACTTTAAATTGTCATGGCTTTCCCCAAAGGATCCTGGGAAATGTAGCTTGCGATGGGCGCTGAGAGTTGTGAAGAAATCCTTCTCCCCGCTCACTGCGCAGAGCTAACATTCTCAGCGTGCTTTTAACATACCCTCCAACATTTCTCTGATGAAAATAGGGATGTCCTATTCTATTATTATTATTATTTTATTATTTATACCCCGTCCACTCGGGATGGCTTCCAACGTATATAAAAACATAATAAAACCTTTATAAACTTCCAATCCCAGAGCTACCATTCTCAGCGTGCTTTTAACATACCCTCCAACATTTCTCTGATGAAAATAGGGGTGTCCTAATCTATTATTATTATTATTATTTTATTATTTATACCCCGTCTACTCCGGATGGCTTCCAACGTATATAAAAACATAATAAAACCTTTATAAACTTCCAATCCCAGAGCTACCATTCTCAGCGTGCTTTTAACATACCCTCCAACATTTCTCTGATGAAAATAGGGATGTCCTATTCTATTATTATTATTATTTTATTATGTATACCCCGTCCACTCGGGATAGCTTCCAACGTATATAAAAACATAATAAAACCTTTATAAACTTCCAATCCCAGAGCTAACATTCTCAGCGTGCTTTTAACATACCTTCCAACATTTCGCTGATGAAAATAGGGGTGTCCTAATCTATTATTATTATTATTATTATTATTATTATTATTATTATTATTATTATTATTATTTTATTTATACCCCGTCTACTCAGGATGGCTTCCAATGTATATAAAAACATAATAAAACCTGTATAAGCTTCCAATCCCAGAGCTACCATTCTCAGCGTGCTTTTAACATACCCTCCAACATTTCTCTGATGAAAATAAGGATGTCCTATTCAGTAATAATAATAATAATAATAATAATAATAATAATAATTTTATTATTTATACCCCGTCCATCTGACTGGGTTGCCCCAGCCACTCGGGGTGGCTTCCAACGTATATAAAAACATAATAAAACCTTTATAAATTTCCCCATACAGGGCTGCCTTCAGTTTTCTTCTAACGGTTATATAGTTCCTTATCTCCTTGGCTCGGGGGGGCGGGGAGGCGTTGCATAACTCCATACCCTCCAGCATTTCTTTGATGAAAATAGGGATGTCCTAAGGAAAAGCAGGACATTCCGGGATCAAATCTGAAACTGGAACGACTTCTCTAAATCCAGGATTGTCCCTGGAAAATAGGGGCACTTGGAGGATCATTCTGAGAGAAGTAAATGACTTTTCTCAGGATTGTCTCCAACATTTCACCAGTGAGAATAGACACGTCCCCTCCAACATTTCTCTGATGAAAATAGGGACGTCCTAAAGAAAAGAGGGATATTCTGGGATCAAATCAGAAACCGGGACGGCTTCTATAAACCCAGGACTGTCCCTGGAAAATAGGGACACTTGGAGAGTCTGCTTTAACAAGCAACCCTTCTTCCTTTGGGAATTGTAGTTCTTGGTTAGACGACCCCCTCTTCCCCTCAACAGAGCTACAATTCCCAGAGTTTGTAGGGCCAAAGGTCCCAGTATTTACTGGGTGGAAGCCATGATCTTTAAACGCATGGTGCAGATGCGCTCAAAAAGCCCCGTAATATTCCATCGCTCTCTCTGCCCTTGCAAAGCGACCTTGCAAAAAAAGATGACCTGAGATAAAAGTTAGCTACTGTAAAACAAGCATGCTGCTTTTCATTTGAGAAAGCAAATTTTTGGCACAGCTGGGAGACAGGGCACAAATCTGGTGGCGGCTGAGGGGCAGGGGAGGGGGGTCTAACGGGAAAAAGAAATCTGGGTCAGGAAACCAGCTCTCTCCTTTCCTGCCTCTCTGCTGGAAGAGATAAGGTTGTGGGGGAGTTGTTTTGTTTTGTTTTAATTTTGGTGGGAAGAGAAAAGGAGCAGCTGGGGTGCGAGTGACCCCCAGCAGGGTGGGTCAAGGGGTCCCAACCTCACACTGACAATGTGGGAAATAGGAGATCGGTGGGGCTTCAGGCCTCTTGAAATCTGAATTTAATAACACGAGACCATGCCCACATTGGCTGCTTCTAGGTGCTGCAGTCTGGGAGTGGGGGAGATTTTTCAGACCTAGGGCCACATTCCCTTCTGGGTGACCTCCTGGGGGCCGCATGGGAGTGGTGGGTGGGGCCTGGGGCAAAAGTGGGTGGAGCAAAAGGTTTAAATTTTGTACAGTAGACTAGCTTCTATACACACCCCCAGGGCCGGATTTAGGTTTGATGAGCCCCTGAGCTACTGAAGGTAATGGGGCCCTTTATATGTCCAGCTGTCCTTTGTCAGCAACAACTTGTCGCTGTTTTTTGTGTTAAATATATGCTATATGGTAATTTATGGACCTAATAGGTATCTAAAGCCATTTGCACATAACAAAATATGTATTTTATCAAAGTAATTGATATAGAAATGAGCAAACCAGTGATATTTTAGGGGAAAGGGTAGCAGGCGGGGCCCATCACTTACATCATAGGAGCCTACACAACACAAAACACTGTTGCTGTCTGTAGGTTTTATCTTATTTGTTTTTTATCTTATATTTTGGAAATGTACATCCAGTTTTTTTCCCTTTAAATTTTTTTGGAGGCCCCCAAGAGAGAGGGGCCCTAAGCTATAGCTTGTTTAGCTTATACATACATCTGGCACTGCACACCCCTGTAATTCAATCATGGATAAACCATTGCCCCAGCCATTGTGAATGGAACTGCTTTTTCTGCACAGCCAGAGCTTAGCTTGTGGGACTCCCTGCCACAAGATCTGGTAACTGACCAGGCACTTGAATGATGTGAAGTCGGGAAGCAGGAAGTGGTAGAGTGTTTAATTCTGACTCAGTGGCCTTATGGGATGTGCGGGAGATCTTTAGATCATTGGTAGGAAAACTGAAAACTGGTAGGAAAATTGAAGCTGAGGCTCCAATACTTTGGCCACCTCATGAGAAGAGAAGGCTCCCTGGAAAAGACCCTGATGTTGGGAAAGATTGACGGCACTAGGAGAAGGGGAGGAGAGAGAACGAGATGGTTGGACAGTGTTCTCGAAGCTGCCAACGTGAGTTTGACCAAACTGCGGGAGGCAGTGGAAGACAGGAGTGCCTGGCGTGCTCTGGTCCAGGGGATCACGAAGAGTCAGACACGACTAAACGACTAAACAACAACAACAACACAGGAAAACTGATAGTCAAGGATGATGGCTGCCAGGGTCCCAGCCGCCTCTAGAGGGCCATGAATGCTCCACCTTTGTTTTAGGGTGCAGCCTCTGTCCTCACAGGGAAACTATGAAGGCCAACTTGGTCCTAGCCAAGAACCTGTATGAACCCTAAAGAAAATGTCCCAGAATTCTTGACAACAACAAGGTTCTCATGACAAACTAGCAAGGATTCCGCAGCAAACGTCGTGGCAAGAACTTTCCTCCAGCGAGACACCTCAAAAAACCTTGCATTTGACTGATCAGTCAGTCATGAGTGAGGTGGCGGCGTTGGCATTTAAACAACTGGGCTGGCAAACCAAGGCCTGCCAGGTTTCTTTGCCTCCACCCCTCAGGGTGTCGAGAAAGGAAACGTTAAAAAGATGACCTTTCTTTGGAACAATTAACGGCGGCTCCAGTTTTCCAAACTGCTAAGCTGTCTCACGCTCCGTTCGATGTCGCCAAGAGGGCACGGACGGACAGACGGACTCCAGAAAGGGACATGGGCAGGTGATGCCAACTCTCCCCTTGTCTCGGGATTTTGAGGCTGGCGTGGCCGCCTAATGCCCCCCCCCCCCGGCAGACGCGCCCGGACACTTACCGGTGATCATCTGCTGGGCATCGTATGGCTCCATATAGCCGTCATTTTCCCCAAGCCTCTCGGCGTCTCGCTGACCCTTGGTGCGCTTGGCATCGTACGGGTCGGCGTAATCTTCCAGGATAATAACCTTGACGGCAAAGGGAAGGGGTGCAAAGGCAACATTAAGCAATCAGGTGAGGCTTATTTTACAGAACTGTTGAGCTGGAAGGGACCCAAAGGCTCATCTAGTCCAACCCCCTGAAATGCGTATTTGTGTGCGGCTCCTCTCATGTGGCCAACATCCCACTCCAGGCCCTGTCTGCACATTACGTTTAAAGCACTATGATAGTATTTTAAACAGCCATGGCTCTCCCCCCCCGCCAAGAATCCTGGGAACTGTAGTTTGTTCAGGGTGCTGAAAATTGTTTGGAGACTCCTGCCCTTGTATTTCCTTCCCAGAACTACAATTCCCGGAGTGGTTTAGCCATCCATTCCTCTTCCCAGGAAACTCTCCTAAGGCCACACCTTCTCAGCCATACTCCCTCCCCAAGCCACACCCCCTGGTCTGGGAAAAGGTTGCCCTCTTTTAAAGGACGGCACTATTTTGGTGGTTTCCATGTTTTTCATTTACGTGTCTTATTGTAAAGCACCCTGTCGTGCAAATGGCAGTCTATAAATCACCTAAATTACAAATAAAGCAATAGATAGTGGGGCCTGCAACAAAATGTTGTGGTATGGAGTGTGCTTGTTCTGGGTTCCTGCCAGTCAGCCAGCCATGCCCCCTTCCAGGTGCTCCATTCCATTCCTCCTCATGTTTTCAGGTCTTCTGTGGCCACTGAGCATGCTCAGTCCTCATTCAGCAGTTTCTGCCTCTTCCCCACCCTCTTTTTCTAAAGATTATTCTTTCCTTCTGCAAAGCTCGAGACCCACCTCCAGGTAAACCTGCTGCCACCGTCCTGCTGTGTGTGGCTGGTGCTGTTTTGGCCATGTAATGACTGGCACGCTCCCCCAAACTTTGTAAACAGAAGGACCAATGACAATAGTACCCCCCATAAATGACAGGAGCACCTCAGAATTTAAGTAACAACAATGATTTTTACATAAAGTAGAAGTTCTGGGGAGGTTGCTTATAAATTCTATACACTGATGGTGCTGTGCAAACAAAGAACGGAGCTATTTATATTTCTGTATACGGGATTAAAAACCGCAGGAGTTTCTCCTTTCGTATAAAGTGCTGTTCGGACGTCCTTCAAAACGGAACCCCAGAAAGCAGATTAATTACTTTAGGCTTTTCGTTTTGCTTTTAAGGAGCCCTTTTATAATTTCCCACCATGTTCTATCTGCAGTCGACAGCCTGAGCCCATCCCTGAACTAAGGACGCCCTTCTCTTCAGACATCGGGCGGCTCAAAGAGCCACCCACTCTCTTCCTCGCCTCTTATTCTCACTCTGCATAACAAGAACCATGGTGGTTTTGAGTCCAGCTATATTAAGCGTAGCATCAAGGGTCTCACAAATCAAGCAATTGCTTATATCTTTCCTTTTTTAAAAAATGTGATTAATTAGCTGGTGCAGGGAGTGGAAGAGAGGCAAAGGAATTGGAAGCACATCCACGGCAGATGAAAGATGCTAGGGCGAGGGGTGCCCGCGAGGTTAATTGGGTAGCAAAACCAAAAGTGGCATTAAGTGGTGTCAAGTTGGTATAGGCAGAGAGTCCTTAGAAGGTCGTCTTCTTTTGGCAACTGAGAAAGGGCACGGAAAACGAATGCGGCCTACCCATTAGAAGCCTGCCCAATGGGCACACGCTGGCATCACCATGGAAAGGGTATCGGAATGAGCAGGATCCTTACCGTCTCCTGTTTAGCCTTCTCTGACTCAGGAGCTGCAACCAGGGTGGGACTCGGGGAGCTCCCAGGGTAGTTCTTTCCGTTTTTCTCGTGAGCATCCACTTTGATGAGCCGGTTGATGTAGGTCCCGCAGCCGGCGTTGCCTTTGGGCGCCCCCCGTGCCGCTTCGTCCGCGGGGGCCCCATCCACCCGTGAATTCTTGCGCATCTTCCCCGCGGCGGCTTGCAGCAGGCCCTGGAGGTTGTCCCGCGAAAGCCGGCCGCTTCCGCCATCTTTCCCTGGCAGAAGCAGGGTCCGCTGGCTGCCCAGCTCAGTAGCAGAGTTTTTCCGGTTCTTCCCGGGCAGAGAAGCCGCCGTGCCCGCTTCGGGAGGACCTAGGCTCTTGCGTGAGGCACTGCACAGCTTCCCAAGGTTGGCGGCACTGCCCGGCTTGGCTCTCTCCGAAACCGTTTTCAGGCTGGACGGAAACTCTTTGAACCACTTGGCAGCCATGGGGGGGGGGCAGAGGGCACCAGATAGCAGCAGGGGTCAAGGAGAAGCTAAGTTTGGGGTACCGCTGGGGAAAGGACGGAGGCCTGCGCCAAGGCTGGCACAGGCGGTCTCGGGAGCCTGAGATGGAGGCCTCAAACCGGCCACGCGCCCCCTGACAACCCAGCCACGTAACTCGGAGAAGGGCAGCCAGAGGCGAGGGGTGGCCCAGCGCCCAAAGAATAGGAAAGGCATTCCCTGGGCAAAGGAGGTGAGGAGCTGGCCAAGATTAGGGCCAATACCTGGTCACCTTGTCCCGCCCAATTCCTCTTTCTCCCAAGGAATTAAAAGCCACCACTTCCAACTGAATAGTAAAGGAGTTTAAAAGGAAGCAGAGCTGGCCAGAGGGAAGCATCAATTTGGGTGGATCGGTAAAACAGTTACACCTACGGAAATATAAAACTCATCCAACAATATGAGCAACTGGGAGAGCGCATTGAGGTGGAGGACCCCCGGACTCCCCTTTTAATGCCTCATTTGCCCAGCTCTGTAGCACCCCCCAAAAGTGGGTAGACAACTTTTCTCTCTCTCTGCCAACAAGGAGGTGAGCTGGGAGTCAGAGTAGTAAAAAATTTATATCTCCTAAACAAGTTATATCTCCTAAACGCTTTGCAGCAGACAGAAGGGGTCTTAAATTTTCATTTTTGGAAAGGAAGAAAGACATAGACTTTTCCTAATAAGAGGCAGGGGAGAAAAATCTTTTGTGGGAGATCCAGCTAGCAGGCAGAAGTGGGGCTTCTTGGTCCTGGGGGTGGGAGGGGGCCAGAAAACAAGAGGCGGGTGCTTCTCAAGGCTATTAGGGGCATGGAAAGGGGTCTTTCCAAGAAGGGGATCCTTTTACACAGCGGGAAGGGGGCGGCAAAGGATCACCCCTCCCTCTGCTTCACCCAGCCCTGGGGTGAGGTCGCCCCATGGCGCCCTCGGGCTCCGCTGTTTGGTTTTGCTTTTACCTGCTTTTGCTCGACGGGACCCCCGGCCGCTGCTTTTCCACGCCGTCCCAAGGCGCCTCTCCCGCCGCTGCTGCCGGACAGGGAAGGCGAGAGGGCGGCTGGCTCTGGCAAGAAGCCTCCCCGCCCAGATCCGGAGGGGGCGGCCTGGAGAGCCGCGAGGGGTCCGGCCTCTGGGCGCGGAAGAGAGAGGCGAGGAGCGGAGCCCGGGCGCGCAACTTGCGCGTTTTCACGGGGCTTGTGCACCAGCTTTTCTTAAGGTTTAAGGAGCGACAGGATATTATTATTATTATTTAGTAAACATGCACTTTACAAAAAAAAGGTTGCGTGGTGAATTATAAACATTACGTCTCCATCCTCCCCTTCTATAGATTGTCTCCAACTCAAAGTAAACCCCTTGAAATTAATGGATCGAGTTAGTCATGCCCATCAGTTTCTTTTCTTATTATTTTCATTTATATACATTTATATTATTTTGCCAGATTTTAACATTTCCGATTTCGACTCCCTTCCCCCTCCTCCTGCGGTTCCTTACATCCCCTCCCATCTTTTCCTGCATGCTCCAAATTATCTTAATTTATTCTTTTATTCGTCTATTCTGATATAGATCGCATTCATATATATATATGTGTGTATATATATATACACACACACACTGCAGGTTTTCGCAATAATCCTGCCAATGTCTTAAACCGTTTACAATTTGCTTGTACAGTAAATACACAATAACCCACTTCCATTCCTTTATAAAGAGTTTGTTTGTTATCTTTATTTGTTATTCTTCCAGTAAGATTTGCCGTTTCTGCATACTCCATTGATTTCTGTAGCCAATCTTTCGTCGAGAATGCCCATCAGTTCCAAGGGGTTTACTCTAAGTAGTTGTAACACTGGAGGCAGGTTCTTTCTGTCCATCCACCCATGAATATTCTCATCCATCACTTCATGTGTTCTTCCATACAGATATATTCCATCCATCCACATATATATTTCATGACGCTCATATATATCTACACTTTCTTCCTTTCGTCTGTCTAAATGCAACATGTCTGCCTCTCCATCATCCCCGTTTGACTTTCTGTCTATTCACCTGGTCCAGTCATGTTTATACAAGTCTGTCTATACATCCATGTCCCCCCATGTCCATATCTATCGGTCATCCATATATGTATCTGTTTGTCTCTCTTTCCATCCATGTCTGTGTCCGCACATCCCTCCATTTCCAGGTCTGCCTCTAGCCGTCCATGTCGAAATTGGTCTAACCGTCCGTCCATGCCCATTGATCGAGGTACAAGACCAATTCGTCCATCCATCCAGCGACTGACAGATTCGTACCTGCCCATCCACCCACATACAAATCTGCCTCTCCAGTCTTCCATTTCCATCCATTCAGATGCATGTGTCTGTTTATCCATATAATAATAGTCATTTTATTATTTGTACCCCACTCATCTGACTGGGTTGCTCCAGCCACTCCAATGTATGGTGTGTGTGTGTGGATTGACTGATTTGTACATGTGTCCACCCATCCACGTACAGATCTGTCTGTCCATCCATTTCCCGGTTCTTAGTCCAACACACTTGAACCAGTAAACCACAAAAGGCTCCCAATATATTGTGTTTGTTTGTTGTTACTTACGTATTTGCTTAAGCTGGAAATTTTCATTTTTTGACACTGTAGTTTTGCTTGTTTACCTTACGACAGCACGGTTATTGGACCCGTCTTACATGCTATCAAAAGTTTTGCATATTGCCATTCCCACCCCCACCCCTAATTTTTTAATACTTTGTTCCCTGCTCTGGGATTGAAAGGATTCCATGAAGAGCAAGCTATAAATATTGTTTTCTTTTTAAATCCCTGTCTATACCAGCCTGTTAATCTCTGTAAAAACGCATCCATCTCTAGCCATTGATAATCACCATAGTAAAGGGACCAGCATATTAATTTCTTTCCTAAGCGGTTCATGTTTTAAAATATGCATATTTATTCAAAGCATTGTACATATTCATTCTTCCTGGCCGTCGCCACAGACTGTAATGCAGAAAGATAAGAAGGAGGGAGCTTTTACAAATGAGCCCAGACTGGGGACTCCAAAAGTGCTATTTAAAAACAAAATGTTGCCATCCGCTGCATACATTTAAAGCACACGTGATGCACATTTAAAGGACATGACTCGCCCCTACAGAATCCCGGGAACTGTAGTTTGTAAAGGGTGCTGGGAATGGTAGCTGTTAGGATTTTTTGTGGGAACTCATGCTCATTAAATGCACGTTGAATGCACTTTATACAGAACTTGCTCGCGAGTAAACAAGAGGGACAGGGTGGGTCTGTATGGGTGAAATCTGACATAACATGTTTTCTTGTTATAAATTCCACCGTGCTGCTGAATTCTGGATCCTGTCTTGGAAAGCCACGATCCTATGCATGGGTTTATTTGGGAAGCCCAATTGGGTTTCGGCACAGCGACAATCTCAGGAGCAAATCCCACTGCCACGCATGAGGCTTACTCCCGAGTAAAAGCATGCACCGACCTGGGACAGGCAACCATCATCTGAGGCCCTTCTTTGTGTGCCTCCTGTGTGAGAGGTCCAGAGTGGCAACATGAGAACAGGACCTTTTCTGCAGTGGCTCCCTATATGTGCATTGTTGTCTCCAATGGGGTTCACTTGGCACCTTCAATACATGTCTTTAGGCACCAGGCAAAAACTTTCCTCTTCTCCCAGGCCTTGGGCTGCATAAACAATCTATGACCTTTTAAACTCTGTGTGTGAGGATTATTGTTTTCATTTGTTACTATGGGATGTATTTTTGTGTTTTTATATTGTAAAGTGCTCTGTGACCCTTGATTGAGGTATAGAAATAATAATAATAATAATCCTTTGAGCAGGGCTGGGTTTAGGTTTGATGAGGCCCTTTATATGTCCAGCTGTTCTTGGTCAACAAGAAATTGTCACTGTTTTTTGTGTTGAATGTATGCTATATGGTAATTTATGGACCTAATAAGTATCTACACAACGCAAAACACTGTTGCTGTAAGTAGGTTTTACTTTGTTTGTTTTTTTATCTTATAGTTTAGAAATGTACATCCAGTTTTTCCCCCTTTAATTTTTTTGGGGGCTCCCAAGAGAGAGGGGCCCTAAACCAAAGTCTGTTTTGGGGGGGCCTAATCTGGATCTGCCCCCTTTGGAAGTTTATTTCCTGGTGTAAAAACAAAACAAAAAACAACCCTCAACAACTTCAATCCTAAAAAAGGTCAAAAACTTTGGTTGTCCCTTTGACCGGCCCCCACAGCCCTTCACTTCATCAAGTCTGGCCCTCTTTGAAAAAAGTTTGGACGCCACTGTAAACTATAGCTTGTTTAGTTTATACGTAAATCCGGCACTGCCTTTGAGTTTAAAAGGCCTGCTCTGGAATTGGGCTCTGCATATTTTACAAGCCAAGCCATTTGTGCACAGCCTTCGCTCGTTTGCTTTGCTTGGCTAATTAGAATCGAAGAATTGCAGAGTTGAAAGGGACCCCCAAGGGTCATCCAGTCCAACCCCCTTGCGAAAGAGGAATCTTTTACTCAACATGGGATTTAAGCGTCTCATGCTTTCCCGGCTGGGTGATCCCAGATCTGCCTCGCGAAATTATTTCACTGGGTCCACGGCGCGTTTGCAAAAACCTCCATTGAAGAGTTTTTAAAAGCGCAAAAAAATATATATAAAAAAAATCTAAAATTGCCCTGGCGAGCGGGGAGGGACTTCTTCCTTTTTCCTTTTTGCAAGCACGTCTCTCATTTGCAAAGTAGCTCTTCCTGCACGAGAAACTCCGGCGCGGAGAAACATTCCCGCCTCTGCAAAATCAAAACCGTCGCACCGCAATCCATTACAGCTGCAAGATCTGTCGCGCCACTATTTAAATTGAATAAAAGGTGGTATTAAAAAGTCTCTTCCATTACATGGCGCGGGTGCTGCAGCTGCGCTTTAGCCAGCAAAGGACTGGGGAACCTGCTGGTAAGAGCGCTAACAGAAACGGCACCCTGGTATCCGCGTTTTGCAACTCTCCCTTTCCCATAAAAGTCCTGCGGGACGGAGGAATGCGGATTGATTCCGGATTCGAAGCGCGCACGGCAGCTGCGTCCGCACGCCGCCCAGCCAGCGTTGCAGCGCGGCTCAGGTATGGCCCCACAGAAAGTGTGGGGAGGTTGCCTTGGCCCTTGACGCTGTGGGTTCCTCTTCTCCTGAAATGGCTAGATATCTCTGTTTTTAATTCCCCTTGCAAGGGGCACGATCGTGGGGAGTCTTCCTTCTTGCTTCCTGCTCTATCTCCAGTCCCTCCCCCCACTCTATTTCCTTCTCCCTTTACCCCTCTCTCCATTGTTTAGAGGTGGAGAACCTGTGACCCATTCGAGGTGTTCCTTTGGCCCCAGAGGGAGTTGCAACACTACAAAGTAAAAACGCAGTTTTGAGCAACAGATTCCTGTTTTGCAGGGGGTTAGACTAGATGACTTTTGGGGTCCCTTCCAACGACAATTCTAAATAAAAAAATTCCTTCCAGTAGCACCTTAAAGACCAACTAAGTTAGTTCTTGGTATGAGCTTTCGTGTGCATGCACACTTCTTCAGATACCTGCATGCACACGAAATTTCGTGCATGCACACGAAAGCTCATACCAAGAACTAACTTAGTTGGTCTTTAAGGTGCTACTGGAAGGAATTTTTTTATTTTGTTTTGACTATGGCAGACCAACACGGCTACCTATCTGTAACGACAATTCTGTTATTCTGCTATTCTAATTAGCTGAGCAAAAACAAGCAACTGAGCTAAGGCTGTGCCCAGTTGCTGGACTTGTAAAACCTGTACCACGTTCCCAAACCAGAGCTTTTTTTACTCAAAAGGATAGTATGATTATTTTGGTTATTATGATGATTATTATGATTTGCAATATGAACACACACACACACAGGCCATGCTTCCTGGGGCAGATGGGAATTGTAGTTAAATAACATCTGTAGTTAAATAACATCCACACATTCCTCACATCTCTTTCACAACCTGAAAGGTTGTTGTCAGGCAATTTTGTGGGTTTTCTTTCTTAATACTTGCAAAGCTAACTATTGGGATTTTTTCCTTTTAAATTTTTGAAACTTTATTGTGACATAATGACTGTTAGTAACCACCACAAGGTTAAATATTTTTACCGAATGAGCCCTTACCCCACAGTATTTAGTATCTTGTTTTTTGGGTGGCTCCATTTTGCTCCCAAAATGATTGGCCCTGCGCCACTCACATTTGCTCTTGGAGGGGAAAATGATGAAAGGCCATTCCAGTAATTTTATTTCTTCCTGGTGGTTGCTGCTGTTGTTGTCTAAATTGATAATAATTACTTCTGCTCTTCTTTTCAGGTTCATGTCTCCATGGACCCTTTGAAGATGTGAGTATTTGGAGTAGAGGATAAGATGTGGCTCAGAGAAGGCCTTAGATATCCAAGCAATGGCTGAATGTGAGCTAGTATGATTACAAATAAACGTGGATTTTGTTCCTCAGCCTGAAAGAAGGAGGTTGGCTGTCATGCCTTTTTAGTAGTGGCTCCCAGATGGTAGAATGATCTTCCCCAGAGAGGCTCGCCTTTTGCCTATGAATTCCCCCGCCTTTTGGTGTCAAGTGAAGTTTTTAAAAAGAATCCCAGCCCTTTTGACATAATCCTAGGCATAGTTCCATCCTTATTTTCAGACCATGATATATCAATACATCACAATGTTTAGCTGATGATATATTGCAATGTTGAAAACCAGATATCGCCCAGCCCTATTATTGGGATGTTAAATTTCTGCCTTTTATGGTGGTTGAGAGTGCGATTTTATTTCTACAAAGTTTTCCATCTCTCTGTGGGATTGTATCAGGGCTGAGGAACCTTTGACCCTCCAGCGGCAGCGGAGCTCCATAGCAAGCTGCCTTAGTTGGACCAAAGTTTGTAAACCAGCAACAAACCATGGTTTCAGTTGATTAAACAAGCCACAGTGAAGCTGCTGGGGCAGAGTTAAAACATATAATACTGAGCCGTGATTTAATAAACCATGACTCAACGTCGATGTGCAAGACAGGCCAAATTTTGCTGTGATGAATGTGTGTTACCCTATTTCTTTCCTCTTTGGAAATAATTCTTCTATCAACACATATGGCATCTAAGGTTTCTCTGAACTTGCTTCTCAGGTCAAACCCTGGCAACGAGAGGAATAATGGCAAAACTCTGAAGAAGCATGTCAAAGCAGCTCCACCAAGGCATCCTGGTAAGTTTGTGATGCTCAGGTTTTGAAAATGTTTGAGTTGGGGAGTAATAAACAAATGGCATCTGCAACACAGTGTTGCCGCGTGGAGGATTTCCTTATTTACTGCCTTTGGGTGGCGCTGTGGGTTAAACCACAGAGCCTAGGACTTGCCGATCAGAAGGTTGGCGGTTTGAATCCCCATGACGGGAAGAGCTCCTGTTGCTCAGTCCCTGCTCCTGCCAACCTAGCATTTCGAAAGCATGCAGTGCAAGTAGATAAATAGGTACCACTCCGGCCGGAAGGTAAACAGCGTTTCCGTGCACTGCTCTGGTTCTCCAGAAGCGGCTTAGTCATGCTGGCCACATGACCCGGAAGTTGTACACCGGCTCCCTCGGCCAATAAAGCGAGATGAGCGCCGCAACCCCAGAGTCAGTCACAACTGGACCTAATGGTCAGGGATCCCTTTACCTTTACCTTTATAGCCCAGCTCTCCTCCAAGGAGCTCAAGGCGGCATACAGAGTTCTCCTCCCCATGTGACCCTCATAACAACCCTGTGAGGTAGGTTAGGCCAAAAGTGAGTGACTGGCCTGAGCCCCCCCCCCCCCAATGAACATCATGTCTGAGTGTGGATTTGAGTCCTGGTCTCTCCGAAGTCCTAATCCGACGTTCTAACCATTATACTGCACTGACCAGAGAATGGTGCAATGTTTAGCGTTCCTTTTAAGGTTGATTCCTGCCAGCCATGCCCTCTGCCAGGATGCTCCATTCCGTCCCCTCTCCCTGACTTCCACTGGCTTCTGAACATAGATAAGTCCTCCCTGGGCTTTTCTGCTTTGCTTCCTTAGCTCCCGGATTTAATCCCTTTAGGTGGGAGGTCAACGTAAACAAGAAAGAGATTTCTCCCTCCCCTCCACTTTAAACAAATAAATTGAAAGAGCAAACCTCCGTGTGTGTGTGTGTGTGTGTGTGTGTGTGTGTGTGTATATATGGATGTCAGGGTTTCTGGGAGAGAGGAGGAGATGACAGAGGAGACGGAGAGCGAGTGGGAGGAGGGGCAGAAGGATGAGGAAGAAGATGACGGAATTCTGAGGGAATCCACGAGTCTGAGCAGCGAGTCAGAGGATTCTCAAAAGGGGGTTACCTTAATCAAGCAAAAGGGAGGAGAAGGGAGAAGCGGAGAGGAGCCCAGTGGAAGACAGACGCAGCAAGAGGCGTCTCAGCCGGAACGGAGTAAAGGGGGTGGAGTCGTCAGCCTCTCGGAGGGAGCAGGATTAGGAGAGAACAGAGAAAGGGGGTTGGAGCAAGGTGTTCAGCCGGAAAGGGTGGAGAGCAGAACAAGGGGTGGTGTAGCGGTCGAAAGAAAGGTCAGGAGCAACGTACGCGCGCCAAGTTCAAACGTAGAGGCGCGCGGAAGTGGAGAGAGCTCAGGGGAGGAGCCCGGCCCTAAAGCCAGAAGGAGGGGGGAAGAGGCGGCAGAGGATTCAGCCTCAGGCGAGTCACGGAGAGAGGGAACCCAGGGGGGCAGGAAGACCCTGCGGAAAAGAAAGGAGAGGAAGAGGTGGTCTAGAGCCAGGCTATTAAGTTGGTGTGGAAGAGGGGAGGAGTCAGAGGGGACTTCAGCGGTCTAACGTGACAGACGTACGGCCACGATGCTGAACTGTACGAGAAGCAGAAAACTTCAATAAACTTTTCCTGTAAATAAACTGCAACGGAGTGAGGTCTCTTGTGAGCTGGGACCCGTCCTGGGTGGCCGTGACAATATATATATGTGTGTGTGTGTGTATATATATGTGTGTGTGTGTGTGTGTGTATATATATATGTGTGTGTATATATATATATGTGTGTGTGTGTGTGTGTGTGTGTATATATATATATGTGTGTGTGTGTGTGTGTGTGTGTGTGTGTGTGTGTGTGGCTGGAGAGAGTTCTGCACCCCTGAAATAAAGGCATATAAGAAAAAAACATTTTGAAAAAATATGGTTCCGGAACTGGAATATTAATAGATAATGTGTAAAACGTGCAGGAGTAAGCAGGGAAATAATAAAAGAATAAATGGAATAATTATTAAACTACAACAACACAACAAGATGGAAGAAGGGGAAAAAATTGAGATCACACATGGGGGAAGGGGAGTGGGGGGTACAGGGGAATTTATAAACATTTCTAATATAATACAGTGATACCTCGGGTTAAGTACTTAATTCGTTCCGGAGGTCCGTTCTTAACCTGAAACTGTTCTTAACCTGAAGCACCACTTTAGCTAATGGAGCCTCCTGCTGCTGCCGCGCCACCAGAGCACAATTTCTGTTCTCATCCTGAAGCAAAGTTCTTAACCTGAAGCACTATTTCTGGGTTAACAGAGTCTGTAACCTGAAGTGTATGTAACCTGAAGTGTATGTAACCTGAGGTACCACTGTATCTCTAATCGCATTGAATTTATATACAGTAATTAGGTATATTTTAATTTGCTCAACTATGTAATAGGCTTATGTTACAAAACAGATATGGATTTTGAGTTAGATGTTTGTAATTCTTTTTCGGTTTTGGAATAAAGTTTAAAAAAGGAAAAGGAAAAACATTTTGGTTTCCCTGCAGAGATTTATGCCCTGTTCCCTGCCCCAAACCAATCTGGCTGCAAAATCTTGAGCTGTTTGTAAGGAGTGTGTGTGTGTGTGTTTTCCTTTGGCACCCATTTCAGGAAAACGGGAACCGCGGTGCTCCTTTCTCCTCCCAGCCCTCTCGGCTGGGTTTTCTTTCCACACAATGTGCCTGCAGGCTTCTGAACAGGGCATAATCCTTTACGGCCAAACATTTCTCCCCTGACTGGGGTCAGAAGTCAGAAAGCCATTGTCCGGTTATTTATAGCTGTGTCCTGTCTCTGAATTATCTTTGTTCGTTTGGGGCAGGCAGGTTGGAAAGCAGCCGACAAGTGGCAGGCCGGCCGGCTGGAGGTTTTGTGCTTGTGCCGGAGCCATTTTTACTGGGCGAGGGGGTTAGTGTGCTCAGCTGCGCAACGTCCAAGTTCTCCACCCCCCACATCCTAGGGGTGGATGGTGGGGCACAAGGCAAGGAGCCCAAATGTGGGTGGAGCGAAAGCTGGCGATTGGTGGAGCCAGAGCCCATCAGAGGAAGTGCCAGTTTAGGCCACATTCACAGCATAATGCGCATTTAGAGTGCGTGGCTTCGCCCCAGAGAATCCTGGGAACTGACATTTACCCCTCACAGGGGATTAGGCCAAATCTGGTCCTACATCCTTCTGACAGTGACTGACTAGGGCCACGGGTGGTGCTGTGGGTTCAACCACAGAGCCTAGGACTTGCCGATCAGAAGGTCGGCGGTTCGAATCCTCGCGATGGGGTGAGGTCCCGTTGCTCGCCCCTGCTCCTGCCAACCTAGCAGTTCGAAAGCACGCCAGTGCAAGTAGATAAATAGGTACCACTTTGGCGGGAAGGTAAACGGCGTTTCCGTGCGCTGCTCTGGTTCACCAGAAGCGGCTTAGTCATGCTGGCCACATGACCCGGAAGCTGTACGCCGGCTCCCTCGGCCAATAAAGCAAGATGAGGGCTGCAACCCCAGAGTCGTCCGCGACTGGACCCTTTACCTTTAATACCACTTAAATGGTCATGGCTTCCCCCAAAGAATTATGGGAGCTGTAGTTTGTTACGGGTGCTGATAGTTGTTAGGAGACCCCCAGTTCTCCTGGCACAGCTCCAATTCCCAGAGTGGATTAATCAGTCAATCCCTTGAATTAAGTTTAAACTGTTAACAGAAGCCAAGGGAAGGGGGGATTTGCCCTGCCAGACCTGAAACTATATTATGAGGCATCGTGTCTTTGCTGGGTGAAAACGTGGATAAAATTGGAAAATAAGGAACTATTAGATCTGGAGGGATTCGACAACAGAGCAGGATGGCACGCGTACTTATGGCAGGGAAAGAGGAAACACAAGGGTTTCGAAACCCACATCTTTAAAGGCCCTTTGATGGAAGTTTGGGAGAGGAATAGATTTCTACTAGAACCTAAAGTACCACACTGGCTATCCCCATTAGAAGTTATGAGTGTGAAAAAGGTAAATATGAGAAGTGATTGGATAACCTATGAACAACTGTTAATAAAAGTAGGGGGGACGTGGAAATTGAAACCGTACGATCAGGTTAAAGAAAAAGTATCTGACTGGCTACACTATTTCCAAATAAATGAAATGTTTAAACAAGATATTAAAGAGAGAGGATATGCGGACAAAGATTCCAAATTCCAAACTGAAATAATAAACAATGACTATAAAATCCTTTCTAAAACGTACAATCTGCTATTAGAGTGGAATCTGATAGATGAGGAAGTGAAGTCAGTGATGATTCAGTGGGCAAGGGACATCGGTCATAATATATACTACGAAGAATGGGAGAAACTTTGGGAAAAAAACCTTAAATTTACAGCTTGTATAACGTTAAAGGAGAACCTCATGAAGATGTTTTACCGATGGTATATAACACCTGCAAAGTTAGCAAAAATATATAAAACCTGTAACAAATGCTGGAAATGCAGGGAAAAAGAGGGATCCTTTTTCCACATGTGGTGGGAATGCAGAAAGGTCAAAGGTTTTTGGGAAAGTGTTTATAATGAAATGAAGAGTATACTAAGATACACCTTTGAAAAAAAACCGGAGGCTTTTCTGTTAGGACTAGCAGGAAGGGATATTAAGAACAATGACGGCAAATTCTTTCAATATGCGACAACAGCCGCAAGAGTCCTACTAGCTCAAAATTGGAAACAACAGAACATACCGACGGTTGAGGAATGGAGAGCAAAATTGTTAGATTACGCGGAGATGGACAGATTGACGGGGAAAATTAGATATATAAAGGACCAAAGGTTCATTGATGACTGGGGGAAATTTGTGGAGTATCTGTAAAATATAAGTGAAGGTCAGATAACGCTAGTTGGGTTTAAAAAGGCTCTGTGAAAAAAAGTAGGAATATTGTCTAAAGAGAAAAAGATGAAAAGAGAAAATAATGTCAATATAAACTAGGATTTGCGTAAATTTGTTAAATAAGGGCATGGATTTGAGGGGAAGTTGAAGGAAGTCTCAAAGAAAGGAATCCGTGATAATAAGATGTAAACTGTTTTATTTTTTTGTTTGTTATGGTTTAAAAACAATAAAAATCATGATGAAAAAATAATAATCAGTCAATCCCTCTTCACGGGGGACTATGGGAATTGTAGCTTGGGGGAGGGAATAGGGGGGTCCCCTAACAACTTTCAGCACCCTGAACAAATTGCAGTTTCCCAGGATTCTTTGGGGGAAGCTGCGTCTGTTTAAAGCGGTATGATACTGCTTTAAATATGTATACAGTGGTACCTCGGGTTAAGAACTTAATTCGTTCTGGAGGTCTGTTCTTAACCTGAAGCACCACTTTAGCTAATGGGGCCTCCTGCTGCTGCTGTGCCGCCGCTGTACGATTTCTGTTCTCATCCTGAAGCAAAGTTCTTAACCCAAGGTACTATTTCTGGGTTAGCGGAGTCTGTAACCTGAAGCGTATGTAACCCAAGGTACCACTGTACTGCGGATGGGGCCTTAGGGTGTCAAACCAAACCCCTTATTTGTGGGGAGTGGGAGGCATCTCTCAAAAATTCCTCTGGTTTTCTCCTTCCAGGGTCCTTCAAGAAAAAAGAATCTGAACTTTTTGTCGGCAATCTCCCATTGGATATCAAGGAGGTGAGGCTTGGTGCTTTCTGTTTCGGAATATATTTCTTGCGGACACTTCCGCCGACTGCCTTTTTCTCGTGATGTATATTAAGCCGTGAAAAATGGGCCTGTGATATGGTCTAGATACTCCCCGTTTTGGTTTTCACCTAAGTTGTCATTTACAACTCTCCTCTTTAAACCAAAACACCCATCATGAATGTGTCTGTCTTACAAGGATGTATATTGGGCAAAGGAAATGTCCAGCGAGGTGGGACCCGGACATGGGTTGCCTCTGTCTACAACCCAGGACATGCGTGGTCATGTGACACAGTCATGTGGTACAGCTTTGTGGGCGTAATCTGGCTCAGAAGGCTCCGCCCACCCCAGTTTCTAGCCCACCTTCACCCCGTCCATCTGCACTATGTACTTAAACACTACCATGCCACATTAAAGGGTCACGGTTTCCCCCAAAGAATCCTGGGAAATGTTGTTGGTTAAGGGTGCTGAGAGTGTTTAGGAGACCCCTGTTCCCTTCGCAGAACTATGCACAACTGAGCTATCACCTGGGATAGCTCAGTTGGTAGAGCAGGAGATGCTTGGTAGAGCAGGAGATGTCCGGGTTGTGGGTTCAAGTTCCACGTTGGCCAGAAAGATTCCTGCATTGCATGTTGTGTGTATATATAAATGTATGATGATATGTAAAGTAACACAGTAGCTTACAGCTCGGAAGCTAAATAACACTTCTAGGTGATTGATAACTTCTTTGTAAAGACTATACAATGTCCAGACTCTTTATATTCAAAAGAACTCTACTTTCATAAACATACAACCAATAAGAATACATTTACAATCTCATGCTTATTCACTTTGTTCCTTATCGAGAGCTCCTGTGCAGGTTTCTCCCGATTAACGTTTCTGTTTTCTAGCCACATCACTTGGTCCAGTCCTGTGAGAAAGGCCTTAAAGGCTACAGTTTCACTTTAGACAGATCACACGGACACACACTGTCCTCAGCAGAGCAGCCATTCTCCTCACATACACACAGAGAGGCGCAGAAAGCAGTTAAAAAAACGACAGTTACTGGAATAACAGTCACAACGGAATGGAATGCCTCTCTCATGTGACTCAGCCAATCACACGAGGGCTACTTCCAAAGGGGGGGGGGACCCATGTTAAAAATACACAATAATTTAACATAAGTAAATATCCCCATTTAAGGAAATTTTTACCATTATCCTTAACGTTGCATTACTGGATAGCTCAGTTGGTTAGAGTGTGGTGCTGATAACGCCAAGGTTGCAGGTTCGACCCCTGTAAGGGCCAGCTGCATATTCCTGCATTTTGGGGGGTTGGGCTAAATGATCCCCTGGGTGCCTTCCAACTCTGATTCTGTGAGTAGCCGAGTGATCAGTCCTTTCCAAGGGACTTTGGGAATTGCAGCTTGGTGGGGAGGGGTCGCCTAGCGCTCAGCCCCTTAAACAAAAACGCCACCTCCCAGGATTCCTTTGGAGGAAGCCATGACTGTTTAAAGTTCTCGGTACTGCTTTAAATTCACAGTACAGGCAAGGCCTTAGATTTGAAACTCGGGGACTTGCCTCTAAATATACCCCTTTGTGTGCTGTAATTAAACTGCAGGGATCTCTCTGGGTTTAGCCCGAGAGTGATTTTCGGGGTGGGGTGTTAATCCCGTTATGAATATTCCCCTCTTGTTTCTAGACAGAGTTAGCGCTCGCCTTCCGGGAGTTTGGTGTGAAGACGGTCAAGAAACACAAGACAACTTTTACCAGGTACATCCTGTGCTAAATGGGAGGTATTGGAAGAAACCTTTGATAACCCTCCGTTCAGGGATTGGGGAACGTCCGCCCTCCCGCGAGGGTGATCCTCTTTGGCCTTGCTGTAGCCTTAGGAGGCTTTGCCCTCGGGGGGGAAAAATATTGCGCCCGGGAAAGGGAAGTGGGAGTCAACAGACACTCAAGGAATAGTTTCGGAGAAAAGGCTTTTATTTCTACCATCCATGAACTGGTAGAAGGAGCAAGTGTGAAAAGTCACAAAAAGTATGCACGAAGTTCACAGTCATGTGCAGAGAGTATATATTCCCATTCCAGTTACCTCCCCTTTCTCCTCCCTCGGGAGTCCTGCCCCATGAGTTCCTCTAAGCATGAACAGAAAGCTGTCTTGGGACTATTGTGGACTCTTCCCAGGAAAGGGGTGTGTGTGTGAGAAGCCAAAGGGTTTCATTTTTTTTTAATAGATATTTATTGGAGTTTTTAGAAAAGAAATACAATAATAATAAACAGTGTTGCTTTGTTTTTACAAAATTTCATAACATCCTTAGACTTCCTCACGTCTCCCGCTCCCACTTGCATCGTTAATAAATTTTTGTCAAGCAAATTATCATCTTATTTCCAAATTTATAACCACTTATTTAAATACAATTAAAAAAAAAATTCTCCTACAAATTTTGTTTCTGTTAATCTCTCTTATCATCAAATTCTGATCTATTTTAGTGATGGCCAATTATTTATAACCAAGCATCCTTCTTAACATTCTGCTAAATCACAATGTTTTTGTAGATAAATCTTGAATTTCTTCCAGTCTTCTTCAATCCTTTCTTCTCCCAGGTCTCGGATTCTGCCAGTCATCTCCGCCAATTGCATATAGTCCATCAGTTGCATCTGCCATTCTTCCAGTGTGGGTAGATCTTGAGTTTTCCAGTTCTTAGCGAGTAGTATCTTTGCTGCTGTTGTTGCATACATGAAAAATGTTCTATCTTTCTTTAACACCTTCTGGTCGACAATGCCCAGAAGAAAGGCCTCTGGTTTCTTGGTAAAGGTATACTTAAATACCTTTTTCAACTCGTTATATATCATTTCCCAGAAGCCAAGGGGTTTCAGAGTGTTCAGATGTTGCGACTAGAATGAGATAAAAGTCTGTTCTCAGGCCTGAGTATTCTTGGCAATGACAGAGCCTATTCATTAGCCTTTTGGAGCCTTCTCATGCCGATAAAAGAATAACATTCTGCCTGTGTACAAGCATCTTGAGAATCCACAGAAAAGCTGTAGCTGTGGGTTTTTAGAAGACAAGAGGAATTTTGGACAGTTTTGAGGCCTGGTTGGGGGGGGTGACTTCGGGCCCAGGTGGGGTCACCTGTCCTCACCTTCCTTCATTGCGAGATCTTCCCATTATGGGCGGATAGCCTGGGGGGCTGAATGCATTCCCTTCCACCTGTGGTGATGCTCAGATGAAGGATGAAGGAAGAGAATGGGGAGAGACTATACCCTGCCTGCTTTGGGGGGTCTTTGCCCCCCTCCTGCTTTTATCTGGCTCCACCTCCTTTGGCTTGGACGCCTCCTGCTGCCCCCAGTAGGTTGCGGTTGCCCACTTTACCCCAAGAGTGGGAGGACTGTGGCCCCTGAGGCCGACCGATCTGGCCCTCGCAACTCTCCCTAGACCAGTGTTTTTCAACCTTTTTTGGGCAAAGGCACACTTGTTTCATGAAAAAAATCACGAGGCACACCACCATTAGAAAATGTTTAATATTTTTTTCTTTAATGGCAAACAAAAACGTGGCGGACCGTTCTCTGCTCAGCGGGGATCAATCCGCTGATCCCCGCTGAGCCGGCGGATGACAGCTCCGTCTCCGGGAAAGGGAGAACTCCGGGAAACCCCTTCCGCTCTCATCCGATTTGATCCCCACCCAGGACAGATGGAAAATAGGGTGGACACAGTCCGGCGCCCGCCTAGTGGGCGAAAATCTGACATTTTTTTTAAATCTTTCGAATTTTTCAATTTTTCCCACGGCATACCAGGCAACATCTCGCGGCACACTAGTATGCCGCGGAACAGTGGTTGAAAAACACTGCCCTAGACCACGCCTCTCAATCACCTGCTTCGTACCATCCATGCTTGCTTTTGTCTGGCTGGGACTTGTAAACCATACAGTCATACCTCAGGTTGAAGTCGCTTCAGGTTAAGCCTTTTCGGGTTGTGCTCTGCGGCGACTCGGAAGTAATGGAGCGCGTTACTTCCGGGTTTTGCCACTCGCACATGCTCAAAATGACGTCACGTGCATGCGTGGAAGCGGTGAATTGCCAGACACGCGTTGCGTTCGCTTCAGGATGCGAACGGGGCTCTGAAACAGATCCTGTTCGCATCCAGAGGTACCACTGTATATACTCGGTGGCCCCTCCCACTTTTGCCTCTGGCCCCGCCCACCACTGGCGTGTGGTTCCGGAAGGGCATGTAGCCCATGTCCTTAGCCCATGCTGAGCGATTCTCCTTCCCTGGCTCTCTTTTTTCTGGAGAGATTGAAATGCCAACATGGCGCAACAGCTGACGTCGCTTCTCCTTCTCCGCAGCTTTGGGTTTCTGGAGCTGGCGTCCGCCGACATGGTCAAGCTTGCCATCAAGCGGATGAACGGGAGCCTGGTTCACGGGCGACGCATAACAGTGGCCGTTGCGGAGGACAGGAGGGTCCGCGAGCCCACAAACACGGACACAGAGATGCCGGTAAATATTCCTGCCTCTCTTTTAGCATCATCTATAATGACAGTTCGAAAGCCCGTCAAAGTACAAGTAGATAAATAGGTACCACTCTGGCGGGAAGGTAAACGGCGTTTCCATGCACTGCTCTGGTTCGCCAGAAGCGGCTTAGTCATGCTGGCCACATGACCCAGAAGGTGTACGCCGGCTCCCTCGGCCAATAAAGCGAGCTGAGCGCCGCAACCCCAGAGTCAGTCACGACTGGACCTAATGGTCAGGGGTCCCTTTACTTTATAATGACAAGGTCCCCTGGCCAGAACCCCTCTGACATGATTTTATATCTCCTCGCAGACACAGATAAGTATGTGACCTGGCGTGTAGCACTCTTTGCAGCTGCCGCTAGGAAAATTAGAGCAAATTATATAGCCAAGGTAGCCACCCACTGTAGAGGAGATGAATTTATTTGACCCTATCTATATCAAGCTATATTTTATCCTGATCACCAAACTCTGAATATAATTGCGCACTGTATTAATTAACATCCTTTTTTAATATATTAGTGGCCGTGTGATAATTTTAGCTTATAAATTTTATTGTTTAATGTCTTAATTTGTATATTAAGGTACTTTTATAGCTCTGTTTAGAGTTGGTAATGTTTTTGTATCAATCCAATATATATATTTTTAATTGTTGAATGATTCTGTGTACATTGTGGCAGCCTTGGGCTAAGTGCAATAAAACTGACTGACTGACTGACTGACTGGCATCGTCTACAATGGGCTTCCTCAACCTCAGCCCTCCAAATGTTTTGAGACTACAATTCCCATCATCCCTGACCACTGGTCCTGCTAGCTAGGGATCATGGGAGTTGTAGGCCAAAAAAACAGCTGGAGGGCCGAGATTGAGGAAGCCTGGTCTACACTGACTGGCAGAAGCTCTCTTCCTGGTTTTTAGCCAGGGTCCTTCTCTCCCAGCCCTACCTAAAAATGTCAGGATTTGAACTCGTGACCTGCTGCTCTACCCACTGAGCAATAAGCGCTTCCCGATAGGTGTTAGGTGTTTTTCCTTTTCTGGATGACGGGGCTCCAAACCTCTCGTTTCATTGCAGGATTTGGAGCCCATCCCATGGGAAGAGACCGGACCCAAGTGTGGTATGTTGCACCCGTGGGGTTTTTCCCCTCTTTATTTCCTCCCTGCTATATCCTGGGGGCTCAGGGCAGCTTTCCACTCTTCCCCCACCCACCCTGCAAAATGACAGTGATTTCCTCGCGGGCGAAGAAATCAAATTGTCAGGCCAAATGAAATGAGAATGATATTGTAAAACCTATTTAACACACGTTTACCTGGACGCACTTTTTTTACCCTGGCTTTTGACACTTGATGTGTGTGTTTTTAGAACCCACCTCACTTGGAGGATTGTAGTGGGTGGCGCTGTGGGTTAAACCACAGAGCCAAGGACTTGCTGATCAGAAGGTCGGTGGTTCGAATCCCCGCAACGGGGTGAGCTCCCATTGCGCGGTCCCTGCTCCTGCCAACCTAGCAGTTCGAAAGCACGTCAAAGTGCAAGTAGATAAATAGGTACCGCTCCGGCGGGAAGGTAAACGGTGTTTCCGTGTGCTGCTCTGGTTCTCCAGAAGCGGCTTAGTCATGCTGGCCACATGACCCGGAAGCTGTATGCTGGCTCCCTCAGCCTATAGAGCGAGATGAGCGCCGCAACCCCAGAGTCGGCCACAACTGGACCTAATGGTCAGGGGTCCCTTTACCTTTACCTTTATCTTTAAGTTGTTTTATAATAATTTATTATTTATTATTTATACCCTGCCCATCTGGCTGAGTTTCCCCAGCCACTCTGGGCGGCTCCCAATCAGTGTTAAAAACAGTACAGCATTACATATTAAAAACTTCCCTGAACAGGGCTGCCTTAAGATGTTTTCTGAATGTCAGGTAATTCTTTATCTCTTTGACATCTGATGGGAGGGCGTTCCACAGGGCGGGCGCCACTACCGAGAAGGCCCTCTGTCTGGTTCCCTGTAGCCTCACTTCTCGCAATGACGGAACCGCCAGAAGGCCCTCGGCACTGGATCTCAGTGTCCGGGCTGAACGATGGGGGTGGAGACGCTCCTTCAGGTATACAGGACCGAGGCCGTTTAGGGCTTTAAAGGTCAGCACCAACACTTTGAATCGTGCTCGGAAACGTACTGGGAGCCAGTGCAGATCTCTCAGAACCGGTGTTATGTGGTCCCGGCGGCCACTCCCAGTCACCAGTCTAGCTGCCGCATTCTGGATTAATTGCAGTTTCCGGGTCACCTTCAAAGGTAGCCCCACATAGAGTGCGTTGCAGTAGTCCAAGCGTGAGATAACTAGAGCATGCACCACTCTGGCGAGACAGTCCGCGGGGAGGTAGGGTCTTAGCCTGCGTACCAGGTGGAGCTGGTAGACAGCTGCCCTGGACACAGAGTTAACCTGCGCCTCCATGGACAGCTGTGAGTCCAAAATGACTCCCAGGCTGCGCACCTGGTCCTTCAGGGGCACAGTTACCCCATTCAGGACCAGGGAATCCTCCACACCTGCCCGCCTCCTGTCCCCCAAAAACAGTACTTCTGTCTTGTCAGGATTCAACCTCAATCTGTTAGCCGCCATCCAGCCTCCAACCGCCTCCAGGCACTCACACAGGACCTTCACCGCCTTCACTGGTTCTGATTTAAAGGAGAGGTAGAGCTGGGTGTCATCTGCATACTGATGAACACCCAGTCCAAACCCCCTGATGATCTCTCCCAGCGGCTTCATATAGATATTAAAAAGCATGGGGGAGAGGACAGAACCCTGAGGCACCCCACAAGTGAGAGCCCAGGGGTCTGAACACTCACCCCCCACCACCACTTTCTGGACACGGCCCAGGAGGAAGGAGCGGAACCACTGTATGACAGTGCCCCCAGCTCCCAGCCCCTCTAGACGGTCCAGAAGGATGTTATGGTCGATGGTGTCAAAGGCCACTGAGAGATCCAGCAGAACTAGGAAACAGCTCTCACCTTTGTCCCTAGCCCGCCGGAGATCATCAACCAGCGCGACCAAGGCAGTTTCAGTCCCATGGTGAGGCCTGAATCCCGATTGGAAGGGATCCAAATGGTCCGTTTCCTCCAGGCGTGCTTGGAGTTGTTCAGCAACCACCCGCTCAATCACCTTGCCCAAGAATGGCAGATTTGAGACTGGGCGATAGTTGGCCAAATTGGCCGGGTCTAAAGATGTTTTTTTAAGAAGCGGTTTAATGACCGCCTCTTTCAGCGGGTCTGGGAAGGCTCCCTCACAGAGGGAAGCATTCACCACCCCGCAGAGCCCATCGCCCAGCGCTTCCCGGCTCGCTTTTATCAGCCAGGATGGGCAAGTATCAAGGAGACAGGTGGTCGGTTTCACTCGTCCAAGCAGCCTGTCCACATCCTCGGAGGTAACAGATTGGAATTGATCCCATATAACAGGACCAGACAGAACTCTAGCACTCTCCCGCCCTGGCCCTGCTCCCACGGTGGAGTCTACCTCCTTCTGAATCTGAGCGATTTTATCTGCAAAAAACTTTGCAAAAGCATTGCAGGAGATCTTGGGGTCCCTACCAGGCCCCGGTGGTACAGGTGGTTCCGATAAACTGCGAACCACCTGAAAAAGTCTCCTGCTGCTGTTTTCTGCAGATGCAATGGAGGCGGCGAAGAAGGCCCTCTTCGCCGTCGCCATTGCCACTTGGTAGGCTCGACGTTGAGCTCTAACCCGTGTCCGGTCTGATTCAGAATGAGTTTTCCGCCACCGGCGCTCTAGCCGTCTCAACGATTGTTTCATCACCCTCAGCTCCGGGGAAAACCACGGGGCTGTCCGGGCTCCATGCAATCGGAGAGGGCGCTTCGGAGCCAGACAGTCAATTGCCCTGGTTAACTCCGCATTCCAGCGGGCCACCAGGGAATCAGCTGAAAGGCCATCAACTTGGGATAAAGCATCCCCTACCACTCTCTGGAAGCCAATTGGATCCATTAAGTGGCGGGGGCGGACCATCCGAATCGGTCCCACCTCCCTGCACAGTTTTAAACTGTGCTTTAATGTTGTGACTCATGCATGGCACCTTAGGGTGGGGGGGTAGTAAAAATAATGAATGATAATGGTGTCTTATGGCACCTGTAAAAAAACCCAAACCAACAAATTTAAATATTATTTGTTAAACCCACTGATTTCTTTAAAAAAGTAACTCAAAGACTCCTGTGCCTTTGAGTTGTTTTTTAAACACTTTTTCATTTTGATTTAAGTCGTTTTGCGATAATGTAAGCTGTTTTGGAATTGTTGCAACTCACCCTGGGACCTTAGGGTGAAGGGCATATTGTTGTTGTTTAATTGCAACAACGATGAATTGGAGCTCACATTATCAGATGAAGGGATCTGCTCAGGCAGCACGCCACACACAAAAGTGTGTGCACCTGCATTTATGTTGTGAACTGCCCTGAGATCTACAGATGTAGGGCAATATATAAATTTAATTAATAATAATTACCATATTTTTCCATGTATAAGACTCCCCTGTGTATAAGACGCCCCCTATTTTTTGGGACTCAAAATTAAGAAAACGCACTATACACTATCCTTGTATAAGGCAACTCCTTACTTTAAACTTCAAAAATTTAGGAAAAACTATACTCTTATACACGGAAAAATACGGTATTATTATATTAGGATCAAATGTGGCGGGTGGGCGGGGGTGCCCACCTGTCAATCACATGACATCACGATCACCGTATTTTTTGCTCTACAAGACGCACCAGATCATAAGACGCAACTAGTTTTTGGAGGAGGAAAATATTCTGAATCCCAGAAGCCAGACCACCAAGAGGGATCTGGCTTCTGGGATAGCCTCTTGCTGTCCTGGCTTATGGGATAGCCGCGCGAAGCCTCTTGAGGGCAGCGGGAGGAAGGCTCCCCCAAGAGCCATGCTCCCTTTAAAGTGCTTGCGGAGCGTGTGTGTGGTTCTTGGGGGCAGCCCTTCTCCTTCCTCGGGGAAAAGCCCCCAAGAGCCACACACACGCTCCACACGGCTCTTTAAAGGGAGCGCTGAGCAGAGCCTCCCGCCTGCATTCGCTCCATAAGACGCACACACATTTCCCCTTACTTTTTAGGAGGGGAAAAGTGTGTCTTATAGAGCGAAAAATATGGTACATCACCTTATTGGTTGTCTGGCAAACTCCCTTGCTCAGGTTCCCGAGTGCCCCTATAAACAGTCGGGGAAAATTTTGCACGGACCCTCTACATTCCACGGCTACTGAGCATGCTCAGTCCTCATTGGATTGAGTTCCTGGTGGGCCAGTGCTTTTTGGGGTTTTTTAATGGGGCAGTGTGGTGTTCTTCACCTTGGGATCCCCCTAAGCATATTGAGACCAGGCTTTCTCTCTCTCTCTCTCTCTCTCTCTCTCTCTCTCTCTCTCTCTGTTGACTTCATTCCAGTTCCATTTCTACTGCCACTCTCAAACCTTGCCTGTTCTTTAATTTCCCCTGACTTCCTGTCTTGTTCTCGGCAGATCTTTCCCCAAAGGCCAACACGCAGACCTTGGACCCTCCGAAGCTGAAGGTCCTTTATGCCATTCCCATGGAAATGAGGTGAGGAGGAATATCTTACAACAACACGTATAGCATGAAATGTCATCCGCATTTGGGTGTAAATTTCTTTTCTTTTTAAATAATTTTTATTGAATGGTTTTATGTTACAAAAAACAATACAGCCATACTACCACTAAATATAATTAAGAAATAAAAATTACATACATCGATATTTAGTTTGTTATTTAACGTCTTATTTCCTCCCAAACACTGCATACAACAACACACATATGTGCAGACACCCACACCCCCACACCCACACAGAAAATGATAATAATGAAAGTAAATACTTTTCCCCCTTTTATTTTCCAAAATCTTTTCTTCAACTTGACTTCCTGTCAAGTCCCTTTGCATATGTTTTATCTTACATTCGAATGTACACGAAACAATAAACCTTTCTATATAATTTTTCTAATACATTCTGAAAACATAATAAATCCTTAATTGTAGTCCACCTCCTTTTAGTTCCTTTATCGCTCGAATGCTAGTCAAAACTATTATTGTATTTTTTAACATATTTTTTATAAACATCCCAAATTTGGGTGTAAATTTCTACTTGTATGCATATATTTTTTTGCAAAGTGATTTCCCCAGTCGTGTTATTTTCACGATGATATGCACTTCTACGCACGCTTTGCCTTGGCATATTCATTTTTGCATACATCACTTGGCTGAAGACCTACATTGCGAAATTCAGAGGAAAAATTGAGAAGTGCACATTTGGAAGGCTGAACATAAGAAGAGCCCTGTTGGCTTTAGTCCAGGGGTTTTCCCAAACTTAAGTCTCCAGCTGTTTTGGACTACAACTCCCATCATCCCTAGTTAGCAGGACCAGTGGTCAAAGATGATGGCAACTGTAGTCCAAAAACAGCTAGAGACCCAAGTCTGGGAAACCCTCCTCTAGCCCAACGTCCTGTTCTTACAACCAGAAGCCCACAAACAGCTCCTGAGTGCAAGATCAACTCTAATCACTTTAGATTCCCAGCAAGTGATAATCAGAGAAATACTGGACAGTAGCAGGAGAACAATAGCCATTGATAATGAATTTATCCAGTCTTCTTTTAAAGCCATCCAAAGTAGTGGCCATCACTGCCTCCATTATTTAACTATGCACTGTGTGAATCAAGCCTACCTTTTTATCCCTCCTGAATCTTCAAATACTTCATTTTGTTGGATGTATGAAAGCTCCATAGTTATGAGAAAGAAAGGGAAACTCTTCTCTCTCTACTTTCGTCCTTTATACACCTTTATAATATTCCCCCCCCCCTCCACCCCATCTCTTGTTTGCCTGTTCTCTGAACGAACAAGCCCAAAATGTTGTAACCCCATTGGGCACTTTCTTTGACTCCTTGATCATCTCTTGACTTCTGTGATTGGTGTTCTCCTGCTAGGTACCGTATTTTTCGCTCCATAAGGCGCACCGGACCATAAGGCGCACCTAGTTTTTAGAGGGGGAAATCAAGAAAAAAAATCTTATTTCCCCCCCAGCCTCAAAGAGCTTCTGGGGCTGCCAGGAGAAGCCCGGGTCCCCCCCCCAGCCCCAAAGAAGCCAAGATGGCGAGCGGGATCCATCCTGCTCGCTGTCTTGGCTTCCTCTTTAGCCACGCGCAACCTCCAGCCGGGAGAGGCTGTGCGCGGCTAAAGAACCCATAGCCGCACGTAGCCTCTCCTGGCTGGAGGGGCTGCATGCGGCTATGGCAATACCCCCACCTCCCGCAACAGCCCGCAGGAGCCGCGCACCCTTTAAGGAGCGTGCGGTTCCTGCGGGCTTTTCTACAAGGAGGGAGAAGGGACTGCTGGCTGCATCAGTCCCTTCTCCCTCCTGGGGAAAAGCCCGCAAGAGCCGTGCGGAGCTTGTGTGCGGCTCTTGGGGGCTTTTCCTGCTTGCCCCCCCTGCATTCACTCCATAAGACGCACACACATTTCCCCTTACTTTTTAGGAGGGGAAAAGTGTGTCTTATGGAGCGAAAAATACGGTATTTTAAACTGAGTACCAGAAGAATCTTTTGATCGGTGTTGTGACTTTCCTTCCAGAACTTTGTTCTTGCTGCAGATGTTAGCAGATTGCTTTAAGGATGTGGGCTGGCTGTTCTCCATAGCAAAAGTCGTCGGGAAAGCTGCGCTTCTGGTGTTGGATACCGTTCCGCAGACCCCCTTCTTCTGGGCCATCCATCTCACAGAGGTTGGTGCAAACCCCAAATTTGTTTTGGTTAAACCGCTTGCCTGTTTGCCCACCGCTTCCCAGGATTGTGGCTCCATACAGCCTGGCAAAGCCAAGCAGTTTAGTGCCCCCTGTTAGCGGTGAAAGCAACGTAAGTGCATAATGTGCTGCAGTGCAACAGACGGTGGCTCATTGAGCTCTAACGCACTTTGAATGGCACTGGCCTCGTTTGGGAAAGGGGGCAAATGGTATAAAGTTTCTTTTGATGGCCTCTGCACACGTTGTGTAGTGAAAGAAAGGAGGCTAGAGGAACTGAAATGTTTCTTCTTTAAATGGAGCGTCTGCAAGTGGAAATGTGAGGGGAGACGGATGTTGTATTGCCCATCAGGCAATGGCTTTTTACACCTGCCTTGCCCCACCCTGCAGCCCTAGGAGCCTTTCCCAGACAGACCATGACTCTGAGAACAGTAGAAGCAGCTGGAAAGTGAGTACAGTGGTGCCCTGCAAGTCGAATGCCTCACAAGACGGAAAACTCGCTAGACGAAAGAGTTTTCCGTTTTGGAGGTGCTTCGCAAAACGAATTTCCTATGGGCTTGCTTCGCAAGACGAAAATGTCTTGCGAGTTCCTGCGGGTTTTTCCCCCTCCCCCCCTTTTTCTAAGCCGCTAAGCTGCTTATCCGCTAAGCCGCTAAGCTGCTAAAAGCCGCTAAAAGCGCTAATAGCACTAATCTGGTAATCTGTCAATGGGCTTGCTTCGCAAGACGAAAAAACCGCTAGACAAAGAGACTCACAGAACAGATTCTTTTCGTCTTGCGAGGCACCACTGTAGTTCAGGGATAGTTGTTTTTTTTTAAAAAAAGATTTTTATTAAAGTTTCAAACATTTTAAAAACAAAACTAAACAATACAATAATACAAACAAACAAAAATAAAAACAAGTATAATTTCAGTCCCTTAATTTCTTATAACTTATTTCCCCGACTTCCTCATACCTCCCCTTTCTGTATTCCAATTTCTAATTTATTAATTCAGCAAATCCTTTCCCTTATTTTTCATTTAATTTTTAGTCTCTCTTTTCTTTTTTACTTATCCATTACAGCTGGAAACCACATAATTTCTAAACCAACGTCATTCCAACATTCATTAATTTTACAATATTTCTTAAGATAGTCCTTGAATTTCTTCCAATCTTCTTCTGCTGTCTCTTTCCCCTGGTCTCGGATTCTGCCAGTCATCTCTGCCAGTCCCATATGTTCAGGGATAGTTTTAAGGGCCGTGTGTCCTTGTTTCTCCGTTTGATCCTTTTGCATGGCTTTGTATGTTTTGTGGTATTTTGTGCATTGTGATTTGCTGTTATTTCTCTTGATTATAGTTTAGTACAATGCAATACAAATCTTTATTACAGTCATAGACAAGCATAAACGGGTGAGATACAGTCATTTAAAACCTGAAAAGCGTTTTGGAAAGCTAAAAGGTATTACAGTCATAGGTGACTGTAAAAGTCTATAAGAATTTAAAAGAAGCTAAAAGACGTTATAGGAGCATTGGGTGGGTATGGAAGAGCATAAAAGGTTGCTATATAAAAGACTTACATAGACTATATTAATTTACAGAGCACTCTGATATGTTCATTGAATCTAGTTTGTAGCACAGGTCATCCTCTGTTGAATTTGGAGCGCTGCTGTGCAGAATCTAGCGGCATTGTATGTTGTAGCAGGATTGGTATCAGAGCAGCAGGGAGGTATAGAATCACCCTGTGTGGCCTGGGTACTTATGAAGTAGTGGGGAAATCAGGCTGATACGAATGTCTCTGTAATAACAGGGACTGGAGAAGGACATGCTCTACTGTTTCTATTTGTCCAGAGTCACAGGATTATTGTCTCTCTGGGTAGTCAATCTTCCTGTATCGGCCTTCAATAACGGCCGAGAGGAGGGCATGACATCGAGTCAGGGTAAAAGCCATTTTGTGTTTAGGGACTTCGAGTTTGGTTAGATATGCCATAGGGGAGGCAAAGTACCTGCTGGATTCCATGGCAAGATCCAATTGGCTAGATCCAATTGGTGCTCTGTGTCTACTACAAGTTGTTTAATGAGCGCTTTAGCCTGATCATATTCCATTCTAAGGAGAAGACCTGGAGAGAAACCCAGGGATGAGATTTTAGTTGCCTCTGCCTGTTTTTCACATAGATTGAAAATCATCATTCATAGTTAGTGGGGCAATGCCCCGGGGAAATAGTTTAGGCCAATAATTGAGTGTGGTCACCCACACTCCAGCCTCCACTTTTGTGAAGCCTGTCTCTAGCCTCAGAGTAGCATTAGAGACACATTTTGGGACTTGAAGGACTGACCTTTGAAATTTGGATTGCAACATTATTTATTGTAATTGATTAGTGTAAACTGTTTAATTATTATTTGCTGATATTAAATATTACTGTTCACTATTGTATTACAGTGGATTATTGAATATTGCTTTAATTGATATAAGTTGATTATTTCAAAGTTATTGGGACTTCTTTGTATTGGATCAGATTATCAGGCGTGTGTGATCTTTGCTGTGTGTTTTGTTGTTTCTTCAGCTTGTATACCGCCTTATGTACAGTAATTCAGAAAGACGGTATGCCACTTAAAAGAGAAATGAAATTAAATACTAGAGGACTTTTGCTTGTGTATGTGAACATTCAACAGGAGCTAAAATACACCGGATACTGTTTTTGCTGTTAAAAATGTAGGAATGCCATCAGGCTATGCGGAAGCTGTTTGGGGCCTTGGCGGAAAGTGAGTCTTGTGCACCCTTTCTGACAGAGCAGGAGGTTCAACAAGGGACACGTTGCTTGGCAGAGTGCATTGTGGGGGACGAAGGCCATGCCTGGAACAGGTAAGGGGATTATGGAAACAAATACACGTTGCACGTTTGGGGTTGAGAACAAATCATGTAGTTAAGACAAATGGAGATATCTGCAGGTGGCTGTTAGTTATGACGGCACAGTTGAGCCTCCCTGTGCCACAGCAGTATACCTTGGGGGTACTGGAGGCTGGGGATTTAAAAGCAGGGGAGGTCGCAAGCTTCCCAGCAACACCTGGCTGCCCCTCATTGGGAACAGAATACTGGGTGCAAAATTAAAAGCCGGAGGTATCTTTTTTCTCTCTCTGTCTTTTGCCTCTCTCCCTTTCTCAGGTGCTGGGTTGTGGAGAAGGCGGAGGATCTGGCGGTAGTGTTCTTTGTGGATTTCGGCCGCTCTGCCACTGTCCCGCTTAATTCCCTGCGGAAGCTGGACAGGGATGATGTCTGGGCCATCAAACCTTTGGCGCAGCCGTTTGCACTCCAGGAAGGCAAGTGAAGACAAAAGTCGGAGCGGTGAACGCAAATTTCACCCTTGTGCTGTAGGATAAGCTGCTAACAATGCTGCACTCCCCCCCATAAAAAAATTAAAAATCTGAAGAGGTTAAAAAGGTAAAGGGACCCCTGACCGTTCGGTCCAGTCATGACCGACTCTGGGGTTGCGGCGCTCATCTCGCTTTATTGGCCGAGGGAGCCGGCGTACAGCTGCCGGGTCATGTGGCCAGCATGACTAAGCCGCTTCTGGCGAACCAGAGCAGCACATGGAAACGCCGTTTACCTTCCCGCCGGAGTGGTACCTATTTATCTACTTGCACTTTGACGTGCTTTCGAACTGCTAGGTTGGCAGGAGCAGGGACCGAGCAACGGGAACTCACCCCGTTGCGGGGATTTGAACCGCCGACTTTCTGATCAGCAAGTCCTAGGCTCTGTGGTTTAACCCACAGCGCCACCCGCATCCACTGGCCAAATCCAGTAACTGAGTGTCTGAGGGAGGCAGAGACTAAAACCAAAACCCTGGAGAAGTGGAATGGAAGGCCATGACTCCATATTGCAGCATTTTTGTTGCAAGTCCCTCTTATACTGCTTACTGAATAATTCCTTTTGACTCGTACTTTTTTTTCTGTTGCAGAGGTTTTCCCACCTCAACTCATGATGAGAAAAATCCTGGAAGGGAAGGTGGTCGGCCCATTGCAGACAGAGGTAAGGACAGAAGTGTCTTACAACTGTTAACGTACAGAGGAAATGATTTTTTTTTTGTCGTCTTCCAGACTTTTGATAGCCACAGAACCTATTCTCTGTCCCCTGAATCGACATGGGTGAATCCTCAAAAGGTTTATTTTAAAAGTGGCCAGAGGATGAGTGATCTGATTGCAGCCACAAATCGATCCACTAGATGTGCCTCCAAATTGGAAGCTCCAGAACAGCGACTGTATGGAGTCCCGATTCATATATCACATTAACCAGGGGTGCCCAAACTTTTATCCAAGAGGGCCAGATTTGATGAAGTGAGCATACATGAGGGCCGACCAGAATTGTTCAGCTTTTTTTAGGATTGAAGTTTATGAACTTTTTTAAGGATTTACCCAAGGAGATAAACTGCCACAGGGGCTGGATTAAACCCCCACAAAACGCACTTTGGACATGCCTACATTAAACCATACAATGGTACCTCTGGTTAAGAACCTCTTAACCTGAGGTACCACGTTAACTAATGGGGCCTCATGCTGCCGCCGCGTGATTTCTGTTCTCATCCTGAAGCAAAGTTCTTAACCAGAGGTACTATTTCTGGGTTAGCGGAGTCTGTAACCTGAAGCGTCTGTAATCCGAGGTACCACTGTAGTTGAAAATGAACCTGTGGTTTAAGCTGAACTGAAACGCGTCTTCACCCAACTCTTTGGATGCTTTCCAAACCTACAGGGTTAGGGTTTGTTATTGGTTTGCTGGTTTGTCAAGAGAACACATTCTCTAGGGCAGGCACCCCCAAAGTCGGCCCTCCAGATGTCATCCCTGACCACTGGTCTTGTTAGCTAGGGATGATGGGAGTTGCAGTCCCAAAACATCTGGAGGGCCGACTTTGGGGGTGCCTGCCCTAGAGAATTTTGGGATCTGCCATTTATAGTTCCTAACACCCTTGACAAAATAGAGCCTGGTTGCTAGATCAGGCCAATGACCCATCTAGTCCAGCATAGCAACTTCTCCCAGGGCCCAACTGGATGATGATAATGATAATTTTATTCTCCATATGCCGCCCATCAGACTGGGTTCCCCTAGCCACTCTGGGCGGCTTCTAACATATATAAAAATACAATCAAACACCAAACATTAAAAACTTCCCTAGACAGGGCTGCCTTCAGATGTCTTCTAAAAGTCAAATAGTTGTCGGTTTCCTTGACATCTGATGGGAAGGCATTCCACTGAAAGAAGGCCCTCTGCCTCGTTCCCTGTGACTTCCCAAAGACCCTCAGAGCTGGATCTCACGTCCAGCTGGATGATGGGAATGGAGACGTTCCTTCAGATACCTCTGGGAAACCCGCAAGGACCAGAGCACAACAGCGGCTCTCCTCGCAGTTCCCAGTGACTGGTACCCAGTGGTGTACTACCTCCAAGAGTAGAACACAGCCATCATTGCTACTGGACGTTGAGAGTCTTATCCTTCACGTTTTCACCTCCTGGGGGCCATCAGTACATCTTGTGACAGCAAATTTGCCCACAAGCTTTGCGGAAGAGTGATTCCTGCGGAAGCGAGTTCCATAGTTTAACAATGCACTGCCGGAAGTACTTCCATTTATGTGTCCTGAATCTTCCAACACTCAAACTTCATTGATCTCCGAGTTATAAGGGAGAAAAACATCTCCCTGTATGCTTTTCTCCAAACCATGCATTATCCTAGACACCTCTTACAATGTTCCCCCACCCCACCCCAAATTAATACTCCCCAAATGTTGTAACCTCTCCTCATGGAAGATCTACCGTATTTTTCGCTCTATAAGACGCACCAGACCACACGTTTTTGGAGGAGGAAAACAAGAAAAAAAATATTCTGAATCTCAGAAGCCAGAACAGCAAGAGGGATCACTGCGCAGTGAAAGCAGCAATCCCTCTTGCTGTTCTGGCTTCTGGGATAGCTGCGCAGCCTGCATTCGCTCCGTAAGACGCACACACATTTCCCCTTACTTTTTAGAAGGGGAAAAGTGAGTCTTATAGAGCAAAAAATACGGTACTCATGCCAAACTAATTAGCTTGTTTCCTGGGAGCAGAGTTGGTGCGCAGTGATAAAATTTCAGTTTTGGGCTCCTCGTTCATGTTAAATAAACTCTTAGGGTTTTAAAAACTGCTGTTTAATGTAACAAGCGAATCATCCAGAGGGGCAATAGGCATCTCTTCCCATGGTGGATAATTCTGCTGAAGCTCTGCAGAACTGGCCGACCCAAAGAAGCAACGCTTTGATCCCTTACATCCTAGCAGAGGGAAGGTCTGGGTATCATGCAGAGATGCAACGGGCACCTCTATGCTCGCTGGTGCGTTTTTGCTCCTGTGTAGCACACAGAGTTTAGGGAATTAACTCACTGGCCGCTTCCTGCATGTTCTGAGGGTCAATGCAAGTTGGAGATCACTCTGCCCAGAATCTAAATCCTGCGCCAAGAGTTCCAAAGGGTCTCTGGAAACCCGGCAATTCTATGTGCGGCTAATGCATTTGGTGTTTGTTTTAATTCTTCATCTAATAGGCTTGAGAAACTAAAGCACAGCTTGGGAGTCTCAGTGGGGATTTACCAACACTCTCCAGAGTTTCTCTTTGCATTATGTTAAGTTCTAACAGCTTTTTCTATGAGGGGAAGAAAAAAAAAACACATTTAACCAGCTGGATTACAACTGAACCCTGTGTTTACATCAAATTCCTAAAAACATCCCCACATGGGCAGCCTGTTATAAGGGCTGGAGGGTGACAGGAGCTATGGGTCAGGACGGGTGTTTGGGGGCGGGGAGATGTGTTTAAAATACACTAATATTTTTTTCTAAGTCTATCTTGGTAACTTTTTACAGCAACACATTTTGAAGTTTGCCATCAAAGATGAGTAGGAGGAGGAAGTTGTTGAAAGAAATTCTGGAGAGAACATCCGACAAGCAAGCTGATGGGATCTTGGGGAAAAAAAGGATTGTAAATTGTTTTTGATGGGAGATGGGGTAAGCGGAAAGACGCTTTGCATTAATTTTCTACACCTTCCTGTTTCTATGCATTCCCCCCCCACCCCCCGTATCGGTTTAAAACAAGGCAGTTTAACTGTGCCTTGTTGCGGCAGGAAGGAAAAAAATGTCTCTTAATTAAAAGCATTTTGCGTATTAGTGGTGTTCAAAGATGGAAGGTTTGAAGAGGCAAGGAATGTTGAAATTTTGCCTATTGATTGGAGCCTGTTCTTCCCACCTTGTTTCTGTAGTTTAGTTGATTAAAACCAAATGTATACATGTACACCTAAAACTTGGTTGCTTTTTAAAAAAGTGATGCTGAGGAAGAAATTGATTGTCTCTTGCACTCAGGTGAGCTTTTTCCTCTGGAGTCATTTTTGCTGTCGAGTTTCCCCACTTCTTTGATTTTCTAACCCCCCCCCCCCAAGGTCTGCTGATTTTAAAATATGACCTACAGCAAGGGTTCCCAAACTGGTGCACAGACCACCAGTGGCCCATGTGCTCCTTTCAGGTAGTCCATGATGTGCCTGCGTTAAGATTTTTAATTGCATTTTTATTGCTCTCTTTCTTTCTTGTACTTTATTGCGTTTCAGTTCTAGGCGATTTCAGTTCTAAGGGAGCGAAGTACAAAACAAGAAATTTAAAGGAGCAATTGAAACACGAGTAAAAATCACACAGCATTATGAACGCTATAGCTGGCCGAAAAATCAAATCAAATATACCCTTGGCAATTTTCAAGTGGTCCACAGGAGGGTCAAGTCAAAGAATAGTAAAACTGGAAGTGTGGAAACCTCCTTGCTGCTGCCCTGGTCTGATATAGGTGTCCTAGGAGCATCAGAAAGCCATGAAGCCCTCACCTAATTGCTAACCCCAAATTTGTATCCTAGCAAGCTGTTGGGTGTGCTGAACCTACTTTCCAATTCTGAAAAATCAAGTGTGTACAAGGAGTTAACACAACAGGACTGTGAGGATTCAAAAGCAACCATCCTTACGACTACTAAGCTGAGTTGGTCCTGGTTGAAAAACAAAACCACAGTGCAGATATTGTGTCAGGATCATAGGGAACGTCACACAGACGCAATATAAATCTAGCAAGTTACGGCAATTCCACGAGCCTGAGGATCTTTAGGAACTGATTTTAAAGTTTCTAGACCTCATGGATTTGTGGTTGTTTTTTTTCTCTTGGGAAGGCAACACCCTTTAACCTACCCTGAGTTGCCACCTGCTTTGCAGACAGAGAGGTAAGACTAGTTCCCCTTCAAATTAACAAATGTAATTGTTCTCCAAAGAAGATACATTTCCCCCCCATACACATCCATCATACACTGTAACCAAAAAAGGAAAAGAAAAAAAAAAGCAGTGTACATGAAAATAAGAAAATAAATTAAATCCGTAGCAGAGGGAAGAGGCAGAGGTGCTCTAGACTGCAGCGGAGCTGGTAGCTTCCAGCGATAACAAGAGAATCAAAGAGTTTTGCTGTTTTGTTTTGTTTTCGTGTGTGTGTGGTTTTTAATAAGAGTGACTGCCAGCTTGCCTGCTAGCGCGGGTCCAAGCCAGTAGCCCGAGCAGAGGGACGGCCCGGCTGCTCGCAAGTGTTTATAATTCCGTAAGAGTCCCCCGCTGGAGCCGCTCACTAAAATCGCCTTGCAAGTACGGGCGGTGGAGAAAGAGGGAGGGAGGAGAGTGTGAGTGTCCTGTCCTAGGAAGAGGAGGAGGAGGAAGAGCAGGCATCCTTGCGATCCAAATGCAGCAGCGTTCAGCAGGGAAGTCGAGGCCGGTCTGAGGCTGTCCAGGGTGACCGTCTCCATGCTTAGCCATCTTCCTTAGGGGGCGTGTACCAGCCTGAGAGCAAAGTAAAAGGTGGTGAGGAAAGGTGGAAGACGTGGGGTTCAGGTGAACAGACGCCGTTTCTGTAGATCAAGGCTGGGAAACCTCTGCTGGTGGGCAACCTACATATTCTTAACCTCTTCACCCTTGTGGGCCCCCCCGCCCCTGCCCTCCCGTCAATCACCAGATGCAACCCTCACATCAGGCAACGCTGCGTCCTGATTGTCAGGAATGCAAAAAGCACAGATATTTGGAAATCTTTTTGTAAAATTGCCTTGTGCTGCTCTTCAAACCCCTGCTTTTCAGAGGGGCTGTTTGAAAGTCCTTTTTGCAAACAGCTGAGCTCTCAGCATACAGCCAGCACAGAATTAACCCCACCACCCAGTTTTCTTTTGTTTTTTAAACTACAGCACGGCCAGCAACTCCCCACCCCTGCCTCACATGGAGCTGGTCTAGCCAGCAAAATACTTCTCTTACTAGGGTGCTCAGAGGCTCTTTCCCAGGCCCAGATTCTCCTCTAGAACTGGAGGAGCAGGGGGGCTTTTGCATAGAAATCGTACGCTCTGCCACTGAGCTAGGGGCCATCCTCTCCAGGTGGATGGGAATCCTGCGGGTCTCTCCAGATCTTGCTGGATTCCAACTCCCGTCACTCCTGATCCAGAGACCTTGTTGGGGGTATGTTGCAGCCACCCTCCCAACAACAGCTGGAGGGCACCAGGTAACCCACCCGTGCCCTACAAGCATTGCCATGGGATGGTTTTCAAACTGGTGGCAGCCTCAGTCAGGAATAGGTGGGTCAGTAATTGCAGACAAGCTTTCTGGAGTGGGAAAGCTCTGCTGCTACTCATCTTCCACTGCAATGAGACTCTTCAGTATAGACAGAATGCCCCTAGGACAAGGGGACGAGGGCAGAAGGTAGGGGGTTCTGAGCTCCCCTCCCACAATTGTTTAACAATCCCAACACGCCCCTCTCTCCATTGATTAGGCTGTTCACATGGCATCACTGACTCCACCCCCGTGACCTCATTTTACATTTGGCTCCTCCCATTTCATCTTGCACCTGGCACCAGTTGCCATGGGTGTACAGAATGGAACTTGCTGAGTACTGTTGTTATCGTTAATGGCTTTACTGTTTGGCTCTCGCAGAATTTCTGGGCTCAACTCAAATTGCTGGTTTAAATCCTTATAAAGCCACTTGTGGGGTCCCACCTCTTCCCCCCTAAGCCTGGAAGTCCCTTAAGGTGAGGATAAGAAACAGTGGCCAACAACGTAGGTCGGCTCCTCAGCCTTCCACCGGATGCGCTTCAACCAAGGTGCTAGTCCTTACCATTCTTCTCGTGAATCTGGACCAGGGACTTGTATGACTGCTGCGCTCTTGTCAAACTGTACTGGTTCTGCGGGGGGAGAATGGAGAATGGCTTTTAATATTAAGAAGGCTGCCACAAAGGGTGCAATAGGGCTGGGAGATATATTAATATATCGTCCAAAACCGGTCTGAAGTCCATATCAGATCCAGTGTTTTTGATGTGGCAATATATTGTGAATCACGATGTGTGTGCGCTATACAAAAATCAAAACGTGGGAAAAACCGCGAAGCCAGCCAATGCCTCTACACATTTTCATCCTTATTTCAGACATTGTGATACATCAGTATGTCGCGATGTTTAGCTGGCAATATATTGCAAAGCTGAAAGCCAGCTATCCCCCAGCCGTAGGGTGCCCTAGAGGCTCCTGCCTCTAAATCACAGAAACACGATTACCCTGAAAAGCCACATACCCGTGAAAGGAAATGTTACACTTTGCCAGATTATATCTCCCACACTGCTCCAACCACAAAACACTCACTGTGCTGAATATTTTGTAAGTGGTGGTTTTTGGTTTTTTTTAATGCAATCAGGCATTTTGGGACAAGCATGGTGTGACCATAGGAAGCTGGCCCCCATTTTAAGGCAGTGGACATAGTTCTCCCCTCCCTGTTTTATTCTTGCCACAACCTTGAGGGCTGAAAGAGAGAAAAGGTCTGCGGCTCATTCAAGGTCTCCTAAGTCAGTGTTCTTCAACCTCAGGTCCCCAGATGTTGCAGGACTACAGCTCCCATGATCCACTGCTAGCTTAGGCCAACGGCCAGGGATGATGGGAGTTGTAGTCTTGGAACAGCTAAAGACCCGAGACTGACCTAGCCCATATTGCACACCACACATTTAAAGCACCATGACATCACTTTAAACAGTCACAGTTCCTCCCTCCCCCCCCCTAAAATAATATTCTGGGAGCTGCTGTTTGTTCAGGGTGCTGAGATTGCCCACAATTCTGTGAGTTCTCTGTGAAGGATTGTCAAAGCACTCGGGGAATTGTAACTCTCTTTAAAGCTTTGCTGGCTCTCTTCTGGCAGAGGTTGGAACCTCTGGCAGCCGACTCCTCTACAGCACCAGCGCAGGGGAATTGGGTCAGGGGACATGTAGACCGTAGCCTAGCCCCAGGTTACCTTGTTGGCGCCAAACTGGACCCTGGCTTTGCCTTTCACAAGTGTGGCACTGATCTGCATGATCACGGACTCCACCGAGTAAGCACTGCTCCAGCCCTGGGGAAAAGGAGGTAAGGGAAAAGGAATAAGTGACTACCAGCGTGATCTAGTCCAGCCCTCTGCAATCCAGGGATCTTTTTGCCCGAACCTGCAACCCTGAGATTAAGAGTCTCGTGCACTACGGACTGAGCTATCCCAGGGAGCAGCAGACCAGCCGAATACACCAGCCCAACTGCTGCAGAAGTGGGACTTTGACCTGACCCCTGAGTCCTCCCAGCCGCTCACCTGTTTTGTTAGAAGCTCCATGCAGATAGCTCCTCCGCCCAGGACATACCTTGGGAGAGAAGGACAGAGGAAAATCCATTGTTAGCCAAAAAGCCTCTCTCTCTGTGTGTGTGTGTGTGTGTGTGTGTGTGTGTGTAAATTCATTTAAAAGGGGAGCAGTAACCCAGTTCCTCACAATCAAAGCCCTTTCCTAATGGCAGATCCTAATGTATAAATAAGAAAATTATTAATGTGCCTCCTGCCCCACAACCAATCCTGCTGCTCAGCTAAGATGGCCTGTCCTTTGAGGGGGTGGAGGCAGGTGGAAGCTGGCTCTACATCTCTAGATGGAGCAGACGGAATGTGGCTGCCTCTGATTTTCTTCAGAACCAAGGAACACCCGATGAGTTTGTCCGGCAATAGAACTAGGGTCCAAATACTGTCGCCTCCGGGGAACAGGGCATCCAGCAGCATAGGATTAAGGGGTAAGGCCTTCAACCGGGCTTTAATTCCGTGTCCTGTAAGAATTCGGGGGCAGAACATCCCCCTTGCAGACAGAAGGTCACAGGTTCAATCCCTGGCTTCTCCAGGCAGGGGCTGGGAATGTCCCCCTGCCTGAAACTCAGTAGACAATACTGAGATAGATGACCAAGGATCTGGGCTCAGTATGAGACAATTTCCTAGGTCCTGGCTGCCCTGAGATCTTCAGAAGAAGGGAGGTAATATAGATTTAAATAATACTGATTTTATTTTATTTTATTGGAAATAACTTGTCTTCTCCAAAACAACCTTTATTCAGATTTACAGTTTTAACAGGCCACAAACCTGTACTACAGACTTCTCTAAAAAGGTAAATATGATTTTTATATAGCTAATATAGATGGGTATTGACAGCTATTAAATATTATAAAAATAAATCAATTCCACTAAAGCCTATTATTATTATTATTATTATTATTATTATTATTATTATTATTATCCTCTGATGTTTCCATGCAATGTGGATAAGGCAAAAAAAAAATACAGTGGGCACAATCTGCCAGTGTTTCCCAACCCTGGGTCTCCAGCTGTTTTTGGACTACAACTCCCATCATCCCTAGCTAGCAGGACCGGTGGTCTGGGATGATGGGAGTTGTAGTCCAAAAACAGCTGGAGACCCAGGGTTGGGAAACCCTGCACTAGTACAAGCCCCACTGAAGTGACTTGGAGTTGCATATGCGCTCAGCATGCACAACTGGAGCAAGCCCATTTTGTTTCAAATGAGGTTTGGGCAACAGAAATTCCAAGTGGACTGTGCCGGGTGTGTAAATAATCATCAAGAGGGATACAGCAAAATAAGCAATGCAAAACAGAACAGCAATAATAATACTGTTTTAAAACAGCATGGTTTTACATGGGTTGTTGTCTTCGCCCTTGATAGGGAACTGAGTTACCAATAGCAGCCACCCAAATCCCACCGGTGGGCATCGTCAGGCACTTACCCTCCTGACAGCACAGGAGACACGACTCTTACGAAGGGCGGGTCAAAGGGGAAGTTGTCCTGAAAGGAGAAGAGAGAGGCTGAGCTGCCTGTCGGGCAGCCCTCCCTTGCCCTCCCACCCCGGCCATCAGCTGCTGCTGCTGCTGCTGCTGCTGCCACCACCTCCCTCCCACCAGCCTGACCTTAAAGGTGAAGTTGAGGAGGATGAAGTCTGCCCCCTCTTTCTCTTTGAGGATCTGCAGGTCGCTGTGCAGGGCACTGTCCTCGTCCACCCTGGGGGAGAGAGGGAGGCAAGCTGAGCCGAGGACAGAGGAAGGCCCCTCGCCCCTCCCCAGGTCAGAGTTCCTGCTTTGGGGGTCACATGCTGGGCTGGACGAGAAGCCAAAGTGGGTGGAGAAACAAATGCACATTTTCCCCTCCCGCTTTTGTACAATGGGGTAGTTTCTCTGCACCGTCACGGCACACACCTCTGCCCAGGCAAGCGAGATGCACAGCCAGAGTTCAAGGAAACGTCCCAGCCAGGCGAAAACATTCGTGGAAGGTGCATAGAGGTTTGCCTGGGAAGAGTCCCAAGGGCCAGATGGAGCACACTGGAGGTCCACATTTGGGTCAGAGATTCCCCAACCTTGGCCTAGATGGGGGGGGGGCTTCTATCCAGGGGGCGGGGGGCTAACTTTCTAACTCTCCTGGATAGCTCAGTTGCTTAGAGCATGGTGCGGACAACGCCAAGGTTGCAGGTTTGGTCCAGCTGCATACAGTGGTACCTTGGGTTACAGACGCTTCAGGTTACAGACTCCGCTAACCCAGAAATAGTACCTCGGGTTAAGAACTTTGCTTCAGGATGAGAACAGAAATCACGCAGCGGGAGACCCCATTAGCTAAAGTGGTGCTTCAGGTTAAGAACAGTTTCAGGTTAAGAACGGACCTCCAGAATGAATTAAGTTCTTAACCCAAGGTACCACTGTATTCCTGCATTCCAGGGGGTTAGACTAGATGGTCCCCTCCAACTCTACAATTCTGTGGTTCTGTGATCTGTGGGACCCTTTTTGTTCCGTGGGCAGGATTCACTCCTGGCCGAAACAAGAGTCAGTGTGGTGTAGGACCTGGCAGAGACCCACTTGGCCACGAAGCCCATTGGGGGCAACCTGGGGCCAGTCACTGCCTCTTGGCCTACCCTACCTCGCAGGGCTGTTGTGAGGATTAAGCGAGGTATGGAGAAAACCCATGTATGCCACACCTTTAGTTCTTTGGAGAAAAAGGTGGGATATGGTGCAATAAAAACACACTGGGGGCAGGTTGTCCATGCACCAGCACATATACCGTATTTATCGCTCCATAAGATGCACTTTTTTCCCTTCTAAAAAGTAAGGGGGAAGGTGTGTGCGTCTTATGGAGCGAATGCAGGCAGGAGGCTCTGTTCAGCACTCCCTTTAAAGAGCCGCATGGAGCGGGGGCTTTTCCCCAAGGATGGAGAAGGGCAGCCGGTCAGTCCCTTCTTACACCTCACAGAAAAGCCCCCAGGAGCCGCACACATGCTAGGCACGGCTCTTTAAAGAGCGTGTGGCTCTTGCTGGCTTTTCCGGGAGGTGGGGGAAGGGACAGAGGACAGCCCATCAGCATATATATATATATATATATATATATATATATATATATATATTTGCTTTCGTAGATTTTCACGGGTACAGGAATGCAGGTTTTGGTGTCCTCGGGTGTCTTCCCGTGTAAAAGTTGGGGTGTCTAGGCGACGTTTCGACGAGGTCTCACTGAAGATGACGAGTGAGACCTCGTCGAAACGTCGCCTAGACACCCCAACTTTTACACGGGAAGACACCCGAGGACACCAAAACCTGCATATATATATATATATATATATATGTATGTTTCACACACATAAATCCTCACTCCACTGGCTAAACAGATCTGCTGGCTGGGGAGGAGGGTATCTGGGGTATATTCAGAGGCACTGGGATGGACAGAGAAGTTTTAACCTCTCCATCTACCAAAGCACTGGCTAACTTCATGAGAAGAACCCGAGGGCAAGGACTATCTGATTCCCCAGCATGTGTGAACTGCTCTGGGAGCCTTTGCTGTCGTTGCTGGAAGAGCTGCATAAAAATGCTGGCTATGAAAGCAGCACAGATAAGCTTTTGTTGATTTTTTTTTCAGCTTGGCTGGAAGCAGCCCACTGCAAGGTGCTCTGCCCCAGCCTCTCTCGCTGGTGGAGAAAGAAGGGGAGGAAAATCCCTTTGCCAATCTACCGGCCTGGGAGAAAAAGCAGAGCAGGCGTCTTCAAGTGTGTGTGAAGTCCTGATTCATACTGGAATGGAGGGGTGATCGGGGCCTCCCCCTACACCCAGGTATCTTGCTTAGGGTAGGGTGCAGCGCCCACCCACAAGGGACCAGTCAGACCCTTACCTCAGGAGTTTGACATTCCAGTCGTACAGGCTGTCGTTCACTAGTTCAACTGCATAGTTTCCTGTGGAAAATAGAAAGAAGCAGTCGGTATTGCAGGAGAAAGGAAAGGAAGAATGGCTATACAATACACACACACCTTAAAGTAACCAACAAAACAGAATTAAATTCCTACAGCAAACCATCTCGGCTTCCACAATATATATAGGCGACTCCCCATTCACAAAGGGGTTACGTTCCAGGCCCATGTGCATAAATATAGTGGGGAGCGCCCTAGAGAGTCCTTGTGGCTCTCAGGGAGACCCCAGAACCTAAAGAGGATGTCCCTTTGGGCCATCGCATGCAAGTAGATCGCGTACAAGTGGGGAGTCGCCTGTATACATACAAATACAGTGGTGCCTCGGGTTACAGACGCTTCAGATTACAGACTCCGCTAACCCAGAAATAGTACCTCGGTTAAGAACTTTGCTTCAGGATGAGAACAGAAATCGCGCGGCAGTGGCAGCAGGAGACCCCATTAGCTAAAGTGGTGCTTCAGCTTAAGAACAGTTTCACGTTAAGAACGGGCCTCCAGAATGAATTACCGTATTTTTTGCTCTATAAGACTCACTTTTTCCCTCCTAAAAAGTAAGGGGAAATGTGTGTGCGTCTTATGGAGCGAATGCAGGCTGCGCAGCTATCCCAGAAGCCAGAACAGCAAGAGGGATCGCTGCTTTCGCTGCACAGCGATCCCTCTTGTTGTTATGGCTTCTGGGATTCAGAATATTTTTTTTCTTGTTTTCCTCCTCCAAAAACTAGGTGCGTCTTATGGTCTGGTGCGTCTTATAGAGCGAAAAATACGGTAAGTTCTTAACCCGGGGTACCACTGTATATGTAAGGCTGTCACTGTGCAGCCCCCATTTGCAGTGGAACATGAGAATCCTGGGAAAGGGAGGCTGCAGGTTAATGGGGTAATTATGTTTTTATATACGTTGGAAGCCGCCCAGAATGACAGGGTTAGCCCAGCCACATGGGTGGGGTAGAAATAATAAAAGTATTATTATTATTATTATTATTATTATTATTATTAGTTAGGGTTGGCGAGCAGAGTGAGCCAGGACACAGCCCACAGTATATATATCAACCTAAACAAACCATGAACAAAACAATTGCTCCATCATCTACACCCCACTGAAAAGACCAGTGCAACACCAAAATACGAACGGGGGTGACAAAATAAATTTCAAATTCTACGTTATAGGCATCAGTATACATCAGGCACACAACCACAAGAAAATAATGCATCACATTCTCTACCAACTCAGTTTACTTATTACAATCCAGGTTTCTCAACAGTCCTGCCCCCCTCTTCCTGACCGATGATTTCTGCTTTCCCAAAAAGCAGAAACAAGGCCAGGCTCCCAGTCCTTGCCCCCCGCCCCAGCCCCGGGGCTTTTCCAGGCTAGATACTCACCACCCTTGAAACTTGCCGATCGGTAAATATCCCTGAGCTCCTTCATTAGCCGGTCGGTGGCCTGCACAGACCCAGACACTGCCCCCTGAGAGAGGGCGAGAGGGAGGAGGAATTTCACTGTTACACCCATGTTGCTAGCAAGACGGGCTGCCCAGCCCCAGGTTACTCCATCCCCCCCCCCGCCCCCAGAACGGAGACAAGTTATCGCCCAGGCCCAGGGCTGGCCTGGTGCTCTCCTGGCAAGGTGGACTCCAACTCCCACCAGCCCCCAGGCAGTGCAGCCAACAGCCAGACCTCATGGAAGCCACAGTCCAACCATGTGCCACTCCCAGCATCTAAGAGGGAGAGGCAGGCTTTGAAACGTCAGCTGGGCGACCCTCCTCTCCATCTCCACCCCCAACCCGCCCCCCATTTCCCCGCCTTGCCCTCCCGCCTGGCGACACGTACATTTAAGTAATCTTGCCTCTGGTTCTTTTTTATTTTCTCGAGGATGGCCAGGTTCTCTTTGCCAATGCCGTCATCTTCCGCCTTCTTCCCCTCCGCCGGCTCCTCCTCTTTCATCTCATAGTGATCGAGTTCTTCTGTGTCCTTGGGGGGGCGATAAGAGAGCCATAGAATGGTGAAGTTGGAAGGGACCCAAGGGCCATCTAGTCCAACCCCCCCTGCGATGCAAGAAGACTGAGTTAGGCTGGCCTCAAGCAGAGCCAGGGCTTTCTCGGCTGCGGCTCCAATCTGGTGGAACGCTCTGTCACAAGAGACTAGGGCCCTGCGGGACCTGACATCTTTCCGCAGGGCCTGCAAGACAGAGCTGTTCCACCAGGCCTTTGGTCAGGGCACAGCCTGACTCCCTCCTCTGGCAATCTGCACAGAATTTTGCTTAACGGTTGCCATCAATTTGATTTTAATTAATTTTTATAATGAAATGTTTTTAGAATGTTGGATTATTTGATTGTTTGATTGTCGTTAGCCGCCCTGAGCCCGGCTTCGGCTGGGGAGGGCGGGATATAAATAAATTATTATTATTATTATTATATTCCTGACTTGCGACAGCTTTGAATTCTCTTTTTCTCTCCTTGGAAATCAAAAGCTGCACAAGCCACACAGCTCTGTTTCATGCTGCTTCAACTTTCACAACTGCAAGCAGCGGGTTGGGGGGACTTCCTTTCACCCAAGGGCCACATTCCCTCATGGCATGCCTAACAAAAACATTTGTAGCAGGCGCCGAAAATGGTACAGTGAAGGAGCCTGTCTAATATCAAAAGGAAGGTAGCTCCGAGGCGTAGGTGCTGCTACACTATAAGGTTGATTTCTTACATCGAAATTTAGCAACGTGGAACCATTCCAGAATTGTTGCATGCTAAATAGGAAGGGTGCTCTCTGTCTCCAAAATGTATCTCCATAGACCTTTTAACATAAGGCTTCTGCAGCCAATTTTTAAAGCTGTTATGGATTTGGATGTGTCTATTATTTACCACTGAGGAATGCATCCAAATCCTTGCTCGCTATCGCATTAAAATCTCCAGTCCACATGATGGGCAGGGTATGTTATAAAATTATTATTATTGCCCCTGTCCTGAACATTTCTGAAGGAACAGGAATGGCTGTGGAATTGAGGTGGCTGAGCAAACATGAGTAGAGAATTTTTAAAGGAATGCACCCCTTACCTCTGGCATCTCCTCGTCTTCCTCTTCAGAGGACACTTCTTCCTGTGTGCTCTATGGAACAAAACAGCAGGAGGACAGGTGCATGGAGTTATTCTAGAAAACACTGCCGTAAGACCACTCTTGCAACCTATGTTTAAATTGCAATGGTGTCATGGTGTTCCCAGTTCCTGGAACTGTAGTTTGTTAAGAGCACTGGGAGCTGTTAGGTGACACCTGTTCCCCACCCACACTTCCCTGGGAAGAGGGACAGACTGCTAAACTGCTCCGGGAATTGTAGCTCAGTGAGAGAAATAGAGACCTCCCAACAACTCTCAGCTTCCTTAAGTTAGGCTGACTCTACTCCAAACACTACACGTTAATGCCAGCCTGAAAACAAGCTGTTTAGAGGTTTTATAAAAGCGACTGCATTCAGACAACCATCTCTCATCTTAATATGTCAAAATATGAATGAGCCTTTCACAGGCAAACTTTGTGCCACCAAACCAGGACGTTTCCATTAACACTACACAGGCTGCAATCCCAACTACCCAGGAGTAAGCCCTGTGGAATTCAATAGGATTTAGACTTAGGAGTTGATGTAGTTAGGAAAGGGCTGCGGCTCAGCGACAGAACATCTGCTTTGTGTGCAGAGGGTCCCAGGTTCAAACCCCGGCAACTCCACAGAGAGTCCCTGCCGGTCAGGGTAGACAAAACTGAGTTGGGTGGGCCAAATGTCTGACTCAATATAAGGCAGCTTCCTGCATTCCTATGAACCGCACTGCAAGGAATTAAAACAACTTTGAACTATATTTTAATATTGTGGCTCATTCCAGAGCTGTTAGTCATAGTTTCTTGGCTTGGACAAAAGGTTAAACAGAAGATTCTCATGCTTGTTTCTGAGTTTCCTTGATGTCTGAAAATCAAGAGGATAAAAACTTTATAAAAGAATGGGGGGGGGGAATCGCAGTTATTTAGGAGACCACCATAAGCAGATGGAAACCAGAGCTGGATTTTGACACACTTGTAGTGTAAAAAATATCATGGATAATATGGTTTGATATAATAACTGGAGCACAAACGAACATGTAGTTGTAGATGTTTTAACACAAGACTTCATCGACGGGATGGGGGGAAGTCATGAGATTCGGAGAATCTCCACATATAGTGTTACTTTATCAATGTGTGTTTATTTGAATTTTTTTATTTGCAAAATTAATAACATTTATTTTAAAAGAAGAAGATTCTAATGTTTGTCTGCCAGGTTGCACAAAGAAAGCTTCAATTCTCAGCATCCCCAACTAAGGCTGGGAAAGATTCCCATCTGAAACCCTGGAGTGCTGCTGCAGGTCAGTACAGACAATATGGAACTCATCATAAAGCACAGTCCACTGCCCCTTCTGTCATGGAGTGAAGTTTTATGTATTTGCAGAAGCTGCCAATAAAAGCTGGAACACGCTAGTGCCGTTCTAGCAGGTCTGTAACTTTCCATTCGGCTCAAAGCAAGCAGCTGTTGTTTTGAACTGTGTGCCTTATCTTAGTACCAAGGCCACAGGGAAGCGTATTATCTGCGGCCCAGTGAGCAATCTTTCTCCTCCTTCCTTTTCTTCATTCTTCGACTGACTTCTTTTACCTTTATATTTTTGCATTTATATTCAGTCTTTTTAGGCTGAAACTGGATTTTTTTTTCCCTCTAAGAGGAGCTATGCTGTATTTGGACTCTTGACAAAGAACCTATGCCTTAGTAAACTTCTATGAATGATCTTTCCTGCGTGTTGTGTTTCCCTGTAATCCCACGTCTACCAGAGTTCCACTACTCTGCTACTTTGCTGCGTAGGCAACAGTCAGGAGTGTCCTGGGGCATTGATTCCTAACACCTTCCTATATGGAACCTATTTCAGTACACCTGTGACTGGTGTTCGGGTGGATTTCTTTGTTCCTTTGCTTGCTGATGTAAATAAACGCTGTTAGATAGAAAGAACAGTGTGTGGACTTTTCCTTCTCCTTACACGGAAGCAACTGCTGCGAACTCTGCTACTGCCTGAAGAAGTTTTGCACAGAGGAAACGTGCCGGACAGGCAGAAATAAACAGAGAACCAATTGTGCCCATTCAAGCAGCCTCCATGACAGCGGAATGCCACCTGGCCCAGGAGCCTTGCCGGGAGCCACAAGGTTGGCTTACCTGCTCAGCAGGCAGAGGCTGGTCCAGCATTTCAACGTCCGGATGCTGGGGAAGGTTGTAGAGTTTGCAGAGATCGGAAATGATCCGCTTCAGGTGCTGCAGAAGCTAGCCAAGAAGGAAGCCAACGAGAACAAAGTTATGGAAAAAAGGAGGAATGCTGATCACCCCTCACCCGCCTCCTCCAGCTCAATCGCTCCCCCTCCTTCCCCAAAGACATTGGCGCTTCTTCCGCCTCACCAACGTATTTCCTTTCTTCACGTCTGCTAGCCGCTCCAGGATCGCCGCCAGGTTGGGATCGTCCGATTCCACGGACCATATTGGGGGGACAGCTGGATAAGACTCCTAGAGAAGGCGGGGAAACCGAGGGAGTTAGCAATAGGCAGCATCTCACAGAGATAACCAGATATGACCATGTTGTCCTGCTTCAGTCCTCTGCAACTGTGGTCCTCCAGATGTCACTGGACTACAACTCCCATCACCCATGCTGGCTGAGGCTGATGGGAATTGGAGTCCAATGATACCTTGAGGGCACCAGGTTCTCCAATCTTGATCTAAATAACTTGACTTCAGCTCCCACGGGCTAGCAATGTTATTCTACCTGCCAGGTTCTTGTGGCCCTCTGAACATTAAAGCCATGCAGCTAGGGACTAACTTGATACCATAATGAAGTCTGCCAGTCCAATCTCAAGGGGTCTCAAGTCTAAGGTCTTAGTTGAGATAACAACCCTCCTTGCTTTTTTGACTCAGGCATCTGTTATTCCAGAGCTGGAGATCCTGCTGGTAGCTCCAGATACTGTTGGCCTTCCAACACACATCAGCTGCAGCCAAGATGTCCAATGGTCAGGGTTGAGGGGCTACCAGATCTCTGAAGTGGTATTTCTAGTCTAAACCATTAAGGAAGGCAAAAGGGGCTGAAGAGCAGAGTCGTAAAAGCAAAATAGTGACACCTCTTTGCCTGATCCTGATCCTTTCCCATCTTTTTCCACCTAGGCCACGAAAGTACCTGGGCTGTCCTGCACCTCTGCTTCCATGCTGTAGCCTGCACCCCTTTTCGGCTACATGCTGCACACTGTGTTACCCCGGCAGCTGCCCCATAGAACTCACATCTCCCCTGCTAAATCAAGGATGGTCTCCCAAACCTGCTGGATTAGGCTCAAAGGCCAGTCTGTCCTGGCATCCTGTCCTCAGGGTGGAGAACCAGGTGCCCCTGGGAAACCCAAAAGCAGGACTTAGGCACAACAGCAGCTGGCAATTCAGAGGCATACTGTCTTTCACAGGGGAAGGAGAATATAGCCATGGCGACTAGCCTTGATAGCCTTATTCTCCACAAATCTGTCCAATCCTCTTTTCAAGTCATCCCGTTTGGTGTCCGTATTACATTCCATCATTTGCACACTGTGTGAAGAACTACTTTCTTTTGTCTGTCCAACATTTGGTGGGTTCTCATGTTGCGGAAGTGTTCAAGAAGGGAAACCCCCTGCCTCCTAGCTGCCTGCATTGTGCTTAAGCCTCAGCGTGGTCATCAGAGGCGAGCAGAAAGTCCATGCAGCCGAGTGAGTAGGCTGGCAGAGGGAGGATCCCTCCAACCCTCCTCTGCCAACCCACTGAGTTTGTGTCGCAGTTGCAAAGGCAGGGCAAGTCCTTGCTTTTGCTTGGAAGTGGGCTGGCAGAGGGCGAGTGGGTTAGATCCTGCAATGTTGACCTGGAAGCTACATGCCACTGATGGAAAATGGGGCTTCCGCCTCCATTGCAGCCAGCGTGTTAACACAGGATACCATGATATGCCAAGTTTGCAACTTTGGTAGGTATGCACAGGGGCTTTCCATGATCCCTCTTGCACCTTGCCAGCTACCCCCACCCACGGCCCGCCCTAGGCCCCGCCCTCCAAGCTCCGCCCCCACACGCCCCGCCCCTTCCAGAAGACGCCCCGCCCCACCTCTGCAAGCCCCGCCCCGGTTCCACACGCCCCGCCCCATCACCCCACTCTCCTCCAAGCCCCGCCCCCGAGGGAGGGCGAGGGTCTCCCGCCCAATTGAAGGCGCCCCCTCCTCCCCCCCACCCGGGGACTCACCGTGATGTTGCCATGGATACGGACGGGCCCCCCGCCGCCCGGGCCGGGCAGGAACTCGCAGCCCAGCTCGTCCGGGCAGGCGCGGGCGATGCGGAAGCGCTCGTGGCCGCGGTGGAAGATGGACTCGAGGAGCCGCAGCTCCCGCCTCAGCAGCGCGCGCCCCGGCCCCGCCCCCAGCGCGGCGCCAGGCCCCGCCCCCAGCACGGCGCCAGGCCCCGCCCCGCCCGGCCCCGTGCGCTGCATCTTCCCATCGAGCGGCCCGCCGCGGCCCCCGGGCCCCCCGCGTCCCCCCACACCGCAAGATGGCGGCCGGGAAGGGCCCGCAGTCGGAAGTGACGACCCGCATCCTGCTCCTCCCCCCATCGGCGCGCGGGCGGGGGAGGAAGAGGAGGAGCCACGCCGGCAGGAGGTGACGGCGGAGGCCCGCGCGGCCGCACGCACGGCGCCGTCGTCATGGAGACGGGCGCTTCCGGGCCCGAGCGGAAGTGGAATCCCAAGGCCCGTTCTTTCTCTACTTTCGGCCACAGAGGTGGTGAGCCCTAGAGCGTCGCCGTAGCGCGACTTCATAAAGGGGCCAGAATGTCGTGTCTCCAATATGCTTCACAGAAGTATCAGCTGCTCCTCCTGTGGGTGACTTGGGGAGCTTTATTTAGAAAATGATACTTCTACCATGGAGATTGTAAGGTATAGAGCGGCGCCAATAGCGGCCGTAGAGAAGCCTCCGGTTTTGCCTAGAGCGGCTCTACGCTACTCCATACGCAGCTCGAGAATTAAAATGACTTCCCAAGTTCACCGGAAGTTCCGGTGTTGTTAGACTCGACTGTTACCCGCACAGGAACAAACACCCATGGGCGGGTGTTATATGTACTGACAGGAAACGGAAGTCAAGTCAAGGAAACGGGCGGAAATGAAGGAGAAATAGCTCTTGCCCTGAAGTGGGATGGGAAAAGCGGGTGGGGGGCGCAGTTTGGGATCCTGGAAGCAATTGGCTGCTTCCAATGTGACGCAAGAAGATGTACCTCCCAGGAAATATGGGGGAGGGTGACGGACAGCTTTTTGGTGACGTCAGGGCATGAGTGGCCAATGGCATGGCGAGAATCCCTAGCTGTTAATACCCTCAATCCTCACGGTGACGTCATAGCGAGGGATTACCACAGGATGTGCTGTTTATTTTTGGAGCATATGAGGCCCTCCTGTTATCAGGCCTGGCTACCTCCTTCTTTATTGCCGCCTTCCAAAGAAGCTGGTAGACGGCCTCTAGTCAGGAAAGCTCCCTTACTCATTCATTTATAATAGACCACTCTTCCTATATACAGTTTCTAGAGCAGGGTTTCCGTGCAAATCAGTAACTTTCTTTATGTATGCAACAACAGCAGCAAGAATACTTATTGCAAAGTATTGGAAGACACAAGATCTACCCACCCGGGAAGAATGGCAGATGATGGTGATGGACTACATGGAATTAGCGGAAATGACTGGCAGAATCCGAGACCTGGGAGAAGAGTTGGTGGAAGAAGATTGGAAGAAATTTAAAGACTATCTACAGAAACATTGTAAAATTAATGAATGTTAAAATGATGTTGGATTGAAAATAAGTGGCATTAGCAACAAAGTTAATAAGACTATGCAAAAATGAATTGATAATGGAGGAAAATATGGAGTTAGAATATGTTAAGATATAGAGTTTAGATAAATGAAAAAGGGTAAGGATTTGCTGATCTGATTATGTAAATGGGAATACAAAAAGTGGAGGTGTGAGGAGGTCAAGGAAACAAGCTAATGAGTTCAAAGTTATAAAAAATGGATTTGTTTTTAATTTTTTCTTAACTATTCGTTTTTTGTATTTTGTATTGGTATTTTTTTATTTTCTTTTATGTATTTTTGTATGTTTTCCTTTTTATTTTTAATTTTTATGTTTTGTTCTTTTTTGTATTTTGTAAACTTATGTCTATGTAAAATCTCAATAAATATTCTTTTAAAAAAATCAGTAATACCGTATGCATTGTTCAAAACAAAATAAAGACACTTAGAAGGTGCTATCAACCTTGTGAGAAGGAAGAATTGTGCAGGGCCTGGTGGTCCACTCAGACTGCACTCTCCCAAATTCCTTTTCTTCCAGGTCTTCTTGATTTTATAATCTTGCTCCTAATGGCGTTTATCTGTCTGCTGTGTAATAAACGAAAATTTATTTTCAGCTGTTTAAAATATCATACTTTGTTTTTTTATAATGTTATTGTGCACACCTTTCTCTCTGCTTGGCTACTCCAAACGAAGGCCCTCTGAAATCCGTAGGATTTGCATTACTTCCTAGGCTGTACATTTAGCATTGCAGCCTATGCATGCTTACCTAGAAGTAAGTGCCTTAAGCTCAATGGGACCTTCTCTTGAGACAGCAGGGATAAGATTGCACTGTAAGTTGTTTCTCCTCTTAGCAACAGTTTACAAAGAGAATGTGAATGTGGGAAAATCCGTATATCAACTTTGGCTTCTGTTAGATTAAAGCTACAGCCGGTTTTATTTCAGGGGGGTTGACTGGATGACCCTTGGGGTCCCTTCCCAGCCCTAGAATTGAATGCTAGTTGCTTAGAAATGCTCAAGGCCTTTGGAGGCCTTCTTATCTCACCAGCTGCGTTTCTGCTGAAGGAGGAGGGGCAGGAAGCCCCTGCCTTTTTAATGAATCAGCAAAAAACAAGTAGCCTGCAGAGGAAATCCAGCTCAGACCAGTTTTGCAGTTCGGTTGTGCTGAAGCAGCTACAGATGTTACATTCGAATTTGTACATGGATTTGCTTTGCTGAACTGTATAAGAGCGCTTTGGACAATAATGCAAGCAAGCGAAATATACTCAGAGTTGCAAAGTGATTTCATGCTCTTTATTCAGCTCATAGTGGTGAGGAGGAATGAATGAAAGTCCCCTCACAGTATCTGCTTTATATACATTATTTACACAATGGGCTGCACATGATTGGCTAATTCTGGAATTCTACTGTAAACCAATCAGGTTGTGGATTCACTTATATCTGGAGCATGATTGGGAGGTTCCTGCCAACCAATCATACTGCTGCATTGTTCTAGGATTAATCAGACTGCTGCATTCTGAATCCTATTGTTCTAGGACCAATCAGACTGCTGCAATTTGGATCCTATTGTTCTAGGACCAATCAGACTGCTGCAGTTTGGATCCTATTCAACTGAGTACATAACAGATTTGTACATGGGATTTGCTTTGCTGAACTGTATAAGATCACTTTGGACAATAATGCAAGCAAGCCACGAGCCAAGGTTTGGGGTTCTATTTAGCTAAACCAAACCTGTCTTGTGCCTTCCTCTTGTGAGTCTGTTTCGCTTTCTCTAGGACAGGGGTTGTCAACCTGGTCCCTACCGCCCAATAGTGGACGTTTCAGGATTCTAGGTGGGCAGTAGAGGGTTCTACGGCACAAGCTGAATCTTCTTTCCATCGAGCACTGGTGAAATTTTAACATCAGGAAAGATGCATTAGTGGGTAGGTATAAAAAGGTTGACTACAGTATTCCTTCCAGGGACAGAACACATTTTTAACACTCCCTTGATGACTGTAAAATAATAATAATACAGTCATACCTTAGGTTAAGCATTTTCGGGTTGCGCTCCGCGGTGACCCGGAAGTAATGGAGCGTGTTACTTCCGGGTTTCGCCGCTCGTGCATGTGCAGATGCTCAAAATGGCATCACACACATGCGGTGAAGCAGCAAATCGCGACCCGCAGACGCAGGTTGCGTTCGCTTCAGGATGCCAACGGGGCTCTGGAACAGATCCCATTCGCACCCAGAGGTACCATTGTAATAACTCTAACAACAATAATAATACAGACTATGTAATGAGGAAGTGAGTGGAGTCTAAGGTCAGAGGAAGGGGGTTGTTAGACCAGAGCAGCTTTGGAAGTGGAGATCAGCAATGCTGAACCTGATCTGTGATGGAGTTCCAACCGGAAACAGCATCTTTTCCCCTCAGCTCTTGGCAAATGCATCCGAGGGCATGGAGGAAGATGCAGGCAGCTAGCTCGTTCCCAGTGAAGACTTGGCCACCAAAGACGGTGAACAGGATGTGGCGATACAGCCAGACTCTTGGTCCTTTAGCCTCGGGCCTTGCTGAAAGAGATGCAGCCTCTCTTGCCACCCTGAAGTGCCCTTGGCGAGAGGTGGTGTCTGCTCCAGCTGTTTTTGCTGCTTACAAGCCAGCTGTCTGCTTGTGTGCATGGAGTCTGTTGAAAAATGCATGTGGTGGTTCAGTGGGGGACTCTCTGGACCAGTTGCCATGGATACCAAGGACGGAGATTCCTCCCTCATCACCGTTTGTGCTTCGAGAGAAAGGCCACTTCCTCACTGAGGCGACAAACACTGTAACCACAGCGTTTTCTAGCGAGCACTTCAACTGTCCAAATGCTCTTTTGTGTCTGCTGAAGGGGAGATTTTTACTATAGTTTTTGAACTTTGCAATTTTAAAGTAATATACAAACAAGTGAAAACAGGACATTGGAACATGGTTTGACACCTGAAGGTCACATTTGCACTACCCATTTAAACCATGTGTCTTCCCCCAAAGAATCCTGGGACCTGTAGTTTGCTCAGGGTGCTGGGAATAGTAGCCTTGCAAAGGGGCAAACTATAGTTCCCAGGATTTTTTTAGGGGGAAGCAGTTCAAAAGCACATCAAAGTGCAAGTAGATAAATAGGTACCACTCCGGCAGGAAGGTAAACAGCGTTTCCGTGCGCTGCTCTGGTTCGCCAGAAGCGGCTTAGTTATGCTGGCCACATGACCCGGAAGCTGTACACCGGCTCCCTCAGCCAATAAAGCGAGATGAGCGCCGCAACCCCAGAGTTGTCTGCGACTGGACCTAATGGTCAGGGGTCCCTTTACCTTAATGTGCATTAAAGGGATCGTGTGTATGGGACTAAAGCATTAATGCATATGTGCTGGGTTGCCACCTACTGTGCATCAGTCTCAATAGAAGCTGAACAAACCTCGTATTTCTGTTCTTCACACTCAAGCTGCTAGCTTGCCCACTCAGGTAGGGTGTGAAAATGGGTAGTGCATTGCTGCAAGGTGGGGGACGGCTTCCTCTTCCAGGGTCAACGCATAATATACACATGGCTGACCTGTAGTGCACACCAAGTGCTCCTTTGTAGGAAACAGCAAAAACCCCGCACATAGAAATCTAGTGTGCCCAGGAGGAGAGTTGGCCCTTTCCCTGATGTGCTGGCTTTCTAGGGGCAGGGAATTGGTTGGAGTGGAGGAGCCTGAAGTCTGAGATGGCAAAGCCCAGGCCCAGATTCCTTACTGCAGGAAAGGCTAGGCTAGAGAGAGAGAGAGAGAAATATATATTATTAAATATTGTTATTCATCATTATTGAGTAAAGGTAAAGGGAGCCCTGACCATTAGGTCCAGTCGTGGCTGACTCTTGGATTGCGGTGCTCATCTCACTTCATTGGCTGAGGGAGCCGGTGTACAGCTTCCGGGTCATGTGGCCAGCATGACTAAGCCGCTTCTGGTGAACCAGAGCAGTGCACGGAAACACTTTGAGGTGCTTTTGAACTGCTAGGTTGGCAGGAGCAGGGACCGAGCCACGGGAGCTCACCCCATCGCAGGGATTCAAACCGCCGACCTTCTGATCAGCAAGTCCTAGGCTCTGTGGTTTAACCCTCAGCGCTAACCGCGTCCCATTCATTATTGAATAGGACGTACCTATTTTCATCAGAGAAACGTTTGGGCTAGCGAGGGGTGTGACCTGGGGATTTGTCGCTAAGGAAGAATCTCAAGGGGCAAGGAGAGAGGCACCCCAGTCCGAAGCGAATAAGAACAGCCCCCCCATCCCGTTCCTCACACTGCTACTCTTCTACAGATGGCGAAATGACGAGAACCTGTCAACACATCAATTCTTCCTTCCTTGTCGTAATCAAACTAATGACATCTCCCACATCTGCCAGCCTCTCTAGAAGACGTTTCTAGGCCACTGAGGAGGCTTCCCTGGTGAATCAATCCTGGAGACACGAAATTTGCTGTTTCCCTTTGAAACGCCTTAGCGGAAAGGCACACTCCAAAAGTGTTTCCCTGGGCCCCGTTCTCTCCCCGCCCCCCACTCCAAGGGCCCTGTGCATTTGCCCTCAAACATGGAAACTCCATTACCAAAGTACGCAGCTGGCACAGAGCAGTGTGACCTTTATAGATGCCAACAAGGTTGTGGTACTGTGGCTGATTCACACTATGCTGGAGGGAGGTTAATTGGAAGAGGGGGAGCAGAGGGGAACAGACCCCCACTCCAGAGACCCTACGCAATCATTTGCAGCCAGCTTCTGCCAGGCTGAAGCTTGCAAGCTGCATGAACAGTCTTCGTAATACAAAAAAAAAGGGGGGGTTCCTTTTCCTGTTAGGCAAAGATCGTAAGACGACCCAGTTGGTCGCCAGATTCTGTGTATAGATCTGTAGGTGCAGACCATCTCCCGACTCAATCTAGTTCATTAAGAAAATCCCCAAACTCAGTTCCATGGGTGACTCTGAGTCACCTCTCTGCGGTAGCTTATCTTAAAGTTTTAAGTGTCTATACGCTTATTTATAAATGTTAAATTTATTGTTGTACATTGTTTTAAATGTTTGTTTTCCTTCTGGGATTGTACTCCCAAGTGTGTTTTATAAGCTGGTCTCCAACCGTAATAAATTATCTATCTAATAATTTAGATTGGGGATTTGGCAACCCTGATTGTGTTGAAAGGGCCCCCATCTCTCTCTCTCTCTCTCTCTCTCTCTCTCTCTCTCTCTCTCTCTCTCTCTCTCTCTCTCTCTCTCTCTCTCTCTCTCTCTCTCTTCTCTCTCTCTATCTCTATCTCTGTGTGTGTCTGAAACACACCCAGAGGGAAATTTGCAGGAGAAGCAGCAGACAAAAATATTGGGGTGCGGGGAATCACATCCCAAGGCCAAACTGTTTATGGGGGAGCAGTGGCGTAGCGTGGGTTGTCAGCACCCGGGGCAAGGCAAGTAATTTGTGCCCCCTAACCCGTGGATTTGCGCCCTCTAACCCTAACCCCCAGATGTTGAGCCCGGTGTGGCCGGCCCCCCTGCACCCCCCGCGCTACGCCACTGTGGGGGAGAGATCTGCCTGCGCAGTCTGAGTGGACTGTGTGGAAGGAGCTGTCCTGCCCTCTCAACCTCAACATGGACTCCTGCCCTGTTCTTGGATCTGCTGTTTGGAGAAGAGACTTCAGGGAAGGAACTGTTGTTCATCAAGGGCCAGAAGAAAACACAAACAAAACACAATAAGGGTGGGGTTGGAGGGAGGACGCGGTGGAGAGAGGAGGAGGAGGACAACATTTGTATTCCTTGCAATGTCCCCACCACTTCTTTTATTAGACTTGACTCATCATCCAGCTCCCGCTTCCCCTGCTAAATGCTCGTCTCACTCTCGGGCGATTGTGAATTATTAAAGCCAGGGATGCTGAATCATCAGAACACCGTGGTTGGCGGGAAAAGGATACAAATGAGTGTATATCGCACACTCAGAGAGTCAGCTGTGACTGGTGGCTGTTGAGACTGGTAGGGCAGAAGGCAGGGAGGCCAACAGTAGGTGGTGCTAGAGCTCCCTGTTGAGTTCTACAGTGGCAGCACTTGAGTCTGTGTACACATTACTCTGGCTCCAGTGTGTTCCTGTTGCCGGTATGCGACGCCATGTACACATGACATGAGCCACAATGCGTATCTATGCCATAGTTTCTTGAGAATTGTTGTTGTTAAAATAAAATACCACCCTCCATCCGTAGATCTCAGGGTGGTTCACAACATAAAATTACAATATACAAAACACAAAATACATAATAAAAACAAACCAAGAATTTGCCCCCTCCCACAACACATTTAAAAGGGTACCAGCCAAAGGGCTGGTTGAAGAGGAGCGTTCTCTCCTGGTACCTAAAGGTGTATAATGAAGGCGCCAGCTGAACCTCCCTGGGGAGAGCATTCCACAAATAGGGAGCCACTGCAGAAAAGGCCCCGTCCTCGTGTTGCCGCCTTCCAGACCTCAACGTGGAGGAGGTACACAAAGAAGGTGATCTCAGGGTCTGGGTAGGTTCATGTGGAGAGAGTCGGTCCTTGAGGCACTGTGATCCTCTTGACCCACTTGAAGCATTTCCCCCTCAAACCAGCTTCCACCTGGTTTGAAAACACACACCACAGCTGCTTCCCAGGTGCGGATATTTGAGACAGCTGTTGTGCTTGCACAGATGTCAGCAGATGTCGTACCAGAACTCCAGGGAATGAACCGGGGACCTTCTACAGGCAAGGCAGATGTTCTCCAAAAAAGGGGACGTGGGATACTGCCTTAAAGGTAAAGGTAAAGGGACCCCTGACCATTAGGTCCAGTCGTGACCGACTCTGGGGTTGCGGCGCTCATCTTGCTTTATTGGCCGAGGGAGCCGGCGTACAGCTTCCGTGTCATGTGGCCAGCATGACTAAGCCGCTTCTGGCGAACCAAAGCAGCACCGTTTACCTTCCCGCCAGAGTGGTACCTATTTATCTACTTGCACTTTGACATGCTTTCGAACTGCTAGGTTGGCAGGAGCTGGGACTGAGCAATGGGAGCTCACCCCGTCACAGGGATTCAAACTGCCGACCTTCTGATCGGCAAGTCCTAGGCTATGTGGTTTAACCCACAGCTCCACCTGCATCCTGCGGGATACTGCCTTAAAAAGCATCAGACCATTGGCCCATCAAACTCAACACTGACTGGCAGCAGTTCTCTGGGGTTTCAGGCAGGGGGCATTCCCAGCTCTACCTGGCGACGACAAGGGTTGAACCTGGAATTTTCTGCATGCAAAGTAGGTGAGTTAGAGGCCGCCTCTTGGTTCCTGCAGCTGGCTACAGACAAAGCCATTAGTCCAGCTAACTAGGAGAGCGCTGTCTTCCCTTCCAGCTCCCCTCACCCCCCTGTGCAGCCTGCCTTTCTGTTCCATAGGCTCTTCACGCATGGAGAGGCATTCTGGCCCAGAGCATCACGCCTGGCTAGAACAGAAGAGCAAATGCCAGACGCCATCTGCATGGCTGCCCTTGCGCCTGCCTTTCCTGACCTCCTGACTTTCCGATGAGGGAGGGGAGCTGTTTGAATGGGGTGGGGAGGGGTCGAGCAGGGAAGGAGCTTGAGAAACACGGCTGTTGACCTTGCTATCGAAACCAAAGGGAACCTTCCAATATTCCGCAAAACATTGCCATTGTGTAATATTTCCATCTGGAAAAAAAATACCATGGTATGCGGGATTTGAAGTATAGCAAAAGATGAGAATCTGTAGTTTAACCATTTGGAATTAACGTATATAATGGAAGATGATGCTGATTATACCCTGCCCATCTGGCTGGGTTTAGCCAGCCACTCTGGGCGGCTTCCAGCACATATAAAAACATCGTAAAATTTCAAACATTTTTTAAAAACACCCTTCCCATTACAGGGCTGCCTTCAGATGTCTTCTAAAGGTTGTGTAGTTCTTTTATCTCCTTGACGTCCGATGGATAAAATGTAAGCAACATAGCAGCTTTATCAGGGCATAAAACAATACCATGGAAGGTTGGATTGGAAATCAATGGATAGGAGAGATTTGTTGTGACTGTGTTTTTAAAAGAATTCGTAAACTTGAAAATTTAATTTAAAAAGATTAGTTTTAAAAAATGAAACCAAAGAAACAAGGAATGTAAAATGTGGAGACAGCTTCTCTTGAACTTGGTGGGACCGTGCTGGTGGTTTATTGATTTATTCGAATTTACAGCATTTACAAGCTACTTCTTATTGTGACATACCACCCCAATCTCCAAGCAGTGAGAAACTCCAGCAGTTCCAGCACTTGCCCAGGGTGCAGTTTCCTTGGAACAAGAGGAGACCGTGACGCATTTGGGATAGGTAGATAGATATACCGTATTTTTTGCTCTATAAGACACACCAGACCATAAGACGCACCTAGTTTTTGGAGGAGGAAAACAAGAAAAAAAATATTCTGAATATCAGAAGCCAGAACAGCAAGAGGGAAAGCAGCGATTCCTCTTGCTGTTCTGGCTTCTGGGATAGATGCGCAGCCTGCATTCGCTCCGTAAGACGCACACACATTTCCCTTTACTTTTTAGGAGGGAAAAAGTGAGTCTTATAGAGCAAAAAATACGGTACATACAACCTGAGCGTAGGGTGGAGGGGCTCACAGCCATAACACCTCAGCAGATCTTGCTGTTCCATTGGTCACAGTTTTAGATCCAGGACAGAGTGAAGCACAGTCTTTCTGTCTGCAGCTTCTAGCATTCCACTTTTCAGCTCTCACACACAACGCTGGCAAATTCATGAAGCAGGGCGGGGGGTGGAAGCTCACTGAGTTGGTTTATGGCAACAGAGCGACTTCTTTGGGGACGTTAAATCGTGGCACTTAACTAGCCAGCCGTTAACTTGATAATGGACCTGGTTTGGCAAGCTTGCTCTCGTATATTAGAAGAGGACCCCAGATGATATCTGGACTGAGCCCCAACCTCACCCGCAAAACACATAACATTTTTTAAAAAATCTCAAAGCATAAAATCGGGGTCAAAAATATTGTTAAAACTAAAACAGAAATACAGCACGAAACATTGAAAACAGCAGTGTAAAAATATATAAAAGCTTGCAAAATGGGTGTTCATATGAATTTATAATATATATATATATATATATTGGGCCCGGGAAAGCTTGGGCAAAGAAGATTGCAAAATCGAAGAAATCACAGCTAGCTAAATGCAGGAATCACATTCATATGCATCAGATTTGAAGAACTAGAGATCGCTTCATGAGATGCATTATTATTACATTTTGGTAATGCTTTCATGAAGAAATGGACATTTCTTCTTGTGAACTGCCCTGGGGGGTAAATGTATGAAGGTGTGTAGATGCTTCTGATAAACTAAAGGAAAACAAAGACCAGGCTGTTCATCTGGGCGGCTTCTTGGCTGATGTGTTCTTGTGTCCTGCCTAAACCCCCCCTCCAGCAGCCAGCCCCCTCCCCAGGCATCCATCAGGCCTTGTTTGTGGGTTAAGCCCTGACTGACCTAAATGGAGCCTGCTTTGAATTTGGCTGGTTTCAGTCTAGCCCCCCCCCTCCACATATTCCTCTTCCTGGCCAAACCCTAGGTGGTTTGGGGGGCAGAGTGGAGTGCGATGTGTTCCAGTCACCTGCTCAGTCAGGAAGGCTTCGTGTTTGTAAACAAGACAGCACGCAAAATGGTATATGTGCGCCAGGGAAGCGCACTGAGAGATTAAATGCACTGTTCTGCTGTCACGGTGTGTGTGCGTGTGTGTGTGTTAGGGATGTGCGGCCATGTCAATTTTTGTTTCAGTTTCTCCTTTCTCCAATCGGAGAAAGCATATGGAGTCAACTAAACACACGGTCCCTGCTCCTGCCAACCTAGCAGTTCAAAAGCACCTCAAAGTGCAAGTAGATAAATAGGTACCACTCCGGCAGGAAGGTAAACGGCATTTCCGTGGGCTGCTCTGGTTCGCCAGAAGCGGCTTAGTCATGCTGGCCACATGACCCGAAGATGTATGCCGGCTCCCTCGGCCAATAAAGCAAGATGAGCGCCGCAACCCCAGAGTCGGCCATGACTGGACCTAATGGTCCCTTTACCTTTAACTTAAAAACACAGACATACCCGTGTGCAGCTAACGCCACACAAAGGCTCACACAACTCAAACACATACACTCTCTCACACTTAAAGTCATACAGTGGTACCTCGGGTTAAGTGCTTAATTCATTCCGGAGGTTCGTTCTTAACCTGAAACTGTTCTTAACCTGAAGCAACACTTTAGCTAATGGGGCCCCCTGCTGCCGCCACGCCGCCAGGGCACGAGTTCTGTTCTCATCCTGAAGCAAAGTTCTTAACCCGAGGTAATATTTCTGGGTTAGCGGAGTCTGTAACCTGAAGCGTCTGTAACCCGAGGTACCACTCTTGAGTTCCCACACCAGAAGTGCAGCCATACAGTACAGGAAAGGAGTGTTGATACAGATTGTACAACCGTGGCTTATTCACTCATAAGAAGCACCCCACTGAATCAGTCCAATGACCAGTCTACTCCAGTATCCTGTTCTTACAATGGCCAGCAAGATGCTCCATTGGGAATGACACAAGAAGGACCTGAATCACTCTGCCTGTGATCTCCAGCACCTGGCATTCAGAGGCATGAAGCCTCCAACAGAGGAGTGACCACTGGCCAGTAGCTGCTGATAACCCTCTCATCCATGAATTTGTCAAATCTTTTAAAGCTATCCAGGTTGGTGCCCATCACTGCCTCCTGCCAGAGGGAATCCCATAGTTTAACTACAAAAAGAAGTTCTTTCTTTTCTTCAGTCCTGAATTTTCCAGCATCAATGGATGGAAGGATGACGCACACAAAACTATCATCCTGTTACACTCTCTCTCTCACACACACACACACACAGACACAGAAAACGATGCATGTAGGCTTCAGGAATTATTGTGCAGGTACCCAGAATCACACTCATGGGACCTCTTGTACATGATCAAATCAATACACTCGTGCATGGCTACTGTACATACTTGACCACAGCGAATACCTTTTCCTGCAATAAACAGGGAGGGAATCTTTCCCCTTCCACACCCACTTTCTGGTTCTCACACACTACAAGGTGGGAAGTATATAGTTCTCTCCAGGGCCTGCTTCTGCTTATATACCATATATGCGCGCGCACACACACACACATATATATATGTGTGTGTGTGTGTGTGCGCGCGCATATATATGACACTCGAACTCAGGACGCAAGGGAGAAACGTGGTAGGAGGAAGGCACGCTTGGCAAATCCACACCGTGATCAGCTCCCGCCTGGAAACCAATGTTCCCACTGTGGAAGGACATGTGGATCCAGAACTGGCCTCCACAGTCACTTACGGACTCATTGTTAAAACTGTGTTTATGGAAGACAATCTCATTCTGCTACGAGTGATCGCCAAAGAAGAAGAAAATATGCACATACTGTAACAGATTCCGCCTGTAGCTGGGTGGTAGAGTGTTTGCACTCCATGCAGGTTCAATCTCCAGTATCTGCAGCTAGGGCTGGGAATGAGCTGCTATCAGTTGGATCGGAGTAGACACTACTCACCTAGAGAGACCAGTGGTCTGGCACAGTATAAATGAGTGTCCCATCAGTGAAGGGCCTTGGTTTAGTGTTAGAGCACCTGTTTGGCATGTAGAAGGTTCCAGGTTCAATCCCCGGCATCTCCAGGTAGGGCTGGAAACATCCCCTGGGGAGTCCTTGGAGAGCGGCTGCTGGTCATTGTAGACCATTGGACTACTGGAATATTGCTCAACTGCCTTGGTGTATCACATCATGAAATTTCTGCCCATTGAAGCAATTGAAATGGGCTGTGCTAGTTGATTTCTAATTGTATCTCATAATTAAAATGGTAAGGCAATGGTAAGGCAATTTATTGTATTTATTTTAAATACAATAAATTTAAAAAGCAAGCTGTTTTTTTAAAAAAAGCCTTATTTATAGCCACATCAGATAACTGACCCACCCACTCCAGGTTCTCAGAGGGTAAGCACACTCTTTGAACTGACTACAGTAGTGGGTTTTTGTAGCTTACTTAATGACACAGTCACACGGATGGCAAATGCCATCCAAATACGATTTCATCCGGCGCTCTTTTTGATTATATGAGTTTTTGATCTGCTGTTTATGTCTTATCTTGTGATACTGCCCTGTTGCCTCTTCTGTACAAGTTTCTTCAGGTATTTTTCTTTATACCTTTCATCTCCTTACCTTATACCTGAGCGTGCTCAGTTCCTTTCCTCTTTTGTTGACTCATTGGAATACCCTGCCTGTCTTGTTTGTTATACATTTAATAAGATAATTGAAAGAAAGAAAGAAAGAAAGAAAGAAAGAAAGAAGCAGTAAAAAGGCAATTTGAAACTCAATATGCATATTTAATGCAGCAATGCCTCGGATCTCCTGAACAAAGGCTGCTAACCTTTGGCAGTGCACAAATCACAGCTTGGGAGCCCCCGATGTAGACAACACTGAACCGGATGGGCCAGTGGTCTAACTCAGTATAAGTCAGCTTCCTACGTCTCTTTCCCTCGCATTTTTCTTTATCTCTCTCTGCCCCCTGGAAGGACTCTGCCCCCTCTTTCCCATACTCATCCAGACTTGCACAAGGCGGGACAGAGGGTCTTTACAGAGCATTAAGACTTTGTCTCTCCCACTCCCCATAGCCGTACCTTTATGTCTGCGCGACAAAGGAAACAACACACACAAAGAGAGAGCCATCTAAACACAAGCAAATATCTTAACCCTTTCTTCCATCCTTCAGATTTCTACTCTCCTCCATATCCTGAATATACACCAAGCAACGCGCTCCATCAGGAGGGCTGGGTATAGGCCAGTCCTAAGGATGCCGGCGTGGTCCTGTCCATCTTCATCTCCGAGCTTCTGAGACACTCGCTTCCGCTCCCCTGCGCTGGGAAAAGGGCAGCTACCTCCCCCCTCTCCCCGTCCTCCGCCTCTAGCGGCAGACGGCGGATGGGTCCCCGCGGACCTGGATCGGCCCGTGTGTTCCGGGGACGTAAGAGCCAGCGCTCGCCAGCTCCTCAGGGGTGGCCTCTGCGTCAAGGGGAGCAGCCGGAGCCAAGGCGCTGGATAGAGAGAGAGGACGCCAAATGTAGAGAGAGCCTGGAGCATCCTGGCACTTGCCTCTCTCTCTCCCCCCACCTCGCCCTCCCGAGCATCATCTCGGCCCCTTCACAGGTTCTCCTGCGCATCGCCTTGGCGAGCCAGGCGAGGTCGAGGCGTGGGTAGGTTTGTAGGTGGGTGAGTGAGTGAGTGAGTGGATGGGAGCTCCCGGGTTTTTGCGCATGGCTCTCCGGCGGGGCTGACGGTCCGTTCAGCACCAGGGACAGCGGCAAAGCGCTCCAGCACCACGGAGAGCGCGCCGTTGCCCCAAAGAGGAAGCGCCGGCTTGGACTTCAGCACCACGGACAGCGGCCGAAAGGTGGGGGCGACTTAGAAGGAACTTGGGCTGGGTTAGAGATTGCGGTGCCCCCCCCCCAAACTACTCGGAGAAGCCTCCATTCTCTGCAGTCTCTCCACCTCCACACACACACACACACCTACACCTCATTCAGTCCTAGGAGCTGCCGGAACCGCCTGCACCACTTGGATTGTAACCCCCCCATATTGGAGGGGGTGTGTGGAACGCGTAAGGACAGAGGCAATGTATTTATTTTGAGGGAGAAGATTCCTCGCCCACCCGCTTCAATGGCTCTTCTGATCTGCCTCTGCCTTCTTGGGATCTTGAGAAGTAAGTGTAATCCCCTCCTTTCCCTATAGCGTTTAGGGCTCTCTTTCCCCCAAGACTAGCATCCTACTCTAAATGAAAGCAGAGGCTTTGTTTAGAATCAGACAGTGCGCCCTTTCCTCCTCTCGGCTTCCTAGGGAGGGGAGCCGCTGCCGGTCGCGAGTACGAGCTTCTATTTTTATTGTGTCTCCAAATGATGCTCTTGAAAAATACGTCAGTTACTCAGCTGGGCAGAGATTTGACAGGCCGCCGATGGCTTAGCGGGGAAGCCAGAAAGCCCCGTCCAGCTCCTGCATAACCAGTACTTAGGGTGGGCAAGGCGACTTCCATCTCAACAGGCCAACTCATGCTGAAGTTTCCCTCTCCTCAAAAAGAAAAAAGGAAAGGGGGGAAAAACGGGAGGGGGGAATCTGGGAAGGTCATTTATCTGCCCATCCTCCATCCGAGGAACCGCACTAGGCAAGGCGAAAGAGGCTGCGGAGTGGGGCAGCAGAATGGGGGCTGAGATTAGGTTCTCCTTAGGCACGACTGTTTACAGCTGGAGGATAGCCCCAGGGAAACTCCATGGGACTGGCTCTGTCTGACAGTCCACCTAGCTCCATCTGTCTTCCAGCAAGGGGCAGCTGCAGGAAAGTTCATAACCCCAGGCACGATGACGATGAGAGAGAGAGAAGGAAACAAGAAGAGAGGGAGAAGGGGAAAACCAGCAAACGCCGGGGGATCTTCTGAGTGATATGAAGATGGATGAGAGGTTGATAGGAGCACTAGATGATCTGGCTGTTATTGGCTTTGGTGGCTGGTGCTCATTGGGGCTGGTGGGGCGGAAGGCAGGGAGCCCGGCAGTAGGCGGAGCCAGAGCCAATGACAGGAAGAGCTAACTGATTATAGTTTTGTCCCCATCCCCCTCTTCCCTGCTGAGTTCTGCAAGGGGCATCACTGAGACTAAGGGTGCCAACAGGCAGGGCCAACCCCGGCCTGGTTATGAGTCAAAAGGCAGGCAGGTGGGGGCACACTAAGCTTGGTGGGGCAGTGCCCTAATTGACCAGCCTCCACTGGGTGTCGGGTTCTTGCAAGACTTCTATGAGAGGACAGTTGTACGGCAGTTGCAGACAGTGTTGAGTAGGGGATGGGAGCTTGCAGTCTTCCTGACATCGCTGGACTCCAGCTCCCACCATCTCTGGCCAGCCTGGCTGACAGTCGGGGTGATGGGAATCATTGTCCAACCATGCCTTGATGGGCACAGGCCCCCCACTCCTGTTGCAGAAGGGGCCCTTTACTAAGTACCTGAATGGTGCAGTTGCACAAGCTGGGCCTTACAGGCCTGGAATAATTTGGCTGTTGCTGTGATGGGTTTCTTTTAATACATAATGTTTACTTGTGTGTGTTTTTAATTGCAAGCTGGTTTGAGGTGAATTGCAGGGGGAGTGAGATATTCATTAAAAACAAAAACCACCCCACAATATTTAAAATGAGGGATCATCCAGAGAGGGTGGACTCTCTCAAGGCAGCGGGTTTAACATCTGGGTATTCTGCAGCTTCCAGTAGATAAATTAGATGCCTTGCATTTAGGTTCTTGCTGTTTTGTGTTAACCTGTATATACCCTCCCCTTATAGATGCCTCACACACAACATTTTCTAGCTAATGAAATGCCCAAAGTCTTGTTCTCCATGAACACGATCCATCTCCTATTGTGGAGTAGAGCAACCTTGACACTGAATTCAACAGAGAAGCACCCTGTGTGTCCATCAGACTGTCTTAAACAAAGCCACAGAGCAGAATTCTTTAGGTTATTTATTAGACAAGGAATGGGGAATGTTTGGTTCTCCATAAATTCTTGGATTCCAACTCCCATCAGCACCAGCTAGCGTGGCCAATGGTCAGGAATGATGATGAGCTGGAGTCCAGCAACATCAGGAGGGCCAGAAGCTACCAACCTATTTCCTAGACACATGTCCCAACCCGTCAGGGATCACATATTAAATGCACATGCGGCCATCGAGATGTTGTCAGACTCCAACTCCCATCAGCGCCAGGCAGCATGGCCAATGGTCAGGAATGATGGGAGTTGAAGACCAGAAACACCTGGAGGGCCGCATGTTCCCCCTACCTGCTCTAAAAGGAAATCCAGCCATTTCTCTTAACAGGAAATGCCTACCTAGCCCATTTCAAGGGATAGTGATTTGAGGGAGGAGTGGTGGAAGTAGAGAGAGAAAAAGAGAGAGAGAGAAACATTTCACACTACATTCTCTGCAACATCACATCACTCCTGATCTTATAAACTTCTGTCACATTCCTGCAGAGGATCAGATGATGCTCACGCAAGCAGAACTTTATAAACATTGTGTAGGTAAATTGGAATTTGCAATGCCTGTTCTGGCAGGCAAATCCATTCCGTGTGTGCATTGTAGAAGGGCAACTTAACATCCTTTCCTCTCTCATGCATGCCAAGAGGAATCACAGTTAATCATGTAGTTGGGTGTATGTGTGTGTGCGGTATGTATAGTTAACTCTCAGAGGGAATTCCAGCCCTGTCACGCAGGAGAGCTGCACAGAGCAGCAGCAGCAGCGAGGAAGACGGATGAACCACAGTTACTTGTGAGTTACTGCTAGCCTCCAGCATTCAGACTCCAAAGGACTCCAGGGTCCCTGGTGGCTAAGCAGCTGAGGCCATTGCCAGCTCATCCACAGGTACCATTCCCCACCTCTCTGCTACAGCACCGCCCCTCCCACCCGTCAATTAGGGGAAATAACATTTTCCCTAGTCTGCTCTGCAAGACTGCCATAAGGATTGCTTTAGGTATGCAACAGACTTTGCCCATGTGAAATATTCTATACATGTACAGTGGTACCTTGGGTTAAGAACTTAATTCGTTCTGGAGGTCCGTTCTTAACCTGAAACTGTTCTTAACCTGAAGCACCACTTTAGCTAGTGGGGCCTCCTGCTGCCGCCGGAGCACGATTTCTGTTCTCATCCTGAAGCAAAGTTCTTAACCCGAGGTACTATTTCTGGGATAGTGGAGTCTGTAACCTGAAGTGTCTGTAACCCGAGGTACCACTGTACTAAGCAACAGCAAGCATCATTATTGCAATGTTTACCCAATCAGTCCAGTACTGGGTAGCCTTTGTCCTTCCAGATGTTGCTGAATTCCCCATCAGTGCCATTCTGCCTGACCAGTGGTCAGGGATGATGGAAACCGGAGTCCAGTGGTGTCTAGAAGACCACAGTTTCCCCATTCCTGAATAGATCAAGGTTATTTGTTTCTATGTAACTACTTTTTTAAAGGTGGCTGATTTTACCAATGACCAGTAGGTGAGTCTTCATAGACACACTTCTCTGTCCTCCGTTCAGCAAGGAAGAAGCATTATCAGAGGTCAAGGACACATTATAGCCAGGGGAATAACCCCAAGCCAAGCAGGGTGAGTGAGGGGTGTGGCATAGGTGGGTGTGCAGGTTGAGGAGGGGCCCAGGGAAGCCCCGAGGGATGCGTATGGCCCCTGGGCCCATAGTTCCCAACCTCTGCTTTAGAGGAGACTCGCTCCTGAAGAGAAGAGGTCTTTACAACTCTTCTTTCTCTCATTCGCAAGGATGGGGAAGTTGGGGCCATCTGGACTCTAACTCCCATCAGGCCCAGGAAGTCTGGGATGATGGGAGCTGTAGCACAGCAACATCTGGAGGTCCTCAGTTTCCTTATTTCCTATGTTAAAGAGAGAGAAATATTGGATTCACATGTAGAGCAATGAAAGGAAGATGGAGTAGAGAAGGGTGCTGAGTGACAGGCAGGTCTTCTGTGAGCCTCGAGGGGTCTGGGCTGCCCTTGCATGACCTTCCGAGCCCCACTGCTGAAATCCCATAAACAACATTCTATCTTTACATTATCTTTTTTTAAAAAATGAATATTTATTAGCATTTTCAAAAAGGAACAACACATATAACAACAAAGACAAAAATAAACAAAAAAGATACAAAAATCCAAAACTTAAAAATAAAAACAATTTAAAACACCTGAAAGTTCAAATACTTATTTTCTTTTAACTTGTTTCTCAGACCTCCTCACCCCTCCCCTTCTTGTATTCCAATTTAAATTATTGGTTCAGCAAATCCTTAATTTACTTCTCCATTTTAACTTAATTTAATCTATTCTAACATATTATTATTTTATTTTATTTTTCTTCTTTCTTCCATTTCCTCAATTTATATTTACGAACCTTATTTTCATTTAATTTAGCCATTTAAAAAAAGATCAATTTTAACTTAACCAAATTTACACATCAATATTTATACCTCATTATTTTTTCTTAAACATTTTAAACATTTTTCCTAAAGTCGACCAAAATTTCCCTTCCACGTCTTTCCCAATTTCCATGCCAATAGCAAAACAAAGTAAAAATAAAACAAACTATATTTATATACCCTTTGGATTCCCAAACTCCACCCACATTATTGTCCCTTTCCATATAATTCTTCGGATCTCTTTCTGCCTCCCTTCTTTCCCCCACTCACCAAACCCCAGCCCCTATGCAGCAACAACGCATGACTTCATGGGCAAGCTTGCACCATTCATTATGCATCGGGTGTGATGTGTTATGAAAGGAAGCAAGATATGAATCATGGACCACTCACCCAATGCTTTTCCCCACAGCTCCCATCTTCCAGGCACAAAACACAGCGATCTCTTTTCTCTAATCTTGTTGCCAATGTTCTATGAGTGCCATCGCTCAGTGGTACAGCATCTACTTGTTGCAGAAGGTCCCAGGTTCAAACCCTGGCAGTTCCAGGTAGGGTGGAAGAAGGGCCCCTGCCTGAAATCCGGGAGAGCTGCTGCCAGTCAGTGTAAACAGTACTGAGCCAAGATGAATCCAATGGTCTGACTTGGTATAAGGCAGCTTCCTCTGTGCCTATGTTTTAGGGAAGGGCCATAGCTCAGTAAAGAGTCACATCCATTGCTCTGCCCAATTTTCTGTTTGGCTGTAGCCCCAAAGGCAATCCATAGGGAATTGCAATCCTTGAGTTGCTGAACATTTCCTTCTCTCTCCATTTAAACCAGGGTTGGGGAACATTCAACCCTCCAGATGTTATTGGACTCCAGTTCTCATTATCCCTGACTATTGGCCATGCTAGGGATGGTGAGAGTAGACCACCCAGTTGGTTTAAACTAACCAGTGTTTCCCTAAGTTCTGGCATAACAAGGAACTCTGGCTAGTTTAAAAGCAGAGGTGGAACCTTCTCCATCCCAGAGGCACCACAAGAGGGAGGAAGACAGGAGCCTCCAGCTCACGCCAGCAGCATTTAGCATTGCATTGGAAAGTGCCCAAAAGGTTCAGGTGTAAAAAACAAAAACAAGGCTTGTTTTGGCTGTGATGCTTGAATCCAGCCAAAACTGTCGAGCAGTCTGCCAAGAATAGAAGAAGCAGAGGCAGATTCCACCTTGCCAAGGCAAAGCTAGCGTGGTTTGCCAGAGTGACTGGTCATGCCCACTTGCTGCCATCTGACATAAGTAACAAAAATGGGGGGGGGAGAGAGAGAGAGAGAGAGAGAGAGATTATAAGATACAACTGATAGGCTACGATCAGCTTGGAAGGGTGTCACAATTGTTTGGTCTTTGTGTTACAGTGGTACATTGGTTCTCAAACTTAATCCATTCTGGAAGTCTGTTCCAAAACCAAAGCATTCCAAAACCAAGGCGCACTTTCCCATAGAAAGTAATGCAAAATGGCTTAATCCGTTCCAGACTTTTAAAAACGACCCCTAAAACAGCAATTTAACATGAATTTTACTTTCTAATGAGACCATGGATCCATAAAATGGAAGCAATATGTAAAGGTAAAGGGCCCCCTGTCCATTAGGTCCAGTCGTGGCCGACTCTGGGGTTGCGGCGCTCATCTCACTTTATTGGCCGAGGGAGCCGGTGTACAGCTTCCGGGTCATGTGGCCAGCATGACTAAGCCGCTTCTGGCGAACCAGAGCAGCGCACGGAAATGCCGTTTACCTACTTGCACTTTGGTGTGCTTTTGAACTGCTAGGTTGGCAGGAGCAGGGACCGAGCAACGGGAGCTCACTCCGTTGCGGGGATTTGAACCGCCGACCTTCTGATCGGCAAGTCCTAGGCTCTGTGGTTTAACCCACAGGGCCACCCGCGTCCCTAATAATCAATGTACTGTACTATAAAATAAGACAGTACTGCAGATGATAAAAATTAAAATCATTATTTTTTCTTACTTGCACCGATGATAGTCATTGTTTGGAGGGGGGGCTTTTATCCATTCCCACAGTCACACAGATTAGTCAATCAGTAGCTGAACTGGGTTCCACACAGCCACAAAAACAAATTAACTGAAAAAGCCACAAAAACAAAAACACAAAATAAATAGCAAAAACCAAAGTGCCAGACTTAGTCCATTCCAGAAGTCCGTTTGACTTCCGAAATGTTCGAAAACCAAGACGCAGCTTCTGATTGGTGCAGGCGCCCCAGAAACAATAGCTGACAACCGCATTGGATTTCGGCTTCCGGAAAACGTTCAAAAACTGGAACATTTAGTTCCAGGTTTTCGGCGTTTGAGACCCAAGGCATTTGAGAACCAAGGTACCGCTTTACAGCTGTGATGGGGAACCTCTGGCCCACCTGATATCTTTGGACCCATCAGCCCCAGCCAGCTTGCCTAATGGTCAGGGATGATAAACGTAGTTGTAAATGATGGTTAGCTCAAAAGCTGGAATAATAAAGTATCAGTGGCGTAGCGTGGGGGGTGCAGGGGGGGCCTCCCGCACCGGGCGCAACATCTGGGGGTTAGGGGGCGCAAATTCACGGGTTAGGGGGTGCAAATTACTTGCCTTGCCCCGGGTGCTGACAACCCACGCTACGCCACTGTAAAGTATGGTTTGATCCTGGCTTAAGAGTTTTTAATATTTAATTTTAAACTGTTGGGAGCTGTCCTGGGACCTGATGGTGAGAAGGCGGCAATAAGTTTAAATCATCATCGTGGAATTGTAGAGTTGTAAGGGACCCTGAGAATCGTAAGTAGTCCAAACCCCTGCAATGCCGGAATATGCAGCTGTCCGATTTGGGGATCAAACCTACAAACTTGGTATTTGTGCTGGGCCTGGGGGTAACCCATGAAACGCAGTCCAGGACCAGACCAGAATCCAAAGGTTCTGCTGGGAGTCAGTCCGACAGGGCCAAGGCAGGACACGAGGCAGGATACCAGGCAAGGACAGGGGCAGGATCTAGCATACAGAAATGTTGCTCCCACTACCTGGGGCAGGATCTAACAGCCTTTTATCTTTGTTGGGGTAGCGGCCGGTCCTGATCCCCCGACAACTCACCTCCCTGTTTTGCCCGAAGGCGAGCACTCCTCCTGCGAGTACTCAGGTCTCTCCTTCTCTCAGACCTCAGTCTCTGCAGCTCGGGAGACGTCGGTGGGTTACTAGACCCAGAGGCCGCCTCAGCCTCCCCTGACCCAACCGGTAGTGGAGCAGCTGTAAGTGATGGCCCAGCTGGAGCAACGAGGGAATCCCCGCATCTGGAGCCAGGGCAGGCTCAGGCCCCTGACTCGGCCCAGCTGGTGTTTGCTGCAGGGGAACCTGTGCAGACTGGGACTCTTCAGGATCAGGCCCCAGGCTTGGTTCAGATGATGCCTGAGGCAGAGGATCTGGTGCAGACTTGAGTCTCCTCTGGTTCCGAGTCCCAGTCCCAGTCCCAGGCCATCACAGTATTATCAGCACCATGCTCTAACCAACTGATCTATCAGTAATAATAATAATAATAATAATAATAATAATAATAATAATAATACATTTGGAGGGCTGCAGGTTCCCCATCCCAACAGAATTGGTGTTAAAGGACAATTAAATCGAATTTACCAAAGTAAAATCATAGAACTGGGACCTCATGGGTCATCTAGTCCAACCCGCTTCAAGGCAGGATTCACAGCTAAATAATCTCTGACAGATGGCCATCCAACCTCTGTTTAAAAACTTCCAATGATGTAGTGTGTTTCCTCTGTCAAATGGCTCTCACCATCAGAAAGGGAAACACGATACTCTGGGCTCAAGGGCACCCTACCTCCAAGAATATCTCCATCGTTATCCTGCCCCCCAAGTGATGCTGCCTGCCTGAGCCATGCTGGCGCAAGGACAAAGTTGGCACAGAGATCTGCGGCCAACTAAACATGCTCTCTCTCTCTCTCTCTCTCTCTCTCTCTCTCTCTCTCTCTCTCTCTCTCTCTCTCTCTCTCTCTCTCTCTCTCCCGCCCCCCGCCGTAAAATATATTTTCTGTACAGTAGTACATTATCCCCTCGCTCTCTCCCTCCTTCGATCGATCCTCCCAACGACCTCTTTACTCAAGTCAGGCTTCTTGTTTTCCAACGCCTGTCAGCCACCTCCCAAAATTGCAATTAAGCTGTCAAGGGAGCGAGGAGAAGCGTTTGCAATTCACAGCCTCGGCAGGAAAGGAAGGGAGGTGGGCAGGTCCGGATCGCAGTGCGCTGGGACAGAGAGATAAGGCCGTGGGTAGAGTTGCACTTTTCCCCACCCCGGACCTCCCCAGCAGCGACACCCCATGCCTTTCGCAGAAACCTGAAACACAACTGGTGTAGCTTTGGCAAAGAAGAAGAAGGATAATAATAATAATAATAATAATAATAATAATAATAATAATAATATATTATTTGTACCCCGCCCATCTGGCTGGGTATCCCCAGCCACTCTGGGCGGCTTCCAACAAAGATTAAAAATACATTAAAATGTCACACATTAAGAACTTCCCTAAACAGGGCTGCCTTCAGATGTCTTCTAAATGTTAGGTAGTTGTTTATCTCTTTGACAGCTGGTGGGGGGGTGTCCCACAGGGCGGGCACCACTACCGAGAAGGCCCTCTGCCTGGTTCCCTGTAGCTTTGCTTCTCACAATGAGGGAACTGCCAGAAGGCCCTCGACGATGGGCCACAGGCCAGGGCTTGGGAACTGGAAGCCCTCCTCACAGACCCCAAAATATAAAACAGCAGCAGTCATCCAAATTATTATTATTATTATTATTATTAATAAATTATTTATACCCCACCCTATGTTCCAGTGCATGAAAATGGAGACAAACAAAGAACCATTGTGGTGTAGCAGTTAGATTGTTAGGATTCAGTGATCGGGATGCAGACTTGGGTTCAAATCCCTGCTCAGCCAAAGAGCATACCTTTAATAGCTTTCTTTCAGACACCAGGCAGAGCCTGTCCCGTTTGGCAAAGATGTTAACAGTAGATAAGAACCATCAGGGTCCCCCCCAGCCCCCGCTCAGTGTTACTTATTTAGAGCAGTTAAAGGTAAAGGGACCCCTGACTGTTAGGTCCAGTTGTGGCCGACTCTGGGGTTGCGGTGCTCATCTCGCTTTATTGGCCGAGGGAGCCGGCGTACAGCTTCCGGGTCATGTGGCCAGCATGACAAAGCTGCTTCTGGCGAACCAGAGCAGCCCACGGAAATGCTGTTTACCTTCCCGCTGGAGTGGTACCTATTTATCTACTTGCACTTTGACGTGCTTTCGAACTGCTAGGTTGGCAGGAGCAGGGACCGAGCAATGGGAGCTCACCCCGTCGCGGGGATTGAAACCAGCAACCTTCTGATCGGCAAGCCCTAGGCTCTGTGGTTTAAACCACAGCGCCATCCGCGTCCCAGTTGGACTCCCTTAGAGCGGTTGGACTCCCTTTTTTAAGCCAAAGGGCTCGCAGAGCAGTTTGTGGACTACAAATTAAAACAAGGCCTTCCCTGCCCGCAGGCCTAAAAGCGACAGCACAAAAGGAAAAGGCAACAAGCAGGGAAGAGGAAAGAAGTAAACTCAGGCACCATTTCTTGAAGTGAAACAGGAACTCTTATCATGAGGAGCTGGAATGGAAGCAGCTCAGAGCTGGCCTTTCAGCTGATGTCCTTTCTCGTCTCTCCCACTGACGTAGCCTGCTAGAATGACTGCTACCTGGTGGCAGTAGAGGGAGAGGAGTCCTGATGCAGCTGGCCTTTCAAATTCTATTTATACTGCCGTTTTAATGCATTTCTGATGGCTTCCTTTTAGATGTGCTCATCCTTACGGCGTGTGGTTGTTTTTAAGTGGTCTTTGTGCGCGAGGCTAAAAGGGCTTTCAGAGTTAAAAGGCACACACACTCAACTCATCAAAACCGCAACCAACACCAAGTGTGGGGATATAGGCACACATACAGGAACGACAAGAATATTACCGTGTTGAAGAAGGAGGTGCAGAGAGTTAGGAACGATATTTTTGAAATAGGCCTCCTTTGTGACATCTGGGAAGAAAATTTGGCTGGTGGCCCTTGCTATGTACCACCAAACCAGGTCCAGCTTGACCTGTTGGCTTTCAGCCTGTTATCCAGCAGCTAAAGGCAAAAGGAGGCCAGGAAGAAACAAACAAAAAGAGTTGATAATCATAGGTGGGACCTGACTCAGAGAATGCTGCAGCCACAATGAAGGCTGGTCGATTCAGGCTTTACCTCAAGAACTTCTGCCTGCCTTCAGTCAACTCCCCACCTGGCTGCCTTCCCACTTACTCCCAGTTCATGGGGTGACACTGTCCGTCACCTTCCTCCTCCCTAGTCTTAGGTGGAGGGGACAAAATTCGAGCGAGCCGGCTCCACTGACCATCGGCTCTGGTAAGCTAAAGGGACCCCTGACCATTAGGTCCAGTCGTGGCCGACTCTGGGGTTGCGGTTCGTACAGCTTCCGGGTAAACGGCATTTCCGTGCGCTGCTCTGGTTCTCCAGAAGTGGCTTAGTCATGCTGGCCACATGACCCGGAAGCTGGAGAACCAGAGCAGCGCACGGAAATGCCGTTTACCTTCCCGCCGGAGCGGTACCTATTGATCTACTTGCACTGATGTGCTTTCGAACTGCTAGGTTGGCAGGAGTTATGTACAGTAGGTTTAGACAAATGCGTGAAAGATCAGGTAAAGGCTACAGTCAGAGGTGGCAATGCTACTGAATGTCAGTTGCTTGGAATTACAAGGGCATAAAGGTAAAGGGACCCCTGACCATTAGGTCCAGTCGCGAACCACTCTGGGGTTGTGGCGCTCATCTCGCTTTACTGGCCGAGGGAGCCGGCGTACAGCTTCCAGGTCATGTGGGCAGCATGACTAAGCCGCTTCTGGCGAACCAGAGCAACGCACGGAAATGCTGTTTACCTTCCCGCCGGAGCGGTACCTATTTATCTACTTGCACTTTGACGTGCTTTTAAACTGCTAGGTTGGCAGGAGCAGGGACCGAGCAACGGGAGCTCACCCCGTCATGGGGATTCGAACCGCTGATCTTCTGATCGGCAAGCCCTAGGCTCTATTGTTTAACCCACAGCGCCACCCGCGTCCTTATTGGCTCTGGTGCCATGCGTGGATTCGGAGACTGGAAGAGCAAGACGCACACAGCCTCCGTGCCTACTCAGCTGCAGCCTTGGCTCTGCTCAAGGGCTGCTGGATCAGGGCAGGCCGTAATTCTGAGCAAGCTAAGAGCTGGTGACATTTTAACAGCCTGCCCAAATGGGCTCATAAATGCCTGGGGATTAGCTATCCATCAGGAAGCTGGCTTGGAAGCGAGCCTGCTTGAGAGGCTGTTGCTTGTGGTCAGGGGAGCTCCTCATGGAGAGGAAAGAGAGAGAGAAAGAGAGATTCAGGACGAGGTGATGGACTACATGGAATTGGCGGAAATGACCGGCAGGATCCAGACCAGGGAGAAGAGTCAGTGGAAGAAGATTGGAAGAAATTTAAAGACTATTTACAGAGATATTGTAAAATTAATGAATTTTAGAATAATGTTGGATTGGAACTAAGTGGTTTCTAGCTGTAATGGGTTAAAAGAATATGAGAAAATGGGTTTATTTAAGTAAAAATTTAAGATTGTAATAATTTAAGAATAAGATTTGGGTAGCAAAAAGAGGGAAAGAAATTGTTGAATTAATAATTTGATTTGGAATACAAAAAAACGGTGGTATGAGGAGGTCTGAGAAACAAGTAAATGAAAAATAAGGAGATGAAAAGAATGATTGTTTTTAACAATTTTTATTCGATATTTTTGCTTTTTTGCTTTTTTCATTTTTTGTAATGTAAAAACCTTAATAAAAATTATTTTTTTTAAAAAAAGAGAGAGGTTCAGGACGGAGCCCTGAATCCCTCCCCCAAATAGTCCTTTTTCGTACAAATGTTCATTGGCTTAGGGCCGTTTCTGTCACAAGATGGGACCGAAAGGTGTCTTGAGGAAAAGGGAATAGAGTTTCCCATTCTTGAGTCTCCAGCTGTTGTTGGACTACAACTCCCATCATTCCTTGCCACTGGTCCTGCTAGCTAGGGATGATGGGAGTTGTAGTCCAACGACAGCTGGAGGCCCAAGTTTTGGAAACACTGAACTAGAAGAAGAGATGGAACTAGAAGAGAAAGTCCCTACCAGAGAAGGACAGCAGATCCATCAAGTTGATGGATTGTGTGGAAATGGCTAAAATGAACGGAAGAATAAGAAAACAGGAAGACCAAAATTTTAATAAGGAATGGGGGAAATGTATAACCTATCTTTTACATTGTTTTAAATGTTTGTTTTCCTTCTTGGGTTGTACCCCCAAGTGTGTTTTATAAGCTGGTCTCCGATCGTAATGAATAAACTATCTATCTAACCTATCTTTAAAAAAAACATTGTAAACAGTTAAAATTGTTACTAGGATTAGAATATCACTTGTCGTTTAAGGGTGAATTTTGGACACAGTGGAGATGTAAAAGATGTGGATTGTCATAAAAGATACATGAAAGATGATTAACAACAGGACCCACAAAGGGGAGGAGGAAAGTCCAAGAGATTCCTTGGAATCTTATTTCCATGTTGTACATTCGATATGTGACTGTAAACTTTTAATCTTAAAAAAAAAAAGTTTCTTAAAAAGAGGAGACACTGAACGAGAGGGAGGCTCACTGATATTTAATACAGCCACGGTAGCTCAACGAAACCTGCATATTAATAGGCAGTCAGTGTCTGAATACCAATCACTGAACATCCTGATTTAGGAAGCTGTATGGCTCTCTGGTGAAATATACTTGGAGTCAATAGTGGATTTCATGCTCTTTATTCAGCTCATAGTGGTGAGGAGGAATGGAAGTTCCCACAGAATGTCTGTGTTATGTACTGAAGTTCTCACCCTGGGCCAGCAGGGGGATACTGTAGATAGTTATGCAAATAAAGGATCGAAAGTGACGTTCAGTGATTGGATAGTTTTAGAAAATTGTTACAGTTACGTTGTACTGGAGCTCTATATAAGCAGGCTGACTGAACCCTTCAGTTCAGTTCTGTTCTGACCTGTGAATAAACAAGAGCTGTTTGGAGAATCGCTGTGTCGTCTGATATGTTCACCCACAACGTAACAGTCTGCTTTATATACATTATTTACACAATGGGTCCCACGTGATTGGCTAATTCTGGAGTTCTCCTGTAGGCCAATCAGGTTGCGGATTCACTTCCACCTGGAGCTGGATTGGGTGGCTCCTGTGGACCAATCAGACTGCTGAATTCTGGATCCTATTGTTCTAGGACCAATCAGACTGCTGCATTCTGGATCCTATTCAACTCAGTACATTACAGTAGGAATGTCTGCCTTGTTGTGCGTATGCTCTGTGTTCGTTCTGAACAGTGTTTGCTTTACTCTGCCTGCTTCCTTCTCCACCTCCACGCAGGGACCCTGGGCACAGACACGGAAGAGCGGCTGGTAGAACATCTCCTGGATCCGTCACGGTACAACAAGCTGATCCGCCCAGCCACCAATGGATCCGAGTTGGTCACTGTGCAGCTGATGGTATCATTGGCCCAGCTCATCAGCGTGGTACGTACCCAAGATGGGGAAGTGGGTTACAGTTGCTCTTCAAATAATTCATATACTTCTTCGAATCTTCTGTAAATCTCTGGTTCCGCAGGTTTCGAATCCTTCCTGTCATTTTGTCCAATTCTGCATAGTCCATTAATTTCGTCTGCCATTCTTCTTTCGTCGGAATTTCTTCTTGCTTCTATTTCTGGGCTAACAGTACTCTTGCCGCAGTTGTTGCATATAAGAACAGTTTGACATCTTGTCTATTAATGTCTAGGATTACAAGAAGTTTTGTAGGGGGAAAATATATGAATTGTTACAAAGTAGAAAAAGATAGAGATATTGGTTATGAGTTTGAAATGTACGGAAAATAAGAAATGCATACTAAGAGATTAGGTTGGAAAATTTTCAGACAGGACTGATGGAAGTCAAAAAAATTGAATAAGATGTAGAAGTATGTTTAAGTACTATTGAAAATGATATGTTAAAAGACTAATAAAATTAGAATAGATAGATGATAGATAGATAGATACCAGTAGGTAGATGATAGATAGATAGATAGATAGATAGATAGATAGATAGATAGATAGATAGATATAGATAGATGATAGATAGATAGATAGATAGATAGATAGATAGATAGATAGATAGATGATAGATAGAGAGATAGATAGATGATAGATAGAGAGATAGATAGATGATAGATAGAGAGATAGATAGATGATAGATAGAGAGATAGATAGGGAAGTGGGAACTGCCAAACGGGTTGAATGCTGCTCAAAGCAGAGGTCTTCTGTAAGTCTGGAAAAAGCTTTCTCGCTGGAGCTGCCCTTTTAGAATCATAGAACTGCAGAGTTCGAAGGGAACCCCAACTCTCATTGAGTTCAATCCTCTGCAAGGTGGGCGTTACAGTGAAGGAATCCCCGACAGAGTGTCATCCAATCTCTGCTTTAAAGGAGCGTCCGCCTTCTGAGGGAGCCTGCTCCGCACTTGAACAGTTCTCACCTGGCTGAGTTATATTCCCGTGTAGGAATCATTTTGGAGGAAATCTGGCCCTTTTTTAGGTCATCCTCCTTGGTATCATTGGACGCGCGTGGCGCTGTGGGTTAAACCACAGAGCCTAGGACTTGCTGATCAGAAGGTCAGCGGTTCGAATCCCCGCGACGGGGGGAGCTCCCGTTGCTCGGTCCCTGCTCCTGCCAACCTAGCAGTCTGAAAGCACGTCAAAGTGCAAGTAGATAAATAGGTACCTCTCCGGCAGGAAGGTAAACGGCATTTCCGTGTGCTGCTCTGGTTTGCCAGAAGCAGCTTAGTCATGCTGGCCTCATGATTCCTATAATACAAAAGCTGTACGCTGGCTCCCTCGGCCAATAAAGCAAGAAGAGCGCCGCAACCCCAGAGTCGGTCACGACTGGACCTAATGGTCAGGGGTCCCTTTACCTTTACCTTGGTATCATTATATGTGTCTTTCCCAGCCAGTCTGTTTCTTAATGTTTCTAGTCTTTCTAAAATTTCAGCTTGGATTGAGGACGGGAATGACCAGAATTGATTTATTAGAGTGTTTTCTTCTATAGAGAAATTGTCCTTTTGCTCACTCGCAGGGCATTGCAAATCGTGTAAGGGTGTGCTTTTCCTTTATAATTTTGGCGTCTCCTGCTTATGATGATCAGACCAAACCTTTAGGAGTTGGTTCTCCTTTTTGGATTTTTCCTGGTCCTCTTCTACCATTGGTGGTGGTGTGGTTACTCGAGAGCAAACATGCAAGACTCCAACCTGTCTTTTCCAGGCTTTATTATTAGTGTAAACTATTTACAGTGAAGAGCATTGCAAGTTCATGTCCGGCTAAGTCGTTAGCAGAATATCTGGGAGTGGCCGGTCCTTGTACCTTCCCCAGCATAACAGTCGTGTTGAAGCACGTGAACGTAAGCAGGTACTCGCTTGGTGTCAAATAAGGATCAGGCAGACTCAGCAATGGAGAATAAGAAGGTGAAGTTTATTGCCAGGCAATAAGGACCCAGTTTGGAATCTCTTCCAAAAGGAAGTGGGACCCCGATTGACAGAAATCCAGAGGTCTTATACCTGAGCAGATCACAGCAAATCATAGATCATGAGACAACCATGAGACAGTCACAATATTGTCAGCAAAAATTAGCCAATTAGCAAGCTTCTTGCCATGCTACCAGCTCCTGGTCAAGCACGGAGTTCTAGTTCTGCTTTCCGATGCTCGCATTGACGCTCTGTCTAACCTCTCCCCTAGTTATGACAGGACAGGGAGTTTGGAGATTTTGTGGTTTTGCTCTTCCTGTTCTGTGGGTTAATTTAGCCTGTATCTGAGGGGATTTTGTACCAGAATCTCTGATTCACATCTTCCCCTTGTCCAGGGTACACGGATGTTTGTAGGGGAAAGGTCGGCTCCTAATTTTGCTGTTTCAAGCAATATGCAGTTAGCTAAGGCACGGCTTCCCTTTGATTCAAAATGGATTATAAAATACTGTAAACCCTGATTATGTGTGAGCATATATGAATATATTGATTACTGATAACTGATTATATGGATAGCATAGGGGTAGCCCTTCTTCCTTGCCTCAGTGTGACCCCCATCCTTCTCCTCCCCTCTCTGCGCTGAAACCTACTGCGCAGAGTGGGCGCTCTCAAAGGGTTACTTGCCTTCCCTCCACTTTGCTCAGGCTCAGTGTTGAGGCTCCCCCCAGTATCTCCTGGTCCCTGCGCCCCTTCCCCACTGGAGACGGGGCTTTCCTCTTCGCCAGAGGAGGAACTGCTTCTCAAGATCTTGAAAGGTGATCATTGCTTGTAACCATCATAATGTAAGTACTCTCTATAATGTGGTGTCATCCTCCCCAAAGCTTGTTGTAATGGTTATAGGGGTTGCTCGTGCGTAAGTTGCCGCCACTCCTGGCTAGGTTACCTGGTTGAACCCTTTCTGTCTGGACAGCCCTTCACTTCGTGGCTGTTTCAGTCGCTGGCAGAATCCATCAGTGGGCGTTTCTTGAACTTCTTCCAGCAAAGAAGTTCTTTGACGCCTAGTCTCCTCCTACTCTCCCTGCGCGGACATCTTCTGTGCAGCGAGGGTGTGGCAGTGGAGGACCTGTGCTCTCTCCGCTGGTCTCTGGTGAAGAGTCCTGGAGCCTCCTCTCCGATTCCCGCATCTGCCCCCCTTCTCCACTGGTGTTACGTTGATTTCCTTCCCCAGCAGATGGGCTGCCTCTCTGCCTGCTGGGACCCTCTCCGGCATCCCTCTGGAGCCTTCCCTCCACCTCTGGCTCCGATGGCAGTTCCCTGACACTTGTGGTGCTACAACTCCCACCACCTCTGACCATTGGCCATGCTGGCTGCCGGGAGCTGGAGCTTGTGTTCAAAGAAGATTGGACAGGAGCTATCAGTAGCTACTGGCCACAATGCCTCCACGACTGAAGGCAGCAATGCTGCTTAGAACCAGTCACTGGAAGCTGCAGGAGCGGGGATGGCTTTTTTGCACAGGAGCTGCACGCATCTGGTTGGCCACTGTGAGAACAGGATGCTGGACTAGCCATTGGCTTGACCCAGTGGGCTCTTCTCGTGTTCTTCACTTCAATTCAAAGTGTTGGTGCTGACCTTGAAAGCCCTAAACGGCCTCGGTCCAGTATATCTGAAGGAGCGTCTCCACCCCCATTGTTCTGCCCGGACACTGAGGTCCAGCGCCAAGGGCCTTCTGGCGGTTCCCTCCCTGCGAGAAGCCAAGTTACAGGGAACCAGGCAAAGGGCCTTCTCGGTAGTGGCGCCTGCCCTGTGGAACGCCCTCCCACCAGATGTCAAAGAGAACAACAACTACCAGACTTTTAGAAGACATCTGAAGGCAGCCCTGTTTAGGAAAGCTTTTAATGTTTGATTACGGTATTTTAATACAGTGGTAACCTGGGTTACATACGCTTCAGGTTACATATGCTTCAGGTTACAGACTCTGCTAACCCAGAAATAGTACCTTGGGTTAAGAACTTTGCTTCAGGATGAGAACAGAAATTATGCAGCGGCAGCAGGAATCCCCATTAGCTAAAGTGGTGCCCCAGGTTAAGAACAGTTTCAGGTTAAGAATGGACCTCCGGAACGAATTAAGTTCTTAACCCGAGATACCACTGTATTTTGTTGGAAGCCGCCCAGAGTGGCTGGGGAAGCCCAGCCAGATGGGCGGCGTATAAATAATAAATTGTTGCTGTTGTTGTTGTTGTTGTTCTGATGCCTTTTCTTTTGTTTCTGTTGACAGCATGAGCGGGAGCAGATCATGACCACCAACGTGTGGCTGACCCAGGTAAGTTGTCAGAGACATGTGTAAGCATTATTTATAGGCGTTTATTCAGCATAGTTCAGGAACAAAGGAAAAACATGTCTGCTTCCCTTCGTGTCCAACAAAAGAGCAAAGCAATAGCAATATACAAACGGACATTCCCAGCCTGTGCTGGAAGTAAACAGGCATGTGACCCACAAGAGTCATGCCTGTTTCTTTTAAGGTGGAACGGAACTATATCCTAACAGAACCTTGCAAGCCACTTCCACAGTCTTTTTAATACTAAAAAAAACCAAAATAAGCCACTCTCACCCAGCTGGAGATTCAGGCCCTCCCCCTGCCAACTGGAAGGGGTGAGGTAAAACTGGAGACTTCAGGTCAGTCTTGGAGATGTGGACATCCTTATTGTGTCTAGCACCCCCCATCTCTCTCTTTTTCCCCATTGCAGGAATGGGAGGATTATCGCCTTACGTGGAACCCAGAGGAGTTTGATGACATGAAGAAGGTGCGGCTGCCATCCAAACACATCTGGCTTCCAGATGTTGTGCTCTACAACAAGTAGGTGCACCTCAGCATTCTTTGTCCTGGGTCTAACGCTGGCGGATCTGGGACGACAATAGCAAACCTGCAGTTCACGGACCGTATTAGGACTACAGAACCACCTGGAGGGGCCCGCCTGGCCCCACCTTCCTCCTTGTCACACCTGTCCTCCTTGCCATGGTGTCAGGAGAGCTTTCAAAGCCAGGCGTAGGGGACCTTTGGCCTTCCAAACGTTGCTGACTACAACTCCCATCAGCCCTAGCAAGCATGACTAATGGGCAGCAGTGATGGGAGGTGTAGTTCAGCAACATCTGGAGGGCCAAAGGTTCCCTGTTGTTGTTTAGTCGTTTAGTCGTGTCCGACTCTTGGTGACCCCCTGGACCAGAGCACACCAGGCACTCCTGTCTTCCACTGCCTCCCGCAGTTTGGTCAAACTCATGCTGGTAGCTTCGAGAACACTGTCCAACCACCTTGTCCTCTATCATCCCCTTCTCCTTGCGCCCTCCATCTTTCCCAACATCAGGGTCTTTTCCAGGGAGTCTTCTCTTCTCATGAGGTGGCCAAAATATTGGAGCCTCAGCTTCAGGATCTGTTCTTCCAGTGAGCACTCAGGGCTGATCTTCTTGCAGTCCATGGGACTCTCAAGGGTCTCCTCCAGCACCATGATTCAAAAGCATCCATTCTTCGGCAATTAGCCTTCTTTATGGTCCAGCTCTCACTTCCATCCATCACTACTTGTTTTAAACCTTGCCTGCTGCTAGATAGGGATTGAGGTAGTTTAAAAGCAGGTGAGAAAGTGGAACATGCTTGTGTGTGAGAGAGGGAGATAGAGAGAGAGAACGTGTATGTTTGACTGAGAGTGTATATGTGTGAGAGACAGAGTAACTGTATGTTTATTGGATCTGAAATGATTTTTATAATAATAATTATTATTATTTATAGCCCGTCCTCCCCGGCCAGAGCTGGGCTCAGGGCGGCTAACACCAATAAAATAAAATCACAGTAAAAACATAATAGGGGGGAAAGAGAGGGAGGGAAAAAACCCAATTTGAAATACAGGTTAAAATGCAATTTAAAATGCAGCCTCATTTAAAAATAGCTGATAAATCAAGACCATAAGGGGAGGGAAACATAAGGGTCAGACTGAATCCAAACCAAAGGCCAGGTGGAACAGCTCTGTCTTGCAGGCCCTGCGGAAAGATGTCAAGTCCCGCAGGGCCCTAGTCTCTTGTGACAGAGCATTCCATCACATTGGGGCCAGTGCTGAAAAGGCCCTGGCCCTAGTTGAAACCAATCTAACCTCCTTGAGGCTCGGGACCACCATAGTGTTGTTATTTGTGGACCTTAAGGTCCTCCGTGGGGCATACCAGGAGAGGCGGTCCCGTAGGTACGTGGGTCCTAGGCCGCATAGGGCTTTAAAGGTCAAAACCAGCACCTTAAACCTGACCCTGTACTCCACCGGGAGCCAGTGCGGTTGGTTCTAGAAAAAGAGGTGCTGGGACTCACCACGAAACACGAATGCCTCCCTTGTTCTCTTAGAATGGCAATGGCGCCCACCTGAGAGGTGCTGGAACTGAGTTCCGGCTGAAACAAAAGCCCTGGTTTCCGCATGGAACTGTAGAGTAAGAAAGGATCACAAGGGTCGCCCAGTCCAACATTAGTTAGTTTTTAATTGTTTTTATATAGGGAAGCGGTTTTATAGACCAATTTTCTTCTTTTCATTGTTTCGGCTGTGGAGGTTTCTACTGTGAAAGCGCTTCAAACTATGTCATGGGCCACGATTCATAAACAATAAAAGGCAGAGTCCGGGTGGCCTGCGTTATGATGAACGTGTTAATGGCATGGGTAGGGCTGTGCACATGGTGCGTGAGCTGTGATCTGTGCACCTGCACCGTCAGGCTTCAGAGAATCGGATCCCTCCCCTGGTGGCAGTGAATAAACAGATCAAACAAAAGGAGCGTTCTTACCAGTTAGTTTCTTTAATAAACACAGCGAGAGACAAAGAAATGCATATCTCTCGAGAAATGGCGGTGCTCCCAGTAAAGGTTTTCCCCTCCTCTGCCCCCATTAATCTTTGCCACTCCTATGTTGGGTAACCTGAGCTTGTTGCCGCTGCGCTCTCTGTTCTATCACTCTTGGAGCCTGTCTAGTCCTAGGTGAAGGGGGGTCTGGAATACTGTTAACCCAGTATTTCCCAGCTTTTCACTTCTGGACTATGCCCCTCTGCAAACCACTGTTCTAAATCAATACTGTCCTCCTGCCCTTGGGAAGGTTCAGGAGAAGGGGGCAGCAGCTCCCACCATTCCTCCTCAGTCCAGCCTCCAGTCTAGTCCAGTCCAGTCCAGACATGCACCTTCTAGACCAGGGGTAGGCAACCTAAAGCCCGGGGGCTGGATCTGACCCAATCGCCTTCTCAATCCGGCTCGCAGATGGTCCGGGAATCAGTGTGTTTTTACATGAGTAGAATGTGTCCTTTTATTTAAAATGCATCTCTGGGTTACTTGTGGGGCATAGGACTTCATTCATTTCCCACCCCCCAAAAAAATATAGTCCAGCCCACTACATGGTTTGAGGGACTGGCCCACAGCTGAAAAAGGTTGCTGAGCCCTGTTCTAGACCAAAAATGAGCATTGCTTCCCTTTTTCCTCCCCTTCCCCAGCGCCGATGGGATGTACGAGGTGTCCTTCTACTCCAACGCCGTGGTCTCCTACGACGGCAGCATCTTCTGGCTCCCTCCGGCCATCTACAAGAGTGCCTGCAAAATCGAGGTGAAGCACTTCCCCTTCGACCAGCAGAACTGCACCATGAAGTTCCGCTCGTGGACTTACGACCGGACGGAGATCGACCTGGTGCTGAAGAGCGAGGTGGCCAGCTTGGACGACTTCACCCCCAGCGGGGAGTGGGACATCATCGCCCTGCCGGGACGGCGCAACGAGAACCCCAACGACTCCACCTACGTGGACATCACCTACGACTTCATCATCCGCCGCAAGCCGCTGTTCTACACCATCAACCTTATCATCCCTTGCATCCTCATCACCTCTTTAGCCATCCTGGTCTTCTACCTGCCTTCCGACTGCGGCGAGAAGATGACCCTCTGCATCTCGGTCCTCTTGGCTCTCACCGTCTTCCTGCTTCTGATCTCCAAGATTGTGCCGCCCACATCGCTGGATGTGCCGCTGGTGGGCAAGTACCTGATGTTCACCATGGTCTTGGTGACCTTCTCCATTGTCACCAGCGTCTGCGTGTTGAATGTCCACCACCGCTCGCCCACCACCCACACCATGCCGCCCTGGGTCAAGGTGGTCTTCCTGGACAAGCTGCCCACCCTCCTCTTCATGAAGCAGCCCCGGCAGAACTGCGCCCGCCAGAGGTTGCGCCAGAAGCGGCAGAACCAGGAGCGGACGACCGGGAGCTTCTTCCTCCGCGAAGGAGCCAGGTCCTGCACTTGCTACGTCAACCCGTCCACGGTCAAGAAGTTTGGGACGGGGAGCAGCGGTGATGGCGGGGGAAGGCCCTTTACGGAAACATCGGAGCCGGGAGTCAACGGTTACCGGGACAGGCCGGGTCAAACGGTGCCACCGCCAGGCCCCTGTTGCTGCGGCCTGGAGGAGGCTGTGGACGGAGTACGCTTCATCGCCGATCATATGAAGAGCGAAGACGATGACCAGAGTGTGAGTGTCTGGAAGGGAAGGGGCTTGAGGGCAGGGTGGGGTTGGGGGGCTCTGTGGCCTTAAGTCAGTCTTGTAATAACATACCTGCCAAAACCTTTTTCTGAAGGAGCATCTCCACTCCCATCATTCAGCCCGGACACTGAGGTCCAGCTCTGAGGGCCTTCTGGTGGTTCCCTCACTGCGAGAAGCCAGGTTACAGGGAACCAGGCAGAGGGCCTTCTTGGTAGTGGCGCCTGCCCTATGGAATGCCCTCCCATCAGATGTCAAGGAAATAAACAACTGTCTGACTTTTAGAAGACACCTGAAGGCAGTCCTGTTTAGGAAAGTTTTTAATGTTTGATGTTTTATTGTGTGTTTTTTTTAATTTAAAGTTTTTGTGACAGAAAAAGAAGTAAAAACTAGGGAAAAAACTTACAACCACAATCATTCAAAATAATTCAAATTACAAACACAATCATTTTACTTTTATATCATATTCTCAATGATTTTCCAAACACCACCCCTCCCCCCCACCCGAATTCTCCTCACCCATGTGAGATCTTATTAGCATTTGTATTATAGTTTCTTGTGTTAGCAGTTATTTACACTTAATAGTTATATCCTTTATAATATCATCTTGTAGCCGTGCTAGTCTTTCCTTTTACGTTTATGTTAAACTTAATTTCCATATCCATATTTTTTCATATATATCTCTACACACTCCCTCTCTCTCTTAATTTTTTGCTTGGGGCAGCCCCTAATTGATGCCGTTAATTTTGCCGTCACCATAAATTCACAGATCTTAATTCTCCATTCTGAAATATTTTTCCTGTTTTCCATTTTTCTGCCACTAGCCGCTGCTGTCACATAGAGGAATATATTCTTCTTATCTTTGGGGATATTGTTGGCTGGTTTTATTGTGTTTTTAATATTCTGTTGGGAGCAGCCCAGAGTGGCTGGGGAAACCCAGTCAGATCGGTGGTGTATAAATAAATAAATGATGATGATGATGATGATGATGATAAGGGCGTCCTATTCCAAAAGAATACTAATAATTCCCCACCCATTTGACTGTGCTGTCACAGCCACTCTGGGCGGTTTTCAACATACCATACAAAAACATAAAAAACATTCATACAGGGCTGCCTTCTGATGTCTTCTAATGGTTTTGTAGTTACTGATCTCCTTGGCTCGGGAGTCACTCCACACCCTCCAACATTTCTCCGATGAAAATAGGGACGTCCTAAGGGAAAGTGGGACATTCTGGGATCAAATCAGAAACCGGAACGGCTTCTGCAAATCAGGACCATCCCTGGAAAATAGAGACCCTTGGAGGGCCTGAAATAAGCCCACAAAAAGTTACTATGCTAGAAAAATGCAAACTGTGCCACTGACAGAAGTACGGCGACTCATGCATGCAACACGCTGGCGATTAATATACACAGAACAATAATTCTACATACTTTATCAGCCTTCTGAGAAAAAGACAAAACATTAAACAAAGCCACAGAGACTTGCGAACTACCCAGCCTAAGATGAACTTATATTGTCTGGTTTCAATAGAGTTTTCAAATGCTTAACTCAGTCTTTTAGATAAGCTCATGAAGATACCAACAAAAGGTCAGTTCGGTGTTATTCACAATACAGAGAGATGCTAGTGGAGTTGTAGATAGATGTTAATAAAGTTGTAGACAATGAAGTTGTAGACGATGGGGTGCCGGCGTTTTGCACCTGTTTCGCCCTGGCAGTCCAAGGGATCAAGGGGCCGCTGTTCGCCCCTGATGGGGCCCTTTTACTGGGGCTTGCAGGTAGCCCACTCCCAAGGTAGTTTTCCGGGCTTCTTCAGTGGTCTAATCTCAAAGTCTTGATACGTATATTGATATTCAGTCTTACAGAGAATACTCTTTCTTGGCTTAAGATTAAGAGACTGATTTGAATCATAGAATCATAGAGTTGGAAGAGACCACAAGGGCCATGGAGTCCAACCCCCTGCCAAGCAGGAAACACCATCAGAGCACTCCTGACATATGGTTGTCAAGCCTCTGCTTAAAGACCTCCAAAGAAGGAGACTCCACCACACTCCTTGGCAGCAAATTCCACTGTCGAACAGCTCTTACTGTCAGGAAGTTCTTCCTAATGTTGAGGTGGAATCTTCTTTCTTGTAGTTTGGATCTATTGCTCCATGTCCGCTTCTCTGGAGCAGCAGAAAACAACCTTTCTCCCTCCTCTATGTGACATCCTTTTATATACTTGAACATGGCTATCATATCACCCCTTAACCTCCTCTTCTCCAGGCTAAACATGCCCAGCTCCCTTAGCCGTTCCTCATAAGGCATCGTTTCCAGGCCTTTGACCATTTTGGTTGCCCTCCTCTGGACATGTTCCAGTTTGTCAGTGTCCTTCTTGAACTGTGGTGCCCAGAACTGGACACAGTACTCCAGGTGAGGTCTGACCAGCGCAGAATACAGTGGCACTATTACTTCCCTTGATCTAGATGCTATACTCCTATTGATGCAGCCCAGAATTGCATTGGCTTTTTTAGCTGTGGCATCACACTGTTGGCTCATGTCAAGTTTGTGGTCAACCAAGACCCCTAGATCCTTTTCACATGTACTGCTCTCAAGCCAGGTGTCACCCATCTTGTATTTGTGCCTCTCATTTTTTTTGCCCAAGTGCAATACTTTACATTTCTCCCTGTTAAAATTCATCTTGTTTGTTTTGGCCCAGTTCTCTAATCTGTCAAGGTCGTTTTGAAGTGTGATCCTGTCCTTTGGGGTGTTAGCCACCCCTCCCAGTTTGGTGTCATCTGCAAATTTGATCAGGATGCCCTTGAGTCCATCATCCAAGTCGTTGATAAATTTGCTTTGTTTAATGTTTTGTATATTTCTCAGAAGGTTGACAAAGTATGTATATTTATTGTTCTGTGTATATTAATCCCCAACGTGTTGCATGAGTCTCACCACGAAAAGTTATTAGCTTGCTCTGTGTGTGTGTGTGTGTGTGTGTGTGTGTGTGTGTGTAGGATACTAGCGCTGCCATCCCTGCTCACTCCTCCAACCCCACTCCCTTTCCCCCCTTTATCCCTCACCTATTCCCTTGCAGCTCCTCCAGCCCCCTCTGCTCACAGTTTTCTGCAAGCCCCCCCATCAAAGTTTTCCCCAACGCCTTTTAAAGGAGGCTGGGTGCTTCAGAGAGCGGTCATCTGGTCCAACCGCCTGCAATCCAGGAATCTCAGCCAAAACCTCCATGACAGCATCCTTTAGTTCCAAGACGTCTGATGGAACTCACTTCCTAATTTATTTCTTTACCACATGTACATACAGTGGCAATGATCTCTGGGTGAAAACCAATCTGCCAGTCTTTGATATAAAGACATAGGAAGAGCCCCTGCTGGACCAAGCTGATCACCCATCAGATGGGCGGGGTATCAATAATATTATTAATAATTATTATTATCTAATCGTGCATCCTGTTCTCCAGGGAGCTCTGAGAATTGTAGCTGTTGAGGGTCACAGGAGTTTCCTAACAGCTCTCAGCACCCTTAAACTACAGTTCCCAGGATTCTTTGCAAGGGGCGGAGCCATGAGCTTTTAACGTGGTACAGTGGTACCTCAGGTTACAGACGCTTCAGGTTAGACTCCACTAACCCAGAAATAGTACCTGGGGTTAAGAACTTTGCTTCAGGATGAGAACAGAAATCGCGCCGCCACAGCGGGAGGCCCCATTAGCTCAAGTGGTACCTCAGGTTAAGAACAGTTTCAGGTTAAGAACGGACCTCCAGAACGAATTAAGTTCTTAACCCTAGGTACCACTGTATTGCAATTGCTTACAATGTGTGGTCTTGGGATAAGGTTACCATATTTTTTTCAGTGAATCCGGGGGGGGCACTTTTCAACTTCCTATTGAATAGATGGATTTTGTCAGGGGGCTGACTTGTAAATCCGGGGACTGTCCCTGGGAAACAGGGACATCTGGTAACCTTACCAAGGTAGCTATGTAGAACTTCCTGGTTCAGGCAAAGTCTACCTCTGAATTCCAGTAGCTGGGGAACAAACTCAGTGGTTGCCTTTAAGGGTTCGATTTGGACACGTCTGCCTGAACACATTACAGTGGTACCTCGGGTTAAGAACTTTATTCGTTCTGGAGGTCCGTTCTTAACCTGAAACTGTTCTTAACCTGAGGTGCCACTTTAGCTAATGGGGCCTCCTGCTGCCGCCACAGCACGATTTCTGTTCTCATCCTGAAGCAAAGTTCTTAACCCGAGGTACTATTTCTGGCTTAGCGGAGTCTGTAACCTGAAGCGTCTGTAACCCGAGGAACCAGTATATAACTCGACGCTTCGTTCTGATCAGTCAGGGCACTTCTTACAAAGCTTTCCCCACCATATCTCGAATCATCGCCTCCTGAAACATGATGCACTGTTTGTTTGGGGTTTTTTTTAGAAAAAGGCTGTGGCAATTTCCGATCCGTTTGACGTTTCCTGGGGGAGACACAGCTCTTCCTTGCTTCTTCCCCATCTCCCTGCCGCCTCTCCTTTGCCAAGCCATGAGTCAGAATATCCTGTCCTTTACTGACCTGTTCCCCACCTCCGAGTGCGGGGCAGCTGTGTTCTCCAACTGAGACACCGGCGAGCTCCAGAATCAATATTTCCCTTCTGCTCGGCTGGATCCCTGTGCTGAAGGCGCATGAAAAATTCATGTGCAGTGAGATATGGATGTAAGGGAGGGAGAGACCGAGAGAGAGAAGTCAGGAGAAACAGACTTTTATTTCTTGGAGGTCTGCTGCTTTGCTGGTGTAATAATAATAATAATAATAATAATAATAATAATAATACAGTGGTACCTCAGGTTACATATGCTGCAGGTTACAGATGCTTCAGGTTACAGACTCTGCTAACCCAGAAATATTACCTCGGGTTAAGAACTTTGCTTCAGGATGAGAACAGAAATCGTGCTCTGGCGGCACGGGGGCAGCAGGAGGCCCCATTAGCTAAAGTGGTGCTTCAGGTTATGAACAGTTTCAGGTTAAGTACGGACCTCCGGAACGAATTAAGTACTTAACCTGAGGTACCACTGTAATAATAATAATAATAATAATAATAATAATAATAATAATAATAATAATTTGTACGCTGCCCATCTGACTGGGTTGCCTCAGCCACACTGGACAGCCTCCAACATACATAAAAACATAATAAAACATTACAAGGGGTGTTGGGGGCATTTGTCCAAGTCCTTCCCCCATCCATCTGTGGCCAGAGAGCAATGGGTCAAAGCTAGCTCCGCCTTCCTCACCAAAGCAAATCATTCATCTGATCTGGTAGCCTTGCCAGAAACTATTTGCAGAAGGAGATGCTCTATGCCCACTGGACCAGGGAGGTGTCAAGTATGAAGCAGTTGCCATAGGAACCGAGAGGAAGGGGAAGCTGGAACAGCAGCAGAGTGATGTCACTGCCCCAGGCTGCGCTCTGAGGCTGCAGGTTTGGGGCCAAGCCAGCTGAGCACTGATTTGGGGGGAGGAGGCCGGAGAGACTCTCCCTTCGTCACCCGCAGTCGAAGGCAGGAATGCTTCTGAATACCAGTTGCTGGAAAGTACTGGAGGGACGCGGGTGGCGCTGTGGGTTAAACCACAGAGCCTAGGACTTGCCGATCAGAAGGTCGGCGGTTCGAATCCCAGTGACGGAGTGAGCTCCCGTTGCTCGGTCCCTGCTCCTGCCAACCTAGCAGTCCGAAAGCACGACAAAGTGCAAGTAGATAAATAGGTACTGCTCCGGCAGGAAGATAAACGGTGTTTCCGTGCACTGCTCTGGTTCACCAGAAGCGGCTTAGTCCTGCTGGCCACATGACCCGGAAGCTGTACGCTGGCTCCCTCAGCCATTAAAGCGAGATGAGTGCTGCAACCCCAGAGTTGTCCGTGACTGGGCCTAATGGTCAGGGGTCCCTTTACCTTTACCTAACACAACTGTAAAGGGTGCAATCAACACAGGCAACTCTATTGTTGTTTTTGTTTAATGCTAACTTTACTATTCTGCTGTTTACCATCGGTTTGAAGGCAGTTTGCAAAATTAGCAAAAAAAACTTCCTAAAACAAAAGCAGTAATTAAAACCAGCATTACAAAAAGAAAAAGAAAAAAGAAAGAAAGAGGAGGGGAACCCGAGCTGAAACCATTTTTAAAAGCAGGCTAAACAGTCTGCTCTTTAAAATATTTAAGCAGGTCTTGCCTCTCCCCAGGAACAGGTTCTGTGGGAGGAAGGGACGGAGGCTAAAAATCACAAAAGGAGAATTAGCAACACACACCCCACTTAGGATTCTCTGGGGGTTGGGGAGGGGTGTGCAACATTTGAAATTGTAAAAAAAACAAACCCACTAATAATTGCGGTGGCTGGTACTCATTGGGGCTGTTAGGGCAGCGGACCAAAAATAAAAGTAGTATAAGTAAGGTAAAGGGACCCCTGACCATTAAGTCCAGTCGCAGACGACTCTGGGGTTGCAGCACTCATCTCGCTTTATGGGCCGAGGGAGCCGGCGTACAGCTTCCGGGTCATGTGGCCAGCATGACTAAGCTGCTTCTGGTGAACCAGAGCAGTGCACGGAAACACCGTTTATCTTCCCACCAGAGCGGTACTTATTTATCTACTTGCACTTTGAGGTGCTTTCGAACTGCTAGGTTGGCAGGAGCAGGGACCGAGCAACGGGAGCTCATGCCATCGTGGGGATTCGAACCGCCGACCTTCTGATCGGCAAGTCCTAGGCTATGTGGTTTAACCCACAGCGCCACCCATATCCCTAAAAAAGAAGTATAGACACCAACAATTGGGAAACACTGGCCTGCAGGTGCTCTGATTGGAGAAGAGCCTTTGCCAAAGGGGGTCATGGACTTTGAAGACACTCGAACTCAGGACAAAAGGAAGAAATGTGCTAAGAGGAAGGCACGTTTGCCAAACCCTCAATGTGATGAATTCCCACCCGGGAACCTATGTCCCCACTGTGGAAGGATGTGTGGATCCAGAACTGGCCTCCACAGTCACTTACTGACTCGCTGTTAAAACCGTGTTTATGGGAGACAATCTTACTCAGCTATGAGTGATCGCCAAAGAAGAAGGAAGAAGAAGATCAACAGCAGGTGGCGCCAGAGCCGATGGCAGGCAAGGCCAATTGCTTCTGCTCTTCCTATCTGCTCTGTTCTACAAGGGCAAAACTGAGACCCAGAAAGAGACAGCTAACAGCCAGGGCTACCCATTGGACTGGCTGTAAGGAAGCAGGAAAGGGCCTGACCAGGAGTCTGGTGGCAAATTCAGAAGTGCAGGGTCCCTTCAAGACAGTCACAGAAATGCCCCCTCATACGGCCCAAAGATTAGACAACGATCATATAATTACAGTGGTACCTCAGGTTAAGAACTTAATTCGTTCCGGAGGTTCGTTCTTAACCTGAAAACTGTTCTTAAACTGAAGCACGACTTTAGCTAATGGGGCCTCATGCCGCCGCTGCACGATTTTTGTTCTCATCTTGAAGCAAAGTTCTTAACCTGAAGCACTATTTCTGGGTTAGCGGGGTCTGTAACCTGAAGCGTATGTAACCTGAAGTACCACTGTATACAATTATGCAATAACCCTGGGCAACTGGGGGGGGGGGGCGCTGGGTGGATCTTTGCACCCCAGCACTGCATATGCTTAAGACAGCCCAGATTGGGCTTTCTGTGGAGTGTGTGTGTGTTTTGTTATTTATTTTATTTTATTTTATTTTATTTTATTTTATTTTATTTTATTATTTTATTTTATTTTATTTTATTTTATTTTATTCTATTCTATTCTATTCTATTCTATTCTATTCTATTCTATTCTATTCTATTCTATTTTACCTTACCTTACCTTACCTTACCTTACCTTACCTTGGGACGCGGGTGGCGTTGTGGGTTAAACCACAGAGACTAGGACTTGCCGATCAGAAGGTTGGCGGTTCGAATCCCCACAACGGGGTGAGCTCCCGTTGCTCGGTCCCTGCTCCTGCCAACCTAGCAGTTCGAAAGCACGTCAAAGTGCAAGTAGATAAATAGGTACCACTCCGGCGGGAAGGTAAACGGTGTTTCCGTGCGCTGCTCTCGTTCGCCAGCAGCTTAGTCATGCTGGCCACATGACCCGGAAGCTGTACGCCGGCTCCCTCGGCCAGTAAAGCGAGATGAGCGCCGCAACCCCAGAGTCGGTCACGACTGGACCTAATGGTCAGGGGTCCCTTTACCTTTTACCTTACCTTACCTAGATCTGGCACCCGTTTGGTCGGAAGCGGGCCCTGCATGTGGGCCCACACACAGCAGGTGCTTGCCAAGCCATAAAGGGTTCCAGCTGACAGGTGCTAACGTCCGTCTCTTTGCCCTTTCCCCAGGTGAGCGAGGACTGGAAGTACGTTGCCATGGTGATCGACCGCCTCTTCCTGTGGATCTTCGTCTTTGTCTGTGTCTTTGGCACCATCGGCATGTTCCTGCAGCCTCTCTTCCAGAACTATGCCACCAACTCCCTCTTGCAGATCAACCACGGTGGTTCCGGCTCCAAGTAGCATCTGGGCTCGCCCTTCTCCTTGGCCAACCTGTTCGGAGCGAGCGGAGAGAGGCGGGTCAAGGAAGATTAAAGAGAGAGGGAGGGAGGAGGGAGGGAGATGGAGCGGGACACAGAGACACCCTACCCAATCCCTACTTTTACGGACGCCGGCCTAAGGCGCGCTCAATATGGGATTGTGGGCCCTTTCCCCTGCTGACTGCCATTGCCCCGGCTCAAGCTTCAGTACTGAGAACAGAGCCTTGCTTGCAGAAAAGCGGGCCAGAGCCAAACGACAATACTGGAATAGGTTGGTTTCTTCCAGGCTGCCAGGATGATATGGTAGCTCAACAGTAGAGCACCTGCTTTGCATGCAGAAGGTCCTAGGTTCAATCCCCGGCTTCCCCACTTAAAAAAAAAAGGGTGGTGGAAAATGTTGCAGCAGGGTCAGGCCTGGCTGTCTGATCTGCGTATTTTAGGCAGCTTCCTCCATACCCATTGATCAGAGGTGTCAGTTCCAAGCAGCCAGGAGGAGTCAGTTTCTTCCAAGAGGCTGAGGTCAAGTTCCTGGACGGCTGTCTGGATGCGTTATGGGGCACAGGGGGCAGTGAGTCTTGCAGCCTGGAGGGCATTTTGGATACGGACTACAGCTTTCTCCCTGCCCCCCCACCCCATACCCCCTGGCTTGTGCCAATTACGGGGAACCAGCTCCCAACTCAGGGAAAAAAATAATCATCATCTATGTGTCTCTATATAATTAAATATCCACATCTACACACTCCATCTTTGAGGAGCAGCTGCAGATTGGAAGGCCACCCTGGGGCGCAACCCTCGGCGGGGAGAGGTGTGGGGTGGGGAGGGCTTGGCAGGAAAAAAGGACATTTTGCAGGGGGGCTCCTAGGACCACCCGTGAGACTTGACCAATACGTCCACAAGGTCAGGTGGCAGCCCTGCGAGAAGAAGGGACTCTCAGGATCTCTCAGGACAGACTGATGCCAGGACCAACTCTCCTAACAATATGTATAAGTGTGGCCAGAGGAGATGGAGTTTAGACTGGTGCTCCAGCCACCCAGGGTCCGGTTCAGGCGGGGTCTTCCACTCTGGGCCATCACCAGCAGCCTCGGTAGAGAGACCAGTGTCCCCCCCACAGAGCCATTGGGTGTGTCTTCCTGGCCCTGTCCTCCTCTGCTCCTGAAAAGCCAAACGCTGACACCGCAATACCAATAAAATAGGTCACATAGATGGGAGAGATTCCTTCTTTCGGTTCAGCTGTGTGCGAGTGGTTGTTTTTTAAGCGCATTTCGGGGTTGCGGGCGGGGGAGGTCCTCTATCCTGCATAATAATAATAATAATACAGTGGTACCTCGGGTTAAGTACTTAATTCGTTCCGGAGGTCCGTTCTTAACCTGAAACTGCTCTTAACCTGAAGCACCACTTTAGCTAATGGGGCCTCCTGCTGCTGCTGCGCGATTTCTGTTCTCATCCTGAAGCAAAGTTCTTAACCTGAGGTACTATTTTTGGGTTAGCGGAGTCTGTAACCTGAAGCGTCTGTAACCCGAGGTACCATTCCGGAGGTCCGTTCTTAACCTGAAACTGCTCTTAACCTGAAGCACCACTTTAGCTAATGGGGCCTCCTGCTGCCGCCGCGTGATTTCTGTTCTCATCCTGAAGCAAAGTTCTTAACCTGAGGTACTATTTTTGGGTTAGCGGAGTCTGTAACCTGAAGCGTCTGTAACCCGGGGTACCACTGTAACAACAACAACAACAATAATAATAATTTATTATTTGTACCCCGCCCATCTGGCTGGGTTTCCCCAGCTGTTCTGGGCAGCTTCCAACGAAAGATTAAAAATACATTAAAATGTCAGGCATTAAAAACTTCTCTAAACAGGGCTGCCTTCAGATGTCTTCTAAACTGTCTTCTAAACTGTGAAGGCCAAACCAGCATCCTGTTTAATCTACAGATAATAGTAATAAGGGCTACCTTTGAAGGTGACCTGGAAACTATTCCTAATCCAGAATACGGCAGCTAGACTGGTGACTTGGAGTGGCCGCTGAGACCACATAACACCGGTCTTGAAAGACCTACACTGTCTCCCAGTATGTTTCTGAGCACAATTCAAAGTGTTGGTGCTGACCTTGAAAGCCCTAAACAGCCTCGGCTGTTTTACCTAATGGAGCTCCCCGCTTGCTTGCTTGCTTAAACGGCCTCGGTCCAGTATATCTGAAGGAGCGTCTCCACCCCCATCGTTCTGCCCGGACACTGAGATCCAGTGCCGAGGGCCTTCTGGTGGTTCCCTCATTGCGAGAAGTGAGGTTACAGGGAACCAGGCGTAGGGCCTTCTTGGTAGTGGCGCCCACCCTGTGGAACGCCCTCCCACCAGATGTCAAGGAAATAAACAACTGTTTGATTTTTAGAAATCTGTTTAGGGAAGTTTTTAATGTTTGATGTTTTATCGTGTTTTTAATATTCTGTTGGGAGCTGCCCAGAGTGGCTGGGGAAACCTACCCAAATGGGTGGGGTATGAAATAATGAATCTATTATTATTATTATTATTATTATTATTATTATTATTATTATTATTACCCCACCCACCTGGCTGGGTTTTCCAGGCCACTCTGGGCAGCTTCCAGCAGAATATAAATTCAATCCAATCCACATCCACATTCAGCTTTTAAATAAGCAAACAACCTGCAAAAGTCCCTAGTCCTCAGCATAGTGACAAAACACTGGAAAATATGGGGTGGGGGAGAGAGAGGTTCTGTTAAGTCGCCGCAGAGGAATGACAGTTTAGAGTGGCACCATAGTGCTTTGAATGTATGGTGTCTAAAAGCATCAATAATAAATACCGTATTTTTTGCTCTATAAGACTCACTTTTTCCCTCCTAAAAAGTAACGGGAAATGTGTGTGCCTCTTATGGAGCGAATGCAGGCTGCGCAGCTATCCCAGAAGCCAGAACAGCAAGAGGGATTGCTGCGTTCACTGCACAGCGATCCCTCTTGCTGTTCTGGCTTCTGAGATTCAGAATATCTTTTTTCTTGTTTTCCTCCTCCAAAAACTAGGTGCGTCTTGTGGTCTGGTATGTCTTATAGAGCAAAAAATACGGTAGATAGATCATGATAATGATGATGATGATAATTATACGCCACCCAGACTGGGTTTCCCAGTCTGATCCATTCAGCAACTTCCCCCCCGACTGCTGTCCTGCAAACCAAAATATGCTGAACTCTCTCCTGTTCTTTCTGAGTCTCCGGCTGCTGCATTGCTCCCTTCCTTCCAGCTGGATCTGCATACATCATCACCAAACGCTTAACATGTGTCCGGCTCTGCCAATCTGCCTGGATGCTGTCCCGCTGTCCCCGCTTTTCATCCTCAAGACAAGGCAGAAAGAAGCTCGCTGCAGAAGCACAATCTCCTGGCTCCCTCTGAACCGCAGCAGATGGCAGGCTGGCAGGCCGGCTTTCCACCGGCTCACACACTCCACCTGGCACGGTGACCCAGCCGCAGCCATGCCGGCCGATCTCTTTAGCTGAGATCACAGAGACAGGGGCACAAGGCTCTGAGTAGCATAGCAGAAGCGCCAGCCTTTAGGAAGGGCGGCAGCAGAGCGATGGAGACTCTGCAGAATGTCCCACCTTCGATCCCCAACATCTCCAGGCAGGGCTGGGGGGAAAACCTCCCCGCCTGAAACCCTGGAGAGCTGCTGCCAGTCAGTGCAGACACCACTGAACCAGATGGGCCAGTGGTCTGCCTCAGCGTAAAGCAGCTTCCTCTGTTCAGCATTAGACACATGGAAGTCAGGCGATGATAGTTCACCAACAGCAAATAAACAAATAAAACCTCTGTGTTGAAAGCAGTCTATCTTTCAGGACCAGCTTCTGGCAGCAGCGGCAGGAGAGAGGCCAGCTGCTCTCATGCCTTGCTTGCGGAAAACAGGATGTTGGGTTAGGATTCAGTGGGACGCTTCTCCCAGCAACCGTGGAAGTGTAAGCCTACAAGAGATGTAAAGGTAAAGGGACCCCTGACCATTAGGTCCAGTCGTAACTGACTCTGGGGTTGCGGCGCTCATCTCGCTTTATTGGCCGAGGGAGCCGGCGTACAGCTTCCGGGTCATGTGGCCAGCATGACTAAGCCGCTTCTGGTGAACCAGAGCAGTGCATGGAAACGGCGTTTACCTTCCCGCCGGAGTGGTACCTATTTATCTACTTGCACTTTGACATGCTTTCAAACTGCTAGGTGGGCAGGAGCAGGGACCGAGCAACGGGAGCTCACCCCATTGCAGGGATTCGAACCGCTGACCTTCTGATCGGCAAGTCCTAGGCTCTGTGGTTTAACCCACAGCGCCACCCGCGAACCTCACAATAGGTTTAAAATGCAATATTTATCTTCAGGACGGGAAAACTTTTGCAGATTCAGGGCCTGCTCAGCAGCCTCCCAGGGTCCTCATCGCAGGGGCAAATGGGGCCAAAGGAAAAAGTTGGCAGGGCAGAGAACGCACAACTAGGCTAGTTGCTACACAGACACACACTTCTCCCTCTCAGAGCTTTGTCTAGTCAAGCTAAAGTCACAATCAGAGTTCAAAGACCTATCCCAGCCAGGCAAAAACACTCCCGGAGGATGCAAAGCAGGACCTGTGAGGGGTGTGGCTTGTTGAGCAAAGGGGTGTGGCCTCTTGAAAATTCCAAATAAGAGGGCTGTGTTTAGCTCCAGGGCCTGATCCCACCCCCTTCCTCCATTTATACCTCCTGTCTTTCTGCGTGAGGTCGGCAAGGCAGCTGCTGCAAAAATTCTCTCTTTTTTTTTGGAAAAGTTGTTATTATTAAAATAAATCAGCATTAATACACACATATTGTGAATATACAAGCATACAAACATACATTTCATACAATCCTTAAAAATGTTCAAACATACCTACACTCAGTCCCACAGATAACTCTTTTTCTCATCACCATTCACCACCCCTCACCTCACCTTTGTGTTAGACTTCCAATCTACTCAATTGCAATTCCTTTCCACTTCTATTACTTTCTTTCACACACCTTTAACCTATTTTCATGCTTCTTTTTCTGTTACACATTGTTATCCATCTTATTTAATATTTCAGTATTTAAAACGGAACTTGTTTATTCTAATAGGAGCTCTGATTTTTCAGTATGGCTTTGCAAGTATCCTTTAAACACCTTCCTTTTTTTATAATATTTTTATTGGTTTTTACACATATTAAAGACAATACAGAACAAAACACAAACATCAAAGACATACAACAAAAATTTGACTTCCCCATGCCTTCCCTTCGCCACATCCTTATTTTGCCATTTTTTTCGAGCAACTCATCAGTCAGTATTTAATCAAGTCCCTTTTAAGTTTTCTTAAAGTTTAAGATTTACAGCTGTGATTCTTTGTTTCTTACCCCTTGACATCTTATCAGACCGCAATTTTACAATAATTTTTTTAATATATTTTAAATTTCCCCCAGTCCTCTTCCACTGTCTCTTTCCTCTGGTCACGGATTCTGCCGGTCATCTCTGCCAGTCCCATATATTCCATCACCTTCGACTGCCATTCTTCTAGAGTAGGTAGTTCTTGCATCTTCCAATACTTTGCCAACAGGATTCTTGCTGCTGTGGTTGCATACATAAAAAATGTCTTATCCTTCTTTAGTACCAATTGGCCGACCATGCCCAAGAGAAAAGCCTCCGGTTTCTTTACAAATGTCCACTTAAGGACTTTCTTAATTTCATTATAGATCATTTCCCAGTCGGCCTTAATCTTTGGGCAGGTCCACCAAAGATGGTAAAAGGTACCTTCAGCCTCATTACATTTCCAACATTTGTTATTGGGCAAATGGTAAATCTTTGCAAGTTTGACTGGGGTCATGTACCACCTATAGATCATTTTCATTATATTCTCTTTCAAGGCATTACATGCCGTAAATTTAACACCGGTGGTCCATAACTGTTCCCAGTCGTCAAACATAATGTCATGACCAATATCCTGTGCCCATTTAATCATGGCTGATTTCACTGTTTCATCCTGTGTATTCCATTTCAGCAGCAAATTATACATTTTAGATAAATTTTTAGTATTGGATTCTAACAATTCTGTTTCTAACTTTGACCTCTCCTTCTGAAAACCAAGTTTCCTGTCCTGCTTAAACACCTCATTTATCTGACGGTAATGTAACCAGTCTCGAACTTTATGCTTTAGCTTCTCAAAGCTTTGTAACTTCAGTCTTTCACCATCATATTCTAAAATTTCACAATACTTAGGCCAGTTAGAGTCCATATTGATTTTTTTCACTGCTTTCGCTTCCATTGGTGACAACCACCTAGGGGTTTTACTTTCCAGTAGATCCTTATATCTATTCCAAACATTATACAATGCTTTCCTGACAATATGGTTCTTAAAGCTTTTATACACCTTTACCTTGTCATACCACAAATATGCATGCCAACCAAAACTATTGTCATACCCTTCCAGATCAAGAATGTCTGTGTCTTCAAGAAGTAGCCATTGCTTCAACCAGCAAAAAGCTGCTGATTCATAATAAAGTCTTAGGTCTGGCAGGGCAAAGCCCCCTCTATCTTTTGCATCAGTTAAGATCTTAAATTTTATTCTGGGCTTTTTGCCCTGCCAGACAAATTTAGATATGTCTTTCTGCCACCTCTTGAAACAGTCCATCTTGTCTAGGATCTGCAGCGTCTGAAATAAAAACAACATTCTTGGCAATACATTCATCTTGATAACAGCAATTCGACCTAACAAGGAAAGTTTCAGCCTAGACCATATGTCTAGATCTTTCTTAACTTCTGTCCAACATTTTTCATAGTTATCTTTAAATAGATTCACATTTTTTGATGTCAAATTCACCCCCAGGTACTTAACCTTTTTTTCTATTTCCAACCCAGTTTCACTTTGAAACCTATCTTTCTCCTCTTTTGTTAGATTTTTTTCCAGCACCTTTGTTTTCTGTTTGTTCAATTTAAATCCTGCGACCTGGCCGAATATCTCCATTAATTCTAAAACTCTTTTGGTGCTAGCTTCTGGCTGTTGCAAAGTTAGCACTAAATCATCTGCAAATGCCCTTAACTTATATTGTTTAGATCCGACCTGTATTCCTTTTACCAGCTGGTCCCTCCTGATCATATTTAATAAAACCTCCAGGACCGATATGAACAGTAAAGGGGATATAGGGCATCCCTGTCGTGTACCTTTCTCTATTGGTATTTCATCCATTACCACATTGTTCACAATTAGTTTCGCTCTTTGTTCAAAATATATTGCACCTATACCGTTTTCAAACCCTTGGCCTACCCCCATCCCATGGAGATTCTTCTTCATAAATTTCCAAGAAATGTTGTCAAAGGCCTTCTCCGCGTCCACAAAGATCAGCACTGCCTTCCTATTAATGTCCACCTCTAGCATCTCCAAAATGTCTATAATGTTCCTCACATTCTCTGACATATGTCTCCCTGGGAGAAAGCCTGTTTGGTTCTTATGAATCTCCTCCATCAAAACTCTCTTAAATCTTTTTGCTAAAACGTCTGCAAAAATTTTATAATCCACATTCAAGAGTGATATAGGGCGGTAGTTTTTAACTTGATGTTTCTCAGTTTCTGTCTTCGGTATAAGTGAGATGAATGCGTCTTTCCACGATTCGGGAGCCTTTTTCCCCTCTAATATCTGATTGCATACTTCCTTCAATGGCTGTATTAGCCATTCTTTGAGGTCTTTGTAGTATTTTGCAGTCAAACCATCTGGTCCTGGTGATTTCCCCAATTTTGTATTCTGAATGGCACCCTCTATTTCTTGTTCTGTAATTTTTTCATTCAAAATCCTTTTATTTTGTTCTGAGATCTTTGGTAGTCCATATTTTTTAACAAATTCTTCTATTTCTTGTTCGTTTGTAGGCCCTTGTGCGTAAAGTTTTTTGAAGAAACTTTGAAAACAATTACTTATTTCATTTGGTTTGTTGATGATTTTCCCATCTATTTCCAGGGATGTCACCGTGTTTAACTTTTGCCTCTTTTTCAGTTGCCATGACAGCAGTTTCCCACATTTATCTACTCTGGCTTCTCCTCAGATCGTATAAATCTTTCGCCTTTTACCTTTAAACACCTTCCAGTCCCTGTCTATCTTCTCTTTTGAGATCCATCCAATTTCTCCCATTGTTTTGGATATATTTCAATATTCCAATAATTTGGCAAGCCACTCTGTTTTTGTCGGTATAATTTATACCTCCTATCTTTCTGCATGGGGTCGGCAAGGCAGCCACACCATCAAACTATCTTGGAAAAAATGATTTATGATGATTCAAAGAGGTTGAAGGCGGGCAGGGGGAGAAAGACATAGATGTTCAAAAAATTGTGGGCAGAGGGGAGATGGAAGGAGAGAAAATTGTTGCTGGAAAGCCTGCATTGCATTTCGTAAAATGGAGGGGGAGAAGGTTATGGTGTAGTTTTCGATTATCAGACCCCCCCCCAACAATTCATTTGATAAGTGCAGGTGTGCGGCAGGTGGCAATCTCCTTCATTTCCCCCTCTGTTCTGCAAATCAAAGCACAGACTCATATTTTTAATACAGTAACTGTGAGCCTTGCCTTCCTCATGGAACAGGGGGGCTTCTTTTTGGTACGCAAAGTCCTTTGAACGCCGGTGTAACATCTTGTCCGTTTCAGCCTCCGATAACGGACAGCATTCCAGTATCCAGCCAGCCTGTTTCTGTGTTTGTTTTTTTTTTTTTTTATATTTTTATTGAGTTTTCACATTTTATAGACATACACAGACACAAACACAAAACACAAAACAAAACATATATAATGTTCATTACCCTCTTTCCTTGACTTCCCCACATCTCTCCTTCCCACATTCCAATTTCAATAGTTAATTCAGCAAGTTATTTCCTCTTCTCTCTATTGTATTGTTATCCTCTGTTCTTAATATTTGACATTTCTTGTTAGGCTCAAGTTTACTTATCCTATTTTTACACATTAGCTCCTTTCTCTAAGGTCGGCCTACCCTCTCTCCCACGAAATCCTCCCTTTTTATTAAACATATCATATCAAAATTAGAAAAAACAAAAATCATAAATTTTTACTATTCTACTCTCCCCCTCCCTCCCTGGCCCGGTTTCTGTCCCTTCCCAAATCACTATTCTAAAAGAACAGTTTCAGCCCGGATTTCTCACATCCGAGGCTCTCAAGCCCCAGTTAGTCTTTCTCCGTCTGTTTTGTTGCTTATTGGCCTTCAGTTCTCGAAGGAGTTGTGTCCCAAGTTCCGTCTTCTTTCCTTCCACCAAAGTCAGTAGCAGTTGCTGCCAAGGATCTGCCAATCTCCCATGCTCAAACTTAAAGAAAAGGTCCCAATCATGCTTGTTCTTTCCTTCCACCGAATCAGTCAATAGCAATTGCTGCCAAGGATCTGCCAGTCTCCCATATTCGAACTTGAGGAAGAAGTCCCAATCATGTTTGTTTGTTTTTTTGTATTCCAGTATTCCAGATATTCCAGGGGCTTCTTCCTTTGTCCTTCTCTCCTTTTGCAGATTTACGGTCCACTGGTCTTCTTCTTCAGTTCCTTTGTTTCCTAAAGCTGCAGGCTTTTGGTTGGTGCTTTCCATCTGAACCTCCTCTCCTTCTTCTTCTTCTTCTTCTTTTCCCCCCATTTCCAAAGCTGTCTCTTCTTTTCCGGCTGCCAGGTTTTTTTCCAACTTTGTATCGTCAGCAGAGTAGCTCAGTTTCAGATTCAAGGTCACAAGTTGTTTACTCATATCTGCAGTCTGCTCTTGTAAAGTTCCCACGAGAAAAAACATCCTTTCTATCTCTGCCCATAATTTTCCTTCTGCAGCCATTGCAGTATCCTTTGTTCCCTCCAGGGGGATTGCCAGTCCAATAGTTCTTTTCCAGCAATTCGTTACTTTGTTGTTCCAAATACTTTGTTTCCAATCAGTTCAGATACAATATATCACCTTTAATCCAAAAAGAAATTTCTAAATATCACAGTTCCAGCCTCTAATCGCCCGTTTGACAGCTCTTTTGACAGCTGTCAAACTTTCTTTCTCTTTTTCCTCAGGCTCACACGCAGGACACTCCCGGGTCCAGAATGGGGGGGGGGGGATTACACAAAAGCTTCTAATATTCCTCTCTCCTCTCCAGCACAATAACTTTTAGTCCATTTCGTGCAAGTTGTCTTTCTAAACACAAAAGTCTTTCCACCTTAGTGCTCCTCTCCTTGCTTAAATCTTTTTGTGGGGGGGGGGAGTGTGGACTTCCTTTTAGCACATCCCCCGGTCGTACTCCAATCAAAGGTAAAATTTTAGTGTCGAATTTTCATTTTACTCACGGGTTCTTTGTTTCAGTCCAAATTTCAGGAAGGAAGACAGCGCTCTCCGGCCATGGCTCGCGGCTTCGCTCCGCGGAGGTAGCGATGGACTCTCAGCACCGCGCCGCACCCCAGTCCACTCCGCAGCCTTTAAAAAGGCTCTTCGCGGGTCGGGGAGGGCGTTTAAGGTGCCCACCGAGTCACCAAGTCCGCAGGCTTCAGCGCCTGCGGTTTTTGAGGGTCCCCGTGTCGCCGGCACGGCAAGACCCGTCCTCTGCGGAGCCGATTCCCTCCGAAGCTCGGAGGGAATCCGCCATTACCGGATCGCGCTATCCCGGAAGTCCCAGCCTGTTTCTGTGTTTGGACCCGGGAGCAAAATCTTCTACCAGCACTGTATTATGAAAATTGCAGGCTCCAGGCCAGGTTTATGCCAGTCTCTGTTTTGATCATCCGAGCCTTGGTCAAAACGGCCTCAATCTCCGCCATCAGAAACAATAAATCTAAGGCAGGGAAGCATGACAGATATTCTTGACTGTTCTGCAGCCTCGCTGGGAACTACCTTAATAGTAGGGTTGCCATATGTCTGGGAAAACCAGGACAGGCCCTCCTTTTGGGGGCCAACATGCCCATCTGGGCGGATTTTTGCATTTTTAAGGAAATGTCCGGATTTGGAGGTTTTTTATTTTGGGGTGGGGTAGGCTTCTTTTGTTTTTTTGGGGGGTGGCATGCACCTGCTCAAGAAGGCGCTATGTCCCAGCAGCAGAAGCGCTGCAGTGAAGTGAGGCCGTCGCGGCGAATAATAATAATAATAATTTATTATTTATACTCCACACATCTGGCTGGGTTTCTTCAGCCACTCTGGGCGACTTCCAACAAAATATTAAAATACCGCAATACATCAAACATTAAAAGCTACCCTAAACAGGGCTGCCTTCAGATGTCTTCTAAAAGTCTGGTAGTTGTTGTTCTCTTTGACATCTGGTGGGAAGGCGTTCCACAGAACGGGAGCCACCACCAAGAAGGCCCTCTGCTGATTCCCTGTAACTTGGCTTCTCACAGGGAGGAAACTGCTAGAAGGCCCTCGGCGCTGGACCTCAGTGTCCAGGCTGGACGATGGGGGTGATGAAGCTCCTTCAGATATACTGGACCAGGGCCGTTATGGCGTTAAAGGTCAGCACCAACACTTTGAATTGTGCTCGGAGACGTTCTGGGAGCCAATGTATGTCTTTCAAGTCTGGTGTTATGTGGTCTCGGCGGCCGCTCCCAGTCACCAGTCTAGCTGCCGCATTCTGGATTAGTTGTAGTTTCCGGGTCACCTTCAAAGGTAGCCCCACATAGAGCGCATTGCAGTGGTCCAAGCAAGAGATAACCAGAGCATGCACCACTCCCCCACTTTCTCTATCCCAAAGGGTTCAATGAGGGGTAGGTTATGCTGACAGAAACTGACTGGCCCATAGCCTCCAATATGCACTTCATGGCCGAGTCGGGAATTCTTCCAGGTCCTAGCCTGACACCATTCTGGTGTGTCCCTAGTGTGTGTTACTACAAGGTGTGACCAGAAAAGTTCGGTGAATGGTCACAGAAATTGGACGGCAATAAATATTCGAACGTACATGCCTTACAGGCCTTCAAAGTAGGCCCCTCTGATACAATGCACCGTTGACGTTTGTAGAACTGTTGGAAACTTCTGGAGAAGTCCTCTTTTCGTACTGCTTTCAGTTCCCACGTCACAGCAGCTTGGACATGTGGAATGTTGGAAAATGTGTGCCCTTTCAGTGCAGATTTCAGTTTTGGAAAAAGAAAGAAATCCGGTGGGGCCAGATTGGGAGAAGATGGAGGGTGGGGCAACTCAGTAACCTCAGTAACAATTTCATGTGGAATATGCAATTCTTCCGCCATCATTCGGATGGACAAACGCCAATCCCACATGAATTACTCATGAACTCTGTTGACATTTGCCGCCATTCTACTTGTCAACGGTCTGACAGACTGAGTGTGATCTTCAATGGTTTGCCGCCCTTCACAGAAACGCTTAAACCACTCATACACTGTCTTTTGAGTTACAGCTTCATTTCCACACACAATTGTGAGCATTTCGCGGGTTTCCGGTGCTGGTTGTATGTTCGAATATTTCTCGCTGTTCGATTTCTGTGACCATTCACCAAACGTTCCAATCACACCTTGTATTACAAGTAGTAATAGCATTTATTATTATATTTATATCCTGCCACTCCTCCAAGGAGTTCTAGGTAGCACACAATTTCTTCCCATTTTATCTCCTGAACAAGCTGCAAGACAGTTTAGGCAACTGAGGCGGGATTCGAACCCTGGTCTTTCCTTGGGCCCCAGTCCGACACTCTAACCACTGCACCACCAGCACCGCTGGATCCATCTCTTTGCAAAGAATATTTGGACCCAAAGACATTCTGGCTGGTTTATCACCGATGGGTTCCCTCTAACGTAAGCCAATTAAAAAAACCACAGAAGTTGTGTCTAAGGGCAATACCTTTATTAAGCCAAAAGATCGCAAAATGTATCACGAGAGGTTTCGAGCTCTCCAGAACTCTTAACAAGGTTCTCATTCATATATTTTCCCAAGAGGAATGTCTTTTTTCTAAAAAAAAGGTGAAACCTGGTGTCTACATTTTTATAAGAACCTGCATTTAAAAACAAAAAACTACAACCCATCTAATTTGGAGGCGTTATTCTAAAGGTCAAGTCCAGTTTTTAAGAGCTAATATAATCCATTCAATGCAACAGCTCCTTGCTTCTTCGTACAACCCTCCCATTCCTCATTCATTTATACAAAAGCAGCATATTCACCTCCAATCTCATTTGCCAGAACTGGATTTTCCTTACTGCGCTTTGAAAGCACAATGCAAACCAAGAAATGCTTTATCAGCTCCTCCGACCCCTGGGCCTCGTTTTTGACCCTGCTAGGTAAACGCAAGTGGCGCACTCAAGTTTAACCAGGAATTGGGGCTTCCGATTGTGACCCAGGGCTCGAAAACCTTACCAAGCCATCGTTTCTTACACCAACAGCATGGCAGAGCGAGCCTCAATTATGTGCCCAACACAAGCCTATCCCAGGCAGATAAAAAAGAGGAATGAAAATATCACGGTATTAAAAAAAGAGGTTAAGTGTTACGTGGAAGGAGGGAGGGATAGAAATATTGTAATGGGTTGGGAAAACCCACCTTACCTATTAATGCACATAGGAGGAAATAGGAAGCAGCAATCCTGAATGAGGGCTTTATTCTGGCCAGGGCTGCGCTCAGTAGAGACTGGTGCATTAGGGCAGATGGGGCAATGCCAGCCCAATGCCTTATTTCTTACCACCAGTCCAGGGGGCAGCACTGCCCATTAGCCCCCTCTTGCTTAGTCTCAAGAGTTGCCCCTGTAGACATCAGCAGTGGGAAGGGTGAAGAGAGCAAGACTCTGCCTGCCACTGGCTCTCTGGCGCCATCTACCTTTGGGCTCCCTGCCTTCCGCCCTTTCGTTTTCTATGGGCACCAGTCTTTGCGAGTGGCAAGGTGGAGGGCAATGAGAGGGGCCAGAGCTGGCAGTGAGGAGGGTACCGTTTCTTTTTCTCTTTCTCTCTGCCGCCTTTCTTCCCTTCCAGCCTCCCCCCACCCAAGGTGGCTGCAATAATAATAATAATAATAATAATAATAATAATAATAATAATAATAATAATTTATTATTTATACCCCGCCTGGGCAGCTTCCAACAGAACACTAAAATACAATAACCTATTAAACATTAAAAGCTTCCCTAAACAGGGCTGCCTTCGGGTGTCTTCTAAAAGTTTGGTAGTTGTTCTTCTCTTTGACATCTGGTGAGAGGGCGTTCCATAGGGCGGGTGCCACCACCGAGAAGGCCCTCGGCCTGGTTCCCTGTAACTTGGCTTCTCGCAGCGAGGGAATCGCCAGAAGGCCCTTGGCGCTGGACTTCAGTGTCCGGGCAGAACAATGGAGGAGGAGGCGCTCCTTCAGGGAAAAGGCTGCTTCTGCCCAGGTAACAAAGCGATTGCTTGCAGAGGTCTTGGCTCCCCCCGCTTTCCTCCCCCCGGCCATTTCAGCTTCTTCCCCCACCCTCCTCCCCAAATGCATGAAATTAAGTACTGTACAAAGATCCCCCCCCCTGCCTTAGAGAATCTCATGGGAGATGGTGCTTCCCCCCTCCCAAAAGAGGAACAATAAAACCAAAAAGATGCTTTCTTTGCCCTTTCCCCCCGGGAAAAGAAAAAAAGAATCACACCAGCGAAACCAATACAGAAAACCTTTTTTATTATTATTATTATTTTCAGGCGGAATGTGATGACTTCAGTTGTCAAACAATGGTATCTAGAGGGGCAATTAAAAGCAGACTTGCCAAAAAAAGGGGGGAGGGGAGGAAAATAACCTGAATTACAATAGTGGTGGGAGAAGGATCAAGATTTGCCTTGAATAAATTTACATCTGTTTTTTTTTTATTATTTGCTCGCCAGCGCCTTTGCGACTAAGGAAGGAAATGAACTGTGCGTCATGAGGACGGGGAGATGAGGGCTGGAGGAGAGGCTGCCGCCTTTCCGACAGAAAAGAGTTTGCATAAAGAGAGCTCTCCCCAGTTAATTCCACTACAGCAACTGCCCAGACATAACTGATGGGGAGGAGAAAAGCTGGAGGGGGCAAAAATAAATCCCAAAAGCCTCTCCTTTTCAAATGCACCTTTAGAAAAACGAAAAACAAAGGCTGCTTGGAACATCAGGGGGAAGGATTCCACAAATAAGACAAGCCACTGCCGACTCCATAGCAGCCAACAGCTTGGAACTGGAGTTTTATATACATATATTTAAAAACTGAGGACTAGTAACTTAAAAGAAAGGGGGAGCGTGGGAATTCTGAGGTGTTAGAAGGAATCAAGTGATGACCCCATATTTAAACATTCATAGAGACCCGGTGGTATGTTTCTAGGCTGGGCCGCCGCGGAGACTACAGCTACGACATACTTGCTTGAGTGACTGCTCCGCCGTGGCTTTTAATATTAAAAATTAAGGTGAGTCTGGCTGGCTCTCACAACAGCAGGTGTCTACACAGAACAGGGAGGAAAGGAGTTTGGGAGAATGTGGGGGAGCTGTGCGGTTTTAGCTTAGAATGACCTCAGAAAGGCTGGGCCGTCTCACTGGGAACAAGGCGAATTCAACAGCATTCCAAAGATTCGGGGAGAGGGGAAATGATCACATATACACCCCCCAAAATTAAAAAAACCCCTGAAATTATACCATAACCTGGCGGTGCGATGGGTAAATGTTGTAGTGGCTCCAAAGGCAGAATTCTGAATTAAACAGAAAGGTAAGAGGAGGAGTTGGGTTATATATATATCAGAAAATTAAATTCAAGTGAGGGGAAATCTCTGTGATGTTCCTAGAGTTCACCTTTATGCAAATCCATGGAGAGACAGAACTGCTGTGGAAAAGACAGTGTGTGTGTGCATAATTACCAGTTCCTCAATTCACAGCTTTTAAAAATAAAATAAAATAAAAGGAGGGGTTCAAAGAATTGATTTTTTAAAAAAGAAAAGAAAAGAGAGGACAAGGAAGGCGGCCTTTTGACTAACCAGAAGGGAACAGAAATGGGGAAGGGGTGTTGTCACAAGACGAGCGTTGATGCTGGTGGATCTCTCTCTTTCTCTCTCAGGTTTTCACACTCGGGTCACGTCTTTGCAATGTTCGTTGATAAGGGGGGGGGGAATTAAAGGGGAGGGAGACCCCCCCCCGCTCCTTTCCCAATGCTGCCAATTTAAATCGGAAGGAAGGAAGGCCTCGCGGCAAATCCATAACCCTAAGTTAACATTCCTGCTTCCATTTTTAAAAAAAGAATACACACAACCTATGTTAATAAAAAAAATACCCCTTTCCTTTCACCCCTCCCCCCACAGCCAAAAAAAAAAAAGGTAAAATAAAATAAAATAATAAAAATGCACAGCTTGCTAGACTTCGGACGGGCCAAAGGTCTTCTCCTCTTGGGGTTTGCAGATCCAGCTCCCGTAGCCCATCTCCTGCAGGGCCCAGAAGAATTGCCGCTTGGCACTCTGGTATGTGACGGCCGCTTCCTTGGCCTCCGAGTACACGGTCAGTTTCTGCAGGGCCTTGCGATCCATCTTGGCACAGAGCGATTGGAAGAGTGCAAACAGGTTCCTCTTGGAGACCCGGGACACGTCCAGTTTTGGTCTGAGGGGAGGGAGGGAGGAAGGAACGTAAAGGAAAAGGACTCCAGGAGGGAGCCTAAGTGTTTCGTTGTCCTCCTGGCTTTCCCACGGCAGTCGCCAATGCTAGCAATTCAAACTGGACGACAGAAAGACAAGAAATGTGCTGATCTTTCGTAAGAATGTGTCAAAACTGTTGGGGCCGTCCAGCTCATATTATCTACACCAGTGACAGCCAAACTTGGCCCTCCAGCTGTTTTGGGACTACAATTCCCACTATCCCTGGCCACTGGTCCTGTTAGCTAGGGATGATGGGAGTTGCAGTCCAAAAACAGCTGGAGGGCCAAGTTTGGCCACACTGACCTACACTGAAAGAATGTGCGAGGTTGGGTGTGTTCTCTGCTCTGCCTGGAGATGCCTGGGACCATCTTCGTGCAAAGGAAGCGTGTCTCCCCCCCCCTCCACACCAGGTGGCGCTCCCCCCCCCAATTACTCACTTTTCTTATATCTCATCCAGTGTCAGTTTCGTTGCTGGCCCTGAGCATGTGGATGGAATATGCATGAAAACAAAGGCAGGCAAAAATCTGCTTCCCACACCCACTGGAAGCAGCCACTCAACCATGCCTCATATTACGGTTACCCCTCTACGCCTCCCCTCCGATAGCTGTGTCCCACTCTTACCCATCTACTTTGCCTTTTGTGCCATCCAGGACTTCGACTTCAGAGTCATCAGGGAGGCACCAGTTGACGCTGGATTCCTTTGTCTTCCCCGTCTGCCTTGCGGAGTCGTAGACACTGACTCTGCCAACCTGTGTTGGCAGAGAGAGAGAGAGAGAGAGATAGCAAAGTTGAATATTCTGTGTGTGTGTGTGTGTGTGTGTATAAAGGTAAAGGTATCCCTGACCATTAGGTCCAGTCGTGACCGACTCTGGGGTTGCGGCGCTCATCTCGCTTTATTGGCCGAGGGAGCTGGCGTACAGCTTCCGGGTCATGTGGCCAGCATGACTAAGCTGCTTCTGGCGAACCAGAGCAGCGCACAGAAACGCCGTTTACCTTCCCGTCGGAGTAGTACCTATTTATCTACTTGAACTTTGATGAGCTTTTGAACTGCTAGGTGGGCAGGAGCTGGGACTGAACAACAGGAACTCAATAACAAACAGCGTATCCAGTGGTTTTAACCAGGACCGAGTTTCAACACTGCGATATATCACCAGCTAAACATCATGTTAAGAGTGATATATCACGATCTCTAAAATAAGGATGGACCTAGGTAGAGGCACTGGCTGGCACTTTGCCTCCAACAGCAGAGGTAAGAACATGCCCTAGCAATCATTGACAGCCTTATCCTTCACGCATGTATTAATTCTCTTTTAAAGCCATTCAATCTGGTGGCTATTCCAAACCATTCGTCTTCCAAAGCAACTACTCTATTCCAAACTTAAAAATGGAAAGCGTAATGCTGGTGGTCAACAAAAGAGGTTTAACGACTGTCTCAAGGCAAATCTTTAAAAATGTAGTATAAACACTGACAAGTGGGGAACACTGGCCTGCGAGCACTCCAGTTGGAGAACAGCCTTTACCAAAGGTGTCATGGGCTTTGAAGACACTCAAACTCAGGACGCATGGGAGAAACATGCTAAGAGGAAGGCATGCTTGGCAAATCCACACTGTGACCAACTTGTGCCCAGAAACCAATGTCCCCACTGTGGAAGGACGTGTGGATCCAGAACTGGCCTCCAGTTATGGACTCATTATTAAAAACATGTTTATGAAAGAGAATCTTACTTGGCTATGAGTGATTGCCAAAGAAGAAGATTCTGCCACATCTTGCGACAGCAAACTCAGCAGTCCATTGTGCAAAAGTACGTTATTTTGCCTGTCCTGAATCTTCCAACATTCAGGTTTGTTGGATGGGGCCAGAGTCTGAATACTAAGGAGGGAGAAAAGACTCTCCTCCCATCAGTCCAATTTCTCTATAATGTCCCCCACTTACTTGCTTTCCCTCCTCCAAACTAGAATTATAGAATTGTAGCGTTGGAGAGCCATTCCCCAAGGGCTGTCTAGTCCAAACCCTGGCAATGCAGGAATCTCAGCTAGACCATATGTGACAAACATCGCAGCTGCATAGAGAAAAGGTCCAGACACCTATGCTTTGAGCATGACCGAACTATGGGAAGGTGGCATACAAATAATTGATGATGAAGGAGGAGGAGGAAGACAAGGAATTAAACTACAACGTGAATCAAAACAGCGGTTACCTCCGGGTGATTGACAAAATACGGCTCGGGGAGTCCGGACTGGAATGTGTTGCCGTCTCTTGACATGCGACAGCAGATGGCCCGCGTCAAGTGACCTTGACTGTACAAGTAGCCTGGAAAGGGAACACAAAAGGAGGTTGATGGCGCAGGCAATTTTATTTTATTTTTAAAAAAGGAGCACAGAGCAGCTGCATGGGAGGACACCACCATCCTTGGAAGGGCACGCGGCAGCTGCATCTTGACAGGAAGGACAGAGGTTTAACACAAGCCTTGAGTACTTTGCTGCCTTCAAGACATTTATAGCCAGGGCCTGATGTGTCCTTGTCATGAGACGGGGGCTTCCAAGGTCCCAAAAGAAGGAGGAGGAGGGGGGAAAACACCCAAATGAACGTGCAGCAAAATCCCAACAGCCTCTTTTGCTTCCTATAGAGCAGGGATGGGAAAACTGGGCTGTGTGGATGTTCTTGGGTTCCAGTTCCCATCAGCCCCCAGCCAGCAAGGCTAATGGGTGATGGGAGTTGTAGTACAGCAACATTTGGAGAGCCCCACAGGTTCCCCAGCCCCTGCCCTAAGGTGAGTCATTTGTGGCAGAATTGCATCTCTATGCTTACCAATTGTGCCCATTTTTTTTAACGACTACTGCTAATCAGATATTTTACTCGTGCTTTGCCATGCCAGGGCAGGTGACACCGGTTTAAATGTGCTGCATTAAAACTGGTTAAACCAAAGATTTTGGGGGGTCTCTCTCTCTATATATATATATGGACACCGCCCCCCCCCCAAAAAAATTATACACCACTTAATTTTGATTATCTCAAGGCAGCGTATACCAAGCCCAACAAATACAATCAAGATAAAACCAGTTAACCAAGTGTAAAATCAGAAATGGTGTGAGAATGGCTGCTGGGATTTATTGTTATTATTATTATTGTTATTTTTTAAGTCTCCAGCAGATGCCGAAAAGTTCAACAGGGAAGGGGCATCTCTTCCCAGAACTGGGCCCACCATATGGAACGCGCAGCAACTTTTCCAAAAATCTAAGTGGCCAGGCAAGGATAGAAGGAATCAAGCACTCCTAAGCTATTCTGGACCAAAGTCATTAAGGATGCTGAAAATTAATGTAGGAACCTTGAACTCAGCTTGGCAGTATCCTGGCAGCCAGGGATAGGTTTTTGAGCAATGCACTGGCGACAGTCTGCCCCCATCAACAATAGGAAATGTTTCTCTGGTGTCAAAGCTGCTGGGGGGGGGGGTGGAGAGAGGTGTGCCTTCTATGTACACGGAAGGCTACACAGCCAAGGCACCAGGGTGCCTCTGCCGGGAGGGAATTCTACCGCATGTGGCTGACACAGAGAAGGCTCCGCCCTCTCCCGGGCAAGAGCATGGGTAGGCAAACTAAGGCCAGGGGGCCAGATCCGGCCCAATTCCCTTCTAAATCTGGCCCACGGATGGTCCAGGAATCAGCGTGTTTTTACAAGAGTAGAATGTGTGCTTTTATTTAAAATGCATCTCTGGGTTATTTGTGGGGCATAGGAATCCGTTCATATACAGTGGTGCCTCGCAAGACGAAATTAATCCGTTCCGTGAGGCTCTTCGTATAGCGTTTTTTTCGTCTTGTGAAGCAAACCCATTGACAGCTTAGCGGATTAGCGCTATTAGCAGTTTAGCAATCAGCTGATAAGCGGCTTAGCGGCTTAGGAAAAGGGGGGGAGGGGGAAAAAACCCGCAGGAACTCGCAAGACATTCTCGTCTTGCGAAGCAAGCCCATAGGGAAATTTGTTTAGTGAAGTGCCTCCAAAACGGAAAACCCTTTCGTCTAACGGGTTTTCCGTCTTGCGAGGCGTTCGTCTTGCGGGGCACCACTGTACAGTCTGGCCCCCCACAAGGTCTGAGGGACAGTGGAATGGCCCCCTACTGGAAAAGTTCACTGACACCTGCCCAAGAGGGTCTGCATCTCTTTAGCGAAGGAAGTGGCATTTCAGACATCTTGGAATGCAGTGGGGTAAAGTAATAGGTCTTTGGGGGGGGGGTTATAGCTGAGAAGGCAGGGGAAAAGAGAGATACGAGACCCCCACACCCAGCAACAGGGAGGATGGAGAGATCCCTTACCAAGCGTGACTGAGCGGAGATACACAGGCTGCAGGAAGTGGGAGAGAAGCGCCCCCTGCAGGCCCAACACATTCCAGCGCAGGATTTTGTCACTGCAGGACATGGTGCGGAGACGCTCGCCATGCTGGATCCCGTCCCACGTTGGCACGATGTCGCTGGATTCCACCGGGATAGTGCCTTCCCCTGCAGGAAGAGAGGGAGCCAGTCGGGAGATGCCTTTGCTGGAATGGTCCAAAGGCCACACACACACACTAGAGTCCAAGGACGGCTGTCTCCAGCTGCTGCCGCCAGACAGACGCTGCTGAGTCCTCAGAGAGGAGGGCATGGGGGCGAGGGCCTCTTTCAGCACCTGATGTGCTCAAAAGGTATGCCGCCTCTGCACAGAGAGGTTCCATTCAGCTGTTAGGTAAAGGTAAAGGTCCAGTCGTGGCCGACTCTGGGGTTGTGGCGCTCATCTCGCTTTATTAGCCGAAGGAGCTGGCATACAGCTTCCGGGTCATGTGGCCAGCATGACTAAGCCACTTCTGGCGAACCAGAGCAGCGCACGGAAATGCCGTTTACCTTCCCACCGGAGCGGTACCTATTTATCTACTTGCACTTTGACGTGCTTTCGAACCGCTAGGTTGGCAGGAGCAGGGACCGAGCAACAGGAGCTCACCCCGTCGCGGATTCAAACTGCCGACCTTCTGATCGGCAAGTCCCAGGCTCTGTGGTTTAGCCCACAGCGCCACCCGTGTCCCCCATTCAGCTGCTACTGCAGCATAAAAGAGGGCACACCCCTCCAGAGTTCCTTGAGCATTTCAGCCTGGCTGGAATAGTGTCCTGGGCAGAGGAGCAGCCAGGGAGCCTCGGAATGCCAGTAGCAAAACGAACAACTACAGTGGTACCTCGGGTTAAGAACTGTGCTTCAGGATGAGAACAGAAATCGTGCTGCAGCGGCACGGCAGCAGCGAGAGGCCCCATTAGCTAAAGCGGTGCTTCAGGTTAAGAACAGTTTCAGGTTAAGAACGAACCTCTGGAACGAATTAAGTACTTAATCCGAGTGGTACCTCTGGTTGTGAAAGGGATCCGTTCCAGAGGTCCGTTCGCAACCTGAAAAGCCCGCAACCTGAAGCGCTGTATCTGCGCAGGTGCGCGGCGCGATTTGGCGCTTCTGCGCATGTGGCAAAACCCAGAAGTAACCCTTTCTGGTGCTTCCGGGTCGCTGCGGGACGCAACCTGAAAAAACGTAACATGAAGCAAACGTAACATGAGGTATGACTGAAAGGGGCCTGCCCACGAGACACTGTCGCAAAAACCATGCGCAAACACTACGCAACAGAATGAAAAGACCACTATTCCCCCAGCCTTTTCACTCCCCCTTTCCAGAATTGAAAATGGAGATGCTATATGTACCTTTCCTTGCTTAAATGTATCACAAAAAACTTTAATTAAACAACCAATTTAAAAAATGAGAAAAGGAACAAGCCTATAGCGCAAAAGTGATATTGCCGTTCATCACCCTTCCGTATTGCAACGGGCATTGGGCTGCATACAATGAATAGAAGTTATTGCTGCTACTGGATGGACTGACTGACTCAGTATAAAGCAATTAGAAGGCTGGAAACTGTATCCTAATAAAAACCGTGTATCAGAATACCCGGCTGCACAGGTAAAAGCTGAAAAAGGGAAGCAGCAAAACCCCAGTCGCTGGGCTCAGTTCCCCTGGCACTCACCGTTTTCAACTTTTGTGCGCAGCTTCCCCTGCTTGGGATTCTCGAAGAGCGGCTGGTGCTGGCCTTCCCCCACTGTGTTGGCCTGGTCGGTGCAGGATTTGTCAAAGAGAGCCCCGTCCCCACAAGGTGCCGTGCTAGGGGGCAGAAGAACAAGGCACACCCTGAACCCGAGAGGCTATTAAGAAATCTGTGTGGGCTGCTTTTCAGCAGGTCCCCCTAAAACAGGGCTCAAGCAAATTCTTAAAACGGCAAATTTAAAAGGCATTGTGCTAAATGGCCCTTCTAGCCCAAGAAGAGAGAAGCTCAGGTCCTACGGCCAAACGCAGAACTGCAGGCCTCTCTATCGGACCCTTGGGCAGTTCCACCTCCCTCACAGAGCTCGCTGGGGGGCAGCAGCCTTGGACAGGGCCTTTTCTGCGGCAGCCCCCAAGCTGCGGAATTCCCTCCCGAAAGAGGTGCGCCTGTCACCTTCACTAACATGGTTTTCATTGTATGCTGAAGACGCACCTCTTTGCCCTGCCCTTTTGACACTTGAACGGTGTGTTTGGGGGGACCCCACCCTGCGACTGCGACTACAATTTGTTCTGAACTGCTCTTTAAATGGGACCTTAAGGGGAGGGGTAGGAAATAAAATCAACGTCACACTGCCTGCCTGCTGTGAGGAACACTTATTTACCCCTGCCCAACTCTCCCCTTTGCTATTTTTTGGGTTCCCCGCTAGCTCTTTCCCCGTGTTGCATTCAACATCCCCTGCAAAACGCAGCACAATCAGGCACACACACCCCTCAGCCATCTTGCACCGCTGCACGCGGGTCAGGCCCCGGCTGGTGCTCACCTGATGTACAGGTGAAAAGTGATGTCGTCTTTGATCTTCAGCTTGCCATCCTCCAGGGGCTGGAAGATGCTGTCTTCGGGTGCCGAGGGGTCAAACTTCATGAGCTCTGTGTAGAGGAACCTGGAATAACACCACCTCAATGTGAAGCGACGCCTGGTCAACCTTCTTGGCCTTGGGACCCCATTCTGCGCATGTTTACTTGGCCGTAAAGCCCCCCCACAGCAAGGCTGCCCCCCCCAAGTAGGACTGCAATGTTTAATCAATCAGTTGTTTGGCTGCCGTTTGGGCTTTCCTTTCCCCCTCCTGCTACTTGAATAAATGCTTTTTAAACAGGTTTGTCGTTTTGAAATTTTAATACAGGCTTTGGGAGGCTCTGGTGGCCTCAAAAGTGGGATGTGTTATAATCTTAAAAAATGATGAAAAGGTGCCTCAAACCATCAGGAAGCAGTTTATAAAACACGTGTGCAACTACCGTATTTTTCACTCTAGAAGACGCACCAGACCACAAGACGCACCTAGTTTTTGGAGGAGGAAAACAAGAAAAAAAAATTCTGAATCTCAGAAGCCAGAACAGCAAGAGGGATCGCTGCACAGTGAAAGCAGCAATCCCTCTTGCTGTTCTGGGTTCTGGGATAGCTGCGCAGTCTGCATTCGCCCCATAAGACGCACACACATTTCCCCTTACTTTTTAGGAGGGAAAAAGTGAGTCTTATAGAGCAAAAAATACGGTATTTCATGGTGTTAGGGTTTCACTGTATATTTCATCATTTTAAAGTATCATTATTCATACTTGCCAGTCACCACCCTGTAAAGAGGGGTAGACAGCGAAAGAGAAAAGGGGGTGCCCCACCCTCCACCAGCCTCTCTGTCCCCTCCCAAAATATTATATCTCTCAACAGAAAAAAAACCAAGTTCCTCACCCCTGTGTGTTACAGATAAAGGTTGCCATCATTAAATATTCCATTCATTCACAATATCGCTCACAACGACCTGCAAGGTAGGACCAGTGCCTAGTATTCTGTCCTTGAACAGGGGCTGGGCACTCAACACATGCCCCATTCTGGGCAGATCTCTTCTGAATGGCCTTGCTTGGCTTCCCGTTTCCGCCTCCTCACCTTATGAAACCCCTCCTGGAAATGATCTCCGCATGACAGTCATTGACCGTCTCCCCTTTCAGGCTCAGCTCCTCCCCTTTCACACAGCGATTCCCTGAGAGGCAAGGAGAAAGAAAGCGGTCAGGAAAACACTGCATTAACAGACCCCGCGCAAAGGGCTTGGTGTGGACAAAAGGAGAGCCGGATTTGTTTACTTCCAGGTGGTTGTTGTTTGCGTGTTTTTTTAACAACAGACCAAGGAATCCTTGGCTGTTTGCTGGGACAAAGAGTTGTCACTCGCGAGCCATCAGTGAATTTGAGCCTGCTGTAGAACCTGATGCCGTGCTGCAGTTTACGTAACGCACTCCACAAATCCACCTTGAAAAGCTGCACGATATGGACTGCGCTTGCAAAGTCGTGTTTTACAATGAGAGCAAATCTATACGGATTGGCCTTCTGCAGCAGCTGAATTGCATTCTGATTGTTCTAGCCCCCTTTACTTATTTATTTATTAAACGAAAAGGCGGCCGAGACCAGTTTCCAATTTCATTCTGGGTTTGATTTTTAAAAGCAGCAGAGGGTATTTGGAACCAATAGTGGGAGGAAAACGCTCTTCGTGGAAGAAAAACCACCCAAAACGTAGGGCACTTATTCCCAGAGGAATAGGCAGCCAGTGGTTTGTACAGGGTTTCCCGTGGCACCCAAAACGCCCTTCCATGTGCTGCCCCTATGGTCGTGAGGAGATGAGTGCTGCTGCCCTTTGCTCCACTGAAAAGCACCTGGAACTGAAGGAAGAAGTTGAAAGAGTGATAACTCTTCCCCATTTCCTCTTCCAGCTTTATGGGCTTTTCAAAGCTCATTTTACTTCAGCTGGATCTGATTTCTCTCAAGATTCCATTAATAGCACAGGAACAAGAAGGCGGGATATCTGCTTATTCCATTTCCATCTGGCTTTTCTTGGGGGGCAGGGGGTGTTTGGAGGGGAGTGGAGGGGATGGAGAGCGAAGTGACCTGAGTGGGTGGTGTCCAAAAATAATCTGCTTCCCATGACCTTAAAGTATTTGTTTAGAGCAGGGTTTCCCAAACTTGGGTCTCCAGCGGTTTTTGGACTACAATTCCCATCGTCTCTAGGTCACAGATGATTGGAATTGTAGTACCAAAACCGCCAGAGACCCAAGTTTGGGAAACACCAGTTTAGAGTCACTTAGGTAAAGGGACCCCTGACCATTAGGTCCAGTTGTGACCGACTCTGGGGTTGCGGCGCTCATCTCACTTTATTGGCCGAGGGAGCCGGCGTACAGCTTCCGGGTCATGTGGCCAGCATGACTAAGCTGCTTCTGGCGAACCAGAGCAGCGCACGGAAACGCCATTTACCTTCCCGCCGGAGCGGTACCTATTTATCTACTTGCACTTTGACGTGCTTTCGAACTGCTAGGTTGGCAGGAGCAGGGACTGAGCAACAGGAGCTCACCCGATCGCAGGGATTTGAACTGTCAACCTTCTGATTGGCAAGCCCTAGGCTCTGTGGTTTAACCCACAGCGCCACCCGCGTCCCTTAGAGTCACTTAGCCATGGCTAAATGGAGCTTTCAAGCGAGATTCTTCCCAGCTCCGATATGAGTGATCCCCCTGCCCGGACCAGCAGCGTCTCTTACCTGTTCCAATGCTCACCACGACCCCCAGGCCCTCTTGCCCTCGCCTCATGATGATGGCGGCCAGGATCTTGCGCCCGAGCAAGCTGTGCTGGATACGTGCGGTCAGGGTGTTGAACCGCTGGTGGCTCAGCATAGCGATCTGGTCGTGGAGCGTGCTTCCGCTCACGGGGAGCTGCGAGGCAGAAGAAGAAGGGGAGGCCGGGAGTTTTCACAGCCGAAGAACAAGGCCCAGGTGAGAGGGCAGAGAAGCAAACTGCAAGGAAGCCCCTCCAGACATCGCTGTACTTCAACTCCCATCAGCCCCAGCAAGAATGGCCAATGGCTCGGGGTTATGGGAGCGGTAGTTCAGCAACTTCTATGGGTCCAAGGTCTTTCCATACCCAAGATGGCCCATTAACAGCGAAAGGAGAAGCAAGCGAGGGTGGTGGCAGTGTTACCTCTGTGATGGTCAGCCCTTCGGAGTTCTCCGCCTTCTCCGTCTCCCCGATCAGAACCCGGAGCGCCGCGTCGGCAGCCTCCTGCTTGCCTTGTTTCTTGCTGTGCGCTGTGACGGCCGGGAACCAGCGGCCGCCCACTTTGGCTTGGAAGACGAATCTGCCGGGAGGAAGAAAGCCAGGGGAAGGTGCAGGTTCAGTAACCGAGGGGCCCTGGGTGAGGTTGGCGCTATCAAATCAAGAGCCCCAGCAGGAAAACAATGCACAGGCAGAGAGCTTGAGAGAGTTGGAAAGGTCAGAAAGAACGCAGAAAGCTTGAGTAAAGTCCAAAAAGTGACTGGCTGGGTCCTACCCCACCCCTTGTTCCGTTTTTAAGATTAGCCTGTTAAGAGGCTGCTGGACTTCCACCAAGCAGGCTGGATCGCTACATCTCTCCGAAGGGGAAACCTGAGGGCGTCCAGGTGTGGCTGGGTTCCCAATGGCCAAGCCGATTGGGACGGATAGGTGTTGGAATCCGGACCTTGTCTGGAGGGCCTCAACAGGTGCCCCATCCTCAGCTTACAGTCCAGGGTAACCATGTGGTAAATAATAATCGTAATAATAATTCAATTTCTTGCCATAAGGTCCCAGGGCAGGTTATAACGATGTAAAATGCAATATTAAAAACAGTTTGGGAACCAATTATAGCCACAAGGACAGAGCAGGGCATATTAACAGGAGAAAGTGAATCGAGAAACGTTCTTGTAACAGGGGCATCCTAGAAAGCTGGATGTAAAAGGACTTCTTCAGGCAGCAGTGACAGAACTTGCTTCTGCAGGAGGGGGTGACGGCCACTGACTTGGATGGCTTTAGACAAGGATTGGACAAATTCATGCAGGATAAGGTTATCAAAGACCACGATGGCTATTCTCTGCCTCCACACAGGCACCAGCTGCTGAAAACCACATTAGAGGGTTCCCCCCTCCTTTCTTTCCATTTCCCTCTTTTTCCTTCCATTCCTTTTTATTTTAGATTTTAAAAAGTGTTTCTTTCATTCCGGTGCATTATCAAAACACACCTTGCATTGAGTATGAACTTTCATATATCTGTGGACAAGTATCCAGAAAATAGAAGATGATGATGATAATATAGTCATACCTCGGGTTACAGACACTCCAGGTTGCGTTTTTTCAGGTTATGGACGCGCCAAAACCTGGAAGTACCAGAACAGGTTACTTCTAGGTTTCGGTGGTCACACAGAAGCGCTAAATTGCGCTTTGCACAGAAGTGGTGAATCGCAACCTGTGTGTGCGCAGACACGGCGCTGTGGGTTGCGAAAGCTGCAGGCTGTGAACATGCCTCCCACACGGATCACGTTCGCAACCCAAGCATCCACTGTAATAATAATGAAAACCATAAGAGAGTTTCTCTTGTGCTTGGGTCCTGCTTACGGGCTTTCCCTTGTGGCTTATGCCTGACCACTGTGAGAACAGGAGGCTGGACGAGAGGAGCTGCTGGCTTGATCCTGCAGCCAGAATCTTCTTATGTTTAATGGCCATCCGGCCTACAGCAGTTCCCTAGTGGACCAGGAGGACTTAGCAGCGATGCAGGCAAGTCCTTTCCATTACAGAAGTTCTGTAGCTCAGCAGCGGAGCTCCTGCTAAAAAAGCCAATGCAATTCTGAGCTGCATCAATAGGAGTATAGCATCTAGATCAAGGGAAGTAATAGTGCCACTGTATTCTGCTCTGGTCAGACCTCACCTGGAGTACTGTGTCCAGTTCTGGGCACCACAGTTCAAGAAGGACACAGACAAACTGGAACGTGTCCAGAGGAGGGCAACCAAAATGGTCAAAGGCCTGGAAACGATACCTTATGAGGAACGGCTAAGGGAGCTGGGCATGTTTAGCCTGGAGAAGAGGAGGTTAAGGGGTGATATGATAGCCATGTTCAAGTATATAAAAGGATGTCACATAGAGGAGGGAGAAAGGTTGTTTTCTGCTGCTCCAGAGAAGCGGACACGGAGCAATGGATCCAAACTACAAGAAAGAAGATTCCACCTCAACATTAGGAAGAACTTCCTGACAGTAAGAGCTGTTCGACAGTGGAATTTGCTGCCAAGGAGTGTGGTGGAGTCTCCTTCTTTGGAGGTCTTTAAGCAGAGGCTTGACAACCATATGTCAGGAGTGCTCTGATGCTGTTTCCTGCTTGGCAGGGGGTTGGACTCGATGGCCCTTGTGGTCTCTTCCAACTCTATGATTCTATGATTCTATTCTATGATTCTATGCTTTGCACACAAGACTCCAGTTCCCCCCGGGGTCTCTCTGGTTAAGAGAGATTAAGCAGCAGGGCTTGGGAAAGATCTTTAGACAGAACAGCCCCTGCCAGCCAGAAGGTGACAACGAATTGGAGACTAAGGGCCTGGGCTTTGTTTTCTATGTTCTGCAAGCTACACAAGGAAAGAACCCTCTGGCTGGCTGGCTGGGCAGAGCGCCGCTGCGCCTACTCACTTGGGGTCGTGGGGTGGCCCAGTCTGATTGATCAGCTTGAACTCGGCAGCAAAGCCATTGGCCCGGGCGTACTCCAGGAGGCCACTGACTGGGTTGGAGTTCAGGTACTTAATCAGCTCGCCGACACCCTTAGCGCTCGCGGCTTTTGTCTCTTCCAGAGTTGCAGGCTGGACACCAGGCACATCCACAGGCTGGTCGCCCTGGGCCTCTGTCTGAAAAAGAGAGAAAGAGGCTGATGAGGAGGCTGGAACGAGGCCAGGGAGCACGGCGCACAGAGGAGGCCGGGAGACCTGTCTCTGTTCTCATTTTCATGGCGTACTGAGCGTTTTTCATATTGTGATTTTACGTTGCGAACCGCCCTGAGATCTATGGATATGGGGCGGTCTATACCGTTAAGAAACAATAAACAACAAGGATACCTGTTCAGGTAAGGTGCTGGTGTCCCCAGTGAGGCCCCTCATGGCGGCCTCGGCGGCCATCTGCTTCGCTCCCTTCTTGCTGTTCGATACCACGGCAGGGAAGACGCGTTCGCCCACTTTCACGCAGTACTTGAACCTGATCAAAGGAAAAGGGGAAGACAGGGAGTTCATGGGCTTATTGAGACTGAAGGAAGATCACACAGAAAGTGGTTGCAGCAGGAAGGCAAGTGCGGCCTGGGTCATTTCCAGAACCCCCACGCCCTCTGTACAGAAAAAAGGAGAGGAAGCCTGTTCCCCCCCAACCCCCCCCCCCATGTTTCTTGATTTCAGTTCCTTTTATACAGACAAGCCACTTTAGACAGTCAGAGCCAATATCTTCCTCTGCATTTTGTGCAGAGCCCAGCACACTGCTGAATACTATAACCTAGACCAGTGTTTTTCAACCACTGTTCCGCGGCACACTAGTGTGCTGCGAGATGTTGCCTGGTGTGCCATGGGAAAAATTGAAAAATTTGAAAGATTTAAAAATAAAATATTTTATAATTTTTCTTATTTCTGTTTACTTACTATTTCATAATAAAGTAATTATAAAATACTTTCTTTGTGTTTATTTGATTCCTATTCAAGAGAATTACTTTATATATAGTCAATATAGGCACAGAGTTAAATTTTTTAACATTTTCTAATGGTGGTGTGCCTCGTGATTTTTTTCATGAAACAAGTGTGCCTTTGCCCAAAAAAGGTTGAAAAACACTGACCTAGACCAAGCTAGTCAAATATTATAACCTAGACTGTCCCCCTTTGGGGGGGGGGGCAAATACAAGGCTGATTCCAACCTACCTCAACCTGTGGCCCTCCAAAAATTGGAGGCCTACAACTACCATCATCCATGACCTGTTTGCCACGCTAGCTGGCGCTGATGGGAGTTGGAGTACAAATCACCTGGAGGGCACCCGCTTGACGAAAGCTGGTTAGTGGGCTGGGTGCTCTCATAACCCTTGGCCTCCAGATGTGGCTGAGCTACAGTCCCCATCATCCCTGCCCACGAGTCATGCTGGCTAGAGCTGATAAGAACTGTGACACAGCCACATCTGGAGGGCCAAAGTCTTCCCACACCTGCCCTAGTGAATGCAGGGGGGCTCAGGAGAGGCAATTAAAAGAGATTTAGTCAGGCCTCTTGAAGCAAGACCTCCAAGAATGTTTTTGATCTTTGGCAGTGAGCCCTGAGAGCTTTGCCTCTCGCACAGTCAAGAAACAGAACCCAGGGCAAAAAAACCAGAAGCATTTTTGTTAGGGATTGTAGGACAAGACCTGCCAAGAAAAATAAAGAACTTATTTATGTATGCTACAACAGCGGCCAGAGTCTTTGTTAGCACGAGGACGGAAGAATGAGGAAATCCCAACGAAAGGACAGTGGCAAGGAAAATTGATGAGCTATGCGGAATTGGCAAAACTGACATATAAACTGCGTGAAAAGGACAACAGTGACTTCAAGGAAGAATGGGAACTTTCTACAAATTAAAAGACAACAAAATGATCCGGACTCCTTGGCAGGTTTTGAATGGACAGCTACAAATTTATTAGTTAAACACATGATAGATAAATCAAGGATATGTACGATTTGATAATATGCAGAGAATAATATGTGCAAAGAAATCAGAGAGGGGAGCTGAGGAAAGTCCTTGGTGGGGGGGAAATAATGTGATTGATTATATTTTGTTATGCTGAAATTGTTTAATAAAAATGCTTTTAAAAAAAAGCAATAAACAGAACCCAGGGCACTGCTGAACCTCAACCTGCACTGGCTGCGGCCGAGAGCAGCAGGCAGCAGCAGAAGACCCCACATGGCCATGTCTTTGCTTGCCTTTCACTTGGAGCACAAGGAGAAAAGAGAAGTTTTCCCGGTGGTGATGATGTGCGTGCGCGAACATCCTCAGGGACTCTTGCAATAACTAAACAAGCCCTCCCTCCACCCTCACCCACCCCCATAAAGAAAGGTGGTGCCTGTGTCCTCGTCTATTCCCCAGAGAGCAACAGCTTATTATTATGGTGCTGGAGGAGACTCTTGAGAGTCCCGTGGACTGCAAGAAGATCAAACCTCTCCATTCTGAAGGAAATCAGCCCTGAGTGCTCACTGGAAGGACAGACCCTGAAGCCTTGGCTCCAATACTCTGGCCACCTCATGAGAAGAGAAGACTCCCTGGAAAAGACCCTGATGTTGGGAAAGATGGAGGGCACAAGAAGAAGGGGATGACAGAGGATTAGATGGCTGGATAGGGTTCTCGAAGCTACCAGCATGAGTTTGACCAAACTGTGGGAGGCGGTGGAAGACAGGAGGGCCTGGCGTGCTCTGGTCCAGGGGGTCACAAAGAGTCGGACATGACTAAACGACTAAACAACAGGGCCTCGCCACGCTGCGAGCTTCACACACTTCTGAACGCGGGTCGCGACCTACTTGGGATCGTGAGGAGGGCCATCTTGAGAGAGCAGCTGGAACTCGCAGACGCTCCCCGACTTCTGTGCGTATTCCATCAGGGCGCTGACGGGGTTCTTCCCAGAAAGCACGTTCAGCTGTTGCGTTGTAGACAAAGCCTCTGACTCTGTCTGCTCAGGCTGGGGAGGGAAGGAAGGAAGACAGGAGGAAATAAAGAAGGGGTTGTACCAGGACACTGCAGAGTGGGGCTCTTTCTGCTGTTTTGTTTCAGTATCTCTCTCACTGAAGCACCACATTGGTTTGGCAACTGGGGAGGGGGGGTGCAATGGGAAATTATGCTCCTGGTGCCCAGAAGAGGAAATAATAATAATAATTTAAAAATTATAAAAAATTATTTATACCCCGCCCTCCCCGGCCAGAGCCAGGCTCAGGGCAGCAAACACTACTAAAATTACAGTAAAGAACAAACAAAACACAATTTAAAATACAGGTTAAAATGCAAATGAAAGGATGGCTGTAAAAGCCAGCTGACCACCACCCTCAACAAATCTTCCACTGACCCCCCAACTTCTCCCCAGAGGCAAAATTTTGGCTCACAGGGCTGCAGTTTCAGGCAACCTAGCCTGGGGGAGACCCTCCCCCACTGACTAGCCTGTTGCAGAACCTCAGGGGCTTGTGGATAATTTCCCAGGTGGTGGTGGGGAGACTACAGCAGGGGCGGGCAGACATCAGGCAAGACAGATCTACTTTGCTGTTTATTACAACCCCACAGTCTGCCAACCAAAGTCAGGTGCGAAAGACCAACAGTGAAGAATTAAAAGGACAGGGTGCCTCTGACCTCATGCTCATGACCTAAGGATCTATTTTCAACAGTACTGAACTCTGCTCAAAATTCTTTCACACTCGAGTCCATACCTGGCTAGCTTTCTTCATTTTTTCAGCCTAATTTAAGGAGGTGGAGGGGAAATCATTTTGCTGTGGTTTTTTTTTGACCAATTAAACTTTTTATTGCACTAGCCATAGGCCATGGATGGCATCATTTAGAAGGAGAACAAAAACAAATAAACAAACCATAAAAATCATTGGGCACCACACATACAATAAAACCATGGTCACAGCTACTAAAATTATTTGTTGTATTAAATAGAATAGAATAGCAGAAAATTCTCAGGTAAGAGGTGCCAAATTAAATATCCGAATCCCCTTTGCAGTTGTTATTTTGCTGTTGTTATCACTAAACAACACCCTTTCTGGGCTAACCTTGATGGCTCTGTTCTCCACTGACAGAGGCAGCATTCCCAACAATCGACTAAAAGGTGTGTATATACCACAATTTCTCAAGAAACATCAAAATGGTTTACAACAACCATTAAGAAACAAAAACCATTACCCCCCTAAAAAAACCCCTAAAACAGATCTACCACCTAATTATTACGATTCAACAACAAGTAGAAGAAGCTGGGCCACTTCCATTGTGAGAAAATAAATCGATATGGAAATCGGATTGTGGTGGAGCCGCTTTTCACAGGACTGGAGCTCCAGAGAGCTCCACTTTTGGCCCCTGCCTGCTACTGGGGTAGGGAGCCGCTCTCACCAGTTCTGCTTCGCTGAGAGAACTGTCCTCATATAAGGATTTCTCCAGTTCCATGCCGTCCTCCCCTTCGTGCTCGACTTCGCGCAAGAGGATCTTCATGGCGTGGGCGGCCGCTTCCTGCTTGGCCAACTTCTTGCTGCCTGCCTCCGCTGGGGGGAACCGGCGACCGTCGATCACCGCCTGGAATTTAAACCTTGACCAAAACACACAAGGTACACAACGGTGAGGATGCGTGGTAATCAGTGAATCTGGCGCCATTATTTATCACATTTATCTCCAAGGAGCTTCAAGGCAGTGTGTGTGCCCCCCCCCCCGACACCCAATTTATCCTCGCAGTGATAACCACACAGTTAGGCCTGGAGAGTGTGTGATTAGCCCAGTGGACATCCCAGATGAGCACGGATTTGAGCCTCGGCTTCTATGGTTCCAAGTCTGATGCTGACAACTACAGAACACTGGTTCTCCTTTCCAGGCCCTCTGCCTCTGCAAATAGGTTTTCTTAGGAAGGAGCTATTGACGCGGGTGGCGCTGTGGGTTAAACCACAGAGCCTAGGACTTGCCGATCAGAAGGTCGTGGTTTGAATCCCCACGACGGGGTGAGCTCCCATTGCTCGGTCCCTGCTCCTGCCAACCTAGCAGTCTGAAAGCACGTCAAAGTGCAAGTAGATAAATAGGTACCACTCTGGCAGGAAGGTAAATGGTGTTTCCGTGCGCTGCTCTGGTTCGCCAGAAGCGGTTTAGTCATGCTGGCCACATGACCCAGAAGCTGTACGCCGGCTCCCTCGGCCAATAAAGCGAGATGAGTGCCGCAACCCCAGAGTCGGTCACAACTGGACCTAATGGTCAGGGGTCCCTTTACCTTTTTATTGGTGCAGCACTTACACCAGGGGTGGCAGAACCAGCACTCGAGCATTGGCCATGCTGGCCAAGGCTGTGGGGAGCTGGGAGTCCCAATGAAAGCTGGAGGGCCAGAGATGTACCCCACCACTGTCTTGCGCCTTTAGAGAACTACTTCCTCCTTGCCTGATCTGTGGGCACAGCAAAGATTGTGGGGCATGCTCTAAAAGCTTGCTAGCCAGCTAGGCCTCTCTGTTCTAAGGAACAGAACCCTTAGAAGAAACCCAGCACTCTTCTGTGGCTGTGCACTGCCAAGATGAAGAGGCTGCCAGGTGAATTATAGAATCGTAGAGTTGGAAGAGGCCCCCCAAAGCTCATCTACCCAACCCGCCGCAATGTAGAAATATCAACATGCGGTCCCCCCGTCCGATTTGAAACCATACTGGACCCTGCTTTGAGAAAGTGCTAGCAGTTCTCTTTCAGGGAAGCTGGACTGCCGTTGCAGATTTTCTCTTTGGAGGAAGCCCCATCCCACCCCAAAAACTAAAACTCCCAAGGAACCCAGTTTCAAACTGCGGCAGCACTACAAGCAAGACAAGGAAGAAAAAGGCCTCAGCTGATGGTGGCAGGTGCTTGTTGGGCATGGGTAGACAAAATAAGGCCCGGGGGCCGGATCCAGCCCAATCACCTTCTAAATCCGGCCGGCAGACGGTCCGGGAATCAGTGCGTTTTTACGTGAGTAGAATGTGTCCTTTTATTTAAAATGCATCTCTGGGTTATTTGTAGGGCATAGGAATTTTTTCATTTTCCCCAAAAAACTATGGTCTGAGGGACAGTGGATCGGCCCCCTGCTGAAAAAGCTTGCTGACCCCTGTTGTTGGGGCTTGTAGGGCCGAAGGTAGGGAGCCCAGCAGTAGGTGGCGCCACCCAATTCCTGCTTTGCCACAGCCACCCTCCCTGCTGAGATCTACAAGGGCAACCCTGAGGCTAAGTGGGAGGAAGCCGACAGGCAGGGCAATCCTCTGCAACGGGTGCAAGAAAGAGGGGCAGGCAGGTAGGAGCTGGCTGAGGGGGCAAAATGAGGTTGGCAGGGCAAAGACCCATACGTTCAGCCTCCACTGGCCCAGGTAGCAACAGAGACTACAGAACCAAACACCCCATAGCGGTTTCAAGCGTCCTCACAGCTTGTCTTTCCCTGCTCCTTTGCTTGGGAAGAATCTGTTCTCATGGAAAAAAGTAGGCCAATTTTCCTGTCTAGCGGGTCTATTGATGTACCAGAGGGTGGCACACGCACTCTGCTGGTGCCTAGAAAAGGCAGGGAGTGAGACAGACAGAAAGAAAGAGACTCGTGTGTCTCTGTGTTTCTAAAAACACAGTGGCTATAAAGAGCAGCCAAGCAAGAACGTAAAAATAAAATCCAACCCACCCAACTGTTCAGAGCGATGCGCCAGAGGGAGGGAAGAGGAATGCTCTGGGGCCCCCGCCCCACATGGCAACAGATGCTCCCTGTCAGAAGCAGACAGCGTGGAACTCCTCCAGCCATACAGGAACTTATGGGGCATAATATTTGCCTAGTGCAAAACTACTAATTAGCCACACAGCGGGCTTACCCCCCCTCCTTTGGAACTGCAGCTGAAGATTTGCTATTCTAAAGCCGAGGTGGAGGACCTCAGGCTTGGGGGCCAAATAGCACCCTCCAGGCCTCTCTATCTGCCCCCCAGGGCACCTCCCAGGCTACACCCCCCTCCCCAGGCTGATCTCCCCCCTTCCATGCACCCTCTTCAAGTGCTTTTGTCGGGACAGAATGTGCCTTTGAACTTCAGCAATGCTTCTTGCTCGCCTGAATGATGTGGGTAGGTGGGTGTAGAAACTCCCCGATTTTCGCATAGCTTTTTCCTGCTGACTTTCACCTCTGGCTTCACCCACTGCTTGCACGTGACCCCAGGAAGACTGCCCATGGTGGAATGTGGCCCCCTTGGGCTGAAAAAGAGATCCCCCACCCTCCGCTCTAAAGGGGACCGCAGAGCTCATGCCAAGCACCGCTTTTCAAATTTGGAGACAGAGAGACACAGAGAGAGAGGAAGGAGAAATACATTCACCATGCAGGTGGCTTGGTTCTCCATTTTACTCTCGCTTAGCTGAGTCTTCCTCCTTACCCCTGAGGCTTTCGCTGCCTGGCAGTGGGAAGCGATTCTTAAATTGCAAGTGGCTGTTTCGCAGGCCTGAAGGAGGAGATGTAGCAAGCAGAAACGAAACCTTCCTATTGCTGCCCGTTCATGCCCGTTCGTCTGTCCTGCGCTCCCCAACTTCAGAGCCCTGAAGGTGGAAACCGATCGCCACACACGACGATCAGGGTTTCGACACCAGCATCTCAGCGTTATGTGGAGTTTTTAAAAGACGGCGAGTCCTTGCTCCAAACTAAATTTAGACGGACTTGGGGCTGTGGGACATTATTAGATTATTCAGCAGAGATTGCTGTGTCATCACTCGAATTGTTAATATAAGAAGAATGTGTTTTGTAAAAGGAAGAAAGAACGAATAGAGAGTCCTGCATTTAAAGTGCTAAAACAAACAGTCTTTCTTTCCTTTTTAAGGGAAGCCTTGATATGTATCTGCCTACTTTATTAAGCGGCTTTTGTAACCTACGGGGCCCAGCAATACGCAAAAGCCGTTGTGAAAGGAAGAGGGGCAACACACAATCTTAAACCAGCTGTAATCACACTAGCATTTTAACCAAATCACATCTCTTGCTTTAAAGAAAACTGCTCTTTTTAATGTCTGCTGTGACTTGTGCAAGCCGAGGCAAATGCATTGAAATGTAACCTGAGCAAAAGTAATCCCCTTTTCTAAGAACCTATCCTCTCGGAGAAAACTTTTTAAAAACGTATTTGCCAATGACCTGCACGGTCCGAGACAAATGCATAAACACTGAGCAAGCACAATCCCCTTCCCCGGATAGAACAACCCCCTCCCCAGAAAGCGCTCCCTCTCTCCCTCTCCTCTCTTACCGTGGCTCATGTGACGGCCCGCTCTGCTTCAGCAGGACGAACTCGCAATGCTGGTACGTGTACTGGGTGTATTCGATCAAGCCGCTGACGGGGTTCTTCTTCTGGCACGCCATGAGCTTCTCCAAGGGAGTGCACAGGAAGGCCGTGTCGAACTGGGCCGCGTAGCTGGGGGAGAGTGGGGACTCCATGATGCACCGGGACTCCTCGTCCTGGTTGTTGATGGCATTCAGGTCCTCCGGGATGTCGTCGGTGGCCCACTTGCCGTTCTCGAAGTTGTCGTAGTTGGGGAACCAGTGGTACCGGGGCCGCTTGCGAGGAGGGGGGGCCGCCGCCCGGGGAGAGCAAGCGTCTCCCTGCTCCGCTGGCTCCGACGACGCCTGCTGCCCGTTCTCGACGTTCTCCTCCTCACTCTCTAGAAGCGGCGGCGGCGGCGGTGGAGGAGGAGGCGGGGAAGGGGAAGGAAGAGGAGGAGCTGGCAAGCTGGCGGGCAGCTCCGGTTCCGTGCAGGGGGTCGGGGGCTCGGGGTCCGGTTTTGGAGCAGGGGCGGCCATTTCCCTGACCTCTTCCGCCTTCTGCTTGTTCTGCATCCTCTTGCGCTTGTTGTCCGTGAGGGACCACTTGGGGGGGTTGGCATTCTCCTTGCACACCTCCCCCAGCTTCTCCAAGGACAGCAGGGTGGAGTTCACATTCCGGGCCTTAGAGAGGCCGATGTTTTTGGCAAGGTCATGCGCCGTCGAGTCCACAACGCTGAACAGGTAGTTGCAGATCTTCTCCCTGACCTCGGCCATGGCGGCGGAATCGGGATAGTCCTCTGGGTCGGAGGCAGAGCTCTCTTCTTCTCCTTCTCCTCCAACCCCAGGAACTGGGAATCGGCCCTGGCTCCTCTGGCCGGCGGAGTTCCCTTCTCTCAACGCTCCCTGGGGCCTAGGGCTGTCTGCTAACCTCCACAACGGAGGGTGCTCCCCGATTTTGCACAACTGCCCTCGTGTAAGTAGCCTGTAGAGGTGATGATTGACCTCCTTCTTCTGCACTTCGAGTTTACGGGCAAGGCAGCGGGCAGATTCGGCCTCCCCAGGTCGGAGCTGCCCCAAGACCTCCAAGAGCCGCTGTTCAACTCCTTGGCCGGAGAGCGTCAGCTGCCGTAAGTCTGTGATGAGCCCTTCAACTTCCCTCCTTGTATTGCCGCTGTACCTCGGCCGGGGGGGCTGGGGAAGCTGCTTCTGCTCCTGCCAGCTACTGTTGCAGGGAAGCCTCCTGGCTGCGCCCCAACTGCTGTGCTGGGAGCTCTGGGGAGGTGAGAAGGTGCCTGGACCTCGGCGGTAGCCCTGGTACAGTTGGGGTCGCTGCGCCCGGGGCTGCCACAGCGGGGCTTCGGCGAGCTGCCCGTTTAGGAAGAGGACCTGCCGCTGCCGAAAATCCTCGCCTCCCTGCGGGACAAGAGGACCGTTAAAGAAAGCTGGGTTAGAGAGGCCGCTATGTTTTGGGGGCACCTGATCTGAACCTCTGCCTCGAGTGACACCTCTGCTCATAGCGTGCTGCTGGGGCGCAGGGCTGGGGGCGGGCACATGAGCACCAGACGAGAGGCAGCTGCGGCTTGCTCTCACGGGGGCTGCTGCGCAGAGGCCTGGCAAAGAGAAAACAAGAGAACAGGGCACGTTTCAGACCTTGGATACACGCTCGGGGGAGCCGACGCAGTTCTACCGAAACCAGTCCCTCTGCCCCAGTTCCCAAAAGACAACACCTGACGACGGGAAGAGGGTGGACGCCTCTTGTCCAGGTACTGAAGACCTGCGCTCCCTTATCAGAGGAAGAGACTGGCTTAAGGTACCAAGGTCAGGGAAGATCTACAGATGAGCCTGGGATGGAGAACGCGTCTCCCAAACACAGTTCAACGCAAGGTATGTTCAGCTTGATTCAGGGTTTCTTGGGCAACCAAGGGAGAGTTGTGCGACTTTACTTCCCAGCACATAGTAAAAGAGATCCAGGGGGAAAGAACAGAAGCACTTCTTCCCATCAGTTCAGAGTTAAACTATGGAATCCACTCCCCCAGGTGGCAGTGATAGACAAATTCAGGGAGAATGAGGCCATTGGTGGCTGCTAAGCCTGTCAGAGGCAGCATGCTCTGACTTAACAGTTGCTGGAAACTGCAGGTGCAGAGCTTTGCTAATGCACTGCTTGTGGGTTTCTCATCGACATCTGTTCGGACACGGTGTGAACAAGATGCTGGACCAGGCAGGCCACTCTGAGCTCTCCTCATGTTCTTAAAAGGAAAACCACCCCATAGCCCACCTTTCCCTGTACAGCCATATTGCCTGCGTTTGTGGTGATATGGTTGGGGCCAGATTAAGAGGAGCTTCATAGCAGAATGGCAATTCCTAGAAGACCTTTAGAAAATAGTCAAGAGGAACAACCCTGGGGCAGAGTTAAGATTCCAGATTCCAGGATGAAATAATTGCAAACCAAAATGACTGGGATTTCCCCCAGTCTATACATGTGTGAGATTTTTGTCATTAAACCCAGCTGCAAATTGGGTTTGTCAGCAGAGTCTGTTTACATGGTTTCAGAGTCTATTTGGCTCAGTACAGCTGTAAAACTGACCACCACCTGGCCTTCAAAACTCTTCTCTCCAGGAGGCAGATTTGGAAAAATCTATGACTGATGTTGGAGAGCCAAACTTTTTAAAAATAAAAACAGCCACCTTGTTCTAACCCACAGAACCAACATAACAGTTACATCTTCCCTTCAGTCGATGAAAAAGAAATCCTTAAGAGGCAGTAGCCATGTTAAGGCAATCCCAGCCGGGTCTATCCGAAAGCAAACTTCACTGAGTTCAACAGAACTTACTCCTAAGCAAGTGCTAGCAGGACTGCAGCCTGGCAATGCAATCCTTTTACATTCCTAGATGTACAGGATCACATTCAGCACGCCCCACCAAGTTCACAGGGGCTTCGTCACCAGGAAAGCAGGTACAGTATTGTGGCTTCAGTTCGTCACAGTACCCACACACAAAGAGAGAGACCTGTGGTGTTTTCAGACTCACAAATTCCCTACGGTATGGAGCCATGGGATGGGTTATCTTTCAAGGCACCACTGGACTCTTTCTGCAGCAACCAAATTAAGCGTCTTCTGCTCTCTGGGAGAACAGGAAGTTGCTTTATGAGAAGTCAGAACATTGGTTCAGCTAGCTCAGTAATGCCTACACTGACTGGCAGTAGCTCTCTGGGGTTTTCGGCAGCTTTGAAGCCGATAGAGAGGGAGCTATATTCCTTTCCAGAATACCCTCTGTTCAAACCTTAACTACCTCAGTCTCAGGACTTACAAGGGAACAAGGAAGGCGGGGGGGGGTGTTGGTTGGTTGAGGGGCTGCAGAGGGAATTCCAGACATTTCAAGGGGAGGCAACTGGTAAAACAGGTATAGATAAGGGAAACCGGATAGCCTTACCTCTTTTTGTTCCACGCTGGTAAGAACCAGGCATTGCATAGAGAGCAAGAAAGAAAAAAAGAGGGGGAAAGCTCTGTGAAGAGAAGGCCTTACCCAGAACAAGGAGGGGTCAAGGCAAGAGGGAAAAGAAAAGGTGTGTGGCCCCCACACTATGAGAGACACAGACACCCATGGGTGGTGGGGAAGAAGGAAAGGCTCGCCACAAAGCAAGGACTCTGCAAGAGTTACACAAACACCCCACTATCCTCCTCCCTTCTCTCTCCACAGTACAGCAGGCAGGCTGGAATCACTCGCTTAATGTAACTGCCAGATAAGTTTCGCTTTCAATTCTCCGGAGGTCCAGCCTCCCTCTATGCTGTTCCGCCCAAGGAGTGTCTAGTTACAGCCAGAGGGATGGGCCGGAGGTAAAGGCATTAGCTTTAAGGTGGGGGGGGGGTTAGGTGGGGAGAGAAACCAACGATGAGTGATTCCTCCCCCTCTCTTGCAAGCTCATTGCAGCATTGCCTAGAAGTAAAAAAGCCTAGAAAGGGAAAGCCCCACTGCCACTTACAAGAAAATACTTTTGGTTCCTTTTCATCACAGGCTGGTGGGAGGGACTATTATCTGTGAGGCAGAAGGGAAAAGCACTTAGCAGAATCTCATGCTTCTCTAACTGGGAGATTCGTTCACTTCTAACTCTTCTTTCCTTTATCCCTTACCCAGAGCTGCCAGACCTCAACTCAGCCTTCTCTGCTCCAACACTGCAACCAAAGAGGCACCAGCTTCCTGCAGTTTGGGGTATCTTTCCGCATCTCCTTAACAATACCTTTGGTCATTCCTAAACCAGCCTCAGTACTAAGTTCACACACCTCTATCTGCATGTTTGTTTTGCTTGCCGAAGGTTCCTGAGACACACATGCATCTATCCGCAACAGCAACTGCCCATTTGCCTTCGTGGAGTTGGCTCTTTTCAGTCATTGCTCACTGCTCAGTAACTTCCAGTACAGAGAGTATTGAAGAACCTGCCTAGTGCAACTCTGTATGGGTGACTGCTCTGGCTTCACCTCCTATGGGTGCATGTCATCTTGACAAATTACAATACACACAGCGCTACTATTCTCAGAGCGGTTTAACAACCAATTCCTTTTCCCAGGAGGAGGGGAATATGGGTTTCCTAACTCTCAGCACCGCTAACAAACAGCAGTTTCCCAGGATTCTTTAGGGAGAAGCCACAACTGTTTAAATAGTGCTTTCAATGTATGGTGCAGATGAGGCCTGGATATGACAGAAGAGAAAACTGAATGGAAGTGACATGCGCCCCCCCCCCATCTCCTCTTAACATAGCCATAGGCCGATCCATCATGCCTACAACTGGACTACAACTCCCATCAGCCAGCATGCTGGGTTAACACACATAATTGATACCTGCAGATCTCAGACAGCCAACAGAGCAGAGGCGCCAGGAGCCATCCTAGAACCCCAAGTGAGAAGCATTAAGCGATTCAGGCGCGTAGCTCAAAACCGGGTCAAGGGCAGGTTGCAAATGGCACTGCATAAACTTTCCTCCTCGGATTGGTTAACAGGCTCAGATAACCCGCTCGCCTCTCCAGGTGCAAAACGAGACATGCACATGGTGACTGTGGAAGGGCTTGCCAGGTCAGTTCAATGGGGGTGGGTGGGGGGGCAGAACTGCACAGCTGTTGCATGGGCTGAGGAACAGTGGGAAGCACCTGGTCCATCTTTGGCAAAGAAGCCATCTGAAAGAATTAAAAAAACAAAACAGCCCTAAATTGAGCACCACGCATTTGCGACATGAACGTGAAAGGATTTTAAAACCTTACAGCGAATAGCTCTATGGCCAATAAAGCACCCAATAACAACCAACACCGATGTGATGTTATATACAGTGTCTGCCTTTCACAGTGAAGTCACAAAGATCGTTGGGTATTCATGCATACTCTGTAGGACTCATTCTTGTAAGTTATGAATACATGGATCAAGAACCTTTGGGCCCTCTCCTCAGTTCACCAAGGTTAAGATTCAAAGCCCACCAGCGCTCTGCCCCATTAAAACACAAGTTATTCCCCCCCCCCCCCACACACAAAAAAAATATAGAGGCCTCAATATACACCAGAAAGATCAGAGGCAGTTCTTTCCAGGAGGAAGGAAAGAGCTTAAATCTGGACCAGGTTAACTGAAAGGTGTCATTTCCCACCACAGCCTGGTAAGGCATTAAGACGATTCATTTTGCCATAGCCTGATGATTATCTGCTTGTGGTAACACTGAGGTGGGCTTTCTCAGTGGTGGCACCAGTGTTCCTTAATGCTCTACCTGCTGAAATAAAGGAGGCCCCATCAAGCACTGGCCTTCTACCAGCTCTTGAACATACACCTGTTCAGACAAACACTTCCCCGCTTAAGACTCATGTTTTAATTGCGATGCTGCTTTGATGGGCTTGTTTACTATATAGTTTAATCATGTATGTTTTAATGCAGCTGTTTTACAATGCATTCTAATTAATTGGGGGCAACAGTGTCATTACTGGTTTTGTTGTCGTCGTTTCGCTGCTGTCTTTTATCTTTTTGTGAACCACCTTGGTATTTTCTGCTTCCAATGAAAGGTGGTGTATAAATTCTAACAACAACAACATCATTCTGGTTTCAGCCAGCAGCCTTCTCTCAGGCAGCTGTGACACATCAAAAGGAGATCTAAGCTTTTGCATGTGTTTGCATCATGTTCTTGAAACCAGCTAAGCATAAGTTGTGGGGGGATCTAAGTTACAAAAGGGGAGGAATTCACACTCCCAGTTTGCCCCTACCCTCTTCTAACACCCAGGGGGCCTAAACAGCACCACAGAAACTTACCAGCCACAGTTCAACTCACCTGTCTAACCTGGGACTCTGAGAGCAGCCCCTCTGGCTCTGTTCAAACTGCCTGATCACTTGAGCCGGGAAGGTGAAATTTCACCCCAGTGGCAGCTCTCACGCTGCGCTTTGCAACAAGGTTCAAGGGCGGTAACTTTATCCCAGAGGGAAAGTACATGCCCAATATTCACGGCGTTGCCAAACATATTTCAATTATTTGGAGCCAACAACATCTCTTGTGGCAGCCAAGTCTGCAGTTCACACATATCCCATTTCCTGCCCGATTGAGAATACGCTTTGAAAAAGAAAGGGGGAAAAGCTCCCTTCTTTGGATTCTTAAATGAGGAAGGTCTCGGGCAGCGTGGACACTGACTAAATTGAAATGCACATCTCAACAACTTTCAAAGCCAAACTTAACAGTCTGCAAAATGTCGTAGCTGTTGACGGTAGCAGAGTCCAGAGGCTTTGGGCAAAATAAAATCTGCCATGCAAATAAGCCTACACACAACTACCCGGGAAGAACTCTCTCAAGGGCTCACAACTCTGTGGCCAAGAACTTGTGTTGCATCCTGAGGGTTCCAGGTTCCGTTCCCAACATCTGCAGTTAACAAAAAGGAATCACAGAACTGTAGAGTTGGGACTCAAAGGGTCATCCAGTCGAACCTCTTGCAATGCACCAATAACGGGTCTGGCAGACTTTGCTGAGAGCTGCTGCCTTCAAAGTGAGAGGCCAATGGTCTGACTCGGCATAGAGGCAACTATACCGTTCAGCTCTCTTTTTGATGTGCATAATGAATGGGGCGCCTGCCGCAGGGCACTATCTCATCTCCAACGCTATTTAATTTCTATATGAAGCCGCTGTAGGTAGTCATTAGGAGTTTTGGGGCAAGGTGCTATCAGTATGCTGCTGACACTCGGCTCTATTTATCCACAACATCTGAATCAGGAGAGGCCGTGCAAGCCCTAGAACAGCGCCCTGGACGCAGTGGTGAGATGGGATGAGGAGAAACAAGCTGAGCTTGAATCTTGGCAAGGAGGAAGCACTGTGGGCGAAGGGTTCCCAGGTCCAAGCAATTGGTCCATTCTTTTCCTGAAGGAGCAGGTTCACAGTCTGGGGCTGCTTCTGGATCCAGCCTTGTCCCTGGAGGTCCAGGTAACATGAATGGCTAGAAGTGGATTTTACCAACTGCAACTGGTTACGACAGCTGCAACCTGGACTGGGGAAGCTGGGCCACAGTGGTTCAGGCACTGGTTACTTCAAACCTGGATGGCTGCAATGAGCTCTATGCGGGGCAATGCACTTGATCCGAAAGGTGCAGTTAGTTGCTTTATGGTCGCTGAGAGGAGTGAGACTCTCCTGGGCGGTTTATGTAGCAGGACAGATACAGATTCCATGATATTCCCACCATCCAGGAAATTAGCCTGGTCCTCTACTTAACATGGATAAAAGCTACTGCAACAATTATCCCACAAATTCAGATTGCAGGGGTGGGAAGATTGAGCTCACCGCCTCCCCACTTGGTACAGCTATTCTCAACCACCGAAACAAACACTTGTGTTACATGCGGCGAGGCAATATCTTATTTATCTGTAACACATGCACAGAAACCAAAACAAGCATACATCAGATATTTAGTTGAAACTTGCTAGAATATAAATGACCCAGAAAAAGGGAAGGATCAGCACTTACGGCAGCTTCTGAAAAACGTGAGTGGGCCGGGCTTGTTAATCTTCAGGCTGCCGTGCTTACGGAATTCACTGACTGTGGTTCGTGTCTCTTGAAAGAAATCACGATCAGTAAGCCAAGGAACTTTGCTTCAGAGAGAAATGAACCACAAGGGCTAGATAGTGCCTTACCGCACTGAGAAAAAAGATGGTCATGAGAAATCATGATATTCAAATGGAACCTCCATGTTCAGAGGCAGTCTACTTCTAAAAGGGTATTGCTGGGAGACTGACATTGGCTCTCCTGTCTGGCTTGTGGGCTTCCCTAGAGGCATCCGGAGGGCACTATGAGGGACTGAGGATGCTAGATTAGATTGCCGCTTGCGCCCAATCCACAATGGCTCTTCTTAAATTATGATTGGCAAGTAGAGGGCCAAATTCCATCTCCCCAAGCAGCATCTTGTTGCAGTGCAGTACCATGGTGTAGTAGTTGCTGCAGCAACAGGTCTTGCTACCAGCCTACTTAGGAGGACTGGGGGAAACCATCCTCCATCTTTCCCATGAAAGGAACGGTCTCTAACTCAGCGGAAGAGCACCTGCTCTGCATGCAGAAGGTCCCAGGTTCAACCCCCACCATCTACAGACGGCACTGGGCGTGTGCCCTGCCTGAGACCCTGGAAAGCCACTGTTGCCTATCTGTTTCTCAAACTTGGGTCTCCAGCTGTTTTCAGATTATAATTCCCATCATCCCTGACCACTGGTCCTACTAGCTAGGGATGGTGGGAGTTGTAGTCCAAAAACAGCTGGAGACCCAAGTTCAAGAAACACTGGTGTAGACAATACTGAGCTAGATGGATTACTGGTCTGACTTGGTGTAAGACAGATTCCTGTGTTCCTAGGCTCTCTGTGAAGTGGCTTTCCTGTAAAACTGATGGTTGACCAGGTTCCTATACCAACACACTTTATTCTCCAGTATATTGTCTTTACTGTCTAAATGTGTTTTTTTCTGTGACTTTCTGTAACTGCTTAATGCTATTGTTTTTTTGTGCTTGTTCTGTGTTAATATTTATTTAGCTTCTCTTGTACCAACAACAGACAGTGACGGCTATTGAGTTCCAAATAAATTAAATATCATGCTTTGGCCACATCAAGAGGGAAGCGTCTACCTACAGCTTCAAGCTGCTCTTACAAGACAACCACCCCCTGAAAGCCAAGAAACAAGCACGCACACATGTGCGTTTTAGCAGACAAACTCTGCTGCATATGGTGTAGGGCAACAGAAAAGACAGCATAGCCTGAAAAATGCCTAGAAGTGTGGTCATTGTTGCAACAATGATTTATACCCCACCTTTCAGGAAGCAATTCCTTCCACGGTGGCTTACAAACAATATTAATGTCGCAAGACAATGATCAATGTGTAAAAGTGTTGTCAGGATCCTTGCCACAGAAAATTGGTGGTCAATACTTGTGTGGGGGCGAAGGGAGCTGGGACAGGAGCCAGATTTGCTGCCTTCTTTGGGCATGTACACATTAGCGGCTTAAAACACAGTGTGAGTAGTTCCCCTGTGCTTCAAGTTGCTTTTTAAAAGCTGCTGTACACACCACTACCAGGTTTGTTTCCCCGTGCCTGCAACTCAAGGATTCCAAACTGCTACTCAATGAAGTTGCCAACTGCACATATGCTGTCATCCGGACAGGCACAATAAATGTCTGAAAAGTATACACCTCAGCATAGCAATAGTTTATGCATTCAAAACGGATGGGAAATGCATCAAGCAACAGTGTTTCACAAGAAAGCACAGGATACCTATAGACACCAGTGGTGGGAGAGCGCTGGAGTATGAGTAAATGGTAATGGGTACGAAACCTTTGTCTGCCTCAGTGTTCTCACAGAACCTTTCCCACAGGACAGCCACTGGTAGACACAGGATTGCGGGGAGACTTAAAGGGGGGAGGTTAACACTGCATGTGTTGGACTATAGCAAATGCACCATGCAGTGGATTAAAGCACGCACAGGAGACACACTTTTTAATGTGTGCTTGGCCACTTTGGATTAAATCTTTAGGAGGCAGATATAAACAAGTCAATGTAAACAATCGAAGATGCATACCACACAACTATCAATGAGATACGAAAGATCCAAGTCCACTATAGTGGAGCTCATAACAAAAATAAACGGAACTACTCAGAATTTATACAGAGCACTTTAAAATAATGCTCACAAACAACCCTTTAAGGTGGGCCAGGATGGTTATCATCCTATTGTGTGTGCATGCACTTAACCTTCACAGCCCCACTTTGCTACAACATACTGAGACAACACCTGAACGGAGTACTTCCTGATTCACAACCCAGTCTTTTCACCATTAAGCTACACTAGTTCTCTAACATAGCCTACATTCCTTTCCCAAACTACAGCTGATTTTGTTAGCAACTAATGCAAAGCGTGCTGTTTAATGGGCAGCTGCCCTGACCAGACCAACAATAATACCCCCTTTTCCAGCAAGGGCTGGCTGCGTGTTTCTTCTGCGAAGCCTTCAACAAGGCAGAAAAACAACAACCCTCCCGATTTCCGGGGGCTGCTCCCTCTCCTAACAACTGACGTTCAAAGGTATACTGCTTCTCAACCCGGAGGTTCCATTTCACAGATCACGCTGCAATCCTATGCCCCTCTCCGACGCGGGACTTAATCCCACTGAGCTCCGCGGAATTCACTTCCGAGTAGGCATGCAACTGGATCGGGCTCGTCAAGAGACAGGCAGGTTGCATGCATGGCGTTTCCTGGTGCAGTTCTGCAGAGGGGCACTGGTGCAGCCCCAGAGGAGAGGGGGGAAAGGGGGCTGGAGAGAGGCTTGTGCGGCCCTTGTGTTGCATGCATGGGAAACGGGGCGCTTCTTCCAAGTCGGTGGAAAGCAGGACTTTGCACACACGCATGCACCCCCCCTCCGTGCCCCAATCCCCTTCCGAGCGAAGCTTGCCTTGGCCTGGCCTTACCTTACCTCCCCCCCAAAAACTACCCTGCGGGCACCGTCGATTGAAGCCGCCTCTATTGTGCAGGAGGGTCGCCGGCAAGGGCTGATGACGAAAGAACAGCAGCGCGGCGCCACCAAGCACGTGATACGGGGGGGGAGTATGGGGAGGGGGAGGAAGTGAAGCCGGAGCCGCCTTCTTTGGAGAGGGCAAAGAACTCTCCGCCTCCAGCCTTTTCCCTCTTCCCAGGTACCGCCTTTTTGAAAAGGAGAGGGAAGGGAAGTTCAAAGAGCAGCATCAGGCATGGTTTAAGTTCATAGCTGTCAACGTTATCCATTTTTTAAAGGGAAATTCCCTTATTCCGAATAGGATTCCTCGCAAGAAAAGGGGAAAGTTGACAGCTGTTTAAGTTGCTAACGCCAGCCTCCACAGCTACATGCCTATAAAGAAACCTCCCCTGTTAAACACACGTGGTGGTGATGAACGACACGGGTATAGACGGCTTTAGAAACGGATGGGACAAACTGAAATGGGAGTTTGGAGGGGGGGCGTCTACCAAGGGCTATTTTTTTTTATTTCTAAAAATAATGTGCGCCGTCTAGGGTTTGGAATCAGAAAACTGGAGCACTTGAGGGTTTACGTTCCTCGTTTAAACTGTGTGTACCCTACCATTGCATCAACTGAGTCTTAATTTAGCCAAATCCCTTGATGTCAGGGAATCTACTCTGGGCATAATACTTCGTTGGATACAATCCAATGCATTTAGGGTCAGGTTTCGAAATTAAATCAGGAACTGTTTTAACTCTTCCCCCCAAGTTACAATCTGTGAAGGTGCACTCCACACTTGGGGCAAGCCTACCTTGGGGGGGTCCCCCTACCCCACATCGACACCAGAGAGCAACCTGTCCTCCTGGGAGCTCCGACTGGGACCTAGAGGGGATAAGCCCCTTTGGACAAATCCTGTCAACACCTGCAGTCTGGCCAAGGAACCCAGAGAACAGGACTTGTTGGAATGTAAGGGAGCAGCTTTTATGAATTTGTTTAAGAACATCAGGGGGGACCAGCTGGATCAAGTCAAAGCCAAATCTTGGTCAATAATCCCTTCCTTGCAGCAGCCAACCTGGTGGTCCAGGCATAGGAAGCTGCCCTACACTGAATCAGACCATTTGTCTGTCTTGCTCAGTACTGTCTACACTCGTGGTTCGAATGATAAAAAAAATAATTTCCCACTAACTACTCTGAAGCTGCTGAGGGGCTTGGCAAATTGCTTCATGCGTGTTGTAGCAATGTAATGTGCTATGCTAGATGCTGTATGATTTTTAATGGCATTTTCTCCTTATATAATTGTATTTTAGCCTGTTCCGCAGTGCAAGAAATAACGAAAGCACAGAAACACAATTTAAAATCTACTGTGAATATTTAATGAGATGGATGGTCCTCCCATTTGCAACCACAAGTCCACATGCATGCCACAGACCACCTGAATGAAGTATTTGGACCACCGGTAGTCCATAGACCACAGTCTGCAAACTCCTGGTCGACAATGACTCAAAGCGGCTCTCCAGCATTTCAGACAGGGTTCTCTCCAAGCCCTACCTGGAGAAACCGGGGCTTGAACCTGGAGCATTCACAATGGAAAACAGATTTTTCAACACTGAGCTGCAGCTCCTCCTTCTCTGGGAAGCACAATAAGCAGTGCCTTAATGGACAATACAGTGGTACCTCGGGTTAAGTACTTAATTCGTCCCGGAGGTCCGTTCTTAACATGAAACCGTTCTTAACCTGAAGCACCACTTTAGCTAATGGGGCCTCCTGCTGCCGCCGCGCCGCCAGAGCACGATTTCTGTTCTCATCCTGAAGCAAAGTTCTTAACCTGAAGCAATATTTTTGGGTTAGTGGAGTGTGTAACCTGAAGCGTATGTAACCCGAGGTATACCACTGTACCCTAATGCAAGGATGTCTTCCATTTATTTTTCTTTCTTTTTTACACACACAAACACACAGAGGCACACAACGTCCTACACCAGTGCAGCAGAGGGTCCCTACAGCAACCAGAGGGCTGAACTAAGTTTGGAGATCTACCAGGAAAGTCACAAACAGGGAATGAAGGCCATTCCTCTCTGCTGCTGCTGATCCCCAGCAGTGGGTCATCAGATACTGCCTCTGAATGTGGAGGTTCCCTTTGATTCAGTTAGCGTAGTACAGACAGCCTTCACATGTGTTTCATCCGCTTTTCTTTTCCACCGCCACCGTAGCCCCCCCACACATCAAATTCCACACATTAATTAGGTGCCATATTTAAAACTACCCATTCGCACTCCGGTTTCCGTCTGGCACTCTGTAAAGATAATTGGTGCTACATGCAGGCTCAATAAAAAGAAAGCTTCCCTCAGGGGAATTGAGAGATCAATAGAATCATCCCTGTATCCCATTACACACACTCTGCAGGTTGGTACAATTGAGGCTTGTAAGCACACACCTGCTGGTCTGCCCGTTATGAGGCAGAAGCCAATAATATAAAACATTCTAAAATATAGCAGCCTTCGCCAACTTGGTGCCCTCCAGATTGGCGAAGCGCGTTTTTACAAGCGGTCGATGCATCTTTAAACAGCATACACTGGAAGGCTTGGCAGCTGGGCTACCAAAGTCATTTACATGTTATTCACTTTGGATATCTTTGTCTAACGTTGCTGTTTTAGGAGGAAGCTTAGCTGGTTCCAAGGCACAGTGGTCTTGATGCATCTAGAACTAACACAGAATCTTAAGGCTCAGAGAGGGACCAATGAGTGACACTCAAGGCGTGCTCCACAGCAGAACAAAACAAGCCACAGAGCTCTTTACCATTTAGCCCACCGGGAGCAGGAACAACTGAGGCACATGGCCAGCACCAAGGGGGATTAGAGATTGCAGTCAGTATCTGTTTGGGAAACTCACACAAGCCACTCAAAGTTCCTCAGAGGAAAGGCAAGATGGAGAAGGAAGTTCTAGCTGACACATGAGCAAGCCACCATGGACAAAGGGTGTCCCCACCCACACTGTGGTCCATTTCCAGTCACACTGGGAAGTAACTTTGTAGGATTTCTCCCCTGATTCTCCTCTTCCACCATTTCAGCTTGCTTGTTCACGCACCTCTTGCTCCAGCCAGAGAGGATAAGCAATCAGGAACATTTCAAGCTCTCCATATTCCTACCAGCCTACCCCCAAAGTGAAATGGAAATAGGAACAGAAAGCTACACATTTCAGCAACAGACGGAAAACCCCAAGGCTCTCCATGCAGTGGGATGAACACTGAGAACCAATCAGTCATTACTACCACCCTAGACTATTTATAGTCACCGGCAAAGAGGCCAGTCAAGTCCTCACCCAGGAGGAAGCAACACGTAATAGGAGTTAACACATCCGGGAGGTGAGGGGAGACCTATTAAGCAAATGATTTTTGGTGAGCAACACACACTGAGATTCAGAGAGGAAGGTGGAAAGAAAGGCACCCCCCTTTTTTTGCATTTAATGTTATTGCAGAGGCTGACAATTGGGGAAAGCAGCATGGATTCCAATTTCAATTAAGCTCTGGTCTGCAGGCAGGCCTCTCTCATGAAGCACAGATAACTGCCTGCAGAAATGAAGGTGATTAAATAACATTTCAACTGCACACATTTGCAATATATATATATGCACTACAGCAGGTGCGGTTGAACTACAGCTCCCTGCCTCCCCCCTCCGCCTGTTAGATATACTTGCTAGGGCTGATGGAAGCTTTATTTACTTTTAAACTTTTATCAGGCCCTTCCTCCCAAAGAAGCTCGGGGATACTCAGCAACAGCTGGAAGTCCAAATGTTCCCCACTCCTGAACTGCAGCCTGATTAAATCATGCATGTCTGCACAACTCTTTCATTTTGAACAGTTTACTGCGGCTCGCTCAGCCTTGCATTTAAGCGCTGGCCTGACAGCCAGAGGCAATAAGGAATTCCATGCAGGCAGATGAGCTGGTTGGCAGAGAAAGACTGCAGGGCTCTGTCCCTCTCCAGAGCCCAGCACAGAAACCAAGTGGACCATCACACACCAAGCCTCCAGCACAGAAGTGAAACATGCTGCTGTGAGAGCGATGGAGTTCTCTGTCACTCTTTGCCAGCCCCATGCATGTTACTAACTTTGGCGGGCTGGATTTGCTAGTCACGAAAGCGGCAAGTCGGGCATGGACCACTGGACATCTTATTTCACACTACGCTGGCTTTAGAGATTTCACCAGGTACCTCCTGTGGAATTCCATGCAAACATCAGCAACCATAAGGGCTGGAAACTTTTACTTTTTAAAGTCCAGATGCTTGCAAAGTTGAATTCTGCAGCCAGTACCACAGTCTGTACTCTCAAAGAAATATGGGGGGCACAGTCTGTATTAGAACTGTTTGAAGGCTCCAATACACCGCATTCTGTCCCCCATCAGCATTAAGATCATCTCTTTCTAGTCAACCACAGTTAAGCATCATGTGGGCACTGATGCTAACCATACTGAACAGCAACAAGGAAACATATTGTTTTCAAGTCATGACTCAATAATAAGCATATCCCTTCCTTTAAAATAAAAGGACACCTTGTACTTAACAGTTCATCTGATTGCATAGGCAACTTGGAATTCCATACAGGAAAGTGAGCAAGTTGGAAATGAAGGGACATGTCACTCCATTCCTCCTCCTCCAGCCTTTGTGGTTCCTATGCATAGAGGAAACAAAATATTTTCCTCTGCAACCATATTGGAAAGGCAGTGGGCTGGCAGAGGGGATGACTGGGTGAAACATCCTACTCCAACATCCCACTTGATAGAAGTCTGTCTTTTTCTTTCTTTCCTTTTTTCTAAAACCACCCTAGCAGCACAATTGTAACTCCATCTAATCAGAAGCAAAGCCTCTTTAATTCAATGGGGCCAGTTCCATAATAGATGGGGTTAGGGCTCAAGCCTAAGAGGCTAGTGGCCTGCAATCCCATGCTTCCTGAGGAGACCATTAAGGTTTCTGAGGTTAGTGAGCAGCCCCAGGTTTTAAACCATCTCCTTTCCATTTTCTCTAGAGTGAGGGGTGGAGAGAAAGGCATGCAACACCCACCCCACTCTCACCTGCAGCTTTCTTCTCATTTTATCTGCAGCGCCGAGCGCTGAGGTATAATGAGCAGGGGGCAGTTAAGGTGGAAAGAAGGACAGCAATACTCATGGGGAAGATCCACACCAGGCATAGGCAAACTCGGCCCTCCAGATGTTTTGGGACTACAACTCCCATCATCCCTAGCTAACAGGACCAGTGGTCAGGGATGATGGGAGTTGTAGTCCCAAAACATCTGGAGGGCCAAGTCTGCCTATGCCTGATCCACACCTTGCATTTGTGAAGAGGCTGCATCCTAATGTTTTAATGTTGTATCTTAATCTTTTAAATTGTATTTTAATCAACTTTTTTTATTATTGGTTGTTAGCCGCCCTGAGCCTGGTCTTGGCTGGTATAAATAAAAATGTATTATTATTATTATTTAAAGCACATCCAATGCACATTTAAAGCACATGACTCCCAACAATCCTGGAAACTATAGTTTCCCCTCACAGATCTACAATTCCCAGTACCCTTCACAAACTACCATTCCTGGGGTTAGAATCATAGAACCATAGAATCATAGAGTTGGAAGAGACCACAAGGGACATCAAGTCCAACCCCCTGCCAAGCAGGAAACACCATCAGAGCACTCCTGACATATGGTTGTCAAGCCTCTGCATTATTTGGTGGGAGTTATTTTGTCATGACTCTGCCCTTGAATACTGCAACCCTGCGTGTGTACACTCAGAAGTCAGGCCCACTGAACTCAGGAAATGCAGGATTGCATGCTAACTAACTGTGCAATTCCCCACAGGAGCAAACCTCCCTGTGTTTAACGGGGCTGCGCTCCCAGGCTAAGCGTGCACAGGATCCGCTGGCTGGATTTCTCTGCAGGGCCCCGATCCCCCCTCCCCCCCCCAAAAAAAATAAGGAAGCGCGAGGCAGACAAGAGATGACAACGTGATACAACCCCTCCCGCCCCTTTCCCTGCCTCTCGTCTCCCACCCACCTCTCCTCTTGTGCAGCGCAAACCTCCGCCTTCCCCGCCCCTTTGGCTTACTGAGCGCATCGTCGCTTAAGACGCAGAGAACACCGGCCCGCAGTCGGCGCGCATGCGCGAAGCAGAAGGCCGCCGAGTCTTATCGAGGGAAAAGCGGCGCACTGCTCGCCCTGGTAAAGGGAGGCGGGGAAAGCGTCGCTCGGCCGCGCATGCGCGCCAGCTTCCTCTCACAGCAGGGCAGTGCGCACGCGCGGAGCGGAGCGCCGCTTTCCCGCCCAGCGCCCTCCGCTTTCCCCCTCCCGCGCTCTCCTCCCGCTCCTTTTCCCTCAGCCCGGAGGCTTCTCGGAGGCTCCTTACCCGCTCGGCCGCTTCCGCCCCGGAGCTCGGCCGCCCCTCAGCGGCGACTGTTGGGCCTGCCGCGAACTGCCCCCCTCAGCGGTCCGCTTTCTCCCTTTTTTCTGCTCAGCGCCGCCGTGCTGGGCGCAGAGTGGTGCCGTCACGCGCGGCGCGACCGGCGGCTGCAGCGACGTCACGTGACGTGGGCTTGCCCTGGCGTCACGTGACAGGCCCTTCGCCTAAGCAGGGGAAGCTGCTTGTCTTCGCTCGTTGTGCGTAGGAGAGAGAGAAACCTCCATAGTCAGAGGCAGTGTACCTTTGTGAAAGGCAGGGGAGCGAGAGAGCAGGAGCCATTTTTAAAAATGTATTTTTAATTTTATTTATAAATCTCCCTCAGCCAAGGATTCTCAATAGGGCTCACATGCCATTGCATCTAAACTGTAATAATATTTTAGAACCCTTGAAAGTAAAGGACAGGGTTAATTTAGGCGCAGTAATTTCAGTGGGTATAGGGAGTCTTCTGTTCTCATGAGGTGGCCAAAGGATTGGAGCCTCAGCTTCAGGATCTGTCCTTCCAATGAGCACTCAGGGCTGATTTCCTTAAGAATGGATATGTTTGATGTTTGACTGCAAGACGATCAAACCGATCCATTCTTAAGGAAGTCAGCCCTGAGTGCTCACTGGGAGGACAGATCCTGAAGCTGAGGCTCCAATACTTTGGCCACCTCATGAGAAGAGAAGACTCCCTGGAAAAGACCCTGATGTTGGGAAAGATGGAGGGCGCAAGGAGAAGGGGACGACAGAGGACGAGGTGGTTGGACAGTGTTCTCGAAGCTACCAGCATGAGTTTGACCAAACTGCGGGAGGCAGTGGAAGACAGGAGTGCCTGGCGTGCTCTGGTCCAGGGGGTCATGAAGAGTCGGACATGACTAAACGACTAAACAACAACAACTCTTGAGTATGATTTAGGTGGGTACATCCCAAGCCATTAATGATGGTAATATATAAAATCATTGTTACTAGGCTGCAGCATTTTTAATTGATTTATTGGTTGGATTCCCCCCCCCTTTTTAAATATATATATATATCTTTTTATCTAAAAGCTTTCACCTTCACACAATTAAAACTGTCTGCTTGTTCATTTGTACATTTAATTTCCCTCCCTCACTGTTCTCCTCCCTGATGTTATCCTCACAGCAACCCTGTGAGGTGGGTTAGGCTGGGAGGCAGTGACTGGCCTAACCCAGTGAGCTACATGGCTGAGTGGTGGATTTGAACATTTGTCTAAGAACATGGAAAACCCTGTTGGGTCAGGCCAATGGCCCATTTAGTCCAGCATCGTGTTCACAAAGTGACTGCCCAGTCTCTCCCAGGTCTCAGTCTTCCCTTCCAACCACTACCAAAATAACTACCAAACTTTTAGGAGACATCTGAAGACAGCCCTGTTTAGGGAAGCTTTTAATGTTTAATAGGTTATTGTATTTTAGTGTTCTCCCGAAAGCCGCCCAGAGTGGCTGGGGAAACCCAGCCAAATGGGCGGGGTATAAATAAATTGTTGTTGTTGTTGTTGTTGTTGTTGTTGTTATTCCACACTGTTATATCACAGTGCTCAAAGCAATATCATAAAAACTTGCCTTCTTTGGGGCACTGACCTTTACCTCTATAAATTTAGAGCACTTGTACCTTTGTTCTTCACTCTAAAAAGCTCACGGAGCTGCTTATGTAAAATCAATTAAAACAAGACAGGTTCTGCCCTCAGGCTTAACAATCTTTTAAGAAGAATAAAACGGAACCATTGGCAAGATTTCAAAATGTCCCAAGCTTAGAAGCCTTTAAAAGCCTGAGATGGGCAGGGTGGGGAAGGCAACCTACGTAATTAATTGGGGCAGATTTTTTTTTTAATATTGTTGTTAGTTTGGGGACTTATTCTGTATGCTTGAGTCCCTTCTAATCCCTGGGTTCCTGGATCCAGTCTGGGTTAAAATCTAATGGAGGATTCCATTGCTGAACTCAGAACTAGTCAAGAAAGTTTGTGAATTAATGGCCCTGCTCCTAAGGGCTGCTTTGTGCTAGAGGGCGAATGGGGGGGGGCTCCCCTCCCTTCCCTGGCTGGTACAGTGGTACCTCGGTTACCTACACTTCAGGTTACATACACTTCAGGTTACAGACTCTGCTAACCCAGAAATAGTGCTTCAGGTTAAGAACTTTGCTTCAGGATGAGAACAGAAATTGTGCTCCGGCGGCGTAGCAGCAGCAGCAGCAGGAGGCCCCATTAGCTAAAGTGGTGCTTCAGGTTAAGAACAGTTTCACGTTAAGAACGGACCTCCGGAACGAATTAAGTACTTAACCCGAGGTACCACTGTACTGAAAAAGTAAAAAGCCAGAGTGTGTGTGAACCGAGAGCAGGCTAGAAGCAGGCAGAACCTGGAAGTCGGAAAAGGTTTGACTTCTGCTGGAATCCTAGGCTTGACAACATGGATAGCTCAGTTGGTTAGAGCAGGGGTCAGTAAACCTTTTCAGCAGGGGGCCGGTCCACTGTCCCTCAGACCTTGTGGGGGGCCGGACTATATTTTGAAATAAAAAAGGAACAAATTCCTATGCCCCACAAATAGCCCAGAGATGCATTTTAAATAAAAGGACACATTCTACTCATGTAAAAACACACTGATTCCTGGACTGTCTGAGGGGCGGATTGAGAAGGCGATTGGGTTGGATCCGGCCCCCGGGCCTTAGTTTGCCTACCCATGGGTTAGAGCGTGGTGCTGATAATGCCATGGTTGCAGGTTCAAGCCCCATATTGAATATTCCTGCATATTCCTGCATTGCCGGTGCTTAGACTAGATCAGGGGTAGTCAACCTTTTTGTACGTACCGCCCACCAATGCATCTTTCTTGATGGTAAAATTTCCTTACGGCCCACCAGTGCTCGATGGAAGGAGGATTCAGCTTTTGCCGTGGAACCCCCTATTGCCCACCTAGAATCCTGAAACACCCACTAGTGGGCGGTAGGGACCAAGTTGATAACCCCTGGACTACATGATCTTCAGGGTCCCTCCCAACTTTACAGTTCTGTGAACTATGAACTATAGGAGAAGCAAGACTATTGCCGGGTTGTTGCTGTGAGCTCCTCCATCGTAGGCTCAGGTTATACATGTGTGTAAATAAACCGTATATCATAAAGACACCACAGTCTCTGCTGCACCTCATTACAAGGAAATTGAACCCTGGGTACCCAAATACAGACGGTCTTTTACCCTCACCAGATTTAACGTTCTTCCTTCTGCCTTACTTCAGGGCAGATTTGAGGGTAAACCATACACAGCACAGGTCTGTCCTTGTGGCTCGTTGCAAGTTGAAACTGCTTCACATGTACTATTACGTTGTCGTCTTTACACCTGTTTTGCAAAAGTCCAGGAAAGAATCGGAATACCATAGTTTAAAACTACTGCTAGAGGACAAGAATCCCAAGACTACATTAAATGTAGCTAAATTCTGTGCGTCTGCAATCAATCGCAGGAAGCAAGTGGTATCCCATAATGTTCAAACCCCTAAATGTTAATTACAGGGGACACGCTAACAATTTTAATTTTTATATTTAAAGCCTTGTTATATTCATATTGTCCCTTGTATTTCTGATATTTTTTATGATCTGTGATATTGTGTGTGTTGATGCTGGTCTGTGACCGTATTAATAAATTCATTCATTCACCTCATTACAAGGAAATTGAACCCTGGGTAAGCGCCCAGAATCCCTGAAACTTCACACGCCTCAGAGATTGGGGTGGTGTGCAAGAATATTGTTTTTTAGTAGAATGTCTTATTAAATTTGCAGCAGGCAATGCTGCCCTCAAAGAAGTGATTTCCTCTCCTGGTATGCCAGGATCTGGTAGTTGGCTCTTGATGAGAAATTAACTCAGCAGTGCAGAAGTAATTTGCACAGAGAAATTCTCAGAAACATGGTTCCAATTTATTACTTATGCAAATACAAAACACAATATGGTAGGAGATGTTTTTCTCCAGATTTAAGTGAACAACACTTTCGAAACGATGCAGCTGGTAGGGAATAAAATAATTCCTGACAATACAGGACAAGTTCTCCAAGACTGAGCGGCCGTTTGTACTTCTTCAGCGAATGGAGAATATGCAAGGGCAGCAGCTGTCATGGGAGCCTGCCGGTCAGTAATCACACAGTTCAAAAATGGAGTTAACGCTTTATTAGAATACTACAATCTCCACAGACTTGATTGAGCAGAGCGGCTCATTCCCGGGGGTCTTCCTCCATGAAAATCAGTCGCCAAGACTGAAAGTCCCTGCCTCCTCAGAGCTTTTCCCAAACAACCAGAGACTGCACCTGCATGCAGCCAACCAACCTATCCTCTGCCCTTTTCATGCCTCTTCTGGTTCTGGGAGACAAGGAGCAGGGAAGCTTGTCACAGCAGGTAGGGGGAAGACACCCATGACTCTTCACCCGCCAGACTCATCTCTGCCTCTTGGCCTCCCTCATCCCACTCTCCTCCTTCAGCATCTGCCTCCAATTCTGGACTCCTCTCTGCCACCGACTCGCCCCGCTCACTAAGCCCTTTTACCTCTTCATTTTACACCTCCTCTTCCCAGTCGTCTCCCTCTTCCCCCTCTGACCTCTCTGTTAGTTTCTGTTTGTGCCACTGTGCAGTGCTTGGAGTCACAAGACTCTGTTTACATTCCAGAGACATTCCAGGCTATTGGAAGTCTCACAGAAGATGGGAGACGGATTTGATGTTTACTGGTTTCCTGTTCCTTTGTTTTCCAGTTGCTCTCTGCTCTCACAGAGAGAGGATGATTTCTTTTCTGTCTGCGTAGTTAGGAAAATAAAGCATAGCGATGTAGCTCATAAAACTCATCGCTACTGCTGCTTTGATACTCTGATGAATGGGGAAACGTGCTTGGAGCCTCATCAAAGGCTCAGGTCGTTAATTATCGTTGGACGAGATTCCGAAGGCTCGACCGAAGGATGAGCTTTATCAGCTCAGTCGTAGCGGAGATTCCGGCACTCTCATCATCATTCCACCACCAATCCCCAGGCGCCGAGCCTTCTCCGAGCCTCCTTCCCTTGGGGATTCCCCAGCTGGTTCCTCCCGCCATTCCTCTGCATCCAACCAGTCCATGACACCTCAGGGTACGCCCCCCCTTTTCTGGAGACAATACTGCCTGAAACTGTGGTGAGCTGCTGCTGCCAGTCAGTGTAGACAACACTGATCTAGATCAGTGTTTCCCAACCTTGGGCCTCCAGCTGTTTTTGAACTACAATTCCCATCATCCCTGACCACTGGTCTTGCTAGCTAGGGATGATGGGAGTTGTAGTCCAAAAACAGCTGGAGGCCCAAGGTTGGGAAACACTGATCTAGATGGACCAGTGGTCTGACTCGGGAGTTTCCTGCACACCTCCAAAGCTGCTGGGTTCCCCCCCGGAGCTTGTAAGCACATCCTCCTAATTGCTTTCAGTGTTGAGATGAGCTGCTGTTTATTTCAGCTCATTCCCAATTTAAATTCTCCTCATGCCGCTTTCCAGGAATGTGAAGGTGGATCCATCTATTTTAATTTTAAAATGGAAGCTTGAGTGGCGGCAGGGAAGGGGGCGGGGGGGGGGGAGAGACAGACAGAAAGGACTCCGTCTCCAATTAAATTGGATTCGCCATTCTTTCTGTCTGTCTTGTCTTCCCTCCCTCCCCCGAGGTAAATCCCTTTTAATTTGATTAGGACAAAAATTCCTGGCACTAAGCAGATTGAGCTTGTCAGCTGCTCTACTGCTTTCCCCCCTGTAACTAAGGGAATGTAATTTGCCATCTGGCAAGGAGATCAAAATGCACTGAGGCAGCCCGCTGCTGGCAAGGAAGAAGAAGATGCCTTGCGACAGCATCTTTTCTGGCGTGGTGAACCATGTAAGAGGATGAGCTTTCTTTACAGCATGGGTGAGGGACCTTTTTCTACAGCCCAAGGGCCACATAACTTCATGGACGATCATCTGGGGGCCACAGTTCAGTAGCAGGCAGGGCCATGGGGGAGTTTTTCCAGGTCATGTGGCCAGCATGACTAAGCCGCTTCTGGCAAACCAGAGCAGCGCACGGAAACACCGTTTACCTTCCCGCCGGGGCGGTACCTATTTATCTACTTGCACTTTGACGTGCTTTCAAACTGCTAGGTTGGCAGGAGCAGGGACCGAGCAACGGGAGCTCACCCCGTCGTGGGGATTCAAACCACTGACCTTCTGATCGGCAAGTCCTAGGCTCTGTGGTTTAACTTTTCCCGTCACTTTTCCTTAGGATGTCCCTATTTTCATCGGAGAAATGTGGGAGGGTATGGAGTTCTGTGACCCCCCGAGCCAAGGAGATAAGTAACTATAGAACCTTTAGAAGATGCCTGAAGGCGTATATAGGGAGGTTTTTTTACTGTTTAATGTTTTACTATATTTTTCTATATGTTGGAAGCTGCCCAGAGTGGCTGGGGCAACCCAGTCAGATAGGCGGGGTATTATTATTATTATTATTATTATTATTATTATTATTATTAAATAGGACATCCCTATTTTCATCGGAGAAATGTTGGAAGGTATGCACTCACGAGGTCTCGAATGGCCCTGCAAGATCTCATGAGACCATCTCAGAAATCAGGTAGGCAAGGCAAAGAGCTTAAAAGCTCTCCACCTTGCCTGAAAGATAAAGGTGGCCATGCGATGGCCGTAGGAGCCAACTCCTAGGGGCCATGGGGGGGGGGTCTGGTCCCCACAATAAAATATTTGAGGGGGGGCCAAGTTGATGGGCATCGTCACTCAAATGACGTGTGTGCACTACATCTTGTGATCGATTTTGTGGGGTGGAGCTTACCTGGGCCCCCACAATATTTTCTTCAAGTTGGCACCCCTGGTGGGGGCGGTTCCAAGGTGTGGTACGGGTATACGAACATTCACGTATGCACAGTGTTGCAGGAAACCCGCCCCCCAATCATTCAGTTTGTACAAACACCACACACACACACACACTCACGACATATGTGACGTTTCTCTTATAAATTCATAGTAAATCAACCATACATCGGATTTACACTGGTCCACTTTTATTTTCAGTCCTGAGTGCTCACTGGAAGGACAGATCCTGAAGCTGAGGCTCCAGTACTTTGGCCACCTCATGAGAAGAGAAGACTCCCTGGAAAAGACCCTGATGTTGGGAAAGATGGAGGGCACAAGGAGAAGGGGACGACAGAGGACGAGATGGTGGGACAGTGTTCTCGAAGCTACCAGCATGAGTTTGACCAAACTGCGGGAGGCAGTGGAGGACAGAGGTGCCTGGCGTTCTCTGGTCCATGGGGTCACGAAGAGTCGGACACGACTAAACGACTAAACAACAACAACAACACTTTTATTTTACTCCATGAAGGAAGGACTATCAAAGGGGGGTGGTTTGATACAGGACGGCCATAATCCCTTAACCATTCCAGCACATACACAGGAGCCCTACCCAGTTGGCATGACAACCTTGATGGTCCCAGACAGAAAACCATCCAGGTCACAAAGGACTTGCATATGGGAGTGGATTCAGCATGGACTGGAACAAAGAACAATGATCAGCTCTTCCCTCTGGGGGCAGGAAACTGCAAACTCCCCTCTGTCACCTGGAAAGTACTCATGGGGAGGGGGAAAGGGGGAACCAGCCAGGTGACAGGACACTCAGGTTACCTCCACAACTCCTCCCTCAACCCCTCCTTTCTGTGATGTAGTCTTAGGGGTGTAGTTTGGGGGATTAGTAACTAATAAAAGTTGGGGTCTTCTTTTGTTCTGGGCTTCCATTTTGCTTCATCTTGTTGCGCGTTGGAGTCCTGTCGCGACAGTATCCAATAAAGGCCAAGCCTACAGGCTGCTGTTTTGCTCCAAGTTATCCTGGTTGGTGTCTTTGTTTGTTTTTGTCCAAGGGAGCCCTCAGATTTTTTCTGTTAACACAGTATCCCTGGAATGTAACCCCCCCCCCCATGCAAGATGCGAATGTATTGTGCTATCTATGCTACATGCGCCTGTAAAACCACCTGTCGGAAGTGGCTCTCCTCCTTTTGATCCCTGATCATCACTGAGCAAACACGCCTGGGGTTGGATATTAATTTCCTTACCGTTCCCAAGAGGCTCTTCCTGGCTGAGTTGTGTATCTCTCTGAAATTATCTGTACGGGGGCCTTTATGAGGCTGTATTTCTTCCACGGATGGCATACAATGCTACTTCGCGCGGGGAACCAAGTAATTAAGGCTAGCTTACAAGTCTCCTGATTTATGGGAACCCAGGGCTGCTCTCCAGCGCCCGTCAATACGAAGCGAGCAACACGGAGCCGGGAGCCACCCCAGACACTATCTGTTTCATTAAACAAGGAACTGCCACAAAAGAAACAACAACTTTAATATCCTCTCGGTGCCGCCAAGCATTAATAGCGTCGGCACTCATTCCCCGGGACTGAAATTGGCAAGACGCTTGTTAATATATCTGACGGACGGAGCTATTGCCAGAGCCCTGTTCTTCAAACTCATCTGTTTGCATGCAAAGTTACAGAAACTTCCACCTTCACTGGCAACTCATGGTGGTTTAGACCAGGGGTCAGCAAACTTTTTCAGCAGGGGGCCGGTCCACTGTCCCTCAGACCTTGTGGGGGGCCGGACTATATTTTGAAGGAGAAAAAATATGAATGGATTCCTATGCCCCACAAATAACCCAGAGATGCATTTTAAAGAAAAGCACACCTTCTACTCATGTAAAAACATGCTGATTCCCGGACTGTCTGTGGGACGGATTTAGAAGGTGATTGGACTGGATACGGCCCCCGGGCCATAGTTTGCCATGTTTTTACTGGCCCCGGAGTGCTGCTGGGCATTCGGCTGGGTGGCCAGGCAATCTCGCTCCCAGCTCGATTTGGGTCGCCGGGGGGTGGGTGTGTTCAGTGGTTTCCACAGTTGACACGCTGGGCGTCCCTGGTTCCCCTTCGGCAGTGGCAGTCTTAGCAGCCCGGAGCCAGCCTGGTAGCGCAGTTGGCTCTGGCTGGCTTCAGGAGCTGCTCGCTGCCGTGGTGCCCGCCATTTTGCCTCGCCGGAAGTCCCCATATGATTGGTGCCCTTGAACCAATCACACAACATTCATTCCCTACTAATAAATCTACAACACTTAAAATATAAATCCGGGAACATTAAATGAAATCTGGGGACATTCCGGGGACGGATTTTGTCCGGGGACAGATATGTAAATCCAGGGACTGTCTCCAGGAAACAGGGACGTCTGGTAACCATATGCTAGGATCCCAGAAACCCCTGTGAAGAGGGATAGATAGTTAAACCACACTGGGAACTGCGGCTCTATCAAAGGGATAGGGGTAGCCTAACAACTCTACCACTGAGCTATAGTCCATCTGCTATAAATCCAATAAGATTCGAGACCTCATGTTTCTGAGAAAAGGAATGGTTTGAACAGAAACACAGGAAGCTACTTTCTACTGAGTCAGACCCTTGGGTCCATCTATTATTATTATTATTATTATTATTATTATTATTATTATTATTATTTTATTTATACCCCGCCCATCTGGCTCGGTTTCCCCAGCCACTCTGGGCGGCTTCCAACAGAATATTAATATACAATAACCTATTAAACATTAAAAACTTCCCTAAACAAGGCTGCCTTCAGATGTCTTCTAAAAGTCTGGTAGTTGTTTTTCTCTTTGACATCCGGTGGGAGGGTGTTCCACAGGGAGGGCGCCACTACCGAGAAGGCCCTCTGCCTGGTTCCCTGTAACTTGGCTTTTTGCAGTGAGGGAACCGCCAGAAGGCCCTCAGCACTGGACCTCAGTGTCCGGGCAGAACGATGGGGGTGGAGACGCTCCTTCAGGTATACTGGACCGAGGCTGTTTAGGGCTTTAAAGGTCAGTACCAACACTTTGAATTGTGCTTGGAAACCTACTGGGAGCCAATGTAGGTCTTTCAGGACTGGTGTTACGTGGTCTCGGCGGCCGCTCCCAGTCACCAGTCTAGCTGTTGCAGTCTGGATTAGTTGTAGTTTCCAGGTCGCCTTCAAAGCTAGCCCCACGTAGAGCGCATTGTCGTAGTCTAAGCGGGAGATAACTAGAGCATGCACCACTCTGGCGAGGCAGTCTGCGGGCAGGGAGGGTCTCAGCCTGCATACCAGGTGGAGCTGATAAACAGCTGCCCTGGACACACTGGTATTGCCTGCACTGTCTGGTAGCATCAGCTGTCCAAGGTTTCAGACAGGGAGTCCTACCTGGAGATGGCAAGGACTGAACTTGGGACCTTTTGCATGCAAAACAGATTCTCCACTACTATTCTTCAGATGCTGCTGGACTACACCTCCCATCATCCCTGGCCATTGGCTGAGGATGATGGGAGTTGGAGTACAACATCATCTGGGTTCCCACTCACCTCTGCTTTAAAAGGGCCCATCTCACCTTGCTCCCTCTTAGGTACCATCTCATAGAGGTGCATAGGATGGGATGGTCCTTTTTTTCAAGAGCAGAGCTGCACATATCTCGCATGGCCATCAGGGGGCAGCATCGGACAGGCCTTGAGGAACAGGCCAGAGACTTTTCCCTCTTCCTCGGGATTAATTGCTTCTGCCCCCTCGATCTTTATTTCATTTTTTTTTAAATCACAGAAAAAAAGGAATAGATTAATCCTGAACCACATATACTAAGAGAGAGAAAAGTAAAAAATACATAAAAGAAAATTTTAGAAATTTAAATTAAATAAACTATAAAATAGAAGAAAAAAACAAAGAGAGAGAAAGATATTTATCAATACACAACATTATTTAAGGAGTACAAACCTTCATTTCAATATTCTATACACAAAATTCCTAAAAAGGAGTTATCTTCGTATTCCAACAGAGTCTGGCGAGACAGTCCGCGGGCAGATAGGGTCTCAGCCTGCGTATCAGATGGAGCTGGTAGACAGCTGCCCTGGACACAGAACTGACCCGCACCTCCATGGACAGCTTACCCCATTCAGGACCAGGGAGTCCTCCACACCAGCCCGCCTCCAGGTGGAAAAGCCCCATCTGCCTCTACCAGGGTATCAGACAGTGGACATTCCCATCTCTACCTGAAGATGCTGGCAGTGGCGTAGCGTGGGTTGTCAGCACCCGGGGCAAGGCAAGTAATTTGCGCCCCCTAACCCGTGGATTTGCGCCCCCTAACCCTAACCCCCAGATGTTGCGCCCGGTGTGGCTGGCCCCCCCTGCACCCCCCACGCTATGCCACTGAATGCTGGGGAGGGAACCCGGGACCTTCTGCATGCAAAGCAAGATGCTCTACAACCAAACTACAGCTCTTCTCCCACATAATGCATCTCAATGAATATCCAAAGTTCAGAGCATGCCCCCCATCTAGTCCAGTATTGTCAGCTCTGGCAGGCAGCGTCTCTCCAAGGTTTGAAGCAGAATCCCGTCTCTCTCTTCTTTAATTCATTTTATTATTATTTTTTCAAAACTGGGGATCACAGCAATCGAACCAAACAGGTGCAATGATTTAAGCACGTTTGAAATTTAATTTAAAATCTCATCACAGTGGGTTACATTCTTTTGTGTTCTGTTCGCTTCTGTTAATGGTTTTTCGGCCGTAATTTTGCATTGCTTCGTCAATGAAAAACAGTATTTTATTTTTTTTAAAAAAAGATGCTGGAAAACCCCTCTGTACCCTAGCTCTCCCCCCTGCCCCCCACCCTTTAACTCACGCAGGAACTAGGATTATAACCAACTATGTAACTGACAAATCTCATGATCCCCCATTTATTGCATCTTAAATCTTCTGAGCAAACAAAATGAAACATTTTATGGGCTCGTGACTCAGCTCAGAAGAGGGATGAAGAGCAAGGCTCAGCTGGAAGCAGCAGGCTGTTTCTCAAAGAGAGGGGTCTTGCGGCTTATGGCTGTGTGCATAATTTGAAACCTCTCCTCCTTCCAGTCCTATGCATTTGTCAAAGGTAAAGGGACCCCTGACCATTAGGTCCAGTCGCGGACAACTCTGGGGTTGCGGCGTTCATCTCGCTTTATTGGCCGAGGGAGCCAGCGTACAGCTTCCGGGTCATGTGGCCAGCAGGACTAAGCCGCTTCTGGCAAACTAGAGCAGCGCACGGAAACGCCATTTACCTTCCCGCCAGAGTGGTACCTATTTATCTACTTGCACTTTACGTGCTTTCAAACTGCTAGGTTGGCAGGAGCAGGGACTGAACAACGGGAGCTCACCCCGTCACAGGGATTCAAACCGCCGACCTTCTGATCAGCAAGTCCTAGGCTCTGTGGTTTAACCCACAGCGCCACCCGCATCCCTCTAAGCATTTGAGTGAGGCACAAATGCAGTCTGTGCATGCCCAGAGGCAACCTCTTATTCATATGCACTTAAGACATGCTCCATTTGTTTTTGACTGGGGCTAAAAAGCCTTGATTGGGACTCCTCTCTTTCTTTGGGAACTGAGTCACTGTTTCCAGCAGAATCTCACTGCCCACCCCTTTCTTCCTAGCTGAGTCCCTGCTCCCCTCATTGGATGAACCAGAACCCCCCAAATCTCTGCTTTTGTGTTTTTGTATTTTTTAAAAAGTCACTTTGCAGCATTTCTAGAACTTCAGCTATGAGACAAAATGTGCAGACAGTATTCTCTTTATTATTATTATTATTATTATTATTATTATTATTATTATTATTAATTTTTTAATTCAAAATTGTAACAAGACATATTATCCAAAAACATATCCTTGTTTCCCCCCCATTTTTCCTCCCTCCCCCTCCCACACAACCCCCCCACCCCACCCCCCGACTTCCCCCAGTTCCAGTCTTTGGTTTCTCTAAGAATGCTGTTTTCTGCATGTTACAAAGTTGTGTAGATCCTCAAACTATTTAGCTGATTATTATCAACAAAAAGTTTGTGAATGTTTATTCAAAACCTGCCAAGGAGTCCAGTTCGCTTTGTTGCGTCTTCAGATACTTTGTAAAGGGTTCTCATTCATCTTTAAAGTCACAGTTATCCTTGTCCCGTAGCTTGTATGTCAGTTTTGCCAGTTCTACATAGTCCATCAATTTTTCTAGCCATGCATCTTTAGTTGGGGTTTCTTCAGTCTTCCATCCTTGTGCTACCAGAACTCTCGCGGCCATTGTCGCATACATGAAGATGTTTTTCAACTTTTTTGGCAGGCCTTTCCCTACAATCCCCAACAAAAACGCCTCGGGTTTTTTAACAAATGTTAAATGGAACATTTTTTTCAATTCATTGTATATCATTTCCCAAATTTTTTTAATTGCCTTACAATCCCACCACATATGATAAAATGTCCCCTCCTTTTCCTTACACTTCCAACATATATTTGAACTAGTTTCGTACATTTTCCCTAACTGCACTGGTGTTGTGTACCATCTGTACATCATCTTCATGTAATTCTCCTTCAATAGGGAACAATCTGTAAATTTTAAGTCAGTTTTCCATAATTTTTCCCAATCTTCCATCATAATGTCGTGACCTGCAGACAGTATTCTCAGTTGTGTGTGACAGAGATAATAGCATGTTGCAGTGCACTGCCAGTGTTTCATTTTGTTCCCTCCCCCACTGGAAAAAAAATCTATCCAGCTCAGGCTTTTCCTCTTCAACCTCCATGAGGGCTAGAAGCTTGCCTTCTGAAAGCCAAAGGTGAGGCTGCCAAGAAGCCAGCTCTTGCCATCAGTCTGGAAATTAGTTCAGCTTCCAATTCTGTCTCAACAGAGAGCCTGTGAGCAGTTACATGGCAGAGTTATTTAATCTTCAGTTCTTATGACTGAGACACCCTTAGGGACCTGATTTCTCCCGATGGTTAGCTGTGGTCTTTCGGCAGCATGCCCAGGCAAGCTCTTTCTTACCCACAATCCCCGCCACCCTACAAAAGAATCGCAGGCCTTTGCTGGGCTCCAAACCCATTAGCCGACTTCAGACAGCCCCAGGTGTAGATGGTGGCTTCTTTTGATCATCGCTTGCCTGAGGCAAGATCCAGGCAGCGACATTTTAAATACCAAGCGCTGGCTGTTCACTTCCTTCCTAGACTCGCTTCCCCCCCCCACCGCGTTTAGACTTTGTATGTGCTACGGGACTGCGGCCACATTCGCACTGTTGCAGGAATTTATGTATAGGTTGGGGGGGTTGCCCCTCCAGCAGATATCGTGCACATAGCCCACTACCAAAATCAGCACAATCGCTTTTGTGACTTGTGTGATTTGTCGCCACAAAACACTTCATCACAGTTTCTTCCTATCTATTCAAAGGGCCTCTGCTGCACGGTGGGACGCGGGTGGCACTGTGGGTTAAACCACAGAGCCTAGGACTTGCCGATCAGAAGGTCGGCAGTTCGAATCCCCGCGACAGGGTGAGCTCCCGTTGCTCAGTCCCTGCTCCTGCCAACCTAGCAGTCTGAAAGCACGTCAAAGTGCAAGTAGATAAATAGGTACCACTCCGGTGGGAAGGTAAATGGCGTTTCCGTGCACTGCTCTGGTTTGCCAGAAGCGGCTTAGTCATGCTGGCCACATGACCTGGAAGCTGTATGCCGGCTCCCTAGGCCAGTAAAGTGAGAAGAGTTCCACAATCCCAGAGTCGGTTACGACTGGACCTAATGGTCAGGGGTCCCTTTACCTTTACCTGCTGCATGATACCAAATGTAACAATTCACTGATAAATGTATCTATGTACTGGCTCACTGGGAAAACTTCAGAAATTCATATAGACATGTGTGCTCAGCTATTCAGCAGCCCCTCTGCCTGAGTGATAATTCCTGGCATCCTGATACCTGAGTGCCAGACAGGTAGCCATTCCAGAAATAACAGATGAAGACAAAAGGGTATGATTAACTTGGCTGGGAAACAGGGAAATGTAAATATCTTTTTTGTTACACTCCATGGGTGTTTGGTGGAGGGCAAGGGGAACTACAGGGCAGGGTCCAGGATGCTCAGATTACTGACACCAGACCTCCCCTTTCATGATGTAACCATGATGTATTAGTGATGTAGTTGGTGGGGGGATGACATGGGGATTAGCAGCTAATAAAAGTTTGGGTTCTCTTTTGTTCGGGGCTTCCATCTTGTTCCACCGTGTGGGAGGTGGGAGTCCTGTCGCGACAGTCTTTAGCAAAGACCAAGCCTACTGGCTGCTGTTTACTCTGGTATTCCTGGCTGGTGTCTTTGTTTTTTGTCCAAGGGAGCCCTCAGATTTCTCTGTTAACAGCACAAAACGCGTAAAGCTCTGCAATGCCACTTTAAGCACCCGTGGCTTCACTCAAAAAGAATCTTGGGAATCGTGGTTTGTTAAAGGTGCTGAGAGATGTTAGGAGGGGAACAGAGCAACAGTTCCTAGAGAGGTTAAAAACAGTCGATCCAATGAATTGTCACTCTGCTTTTTAAATGCTTGGTGCGAATGTGGCCTGTGACTCCTTTGGGGAATGACATGTTCCAGCACTGGATAGGGGCAGCCTCTCTGAAGCAGGGATGAAGGAGGAATTTGATTTAGTAGTAGGCATTTAAAAGCAAGCATGATTGACACATTTCAAAGCAGGAAGTGGACCGAAACGCAAAAATGGTACCTGGCAGTAGGTGGCGCTAGAGCCAAACCTGACCCTATACTCCACCCGGAGCCAGTGCAACTGGTAAAGCACTGGGTGAATATGCTCCCATGGCAGGGACTCCAATGACCCATCTAGTCATAGAATCAAAGAGTTGCAGAGCTGGAAGGGACCCTGAAGGTCCTCTAGTCTAACCCCCTGCAACGCTGGAATATGCATTTGTCAAACTTGCAAGCTTGGCACCATGCTCTAATCAGCCAAGCTATTTTCCAGCATCATGTTGTCACAGTGGCCAGCTGGATGCCTCAACGCGAAACTTGCAATTGGGACCCAGTCCTTCTCTCCTCCTGGGGCCTCCAGCAACTGGTATTCAGAAAGATTGACACCTCTAAACATGGAAGCAGAACTGAGCCGTTATGGCTAGTAGCCATTAATCGCCCTTTGATGAAGAGATGGCGACTCTTGGGGCCTCGGCTGTCCAATCACGGTTGCTGGCTCCCATCTGCCAATGCCGGTTGCCAGCCCAACAAAGGCCCCCGAACCCATTTGTCTTTCATATGAAAAATGCCACGGTACTTTTCAGCCAAGCAAAGGCGGTTTGTGTATGTGTGCTGGGGAAGAAGGAAGGCTGCCTTTTTGCTTCTTTCCCTCTCCGCTCACCTCGAGAGACCAGTAATCGCTGCTGACATTTCAACCAAGAATAGATTCAACACCTGCTAAAGGCTTTTTTCCCCTTCTCCCTTCTCCCTTTTCATTTTCAAAGCCCGGTATCCATCACTCATTCCTTTCAACAGCGATGGAGAAAGCAGAAAGGACTTGGCTGAGCTGCGCCATCGGAAAGCGTTTTGTAGAATAATAGAATTGTAGAGTCAGAAGGGGCCACAAGGGTCATCTAGTCCAACCCCCTGCCATGCAGGAATCTTTTGCTCACCGAGGGCTCGAACCCGCTGCCCTGAGATAAGAGTCAATGCACAGCAGGAGATATGCAATCTCTCACTTATTCTGGTTTGCTTGAAAGCTCCGTGTGAGAAGAGGGCTGATTCTCAGGGTCATGTACTCAAACGTGGGGGGCCTAGGTGGACCTCAGGGAGAACATAAGAAGACCCCTGCTGGATCAGGCCAGTCATTGGGGGATATGGGAAGCCCTGAACACATATTTATTAGATGGCCCTTTTACGATGAGGCACGTAGAGAAACCATTGACCCCCTGCTGGTGAGGATTGCTGACCTCCCGGTAAAGCAAAAATTAGATCTTCTCCCGTTAGGCAAAGACTGCAAGACGACCCAGATTGTCGCCGGATTCTGCGCACAGATCTGTAGGCGCAGACCATCCCCCGATTCAATCTAGTTTGCTAAGAAAATTCGCAAACCCGGATCCACGGGCGACTTTGGGTCATTTCTCTAAGGCAAGTCTATTTTAAAGTTTTTATGTGTTTATATGCCTATCACACTTTTAAACTTAAAATCCATTGTCGTACATTGTTTTAAATGTCTGTTTTGCTATTGGGATTGTAGTTCCATTTGTGTTTCTCAAGCTGGTCTCTGACCGTAATAAATTTCATATCATGTCATCTAGCTAGCCTCCTGTTCTTATTGGTGGCAAAACAAATAGCTATGGGAAACCCACAAGACAGGACCCAAGGGCAAAAGCAGTCTCCCCTCCTGTGATTTTCAGCATCTGGTACTCAGGCATTGATGCCTTCAACCGTGGAGAGAGATCATAGCCATTTTGGCTTGAAGCAGTCGGTAGCCTTCTCCTCCATGCGTTTGTCTAATCCTCTAAGTTAGTGGTCATCACTGTTTCCTGTGGGAGTGAGTTCCACAGTTTCACTCTGCACTGTGTGAAGTTCTTCATCTGTCCTGAACCTTCCAACATTCAGCTTCGTTGCATGGCCATGGGTTCTCGTGCTACAACAGAGAAAAACTTTCCTCCACCCTCTTTGTCCTCGCCATGCCTAATTCTATAAACTTCTAACATGCCTACCCACCTTTCCTCTGAACTAAGAAGTCCTGACCGCTGAAACCTTCCCTCATAGGGCAGTTGTTTCATCCCCTACAACACTTTGGTTACCCTTCATTGAATCTTTTACAGCCCTACAATATCCTTTCCAAGGCGAGGTGAAAGGGGATGTGGGCAGGGAACAGGCCTGGAACAGAAGACAACCAGCAGCAAGCAGATAAAAACAAGAGCTTTGGCTACAAGCAGCAATTCTTTCAGGACCAGGGACAGCTCCCTAGGGATGCAGATGTTGCTGCAGCCAAGGTTATACTTTGACCAACTTTTTAGATCACCACTCAGGATCCAGTGATGACCGGAGCTCTAAAGGTAAAGGTAAAAGGACCCCTGACCATTAGGTCCAGTCGTGACCGACTCTGGGGTTGTGGCGCTCATCTTGCTTTTTTGGCCGAGGGAGCCGCCGTACAGCTTCTGGGTCAGACTAAGCCGCTTCTGGCGAACCAGAGCAGCACATGGAAACGCCGTTTACCTTCCCTCTGGAGTGGTACCTATTTATCTACTTGCACTTTGACGTGCTTTCGAACTGCCAGGTTGGCAAGAGCAGGGACCGAGCAATGGGAGCTCACCCCGTCGCGGGGATTCGAACCACTGACCTTCTGATCAGAAAGTCCTAGGCTCTGTGGTTTAACCCACAGCGCCACCTTTGTCCCGCTGACCAGAGCTCTATCCCTCAAATAAAGCGGTGAGGGATTAGAAGGGGAGGGGGCCTGACAGCTGCACACCTCATTGTTTGGCCTTGAGTTGCAGCTTTTTGGCTTTCAGCAGAGATGTGGAGGATAGCAAGCAGCTCTTGAGTGATGGGTGGAATAATTCTGTGTCCTTTCTTAAAATGCCCACTTCCTGATTAACTAACAGCTTTCTTCCACAAAGATCTATGGCAAGGGGTCATCTCTCACCATTCCTGTCTGGGACTGATGGGAGCTGGGGAGTCCAAAAGGTTTCCCCACTCTTGGGCCTTGGAGAACCCTTTCTTTCTATTGAGAGAGGAGATGTCAAGGTGGGAGTTGGGCGCAGGTCAGCAATAACTCACAAGGGTGAAGTTAATTCTTTATTCAAAGAACAGCTCAGGCTAATGAGCACAGCAACTCTTCCCAGAAAGGCTTGCCCCAATGCGGCACTTGCGAGGACTGACGGCCCCTGCCTTCCAAGAGATCCCTAAGTCTCCTCCTCCTCCAGGTCCTTCCCTTGCAACCCAAGACTACTTCGCCTTGTCTGTCTTTGCTTCGCCCCCTTTATAATACCACTGCAGGTTCTAGGAGATGGACAGATGGGGAGTGGTCGTAGCAGGAGGGGGAGACTCCCTGGCTTCTTCAGCAGCCTGCCTCTTGTCCCCTCTCAAGCCTCCACTTCTGCCTCCGTTTCTGCACTGCTCTCTGCCACAGCCTCTTCCTGCTCACTATAGCCTGTTGCCTCTTCAGCTTCACCTCCTCCTCCTAGCCTGCTCCCTCTGACCACTTATCGTTGTCCCGCCACCAATCCCCTGGCTCTGAGTCTTCTTCCTTTGGGGATTCCCCAGCGCTCCTCTGCATCCAGACAGTCCATGATAGGCGAGGACTCTGACTAGAGGATATTAGCAGAGGGGTCACAAGTACTCAGGGGTGGATAGGAAAGGCACTCTGCATATTCTCAAGAGACGCGTTGTTTTATTAACGTGCCCAAGTACTGAGGCCGAGCGATGAGGTTCTGCTAGGTGTGAATGGGAGCAAAATAGCTGCCCTTTTCCCTGCAGTTGGCCCTGCTGTTAGACACCTGGCCTGCAGAACCTGTGACCCTCGTCCAGATATTGCTTCCAACTCCCCTCAAGCCCACAGCCAAAATCCAGGATCTGCAACTAAACTAGACAGCATGAGATCATTGTCTCAAGCAGATGATTTTGGATATCATGAATGGGCAGCAAATTATCAATCCAAGGCTGCAATCCGAACCTGTCATCTGGGTATAGGCACCACTGAATCCAATAGGCCTTACATCTGAGGAGACATAATGTACTTTGCTCTGATGTGTGTGGTTGGGGTTGTGTGTGTGTTTTGTGTGTTGGGGGGGGGAGGGTTGATCGATACCGTGAAAAGCGGATTAGTCTCCCCTCGTGACTTCCATTCTTGGTGCAGAGGTCTCCCCGAGGGCAAACCAGTGCGATGAATGAGCTTCCCATAATCCGACATCTCCATTCAGCCTTCCCAGGCGAATCAGCTCACCGCAGCGGTAATATTCCGGTTCTAAATTTATTACAGAGTCTTAAACATTCACGTCGTCTCCCTCGCTCTCCCTGCCTGCTGCCTGATTTAATTTTAAATCCAGTTCTTCCTGAGCGGAGGCGTTCCTTTAGTTCTGGAGAGACAATGGGTACCCCCAAACTCCTGCTGTTTTTCAGGTGGGATTCAGTCGTGGGCCAGGAATATCGAGTTCTGTGCAACTGAAGTCGGCTGGGAGGTCTTGCACGACACACCTGCGCCCCCACTCCAAATGAAAACACTTCATGATAACTATAAAGGTAAAGGTAAAGGGACCCCTGACCATTAGGTCCAGTCGTGGCCGACTGTGGGGTTGCGGCGCTCATCTCGCTTTATTGGCCAAGGGAGCCGACGTACAGCTTCCGGGTCATGTGGCCAGCAGGACTAAGCCGCTTCTGGCGAACCAGAGCAGTGCATGGAAACGCCGTTTACCTTCCCGCCGGAGTGGTACCTATTTATCTATCACTTTGATGCGCTTTTGAACTGCTAGGTGGGCAGGAGCAGGGACTGAGCAACGGGAGCTCACCCCGTCGCGGGGATTTGAACCGCCGAACTTCTGATTGGCAAGTCCTAGGCTCTGTGGTTTAACCCACAGAGCCACCCGCAACCCATATGATACCAATGTTATTAACTCAGCTCAAACCAGGATTTCAGCAAAGTAGGGAGAACGTTTGTCATCTCCATCCAATATCTAGGTACCCTTAATTGTTTCTGCAACACTTCAGCAGTTGGACTGTTTGTCAGCATTCCGTGACTCCCCCCCTCCACTGATTGACAGCCAAGGCAAACTTTCTGCAGTGAGGAAAGTGACAGGGAATATGCAAGACTTGCCTCAATGCAACATCGTCTAAGCACCCCACAACCTCATCTTAATGGGTGCTGCTTAAGTAGCAAACATCATCTAATCTCCTTGCAAACAAATGATATTAGTGGTCAAGAAAGCTGGTGATCTGGAAGGGCCCATGAAGGATTTGGAGGGGGGTGGAGCAGGGAGATATTTGGTCTGGATCGTTTTTGCTAGAGCTGCCTGCTTGCCATGTTTTCCCTTTTCCTTTCAGGGCGGGGTGCCATTCATCTATCCAGGATGCTCTGGATTTCCTGAGCACAGGGTTGGACCAAGAGGGAATAAGTAGCAGAGGGAGGGATCTTTCCCGGTCCAAAGGCCGCATCCTGCCGGACTCAGCCTTCCAAGGGCCACCAGCAAAAAGCAGGCCAAGCGAGAGAAAGGCATCAGTTGAACCAGGCAAATGGCAGAGGTTTCAATAACTCTCCCCTTACTTCTCAATCAAGAGGCACTATGGAACTTCAAGGACACATTTCAGCCAGGCTGGAGGGCTTTGAGTAAGTCGGGGGATGGGTGTGGTCTGGGAAAGAGCCCTGGGGGCCACGTAAAGGTAAAGGGACCCCTGACCATTAGGTCCAGTCGCGAACCACTCTGGGGTTGCGGTGCTCATCTCGCTTTACTGGCCGAGGGAGCCGGCGTACAGCTTCCGGGTCATGTGGCCAGCATGACTAAGCCGCTTCTGGCGAACCAGAGCAGCACACGGAAACGCCTTTTACCTTTCCGCCGGAGTGGTACCTATTTATCTACTTGCACTTTGACGTGCTTTTGAACTGCTAGGTTGGCAGGAGCAGGGACGGAGCAACGGGAGCTCACCCCGTTGCGGGGATTCGAACCGCCCACCTTCTGATCGGCAAGCCCTATGCTCTGTGGTTTAACCCACAGGGCCACCTGCATCCCTTGGGGCCAGGTAGAGCGGCCTAAAGGGCCGCATCTGACTCCCAGACCTGAGCTTCTCCAGCCTTTCAACCAAAGGCCCTTCCCACTCCACAAAGTTTCAGCTTGTGAAGATTTAAGCAGCAGTGCCAGAACAAAGAGACTAGCGAATGTTTTACTCTGCAGTCGGTGTAGCTTGAGCCTCGAGGAAGCACAGGCAGTGGTTATTTCCGAGTCCCCGGGGGGACCATTACAGTACTCTCTTTTCTCCATCCCACACATGCCAACCATTATTTGCAGCCTGGGAAATCTCTTTTTTTCATCTGCAGAACCAGGATTTGAGCACAGGATCTTGGGGGAGGTTTTTCGCAGAGCCAGTTCTTGGAGAGATTCAAGATTAAATGGGGGGGGGGTGAGAAGGGGAACTGGGGCTTTGTTTGGAAATACTTTATGCTAACTACACCAATGTTATCAAGCCAGGTGGTTGAAGTGTGGAGGGGGTGGGGAGTTTGACATGTTTACCTAGTATCTAGGGACACTTCTTCATTTCCGCAACACTTCAGAAGTTGGAATGTGCATCAACGTTCCGTGACTCCTCAGTGTAAAAGCCAGCCGCTAAGGTAGGCTCAGGGATGCAGGTGGCGCTGTGGGTTAAACCACAGAGCCTAGGACTTGCTGATCAGAAGGTCGGCGGTTCAAATCCCCGCGACGGGGTGAGCTCCCATTGCTCGGTCCCTGCTCCTGCCCACTTAGCAGTTCAAAAGCACGTCAAAGTGCAAGTAGATAAATAGGTACCACTCCAGCGGGAAGGTAAATGGCGTTTCCGTGTGCTGCTCTGGTTCACCGGAAGCGGCTTAGTCATGCTGGCCACATGACCCGGAAGCTGTACGCCGGCTCCCTCGGCCAATAAAGCGAGATGAGCGCCGCAACCCCAGAGTTAGCCACAACTGGACCTAATGGTCAGGGGTCCCTTTACCTTTAAGGTAGGCTCTTTTGAATCAGCTGAAGGCACAGATCTTGTGGTCAAGTTATGGCTGTTTCAGAATCTGCACCTGGCCTTTGACTCAAGCTATTCATTTATTTATTTTTTTGAACTGCCTTCTTTTATTCGGCTTACCTGATTTTTGAGGGACGCATTCCAAAATGACTGCGGCAATGTCTGCACTGGAAATTTATGGTTTGCAATTAAATTTGATCCTTCCCTCATCTCTCGATGATCCTTCTGACATACCCAAAGGCAGGGTTGATGTTGCATGGTGTGTGTGTGTGTGTGTTTTTAAAAAACCTTTTGAGCAATTGGAATGTTTGCAAACACTCCGTAGCCCCCCTGACAACCGCCAAGACCTCTTTTTCAGTCAGCTGACAGGTGGAGCTCTCCTCGTTCTGCAGCTTTCAAACCCCCGCAGCCTCCCTTTTGACTTTCCTTGTGTCAGGCTTATCTGATTCCCCCCCCCCCCCCAGGTAAAATTAGCAAGAAAAAGAAAAGGGGGGGAGAGAGAGAGCTATTCAGTTGCTTTTCTATGCAAGGCTGCTGCGTGCTCCTGTGATTTGACATGTCTCCCCACCAGCTCAGGGAGAGTGCGGAAAGATTATCTCAAAGCCGAGGGTTGAAATTGCAAATAGATAATGGATTGAGGGAATACTTAATAAAAATTAGAGGAGAGAATGGGCCCGAGTAATCTTCTGATCTGGGGAAGGAATGAAAGAACAGAGAACAGAGAGAGAGAAAAAAAACACAAAAGGGTTTCAAAGCCTTTTATATCAGGACTGTCTAACACGTATATGCTGTGTCCGCGTCTCTCTATGTAGGTATCTACATAAATTATATACCCGCATAGGTGAAGACATAGAGAACGACCTCTTGAGATTCAAGTCCAAGGCACTTTTTTTTAGTTTTACTTTTTTGTTTCTTTACAGTGAACAGGTTAAAGCCATTAGTTTGGATTCAGACATGATTGTTTCTGGGTACAGAGCTGATTGTTATTTTTGGAGTGGTGGGGGGACACGGTTGTTGGAGATTGCCAATTGCTCCCTCCCATCTCCTCCTTCCCCCCTCCTGTGCCATCCCCTCTGGTTAAAGACAACCCGCCCCCTGCTCCTCCTCAACTCGGGCACAATAAAGCATGGCTGCTTAAGGTTGCCAACTTCTCCTGCTCGTGCCAGCTCCTCCGCCACAAAGCAGCAGCACGGCCTGCAAGCACACTGTGTGTGTGGGGAAATAGCCACACCTGCCGTTTACTCTTAAAAGGCACAGGAGCAGGCTGGTGATTGGGTCAGTTGGCACCATACTAACAAGCCCAGAGGGGGCGGGGAAGGCAGGGGGAACACACACACATGCTGCTAATAGTTTCTATTCCTCGTTCTCCTTCAAGCTAGCTCCCAAGGTCTGCAACTGATGGTCTGCAAGCCCCTGTCCAGCCACTAAAATTCAGTCCTTGGCCTCCTGCATCAGTCTTCTGGTACTTGAAATTGGAGAAAGACATCACAGGTAGGGCTGGGTGATACATCAACATATTGTCCAAAACCACTTTATCGTGATATCAATTTCCTAATTTTTGACCTGGCAACAGATTGTGAATCACGATGCATGTTAGGGCTGGGTGATATACTGCCCCAAACCGGTTTCATGATAGTGGTTTTATCATTTTTGACCTTGCAATATACCGTATTTTTCGCTCTATAGGACGCACCGGACCATAGGACGCACCGGACCATAGGAGGGGGAGAACGGGGGGGGGAAATCTCCCCTGGAAAATCGGTGTGCACTGACCCCTCTTGCTCTCCAGGCTTCAGGCGGCTATCCGTAAGCCTTCAGAGCGCAGCGGGGGGGGGGTCTAAAGGCTTGTGGATAGCTGCCTGAAGCCTCTGGAGCGCAGTGGGAACTCCAGGGACTTCAGGCGAAAGCAACACGAAGCCTCCGGAGCGCGGGGGGAGCTCTCCCTCTGCGCTTCGGATGCTTCACGTTGCTATCGCTGAAGCCAAGGAGCCTGCATTCGCTCCATAGGACGCACACACATTTCCCCTTCATTTTTGGAGGGGGAAAAGTGCATCCTATAGAGCGAAAAATGCGGTATAGCAAATCGTAGGTGGGTGCTATGCAAAAATCGCAATGTGGGGGGAAACCGTAAAGCCAGCCAATGCCTCTACCTGACTCCATCCTTATTTCAGGCCTTGTGGTATATCGCAATGTTTATCATGAAGTTGAAAACCAGGTATCGCCCAGCCCTAATCACTAGTGCAGGGAGGAGGGGGAGCCTGTGTCCAAGTTGCTCTTGGACTGCAACTCCCATCACTCCTGACCATTGATCATATTGGCTGGGGCTGATGGGAGCTGGGAGTCCCATGTCTTGAGGGCCACAAGTTCCCTCATCCCTGCACTAGACTCTGTTGCTGCCTTGCCGGCCTATTTTGTCCCTTTCGAGCTTCTGTAGAGGCCCTTCCAGGAACTGCTCGGAAGGTTATACACAGGTGACCAGGCTGAATGAGGCACACTGCATGGTTGTCAGCAGTGCCAGCGTCCAAGAGACATCAACACTAGGGTTGCCATCTTGTCCAGCGGACACCTGCTTCTCTGCCTTTAACAGCGGTGTTCTCCGAAGATGTTCGAAGGTTGCAACGGCAAGAGGAGCACCTGTTTAAGGCAGAGCAGCTGGGCAAGGAAGGGAAGTCAGGTGGGATCTCCACGTTAAGAGGTACTCGCTCACACCCCCCAGCGCTGCCAGTCAGAGAAAACAGAACTGAGCTAGATTGACAAGTAGCCTGACCTAGCATAACAAAGACAGCTTCTTGTGTTCTGAAGGCACAACGGATGCTCATCGAATAGACCAGCTGCTCTGCATGCAGAAGGGGGAAACAATGGCCCTCGAGATGTTGTTGCCTATCATCCCAGACCACAGGCCACGCTGTGGGGCTTATGGGAGCTACAAGTCCAAGAACAGACATTCTCCCAGAAGCAAGGTTGGGGGCGGCACAAGACGCAGCCTTTCTGTGGCTGCTCCTATTTTGCGGAATCCCCTCCTGAGAGATCAGACCAGCTCCTTCTGGGCTTTCCTTCCTCAGCCAGGCTGAGACCTGCCTATTCGGACAGGCCTCTGAAAACTAAGCTGCAGGCGAGGCCAGTTACCGGGCTGCTGTCAGGGCGGACTGTATTTAAACTGCTGCTTCTCAATGTATTTTAACTACAGTATTTTTTTCTCTATAAGACCCACTTTTCCCCTCCTAAAAAGTAAGGGGAAATGTGTGTGCGTCTTATGGAGCGAATGCAGGCTGCGCAGCTATCCCAGAAGCCAGAACAGCAAGAGGGATTGCTGCTTTCACTGCGCAGCGATCCCTCTTGCTGTTCTGGCATCTGAGATTCAGAATTTTTTTTGTCTTGTTTTCCTCCTCCAAAAACTAGGTGCGTCTTGTGGTCTGGCGCGTCTTATAGAGCGAAAAATGTTTTTGTATGCTGGAAATGTTTTTGTATGCGCTTCATGTTTTTGTATGCTGGAAATCACCTTGAATCCCAACTTAGGAGGAAGGTGGGATATAAACTCGTTCATAGAATTAGAGAGTTGGAAGGGAGCACAATAGTCATCTACTGGGAGCGGCCGCCGAGACCATATAACACCGGTCTTGAAAGACCTACATTGGCTCCCAGTATGTTTCTGAACACAATTCAAAGTGTTGGTGCTGACCTTTAAAGCCCTAAATGGCCTCGGTCCAGTATACCTGAAGGAGCGTCTCCACCCCCATCATTCAGCCAGCGCCGAGGGCCTTCTGGCGGTTCCCTCATTGCGAGAAGCAAAGCTACAGGGAACCAGGCAGAGGGCCTTCTCGGTAGTGGTGCCCACCCTGTGGAACGCCCTTGCAGCAGATGTCAAAGCGATAAACAACCACCTGACATTCAGAAGACATCTTAAGGCAGCCCTGTTCAGGGAAGTTTTTAACGTGTGATATTTTACTGTATTTTTGGTTTTTATGGAAGCCGCCCAGAGTGGCTGGGGAGGCCCAGCCAGATGGGCGGGGTATAAATAATAAATTATTATTATTATTATTATTATTATTATTATTATTATTATTATTCAACCCCCTGTGATTCAGGAATCTTTTGCCCAATGTGGGGCTTGAATACATGACTCTGAGATTAAGAGTCTCGTGCTCTAGTGACTGAGCCAGGTGTGGGTGTGTGGACACATGCACACTCTACATCTGAAGCACTAGGGTGCCAAATCTTGACACTCATGGCTTCCCCCAAAGAATTCTGGGAGCTGTGGTTTGTTATGGCCATTGAGAGCTGTTAGGAGACCCCCCCCATTCCCCTCAAAGAGCTACAATTCCCAGAGTCCTCTATGAAGAGGGTTTGCTAAATCACTCTGGGAATTGCAGTTTCCTGGGGGAAGGAGGAGGAGTTTGGATTTGATATCCTTCTTTATCACTACCCAAAGGAGTCTCAAAGCGGCTAACATTCTCCTGTCCCTTCCTCCCCCACAACAAACACTGTGTGAGGTGAGTGGGGCTGAGAGACTTCAGAGAAGTGTGACTGGCCCAAGGTCACCCAGCAGCTGCATGTGGAGGAGCAGGGAAGCGAACCCGGTTCACCAGATTATGAGACTACCGCTCTTAACCACTACACCACGCTGGGTGTGGGAGGAAAGGGGTATCCTAACAACTTTCAGTACCCTTAACAAGCAAGAGCTCCCAGAATCCTTTTGGGGAAGCCATGACTGGTTGAAGTCATGGCTTCAACTGTATGGGGGAGAGAGAGAGAGAGAGAGAGAGAGAGAGAGAGAGAGAGAGAGAGAGAGAGAGGCGCAGAGAGAAAGAGTGTGTACATGAGGGAAGGAGGGCAAGAGTGGAGAGTGGGTGGCTGGGCGAGAGAGTTTTAAAAACATTTGGTGGCAATGAAATCTGAGTCAAGTCACACTTCAGAAAACAAGAGCCAGCTTGGTACAGGTCCAAGGCAGGGAAGAAGGCCAAACTGGCAATTAGCCACGGAAGGTTTTAAACCCACAATACAGCAAAGTGGGTGTCCAGCTGTGCCTGGCCTTTCCCAACAGCCACCCCGTATTTAATGAGAAACAAAGAGCTGGCAGAGTTCAGGGTGGCAGCGGAAGCCCTGCCCAGCCCTTGCTGAACGGTGGAGGCTGGGAGAGAAAAGACCATGCGGCAGTTAATGAGGTTCCTATTCAGCTCGCGAGGCAGGGGGGTAGCTGTAATCTGCTTTTGTGCCCACTCCCTGCTACTAAAAGACCTTCAGGGGAGTGAGTGGTTTGGGCAAAGCACAAGCCATTGGAAAGAACACCCCCTTCCTGCCTGCCTGCCTGCCTGCCTGCCCTTTCTTGTTTCACTGTTGCAATGAAATCCTCCTTCTGCTATAGGAACGCAGAGCAAGCGTGTTTGGAAGGTGTGGGGAGAAAGCACGGAAACGAACAGTGCAAAAACCCACCAATCGCAGCTTCCCACGGGTAGGCTGCCGGTAGGGGTTCCATTCAGGCATCGCACCTAACAGCCAGCATTTGTGCATGCCCTCGCTCCCCCTCAAATGTCAGTGCGGTCCTTGCCGTTTTCATGGGAGTGGGGTGGACAAGAGGCATTGATGTGCCTCTGAACGCCAGCCGCTGGGAATCGCAAGTGGGGGGAGCGTTGCTCTTGCGCCCAGGGCCTGCCTTCATTCTTCTCCAAAGAAGCACCTGGGTCAGCCCTTGAAGGGCTGGATGGATCATTGGCCCAATCGATCTGCGATGCTCTTCCTGGAGCCTTAGGAAGCCCAGGGGTCAGTTCTGCAGCTCTGCAAACAAAATGCTTGTTCGCTTTGCCAGAAATCCGTGGCCTGTCCATTTTTTGCTTTGATGGCTCCAAAACTCTACTGGGAGAGAAAACAACAACCTCTGCCCACATTCTCCACCAAACCTGAAGGCTGGTGATTTGCAGAACTATCGTATTTTTTGCTCTATAAGACGCACTTTTTCCCTCCTAAAAAGTAAGGGGAAATGTGTGTACGTCTTATGGAGCGAACGCAGGCTGCGCAGCTATCCCAGAAGCCAGAACAGCAAGGGGGATTGTTGCTTTCGCTGTGGAGTGATCCCTCTTGCTGTTCTGGCTTCTGGGATTCAGAATATTTTTTTTTCTTGTTTTCCTTGTCCAAAAACTAGGTGCGTCTTATGGTCTGGTGCGTCTTATAGAGCAAAAAATACGGTAGTTTCCAGGTTGTTGGTGGAGAATGTTTTGTTTTGCGGGGCTTAGGAACAGAAACACAGGAAGATGACTTATGGCGAGTCAGACCACTGGTTGAATCAGCTCAGTATTATCTCTGCTGTCAGCGTCTTCCTAGGATTTCAGACATGGGGGTTTCTGCCAGCCCTATCTGGAGATGCGATCGGGGACTGAACCTGGGAGCTCTCGCATGCAGTGCAGACGCTCTCCCACTGAGCTACAGACCTTTCAAGCCTTATCTTCAGGTGCGGAGAATTCCCAGCAGAGATCTCTCTAAGCCCAGTTTCAGGCTCCCTCTCCTTGGGTGGCGGGACGACGACAGAAGACTTCAAACCAGCCTGGAACCAGTTGAAAACCTTCCGCCGTGTGTCGACGCACCACGCCACGTCCCCTTGGTCTGCCAAGCGACCCGTAACCCCAGAAACAATCACACGAGCGAGCAAGGTTCAGGCAGGACCACCCTCCCCAAACTGCCCACCTATAAACTAGCTCGTCAGATACAAAAAGAGTACTTTGAAAGTTACAATATTATCCTTTATAATATAGCAATATATTTTCATAGGTAAAATAAAACTATGGTTATGCTTTCCCCTAATAATCTTTTTTTAAAAAAAAGAAAAGAAAAAAGAGAAAAAAAGCGAGCTTTTAAGTGCAGCTTCCTCACTGAAGCTCTTATCGTCTCGAGAAACGCGTCAAGCGCCAGGCTAGGTCAGACGCAGCTGTTTTGTAAAGGTGTGCAGTTGCTCCGGCTGTTTGCCTCCTTTCTGACGGTGGGGGGGCGGGCGGGTAGACATTTGTGGGCCAGACCATGGTGGATTTGCTGAGGTGGCATTAGGACCGTCGTTGCCAACACCTTCTCGGTGGTACCAGTGTCCCCTATTCCTCCGCCTCCGCAGGCATTTCCAGATGATGGGTGATTATTAGCAGCGGAGAGAAGTTGTGGGAAGGTGGCCGGAACCTGAGCCCACAATGGTGAAGTCCAGAGAATGAACATAGAGTGCCCGCTGCACCGGACCAGTGGCGCACCTCCGAGTGGCCATCTAGAAGCCTGTGGGAAACCGGCAAGCGGGATCCGAGCACAAGTGGACTCTCCCCTCCTGAGGTTTCCAGGGGCCGGTATTCAGAAGCACAGCAGCCTTCAAAGCCATGGTGGCTAGAAGCCATGGGTAGCCCTCTCCCCCATGAATTTGCCTAATCCTCTTTCAAAGCCATTTAGGCGAGTGGCCAACACTGCCCCCTGGGGAGCAGGGTAACGGGGGCAGAAAGGAAAAGGGCAGAATTGAGTTTGGGCACATACTACGCCCTGTTTCAAAAGCAGTATGCCATTTCAGGAGTCACGGCTTTGCCCCCAAAGAATCCTGCAGTTTAAGGAGGCTGAGATTTGTTGGCAGACCTATGCGCTATTCCCCCCACGGAGCCACAATTCACAGAGTGGTTTGACAATCAATCCCTCTTCCCGGGAGACTCCGGAAATTGTAGCTCTGAGAGAGGAATAGTGGTGTTTCCTAATAACTGCCGTTGCATTTAACAAGCCACAGCTCCCCAAATTCTTTTTTTTTTGGGGGGGGAGGAGGGGAGCCGTGGCTGTTGAAGAGGTATCATAGTGCTTCAAACAGTGCAGATATGACATTTATCTTGTGCCTGGCATCTCATTGCTTTGCCAGATGGTTAGCTGAAGGTGACATCTTTATTGAGACCTCTTGTCCCATTTCCCCACCCCACCCTTTGTATACCTGGCTGTGTCGCCTCAGTGGCAGAGATGGCTTGTTTACATTTTTTTAAAACAAAAAGGTCGCGGGGGGGGGGGGCAGGGGCTGCCACAAGGTGTCTTGGTGTCAAAAATATGCTCCAGAGCTGATGCACACATTCAAGAAGTAAAAACACAGCACCTGATACGGCTCTGCTGAGACTGTACCACTCTGGAATGTCAGGAGGCACAACCCAACTGCACTTTTTCCTCATGTCATACGTGACCAGAATGCTAGAACATAGGAAGCCATCTTGTACTGAGTCAGATGAGCTCAGGCTTGTCCACACTGACTGGCAGCAGTTCTCCTGGGCTGGCAGATGTCTCCAGGTGTCTACCTGGGATAATTTGCATGCAAAGCAGGGGTTGGGGTCTTCCATACAGCCATGGTGCTCCCTCCCTAAGCTAAGCTGCAATATCTCTCTCTCTCTCTCTCTCTCTCTCTCACACACACACACACACACACACATGAAGATGGTGACTTTCCGAAAAAGGGGTTCTAACTGAAGGGGGGGCAATCGATCCTGCAATCTTCTCCCCTTGCCCAAAGCGGTGTAAGAAAAGCCCCAGGCCGCAGTGTTTCACATTGTCTTTCCAAAAACCAAGCCCATCAAAACTGGTAAGGCATTGCAAAATTGGCACCTCTGACTGAACAGAGTGTCTCGGGCTCATTTCTGTTTAGTAAAAGAAAAAAGGGGGGATGTTCTCTGGTGAGTGAAGGAGTTACTAGGAGGGGTGTTAAATCTGATCCTGCAGTCTGTAATCATTGCCTCCCCCCAAAACCCCTTCAATTTGTAGTTAATTGCCTAACAGCTGCCTTGGAACAGGCTGCTCTACAAAATTCATTTAAGCATTCATCGCGGCCCATTTTTTCTTTCCAGTTTCCGGTCCCAGCGCGGTTTTGACGGGCTCTTCTCATTTCCGGTGAAACACAGGTGCTTTGAGTGATGGCGGGAGATGCCACGGAAATAAGGGGGCCTGACCTGGAGAGACGAGGAGGGGCAGACGCGGGGCTGAGATCCTGCCAGCCAAACAGATAGGATCTGACGCTCCCTTCTCTGGATTCATGTCAGAAAGACAGGGCAGGAAGAACGAGGCGGCTTTGGGAACAGGGGTTCGCCTGGTCGCCAGGGTGAGGAAAAAAGGCCTTCCAGCCGAGCAGCCAGCAATTTTCTCTCTCTAGGTAAAGGTAAAGGTACCCCTGCCCGTACGGGCCAGTCTTGACAGACTCTGGGGTTGTGTGCTCATCTCACTCTATAGGCCGGGAGCCAGCGCTGTCCGCAGACACTTCCGGGTCACGTGGCCAGCGTGACAAGCTGCATCTGGCGAGCCAGCGCAGCACACGGAACGCCGTTTACCTTCCTGCTATAAAGTGGTACCTATTTATCTACTTGCACTTAAGGGTGCTTTCGAACTGCTAGGTGGGCAGGCGCTGGGACCGAACGACGGGAGTGCATCCTGCCGCGGGGATTCGAACCGCCGACCATGCGATCGGCAAGTCCTAGGCGCTGAGGTTTTACCCACAGCGCCACCCACGTCCCTCCTTTCTCTCTCTAGACTGGACCAAAAAAAAAAATTGTTCTTGCCCCCAAGCCACTGATATGCCAGAAATGATCAACACTGGGGTGGGGTGGGGAGGAGGCTAGTAACTTTCCCAGACTAACAGCCATTGGGGATCCGAAATGGCTCAAGGGAGTGATCAATTAACCCTTTCCTACTGTGTGCAGTTCTCCCGTGATTGAAACCACCTGCTAGGAGTTCTGCAATGTGGAACTGAGTCTGCATTCTGAGAAGCTTGAGGTAGAGGGAGTCTTGCTTTGAGAACAGGAGAGCAGAGCTGTCCTGGGTGCTGAAATGGAACAAGACTCTTTCCTTGCCAACTGTGTGGGCTGGAGCTGCTTCTCTTCCTGGAATTTCCCCGTAAGTCCCTTGCCCACCGTGCTACCCCCTACCAGTGTGGCTAAGAGGATTCGGGAGTGGTGGGTGTGCGTGCTTCGAACTGCACCTCTGCCCTCTGCACGGAGCCTTTGAGGAGCCGACCTCCTCTCTCTGAGCCGCCATCTTCACATCTGCCGCATATAGGCCAGAAGACTCTTGCCTGTCTCACAGGGCTGCCAAATGAGGATTTACAGCAAAAAAGAAACATGTAGAGTTGAAGTGCTAGGAATAAAGACGTAGGAAGCTGCTTTATACAGAGTCAGACTGCTTTCCCACCTAGCTCAGGGATGTCGACACAGGCTGGCAGCAGCGGCTGTCCTGGGTGTCAGGCAAGGGACAGTCCCATCCTTAACTGGAGATGCCGGGGGTTGAATCTGGTGCCTTCTGCTTGCAAAACAGATGCTTTAACAACGAGGAGCGGCCCTTCCCTTCAAAATAAAGATTCTAGTCCTCATAGATGCTAGAGCATGAAGCCAGTCTCTATCTTCCAAGGTGCCCTAGGTGCCCTAACTCGCTTTTATGTAGCTAAAGGAACGCAGGGAGGGGCTGCCTTATATAGAGTCGGCCCACTGGCCCATCTAACTCAGTATTACAGACACTGACTGGCAGCTGCTCTCCAGGCGGGGGACATTAACAGTCCAACTGGAGATGCCAGGAACGGAACCTGGGACCTTTTGCATGCAAAGCAGATGCTCTAGTGATGAGCCACAGCTCCTTTCCCAACAGGGGAAGCTGCCTTATATTGAGTGGCAGCATTCGGCCCATCTAGCTAAGTGCTCTGTACCCCGGCTGGCAGGCGAAATGTCCTCGTTCTGATCACTTCAGACAAATCCCAGCTTTTCTGGGAGGCCGGGGGACTGACCGAGAAGACTCAGAGTGGCTCGCACCGTATATAACCCTCCTCCAAATATTTTCTGGTGAAGCAGGGCCTCGCCAAAGCCCCAAACTGGCATGGGGGGGGGGGAAAGAATCCAGTGGGCGTTGTAAGGATCCTGCCCTGAAGCTCTGCTCCGTTTCCTAAGCAACTTCAATTGCAAGGAATGCGGGCCACCTACCATCCTCGCTAAGTGGCAGGTTCCCTCCCTCCCTCTTCCCTGTTTAATGCTTTCTGGTGCTGCGATGTTCGGAAAAGCCACACACAGCTGCTGAAGTGGAGTTTTGACAAAAGACCGCGCATTCCCCCCCGCCTCCCCTGAAATAAAAACCCCCACATGCCGAAAAATCGCTAAAAAGCACTTAGATCTACCTGGGGTGTTTCCTCCCTCCCCTTTCTTCGCTCGCAATTAACCGGAGCCGCGGGGCGGCGCGTAATTAATATCGCTGAGCAATTACACGCTTGCTTTGCCTGTTCAAAGGGAACATGAAGAGTCACCTGCTCGGCTCTCGCTGGAACGAGCCAGCGGCTGCCTCGCGGGGCTCAGAAGCCGAGCCAAGCCCCCCCCAACCCCCCCAAACAGCCTGAATGAGGAGCCGGGCCAAAGGGAGGCATTTGCCTGACAAAAAAGCAGGTGTAGCGAATGGGTGATGCCAAAAATTGCCTTGACAAAAGGGAAGGGAGGGTTAAGAGCAGAGGGCTGTGGCTGTTTTGCTCCTTGCTCCCGCTGGGAAGTTAAAGGTAAAGGGACCCCTGACCATTAGGTCCAGTCGTGACCGACTCTGGGGTTGCGGCGCTCATCTCGCTTTATTGACCGAGGGAGCCGGCGTACAGCTTCCGGGTCATGTGGCCAGCATGACTAAGCCGCTTCTGGTGAACCAGAGCAGCACACGGAAACGCCATTTACCTTCCCGCCGGAGCGGTACCTATTTATCTACTTGCACTTTGACGTGCTTTCGAACTGCTAGGTTGGCAGGAGCAGGGACCGAGCAACGGGAGCTCACCCCGTCGTGGGGATTCGAACCGCTGGCCTTCTGATCGGCAAGTCCTAGGCTCTGTGGTTTAACCCACAGCGCCACCCGTGTCCCTGGGTCTCTGGGGAGTTTAAAGGGTGTTAAAAGCAGGCAGCGTAAAAAGAGTGAGTTTTGGCCCCTTTGGGGGAATGGAGAACTCCCTTTTGACCAGCAACAGGTGACACCAAACTGGGAGGGATAGCTAATGCTGCAGAAGACAGAATCGGGCTGCAAGATGGCGTTGACAGACTGGAGAAGTGGAACCAAACTGATAAAATGAATTTCAATAGGGACAAATGATAAGATTCTCCACCTAGGAAGGAAGAACCAGCTGCACAAATATAAGGTGGGGGGGACCTGCCACTGGCATGTGTGAAAAGAGTCTAGGAGTCTTGGGGCACTACAAGCTGAATATGAGTCAACAGCGTGATGCAGCAGCAAAAAATACTAATGCTATTCTAGGATGCATCAACAGAAGTTGAGTGTCCCGATCAAGGGAAGTAATAGTCCCACTCTATTCTGCCTTGGTCAGACCACACCTGGAATCCTGTGTCCAGTTCTGGCACCACAGTTGAAGAAGAAGATTGAGAAGCCGAAAGGTTTGCAGAGGAGGGTGGCCAAGATGATCAAGGGCCTGGAAACCAAGCCTTATGAGGAACGGTTAAGGGAGTTGGATATGTTTAGCCTGGAAAAGAGAAGACTTAGAGGAGATATGACAGCCTTCTTCAAATATCTCAAGGGCTGTCACACGGAAGAGGGAACAAGCTAGTTTTCTCCTGCTCCGGAGGGTAGGACTCGAACCAATTACAAGAAACTAGATTCTCGCTAAACATTAGGAAGAACTTCCCAATGGGAAGAGCTGTTCAACACAAGAAGGTGGTAGGTTCTCCTTTCCTAGAGGTTTTTAAACAGAGGTTGGGTAGACATCTGTCAGAGATTCTTTGGCTGCGACTCCTGAATTGCAGGGGACTGGAGAAGGGGTTCTAACTCTAGACTTATACTCTTCTAACTCTATACTTCTATGCCTCTAAGCACACGGTGGCTGGGCTAAGCATTAAGGCTTCATACACAACAAAGCTGGGCCGAGGCCATTGCCACCCCTGTGTGGGGAGTGTGGGTTGCTTCTCTGAATTGTTCCCAGGGCCACAAAGTTACTCGGGGAGGGAGGGGAGAATTTAATAGTCTCCCCTGAAAACGTGTGCATTATTGGGGCTACATTCTCATCCCCAGCCTTCAGGTAGTCTCCGGATCTGAGCTCGTGGTGTACGGAGGGATTTTAATATCAAAAAATGAATTATTTGGAAGGCCTTACATTTCGCACACTGCAAAATGGTATCCCTTTTCTCCAGGGGAGATCAAGGTAGCATGCACAATTCTCTGCCCCTCTCTACTTTAGCCTTACAACACCCCTGCGAGGTGGGGTCAGGCTGGGATATGCTAACCGCTAATGCAAACGGCGGCATTTTACGCATTTCCAAATGGGCTGTAGCCAAGTGGGATGGGCTCAGCCTGAGCTCAGTGAATCAATGGTAGGATTCAGACATGACTTAGACAGCGGTGGCGGGGAACCTGTTCAATCCCTGGTGTCTCCAACAGAGCCTGGATATGCCCCCTTGACTGAAACTCTGGACAGCCGCTGCCTGTCAGTGTAGACAGCACACAGCTAGATGGACCAAGGGTCTGACTCTGCATTAGGCAGCTTCCTAATGATTCCTAGTAATTGTTTTTTCAAATAAGCTGTGCACTCCACACCCCTGCGTGCTGAAAAATCCCAGGGCTTGCACACCCTTCAAATGCAAGCCAGTGGCATTTCGAACCAGGCTTGGAACTGATTTGACTGCCAGTGTCAATTCAGTTCAGCCACTTTGACAGCAGTTCCATTAACCAATGTGCAGCCTAATTGTCTATATGGCAATTCAAGCGGGAGCAAACCAATTGAAGTGCCAATAGCGAATTACATTTAAACTGGGTTCAAACCAGTTCAGTCGCCAATGGCTGTCAGCTGCGGAGCCTTTGAAAGTGCAGGACTGCCCACCACCAGAAAAAAACAAACAAACCTACAATTTCCAGGGTGCTTTTAGTGGGGAGGAAAGCCCTACTAATAATAAAAAGTTGATGAATCTGGGAAGCCCAGATGAGAGGTTTGTAGTGTGGGTAGGCCCTTGGAAACTGCAGTGGCAACGCAGTTCAGGCTGGTAACCGCAACATTTAAAGAAGGGTCGTGGCCCAAAGGGATGTGATTTTTCAAAGCACCACTGGCGAGCCAAAGGGGCTCGGGGCGATTCTCTCGGGAGGACGATGGAGAAGAACTTCTCTTTTGCTTTGCGTTTCTTGGAGCGTTCGGAATCTGAGCAAACCCATTTCCTTAGTGGCAAGGGGAGGGCAAACGCCAGCCTATCTGGACGCGTCAAAATCGCTGCTTTGTCTCCGCAAGGACACGCCAAGAACAGCTTTAGTGGTGGAAAACTTCTGATCTGTCCAAGTCAAGGTAACTCTTCTTTGGCCTCAGCAAACGGTGACACCGGCCATTTCCCCTTTTTCTTAAAACCAAACAAAAAAGACCCAACACAGAAGAGGCCACAAAGGGTACCTTTACGGCGGTCTCTTTGGCAAAACCAATTCTGAGGGAGCTGCAATGATACCTCGAGACCTTTGCTAAGATTCAGCAGAGGAGGAGGAGTGGGAGAAGGGGGGGCACTTCTGTTTCGGCCGATTCGCCACCTCCCCGGTCGCCTTTTGACTTTCTTCGGCAAGACACTTAATGCGCGGAGGGGAAGAAGGAATAGTAATGTTTTTTTAAAAAATAAAAATAAAAACAACCAGGGAAGAAAGAAGGAGATGAACAACCCCAATGCCAGTGGCTTGGGGTCCAACACAGTGGAATGGTCCCCCTACCTTGCGCCGTTGCATCGATGCCCTTGGAGTTGGCTTGTTTTTCGATTTTTGAAGACCTGAGATTGAACGTGGATTCCTAACGGTCCACCGAACGCCGCTGCGAGGGGCTCTGCCGAAAACGCCCGTTTCGCCCCACCCCACCCCGACAACAGGGGGCGCTACCACCGAGACAAGCCCGCATTGTTTCCAGGCAACCCCACAAGGCGGCGGCCGGGGTCCTCTGCTCTCCCCCCCCCCACATCCGGGGCCAGTATTGACACCCCCACACGGATAACAAAGACCCACGTGCGTGTGTTGTTGTTGTCGTTTCCCTCACGTCCGACGGGGCTCAGCAACTGCTGGAGCTGGTATAAGGGGTGGGGAAAGAGGTTGAGCTGACCCCCAAAGGGCTGTCCGAGAGCGGAGTCTGGGGGGCGCCCACGCCCATGCTCACCCCCCGGGCCTCGAGGATGGTGGCCAAGAGCTGCTCCTGCTGCTGGCACAGAGCGTCCGTGATGAGCAAGGGCAAGGAGTGGAAGCTGGTGTTCAGCTGTTCCAGTTTGGACTCCAGCCCGCCTATCTGCTTCTCCAGGTCTTCGCTCCGGTCGTTCAGTTCCGTGATGAGGTCGTACATGACGTTCTGCATCTGTTTAATTTTAAAAAAAAATTTAAAGAAGAATTTTTATTTTTTTAAAAAAAAAGAAGAGGCAAATTAGCAGGCTACATTGAGGTCAGAAGGGACGCAGGTGGCGCTGTGGGTTAAACCACAGAGCCTAGGACTTGCTGATCAGAAGGTCGGTAGTTCGAATCCCCGCGATGGGGTGAGCTCCCGGTGCTCGGTCCCTGCTCCTGCCAACCTAGCAGTTCGAAAGCACGTCAAAGTACAAGTAGATAAATAGGTACCACTCCGGTGGGAAGGTAAATGGCGTTTCCGTGCGCTGCTCTGGCTCACCAGAAGCGGCTTAGTCATGCTGACCGCATGACCCAGAAGCTGTACGCCAGCTCCCTCAGCCAACAATTGGACCTAATGGTCAGGGGTCCCTTTACCTTTACCTTTAACAAGCCCTGGGGATACCGCCTCTCCTCAAGCTAACCGTGTCTCTGCAGGCCACGCCCCTTCACCAGCCCTGCTCTGCACCCTCCTCAAGTGTTTTTGCCTGGCTGGAACGTGTCATGAAAACCAGCAAAGCCTCTTTGCTTGCTTAGACGGGAGGGCAGAGGGAGATAAGCGTGTGGGCCTCAGTTCCACAGGGATGGCCAGCAACCTGGATGGTTAGATAGATAGATAATTTATTGTGGTCAGAGACCAGCTTATAAAACACACTTGGGGGTACAATCCCGGAAGGAAAGCAATTTTATCTAGAACCCCCATTGGACTCAAAAGAGCACTAAGAAAACTCGCAGCATACTGTGAAACTGAACGTCTCAAAATCAATTACTGTATTTTTTGCTCTATAAGACTCACTTTTTCCCCTCCTAAAAAGTAAGGGGAAATGTGTGTGCATCTTATGGAGCGAATGCAGGCTGTGCAGCTATCCCAGAAGCCAGAACAGCAAGAGGGATCCCTGCTTTCACTGCGCAGCGATCCCTCTTGCTGTTCTGGCTTCTGAGATTCAGAATATTTTTTTTCTTGTTTTCCTCCTCCAAAAACTAGGTGTGTCTTGTGGTCTGGCGCGTCTTATAGAGCGAAAAAGATGATATCAAAAGACCAAGATACTCGCTTTTTGGGGGGAAACCAAAGCTTAGAAGCTGGGAACCTTCAAGGCCATCAATTAGAACAAGTCACAAATTATAAGTATCTAGGAATGGTGGTACAGGCTTCAGGAACCAACAAACCTGGATGGTTTAAATTCCCGACAAATTCAGGGAGAATAGGGCTATAAACAACTACTAGCCACAAAGGCTAGTTGGGAGGCAGTATGCTTCTGAATAACAGCTGCTGGAAAACACAGGAGGGGAGAGAGCTCTGAGGCTCAGGCACTTCTTGTGAGCTTCCCATGGAGGCAGCTGGCCGGCCAATGTCAGAACAGGATGCCAGACTAGATGGACCATTGGCCTGATCCAGCGGCCAGGCTCTTCTCGATGTTCTTAATAATAATAATAATAATAATAATAATAATAATAATAATAATAATAATTTATTATTTATACCCCGCCCATCTGGCTGGGCTTCCCCAGCCACTCTGGGCGGCTTTCAACAAAAATATTAAAATACTATAATACATCAAACATTAAAAGCTTCCCTAAACAGGGCTGCCTTCAGATGTCTTCTAAAAGTCGGGTAGCTGTTGTTCTCTTTGACATCTGGTGGGAGGGCGTTCCACAGGGTGGGCGCCACTACCGAGAAGGCCCTCTGCCTGGTTCCCTGTAACCTGGCTTCTCGCAGTGAGGGAACCGCCAGAAGGCCCTCGGAGCTGGACCTCAGTGTCCGGGTAGAACGATGGGGGTGGAGACGCTCCTTCAGATATACTGGACCGAGGCCGTTTAAGCAAGCAAGCAAGCAAGCAAGCAAGCAAGCAAGGAAGCAGTGAGCTCCATTAGGTAAACATATTTCTTTCCCTGCTCCACGCACCGCCACCCGTCGCAGGTCTGAGCCGAGAAGAGAGTGTGTTATCACTTCCTTCCACAGGGTTGCCTGGCAACCAAATGTTCGGGGAAGCCCCGCATGGAAGGTGCCAGATTGCTGCCTCCCACCTCTGCCACCACTCCCTGACTCAGAATCCCCATGCAGTCGAGAGAAGCTGGAGGGAACGGATTTCGGGCAAGGGGGAGGAGGCAGCCTTGTCCAGGACTGGAGCTGGCTCGGAAGAAAGATCACGGCTGCAGTGTGGGGTACCCTCATCTCACTTCTGGGGTTCCTTTGGTGAGCATCTTCAGATCAAACCCAAGTACAGTGGTACCTCGGGTTACAGACGCTTCAGGTTACAGACTCCGCTAACCCAGAAATAGGACCTCGGGTTAAGAACTTTGCTTCAGGATGAGAACAGAAATCGTGCTCCGGTGGCGCGGCAGCAGCGGGAGGCCCCATTAGCTAAAGTGGTGCTTCAGGTTAAGAACAGTTTCAGGTTAAGAACAGACCTCCAGAACAAATTAAGTTCTTAACCCGCAATTTTGGCACCATCCTGACGTCGGGCATGGTATAGTCCAATCCAGTCCACAGATACACCCTGTAGGGCTCAAATCGCCTCATCCTATGCCCCATCTCCTAAATCAGGCATGGCGGGACCTCTGGCCTGGACCGCAGGGGTCCATGCACTGGTAACCTGATTGCTGCAATGAGCTCTCTGTGGGGCTGCCCTTGGGGGTTGGTCTGGAGGCTGCTGTTGCAGAACACAGTGGCTTGTGGGGGCAAACTCCTGCTAATGTATGGACACCTGAGGTGCAGGAGGAATTTGCATTGGTTGGCAATCTGCAACCAGGCCAAGTTCAATGGGTCTTTAACTGTTCTATTTTTTTTGTGTGTAAATAGCCTGGTTTAGAAGGTGCTGTGGGTTACACCACAGAGCCTAGGACTTGCCGATCAGAAGGTCGGTGGTTCGAATCCCCGCGACGGGGTGAGCTCCCGTTGCTCGGTCCCTGCTCCTGCCAACCTACCAGTTCGAAAGCACGTCAAAGTGCAAGGAGATAAATAGGTACCACTCCGGTGGGAAGGCAAGCTGTGTTTCCGTGCGCTGCTCTGGTTCGCCAGAAGCGGCTTAGTCATGCTTGCCACATGACCCGGAAGCTGTACGCTGGATCCCTCGGCCAATAAAGCGAGATGAGCGCCGCAACCCCAGAGTCGGCCATGACTGGACCTAATGGTCAGGGGTCCCTTTACCCTTTACTTTATAATAATAATAATAATAATAATAATAATAATAATAATAATAATAATAATAAATAATGTGGCCCTCCAAGCCTCTGTCTGGCCCCTAGGACTCTCCCCAAAGCACTTCTGTTCCCCAGGCCACACCATTCCCTGGACCTTCCTCCTTTAGCGTTTCTGCCATTCCTGAGCACTAGATAATGCCTCTTCGGACGAGTGCATGTGCAGAAACTAGCCTACTGTAGAAAGGTAAAATCTGCCTTAGTTGCTCCACCCACTTTTGCCTCTGGCCCCGCCCACCCCAGGCACGTGGCCCCTGGAAAGTTGCCCAGGAGGGAATGCGGCTCTCGGGTTTGGGGAAAAGGTTCCTCACTCCTGTCTCAAATCCCGGGAGAGAGAGAAAGAGAGAGAGAGAGATGGTTACCTTAGAAAGATCGACCAGGGTGTTGGCTTGGTCACTCAGTTTCCTCTGTTCCATCTTCACACCCCTTAACCTGGAAAAGGGGGGAAAGAGCAACCACTCAGCTTGCGGGCATCAAAAAGGTGCGTCCCATCTGCCCCACCCAATCCAAAGCCCAGAGCTCTGATTCCAACTGTTGCCTTGCTGGGTTCCCAATGATGACTAGAACCTTGGCAAGCCGAGCCTTTGCCTGGAGGTCAAACACTGCCAGTGGTGCTACCAGAGGAAGACCCGTAGATGAGCCCCTTCCCATTCACCTGTACGCCAGCCTGGATTAATCTTCTGCTGGCTAAATTTGCACCCGCACCGGAAAGGTTTATTTTATCCCACCAATCTGATTTTCAGTTTACTTCATCTTTAACAGTTTACATATATCATAATTTCTAACCATCTTCCCCCCCCCCACACACTTACTTTAACCGTAAAAAACTTCACATTTTATCACTTATAAAATAATTATCTTCTACGTCTAACCCTACCACCTATATCCACTTCCAAAGCTATTCTAAGATTCAAATATTAACATTTTTTTCAAATATTCCTTAAACTTCTTCCAATCTTCTTCCACCGTCTCTTCCCTCTGGTCTCGGAGTCTCCCGGTCAGTTCGGCAAGTTCCATATAGTCCATCATCTTCATCTGCCATTCTTCGATAGTTGGTATATCTTTTTTCCCCTGACACTTGTTAACTGACTTTTCTTTTTACTTTTCTTTCCCAAAACAGCAACCTGGGGATGCTGTGGACTCAACTCACAGCATTCTGCATGCAAGATGGCTGCTGTTCCACGGACCCAAAACCCTTCCTCAGCTGCCTTAGTAATAATAATAATTTATTATTTGTACCCCGCCCATCTGGCTGGGTTTCCCCAGCCACTCTGGGCGGCTTCCACAGAGACCAAAAATACACTAAAATGTCACATATTAAAAACTTCCCTGAACAGGGCTTAAGATGTCTTCTGAATGTCAGGCAGTTGTTTATCTCTTTGACATCTGAAGAGATTCCACAGGGTGGGCGCCACTACTGAGAAGGCCCTCTGCCTGGTTTCCTGTAGCTTTACTTCTCGCAATGAGGGAACCACCAGAAGGCCCTTGGCGCTGGACCTCAGCGTCTGGGCAGAACGATGGGGGTGGAGACGCTCCTTAGGACGGAAGCAGCCCTTTGCTGCACCTAGCGTGGAAAAGCCTTGCTCCAAATGGCTACAGCGACTCCTGACCTCCCAGGAGTAGCTTTCCGCAGGCTCTGCAACCTGCTCCCCCTTATAGTTAGGAGATGCCAGCAAGGCAGAACAGAGGAGAAAAGAGCCCAGCTTACTGATGAATGGCTTGGAGGAATTTTCTCTGGTGCTTCCGGACTTTGGCGTGGTCGATTTTCTTCAGCAGTTTGGTGTGTTTGTAGATGAGCCAGGTCTCCCGCAAGACGTTGGCAGCCGCGTTTTTGATCTGCAAGGGGAGAGAAGAAAAAGCCGGGCGGCCCGGGGTTAGCTCACCTGCCCAGGTGAAGTGCACCTTTTCCTTCCCTCTCTTCCTCCCCCAAAACAGCACATAGCCAACAACTGATCTTATGCTCTGTGAAGGATTAGGCAGGCTCACAGAGCAGAGGGCTCTCACCAAGCCCTTTATTTTCCTTTTTTCAAAAAATACATTTTTACTGGTTTTTTTACATATCATTTTCAGCAATCATTTAACATAACTTCTTATAAAATGTTTTAAACTTCCGTCAACAACCTCTGATGATTTCCCCTTCTTTATCACTTATTCTGCATTTCTTAATTTCTCTATTACTGTACTCTTAATTATCATTAACAAAAATGGGACGTGGGTGGCGCTGTGGGTTAAACCATAGAGCCTAGGACTTGCTGATCAGAAGGTCGGCGGTTCGAATCCCCGCGACGGGGTGAGCTCCCGTTGCTCGGTCCCTGCTCCTGCCAACCTAGCAGTTTGAAAGCACGTCAAAGTACAAGTAGATAAATAGGTACCGCTCTGGCGGGAAGGTAAACGGCGTTTCCGTGCGCTGCTCTGGTTCGCCAGAAGCGGCTTAGTCATGCTGGCCACATGACCCGGAAGCTGTACGCCGGCTCCCTCGGCCAGTAAAGCGAGATGAGCGCCGCAACCCCAGAGTCGGCCACGACTGGACCTAATGGTCAGATGTCCCTTCACCTTTACCTTTATCATTAACAAAAATTCTCTTCATAGCCTTTCTTGCAATATTTCCAATAGTCCTCCTTACAGAACATCTTGCAATCCTACTAGCGTAATCTGTTCGTTACAATTGCTTTTCAAGTATTTTCCATCTTCAGGTAAAACGTGCCAATTCTTTTGCAGCTGACATTTTGGTCCTTCCAGGCCCAAGGAGGAGGGATCAGCAGTTTTGGATAAAGTTCAACATTTGTATAAGAACAGCAGATCTTTATTTGCAAAAAAAATCCTAAAAGTGGGGATGATGACTCTAAAACAGTCCAGTGAGGGCTGAGTAGGCCCTCTTAATCATCTCCATATCTCTCTCTCTCTCTCTCTCTCTCTCTCTCTCTCTCTCTCTCTCTCACACACACACACACACACACACACACACACACACCACACACACACACAAAATAGAGCAGTCCCTGGCAAAGGTAGACTGCCCCTGCCCAAAGAGGTTCCATTTTGAAAACCACAGCTCAGAGCCACCGACGAGCCTGACACGCCATTTGTCAGGATGGCCCTTCCCTGAGCTAGTGGCTACCGCTGTAAAATTTGACAACCGCAAATCAGTGTTAAGAGGTGCGGAGGCTGGCTGTGGTTAACCCAGAACACATTCACACTTTGCATTCAAAGAGCTATGATACCACTTTTAACCATCACAGCTTCGCCCAAAGAATTACTGGAACTGTAAAGGGTGCTGAGGGTCCTTTGGGAAACCCAATTCCCTTTGGGAACTAAAATTCCCTGAGCAAAAAATCCAGGACACATTCACGCCTTGCATTCAAAGAGCTAGGATACCACTTTTAAGCATCGCAGCTTCCCCCAAAGAATTATTGAAACTGTAAAGGGTGATGAGGGTCCTTTGGGGAACCCAATTCCCTTCGGGAACTAAAATTCCCTGAAATCAGGTCTGTGAGGGGAATGGCGGCACAGGGGTAGGGGGCTCTCCTAACATCTCTCAGCACTCTTAACAAGCTACAGTTCCCAGAATCCTTTGGGGTAAGCCATGGCAGTTTAAAGAGTATCATAGCACCAATATATGGTGTGAAGAGACGGCATTCTGCACATGCCCAGAGGAAGCCCCGCAATGGAAATGGCCAGCAGACAGGACGACAGCTCTTTCTGCATGCGTAGGGTTGAAACAAGGCTACAGTCTTGGCTCCAGGCCAACCGGCCAATAATCCTTGATGCACAACTGTGTTGGGAGCGCAAAAGGATGGGGAAGATGGTACAGTGGTGCCTCGCAAGACGAAATTAATTCGTTCCGCAAGTCTTTTCGTCTTGCGAGTTTTTCGTCTTGCGAAGCACGGTTTCCCATAGGAATGCATTAAAAATCAATTAATGCGTTCCTATGGAAACCGCCTTCAGACCAGGTCCGGGGACAGTCTGTCCCCCGACCTCTTCTGAAGGACGGCGGGGGGCGAAAGTCTTTGCTCCCCCCCCCGCCTTCCCGGGACAGCGGAGACTTCTCCGCTGTCCGGGGCGATCTTAAAATTCTCCGCTGTCCCGGGGCGATTTAAAAGCCCCCGGGAAGGCAGGCAGGGGGGACAAAGACTTTTGCTCCCCCCCACCTGTCTTTGCTCCCCCCCACCTGCCTTCAAAAGCCGTCCGGGATAGCGAGAAGCGCTTCCCTGCTATCCCGGACTGCTTTTAAAATGCTGGCGGTGGGGAGCAAAGCCTTTCGGCCCCCACCGGCCTTCCTGGACCTCTTCTGAAGGCCGGAGGGGGGGGGAAGGCTTTGCTCCCCACCGCTAGCATTTAAAAGAGGTCCCCGGAGATTTCTTCTTGCGAAGCAAGCCCATAGGGAAATTCGTTTTGCGAAGCGCCTCCAAAACGGAAAACCCTTTCGTCTAGCGGGTTTTTCGTCTTGCGAGGCGTTCGTCTTGCGGGGCACCACTGTACCAAGTGCAACTGGGTTTTGTGATGCTCTGCAAGGCTAGCTCTCCAAGGTGGTGTCCTCCAAAAGAAGTTGAATTATAAGTTCCAACATCCCCGGTCTATTATTATTATTATTATTATTATTTCTATAATAGCACTTTTGGCCCAAATGTCTCTCAGCAGCTTACGAACGAACAAAACTAAAACATGTTTTTTTTTAAAAAAAATACATTTTAAAAACACACGAGCGAGCAAAGGGTTAATACTTAAAGGAAGAAACAATCATTGGGTTGTATGCGGTGTTATTCCTACTCAAGAGTAGACACCCCAAAATTAATGACTACAACTAACTTGGGTGCATCTATTCCAACGGGTCCACTGTGCCTGTAGATAATGATTTATTTTTAAAAAATTACAGTATATATAATATTATTACAGTATTTATTTGGTTATGCCTTCGTTGACATCTTTCTGGAGCCAGGAAAAGACTGAGCTCAACACAGAGACCTTTCCATAGACTGTGTCACCGGATGGGTGACAATTCTTAGTGCAGAAGGAACTGCACTCTGCACGTGCTGAATGGCACTCTTGTGTGCTGCATTTCTGGGGACGCCCCAGGCCAAAGCGTGGCATCCTGGGATCTGAAAAGGAGTCGGCCCAAGATACACAGAAGGAGCTGAACTCTGCATGTGCCTAGATGGACTAATGGTCCGACCCCAAAAATACGCCAACACAAGGCACCAGCCTGGCCTTGCTGCCGAGGGGCGAGCGGAGTATCCCACAGACAGGGAGCCAGAGATTCCCCAACCCTCTGGTAATGAGTTGCTGTGCTAAATTTTGCATCCAGTTTAACTCTAATTGTATTTTTATAACTGTTTTAAATACTGTGTTTTAATGCTGTAACCTGCCCTGGGACCTTAGGGTGAAGGCAGGTATAACAACAACAACAACAACAACAACAACAACAACAACAACGCCCTCGTCACCCATCCCCTCAGCCCAGAGAAGGATCTCGAAGAAACTCTAAGGGCCTGGGTTTGTTGGAATCAGGAGAGGCATTCCAGGAGGTATTGGGGTCCTGAGCTGGAAAGAGCTTTCTAGGTCAAAACCAGCACTCTGAATTGTACGGGGAGCCAATGTAGTTGTTAACAGAATTGGTGTCATGCAATCTCGTTTGCCTCGAAGCTGTCAACAAGTCGGGCAGCCGCATTCGGTCCTAACTGAGGCTTCTGAGTCATTTTTAAAGCATACTGCAGTAGTCCGACCTTCCAGTTAACACCGGGGCCACAGATTCCTGTAGCCAAGTTTCCCCAAGCCCCGGTCTGGTTGTAGCTGGGCCACCAGCCGAAGCAGATCGTGTTGGCTGGGGTTGCGTGGCAGTTACATGCAGCCTACCCCTGTCTATTAATAGTATTAATTATAATTATTATTATCATGTTGTTGTTGTTGTTTAGTCGTGTCCGCCTCTTCGTGACCCCCTGGACCAGAGCACGCCAGGCACTCCTGTCTTCCACTGCCTCCCGCACTTTGGTCAAACTCATGCTGGTAGCTTCGAGAACACTGTCCAACCATCTCATCCTCTGTCGTCCCCTTCTCCTTGTGCCCTCCATCTTTCCCAACATCAGGGTCTTTTCCAGGGAGTCTTCTCTTCTCATGAGGTGGCCAAAGTATTGGAGCCTCAGCTTCAAGATCTGTCCTTCCAGTGAGCACTCAGGGCTGATTTCCTTCAGAATGGAGAGGTTTGATCTTCTTGCAGTCCATGGGACTCTCAAGAGTCTCCTCCAGCACCATAATTCAAAGCATCCATTCTTTGGCCATCAGCCTTCTTTATGGTCCAGCTCTCACTTCCATACATCACTACTGGGAAAACCGTAGCTTTAACTATACGGACCTTTGTTGGCAAGGTGATGTCTCTGCTTTTTATTATTATTATCATATTTATGATTAACTCATTCATATTTACATCCCAGCTTTCCACCAAGGAGCTCAATGCAGTTGCATGCTTGTCCTTCTCCCTGTTTTAAGCCACGCAACAACCCTGGGAGGCGGGCTAAGCTGAGTCAGAGACGGGCCCAAGGTCACCTTCATGGCCGAGTGTGGACAAGAACCCAGGTGTCCCAAAACCACTACCCTAGAGCAGGTGTGGGGAACGGTTGGCCCTCCAGGAGTTGGTGAACTACAACTGCCATCACTCCCAGACGTAGGTTATGCTCTCTGGGGCTGATGGGAGTTGTAGTTAAGCAAAAACAAGATCTGATCACCTCTTCTATCTCCTTGACCCTCCAGATCAGGGGTCAGCAAACTTTTTCAGCAGGGGGCCGGTCCACTGTCCCTCAGACCTTGTGGGGGACCGGACTATATTTTGAAAAAAATATGAACGAATTCCTATGCCCCACAAATAATAATAATAATAATAATAATAATAATAATAATAATAATAATAATTTATTATTTGTACCCCACCCATCTGGCTGGGTTTCCCCAGCCACTCTGGGCGGCTTCCACAGAAACCAAAAATACACTAAAATAAATAACCCACAAATAACCCACAGATGCATTTTAAATAAAAGGACACATTTTACTCATGTAAAGACATGCTGATTCCCGGACCGTCTGTGGGCCAGATTTAGAAGGCGACTGGGCCAGATCCAGCCCCCGGGCCTTAGATTGCCTACCCATGCTCAAGATGCTGCTGTTGGATGACAGCTCCTGCCTGTCCCTGAACCCTTGGCCTCGCTGGCAAGGTCTGATGGGGGCAGCGACAACATCCCGAGTGCCACAGGGCCCCTGCCCCTGTTCTAACAGAGGACGCTGAGGACTCAAGCTGTGACCTTCTACATGCAAAGCATGTGACCTACCCACTAAGCGGCAGAGCCCCTCCCTCTGGAGGAAAGCAGCTTCCTTCTGGATCCAATTAAATTATCTGCAATGTGTGGTTAAGCTAATGCCAATAACAACTCAATTTCCACGTTGATTCCCCAGCCCTGGAGATGCCACACCGAGCAGCTAATACCTTTTTAATTTACAGGGATATGGAGACATTTGCAAAGGGGGAGGGGGTGGGGCTGGCAACTGGCAGCAGGGAGAGGGGCAGGCAGGCAGCTCACAGCAGCAGTTTCCTGCCCCAAAGAAAGAGAATCTTGCCTGGAACCTGGGAAGACGGCTGCCAGTCAGTGTAGACAATATTGAGCCGGTGGTCTGACTCAGTCAATTATTATACAGCTTTCTGAAGGCATATGGAGGCAGCCCTCTACTGGGAAGTTTTTAATGTTTGGTGTTTTGTTATGCTTTCTGTATTCTGTTGGAAGCCTAAACATTTTGTAAATCTAAGTTTTGCCTCATTGAGGGGCAGTATTTCAATGTGAGTAGGAAAACGAAGGTACATTTTTTAAAGAGGAAAAAAAAGCACTGGGTATAAGTAATAAATCATCATCACCATGCCTGGTCTTTGGCCATGCTCACTAGGACTGATGGGAGTTGTAGTTCAGAGATATCTGGGGGGCCCAAAGTTTCCCACTTGTGGCCTACACAGGCTGGCAGCAGCTCTCCAGGGTTTCAGACTGGGCAGTGGGGGTCCTTCCCAACCTGGGACCCTCTAAATCAGGGGTCAGCAACCTAAGGCCCATGGGCCAGAAGCAGCCCGCAAAGGTCGTTTGACTGCCCCACAAGCCGCCCCTGAACTGAGCTGCCCACTTGCACGCTGCGCTAAACCGGTGCGGCACGGGGATTCACTTCTGTGGCGCCAGAAATTGCATCTGCACGCGTGCAGATGCCAGAAATCACAGGCAGGCAGGCACGCACTCCAGCCCACGGAGGGATCTCTGCGGGACAGATCCAGCCCAGGCAGATAAACCTTGCTGACCCCTGCTCTACATGCAAGGCAGATTCTCTCTCTTTTTTTTAATAAATATTTATTCAAGATTTTCTTAATACAATAAAGAAAAAACAAACAAAATAACATATACTTTAACAATAATCAGACTTTCTTCACTTCTTTGGACTTCCTCACATCTCTCGTTCCTGCGTTCCAAATTTTCAAACTTTACCCAGCAATTTATCACCTTATTTCAATTCTTATCTTATAATTTTCCAATATTGTATCCCTAATTTTGGATAATTTAACCCAAACCTTAAAAACTTAATTTTAACATAATATTTATCCAAAATTTATCTTTTCTCATATTTACATTTATCTTCATCTTCCTTTTAACTAGCTTATTGGTGCCCTGTTGTTAATAATCTTACATCTCTCTTAACATTCATACAATTTACAATATTTTTTTAAATAGTCCTTAAATTTCTTCCAGTCCTCCTCCACAGCCTCTTCTCCCAGGTCTCGGATTCTGCCAGTCATTTCTGCTAACTCCATGTAGTCTATCAGTTGCATCTGCCATTCTTCCATTCTTGCTGACCCCTGCTCTAAATGCAAGGCAGATTCTCTACCACTGAATCTGTGCCACTGAGGCCACCTGAACCGCAAAGGATCCAAGACCACCCCCAAGCTATGTACCCGGTCTTTCAGAGGGCAAGGCTCTCTCGCCACACCTATGTCTAGGGAGATGTGAAAAAGCAAGCCTTGCTCTCTCGACTCCCCCTTCACAGTTCGTCCTTTTTTCCCCTTTTTCTTTTCAAGGAGCTAAAAAGAAGCAGCTTTGAGGCGGGGAAGGCCGGTTCTGTCCATGAATCATTCTTGCTACGCACAAGGGCTCCTTCGGAAAAACTCTCAAAGAAAATGGATTCTTGGAATTAGCAACCTGGGAGGGCGGCAAACCCACCGTGCATGTGTAACATAAAAATGATGGATTGGGAGCTGTGCTTTGCTCATCACCTGTGAAACGTATGTCCGTGCCTGGGTGGATCTGGAGAAGGAAGAGGCTGGCTGATTGCACGTTGCATCTCAGTGAGTGTAAAATTGAAGATAGGCTTCCTCATACTAAGAACTCTCCTGAGATGATCGTCTGTAGATTTGGTACTGGGTTTAGTTTAAGGGAGAGGTTTTCTTTCCTGATTATCCAGAAGGCTGTCTGCCCCTTTACAGATCTGTCAGTTTGTTTGGATTTCTGGGGAGATTCTTTTGGAGGTGTTTATTTCCTTATTGTGGCTGGCACAACCCTATTTTATATAAAACAAATAAATCTTTGACAATTATTAACAAAGCCGCTCCGGGGGGGGGGGGGGATAACCAGGTGGTAACATTCTGTAAGAAAATATTATTTAGCATAAAAATGACAGGATTTCTGTCATTTCAAAACCCTCAAAACCTACTTGAATTTGCTTTCGTGAGAGTTAATCATTTTCTTGATGGGACAAACAGTTTCCCCATCATTTATTTCTATAGTGACTTGCAATTATTGCTTGTAGATGATGTGTGTCTGTGTTTTTTCGTAAGGTTCTCCATTTCTGGCTGTCTGAGGCGGCCACTGGCCCAATCTTAAAAGCTTTCTGCAAGCAATCAGTTCAGGTTCCTTCTGAAAACAGCCAGTTTCTCCCCCCCCCCCAGCATCCCACCTAGGGGGGAGAAAGATGGGAAGGATGTAGGGAAGAGAGAAAGGGGGGTGGCCCTGTCCAGGTTTGGGTTTCATCTTCTCCGCCTCTGACTTTGGCCCTATCCACAATCATCATAAGGGATGCAAGTGGCGCTGTGAGTTAAACCACAGAGCCTAGGACTTGCCAATCAGAAGGCTGGCGGTTTGAATCCCCGCGACGGGGTGAGCTCCCGTTGCTCGGTCCCTGCTCCTGCCCACCTAGCAGTTTGAAAGCACGTCAAAGTGCAAGTAGATAAATAGGTACCGCTCTGGCGGGAAGGTAAACGGTGCTTCCGTGCACTGCTCTGGTTCACCAGAAGCGTCTTAGTCATGCTGGCCACATGACCCGGAAGCTGTACGGCGGCTCCCTCGGCCAGTAAAGCGAGATGAGCGCCGCAACCCCAGAGTCATCCGCGACTGGACCTAATGGTCAGGGGTCCCTTTACCTTTACAATCATCATGCAGCCCCCAAAGGATTACCCCCAAGGGAAATGAGTTGCTTGATGACACCCCTTCCCCCCCAAAAATGTTGAATGCTTTGAAAAATGTATCCTGCTCTGGGATCTGATCCAATTAAGAGTACTTTAAAAACAAAACCCAGAAGAAACAAATACATAAATAAAATACAATTGGCACACAAAGAACTTATTAACACCTTGAATCTGCCTTGCCAGATAAATCTCTCTCCCCCTCCAGTTGTCTGACAGGCACGAGACCTGGGAGATCTTCACGCAGGCTTGAAAGTGTTGGGGAACTTGTCATGATATGGGGTCTCTGAAGAAACAGCTTCTCGAATCATTAATTTGCTCTAGTGCTCCCCTGATGGACATGCACACAGCCCCTGCCTGCTCCGAACAAGCCTTTCAGGCCGTTCTCCTCTTTTTCTCACTCCCCTTCAAAGAGAACACCTCTGACATTTCTCCCGGCTCCAACCTCGGGCAGCTCAGGGATCTTGCAAAACCTGCCCCTGGGGACCAAGAGCTCCTGTTCTCCACCTCATCTAAAAAAATCCTTCCATAAGCAAGCGAGGGAAATTATCCAGAGAGGCCGGAGAGAAAGCAATTTAGATAATGAATCTGGCGGAAGAGGGAGGGGGGGAGAGAGAGGTGGCCCCGGAGGACCAGAGGGGAAGTGCGAGGAAGTTGCTAGGCAAAAGCATCAGCCTAAAAAAAGAAGGTTCTGATGCAGCCTTTTTCGCCAAATCCAAGCATAACGATGAACGAAATCGGAATATTTTAATGTCTACAGTGGACCCGTTCCGTTGCCAATTAGCATTGCTGTAATATCAGGTACTCAAGTCCCAGAATGGATAACTTTGTGGACGGTATGTCTATCGGCAGCTCTTAGCCGTGATTTCTTATGAACCTCCAGCATCAGAGGCAGTCTACCCCTGAATACCAGCTTTTCTGAAGTGAACCACTGTCCACTCAGCTCAATATTGTCTACACTGACCGACAACAGCTCTCTAGGGTTTCAGGCACGAGGCATCCCCAGTCTGACCGGGAGATGCTAGAGCCTGATCCTGGGATCTTGTGCATGCAAGGCAGATGCCCCACCACTGAACCATGGGGCGTCTCGCGATAGGGTCTCCCTCCACCCGCTCGCAGGCCGCTTACCCGCTTGGTGAGTTGTGTGTCCATCATGAAGTTGTGGACGTGCTTCTCGGCTTTGGTGAGCTCCAGCTTCCGTGCCACGACAGCCACTACCAGGGCGGTGCAGCCAGCCCCCTGGCAGGCGAACGGGAGAACCAAAAACATAACACAACACTGAGAGTTAGCCAGAAATCCAACCCAAATATTAACTCAGCCTCCTGTTTGCACTGCTGCCACAGCCGGTTTAAAATCCCCGTGGCTGCTGTTTTGAATTTCCCCAAGAACAGAAATCCTTGCCCTTGCGGCTACTACCATTAGTATTTTTGTTTTCTAGCCCACGGTTCTGCTTCTGGCTGACACCCCCCAACCATTTTGTATAGTGAGGAACCTCAGGCCTGGGGGACCAAGGTGACCCACCAGGCCTCTCAATCTAGCTCTCAAAACTCTCCCTAGGCCACAGCCCCTTCCTCAAGCCCACCTCTATCCCCAAGGCCACACACTCCTTCTGGCTTTGCTCTGCACCCTTGTTGTGTGTTTTTTCTTGCTTGGGCGTGTACTACTACTACTAATAATTTATTATTTATACCCCACCCATCTGGCTGGGCTTCCCCCGCCACTCTGGGCAGCTTCCAAAAAAATATTAAAATACTGTAATACATCAAACATTAAAAGCTTCCCTAAACAGGGCTGCCTTCAGATGTCTTCTAAAAGTCTGGTAGTTGTTTTTCTCTTTGACATCTGGTGGGAGGGTGTTTCACAGGGAGGGCGCCACTACCGAGAAGGCCCTCTGCCTGGTTTCCTGTAACTTGGCTTTTCGCAGTGAGGGAACCGCCAGAAGGCCCTCGGTGCTGGACCTCAGTGTCCGGGTAGAATGATGGGGGTGGAGACGCTCCTTCAGATATACTGGACCGAGGCTGTTTAGGGCTTTAAAGGTCAGCACCAGCACTTGAACTCTGATACTGACTCTGCCTTGTCTTGTGGGGAGGATAGATAGGGGAATGGGTGTGTAGAAACAAACCTATCTCTGCCCACTCTCACCTCTCTGTCCCCCTGCAATCACAGACATAAAAGATTCTTCAGCCCTGATTGATTGATTGATTGATTGATATAATCCTCCTTTATCAAAAGATCTCAGGGCAGTGTACAACATTAAGAAGACATATTATGAACCATAATAATAAAAATATAATACAAAGCGTAATAATAGACAGCACAGGGCGCCTGCCCTGTGAAATGCCCTCCCGTCAGATATCAAAGACAGAAACTATTATAAAACCTTCCATAGAAATCTGACGGCAGTCCTATATTGGCAAGTTTTTGATGTATTCTGTGTTCTCTTATATTCTGTTGGAAGCTGCCCAGAGTGGGTGGGGGGGGCAACACAGTCAGATGAGCATGGTATAGTTGTTGTTGTTGTTGCTGCTGCTGCTGCTATTGTTGTCATCAATACAGTCATACCTCGGGTTACAGCCGCTTCAGGTTGCGTCTTTTCGGGTTGCAGACCGCCAAAACCTGGAAGTACCAGAACGGGTTACTTCCGGGTTTCGGCGGTTGCGCATGCGCAGAAGCACTAAATTGCACTTTGTGCATGTGCAGAAGCACCGAATCGCAACCCGAGCATCCACTGTGCAGTGTTACCTCTGGTTAAGTACTTAATTTGTTCCAGAGGTCTGTACTTAACCTGAAACTGTTCTTAACCTGAAGCACCACTTTAGCTAAAGGGGCCTCCTGCTGCCGCCGCGCTGCTGGAGCACGATTTCTGTTCTCAACCTGATGCACTATTTCTGGGTTAGTGGAGTCTGTAACCTGAAGCGTATGTAACCTGAAGCGTATGTAACCCGAGGTACCACTGTATTATTATTATTGCCATCAGAGTCCAAGGCAGCTGCAATGTCCTGGTTCCCTCCAGCCCCACCATTTGGCAGGTGAATGATCGGGGGCGGGGAGTGTCATACAAAATATGCCATTCACAGTTGTCCTGGGACCTCAACTCCAAAACTCCCCAAAGTCACATAAGCAAGGAGAAAAAGACAAGGATATACAACAGCCTGTGCCCTAAAGATTTGCATCTGAGCCGCTATCCATGGTGCTGAAACAGCACCTGCTTGCTTCAGAAGTGGACAGTGGACAGTCATCCACAAGCCCCGTTAAGCAAGAAATTGCCTTAAAAGAACTGGGTTTTTTTAAAAAATGAATTTGCTTATTAATGAGAACATTAAGGATAAATGCCTTTTACTAGTCTTCTTACAAGCAACAATAAGCACCTAGGAACTGTAAACCAACACAGTCGGGCTAGACTGCAGACTTGCAACCTAAGGCAGCCCTCCCTGATCAAGGGCAATCCAGAAGTACTTGGTACTTCAACTCCCATCAGCCCCCAGCCAGTAGGGCCAATGGTCAGAGATGATGGGAGTTGTGGTCCAACAATATTTGGAGGACCACAGGTTCCCACACCCTTTGTTGCCATGACCTTATCACAGCCACCTGCATGGGTGGTGGGGGAACGACACACCTGGGGGCCGAACGTGGCCTCCAGGCCTCTCCATCTGGCCCGCCAGTCTCTCCCCAGACCAGCCCTGTTTTTCTCACCCTGCTTGAGTGTTTTTGCCTGGCTGGAAGATGCCCTTGAGCTCTGTTTGTGGACCTCGCTTCCCTTGGCGAGAATAGAACGAACGTGTGAGTGAACGCTGGAACTAGCCTGTCGTGCAATGGTAAAACGTGTATAATAATAATAATAATTTTTATTTATACCCCGCCCTCCCCAGCCAAAGCCGGGCTCAGGGCGGCTAACAAGCAATAATAAAAACAAGTTGAATGAATACAACTTAAAAACAAGATTGAAATACAACAATTAAAATACTGAAACAGTAAAAATATTAAAATGCAGCCTCATCACAGGAGGAGAAAAGAAAAAGAAAGAGGAGGAGGGAATCAAATTGGCTCCAAGCCAAAGGCCAGGCAGAACAACTCTGTCTTACAGGCCCTGCGGAAAGAAATCAGATCCTGCAGGGCCCTGGTCTCATGAGACAGAGCGTTCCACCAGGCCGGAGCCAGTGTTGAAAAGGCCGTGGCTATGGCTGAAGCTAATCTAATTTCCTTAGGGCCCGGGACCACTGGGGTGTTGCTATTTATGGGCCTTAAGGTCCTCCGTGGGGCATACTTGGAGAGGCGCTCCTGTAGGTACGAGGGTCCTAGGCCGTGAAGGGCTTCAAAGGTCAAAACCTGTATACATTTTGCTCTGCCTTCTTTTGCCTGCTATTATCCAGTGGCCCTCAGAAGGTGGACCAGAAGAGAAGGAAGCCCTCAGCCCCTCAAAGGCTTCCCATCCCCCACCCCTCCCCTCCCCCCTTGGCCCACTGGCCAAAGGGGAGGGAGCAGCAAAGCCGTCACAAATTGCCATGTAAAGAGTGAAATGTTCTTAAGCACCGGGTTACAAAACAGAGGCCGGGTGCGGAGAGAGATTGTAGCCTGTGCCTCCCTGCCCGCCTTCCCCCCTTGCCGGCCCAGAAGAATGACAGCTGGGCTGTGTCTTTTCTCTTTATCCGAGTGATTACATCCCAATCAGGACCTGCTGGGGCTGCAGAACGGCGCATCTGGCAGAGGGACGGTGGGCAGAGGAGCCGCTTCCTCTGCTAAACGCAGACAGCTGCCAGGCCTCCAAACAGTTTAGGTAGAAGCGTTGTTTTATGGGTGTCGTGGCGTGTGTCTGTGTACATGTCCACAGCAGGTGTTTGGCATATGAACGCATGTCAAACTTGACAGAACCACACATCTATTTTTGCCCTTTCTCTCTCTCTCTCTCACTGCTTTCCCCCCGCCCTGCCACCACCCTGGAGATTAGACACTCCAGTAAGCCCATCTCAGTCTTTAATTAACAAGCCTGGTCCGATCTCAATTCTGAAGCATTCCCATAAGCCCTGGCCTGGTGGGGTTTAGGGCTTTTGTTATCTCCAAACACAACACACACACATTCACACCACACTCTCTCCCTGAATATGCAAAGGTTTTCTTTTTAAGGCCGCTCTTTTAAGGCAAAATCCTATTGCGGCAAATGAAAGAAACCCAAAATCCAAACCGTGTGGAAAATGGTGAGCCTGCTGTTTTCAAGAGATAGTAAACGACAAACCTTTTGAGGAAATCATCTTCAGAGAGACTCTGAATGAGCAGCCACCTGGAGTGAGCTGGATGCGAGAGGTGTCAGCTAAACCGGAGAAGCCCTCAAAAAAACCTGGGCCCATCAAGATGTTGTGGGGCTTCCCACAACTCCCACCAGTCCCATCCAGCAATGCCATTGGTCAAGGATGATGTTGGAGTCTGAACCCAAGGCCAGGGGGGCGTTTATTAAAACAGGCATCTCTCCAATTGCCAGGAGACTGGGCAGCAAGTTGTAGGTGCCTGCTGCCATGTGTGGGTAGGTAAAGGTAAAGGGTATAGGGACCCCTGACCATTAGGTCCAGTCGTGGCCGACTCTGGGGTTGCGGCGCTTATTTTGCTTTACTGGCCGAGGGAGCCAGCGTAGAGCTTCCTGGTCATGTGGCCAGCATGACTAAGCCACTTCTGGTGAACCAGAGCAGCACATGGAAACGCCGTTTACCTTCCCACCGGAGCAGTACCTATTTATCTACTTGCACTTTGACGTGCTTTCGAACTGCTAGGTTGGCAGGAGCAGGGACCGAGCAACGGGAGCTCACCCTGTTGCGGGGATTCGAACCACCGACCTTCTGATAGACAAGTCCTAGGCTCTGTGGTTTAACCCACAGCGCCACCTGCGTTCCCCATGTGTGGGTAGACTGATGTTTTTCTAAGAGCTGTGAAGCACGTGACCTTCACACATGCTGTTGCACAATAGACTTCAGTTCCCTGTGATATGCAGCCCCACTGAGACCTTTGAGTATGAAAATGAGAAAGCTAAGCTTGCTAAAGGAAATGCAGGCTCGATAGAAAAGTTTCTAGTTCTATCCAAGGGAGGAAGAGAACAAGGACCTGCTAAAGGAAGAGATCCCAACAAAATTAGAGTGGCAGATGACGTTAATGGACTATGCCGAGTCGGCGAAACTAACCAGGAAAATTTGGAACCAGCAGGTCCAGGCCTTTTTGAAAGACTATAATAAATTTACATTGTATTTGAGAGACAACTGTAAACAACTGACATCGTTAGTAGGGCTACAAGAAGTTTCGTAAGGTTAGAGATATCAATCATTATCAATATGATGTTGAAATGTTGTATTTAAGATCTGGATTTAAGGGTAATAATAATACAGTGGTACCTCGGGTTAAGAACTTAATTCATTCTGGAGGTCCGTTCTTAACCTGAAACTGTTCTTCACCTGAGGTACCACTTTAGCTAATGGGGCCTCCTGCTGGCACTGCGCCGCTGGAGCATGATTTCTGTTCTCATCCTGAAGCAAAGTTCTTAACTGTAATATCAAAATGCAATATCAGAGCATAATTAGGAAAACCATTAATTGAGGAGGAGGGAAGTCTCGGGCCAAGATGGCCAAGCGGTCTTTATATATTATATGCAAGATGGATGTTTTGTCAATTTTTTTTTTTATAAAATTCAATAAAAAATTATATATATAAAGAATAGAGAATAAGGACGTGCTAGAACAGGCCAATGGCCTCTCTAGTCCAGCCTCCTGTTCTGACTGTGGCCAATCAGATGCCTGTGAGGAACCCGCAAGCGAGACCCAAGCACAAGAGCTCTCTCTTCTCTGGTGGTTTCTAGAAACTGGTATTCAGAAACATTGGTGCCCCCAACAAAGTCTACTAAGCAGCTGGTCCCTTACCATTCCCGCCCCGACCTGGCCACAGTGATCCATGCGACGGTCGCCTCCAGGCTTGGCTACTGTAATTCGCTCTACACGGGGCTGCCCTTGAGCTGTCCCAGAAACTCCAGCGGGTGCAGAATGCTGCAGCGAGGCTCCTCACGGGGTCTCTGCCATGGGAGCATATTCACCCAGTGCTTTTCCAGCTGCACTGGCTCCCGGTGGAGTACAGGGCCCTAAGGAAGTCAGATTAGCCTCAACCAGAGCCAGGGTCTTTTCAGCACTGGCTCCGGCTTGGTGGAACGCTCTGTCTCATGAGACCAGGGCCCTGCAGGATCTGATTTCTTTCTGCAGGGCCTGTAAGACAGAGTTGTTCTGCCTGGCCTTTGGCTTGGAGCCAATTTGATTCCCTCCTCCTCTTTCTTTTTCCTTTCTCCTCCTGTGATGAGGCTGCATTTTAATATTTTAATGTTGTATTTTAATCTTGTTTTTAAGTTGTATTCATTCAACTTGTTTTTATTATTGGTTGTTAGCCGCCCTGAGCCCAGCCTTGGCTGGGGAGGGTGAGGTATAAATAAAATTATTATTATTATTATTATTATTATTATTATTATTATTATTAGCCATGGTGGCTCTGCTTTGCTTCCACTGTTGGATGGCCACGTGTCCTCTAGAATTCATAACTTTATAATTTTATAAACCTCTATCATGTCACCTTCGCCTTTTCTCTCAACTTAAAGTTCTCAAATGCTGCAAGATGGAGATGCAAAGAACCATGCTTGCTCTTTGATATTTGCAGGAGAGAGAAAAAAGGAAGCGGGGGTCTTCTCTCCCAAGGTGGCGCTGAGAAGGAGGAAATGAGGTCAGCAACCCTGAGAGCATCCGTCCAAAAGCAGAAGGACGGTCAGCACAGGTTAGGTCAGAAACATAGTCTAGGAAGTCGGGAGGTTATCCTCTCTATCACCTTCCTTCCAAGGCAAATCCCATCAGCATCAATACAAGCTGAGTTGCGCTCCAACAGGAAGCATATTTCAACTCTGGAAAAATCTTAACACTCCTATGTGTCACCTATTAAACCTGGGTTTGCCACCAGCTGCACACTCAGCTGGGAAGCGAAAGCTATCCCAGCTCTCTGAGAAGTAGGGGGATTAATTTACCTTGCAAACCTACCAACTGTGCCCTTCCCGAAACCAATGCATGAACCGAAACACACTTATCCTCTGAAAAGCTGCCCTGAATTTTGAAATGCAATTCTCCAGCCAAAAATACACGTATCCGTGAAAGGAATGGTCAATGAGGCATCATCTGCTAATTGGAATCTGTGGGAGATATTCTCTGCCAAGCTTCAAAGATTTCAGAAGCCTGCTCCACAGTAACTCAGAACCAGCGCTAGAAATTGAGATATATAAACCAGGTGCCGAACGGCTCCTTAAACCAAGGTTACAGTCAAAGCCTAGTTGCCATTTTGGGGCCAGACGGCTCGAAAGTCGTATTTTTCAAAGCAGCATTTTTGGTTCCTGAAATTCATTCTGATTGTGCAGGTAAAATATACCATATTTTTCGCTCTATAAGACGCACCAGACCACAAGACGCACCTAGTTTTTGGAGGAGGAAAACAAGAAAAAAAATATTCTGAATCTCAGAAGCCAGAACAGCAAGAGGGATCGCTGTGCAGTGAAAGCAGCAATCCCTCTTGCTGTTCTGGCTTCTGGGATAGCTGCGCAGCCTGCATTCGCTCCATAAGACGCACACACATTCCCCCTTACTTTTTAGGAGGGAAAAAGTGAGTCTTATAGAGCAAAAAATACGGTAACTGGTAGAATTCTGCAGGATGTGTTGCTAGTGTGTGAAAGCAGTCAAGACCCAAGAATCCCCAGGGATACACCTTCAGATGGTGGAGACTTCAGACGCCATCCTACCATCTTCACTAGGTTGCATAATGCACCTTGCACCCAGGAAATTTTTTAACATTGCTTGAAATAATGCTTTTTAATTCTGAATAATTCCAAATGCTTTTTTTTTTACAGGGTAGGGGTGAGTATACGGCACAAAGGGGTGGGGGTGGCAGCCCCCCCAAAGTTTGGGAAACATTTGCTACACCACCACTGGGAATGCACTTGCAAAAATGTAAACATTAGGGTTACAGGTATTTGAAGAAATACACCCCAAAATGCAAGCTGATGCACACACACAAAAAGCTTGTGGAAAGGGGGAACAGCGAGAAAACAAAATTGACAAACTAAAGGATGAGCTGGTGAGACCCACCCATTACTCCCAGAGATGCCCTACTAAAATTTATCATTCTTCATTTAAGCATTCACATAAAAAGTACCGTATTTTTCTCTCTATAACACTCACATTTTTTCTCCTAAAAAGTAAGGGGAAATGTCTGTGCGTGTTATTGAGCGAATGTGTGGTCCCTGGAGCCGACTGGCCCGAGTGCAGGGGCAAAAATCAGGCAAAAATCAGATCACGCGCTGCAGAGAGGAGGCTGCTGCTTTCCTGCATTCTGCCTCAGGGTCTTATTGCCCACCCTCTTCTGTTTTCGGTTGCTTTGTTTACAAAGTTGTAAAAGCTGTTTTCGGTTGCTGTGGTTACAAAGCACAGATCCACATGGATTCTCAGGATTTTTGCATTGGCTTACCCCAAACTCACCGTCAAATCACATGTCTGTGGCCACAGCACGAAGCACCAAAATGATACATCCACTGTTTCATTCAGAATCTTTTTTTTCCTTGTTTTCCTCCTCTAAAAATGATGTGCGTGTTATGGTCAGGTGCGTGTTATCGAGCGAAAAATACGGTAACTTGCCAACCGAGCCCTGGTTTTAAATATTAAGCAGAGCCCTGCCGCTCTGGAAGAACTCTGCAGTTATCCGCTCCCTCCCTCCTGCCCACTCGGCCCTGAAGCAGCAGGATCCTACTTAGCGGGAGATTTCGTTGTTGTTTTTTAATACCTCTGTGCTCTGAGATCTGCCAGCCAGGCAGGGAAGAAGCCTCAGGTGCTAAAAGACTCATTTTCTGGATGAATGGCGTAGAAAGGTCACTCTTGCCAGGTCTGGAGGGGATTTCCTCTCCAGCTCAGCTCAAGCTCTCCAAGCAGCCAATGCACAGCTGGGCTGTGTCTCCATTACCGCCCTGCCTTGTTCCTGCTTATCCCTGGCTGTGTCCCGCAATCCCACAAGTGTTACCGTGTAAGTGCGGAATATTGCATGGAGCGCAACAATCTGGCGTCTTGAAAAACTCGGCTTTCTTCTAAGAACAAAAAATCAAGATAAAGAGGCAAGCCCTTAAGCTAGGCATGAGGAACTGGTAACCTGCAGGCCAAATGTGACCCCTGGGGGGTTTTCCTCCCATCCCCTGATGCAGTTAGGTTTTTAAAAAGCTTTCACATCAGCTCCAATAGAAGACTCCCCACCCTGCAGTCTAATTGTAGCGCAAGGGGCTTGTGATCTTCCTGGAAAGGTTAACCCATAGGTAGGCAAACTAAGGCCTGGGGACTGGATCAGGCCCACGGACAGTCCAGGAATCAGCGTGTTTTTACATGAGTAGAATGTGTCCTTTTATTTAAAATGCATCTCTGGGTGATTTGTGGGGCATAGGAATTCATTTATTTATTTTTTCAAAATATAGTCTGCCCCACCCAAAGGTCTGAGGGACAATGGGCTGGCCCACAGCTGAAAAAGTTTGCTGACTCCTGAGTTAACCCTTCTCTCCTCAGCTCCAACCTGCAGAAAAAATCTTTCACTCCCTCTCTCTCTCTCTCATTCTCACACACGAAATTTGGCTTAATAGCTAATTTCAAGCCTGACAGCTGGGTGTGTCTGTGTTCATGAGGTGTACAGTATCTGTGTGTGTGTGCACGCACTTACCCATATTAATGTGGTGTGCCCATTACTTTTTAAACCGCATGTTTAAAATAAGAACTCTTATGTGTGCCTCTTGTTTTTGTATCTATTGCATGTTCAAAATACACCTCTTGAAAGTAATAGGCCTGACTAACTTTAGTTTTTTTGCTACCTTTTAAAAATAAATAAATCAGTGGATCTACTTTGAGTAGAAGTTAGCTTGGCAGGATTGGAACCAATGACTAAAAATGGCATGGAAGCAGATTTCAGCTTGAAATTTGAAGTGATGTAACAGTAATTGGCCTTTACGCTAATCTTGGCTCATGAGGCCATTCCCCCACCCCCGTCCCATCCACTCCCAGCTGTCAATCAACTGATATCACCGTTGGTCAGCCGTCATTCTCCATCAACATATGTAGCAGAACAAGTAAATAAAACGAATGGCACCATTTCAGACTGCTCTACTTCGGAGTGCTCTTCCAGATTTAAAACCTCCATATATTCCTGCAATGTAATTGGAAATTGGGTTGTGCATGTGGTTCCTATCCACACGGGATTCCCTGCAAATATAAAAGGGGAAGGAACAGCGGAAATTTGCTCTAGCTATAGAAGAAATCACTGTATATAAATAATATACCTTATTGCGTTAAGCCCGAGAACCATGAGTTAATGTTGCTGGTTATAGTATTTAGCATTCCCTTTCTATAAAATTATTCCATAATTTGCTTTTTGTGTATGTAAGTAAAACTTAATAAATGTTGTTAGGTTGTTAGGTTGTTGTTGTTTTAAAAGCCTTACAAGTAGGGGGGGGGAAATAGCTAGGACAGGCATAGGCAAACTCCGGCCCTCCAGATGTTTTGGACTACAATTCCCATCATCCCTGACCACTGGTCCTGTTAGCTAGGGATGATGGGAATTGTAGTCCCAAACATCTGGAGGGCTGGAGTTTGCCTATGCCTGAGCTAGGACATGTATGCTGGCTCACTATTTGTAGGGAGCTTTTTAAAGGCAAGAGAGCATCTTTTTTATAAAAAAAAAGGGGGGGGAGTAACATTTCCTGCAGTCTAAGGTGGTTCAATCCATTTCATCATTCTATTCCATGTGCAGATGAGGACTGGAAGGAGATTGGCGATGCTGGGGAGGAGCTGTAGCTCACTGACAAAGCGGCCGCCTTGCATACATAAGGGCTGAAGGTTCAATCCCTGGAATCACCAGTAAATGGATCACAGAGAGGAAGAAAAAAAGGCTGTGTGTGAGAGAGAAAGCTGAGCTGACTCAGTGAAGGCCGCTCCTTTGGGTTAAAAGCATGCACACTCACACACACAAACCTACATGACTGTGGACAGCAGGGCTGTTAACCAGCACTAAAGGGAAATCGATCTGCGTTAAGAGATCCCGATTATGTGCCCCAAGGAAAAGCACACGGCTGATCAACCCTTTCCAGCGGAGGGTGTTCAAAGGAGGGTTAGTGAATATAAACAAGAGTAGGCGCCAAGCTCAGAGGGATGGGAATCTCGGAGAACAAACGGAAGGTCTTGAAGTGGGGTGGAATCGAGCTTCCAAGGTTTCCAGTGGGGCAGGAGGCAGAGAAGCCGCTGTTTTGTCTCTCATCTCCGCTTAGTACGGGTCAGAAAGTAGCAAGAGGCAGCCACCAGTCAGAAAGAGGGGGAGGAGAATCACAAATAAATGGGCATTTTATAGGAACTGGGTAAAAAGAGGGGAAGCCAACCCTAACATACAAGCTCGAATGAACAGACTGTGTACATGGATAAAGATATGAAGAAGGAAGGCCTGACCGGGGGGGGCAGCTGGAGGGGGGGCAGTAAATCGGAAGGTATTTTTAATTGATTTGTTATGTAAGCCTTTTTTTTCCAGAAACAATATATATATTAATGTTATGTAGTTAGGCATTGTAGTATGAATGAATTTTGTTCTATATTCTTTGTTTTATAGAATATATACAGTGGTGCCTCGCAAGACGAAATTAAGTCGTTCCGCAAGTTTTTTCTTCTTGCGAGTTTTTCGTCTTGCGAAGCACGGTTTCCCATAGGAATGCATTGAAAATCAATCAATGCGTTCCTATGGAGACCGTCCGGGGACAGAGGGGAAGCGCCGCACGCCTTCCCCTCTGTCCCCGGACCTGTTTAAAGCAAGGGGCGGCGGGGAGAAGATCGCTTCTCCCCATTGCCGCCCCTTGCTTTAAACAAGACGTGCTGCGCTTCCCCGCTATCCCCGGAGCTTGCGGGGCAAGCTTCATTTTGCGAAGCAAGCCCATAGGGAAATGCATCTTGCAAAGCGGCTAAGAAAACGAAAAAGTCCTTCGTCTAGCGAGTTTTTGGTCTTCCGAGGCGTTCGTCTTGCGGGGTACCACTGTATAATAATGTTATGTTACTAAGCAAACTTAATAAAACAGAAAAAAATGGAAATATATAACTGCATTCTCAAGAAAGAAAGAAAGAAAGAAAGAAAGAAAGAAAGAAAGAAAGAAAGAAAGAAAGAAAGAAAGAAAGAGGGAGGGAGGGAGGGACCCTCTGGTTCAGTGAGATGGCCCAGCAATTGCCCCTCTCAGGAATGCAAGAAGTCCCCTTGTGCTGCAACCAGAGACATCTAGCTCAGTATTTATGGTGTCGTTCTTCATCTTGGGTCTCGGGATGTTGAGAACGCAAAAGCACAGCTGAATCAGGGCGATGGCCCGCCTAATCTAGCATCCCGTTCTCAGGGCGGCCAACCAGGAAACCCGCAAGCGTGCAGGATCCAAGCACACATTGCTGGACCGCAATCTCCATCACCCATGATCCCTGGGATAAGCTGGCTGGGGACAATGGGAGTTGTAGTCCAGCAGCACCTGGGGGACCCAAAGCTGATGGACACTTGGTCTACACAGCACCACTGGGCTCCAACTGTTGGGTCCATAGAATCCTAGGAGAATTGGAAGGGATCCAACCCCCTGCGAGATCTCTCAGGGTGAGAGGTGGGAGAAGAGAGGGATGCTCCCAGGTGAGAGCTGGGGGTATGCACCTTTTTCTGTATGGGGCAAAGTTTAAGAAGTATTTGTGAGAGGGGATCTTGCATTCTTCTGTCTCTTCGGTTTCTTTTCATTTAATTGCTTCCTCTTATTTTTTTTATGTAGATTAGGTTGTCTTTATTGTACAGTGGACGCTCGGGTTGCGAATCCGTGCAGGAGGCACATTTGCAACCTGCAGCAGTGCGTCTGCGCGTGTGCAGATTGCGATTCGGAGCCTCTGCCCATGCGCAAAGCGCGATTTAGCGATTCTGCGCATGTGCGACTGCCGAAACCCAGAAGTAACCCATTCCGGTACTTCCGGGTTTTGATGCACCTGTAACCCAAAAAACCACAACTGGTAGCATCTGTAACCTGAGGTATGTGACTGTATTGTGAAAAGTGTTAGCAAAACACACACACTGTCTTTTATTCAAGTTGGCAACCCTACCATAGACCCTCACCAGCTTCTAGAAGTGAATGTGTCCCCCAGGCTGCAAATCTTTCTGCAGCTCTGCCAAAGTTCAAAAAGAAGCCAGGTTGAAGCCTGGAAACTTTAAAGAAGCTGGTGTGTGTGTGTGTGTGTGTGTGTGTGTGTGTGTGTGTGTGTGTGTCTGTCTTCCCAGAATCCATCCCAACACGCATCAAGAGGTCACACCAGGATTATTTGGGTGTCGCTGAATTAATGATTCTCCAGCTGCAATGGAGATGATCCTTGAAGGCTGCCGTGCCAGAGCGCTGATAAATCGTGTGGAAACCTCCCTAGTCTCAGATTAATGGTGGGTCTTTAAAAAAAAAAGAGTTCCCAAGAATAAGAAGAAAAGAGGTCAGGACAAAAGGAAAGGTTCTAGGCTGGCCAAGCCCTTCCAAATAAAGCACGTGGTATTTATTTATTGACGACTGATTGATGGCGAAGAATTGCCAAGGCACTGCTGCACATCCCAGAGAACTGACCTCTGGGGAGTCAGCGAAATGGTGTTCTTAAACACTGCACTGGCAGGCTTCTGAACAGTGAAATAAATAAACAGGAACGTTTTCTTGCAAAAGGAGGGGAAGGCTTATCCATTTGCACAAATCGTTTCCCTTGGTTTTGCTCATAAGAAGAGCCCGACTCCTGGATCAGGCCAATAGCCCATCCGGTCTAGCACATCCTGTTCTCACAGTGGCCACCCACATGCCCCAAAGGCCAAGCTGGACCCTAAGAGCAACAGCAATTCTCCCCACTTCCGATCCACAACAATGCGGCTCCAACAGTGGAAGCAGAAAATAGCCATAGTGGCTGGTAGCCACTGATAATCTTTTCCTCCATGAATTGTGTCTAATCCTCTCCTGAAGCTACCTAAGCTGGTGGCCTTCAATACACCTTGTGGGAGGGAGTTCCACAGAGTAACCATGTGCAGCGTGGAGAAGTGCCTTCTTTTAATCTGTCCCAAATCTTCCAACAATTAAGCTATATCAGATGGCTCCAAGTATCATGAAAGAGAGAAGCTTCTCTCTGTGAATTTTTCTCCATGCCGTGCTTACGTTTAGATACCTCTAGCATATCGCCTCTCATTCCCCCTTTCCTCTAAACCCAAAAGCCCCAAACATTGTAAGATTTTGGTTGGCCTTTTCCAAACCTTTTCCAGCAAAGGAAAAAGGTTTTCAAGCAACTGCTAGGAAATCTTTATTCAGCTGCCTTTTATGAGCTATAGGCTGCAATCCACTGATCTGGAGTAAGACCCGCCAAACTCCATGGGGTTTAGGCTAATTTACACCATTCATTTTGGGACGCGGGTGGCGCTGTGGGTTAAACCACAGAGCCTAGGACTTGCCGATCAGAAGGTCGGCGGTTCGAATCCCCGCGACGGGGTGAGCTCCCGTTGCTTGGTCCCTGCTCCTGCCAACCTAGCAGTTCAAAAGCATGCCAGTGCAAGTAGATAAATAGGTACCGCTCTGGTGGGAAGGTAAACGGCGTTTCCATGCACTGTTCTGGTTTGCCTGAAGCAGCTTATTCATGCTGGCCACATGACCTGGAAGCTGTACGCCGGCTCCCTTGGCCAATAAAGCGAGATGAGCACCGCAACCTCAGAGTCGGCCACGACTGGACCTAATGGTCAGGGGTCCCCTTACCTTTGCCTGTACACCATTCATTTAACACCTCATGATACCACTTTAAACAACCACAGTTTCCCCCAAATAACTTTGGGAGCTGTAGTTTGTTAAAGGAGCTGAGAGTTATTTGGAGAGCCCTGTTTCCTCTGCGGAGCTACAGTTCTCTTGAGTGGTTTAATAATCAAACCTTCTTTACAGGTCACTCTGGAAGCTGTAGCTCTATGTGGGGGGCACTGGGGTCTTCTCTCAGCACCCTTAACAAGCAACTGCTCCCAGAATCCTTTGGGGGAAGCCACATAACACTGCGCTTTAAATGTTTGGTATGAGCTGATCCTCAGTTCTTGGTAGACACCTATAAGAATGCTATTCAAAGCAGGCAATTCAAGAGCTTCTTCTCCACCATGAGGCCTAGAAGCATGGTTTTTAAATTAAAGCCATGCCTCTCAGGGAGCTGGACATTGCCGCATAGCCTGTGCTCCTTTCCTAAACCCTGAATGCGCACAAGTTTTGGACCGTGGCTCGTTGACTCATAAAGCTCTGGGATTCTCACCAGGCTGTGGATCCGGCTTCCGAGAAATAAATCTGGCAATGGAATATCTCCACCCAGTTGCAAACCTTCAGCAACATTCGGAAGGGGAGAGGAAACAGGACCTGCCGCCTCTGTATATTTCCCCTGGGTGGAGTAGGGCAGCCCAATCCAGCTCATTAATTAAAAGAGAGATAAACAAACAAGATATGGTGCTGTGTGTGTAAGTAGCTTGGATTAATGGAGTGGGCTGGGGGTGGGCAGGCGAGAACGCTCTACAGCTGGCTCCGGAAGACATCTGGGACAAATCTGGAGAGGTTGGAACCATGGCAGAAAGTGTTCAGGAAGAGGCTTGCTGGATGGGACAAGCAAAGACCCTTCCAGCAGTCCAATATCCTGTTTCCCACAATCTTGGGCCAGATCCTCTTGAGAAATCACACCCCGCAGGGTGTGGGGGCAACAGCCCTTCCTGTGCTTTATCCTCTACAGCTGGTAGCAGCTGGGTATTTAGAGGCAGGTTGCCGCTGGACATGGAGGTTCCATTCCTAACCAGCAGAGGTTACCAAAGAGGCTCCGCCGGTTCAGGCGAGAACAGCCATCTTCATTCAGCATCCCACAGCAGCAAGCAGGGGAGGCTGCTGCCAGGCAGACCCCACTTGCCTGCATTTATTAATTATTGTTATTAATTAAATATGTACACCGCACAACGCCCGCAGGTCTTAGGGCGGTTCACCGCATAAAATCACAACCGGAAAACACAAGTTAGATAATAAAACTAGAAACAAGAACAATGCAATAATGCCCCCTCTCCAATGCATTATTATTCTTATTAAAGGTAAAGGGACCCCTGACCATTAGGTCCAGTTGTGGCCGACTCTGGGGTTGCAGTGCTCATCTCGCTTTATTGGCCAAGGGAGCCGGCGGACAGCTCATGACTAAGCTCCTTCTGGCAAACCAGAACAGCGCACGGAAACGCCGTTTACCTCCCCGCTGGAGTGGTACCTATTTAACTACTTGCACTTTGACATGCTTTCGAACTGCTAGGTTGGCAGGAGCAGGGACTGAGCAATGGGAATGCACCCTGTTGCGGGGATTCGAACCGCCAACCTTCTGATCGGCAAGTCCTAGGCTCTGTGGTTTAAGCCACAGCGCCACCCGCGTCCCTTTATTATTCTTATTATTAAAGCACTAGTCATGGCCTCCCCCAAAGAATTCTGGGAGCTGTAGTTTATTAAGGGAGCTGCGAGCTGTTAGGAGATGCCCTATTCCCCCCTACCAGAACTACAGTTCCCAGAGTTCCATGGGAAGAGGGGACCAACTGTTAAACCGCTCTAGGAACTGTAGCTCTCCGAGGGGAACAAAGGGCTGATGGGAGTTGGAGTCCAACAGCATCGGGAGGTTGCCAGCCCTGAAACAGCACTTCAGACGAGACGCAGAATGTTTAATCTTCCCCCAGGACTGCCCCCACGAGGTTGCCCCTTACCATAATGCCTGTGAGCAAGCAGACGCCTTTGCCGCAGTATGTGTGTGGCACCATGTCGCCGTAGCCGATGGACAGGAACGTGATGGAGATGAGCCACATGGCACCCAGGAAGTTGCTGGTAACGTCCTGCTGGTCATGGTACCTGCCGAGGAAATACAGGCACAGGTAAGGAACTTTTTTAAAAAATAAAATTTTCATTAAATTTTATGTTACACAGTTTAATATACTCATTTTAACACCCTGAAAATATTAAGGACTTCCCTTCTTCTCCTTCCATTGTTCGTTTGGCATATTGTTACGTACTGAAGTTCTCAGTTTTCACTCAGGTCCACATATGCAAATAAGGGATTGAAAGTGACATTCAGTGATTGGATAGTTACAGAAAATGGTTACTGTTGCGTTCTAGTGGAGCTCTATATAAGCAGGCTGGCTGAACCCTTCAGTTCAGTTCTGTTCTGGCCCGTGAATAAATAAGAGCTGTTTGAAGAATCGCTGTGTCGTCTGATATGTTCACCCACAACTTAACACATATCATAGATTCCTGCATATTTTTCAAAAACTAAACCATTCAGTATTCCATTATTGCACCCATCAAACCTTATTCACACTGTCAAGTTTATCTTAAAGCTGCCAACGTTTTCAGGTGTGCACAATTTCCCCCGAGATACTCAATAAACGTTTTCCAATCTTCTCTAAACCTATGTTCTTCTTGTTCTCTAATTCTGTATGTTAAATCTGCAAGCTGCGCATATTCCATCAGCTTAAGTTGCCATTCTTCTTTAGTTGGGACCTCGCTCATTTTCCATTTTTTGGGCTAACAAAACATGGGCTGCAGTAGTAGTTGTTGCGTTTAGCCGTTTAGTCGTGTCCGACTCTTTGTGACCCCGTGGACCAGAGCACACCAGGCACTCCTGTCTTCCACTGCCTCCCGCAGTTTGGTCAAACTCATGCTGGTAGTTTCGAGAACACTGTCCCACCATCTCGTCCTCTGTCGTCCCCTTCTCCTTGTGCCCTCCATCTTTCCCAAAATCAGGGTCTTTTCCAGGGAGTCCTCTCTTCTCATGAGGTGGCCAAAGTCTTGGAGCCTCAGCTCCATACATAAATAACCTTTTTCAGCCAAGGGCCACATTGCCTTTGGGGCAATCTTCTGGGGGCCATGAGGCAGCAGGGGGAGGGGCCAGCAGCAAAAGTGGGCGGAGCAAGAAATGCAAACTTTACCTTCCTACAGTACGCTGGTTTCTACACACAATTCTCGCAGGACTACATCCATGGAAGCAAGAGGCATTATATCAGATTTGAAAGAGGCAGAAACACTCAAGGAGTCAAAACAGGAACAGGGAAAGGTGTGGTCTAGGGAGAAGGGGTAGGGCCTACAGAGAGTCCCAGGGCCTAACAGAGAGGCTATCCTATTATTATTATTATTATTATTATTATTATTATTATTAACTTGTACCCTGCCCATCTGATTGGGTTGCCCCAGCCACTCTGGGCAGCTTCCAACAGAATATAACAGAACACAGCAAAACATCACAGACATTAAAATCTTCCAGATACAGGGCTGCCTTCAGGTGTCATATAATTGTTTATTGTGTGCAGAATCAATCTTTTATTCTCTGGAACAACCCGCCCGTTGAGGTTAGGCTGGCGCCTTCGCTTTAGTTTTCGGTGCCTGCAAAAAAAATATTTTTTGCTTAGGGAAGCCTGCCCAGCTGTGTAAAGCTGATGTGCATTTTTATATATTTTTATCCAATTTTAATTATAATGGGAGGTGGGGGGGGGGGGAAATAAGGCCAACCTGGATTGTAGCCAATGCTAGCTCTACTCAGAGTAAACCCATCAAAATGAACGAATCTAAGTTGACCATGTCTATTAACTTCCAATGTGTCTACTCTGAGTAGGACTAGCACTGAATGCAACCCTCAGCTTTTAGCTTCTGAGTTTCATTGGCAATTTTTATCTGTATTATTACATTTTATGTAAACCCGTTTAGAGGGGTTTTTTAAAATGAAATAAAATATGTCTGTGGTGAGAATGAGCAGGAATGGTGAGACAGTTTCAGACTAGTGCAGAGAGACCTCCAGGAGATGTAATCAACTCTTGCCATTGTGCAAAAAGTATCGCTGCATGTTAGACAGGGACCATAAAACATTTCAAACTGAAAAACGGGTACTGCGTTCTCAAAATATTCTCAAGGGGAAGCAGCCCAGGACTTTTTTATTTCCTAGAACGCCAACCAGACATCAAATGTACCATTCTGGGGCAGAAACGTGCAGCTGGAAAAGGACATTTCTGTGAATCAAAGAAACCCACGTCCTCAAAAATGCCCCTGCCGAGAATCTGGGAACTGCCTAAATGTTCTTGCGGTGCTGCATATATCCACTGTTCCCCACCCCAAATGAAAAACTTTGTGTCTGACTACACTAAAAGGGGGAGGGAGGGTGCTTACTTTCTGAAGAGTAGTGGGTTCGATCATTTTATTTTTAATTACAGTGGTACCTTGGTTCTCAAACTTAATCCGTTCCGGAAATCTGTTCCAAAACCAAAGCGTTCCAAAACCAAGGCGCGGTTTCCCATAGAAAGTAATGCAAAATGGATTAATCCGTTCCAGACTTTTATAAACCAACCCTAAAACAGCAATTTAATATGAATTTTACTAACAAGACCATTGATCCATAAAATGAAAGCAATAAACAATGTACTGCAGTCACACAATCAATCAATCAGTAGCTGTACTGGGTTCCACACAGCCACAAAAACAAAAAAGAGCCACACACAAAAAATGCAAAATAAATAGAGAAAAACAGACAGACCTCAGCGTAACACTCAAAACGGAAGAGTGTGGTACTCAAATCGGAAGGGTAACACTCAAAACGGAGCACGTTCAGCTTCCAAAAAAAGTTCGCAAACTGGAACACTTACTTCCGGGATTGCAGTGTTTGGGTTCCAGGTTGTTTGAGCACCAAGGTACCACTGTACATCTATATCCCAACTTTTATACCCCCCAAAGATACAGATTTAGATCAGGGTTTCCCAAACCTGGATCTCCCACTGTTTTTTTCAGACTACAATTCCCATCATCCCTGACCCCTGGCCTCACTAGCCAGGGATGGTGGGAGTTGTAGGCCAAAAACAGTTTATGAATCCCCTCCTATTTGGGAATCACCGGCTCAAGGCAATTTGCACATGGCTCCATGGATGAGTGGGGATTTAACACACGTCTCTTGGGTCCTGGGTCCAGCACTCTAACCGCTACACATCACTCTGATGTGCAGCCTCTCTTCTCTGGAACGGAACATACTCAAATCCCACAGTTTTTCCTTACAGGGTTTGTTCAAGAAAGTCAAGAAAGCCTTCCATGCTTTTGCGGTGCCTGTCAGGGCTGGTAGGGTAGAAGGCAAGGAGACCAGCAGCAGGGGGCACCAGAGCCAACTCCAGCTTTGTCCCCCATTCTCCTTCTTTTCCCATATATATACAGGAGAGAGAGAGAGAGAGACAGACAGACAGACAGACAGACAGAGACAGACATCCAAGGATATCATACACAATCTACAAAAAAGGTAAAACTAATAATAATAACAACCTTAAATAATTATACCGTTAAATATTGATTTAAACTTGTACTTATACGTGCTCTTTTTTCTACTTTATAACTAAATAAAAATAAACCAAAGTAGAATCCAAGAAACTATGTCAAGATAGACTTCCATCATTTCCCGATGTACTTTACATTTACAACATTGAATGTACTTATACAGTGGTACTTTCAGGTTACAGACGCTTCAGGTTACATATGCTTCAGGTTACAGACTCCGCTAGCCCAGAAATAGTACCTCGGGTTAAGAACTTTGCTTCGGGATGAGAACATAAATTGCGCAACAGCAGCAGGAGGCCCCATTAGCTAAAGTGATGCCTTAGGTTAAGAATGGTTTCGGGTTAAGAACGGACCTCCGGAACGAATTAAGTACGTAACCAGAGGTACTACTGTACTTATTACCTTACACTTAATATATTTTCTAATACTTTCTTATAACATATCGTACCTTTTTTCCTTATTTATTAATGTTTAATTTACACAAGGGTAAGTGCAACACAGCAACTAAGGAGGTCACAGTGCAACCCATTGGTTTTAAGTATAAAACCGTGGCCGGTGTTGGTGGAGAGTTTGAGGCAGCGCCTGTTTGCCCTAGCCGACTGGCCTCCACTGGCTGGAAGTGTCTGAGCGGGAAAGAAGTGAGAGGGAGCTCAGCTGAAGACAGGCTTCAGATTCTGACAGGTGATGATGACCTGTGAGGGCCAACCCAGGCGCCGGGCTGCCAATGCCGCCAACACTCTTTAACGCTCGTGCATCACATTTGCACAGGCACACTTGGACAGGCAGCTGAGAAGCCGGCTTTGCCTTGCAGCGGGATTGAAACTAAGCCCCCAAAGAGGGGATTGGGCCCAAAGAGGATTGGGCAAACTCACGGAGGGGGAATAAGGCTCCCATCACCTCCTGGCAAATAGAAAGGGAAGAAATGGAGGCAGTGAGAGATTTTACTTTCTTGGGCTCCATGATCACTGCAGATGGTGACAGCAGCCACGAAATTAAAAGACGCCTGCTTCTTGGGAGAAGGGCAATGACAGGCCTAGACAGCATCTTGAGAAGTAGAGACATCACCTTGCCAACAAAGGTTCGTATAGTTAAAGCTCTGGTTTTCCCAGTAGTGATGTATGGAAGTGAGAGCTGGACCATAAAGAAGGCTGATCGCCGAAGAATTGATGCTTTTGAATTATGGCGCTGGAGGAGACTCTTGAGAGTCCCATGGACTGCAAGAAGATCAAACCTCTCCATACTGAAGGAAATCAGCCCCGAGTGCTCCCTGAAAGGACAGATCGTGAAGCTGAGGCTCCAAGACTTTGGCCACCTCATGAGAAGAGAAGACTCCCTGGAAAAGACCCTGAGGTTGGGAAAGATGGAGGGCACCAGGAGAAGGGGACGACAGAGGACGAGATGGTTGGACAGTGTTCTCGAAGCTACCAGCATGAGTTTGACCAAACTGCGGGAGGCAGTGGAAGACAGGAGTGCCTGGCGTGCTCTGGTCCATGGGGTCACGAAGAGTCAGAAACGACTAAACGACTAAACAACAAACCACCGTGGTTACGTTCTGCCTCCACAGTCAGAAGCAGCAATTTCCCCCCCCTGAATTATCAGCTGCTGGAAACGGCCGAGTTGGGAGAGGGCTCTTGTGCTTGGGGGGTCCTGCTTTGAAGGTTTCCTGCAGGCTTCTGGTTGGCCAAGGTGAGGATAGGATGCTGAACTGAATGGGCATTGGCCTGATCCATGTCCTTCTTATGTCCTTACATCCTCAACCAAGCTATTCCTTTTTTGGAGGGTGGGTTCCAATCATGGCCTGGAAAAGGCAGGGTGAGCAATCATATTCACAGAATCACAGAATCATAGAGTTGGAAGAGACCACAAGGGCCATCGAGTCCAACCCCCTGCCAAGCAGGAAACACCATCAGAGCACTCCTGACATATGGTTGTCAAGCCTCTGCTTAAAGAGCTCCAAAGAAGGAGACTCCACCACACTCCTTGGCAGCAAATTCCACTGTCAAACAGCTCTTACTGTCAGGAAGTTCTTCCTAATGTTTAGGTGGAATCTTCTTTCTTGTAGTTTGGATCCATTGCTCCGTGTCCGCTTCTCTGGAGCAGCAGAAAACAACCTTTTTCCCTCCTCTGTGTGACATCTATAGTCACATCTATAGTCGATGGGGAAAGTCTTGCACAACAAACCTGCTCTCCACCCCCCACCCCACCCCCCAAAAAAGAAATTGGACAAATTACAATAGGGAAAGTCATGGAGGGGAGGAGATTTAGTGAAAGGGCAAAAAGTCATAGGATTGTAGAGTTGGAAGGGACCCCGAGGGTCATCTAGTCCAACCCCCTGCAATGCAGGAATATTTCGCCCAAGGTGAAGTTCGAACCCACAACCCTGAGATTAAGAGTCTCGTGCTCTACTGACTGAGCTACCCCTTTATTTGATACAACATTGCCTGATCTCCTTGCAAACCAATCAGGACCGTAGGCTCATTTCTGTAGATGTTTTTGCGCCCCTCTCTATCCTTCATCTAGCCGTGATCGGAGTTCAAGGACAAATGCCAGCTTGGCAAAAACACAACAGGAGAGGGCAGAGCAAGGCCAGGGAGTGGGTGTGGCCTGGGGAGAGCCCCCAGGGCCAGGGAAGGGGGTTTGGAGGGCCAGAGTTTCCACACCCTTGGCAAAAACACTAAGGCTGCAACCCTGTTCACTCTTATTCCATTGGAAGATGCCAGAAAATTCTTTTTTTGGGGGGTGGGGGGACATAGTTGTACGCATACCCCTAAAATTTTTGTGACTTTTTCTACTTTTGTCCATTTACTGTATTCATTTTTCCCAAATTGAAGTATAAAATGGTGATTTTCTTGAGTCAAAATGAGAGTACACCTAAACTTTTTTTAGAAAAAAGAAAAAAGCACTGCCAAAAATCATTTGCATCCTGTTAACAATGCATGCAGGAGAAACAGTAGACTTTGTACTCTGATGCTCCAGGAGGCAGGATTAGAGAACCAACGGGTTAAAATTGCAACCAGGAAGGTTATTGGCTAGAAAGGCAATAGAAAGGAAAAAAAACGCTGGGGAGGTGGTCTCTGGAGAGAATTCCAAGGGCCAGACAGAAAGGTCTGGAGGGCCACATTCAGCCCAAATGCCTAAAGTCCCCCTCCTCCCCACTCTAATTCAACACACACACACACCCAGGAAATCATTACCTACCTGAAAGCACTTGAACCAGGCAGGAAAAGACAGGGTTAATAATAATAATAATAATAATAATAATAATAATAATAATAATAATATCCTGCCCTCCTCAGCCGAAGCTGGGCCCATCCCTATCAATACCCTGGTGCCACGGCCGGACAACAGCAACATAAAATCAAGTTGCCGGCCAGTTGACAACACTGGACATTCTCATCTTAAAGATGGGATTCGTCTTGCTTTTTGGGGAGGAGAGAGGGCCCAGCTGTCAGCAACGGGATCCCAAAGTACGTCTCCCTCCTCTTTCGCAGCCTCTCTACCAGATCGTTAAACAGGCAAAAGCCAGATGGGGTTATTTTGGCTTGGTTTCTGAGGGATCAGTTGGGTCCAAGTTTCTCAACCCATCACTCTCAGAATTATGGGGGTTTTGGCATGCAATTTTTTTCTTCTTCCCAAAGAAGGAGAAGGGGGGGAGAGGAAATCTAATTCCCAACATCTCCTGGATGTGAAGAGGCTCGTGAAGTATGGGAGCATAAAAGTGAAATATGATGTACGTACACAGAGACAAACGGGCCCATTCAATGTTCGCCTGAAACACTTGCCTTCCCCGAATTCTATTTTGCAGAAAGTGGAGGAAGTTTGGGCAGGGGCAATTCAACCAAAAGCTCAGACCCCCATCTACTAAGCTAAGGCTCAACCCAGGGAATTTGAAGGATTAAAGAACAATTGAAAATCTCTCAGTGTTTTTAGATTAAGTCTAGGACTTTGTCCAGGTTGAAGGGTGGGGATAGTTGGCTTTTTTTAAAAAAAATAATCTTCCATGTTACACAGAACTCTTAGAACACACAAGGTTTTAAGCTACACAGAGCTCTGCATCAGAATGAATACGGCTAATGCCTTTGACTAGGAGGTCAGGACTATTGCCCCAGCTTAAGGTGACTCATGTCAACAGCACTAAATTGTGAAACTCCCATCCTACAGAGCTGTGTTGAACATCTTTGTTGCAGAACATGCTGAAGACCTCTATGCACAGGTCTTTGGCAGTTTAGGGGTGGCTGGTTTGGCAATGGGGATTTGCCAGCTATCCTACAGGGAGGGAGGGAAAATTTGCCCATCCACTGACTTCAAAGTGATCCCTCCTGCAAATAAAACGTTAGCTGCCGATCAACTGCGCAGACAGGGACAAACTTGTCAAGAAAACGAGGTCCCATGTTAAAGGTCGGAGCTAAATAGGGAAGGGAACTGAAAGGTCAGAGACGATTTATGACAAGGCTCACGCAAAAAGGGGTGAGGAACGAGAGTCGGGTCCTGCCTCCCCTGTCAGAGTCAGCGTGCCTCTGAATTATCCGTTGCTGGGAATCGCAATCAGGGAGAGCTGCTTTTGCTCTCAGGTTCCCATTGCAGGCTCCCCAAGATACATCTGGCTAGACACTGTGAGAAGAGGCCGGAACAAATGGACCACTGGCCTGGTCCAGCAGGCCTCTAATTATATTCCTTGGAATAACAGATCACTGCAGATGGTGACAGCAGCCACGAAATTAAAAGATGCCTGCTTCTTGGGAGAAAAGCAATGACAAACCTAGACAGCATCTTAAAAAGTAGAGACATCACCTTGCCAACAAAGGTCCGTATAATAGTTCAAGCTCTGGTTTTCCCAGTAGTGATGTATGGAAGTGAGAGGTGGACCATAAAGAAGGCTGATCGCCAAAGAATTGATGCTTTTGAATTCTGGTGCTGGAGGAGACTCAAGAGAGTCCCATGGACTGCAAGAAGATCAAACCTCTCCATTCTGAAGGAAATAAGCAACAACAGCAATGCCAGCTGCTGAGGATCAGCACCAGGGAGAGAGCTGCCATTGCAGTCTGGTCCTGCTTCCGGCTGTCCTGGAAGAGGCATCTGCTTGACCTCTGGGAGAAGAGGCTGCTGGCCTAGATGGACCTTTAGTTTGATCCAGCATTCCAGAGAAGCAGCTCAGTCGTAAGAGTGTTTGCAGAAGAACCCAGGAAGGGTCCTGCCGGATCTGGCCAGTGGTCCATCTATTCCTGCATTCTGTCCTAACAGCAGCCAACCCAATGCAAGCAGAACCTGAGCGCAAGAGAGCTCTCCTCTCCTGAGCTTCCCAGCCATTGGCATTCAGAAGCACTACATTCAGAAGCATCACAGCGAATAGTCACCGGTAGCCTTATTCTCTATGGTAAGAAAAGCCCTGCGGGACAAGGCTAAATAGAGGGGTCTGTCGACCGCAGCTTCCTGACCCTGCAATAACTGACCAGATGCCCCAACAGGGAAGCCTGCACAACAGGACCTCCCCCTGCAACTGGTAATTCATACAAGAAGCGCCCTATGAAAATAACATTCTACACCTGGCAAAACATGGAAATCCAAGCACCCCAGCTCAAAGGGGTGGGAGTAGCAGTATTGTTAGTACTCTGTGCATGCTCAGGAGCTTGCTGTTTCTGTGCGGCTCGTTTTCAAGTCACAGCCCCGCCTGGCATCAGAAGTGCTCTCCCGGCTTAAAACCCAGCAAGCTTAACAGGAGTCCCTTCGGAAAGCAGCGCCGCTCCCCCCCCCCAAAAAAAAGCAATCCTCTGTGGCTGACAGACTCTGGCTAAGCGGAGGAAAGAAACTAGGACTCAGCAGGTGGCGCCCTTGAGTCAAATAAACTCCCTTTATCCATCTCAAATCAACCCACAGCCTCTGTAGAAGTAGAGAAGGAAGGATTCCTTGCCTCCCCATCTGAGAGAGGCGGGGGGGGGGGGGCATAATCCTACTCACAAGTAGACACAAGGGCCTCAGTTTGCTTGTTCATTTCAATGGGTCTAACTCAGAGGAGGGCTAGCGCAGGATGCAACCACCCTATTCTGATCCCACAAGGAAGCCATTCGTTTTCCAAAAGGGAGGCGTTGATGGTTTCAAGCGTGCTTGGAAATGCAGTTCCCAGGACCGCTAGCCGTCCACCCTAAACCAAGCACAGACACAAGGCGGTCCGGTGTGGCTGCTTAGCTGTGCGCTCTGCACATCCTCAAGAGGCGCTCGCGAATGCTAAGAGAAGTCTCAAGGATGTCTGCCAGCACGTCACTGAAACCGAGCTGGGAAATAGATCACAGATATAACTTCAGAGGCGGGTGTGGGTGGGTGTGGAGATTATAAAACTGTTGTGGCTGGCCCCGGCTACAATCTATTATTGTTTTATTTATATTCATTAAACTGCCCATTTTTGCCCCAGTCCTGACCGTCAGTGGCATGTAGCCCCCAGAATGTTGCCCAGATGGGAATGCAGGCCTCCCGCGCGATGGTACACTGGGCTATAGATATCGGAGTATAACAGGCATAGGCAAACTCCGGCCCTCCAGATGTTTGGGACTACAATTCCCATCAACCCTAGCTAACAGGGCCAGTGGTCAGGGATGATGGGAAATGTATCCCAAACATCTGGAGGGCTGGAGTTTGCCTATGCCTGGGGTAGAACATCGAAATCATAGCCTGAGAAAAGCTGTGGAACAAAACCATAAACTTTCCGGCCTGCTATTTGATAAAGGAAAGCATACAAAAAAGGCTCTATGGTTGGTATCTGACGCCCAGTCAATTGGTTAAAATGTACAAGAGAGGGTCCAAACTGTGTTGGAAATGTGAAGAGATTGAGGGATCTTTCATACATATCTAATGCTTATTTCCCCTAAATTGATTTTTGAATTTTGAATTTTATTGTTATTCATGTTTTTATACTGCATTTTATGCTGCTTTTATAATTAAGTGTTTTAAATTTGTTGTTAGCCGCCCTGAGCCCGGTTTTTGAACAGGGAAGGGTGGGGTATAAATAAAAATTTATTATTATTATACAAAGGTGTTGGCAAATATTATGCCACCAAATACTAAGAGATGGTCTATGGTGAGCTTTTTTTATTTAAAAAAAATGCATTTCCAAAGAATCCAGAAATCTTTCTATTAGCGATAACTGGTGATGAGCTCCCCTCGAGGGTACTCAATTTACCGTATTTTTCGCTCTATAAGACGCACCAGACCACAAGATACATCTAGTTTTTGGAGGAGGAAAACAAGAAAAAAAATATTCTGAATCTCAGAAGCCAGAACAGCAAGAGGGATCGCTGCGCAGTGAAAGCAGCAATCCCTCTTGCTGTTCTGTCTTCTGGGATATCTGCGCAGCCTGCAATCGCTCCATAAGACGCACACACATTTCCCCTTACTTTTCAGGAGGGAAAAAGTGAGTCTTATAGAGCAAAAAATACGGTAAGTGTTTTAAATTTGTTGTTAGCCGCCCTGAGCCCGGTTTTTGAACAGGGAAGGGCGGAGTATAAATAAAAATTTATTATTATTATACAAAGGTGGTGGCAAATATTATGCCGCCAAATACTGAGAGATGGTCTATGGTGAGCTTTTTTTATTTTTAAAAAAATGCACTTCCAAAGAAACCAGAAACCTTTCTATTAGCGAGAATTGGTGATGAGCTCCCCTCGAGGGTACTCAATTTATTTCTTTATGCAACAGCGGCGGCTGGAATAGTGCATGCTAAAAGTTGGAACGGAAAAGCAATATCAACAAACGGACAATGGCTGTATAAACTGACAGAAGACGCCGAGCTCACGGGCACGACAGCCAAAATAAGGAATCAGGATGGAAAACAAATGAAGGGCGAATGGGGGAAGTTTTGGGAAGTTGATGTTAAATCTCAACGACAAATAGGGGTAATCCTCTGAACAAGAAATACAAAGGAGGACTGGAAGGGAAAAAGTACGAATGCCTTGGAAGGCTATATGGAAAGAATATTTGACAGTAAAGTATGATCTGTAAATAGAAAAATGGAAAATGTGTTTTTAAAAAGGGGGGGTGGAATGCAGCTCTTGGGCTTTGGAAAAGGTCCCCCCCCCCCGCTGCTCTATATTAATAAGCAAATTCATTAAGGAAATCCAAAGGGGAAATATGAAGAGGATCTGACGAACGGATTATAAAAAACGCGTGAGGCAAACGGTGGAAGTCTTTTTTAAAAAAACAAACAAACACTTTTTAAGGTAGAGAAGGACAAGATGAAATTATACAATTGAATATAAATATAGGTGGGAAACGGCTATGTATAGTGAATACTTCTCTACTTTAAAAAAATTTCACCTATGATCCTTTTCTTTTACTTCTTTATTTTTTTCTTTGTTCTTTTCTTTTTTCTGATATCTTATCTTTCATTTCACTCCTTTATTGTGAATAGCATTTTATAGAGGTATAAAGAATTGTAAATATAAAAAGAGACAAAGTATTCTCTAATTTTTTTTCCTTGGCTATACGTATTTTCTTTTTCTTTTGTTGTCAATATGTATGTTTTCTAATTTGTACTTAATAAAAATTAGAAAATATTAATAAGCAAATTCATTCCGCCAGCTGTATCCTCATGTAGCCAAAACAGCACTAGATGCAAGAGAAACAGCAGCGGTTTGAGGGAAACCCCAAATTTTGCAATAGTACAAAAATGAAATTGGAAGGAATTCAACAAGGAGGGGAACCCCCACCCCACCCCCAAAAAAGCAAACCAATGAGGACTGAGCATGTCCAGCAGGCACAGAAGACTGATGGATTCATAGGGGAATGAGAAGAGAAAAAATGGCAGTGATACGTGGCTGGCACCCTGGGCAGGAACGTTTCCTGCTGCAACATTTTGTTGCAGCACCCACTGCCTTTCTACCCTTTATAAATTAGGGGCAGCCAGAAAACTGGCCAGGATCCAAGTCACTTTCCCCCCAGTACAGTGGTACCTTGGGTTACATACGCTTCAGGTTACAGACTCCGCTAACCCAGAAATAGTGCTTCAGGTTAAGAACTTTGCTTCAGGATGAGAACAGAAATAGTGCTCCGGCGGTGTGGGGGCAGCGGGAGGCCCCATTAGCTAAAGTGGTGCTTCAGGTTAAGAACAGTTTCAGGTTAAGAACAGACCTCCGGAATGAATTAAGTACTTAACCCGAGGTACCACTGTACACCCTATTCACAAGCCCCTTCCCTATAAAGATACCAGCCCTCAGGTTTTTGCACCAACAGCTGATTTTAAAGAGAATCGGAAGCTGCTTTTATACTGAGTAGAACTCCATACTGTCTACACTGACCAGCAGCAGCTCTCCAGAATTTCAGACGAAGGGCATTCCCAGCCCTACTTTGAGATTGCTGGACCTGCAACCAACCAACGCTCTACTGCTGACCTACAGTCGTGCACCACACTGCACGCTCAGCATAGCCCGCACTGACCGGCAGCAGCTCCCCGGGGTTGCAAGCAGGGTTTCCTAGCCCTACCAGGAGAGGCCATTGGGGATTGAAGATGGGATCTCCTGCAGGGCAAGCTCTGCTGCTAAGCCATGAGTGAGTGGGTGGGTGGGGCAATGAATGGGGGGGTGCATGCCTGGGGGGGCGCATAAGGAAATGTGGTGGCAGAGTGCTGGCCAGTGCCAGTCTCCTGCAGCAACTCAAAAGAGAGATTCCTTGAGCAGAAGAGGGTTTTAAAAACCGATTGACACATGCCTTCTTGTCCCCGCCACATCCCTGCTCATTCCCCATTTTCTAAATTAGAGCTACTCTGGCAGGTGGCTATTCCTGGCTCTCTTCCCTGGTTGCCAGGGAGTCCCGCCTGCACCCCATGTGCGTGCTATCTGCCCCCCCTCACAATTCTTCCCCGTGCAACTCCTGTACAAGGCTGTTTGTGAACACCAAGGCTCCATGTGTGTGCGAGAGAGAAAGTGAGAGTGTGTTTGTGCATCTCTCTAACTGCACATTTATTCCAAAAACATGGGGTGCCGGTTCCCAGCTCCGTATCTGCTGAATAATGCCATAGCACAGCGGAAGGGTATTTTTAGTAGAGGAAAAACCGCAGGCAGGAAGGGGGGGTGGCTAACTAAACCCTCTCCCTCCTCCCTCACCTGTTCTTCCAGTGGTTGTTAACTTAACCCCTTCCCTCACATTCAAGTGGTGGTTAACTTCACCCCATCCCTCATACACACCTCTCTGGGTAGTGGTTAACATAACCCTCCCCCCCCCCATTCTAGTGGTGATTATCTTAACCCCTTCCCCACCACCCCACCTGTTTTCTATGCCCTCCATCTCTCTATTTTACTTTTTTTTTAACACAGAACAACAGACATTGACAATCAAAACAGAGGCCTCCTCAACTGAGCCAGCCTTGCCCTGTTTCGCAGCGCTTAGCAGATTCGTTAATTTGGGGTACCACAGCCATGGAAGGAAACCCCCTCCCTCCCTCCTGCTCCCTCTTGCTGGGTGTGGGGAGGAAGAGGGGAGGACAACCAAGGAAACAAACAAGGCTCGGTGTCCACAGAGAGCAGATGATATCTGCACTTGGTATTGGCAGCCAAATTTCTGCTCTGTCCCTTTGGGAGTTTTTTATTTGGGGGGGGGGAGTCTGGTTGGAGGCCAGTTGTTGCTCTCATGTGAGCTGTTCCTGCTTTCGGTGAAAACATCTGGACCCTTGGCATGCGCATGCATATTCTCACGCACATGCACACTGTCTCACTGTCGGCCCCCGACAAACGGTTTCTCTAGACACTGCGTTTGGTGCATGTTCGAGTGGGTTCCTTTCCAAGGAAAAAGAGCAAGGCTTCTGCATGCTAGACTCCTAGAGCTAGGCTGTCCGCACACCCCTTTGCAAAGAGGAAGAGATGAGGGTCAAGTTAAACACCACTCCTCCCCTACCACTGAACAGATCGACCGCTTGCAAGCAGAGAAACAGAGGTGGAAAGGGGTGTCTGTGGTTAACTTGACCCTTTCCCTGCAGCTGCATCTCTGCCTGTGGCACAACATCTGCCTTGCGTGCAGAAGGTCCTTGCATGCAGAACAATCCCCAGCATTCTCACGTAGGGCTGGGAAGTGTCCTTGCCTGGAACCCTGGAGAGATGCTGCCAGTCAGTGTGGACAATACTGAGTTGGGTGGACTCAGTAGAAGGCAGATCCCTATGTTCCTCAGAACGGATGTAGCTCAGGGATGGAGCATCTGCTTCCTATCAAGTGTGGTCCTGATTAAAGATTGCTGTTTGTTCACCACCAGGAATGAAGCCTAAATGGGCGTCCTAACAACAACAACAAAAGCAGAGACATCACCTTGCCAACAAAGGTCCGTATAGTAAAAGCCATGGTTTCCCCAGTAGTGATGTATGGAAGTGAAAGCTGGACCATAAAGAAGGCTGATGGCCGAAGAATTGACGCTTTTGAATTATGGTGCTGGAGGAGACTCTTGAGAGTCCCATGGACTGCAAGAAGAACAAACCTATCCATTCTGAAGGAAATCAGCCCTGAGTGCTCACTGGAAGGACAGATTGCGAAGCTGAGGCTCCAATACTTTGGCCACCTCATGAGAAGAGAAGACTCCCTGGAAAAGACCCTGATGTTGGGAAAGATGGAGGGCACAAGGAGAAGGGGATGACAGAGGATGAGATGGTTGGACAGTGTTCTTGAAGCTACCAGCATGAGTTTGACCAAACTGGGGGAGGCAGTGGAAGACAGGAGTGCCTGGTGTGCTCTGGTCCATGGAGTCATGAAGAGGCGGACATGACTAAACAACTAAACAACAACAACAAGTGGCCATGAATTGCATCTGCAAAATGACTGTTGTGTTGACGTTGATGTTGACCCTTAAAGGGCTTCCTAAGAACCTATATCAGCTCTTCTGGATCAGGCCAATGGCCAATCTTGTCCCAGGATCCAGTTCTCCCAGTGGCCAACCAGTTGCCTCTTGGAAAGCCTGCAGGCAGGACCTGAGCACAACACACACACCACGTCTGCGATGCCCAGCATACCACTGCCTCTTACAGGGTAGGTAGACATTATCCACTGGGGAGCCAGCATGGTGTAGTGGTTACAGCATTGGACTAGAATCAAAGTTGAAAGGGACCCTAAGGATAATCTCATCCGACCCCCTGCAATGCAGGAATATGCAGCTGTCTCCTGCAGGGATCGAAGCTGCAACCTCGGCGTTATCAGCACCACGCTCAATCCAACTGAGCTATCCAACCTGACTAGGACCTGGGAGACCAGGGTTCAAACCTTCATCTCATCCACAAAAGTTCACTGGGCGCAACTTTAAGACAGTCCCTGTGTCCTCTCAGCCTAACCTACCTCAAAGGGTTGTCATGGAGATTAAATGAGAAGGGAGAGAGCCACGTAGGCCACCTCAAGCTCTTTGGAGAAAAAAGGCAGGGTACAGATTAGATAGATAGATAGATAGATACAGTAGATAGATGATAGATAGATAGATAGATAGATAGATAGATAGATAGATAGATAGATAGATAGATAGATAGATAGATAGATATAGATGATAGATAGATAGATAGATAGATAGATAGATAGATAGATAGATAGATAGATAGATGATAGATAGATAGATAGATAGATAGATAGATAGATAGATAGATGATAGATAGATATAGAAAGAATGTGGAGAATGTGGAGAATGAATCGTTTTTCTTCTTCTTCTTAAACGCACACACGTGGAATTAGGGTGGACCGGATTACTCAGTGTGGAAGGCGAAGGGGGAGTAAAAGAAGCTGGCAGCTAGAGTATTGTTGGCATCTGGCGTTCCGCAGGGCACCCGCTGGCATCCTGCCAACCTCCCCCACCTTGGCAAAGATCCGCCGCTCGCTGAGTCTTTCATTCTTCTCTCCCTTCTCCATCCACTTCCCAGGGAGCCTGGCTGCTAGGGAGCCTGGCAACAGGGGTATATTCCACCCTCTAAGCCGCTCCCATCGCTTGCCAGGCACTAATGAGGTCGTGGGCGTTTGGGGTGGGGGCAAGGCTTAGTCAGTCCTTTCCCTTAATTATTATTTTTGCAGGAATGCCCACCAGTGGTGACTCTTCCCTGGCACCCAGCCTCGCGAATGGTTCGGAGACTGGCATGCACAATCTCGCATCTTTGGGAGGTTTTTTTTGTCTTCTTCAACTGTGGGTTGACTTTTGCCCGTGGCAACAGGCCTTTTTTTTGGGTGGGCGGGTGAGGTTTTCTGGGGACAGGTGAAAAGAGCAGAAACGCGGTTGCCGCTTTAAACCGATCCCCTGTCAAAACGGGAACCGGGCTGATGGCTGAAGTCGCCTGTCTCGTGCTCCACTCGCCAGAGGCGTCTCCTGCCAATCGGAGGCAGCTGGTTCGCCCTGAGTCATCTGTCGCCGGGCAAAGCCATCTAGTGGACTAGATAGGCTTTTAGTTATTCTTAGGTTCTTCGGCCTGCAAGTGCTCTACCCATGAACGACAGCTCTTCCCTTCCGTGCCTTTATCACTTTGTGAGTGGCAAAAAAACCCCAGCAGAAATTATGCAAAGCAACGAACCAAAAGGAGTGCACAAATGTTGCCTTTTTGTAGTTTATTTAATGCTGGATGGCAGGGCTGCATGCTGGCACACACAGAACCATATGCAAATGAAGGATCGAAAGTGACGTTCAGTGATTGGATAGTTTTAGAAAGTTGCTACAGTAACGTTGTACTGGAGCTCTATATAAGCAGGCTGACTGAGCACTTCAGCTCAGTTCTGTTCTGGCCTCTGAATAAACAAGAGCTGTTTGAAGAATCGCTGTGTTGTCTGATATGTTCACCCACAACTTAACAGAAGGGAATAGGGAACTCTCAGCGCCCTTAACAAATGGCAGTTCCCAAAAATCCTTGTGGGGAAACAATGGCTGTCAACGTGCTTGAACTGTATGGTGCAGAATGGCCCAGGTTGCAGAGGAATGATTTGCTCTCATTCCTGAGCCCACCAACATCCATCTTTTAGTTCATAGAAGAACCTCTCCCCTCCCCACACAAATATAGGCCCTTGGCTCCCAGGTGCCTATGGCAGGAGTGGTCGCACCTATAGGCCTCCAGATTTCACTGGACTCCGACTCCCATCAGCCCCAGAGAGCACAGACAATAGACGGGGTGATGAGAGTTGTAGTTCAATGAATATTCTTGGATCCCAACTCCCATAGTCCCAGACAACACGGCCAATAGACAGGGGTGATGGGAGTTGTAGTTCAATGAATATCCCTGGGTCCCAACTCCCATAGTCCCAGACAACACGGCCAATAGACAGGGGTGATGGGAGTTGTAGTTCATGGAATATTCCTGGGTCCCAATTCCCATAAGTCCCAGACAGCACGGCCAATAGACAGGGATGATGGGAGTTGTAGTTCAATGAATATTCCTGGATCCCAACTCCCATCTGCCTATAGACAGGGATGATGGGAGTTGTAGTACAACGAATATTCCTGGATCCCAGGTCCCATCAGCCCCAAGCAGCACGGCCAATAGACCGGGATGATGGGAGTTGTAGTACAACAAATATTCCTGGATCCCAACTCCCATAAGTCCCAGACAGCACGGCCAATAGACAGGGACGATGGGAGTTGTAGTACAACGAATATTCCTGGATCCCAACTCCCATCAGCCCCCAGCTGGACACACACAAGAGGCACCTCCCTACGGCACGTCCCCTGCGTCTCCGTGCGCGACTCGCGAGCTCACCTCTCACACACACGCACCGTCCAGGCAGCAATGATCCACAGGGAGATGCTGAAGACCAGGAGGACAGTCCCGGGGCAGATGGTCATGAGGGTCTTCATGACGAAGCGGGTGTTGAAGTTGATCTTGTTGAGGGCCCCGATACTGCGGGACGAAGCGTCCGTGAAGAGTTTGCTGTGCAAGAGCATGACCCGGGCGATCAAGTAGAGACGCAGGAACATGGGGATGGAGAGGATAATGTCCACGTCCGCCTCCGCCCGCGAAGGCGTGTAGGAGAAGGCCAGCCGGGCCGTCCAAAAAAACTTGTACTCCCCGGGGATGGGGTGAATGGCGCACACCAGCATCTCTAGGCTGATGTAGAGGATACGTTCGTAGGTCATGGCGATCCGCCAGTCGTCGGCACCATTGTCAATCACGAAGAGCTGGCGGGGGTAGGGAGGGAAGGGAGAAAACGGCAAGGGTTAGAAGAGATGGGGCTGGCAGCAGAATGTCGTCACAGTGTAAGGCATTCCTGTAAAAGGATGTCTGCCCGTCACCCAGCCGTGCCCCACTCCACGATACTCCATTCCGTCCTGCCCCAGTTTCTCCCCAGCAGATGCTTAGCAGTCAATGGACATTGAGAATGATGAATCCTCGCTGAGTTAAGGATTTTTTTTCACGAAAAGTTTTTTCCTCTCTCTCTCTCTCTCTCTGGTTCTTCTGGGGATTCCCTCAAGATGTGCCAACACCTCCCTTTTGTGAGTGGATAGGTTCAAGCAGTGGTGTTTTTTTCTGGGGGGGTGTATGCAGGGGTAAGCATTCCCCTCTAAACATTTGGGAATCTTTGTACTTTTGTCCATTTGCTGTATTTATTTCTCCCAATTTGAACTATAAAATGGTGATTTTCTTGAGTCAAAATGAGAATATCCCTAAACATTTTTTAAGGAAAAAAGCACTGGGGTCAAGCATAAGTGACCTTAACTTAGGGCTATACTGGATAATTATTGTTATTGTTATTTACACCATTTCTATACTGCCCCACATATACATATATATACATTCATATATATATGTATATATGTGGGTGGGTGTAGGTGTGTATGTATATATGTATGTATGTATGTATGTATGTATATGTATATATGCACACACAAACACACACACAGAGCTTTTTTTTCTTTAAAAATGTTTAGCAGTACTCTCATTTTCCTACTCATATTGAAATACTGCCCCTCAATGAGGCCAAACTTAGATTCACAAAAAGTTTAGGGGCATGTGTACCCCCAGAAAAAAGCAGTGTGTGTGTGTGTGTGTGTGTGTGTGTGTGTGTGTGTAATTCTAAGCAATGTACCGACTAAAGCAACAATAGACAACTGAAACAACAAGTATTAAAAGTTGCACAGTTAGCTTATAAAAATGTTACATTAATACAAAATTACTAATAAATATAAACCAATATTCAGTTATTGACTTTGGACACACCTTCCCTTTCGGCCTTCTGGCTGTCACTCATAGTCCACCCCCCTATCTACCGCCCTCACTCGCTCTCCACAGAACCCTCAAGACTGCCCATAGCTGTGTCCCATTCATCAGGCAGCCGCACAGTCCACACCCAGTCTTAAGTACAGTACCAAAGTTTGGCGTGTTTCCTAGAGGATACTGAAGAAAAGAAAGAAAAGAAAAGACACCCTTTCCAACTCACAGTTCTCTCTCCGGCCTCTGCCCCCTTCTTCTTCACCTCAATAGTCTCTACTTGTCCATTTCCTGGAGACATCGGCCAGAGGACCAGTGTGAGAAACAGGATGTAGGGCCAGAGACAGCCGGGACTTGATTCAAGTAGGCTCTTAGGCAACCTTTGTCCCCACAGAGCAGGGAGGTTGCCCGCTGGCCAATAAGGTGGAGATCTTCCATTGTGTGTATAGGAAACCAATGCTTAATCAAAACCTGCATTTCTCACAGATAATCACATTAATACACCTGCAGGAAACATTCCCCATTGGAGAGGGGGGGAGTCAGATTTCCTGCAGGTATATTAATGGGATTGTGTGTGAGAAATGCAGACTATTATTTCCACCCTCCACCACCGATCGTGACCAAGAGCAGCGTCTGGGCTCCCCCCCTTGGAAAGTTTTCATGCCTGCCTATCTGCAAGTCAGCTGTAGTCTATTTAAAGGGAGCCAGGGGCCTTGGGCCAACCGCCAGCCAGCAACTCGGCCCTTCCTGCCTGGGGCTCCATTACATACACACAGAAACCCACAGAGGGGGGAAATGCCATTGATCTCTCTTGACATCCGCCCTCCCTCTGCCCCAAACAACAACAGAATGGATCTATTTCTCGGAGACGGGCTCTCTCCTACCCCACCCAACAACATGTGAGCGTTGCCACCGGGTTTCCATGGCAACCCCATCCTAAGTCCAGAGGTACCTAATTAGTCTTCCCAGATGCTAAGTTGGCAGCAGGGGAAGAGAGAGCAGAGTGGAAGGCCACATCTACAACATTCATTTAAAGCACTATGATACCTCTTTAAAGACTCGTGGCTTCCCCCAAAGGATTCTGGGAGCTGTAGTTTAAGGGTGCCAAGAAATGTTTAGGGACCCCCCCCCCCGCTCCGTTCCTCTCCTAAAGCTATAGTCCCCAGAGAGGTTAAATCATAGATCTTCTCTTCATCCCAGATAACTCTGGGAATTAGGACTCTCCTAATCTGAATGAGAGGGAGATGGGTGGCGCTGTGGGTTAAACCACAGAGCCTAGGACTTGCCGATCAGAAGGTCGGTGGTTCGAATCCCCACGACGGGGTGAGTTCCCATTGCTCGGTCCCTGCTCCTGCCAACCTAGCAGTTCGAAAGCACGTCAAAGTGCAAGTAGATAAATAGGTACTGCTCCAGCGGGAAGGTAAACGGCGTTTCTGTGTGCTGCTCTGGTTCACCAGAAGCGGTTTAGTCATGCTGGCCACATGACCCGGAAGCTCCCTCGGCCACTAAAGCGAGATGAGCACCGCAACCCCAGAGTCGGCCACGACTGGACCTAATGGTCAGGAGTCCCTTTACCTTTTTTAACCTGAATGAACGCCAACTCCCAGAATTCTCTGGGGGCAGCCATGGCTGTTAAGGGTGCGGAAAGTTGTCAGGAGGCCCCAATAGGCCCCATCACAGAGCTATCGCTTCCATAATTGTTTAACAATTAGTCCCTCTTCACAGAGAACTCTGGGAAATGTAGTTCTAGTAATAATAATAATAATAATAATAATAATAATAATAATAATAATAATTTATTATTTGTACCCCGCCCATCTGGCTGGGTTTCCCCAGCCACTCTGGGCGGCTTCCAACAAAGATGAAAAATACACAAAAATGTCACATATTAAAAACCTTCCTGAACAGGGCTGCCTTCAGATGTCTTCTGAATGTCAGGTAGTTGTTTATCACTTTGACATCTGGTGGGAGGGCGTTCCACAGGGCGGGCACCACTACCGAGAAGGCCCTCTGCCTGGTTCCCTGTAACTTGGCCTCTCGCAGTGAGGGAACCGCCAGAAGGCCCTTGGAGCTAGACCTCAGCGTCTGGGCAGAACGATGGGGGAGGAGATGCTCCTTCAGATATACTGGGCCAAAGCCGTTTAGGGCTTTAAAAGGTCAGCACCAACACTTTGAATTGTGCTCGGAAACGTTCTAGGAGAGGAACGGGGCTTTTCTAATGACTCTCTGCAAGCGTAATGAAAGGCAGCTTCTTTACAGGAGCATCACAGTGCTTTTAAAGTGTATGGAGCAAATGTTGAATTATACATATTTTCTGGTTAGGTTAAAAGTTGCCTTCCAGGAAGGCCAGGTAGAGCTAGGCCCTCTCTCAAGGGTCGGAGCTGTGAGCTGCCTTCCACCCCACCAGTCACTACTGGCTCAAACTAAACAAGGGAGTCTCCGGACCTCAAATTCAGACTCATACAACAATAAATCTTTTTTTAGAACTTTCTGGACTCCTTTACGCTTGTTTATGAAAAGACTACCTAAGACATCTAGCTGCTGGAGATGTCACAGGGGTAATGCTTCTCTAAAACATATGTTTTTGCAATGTCCCATATTGTTAAATGTTTGACGGAAGGTAATAGAGACGATCAGCACGACCTGTACGGAATAATCTTAAATTTGTGAGGAAAACATCCTTTCAAATTATACACCCAAGACATGGAAGCTAAACAAAGGGACAATATGAATGAACTCTCCTTACTACGGCAAAAAGACAGGTATTGACGAACAGGGGAAATAAAAAACGCAGCTCCCTTGTACAAATGGATTGAAGGTATGTACAAATTCACTACACATGAACAAGTTGCGGACAAACGTAGACTTTCCATGGACAAAGTCAGAGATAAATACCGTATTAGGTTAAGGTCTGCTTAACTATGATAACATTTCTTTTGGTAATGTATATATTCACCTTTCTCTGTGTGGGTTAAGTTAAGATTTACCTGTGAAAAAGGACTTTGTATTACACCACTCTTTCCCCTCCCCACTCCATATTTGTTTAGATTAAAGGTAAAGGTAAAGGGACCCCTGACCATTAGCTCCAGTCATGACCGACTCTGGGGTTGAGGCGCTCATCTTGCTTTATTGGCCGAGGGAGCCGGTGTACAGCTTCTGGGTCATGTGGCCAGCATGACTAAGCCGCTTCTGGCGAACCAGAGCAGCGCACAGAAACGCCGTTTACCTTCCCGCCAGAGTGGTACCTATTTATCTACTTGCACTTTGACGTGCTTTCGAACTGCTAGGTTGGCAGGATTTGTTTAGATTAGTTTGGTTTTATATTTTATGGGGTTTTTTTTGAAAATCTTCTTAAGGGGGGAAGGTGATAATAAACAACAACAACAACACAGAGGAGAGGAGGGACTACCAAATGCATCTTACTCAATATCACCCACCTGCCCCCAAAGCATAATGGAAGCCAATCAAATCAAGGACAATTGGGCATCCTATGCCCACGCCAACAACCTTTCCCCTCCTCTCTCGTTGCATAAATAAAGCAGCATAAATAAATACACACCACACTCCATGCCAGAAGCTTAAATGCCTGGCTTTCCCAACCACAAACACTCCCTTTTTAAGTCTCTCTTGGGGCTGTGGTGGGATTGCATTGCAATTCAGAGAGGAAACCCATTTGGAATTGCCCAGAGTGAAATGCTAATTAATGAAAGAGCCGAGGGGGGGTGTGTGCTCTCATGCATGGCAAGGATTCCCTTGCATGTTAAAGGAGCTTTAACTCAGGCAGGTGTTAACTCCAGAATCCGCCACTCATTGCCAGGGACAGCTCACCCCAAAAATATTTGCCGCTAAGTAGCAGCTACTGAAAATGACAAGTAGAGAGAACACTATCACACTCAGGTCAACAGGATGCTGGACTAGACGGGCCTCTGGCCTGACATTATCAAGGAGATATCACAGAATTGTAGAGTCAGACGGAACCAAAAGGGTCACCTAGTCCAACCCCCAGAAATGCAGGAATCTTTTGCCCAACACCTGATCCAGCAGGGCTCTTTCAATGTTCTTAACGTTTGAATTTGAATTTATTACGGTCCCAGACCAGACTCACATACCATACTAAACAAGTCAGAAACGCAATAAAATTAAGTTTTAAGTTATCAATCAATATAACGATAAACAATACAGTTATGGCAGCAGTTAAAATATGGTTTAAAGTCTTAATCTCTACAATATTCTCTGTAATTTGCTTCTAAGACCTTAGTCTTTATAACAGCACAGCTTGTTCTCTAATGTTTATACTAAATCTAATGGGTGGGAGGGGAGGGTCCTGATCCCACACACTTTACATGCAGCGCTGAAGTAGGGGGCACCCAACAAATAGTTCTGGGGTTTAACTTCAGTTTCAGCTTTGGCCCAAATTAAAACCTGCATCCTCTGACTGAGGCTCAGGGCTCCTATTTTTGCCCCCCCCCCCTTCTGCTAGGAGCCAAAACTAAACCCAGACTAACCCTACCTTATCACAAACAAACCCAGTCACCAAACCACCCACTTGACTTTTATTCATTTATCGTGGTACCTCCGTTTACAAACAGTCCTGTTTACAAACTATTCGGTTTAGGAACACCGCAAAACTGGAAAGTAGTGTCCCAGTTTGCAAAATTTACTTTGGTCTACGAACGGAAGCCGAACAGTGGAAGGGCACGGGCGGTGGGAGGCCTCGTTAGGGAAAGTGTGTCTCGGTTTAAGAACGGATTTGGTTTAAGAACGGACTTCAGGAACAGATTAAGTTCTTAAACCAAGGTTTTATTTCATAAAATTAATATGCCACTTGATTGTGTGTGTTGTTTTTTATTAAAAAAAAAACCAAAGTGGTATACAATCAATGTTGTACAATGAAATGATCTGTAAACATTTAAAAACAACAATTGAAAACCCTTTTTAAAAGTTAAAGTCAACGATGAGCTAAAAACCAGATGAAAACCTCTATCTCCATGCTCTATGTGTCTGGATGGGCTTTTGCTATTTTATTTTTTTTAATGCTTTTAGTAGGTGCCAGAAAGAATACGGCCTGGTGTCAACAGGCAGGGAGTTCCAAAGTGCAGGTGGAGCCACACTAAAAGATCAACTGCTTACAAACGTGGAACGCATCCCTTGCATGAGCAAAACGGGACTTTGGAGAAACAAAAGGCTGTATTTTTCTCCTAAGCTTTTGTGAGATTAAGCTCAGCCTAACGACGAAGTAATTTTGTATTGTTATGTATTTTGTGTTTTTGTATTGTGATTTTAGTGATGTATGGAAGTGAGAGCTGGACCATAAAGAAGGCTGATCGCCGAAGAATGGATGCTTTTGAATTCTGGTGCTGGAGGAGACTCTGGAGAGTCCCGTGGACTGCAAGAAGATCCAACCTCTCCATTCCTAAGGAAATCAGCCCTGAGTGCTCACTGGAAGGACAGATCCGGAAGCTGAGGCTCCAAGACTTTGGCCACCTCATGAGAAGAGAAGACTCCCTGGAAAAGACCCTGATGTTGGGAAAGATGGAGGGCACAAGGAGAAGGGGACGACAGAGGACGAGATGGTGGGACAGTGTTCTCAAAGCTACCAGCATGAGTTTGACCAAATTGCGGGAGGCAGTGGAAGACAGAAGTGCCTGGCGTGCTCTGGTCCAGGGGGTCACGAAGAGTTGGACACGACTAAACAACAACAACAACATAGTGATTTTACGTTGTGAACTGCCCTGAGACCTGTGGGTATACAAATTTAATCAGCAGCAGCAGCAGCAACAACGCCAGTTCTGCAGTTTGGAGGGGTCCAGCAAGCATAGATGGGGTTAGGCAACCTTGCAGACTTTTAATGACCCACCTCCTTTCCAAAGCTAATCCTTGGCTTTGTGCAAAGCCCAGAGTCTGGAAGCACACAGCCTCCTAGCCCAGCCCTTGAAGACAGATAAAAGTAACTGTCTGAGCAGGATTCACGGAAGTTGGCAAAGAAGACAAGATGAAATTGCTTCTCGCAGTGGACATCTGTCACCAGAAAGTTCCCTAGAGCAAACTAACACATCTTAAAAGGTAGCACAGTTCACATGTAGGAAGCTGCCTTATAATTTCCGTAGACCCTTGGGCCCACCTAGCTTCCCCCCCAATATAATCTTTATTAGTTTTATAAATTTCATATTACATATACATATTCTATTACATTTTACATTTGTACTTGCTCCTAAGAGCTGACTTCCCTCCTTCCTTCTGCTGACTTCTTTATATCGCCTCTAAGTTTTTCACATTGTCTTTATCCATTTAATATATTGTTATTCTCCTTCCACATTTGTCCATAAAATGTCTGTAGATGAATAAATCCTTCTATGTATACAATTCTTATTGTCTATCTATATATCATTTGAAACTATTGTTTATTTTGATCGCATTGTACATTTTACTTCTTATTGTTGTTCCAGTACAGTGGTACCTCGGGTTAAGTACTTGATCCGTTTCGGAGGTCCGTTCTTAACCTGAAACTGTTCTTAACCTGAAGCACCACTTTAGCTAATGGGGCCTCCAGCTGCTGCCGCGCTGCCAGAACACGATTTCTGTTCTTATCCTGAAGCAAAGTTCTTAACCTGAAGCACTATTTCTAGGTTAGCGGAGTCTGTAGCCTGAAGCGTATGTAACCCAAGGTACCACTGAATTTCTGAGTATTCCATTACCTTCTGTTGCCAATCTTACACTTCCTTGGCCCACCTAGCTTAGTGTTGTCTATACAGTGGTTCCTCGGGTTACATACGCTTCAGGTTACATACACTTCAGTTTACAGACTCCGCTAACCCAGAAATAGTGCTTCAGGTTAAGAACTTTGCTTCAGGATGAGAACAGAAATCATGCTCCGGTGGCGTGGCTGCGGCAAGAGGCCCCATTAGCTAAAGTGGTGCTTCAGGTTAAGAACGGACCTCTGGAACGAATTAAGTGCTTAACCCGAGGTACCACTGTACTGACAGGAAGAGGCTCCTCATCATTTCAGGCAGGGGACATTCCCAGACGTCCCTGGAGATGCCTGGGGATTGAACCCTGAGCCTTCTGCATGCTAGGCAGATCCTCTACCACTGAGCTATACCCATTCTGCAACAATAAAAAGATCTGGAGGAGGGAAAACTCGTTTGCAGGTGGGGAGAAACCAAATGAGCACAGAATGCTAAATGCTGGGGAGGTCAGGAGTGGAAAACCAGGGAGAGGAGGAACAGAGCTGCTGAACAGAACGCAGCAACATTTTGCTGCAGGCTTGTAAATACACAACCATTCATTCCCCCCTCCCGGCCTTCCCATATTTCCTCCACCAATTTTCTATGCCAACCCGCAATAATTTCAGGTTCGGGAACACGAGCTGCATCGCGACGCCATGGGCGTTTTTGCAGAGTGCCAGAATTCAATCACATGTCTGATTTGGAACAAAGCTCTCTTGCCTCGTCTCCCCCAGAGGCCTGACCTTTACCTGAGACACATCAATAACATCTGCATCACCTGGAGCCAAGCAGGGAGGAGCCCCTGGGGAGAAATTCCACCTGCATTTCGGCAACCTCCACACCATCCACCAAAGCCTGGACCAGTCTACAAAGCAGGTTCCTTTTTGGATAGTACAGAGCATTGATGCAATGGCCGTATAAAGACATTAAAAAATATATAATCAGTGTTCACACATTATCTACAGCAGACAGAAGCTCAAGTGATCTACGCCAGATCAGCAAGAAGGTCTTCCGAATTCCAAACGTCTAACCCAGTGTTTCCCAAACTTGGGTCTCCAGCTTTTTTTTCAGACTACAATTCCCATCATCCCTGACCACTGGTCTTGCTAGCTAGGGATGATGGGAGTTGTAGTCCAAAAACAGCTTGGAACCCATAGAAATAGAAGTTACTTTCTGAAAATACTACTATACAATAAAGGTAGTAGAATGTTTTTTTTATTTAAAAATCCCCCTCACTCACCAAAAAGCAAATCCGAAAACTTTACAAAGAGGCTCAGGCATGCCTCTTTCTGTGCGGGAGCTAAACACCAGGCACTGTTTTAAGAAACTCGTGTTACAAAGGTATGGCATGTCTACTCAGAAGTCTCTTAATGGGGCCTATTCCCAGGTACGGAGGTACAGGATGGCAACCTAGGCTTTGATTGGCACTGGGGGGGGGGGGAACGGGGCTCTTGTGCTGTATAAAAAGGTAAAGGGACCCCTGACCATTAGGCCCAATCGTGGCCGACTCTGGGGTTGCAGTGCTCATCTCGCTTTCTTGGCCGAGGGAACCGGCATACAGCTTCCGGGTCATGTGGCCAGCATGACTAAGCCGCTTCTGGCGAACCAGAGCAGCGCACGGAAACGCCATTTACCTTCCCGCTGGGGCAGTACCTATTTATCTACTTGCACTTTGATGTGCTTTTGAACTGCTAGGTTGGCAGGAGCAAGGACCAAGAAATGGGAGCTCACCCCGTCGTGGGGATTCGAACCGCCGACCTTTTGATCGGCAAGTCCTAGGCTCTGTGGTTTAACCCACAGCGCCACTTGTGCTGTATAGCAGGCAGAAATTCAACAGGTTAAGTCTCTTCTGGTACAATTATAGGAAGGCGCACCAGGATCCTCCTGTTTAACGCTCTGTTGGTTTTGCTGGGTATTTTCCTTGTATTCCTTTCTATTCCATAAAGACAGTTAAAAAATTTGCCAGCCAGCATTGAGTTATGCCTTTTCATTTGTGGCTATGCATATTATAGCTGGCTGTAGTAATTCAAAATGATTCCTGGATTCGGGGGGGAGGGGTGTTTTCTAACCTACAGCAGCAGCACACCAGTGACAGGTGATATAACAACCAAGATGGAACAGTGCTGAGAAAAGAAGAAAGGGTTTCAAACATGTTCATTTATGAACAACAACAACAAATGAATAGATTATCTCCCCCCAACAACTTTACGTTCCTCTGCTCTTTTCTGTTCTTTCGGTGGAAGGGCAGCCATTTTGCATTAGAGTCTCACCCCCGGCCTGATCTAGAAGGGCTCTTCTTATCTTTGTATGTTCTCTTGAGAGCAGTACATGTGAAAAGGATCTAGGAGTCTTGGTTGACCACAAACTTGACATGAGCCAAGAGTGTGACGCGGCAGCTAAAAAAGCCAATGCAATTCTGGGCTGCATCAATAGGAGTATAGCATCTAGATCAAGGGAAGTAATAGTGCCACTGTATTCTGCTCTGGTCAGACCTCACCTGGAGTACTGTGTCCAATTCTGGGCACCACAGTTCAAGAAGGACACTGACAAACTGGAACGTGTCCAGAGGAGGGCAACCAAAATGGTCAAAGGCCTGGAAACGATGCCTTATGAGGAACGGCTAAGGGAGCTGGGCATGTTTAGCCTGGAGAAGAGGAGGTGAAGGGGTGATATGATAGCCATGTTCAAATATATAAAAGGATGTCACATAGAGGAGGGAGAAAGGTTGTTTTCTGCTGCTCCAGAGAAGCGGACACAGAGCAATGGTTCCAAACAACAAGAAAGAAGATTCCACCTAAACATTAGGAAGAACTTCCTGACAGTAAGAGCTGTTTGACAGTGGAATTTGCTGCCAAGGAGTGTGGTGGAGTCTCCTTTGGAGGTCTTTAAGCAGAGGCTTGACAACCATATGTCAGGAGTGCTCTGATGGTGTTTCCTGCTTGGCAGGGGGTTGAACTCGATGGCCCTTGTGGTCTCTTCCAACTCTATGATTCTATGATTCTGACTGCCCACAGTTCTTCCCCCAGCATCCACTATTCAGAGGTAGACTGCCTCTGAATGGGAAGGCTCCATTCAGAATTCACTCTGGAATTCACCCCTGCAAGATAAATAATGGCGAACAAGTTGGATAGCTTTGGAGAAGATGACATGAGTTTATGGAAGAAGAGACTATGTTCTCCCCCAGCATGCCTCTGAATAGCAGCAGCTGGGAATTGAAGGGAGAGTTGCTGTTGCACTTGGATCTTGTCCGTTGTTGTTATTGATGATTTTGATGTTGATGTCCCAGGGCAGGTTACAACAATTAGATGGATATTACATAGCTCAGAAAAAGGACAACAAAATGATCAAGGGGATGAAACAGCTGCCCTATGAGGAAAGATTGCAGCACTTGGAATTTCTTAGTTTTAGATAGAAAATCTGAGAGAGAGGCGACACAAAAGCAATTTATGCTAATATGCATGGCGTCGAGAAAGGGGATGGGTTTTCTCCCTCTTTCATAACCCTGGAACATGGGAAAATTCCTTCCAGTAGCACCTTAGAAACCAACCAAGTTTGTTATTGGTATGAGCTTCTTCAGATAAAGCTCATACAGTACCAATAACAAACTTAGCTGGTCTCTAAGGTGGGATGCGGGTGGCGCTGTGGGTTAAACCACAGAGCCTAGGACTTGCCGATCAGAAGGTTGGCAGTTCGAATCCCTGCAATGGGGTGAGCTCCTGTTGCTCGGTCCCTGCTCCTGCCAACCTAGCAGTTCGAAAGCACAAAGTGCTTGTAGATAAATAGGTACCACTCCGGCGGGAAGGTAAACGCCATTTCCATGCGCTGCTCTGGTTCTCCAGAAGCGGCTTAGTCATGCTGGCCACATGACCTGGAAGCTGTACGCCGGCTCCCTCGGCCAATAAAGCAAGATGAGCGCCGCAACCCCAGAGTCGGCCACGACTGGACCTAATCGTCAGGGGTCCCTTTACCTTTTAAGGTGCTACTGGAAGGATTTTTTTGTTTGTTTGTTTCAAGTACGGCAGACCAACACAGCTACCTACCCGTAACTAGAACATGGGGACACCCAATGAACGCTGGGAGATTCAGGACAGATGAAAAGAAGTCCTTCTTCACACAAGGCATAGTTGAACTATGGAACTCCCCGCCACAAGAGGCAGGGATGGCCACCAACTTGGACGGCTTTAAAAGGGAACTAGGCAAATACGCAGAGAAGGCTATTAATGCCTGCTAGCCACAAAGGCTAGGATCTCCCTACGTTCTCCCTCCACAGTCAGAGGCAGTAATGTTTCCCAGCTGCTGGGAAACACAGATGGGGCAAGTAGCTCCTGAACCCGGGTCCTGCTTGTGGGCTTCCTGTTGAGGCATTGGGTTGACCATTGGGAGAACAGGATGCTGGACAAGATGGGCCTTTGACGGTCAAAGTTTGACCTGATCTTTCTGGGCCATGGGTAGGCAAACTAAGGCCCGGGGACCAGATCCAGCCCAATCGCCTTCTAAATCCGGCCCCTGGACGGTCCGGGAATCAGCGTGTTTTTGCATGAGTAGAATGTGTCCTTTTATTTAAAATGCATCTCTGGGTTATTGGTGGGGCATAGGAATTCATGTATTTATATATTTTTTTCAAAATATAGTCCGGCCAGCCACAAGGTCTGAGGGAAAGTGGACCGGCCCCCTGCTGAAAAGGTTTGCTGACCCCCGTTCTGGGCTCTTTTCCTAAAATGCATCCCTGACCAACAGCAGAGCATTCTGCGCTGAAGTCTCTGGGCATCTTTTTCTTAAAAGGAGGAGGAAATTGCCAACAAGGCAAATTCTCCTCCTTTTTCCCTGGCTCCCACCAGTATCAAAAACGCCGTGTCTTGGGTTACGGGGGCCTGAGAAAAACCGGGAAGGGAAGCTGAGCCTAGCAGAGCGGAAGAAAGCAGATGTTTTGCGCAGGGCGAGGAGGTGGGATTAGCACCCTCCGCAGCTGCCGGGTTCATGCTTAGTTACACGAAGCCGATTTCTCTCTGTGTACTCAGGGTGAAAGGGCAGCTGGGAGCGGCTGTGTATTGTCACAGCAGCAGCAGGAGGCCATCTGTGCAATAGCGTGCAAACCATCCCAGCTTCAGGCTCGATCATAGGCTCCTGGCCACACCAGGCTCTGCTAGATGCAGCTGCGTCGTACACCATCTGAACCACTCACAGAATCATAGAGTTGGAAGGGGCCACCAGGGTCATCTAGTCCAACCCCAGGCCATGCAGGAATCTTTTTTGCCCAACATCAGGCTCAAACCCCTGACCCTGAGATTAAGAATCCCATGCTCTTACCGACTGAGCTGTTCCAGGGATGTAAAGTCTCCTACACAACTTCAAGGAAAACTGACATAACTTGAAAGTAATCAGGGGACAAGCAATATATACCATATTTTTCCGTCTATAAGACGCCCCCATGTATAAGACGCCCCCTATTTGGGGGGACTCAGATTTAAGAAAATGGGGAGAGATGGCCCAGAGTATAAGACGCCCCCTAATTTTTTACATTTTGGGGGGGGAAACCTAGTCTTATACACAGAAAAATATGGTATACAGTGGTACCTTGGGTTCCATACGCTTCAGGTTACAGATGCTTCAGGTTACAGACTCTGCTAACCCAGAAATATAACCTTGGGTTAAGAACTTTGCTTCAGGATGAGAACAGAAATCATGCTCCGGCGGCGCGGCAACAGCAGGAGGCCCCATTAGCTAAAGTGGTGCTTCAGGTTAAGAACAGTTTCAGGTTAAGAAGAGACCTTCAGAACGAATTAAGTTCTTAACCCAAGGTACCACTGTATATTACTTTGCCGGACAGTGTTAGGATTTTTATCACTTTTATTAATGATAAAGCTAAAGATTTATCTCCTTCAAATTATATGAGGGTTTGGGTGCCTTGTAGGAAACTGCTCTTTTGACAGATTTTATATATTTTGGTACGTGTTATTCCAAAACTGCTGTTTCTTATACCTCGCCACCCACACCTAGAGCACAGCCGACTTCCCATCCCTGCAGGTAAATCGCCCACGGGGGTCCATCAAAGGAACATGGTTTTATGAGTTGCCCTGACAGCTCATTCAATAATCAAGGCAGCCCCATTCGCAGCAGTGCTAAATAAAGCTGTCCCTCTGCTACGATTGCATGACACACCCTTTTGAGCATGAGGGCCGCATTTCCTCCTGGGCAGCCTTCTGGGGGCCGAGAGGCATATGACAGTGGTGGGTGGTGCCAGAGGGAAAAAAGTGGGCGGAGCAAATAATGCAGGGAGAGACCTACGGTCAGACAAGGAGGTCTCAAGGTCTGTATTTGGCCCCAGGGTGAAGGCTCCCCACGCCTGCTTTCCAGATCCTTTAAGCTGAGGGGATGGAGGACTGCCCCACTGAGACTTTCTGTACACAGATCTATGGTATATACAGTGGTACCTTGGTTCTCAAACTTAATCCGTTCTGGAAGTCTGTTCCAAACCAAAGCTTTCCAAAACCAAGGCGCACTTTCCCATAGAAAGTAATGTAAAATGGATTAATCCGATCCAGACTTTAAAAGCAACCCCTAAAACAGAAATTTAGCATGAATTTTGCTACCTCTATTGCTGTTCTAGGGACGCGGGTGGCGCTGTGGGTAAAACCTCAGCACCTAGGACTTGCCGATCGCATGGTAGGCGGTTCAAATCCCCGCGGCAGGGTGCACTCCCGTCGTTCGGTCCCAGCGCCTGCCAACCTAGCAGTTCGAAAGCACCCCCGGGTGCAAGTAGATAAATAGGGACCGCTTACCAGCGGGAAGGTAAACGGGGTTCCGTGTGTGCTGCGCTGGCTCGCCAGATGCAGCTTCGTCATGCTGGCCACGTGACCCGGAAGTGTCTGCGGACAGCGCTGCCTACCAGCCTATAGAGTGAGATGAGCGCACAACCCTAGAGTCTGTCAAGACTGGCCCGTACGGGCAGGGGTACCTTTACCTTTTATTGCTGTTCTGTTAATGGTTCTCTTGGCTTTGCAGCTTTTATCCATTTCTTCACTCGCACAATCAATCAATCAGTAGCTGAACTGGGTTCTACACAGTCACAAAAACAAATTAACCGAAAAAGCCGCAAAAACAAAAGCACCAAATATAAGCTCCAAATATCTAATCAGAAACAGGGGACTCAAATCAGAAATGGAACACTCAAACAGGAAGAGGAACACTCTAATTGGAAGCGGAATACTAAAAATGGAGCCGATTCAGCTTCCGAAAAAAAGTTCGCAAACCGGAACAGTCACTTCCGGGTTTGCTGCGTTCGGGTTCCAAGTTGTTCGAGAACTAAGCTGTTTGGAAACCAAGGTACCACTGCAGAGAGAGAGAAAGACCACCCTAAGTGTCAGAAGCGAGCCAGCAATAAGCCACATGGAGTAAGTGAAGACAACTCTTTATTAGAAGAAACAAGGTCTGCTCAAGAGCGCCTGACCTAATAAGTACAGCAATTTTTCTCGGTAGGTCTTGCCCCTACGATGCAGTTATGGAGGCTGAAGATCCACTGCCCCCTTCCCACAGCTGCCTCAATCTACTCCTTCCCCGGTCCTTCACAAGCAATCTGAGACTATGCTGGCACACCTGCCTTTGCTCCTCCCACTTCATACCGCCCCTGGTCCTGGGAGACGGGGTGAGAAACCCATGTTTCTTCGCCAGCCGGACTCATATCTGCCTCTTGGCCTCTCTCCTGCTACTGCTACTGCTTCTGTTTCTATTTCTGTTTCTGGCCTCCTCTCTGCCACAGATTCTCCCTGCTCACTAAACCCTGTTACCTCTTCAGCTTCGGGCAACACCTCCTCCCCGTCTTCTCCCTCTGACCACCTATCGTCATCCCTGTTATGTACTGAAGTTCTCATCCTGGGCCAGCAGGGGGATACTGTAGATAGTTATGCAAATGAAGGAAATGAAGGATCGAAAGTGACATTCAGTGATTGGATAGTTTTAGAAAGTTGCTACAGTTACGTTGTACTGGAGCTCTATATAAGCAGGCTGACTGAGCTCCTCAGTTCAGTTCTGTTCTGGCCTGTGAATAAACAAGAGCTGTTTGAAGAATCGCTGTGTTGTCTGATATGTTCGCCCACAACTTAACAGTCCCACCACCCATCCCCAAGCTCTAAGTCTTCTTCCTTTGGGGGTTCCCTAGCTCGAACATCCCACCTCTCCTCTGCATCCAGCCAGCCCATGGTGTCGAGGGTTAACTCCGCACTCCCACCCCTACAGTCTCCCACTTCTCCATTAGGTCTTAGGACCACTGACAGCTGCCTGACAACGGACAAATGTGCCCCCAATTCCCCCCCACCGACACGGGAGCAGGCTCGCTCCAAATTGATACGGACAGCGCACTCCCAAACAGAACACGTCCCTCTAAAGAGAGCTGCAATCCGTTAACAGGCGTCAGACTAGCCCCGAGGGAAAGCTGGTGGCCGCACTGAAACAGGAGAGGCAGCCAGCATGCCCTTATTGGAAAAACAGGTTTAGAAGGGCACAAGAGCAACTGGTATTCATTCAGAATCATTGCTGCCTCCGGCCATGCAAGCAGAACACAGCCACTGTCATGGTTGGAAGCAGAGGAATGCTGGGAGGAACGAGACGGGAAACCACCAACGCCATCCCAAGACAGACTCCAAAATGGCACCAGGATAGAAGGGAGCGAGGGAAGATCTACGGCAGGAACGAGGAGGAGAAGAAAGATAGGCATCAGAATCTGTTGTCCCTGCGGATCCTGCTTCCAGTTGCCTCCCTCTGCCTTATGGGTGGGCTGGTCCCAGATTAGACTGAAATCCCAGATCTTAGAGATGTTTAGGGAAGCTTTTAATGTTTGATGCATTACTGAATTTTAATATTTTGTTGGAAGCCACGCAGAGTGGCTGGGGAAGCCCAGACAGATGGGCGGGGTATAAATATTATTATTATTATTATTATTATTATTATTATTATTTGATGGTTCTGGAGACCCCATAATTGCAAAATGCAGGCTTTATACCGGATGCGTAACTCCACATCTGGAAATATCCAATTTCTTTCTTTTTTTCTTTCTTAAAAGGATGGTTCTAGACCTCAAGATAGGCGTTTTAAAAATACATGGGCCAAAAGTTGAAATTTCAGAAGCGAGAGCCCCGAGAGAAGTAAAATAATGTATGCCAATGGGCACATGGAAATTTGGATCTATTTATTTATCAAGCAAGCTTTTACTAGATATACAAATTTGGGTTGGGTGGGTGTGCTTAATTTATTTAAAACGTTATATGCTACCTTTCCCAGATTCGTTGGCTTATGTAAAAATGCATTCTAAAAATAAAGCAATCAGCAAGACAAGCACACAGAAAACTCAGCAATGACAACAGCAAAAAGGAGTTCAGCGGACAAAATATCATTAACTCCGAGAAGCCCGAAAGACGTAGGCAAGTGTGCAGGCTCATCACAAACAAATCTCTCAAACACAATTTATTTTTAGTGTCTGACGGGCAGAAACTCAAAATCTGAAGCTTCTCTTGGTATAGAGCAGCAGCGTTCTGAGTTGCTACATCTGTTGAATGCCTACCGGCCACGAAGCAGTTGTATAAGTACAGAAACAGCGGGCCACAATTCTGTGGGAGGGCATGATGAGCCCTCCCTCTCCTTCCAGCCTTGGAGTTGTAAGAAAGGCTGTTGCCTTTGGACATCACAACAAACCATGGTTTTATCAAAATGGGAGCAAGCCCAATTTTCACCCTGGGCTCTTTCTCTTCCCCACCTCACTGCTGGTCTGACCAGGAAAAGTTTCAAGGTTTCCTCTTCCGGCTTTGATTAACTACAGTGTGTCTTGTCACCCAAAGCCGAAAAAAACTGTGGTTTGTCTGAAACAAGCCAACTTCAAACCACAGTTTCAAACAAACCACAGTTTGTTTCAAACAAACCACAGTTTGTTTCAAACAAACCACAGTTAAGATTGCACCCACACCCTAAACTGTGGTTAAACTGTTCAAAAATGGAGGTGAAAAGGGGGCAGGGCATGCACAAGCCCAGTAGAAGCTAGGTTCAACCCCAAAATGACAAACCACAGTTTACCATGACATCACAATGCAGTTGATTTCCCCAGTTGCTTGGGATCCACTTGCAGTTCCATTGCAGGATCAGTCCCCCAAAACTACCTCCCCGGCCCCAAGCCTAGAGCTGGGAAAAGGGGTGGGGGGGTTCTGGAAATCACCCCCAACTTTGTGCTTGATATCTGGAGGTGCAGGGGCAAAACCTCACCCCTTTTGGAGTGCTTTTTTGGCTAAAGTGTGGGGTATAAATGCTATAAATCAGGCATAGGCAAACTCAGCCCTCCAGATGTTTTGGGACTACAACTCCCATCATCCCTAGCTAACAGGACCAGTGGTCAGGGATGATGGGAGTTGTAGTCTCAAAACATCTGGAGGGCCAAATTTGCCTATGCCTGCAATAAATCAACAAAATAACATTGAAATGCACAGAAATAATTGTGATACGCAATAGGGGAAGTCTCTGTGAGATGGGGGTTGCGATGGGGAGTGTGACTTCAAAAATGGGAGTTGCCTGCACCCACCAAACACCTAGCCTGGACCCCAAGACCCCCATGAATGCTTCAGACAGAGAATCAGTTCCATCTGGCAGCGGTTCCCGTTTAACAAGCAAGGAAAACACACACAGCTGAAGGAGTAATTCCTTCTCCCATAGCTTTCCTGGCACGCTGCAGAGCTAATAAAATCTGTGGGGGAAGGAGGAGATGAGCAATGGGGTCAGGATGACCCCGGCAAGGATGGACTCGCTGATCAGTGCTGTCAACAAGCCCGTCTGAAACTGTGGCGTCACCTCACTAACAGTGAAGGGCAGGGAAGAAATCTAATAATTAATAATAAAATCCCTTCTTCCACCCAATTATCTTTGTATATAAATAAAAATGTCAGGTATCGCCACACACTGAATTCGGACCTTCCCAACCCACTTCCAAGCCTCTCACCCACTTTGGTTTCTGCACCGTTTGAGAGGCACTCTGCACATGTTCAGAGGCAAGGCCTAATCCACAAATGTGGGGTCTAACTTTTTTTAAAAAAGGAGGAGGAGGAAATGCTTCATGGGAAAAATGAGCCTGGCATGAAACGTTGTGGGTTTAGTTTAGCGCCCATACCACCACCCCACTAAAAAAAACCAAAATAAACCCCGAGCCTGATTGTGAGTGCCCGATTCAAGCCTGCTGGAAGGGGACAGGAGAACATGCAATCAGCAAAAACAAAACTGCCAGGAAGCCATGTCAATTGCTCTGGTAACCTTGGCAACCCACAGCCAGACAGTGGCAAAGAGGAGGCCTAGTTGTCACCCATTGGGCTACCCCCCCTTCCCCCCAAAAAGGATGGGATCTCAAGCCATTTGGGTCCATGGAACATTTCCTACTGATCACAAAGCATTTTGGGGAAGGGGAGAAAGGGGATGCTCCCTCCCCCAACACATTCACACATATTTTTTTACTAGCACAGATGCGAAAATCAGCTCTCTAAAGCAGGGGTAGGCAACCTAAGGCCTGGGGGTCGGATGCGGCCCAATCGCCTTCTCAATCCGGCCCATGGAATCAGCGAGTTTTTACATGAGTAGAATGTGTGCTTTTCTTTAAAATGCATCCCTGGGTTATTTGTGGGGCATAGGAATTCGTTCATTCCCCCCCCCAAAAAATATATATAGTCCTGCCTACCACATGGTCAGGGACGCAGGTGGCGCTGTGGGTGAAACCACAGAGCCTAGGACTTGCTGATCAGAAGGTCAGTGGTTCAAATCCCTGCGACTGGGTGAGCTCCTGTTGCTCGGTCCCTGCTCCTGCCAACCTAGCAGTCCGAAAGCACGTCAAAGTGCAAATAGATAAATAGGTACCACTCTGGTGGGAAGGTAAATGGTGTTTCCGTGTGCTGCTCTGGTTCACGAGAAGCGGCTTAGTCATGCTGGCCACATGACCCGGAAGCTGTACGCCGGCTCCCTTGGCCAATAAAGCGAGATGAGCGCCGCAACCCCAGAGTCGTCCGCGACTGGACCTAATGGTCAGGGGTCCCTTTACCTTTGCCACATGGTCTGAGGGACAGTGGACTGGCACACAGCTGAAAAAGGTTGCTGACCCCTGCTCTAAGGAAACCCCAAAATTTGAGGGAGAGGCCGGGAGGATGGTGTCAATGGGCTGAGAGGGGGAGCTGCACAGCAATGCCTAAACCCCAAAGACAAACCTAATCCCCTCCCCACACTTATTGTCCACCCTGAGACCTGTGGGTATAGGGCAGTATATAGATTTAATAAATAATAATTGCCCCTCCGGGCTGGTCCATGTTGGGAGTTTTCAGGCCTCATTCCAGTCCCCTTCCTTCTATGACTTGGGGTTACTTCAAGCTGCACCCACAAAACTCTTCATATAAAGCAAGGGTGGGCAGTGGCCCTCCAAATGTTGCTGTCCCCAACTCTCATCCACCCCAACCAGAATATTCACCAATATGGCCAATATTCACAGACGACCCCTAGAAGACCACAGCTTAGCCACCCTGCAGCTTCAAATCTTTCAGCTGCCGTTCCTCAAAAAGGGTGGCGTACAGAAAAGCGAGAATGAAACTCTTCACCGAAGCATAAAGAAGAAATGTTAATAGACTTGTTTGGGGTTTCGAAAGTCTATTCGGGGTTTCTAGTCCTTAAGAACAGCTGGCGGCAGCACCCATTTGTTCTCTAGCTAGGGAAAGCTCTCTGCAGGTGCCCCGGCAGATGTGATTTTGCTGGCTGATTTATGCCACTTTTATCACACCCTACTGTGTGTGTATTTCATTTTAATATGCCATTCCTTGCGTTCAGGGTCCCTTTAGGCTAAAAAACGGTATACAAATAAACTGCGTTAAATTAAAAATAAATAAATACACAAAAGTCATCGCCAGTAGGGGTGCCCTCCGGGTGTTTTTGGACTACAAATCCCACCAGGCACTGCCAGCCGGAGAAGACTGCTGTTCTGCTGAAACCTTTCAGCGGTTCTCAACCTGTGGGTCCCCAGATGTTGTTGGACTACAACTCCCATCATCCCTGAGCTCCGGCCTTGTTAGCTAGGAGTGATGGGAGTTGTAGTTCAACAACATCTGGGGACCCACAGGTTGAGAAAGGCTGCAAGTTTAACTTCAAGAAATTGGTAATACTAAATAATAATAAAAGAGAAATCAATGTAACATCAACTCGTAGGGCCGCAGGGGCATTACCTGAACTTCTCGGGTGTGATAGGCAATGATGAGTCCCAGCAAGATGATGGTGGAAAGACTTATAAGGCATTTGAGCGCCAGTGAGAACATGGAGCCCTGTCAAACCGAGAAGGAAGGGAGAGGTTAGCTGTAAAGTTCAAAGCAACACACAAACACAATAACCCTGCAGAGCAGGCCCTTCTCCCTTTCACAGGGGGGTGTGAAGCAGCAGGGTATTTTTAGGGCAGTGTTTTTCAACCACTGTTCCGCAGCACACAAGTGTGCCGCGAGATGTTGCCTGGTGTGCCGTGGGGAAAATTGAAAAATTCAAAAGATTTAAAAATAAAGTATTTTATGATTTTTCATATTTCTGTTTACTTACTATTTCATAATAAAGTAATTATAAAGTACTTTCTTTGTGTTTATTTGATTCCTATTCAAGAGAATTACTTTATATATAGTCAATATAGGCACAGAGTTAAATTTTTTAACATTTTCTAATGGTGGTGTGCCTCGTGATTTTTTTCATGAAACAAGTGTGCCTTTGCCCAAAAAAGGTTGAAAAACACTGTTTTAGGGTGATGGATAATAGCAATAATAGCAGGGTTGCAACCTACAGTAGTCCTACTCATGGTACATTCACTGAAATCAACATAACTGAGGCAGCTGTCTGCACCATACATATAAAGTATCATACCACTTTAAACATAGAATCACAGAACTGTAGAGTTGGAAAAGACCCAATGGATCATATTACTATTATTATTATTATTATTATTATTATTATTAATACTCCGCCCATCTGGCTGGGTTTCCCCAGCCACTCTGGGTGGCTCCCAACACAATATTTAAAACATGACAAAACATCAAACATAAATAACTTCCCTAAACATAGTTGTTTATTTCCTTGACATCTGATGGGAGGGCATTCCACAGAGCGGGTGCCACCACCGATAAGGCCCTGTAACCTCACTTCTCGCTGTGAGGGAACCAGCAGAAGACCCTCAGAGCTGGACCTCAGTGTCCAGGCTGAACGATGGGGGTGGAGACGCTCCTTCATCCCATCTGGACTATTTATTAACTTGCACCAGAGTCCTAACCACATCTACTCAGAAGGGAGTCCTACTGAATTCAATGGGGTTTACTCCCCGGTAAGTGGGGTGAGGATTGCAGCCTCATTTCTCAGCAACTAAGGACAGCTTGAGCTGGGGAGATGATTTTGAATGATTTTGAAACAGCAGCGGCCGTTTCCCCATCCTTGGGTGCTTTAAGGTCAAATAAAAGTGATCCAGTCATGTCTCCTTGTCTCCCCCCCCCCAAAAAGAATAAGCCACAAAGAAGTGCAAAGGCATTTCGATTTCTTAACAAGCATTTTGTTCCATCAGTTGCTTCTGCCAGGGGTACAGTGCCTGCTGTTTCTGGAGGGCAAAATAAAGCTTGGAACGAAAATAATCACCATTTTCATTCATGCCCTCATTTACTGAGCACACATCCCTCACTGATTTTTGTTTTTTAATGGTAATTGCTTCCTCGGTGGCCCCAGTACACTTTCCTGTGCACACACACTCATTAGTTGAGGATATTACTTGGGTAATAACTGTGTCCTTTCCATTTCTCCACCGTGCTTGTATTGGCTGTTGTATTGTGTTCTCCCTGCGCTTACTCCCTCCGGCTTCTTTCATTTTACAGAAAAAGAAATACAGATTTATTCTTTTCCAGGAGGCAAAAGCAGAATTAGCATCTAGCAGCAATTCACTGCTGCTGCTCTACTTGCCGTGAGATGCATTTATGAGGGCTGCACTCGGCACGTGCTCAGGGGCACCTCGTTTATTTTTATTCATCGAAAAGCAGCTCCCTGTCAAAGGGGAAGAGAGTCGAGAGCCAGGTACAGAAGGGCTCTGCTAAGTGGGGGGCCTCATCTGCTCAGAGCAAAACCCTGCAGGGTCCTCATGTTGGCAGTGGGTGTGACTAAGAAAGCGGAGTTCACAATGCACCCCACCCAACAACAACAACAACAACAATAATTTATTATTTGTACCCCGCCCATCTGGCTGGGTTTCCCTAGCCAATCTGGGCAGCTTCCTCAGAGACCAAAAATACACTAAGATGTCACACATTAAAAACTTCCCTGAACAGGGCTGCCTTAAGATGTCTTCTGAATGTCAGGTAGTTGTTTATTGCTTTGACATCTGATGGGAGAGCCTTCCACAGGGCGGATGCCACTACCGAAAAGCCCCTCTGGCTGGTTCCCTGTAGCTTTGCAATGAGGGAACCGCCAGAAGGCCCTCGGCACTGGACCTCAGCGTCCGGGCAGAACGATGGGGGTGGAGACGCTCCTTCATCCCATCTGGACTATTTATACTGGTCCGAGGCCGTTTAGGGCTTTAAAGGTTAACACCAGCACTTTGAATTGTGCTCGGAAACATACTGGGAGCCAATGTAGGTCTTTCAAGACAGGTGTTATGTGGTCTTGGCGGCCGCCCCCAGTCACCAGTCTAGCTGCCGCATTCTGGATTAGTTGTAGTTTCCGAGTCACCTTCAAAGGTAGCCCCACGTAGAGCGCATTGCAGTAGTCTAAGCAGGAGATAACCAGAGCATGCACCACTCTGGCGAGGCAGTCTGCGGGCAGCTAGGGTCTCAGCCTGCGTACCAGGTGGAGCTGGTAGACAGCTGCCCTGGATACAGAATTGACCTGCACCTCCATGGACAGCTGTGAGTCCAAAATGACTCCCAGGCTGCACACCTGGTCCTTCAGGGGCACAGTTACCCCATTCAGGACCAGCGAGTCCTCCACACCAGCCCGCCCCCTGTCCCCCAAAAGCAGTACTTCTGTCTTGTCAGGATTCAACCTCAATCCATTAGCCACCATCCATCCTCCAACCACCTCCAGGCACTCACACAGGACCTTCACCGCCTTCACTGGTTCTGACAATGGGGAGAGGTAAAACATGCCGGCTGGATTTTTGCAGCTGTTAAAAAGGCACAGGAGCCCCGCAGAGCAAAGGACTGTTGGCAATTTTCTAGGAGAGCTTAAAGCAGAGGCCCTCCAGGCAGCGGAGAACCCAAAGTTATTTCTCAAAACGATTTCCTTCTGATCCTCTCCATTACTGTCCATCGATTTCTCTCTCCCTCGTTGAGGAACAGAGAAGTTAGCCCTCCGTTGGAAAGAGCCCCTTCATTTACCAAAAAAGGCATTAATGTCTCATTATGCTTAGTACCATCCGCAAGGAGCACACACTCCTGCCCTGACCCTCTCGAGGCTTTAGATATTTCTCATCCCAGCCTAGCGCAAAACCCAATTAGTGTCTCTGGATGGATCGAAGCGACCTGAAATTAGCCACTTGCGAATCGCTGGGGGAAAGAGCAAATGGCGGCGGTTACCCCACACGCACCTGCCCATCCCAAAACTGCTTTCCTCCCAAAATCCACAGGCTGAAATCCAGAACATAGCCAATCCCCACTGAACATAACAGCAGCCTGCTTGCTGGGTCAGGCCAACAGCCCATCAAGTCTAGCCTCCTGTGCTCACAGTGGCTGGCCAAACACGCTGGGGGGGAGGGGAGCCCGCAAGCAAGGCCTGACCCATAGCTGTCAACCGTCCCTTATATGGCGGGACAGTCCCTTATCCCAGTGCCGTGTCCCACTGCTGTGCCTTATTGATGATGTCCCTTAAATTTCCCAGGTTTCAAAGGAAGCAGCTCCTTTCGCTCCCTCCCTGCCGGCCAGGGAGGAGGGAGGCTCCAACTGTGTTGCTTGGCTGCGTTGCTCACCCAATAAGGAGCCTAAGAACGACTGGGGGGTGGAGCTTGCATGCCTTGTGCCGATCAAATCGGCCACGTTGCCTGGGGACTCGCCTTTGCTCAGCGCTTCCCAGCGGAGAGGTGACCGTGGTTTTCCTTGCTGCATCCCCTTTGCCGGGTTGCTGCGCTGTGGGAACCACCGCTTGAGGCTTCGTTTGGCTGCTGGCTGGGCTTTCTGCCCTTGGCTCGGAGGGCCTCAGAAGTCGAACATACCTGTGCTCTGAAAATTCCTTATTTTGGCTGCTGATCCCTTATTCCTGAGGCTGCTGGTCTCTTATTTTCAAATCTGTAAGTTGACAGCTATGGCCTGAGCGCACCAGCAACTCCCCCCACCTGCTATTCCCAGACACTTGTATTCAGGTACACATTAGCACTTCCAACAGTGGAGGCAGAACACAGCCATGCCCACCATGATTTTGTCCAATCCTCTTTTAAAGCCATCCAAGTTAGTGGCCTTCACTCTTCTCAGAGCCAATTCCAAATTTTAACCATATGCAGAGAAGTAGTTCCTTTCGCCTGCCCTGAACCTTCCAACATTCCACTTTGTGGAAAACTCCCCTATTCACACCTCCAATCTTTCTCCTTTTCTCTAATCCATGGGTAGGCAAACTAAGGCCCGGGGACCGGATCCAGCCCAATCGCTGTCTAAATCTGGCCCGTGGACGGTCCGGGAATCAGCATGTTTTTACGTGAGTAGAATGTGTCCTTTTATTTAAAATGCATCTCTGGGTTATTTGTGGGGCACAGGAATTTGTTCTTCTTTTTTCAAAATACAGTGGTACCTCGGGTTACATACACTTCTGGTTACATACGCTTCAGGTTACAGACTCCGCTAACCCAGAAATATTGCCTCAGGTTAAGAACTTTGCTTCAGGATGAGAACAGAAATCGTGCTCCAGCGGCGTGGCGGCAGCAGGAGGCCCCTTTAGCTAAAGTGGTGCTTCAGGTTAAGAACGGACCTCCGGAACGAATTAAGTACTTAACCCGAGGTACCACTGTATAGTCTGGCCCCCCACAAAGTCTGAGGGACAGTGGACAGGGCCCCTGCTGAAAAAGTTTGCTGACCCCTGCTCTAATCCATAAAGCCTGCCAGTGTTAGGAACTCAGATATGTAAGCTAGGCAGCAAAATGGCTCCTTAAAACCAAGGCTGCGGTCGCCAAAACATAACATCTAGTTGCCATTTGGGGGCAAAACGGTTCTAAAGCCTTATTTTTCAGATGAATGACTGACTGTGATTGATTCTCAGCTAAACATCTGGCTAGTTCAGATGTCAACCCTGAGCTTGGTTAAGAGCTTTGAGAACTTGAAGAAAAGTCGCTTGACCCAGGGACAGTCCACATGTATATTGGCCTATTCCGACCCCTTTTTCTTAACGGTGGCTGCTCGTGCTCAGGCTGCACAGAAAAGGCATTTTGGTTCCAGAAATTCATCCCGATTGCGCAGATAAAATATAACTGACAGAATTCTACATGCTCGGGATGTTAGTATGTGAGAACAGTCCAGATCCAATGATCCCAAGGCATGCACCTCAAAATGGCAGAGATGTCAGGCGCCCAGGCATCTTCACTTGGTCGCAAGTGGTCGAAAGCCAGGTGTAAAATGCACCCGGCGCCTGGCTAGTTTCGAACACTGAAAGCCCCGATGTTGCTCCATTCCCTTGTTAAACAGGGGTGTCATACACGTAGCTATGCTGGACCGCAAGGTCTGAGGTAAAATCCTCCTGCCAGAGAAATCAGGGAAAGGTTTCATTTTTTTTATTATGTTAGCCAGGAATAGATTTGGACTCGCTGGCAGAGAACAGGCAAGGAAGAAGTACAGAAATTGGGATGGCGCGATCTCTCTTAATAGTTTGGCCTTGCTGCGTTATGTATTTGAAGATGACAGAGACGAGAGAGAGGCCGGAAAAAATTTGATACTCTCTTTGTTAAACGCTACCGGGATCAAATCAACTAAACATGAGCAATCAGACCATTGGCCATGGCTGCTGTGGTTGATAGGAGCTGGGAGTCTAGCCACATCCATTCCACTCAAGCCAAGGGCCTTACTCATGAAGCGAGCTTCGCGGCTGTGCTGGGATTCGAACTGGCGTCTCCCAAATCCTACCCCAGTGCTCTAACCATGTGGCATAATGGTTCAAGAGTGTCAGTCTAGGGTGGAAAAGGGACGCAGTCAAACCCACACTCAGCCACAAAGATCACAAGGTCAGCTTCGGCCGGTCGCCATATCTTGGGACTACCTCACAAGGCTGTTGGGGAGAACTAGTCTCTCCCCTTGCCATTATTCCACACCTTGGGTCTGAGGATGTGAGGGAAACATCCTCAGACCCCCTCCCCGTTTTTCTTTTATGTCTAGTTTCAGACCTTTCACTCAAGCAAGAGGAAGATAACAACCCCAAGAAAATACAACTACTTGCATGTAACTAGGGGGGTTTGGGGTTTTTTTTTGCATGAAATCTATTTTCATCTGGGTTACTTTAAATGTTGATGGACTACAATTCCCATAATTCCCTGGACATTGGCCACACTGACCGGGGCCCCTAAGGCAACAAAATACAATGGTACCTCGGGTTACATACGCTTCAGGTTACATACACTTCAGGTTACACACTCCACTAAGCCAGAAATAGTGCTTCAGGTTAAGAACTTTGCTTCGGGATAAGAACAGAAATCAGGCTCCGGTGGCGCGGCGGCAGTAGGAGGCTCCATTAGCTAAAGTGGTGCTTCAGGTTAAGAACAGTTTCAGGTTAAGAATGGACCTCTGGAACGAATTAAGTACTTAACCCGAGGTACTACTGTAGCCATAATCTCTCAGCCTATCCAACCTTCCAGGGTTGTTGTGAGTGTAAAATGGAGAGGGAGAGAGAACCATGTATGCCACCTGGAGGTCCCTGTAGGAAGGTGGGATAGAAATGTAATAACAGGCAGTGTGGTGCAGTGGTTAGGGTGTTGGACGACGACCTGGGAGACCAGGGTTCAAATCCCCACTCAGCCATGAAGCTTATTGGGGTCAGGGGCTCTTGTCCTATCCTACCTCACAGGGTTGTTGTGGGGATGAACAGAGGAGGGGGAGAGCTATGCAAGCCACCTTGAGCTCTGTACAGGAAAAGGTGGGATATGCATGCAATAAATAAACAGCTTGAAGCCATTCCTCTGCATTCACCCCCCCCCCCTCCAAAAATAAAAACTCTGTTCCTCCCACCCCACAAAATAAAAAGGCATACCCCAGTTGGGAGACCATGGGGGCTCAATGCAGAGCAGCGAGAGGGAGGAACTGGCAAAGGTTTCGGCACAAATTGCTGCCCATTTCAAAGAAGAAGACGACTGCAACATACAGATTTCTAAGGATAAAGGCAGGCTGATTGGCATCCCTGCAGGGGCACTGCTGGCAAGGTGCCACCCGAGCCCAGCCCTGGTGGAAGGGAATTCTCTGCCCGCCTCTGCTCACAGCTGTTAGTTCCCCTCTTCCCCAGCCGCCCACGCAAAGGGTGCCCCTTGCCAACTCAGCTCCAATTTCCTCAACACAATAGGATTGGCCGGGGAAGGGCAGGGGGAAGGAACTGGGGCTTTTGGGGTGGGGTGGGGAGAGGCGCGGTTGCGGAGCATTATTTATAGCTCCCAGGAATCTCCAGCTCCACCGCAAAAAGCGGGAAGCAAGGGGAGCGGCGTGCCACCCTCTCCGTTGAGCCAAACGGCATGGAATCGAGAGCAGAAAGCTGCCAAGCTGTCCCCTCAACAGTGGGCGCTGCCCCCCACCTCCTCTGCCCTGGTCCGGCTGGCAAAGCGGGTAACGACAGCCCTGGCAGGGCAGAGATTGGTCCCATCTGCAGTCTGCATGTGAACCAGCATCATACCGCTTTGAACAGCCATGGCTTCCCCTGCAAAGGATTCTGGGAGACGACATTTGTTAAGGGTGGTTAGAAAACCCCACCTTCCCCTCACGGAGCTATAATTCCCAGAGGAGAAGGGACTGTTCCTTAAACTGTTCTGGGAACTGTAGCACTGTGAGGGGAAGGAGTGGTGGTCTCTAACTCTCAGCACCCTTAACAAACTACAGTTCCCATAATTCCTTGGGGGAAGCCATGACTGGTTACAGCACTCCGTGCTTTAAATGGAAGGTGTATGTGACCATTAAAGAATTAAAGAACCTTTTAATGAGGGTGAAAGAGGAGAGCGCAAAATATGGTCTGAAGCTCAACATCAAAAAAACGAAGATCATGGCCACTGGTCCCATCACCTCCTGGCAAATAGAAGGGGAAGAAATGGAGGTAGTGAGAGATTTTACTTTCTTGGGCTCAATGATCACTGCAGATAGTGACAGCAGCCACGAAATTAAAAGATGCCTGCTTCTTGGGAGAAGGGCAATGACAGGCCTAGACAGCATCTTGAGAAGTAGAGACATCACCCTGCCAACAAAGGTTCGTATAGTTAAAGCTATGGTTTTCCCAGTAGTGATGTATGGAAGTGAGAGCTGGACCATCAAGAAGGCTGATCGCCGAAGAATTGATGCCTTTGAATTATGGTGCTGGAGGAGACTCTTGAGAGTCCCATGGACTGCAAGAAGATCAAACCTCTCCATACTGAAGGAAATCAGCCCTGAGTGCTCACTGGAAGGACAGATCCGGAAGCTGAGGCTCCAGTACTTTGGCCACCTCATGAGAAGAGAAGACTCCCTGGAGAAGACCCTGATGTTGGGAAAGATGGAGGGCACAAGGAGAAGGGGACGACAGAGGATGAGATGGTTGGACAGTGTTCTCGAAGCTACCAGCATGAATTTGACCAAACTGCGGGAGGCAGTAGAGGACAGAGGTGCCTGGCGTGCTCTGGTCCATGGGGTCACGAAGAGTCGGACACGACTAAACGACTAAACAACAACATGTGACCATTATTACCACCACATCTGTTTGGCTGGGTCCTATACTTAAAATTGCCTCTGTTAAGCCATATTCACACCCTTGTTTAAAGCACTATGGCAGTCATAAGCAAACTCGGCCCTCCAGTTGTTTTGGGACTACAACTCCCATCATCCCTAGCTAACAGGACCAGTGGTCAGGGATGATGGGAGTTGTAGTCCCAAACAAAGCTGTCAACGTTTCCCCCCCTTTTTTTTAAGGGAAATTCCCTTACTCCGAATAGGATTCCTCGCAGGAAAGGGGAAAAGTTGACAGCTATGGTCCCAAAACATCTGGAGGGCAGAGTTTGCCTATGCCTGCACTATGGTATCACAGTCATGGATTCCCCCCCAAAGGATTCTGGGAAGTGTTGTTCATTAAAGGTGCTGAGATTTCTTCAGAGGAGGCCTACGTTCCCCTCACAGAGCTACAATTCCCACCGTTTCCTGTGAAGAGGGATCGATTGTTAAACCACTCTGGAAATTGCAGCTCTGTGAGGGGGAATATGAGTCCCCGACAACTCTCAGCACCCTTAATAAATACGAGGAATTGTTCAGGGACATCCTAAGCGATTTCTGCAAAATGACTGTGGCCACCTTGCATATTTTTCCTGGTACTGAGGAATGCTGCTCCCTGTTACCGTTAGACATTGGTTTGTGTGTGTTAAAAAAAAAAAAATCAATATTGTGTAATCGCCACAATCAGGATCAGCAGGAAAAAACTGATTTCCTGTGGTAAGAATACAGTTGCATGGGGTGGCTGTCTCTCTAATTTTGTGTCATGCTGCAGCCATTTTGCGTTAGGCCGTATCCATTCCCCTAAAAGCAGCTTTTTTGTGACAGGCGCCCTCAGTGCTCTCACATTCAAAATGTGCTTGTTAACTGAGCTTAACCACTGCATATCACTTCCTTATTTACTTAGGCCTTCAGTCTTCTTCTATTGTTTCACCTGTGGTCAAATCTGTAAGACTGTAAGCTCATAGGGGCAGGGCCCTGTCCTCTTGGACTCTGTATAACACCAGACACACTCAAAATAACAATAATGTGTTCTTATTTTTGTTACAATTCCCAGAGCTCCCTGGGAAGAAGAATCGATTGTTAAACCACTCTGGGAACTGTAGTTCTGAGAGGGGAATAGGGGGAACCGCCTAACATCTCTCAGCACCCTTGACAAACTACAACTCCCAGAATTGTTTGGGAGAAGCTATGATGTATGTTGTGAATTTGGCCTCGATGACTTCCAATATGCAGTAACAGCGGCAAGAATATTATTGGCTCAGAAATGGAAACAAGAGCAATTACCAACGTTGGAGGAATGGAAAACGAAGCTGATGGACTATGCAGAACTTGATAAACTGACTGGGAAGATCAGATATCAACGAGATCAAAAATTCATCGAGGACTGGGGAAATTTAACAGATTACTGGGAATGTTTAAGTGATAATGAAATAACGTTAGTGGCATTTAGAGAAGCTCTGTGATAAAATAAGAAATATTGTAAAAAAGTAAAATATAAGAGGGGGGAAGGCATAAAGGCAATATCAAAATTTGGAAATATGTATTTAAAGAAACTAAATTCGAATGATTGGCAGAAAAGCCGAAGGAAGTCAAAAACTGAAAAGTTTAATAGAAATTGTATTGTGGAATGATTGTATGGAAAATTAATAAAACATGATTATATAAAAAAAAGAATTTGGCCTTGATGACAAGCTGGAACATGCGCAGAGAAGGGCTACCAAGATGATCTAGGGTCGAAATATTATTATGACTGTGATATGGCTTATGAAATAATGATTTTGGAAACTGCTATATATAATTACTAAGAAATTCAGATGGAAGAGATTTAAGGAAGTCAAATAATATGTTTATGAAGATGGATTCTAATTAATTAAGTGTTAGTGTAGTGAAGATTTGTTGTATTTTATGTTTTATATTCTTTTTTTCTGTGTTATTCTTTTTATCTTTATTATTGTCAATCTTTTCTTTTGTTATATTTATGTATGGAAAATAATAAATATTTTTTTTTAAGAAAAAAGATGATCTAGGGTCTAGAAACCAAGCCTTATGAGGAACAGTTGAAGGAGCTGGGTACGTTTAGCCTGGAAAAGAGGAGACTGAGAGGGGGTCAGACTAGATGACTCTTGGGGTTCCTTTCGACTCCACAATTTTATGATTCTATGGTGATCTTTAAGCTCTATCGGAGTCATCTGAGAAATTTCACACCGTGCCTACGGCCTCTCTCACTGAACAAACAAGATTAACCGTGCAGTCCTCAGTCTACTTAGAAGGAAGCCGCACTGTGTCCAATGGGATTTACTCCCAGGTAAAAAAAGAACAAAGTGAGGATGACAGCTTTCAGGAGTGCTTAAGTTTTTCCTTCCAGGATCTCACTTGTCCCATCACCCCTCCTAAAAATTTCACAGTTCCTAGATTTCAGCTCAAACTCATAACAGGCACAACAGCTACGCTCCAACCAGACCTTGGGCTGGCAAGATTTATTTACACATCAGCAGGGGAGAGAGAATAAAAGTCAGTTCGGGAGAGGGAAGGAGGAAACCTACTCTGACTGTTGCATCTCTGCAGTTTCATTTTGAATATCCAGAACCTCACAGACAGAGCCTGCAGGGCCCAAGTAAAGTAACCCTCCAACAGTGACAAATTGATAAAATCTGGTATGTACAGTGGTACCTTGGGTTACAGGCGCTTCAGGATACATACGCTTCAGGTTATAGAGTTTGCTAACCCAGAAATACTACCTCAGGTTAAGAACTTTGCTTCAGGATGAGAACAGAAATCGCGCAGCAGCAGCAGGAGGTCCCATTAGCTAAAGTGGTACCTCAAGTTAAGAACAGTTTCAGGTTAAGAACAGACCTCCAGAATGAATTAAGTTCTTAATCCGAGGTACCACTGTAGTAGCTTTGATTTAGATGACAAACTTCAGCAACTAAACAAGCAAGCAGATACATTTATGGGTCTGTCTATTTTCATAGACAGCCCTGTTAAGGGAAGTTTTTAATGTTTGATGTATTATAGTATTTTAATATTTTTTTGGAAGCCGTCCAGAGTGGCTGGGGAAGCCCAGCCAAATGGGCGGGGTATAAATAAATTATTATTATTATTATTATTATTATTCATCCTGTGTTTTTTCCATTGTTTCCCCTTTACGGAGTTTTTAAAGATTAACAAATATGTTGATAAAAATGAAACAAAAATGCACTAATGTTTTTCTAAGTAACGAAGGGAATGGTCAACTCAGTAAATCACAGAATCATACAATTGTCGAGTTGGAAGGGACCCCAAGGGTCATCTAGTCCAACCCCCTGAAATGCAGGAATCTCAGCTAATGCAAAGATGCACAGTCTCCTAAGGGATGTTCAGTCGAAATCTCCTTTCTTGTAACCTGGAACCATTTGTTTAGGTCCTACGCTCCAGAGCAGGAGAAAACCATCTTGTTCCACCTTCCATGTGACAGCCCTTGAGATATTTGAAGATGGCTGTCCTCTCTTCTCTCAATCTCCTCTTTTCCAGGCTAAACATACCGAGCTCCTTCAACTGTTCCTCATAAGACTTGGTTTCCAGACCCTGGAACTCTGGCAACCTAATCTTTCTAGTTCCTTTTATTTTCCTTTCCTTTCCCTTTCCTGGAAGCTGCTATTAAAATTCAACTGGGGGGGTGGCGGGTTGGAAAAAAGCAAAATAAGAAGGTAAGGATCTGCATAAAACAAAGGTGCCCCTGAGGATGTGCAGATTCCCCCGCAAATAGTAGTTCAACTCACAAGGAAGCAGGGATTTGGGGCTGGGAGCTCACACTGCTTAGCTGCCTTGATCTCCATCACCTCCTTAATATATATATTTTAAAAAAAGATAACAAGGGCTGCTCTTCCTCAGAGCTGGGAAAAGAGTGAATGCAGAATCAAGATTGGGGGGGTGAGAGAGAGAGAGAGAAGGCAAGAGATATATTTAGCTACCAACTGGCATGAGAAGAAAGCAAAAACGCTTCCCCCAGCCTAACCTTGGGACCTGCTATTGTGTTGCAACAGGGGGCAGGCTCCGGATCACACCAACCCCAGGGGTGGCAAAGTGCCAGCCTCACACACATTCTTCGTGGGGTTTTGTTTTGTGTGGGTTTTTTTCCGGGTGGTGGTGGGGGGAGTAGAGTGTGAGGGTGTGTGATTTTCCTTGGCAAGTCCCCAGAGAGCAGCCCTGCCTCCCCGCCAGGCTTCTCAGGCCCTGGAAAGAGTTCCCATGCCAACGTTCCCTTCCCCGCAGAGAACTTCACTCCTTCCCCCAGCCTTCTAAATGCAGACACGCAGGTACCCAGGCGAGCCTGGCAGGAGAGCGGGGAAGGTGGTGTCGGAATCAGAAGCAATCAGGGCCAGGGAGAATAGCATTCATCCCAGGGATTGGGGGGGGGGACCCAGTGCCCTCGGGGGAGGCGGCTAGACTCCAGCTCCCAGCAGCCCCCAGAGAGCACAGGGGTGATGGGAGTTGGAGTCCAGCAACACCTGGAGGGCCTCAGTGGCTTCCCAAACACATGCCCCAACCAATCAGGGACCACATATTAAATGCACTCACAGAAGGGTGCAGTGATGTCTCCTGGACTCCAGCTCCCATCAGCATGGCCAATGGTCAGGGATGATGGGAGTTGGAGTCCAGCAACACCTGGAGGGCCTCAGTGGCTTCCCAAACACATCCCCCAACCAATCAGGGACCACATATTAAATGCACTCACAGAAGGGTGCAGTGATGTCTCCTGGACTCCAGCTCCCATCAGCATGGCCAATGGTCAGGGATGATGGGAGTTGGAGTCCAGCAACACCTGGAGGGCCTCAGTGGCTTCCCAAACACATGCCCCAACCAATCAGGGACCACATATTAAATGCACACACAGAAGGGTGCAGTGATGTCTCCTGGACTCCAGCTCCCATCAGCATGGCCAATGGTCAGGGATGATGGGAGCTGAAGTCCAGCAACACCTGGAAGGGCTCAATGGCTTCCTAAACACATGTCCCAACCAATCAGGGACCACATGTTAAATGTACTCACAGAAGGGTGCAGTGATGTCTCCTGGACTCCAGCTCCCATCAGCCCCCAGCCAGAATGGTCAACGTTCAGGGATTATGAGACCTGCAGTATCTACCATAGTAGTGTGGTGATTCGAGTGTTGGACTAGAGCCTGGGTGACCAAGGTTCAAATCCCCACCTGACCAAGAAGATCATGGGGTGACCTTGGGCCAGTCGCTCCCTCTCAGTCTAACCTACCTCACAGGGGTGTTGTGGAGATGAAGAGAGTTATGTACACTGTCCTGATCTCCTTGGAGAAAATGGTGGGATATGAATGCAATCAATGGGGGGGGGGGAATCACATTTTTCCCTAACCCTCATTTATGCATCACTCCACAGAACCCTCACAACAACCCTGCAAGGCAGGGCAGTATAGAACCAGTGTGGTGTAGTGGTTAAGAGCGGTGGACTCGTAATCTGGTGAACCGGGTTCGATTCCCCGCTCCTCCACATGCAGCTGCTGGGTTACCTTGGACTAGTCACACTTCTCTGAAGTCTCTCAGCCCCACTCACCTCACAGAGTGTTTGTTGTGGGGGAGGAAGGGAAAGGAGAATGTGAGCCGCTTTGAGACTCCTTCGGGTAGTGATAAAGCGGGATATCAAATCCAAACTCCTCCTCCTCAGTATGACTGTTGTTATAGCCATAATGCAGATAGGGCATCGAGGCAGAGCGCTTAAGGAAGGGGCGGGGAATTGAGGCAGCCACAATCGGGAATCCAGGCTGGGGGATATAATCAGAGTGCAATGCAGAACCAGCGAGGGGTGTGGCGTGGAGAGCCAGACAGAGAGGTCCCGGTGGACACATGCTCACCCTTAAGATTCCCAATCCCACCCACAACTTTGCAAGTCCGACGCGGTGTGCTTGCTCTCTCCCTAGGCCACGATGCAGTACAGGAACAAGCAGATGAATTAATGGAGGAGAATACCTCCTGCGCATGTGCTCAGCAGCCGTGCTTTGCCGGCTGACAAACCGTCTCACACCCACCCAGCCAGGAAGGTCTATTTACTTGTTTTATTCCTTGCATTTCTCGACACCTCTTCCTCCAAAGAGCTCAAAGGTGGTGGTGCCCTTGCTTCCCCCAGCGCTTCATCTCTGTAAGGGAAGGTTATGTGCAGAAAGAGCAGCTGCCAGATTTTCTTGCCACACAACAACCACCCTGCGAGGTGGGCAAGAAAGAGCCATTAGCCCGAGGTTGAGAAAGATTCATTCTGGCAGCCTCAGTCTGTCCTCAACCAAACCCCCCTACCTGCCCTTTTAACTACAACCAATCAGGGGACGGCTCAGCCTCCCATTGGCTCTGGCTCCACCCACTGCTGGGCTGGCAGCCGTCCACACTGCTACGCCCACCCCCCTTTACGCCAAGAGATTATTATTGGAGCAAGATTCCTGTCCCCCATGAACATAATCGGCTGGGTGGGGATTTGAACCCACATCTCTACCAGTCCGAGTCTAGCGCTCTAACTGCCACACCGCTCTCAGTTCCCCCAGTACTGAGTTCAGCTCCAAAGAGTTTGCAAGCTCCTAGATGCTGGACAGCTCAGTCAGTAGAGCAGGAGACTCTTTATCTCAAGGTTGTGGGTTTGAGTCCGACATTCGGCAAAAGCCTCCTGCATTGCAGGGGGTTGGACTAGATGACCCTGGTGCCCCCTTGCAATTCTACATTACTATGATTCCTCTCTGAATCTGAGATTTAAAGTCCCGTGGCACAAAGGAATCGCAATAGCCGTAAATGCATGTTCCTCGGGTGTCAGAATCTTAAAGGGCAACTTCCCCTTGTCTGCCCCAGACTCTTGATGGAAAGGCAATGGGGAGGGGGATCAAAATGAAATTCGGAATGAATAGGATCTAGGACATTCCCTAAGGAAGTCAGACTATCCTCCACCAGGGCCAGGGCCTTCTCAGTGATGGCTCCGACTGGTGGAATGATCTGTCCCATGAGACCAGGGCCCTGCAGGATTTCACTTCCTTCCGCAGGGCCTGAGCTATTCTGCCTGGCTTTCAACTTGAACTTAGCCTAGTCTTTTATTCCCCTTCCTTCCTTCCCTCTTTTTATGAAGATTACCCGCTCTGGGATCCCGCAGCTAATTCTCCCCTGTTCTCCTCGCTGGCCCAAATAGGGCTAATTTAGCCAGCTAGCCCTGGTGATCATCTAATGTTTACTGGATGGATTTCCCCCCTAAATTGATTTTCGAATTCTGAATTTATTGTTATACGTGTTTTATACTGTATTTTATGCTGTTTTTTGTTGCATCAATTAAGTGTTTTAAATTTGTTGTTAGCCACCCTGAGCCCGGTTTTCTGAACTGGGAAGGGCAGGGCATAAATAAAGATTTGTATTATTACGCCTAAAAACACATACAATTTCAGCCCCTTCCGTTACAAAGCAAGAAAAGAGGCCCCCGTGGGGACATGACGCCCCCCCCCCCAATTATCTGTGTTTAGCAAGAGGCCAGGAAGAAGCAGCAAAATTAAAATTAAAAAACTAAAATTAAAAATTTTCACCTGGGCCACGGATGGGAGAGTCTTTAGCCCTGCAGATTATTGGTTGGACTGCATCTCCCATCATTCCTTGCCATGGCCGTGCCGCCTGCTAGGGCTGCTGGGAGTTGGAGTCCAACAACACCTGGAGAGTTGCAGCCTCCCCAGTCCCCTGTGCACTCATATACTCAAGCCCTGCCCATCAACCCTGCTGGTCAGATGCTCTCCAGCTAGAGCACCGCAGCCACTTTCTGCCCTCCCAGAAGGAAAGGCACCTTGAAATGCTGCAGAGTGTCATTGTGAAAAGAAAAGCAGCAGCATAGATGTCCCCGGAGGGAGATTCCTAGAGGGGAAGCCAGGTCTCCGCCTCCATGGAGCTTACAGTGCCAAACACACAAATGGGGGAAGGAGCAAAACAGAGGGAGACAGCACATGCTCAGCAATGGGAGGAGAAGAGGGGAACTTTTTCAGTCTGAGGGCCACACTGCCTGCTGGGGGCCACATGCCAGGTGTGGGCGGGGCCAGAGGACAAAGTGGGCGGGGCAACAGATGCCCATTTTTCCTTCTGTACTTCTAGCTAGTTTTTACATTTAGCTGAGATTCCTGCACTGAAGACAGCTGGACTAGATGACTTCCGACGCTACGATTCTACATTCCCACGACATTTTCATCTTCCCTCCAAGGAAAACAAGATGCATTATCAGAGTTCAAGAACACATTACAGCCACACAGAAACATCCATGGAGGATGCAAAGCAGAGACTTTAAAAAATGTGGCTGGGGAGGGGGGGAGGTCATCTAGGGAGGGAGGGAGTTAGAGAGGCTTGAACCCCAAAGCCTAAAATTCTCTACCCCACTACTGTGGCATATGGGACAATTTTCCAAACGAGTTAGTTCAGGGGGCAAAATCAATCCACCTGTATGCAGGTGGCGCTGTGGGTTACACCACAGAGCCTAGGACTTGCTGATCAGAAGGTCGGCAGTTCGAATCCCTGCGACGGGGTGAGCTCCCGTTTCTCGGTCCCTGCTCCTGCCAACCTAGCAGTTCGAAAGCACGTCAAAGTGCAAGTAGATAAATAGGTACCACTCCGGCAGGAAGGTAAACGGCGTTTCCGTGCGCTGCTCTGGTTCACCAGAAGTGGCTTAGTCATGCTGGCCACATGACCCAGAAGCTGTACGCCGGCTTCCTGGGCCAATAAAGCGAGATGAGCGCCACAACCCCAGAGCTGGACCCAATAGTCAGGGGTCCCTTTACCTAAATATGAACTTCCATGTCCGGTGGCAGTCTATCTCTCCATACCAGGCTCCTTAGAGGGGAGCAAACATCAAGCAATGCCCCATCACCACATCTTGCTTCCCAGTTTCGTCCAGCTGTCTGTTTTATATATATATATATATATATATATATATATATATATATATATATATGGTTTTGGTGTCCTCGGGTGTCTTCCCGTGTAAAAGTTGGGGTGTCTAGGCGACGTGTGAAGACACCCGAGGACACCAAAACCTGCATTCCTGTACCCGTGAAAATCTACGAAAGCATATATATATATATATATATATATACACACACACACACACACACACACGTATATATATATACACACACACCGTATTTTTTGCACCATAACACTCACTTTTTTCCTCCTAAAAAGTAAGGGGAAATGTCTGTGCGTGTTATGGAGGGAATGCCTACGGGTGGCATGCCTACGGATTTTCCTCCTCAGCACTGGCCTGTCGAGATGGGAGTCATAAGGCAGCAATATTGGAAAGGGCCACTGGATTCCTCATCCTCAGGTTGGAAAATAACACCCGAGGACACCAAAACCTGCATATATATATATATATATATATGCAGGTTTTGGTGTCCTCGGGTGTCTTCCCGTGTAAAAGTTGGGGTGTCTAGGCGACGTTTCGACGAGGTCTCACTCGTCATCTTCAGGCTGGTGCTTTCGGCTTCTTGTTACTGGAACAGAGCAGGATCTCAGTGTTTGAGTTCCTATAAATACTGTTGAGGGGGTGTGGTGTATAGCCTCCAATGTTCTGGGCAGAGAGGAAGTTCCCAGGCTAGTGTGCCTTTTCTTCTTTTGTTCCTTAATTACTTGAGGGATATCTTGAGTGATTTCTTGAGTGATATCCTGAGTACCACTTAGGTGGGTCATTAGGTGTGGATTAGTTGCTAAAGTCTTTGTGTCTTGACCTCTAGAACTTTGTGAAGAGTTTTTCTGAGAAGATGGCTGTACTGCACTTAGTTGTGCTCTGGCTTGGCTTCGTGTATAGGGGCGAGCTGTGGTTTTGTGGCCTGTGTCAGCCAGATCTGTGTAGGGATTGCAGGGGGGTGCAGCATCCGGAGGTGCCACCATGGTTTGGCTACTGGATGGTGTCTGTAATTTATCTGTGGAGAGGGTCTGGGTTTGGGTCTGGTGTGGTTGATTGGTGATAGCGTTCTGTGTGCCTCTGGATCTGGTGTCAGTTTTTGTGGGGAGGGCTAATTTCCAGATGTCTGGCAAGCGGGATGTGTCGTCACGCTTGTTCATGTTGTGAGGGTGTTTCTCTATCTCGATGGCTTCCATGATTATTCTCTTGTGGTGATGTTCCATGTTAAAGAGCAATTTGGAATCTGCAAAATTAATTTCGTGTCCTGTTTCTTTCATGTGTTGGAAAAGAGAGGAAGTTTTTTCTTCTTTTTTGACGGCATTCTTGTGTTCTGCGATACGTGCATTTATTCGTCTGTTTGTTTGTCCAATGTACGTGGCTGGGCAGACTTTGCAGGGTATTTCATAGACCCCTTGGTTTTCCAACTGGATTTTATCCTTGGGGTTTCTGAGGATATTGGCTATTTTTTGGTTGGTGCAAAAGGCTGTTTTGATATTGTGTTTATGGAGGATTTTGCTAATTTTATCTGTAGTGCCCTTGATATAAGGAAGGAGGGCCATGCCATTGTTTTCTTCTGTGTCTTGGTTTTTGGGGGGTGTTTCTTTTTGGATTAGCTTCGTAACCCTGTTTTGCTGGTATCCATTGGCAATTAACACATTTGAGAGATTCTGTAACTCAGTTGTCAAGTGGTCTTTGTCAGCCAGGCGTTTGGTTCTGGAGATGAGAGTCTTGGCTACGGAGTTTATTTGTGCAGGGTGGTGGTGTGATTGTGCATGTAAGTAGCGGTTGGTGTGTGTTTTTTTCCGGTAGATAGTGTGTCCTAGGGAGCCATCAGGTTTTTTGTAGATTAGGACGTCAAGGAAGGGAAGTTGGTTGTTGGCTTCTATTTCCATAGTGAATTGTATTTTGGGGTGTAGGCTGTTGAGATGTGTGAGGAAGCTATCCAGTTTTTCCTTCCCGTGTGGCCAAATTACAAAGGTGTCGTCAACATATCTGAGCCAAAGTTTGGGTTTGTGTTCTGACTTGTCTAAAGCATTGGTTTCAAAGTGTTCCATGTACAGGTTTGCGATGACCGGTGAGAGGGGTGATCCCATAGGTGCTCCTTCTATCTGTTTGTATCTTTGTCCATTGTGGATGAAGTACGTGTTGGTTAGGCAGTGGTTGGTCAGGTCCAAGATGTATTCGGGGGGATTGTATTTGTTTTGAATGGCTGTCAAGGCTTCATTAATGGGCACTTGTGTGAAGAGAGATACAACATCGAAGCTCACAAGTAGGTCATTAGGATGTAGGTTTTGCTTCTTTATTGTTTCTATGAACTGGAAGGAGTTTGGAACGTGTGAAGAGATGGATTCTGCATAGGGCTGAAGTTGCTTGGCGAGAAATTTAGCGAGATTTTGTAGAGGTGAGCCTATGGAGCTGACTATTGGTCTGAGTGGTGTTCCTTCTTTGTGTATCTTGGGGAGGCCGTAGAGTTTGGGGCATCTGGATGATTTTTCTCTGGGGATGATTCTTAGCTGGATTTCTTCACTGATAGGAGAGGCTTTTATTTTGGATTTGGTGGTTTTTTCCAGATAGGTGGTGGGATCTGTTTTTATAGGTTGGTAGGTAGGATCTTGGAGTAGGTTTGATAGTTTTGCTTGGTAGTCCGATGTGTTCATCACAACAGTGGCATTACCTTTGTCTGCTGGGAGAATGATTATGTTGTTGTCTTTCCTCAGGTTGGTGAGTGCTTTCTGTTCTTCTTTGTGTAAATTGCTTCTGGGTGGTTTGCTGGAGCAGAGGATGTTGGTGACTTCAAGTCTGATTTTATTGGCTTCATCTGGGTTGATTTTGGTTAGGCTAGCTTCGACTCCGCATATGATGTTTTCCGTGGGGATGCGTCTCGGGGCGACTGCAAAGTTGAAACCTTTGGAGAGTACTTTGGTTTCAGTTGTGGTGAGGATCCTGTCTGATATGTTATGTACTGTTTGTTTCATGGGTTGTTGTGGAGGGTGGCTGGGCTTCTGGCGTTTCTCTAGTTTGTGGAGTTTGTTGGTGTGTGTGTCTGTCTTATGTGAGGTCTCCGTTTCAGCTCTCCAGACGGCTAGTTGTTTGCATTTGTCCCAGAGTGCAGGGTGGATTTTGTTACAGAGTTTGAGGTGAAGAGTGAGCAGATCTTTGTTGGTTTGGTTTAGTAGGTATCTTTTCTTGTGTAGTTCGTTTCTGATTAGGGATAGTTCAGTTCGTTTCAGGATCCTTTCGGTAGCTGGGGTTTTAGAATGGAATTTAAGTTGGAAGCATGTGGGAATTAAGTTGTTGTCTCGGCAGTTGCGTAGGAACAAGAAACGTCGCCTAGACACCCCAACTTTTACACGGGAAGACACCCGAGGACACCAAAACCTGCATTCCTGTACCCGTGAAAATCTACGAAAGCATATATATATATATACATACACATATATACTGCATATATATATATATATATATATATATACATACACATATATATGGTAAACTGGGGTTTTCCTAACAACCCTCACCACCTTTAGCAAACTGCAGTTCCCATAAGTCTTGGGGGAGGAGGGAGGGAAGCCACGACTGGTTAAAGTGGTATTGTAGTGCTTGAAATGTATGGTTCAAATGTGACATAAAGCAGGGCTGGTAACATCTGTCACCCTCCAGATGTTGTTGGACTACAACTCCCATCATCCCCAGCCAGCACTGGCCTGTCGAGATGGGAGTCATAAGGCAGCAATATTGGAAAGGGCCACTGGATTCCTCATCCTCAGGTTGGAAAATAAGGTGACTGATTTGGGATGTGTGTGTGCATAACAGGAACTTATGAAAATGGGTGTCAAGGGGATGGGTAGAAAAAGTGATTGCCTTTTCCTCCTAATATTGGAATTTGGAGAATGACCCAATGACATTAATTGGCAGCGAGGATTCAGAACAGAACCTGCCCTCCCAAAGGATCATATGCACAAATGATACTATAATTTATTATTATTATGAATTACATCTGTATCCCACCTTTCCTCCCAAGGAGCTCAAGGCAGCTTACGTTGTTCTCCTCCACCCCATTTTATCTTCACAACAACCCTGGGAGGTAGGCTAGGCTGAGAGTAAGCGATTGACCCAAGGTCACCCACTAAGCTTCACAGCTGGGTGCGAATTCGAACCCAGCTCTCCCAGGTCTGAATCTGACATGCTAAGCTCGCTTGTATCTATATGATATAGGAGCGATTGTTCTTACTGTTTTAAGATGGGTGTTACATATAAAATTAAGATTGGCTTTAAAATACGCTAATATTTTAACTGTTTTTAAACACATGCAGCTGTTTGATATATGCTTTCACGATATTGCAGAAAGCTTTGGGACGCCCGCTGGGAAATTATTTGTAAACGAAATTAACGATAAATAAATACGTTTTCATATTATGTCAATTGTTGGTAGCAGTATCACGCAACCAAGGACTGTCATTCTCTAAACATTCGTTCCTCCAGCACCACTCCTTTAACGGATGGAGAACCTGTGGCGGAATTCCAGCTCCCATCACTCACGACCAATCCATCGGGAGTCCAGCAACATACAGAGTGCTTTGAGTTCCCCCATCTCCCCAATCAATGAGCTGAAACAGGGGAGTTTTCAGCACAGAGTTCACCTCTGGAACTCCATGCCACAGGACAGCGCAAGGCTAACTGGGCTCAGATAGGGAGCCAACAGCCCCCAAGGAAAGGCAGCTCTGAATAAAAGCTCTCAGCAGATACCGAACCAGAGCAACACCCTTAATTCTGCCCCCCCCCCCAGTCCTGGTACCCATGAAGCTCAAATGTCAGGTTAGAGGGACCCCTAAACAAGGGTTCGAGGAGTTATTTCACCCCCAAAGCCCTTTAATTCCGGCATAAATCTAGTGGAGGAAAAGGTGTGCCCTACTGAGAGCAACATGTTAGATGGCCTTTGGCCAGATCCAGCCAGGCTTTTCATAGGTGCCTTTTTTTATTATTGAAAAGGGCCAGCAGAAAGGGAACATGGGGAGCTGCCTGAGTTCAGACCACTGATCTCAATATTGTCTACACAGGCTGGCAGCAGCATTCCAGGGTTGCAAGAAGGGGACCTCCCTACCTGGAGATGTCACTGGGGATCGAACCAGGTACCTTCTGATGATGCAAAAGCCGATGCTATGCCACTGAGCTACAGCAGCAGCAGAAGGGAGGAGGGAAGAAGAACCACTGTGCATTTCAGATTCAGAAGGGGGGGCCCACGAACCCAGCAGCATCAGGGCCCAGAAAGGGGGTGCCTCCTGTCTCAAATGATTAAGGGGTTTCCTGTCCATCATCTTCCTCTCTCTCTCTCACACACACACTCTAGTCAAAAATCACATGACTGCAAGCTGAAAAGCAGCTGCAACCCCCACTAGCTCCCTACAGAAATCAACAGCCGGATTACCCCATAGAAAACCCCGATTGAAGAAAGAGGGGGAACATGGAGGACAATCTTGGCTCTAAATCAGGGGCTGGGGGAGCTCTCAAAATGCAACCCATCACCTTTCCGCTATGATGTACTACAAGCCTTAAACGGCAGCCACCAATGCCCACCCCCAATCCTGGAATATTCTCCTATGGAGGCAGCAGTAGGGTGTGCAAGCCAAAGAGTCAAGTGAAAAATAAGAATACTGTGAGCAGAAACCCACTGATCATTTTTTCCCTGCTCCCGACCCCCCCAAGCATCTTCCAATAGCGATCAGAGATGGAAGCTGGCTAGGTGGGAAAATGCACTCCAGGCTGCATGCCATTTACATGCGAGTAAACCCCGCCGGGTTGAATGGAATTTAATTCCGAATAGGCACGGTTTGGATTACACAGCAGGGGGGAAAGCACTGTGACCCCGCCCTTCTCTCTCTTTCTCTATCTACCGCCCCCCCCATACCACCTGTATCCCTTTCTTACTGGAGAAGGGGGTGGGGGGGTCCATCAAGCCTTATTTCTGGGGAGGTAAGGGAGCAATTTGGGCGGAAGGAGCCACCAGAGAGTCTTCCCTCTCACCTAAGCAAGCCATCCCTTCCGCCGCCCCCCCCCAAAAAAGAATCAACCGCAACTGTGAATGGAGGGAAGGGAAAACCCTGGCAAACTTCAATTGGCGCTAACGTTACAATGGGGAGCACATTCATGCGCGCAACTTCGGTTGCTGTTGGCGGGGGGGGGGACCAGCTTTCCATCCCACCCTCTTTACGACTGAGATATGTTAACGCCACCTCCCACCCCCCCCCCCAAACGATGCTAGATACCCTCACCAATTTTTAGACGTGGCTCCCCTTTTTTCCTTCCACCCTGCCTCCCCAACAAAGTCACGCGTCGCGATTCAGAAATCTTGGTTTGGAGAGCGCCGGTGCGCGCTTTTTGGAGAGGTTGGAAGGCGCCTTCCAGGACATCTGCCCACCCCCCCAATAAAACCACACACAGACCTTCCGGGGGGGGGGGGAGCCGCGCCTACCTTGGAGTACAAACCCCACGACAGCTCCGTCTCGATGACCATCACGACGATGCCGAACATGCCGAAGATGAGCGCGTAATCGCTGAGCCTTTTGCGCTTCTCGAAGAGGGCGCGCCGGTGGCCCAGGCGGTAGCCGATGTTCTGGTTCTTGCGCTTGGGCGCTTTGGCGAAGGAGGGGCCCCCGACGGGCGGGTGCTTGTGGGGGACACCTCCGGTCCCCGACAGCACGGCCGTGTTGGGGTGCAGCCCTTGCGGGGAGTGGTTGTCCTCCCGGGAGATGACGATCTCGGGCGGGTGAGCCCCGGAGCCCAGAAGTTGCAGCGGCTGCGCTTCGGCGGCGGCCTCGGCGTCCAGCAGGTTCCGACGGGAGGCGCTGAGGCGGCTGAGCGGCTTCATGACGCCGCCGCTGTACTTGCACGAGCTCATGGCGATCTCGGTGAAGGGGTTGCTGTCCCGCCGGTGCGCCAGCGGGCTGGCCTGCCGGTGCTTGCCGCCCGTCCCCGCGCCGCCGCCGCTGGAGCTGGGCGAGTGGCCCGGGGCCGCCCAGTGCTCGCCGCTTACATTGGGCTGGCTCCCTTGGCGGGAGGAAGGGCGGAGGGCGGCCACCGGGGGAGGAGCCCGCAGGGGACCCGCCGCCGTCGCCGCCGCCGCCGCCGCCGCTGGAGCCAAGCTGGGGGGCGCGGCGGACGGGCGCGGCTCGTCCCCCGAGGGCGGGCAAGGCGGGCGCGACTCGTCGGCGTCCAGATCGCCCACGCCGGAGTCGTGGAAGGGCCCCGACGGCTCCATCTCCCGGCCCTGGCTTGCCCCTGCCCGGGCTCAGCGCGCTGCCTCCCCCAGGGCAGGGGCATCCAAGCGGCGGCCCGGAGAAGCGACGGCCCGGAGCTGCCGGCGCCAGCTGCTGCAGCCGAGCCGCGAGCGGGGCTTGAATGGACAGCCAGCCAGCGCTGCCTCTCGCGCGCGCCGCCAGCCAAGCCCACCTGCCGTCGGAGGCCGCTCATTGGCTGCCCGGGAGCAGCCGCCGGGCTGACATCACCCCCTCCCCCGCCCGCCGCCCCCTCCCCAAAGGCACCGGCCGCCAGTGCGCCTGTGCGCGCCCCGCGGCACCACGGGAATTGGAGTCCGCCGCGCCTTTGCCCTCGACTGGGCGTACGGCTGGGCTGCGCTTTTGGCTCTCTCGGGATCGCCGCGCGAGGCTGAGCCATCGGACACGCGAGTCCAGGCAGGAGTCCGCGGCACCGAGGTGGGGTGTGGGAGGCAGGTGGGGAGATCAACAGGTGAAGCTTTGCATGCCGGCATCCGCTGCGAAGCTTTGCCGGAGGGATTTTCACCCGCCGGCGTGTGTCTGTCTTCGCTCTCTCCATCACTTCCCTGATCTCATTTATACCAGTCTGTCTGTCTGTCTATCTGCCTGTTGTCTTTGTCCGTGGAGTTTTCTTGGCAGGGATACTGGAGTGGCTTGCCGGTTCCTGCTCCAGGTGGATCACGTTTGGTCAAAACTCTCCACTATGACCTGTCCATCTTGGGTGCCCTGCTCCACATAGTTCATAGCTTCTCTGAGTTATTCAAGCCCCTTCGCCACGGCAAGGCAGTGATCCATGAAGGGCCAACAAAGCTCTGGTTTTCCCAGTAGTGATGTATGGAAGTGAGAGCTGGACCATAAAGAAGGCTGATCGCCGAAGAATTGATGCTTTTGAATTATGGTGCTGGAGGAGACTCTTGAGGGTCCCATGGGCTGCAAGAAGATCAAACCTCTCCATTCTGAAGGAAATCAGCCCTGAGTGCTCACTGGAAGGACAGATCCTGAAGCTGAGGCTCCAAGACTTTGGCCACCTCATGAGAAGAGAAGACTCCCGGGAAAAGACCCTGATGTTGGGAAAGATGGAGGGCACAAGGAGAAGCGGACGACAGAGGACGAGATGGTTGGACAGTGTTCTGGAAGCTGCCAGCATGAGTTGGACCAAACTGCGGGAGGCAGTGGAAGACAGGAGTGCCTGACATGCTCTGGTCCAGGGGGTCACGAAGAGTCAGACACGACTAAATGACTAAACAACAACAAGTTTATCTGCCAGTCAGTTCTATCCCTCCTGAGAGGCGCACGTGGAAGGGTGGAGTGAAACAACTCCAAATTAAATAAATATGTCTCTCTTTAATCTATGTATGTTTGTTCGCGTACTTAACAAGAGCCATGCTGGATCAGGCCAGGTCTGGGATAGCTCAGCCGGTAGAGCGTGAGACTCTTAATCTCAGGGTCATGGGTTCGAAACCCACCTTGGGCAAAAGATTGTTGCATTGCAGGGGGCTAGACTAGATGATCCTCGTGACCCATTCCAGCTCTGTGATTCCGTCTAGTCCAACATTCTGTTCCCAAAATGGCCGACTGGAGGCCTCCCCAGGTTCAGTCCCCGGCAGCATCTCCAAGTGAGGCCGGGATAGATTCCTATATGAACCCCTGGAAAGCTGCTGCCAGTCAGTGCAGACAGATCTGACTGAATAAAGCCACATATAGAGACATATAACACACAGTGAAATGAGAGTTGATCCCCGGAGTGAACAGGGACATGGTGTATCACAGAAATAGGCAAACTCGGCCCTCCAGATGATTTGGGTCTACAACTCCCATCATCCCTAGCTAACAGGACCAGTGGTCAGGGATTATGGGAACTGTAGTCCCAAAACATCTGGAGAGCAGAGTTTGCCTATGCCTGGTGTATCATATGGTCACCCAAAGCACATACAGTGGTACCTCAGGCTACAGACGCCTCAGGTTACAGACCCCGCTAACCCTGAAATAGTACCTCGGGTTAAGAACTTTGCTTCAGGATGAGAACAGAAATCGAGCTCCGGCGGCAGTGAGAGGCCCCATTAGCTAAAGTAGTACCTCAGGTTAAGAACAGTTTTAGGTTAAGAACAGACCTCCAGAACGAATTAAGTTCTTAACCTGAGGTACCACTGTACTTCCAGGAAAGGAGAGAAATGGCCACCAATCTGGATGACTTCCGTAGGGTCTGGATGACTTCCCGAGGGTCTTCTAGTCCAACCTCCTGCAATGCAGGAATATCAGTGAATATACATGACAGATGGCCATCCAACCTCTGATACCCCATATCAGAAGAGGGCAGGGTACCACACGGTGGCTGTTTCTCTCTTTTCTGGAAGCAAAAAGCTGCAGCTGATCCACCACCAACTATTACGTTGTCGTCTTTATGAGGATATACGTTTGACTTTTATCACACCTGTTTTGCAAAAGTCCAGGAAAGAATCGGAATACCATCGTTTAAAACTACTGCTAGAGGACACGAATCCCAAGACTACATTAAATGTAGCTAAATTCTGTGCGTCTGCAATCAATCGCAGGAAGCAAGTGGTATCCCATAATGTTCAAACCCCTAAATGTTAATTACAGGGGACACGTTAACAATTAATTTTAATTTTTATATTTAAAGCCTTGTTATATTCATATTGTCCCTTGTATTTCTGATATTTTTTATGATCTGTGATATTGTGTGTGTTGATGCTGGTCTGTGACCGTATTAATAAATTTATTCATTCATTCAACCACCAACAACAACAAAAAACAGATGGGCAGAGGATAAATAATAAAATGATCATGATGGAACAGGACGTCCCTATTTTCATCAGAGAAATGTTGGAGAGTATGTATTCCCACCTTAGAGGGAGGAGATAAAGTGGATGGGATAAGTTTTTCACCGTCTCCCCTTACCAGGACATGAGATCATCCTAGGAAGGTTGGAAGATTCAGGCCAGGAAGAAAAGGAGTATCAATCTTGATGCATTTTACATCCATTAACACAAAAAGCAGCTGAGTGTTTGCAAAAAGCTCTTCTCTGACCAAGAGGCTCAGCTCCCTCAGGGGCAAAGCTATAATCTCTTGGCCTGGCCTCTCATTGGCTCTGGCGCCACCTACTGTTGGGCTCCTTGCCTTCCCAGCCCCAAAGGGCCCTAGCCATCAGTTCTATTTTCCTGTTCCTCCCTCCCCGAATTGTAACCTCCTTGGGGCAGGGACTTGCCCTTAGGCTTGCTCTGCAAAGCTGCCTCTCTCCGGGTCAGATTGTTTGCCCATCAAGCCCAGTACCACCAGTTACGACTGGCAGAAGCCCCCCAAGGCAGAGAGTGGTATCTTCCATAATCTCCCAGTCATTTTAACAGGAGATGTCAGGAATTGAATCTGAGACCTTATGGGTGCACTACTGATCTGTCATCCCTCTCCAAAAACCAGACATTCTGATGATGCTGTGCGAATTAACATTCTCTATTTCCAGTGTTCAGGCTGCGAATAGAGGGGAAGCCAAAAGAGTAACCAACCAAATGCAAGGAACACCTGAATTTAGTACCAAAAGTGGGGGTGGAGGGGTCTAGGAGAGATTAAAGAAGCTCAAAACCAGACCAGTGAAGACTAAGAACAGAAGAGACCTGCTAGATCAGGCAAGTGGTCCATCTAGTCGCGCATCCTGGTCTCACAGTTGCCAGCCAGATGGGAAACCCCCTTGTGCACAAAAGCAGGTCTTCAGAAGCATTGGTGCCCCTGGCTGTGGAAGCAGAGCAGAGCCATAGCAGCTAGCAGCCATTCACATAACTCTCTTCTCCATGAATTTGCCCACTCCTTTTCTAAAGCCACCCAATTTGTTGGCCATCACTGCCTTCTGTGGGAGTGAGTTCCACAGTTTAACAATGTGCTATGTGTTAGAGGTAGGGACGCGGGTGGCGCTGTGGTCTAAACCACAGAGCCTATGGCTTGCCGATCAGAAGGTTGGCGGTTCGAATCCCCGCAACGGAGTGAGCTCCCGTTGCTCGGTCCCTGCTCCTGCCAACCTAGCAGTTCGAAAGCATGTCAAAGTGCAAGTAGATAAATAGGTACCACTCCGGCGGGAAGGTAAAGGCCTTTCTGTGCGCTGCTCTGGTTCGCCAGAAGCGGCTTAGTCATGCTGGCCACGTGACCCAGAAGCTGTACACCGGCTCCCTCGGCCAATAAAGAGAGATGAGCGCCGCAACCCCAGAGTCGTCCGTGATTGGACCTAATGGTCAGGGGTCCCTTTACCTTTAATGTGAAGAAGTACTTTCTTTCATCTTCCAACATTCACCTTCATTGGATTCCCACCAGTTTGGATGTTAACAAGGGAGGAAAAACACCCTCTGTGCTATGGATATTTTTATATACCTCTTACTCTCCTTTTCTCTAAAGCGATAAAGTCTCAAATGCGGCCCCCCGAGCCTGCTCTGTAGCCACAGACTGCTGGCTGTTGAAGGACGATTATTTAATTAGATTATTAAAAGGGGGGACTGTTGTGTAACACTGGAGGTTAAACCATTTGGGCAGCAGGATGCAGAAAGCCCCCTGAAGACGAAAGGCAGTAAATCCGCTTGATAGCTGGCCTACCAAAGAGTAAAATGGCGCAGGGCACCAACTGTGCAGTTTGAGAAAAGTGCGCTTAGATAGTACACTTAAAGGTTCCTGGGCGTTAGCCACCAAATGGAGCACATCAATGCTATTTCTGAAGCAAGAACGACGGTTGGTACCATACGCTTTACACCTCTCTGCCCGCGTCCTGCTTGCCCCAGGCAGCGGGACGGGTTCGTTTAAGAAATATTGCTTTTAATTTCACATCCCGTTAGACAACGACATCAAATGCAGAAGGAGCAGCGGGGTTCCCCTCTCTTTCAAACTCTCAGGAGCGAGGCGTTTTGCGCTTTGCATTAAATGCAAAGGTTGCCTCCGGCCAGCGAAGATCTGCATCAGATACTTCCTGAAGGAACTGCAGGGTGCTGACTCAGAATGGCCCATTAGTGAAGGGTTACTTGGAAAACCAACAGAACCGTCTGTCTCGGAATGGTCTTAGGAAAATATCAAAGCCGAAAAAGAAAGAAATCTGAGCTCTACAAGAAGATTCTTCGGTTGGAGAGACATTGGCCCTGCTGGGCATTTGGGGATGGGTCCATAGCTGTCCACTTTGCCTTATTCTTGCAAGGAATCCTATTTGGAATAAGGGAATTTCCCTTAACAAAAGGGAAACGTTGACAGCTATGGATGGGTCTGCTGGGGGCCACTTGTAAGAGCCTCCTGGCCCTCCCCTAAGAAGTGGCCTTATACTCGGTCAAAACATTGGTCCCCCTGGCTCAGGACTGTACTGTCCACGCCAGGCTTCCTCAACCTCTGCCCTCAGATGTTTTGAGACTACAGTTCCCATCATCCCTGACCACTGGTCCTGCTAGCTAGGGATCATGGGAGTTGTAGGCCAAAAACATCTGGAGGGCTGAGGTTGAGGAAGCCTGGTCCACACCAACAAATCTGCTGCGTCAATACACCAGACACTGCCAAACTTGGCCCTCCATGTGTTTTTTTGGGACTACAACTCCCATCATCCCTAGCTAACAGGACCAGTGGTCAGGGATGATGGGAGTTGTAGTCCCAAACATAGCTGTCAACGTTTCCCTTTTTTTAAAAAGGGAAATTCCCTTATTCTGAATAGGATTCCTCGCAAGAAAAGGGAAAAGTTGACAGCTATGGTCCCAAAACATCTGGAGGGCTGAGTTTGGCCATGCCTGCAATACACTCTCCCTCAAAGCAAAGTAAGAATCTAGTCTTTCTCAGTCATAGAGCTGTAGAGTTTGGAGGGGCCCCAAGAATCATCTAGTCCAACGCCCTGCAATGCAGGGATATGCAGCTGTCCCGCACAGGGATCGAACCTGAAAGCTTGGCCTTATCAGCACCACACTCTAACCAAGTCTAAATGAAGGGCTGATTTAAATAGGAATGTTGGATGCTGCCTATCAACTAAGACAACTGGTCTACCCAGCTTAGTTGTGTCCGCAGTGACTCCCAGTCCCATCTGGAGACACCAAGGATTGCATCTGGCACCTCCGGCCAGCAAAGTGGATGTGCTACCCACTGAGTTATGGTGCTTACCCACCCCAAAAATATATATTATAGTCCTCATCGTTTTTAATAAAGGGCTTAAATAGAAGTGTAGACATCTGAGTCATATCATTGGTTCACCTATGTCTGATGCTCCGCCCACTGAGCTAAGGCCCCTCCCACCACCTCCTTGCTCCCTCGCCTTTCGCTCTGGCTCAAACAACAGCTGCGTCAAGTGACTGATGCAGATTTTTGTTCCTTCTGTTCCGAGTCTTTTGAATGACTTTGAAAACGGAATAGATTTATGATGTGTGTGTGTATAAATTTCCTTTGTTCCTTCTATAAGTGAAATCAGGTGGTGGTGAGTGCCAGCACAAATACTTCCAAAAGGGAGTAATTGGGGAGGCTTCTGTAAGAGCGGTGGACTCGTAATGCGGTGAACCGGGTTCGATTCCCCACTCCTCCACATGCAGCTGCTGGGTGACCTTGGGCCAGTCACACTTCTCTGAAGTCTCTCAGCCCCACTCACCTCACAGAGTGTTTGTTGTGGGGGAGGAAGGAAAAGGAGAAGGTTAGCCGCTTTGAGACTCCTTAGGGGAGTAATAAAGTGGGATATCAAATCCAAACTCTTCTTCTTCTATCTGCCCTTCACCCTAAGGTCCCTGGGCAGGTTACAACAATTAAGATGGGTATTATACAGTTCAGAAAAGGGCAACAAAATGATCATTGAGACGAATCAACTCCTCTATGGGGAAAGATTGCAGCATTTGGAGTTTAGAGAGAAAAGGTGAGAGGTGACACAAAAGCAATTTATGAAATTATGCATGCCATCGAGAAAGTGGATTGAGAAAACTGTTTTTTTCTCTCTCTCATGACCCTAGAACTCGGGGACATCCGATGAAGCGATCGGGACTGTTAAAGGAAGACCTTCTTCTCACAGCGCCGAGTTAAACTGTGGAACTCCCACCTGCAAGATGGCTGACAATTTGGGAGGCTTTAAAAGAGGATCAGACAGATTCACGGAGGAGAGGTCTATCATTGCTTCTGAATAACAGTTGCTGGAAGCTGCGGGATGGGCGAGGGTTTCCCACAAGGGTCTGGGTGGCCAGCTCTGAGACCAGGATGCTAGACTGGATGTTTAGCTGAGATTCCTGCATTCCAGTGGGTTGGACTAGATGATCCTTTGTGTCCCTTCCAACGCCACAAATCTATGATTCTATTACTAGATGGACCATTGGATCATGTTCTTATACGTATGTGTTGCATGTCCTTTACAGAGGATAGTCCTCTATTTGAAGGTTGTTGTTTTTTGACAAAGTAATAAGAAATACCGTAAATAGGAATAGTTACAGATAGGTAGCCGTGTTGGTCTGCCATAGTCAAAACAACAAAAATTCCTTCCAGTAACACCTTAAAGACCAACAAACGCCAACAGTGTCCTTCAGCTCTCTATATTGGACAAACAGGCCAGACCTTACGCCAAAGAATAAACAGACATAAATCTGACATCAGGAACCACAAGACAGAGAAACCAGTAGGAGAACACTTCAATCTCCCAGGACAAGATCTCAAAGTAGCTGTTTTACTACAAAGGAATTTCAGAAATAGACTGGAAAGAGAAGCTGCTGAATTGCAACTTATTACCAAACTTAAAACCATGGAGAGACCTGGTCTGAACAAAGACATTGGATTCTTATCTCATTATACATGACAAAGCCATTTTTCACCTTCTCACCCCTTGCTTTTTCCTGTAAGACCTATTGCAGTCGTTAAGAGTCGTCAACAGGCTCATCACAGCTATCTGCCAATCACCCATTCCCACCACCCTTCTGAGTAATACCCCTCCCCACCTTCTCACTATATAGAAGGGTCTGGAAACTTCTGTTTCAGTGTATCTGAAGAAGTGTGCATGCACACGAAAGCTCATACCAAGAACTAACTTAGTTGGTCTTTAAGGTGCTACTGGAAGGAATTTTTTTTGTTTCGTAAATAGGAATAAAAATGTGCACCTCACCCCTGAGACCATTCCATCATTAACTATCCAACCTTCTAGAATTTCAACACCTTTTGCGATGGTTCCAACCCTTTCCGTTTAAACAGTACGAATTCTATGAAACACCTTATTTGAATGTATCTTCTGCCTGAAGGACTGTCTAGTGTACTTTAAACCCGAAATAGGGAGGGCAGGAGGGAGCACTGAAGTGGACCATTCACAACGAGTGCTTAGACCGCAGCAGGTACACAGGGCTGTCTTCCCCACCAGGCTGAGATTTATTGTATTCCTATTGCAATTGTAGCCATTCTTTCTTTCTAAAATGGCACCGAGACATAAACACAGCCACATTTTCCTCTTTCTTGGTGACACATGTTCTTTCTTGGGAGCCATGCCAGTGAGGCCCAAGGAGCCACAGCACATTTAAGTGTCCACTGGGAAAGGAAGGAAACTGGGGAAACTGGGTAGAGGGGGCTTGGAATGGAGTAGCCTCAAGTGGGGCATGACTGGCCAATTGGAACCCTGAACAGGATCGCTCAATGCTGCAAGGTTTTTGCTGCGATTCCCAGTTATAAACTCTTAATTAAACAAAAAAACAAAGACCACAAATAAATCACTTGAGCTCTCCTTTCTGCTGGAACGATTATCTCTCCAATCTAGGCTCATAGTTTCTCCCAAGACTTTTCTTAGTTTCCATCCATGTTGCCTGGACCCAGCCTGTGACCGCTGCACAACGGTCTCTTTCCACTTGCACCCCAGATGACCGCTCTGGAAGCTGACGGCCGGCCAATGTCACACTGTTCCTTTGGCCACTTCCGTCTCCCTCCAGTTGTCCTCTGCAAAAGAGTCCAAACTTGTTACGTAACGGGGAGTGATCGCCATGGAAGCCGGGAGGAAAAAGTGCCCATTGTAATTTCGTGGGAAACATTTGCAGCCTTTGTTCCGAAAGCCAAACTCCCCACCCCCCACACTTTTTGTTGAAGTCCTTGCCTTTGAGAAATAAATCTCTTTCATCCTTGAGCCTTACAAAAAGAAAAGAGAAACAGCCAATCTGCCAAATACAGAGTCCCAAGTGGAACGCCAGATGAAGCCAAAAAGAGAGAGAAAGACCACAGGCAAACCTGGAGGCTTCTGGGAAAATCGCAACTTTAGGGATGGTTTGGCAGGCCTCAAAGTGGTTGTTGTGACGATGGAGCCGGTGTCTATTTTCAGTTATTTAATAAAATTTTCCTACTGCTTGGTTGTACATAGAACATCTAAGTGGGTTACAAAAAAGTATTTATTTATTTATTTATTTATTGTTGTTGTTGTTGTTGTTAAGTTGTGGGTGAATATATCAGACAACACAGTGATTCTTCAAACAGCTCTTGTTTATTCACAGGCCAGGACAGAACTGACTGAAGGGCTCAGTCAGCCTGCTTATATAGAGCTCCAGTACCACGTTACTGTAACAACTTTCTAAAACTATCCAATCACTGAACGTCACTTACGATCCTTCATTTGCATAACTATCTACAGTATCCCCCTGCTGGCCCAGGGTGAGAACTTCAGTACATAACAATTATTATTATTAGTAGTAGTAGTAGTAGTAGTATTACCACTACTACTACTACTACTACATTAATATCCTATTTTTTCTCCAAAGCGCACAAGGGGATGTACATAGTTCTCATTTTTTTCCTCAAAACAACCCTGTGTGGTAAGCAAGGCTGAGAGGCAGTGATTCACCCTGTGGGTTTCGTAGCTGAGTGGAAATTTGAACCCTGGTTTCCCAGGCTGGAGTCTAGTGCTCTAACCACTGCTCCACACTGACAATAAGAGATAAAGTTAAAAACATTATTTTTAAGAAAGGGAATAATTAATATTTACAATAAAAACAGAGTAAAACACATGTGACTTCTACATGTCTCAATAGGCTGAAATGTTTTAAGCAGGTTCTGAAAAGTGTGCCAGCCTGAGGTCAACAGGCAGGCAGTTCCAACCATAGCTGTCAAGCGTCCCTTATTTGGTGGGACAGTCCCTTATCCCAGCGCCATGTCCCGCTCCTGTCCCTTATTGATGATGTCCCTTAAATAAGCTATTGAAGGTAATGGGGCGCTTTCTATGTCCAGCTGTCCTTTGTCAACAACCAATTGTTGCTTTTTTTGTGTGTTGAATATATGCTATATGGTAATTTATGGACCTAATAGGTATCTAAAGCCATTTGCACACAATAAAATATGTATTTTCTCAAAGTAATTGTTGATCCCTTATTTTGGCTGCTGATTCCTTATTTTCGAGGCTGCTGGTCCCTCGTTTTCAAATCTGTAAGTTGACAGCTATGCTGTGGTTCCAACATGCTGGGGCTACCGCATTAATAGATTGATTATAATTAAAATTGATTAAAAGCTTTGATATATATATAACATACATACAGTAGACACAGACACTGAGTTGGACCCTTGGTCCATTTAGCTCAGTATTGTCCACTCTGACTGGCAAGCAGCTCTGCTGGGCTTCAAATGGGGAGTCCTGCTCTGCCCCGTGTGGAGAATCCAGCTCACCAATTCACCAAGAACGTGTTCTTTTGCTGTAATAGTATGCAACTTTTAAAATAAAAAAACCCCAATTTTTATTAAAGTTTTCACAATGCAATAGAGTAATATCTAGAACAGATAGAATCAAAAAGACAAGAAAGAGAGGATTAGAGAGAAAGGGAACAAAAAGGATGGAAGGAAATAATAATAATAATATAATAATAATAAATAAAAATAGGAACAGGTTTGATCTTCATAAGGAACCTACTTTGGCACAAGCACACCCTGATCATCAGCCACCAGTAATTGGGAAAGTAATGGGTTTCCTAATGTAGGAGTTGTTGATAATCCACCTGCTTATTTTGGGGAAATGCTTCTCTCGCCTGCCCCCCACCCCTCCCTGACTCCGCTCTCCCGCTTTCTGCTCTCTAAGAGGCTCCCATCCACACACACACACACACACACACACACACACACTGTCTTTCCTCCAAAGGTTGATGGTGGCAGGTTGCCATGGACACAGCATCCAGGTACCGCTCTTCCTGCTCTGCCTCAGCCAGCAAAGCCTGGGACTCGATGGCCTTGCAAATCACAAAGCAATCGGGGAAGGGACATTCCCGCCCCTCCCCACTGCCTGTCCCCCACACCGGAGAGGCTCGCATTTGCCCAGCACACCTGAAGGTCAAGGTTAAAAGCCACCTGTACTACTTCCGGGATCTGCTGGAGCTAAGAGAGGATAAAAATATTTCTTATACACTGATCAAATTAGAAAACCACTTAACAGCACTGCCAGTAAAATGAACAAGGAGACCAATTAATGAACAATTAAAAAAAACAGCTACCCAAAAATCCACAGATGGAGACAGCAGGTTTCTCAAATAAGTAAATTTATTTTTTAATTATTATTATTTTTTAATTACAACATTGAACTGCAGCTATCTGGGCAGCAGGTTTGGTATTTGTTATTAATGAACAAATGTATATTATTCAGAAGCAGTGTGGTGTAGTGGTTAGTGTTAGACTAGGACCTGGGAGACCTGGGTTCAAATCCCTGCTCAGTCATGAAGCTACCTAGCTGACCTTGTGCTAGTCAGTGCTTATCAGCCTAGCCTACCTCACAGGGTTGTTGTGGAGATAAAATGAGGAAGGGGAGAACAACATATGCCACCTTGAGTTCCTTGGGGTGTGGGGGAGATGGTATATAAATGTAATTAATAAATAATAGAATTGTAAGATTGGAAGGGACCACAAGGGTCATCGGGACGTGGGTGGCGCTGTGGGTTAAACCACAGAGCCTAGGGCTTGCAGATCAGAAAGTCAGCGGTTTGAATCCCCATGACGGGGTGAGCTCCCGTTGCTCGGTCCCTGCTCCTGCCAACCTAGCAGTACGAAAGCACGTCAAAGTGCAAGTAGATAAATAGGTACCACTCCGGTGGGAAGGTAAACGGCATTTCCGTGTGCTGCTCTGGTTTGCCAGAAGCGGCTTAGTCATGCTGGCCACATGACCCAGAAGCTGTATGCCGTCTCCCCTGGGCAATAAAGCAAGATGAGCGCCGCAACCTCAGAGTCGGCCATGACTGGACCTAATGGTCAGGGATCCCTTTACCTTTACCAGGGTCATCTAGTCCAACCCCCTGCAATGCAGGAATCTTTTGCCTAACCTGGGGCTCAAACCCACAACCCTAAGATTAAGAGTCTTGTGCTCCACCAACTGAGCTATACCCAGCAAAATAAAAGATGGTGGTGATGGTTGGGAATGGGCAAAGCGGACCTACTGAGAATAATAGACCTAAGTTAGTGGCGCTCAGTAAAGTCAGTGGTTCTACTCTGAGTAAAACTTAGCTGGCTGCAACCCTGCATGATACTGAACCTGAGCTAGTGGGCAGAGAATATTGGGTACACAGTCCACAGGGCCAGGATGCGAGAGATAATCTGGATCAATTGACACAGAACACGAAAAGTTTCTGCTAGTATAGGTGAAGACTGAAGAAAACAGTAAACCCAGGTGTGCAGACTCTGGAAATTATTTTGTACTCGAGATCCTTGGCCTCTGACATCCCAGGATTTCTCGTAGCCCCAAACCAGAGCAGGTTTGTGTGTGTGTGTGTGTGTGTGTGTGTGTGTGTGTGAACAGCAGCGATCCTAATTCCACAACAGGCTTTAAGAAAGCCCCACCCACACATTCCCATGTAACTGTAGTTACATAAGACCCCTCCTTCCCCAAATAATCTCGAGCTGCCCTATTTGGCAAAAAGAGGAAAGTAGCTGGGGCGAGGCCAGGATTACAAGAGAACATCTGGAGAACGGCATCCAGGATGCTCACTGGCGGCCGGCAGCTGGGATCCCAGCCCTCTGCATCTTCACAAAGGTAGCTGTGCGGCAGACTTGAATCTCCATCCTCGGAGGAAGGATGCCTCTGAATCTCAGCCGCACTCAGGTCCCGCTTGCAAACTTCCTAGACTTAGGACTGAGGAAAGGGAGGACTGAGAAAAGGATGGACGAAAGTTTGCTCCAGGAAGAGGCTGTGATGAGATATCATTAATTACGAACCACGAACTCCAAGTTTTGCAGTGTTTCTTCGGGTTCATAGCTGATGAAACTGCTGCGGTGGCCACCAACTTTGAAAGAGGACGAGGCAAACTCATGCAGAGCTACAGCTACTGGCCACAGTGGGTGAATACCAGTTGCTGGGAACCACAGGAGAGTCGTTCTTGTGCTCGGATCCTGTTTGCAGCCTTCCCATTTGGACACCTGGGCGGCCAGTGTAAGAACAGGAGGCTAGGCTAGATGGGCCCCTTTGCCTTGATCCAGAAGCTCTTCTTATGCTAACAGCCAGGATCATTCAAAACAGAGCCTCGATCTCCTAAGGCAGTCTACCCCTGAACTGGAGAGGTTCTGGAGAGAAACAATCAAGGATGTTTTAAGTGCCCTGCCTGGGGGCCTTCCATCAGCAAAACAGGATACTGGACCAGTAGTGTAGCTTTGGTTGCCAGTTCCTGTGGCTGCACTGGGGGACAGACAGCATAAGCATGTGCATTCAACTCATAGCTGTCAACATTTCCCTTTTTTTAAGGGAAATTCCCTTATTCCGAATAGGATTCCTCGCAAGAAAAGGGAAAAGTTGACAGCTATGATTCAACTGCCTAATGGTGTCTGTCCGCATCAACCAGGAGATTTGCAGCCACAAAGATAAGAAGAGCTGTTCCATTGTCTGGAAAGGTCACTTCCTTGTTTGCACCGAGTATATTGAGGCAATTTGACCAAACTGCGGGAGGCAGTGGAGGACAGGGGTGCCTGGCGTGCTCTGGTCCATGGGGTCACGAAGAGTCGGACACCACTAAACGACTAAACAACAACAATATTGAGGCAGCACCGGGTGTTGAAATTTTGTGCCCCTATTTGCACCCGGGGCAACCACCCCAGTGCCCCCCCATGCTATGCCACTGTACAGACCGAGATGGGCCCTATGTTCTTAATAGGGTAGAAATGAAATAGAAATTCACAGTTGGGTTAAAGACCCTAACCCCAGGAAGAAGAAATAGCCTCTTCTTCAGCTGTGGAAGAATCTCTGCCCCGGCCCCCAGGAAAAATCCCAACCCACATTCCTGAGGGATCATACATCTCTCTTACACTTCTAAAATCCAAACATCAGGTCCTCGGCTGCCGGAGAGGGTATTAAGAATCATATCCTTATGCTTAGAAGAGGCGGATAATCTCCCAGGCTGCAGAAAAGCATTAAGCAGAGGGCAGAGAGATTCTCAGCTGGTACAACTCTGAGCCCATGTCTGTGCTTTGAGCATCCTCACAGCAAGGTTTAGGGAACCTCAGGCCCAATTGTGGCCCTCCAGTGCTTTTCATTACTATTATTTATTATTATTCTTTTTTGAATTTATATACCGCCCTATACCCAGAGGTCTCACGGCGGTTCACAGAAGAGATCAACCTTAAAAACCGCAATATGTATATAATCAAAATGAGGACATCCCAACATCCCTCTATGGCTACTTTATGAACAAGGAGGGGAGATCCGATCAGAATTCCTTGCATCACATCTGCACTGGCTCTGCTATTAGGAGCTTTTTCTATGGAAGGAATTGTTTGTTTAGCTTTACATCCCTGCTTTTCGGGGCAGTTTTAAGACTCTGCTCGAACATACATTGACTCTTTAAAAAATGGTAAACGGAACGCAACGTGTTAACGCGCCCATAACTTGAAGCCAGTGGCGTAGCGTGGGGGGTGCAGGGGGGGCCGGCCGCACCGGGCGCAACATCTGGGGGTTAGGGTTAGGGGGCACAAATCCATGGGTTAGGGGGTGCAAATTACTTGCCTTGCCCCGGGTGCTGACAACCCACGCTACGCCACTGCTTGAAGCGCATATCCGGATGATGAATTCGCACATTTGACGTCCAAACCTCACTTAATAGTTCTGCTTCCCTTTGGACCACATCAGCGAGGGTGAGAGGGAGTGGTCTTTGTCATCTGCGCAACCCAGGACCTCCAGACACAATGCCCAGGCTTGCGCCCCGGAGAGGTCACCCTGGTGATGCTAACACAGCAAAAGCACCACAGGAGGCAGCAAGTTACCCGTCTCTGCATCCACAACAGGCAGTGCAATTCTCCAGAGGTTTGCCTTAACCCCTGGAAGCGTACTCCATTGTTTCTCAAGACATGGATGCCAACAAAAAGTAGGCAATCGGCAGCCCTCTGATGGTGCAGCATTTGACTGCAGATAATGAGGTCCCCAATTCATGCCCATGTTCCCCCTAGTAGTGGAAATAAATGCAGTGCTGTTTATCTGAAACGGCTAGTTTCCAAAACATGCTGTATTTGATGAGAAGCAGTGGTGGTGCTGTGGTTAGGGGGCTGGACTAGGAACCAGGAGAGACCAGGGCTCAGACCCCTACTTGGCCATTAAGCAAGAAAGGCACTACAGTGGTACCTCGGGTTACATACGCTTCAGGTTACAGACTCCGGTAACCCAGAAATAGTACCTCGGGATAAGAACTTTGCTTCAGGATGAGAACAGAAATTGTGCTCCGGCAGTGGGAGGCCCCATTAGCTAAAGTGGTGCTTCAGGTTAAGAACAGTTTCAGGTTAAGAACGGACCTCCGGAACAAAAGAAGTACTTAACCTGAGGTACCACTGTACTTTTCAGTCTAACCTACCTCACAGGGTTGTGGAGGGGGAGAACCATGAGCAACCTGAAGAAAAAATAGATAGATTAGATAGATAGATAGATAGATAGATAGATAGATAGATAGATAGATAGATAGATGATAGTAGATAGATAGACAGACAGTCAGTCAGTCTAAAATTCCTCAGACTCTAGGGTTGTGCGCTCATCTCACTCTATAGGCTGTCCGCAGACACTTCCAGGTCACGTGGCTAGCGTGACAAGCTGCATCTGGTGAGCCAGCGCAGCACACGGAACGCCGTTTACCTTCCCGCTATAAAGCGGTCCCTATTTATCTACTTGCACCCGGAAGTGCTTTCGAACTGCTAGGTTGGCAGGCACTGGGACCGAACGACGGGAGTGCACCCCGCCGCGGGGATTTGAACCGCCGACCATGCGATCGGCAAGTCCTAGGCGCTGAGGTTTTACCCACAGCGCCACCCTTTAGAGATCACGCTAAGGGTGGCCAAATTCTCTGCGACTGCCATAACACCTAGGGAACAAGCTGTACTACCAAAATGATTAAGGTTTTAAATGACAATTTTAGATTAGATTTTAGTGATCAAGATTTAATATATATTTTAAACCGACAATATCTGTATTGTCTCTGTTATACCCAATTGCCATTCAATGTATTCCTGTTGTGTTTTATGATTTTCCTGATATTGTAAGTGAGCCGGAATTGGTCTGTGACTGTAATAATAAAATTCATTCATTCACTTCACAGATAGGGGGAAAACAACAGCCTCAAATCAGCCCCAGCCAGCCAGGCCAGTGGTCAGGGGTGACGGGCGATGTAAAGGCCAGCAACCTCAAATGGAGGAAACCTTGAGTTTGGTTGATCCCTGTGCAAGAACTATCCTGACCGACTCCACGTTCTGCACCTGAGCAAACGAGACTCCAGACCCACCCAACGGAAACTGGACCATTCTAGACAGACGAGAGCCAGAAACTGTAACCAATCCAAAGCTTTATTTTGAGTACAACAATCTTCTTCCTCTCCAGAGGGGAAGAGAGGAGATGGGCATTTGGTTGAGCAGTGAGTGGCATTAGCAATAGATTATACAGCCGCACATCCAGTTTGCGGTGCGGGGAAGGAAGTCAGGTGTGCTGAAAGGAGCAGAGAGAGGACCTCGTCCCGTGTACCTGGGCTGTGTTTGCACATTACATTCAAACCAAGGTTTAGTGCAGCATTATCGAGCCAGACCGCCTCTCCCCCAGACCCTCAGCCTCCGACGCAGCCAGGACAGTGTCAGAAGCTGTTGCAAGCTTGCATCTGAATGAGGCATCACAGCTCGACTGTGGTCTGTTTCAAAAGATCCCAAATGCAAACCATGGTTTCCTGAAGCTGCCTTGCTGAAATGAGCCCTTGCTATGGTGAAACTGGGATTGGACATGGCAAGTTTAAGGGGAAGCAGAATTTTCCAAAATCCTCCTCTTCTGGCTGTGCAAGAGAATAAGGAGAGGGGAAACGCACGACCCCTAGAGGGGACTAGGCTCATTCGCGTCACACTAAACCGTGGTTTGGCATAATGTGCAAACATGGCCAGGGAATATGCTAGGTATTCTGTAGCCCGGGGGCAAATCGGGTTGCATCAATTGCAAACCTTCACCCTGTCCCTAGTTTTGCTCCCAACACCAGCCCACCTGAATCTCACCCCAGCCCAAGCGCTCAACTCTCAATTCCTGCACAGTTTGGTTGCCCCCCCTCTTCAGCAACAAAAGCCTGTCCTGCACTTTCTCAGCTTAGAACCCATTTTGGTCGCGTTGCCAACTGCTTTCCCCATCATGGCTCCTGTGTCCTTCAGAACTTGCCGAACAACGTTCCCATCCGAGTAAAAAAGCCCTGTGTCGTTTATGTTCTGGGGATTAATCCAACAGGCTCAGCTCTCCCACTCTGGCTTGATCCCCACCTGTTGAATTTCTGTCCCCCGCCTCTTTCCCATCACACAGCAAGGAAAAGGCACAGGAGCCTTGGTAAGGGAAGAAGGTGGTGAGATGATTCCCAAATTAAGGATTTGGTTGGGGAGCCGAGCAAGCGAGGAGAACAGGAGGAGGTCAGCACTTTTAAGAATAAGGCACAGCGATTCCCCCCACCTTAGGGAAAGTGTGTGTGGTCAGTCATTAGCAGAAGCAGCTAAAAGTAACAATCAAAAGCGTTCCTGTCTCAGATAAAAATCAGCTTGAATCTGGGACGAGGTGCAGGACTAGAAAATGCCCCCTGAAAATAACATGCATATAATTCAACCTGCCGAGGGGACCCTACCCTGCCGGATTCAGGTGGACAGGATGATTGACAGGCACAGAGCTAGGCAAGGGTTACGAAATAAGATTTGTCCAGGGAAAGAGCCGTGGAAGTGTTAAGCTTGAGGTTATTCTGCCCCCTGGTGGCTGAAATCTGTAAGAGTCTAAAACTGCGACCCAAGATGGGAGGGAGGAAGGAAAACCCGAAACGGACCAAAAACTGCCCACTCCCCACAGCACAAACATACATTTCCTGCAAACATCAGCCCCCACCTGATGCTAGGTAGGGAAGGCGCCAGTGCCAGGTACGAGTGCAAAAGAACAGCCCGCGGAAATGACACACAAGCGAGCAGTCGGCCAGGATGGAGACGCACACCCTGCCTGGAATGGAGTCCCGGGGAGGGAAGAACTGGCACTGGATTATGGCACTCGCTGGAATGGACTCTCCAAAATGAAAGGAAGAGAAGGGTGGGGTGGGTGTCAAAAAACCAACCCCACCCAGAAATGCCTTGCCTTGAGGCGCACCTGACCGCAGCCCGGTGGCTACGGCGGCATTCTCCAGATTCTCTTTCTTTGGTGATGCAGCCAAACCCCAGCCCAGGTCCCGAAGGAATGGAGGTTGGGGTGGAGGGAGACAGAGAGAGAGAGAGGAAGGGAAGGAAGTGGAGATAACACAAGGGCCCTGGGTTGCGCTACAGCTTGCTGTGGATAAACTGAAGCAGTTTCTCCAGCTGAGCATCCAGGGAAAGCTGGTCTCCGTCGTTGGTGATGACCCAGTCATAAGGCACGCCCTGATCCAGGCCACATTCGGATTCCGCGTCGTCAATCCCTGGGGTGGAGAGGAGAGGGAAGACAGGCAAAAGTTGGCCATTTGACTTGCTGGCGTTAAATGGTCTCGGTCCCGTATAGCAGGGGTGGCCAACTCTCAAGATCCTGAAGGCCAACTCTCAACATCCTGAAGGTCTCAGGCCACAGAGAGGTTAGGCTGGCCTCGACCAGAGCCAGGGCTTTTTCAGCCGTGGCCCCAATCTGGTGGAACGCTCTGTCACAAGAGACTAGGGCCCTGCGGGACTTGACATCTTTCCGCAGGGACTGCAAGACAGAGCTGTTCCACCAGGCCTTTGGCCAAGGCTCAGTCTGACTCCCTCCTTTGGCAATCTTCACAGAACTTTAGCCGAATGGTTGCCATCAATTTGATTTGAATTAATTTTATAATGGAATGATTTTAGAATGTTGTATTATTTTATTGTTGTTAGCCGCCCTGAGCCCGGCTTCGACTTCCAAACACTTTCAAACACCAAATCGCGCCTGCAACCAATCAGAAGCTGCAGAAGCCCTGTCGGACATTCGGCGTCCAAAAATCATTTGCGAACCAGAACAGTCACTTCTGGGTTTGCGACATTCGGGAGCCAAAACGTTCAGGAACTAAGCTATTCGAAAACCAAAGTACGACTGTATAGGGAAAATTTTAATGTTAGATGTTTTGTAGTGGGGGTTATATTTTGCTGGAAACCGCCCAGAGTGTCTGGGGCAACTCAGTCAGGTGGGCAGCATATGAAGAACAAATTACTATCATTATTGACACAAGCTTCCCAAATTCAGGTGGTGGGGAAGAGTGGATAGGCCATAGGAATGACAGGATAAGGCCACCATCCTGACCAGAGATGCCAGGATAGCTCCGTTGGTGAGAGTGTGGTGCTGATAGCGCCAAGGTTGCAGGCGTGATCCCTGTATGGGACAGCTGAATTGAAATACAGTGGTGCCTCGCAAGACGAAAAGAATCCGTTCCGCGAGTCTCTTCGTCTTGCGGTTTCTTCGTCTTGCGAAGCAAGCCCATTAGCGGTTTAGCGCTATTAGTGGCTTAGCGGGCTAGCTGATAGGCGGCTCAGCGGATCAGCTGTTAAGCGGCTTAGCGGCTTGGGAAAGGGGGGGGGGAGGAAAAAAACCCGCAGGAACTCGCAAGACATTTTCGTCTTGCAAAGCAAGCCCATAGGAAATTCGTTTTGCAAAGCACCTCCAAAACGGAAAACCCTTTCGTCTAGCAGGTTTTCAGTCTTGCGAGGCATTCGTCTTGCGGGGCACCACTGTACTTTATTGTCACTTGTACAACTTGTATACAGTGAGATTACTTGAGCACCCCCCACTCAGCTCTCTTAGTCGTAATTCCCCTCGTTTACTCACACACACACACACCAAACCCGAAAGTCAACTGCCCTGTTGTTATCTTTTCATTCAGCAGCCTAACAGCCCACAGACAGAAGCTGTTCTTTACCCTGTTGGTGCGACTAATCAGGCTTCTATATCTTCTGCCCAAGGGCAGGAGATCAAGAAAGTGCCGACCAGGGTGTGAATCATCCCTGAGAATTTTTCTCACTCTCCTGAGGCAACGTTCTTCTGCTATTTCATCCAGCGGATTCACGGGACAGCCCATAATATCTTGCGCTGTATTCACCACCCTCTATAGGCACTTCCAGGGACGCGGGTGGTGCTGTGGGTTAAACCAGAGCCTAGGACTTGCCGATCAGAAGGTTGGCGGTTCGAATCCCTGCAACGGGGTGAGCTCCCGTTGCTCGGTCCCTGCTCCTGCCAACCTAGCAGTTCAAAAGCACATCAAAGTGCAAGTAGATAAATAGGTACCACTCCAGCGGGAAGGTAAACGGCGGTTCTGTGTGCTGCTCTGGTTTGCCTGAAGCAGCTTATTCATGCTGGCCACATGACCCGGAAGCTGTACGCTGGCTCCCTCGGCCAATAAAGCGAGATGAGCACCACAACCCCAGAGTCGGTCACGACTGGACCTAATGGTCAGGGGTTCCTTTACCTATAGGCACTTCCTATCAGATGATGTCAAACCAGCATACCACATCGTGATGCAGTATGAAAGGACACTCTCTACTGTTGACTGGTAGAAGGAGATCATCAGATGTTGATTGACATTGTTCTTCCGCAATACTCTGAGGAGATGGAGTCTGTGTTGGGCTTTCTTAACCACCTGGGTTGTATTCATTTTCCAAGTGAGGTCTTGGAAATATTCCTGCCTTGAAGGGGGTTGGACTAGATTACCCTTCGGTCCCTTCCAATTCTATAATTCCATGCCTACGGAAAGCCCAGACAAGCAGGACCGGAGCGCCAGCCCCCTCGTTGGTTTCCAGCAACTGGTGTTCAGAAGCATCATCAAAGCGGATTGGCTTTGACTTGATTGCTCACCTAATATATAGGAGGAACAGTCCTTAGGGGTACAGAAAGCTCCTTTATAGCAGGTCAACCTCGTTGGTTCCAGTCTAGTCCAGTTTTGTCTACACTACATTGCTGCATCTCTCCAGGATTAACCCCCCCTCCCCAGCGCAGTGTTTCTCAAGTTTGGGCCCTCAGCTCTTGTTGGACTACAACTTCCATCATCCTTAGCTAGCAGGACCAGTGGTCACGGATGATGGGAGTTGTAGTCCAACAAACCCAAGCTGGGGACCCAAGCTTGAGAAGCGCTGCTTCCCCTTCCCGCCCCATGAACTTACTAAGCTCACTTCTCACCTTCCTAACCCTGTTTCTTCATGCAAATCCAGGGCTGTGATGAAGCACTACAAGCCGTCCATTGGGGGCTGCATGACGACAACCTTGCCTTTCCATGTATATAGGAGGGAAAGGTTGCCATTTTTTGTTCAGTCTTATTTTCTCGCAGAAAATATTATGATCTGAACTATTATTTTTATTAGAGCAGGGCTTTTTTCTCATTACCGCAAAGAACTGTCAAATGATTAAATGCGGGTTTTTTTGTTTTGCACTGAATTTTAAAAGCCTAATTGCACACCAAGCCCTGCATTGGGCAATGAGCAGAGAAACAAGAGGCAGCCTTGCCTGTGGCTCACTCACCCATTACGAACACCCAGGCCCGTCTCTTTCGTGTCTCCTCCGTGGCTACGACACGCACCACTTTCACCAGATCCCCATACACGTCCTGGAACCACTCCACGTCCGAGATTCGCCTCGTGTCACTCACTATCTGCGTGGGAAGACTGGCGGGTTAACATCCGGGGAGGTGGGTTCGAATCAATCCCTGCCACCAGCAATTTGCCACCGCTCAGCCTTACCCAGATGGGCTGCGTAACGCCCTCGACCACAATGCGGCAGAAGAATCCCGGGTCAGTCTGGCGCCGCTCCTCTCCCCATCGGATCATGTCCTGCCGATACGTCTCCTTATAAGAGCTGGAGTCCAAGAGGCGCTGGAAGTCCAAGCCGTGCTCCTACAGGGAAGGCCAGAGAGGCAAGCCAGTTATCAAAGCTCCGGGATGAAAACAATTGGCAAACAAAACCAATCCCAGCGTCTACTCCTAAGTAACTTGTGGGACTCACTTCCTCGTGAAATACTGGAGTCAGGCGTACGCCAGCAATGAACCAATAAACCACCTGATGTCAGTGACAACTCTTTATACAAAGAGACCATATAACACCGGTCCTGAAAGACCTGCATTGGCTCCCAGTATGTTTCTGAGCACAATTCAAGGTGTTGGTGCTGACCTTGAAAGCCCTAAACGGCCTCAGTCCAGTATACCTGAAGGAGCGTCTCCACCCCCATTGTCCAGCCTGGACACTGAGGTCCAGCTCCGAGGGCCTTGTGGCAATTCCCTCACTGCGAGAAGTGAGGTTACAAGGGAACCAGGCAGAGGGCCTTCTCAGTAGTGGCACCCGCCCTGTGGAACACTCTCCCATCAGATGTCAAGGAAATAAACAACTATCTGACTTTTAGAAGATGCCTTAAGGCAGCCTTGTTTAGGGAAGTCTTTAATGTTTGATGTTTTATAGTGTTTTTAATATTCTGTTGAGAACCACCCAGAGTGGCTGGTGAAAACCCAGCCAGATGGGTGGGGTATAAATAATAAGTTATTATTATCAGCAACTCTTCACAGCAGGTCTTGCTTGCCCCAAAGAGGCAGGTGTGATGACTGAAGGGCCCCGCCTTCCCACGGCTGAGTCCTCCACAAGCAATCTGAGACTCCTCAGCCTGTCTGCCTTTGCTCCACCCTCTTCATACCTCTTCTGGTCTGGGGATACCAAAGGGGAGAGGAGCTGGTCACAGCAGGAGGGGGAGACTCCCTGGTGTCTCAGAAGCTTGCCCCCCCCCCCGGTCCTCTCCAGCCTCCACTTCTGTCTCTGATTCTGGGCCTCTCTCTGCCATAGGCTCCTCCCTGCTCACTAAGCCTTGTTCCCTCTTCAGCATGGATAGGCAAACTAAGGCCCGGGGGCCGGATCTGGCCCAATCGCCTTCTAAATCCAGCCCATGGACGGTCCTGGAATCAGTGTGTTCTTACATGAGTAGAATGTGTCCTTTTATTTAAAATGCATCTCTGGGTGATTTGTGGGGCATAGGAATTCATTCATTCCCCCCACCCAAAAAAAATATAGTCCGGCCCCCCACAAGGTCTGAGGGACAGTGGACCGGCTCCCTGCTGAAAAAGGTTGCTGACCCCTGGATAGATCATGGGTAGGCAAACTAAGGCTCAGGGGCTGGATCCGGCCCAATCTTCTTCTTCTTCTTCTTCTTCTTCTTCTTCTTCTTATTATTATTATTATTATTATTATTATTATTATTATTATGAGGAGAAGAGACAGAGGAGAGGGAATCTATCCGAGACTGTCAGCAAAGCTATCCTAGAACATCAGGAGAGCCTTGCTGGACCAGGCCAAAGGCCCATTCATTCCAGCTTCCTGTTCTTACAGTGGCCAACCAGATGATTCAATGGGAAGCCCAGAGAAAGGACCCAAGCACGTTCTCCCCTCCTGCGATTGCCAGAAACTGGTAAACGGAAGCATTGCTGTGTATGCAGAGCATAGTCATAATGACTAATAACCATTGATAGCTCCAGGAATTTTGCCCAGCCCTCTTTTAAAGCCACCCAGTTTGGGGCCCACCACTGCCTCTTGTGGCAGGGAGTTCCACAGTCCCACTGTTTGTTTATCGTTTATTTGTCAGCAATCTTCCAGCATTCAGCTTTGCTGAGCTTCGGTGAGTTCCGGTATTACCGGAGAGGGAGAAGTACAACTCTCCGATACACGCGTGATTTTATAAACTCCCATCGTGTCCCCTCTCATCTGCCTTTTTCTCTGAAATAGAAAGTCCCCGAATGCTGCTGCAACCTTCTCTCACAGGGGAGTCGCACAACCCCCCTCGATCTATTTCGGTCGCCCTTCTATTTTCCAACTCTCGGCCTAACTCAGCAAGGATGCTATTATGCATATAAAAGGAAAGATAAAGGGGTACAAATTGAGGGAGCCACAACCTACCTTGGCATACTGCTCTTTGAGGGGTTCTGACAGCCGCAAAATAGTGCAAACATCAGGGCCCAACCTATCAGGGGAGAAAAAATTTAAATGAAGCAGATCCAAATATGGCAGAAGTTTCCTTCCTCAAGGACCCTTTAGGGGAGAAGGGATATGGGTAGGTAGGCAAACTAAGGCCTGGGGGCTGGATCCGGCCCAATCACCTTCTAAATCTGGCCCACAGACAGTCCGGGAATCAGTGTGTTTCTACATGAGGAATTCGTTCATAATTTTTTTTCCAAAATATACTCCAGCCCCCAACAAGGTCTGAGGGACAGTGGACTGGCCCCCTGCTGAACCCGTTTGCTGACCTCTAGGCCAGTGTTTCCCAACCGGTGTTCTGCGGCACACTAGTGTGCCGCCAGGGGTTGCCTGGTGTGCCGTGGGAGGGAGGCGGGCGAGTCGGGCGGCGAGAGGCGGGGCGGCGGCGGCGAGGAGAGGCCGCCCAGCGCGGGGCTCTCGCCGTCTGCCTGCCTGGCTGCCTGCCTGACGCGCAAACCCCCGGCGCAGGCGCCCCGCTTGTTGACACGGGAGGGGAGGGGGGAGAGGAAACGCTGCTGGTGCCGCTGCTCCTCGGCGGCGGCTCCTCCTCTCAGCCCGCCCTGCCTATATTTGCACCAATCCCCGTCCACTAAAGCATTCGCGCCTCCCAATGGGAAGCCTTGCCGGGCGGCGGGCGCTGCTGCCTGAGAGTTCTGAAGCCACGCCCACTTTCCCAGAGACTGGCAGTTCTGAGGGATCCAGGGCAGGGCCGGCGCACGCGCGCGCTTCTTGCTGCCCGGGCGCTTGCTCTAATCCCGCCTTCCCTGGGAGGGAGGGACGGCGGTGGCCGCGAGCGTCCGGGGCGGGGCGCGCGCTGGCTCTCCCTGGCGGCCCCCCGTGCCTGGCGTTCTATCAGTGCGCCTCCTCTCTCTTTCCCCACCCATCCTCCACGTGCTGCGCTCTAACCCGGAGTTAGAAGCGAATTAGAACACGCCCCCCGTGTGTGGTGTGTTTTTTTTGCTGCTCCTCTTTTTTTAGGGCTTTTTGGCGGCTTTTGGGACGGCGTCGAGGGGTGGCGCCCACGCTCCTTGTGCGCCCGCCCCGGAGGCTCGCACGCGCGGTAGTGCTAGAGGAGGAGAGAGGTGGGCATGGCGGCTGTTTTGGAGCTGTTGCTGCAGGACGAAGTGGCAGCCAGCGCTGTCGTGCGGTGGCTGAAGGCGAGCCAGAGCCCCTGCGCCGTGGAGGTAAAACGCGCAGCGCCGCCCTTGCTTCACCCAGCCCTCTGTTCGAGCGGGAAGTATCCGGGAAAACGGAGTTGATGCCGGCCTTCAAAACTCTGCGCTCCAAAAGGGAGGCGGGAGGGAAAAAAAACAGGTCGACCACTTGAGGTTTCCTCCTCTGGCGGGATGCTAAGTGGGAAGCTGCAGCCTTCAGGCCTGCACTATGTGAACTCCTGAAGGGCTCTTGCGGTAGCTTTTCGGGAGCCCAGGTGTATATATGTGCCCCCCTGAGGGAGCCCTTCACTGAACCTGAGAACCCTGCTGTGGAGTTGGTAGGACTGAGTTGCTGTGCGCCCTTACGAATCCTTCCCAAATGCAGCTTTAATGATTCAGAAACAAGACCTACAGAATTCGTTGGAAGTTACTATTTTTTTATTTTTTTTTACATAAGTAAAAAGTGACCTTTCCCCATCTGGCATGGTGGTGTGCCTCGAGATTTTTTTCATGAAACTAGTGTGCCTTTGCCCAAAAAAGGTTGGGAAACACTGCTCTAGGCTATAGCTCAGTGGCAGAGACTCTGTTTTGCATGCTAAAGGTCCCAGGTTCGAATCTCAACATCTCCATGGGGACAGTCACCCACTGTGAGAACACGATGCTGGACTAGCTGGACCACTGGCCTGATCCCAGCAGCCAGGTTCTTCTTATGAGCACTGCCTTGGCTTAAACAAGGCCTAGTCTCTTCCCATCAGAAGTTTGAGAACATCACCTCCCTCCAGGGAAGGGCTTGGCAGACTGCGGATCTTGCCTGCTTTCCCACAGAGCCTAGGGCTTGCCGATCAGAAGGTCGGCGGTTCGAATCCCCGCGACGGAGTGAGCTCCCGTTTCTTGGTCCCTGCTCCTGCCAACCTAGCAGTTCGAAAGCACCTCAAAGTGCAAGTAGATAAATAGGTACCACTCCGGCGGGAAGGTAAACGGCGTTTCCGTGCACTGCTCTGGTTTGCCAGAAGCGGCTTAGTCATGCTGGCCACATGACACGGAAGCTGTATGCCAGCTCCCTCGGCCAATAAAGCGAGATGAGTGTCGCCGCAACAACCCAAGAGTCATCCATGACTGGACCTAACAGTCAGGGATCCCTTTATAATAATAATAATTTATTATTTATACCACGCCCATCTGGCTGAGTCTCCCCAACCACTCTGGGTGGCTCCCAATCAAATGTTAAAAACAATTCAGCATTAGATATTAAAAATTTCCCTAAACAGGGCTGCCTTCAGATGTCTTTAAAGATAGGATAACTGCTTATTTCCTTCACATCTGAAGGGAGGGCATTCCACAGGGCGGGCGCCACTACCAAGAAGGCTCTATGCCTGGTTCCCTGTAACCTCACTTTTCACAATGGGGGAACCACCAGAAGGCCCTCGGCCTTTACCTTTACCTTAAGGACTAACGTTGGACGTGGCTTTTCCTCTTCCCCACACCCCTGCAAGTTGGGCTCCTTCCAGCTGCCCATGCCAACTTTTCTACACTTCCCCGCAACCTTCTCCCAGCCCCGTCGCGTGTTGCGTCACGTGTGAAGGGGGAGGAAGGAAACAAAAGGAGGAAACACGGAAGACCGCCTTGCTCCCCATCCCTGAGCCGTGGGGTGTCGCTTCTTTCCCCTCCTAACCACGGGGAGAGGGGAGGTCGGGGCCGATCTCGCGTGCGCTCCCGCTTCAGACGTTCGCTGTGGACACGGGAACAGGATTGAGAGAAGTCTTGCCACCACTCCAAAAAAAGGCTTGAAAATTTAAAAAATGGGGGGACCGTGGGGTGTCGCTTCTTCCCCCTCTTAAGCACGGGGAGAGGGGAGGTCGGGGCCGATCTCGCGTGCGCTCCGGGTTCAGACGTTCGCTGCGGACACGAGATTAGGAGAAGTCTTGCCACCACCCCTAGAAAAGGCTTGGAAATTAAAAAAATGGGGGTAATAGAGGTTTGGGACGGTCTCTCCCCGCCGGATCCGGCGCGCACGTGGAGCGGTGGGTGGTCTTTCGCCTGCATCCCACCCACCCCGCCACCCGCCATCATGCACGGGGGGGCAGAACACTTCCTCCCGCCCGCTCTTGTGCAATCCCCGCGGCGCTGCTTACTGGCTCTGGATTTCCTCGGCCACGAAGTCCTTGCCCGACTTTCTCTTCCCGCTGAAGAGCAAGATCAGCTTCGGCGTCTGGGCCATTGCAAGAACTCCGCAGCAGCAGCAGCAGCAGCAGCAAGCAGGACTCAACAACGTCTCCCTCCCTTTGCCGGCCTTAATGGTCTCGTCCGGAACTGAGCATTCCGTCCCGCCGCCCTCCGCCCGCCTCGCACCAATGGGGACGTCGCAGGCGCCGCTTCCTGGAAAGCGGGCGCTACCAAGTGAGGAAAGCGAAAAAAGGGGGCGGTGGAAAGAGATGGACAGGACGAGGAAGACCGAATCACGCGGCGTGGGCGGAATAGAACGATCTGAAAGGGGAGGGGCTATCCTTAAGCCACGCCCCGTATGGAACCTGCGTCCTGGTGTGTTAGGAGGCGACAGGCGTCATTTGCATATTTAAATGTGATTTTTTTAAAAAATAATCATCTCAGTTTAGGCACAAAGGACAGAAGGCGGTCATTTGGGAGGCTTATGCCGCAATACATATATTCCATTTTTTAAAAAAAATTACGTTTATAAATATTTCCTGAGTGTTGGAAAATAATTAAAAAATTTGGAAATAACTATTTGGAAATAGTTAAAAAATAATGACTTTTGAAAGGGACTATTAAAAAAACGGGGGTTTGTCTTCTCTCCCCCACCCCAGTTATAACTGATTTACAGTGATATCAAAACAATTCTACTGAATTTAAAGTATTTTAGATTTCACTCTTAATTTGAGAAAGTGTAATAAGCATGCCCATTAAAAAATGAGTGATGTATGCTTATTAGTATTAGAAGATAGTCCTTGAGAGAAAGTGAGGGAGTAACTTACCAAGGATGGTCCAAAAGAAATAGTAACATTAAAAAAATTCAGATTAGAAGCTAGGTTTGAATATGTAAACTGCAGGTGAGTACAGACACACACAAATAGTTCTGCCGGCTTAAGGTACAAAGCAAAGTATTTTGGAAGGGAAACTCTAAAGAGGGGGAGCCCTCCCTCCCCAAAAAAAAAACCCCTGCTCTAGTAACGGAATAATAACTGATGTGGAGTTGGCAGATGCAATGGAGTACCCAGGAAGTGGGCATGGTTGGCCAGCCTCTTAAACAAGAGCCCCCCATTCCTGTCACAAGTTCCACCTGTCATGGCTAATATCCATTGACAGAACTCTCCTCTTAATGAATTCACCTTTAAAAAAAAACAACTTATCTAAGCAAGGGGCCAGTGGTCACAGGTGCCCATTTGGGGATAATTGGGCGAAAGGCAGGGAGCCCAACAGAAGGTGGCGCCAGAGAGCCCAATGGCAGGCAGAGCCATCCATTTCTAGTTCCTGTTTCCCCATGATCCTCCTCACTGCTGCCTTCTACAAGGGCAACATGGAGACGAAGGAGGAAGAAGCAGATGGACTGGTTGTAAGTTAAGAAGAAAGGCAAGTGAGGGTTTTCGGAGCCCTGCCCCATCTGCCCTAGTGAACCAGCCTCCGCTGGAGTGGGCACTGCGATCTCTCGCACCAGTCAATCTCCATCAGTTGTGAAGAACGTGTGGCTTAAAAAAAGCTTCTGCCACAATGGAGTCATTCCGTTTCCTCAATTCCAACAGCACATTCAGCAACTTGGGCGCAACTGATGTGAAAAATCGCTTCTTAGTCTTGCAACAATGACATCCCAGCTCTGGCCGGATACTCCTGCTCTCAAGGTCATCAAACCCACCCAAACCTAGCAGGGGCCCATCTAGCCAAAAACGTAGACAACTCTATGGTAGGGTGGATGGCTGGAGGACCAGTTGTGTGTTGCTGAGTGACAAAAAGAGGAATGAAGGTTGAAGATCCCTTGTAAATCCATCTGTCTTTGAGGCTCACCCATCCATTGATACATGGCAAAGGCGGGCAGCACATTCTTAACGGTGGGATTTGCGACCTCTTAGTGTGGTTTTCCCAATAGTGATGTATGGAAGTGAGAGCTGGACCATAAAGAAGGCTGATCGCCGAAGAATGGATGCTTTTGAATTACGGTGCTGGAGGAGACTCTTGAGAGCCCCATGGACTGCAAGTAGATCAAACCTCTCCATTCTGAAGGAAATCAGCCCTGAGTGCTCACTGGAAGGACAGATCCTGAAGCTGAGGCTCCAATACTTTGGCCACCTCGTGAGAAGAGAAGACTCCCTGGAAAAGACCCTGATGTTGGGAAAGATGGAGGGCCCAAGGAGAAGGGGATGACAGAGGACGAGATGGTGGGACAGTGTTCTCGAAGCTACCAGCATGAGTTTGACCAAACTGCGGGAGGCAGTGGAAGGCAGGAGTGCCTGGCGTGCTCTGGTCCAGGGGGTCACGAAGAGTCGGACACGACTAAACGACTAAACAACAACAAGTGTGATTCCAGCTTTGCAATGGGAGTTGGCGCACCCGTCTTGCAAGTCAGATGCTAATCTAGGATCGCCATATTTCAAGAACTGAAAATCAGAATACAAAAGTTGGTGGGGGGAATCGCCTGGACATTTTGCCCATTTTTCAAAATTCCCCCTGGACACTAATTTCGCCGGACATGTCTGGGAAATTCCAGGCATATGGCAACCCTAGCTATCCCAAAGATACTGGACGTGGGAAAGCACTTTGCTTATGCTCAGAGATACAATTCCTCCTTTACACACACTTCAATGAGCCAGTATCCTGCATGCATTGTTGGGAAAGAGAGGAGAGTATGAGCAGGGGCATGAACACATGGAGCTGTGTCAGTGGTTTGGTGCATCTAGCCTGGCGTTGTCTACACTGACCGGCAGCAGCCACCCAGGATTTCCCCTCACCCAGTGCTACATGGAATTGAATTAGGGACCTTCTTCCAGCAAAGCAGGGGGTTGACGACTCAGCAGTGGTCCTTTCCTCAAACTCAGGAATTACTCAGACGCACAGGCCGGAAGATTCACAACAATATTCTTAGCAGGTGTCCTTGCATTGAAAAAACAACAACAGCAAATGACCGAAAGCTGTTGCCATGGCAAAACAAAAAGAGGATATGTTGTTGGAAGGACATTTCTACCCTGCCAGCATCACACCCCCCCCCACTCCCTCACCACATCCACCTTACGGCCTTCAATGGGCCACTTACTCAGAGACAACCTTGGAAAGAAAGGAACAATCAGTGCCTTTATTTGGTTTCCGACACACTCACAGTGCAAGAAATTGTGAGGGAGTAGGGAGGGGGTGATTGTGGGGTGGGGAAGAAGGAAAACAAGCCATCCCCCCCCCCCCAGTGACTAAACCCTTCCCCACCCCCACCAGGTGAGGAAATGATATCCCCATTTTCACCATTCCTAATTAGAGAGGAGGATGAGAATTTTGCGAGAATTTCAGAGTTTAGAAGGCAGAACAGCAAGGTCACGGCATCCCGTTCTGAGAAGCAAAATCTCGCTTTCTAATTTGGGGTTCCAATCCATTTTTCCTTTGACATAATTACAGTGGTACCTCGGGTTACAGCTGCTTCAGGTTACAGCTGCTTCAGGTTACAGACTCGGCTAACCCAGAAATAGTACCTCGGGTTAAGAACTTTGCTTCAGGATGAGAACAGAAATCGCGCGGCGGCAGGCCCCAGTAGCTAAAGTGGTACCTCAGGTTAAGAACAGTTTCAGGTTAAGAACGGACCTCCAGAACGAATTAAGTTCTTAACCCGAGGTACCACTGTACTTATCCCGAGCCGAAAGAGAAGTGAGCCAGGACCCCCTGGATCTGGGTGGGAGACCCTCACCCACCCCCAGGAAAGATCTCTCTCAACAGGAGGGGACATGGGGTGAAAAAGGATTGCTTTCCTGACGATAATCCGTCCAAACACCTCAACTAATGGTCATTACTGAGTGGAAGCAAACTTGGGGTGGGGCGGGTGATGACAGAGGGCTCTGAGTGGACTTGGGGGGGGGGGACAATGTATCTGGGTGACCCCACACATCAGAACTTGGCATGTTGATAAAACACTTTCCTTCCCTGCCAAAGAGTAACGGTACCAACCCCTCCACCGGGACATCAAGTAATCCTTGATAGGCCCAACTCCTTTACCCTCCCACCCTGAGCCAGATTAATACTGGCGGGTCCCGCCATCCTAGCCATGGGGCCAGCTGGTGCTCTCTCGCCCGTTCTTGCGCCCATGTCCCTCGGGGTTCCTCTCTTTCGGGTGGCGCTGGGCACTGCTGTCTCGCTGTGCGAATCTGGGGAGAAGGCAATAAGGTTAAGGCTGATAACATTGAGTGTTAAGTTGTGGGTGAGCATATCAGACGACACAGCGATTCTTCAAACAGCTCTTGTTTATTCACAGGCCAGAACAGAACTGAACTGAAGGGTTCAGTCAGCCTGCTTATATAGAGCTCCAGTACAACGTAACTGTAACAATATTCTAAAACTATCCAATCACTGAATGTCACTTTTGATCCCTTATTTGCATAACTATCTACAGTAACATTGAGCCACGCAGGTGCCGAGCACACCAGTGGCAATCTGCTTCCCCTTCTCGCTCCCCACAACCAGGAACGTCTCAGAGCCACGTATGACATGGGGAAAACATACCGTATAAATAGGAAAATAGGAAGAGCCTTCCGGATCAGGCCAATGGCCCGTCTAGTCCAGTATCCTGTTCTCACAGCGGCTCCCCAGATGCCCCCATGGGAAACCCACAAGAACGACCCACACACAAGAAGAGCAACTCTCCCCTCCGGTGGTTTCCAGTCGTTGTTATTCAAAAGCAGGACTGCCTGAGACTGTGGAGGAAGATTACAGCCATTGTGGCTAATAATCTCCTCCATGAATTTGTCTCTGAAAGACATCTAGGTCGGGGGCCATCACTGTGCCCTGTGGAATCACCTAGCTTAGCTAGGTGAAGGAATAAATGTGAGAACCAGTGGCGGCATAAGCGGTTAAAGCGTCGCAGTAGGACCTGGGGGACCTGGGTTCAAATCCCCCACCTGGTCACGAAGCTCAGTGGGACCGCATTCAAACCATACATTTAAAGCCCCTAGAGCATCGGTAGGCAAACTAAGGCCTGGGGGCCAAATCCGGCCCAATCGCTTTCTAAATCCGCCCCTCGGACGGTCTGGGAATCAGCGTGTTTTTACATGAGTGGTGGTGTAGTGGTTAAGAGCGGAGGACTCGTAATCTGGTGAACCGGGTTCGAGTCTCCGCTCCTCCACATGCAGCTGCTGGGTGACCTTGGGCTAGTCACACTTCTCTGAAGTCTCTCAGCCCCACTCACCTCACAGAGTGTTTGTTGTGGGGCAGGAAGGGAAAGGAGAAGGTTAGCCGCTTTGAGACTCCTTAGGGTAGTGATAAAGCGGGATATCAAATCCAAACTCTTCTTCTTCATCATCATCTCTGGGTTATTTGTGGGGCCTGCCTGATGTTTTTACATGAGTAGAATGTGTGCTTTTCTTTAAAATGCATCTCTGGGTGATTTGTGCAGCATAGGAATTGATTTCCCCCACCAAAATATAGTTCGGCCCCCCACAAGGTCTGAGGGACAGTGGACCGGCCCCCTGCTGAAAAAGTTTGCTGACCCCTGCCCTAGACAGTCTCCCACACCCACAATCTCGCAGGCTATCTCACCTGCCCGCAGGGGCTGCCCCCAGCTGCCTCAGGATCACCTCCTCGAAATTATCCGCTTCCTCTTCGCTGCCCCCCAGCTGTTCCGCCAGGTCCTCCAGCGCGTCCTCAACCTCATCTAGGAGCTCCACGAAGCTCAGGCGGTCGTGGGCAAAGGCCCCGTCGCTCCCAAAGTAGCCCTCGAGGGCGGCCACTAGTCCTCCGTAGTGCTCGGCCCAGCCCAGCCCAGCCAGGTAGCTCTGGAGCATGGGCAAGAAGCGCGGCTTCTGCACTGGCTCCAACCCTTCCTGCCGGGCGCACTCACCAACGCCGGCGCAGCCCTGAGGAGGCCGGTACGGGTGCTTGGCCAGCGCTTCCCACAATGCACCGGGCTCAGTGGGCTTCTTGGCCTTTCGGTGCTCCCCGTCTTTGGCCGGCTTGGCGTCTCGCGGCCCCTGGTGCTTCCTGGGACGGTGCGGCCCGTCGTTGGCCATCTTGAGAGCCTTGTACGGAGGACGGTGTTCCTTCTCCGGGCCTTCGCCGTGGTGCGTGGGCTTGTGCTCCTCGTGGCTGTCGTGCTTCCTGTGCCAGGCCCTCTCCTTGCCTCGCTTGGCTTTGTGGGCATCTTTCCAGGACGGCTTGGCCCCTTCTTCTGCCCCCTCCAGCTCCTGGGCCACCCTTCGCTCCACGCCGTCCAGTTCCTTCCGGAGCCCTTCGGACACGTTGCCGGGTGGAACTTTCTGGAAGGCTCTCCCCAGGTCCCGTCGCACCGACGCCAGCAAGGAGCGCAGGCGGCGGATTTCGGCCTCGGGCCTCTCTGCCTTTTCCCGCTGGCGGTCCTGCGAGGGCAGCTTTTCCGGGCGCGGTTGGGATTTGGAGTCGCCCACCTCGGCCAGCTTCTCCCGCAAAAGATGGAGCTCAGCTCGCGTGGCGAGGAGGGAAGCCGTCTCCCGCTTCAGCGCCTCTGCCAGCCTGGAGTTCTCGGCGGCCAAATTCTGCCGCTGAGAGGTGAAGTCCAGCGCCTCGCCTTCCGTCTTGCGCAGTAGCAGCTGCAGTTCCTCCTTCTGGGCCTGCGGTTTTCCAAAAGGAAAGGAAAATAGAGATGTGTTTGTTCGCTGGAGCAAAGACGCAAGTGGAAACCCCGATCCCAGGATGCAAGTGACAAAACATCACCAGACCGAGGAACCCAGAATAATTATTAAGGGCCGTGCTCCAAAAACTGTTTGTGGAGCATTCCTTTCAGCAGTAAAATTCAGGACAGAAAGGAGTTATTTTGTCATTGTTGCTGTTGTTAAAAACGCCCACCTAGTCCCACATTCTATTCTTTTTATTTATTTATTTAAAGTTTTTATTTATACTTTTTCAAATTTATGCATTTCATTAATTTTACAATCATTTTAACATTTCAAAGTTTGACTTCCTTCCCGCTCTTTCTGCGGTTCCTTAAATTTATTTTTTCATATCTTCTGCGTATCCAAATTCATTTAATTTACTCATTTAATTATCTAATTTAAATACAAAACTGCAGGTTATTACAATAACCCTGCCAATGTTTTTATCTGTTTGCAATTTATCTGTAAATATTCAATAAACCATTTCTATTCTTTTATAAAAAGTTTGCTATCTTGATTTCTTATTCTTCCGGTGAGTTTCGCCATTTCTCCATATTCCATAAGTTTTTGTATCCATTCTTCCTTTGCTGGGACTTCTATACAATTTAGGTAGTTCTGTCCCTATAATTTCGAGTTCCATTCTCACAGCCCCCAACCAGATAACTATGGGGAACCTGCAAGGAGGACCCCAGGCACGAGAACCTTCTCCCCTTCTGTGGTTTCCAGCAACCGTTATTCAGAAATATCGGTACCTCCAACCATGGAGTCATTGAAGGCCTTATTTACCTCTCCAAATTTGTCCAGTCCTTTTTTAAAGCCACCCAAGTTGGCGGCCGTCACTGCCTGCCTCCTGTGGCAGTGAGTTCCACAGTTCTGCTGTGCTGCGTGACAAAGTACTTTTATCCATCCTGAACTTTCAATCCTTCAGCTACTCCGGATGTCTGCAAATTCTACTGTTAGGGATGACCAACTAAGGAGGAACGACTTATGAAACTGCTGGAATATGCTGAAATGGTGAAATTGACAGCTGGGTTAAGAGGACATAAGGCAGGGTTGCCATATGTCCAGAATTTGCCAGACATAGCCAGAATACTGCACTAGGAAGCAGCGCCCAGGAGGAAATCACTAAAAAAAAGTCTGGGAAAATCTGGACGTATGGCAGCCCATGTCGGCAGTGTCATTTAACAACTTTGGCCAAGAAAAAGAAATGCTAGACAACTTTTGTGCGCTGATTTTCACTTTTTGAAATATGGCAACCCTAGCATAAGTATTTAAGAAGCAATGAAAACCACTGATGGATTATCTATCAAATTATCACCAATATATGAAGGATTTGAAATAATAAGCAGTGGATTACTGAAAGATTTAACGGTAGAGGGGCTTAGATAATAAATATGCATCTGCTATAAAACAGCTAATGAAAAGGAATAAAAATCAAACATCAGGAAAGGAGGGGGGAAGTCAAAAAGAAACGTGTGTTTAAAAAAAGATTTGTATGTAATGATAAATGCTTTGAAATATTGTGGGATACTTAATGAAAATGTTATGAATGGGGAGGGGGAACAAATTCTACTGTTATGAGAGAAAAGAATTAGGTCCTAACTTATTAAGGTAAAGGTAAAGGACCCCTGGATGGTTAAGTGCAGTCAAAGGTGACTATGGGGTTGTGGCGCCCATCTCGCTTTCAAGTCAAGGGAGCCGGCGTTTGTCCACAGACAGCTTTCCAGGTCATGTGGCCAGCATGACTAAACCGCTTCTGGCGCAACAGAACACCGTGACGGAAACCAGAGCGCAGGGGAAAGCTGTTTACCTTCCCGCCACAATGGTAGCTATTTATCTACTTGCACAGGTGTGCTTTTGAACTGCTAGGTTGGCAGAGCTGGGACAGAGCAATGGGAGCTCACCCCGTCGCGGGGATTTGAACCGCCGACCTTCTGATTGGCAAGCCCAAGAGGCTCAGTGGTTCAGACCACAGCTCCACCTTTTACCTAACTTTTTACTGTCTCCACCAACTGGCAGCATCTCTCCAGGATTTCAAGTGGGGGACATTCCCCCTTCTACTCAGAGATACGCCTGGGGATTGAACCGTGGACCTTCTGCATGCAAAGGAACTGTTCTGCCCTCCTTCGCTCCCCCCAGACCCTCCAGCCACCTGCAGTTCCGCTTGCATAAGCCGGATGTCTTGATTCTCCTTGGCCAGCTTGTCTAGCAAGAGTCCCATGGCATCCAGGCTCTGGCGGTCACCATCTGATGACATCACCGCTTCCTTGGCTCTCTGAAGCTCCTCGCCAACCGGGGGTTCCCGTGGGGGCGAAGCTGGCCAATCCTGCTGGGGTGGGGTGGGGAGTCAGAGTGAGCCGCAGCCTTGTTGGCTCCCAGTACGTTTCCGAGCACAATTCAAAGTGTTGGTGCTGACCTTGAAAGCCCTAAACGGCCTCAGTCCTGTATACCTGATGGAGCATCTCCACCCCCACTGTCTAGCCTGGACACTGAGGTCCGGCTCCAAGGGCCTTCTGGCAGTTTCCTGACTGCGAGAAGCAAAGCTACAGGGAACCATGCAGAGGGCCTTCTCAGTAGTGGCACCAGCCCTGTGGAACGACTTCCCACCAGATGTCAAGGCAATAAACAACTACGGTGGTACCTCGGGTTACATACGCTTCAGGTTACATATGCTTCAGGTTACAGACTCCGCTAACCCAGAAATAGTACCTCGGGTAAAGAACTTTGCTTCAGGATGAGAACAGAAATCGTGCTCTGGTGGCACGGTGGCAGCGGGAGGCCCCATTAGCTAAAGTGGTGTCTCAGGTTAAGAACAGTTTCAGGTTAAGAACAGACCTCCGGAGCGAATTAAGTACTTAACCTGAGGTACCATTGTACTTTGTTGGAAGCCGCCCAGAGTGGCTGGGGAAACCCAACCAGATGGGCAGGGTATACATAAATTATTATTATTATTATTATTATTATTATTATTATTATTATTATTAAACATCAGGATTTGAACATTGCAGCCAAGTGTTGGTCCCTGAGGTACCCACATGGCTCCACCTCCTGACCCTCCCAAGGCATCCCATTGGCTGGAATCTTTGGCTGGGCAGCAAGAAGATTCTATATGCTGACCCAGACCCAGTATTGTCTGCACAGACTGGCAGCTGCTCTCCAGAACTCCAAGCAGGAAATGCCCTGTTCCCTCTTGCGTCAGCACAGAGATAAAAAGACTCACCACCCCAACAGAGCCAGGAAGGGGCTCTTCACTGTCTGAGCTTGACCAGGTGCTGAAAATGTCCACTGGGCCTGTAGGAGACAGCCGGGGTGGGGGGGGGAGGATGTAAAGGAGAAAAAGGGGAGAGCTGAAAAAATTAAGAGCCTCTTTCATATTCATATATATAAACACACACACACACACACATATATATAATTAAATTTTCTCTTTTACAAATTCAGAATATTCATTTAAACATCTTTAAAATATCAATGACTTCCCTTCTTCCCCTTCCATGGTTCATTCTGCATATCATAAATCCCTGCATATTTTACATAAACTAAACAATTCAGCATTCCATTATTACACCCATCAGAACTTATTTACCCTGTTGAATTTAACTAAATGCTGCCAACGTTTTCAAACGTACACAATACCCCGCCCCATATATTCAGGAAACATTCCCCAATCTTCTTTAAATGTATGTTCTTCTTGTTCTCTTATTCTATATGTTATAGAGACTCTTTCTAAGCCGGCAAAATAGTGGGGGTTTTTTTTCTGTTGTGGCTCCCCACTGGTGCGGAAAGGGAGTTAAAACAAGACTTACCATCATCTTGGTCAAATATGACCCCTGTAGAGAGAGTCAAAGAGGCTTTATTATTACTTATTTCATGAAATGTCTACGCCTATTTGATTGTTTTAAAAAAGCCCTCACCGTGGTTTGCAAAAAGGTTAACACAGAGGGGCTACCTTTGAAGGTGACCCGGAAACTGCAATTAATCCAGAATGCGGCAGCTAGACTGGTGACTGGGAGTGGCCGCCGGGACTACATAACACTGGTCTTGAAAGACCTGCATTGGCTCCCAGCACATTTCTGAGCACAATTCAAAGTGTTGGTGCTGACCTTTCAAGCCCTAAACGGCCTCGATCCTGTATACCTGAAGGAGCGTCTCCACCCCATTGTTCAGCCCGGACACTGAGATCCAGCGCCGAGGGCCTTCTGGCGGTTCCCTCATTGTGAGAAGTAAGGTTACAGGGAACCAGACAGAGGGCCTTCTCGGTAGTGGCGCCCACCCTGTGGAACACCCTCCCTTCAGATGTGAAGAAAATAAGTAGCTATCCTATCTTTAAAAGACATCTGAAGACAGCCCTGTTCAGGGAAGTTTTTAATATTTAACGCTGTATTGTTTTTAATACTTGATTGGGAGCCGCCCAGTGTGGCTGGGGAAACTCTGCCAGATGGGCGAGGTATAAATAATAAATTATTGCTATTATTATTATTATTAAGACTGTCACAGGCCCATCCCAGAGGGAACAGCTAGCAGAGTTAGCCCCACCAAGCAAGGCCACCGCTTACCCAAGGATGCCAACAAGGCTAAACCCAGGAGGGCGAGGAACCCAAACAGCCATTTTGTCCTGGGAAGGCCACCGTCGTCGCCCTCGAAGGCCTCCGCGCCTCGATCTCTGCCGGCCCCCGGCAGAATGGCAGGCGCATCCCGACCCTTTCGCCTGCGCAGGCCTTCAACGTCACGCTCCTTGGACGCTTCTTCCCCACTGCTGGAATTGTTCCCTTCCTCCTCCCCCAGAGGGCCTGGGATGGGATAGGAGAGGAAAGAAGAGGGCAAGAAATGAGGACCAAAATATTGCGTCAGCTGGAGAAAACAGACTCACCTGTGGCCGCTCGCCTATGGCGAGGGTGAAATTGCTCCAGGCAACCAAGCAAAGAAGCTTTTACAGGTTGCCTGGAGAGGTGGTGAGTCACCCTCTTTGCTCCTGAACCCTGAGCTCTCTTTATGGAAATTCAACATAAAGGTAGAAAATACCTCTGAACCTCACGGTTTCTGCTCCACATCCTCCTCAATTAGAATCTGCTCTTGAACTGCAAGAATACCTTCAGCTTGTCAGGATGAAGTGAAAGCGAGTGAACATCTGTAAGCAAGAGTCTTTGGCGACCCTACAGAGCTAAGGTTTCGTCTGCTGTTCCACCTACTGTTGCCTCCTGGATATGTCCACCACTAGAATGTGGGACGCGGGTGGCGCTGTGGGTTAAACCACAGAGCCTAGGGCTTGCTGATCAGAAGGTCGGCGGTTCAAATCCCCGCGACAGGGTGAGCTCCCGTTGCTCAGTCCCTGCTCCTGCCAACCTAGTAGTTCAAAAGCACCTCAAAGTGCAAGTAGATAAATAGGTACCACTCCAGCGGGAAGGTAAACGGCGTTTCCATGTGCTGCTCTGGTTTCCCAGAAGCGGCTTAGTCCTGCTGGGCACATGACCCGGAAGCTGTACACTGGCTCCCTCAGCCAATAAAGCGAGATGAGTGCCGCAACCCCAGAGTCGTCCGCGACTGGACCTAATGGTCAGGTGTCCCTTTACCTTTAGAATGTGGCCCCCTGAAAGCTGCCCACAAAGAAATGCGGCCCTCAAACCCGACAAGAATCTCTGCCCCACCTAAGTCCTTAAGCACACCTGTCCAGACACTAACATGAAGCCTAAAACTCATGCAATTGCTTGCATTTGTGCTCTGTTTCCTTGCCCTCTGGACTTCCTCTATTGCTTCTTCCGGCAGCCAAAATGTAGATGTGTAGGCTGCTTGGGGCAGAGATCTGCCAAAGGCCTCCGCATTATTCCACAAAGAACTGCCTATGCTGATGGCATTCAGTCACCTGCTTTGTGGATGAAGACAGTTCCCTGTGGGACAGGCACAGATCCTTCCTCAGCCTCGCAGGTGCTGGCCTCCTTTGCATGCGACAGGATGGGCTCTGGGGTCTTGACTACTGTGGGGGTTTCTTCACAACTGGGGTCCACCACCACCTCAGGACCCTGGATCGCAAGAGAGAGATAAGGATGCTTGTAAAATTGGCATTGTTCTCAAATTGTGAATGTGTGTGTGTGTGTGCCTACTTCCTAGCAACCTCATATCCACTGTTGCTTGAGAGTTCTAAGATACAAAAAAAATTGGTGCAGCTTTAAAAGGTTCAGTCTGCCATCTTGCTTCAAAATGGTGCCCAACCAAAATATTCCTCAAAAAAAGATATGCTAATATGCCTAGATTAAAATGTGAAGTACTGGGTGGAAGAAAAATTAGTAAGGAAAGATAATAAGAATATATAGATGATTTGAGAAGGTTGTAGAATGCAAAGATGATTTTAAATTTTATAATGTGGAGCAAATCGAGTGGGGGCGGAAGGAAGTGGGAGGAAAGGAGAAAAGAAGAATATGATGGATTGAGGAAATATAAATGTATAGGGGGATGGGAAAGAAATGGTGTTGGCTTTGGTACATCTGTATTGTGATGTAATATGTGAAAACCAATGAAAAACAAAATGGTGCCCAACTGTATCCAGGTAAGAGGAGCCATCGTGCAAAATTTGGTCAGATCAGTTTCTTTGTACAGTAATGGCTTTCGTTGGCCAATTACCGCCATTTACATGTCCAAAGCACTGCCGCCAATTCCAGGAGGCCCTGGGTGCCTGGGCACCCACAAAATTTTCGATGTGGGCGCTTGGACTACTGCCGCCCGCTGCCTTACCTCCGGGGTGCATCTGTGGCCACAGCAGGCCCCAACAGAAGAGGCCCTGTGTGGATTGTTTGGCTAATTGCCAAATGGAATTGAGTTCAAAGAGGAACAAAGCCCCAAAGTTGGAGAAATCTCATATACCGTATTTTTCGCACCATAGGGCGCACCTAGTTTTTTGGGGGGGAAATAAAGAAAAAAAATTATTTCCCCCCCAGGCGCAGGGCTGGGGCGGGGAAAGCCCCCAGAACAGGCTGCTCTCCACAAGCTGTGGGAACCCTCCCGCGGCTTGCGCAGAGCTACCCAAAGCCCGGGCGCGACTACTCAGCGCGCCCATGCTTCGGGATAGAGGCAGCTCTCCGCAAGCCGTGGGAGCCCGGCAGGAACTCCTGCGTGCTCCCAAGGTTTGCGGATAGCTTCCTGAAGTCTGGAGGGCGAGAGGGCTCAGTGTGCACTGACCCGTCTCGCTCTCCAGGCTTCAGCGAAAGCCTGTATTCGCCCCATAGGACGCACACACATTTCTCCTTCATTTTTGGAGGGGGAAAAGTGCGTCCTATAGGGCGAAAAATACAGTACATGCAGAGAATTATGCAAATGCTCTACCTTCTGACTGGCGCCATCTGCATCAGGGCGGTCGATGAGGGTTTTGCTCTCGTCGAGAGGAGCTGTCCAAAAAGATGCCTGTGTTAAAGCTAGTAAACGAATGCGTTTATTATGTTCATCTGCATCCAGGGTATAGCTGTCAACCTTTTTTGCAGGAAATTCCCTTATTACAGCGCCATTTCCCGCTGCTATCCCAGATTGTTAGATATCCCATAGACTGTCCCCGGGATAGGTGAGGCTGCTGATCCCTTATTTTCGAGGCTGCCGATCCCTTATTTTCAAATCTGAAAGTTGACAGCTATGATCCAGGGTGGGGAACCATTTTCAAAGAGAGAGGCCCGCAATCCCTTCTGGGCAACTTAGGGGAGGGGCATGCCAAGAGTTGGCAGGGCCAGAAGCAAACCTGGACGGAGCAAGGGGTGTCAGGGTTCAAGGACACATTTCAGCCAGGCAAAAACACCCAAGGAAGGTGCAAAGAAGGACTGGTGAAGGGCGGGGCCTGGAGAAAAGGGGTGTGGCCTGGAGAAAGGGGGTAAGGCCTGGAGAAAGGGGGTGTGGCCTGGAGAAAGTTCCAAGGGCCAGAGAGTAAGAGGGCTAGAAGGGCCGCATTCAGTTCTCATGCCTGGGATTCTCACACACACACACACACACACACACACACACACACACACACACACTGTAACCAAAACAGGGTCTGATGAAAATACCAGGTATCCTCCATCACTGATAATATGCTTCCCTCCCTCAGAGCAGTGGGGTGAGCCGGACCCCATATGCAAAGCAGCTTCCCCATTATAGACTGAAGTCCAGCTTTCAATATCATGCAGAGGATTGCAAAGCAACAGAGGCGATCAGGATATGCCAGGTGGGGTTAGGAAAGGGCATGGAAGGCAGCTAAGGGTTGGGCCTCGTCCATTGCTACATACCTTGCGTCTCTTCCTGGGCCGGCTCAGACCCAGCCTGCGTTTCCAACCCAAGGTCTTCTACAGGTAGAGCCTGGAGGGGCAAAACACGTCGAAAATAGAGGTCACAAAATTTCCCCTTTTTCTCCTAGAGTGGGATGGGGGAGGATCTTTACCTGGCCCCACCCCTGTGGGCCAACTTTGGCAGGTGAGTGGGGCAACCCACCTGTCAATCATGATGGTTGTGTGTGTGTTTTTGTAACGGTTTTTATTTATTTATCATTGGATACAGAAAAAGAAGAAGAAAACAGCTGTGATAAAGTATCTGAAATAGAGATTTATTTATTTTTTTAAAGCAAAATACCCAGGCGTGCAGGATGAATTCAACTGCCCATGGTTGATCATTATATTTGAGGTGCACCTTTGAGGTGCATATTTTTAGAACCCACCTTATTTTCCTGACTGTAAGTTGTTTAAAATTGTTTGTAATATTGTGCTTTAATGTTGCAACCCACCCTGGGACCTTAGGGTGGAGAGTGGAATAATAATAATAATAATAATAATAATAATAATAATAATAATAATACAGGTAGACTGCCCCTGCCCACCTACCAAAGTCCATCACAAGGAGCTCCCGCAAGGGCTTGCTGGCCACCTGGTTGCCAGGTGCTAAAATGAGAAGGGGCAAGCTCAATTTCTGCAGGGGTTTCCAAGGGCAGCCACTTGGTGCTGCAGGAGAAAGGCACAGGGGTCCCTCTCTTGTCCATCAACTGCCTGGCGGAAGTGGGAAAAGATGACCTGCTTTGAGCTCCCGACTGTCTCTTTGGGGTCACCTGGGCACCTGCCCCACATATGACACCTTGCCTGGAGCCAGTGGGCGTGGCTTAGGGGGAAACGGTCCTGTGGGCCAAAGAGTAGGTGATGGCGAGTGAGATGCAGCCTGGTGAAGAATGGAAGGGATCGTAGCTCAGTATCTCCTCTGCCTACGGAAGGCTCCAGCTTCAGTTGGCTGCATCTCCTTGCCTTCTGAGGGGCAGCACGTCCCAAGTGGGTGGGGCCAGAGGCAAAATGGGCAGAGCAACTGGTGCAAATGTGACCTGTGTACAGTATCGGTAAAGGTAAAGGGACCCCTGACCGTTAGGTCCAGTCGTGACTGACTCTGGGGATGCGGCGCTCATCTCGCTTTACTGGCCAAGGGAGCCAGCGTACAGCTTCCGGGTCATGTGGCCAGCAGGACTAAGACGCTTCTGGTGAACCAGAGCAGCGCACGGAAATGCCGTTTACCTTCCCGCCAGAGCGGTACCTATTTATCTACTTGCACTTTGACGTGCTTTCGAACTGCTAGGTTGGCAGGAGCAGGGACCACCAAGAAATGGGAGCTCACCCCGTCACGGGGATTTGAACCGCCGACCTTCTGATCGGCAAGCCCTAGGCTCTGTGGTTTAACCCACAGCGCCACCCACGTCCCTTTCTGTGTATAGTAGGCCAGTTAATAACCCCCCTCAATCATCCATCCAAAGGAGCATTCCACCCCCTCAAGAGGGAACGAAGCAACGCTGGTGAGGGGCGTGGCCTGAGGGGAGAGGGTGTGGCCTGGAAAGATGGGCGTGGCCTAGGGAAGAAGGATGTTTCCTGGAAAGAGGGGTGTGGCCTGAGGGGAGAGGGTGTGGCCTGGAAAGATGGGCGTGGCCTAGCAAAGAAGGACGTTTCCTGGGAAGAGGGGCGTGGCCTGAGGGGAGAGGGTGTGGCCTGGAAAGATGGGTGTGGCCTGGGGAGAGTGGGCGTGGTTTGAGGCCGCCCACCAAGCCTGAGGTTGCCCACCCCCTTCAAACCTCACTGCCAACTTCAGGGATGGGACATCTTCCATCAGCCCCAGGCAACAAGGACAACAGTCCAGGAGGATAGCCACTCCAGCCCCTAAAACCCTGGAGGGCTGCAGGTTTCCCTACCCCCCTCCCACAGAGAAAAGAAGCAGGTTCTAGGGCCCACCACTGACCCCAAATAGTGTCCTCACAAGAGGTCAGGCCTGGGAGACCCAAAAGCCTACGAGGAGAGGGCTTTTGAGGAGTTCATTATGCTGCCCCACCCCTGATGTCTTGCCCCTGCCCCACAGAGCCTTCACCCCTCTCCCCAGTTTGCTTTCTGCTCCCGCTCACCTCCGAGCCGGCAATCACCCAGCTGTTGTTGTCCGACTCCCGGGAGTCTGAATTGTCAGTCATTTTGGCTCTGCCACGGGGCGTTGGGTCAGCGGGGCCTCCTAGGGATGCAGACCCCCAATCGGATGGGGGGCTGGAAGGAACAGAAGACGTCTGAAGAGAGAGAGAGACAGAGGAGGTTCTTTATCAGCCTCGAGTACAAAGCAGGTGAGGCCGGCCGCTTCATGTCGGGGGAATTTGACTGGCAAATTAATTTGGGCAGAGAAATTGGGGCACAGGCTGCAGATGAGATGCAAAAACCCGGAACAGGCCAGCCGGCCTCTCTGTCTCCTATCCCAGCACGGTCTGCACTGGCTGGCAGCAGCTATGGTCTCTACCCCCATGAATAAAGATCCCAGGTCTCATGGTTTTGAGCAAACAGCTGGTTTAAAATAGGAGCATGTAGCAGGAAAACCCCCCAAATCATTCAGTTTGTACAAACTTCACAAACACTCACGCTCACACACTACATACGCTGCGCTTCTGTTATAAATTCATAGAAAATCAACCATACATGGGATTTGCACTGTTCCACTTTTATTTTACTTCATTAAGGAAGAACTACAAAATGGGGAAGGTTTGATACAGGCCAGCCATAATCCTTGAGCATACCAGCACATACACAGGAGCCCTGCCCAGTTGCTATGCCAACCCTGATGGTCCTAGACAGAAGACCATCAAGATCACAAAGAACTTGCATATGGGAATGGATTCAGCAGGGACTGGAACAAAGGACAATAACCAGCTCTTCCCTCTGGGGGCAGGAAACTGCAAACTGAGTGACAGGACACTCAGGTTACCACCGCAACCCCTCCCTCAACCCCTCCTTTCTGTGATGTATGTATGATGTTTCAGGGGTGGTCTTGATCTACAGGGTGGCAATTTCAAAAGTCTTTATAAGACCTTGCACACCATTTTTCTGAGCCCTTCCTCTCTCCTGCAAGTGAGGGGAGCACCCTGTTGCAACAGTTCAATAAAGGCCAAGCCCACAGGCTGCTGTTTTGCTCCAAGTTATCCTGGTTGGTGTCTTTGTTTTTGTCCAAGGGAGCCCTCAGATTTTTCCGTTAACAAGCATAGGAAGAGAGTCAGACTGATGGGTCCATTTAGCTCAGCATTGCCTACGGGCATAGCTCTCCGGGGTTTCAGGCAGGGCAGATTCCCAGCCCTACCTGGAAATGGCAGGGACTGAACCCGGGACCTTCTGCATGCAAACTGAGCTAAGGCCCTTCTCCATATCCTTTCGACTTGACAGCTCAGGGAAGTTACCTAGCTTTAACAATCATATAAAATCAACTCCTTTGCCAGTTTCCTCCATTTCAACACTATTTTGCCCTTGGGGAAAAACGACTCTTTTCCCTGACAATTCCCCAAGCGTGAGAACGTGTACACCTCCTACCCCAGGACGTGCCCAGAGGTGACAATCGCTGAGCTGATTGTTGGCCAAGGAAAGCCTAATCCCATCACCAGACTTGCCAAGGGGTTCAGACATGCAAAGGAAGTTCTATTGCACTTTGGGTGGTGGGACTTCAGAGGTGTTTGCCTCTGCTCATCTTATACCTGGGTCTTGCCCTGACATGTCTGCTTATGCTAATCTTGTACCAAGGACTTGTCTGGACATGTTTGCCAAGGTTAAACTAGTGTAACCCTTGCCTACCTCTCCCCTTTTGTGACATGTCGGTGATGTAGCAATGATCCCGTACGAACTGTGTTCTGGGATATGGTGGGAAACTTTTAAAAGTCCTTGTCACCCCGTCCTCGGGGTTCAAAATTCCTCTTTGAACCTGTCGCGCAATAAACTTTGGTCCACAGCTATTTGCTCCGGTTGGTGGCTGGACTCCTTCCTTTATTCTGCAATTTTAAGGTCTTAGATATGTAATAAATGTTCATAAATGTACCAAGCAAACACGTACATAAATATATAAACCACATGTTTGAAAACTCCACAGAAAAAAAGTCCTGAACAAATTGACCTCAATTATTTCTCTGCAAGGTCAAAGTGGGAAACCTCCCCATTGTATTTTTCCTTCACAAATCCTGTCTTAAGGGCACATTTCAGATATGAATAGGGTGTGAGCCTGTGACCTGGCCCAGGAACTAAGTATTTATCATTACAAAAGACTGGCCAGGCTCCCCAGGCAAACCAATCAAGTGACCATTAAACAGGTAACCTGGCAGACAGGAGGTAAACAAAGCAATCAGATTTCAGCCCTTCTGTGATGTATGTATGATGTTTCTGGGGGTGGTCTTGATCTACAGGGTGGCAATTTCGAAAGTCTATATATAAGGCCCCATTGTTCTGGGTTCCTCCTCCCCCCTGCTTGTGGTGAGGGGAGCACCTTGTTGCAACAGATCAATAAAGATCAAGCTTACTAGCTGCTTTGCTTCTCGATACTGTATTCTCTGGTTGGCCTCTGTTATTTTCTCCTACCAATAGGGAACCTACGTAAGGACTCTATATGGGCTCTTGGATACCCCATAAGGGAAAAGGGCAGATTTTGTTTACAACAGCAGGGACTCGTGACGAGATGGGTGACTGAGCAGCCTCGCACCTGTAACAAAATCAATGGAGTTGAGTCACAGGGTTGTACCCAATGCTGGTCTTTAGAGTAGACCCATTGAAATTTAATGGCTTTGACTGACTTAGGCTGTATAAACACCGTACATTTAAAGCACTCACCCCAAAGAATTCCCAGGTAAAGGGACCCCTGACCATTAGGTCCACTCGTGACCGACTCTGGGGTTGCAGCGCTCATCTCGCTTTACTGGCCAAGGTTGCTGGTGTGTGGCCAGCATGACTAAGCCACTTCTGGCGAACCAGAGCAGCGCACGGAAACGCCGTTTACCTTCCCGCCAGAGCAGTACCTATTTATCTACTTGCACTTTGACGTGCTTTCAAACTGCTAGGTTGGCAGGAGAAGGGACTGAGCAACGGGAGCTCACCCCGTTGTGGGGATTCGAACCACCGACCTTCTGATCAGCAAGTCCTAGGCTCTGTGGTTTAACCCACAGCGCCACCTGCGTCCCAGCACACTTAGGAAACTACAATTCCCAGGATTCTTTGGAGGGGGGGGAATGTGCTTCAGATGCATGGTGTATATACAGCCTTCGAGTAGAATGTACTATTTGAGTAGAACGTACAATAGATAGAACTCATTTATCTCAGTGGGTCTACTCTGAAGTGGATTGAGTTGGAGCCAACCCAGAATAGACAAGAGAAGAACATCTTCCCTTATTAGTTTGGAAAGGAGGAAAGGAGGGGGTGGGTGGGCAGTTTTAAAATCGTCTCCCAGGCAGAGCTATTCTCGCTGGAAAGAGAATGTGGGGAATCCAAATTATGCCGGACTCTGAACGAGGTCTGATTACCAGCACTCCGAAAGCAAGGAGAGGAAGACGAAACAAGTCCTCTTGCAAACACAAAAATGCAAATTTATGGGGCTCTGGGACAAAGTTGGTGGGTTTTTGGAGGGTGACACACACAGGTGTCAAAAGAATAGGTACTCCAGACCTCCCCTCAAAAAAAAAAAAGAGGCGCCCATATATAAAAACCTCTATTTTTCTTCTCTTCTTAAATGTAATAAAAAGAAATCGAACAAAGAATTAAAACTTTAAACCGTAAAGATTTGCAGTCTGGAAACAAAATTACAAAGATCCAATGCAGCTCTAAAGGGATAATAAAGTATTACAAATATTCCCTTTGGTATTGGTAAGAATAAAAGATATCTCCATTTGTGATCTCCCTTATTGTTGAGAATCTGGTGTTTGCATATACTGGTGGCACTGAGTGAGCCTGCAACTCAATATTTTGTAGAAGAAGTAAAATAATGGCATATATGAAAATTAAAAATGGTCGTTCGAGCTCTGCCTATTATGTAGTTTTAGTTTATGAGACATCTCTTCAAGTAGGGCAATCTGCCAACCTTTAAACACAGCAATCCCGATGATTAAGATTAAAGGTCTTCCAGGATTTCGCAATGCAGCCGGCTTGGTCTGCTGTTAAAAGATGATAAGTTTTTTACTTTTCAAGACCTCTTCTCTCCCCTCCATGCAATACATTCTTGTTAAATATCCCCCACCCCTTCCCTGTAGGGAACAGCTGTCAGAACAGGAGACTGACTTTGGGGGAAAGGAGGGAGGTATTTTTAGACGCTTTTAATACACTTTAGCAGGTGGAAATTGCTGAGCAGACCAGCCCAGACTGCTCTGGAGGGACATGACAAGATCTTTCTTGCCTCCTGCCCCAGAATCCATTTAACTCCAAGCTTTTCGACTCCCATAGGGAGCTCCAGAAGGGAAATAATTCCTGCTCCCCCCACAACAAGTAACTCTCCACTCTTCCTTTTTTGGACGCAGGCTTTTAAACAGCCTTGCTGGTTTGGGTTCCCACCCCCCTTCTCCTGGTAGGCCCCCGTGGTTATACAAAGGAAAAGCACCTTTTTGCAGAGAATTCCTAATCTGGAAGTTTGAGAAAAAGAAGGAAGAAAAAGGCTGCTGTTTTAAATGTTATCTTATTTTTTAAAAGCATGTCCCCATGGATGCTAACACTCACTGCAGGTGCATGCAATGTTTGCCATATTCAGGGTATAAAAAGGTGACTAAATTAGACCCATATGTTTCAAAACTAAGTTGAAGACAACTTAGGTAGGAAACTGTTCGTTCATTGGTCTATCTAGCTTAGCGTTGTCAACACGGACTGGCAGCTCTCCAGGGTTTCAGGCAGGACACATGCCCAGCCCTAACTTGGAGATGCTGGGGATTCGAACCCAGGACCTTCTGCATGCAAAGCAGACATTCTGCCACTGTGCTACAGCCCTTCCATTCCATTGAACTGGCATAGGAAACTGCCTTCTAGTGACTCAGACCGTTGTTCTATCTGGATCAGCACTGCTGGCACTGACTGGCAGCAGCTCTCCCTGCCGAAAATCAGACTTGGGAGAAAAGAGAAACGTTTTGGGGCAGGATCCTGGGAGCCTAATCTTGTGGGACAAAGCTAACTCTCAACATCACACAATCGCACATCCCCAAAGTCACACTGCACCCCTAATATGTACATATATTTCTGTGTCCTCTGATCCTGCTCTCAACGTACAAAGAGGCTGTGGTTTTACAGCAGGCATCAGAAGATGCAAGCAGGAAACGGCCTTGTTTTGTCGCTCTCAACCTCTGCCCCCCCCCCAGCTCCAATGCCATAGCAACCCTGGCAGCGGTGCCCTTAATAGGAGATTTATGTGGGACAGCGGAATCTAGCCGGGCCGGATCCTTGGCGGCAGTGGCTACAGGCAGCCAAGCGCCACCCGACACAGGCAGGGACAAAAATGGGCCTCTCTATACAACAACACTTTTTAATTTTTTCATAGGACAACAAGAGAGCCCATGGTGGTGTGGCGGTTAGCGTGTCGGGCTAGGACCTGAGAGACCCAGATTCAAAGCCCCTCTCAGCCTGACCTACTTCACAGAGCTGTTGTGCAGGTTAAGGGAGGGAGGGAGAGAGCCATGTACACCAACTTGAGCTCCTTGGAGGAAAAAAAGCAGGATATAGATGCAATAAGGGGGTTGGACTAGATGACCCGTAGGATCTCTTCCAATTCTATGATTCTACATGAGGTCCTGGCAGCCTTCAGCAGGGATGTGAGAGGGCCTGTTGCGGGGCAGGAACCCGGAATGGTGATTCCGTCGTACGTGAGCTGCCTGGTATCTTCAGGGCATCTCATAATGTTATAGCCCTCCAGATGTTGCTCCACTACAAATCCCATCATCCGTGACCAACTGGGCTATTCTGATGTGGGCTGATGGGAACTGGAGTCCAACAAGAGATGGAAGGGTTTCGTACCTCTGATCAGACCCTTCGTAGGTCTCGGTGCAACCCATTAACAAAGCTCTTCCCCCTGGAAATAGCGTGAGTTGTGGATGCGAAACGCGCACTGCTGCAGATAACTCAAGTTGTTGGAGCAAGTGGGGGAGAGCTACAGCCCTTGTTGGACTCCCATAATTCCTCAGCAGTTGCCTTGGGAAGGAAGAGCATGATATAAGTTTAATTTTAAAAATAAATAACAAGTCCAGAAGGATCTGCAGGGCTTCTCCCTGCCCTCTACCCTCAGCCACAGATCGCCACCTGGCCTGCCTTGCAAAGCTGTTGTGAAGCAGTGGTGGATTTCAAATCCCATCACCACACCCAACCCAAGCAGGAGGGGTGATGGGAGTTGTAGTTCAGCAACTTTTGGAGAGCTTCTCCCCACCCCCTTTTTACAGATCGCTTAGCAAAAGGACACACATTACTTTCACATTCAAAATAAGGGCATAAAGGCTTATTATATTAGCAAATAGTACAAAGTAATAAAACAAAAACTGGTAATAATATTGGCTGGCTCTTATGGCCAGAGGTTTGGGACCTGTTGACCTCTGGAGATGTCGCTAGGTTAGAGTACCCATCCTCCTTGACCACTGGTCATGCTGGTAGGAGCTGGTGGGAACTGGAATCCCTAAACATCAGTGGTTTGCCCACCTGCCATAAAGTTTAGGGTGCAACCCTGTAAGCACTGACCTGGTAGGAAGTCCCATTGAACTGAATGGGTGCTTACTTTCTGGAGTAAACATGTGCAGAACTACAGTTACTGAGATCGTAGAGTCATGAAATCAATGACTTGGATGTCCTCCAGCCCAACCCTCTGCAATGGGAGAATCACACCTGAATAATCCCTGACAGGTAACTGAAGGTGTGAAGCTCTTGGGTGTTCAAAAAGCTGTGTGTGCGAATGTTGAGCATGACAGCCAAAAAACAAAACAAAAAACCCGCAATCACCAGGAATAAATCAGCCTGTAGCACTGGCAACGTGGAAGGCAGAAAAGATGGACACCTTACAAGCATTCCTAGGATTATACAGCCAATTAAGAACTCGCCTCTCCATCAAAACACAACCCTAAGGATTCCAGGGGCTTGCAAACTCAAGAGTATACAGAACCGGTGAATGAATTATTCTGGATTAATTCATGCAGGGTATGTGGGCACGACTGTGTATGCGGGTGGCAATCAGTTACAATATATGGGCACAGGTGGGCTTTTGCGATGGGACAGAGGAACCTCTCCCAATTCCAGCATCGCCCCTCTCATACCACGCATAAAAGGATCTGGTCTAGACCCTTCCCGTTGTATTGATCGCTGAGCCAAATGCCAGCTTCCCAGTTTGGGAACCAAAGTTACCTGCAATAGATCCAAGGCAACGGTGGTTGGGGGAGGGGAGCACATTTGGAGGGATCTCAAAAACGAGTCCCATCGAAACTGCAAGCCTACTCTCTAGATCAGTGTTTCCCAACCTTGTGCCTCCAGCTGTTTTTGAACTACAACTCCCATCATCCCTGACTAGCAAGACCAGTGGCAAGGGATGATGGGAATTGTAGTCCAAAAACAGCTGGAGGCACAAGGTTGGGAAACACTGCTCTAGATAGATAGATGATAGATAGAGATAGATAGATGATAGATAGATAGATAGATAGATAGATAGATAGATAGGTAGGTAGATGATAGATAGATAGATGATAGATAGATAGATGATAGATAGATAGATGATAGATAGATAGATAGATAGATAGATAGATAGATAGATAGATAGATGATAGATAGATAGATGATAGATAGATAGATAGATGATAGATAGATAGATGATAGATAGATAGATAGATAGATAGATAGATACAGTGGCATAGCGTGGGGGTGCAGGGGGGGCCGGCCGCACCGGGCGCAACACCTGGGGGTTAGATTTAGGGGGCACAAATCCACGGGTTAGGGGGCACAAATTACTTGCCTTGCCCCGGGTGCTGACAACCCACGCTACGCCACTGGATAGATGATAGATAGATATCCCGAAAAAGCAGCAACTCTCTCCCAGAAGGCAAGGTGAACTCACAACCAACCCACCCCCCTAAAGGGGCAACGGGAGAGCTGATGGGGCTGTTGCCATGGTAACCCTGCATCAGCGACCCTCGGGGATTCCCTCTGCTGGACCAAATCATGCCGCCGCCGCCCCCCTCTTCCCTTGAGAGCTGCTGCTTGCCCTAAAATTGTGGTGGGCCCCTCCAGTGACCCATACTATTACCCCACAACAACCCCCTTCCTCTTCGCCTTTCCATCCATCCTTACCTGGGGGCTCTCGGATCTGGAAGTTTTTTTAGAAGGTGGAGAAAAGGAAGGCTGCGGACGCCTCTTAACTTTGTATAGGAAACTTCGCAGCACTTTACCCTGTGGGGGGGGGGAGGAAAGGGGCGGGACGTCGGGGCCAGGCAGCCTATCCCAGGGGTTGGGGGAAATGAGTTTGGCCAATGAAGGGGAAGAGAGGGCAGGACGGGGGGGTGGGTGGGCGGGGGGAGGACAGCACTGTTTTGGAATCCGTAATGCAATCCTGAGGCCGGGAGATAAATGTGTGCAGAACCCCCTAAATGGGGAGAATTCTGGATCGGGAAGGAGGAGACGCTTTGCGGGGAGATTAGGGGTCCCCCCATAAGATCAGCCTTCCTAAGGCTTGGGGGGTGCAGAGAAAGGGTGTCCCCCCCCCCCCAGTCAGCCATTTAGGATCCTAGCGAGCAGGCATGACTAAGCTGAGCGAGGCTGGAGAGAGACAGCAACAGCTGGGAGCCCAAGCAGAGAGGCGGATTCTCCTGCCATCCCAGGGACACTTTATACCAGCCCTGGATAGCTAAGTTGGAGAGAGCACTTTGCTGGTAACGCCAGAGTCGCAGGTTCGATCCCCGTATGGGGCAGCTGCGCTGCAAGGGGGTTGAGCTAAATGACCCTCAGGGTCCCTTCCAACCCTGGAATTCTGTGGTTCTGTGGAAGGACTGGGGGACCTGTCACCAGGTCACCGCCTTTGCAGGCTGGCTGCTAGGAGACCCTCGCCGCTGATGAACTGCGAGACTCTAAAGTCAGAACATTGGGAGAGCAAATGGCCCATTGATCCAGTATCCTGTTCTCACAATGGTCCACCAGGTGCCCCAGTGGGAAGCTCAAAAGCAGGACTTCCATTTGCTGGGAGTATTTGGTATTCAGAAGCATCACTGCATCCAACTATGGAGGAACAATCATCGTAGTTAGTTGCTCTCTCCCCCACGAATCTGCCACCTTCATTAATAATAATAATAATTTGTTATTTATACCCCGCCCATCTGGCTGAGTTTCCCCAGCCACTCTGGGCGGCTCCCAATCAAGCTTCCCAATTAAAAACTTCCCTAAACAGGGCTGCCTTCAGATGTCTTTTAAAGATAGGATAGCTGCTTACTTCCTTCACATCTGAAGGGTGTTCCACAGGGTGGGCGCCACTACCGAGAAGGCCCTCTGTCTGGTTCCCTGAAACCTCACTTTTCACAATGAGGGAGCCGCCAGAAGGCCCTCGGCGCTGGATCTCAGTGTCCGGGCAGAACAATGGGGGTGGAGATGCTCCTTCAGGTATAGAGGACTGAGGCCGTTTAGGGCTTTCAAGGTCAGCACCAACACTTTGAATTGTGCTCGGAAACGTACTGGGAGCCAATGCAGATCTCTCAGGACCGGTGTTATGTGGTCCCGGTGGCCACTCCTAGTCACCAGTCTAGCTGCCGCATTCTGGATTAATTGCAGTTTCCGGGTCACCTTCAAAGGTAGCCCCACATAGAGCGCATTGCAGTAGTCCAAGTGGGAGATGACCAGAGCATGCACCACTCTGGTGAGACAGTCTAACTCTGAAATTTTGGGTCCCCTATGATGGGAGTAGTCAGGATTTAGGGGGGGGAGGACACCCACCTGTCATCATCCTCCGTCTGGTTCTGTTTTAAATTACTTTCTTTTGGTCCCAAGTGCTCAGAAAAATCTGTTAAAATCTTCCTACAATTTCTAATTTTAGTTAAGTATTATTTAGTTACCTTGATTTAAGGGGGGGCTACCCCTTGGCTACTATGCCATGGTCCCTTCCAAAGTTTTGAACTCATTTTGAACTGCAAACCCCACGTTTTGTGCTCCCCCCAACTGAGTAACTGATGCTCAAACCGGGGGCCATAAGTAACCCCCCCAACCCAACACTGTCCATCTTGTGCCACAAACCCCGTGTTTTGAGTATCACTCACTCAATTGTGGGGTGGCACACAACGCAGGGTTTAGCACAGAACTATTCTGAAATTTTGGCACCAGTTTGGAGTGAATTGGAGAATGTTGGGTTCTGCTCAGGAGTGGACCTGCTGAAACTGAAGAACATAGCTGTTAAGTCTATTGATTTAAATATGTCTACTCTGAGTAAAACATTGTTGCCTAGCACCCATGGGGGGCAAGGCAGGCAAAGGGAACATAAGACCTTATAAAAAGGATGATTTCGATATCTAAAGAGGCTATCACCTGCACCTGGAAAACAACTGTCGGGGGGGGAGCCTTTTTTCAGCTTGAGGGCCCAAGTCCCTTCTGGGGAACACATCTGAGTGGTGGGTGGGGCCAGGGCAAATGTGGGTGGAGCAACAAATGTCTCTGGAGCAGGCTAGCTACAAAGACCTGAGGAACGAGATCATCACCCCACTTGTATTAACCATCCCAGGGCGCTCAACCACTGCCACAATGTCATTTCTTCTATCAGATGAGCAGATAACAGCAAAGGTTGCTAGGTTCATAGCAGGGGCAATCAGAATAAGGGCCACTAACTGACTGCTGATTCAGGACTTTAAATTGTGCTTTTATATCAAATTTCCTTTTCTGCGTATACTGTAATGTTTTACTGTTACTATGGCCATTGGATAATGTGAATAAAGTTTTATCTCTCTCTCTCTCTCTTGAGCAGGCTTGTATCTTATACCCACAGCTCTCTATTCTCCCCGCAAGCAAGCAAGAGGCATTGTCAAGAGTTCAAGGGCACATTCCAGCCAGGTAATAACAGACAGCCTGGGGTAAGTCCTGTAAAATTCCAGAGAACTACATCCCCCAATGTTCCACTTCCCTGGCCCAAAATTATTTCCCTGCAACACCGCTTCTAAGCAGTGTAGAGGATTCCACTTTCTAAAACAAACCTGCAAGGCAGGCTCAGCTGAAAGATGCTGACCCTGGATCTTCAGGTGAGCTTTGGAATTCCGGATTCTGCAAGGAGGTGAACAGGAGATCCCAGATGTGATCAGCAGCCCCGATACCTGATCTGCATCCTATAGCATGTTGGCTCCGTAACCGGACGGTTTCTGGCTTCAGAGATGCGTTTGGCTGAGAAAGCAAAACAAACCCTTCAGGCTGGGCGATTCAGCCTTCGCCAAACTGAGAAGGGGGTGCAGACACACCTGCCGCACCTAAATCTCTGCAACATTCACCTCCACAGCAGATTTCAGCAATAGATGGGACATTTTGATAAGCCAGCAGGATAAATCTCAACCCAGATCACCTGCACCCAAGTGAACAGTTCGCTTTCAATATTAGCATTCATTTATGTAAGGTTTTTGGAGTGGTCGCAGCACTCACAATAACCGTGAAGGGGAGGTCAATTTTATCTCATAAAACCACCTTGCAGTCTGTCTCCTGGAAGCACAGGAAGTTCTCTAATCCTCTCAGCAACCTTGTAAAGGGAGGTAGATTTTATCTCAGATGCACACCTGTTGCGGAATCAGACAAGAGCCTCTTTCGCCATGACATTTCGCCAGTGTTCTTTTCTGTAGCGTGGAAATGGTTCACTCTGTCCTCTCCCTCCCACCCACCCACCCACCCCCTTAACTTCTACTCCACTGTTGGAAGGTTTCCCCTAAAAGCACCGCAGCCAGGAAAAAAAAACCCAAACCAGAGATTTTGCCTTTCGATTTCTAAGTCCCTTGCCAGCCTCTTTCTTGGCAAATCTCAGCAGTCCAGGCTTGTCCTTGGCAGCTGAATGGGTTTGGGGTTTTGTTTCTTCAGCAACCAGCCGGGGGGGGGGGGCTGCTTTGAAAGGAAGCAGAAGCTGAGAGGTGACACTTTGTCAAGGAAGCAAATAGGGGGGGGGGGAATGCCTTTTTGTGTGTGCGTCTCAGTAGACTCTGTTCTTTCAAGCCTCGGATTGTCCAAATTGGCATTTTTTGTGGCTTTGGCATGTGGAGGGGATGCTTAGCCAGCATGTTTGGGGGTCAGAAAAATAGAGCAAGGGCATGAAGGTCTGGTTTGTAAATTTTGGGTGCTTATTCCAACAGGATCAGATCAATTGTCTCTCTAATCAAGCATCCCGTTTTCGACAGTGCACAAAGGGAGTTGCCTTCTACAAAGGCAGACCACTGGCCTATTTAGTTCAATACGGCCCACGCTGGCAGCAGCTCTGAAGGGTTTCAGAAGGGGGAGGCAGTATATGCCTCTGAATACCAGCTGCCAGGAATCTCAAGCAGGGAGAGTTGCTGCTGCACTCAGTTCCTGCTTGTGAGCTTCCTGTCGAGGCAGCTGGCTGGCCACTGGGAGAAGAGGATGCTGGATTAGACGGGCCACCGACCTGATCCGGCAAAGCCCTTCGCATGTTCAAATGCAAACCACTAATTCATACACACATGAATGTATAAGTAAGCAGGTCATTGCTCCCTCCCACCAGCTTTCAAATTGAGTTTATAACAGCCCGGTACAAAATTTTTCTTTTAATACGTTCACATAAAAACCAAGAGAGGGAGAGATAGAGGCTGTAGGTGTCTGTATGTGTCTGTGTGTGTGTACAGCACACACACACACACACACACACACACACACACACACACACATAGCAATGATTCCCTACTCCCCCAGATTCCCTTCTTTTCAAAAAGTCCAGCAGGACAAAACAGATTTTTTTTTTTTAAGAAAACAATTATCAAAATCACACCAGTAACCACTTGACCAACACACACACACAAGTACAAAAAGGATCTGGGTCTAAGGGAGAAAACAAACAAACCCGCCAATTTGTTTTTAAAAGTAAAAATTTAAAAAACCAAAAAGATGTCCAAGAGGGTTTCCTCTTGCATGGCTCTCTTGAAATGCCCTCTGAAAGAGGTTCAGGGCAGGGGTTGGTCTGTTCTCCATTACTTGAGGGCCTGTCGACCTTCAAAATATCCACCCTCCTCACAGGGCCCAGGCTTTGGCAGACTTGCACCTGGCAGTAGTTCTAGGGAAATGGGAAACTGAGGGAACCGTGCTGCATTTGAGGAGAGCGGGTGGTGGTCCTCTTCTAAGAAAACGTCAGCAGAAGAGAGAGCATAGACACCCCCAGTGAAGTAACCGCCCTCCAGTTTATGCTAAATTGCCGTCCGCTGGGCATCTGCAGCCCAAGACTGGCTGTTCTGTGGCTTCGAACCGCAGCAGCGGCTGTAAAGAAAGCACAGGAGATGGAATGCTGGAAGGCTTGAGAAGAACAGCTCCAGGTTCCGGAGGTCACAGAAGGTCAAAAACTCTGTCCTCCCCTCCCACCAAATTCTTTCAATAACTGGGAGGCTTTGAAAATGTGCTACCCGTGTTCCTTGGACAGGCTGCAGAATCCACGGACGAAGCCGAAGAGTGTCTAGTGGTACAGAGCAGGGATGCCACCACCTCTGACGCCCAGGCAGAGGGAAGCGGCTGCGGCGGAGGAGACTCAGCCGTCGTTGGCGGCCACCAGCTGCCCCATGCCCTCTCGGATGTAGACCGACTGGATCTCCTTGGTCTTCAGGCAGAAGTCGCAGGCCCAGACGGCCGAGGCCTCGGTGGTCAGCAGCCCGTAGGCGTTCTCGGTCATCCCCGTGCACTCCCGGTGGAACCACTTCTGGCACGAGGCCTCGCACAGGATGGCGTCTTGGTCGTCGTTGACCTCGCTGCGGCACGCCCCGCAGGGGTACACCAGGCCGGGCGGAGGCTGGTGCCCCGAGTTCCCGGAAGCCTTGCTGGAGGGCGGGAGGCTGTTGGCCTCAGGCGTGCCGCCTCCGCCGTGCCCCGTGCTGTTGGGCGCAAAAGGGGGCTGGGTGCCGTTGATGGCTGCCGGCGAACCACTGTGCTGCTCCTGGCTGAAGGTGCTGGGGGGCGGGTTGAGCGGTTTCCCGCCGCCATTGTCTTCGCCGCTGCCACCGCCAGGGGGGAAGCTGGGGTCGGGCCCGGGGAAGGCGCTGGGGTTGGGGGGCAGGTTGGGGAGGTTCGGGCGCTGCATGGGGGACTGTCCGAACAGGTTGCCCGGCTGGTTGAAGCGCTGGGCCATCGGTGGCCCCCCGGGAGGGTTTAGGGCGGGCCCTGGGCCCATGTCGCCTCCGCGTGGGGGCTGCCCCATGGTTGGGGAGATCATGGGGCCGAAGCCGCCCATGGGGCCCTGCATCAGCTGCCCCCCGGGGGGACTGAAGTTCTGTCCCAGGGGCTGGCCAAAGGGCTGGCCGCCAAAGCCCATCCCTCCGGACTGCACATACCCGGGGTTCTGGGGAGGCATGTTGAAGGCGGGACCCATCTGGCTTGGTCCAAAAGGGGGGGGCTGTCTGCGCATGGGCTGCGGGCCCCCGCCGTAGCCAGGCGGCACTTGCGGCCCCATCGCCCCCTGCATGCGGAAGTTCCCAAAGGGTCCGGGGCTGCCGAGGAAAGGTGCGGAGGCAGAGCCAACTTTGGGGGCCCCGAAGTCATCCTCAAAGGGGTTCGATGCCACCAGGTGGTCCACCATGGGCGTGGGCGGGGGAGCAAATTCTGAGAGGTGGGAGTAGGCAGGGCCCTGGAAGGGAAAGATGCACCACAGTTAACGGGGGTAGCAGGGGACCTCCGCTGCGCGGATGAAACCAATCTGTACATTATGCCCAGGGAATTCTGGGCTGCTCCACCATGGGGCTGAAAACAGGGTCGTATTTCTTGACCAACCTCCCCATCCAGGATGGCCATTTGATTTAACCAGGTTAATTCTTAATGTTTTCCCCCCTATAACTCAATTGTTCTTTTTTGGAAAATGACACCCTCCCCTCAACAAAAATATATTGAGGTATACAGTGAAGACACGGCATAAGAATGTAATTTAACCCAGAGCAACCGAAGAGAGGTTCGGAGGGTGGCAACCTAAGAACGGGGCCTTTTCTGCAGTGGCTCCCATTTGTGGAATGTTGTCACTTGGCACATTTGTTTACATATCTCTAGATGCCAGGCGAAAAGGTTCCTCTTCAACCAGACCTTTGGCTGATTGCGAACTGATGCCCTTTTAAATGTGAGGTGCAAGGGGGGATTAACTGGGTCGTCTCTGGTCTTATTTTTCATTACCTATTTTGTGTTTTTTTATTGTAATATTGTGTTGTGAACCTCCCTGAGATCTATGGGTATAGGGTGGTACACTAATAATAATAAATAATAAAACAACTCTGGATGTCTGAGAAAGTTCAGGACTGTTTGTCTTATTCATGTAATCGATAAAACAGTGTCAGTCAGTTGTAAATGACTCTTTGCGTCTATGCCAGCCGTATTTTGTTGATCAATTTCTCCATGAGGACTAGTCACCAAATTATGTTAAGTTATTTCAATAAGGATGCCCCTTCCATGTCTTTCTAAAACACATGGGCTATAGCAAGTCTAACTGCTAACAACAGTTAACTAATAAGAGATTTAAATGAGATATCTGCATTCTGAACCAGAGATATATTCAACGGGCTGATTTGTTTGACCAGTGATATTAGGTATCTCAAATAATGACCATATTTACTCGAGTCTAATGTGCCATCGAATCTAATGTGCACCTCAATTTTCAGAACTTTGAAACAAACAAAAAAAGTATTTCCTGGCGAATGTAAATGTGCCATCGAATCTAATGCACACCTTAATTTTCGCAACATGATTTGGCCCAAAAAGGTGAGCCTTAGATTTTTAATAAATATGGTAATTCTTTTGCAGCTGCTACTCCAGCTTTAAGACAGTTGCAAATCTGCTTTTTGATCAGGCAAAAAATTCACTCTCCAAATGACTGAAGCATTAGAAAATGGAGGCAGCAAAGCGGTAGGATCTGTGTGGAGCAGGAAGAAGTAAGGAAAAACCCAGATCCAGAAATCTTACTTGGAAGAAAATTAAGGTGCGTGCAAGGGAGAAGGGAAGCAGACAGTAATTCTGAGAGGCTGCTCTGTAGAGATGTATTAACGCTGATTCATATACGGTGCAAACAGACAGACACCCCAGTCACGTTACCTGTGTATTGGACTTGCGGCGCTTCTTCTCGGGACTCTTCATTTGAAGGCCTAATTAGGAGGAGAAAAGGGAGGAGAAAATAAAATGTAGATGCGGCAGTGGCGAGCTAATCCAAAGTCTGGGTGGTCAGTCACAACCTGAACATCCCAGTGCACTGCCTTGCAACTAAGCCCGCCCACGTCACTAGACCACAAAACCCAACAACACCCTGTTTGCCTGTCTACAGATAACTATGCTAGAAATTTGTGTTTCAAAAACAAAATCAACTGCATCAAGATCATTCCCTGCCTAGTTGCTTGCTTGGGAGGAGGGAAGAACCTTGCTTTTCCAGCACTTTAAGAGAGACATTTAAAAAATGCATTGATTGAATTAAGTGCCACAGGATGTTGCGAAAGCTGCCACCTTTAATATGCTTAGAAAGGGGATCAGACAGACACAAGGAGGTGGGCTGGGCTATCACTAGGCTTGTTAGCTGTGATAGCTAAACAAAACTTCCAGGCCTAGAGGCAGAATACTTTTGAACAGATGTTGCTTTGGGGAAGTGCTGGAGGAGAACAAACCGTATGAGAGGGGAAATTGCCTTCAGGCCCTGCTGAAATATTTGCCTGGGCACTGTGGAAAACTGGGTGGTGGGTAAAAAACACCCTGTGATCTTGAGATGAAGGGCAGCATATAAATGGAGTTACTACTACTACTACTACAATGTGTCCATGCTCATATTAAGCAAAACAGTTCTTAGATTCTTCTAAAGCATGCCTGGAGAAACTGTGGCTCTCCAGATGTTGGACTACAACTCCTATCAATGGCAATGCTGGCTGGGGCTTATTGTGTCCAGTTCTGTGCAGCACAATTTAAGGAGGATATTGACAAGCTGGAACAAGCGCAGAGGGCAACCAAGATGAAACCAAACCTTAGGAGGAACAGTTGAGAGTTGGGGATGTTTAGCCAGGTAAAAAGGAGACTGATAGGAGATACATCAGAAGGGCTGTCCATGGAAGATGGAGCAAGCTTATTTTCTCCTGCTCCAGAAGCTAGGGCCATAACCAATGGATTCAAGTTGCTAGAAAGGGGATTCCAACCAAACATCAGGAAGATATTTCTGACAGCAAGAGCTATTCGACAGTGGGACAGACTCCCTCGGGAGGTGATGGACTCTCCTTCCCTACAGGTTTTCAAGCGGAGGTTGCATGACCATCTGTCATGAATGCAATTGTAGGGTTTCGACCAGATGACCCTTGGATTCCCTTCCAACTCTACAATTCTATGAACACCTGGGAGAACCACAGGTTCCCCATTCCTGCTCTAAGGGACTAGATAAATTCCTGGCACAATTGTCCATTGGTAGTTGGAACTGATGCTTTTGAATTATGGTGCTGGAGGAGACTCTTGAGAGTCCCATGGATTGTAAGAAGATCAAACCGATCCATTCTGAGGGAAATCAGCCCTGAGTGCTCACTGGAAGGACAGATCCGGAAGCTGAGGCTCCGATACTTTGGCCACCTCATGAGAAGAGAAGACTCCCTGGAAAAGACCCTGATGTTGGGAAAGATGGAGGGCACAAGGAGAAGGGGACGACAGAGGACGAGATGGTTGGACAGTGTTCTCGAAGCTACCAGCATGAGTATGACCAAACTGCGGGAGGCAGTGGAAGACAGGAGTGCCTGGTGTGCTCTGGTTCATGGAGTCACAAAAAGTCAGACACAACTAAACAACAACAACAAAAAGTTGTCACTAAAGATAAAATAAAAATCACGTGGAGAAGACAAGGATTGAACTTGGGACCTTCTATATGTGAAACAGATGCTCCACCACTGAGCTACAGCTCTTCCCTATAACCAAGGGACACGGGAACCTCTTTATTCTGAGTCAGACCACTGGCCCATCTAGTGTCTTGACTACACTGACAGGCAGCAGCACTCTAGGGATGTACACAGGACCTTCCAAGCCCCATGTGGAGCTGCCGGGGGTTTCAAGCTTGCACCTTCTGCATGCAAAGTACATCCCTTCCTCTAACATTAAAATGAAGATTCATTTCATTTTCACTTACTACATTAACATACCACATTTTTTCTTCCAAGGGTCTCAAGGTGGTGTACATGGTTCTCACCCTCTCACAACAAACCTGTGCGGTAGGTTAGTCTAAAAGATGGTGACTGGCCCAAGCTTCGCCCAATGAGCTTCATAGCTGAGCGAGGATTCGAACCCTGGTCTCCCAGGTATTCCAACACTGTAACCATTACGCCACACTGCCTCTCATGGTAGTAAACAAAGGGCCAATTTAAAGAGGAGCGCAGGAAGCTGCCTAATCCAGAGTGAGGCCATTAGTCCTTCTAGCTCTGCACTGCCTACCCTGGCTGGCAGTAGCTTTTCGGGATTTCGAAAAAGACATTCACCGCATTGGGGAGCCAACCTGGGACCTTCTGCGTGCGGAAGAGATGCTCCCTGCCTCTGAGCTTGCAGCCCTTCTCCCGACTGCCCTGTTCCTTCTAACTCACCAGGGTTCACGCTATCACACTGAACAAGAGACTCAAAAGGACCTAGAGCTACCAGGCGAGGGCTTAAACACAAGGCTGCTCGTAAGTCCCATTGATTTCAAGGGTGGAAGGAGCTGCCACTCGAAACGTGCCGACTCCATAAGCCTAACTTCCGAGTCCCATTGATTTCAATGGATCTGATCTCAGCACAGCTAAGTCCGAACCCAACGTGCACGTTTTAAAAGAAAACAAATATTTAAATTCCAGAGGGAAAAGGGGGTTCCACCCATAGACAAGGCACCCCCCCATCATCATCATCATCATCGTGCGCCCTCCCCTGTCACTCAAGGCCTCCGTCTCCATGGCAACCACCCTCGCCCGCCTCCCGGGCCCTTACCGGCCTTGCCCTGCTTGCGGCCTGGTCCTGTGGAGATGTTCCCTGGCGGAGGAGGCGGCGGACCCGGAGCAGGCGGAGCTGGGCCGACTCCCCCCTCCAGCTTGTCGGGGTGCGGGGCCGCCATAAGAGGGAAAAGGGGGGAAGGGGGAGGGAGAATGGGGGGAGGGGAAGAGCAGCTACGAGCGCCGGAGGGGCCCTGCGCGCGCCATCGCGACGAGAACAGGAAGCGGAAGCCCAAGACCATAGAGTCGAGAGGACAGAGCACCGCTTCCGCCTGCGACCGGCTTTGGAAGGAGAACGCGCGCCGTTGTGCCGCTCTAGGGACTTAAGCAGCTCTATGGCGACAGAAAAAGGCGAGCCGCGCTCAATAGTGAAAGGAAAGGAGGGACACTCTATTTCCCCCTCTCTATGGCTCAAGGAACCTAGCCAATAAGAAGAGAGCTTAGACGTGAGGCGAGTGAAGGGAGATTGGAATGTACCATTTCGTCAGCGGGGGGGGGGGGAGGGAATAGAGAAACGTTTTAGCAGACACAATAGATCCTGACCCTGCCTAAGGTTCTTCACGCGGAATTAAATCAAGACACGGCCGGAAGGTTAAGACCACTTTCCCCCCCAGAACGGGTGGCATGACACGCATCCTCTCCTTACCTACCCCTGTGGAATATTCCTAAACAGCAGGCGGACAGGCTTAATCCTGACGGGCACGGCCGTTGGCCAATCAGCAGCAAGGAACAAAACGCTCTTAGCCAATGTAGCTTAGGCTCTGCCTTAAGGCATCATGGGAATTGTAGGAACGAATAAGAAGCGAGCATAGCCATCAAAGTTTCCCATTTTTAACGGGGAAATTCCCTTATTCCGAATAGGATTCCTCGCAAGAAAAAGGGAAAAGTTGACAGCTATGGTTTGGGGAAGCAGCTGGAATTCCAGAGAGACAAGCAAGTGCGTGGCGACCTGGGGAGGAGCAGGGGCTTTGGGATCTGCTCTGGAACGGTTAAGAACTTCTATATTAGAAGTAGTTAGATATATTAAGAAAAAGTTTAATTATGATAAAAGTGTGTATTGGCAATAAGTAATATGAAATCGAAATATGGAATAGACGGGAGGTTGGGTCTTTAGTGTCAAGACCAATACATGTTTTATTGTTTGCCAAGAAAATTATGTGTCTATGGTTATTCCTGTGTGTAATTTGGTATTGGTCTTTTTTTCTTTTTTCTTGCTGTATCAATATAAATCTTTTTTTAAAAAGTAAGACCCGAGTAAGACTCTTTGCTGGGTGTCCCCAACTCCACCCCACCTGCAAGCTGAACAAACGAAAAAGGAAGTTCCAGCAGCCACAGCTTTAAAGAAATACCAACTTTTAATAATAATAATAATTATAATAATAATAATAATCATTGGGTTCCTTTGGTATAATCAAGATAAAATCAAACCGATAAAAAGTGTGTGTATAGGATTGGGGGGCGGGGAGACACGTGAGGTGGAAATGAAGTCCCCCAGGGTGGGGGGACAGGCACAGTGATCATGGGGGTGTGTGCGTGAGGAAGGGGGGGGGCTACACTTTGGCTTCTGGAGTATAACATTGTACATGCAACACTAAAGTTATCAAACTTATTTACAGACCTGGGGAGGGGAGGGGGTGTGGCTGCAGCCTGAGCGCTGCAAGGAGACGTGGCTTTCCTCTACCCCCACCTCCTGTCTCCCTGGGTCCCTTGGGTGCTCTGGAAAGCTTTGTGCTCCCCAATATTGCCTCCTTGCGGAAGGTCCTCGAGTTCAAGGACCCACAAATCCCGAGGGGTCCCTGCGCTGCTAAGGCTGTGCTTTCATAGAATCACGGAGGTGGGAGGGACCCCTGAGGGCCATCTAGTCCAACCCCCTGCAATGCGGGCGAGGAGAGGGGCTGTAGTGTAGGGCGTAGCCCAGAATAATCCCGCCCCCTCCTCCACCTTCCCCGCAGGGCACTTTTGCCAACAGGGATGCCCAAGGGGTGTAGGAGTGCCCGGAGAACAATGGCCTTCTTCTCTCCCACCCCTACCCCACCGCCCTCCAAAGCAGGCCACCACAGCAAGAGGGATTTTGCATAAAATCTCAGACCTGTAAAAGGGTCAAGGCACACAGAGTTAATTAATATGTAAAGTGAGTGGGGGTTTTTTTGGGGGGGGGTGTATGTGTTACACATCTGGGTCCAGGGGGAGATTTGCGCTCTCTGTTTTTGTGCTTTACAAAAAAGTGGGGGGGGGGGGGAGAGAGGCTATTGTTTCCCTCCCTCCACCCTCTCCCCCACAAAGGAACAAAATATGACCAGCAACTTTGGCATTAGCTGAATCCATTGGGCAAAGATTCAATCGGGTGCTGCTACAAACGGAGACGGGAACGGACTTCCGCCCAGCCGCTTTAAAAAGTCAAGAGAAGAAGGGTGAAGTTACCTGAACTGGGGGTGGGGTGGGGGGTAAATAAGCAGGCAAAGTTTGGGGCTCTTCTGCCCCAAGGGAAGCTGTGCAGGCACGGAATCCAGCAAGGGCCACGAGAAACCGAGACCCTCGCGCCCTCGCTGAGGACTAGCGCCTTGCGCAGGCTTTGCAAAGGTGAGGCAGTGCTGGCCCAGGGCCTCCTTGTGAGAAATGAAAGGTGGGTGACGATAAGCGACAGGAGAGCTTGTTGATAATCAGAGAGCATCTTCTACCAAGGAGGGATTTGTGGAGTGAGGCAGGTGTCCAACTCTCAATAAAAGGGAGACGCTTTGGCAGAGATGGCACCGCTCTGGCCTGTGGTGGAGGGAACCATTGATGCCTGGTGAACAGGCGACACGTGAGTGAGGAACAGAACACCCGTAAAAGGCAGGAGAAGCTGAGGTGAAGCTGCTGGAAGGGGCAAGGCGGCATTTTTTTTTCCACTGAAGGATTTGGGGGGTGGGGATTAGGATGACACCCCGGCCCCTCGCTGCTCACGATCTCCGCTCCACTGGTTGCTGCAGGCAGAGCTCGCTGCCCGCCGAAATGATTGGCAGCCGATTGTCCATGTGGTAGCTAATGAGGTGGCTGACGCTCTCGAAGCGATGATCCTTCGTCCGGACCTGCAGGTAGGGGAAGGAGACTCTGGCTGTAAGGCTTTTTTTTTAGTAAACCCAAAATGCACTGCTTGCGCAATGGGGCTCCCCCTCATTCCTGCCTCTTACCCCACAAAACTGGCCTGGGAGTTGGTGTTGGGGAAACCCCCAGAAGAGCCCATGAGAGGAGGAGAGGGACAAAACAAGAATTAGTGGGCTCTAGCTCCGCCCACCTTTGGGTCTTCTTGCTGCCTGTCCTTCTGCCTCTGGCTCCACCTCTTGTTGGCTTTGGCTCCGCCCACCTTTGGGTCTCCCTGCCTCCTGTCCTTCTGCCTCTGGCTCCGCCTCTTGTTGGGCTCTGGCTCCGCCTACCATTGGTTCTCCCTGCCTCTGGCTCCACCTCTTATAGCTCCGCCCACCTTTGGGTCTCCCTGCCTCCTGCCTCTGGCTCCACCTCTTGTTGTCTCTAGCTCCGCCTACCACTGGGTCTCCCCGCTTCCTGTCCTTTTGCCTCTGGCTCCACCTCTTATTGGGCTCTGGCTCCGCCTACCGTTGGGTCTCCCTGCCTCTGGCTCCACCTCTTGTTGGCTCTAGCTCCGCCCACCTTTGGGTCTCCCTGCCTCCTGTCTTTCTGCCTCTGGCTCCGCCTAGCGTTGGGTTTCCCAACCTACCACCCTACTAGTCTCAACAGGGGGCAGCCAGCAAAGCGGGGATTTGTGACAGGAGGGGCTGTTTTGTAGGTTGCACTTGGCCCCTCTCGCCCCACACCCTGAAGCAGAAGAAGGAAGCCTCACCACTCCTTCGGGGTCCACAAGGAGCAGGTGCTTGGGCTGCCCCCCCTGCAGCCCGGTCAGCACATACTGCCCTGGCGTGGTGGTGCTCTCGCGCACCAGGAAGTCTCCGTTGGCCTGCAGCAGCTTCTCGGCATCTTTGCGACTCATCCGGCCGTGGTACCAGGGCTCCCGTCGGAGCTGCTCCTCCATGGAGGCCACCAGCTGGGCTGGGGACGCAGGCGGCGGCCCCCGCAAGGCATCCTCAAATGGCTCTGGGGAGAGAGGCAAGCGGTGAGAGGTGCACGACAGCCAAGTGAGGACTAGGAGCTTGACAACTCCTTTCAGTGCCAGCGAGATATACAGTGGTACCTCGGGTTAAGAATTTAATTCGTTCCGGAGGTCCGTTCCTAACCTGAAACTGTTCTTAACCCGAGGTACCACTTTAGCTAATGGGGCCTCCTGCTGCCGCTGCACGATTTCTGTTCTCATCCTGAAGCAAAGTCCTTAAGCCAAGGTACTATTTCTAGGGTTAGTGGAGTCTGTAACCTGAAGCGTCTGTAACCCGAGGTACCACTGTCATCGGTTGGAGACTACAAGACGCTAGCAGAAGCCCACAGAGGGAAAATGAGAGTGGGGCAGGAAGCTCCCTCATCGTTTTATTCATTTATTAATTATTATTATTATTATTATTAGGGATTTATGGTGGGAGCTGGAGCCGAACGCACCACATTGGTGATGCCAGATTTTGAGCATTAGGAACTCTCCCACTACTCCCAATTCAAAAGTTTACAAATACCACAATAGTTTAAATGGAATGGTTTCAAGTCAGAAACATGTCAACACTATTTCTTGATCATCTCTTTTCAATGGGATATGCAGTTCTGCAGGAACAGGTGTGTATCTTGAGATGGGAGAGCAGTTAAAGGAACACTACTAGATTATTTACACCTGATTATTGAGATCTTGTGACAAAGGGCGGTAGATAAACCAATCATACAAACAAACAAACAAATATCCTCCAGCCCGAAACACACTTGTAAATAAGCCTTTTAAATAAGGTCACCAAACATTACTAGCAGCCTCCCAACCTCAAGCCACACTTCATGGAAGGCTCTCCGCCAGGCCTCCTCTCCCCTCTGCTATTGCTTGAGGGCAGCCATTCCATCAGGCTGCCTCAGCAGGAGAGATCAGGAGCAGAAGGCTCATTTCCTCAGTTCTGCTGGAGGCCCAGCTCCTGCGCCAGCCGCCCAATGGTTGAAGAACATGCCCGAGTTTGATTTCCCCCTCTTCCCTCCCTGTCACTTCTCCCTCATGTGTCGTGTGACCTCAGGCACTCTGGTGATCATGCTGAGGCCCGTTTTACCTTATTTTGTGTTATTTTCATTCGCTTAATTTTATTCCCCCCTTTTCCCCCTTCCCTCGTAACACAGTTCAGATGATGTGCTCAATGCACTTCTTATCCCGGTTTCTTAATGCTGCTCATTGACCGTAATACTAAATATCTGATAGCTCAGTTGGTAGAGCGTGAGACTCCAGAGTCGTGGGTTTGACCCCCACATTGGCAAAATTGCTGGGGGTTGGACTAGATGATCCTTGTGGTTCCTTTCAGCTCTAGGATTCTATGAATTAGTGACGAGTTCAATTTCCCTCCCTTCCCCCTTTTCCTTGCATGTCTTTTTCATTTTTAAGATAGCACCTGCCTGCAGGCTTGCGGTCTTCTTTTAATTGACCGTACGGTGGCCCCCTGGGAGTCTTTTTGGCTGAAGAATGGGGTACAAACACTTGATATAACAACTCTCCCCAGTGAGGCCTGCCAGGACCAATATTTGGCACTAGGCAAAGACATGATGACCTTTTATTATTGTTTCCCCCCCTCTTTTTACTTAGGATGCAAATCACTTTGGGACTTTGGTGAGAAGTGCCCATTTCACAAGCCAAAGCTAGCTTGCAGGTTACTAATAATAATTGTACTAGCCTGTTGGAAGAGGAGAGACGAAGAGTTTGCCTTGTTAGGATGTGAAACCTAAAACGCTGGCAAGTTAGCAATGTCATGTGACTTTAAGTAGTCAAGCTCGTTAAGTTGTTAAGTTGCTCAGTATATAAAGAGTGTTTGTTTTCTCTGCCTGTGGGGCGTGAAGCAAAAATGTCTGAAAGCTCCGGAGGTGTTTCTGTTATCTTTCTGCAATAAACCTGTCTTTGGAAAGGCAGGCTTCCCTGTGTCGTTATTTCTTTGCTGCTGAGACTCTGAAGCTTGTACTGCAACAAGAATCTCTGCACTGGACTTAATTAATGCTCTGCAAAGAGAACTGTTGCTGGTTGTGCAGCGGAAGCGTTTACTGGACCAGTACACAGCCTCTCTTATGCCTTGCCCCTTTCAAAAGGCATCCCCACAATATTTTCCCACTAGGGCTTCCACCAGCCTTTTTACCTGCCTGTGGCTACCAGGCAAGTGCTTAATTGCAAGGGTGCTGGCCCTGTGCCCACGAGTCTCTTGCACATACACATATACAAACATGCCTTTGACACTCACTCATGTCAAAGAGATCTCGCTGAGCGCTGCCGTTGGCAGTGGCCCCCGGAGCCCCCTGCCGCGCCTTCTCCAGGTTCTGCACATTAACGTAGGAGGGGTCGTCAAAGAGATCCGTGCGGCCGGGTGGGCCCCTCTCCCTTCCTGCGAGAGGGGACAGAACAGAGCGTTAGGAAACCCGCAGGAAGACTGTAACAAATAGAAGCCCCACATGGCAGCAAGTAGGATGGGGAGCTCAGGAGGTCCAGGGTAGCTAAGAGAAGCCTCCATGCCCAGAGGCAGCCTACCAGGAAAAGCCTGGGTCTACCACTTCTGGAGGGGAATGGGAACGCAGGAACATTGGAAGCAGCCTTAAACTACCGTATTTTTTGCTCTATAAGACTCACTTTTTCCCTCCTAAAAAGTAAGGGGAAATGTGTGTGCCTCTTATGGAGCGAATGCAGGCTGCACAGCTATCCCAGAAGCCAGAACAGCAAGAGGGATTGCTGCTTTCACTGCGCAGCAATCCCTCTTGCTGTTCTGGCTTCTGAGATTCAGAATATTTTTTTTCTTGTTTTCCTCCTCCAAAAACTAGGTGCGTCTTGTGGTCTGGTGCGTCTTATAGAGCGAAAAATACGGTAATTCACACCCTCCAGTCCATCTATATGGGCTGGCAGAGTCTTTCCAGGGTTTCAGACAAGGGTCTTTTCCCCAGCCCTATCAGGAGTTGCCAATAATTGAGCCCGGGACCTTCTGTACTCAAAGCAGCTGCTCTACCACTGAATTATGGCCCTTCTTCTGAAATTAAAGCATGAACCGGTGGGTGGCGCTGTGGGTTAAACCACAGAGCCTAGGACTTGCCAATAAGAAGGTCGGTGGTTCAAATCCCCACGACGGGGTGAGCTCCCGTTGCTCGGTCCCTGCTCCTGCCAACCTAGCAGTTCGAAAGCACGTCAAAGTGCAAGTAGATAAATAGGTACCACTCTGGCAGGAAGGTAAACGGCGTTTCCGTGCACTGCTCTGGTTCGCCAGAAGCGGTTTAGTCATGCTGGCCACATGACCCGGAAGCTGTACGCCGGCTCCCTCGGCCGGTAAAGCGAGATGAGTGCCCAGAGTCGGCCACGACTGGACCTAATGGTCAGGGGTCCCTTTACCCTTTACCTAATGGCATTTTTAACTAGGAAGCTTCCTTATTCTGAGCCAGTCCATTGGTCTACCTAGCTCAGGGCTGGCAGTGGCTCCCTGGAGTTTCGGTCAGGGAACATTCCCAGCCCTTCCTGGAGGTGCCGGGGACTGAACCGAGGACCTTCTGCATGCCGTACCACTGAGCCTTACAGCATCACTGGATGCAAAGGGTTCCCTTTTCCCGCTCAAGGCAAAGGAATGGCCTGGAATCTCACCTTGTGCTGGGAGGTGCGGTTTCTTGGATTCGTAGTCCCCGGCAGACATCTGGGAGACAGGCTGAAGGAAGAAAGGCAGTGAGTGAGGCATCGAAGCTTAGACTGGATTCGGCAGGGGGAGAGGGGCCTTCAGGAAGCCAGCCTCCTGCTTCTGTACATTGGTGCCCCGCAAGACGAATGCCTCGCAAGATGGAAAACCCGCTAGATGAAAGGGTTTTCCGTTTTGGAGGTGCTTCGCAAAACGAATTTCCTATGGGCTTGCTTCGCAAGACGAAAATGTCTTGCGAGTTCCTGCGGGTTCCCCCCCCCTTTTCCCAAGCTGCTAAGCCGCTTATCAGCTGATCCGCTAAGCCCGCTAATCAGCTGATCTGCTAAGCCGCTTAACAGCTGATCCGCTAAGCCGCCAAGCTGCTTATCAGCTGGTCCACTAAGGCCGCTAAGAGCGCTAATCTGCTAAGGGGCTTGCTTCAAAAAAAACGCAAGACGAAGAGACTCACGGAATGGATTCTTTTCGTCTTGTGAGGCACCACTGTACTTAAGAAATAGAAGCTCAAATGCTTAAAGATGCACTCGACATTACAATCACACCTTGGCTTGCTTCCTGAACAAATCAACTCCCGAACGCCGCAAACCCGGCAGTACGTTTTCCGGTTTGCGAACGTTTTTTGGAAACCAAACGTCCAACGTGGCTTCTGATTGGCTGCAGGAAGCTCCTGCAGCCAATCAGAAGCCGGTCCTTGGTTTATGAACAGTTACGGGCGTCGAGCGGACTCCCGGAACGGTTTAAGTTCAAGAACCAAGGTACCACTGTAATGTCTAATGTTTTACAATTTTTTAATGTGCTGTAAGCCGCCCAGAATGGCTGGGGAAACCCAGCCAGATGAGCGGGGTATAAATAATAACATTCTTATTATACCTGTAGATTAGGGATGGGGAACCCAATGTCCCTTCCCCTGTTTATGGACTCCAACTCCCATCAGCCTTGACCAGCCTGGCCAAGTGATGGGAGTTGTAGTCCCCAACAGCATCAGAGGACTCTGCAGTTAGGGTGGAGCAGAGTGCTACTCTGGGCTTCAGAATACAAGAATAGCCCTGGCTGATCAGGTCAGTAGCCCATCTGTTACAGCGCCCTGCTCTCACATTATTCAACCAGATGCTTAGAGGCAAATCATGGCCTCCAACGGGATGGTAAGAGCATAGCTGTTGTGGCCATTGACAGCCTTTCCCATTAAGTCTCTTTTAGAACCATCCAAGGTGGTGGCCGTCGCTGCTTCCTGTGGCAGTGAGTTCCAGGGCTTAACTGTGGGAAGAAGTATTGTCACAGAGCTGTAGCACTGGAAGGGACCCAAAGGTGTAGGGGTGCAAATATCCAGAGTTTGGGGGGTCAGGTGGGATCGCTATGAGGAATTCTGAAATATGGAGCAAGCCATTGTGTCAGCAATCAAAGCATAGTGTTGACTGGGTTTGATGCATTGACGATAGTTTCTGATCGAATCCCACAAGCCTCTGCACCTCTGCCATTTGCTTTCTCTACGCTTGACGGGCACGTATAAGCGTTCTAAATACACAGGCCAGTTGCTTCATCCGGCATCCTGGGTAATAAAGATGAGTTAGCTTTGACGTACCTTTCCTTGTTTTGTTTAATCTTAGGGCCAGGAAATAGTTTCACATGGAGGTGACAAAGATGCCTAATCTTTCCTTGCCGTCCTTCCTCTCCTGTTTACCACTTGTTTATGACCTCCGGGTTTGCTGAATGCATTCCTCCTTTTAATCCTGTTTTATTTACCCCAGAATGTATGCATGCTTAAATTAGCTCTTTGTCATTTTAACTTTAACTTTGTCCCCACGTGAGGTTTTTTTGAAATGCTCAGAGGAAATCTGATTGGTTCTTACGAACACTGTGTTAAAAATTCTTTCGTAAATAAAACGACCTGGGTCAAGGGGTGGAAGGATTATTATTATTATTATTATTATTATTATTATTATTATTATTCGCACTCCTCCCAGAGTCTTGCTGGTCAAGCCTCGTGTGTATTTTATTAATCAGAGTCCAGTCCTTCCTTGCTTTGGGAATGTTACACAAAGGGTCGTTTTGTTCAACCCCCTTGCAATGCAGGAATCCCAAACTTCAGCTGCCCCAGATAATCCTGCTGGCTTCTAGTGTCATGAGATCGAGAGACAAAACTGGCCCTCTGTTCACTTCCTCCACACTCTACCAATTTAAGAACCAGCCTGGTCGCCTATGGCAAGTAGGAACTGCATGCAGGCGAGCGAGCGAGTTGGCAGAGGAACGCCGGCACACTAACCAGGGTGGCTCCTAAGTGGTTGGGCATCAGGGCCGCCGCAGCTCCTTCTCTCAAGCGCATATCTACCACGCCTCCCAGCGGGGGCTCCTTCCCCGGGAAATCGTTGTAGTACTGGTGGTCTGGCAGCGGTTCCTCCTCTTCGTCCCAAGCGGAGCCATCGAATCCAGCCATCCTGAGGACAGAGGGCAGGAGCTGAATGCAAGGGAAGCCCTACTGGATCAGGCCAGGGAAGCTCCCATGATGCTCAGCATCCCCACACGATCCAATCGGATGCCTTAGGCAGGGCAGACAACAGGGCACAGAGGCTATAGCCCTCTCCTGCTATTAAAGGTAAAGGGACCCCTGACCATTAGGTCCAGTCGTGGTCGACTCTGGGGTTGCGGCGCTCATCTTGCTTTATTGGCCGAGGGAGCCAGTTTACAGCTTCAGGGTCATGTGGCCAGCATGACTAAGCCGCTTCTGGCGAACCAGAGCAGCGCACAGAAACGCCATTTACCTTCCAGCCGGAGTGGTACCTATTTATCTACTTGCACTTTGACGTGCTTTCGAACTGCTAGGTGGGCAGGAGCAGGGACTGAGCAATGGGAGCTCACCCCGTCGCGGGGATTCAAACCGCTGACCTTCTGATCAGCAATTCCTAGGCTCTGTGGTTTAACCCACAGCGCCACCCGTGTCCCTGCTATTACTACTCTGCAAACAGGTTTTATTTCGTTTTTAATAGGCAGCTAATAAGATACAAGACAGCCACAGGAAAGAAGGGAGCCAAATTGTCCTTCTTGAAAAATATCGCCTGTTTTTTTTCATGGGAAAACAGGGGGCGGAAATCTCGCTTGAGTGTCCAAGGACCTAATGGCTTCTTTGCCATTAGGTATAATTTTACTTTATATACAAACAGCAGCTCAGGTGGGCTAGGTACCCACAGGTCTAAGCAAGCGTCCAGATTTAGTACAGTCCAAGGTTACATAAAATTGAAAAGTTAAAAAATGGCAATGATTTTGATTTAGACCATGGAACCCTTTGTAATCACAGAACACACATCCTTCCCTTGGTTATGTTTTCTTATCGATTCAGTAAATCACATAGCTGCATCCTTTACTTTTTTATTGACAATTGTGACAACTAACCTTTCTTTAAAATAAAGATATTTTTTCTTTCATTGTTGTTCTTGCCTACAGTTGTTCAATAAAAAATATTTGAAAAGCGGAGGGAGACTGCTATAAAAAAAAACAAACAGATGCTACAGCATATAAACAGGGAGCTGGAGAGTCTGTTCCTTGTCTGAATTTCAGACGGTGTGTGGTTTTCCTCTGTAATCGCTATATTCTCCAACACTGTACACGCATTTAATATGTGATCCCTGATTGGTTGGGGCATGACTGGTTTGGGAAAGGGGTGGGTGGGGCCCTCCAGGTGTCGCTCGATAAAACCAGCTTGGCCTTACCTGTCATGAGGGGTGACGAGCTTGGGAGGGTTCTTGAGGTACTGTTTGAAGCGCAGCTCAAACGCCTGCCCAATGGTGCTGATCACGTCCTGCGCCAGCCCCTCGGGGCACTCCAGGATGTGGCAGGCTGTGGGGGGGGGGCAGGGAGAAGCAGAATAATGTAACAGGTCGTATCAGATGCCATTTCGGGTGCTCAAGAGTAGAAGCAGTGCAAACCCCCCCCCCCCACAATGAAATAAACCCAAGCAAACTGAAAGTGCGACAAAAAGATTGGGATGGGGGGAAAACAGCTACAAACCGACGTAAATACATGTTTTGCACACACACATTATACCTATATCTATAAATTTAATGGAATCTAATAGCAATTAGAATCTTTTTCTCTCTCTACCCCCCCATCTATTTATCTATTCATATCCAAAACGATAAACAAAGCAAACAGCGCATGCTAACAGAATATCAACAAACAAGACATGCAGCTCATGAAATGTTGGTCGAGCACCATCACTGATCATTTCTCCAGCTTCTTGTAGCAGCACTAGAAGCTGCCTTCTGCCAAGTCTGACCCGTTGGGTTCATCCAGCTCAGGACCGTTTACACCGGAGGTGGTAAACCTTTGGCCCATAGGCTTAGATCAAGCCCACCAGGACTCCCAATTTGGCCCCCACCCAAAAAACCTTGATTATTCTGATTAAAGTGCTCGCTAGTTTTTTAAAAATGCTGCTGGCGTTATTGTGAGTGAGCTGAACACGGTTGCTGGAAAAGCAGGGTGCAAATCTGTTAAACCCAGCTGCCCTGGCCCCAGGTAGCTTCTGATTGGTGCAGAATGTCTTACCTCTGTGGTTGACAGGGTCTTTGGCAACGTAGGCGACGTACTCGGCCGTGTCCTGGGAAGATGGGAGACTTGATAAATGCCAGATTAAAAAGGGGAGAGAGGGAAGAAGAGACAGCACCCCAAAACTATCCTTCACTGGCGCTGCTTTATTTGCTATATCTATCTATCTATCTATCTATCTATCTATCTATCTATCTATCTATATCTATCTCCCACCTTTTTCCCTCCAGAAGCTCAAGATCGTGTAAATTGTTCCTACCTGGTTTATCCTAACAACCCTGCAAGGTAGGATTGTGTGTGTGGCCAAAAGTCACAAAGTTTGCTTTGGGAAGAAGTGGGAATTTGAACTTGGCTCTCCCCAAACTTCAATGCTACACCACACCAGCTCTCCGTTTCCCTGACATGAAGGAGGGTAATAAGTTATCTGAATCCTGATGGAGGGGAGAATGGCTAGTCCAGGCATAGGCAAACCGGCCCTCCAGATATTTGGGACTACAATTCCCACCATCCCTAGCTAACAGGACCAGTGATCAGGGATGATGGGAATTGTAGTCCCAAACATCTGGAGGGCCGGAGTTTGCCTATGCCTGGGCTAGTCAACAGATCTAGCAACTGGGGTGCAGTGGAATGAATGGGCTGCATGGAGTCTGTGCTTGAAGACCCTAAAATTTCCACAGCATGAATCACTGGATTTCTGCAACCTGCATAAATTATGCGAATGGCGTTAATCTGCATAATTTATACAGGTTCTGCTAGCCACAGGGATAGTCTACGCGTGGCTCACATGCAGAGAGGATGGTACTCAACTAATTTTTTGTGCAAGAGTTAGCATTAATGCAGGAGGTTTTTCCCCATGCACATCCCACACCGTCTCCAGAAACCCCAGAACAAGGTTAGGGGGCAAACCAGGGAGCGGGGAGAACATTCTTCCAGGGAAGGAGAAATCCTTAGCCCTGTGTTGAAAACAACCCATCCACAAAACCCTCTCGACACTCACCGGATCCCCTCCGGATGCAAAAGAAATTGATTGCATATGATGGTTGGCGATGATCTAAACAATAGAAGGGAAGGAAGAAGGAAAAATGAGACGCAAAGCACAGCAGAAAAACACAAAGCGAGCTTCCTCCCCGCCCCTTCCCACCCTCCTGAAATTCTTACAGTAAAGTCAAGCTCTCCTGGATTAGACTTCTCCAACCTGATGCCCTGGCAGGGACTGGCAGGACACTGGCAAGTGGGCATCAGGGGAAGGGGGCAGTGGCGTAGCGTGGGTTGTCAGCACCCGGGGCAAGTAATTTGCACCCCCTAACCCGTGGATTTGCGCCCCCTAACCCTAACCCCCAGATGTTGCGCCTGGTGCGGCCGGCCCCCCCTGACCCCCCACGCTATGCCACTGGAAGGGGGGCAGTGGTCTGTGGGGGCCTGTACCAGCCAGGAGGCAAGCATCAGAGGGTGCTTCTCCACCCTCCCCTGCAGCACTGTCGCCCAGAACCAGGAGAGAGCTGAACAGGAACAACAGAAACAGCATCCACACGGGCGCAGTCTCTCGCTAAGTGTGCACAGTCCATTAGGGGAAGGTATATAAACTGGTGGAGGGGGAGTCGTCCCCAGTTGCTGCCAACGCCCCCTAGAGCGATGACCCGGGAATACAGTCATACCTCAGGTTACTTTTTTTTCAGGTTGTGTCCTGCAGCGACCTGGAAGTACTGGAAAGGGTTACTTCCGGGTTTCTCCAATCGAGCTTTGCGCATGCACAGAAGCACCACATCACGCCACGCACCTGCGCAGATACAGCGCTTCAGGTTGCGGGCTTTTCATGTCGCGAATGGGCCTCCAGAACGGATCCCGTTCACAACCAGAGGTACCACTGTAGCTGCCTAGATGCTAGATTGCTGTGTGCAAGTATCCAGAGCCATAGAGGCAACGTAAGTGTTATCTTAGACAATAAAGAGTTAACTCTCTGCCCTGCACATTCCGTGTCTGGGAAGCACCCCTGACGTGGTTGGCGTGGCCAATGGTTGATGGCCGTTGTGGCCTAGCAGTAGCTGGAAGGGATGCAAGTTCCCTTTCCCCACATTGGAAGAAGACAGGAATGCGATCAGAGCTTAGAGAAGGCAAACAGTGGTCCAGTTCAGGGATAGGGGACGTCTGACCCTCCAGATGTTGCTGGACTCCAACTCCCATCAGCCCCAGCCAGAGGTCAGGAACAATGAGAGTTGGAGCCCAGCAATGCCTGGCGGGTTCCTCAGCCTTGCCTTAGATGCATGTCCCAGCCAATCAGGGATCACACATTAAATGCATGTGAAGCAGGGATACAGAGATGTTGCTGGGCTAACATGGCCAATGGTCAAGGGACAAAGGGAACTGTAGACCAGCAACATCTGGAGGGTCATAACAAGCAAGGAGGAAGGCTGTCTAAGCCCACGATCCTCAACACCCGTCCGTCAAGTATCCACCCTAAACAGTGTGTCCCAGAGGAGGAGGAGGAGGTTGGGAGGGAAGATATCTCCTCACCTGTTTACAGTCAGACGCCATGAGGTTGAGGCTGCTGGTGGAGATGGTGAGCGTGATTGGCATGCCGGCAAACTTCAGGTTGCTCTTGCCGAGGATGGAGTTCAGCGAGCGGCCGCAGGGCTGCCGAGAGGGAGAGAGACGCATGCCAAGGACGTTAGCAGCAGCACCGTCTGGAGAAGCCCAGGACTGAATCTGGGACGTTCTGTGTGTAAACCACATGCTCCATCACGGAGCGATGGCCCTTCTCCGTAAAGCACCCCAGGATTGCCAGGGATTGAACCTGGGGACTTCTACAGGCCACTGAGCTATGGGGCCTGAAACAGGTCTGGGTTAACCAATCAGCCAAATAAGCATGTGCTTGGGGCATCAAGAGAAAGGGGGGAGCACCACAGAAATTTTCCACTGCCAGATTTCTAACATTAAGAGTCACAAATGGCTCGGCTGCGTGTTCCATTTTCTCATTTGAAGCATATTAAAAAATCCCAACAGAACTACTGTGCAACAAAGCAGGCTGGATGCCTTACCTCTACTAAGTATAGAAGCAGATGTGTTACGTAAGGATCTGATCAAAGGCTTTGCAATTAGAAAAAGCAGGAGAAGATTTTTCAAATATAAATCAAGTGGAAGTATACAAAAACAAACATCGTTTCCCATCTTGCTGTAGGTTTCGTTTCATTTCAAAAAATCAAAAAAAAAATTTTTTTTACGGTTTATTATTGTTTCTGTTTTGAATTAGATCTACGGGGGCACCAAAACCTTTTAAGTGCTTAGGGCCTCTAAAGGTCTCCATCCAGCCCTGGACTGAAATCTGAAATCCTAGAGATCTGCTGCCAGCCAGTGCGGACAATACTAAGGTAGGTGGATCAATGGTACGGCTCAGAATAGGGCAGGTTCTATTTAAAAGCAGCTGCTTGTTCAAAACCGTGAGGACTAGGATCTTTATTTCTGTGTATCAGGCAGCTCCCTGTGTTCCTAAGACCCAAGCCTATTCGGGAAGGGTGACTGGTAGCCACTGGGACTGGGGGGTGGGAGGCCCACAGTAGGCAGAGCCAGAGCCAAGGACCCCTGGGATTGGCTGTTAAGGAAGGCAGGAAGGCAGGTGACAGGGCTGGGCAGAGAACCCTGCTTAAACCCCTGGAGAGCTGCTGCCAGCCAGCGCAGACATAACTGAGCTGGAAGTCTTGGCAATCAATCAATCGATCAATCAGCTCCTTATATGTTCCTAACACATCAGGGAGAAGGGTGCAGAGCGGAAAGAGGCAAGAGCGAGCCTGGGAAGGGCAGAAAGAACAAAAGGGAGATGGGCTGATGACCAAACAGCCCCCTCACCTCCCCACCCTGCGCATGCCCCTCCACTTTCCTCCGCGTCCATTAGACGGGCTGTTATGGTTATCTATTGATCAGCCTCGCCTGTGCCGGGCCTTTATTGCAGCAACTCGGTCCCCATTTCCCAGCCTGAGGGGGAAAGGGGGGGTCGAGGCTGGAGACCTCAAATCAAATCACGCACAGACACATGTGCAAGCTTTCCTGAAAAGCACGCGCGGCTCTCACGCTCTGGGAGTGTTGCTGTTCCAGCCGGGGTGTGCTGAACTTATCCTCACACCAGCTCCTTTTATCCAAACAAGCCCTTAAGAGTTATTCGGCCTTCTGTGGTTGCTTCTGTCTTGCTTGCTTGGGGATCTTTGAACACACCACCAGGCCTTGTTCAAACTACAGATTTAAACCACTGCAATGCCAATATAAACAGCCACGGCTTCCCCAAAGGTATCTGACATTTTTAAGGGTGCCTCGGATCGTTAGGAGACCCAGCCCACTCTTGTTGCCCTCCCAGAGATAACAATTCCCAGTGGGGATTTCGCCCCCCCCCCCATTTCAGAAAAATAGTGATAGGTTAAAAAAACAGACATTTTTACAAGTTGAATATGTGAAATATTGTAGGGTGGTCCCAGAATCATACCCTAATAGACTGGAGCAATTGTAACTCATTTTCTCTGCTGCAGTATACTATATCCATGAACTGCACTGAAAGGAGAGTGGATCACCACTGGATTACCGCAGAAGGCTGTCTTGCGTGAGGAATCCAATTTGTAGCTGCACACAAGGCAACATACAGTCTGGCAAGATTTTATTAAAGCTTTTTCGTGATACGATTAAGATAAAGGAAACTAATCCAAATAAAAATTTTAAAAAAGCAGAGAAAGAGAAAATGCAGCGTTCTTCCTCAAAAGTAGCTCTCAACCCTTGTCTCACACAGAAAGTGGTGGACCGTTCCAGGTCTCACCTGGGAACTTTCCCTTTTTCTTTTATTTTCCCTTACCTGCCAATTCCCAGAGCGGTTTAACAATCAAGCCCATTTCCTAGGGACCTCTGGGAATTGTAGCTCTGGGAGAGGAAGAGGAAAGCACCCGTAATGAGCTGCAGCTCCCAGAATACAGCGGTACCTCGGTTGAAGAACAGTCCTGTTTACAAACGATTTGATTTACGAACTCCGCAAAACCGGAAGTAGCGTCCTGGTTTGCGAACTTTACCTCGGTCTAAGAACGGAAGCCGAATGGTGGAAGGGCACCGGCGGCCGGAGACCTCTTTAGGGAAAGCACGCCTTGGTTTAAGAATAGTTTCGGTTTAAGAATGGACTTCCGGAACGGTTTAAGTTCATAAACCGAGGTACCACTGTATTTTGGGGGAAAGCCATGATAGTTTCAAAGTGGCGTCACAGCTCTTGAGATGTATGAGGCGAATTTGGACAACAGAGAGCCAAAGAGAACAACAATGAAGTATTCTCTGTCCACCTCACCTTTCTCCTGCGAACGGCTCCCTTGGCACCGGGCACAGCTTCACAGACTAGGCCAATAGCCTCCCTGAAGGAAGAGGAGAGAAATGAGGGATGGGTGGATAGAATCTTAGAATTGTGGAGCTGGAAGGGACCTGGAGGCGCAACTGCAATGCAGGAATCTCAAGTACAGTGGTGCCCCGCAAGACGAATGCCTCGCAAGACGGAAAACCCGCTAGACGAAAGGGTTTTCCGTTTTGGAGGTGCTTTACAAAACGAATTTCCTATGGGCTTGCTTCGCAAGACGAAAATGTCTTGCGAGTTCCTGCGGGTTTTTTTTCCCTTTCCCCTCCCCTTTTTCCCAAGCCGCTAAGCCGCTTATCAGCTGATCTGCTAAGCCGCTTAACAGCTGATCCGCTAAGCTGCTTATCAGCTGATCCGCTAATCCGCTAATCCGCTAATGGGCTTGCTTCGCAAGACGAAAAAACCGCAAGACGAAGAGACTCGCGGAACGGATTCTTTTCGTCTTGCGAGGCACCACTGTATGTACTGGCAAAAAGTGGTAGAAGAGCTCACCTGAACCCTCGCCCGTTTTCTTTCATTGAACTGCCCTGCCCGGGACAGGACAAAGACCTGCCATCATGTTGAGCAGCCTGTTTTCCCAGCGTGGGCCAACCACCCTGACTTCTTTTGAGGAAGGGCGGTATATAAATTAAATAAATAAGAGGGTGTTGGACTCAGACGGGCTGCTGGCTTCACCCCCAAGGCGTCTTCCCAGGTTCTTAGGACTCTCTAACTTTGTCGTATTGTTATGTCAGGTGCGCATGGGCTCAACTGGCCGCTCCCGGTGCAGAAGCACTGTGGAATTGCCCGCCGGTAAGTGAGGGCACATGGGACACGGGTGGCGCTGTGGGTTAAACCACAGAGCCTAGGGCTTGCTGATCAGAAGGTCGGCGGTTTGAATCCCCGCGACGGGGGAGCTCCCGTTGCTCGGTCCCTGCTCCTGCCAACCTAGCAGTTCGAAAGCACAAAGTGCAAGTAGATAAATAGGTACCACTCCGGCGGGAAGGTAAACGGCGTTTCCGTGCGCTGCTCTGGTTCGCCAGAAGCGACTTAGTCATGCTGGCCACATGACCCGGAAGCTGTACGCCAGCTCCCTCGGCCAGTAAAGCGAGATGAGCGCCGCAACCCCAGAGTCGGCCACGACTGGACCTAATGGTCAGGGGTCCCTTCACCTTCAAGTGAGGGCACCTCTGGACGAGACGCTGCCCTGTCGCTGCTCTGCTTCCTTTGCCCAGCAGGCTATGTTGCCAGCCACCCGAGAGTCAAGAGGTTTCTAAACACACACGCACATCACACATCCGTCGGTCACCCTTCCACGCAAGCGAGAACGCAAGGACGCCTTCCGGGCAGGAAAGAAAACCCAAAGAGGATGCAAAGCAAGGCGGATGGGGGGGGCGCGGCCTGGCGAGGGGTGTGTGGTCCCGAGGGCTGGCTAAAGAGCCACATGTGGCCCCTGCAGGCAGCCCGTGCACACACAAACACACACAGTGTTTGTTTGTTTGTTTCGTTTGTTTGTTTGGCGTGTGTGTTGTGTGTGTCTCCCAGCTCCTTGGTAGCAGAGCAAGGATGGAAGAGGACGTGGGGGAAGAAATCGAGCGAGTGCTGTTAATATTTGATGATGCTGTATAAACGCTTCCTGTCTTTAGCGGATTAATTTTTTTTTATTAAAAAACAAAACAAAAACGCCGGCCGCTGATGGCAGGCTTGGGGCCTGGCTGCTGAAGCCCTTCCATCTCCTCCTGGCTGCTCCCTCCGGTCACCTTTTTCCAGACCTTGCGTCTGCCCGGTAATGGACAGGCTTACAGTGCAAACACACACACACACACACACACACCTCTCTGCTCCCCCTCCAACCCCGCTTTAACTATTTCCTGCTGCTGCTGATAAGGATATGAGCTGGAGCAGCCTGCCTCTCTGCTGGCCTCTGCAGCCAGTTTCGGCTTCCCACGGCCATGGGAAGCCAATCAGATGGGTGGAGTACAAATATGAAAATTATTATTAATATTATTATTGAGTCTCGGGCATTACAGGCTTGGTTCTTGGGATTTAATTAAGAGGGGTGGGGGAGACACAGCTTATCTTGCTGCACCAAGGGCCCAGTTTGCATCTGATGTAGATGCACCACGGAATGACTTGGCGGCATCTCGCCCAGAGACACAACAGGTACAGTGGTGCCCCGCAAGACGAATGCCTCACAAGACGAAAAACCCACTAGACGAAAGGGTTTTCCGTTTTTCGATGCGCTTCGCAAGACGAATTTCCCTATGGGCTTGCTTCGCAAGACAAAAACGTCTTGCGAGTCTTGCGATTTTTTTCGCTTCCCCCCCTTTTTCTAAGCTACTAATAGCCTTTTAGCCGCTAAGCCTTTAATAGCCGCTAAGCTGCTAAACTGCTAATAGCGCTAATCCGCTAAGCCGCTAATAGGGTTGCTTCACGAAAAAACCGCTACTCGCGGAACGGATTATTTTCGTCTTGCGAGGCACCACTGTAGCCTCCTTTAATGGCGGGCGACTCTACAGCATTTCTGCACTGGGACAACAGGTCGAGCCGATTGAAAGGCATAACAGAATTATTTGGCCCCCAGCAAAGCCTGGTTGGAAGGACAGTGTCCCATCCAGAGGCACAACAGGCAGCCTCCCCAGACAGTGGGTAATTCCACAGTGTTTCTGCATTGGGAGTGACTGGCTGAGCCAATACACAGCCAATGCAGAGGCGCCACAAAATCGGCTCCCCAACAGGTGCCGGACGGCAGGAGGAAACCCGGGGCAGGAACTCATCCAGAGATACAACAGGCAGCCTCCTCTGAGGGCAGGAAAGACTATCGGATCACACCGTCAAGCTAAATGACCTCCACCGAGAAAATGCAGATTGGAAGGAGGCAAACACAAAGCAGCAACTCATGTAGAGACACATAAGACAAGCCTCATGCAGAGACATGTGTCTTGATCGTCTCAATGCTCCCTATGCAGCCATACCCAGTACGGTGCAGAGGTACAGCAGAATTCTGCACACACACACACACACACACACAGAGGCAGATATGGAAAAGAAATAAGCCCAGAGCGGCAACTCACGCAGAGACACAACAGGACACACCCTCTCAAAGCTTACAGCATTTCTGCTTTAGGGGTTAGTGAGTGACAGAAGCGAGGCAGCGTCAATCACCCAAGTGAGTTGGAGTTAACTCCTTATTAGCAAAAAACAAAATCTGAATAGGAGTGTCGGGCTTAATGAGAACAACAACTCATCTTGCCCCCATAAAGCAGTTGCAGGATCCTGCCTTCTCACAGCTGCCTAAGCCCCCTCCTCCCCAGGGTTTTCCCCCAAGCAGCCAGAGACTGAGAGCCTGCGTGCAGCCAACCTCTCCTCCGCTCTTTTCATGCCTCTTCTGGTTCTGGGAGACAAGTGGGGAAGGGAGCTTCTCACAGCGGGTGGGAGAGACACCTGTGACTCTTCACCAGCCTGACTTATTTCCGCCTCTTGGCCTCCCTCATCCCACTCTCCTGCCTCTGATTCCGGACTCCTCTCTGCCACAGACTCTCCCAGCTCACTAAACCCTGTGACCTCTTCCTCTTCCGAAACCTCCTCTTTCTGCTCTTCTCCCTCTGACCACTTGCATCATCGCCTCACCACCAATCCCAGGGCTCCGAGCCTTCTTCCCTTGGGGGTTCCCTAGCTGGTTCCTCCCACCGTTCCTCTGCGTCCAACCAGTCGGTGACCCTGAGTGATTGACTGAAGCCTGTGCGGCGGCACAACATAACTATCCCGTCCGACCTCCCCCGCCCCACCCCGCCCGGTCTCCGGACGACTGCGCAGCTCACCTTGTGACTTGAGTCCTCGTGTTGAAGTCGAGAGCCCGCATGGATTGCAGAACTTCCACACAGCCCATGTACTGATGGGAGAAGGAAGAACGGGAGAGCCTGTTAGGTCCAAAATTCCCCTCTGTTCCCATTCACCCTCATCCCCATCACCCAGATATTATGAATCAATTATTCCACCTCCACCCTGCTCACCTCCCCTTTTTTCCCTAAGGGAACAAGAGGACAGGTAGGGCCCCTGGAAGACTTCCAAGCTTCAGTGTTATCCTTATTAGTCATCACCACCATCACTGAATTTATTTTCTGCCCTCCGCCAGCAGGTCCCAGGGAGGGCGACGACAATTTAAAGCCAAATGCAGCTGCAGGAATAGGGCGATGGGCCCCGGAAACAACCATCTCAGGGGTCCAAGGCTGTATAGTGGAAATGCCAGAGGCTCGCTCCTCTGCAGGGAGGGAATTCTAGAACTTAGGGGGCTGCCACAGAGAAGGCCCAGTTCCAGGCCACCTCCTATCGTACAGCGAGCCAGCAGTAAATCACACCAAAGTTGGAGTTCACTCTTTATTAGTAAAAACATGGTCTTTACTGGTTGGCAGTCAGGCCTAGTGAGCACAGCAGCTTATCCCTGGTCGGTCTTCCCCCCATGAATCCTTTCTCCTTCTGTGATGGAACTCCTATTTGGGGACTTCCCTGGCTTTTTTCTAGCCCACATAGGACCAGTCTGGATAGTTGGCCTTGGTGAAGATTTGACGTTTTCATTCCGAAAAAGTTTTTGATTTGAGTTTCTACTGAAATGAGGCCGCATTTTAATGTCGTATTTTAATCTTGTTTTTAAGTTGTATTTTAATCAATTGGTTTTTATACCTGGTGTTAGCCGCCCTGAGCCCGGTCTTGGCTGGGGAGGGTGGGGTATAAATAAAACTACTTCTTCTTCTTCTTCTTCTTCTTCTTCTTCTTCTTCTTATTATTATTATTATTATTATTATTATTATTTGCCCAGACTGAATGTCCCTGCCTCCCCCCAGCTGCCTAAGCCTCCTTCTCTTCGGGGATTTCCCCAAGCAATCAGAAACTGAGCCTGCATGCAGCCTGCCACCGCTCTGCCCTTTTCATGCCTCTTCTGGTTCTGGGAGACCAGGCGGGAGGGGAGCTTGTCGCAGCGGGACGGGGAGACACCCGTGACTCCTCACCAACCCATCTCTGAAGTGGGTGGAGGAACGGATGCGAATTGTACCTCTGTGCAGTGAGCTAGCTTCTACACCCAGAGAAAGAAAGAAAGAAAGAAAGAAAGAAAGAAAGAAAGAAAGAAAGAAAGAAAGAAAGAAAGAAAGAAAGAAAGAAACACTGTATCCTTCATCTGGATAAAGCAAACCCAGCTCCCACGACCTCACACACACAGCAGAGCCTGTGAGAAAGAGCCTCTCCTGGTCCTGATCGCAAAGTAGTGTTTCCAGCTGGTTAGCGACACAGGAAGCTGCCTTGGACCATTGGACTCAGTATTGTCGGCACTGTCTGGCAGCAGCTCTCCGGGGTTTCAGAAAAGGAGTCTCTCCCAGACCTTTTGCTGTTGTTGTTTAGTCATTTCTGACTCTTCGTGACCCCCTGGACCAGAGCACGCCAGGCCCTCCTGTCTTCCACTGCCTCCCGCAGTTTGGTCAAACTCATGCTGGTAGCTTCGAGAACACTGTCCCACCATCTCGTCCTCTGTCGTCCCCTTCTCCTTGTGCCCTCCATCTTTCCCAACATCAGGTCTTTTCCAGGGAGTCTTCTCTTCTCATGAGGTGGCCAAAGTATTGGAGTCTCAGCTTCAGGATCTGTCCTTCCAGTGAGCACTCAGGGCTGATATCCCTAAGAATGGATAGGTTTGATCTTCTTGCAGTCCATGGGACTCTCAAGAGTCTCCTCCAGCACCAGAATTCAAAAGCATCCATTCGATCAGCCTTCTTTATGGTCCATACATCACTACTGGGAAAACCATAGCTTTTACTTTACGGACCTTGTTGGCAAGGTGATGTCTCTGCTTTTTAAGATGCTGTCCCCACCTTCTGCACGCAAGGCAGGGGCTCTGACGACCGAGCCGCAGCCTTTCTGTTGCTGCTCGTGGAACAGGGCGCAGGAGAGATCCGTTGGCACAATCGCCAGCTGGGATGAAGAACCCACAGCAAAGAGGGTGGAAGGGGCAAGCAGCTGGCACAGGCTGTGCCACTGGGCACCTGCCAGGCCGGCTGTGCGCGGTGGGAAGACACAAAGACTTCAGCGACGCCAGCAAGGCGAGGCGAGGCTACCAGTATGAGTCAGAGAAGGGGAAGTGGCAACGCAAGTGTTGCTCGCCAGACCCTGTCTCTGAACGCTCTCAGGGCACTGTTCATTTTCCAATCCTCTGCCACCCTCCCGGGCACTCAAAGGCAGCAAACTTGTCCTCTTGCCGAGTCTCCAGTCTACGGAGTAGGTTAAGCCAAGGACGCTTAAGGCTCGGTCTCTGTAGTGAAGCGGCAATTCGGAAAAGAGGAAGCTGTCTTGCGCCGAGTCAGATCAGATGTTCATCCAGCTCAATAATGTCTACCCTGAGTGGCAGCAGCTCTCCAGGGTTTCAGGCAGAGGGGGGCATAGCCAGCCCTACCTGGAGACGCCGGGGATCAAACCTTCTGCAAGCAAAGCAGATGCTCTGCCCCTGGGCTATGGCCTTCCTTAAAAATAACCGTAAGATTCCAGTCCTCATGATGCTGAATCGACAGGAAGACATTGATCCATCGAGCTCAGCACTGTCAACACTGACTGACAGCGGCTCTCCATGGTTTCAGGCAGGGCACCTTTGCCAGCCCGATGTGGGGATGGCAAGAATAAAAGATGGGACATTCTGCAAGCCAAGCAGGTGTCCTGCCACCAAGCCGCAGCTGCCTCCAAGACATCAGTCTTGAAACTGACCCTGGAGATCACAGCAGGACGCAAGCAAGGAGCATGAAAGGAGGTGTTCCCCTGGGTGGGTTGAGGGTTTGCGTGTGAATTTGTTTCCGCATAAATCCAAAAGGATATAAGGGCAGGGGGAGGAAAAGGAGGGGGGTGTTGGAATACCAGCCCCCTTCCTGTCTTGTACCAACAATGGAGGTCAAGAAAACATGGACTGGAGACCCGGATCTGGACTCTAGTCCTCCTACTGCTCACCTTCTCCCGTTGAGGGTACAACCAATCGTTCTCTGTACAGAGTCGGCACTGGGGCACCGAGGGCAAAGACACTCCCAGTGACACAGCTGTGTGCCCCTCACCAGACAAAGGCTTCAGTGAGGCTCAAGTCCAGGGTTGGGGGAAAGGTGAAGTGGCGTCAGACGTTAAAAGGAGTCTGGGTAGCAGCAGGACATCTGCTCTGTATGCAGAAGGTGTCTTGGGTTCAATATCCAGGTAGGGCTGGGGAAATACCCTGGAGAGCTGCTGCCGGTCAGTGTAGACAATCCAGAGTGAGATGGACGAACTTGCTATAAGGCTGCTTCCTATGTTCCTATTGAATCAGAAACATGAGGACTAGAATCTTGGTTTATTTTCAGGGAAAGGGGGACAGCTCAGTCGTAAAGCATCTGCTTCGCTTGCAGAATGTCTCAAGTTCAATCCTCAACGGCACCTCCAGGTAGGACAGGGGAAAATACCCCTGCCTGAAACCCTGGGAGCTGCTGCCAGCCAGTGTGACAATACTGAGTTTGGTGGAGCAACGGTCTGACTCGACGGTTCGGACTCAACTTCAGACCACGCAATGGGGGAATAGCAAGGCATGCACTCTGCACGCCATCAGGGGAATGTTTATTTGGCATTTCTGGTTGCGCTTTGCACGCAAGGCAGCCTGTTCCGTTCATTAGAGCTGGGCCAAACACCAGCCAAACATCGCGATACAGTGATACACCGCAGCATTGGAAAGCGGTGGGCCCAGCCCCACGAGGCACCAAGATGAAACTGCCTCAACTTCCTAGGCAGGAGCAGTGACAATATCAGACTTGCGGAGCTCGTTCCTCCACATGCAAAGCGCTGGCATGAGTCCCTCCACCACCAGCACCCAGCACGCCGAGGGGGAAACGGGCTCTACGAGCCACGGCGCCTTGCAGCTTATTCCTCCCTCGGTTTGAGGGTCAAAGCACAATCAATGGAGCCTTCACCTGGTGGTACATTGCGGGTGAAAGTGCCATCGTGCTCAGGCCCTCAAACCAGTCCTGGGCGATGTATCAAGGCATCACCAAGACCTACCATTTACCTGGGGCAGGTGAGTGGGTGGAACGATCTTCCTGCCAGATAATCTCAGTTCCCAAGCAGCCTGTGGGCAGCGTGACGATGCAGAGGCACACACCTGGACCAGCAGCAACGGGCTGACCAATCCCTGGACTCCGCCAAACCACAGAGGGATGCCCCAGCCTCCCAGAGCGGAGATCTGGGGCTGGCGGTCATCACAGCCAGAGGCTTGGAAGGGGGGCGGGGGAAGTGGAAGAGAAATGCAGGCCGACTTGATGCGCCTGGCGCATGTGCGCTGTGGCCCGGGGGATGGACGCTCGGGCGCACACTTGTCAGAAGCAATCATGTGGCAGAGCAGAAGACCCGGGACAGATGCCTGCCAGGGAGGCCACACCATCGCAGCCATGGCTGGCAGCCTCTGTGGGGAGAAAAGGGCGAAAGGGGCTGTGTGTGTCCTCACCCCCTCATTTCTGCACAAAGAGGCCAGAGTAAGATGTGCTGCCTTTCTTGGGAGACGGGGAGGAGGGCTGAAAGGAACAGCAGGAACTCTCCTCGGTGGCCTTTTCAACAGCTCCCGTCTCAAATTGACAAGTTAAGATAGGAAGTTGTCTCATACAGAGACTCAGATCACTGGTCCATCTGGCTCAGTGCTGTCTACACTGGCTGGCAGCAGTTCTCTGGGGTTTCAGGCAGGGGATACTCCCTGCTCTACCTGGAGGTGCTGGTAACTGAGACCATCCGTGTGTGAGGCACGTGCCCCGTGTTCGAAATTATCCAGGCGCCATCTGTGGACCCTTGGATCTGGACTGTTTTCACACACTAACACCCCATCCTGTAGAATTCTATCAGTTATATTTTATCTGCACAATCGGAATGAATTTCTGGAACCAAAACGCTTTTTATGTGCAGCCTGAGCACGAGCAGTCAGCGTTAAGAAAAAGGGGTTGGAATAGGCCAATATATATGTGGACTGTCCCTGGATCAAGCGACTTTTTTTCTTCAAGTTCTCAAAGCTCTTAACCAAGCTCAGAGTTGACATCTGAACTAGCCAGATGTTTAGCTGAGAATCAATCACAGCCAGTCAATCATCTGAAAAACAAGACTTTAGAGCTGTTTTGCCCGAAAATGGCAACTAGATGTTATGTTTTGGTGACTGCAGCCTTGGTTTTAAGGAGCTGTTTGGTCCCTAGCTTGTATATCTGAGTTTCTAACGCTGCATGTGATCCCTCAGCCAAGTTATAGCCCTGCCTCTGAAAAGGAACAGGAAGATTCTAGTCCTCATGATTCTACCTGGAGATGCTGGGGATTGATGCAGCAGGTTGCTTTCCTCATAGCAGTGATGCCCTGACCTGTGTTGTATAGATATAGTCAATCTAACTCTGTACTATCGATACCAACTGGCTCTCTGGGGTTTGGGGCAGGGGACATTCCTGGAGACAACCCTTGGGGACTGAATCTGGAACTTTCTGCATGCAAAGCAGTGGTTCTGCCTTCAAGCCACTGTCCTCCTAGGAACCAAGAAAGATGCGAAGCCGAATTCAAAAGCTGCCTCATACAGAATCACACCATTAGATCATCTAGGTCTTTACTGTCTGTGCTGAATGCTAGCAGCTGCTCTCTGGGGCTTCAGAAGGGATAGTCCCCCCCCCCAGCCCTACCCAGAGATGCCATTGGGGCCTTCTTTCTCCACACAGAGTCAATGCTGTCTGCGGAGCGACAGCCCTCTCCCAACCTATGTAGGTCATGCACGCCCTCTCTCCACGTGGAAGCACCTACCCTGTTTCCAGAGAGGCCAGCTATGGAAAAGAGGCTCTCTGTATGCTCTGGAGAGACACTGTTTTCTTAGCTCAAGAGGCACTGCCAACACACACACAAACACACAGACGTACTTCAGACCTGCACATTAGGTCTTGGCAACTGGAGACCCCCAAGATCAAATCCAAGCCATTCTCTCAGTGGGATCAACTATCCCCCCCCCCACCCCACAGCAACAGAGGGGTGTGTGAAAGCGGGGAAAGGCAGCTATGGCCAATCAGTGCACCCCAAGTAACACGCTGAACTAGGAAGGGGAGAAAAGCTCGTGGCCCACTTTTCCATTCCGACCCTGCTAGTTGCCAACCAGAGGCTCCATGGTGGGCTGGCCCCTCCATGTGTCACTGGACTCTGACCCCATTCGATCCCGGCCAGCACAGCCAGATGGGAGTTGGAGTCCAGCCACATCTAGAAGACCACTAGGTTCCCCATCCCCGGCCGAGATATGCGTCCCAACCAATCAGGGTTCCCAGCGACTGGGACTTGCTGCCAGACCGCTGCCAGACCCACAAATGCCCTGAACTACCTACTGTCCCCGCCCCCCGCAATCGCCGCTCACTTACCCGGACGAGGTAGGAGACTCCGGGGCCCATCACCTTGTCGTCTGGGTGCAGCCAGCCCCGGCTGGGCTTGTTGACGAAGCTGCCGTGCCGTGTCCACTCGTCTCCCCCCAGCTGGCCGCCTTCCACCCGCATCCTCTTGGCGCAGCCCAACTTGTTCATATCCTGGGAATAGAGACCGACAGTCCCCGCTGAGTCCGGGAAGGTAGTCACGTTAGCGACGGGGGGAGGAGGAGGAGGTGGTGGTGGTGCCGCTGGCGGCGGATGCTCCCCGGAGCTGCCCGCCTCCTTGGAGAAGGCACGGAGGCTGAGCAGAGTGGCCGGGTTGGCGAGCTTCAGGTTGGCCATCTTGGGGAAGAAGGAGCACAGGGTGGTGGGGCTGTCTTCCGACTCGGAGGACAGCTCGCCCAGGGGGAGCATGGGGCTCAGCGAGGAGGAGGACAGCGAGCTGGGCAGGGAGGGAGCCACCACCAGGGGGTCCACGAGAGAGTCCCCATCGGCTGCCACAGAGCCCTCCTCCAGGGAGGAAAGGGAGTCATTGCGCAAGTGGTTGTATTTGCTCTTTTGCAGCAGATCCATGCCCCGAAACCGACGGAGGAGACAGGACGAAACCAAGGTGCCAGGGGGCGGCGGGGAGAGAAGCAGGAGATGGCGAGGGTGTGCAGCCCTGACACCAAACTCAGGAGCCCACGAAAGTCAGAACGGATCCGAGCGAGACGACTCCTGTCCGGCCCCCTGTAGGCATGGCTGCGGAGAAGAGAGGTGTTGGCGCAAGAAGGGCAGCGGAAGCGGGGACACTGTGCCACAGGTGAAAGACCGCCGTCACAGGACGCAGACGTTGCGCCGTGTCCCCCGCCCCCTGACAACGCTGCCAGATGACCAGCGACCCTTGGACAGCTTTGCTGCGCTCGAGAGGAAGAGGGAGAGGCCGCCGGCTAGTCCCTGAGGCCGGAGCGATGGCCGGGAGGGAGGAGTGGCTGGCACACACCCTGGAGAGCCGTCACGCCACCTGTGGAATGGCCACCCTGCCCCGGGGCCGCCTGCCAAAGGTCCTGTCACGTCCTCTTGGCCACTGGCACCCCACGCCCCGCCAGCAGATCTCACACAGCCCAGGAGGGAGAGAGAGAGAGGGAAAAAGACAGCTGAGATGCAGAAAGCAGCCGACGCAGAAAGCAGCCGATGACGTCCAGAACGGCGGATGCTCCGGTCTCGAGCTCGCCTGCCGCTCCGCTGAACGGATGCTCAACGTATATAGATGTATTTGAAAAGGAGAAAAATTATTATCCAAGAGCAGGGAGGCCCTGGAGCGCCTTCCAGCTGGGCCCAGCTTGGCAGGGACCGGAGAGGTGGCGCGGCCGCACGGTCTGCCAGGAACGCGAACAAGGCTCCTCTGTGAAGTCACGGAGCCCACGTGTCAATCAGTGGGCAGACGCCGGCCTGCCTCTCTCGGAGAGATGGAGGTCTGGGAACACGCCGGGAGCTGAAGAGGAGGGGAAACGGGTGTTGGCCCCCCTGCACCTGGCTGGTCAAAGGGGCGAAGGCGGAATCCGAGTCCCCCTTGCTTTCGGGATCTGGGTTCTTCTCCCCACACCTCCTCCTCCTCCCCTCTTCCTGGCTGCAGTCGCTGCTGCTGCTGCTTCTTCCAGAGCAGAGAGACACTAATTGCTACCGCATCCTGCTCGCAATCTCTGCTGGGCTCTAAGTGACTGCGGCTCCCGTTCTGGGGAAGAGGCGGGCGCGGGCGGGTAGGGGGGGTGCGGTGGAATGAGAAAGAGAGAGAGAGAGAAAGAGAGAGAGAGGCCAAGCCCCCGCTGCCAATGGTAGGGCAGTGCTGACTCACAAGAGCTTGGCTTCTGCCCCCCCCCCCCATGTGCGGAAAGGAAGACAAGGCATCTGTATAATAAAATGCGGAGGGAGGGAGGTGGGGCCTCGTGGGGGGAGAGAGCCGGAGCGGCAGCGCACAAACACTTGTGAAAATCAAGGTCAGTGGTTGCACAGGGAAGCGAAGGGAGGTTTTTCCGGCAGCTAGGCTGGAGGGGGTGGGGTGGGAAGAGCGCAGGGGGGAGAGGGGGGAGGCAGGGCACGGGCAGGAAGAGTAGAGGGTGCAGAGGAGAGAATGGGGACCGGCTGCACAGCAAGGTGAGTCCCGATCTAATATGGGCCACTCCTCATCTGAAGCCACACTCCGGACTTGACAACACCTCTGGTTTTGCATGGAGTTCTTTATGGCATAGGGGAACCCGTTCTCCCTCTTTCTTAGTTAACGCTTTAGGATATAAAAGTTGACACTATACCCTGCAAGGTAAAGGTAAAGGGACCCCTGACCATTAGGTCCAGTCGTGGCTGACTCTGGGGTTGCGGCACTCATCTTGCTTTACTGGCCAAGGGAGCCGGCGTACAGCTTCTGGGTCATATGGCCAGCATGACTAAGCCGCTCCTGGCAAACCAGAGCAGCGCACAGAAACGCCGTTCATCTTCCCGCCGGAGCGGTACCTATTTATCTACTTGCACTGGCATGCTTGCGAACTACTAGGTTGGCAGGAGCTGGGGCCGAACAATGGGAGCTCACCTCATCATGGGGATTCGAACCGCTGACCTTCTGATCAGCAAGCCCTAGGCTCTGTGGTTTAACCCACAGCGCCACCCGCGTCCCGCAAGGTAGGCCTGCAAGGTAGGCCACTGTTAATTTCCTCGCACCTGGACAGAGAAAGAAATAGAGAGAGAAGCAACGGAGGGCTTTGTCCAAGTAATCTGCAAGAAGCAAGATTCGAAAGGAGAGTGAGGCTTCTCACACAACTTGGGCTGCTGCCCCACCTAGGCCTACTCAGAAGCAAGTCCTGCCGAATCCAAGGGGGTTTCTTCCCAGATAAAGGCGGGTTCCGCTTGCAGCCTCGGTCTCTTAGCGCTAGAGTGTTCCCTTCATCACAACGATTCCAGCCACACAAAGCAATTCTCAAAATCACCACTACAAATCCTCACAGTAAAAATAAAAATGGGGGGCAGGATCCGGTAACAAGATTAGCCGTTAGACAAAAGGTTTGCGAGCTCCTAGACGTTGAAGCCCACAATCAGAGTCAAGCTGCACTTTTTAAAAATCCCGGTTTTTAATCCCATAATTAAGCACCGAATTCCCTCAATCCAGGAGGAAGGTATAAACCAGCCTTTGCCAGGTTGATGTTGTTGTTTTGCAGGGTGAGGTTGGAGTGGATGAGCCTTTGGGTCCCTTGCAACTTTACAATTCTATGATATTCTGAGTTTGTGCCATTCAGATGCTAAGACTACGACTCCCATCGGCCAGCATGGCCTATGATCAACAATACTGTCAAGAACAGCCTGGCTCCTGGTATCAGGTCAAAGGCCCACTGGAACCCAGCATTCTGTTCTTGCAGGGGCCAATCAGATTCCTCCAGGAAGTCCACAGGCAAGAGCCCTCCTTCCCTCCCTGCCACTCAGGGGAACAAAAGAAAAGCCCACCTGGATCAGGCCAAAGGCCCTTCTAGCCCAGCCTTCCCAGTGGCCAAACAGATACTCCTAAAGGAAGCTGGCAAGCTGAACCTGAGCGCAACAGCCACTCTCCCCACTTGCAACGGCCGGCAGCTGGCATTCATATCACTTCTGACCACGGAGGGAGGATGTAGCCATGCTGGCCAGCAGGTGAGAGCCTTATCTTCCCTGAATTTGTCTAGTCCTCTAAGAAGACGAGCCTGGCTGCCGGATCAGGCCGGTCACAGTGTTAGAAAGACAGAGATACACGCTAGGTGCCGGTATTTCGTAAGGGGTCAAAAGCTCAGGTGGGAAGAGGAGGCAACGCTTGGGTGAAGTTCACCAAATCGCTGGGGAGCTGATTAAGTCCATTTGGGGACAAAGCCTGGAACAATTTCTAGTACATTTCTTAGTGTGTGTGTGTGTGTGTGTCTATATACAGTGGTACCTCAGGTTACATACACTTCAGGTTACATACGCTTCAGGTTACAGACTCTGCTAACCCAGAAATAGTGCTTCAGGTTAAGAACTTTGCTTCAGGATGAGAACAGAAATCGTGCTCCGGTGGTGCGACGGCAGCAGGAGGCCCCATTAGCTAAAGTGGTGCTTCAGGTTAAGAACAGTTTCAGGTTAAGAACAGACCTCCGGAACGAATTAAGTTCTTAACCCGAGGTACCACTGTATATGTACCTGTATATATACACACATACACACACACACACACAGTCATACCTCGGGTTTCACTGCTTCAGGTTAAGCCTTTTCAGGTTGCACCGCTCGCGCATGCGCATACACTCAAAATGATGTCATGTGCATGCGCGGAAGCGGCAAATCGCGACCCACGCAAACACGGGTTGCGTTCGCTTCAGGATGCGAACAGGGTTCCGGAACGGATCCCATTCACATCCAGGGGTACCACTGTATATATGATTTGGGCCTTTAAGATGAAAGTTCAAAATTGTCAGGAAAAAGAAAATAAACCATTCTTATACCAGTGTGGGTATGGGTGCGTTTTTTTAAAAAATTAAGCCTTTGATCAGGGAGAGGCCAGGGCTCAAGCTGGTGGCCATCCCTGCCTCCTGTGGGAAGGAGTTCTGTAGTTTAACAACACACTGCATGAAGAAGTACCGTATTTTTCGCTCTATAAGACGCACCAGACCACAAGTTTTTGGAGGAGGAAAACAAGGAAAAAAATATTTTGAATCTCAGAAGTCAGAACAGCAAGAGGGATCGCTGCGCTGTGAAAGCAGCAATCCCTCTTGCTGTTCTGGCTTCTGGGATAGCTGCACATCCTGCATTCGCTTCATAAGACGCACACACATTTCCCCTTACTTTTTAGGAGGGGAAAAGTGAGTCTTATAGAGCAAAAAATACGGTACTTTATCTGTGCTGAACCATCCAACTTTCAGCTTCATTGGGCATCCCTGAGAGTTCGAGCGTTATAAGAGAGGGAGGAAAAACGTTTGCTCAATCCCCTTTCTCCATGCCATTAATAAATTTACTGTCTCCTCATCTCTGACTAACGTTATTCCTCCCCCCCTCCCTTTGATCATTTTGGTTGCCCCCCCGTCCGTACGGAACACAAACTGATCCAGTTCGTTCTGCAAAGGGACAGACATGAACTATGGGGGTGGAAGTTCCTTTTCTTTTAAACACGTTGGACTGTGAACTGGAACCGGTTCCTTTAAATAAATTTAAAAAAGGGAAGCTTTCGAGGGGAGGAAGGAGGCAGAGTTTCACCCGTGGGCTCCTTCCTCCGAAAGAAAGAGGCAGGCAGGATCAAGAGACCCTAAAGACCTGAAAGAGGGAAGAAGCGGAAGGAGGAGGGAAGGTTAAATAATGACTCTCCCTCCCCAAACAAGGCTAGCGGATGTGCCTTTGGCCTCTCGGCCCCAGTTCAAGGACCCTGGGGGCCAGGGAGACAGGAAGGCACGCCCTGTGCCGGAGGCCCCTCTGGGTCTTGTTCCTATAGGGGCTTTGGGAGGGGGCGGAAAGAGCAGCCATTTCCGCAGCAGCTTGGCCCTCCGAGGTGCTTTCTTGTCCGGGGATAAAGTTTTCCTGGAGAGGGGGATCTCCTACCATAAGGCTAAGGGGGAAGGGCAAGCGCTCAGTGGTTAGAGCACCAGTTCTGGGTGCATAAAGTCTTAGGTTCAATTCTTCAGGATGTCTCCTGCCCAGAACCCCAGAGAGTTGCTGCCGTTTAAATCATAAATAAATAAATATTTTTTTATTTATACCCCGCCCTTCAGAAAACCAGGCTCAGGGCGGCTAACAACAAATTTAAAACACTTAATTGATGCAGCAAAAACAGCATAAAATACAGTATAAAACGTGAATAACAATCAAAAATCAATTTAGGGGGGAAATCCATCCAATAAACATTAGATGATCACCAGGGCTAGCTGGCTAAATTAGTCCTATTTGGGCCAGCAAGGAGACCAGGGGAGAATTAGCTGTGGGATCCCAGAGCGGGTAATCTTCATTAAAAGGGGGAGGGGGGGGGAAGGAAGGGGAATAAAAGACCAGGCTAAGTTCAAGTTGAAAGCCAGGCGGAATAGCTCTGTCTTACAGGCCCTGCGGAAGGAAGTTAAATCCTGCAGGGCCCTGGTCTCATGGGACAGATCATTCCACCAGGTCGGAGCCATCACTGAGAAGGCCCTGGCCCTGGTGGAGGATAATCTGACTTCCTTAGGGCCCGGGACCTCTGCTTTTTCCAAACCATGAGGGCTAGAAACTTCTGTCCTGGGATCCACCCGCAAGATCTCCAGGTGGGAAACTTGCCGTTTGAAACCCTGCCGGTCAGTGTAAGCAATAATGAGTGAGACTGAACAGCCAGCGTGGTCCGACTGGTCGACCCGCGGTCTGATCAGAGTGCCGACAGAAATGTTAGCCGGCGGGTTAAAAAATGCAAGGTGGGTGGGAAGGACGGAGGTGGCAGGTGGCAGAAAGCAGAGATGTCTTGGAGAGGAGGAAGAAGAAGACCTTGAAGAAGAGGGAGAACTGGGAGACAACTGCACAGGATGGGGTTCATATAATCATTCTGGAAACCACCTGCCAAATCTCAGGCAGCAGGATGCTAGTCCCTGTGAAATTCGCACCCATACATGTCTTCCTTTGTTAAGTGTTCAGGGGTGAGTTCTCATTTAGCCACAAGGTGGGGTCGCTGCAGCGCAGAGAATTGGAAGCCAGCAAAGAATCAAGGGAGCGCGTTTTTTTTTCTGGTGGTATGGGCCACAATAAAGGCAGTCAACAACAGCATTACAATTCACCAACAAATCAGAGAGTTGTAAGGGGTGCTCATCGTGCAGTAATAATTTGGGGTTTACTTGCAAAGCCTGCAACCCGTTTGAACAACCTTCGCAACCCACTTTCAGTTTGTGACTGGGTTAGGGCCTTTGCCCCAATTATAAATTTCCATTTCGTTTCTGCCCCCGTTATAAATTTCCATTTCGTTTCTGCCCTATTAGGTCAGGATAACATGCACGGAGCATCAGAAAGGTCACAGGCTCCCGCCTCCCTAGATTCATGCCTTGCGTCTCCCTTGATAACATGCGCCAGGCGCAGGGAACCTTTGGCCCTCCGAGTGCTGCTGAACTACAACTCCCACCAGCCTAGGAAAGCTTGTATGCTGCCATATCCCCTGATCAGAGGAGGAGCAGAATCATGCAGGGGGAGGGGACTGTTTCCAGCTTTGGAAGCAGTGTTTGAAATGTGCCATGCGCATTTTGCGCTTGGCTATTGGCCACTTGCAACCAAGCGAAGATGCCTGGGCGCCAAGATGGCGCCTGGTGTCTCCACCATCTGAAGGTGCAAGCCTGGAGATCTTCGGATCTGGACTGTTTTCACACACTAACACCCCATCCTGTAGAATTCTATCAGTTATATTTTATCTGCACAATCGGAAAGAATATCGGGGACCAAAATGCTTTTTCTGTACAGAATGAGCAGGAGCAATGAGAAACGTTATAATTAATTATTGTACCTTGGCTTCACTCACCCCACCCCTCTGCCCTGCTCCCAGTTGTGAAGAACATCCCTACGTTATGAATGGTCCGTGCCACCATAAAGAAAGAGAGTTCAGAATGGGACAATATATATTGTATATTTTTTCTTTCGTATAATTTTGCTATTTCTTTGTCTGTTTTATTTTTGTTTTCTTCTTTGCTTCCCCCCCAAATGTTCTTTGTGTGTATGTGTTGATTTTAAACCAAAAAAGATTAATTTTTCTTTAAAAACCCAGAATAAGCCAATACAGTGGTGCCCCGCAAGACGAATACCTCGCAAGACTAAAAACCCGCTAGACGAAAGGGTTTTCCGTTTTTCGATGCGCTTCGCAAGACGAATTTCCCTATGGTCTTGCGAGTCTTGCCATTTTTTCTGCTCCCCCCTTTTTCTAAGCCGCTAATAGCCTTTTAGCTGCTAAGCCACAAAGCCTTTAATAGCCGCTAAGCCACTAATAGCGCTAATCCGCTAAGCCGCTAATAGGGTTGCTTCGCAAGACGAAAAAACCACTAGACGAAGAGACTCGCGGAACGGATTATTTTCGTCTTGCGAGGCACCACTGTATATATGTGGACGGTCCCTGGACCAAGGGGCTTCTAAGTTCTCAAAGCTCTTAACCAAGCTCAAGGTTGTCATCTGAACTAACCCGATGTTTAACTGAGAATCAATCACAGTCAGTCAGTCATCTGAAAAATAAGACTTTAGACCCGTCTTGCCCCCAAATGGCAACTAGACATTCCGTTTTGATGACTGCAACCCTGGTTTAAGGAGCCATTTAGCACCTAGCTTGTGTTTCTGAGTTTCTAACACTGCTTGCAAGTTGCTGCAGGGGACCGACAGCGAGGAAAATCACAGGTGAGTTGTTCCTAGGACCAAGGTGAGACTGTCATGCTCCCTTGCTATTTCTGGACGCTGTTAATGTAACTTGGTTATAACTATATTATCGAAATGCTGCCATTGTTTTGCAGGCTGTGATATTTGCTGTCGAGTTGTTGCTTTATTATGTTGGTATGAAATTGTTTTTCCAGGGTTGATTTTGAAATGTACCCCTGCTTTCTCTGCTGGAAGCCTTTTCGAGTGTGATTCTCCCCCCCCCCACCCGTGTGTGGAAAAGGAAATAAAATGAATGAATGAAGAGAGACCACGATCGACGCCACCGGGAAGAGAGGGAAGGGAGGGGACACAGAGGGCTGACCTGCCACTGTAGCAGCCAGCCAGCCAGCCAGCCAGCCCTCCACCACACCCAGGAAAGGGAGAGGCAGCCGGCCTTACCGTGTACTCCATCACAGGCAGATGCCGGAGGGCCCCTCTTCTTGGGAATGAGACCTGCGGTTCAGTGACAAAGAGGGAATTAGCCAGGACAGTCTGAGCCATGGCGTATGCTGGAAAGCGGGGTGGGGTGGGGTCTGGAAATCAGGGAACGCTGGGAAACGCTCACATGAAAGAAGCAGGAAACTGTTCTGTGCAGGCTCAGGAGGTTTGGGGGTGTCCATGGGACAGTACAGTGGTACCTCAGGTTAAGTACTTAATTCGTTCCGGAGGTCCGTTCTTAACCTGAAACTGTTCTTAACCTGAAGCACCACTTTAGCAAATGGGGCCTCCAGCTGCCGCCGCGCCGCCGGAGCACAATTTCTGTTCTCATCCTGAAGCAAAGTTCTTAATCGGAGGTACTATTTCTGGGTTAACGGAGTCTGTAACCTGAAGCCTATGTAACCTGAAGCGTATGTAACCCGAGGTACCACTGTATTGCAGAGCAGATGTCATCAGGGAGACGTCTCTGCTCCCAACCCTGCTCAAAGCTGCCTTGGAAAGCTCTTTTAAGCCAAAACCCGAAAGGCAGCATTGCTGGGGGTGTATATAAGGAGAGGTTTGTGGGAGAACAGAATGCTGTATGGGTGGCAGATTCAGCTTCCCAGGAAGTCTCAACTTCTAACCCCCCACCTTACCCCATCCCTTCCTCAAGTGCCTAGTCCTCATGGCCACCTGCTGGAATTTCAGGCGCTAGAGAGGAGCTTGAACAGCTGGACTGAGGCCCCATCCGCACTATACCTTTAAAGCAGCGTCATATGCCTTTGAACAGTCGCCGTTTCCCCCAAAGAACCCTGGGCGCTGTAGTTTCAGGGTGCTGAGACCCCTATTCCCTCGCATCCCAGAGCTGCAGCCCCCAGAGTTCTCTGGAAGCGAAGGGCTAAACCACTTTGGGAATGGTGATTCTGCAAGGGGAACAGGGGTCTCCTAAAAACTCTCCGCAGTGTCAGCGACTTTAAGAAACTGCAGCTCCCAGGGTGCTTTGCAGGAAAGCCACAACTTTTTAAAGGGGTAAGATACTGCTTTAAATGTATCGTGTGGACAGCAGCCTTCCTACACAAGATGCTGTTTATCCACACAGCCCAGAACTGAGTACAGTCATACTGAAGGTTACAGACACTTCAGGTAATAATAATAATAATAATAATAATAATAATAATAATAATAATAATTGATTATTTGTACCCCGCCCATCTGGCTGGGTTTCCCCAGCCACTCTGCGCGGCTTCCACAGAGACCAAAAATACACTAAAATGTCACACATTAAAAACTTCCCTGAACAGGGCTGCCTTAAGATGTCTTCTGAATGTCAGGTAGTTGTTTATCTCTTTGACATCTGATGGGAGGGCGTTCCACAGGGCAGGTGCCACAACCGAGAAGGCCCTCTGCCTGGTTCCCTGTAGCTTGGCTTCTCACAGTGAGGGAACCGCCAGAAGGCCCTTGGTGCTGGACCTCAGTGTCCGGGCAGAATGATGGGGGTGGAGACGCTCCTTCAGGTATACTGGGCCGAGGCCGTTTAGGGCTTTAAAGGTCAACATCAACACCAACACTTTGAATTGTGCTCTGAAACGTACTGGTTGTGTGCCGAACCCGGAAGTCCCGAACCCAGAAGCGCCAAATCGCGACCTGCGCATGCGCAGATGCAGCACTGCGGGTTGCGGACGCTGTGGGTTGCATCTACTGTACTCTTGTCTTCTTTTTTTTATAAAAATTTTTTATTGATTTTTCCAACACGTAATAAAAGACAAACACATTACAAAACAAAAACATACACCACATTAAACATATACCGACTTCCCCGTACCTCCCTTTCGCTGCATCCTTATTCCAAAGTTCTTTAGCAACCCTTTAATCAGTTATCTATTGGTTCCCTTTCATTAAATTTCTTTAAGCTTAATATTTACAGCTGTATTTCTCTACTTCTTACCCCGAACCCGGAAGTGCCGAACCCAGAAGCGCCAAATCGCGACCCGTGCATGCGCAGATGCAGCACTGCGGGTTGCGGACGCTGCGGGTTGCATCTACTGTACTCTTGTCAGCCAGTGTGTCAACCGGAGAAGAGTCTTTCAGAGAAGAGGCTACCTGAAGGCAGCCCTGTTCAGTGACGATTTTGGTATGTGTTGTGTCGTGCTTTGCTATTTTTGTTGTGAGCCTCCCAGAGTGGCTGGGGCAACCGAGTCAGATAAGTTAGCATATAACTAATAAATTATTACGATTATGGTTATAAAGGCTGCAATTATAATCTGACAAATGTGATCATTGTATTTGATAAACTAAGCATTTTGGGAAGTTCCTAGCGTACACTGTTGTACATTTTCTGGTTTTCCAAAATGAATAAATTGAGTGTATGTGTGTGTTTGCGTGAAACACACACACACACACACACACACACACCTCATAGACATTCCCACAGCCTTGGGCTGATATGGTGCAAAGTCCCCTCCTCAGTAACCTCCAAAGGAAGAATGCAGAGTCCAAGATATGCTTGTGCGGGAGGCAAACAAACAGGATTTGAACTTCCTGGTATTGCTGCTGGAAGCAAGCAAGCAAGCCTTTCTATCTGGGGCCCTAACCTCGCCCCAGGCATGGAGCCTGGCTGATGGGAGAGATTAGGGCGGGAGGCTACCAGATAAGGGGAGCTCAGAGGAGGAGCAGGAAAACACAGCAGGCTAGAGAAAGTCAGCAGTAAACAGGCTGTGATTAATGAGCTGTCTAGTGCGGGGAGCAAGCCAGGGAGGCCTGAAAGCAGGAGGGAAGGCAGATCCTGCTCCCTATGGCTTATGTAGCTTTTGAGAAGGGGGTGGGTGGGTTCCACAGATTCCTGGAGCCCACATGTTCAAAGGAAGTCCACCCCAGAATGCCAGTTGCAGGGGGACAAACAGGGGTGAGAGATGCTCGCCCCATCACATGCCTGGGGGATTTTCATGAAAGCCGAACGCTTGACCAAATGGACTTGCAGCATTAAAAGGAGGGGGGAAAACTGCACGAACAATTTGCCCAGAGAAGCAGAGTGGTGTAGTGGTTAGAGTGTCGGACTAGGACCTGGGAGAGACCAGGATTCGAATCCTCACGGGGTGTGGCCCTGGCCAGTCACTGCCTCTCAGCCTAGCCTACCTCACAGGGTTGTTGTGTGGGGATGACCCCCAGGGCCCCATCCGACTCTACAATTCTATTTTTCTTTGACTGAGGATGGGGAGAACCAAGGAGCTTCTTGGAGAAGTACAGTAGTACTTCAGGTTAAGTACCGTAATTTTTGCTCTATAAGACTCACGTTTTCCCTCCTAAAAAGTAAGGGGAAATGTGTGTGCATCTTATGGAGCGAATGCAGGCTGCGCAGCGATCCCAGAAGCCAGAACAGCAAGAGGGATCGCTACTTTCGCTGCGCAGCGATCCCTCTTGCTGTTCTAGCTTCTGAGATTCAGAATATTTTTTTCCCTTGTTTTCCTCCTTCAAAAACTAGCTGCGTCTTATGGTCTGGTGCGTCTTATAGAGCGAAAAATACAGTACTTAATTCGTTCTGGAGGTCCGTACTTAACCTGAAACTGTTCTTAACTTGAAGCACCACTTTAGCTAATGGGGCCTCCTGCTGCTGCTGCCGCGCCACTGGAGCACGATTTCTGTTCTCATCCTGAAGCAAAGTTCTTAACCTGAAGCACTATTTCTGGGTTAGCGGAGTCTGTAACCTGAAGCGTATGTAACCCGAGATACCACTGTAGGCCGGATAGAAAATGCAATAACTAATAAGTCAGTAGGGAAGTTCTGCTGCCATGGGTTCAAGTCTCGGTGTTGATCGCTGCACTCAGAGCAACGAAGGGAAGGGCCGTGGCTCAGTGGCTGAGCTCCAGCATTGCATGCAGAAGGCCTGGATTCAATCCTCGCCATCTCCAAGCAGGGCTGATAGCAGACACTGCCCCCAGACCCTACACAGTGGTCTAACTCTGTACCAGGCAACTTCCTGTGTTCCTATGGCATATCCCCAGACATGTAGGACTCAGGGCATTCCAAAGCTTAAGAGGCATATGTAAACTTTGCCTCTCCAACTCAGCTGCAGAGGTGTCAACCTTTTGCAGAAATAAGGATGTGGGAAACAGCAACCCCACACCCCGGCCTGAGAGTGCCATTGCGGGCTGTGGCTTCTGCAGAGGCCAAGCACACTCCCTTCCGAAAGGAGGCCGGCGCAGGGAGACATGGCACTCTCTTTCTCCCTTCCGGCAAAGCTAGGAAGGAGTTGTTCCTCTCGGGCGGCTGACTTACGATAGGGTGGCGATCCCTCGCACAGACGGATTGCGAACGGAGAGAGCAAATTGCCCTGCTGGCCTGGACACACACACTTTTCTAACCCCAGTCTCAGAAAGCAAGAGCAAACGCGAGAGAAGAAACTACAGCCTCACCCCTTCAGGAACCGCTCCTCCTCTTCCTAGAAGAGAGAAGAGGAGGTTTCCCTAACTTAAAACTGCTTCTGGTTCTTCATTTCTCCCCCGCCTCCTTTGCAGGCCATCCCGATTTTACAAGCCCTGAAATCTGAGATATCAGCCAGCCCTCTCTGGCAGGAACAAGACAAGCCCCATAACCCAGTCCTAGCTCAGACATTCCTTTGTTCTCAGACATCCCCCAGGTGACCAACCCAACCAGACCATGGAAGGAACTCCCACTGGCCTTGATGTACCTGGCAGAAGGATTGGTATTTCTTTCTTTCACAAAGTTCAGCGGAAGGCAGTTAAAGGACCAGAGAAAAGGGTGTTGTGGATAGAAGCACAGCGGTAAAGAGCTTTTTTTGCACAGAGAAGGTCCCAGGTCCGAGCTCCAGAATCTTTACAAAGGGGGAGGAAAGACCTTGTCAAACTCTGGAGAGCTGCTACCAGTCAGAGTAAACAACGATGAGCTAGACGGACCAATAGTATGCTTCCGATAAACCAGACGGATCAATAGCATGCTTCCTATAAACCAGACGGACCAATAGTATGCTTCCTATAAACCAGCTGCTCATTCAGAACCATGAGGACTAGGACCATGCGCTATTTCAAGGAGAAAAACCATAGGTCGGTGGCAGATTTGATACACACATGGAAGACCCCAGGTTCAGTCCCTGGCATGCAAGGTGGAGAAATAACCCCTGTCTGAAAACCTGGAGAGCTGCTAGTCAGTGTAGAGAATACAGTGGTACCTTGGGTTACATACGCTTCAGGTTACAGACTCTGCTAACCCAGAAATAGTACCTCAGGTTAAGAACTTTGCTTTCGGATGAGAACAGAAATCATGCTCCGGCAGCGCAGCAGCAGCAGGAGGCTCCATTAGCTAAAGTGGTGCTTCTGGTTAAGAACAGTTTCAGGTTAAGAACGGACCTCCAGAACGAATTAAGTACTTAACCCAAGGTACCACTGTACCTAGCTAGAAACGCCAAGGGGTCTTGACTTGGGATAAGGTAGGCTTCTCCATGTCCTGTTCCCTTAAAAGTTCAGATTATAGAATCACAGAGTTGGAAGAGACCCCCTGAGGATTCTCTAGTCCAACCCCTTGCAATGCAGGAATATGCAGCTGTCCCATACGGGGAAGGATCCTGCAGCCTTGGTGCTCCAGATGTCGCTGAACTCCAAATCGCATCACCCCTGGAAGCTGCAGGCCTACTACCCATCCCTGCCAAGGGTGGAGTCACTGGAGTATTTTTGCCTCGTTTTCCCATGTGTTGTCCAGCCCTGCCAGGCAGTGGATCTTTTATAAACCATGTGTTTTTTTCAGAAAATTCTAAACTGGAAAAGTTTGCCATGCACATATTAGGAAAATTCGATTAAGAGAGTTTTTTCAGTTTGCATCAAAACATTTTCTGATGCCAGCTAGAGCAGGTATGGGGAAACTTTGGCCTTCTGGATGTTGTGGAACTACAACTCCCATCAGCCCCAGCAAGCGTGACCAGTGGCCATGGATTATGAAGCTTGTTGTTCTCAGGTGATTGACAGGAGGGTGGCTCTGCAGGTATGTGCAGAGGTAAAGATCTGATTTGCCAGCTGGATCCAGTTCTCCAGCCCTGCCCTAAAGAGTACGTTCCTTTTACTTTTATTTTTAAAACAATGCTAAACGTCCTGAGGAAGGCCTGTAACTCAGAGGCAAAGCTCCTGTTTTGCATACAGGAGGCCTCGGGTTCAATTCCTGGCATCTCCAGGTGGGGCTGGGAATATCCCTCTGCCTGAAACGATAGATGGTCTGTCTCTGTACAAAACAGTTACCTCCTTTGAAACTGCCAGCCTCACCTAACACAGAATCTGCAGCCGGCATTTATCGTTATCAATGGACTGATGAAACAGAAAGAATTCCCCCAGAGAAGGCTGGAAAGTTTTCAAGAAAATTTCCTGCCCCATATCCCTGGTCTCTTAGGGTTTTTCTTACAATCTCCCTTTTCCAACCTGGCTGTTTGAGGCAACGTTCGGAATTAGCTAGGTGCAAGGTGCAAAATGAACCACTTGTGACCAAGTGACGATGTTTGGGTGCTAGAATGGCACCTGACATTTCCACCATTCAGGGATCCTTAGATCTGGACTGTTTTCATACACTAATACCCCAACCTGTAGAATTCCACCAGTTACTGTATTTTTCGCTCTATAAGACAAACAAGACCATAAAGACGCACCCAGTTTTTGGAGGAGGAAAACAAGAAAAAAAATATTCTGAATCTCAGAAGCCAGAACAGCAAGAGGGATCGCTGCGCAGCGAAAGCAGCAATCCCTCTTGTTGTTCTGGCTTCTGTGATAGCTGCGCAGCCTGCATTCGCTCCATAAGACGCACACACATTTCCCCTTACTTTTTAGGAGGGAAAAAGTGAGTCTTATAGAGCAAAAAATACGGTATATTTTATCAACACAATTGGAATGAATTTTCTGGAACCAAAGTTCTTTTTCTGAGCAGCCTGAACAGGAACAGTCACCATTAAAAAAAGAGTTCAGAATAGGCCAATATATATATGTGGACTGTTTGTGGATTAAGGGACTTTTCTCAAAGCTCTTAACCTAGCTCAAGGTTGTCATCTGAACTAGCCAGATGTTTAACTGATAATCAATCACACTGAGTCAGACATTTGAAAAATAAGGCTTTAGAGCTGTCTTGCCCCAAAATGGCAACTAGACATTCCATTTTGGTGACTGCAAGCTTGGTTTAAGGAGCCATTTGGCACCTAGCTTAAACATCTGAGTTTCTAGCACTGATCTAAAAGATCCTTGTAATTGCAGATCAATGAAGGAAGCTGCCTTGGACTCAGTCAGGTCATTGGACCATTTAGCTCAGTAATGTCTACACTGACTAGCAGCAGCAATTCAGGGTTTCAGGCAAGGGCATTCCCACCCCTAGCTGGAGAGGCCGCGGATTGAACCTCGGAAGTTCTGCATGCAAGTCGGATGCTCTGCCACTGAACCATGGTCCTTCCCTTGGGAAGAAAGTAAAATTCCAGCCCTCATGATCTTAAGACATAGGATAGGATTCCCATGAATAGGAACGTGGGAAGCCGACTTATTCCATCACATGATTGGCTCATCTGGCTCAGTATGGTCTACTCCAGCGTTTCCTAAACTTGGGTCTCCAGCTGTGGTTTGAGTACAGCTCCCATCATCCCTTGCTAACAGGACCAGTGGTCAGGGATGATGGGAGTTGTAGTCCAACCACAGCTGGAGACCCAAGTCTGGGAAATCCTGGTTTACACTGACCAACAGTGGCTCTACAGGGTTTCTGGCAGGGAACATGCCAAGTCCTACCAGGAGATGCCATGGATTGAAGCTGGGACCTTCTGCATGCAAAGCAGATACTGGGCTGTGCTTGTTCTGTCAGGCATCAAGATGCCCCCAAAGCCTTAACAACAGAGGAGGCTTCCTTTTCCCAATTTAACAAGCATTTCCTGAACCTCAGCTGCAACCTGACTCAGTGTTTTGTCAGATCTCCGCTGAAGTAGCAGAACTGTGTGGGAGGAAAGGGGCCGCAGAGTTCAAGAGAAGATTCACGGGTGCTTCCAGGATCAACTCCATGGCTGAAGAGTGTTGGCACACTTAGCACGCAGCAGATTGAGCTGTGATACATGTCAGGCAGGCAGCCAACAGGATTATCATCAACCCGAAACCTATAGCCAAGGATTTGCTGGCTTGGTTCCAATCAATATGTGATCCCTGATTGGATGGGATATGTACCTGGCTGGGGACAAGAATGGGGAACATGGGGCCCTACAGATGTTGCTAGGTAACAACTCCCATCATCCCATCCCATGCTGGCCGGGGCTGATGGGAGCTGGAGTCCAGCAACCTGTGGAGGGCCACAGGTTCCTCATCTTTTCCAGTAGAGAATAGTGGGTGAAATGGATGATCTGTATGCATACATTCCTCTAAACAGCAATTCACACACACAGGGAGAAGGAGGCTCATCCGAAAGAAGAAAACATTATTAAAATAAACCAGGCGGGGGGAGACCCCAAGAACACCAGCTAATTTAAATCCAGATCAAAGCTTGCTGCAACTATCAATTGCTTGGGAAACACCACTGGCCCAGGGCGCAAGGAGAAGCTGCCGCAGAGGAGGGAAAGCCACATGCAAGGCTGGAAAACCCCACAGATTTGGTTGCCAAAGCTTGGGATTTGAATACAGCATTTGCCTTCTCTGCCCCCAAGGGAGGACCCTGCCTGGAAGAGAAAAGCTATACATCTGCTATTTTGTAATCATGGGATATTACTCATTGCTTACTCACGTCCTTTAAAAATAACACCCCCCCCCCCCAAAGCTAAGCATTTCGCACTGGGGTGGGATTCATGTACGCAGCTAGAACGGCATCCCTCCACCACCACCTGCTCAACCCCAGGTTCCAGCTCAAACCAGGCAGGCTGATGGGAAAGAGACAAAACTCAGACCCACCTAGTGAAGGACTATAGGAGAAAATGGCACAGCAACTGCCAAAAGGAGGATATAAGAGGGAAAGAGAGATCCTACTCCTCTCTGACAGGAGTGAGGAACTTCAGGCACCAAATGTGGCCCTCCAGGTCTCTCTATCTGGCCCTCAGAACTTTCCCCAAGCCACACCCCTCAGTGACCCTGCTCTGCAACCTCCTGGAGTGTTTTTGCCTGGCTGGAATGTGTCCTTAAACGCTGATCACACCTCTTGCTTGCTTTGATGGTGTGTGAATGTGTGTACTGCACAAATTTACACTTATTGCTCTGCACATTTTCACATGTGGCCCTCAGAAGGCTGCTCATAAGGGAATGCGGCCCTTGGATTGCAAAGGATTCCCCCTAGTCTTACTCTACGCCGCACCGACAGCACTGCAGGGATACCCGACACAGGAGCGGCGTAAACAGCCAGGAGTCCCCTCTCCTCCACATCTATGACCAAAGCCATTGTGTCTCCTTGCTCTCTAGGTCTGCTAACAGGACTTGTTCTCCCATAAGAGAACTATTGGGCCAAAGTAACAAAGAGGCTGAGCCACGGCAGACCTGGCCTCTGGACGAACTCATTAACTGAGAGCAAGAGTGGAGAACCTTTGCCCCTTCCAGCAGTGTTCAAAACTCCTATTTTTTTAGGCACGTTTTGCGACAGGGAATGTCATTAGCTCGAGCTCTGGGCGCAGTACTGCGCCTAAGATTTCAGATTAAAACTGCAGAGTGGAAGGAAAGGAGGAACTTTTTCTGCCTCCCTCACTTCCAGCTACTCTCTGAAGACCAGAGAAGAGACCCTCTTAAGAATATTAGGGGGGTGGGCAGGGGAAGGACTAGACCATGTTAAAAATGAACATAATATTTTAACTGCAGTTCATTCATTTTCAGCTCTGCATTCTTGTTATAAAAAAGCCACCTAGACATTCCGTTGTTGCGTCCATAACCTAGGTTTAAGTTGCCATTTAGCTCCTAGCTTTCATATCTCAGTTTCTAACACTGCCTCCCGGGTGTTGTTGGACTCCAATTCCCATCAGCCCACAGAGCCAGCAGGGCCAATGGTTAGGGATGATGGGAGTTGTAGTCCAGCAACATCTGCAGAGGGCTGAAAGTTCCCCAGCTCTGGTCTTCTCTCTCAGACCACCTTCCACAACACAGGGATGATAATACATTACTGACCCAATGAAAGAGATGGTGTTGTGAAGAATTTCAGAAAACAATATGAGCCTAGCTGCTAGATGAAACCAAATGCCCATCCAGTTCAGAATCCTATTCTCACAGTGGCCAACCAGATGCCTCAGTGGGAAGCCCAACAGCAGCTTTCCCCTCCAGGTTCCACCAGCAACTGGTATTCAGGCTGCCTGATCATAATCATTGTGGCTGATAGGCCCTAATAGCCTTCTCCTCCATGAACTTGTCTAAGCCTATAGTCTTAGGTGCATGTTTGTAACTTTCATGGAACACTAAACAGGTATTAAAGGTAAAGGGACCCCTGACCATTAGGTCCAGTCATGACCGACACTGGGGTTGCGGCGCTCATCTCGCTTTACTGGCTGAGGTAGCTGGCGTGCAGCTTCCGGGTCATGTGGCCAGCATGACTAAGCCGCTTCTGGCGAACCAGAGCAGCACACAGAAAAGCCGTTTACCTTCCCGCCGGAGCGGTACCTATTTATCTACTTGCACTTTGACATGCTTTCGAACTGCTAGGCTGGCAGGAGCAGGGGCCGAGCAACAGGAACTCACCCCGTCGCGGGGATTTGAACCGCCAACCTTCTGATCAGCAAGTCCTAGGCTCTGTGGTTTAACCCACAGCGCCACCCGTGTAAAACAGGTATTGACAGAGATCAAATCCACACCATACATTGAAAGCACATTCAATGCCCATTTAAAGCACACTGCTTTCCCCAAGGAATCCAGGGAACATAAGAACAAAAGAGAAACCCTACTGGGTCAGGCCAAAGGCTCATTGTCCAGCTTCCTGTGCCCACATTGGCCAACCAGAGGCCCCAATGGAAAGTCTGCAAACAGGACCTGAGGGTGACAGCAACCTTCCCCACCTGTGGTCAACAGCAGCTGGGATTCAGAAGCATACTGCCTCCTCTGACAGTGAAGGGAGAACATAACCATTGTGGCCACTTATATCCACCACGAACTTGCCATATTTTGAAGAGGAAAAAGAGGACGCGATGACAGCAGTTCAAAGCAAATAAATGCAATTTGTCTCAAATTTTACCCCTGGAAAAAGAGGACACATGTCGCTGGCCATCACTGCATCTTGCGAAGAACCCCAAGATAACTTGGTGTGGTGATTTCAAGACTTTTAAGATGCACAATCATCATTGGAAATAATGATCCCCCACCACAGATTAAATGCTGTGCTTCTCCATTTCAGTTTAAGATTCTTTTCCATCTCAGTCGCCCTGTGCCAAGAGCCCACAACCTCCCCCTTTTGAATACTGTACAATAACGGACCGAGTAGATTAGACACACAGGCTGCCTCTACTCCACCATTCTGTTTCCCCAACGGTGGCCAACCAGATTCCGCTGGGAAACCTACAACTAGGGCAGGGAGGGCCTGGCCTTCCCTGGTTTGTCCCTAGCAACTGGTATTCAGAAGTAAGTTGCCTCTGAACCTGGAAGTTCTGTTTCACAGACACGGCTCACAGCTGTTTGCAGACTTCTCCTCCTCCTCCACCTCTTGCAGGAATCTGCCCGATCTCCTTTTAAAGGAAGTTACCAGCACAACCTTCACCGTGTCTGCTCAGTGGCAAGTCCTGTTGAATTCAGTGGGGCACCACTTAGCCTACCCTGAATCTGCTGCCGGGTCGGATGACTCCCAGGTCCCCCTGTCATGGGAGAGAACCAGTCATATGCAGAGATCTCGGGCTGGAGGGGCGAGGCGCAGGTTCGAATCCGCCGCAAGGCTGAGTTTTTTAACCCATTCCCTCCCTGTCTGGCCTACCTTACAGGGCTGTGCCGAGGATTCCGACCCCCTCCTTTGCTACACACATACGATTCGCAAAAGGAAAGACGAAGAAAGGAAGAAGAAGAAGACCCAAGTCCGGGGGGAGGCGAGTCTAGAGCGCCGTGGGGGGGGGAGGAATCGCCCGCAGTCAATCACGAGGGAGGGGGCGGGGCTACGAGGGAGGGGCGGGCCCGCGCTTCTTACCGGGGCGGCGGCACCATGGGGGTCCTCAGCGGAAGGCAGAGGCGGCCTCCTTCCGTCGCGCAGCAGCTCCTCGGCAAACTTCAGCTGGGCCCCGGGCCCCACTCCTCCTCCCCGTCAACCACTTCCGGTTGCGGCCGCCCCAGAACCTCACTTCCGGGCTTCAAGGGCTTACTTCCGGCTCCTCCTCTATGGCTCGAGCCCGACTCTGGTTCGCACGCCCCGCCCATCTTTTTTTTTTTTTAAACCAACCCTTCGCTAACCCCGCTAGAGATAGGAATCAGGGTAGAGTGACACGCGCAGCCTGAAAGTCGGAAGGCTCTTAAAAACAACAACAACTCTTATTTAAAGTTCCTAATGGGGTTGTTTTTATTTCTTCCTCTCATAGAAAGAGCTGTTTGACCGTGGAACAGATTCCCTCGGGAGGTGGTGGGCTCTCTCCTTCCTTGGAGGTTTTTAAGCAGAGGCTGGATGGCCATCTGTCATGGACGCTTTAGCTGAAATTCCTGCTAGATGACCCTTGGGTCCCTTCCAATTCTATGATTTACCAGGAAGTAGGGGATGTGGGTGGCGCTGTGGGTTAAACCACAGAGCCTAGGACTTGCCGATCAGAAGGTCGGTGGTTTGAATCCCCGCGACGGGGTGAGCTCCCGTTGCTCAGTCCCTGCTCCTGCCAACCTAGCAGTTCGAAAGCACGTCAAAGTGCAAGTAGATAAATAGGTACCGCTCTGGCGGGAAGGTAAACGGCGGCATTTCTGTGCGCTGCTCTGGTTTGCCAGAAGCGGCTTAGTCATGCTGGCCACATGACCTGGAAGCTGAACGCCGTCTCCCTCGGCCAATAAAGCGAGATGAGCGCCGCAACCCCAGAGTCAGTCACGACTGGACCTAATGGTCAGGGGTCCCTTTACCTTACCTTTAGGGATCACCTGCAATACGAGAGATGGGTGTGGCATACGGAATAGGCTGTAGACTGAAGTGTGTGAGACAGGCAGGGAAGCAAATTTCTTCTTGTTTAGTCGTGTCCGACTCTTTGTAACCCCCTGGACCAGAGGACGCCAGGCACTCCTGTCTTCCACTGCCTCCCACAGTTTGGTCAAACTCAATGCTGGTAGCTTCGAGAACACTGTCCCACCATCTCATCCTCTGTCGTCCCATTCTCCTTGCGCCCTCCATGTTTCCCAACATCAGGGTTTTTTCCAGAGAGTCTTCTCTTCTCACGAGGTGGCCAAAGTATCGGAGCCTCAGCTTCACGATCTGTCCTTCCAGTGAGCACTCAGGGCTGATTTCCTTAAGAATGGAGAGGTTTGATCTTCTTGCAGCCCATGGGACTCTCAAGAATCTCCTCCAGCACTGGAAAAGACCCTGATGTTGGGAAAGATGGAGGGCACAAGGAGAAGGGGACGACAGAGCATGAGATGGTTGGACAGTGTTCTCGAAGCTACCAGCATGAGTTTGACCAAACTGCGGGAGGCAGTGGAAGACAGGAGGGCCTGGCGTGCTCTGGTCCATGGGGTCACGAAGAGTCGGACACGACTAAACAACAACAAAAGCTATTATACAAATATGCTTAATATTTGACTGCATCGTTTACATTTGTACAGTACATATAAATTATATGAGGGCCGAAAGGCGAGACAGCAATTTACGAATGAATAAAATATGAAAGCTTTAAAGATACATATTATATCTTATATGTTATTTAAACTGCATGTTATATAAACAATAACGCAATAATATATGTTTTCCCACACGGTCCTGATTATCCCTGCCTCCCTTTCACTTCCGCGCAGAGGACGGAGAGCGACAAATTATTAAAAAAAAAAAAAGCGAGCGAGGGGAAGAGAAGGGGAATCCCAAACCAATGCCAATGCCAGCCAATCAGCCCTCTCCACGTCAACAAACGTCGCCCTCCCGGCGCCTCCTCCGCCCAATCAGCGCCATCGGCGGCGGCGTTTGAAAAGCGGCGGTTGAGGAAGGGGTGTGTGTGTTTGCGTTTGTGAAGCGCGGGGGAGGGAGGGAGAGGACAGCAGGCGCCCTCGCGCACGCGCCGAAACGAGGTCTCGCGCCGGGCTCCTCCCTCGTCCCGCCTCCTCTTCCAACGGGCGCCAGTGAGAGAGGCCTGAGCGCGCGCCGCCGCTCGCTCGTTGGCTGCTGCTGCAGAGGCTGCCGGGATACTTCTGTGACGGGATTCTCCTGTTAATTATCGTCGTGGTTGTTGTTGTTTCCCCCTCATGGCTCACAGTCAGATCTATTATTCGGACAAGTACGACGACGAGGAGTTCGAGTACCGGTGAGAGAAGGCGAGGCCTAAGGCGGGGAAGCGGCGGGGTTTGACCTGAGGGGGAGAGGAGGGGCGTGGCTAGGGGTTGTTATGGCTACGTTGAGGGGCGGGGCCCTAAAGGAGTGGGCGGGGCCTTCCATAAAAGAGAGGTGGGCAGTGTGGTGTAGTGGTTAGAAGGTGAAGACTAAGCCCTGGGTTCAAATCCCTCCACTCAGCCATGAAGTCCATTAGGTGGTGACTGGCTTCTCAAGCTAGCCTACCTCACAGGGTTGTTGTGAGGATAAAATGGGGGAGGGGAGAGAGAACCATTTGCTCCATCTCAGCCTCCTTGGAAGGAAAGGTGCTGTCAAAACGTAATATTATAATGGAATAGCTTCAGGAAGAATCTTTTGGAATAACGAGCAGTTCTGATGGTAAATTAGGGAGCAGCTCTCGAATGAAGCTCATAATCTGTTATTTGGCTGGATCTAGCATTATCATCATTACCGTTATTGTCATCGTTTCTGGTGTAGGGGACAGTTTTTAGGAATAATCTCTCAGAACAGTAATCAGAATAACCAGTTATGGTTGTGGGTTGTTGGGTGCAGCAGATTCAGTACTAGGAAAAAGGAAGTTTATGATATACTTCCTTTGTTACACTGTGTGGGTGGTTTGGATTGAAAGGTGGCTTTCCAGTGGCTACTATATGTATACAGTGGTGCCTTGGGTTACAGATGCTTCAGGTTACAGACTCCGCTAAGCCAGAAATAGTACCTCGGGTTAAGAACTTTGCTTCAGGATGAGAACAGAAATTGTGCGGCGACGGCACGGCAGCAGCAGGAGGCCCCATTAGCTAAAGTGGTGCTTCAGGTTAAGAACAGTTTCAGGTTAAGAACGGACCTCCAGAATGAATTAAGTTATTAACCCGAGGTACCACTGTACTGCCTTGAGTATTGGAGGCAACATGCTTAACAGTTGCTGAAGAATGACAATAGGAAAGTGACATTTCTTTCAAGTCTAGTCTTGTGGGCTTCCCAGAAATGTAAGACCCTGCTGGATCAGGCCAGTGGCCCATCTGGTCCATCATCCATTTCTCATAGTGGCCAACCAAATTCAAAACTCTCTCCTGAAGTTTTCAGCCACTGATATGCAGAACGAAACATCGCTTCCTCTGATTGTGTAGGTAGACCATAGCCATTATGGCTAGTAGCCATTGATAGGCTTGCCCTCCATATATTGGATCAATTGAACATAATTGCTGGACCAGATGGGCCATGGGTCCAATTTGTTGATTCTCTTTACTTTCTGACGATTGACTTAACGGTCACAAACTATTTTACAGTGATCCTTCCTCTGCTTCTTTTAACATTCTCTTCTCTTGATCCTGCCGCTGCAGGCACGTGATGCTTCCAAAGGACATTGCCAAGCTGGTCCCGAAGACCCACCTCATGTCCGAGTCAGAGTGGCGGAACCTGGGGGTCCAGCAAAGCCAGGGCTGGGTTCACTACATGATCCACGAGCCAGGTAGGTTGCACAATGGCACAGGAGGCCTGGAGCAAATGCTAAGAGACCTTGCTTGAGGGGAAGGGCTGACAAAATGGCTTTCTGATATCAGGGTAGCAGGAAATAGATTGGGCAGGATGTGAGACCTGCTATCTCTCTGTTGCACGTGCACACATTTCTTCTTCTTGATGACCAAAAAGAACTGTACTACAGTAGCTGCTTTAAACACCAAGTTGAGTTGTGCCCTGCCAAAATTCTAGGCAGCTGGCTTTCTTACGTCTAGGGGTGGAGGGTATGTGATCCCTGATTGGTTGGGACATGTATCTAGGGCATACTTGGCGGACTTGTGCCCCTCCAGATATTGGACCACAACTTCCATCATGGCTGACCATTGAGAGTCCTGGCCGGGACTGCTGGGATTTGAAGTCCAGCAGCGCATGGAGAGCCACAAGTTCCCTGCCCCTGCCCTGGATGAACAGCTAATCTGACCTGATATAAACAGCTCCTCTAGTTCCACACTGCACATACTTAAAACAAGGAAGTCGCTCCCACAGGAGGCAGGCAGTGTTGGTCAGCGATTCGGATGATTTTAAAAGAGGATTGGACAAATTCATGCAGCAGAAGGTCATCAATGCCTATTAGCCATGGTGGCTATGCTCTGCCTCCGGAGCTGGGGGCAGTAATGCTTCCAAGCACCAGTTGATGAAAACTACAGGATGGAAGAGTTCTCTTGTTCTCAGATCCTGCTTGCAGGTTTCCCACAGGCATCTGGTTGCCCACAGGGCTGGGCTAGGTGGTCCATTGGCCTGATCCAGAGGGGTCTCCTTGTGTTCTTATGGACAACAGTGAAGGAGGGCTTTTGCCTTTATGCCTGTGGACTTGCTGGAGGAATCTTGCAGGCTCTCCTTATGCTCTTCAGAGAGCTATGTCTGAAGGGAGATAGCTCTCCCACTCAAAGGGAGGCAGTGAGGGGTACACATTACTGTTACAAATTATAACTACAATCACAGTAACTGTATAGACTGTATATCTATTTAGACCTAAAGATATTTAGGCCTTTGCAGAGAGCCACTGCCCTATAAAGCCTGTGTTTTTTAAAGCACACAGATGTGGCTTCAAAAACAGCATCCAATGCTTCTGTCGGCTTCTTGCAAATCCCAGTTTTGATTTAAAGTTGCTAGTTCCTCACTGCTTTCTATTTAAGCGAATGCCTCTGCCTCCCCTAGGAGCAGAGTTTATGTATTAATAAAGTACTCCTTATGGCCGTTTACTGGTGTTCATAATGTTCACCACCCTTGGTACGTGATTGAATGTGACAAGATGAAAAGACTCCTGGCATATACTGCATATCTTGCCTCTCAGTTTGGCAGAGCACCAGCCATAGTCGGGAGTGTCCATTACCTCCACTAAAGCAGGAAGTTACTTTCGTCTTCCCCTAGTCCAGATCACAGTCAGGGTTGGCCTGTCACTCATTGGGTGACAGAAGCTCTGAACTGATCAGGGAGCTGGCCAGGGATATCAAGAAGAGAAAGTGCCCTGCAGTAAAGCCAAATCAGAGTTTTGATGCAGTCATTTATTTAAAAACGATTCCTATAACTCACGCCTTGCTGTAAATGTGCTATATAGACTCATCTTAAAAATTTGGCTCTGTAATTTGTTTTTATACTGAATATGCTCTGTGTAAAGTTCTGTATGGTTATATGTTGGCTTATACATATGCTTATGATTAAAAAAATAATAATGTGATTAAGTAGAAAAAAATGAAATATTTGAAATCTTTTAACCACCAAAAACAGCTTGCAATGTTCTGCAGTCACAATTTTTGAAAAGGGAGAGGGACCTGTGAGAAGCCTAAGATTCTGCAGATTTTTTAACATAGGAAGCTGCCTTATACTGAGAGACCATTGGTCTATCTCTCTCAGTGTTGTCTACACTGACCAGCAGTGGCTCTCCAGTGTCTCAAGCAGGGGTTTCTCTCAGCCACACGTGGAGATGCCAGAGATTGAATCTAGGGGCCTTCTGCATGCAAAGCAGCTGTTCTACCACTGCTCTTACATGGTTGTAGCTTTAAGCTTATTGTTGCCGCAGTGTGGATTAGCAACTTCAAATCAAAACCTGGATTTGGAGGAAGCTGATGGATGCATTGGATACTGTTTTGGAGATCATGTTTGCGACACAGCTGTGACTATGCCATGTGCAAAGTGCTCATCTGATTTTTGACATATGCTTAGAAACACCCATGTTAGGCTTGAGTCACCTGGCCTTTCAATATTATTTTCTAGATCTTTTTTTAACATGCCATTTCCTCTCTCCCTGCAGAGCCCCACATCCTGCTTTTCCGACGGCCGCTGCCAAAGAAGCCAGAAAAATGATGTGCTTGGGCCTTTCCCCATGTTTTAGCTATAAGCACCTTTAAACAAAAAACCCAGCAACTGTGTTTTTTGGAAAAGTTTGACAAATGTTTTCACTGTGTCTGTCAAGAAAAGGCCACTCAGTGCAACAGTTAATGCCGGACAAGAAAAGCTTTGCTTGCTGCAGAAAGACTGTCTGCTGAAAAGGATTGGTTTTAGCTGCTGAAACATTGATATTTTTTTACACTGGCTAAAGCCTTGCTCCTGCTTTATCCCACTCAGCAGGGCTGGTTTGGTTTTTAAACCCAGGAGAATGCAGTGTGTTTCCCTGGTTGGATATTTCTAATCTATGTTTTTAAAATCTTTTTTTAAAACCTTGTATTTCATGTTAATCCTTTGGAACTTTTAAAAGTTACGCTTGATATGACTGTTCTTCAGGGTCTGTCAATAAAGCACCAAGGTTTTACACATCCTTTTTGCTTATTTCATAGACTCCCTCAAACCTTCTGGTTGCTGTACTCTCAAATGTGGCTTGAACAGCTTTGTATTAACAGCTGATGTGCAAACAGTGCATGGAATTGCATGCAGACAAGTGACTGGACAGGCAGAGAAGGGGAGGATCTGCCAGCGTGTTGGGTAGATCTCTATATTTTTATCCAATCAGTGGTTATTTCTATGCCTCCAGGGGCAGCGCCTCCCTTCTCCATGGTCACCATAACAATGCTAACAACAAACCTCTTAGCAGGCTACTAAATTATTTTATTTCTGCTGGTAAATAACCTTTATGGATTTATTTACAAAGCTGAGCTAGAAGTGTTTAAAAAATAAGCTGCAGATGAGCTTGTGCATGTTGTTGGCATCCATCTGTCTCAGGAGATAGTGGAAGAGTATGCCTTTGCAGGTGAGGTCAAACTGTTGGAAAGTTGCAGCCCCTGCTGTGGCTGTAGAGACCGATATGGGAGAGACATGTTTTGTTGCAGTTGGGGCAGACAAAGGCATCAGGTTGTGCTGCTGCAGATGCGTTTCTTCTCTCTGCAGTCATTCCTCCTCTGGTGATTGCTGTGCAAAAATGGCGTGACTGTCGTGTCTCCAGGCGCTGCGGACATCTGCAAGGAATTTCCACATAGCAAGGCTGATGTCACGTTTGCAGACATCTTTGTAACATGTGTTACTGTTGGAATTCTGGCCCGTCTTGAGGTATGTGCCTATCTGTTCAGGCACCGGCTGAATTCCTTAGACCTCCCTCCGGCGACTCCCGGCAGGAATAAAACATACGCGAGGTCCGTTCCGGCGATTTTCCTCAGGCTGTGAGGAAAACACACCAACTGCTTCTCCTCCTTCTCCCTGCTCCCTGCATGTCCCCAGGGAGGGGAATCAGACACATACAGAAACGTATCTACATGTCTTTATTTGTGTCTTTTAGCAGTCATACAGTAAACATGTCTGCTCTCTTCAACAGACAGAGAGAAACTCCACTCCACCCATGTACATCCTGTACAGGTCATGTGACAAACCCACTGAGCTAACATCCGGTGCTCAGTACAGAATGGACTGCCCCTTTGTTCCCATGGCAACAGTCACAAACTTCCTGTTTGGCTTTCCAGCCACAAGCAGCAGTCTTGGCTGCTATAGCCTTTGCTTGCTGCCGCATTGCTGCTTTAGAATAACAGTTACAGCTTCTCTTTCTGAGGCCTTTCCGCAGAAATGGCACTGTCTCTTAAAAAAAACTTTACGCATCAAGAAAGGACGTAGCTACCTCTCTAGGCATCCCATTGCCTCTCCTTAATACTTAAGTGGGCATAGGAACAAGTGGGGGCTGGGTCATAAGCATTCAGTTCCACAGTATTTTTTCCCTCTTAAGAAGCAACTTCCACCTCTGGGGAAAGACTTGGCAAAGCTGCTAGCATGAACAAACAAAGGAATGGGTTAGGGGAACCTCTTGCCTAGGGGTGGATTGCAGCCCTCCAGTCCTCTCTGCCTGGCCCTCAAAACTTCCGCTATCTACACCCCTTACTGACCCTACCCTGTGCTCTCCTTGAGTGCTTTTTGCCTGGCTGGAATGTATTCTTTGCTAATGCCTTTTCCTTGCCTGGATGTGGACACAGAGGTCTGTATGTGTCGAAACCTCTGTCTTCAGTGTGGCTGGAACATACTCAACCATGCAAAGGTAAGTGTCATGCCTGTTGCTCCGCCCATTTTTGTCTCTGGCCACTCCCACCACTGGCCCTCTTAAAGTTGCCTTTAGTACAAGGGTAGGGTAGCTTTTTCAACCTAACAGCTGCTCGTGAAACAGTAAATTAGTTGCCTCACCTACAGCTTTTAAAAATTTGAACCTATCTTGAGTCCCAAGGGCGTCAGAACAGGTGAGAGCATTCAGGAGAGAAAATTTGAATTATTTTTATTCCACTTCAAATGCAAAATGTCGTAAAGTCCACCTGGAATTTTTTTGGGTAAGCTTAAAATTGGGCAGCAAGCACCCTAATTGACAGAAGAGCCATTGCAACAGCCTTTTATATCAGAGTGGGCAAGCGTTAGCCTCTGGGTGTTGCTGAAATACAACTCCCATCAGCCCTAGCAATCGTGGGCAATGGCCTGGGGCAATGGAAACTATAGCTCAACAGCATCTGGAGGCTCCACCAACTTGACTCAAGAGGTTGTAGTGAGAATTAAGAGGTGGGAAGATACAGTTGTCTGGTTTACACCCAATTCAAAGTGATGGTTTGCTCAACCAAAGCATAGGTTATCTGGGCCCAAAAAACTAACAATGGTTTGTTTCCTGGCAGCAAACTGTGATGTGAAGTCATGATCTCCTTGGCTTAGGAAACAGTTTGTTTTGGCCATGGTGTGTTGTTAGGGCCAATCCTAACAGCCTTGCATGACCATGGCTTCTTTTGCCACCCCACCCCCACCACATATGTTCGCTGACCTACAGAAACAACAGAAGCTGGGAAACAAACCAAGCTTTGGAGAAACAAACCATGGATTCTCTGCAATATGAGTAATGGCTTGCTGAGTAAACCATGGTTAAAGCAAACCTTGGCTTAGCTTTGTGTGCAAACACAAGCAGTGCTGCAGCATTTTAGAGAGTTTTTATGAGCAGGATTTGTGTGAGATATAAAAACCCTGGTCCACCCAGATCATAGAATCATAGAATAGAATCATAGAGTTGGAAGAGACCACAAGGGCCATCGAGTCCAACCCCCTGCCAAGCAGGAAACACCATCAGAGCACTCCTGACATATGGTTGTCTCGCCTCTGCTTAAAGACCTCCAAAGGAGGAGACTCCACCACACTCCTTGGCAGCAAATTCCACTGTCGAACAGCTCTTACTGTCAGGAAGTTCTTCCTAATGTTTAGGTGGAATCGTCTTTCTTGTAGTTTGGATCCATTGCTCTGTGTCCGCTTCTCTGGAGCAGCAGAAAACAACCTTTCTCCCTCCTCTATGTGACATCCTTTTATATATTTGAACATGGCTATCATATCACCCCTTAACCTCCTCTTCTCCAGGCTAAACATGCCCAGCTCCCTTAGCCGTTCCTCATAAGGCATCGTTTCCAGGCCTTTGACCATTTCTTTGACTAGATCTTTCTACACAAGCGGAACTTTAAATGGGTTTGAAGCATAGTCTAATTTTTAACATGCACCATAGCGGCTGAGCTGACTGACATGTCCTGGCCTGGGCATCATTACTAAGGGAAAACAGAAGCACTCAAAAACATTTTGTACCATAACGAGAGTTCACACACACAAAAGAAGTCTTCCGGGGTGAATTCACATTATGAGTCATGAAGGGGACATCTGAAAACTCTCGCTGTAGTACTTTTCTAATGTGTGTGTGTGTGTGCATAGCGACAAGCTGAGGTTTCACAACTTTCTCCTCCTTTGAGGAAATATTTTCCAAGTCAGAACATCTGCTGAGGAAGTGCTGACCACGTGCAGTGGATTCTGGGAGCAGGGTACAAACTCATTTTACTGGATAAACTGGTTGGGATTCATCACTGGCCTACGCTGACTGCAACTGTGCCCTAGAAACACACCTCACACCTTGCAAGGGAAAACTGGTAGTCCCAAGCAATCTGTAAGATAGCCTTTCTTCCCAAGAGAGTTTGAAAACTGCTGCTACGGAGGATTTATATTTATATAAGATGGCAGCATGAAGTGCTTCTGTACAGTGTGCTCAGTCACTCCATTCTATCTCCACCAAAATTTTTGGCTAGCTCAGTCGGTAAGAGCATGTGACTCTTAATCTCAGCGTCGTGGGTTTGAGCCCCATGTTAGGCAAAGACAATTCCTGCATTGCAGGGGGTTGGATTAGATGACCCTCGTGGTCCCTTCCAGCTCTACAATTCTGTAGGCACTGAGCATAGGTAAAGGTAAAGGGACCCCTGACCATTGGGTCCAGTTGTGGCTGTCTCTGGGGTTGTGGCGCTCATCTCGCTTTATTGACCGAGGGAGCCGGCATACACCTTCCAAGTCATGTGGCCAGAATGACTAAGCCGCTTCTGGCAAACCAGAGCAGTGCATGGAAACGCCGTTTACCTTCCCGCCGGAGTGGTACCTATTTATCTACTTGCACTTTGACGTGCTTTCGAACTGCTATGTTAGCAGGAGCAGGGACTGAGCAGCGAGAGCTCACCCCATCGTGGGGATTTGAACCGCCGACCTTCTGATCAGCAACTTTTGAGATATTTAGTCTCTCCCTCCTCCCTCTTTTCTGACTCCCCCTCCCAAATATTTTCCATGCATTTGCCAGCCTTGTCTGCTGATAGACCTTCCTAGATTGATGATGATCTGTAGTGTATTAATATTATTTTCATTATCATCCTTCATCTCCTTACTTTTAGCTATCTCTCGCCCCAAGAGCCCCAACCTCCCTCCTGCCTTTCAAAGACAACCTCGAACCAAGGTGAATGCCGCAAAGCACGATGGGAATCGTAGTCCCCCGCTCCCTCCCCAAAGGGTCTCTTGCTCATTCTCCATCTTCCTTCTAGTAGGCGCATCAGGCTTGCTACGAGACGAAGCTTCTGGCCAATCGGTTCCTTTTCCATAGGCCGCCCCTTTTCCTGCTGTCCAATGGGAGGGGAGGAGGCGGGGCGACGTTGATGGAGCGGCCAATAGACAAGAGGCGGGCGGGGAGATTCGATGAGCTTTGATCTGAGACGGGAGGTGAGTAGGAAGAGCGAGGGAGGGGAGGCTGCTTTGAATATGACTTTGGGGGCTTCGCGAGGCTCCGTCCCAGGATGTGTTTTCAGGGCCATCCCCTTCCCCTCTGTGTCCTGAAGGATGCGAAGGAGAGTAACTCTGGCCACGTGCAGAGTGCTTTTCCTCCAAGGGGACACAAAACAGGGTTAGAGCTGAAATCATGTAGCCTTGGAGTGGACTGAGGGTTGCCAACTTCCGCACTGGCCCCTGAAGCTGTGCCTTTTAAGAGCAGCTGGATCTGCAGCGGTCAGCAAAGTTTATCTCCCGTGACAGCCACATCTTCACCTATGATTGTTGATTTTATTATGTCGCTTTATCAATTTTTATTAATAATTATTTTAGATTTCTTACCTGATTTTCACAATGAAGTCCCAGAGTGGGTAATAATAATAATACAACAATATTCTATACAACACAATGCTTATTTTCATTGATCTACCAATTTATACTGGGGCAAAGTTTAGTAAAATTGGTGCCCTGAGCCAGGACAAAATTTGGCACACCCCCCCCCAAAAAAAATATTTCTTATTTTCACAACAATTCTTTTTGGTACTGTTGCTTCTCAGTGGCTACTCATATAAACACAGGTCATTGTTATTTCTATCTTGCCCTTCCCCCTCAAAGAATATTGTAGACCGGTGTTTCCTAAAGTTGTAGTACGCATACCCCAGGTAGAGGAAAGGGTTTCAAATGGTATATGACACACACACACACACATAATAGATAAAATAGTATTATTAAAACTCCCTCCAAATTATCTTCCAAGAAGGGGCAGGCCAGTAAGACTAAATTTTCAAACCCAATTATTGTAAGTTTGGGAAGTACCATTGTAGATAATGTAATACTTGTTTTAATTTATTTACACACATATATATTGATTTTAACATATTGCAGTCAATAGGGGGAGCTGGGGTGTTTCATTTGTGTGTGTGTGTAGGTGTTTTATGAGGATGTTAATGTTTTATGCAATTTTTTAATGGCTCGATGCATTTTTGCTTATTTTAAAAAATGCAAGTCGCTTGGAGACCTTGTACGAACAAGCGACTAGTAAATTTGATAATAGTAATAATAATATGTGCATCAAAACTTCACTAATTTTGCTCAAGAGATTGAAGCTAGAGTGCTTTCCTTCCTTTCTATTCTGACCGGTTGGCACCCATCCTTGAGACCCCTGGATTCTAGGCCCAAAGCAGGGAGGGAGGAGCAGGTGCTTCTGCTATGTAGCTTGGCTGGAGATCTTGGATTCCTGAATTCCTTGAGAGGGAAGGGCAAATTTAGCTCTGACTTCACCAACCTGGAAGCTTCCAGGTGTTTAGGACCGCACTCCTATCAGCTGCAGCCAGCGGGGCGGGGGGGTGGGGAGCTTCCCTCATTTTGGGAAGGGATGTTACCAGCCTTTCATGCATGTGTCAAAAGGGACGTGGGTGGCGCTGTTGGTTAAAGCACAGAGCCTAGGACTTGCTAATCAGAAGGTCGGCGGTTCAAGTCACCATGAAGGGGTGAGCTCCCATTCCTCAGTCCCTTCTCCTGCCAACCTAGCAGTTTGAAAGCACGTCAAAGTGCAAGTAGAGAAATAGGTACCACTCCGGCAGGAAGGTAAATGGCATTTCCTACATTGGCTCCCAGTACGTTTCCGAGCACAATTCAAAGTGTTGGTGTTGACATTTAAAGCTCTAAACGGCCTCAGCCCAGTATACCTGAAGGAGCGTCTCCACTCCCATTGTTCAGCCCGGACACTGAGGTCCAGCGCCGAGGGCCTTCTGGCGGTTCCCTCGCTGCGAGAAGCAAAGCTACAGGGAACCAGGCAGAGGGCCTTCTCGGTAGTGGTACCCACACTGTGGAACGACCTCCCAACAGATGTCAAAGTGATAAACAACTACCTGACATACAGAAGACATCTTAAGGCAGCCCTGTTCAGGGAAGTTTTTAATGTGTGATATTTTAGTGTATTTTTGGTCTCTGTGGAAGCCGCCCAGAGTGGCTGGGGAAACCCAGCCAGATAGGCGGGGTACAAATAATAAATTATTATTATTATTATTATTATTATTATTATTATTATTATTATTATTATTATTCCGTGCACTGCTCTGGTTCGCCAGAAGTGCCTTAGTCCTGTTGGCCACATGACCCGGAAGCTGTACGCCGGCTCCCTCGGCCAGTAAAGCGAGATGAGCACCGCAACCCCAGAGTTGGCTACGACTGGACCTAATGGTCAGGGGTCCCTTTACCTTTACCTTGTTTGTTTGGAGGCACGGAGGAGGTTTTGCCTGTTTTGGAGAGGACCTTTCTGAGCATCATCAGTGTCTCTTCTGTGAAATTTTGCGGGGCCTGCTGCAGTCTTTCAGGTTTCCAAATGTGCCTGTGGAACTCCCCCAAAAAGAAAAGGTTGGGGACCCCTACGCCAGATGACTTTACTTTTAAACACACATTCAGAGCACACCCACACCCTGCAAAGAATTCTGTGCACTGTAGTTTGTTAAGGGTTGCTGGGGCAGGGGAAGAAAACTACAGTACCCAGAATTATTTAAGGGACAGAATGTGCTTTGAATGTGCCTTCATGTGTACACAGCCATAACCCTCGCTCCTGCCCTGTGGACATTTCTTTTTTTTTTTTTCCACATGCTTTTTATTGATTTTCAAAATAAAAGATACAGAAACATAATACACAAAATTAAATTCTCATTTTCACAGATTTTAAATATGACTTCCTTCAACCTTTCCTCAAATCATCCGTACTGACCTCTTTATAAGATTTCGCATTTGTTAGTTTGTAATGTCATTAATCATTTTGATTCTACCATTTCTCTTTCGACAATACCCTTTACTCTTTACAGAACTCCCTTAAAACCCACCAATGTTATTTGGCCCTCACTTAAGTTTTCCAGATAGTTCGTAAAACTTTCCCAGTCCTTGATAAACCTCTGATCTTTTAAGTATCTGATTTTCCCTGTCATTTTGTCCATCTCCACATATTCTAGCAATTTTGCTCTCCATTCCTCAATCGTCGGCAGACCTTCTGATTTCCAACTTTGAGCCAATAGGACTCTTGCCGCCGTTGTTGCATACTGGAACAGCTTGTGGTCTTTCTTTTTTATCTCCTTCCCTAGTAGGCCCAGCAAGAAGGCCTCGGGTTTTTTAACAAAGGTGTATCTTAAAATTTTTTTCAGTTCGTTATACACACTCTCCCAGAACTCTTTAACCTTTTGGCAATCCCACCACATATGGTAGAAAGACCCCTCCCATATCTTACACTTCCAACACTTATTGCAGGAACCATACATTTTAGCTAATTTTGCAGGGGTCAGGTACCAGCGGTAAAACATTTTCATTAGGTTCTCCTTCAATGTCACGCAAGCCGTAAACTTAATATGTTGTTTCCAAAGTTTTTCCCATTCTTCAAAATAAATGTTATGGCCAAGGTCTCTAGCCCAGTGTACCATTGCCGGCTTGACTTCTTCGTCTATTAAGTTCCAGTCTAGTAACAGGCTATATGTTTTAGATAGGGTTTTGTAATTATTATTAAGTGTCTCAATCTGGAATCTAGAGGGTTTATCGATATATCCTTTTTCTTTGTTATCTTTCTTAAACATGTTATTTATCTGCAGGTAGTGCAACCAATCGTAAACTTGTTCTTTAACCTGGTCATACGGCTTCATTTTCCACTTTCCTTCCTCTTTCATTAATAGTTGTTCATAAGTAGCCCAGTTAGCCCTCATATTTGTTTTTTTAACACTCATAACTTCTAGTGGCGACAGCCAATGCGGTGTTTTGGGCTCTAGCATGTCCTTATACCTCTCCCATACCTCAATCAATGGGCCCTTAAAAATATGATTTCCGAATTCTTTATGTGTTTTCCTGCGGCCGTGCCATAAGTAGGCATGCCACCCGGACCGGTTGTCATGTCCCTCTAGATCTAGCACTTCCCTATCTTCCAGTTTTATCCATGTTTTCACCCAGCATAGGCATGACGCCTCGTAGTATAATTTCAGGTCTGGCAGGGCAAAGCCGCCCCTTTCCTTCGCATCTGTTAACAATTTGTATTTTATTCTCGGTTTTTTGCCCTGCCAGACAAATTTTGAGATCACCCTCTGCCAGTCCTTGAATACCTTCATGCCTTTAATCATGGGGATATTCTGGAATAGAAACAGTACTTTTGGGAGCACGGACATCTTAATTGTGGCTATTCTGCCCCAAAATGATAGTTTAAGCCTGCCCCATGTTTCAATATCTTTCTTGACTCCCTTCCATACTGTTTCGTAGTTGTTTTTAAATAGGTCTATGTTTTTTGGCGTTACCCAGATTCCTAGATATTTTACCTTCCTGGTCACCTCTATTTCCGTTTCTCTTTGCAACTCCTCTACTTCATCCGTGTACATATTCTTAACTATCATTTTTGTTTTTCTTTTATTTAGTTTAAAGCCTGCCACCTTCCCAAATTGATCAAATTCTGCAAGTACCTCTTTTAGTGAGTCATTTGGGTCTTCCATTGTAACAACCAGATCGTCCGCGAATGCCTTGATTTTGTACTCGTTTCGCCCAACTGTAACACCCTTTATACCTTTGTTTTCTCTTATTGAATTTAGTAGAACTTCTAACACCATTATGAATAGCAGTGGGGACAGTGGACATCCCTGTCTTGTTCCCTTTGTTATTTTTATTTCTGCTGTCTCCTCGTTGTTTATAATTAGTCTTGCCTTTTGGTCCGAATAGATTGCCTTTATCCCGTTGTAAAATTCGGTACCCACTTCCATGTATTCCAGTTGTTTTAATAAGAAGTCCCAAATTATATTGTCGAACGCTTTTTCAGCGTCCACGAATAGCAGCAGACCTTGTTTATCACACCTGTCCGTTAGGTATTCTATAATGTTTACGATATTTCTTATGTTGTCCTTCATCTGCCTACCCGGCAGAAAGCCCGCTTGATCTGTATTTATTCTTTCTACCAGAACCTCTTTTAGTCTCCTTGCCAGAATTCCTGCAAAAATTTTATAATCGATATTCAATAGGGAGATCGGTCTGTAATTCTTAATCAGTTGTAAGTCTGAGTCCTGTTTGGGGATTAGTGTGATTAATGCCTCCCTCCATGTCTCTGGGATTTCTCTCTCTTTAAGGATATTATTCATTACCTCTTGCAGTGGTTTCAACACAGCTGACTCCATCTCTTTATAGAATCTACCAGTAAACCCATCTGGTCCTGGGGCTTTCCCTTTTTTTAAATCCTTTATTGTTACTTTAATTTCTTCTTCCTCTATTGGAGCACTCAATTTTCCTTTCGCCTCTATAGGAATCTTTTTTATATTCTTAGCTCTTAGAAATCTTTCTATTTTCCTCAAGTTGTTCTTTTCGGTGTTACTGAAGAGCCCTCTATAAAAGTCCAAGAAGGCTTTCCTTATTTCTTTAGGCTTGTTTATTTCTTCTCCCTCCACTTCTATTTTGTTTATTGTGTTCTGTTCCTTCCTTTTTTTGAGTTGCCAAGCTAGTAGCTTCCCTGTTTTATTAGCATATTCAAAGCTTCTCTGTCTTATTTTTTTAACTTTCCATTCAATTTCCCTATTTATCAGCATCGCATACTGAGCTTGCAGAACTTTAATGTTCTCTTTTATTCTCTTATTTTTAGGATTTTTAATCAGTTTTTGTTCGTTCTCCCATATCTGCTGGAGGATTTCTTTTTTCCCTTTTTCTCTTTTTTTGTTCTTAATTGCACTTTGTTGAATGAAGAAGCCCCGCATCACCGCCTTTCCTGCATCCCACACCACTTTTGGTCTAATTTCATTGCCTAAGTTATCCTCAAAGTATTCCTTTAACCTTTTTTTAGCTTTCTCTACTACCTCTTGGTCATCTAGCAAGTAGTCTTTCATTCTCCATCTATATAATCTTCTTTCCAGACCTTTCAGTTCCATTTTTATTGGGTTGTGGTCGGAAATTGTTTTAGCCTGGATCTCCACTCGTACCGATCTTGGAACTAATTCTGCTGAGATCCAAATCTGGTCTAGTCTCGAAGATGAGTCGTTCGGTTCTGAGTGGAAGGTGTATTGCCTTTCTTGGGGGTGTTTAAACCTCCAAATGTCTACCAGATTACAATTTTGAACCATTGAGAAAAAGGTTTGGGGTAACTTTCCTTCTTTACCTGAACTGTCCCTTAACCTGTCCATCTCTAGGGACACCACCCCGTTCATATCTCCTAATAATATAATTTTCTGGTCAAGGTAATCGGATAGCATTCCTTCTATCACCTTATAAAATTCCGATTTTTTGTCATTGGGTGCATATGTCCCCACTATTATTATGTTTTCTCCTTGCCAATTGATCTGTACTCCCACTACCCTCCCTTCCTCGTCTTTAAAGAGCTGTTGCGCTTCGATTTTTTTGTTGATATAAATAACCACCCCCCTTTTTTTGCTTCGGTCCGACGATGCGAATTCATTCCCTAATCTTTTATTAATCAGGATTCTTTTGTGCTTTCTTGCTATGTGGGTTTCCTGTAGACAAATGATATCTAAACATTCTTTCTTTAGGATGTGCTCAATTTTATTCCTTTTGCTTTTGTCGTTCAATCCGTTAACATTCCAGCTCCAAACTTTTAACGCCATGATTGTTTATTTTTATGTGAGCCTACTGTCTCCCCTTAAGCCCTTCCCGCTGTCTCCTCCTCCTCTTCTTCTTCCTCCCCCTCTGTCCTCTCTGTTTCACCCTCTAGGTCTTTCTCATCTTCAGCCTCCTCGCATTTATCTTCTTCTTTTTGAATTTTTAGTTCTTTATATTTCCTTAGGAATTTACTGGTTTCTTCTAAGTTTGTCAATTTCTGTCTCTTACTCCTGTAAGTAAAGGAGACTCCTTCAGGAAACTCCCACTTAAACTCTATATTGTTCCTTTTCAATGTCTGGGCCAGTTCCTTGTATGGTTCCCTGCGTTTTAAAAGCCTAACTGGAATGTCTTTAAAGATTACTATGTAGTTTCCCCCTATATTCAGCCTTTTCCCTCTGTTTTTTTGGAGAATCATATTTCTCATTTCCTTATCCTTAAATGTAACTAAACAGTCTCCTAAACATTTTTTATTTCTGGTTGGTTTTGCTTTCAATCTGAATGCAGATTGTATTACCTTTCCCATCTCTTCTATTGGGATTCCCAACCAGAGAGCTAACTCAGTTGTTAATTTCTCTTTTATGTTTTCTCCTTGCACTTCGGGAACGGCTCTCATCCTAAGATTGGCTTCTCTTTGTCTGAGTTCATTCATAGCAATTAAATCTCTCATATCTTCTTGACTTTTATTTAATTCCAGTATCTCGGCTTTTATCTTATCCTCCTCACGTCTCACATCTTTCATTTCTGATCTTGTCTTTTTCAAACCTTCTTCCACTGCCTGTGTCCTTCTAAATACCTCTTTTAATTGGCCCTTCAATTCGTTAACAGTTTCATCTATTTTTTTATCCATTTTCTCCATTCTATTTTCTAATTGTTCTAATTTAAGCTCAACGTTTTTCTCACTTTGTTTTATCTCGCCAAACATTCTTAGAATCTCTGCCCTAAACTCCCCTTCTTGTTTAGATCCCTTTCTATCCCCTGGAGTACCCCCTTCAGGCCTTTTCCCCGTGTTGGACATCTTAATTAGTTGAGGGTTCCGGGTACTTTATACGGGAGACAATCTTAACTTAGAAACTTGTTGGCCAATTCCCCTTAAACCCTTAGTAGATCAGGAACAACGTGTTTGGCAGTCCTTGTCAGCTCCTCCTAAGAGTCCTTATAAATGTTCACATCGGTCAGTATAAGTGTATGTCTTTATATTGTCAAACTTAGTCAACTAGTCCCTTTCACGTTGAGTCTTCATATATTTGTCATGGGCTTACCAAAGTACCAAAGGTAGCTGCGAGGATGGTAGGCAAGATACTCTTGATAAGCTCCTTGAGGGTATACAAAGATAAGATAAAAGGGCGCTCTTCAAAACCCCTTCAGTTCAAGCTAAGGAAGAAAAGAAAGTCGAGGAAATCAAGAGCATATGAAAATAGAAGTAACGCGTCCAGGGGGGGAGACCAAAGAAAAAAAAAGGAGAGAAAAAGGAGATCTGGTTGTAGTAGTACACTTTATCCACTAGATGGCGCTCGCTGTTGCTGCTCGACTCCAGGAGAGATCTCTCTTCCCGTTTAGACTGGGGGATGGGAGACTGTTGCCGGACGCTATATAGTCCTTGGAGTCGCCCTCGGAGATTAATAATCCGTTTAGATCAGCACCAAAACCTCATCGGGTAGGCGAGGCACAGCCAAGAGTTGAGAATCGCGCTGAACCGCGTTGTTGAAGTAGGTAGCCTTTGTTGTTTAATCTCTTCCACGTTCCGTTTCTCCTAATGGCGACGGCTCCTTCTCTTCCGCTCACCCTTGCTACGAACAACGCCACCTCTCCACCTTCCCCTTTGGTCTTTAATCTTTTGGCCGGTTCTGGGCTGATAACTTTGCCCTCTGTCCCCTGTTTTTAACGACCGACAAATTTGTTGGTCGGGTAGTTTTGTAAAGTTAGTCTTTTCAGGGGAACATAAACTCACTGGTGGAAACTCTCTTATTTTCCCGGCTCTGAGGCTTCCCTGCGTATTCGCTGATTCCGGATAAGAGTTGAACCCCCGTAAAAAGTCTGTTTCTCACCGGGTTTCTCTATTCCAAATCGTTGTATCTCCTCAAACACAGCTCACTCCCCGGTTCCTTTTTGTATGGAAGCAGAGCGCTAGTCTTCTGCGAGATCTGGGCTGTTCGCTACCAGGGAGGGAGGAAATGGCTGCCCTGTACCTGCTGCTCAGCGCCGCCGTTCTCTTCACCTTTTTAAAAGGTTACCTGACGGTGGGGCGAGCAGCGTCCAGTCCCTGCTGGGCCCCTGTATCTCCGGACACCCTCCGGACGTGTATCTGGGGTGCTTGCGCCCTTTTGCACCCCCTTTTACCTCCCTTATAGGACTGGGTTCGCGCTCTCAGCCGAATCCCTTCTCGCCCCGAAGACGCGCTCCACCGGAAGCCCTGTGGACATTTCAGTGCTCATTCTCACTGTTTATTAATTCTAACTCAGTGCTGTTTCATGGAATCTGGTGGCAGCTTTGCATTCAGCCATAGCTTGGTCGCTGTAGGCGAGAAGGAACCCCATGCAGGTGACCAAGCGAGCTGGCCCAAGTCTCCACTCCTGCATCTGGGTGGGTTTAAACGTACAAGGCCTTACAAGGAGTGGCCCATCGCAAGGAGAGGTAAACAGGGAACTCTACTTTGTGATCATCTTGCTTGTTCCCAAGTTTTAGTTCGGGCCAGCCTCCTCGCTGCTTTGCCATGTGGGCCCCTCTACGCCCTGCTGAGCGCTGGCAGTGATGCGCTGGAACCTCCGGCTGTGCCAGGGCATTCTGCACACGGGACGGCAGAGCGGGTATCTCCGAGCCATGGCAGCACAGAGCAGCACCGCCACTCCCGGAACCAGTGAAGGAACCTCGGATGGCACCGTGACAGCTGGGATCATAGTTATCGGGGACGAGATTCTAAAGGTGCGTGAGCTGCGGGAAGGTGTGGCAGTGGCCCTTGTCTTAGACGCAGTGGCGGCTGGTGATGCCCGTTGCGGGCTGGTGGGGCTGGAGGCAGAGAGGGCAGCAGTAGGCAGAGCCAGAGGCAGTAATAGGCGGAGCCTGGATTCTAGGTCAGTGGTGTAGCATGGGTTGTCAGCACCCGGGGCAAGGCAAGTAATTTGCGCCCCCTAACCCGTGGATTTGTGCCCCCTAACCCGTGGATTTGCGCCCCCTAACCTAACCCCCAGATGTTGCGCCCGGTGCGGCCGGCCCCCCCTGCACCCCCCACGCTACACCACTGTTCTAGGTTTGTCCCCATCCTCCTTCCTGCGAAAGCCAATGCAATTTAGTCTATATCAGGGGTCCCCAAACCATAGCTGTCAACTTACAGATTTGAAAACGAGGGACCAGCAGCCTCGAAAATATCAGCAGCCAAAACAAGGGATCAACAATTACTTTGAGAAAATACATATTTTGTGGCATGCAAATGGCTTTAGATACCTATTAGGTCCATAAATTACCATATAGCATATGTTCAACACAAAAAAACAGCGACAATTTGTTGTTGACAAAGGACAGCTGGACATAGAAAGGGCCCCATTACCTTCATTAGCTTTTTTAAGGGACATCATCAATAAGGGACAGCAGCGGGACATGGCGCTGGGATAAGGGACTGTCCCGCCAAATAAGGGACGCTTGACAGCTATGCCCCAAACTAAGGCCTGTGGGCTGGATAAGGCCCGAGGGACTCGTTTATCCGGCCCGCAGCGACCCCTGCCACCCACTTTTACCAGCACTGTGCTGCACAGCTGCCCACTTCCGGGTCTGGGGAGCACCGGAAATAGCTTATGCGCAAGCATTATTTGCGCATGCGCAAGCATTATTTCCAGTGCACATGCAGGTCGGAGGAGGCCCGTGCACATGCGCACAAGCTATTTCTGTGTGCGCACGCGTATGGGCACGCGCTCCCCCACCCCCCGGCCCGCTGTGCAATCGGCACTGGAGACACCGGCCCGAGGTGCGGTAAGTTCGCTGACCCCTGGTCTATATGATCTACATGGAACCCCAGCCGGTAATCTAAATTGATCTTTTGTTTTTATAAGATTTCATTAAGACTTTTCATAATACAATTCAAAACAAAATGAACCTAAATGAAAGGAAAAGGAAAAAAGGAAGGAAAAGATGAAGGTCCTCTCTCAAAGGAAGATCTTAAATCTTGTTCCACACACAAAGAGGCGAGACTTTTCCAGCTCTCACCTGGGAGATCATCCCTTCCCTGCCTCTCACGCAGGGTCCTTCATCAACCACCCGTTTTCTTCATCTGCACGCAGACCCCTCCCTAACCCTGAGGATGAAGGAAGATAACAAAAACCAAAGTGGAACAAAATCAAGAGCTAAATTAGAGCTCCCTGCCTTTCGACATTGGCCAGGGGTCTTCACTGTATCCTTTTCAGCACCTGCTAAAAACATTTTAATTTAGACAAGCCTACCCAGATATTTTTATGATGCTTTTGGGCGGGTATTTTGGTGGTTTTAATTTTTTTAATGTTTTTTTTGGGGGGGGTGGTTAATGAAGTTTTCACAATACTATAATAAAACAAACTAATTACAGGAACTAAAAGAAAGAAACTGAAGAAAAAAGGAACAGGAAAAAAGCTACAAGATACTCCCTCACCAATATATGTTTATTTGTTTTTAACCAATAATCCTATTGTTCTTTCCTTTTTGTAAACCGCTGTGAGGTATTCTGCAATCAAGCGGTATACAAATATTATGAAATAAATTAATAATCCGGCCTCTGCGGTTTGGTCCAGTTGAAGTTCCTGAGTCATACTCAAGGGCTGCCCAACGCAGATTGGATTGCCGTAATCCAATGTGGATTATTAAGTGAAATATGTAATAGGATTGACGGGGTGAGCTCCCGTTGCGCTGCTTCTGCCAACCTAGCAGTTCAAAAGCACGTCAAAGTGCAAGTAGATAAATAGGTACCGCTCCAGCGGGAAGGTAAACGATGTTTCCGTGTGCTGCTCTGGTTTCTCCAGAAGTGGCTTAGTCATACTGGCCACATGACCCGGAAGCTGTACACCAGCTCCCTCAGCCAGTAAAGCGAGATGAGCGCCGCAACCCCAGAGTTGGCCACGACTGGACCTAATGGTCAGGGGTCCCTTTACCTATGTAATAGGATGCTGGATTTGGCAATATTTGTGGCAGACCTCTTCGCACTGACAGCTCTCTTGTTTCGGCAGGGCTACACCCAAGACACGAATTCCTTCTTCATGTGCAAGAGGCTTCGCTCGCTGGGTGTGAAGGTGGCCAAGATCTCCGTGGTTCCTGACGACGTGGCTGCCATCGCTGACGAAGTCTCGTCGTTCTCCAGCAAGTTCACCTACGTCCTGACCTCGGGCGGGATTGGCCCCACGCACGACGACGTGACTTTTGAGGCCGTCGCCCAGGCTTTCGGAGAGAAGGTCGTTGCCCACCCAGAGATGGTGGAGCTGGTGAAGAAGTTTTTTGGCAAGTCGGGGGCCGACTGCCCCGAGATGAAGCTGGCCCGGGTCCCCGCGTCGTCGCTGCTCAACTACGGCGAGGACGAGAAGACGGGCCGCCGCTTCCCCTACCCGCTCATCAGCGTCCGGAACGTCTACGTTTTCCCAGGCATCCCGTCGCTGATGAGGCGAGCACTGGATGGTCTCAGCCACCTCTTCCGCAACGAGAAGACCCAGTTCTGCTCACAGGAGATATTTGTCAACTCCGAAGAGACCCTCATTGCGCCCATACTTGACCGGGCCAACGCCAACTTCAGACGTCGTACGAGCCTGGGCTCCTACCCAGATTGGGCCAACAACTACTTCCGGGTCAAGCTCACTCTGGACTCCGATTCGGAAGAGGACCTGGAGGAAGCGGTCGCCTTCCTGATGAAGCACCTGCCGCCGGGAATTGTGGTGCCCCTAGTGGCCGATCCCGTCTCGCAGGCAGCCCAGGACGTGTATGCCTTAGCAGAATCTGGTAGGGGAATACAGTCATACCTCGGGTTAAAGGCGCTCCGGTTTAAATCTTTTCAGGTTGCATTCCGCGGCGACCAGGAAGTACCGGAAAGGGTTACTTCCGGGTTTCGCCGCTCGCACATGCGCAGACGCTCAAAATGACGTCACATGCATGCGCAGAAGCAGCAAATCGCAACATGTTCAGACGCGGGTTGCATTCTGCTCATGTTGCGAACGGGGCTCTGGAACGGATCCCGTTCGCAACCAGAGGTACCACTGTAATGCCTGGCGTACAGCTGGATCTGTGGGGATACAGGACCACGAGGTTAAGAATGCGGGACTATGAAAGGGTTGAAAGGAGAGGCAGCGTGGTGTAGTAGGCAGAGCAGGGGTAGGGGGGCCTGTGGACCCCTGTAGATGTTGTTGGACTCCAACTCCCATCACTTCCACATGGCCTGTGGTCAGGGATGATGGGATTTGTAGTTCAGCGATGTTCTCAGACTCCAGCTCCCATCAGCCCCAGCCAGCATGGCTAGTGGTCAGGGATGATGCCTAGAATCAGTTTCGGCTACTGACCCGGCTGCTCCCCTGTCGGAACAGAGATAGCCTAACTTCTGTGGCCTACATTCTGGTAACCTCTAGGTTAGATTACTGGAATGCATTGTACGTAAGTCTGCCTCTGAAGACGGCAGGTGCAGAATTTGGTGGCCAGGTTGCTCACTGGGGCAAGATGGTTTGAGCATTTAACCTGAATCCTGGCTCGATTGCATTGGCTGCCAATTAGTTTCCAGGCCCAATTCAAAGTGCTGGTTTTGACCTATAAAGCCCTGAATGGCTCAGGACCACAAGGTGCAACTCTCTCCATATAAACACTCCAGGACTCTGCATTCATCCTCTGAGGCCCTTCTTCATGTGACTCCTCCATGTGAGGTCCAGAAGGTGGTGAAACACGAGAACGGGGCCTTCTCTGCAGTGGCTCCTCATTTGTGGAATGCTCTCCCCAGAGAGGCCTGCCTGACACCTTCATTAATTGGCTGATAGCACATGAGACTCTTAATCTCAGGGTCGTGGGTTTCAGCAATCTGGGCGAAAGGTTCTTGCACTGCAGGGATTTGGACTCAATAACTCTTGTGATTCCTTCAAACACTGCAGTTCTATGATTCTAGACACCAAGCAAAAATGTTTCTCTTCCGCCAGGCCTTAGGCTCATTAAACAACCCACGGCCTTTTAAAGTGGGGCAGGGTATTGTTTCTGTTTGTTATTATGGTAAGTATTTTTGTTTTTATATTGTAAAGGGCCCTGTGATCTTCCGTTGACGGGCAGTATAGAAATTTAATAATAATAATATTGATGATGATGTCAAAGTTCACCAATGGTCAAGTCTTGTCAACTTAAACTACCTTATAAGGTTGTTGTGAGTACAGTGGTACCTCGGGTTAGGTACTTAATTCGTTCCGGAGGTCCGTTCTTAACCTGAAACTGTTCTTAACCAGAAGCACCACTTTAGCTAATGGGGCCTCCTGCTGCTGCTGTGCCGCCAGAGCACGATTTCTGTTCTCATCCTGAAGCAAAGTTCTTAACCCGAGGTAATATTTCTGGGTTAGCGGAGTCTGTAACCTGAAGTGTATGTAACCTGAAGCGTATGTAACCCGAGGTACCACTGTATAAAATACGGAGGGCAGAACCATGCCCTTGGAGGAAATGGTCGCAAATAAAAGTAATAATGTTTTCAATTCTTATTACTATTATTTTTCAAAGACCCTGTTTCATCCTAGTTGCTTTTACCTCTCTGTAGGTTCCCCTCTTGGCCACAAGGTGGCAGCAGCAATTCAGACCATTGAGGAAGCTTTGGATAAGTACGCCCTGTCAAAGCTTTGTGTCGGATTCAATGGGGGAAAGGACTGCACAGCCTTGCTTCACCTCTTCCATGCTGCTGTACAAAGGTAATTTGCACCCTCTTCTTTCAGTATTTCTCGTTAGGGCTTCCTTAGATTGGTACCAGGCAAGGGTTGTTGTTTTTTAAGCCTTTCCTAGCCCTGGTTGCATAACAAATCGCACAGCTTAGTCGTTTCCCAACTTTTGGAATTTTTCAACAAGGCAGCACAAGTTTCTAGTCCTCATCACTGGCTTTTCTGCATTTTTCTTCTTCCTTTCTCTTTCCCCCAATTCAGATCTGTTTCTTGGAAGAACTATAAAAAACAAAAATACAAATCAGGAAGGGCAGGTGCCCATTTGTGGCATTTTGAGGACCTCAGAATCAGGGCTTGTCCAGGACAATTTTTTCTGCCTGCAAAGGCAGCAGCTGTTAACAAGGATACATAAAGAGAACCTCCTTATTCCGAAGCAGTCTACCCCTGGGTGCTAGTTGCAAGTGGGGAAGGGGAAAGCACCTTTTCTTTCCTTGCCTGTGGACTTCCCAGAAGCTGGCTCCCATGAGGAATGGGATGCTTTGGGGGTGGCAGGGCAGACATAGCTCATTGGCGCAGCACATGCTTGGAATGCAGAAGGTCCAGGTTCAGCCCCTGCGGCTCCAGTTAAAAATAAAACCAGTTACCTCCTAAGAGGGCAGAAATCTCTTCTCTGCCTGAGAACCCTGGAGAGCCGCACTGCCAGTCAGAGAAGGCAATTCTTGCCTAAAGGGACAAATAACCTGGTATAAGGCAGCTTAGTGTGGGACGCGGGTGGCGCTGTGGGTTAAACCACTGAGACTTGCCAATCAGAAGCTCGGCGGTTCGAATCCCCGTGACGGGGTGAGCTCCCATTGCTCGGTCCCTGCTCCTGCCAACCTAGCAGTTTGAAAGCACGTCAAAGTGCAAGTAGATAAATAGGTACCGCTCCGGCGGCAAGGTAAACAGCGTTTCTGTGTGCTGCTCTGGTTCGCCAGGAGCGGTTTAGTCATGCTGGCCACATGACCCAGAAGCTGCACGCCGGCTCCCTCGGCCAGTAAAGTGAGATGAGCACCGCAACCCCAGAGTCGGCCACGACTGGACCTATTGGTCAGGGGTCCCTTTACCTTTTAAGGCAGCTTAACCAGTTCCTACTGAAATGAAGGGTCCCTGTGTTCTCTCTTTCCCACCCAGGCGGTGTCCGGAGAGGTCGGAGAAGCTGCAGGCTCTTTACATCCGGATTGTGTCCCCGTTTCCCGAGATGGAGGAGTTCATCGAAGACACAGCCCAGCGGTACGAAACATGTACTTTCATTCCGGGGGGCTGGTGTGAAGTCCCTTAACAGGCAACAAACAAAATGATTGGCACCTTCGTTTGTTGTATTCCCGTATTTTGTGTTTGTTTCGTTTTGAGAACCGCCTAGAGGACTTTTTGGAAATAGGAACAGCACTGTCAGCTGGCATTCTGGGGGATTTGCTGAGGCCCCAACATCCCAGTAGGACTTCTTGCTATTTCCACCATAGCTGTCAACCGTCCCTTATTTGGCGGGAAAGCCAAAAAAAATATGTTGGCGTCAGGCAAGACTCCCTCTTCCACCTCCTGCAGGTACAACCTTCAGATGTGTAATGTCCACGGGAACATCAAACAGGCGCTGGGCGATCTGAAGGCGCAACAGCCGCAGATAGAGGCTGTGTTGATGGGCACCCGTCGCACGGACCCTTACTCGTGCACCTTGACGCCCTTCTGCATGACGGACGCCGATTGGCCCCAATATATGCGGGTCAACCCTCTCCTGGTATGTAGCAAAGGCGCCGTGGCATGTCAGAGGGGGCTGGGTGGGTCTATTGGGGTTCCTCAGAGGCATCTTGCCCAGTGAGCAGAGATGATGATGATGATGAAAAATTTATTATTTATACCCCGCCCATCTGGCTGGGTTTCCCCAGCCACTCTGGGGGTTCCCAACAAAATATTGTTATTATTATTATTAATACAGTGGACGCTCGGGTTGCGAACATGATCCGTGTGGGATGCACGTTCACAACCTGCATCTGCGCACGCCCGGGTTGTGCTTCTGCGCTTCTGTGCATGCACAACTGCCGAAACCCGGAAGTAACCCATTCCATTACTTCCAGGTTTTGGTGGTCCGCAACCCGAAAAAACGCAACCTGAAGCGGCTGTAACCCGAGGTATGACTGTAATAATAATAATAATAATAATAATAATAATAATAATAATAATAAAGCGATAAAACATCCAACATTAAAAACTTCCCTGAACAGGGCTGCCTTCAGATGTCTTCTAAAAGTCAGACAGTTGTTTATTTTCTTAACATCCGATGGGAGGGCGTTCCACAGGGGGGGTGCCACCACCGAGAAGGCCCTCTGCCTGGTTGCCTCTAACCTCGCTTCTCACAGGGAGGGAACCACCAGAAGGCCCTTGGCTCTGGACCTCAGTGTCCGGGCAGAACGATGGGGGTGGAGATTGTAGCTAAGGGTCTGAGTGTGGAAGGGGGGAAGCATGGCCTTATGGCGTGGCTCCACCCTGGTATCAGCCACAGATTGAGCTCTGGGCTTCAAGGGCGCCACCTACGCTGCTGTACTAGCATCGCGGGAGAATCCCGTCAGTTGACACCCCCCCATGGACCAATCCCGGCCCTCCAGCCCCTTATAAAACATTGGCTTCAGATCTTGCTTCTCAGATGTCATCTGCACTATGCACTTAAAGCAGGCTAGAGAAAATTTACTTCAACTTGCTGCTCTTTTATTAGTTGCGCTAATAAGGAGGACAATTCGCCTCCTTCGTGCTATGTAAAAATCCAGAACGCTTAACACCTGTATTTCTTTTTTAGTATTCCTCTCTTGTTCACTGAGCTTACTGGTGATGACCTTTATCCTTTCGTATCTTGTCATCTAAACCGTTTTCCTGGCCTTATTTATCTCCCTTGCCTCCCATGTGTAATAGAGGTTTGCTAAAGTGTTATCCAGGAGAATGCAGTATCTGTGGATTGCTAACAAAAAAGGATTGGGGGGGTGTCAGTTGTCGTGGGGGGATAAATAGTTATTTGATCTGTTGTTACTTGCCGTATTGCATTCGACAACCTTTGCGATAACTGCCTCTGACTCAAAAATGACAAAACATGCTGAATACTTTTTTTTATTATTCTGTTCCTAGATAGTATTATTGAAAGTAAATAAAAATATACCCCGTGAAAGGCATGGCTTCCCCAAAGGAATCCTGGGAACTGGAGTTTCTTAAAGGTGCTGAGACTCCCCTCATGGAACTACAATTCCCAGGGTTCCCTGGGAAGAGGGACTGAATGTTAACCCATTCTGGAAATTGTAACTGGTTTGTTTGTCTGTTTGTTTGTTTAATGCACCAGCCTTTGTCAAAAGATTTCAGGGTGGTTCACAAGGTAAAAATACAATATAAAAGCACATCTAAATAGTTAAAGCAGAAAAAACGAAACAATACTGCCTCATTCCATGTAAAAGGCTGTAGGATATTAATCCATCGTGAGGTGAATAGGGGTCTCCTAATGGCACCCTTAGGGATGTGGGTGGCGCTGTGGGTTAAACCACAGAGCCTAGGATTTGACGATCAGAAGGTCGGCGGTTCAAATCCCCATGACGGGGTGAGCTCCCGTTGCTCGGTCCCTGCTCCTGCCAACCTAGCAGTTCAAAAGCACCTCAAAGTGCAAGTAGATAAATAGGTACCTCTCCGACGGGAAGGTAAACGGTGTTTTGTGCGCTGCTCTGGTTTGCCAGAAGCCGCTTAGTCATGTTGGGCACATGACTCGGAAGCTGTATGCCGGCTCCCTTGGCCAATAAAGCAAGATGAGCGCCGCAGCCCCAGAGTCGGCCACGACTGGACCTAATGGTCAGGGGTCCCTTTACCTTTAATGGCACCCTTAACAAACTACAGTACCCAGGAGTCTCTGCGGGAAGCCATGGCATTTTAAAGTGATATGATACAGCTTTAAATGTATCGTGCAGATGGGGGGGGGGCTCGATCTGATCCATTCTGTTCACTAGAGGAGACATTACCGAGTTAGACTTCTCTTTTCCTTCTGAGTGCAAACCCTTTCCCTGCCTTTCTCAAACACCATATTACGTGCCTCTGGCCCTCCTCTAATCCTCTGTGCCTAGGAAGGTATATAGGTCTAAACTTGCCTTCATTTGCTGGATAGCTTCCTAGAGGAGTTTAAAGGAATGTCAGCCCTCTTGATTACATTGCTCTCCTTTTCCCAGGACTGGACATACCGGGATATATGGAAGTTCCTTCGCATGCTTTACATCCCGTACTGCATTCTTTATGATAAGGGGTAAGAACAAATGGAGAATTAATAATAACAATAATATAGTAATACCGACTCTACCCCAGCTGGGTGATTTGGGAGCCAGGGTCTGGGTGTGATAGATTCAGGAATGCAGCTTAATCCAGAAAGTGCAGTTAGTGGTTAATTAATGCTGCAGCACAATTGCTGACAGGAGCGGGACCTTTTCAGCACGTGGCGCCTCTGCTGGTTCCCTGATTGCCACAAATTCAAGGTGTTACTATTAGCATATAAAGCCCTTAACAGATTGGGACTGATTTACTGGTGAAATCGTCTTACCTTCATATATGCCCACCCGAACCGCTCCGATTTGCAGAACCGGCACCATTACGGGTGCCACATAATCCTTGTTCCGCATTTGTAAGAAATCGATCTTTTAGTGTGGCAGCACCTACGCTTTGGAACCCCTGCCTGTGGACATCAGACAGACACCTTTGCTGGAACCCTTTTATGCGCATTTTTGCCTAAGCAAGCCTACCCAGGCATGTAGACATGCGTTTTAATCTGGTTTTTGTTTTTTTTAGCAAATTGTTTATTTCAATTAACTTTCGAATGTTTTAAATAGTTGCTTTCCACTCTTCTTACCTCGTTGTTTCATTCTTTTCATAAACCATTTCATGGGTTGTTGTTGATTTTTTTTACAATCGAGCAGTTTGTTACCATTTTGTGCAAGGGAATAAATGTAAATAAGTACCGTATCTTTCGCTCTATAAGACGCACCAGACCATAAGACGCACCTAGTTTTTAGAAGAGGAGAACAAGAAAAAAAAAATCTGAATCCCAGAAGCCAGAATAGCAAGCGGGATCGCTGTGCAACGATCCCGCTGGCTGTCCTGGCTTCTTGCTTGGCCACGCGCAAACTCTCCCAGGCAAGGGGAGCCTTCATCCCCTGCCCAGGAGAGGCTGTGTGCGGCTAAGGCTCCCCCAAGGGCTGCGCTCCCTTTAAAGAGCGTACGGAGTGTGTGTGCGACTCTTCAGGGCTTTTCCCTGAGGAGGGAGAGGGGCAGCCCTTCTCCTTCCTCGGGGAAAAGTCCTGAAGAGCTGCTCACACACTCCACGTGGCTCTTTAAAGGGAGCGCTGAACAGGGCCTCCCGCCTGCATTCACTCTATAAGACGCACACACATTTCCCCTTACTTTTTAGGAGGGGAAAAGTGCATCTTATAGAGCGAAAACTACGGTAAATGTTCCAAGGCACATTGGAGATGTAGCATCCCTGCTTGCTATGGCTTAAATCCCTCCTGTCTCTCTCCCCCACCCCGATCCCTCTTGACAGCTACACTTCGCTCGGGAGCATGAGTAACACACAGAAGAATCCGGCCCTGCGCTATACGAACGCCGCAGGGCGGGAATGCTACCGGCCGGCCTATGAGCTGGAAAACGAAGAGGACGAGCGCAACTCCCGCCACTGAAGCCTGGCTAGGCCTGATGCTCGTTGCCCCGGCAACCGCTGGCCAGCGCTGGAGAGCTGACAAGGCCCGAAGCCTGGCTTGGTTAAGGCTTGGGCCAGGCCGAGGCAAAATGGCGTCAGTGCCGCTACTACCGCTGGGCCACCAAGGGGCTGCTCTCACACCGACAATGTGATCGGCCAGCCCTGTCCTTGTGACAGTTGGCTGTAAGCACCGTTCCGTCCATCATGTGAGGGGACAGTAGACCCTGGGAATAAACTCTTTGCCTCTTTGGGTTATGTTCTGCTGTGTGTTTTAACAGTGGGGTGTGGGCAAGGTGGCGTGAGATACGGGCTCTGCAGGGTCCAGTGGTGCCAAAGTTTAGCGCTCGAATCCTTTCTTTGACCTTCCCACACCCCCAAATTTGCCATATCAGGGGCGGGCAGCCTGGCGCCATCTTGAGGTTACTGAACCACAGCTCCCACCAGCCCCGACCATTGGCCATGCTGGCTAAAGCTGATAGGACTTGGGAGTCTGGCAACATCTGAAGGGGCGGCCATCACTGTACTAAGTGCTGGAACCAAAGGCCCCATCTATACTATACAGCTTCCCACAAAGCATCCTGGGAGTTGTAGTTTGTTGAGAGTTACAAGGAGACCCCGCTATTCCCCTCCCAGAGCTAACAATTTCTAGAGTGGTTTAACTGGAGCTCTGTGAGGGGCTACAAACTACAGCTCCCAGAATGCTATCTGTTTAAAGTGATATGATACTGCTTTTAATGTCTGGCATGAATGGGGCCCAAGTCTGTTTTTCAAACCTATTTGATCAAAATTCACTCTAGAAGCTATTTAACAAAGCTGAGTCCAGTTTTGAGGGTGCCCTGGGGAAAAGGTCCTCTGATTCACCCCCTCCTCTGTCAAGCGAGCCAAGTGGAGCTTAGGGACGGGGAAGAAATGCAACTCAGTTCATATGGCTGCTTCACACCTCCTGAAACAATAAGGGAACTGAAATGCACACTTCTCTGATTTTTGCATTGCAGTTCTCAGGCCAACAATAGAAAGAGCAAGGGAAGGGAATGTAAAGGGGAGCAGGTGGCGCTGTGGTCTAAACCACTGAGCTACTTGGGCTTGCCGATCGGATGGTCGGTAGTTCGATTCCCCGTGGTGGAGTGAGTTCCCGTTGCTCTGTCCCAGCTCCTGCCAACCGAGCAGTTCAAAAGCACGCCAGTGCAAGTAGATAAATAGGTACCCTTGTGGCGGGAAGGTAAACAGTGTTTCCGTGTGCTCTGGCACTCGTCACAGTCCTTCGTGTGCCAGAAGCGGTTTAGTCATGCTGGCCACATGACCCGGAAAGCTGTCTGTGGACAAACGCTGGCTCCCTTGGTCTGAAAGCGAGATGAGTGCTGCAACCCGATAGTCACCTTTGACTGGACTTAACTGTCCAGGGGTCCTTTATATACAGCAACACAAATATTATTTGGCTAAAATGTGGATAGCAATGCATATACAGTGGTACCTCGGGTTAAGAACTAAATTCGTTCTGGAGATCCGGTCTTAATGTGAAACTGTTCTTAACCTGAAGCATCACTTTAGCTAATGGGGCCTCCTGCTGCCGCCGCGCCACTGGAGCACGATTTCTGTTGTCATCCTGAAGTTCTTAACCCAAGGTACTATTTCTGGATTAGAGTCTGTAACCTGAAGCGTATGTAACCCAAGGTACCACTGTATTAGTGAAAAGAACATAAAGGTAAAGGTACCCCTGCCCGTATGGGCCAGTCGTGTCCGACTCTAGAGTTGCGCGCTCATCTCGCTCAAGAGGCCGGGAGCCGGCGCTGTCCGAAGACACTTCTGGGTCACGTGGCCAGCGTGACGAAGCTGCATCTGGCGAGCCAGCACCAGCGCCGCACACGGAAACGCCGTTTACCTTCCCGCTATAAAGCGGTACCTATTTTTCTACTTGCACTTAGGGGTGCTTTCGAACTGCTAGGTGGGCAGGAGCTGGGACCGAACGACGGGAGCTCACCCCGCCACGGGGATTCGAACCGCCGACCTTACGATCAGCAAGTCCTAGGCACTGAGGTTTTACCCAAAGCACCACCCGCTTCCCGGAAAGAACATACTGAAATCCATTCTGTCAGGGGGAACTTTTGCACAGAAAGATGTGTATAGTGGGAGAAATTTGCACTAGAGCATGGATTTATTTTTATGAGGACTTTTAAAAACAGATTTGCAGGCTGATGTGGAGGACTGAATATTGGAAAATTGAGAAGCAGAGAGCTGGCACTGAAACTGACTGCTCTGCACAGCCCTAGTTCAGGGCAGCCTTTTTAATTACCCATAATGCCCCAGTGTTACAGAACGCCAAGGACTATGGGAAGTTAAAAGGGTGGGTCAAAGTTGAAAATGAATTTATGGGGGGAACCTCAGGCGTTGGGACGTCAGCAGCTCAAGGCTGCCAGATGCTGACTCTACTGTTGTTAATATCCTTGTGAGTGGGGAGAATGGGCACAAAAAGGGGATCTGCACCCCACCCCCACGTCGGGATTGGCATCAATTTCAGTAGGGTGGAACAATGTAGGTTGTGAAAGCAGTTTAAAGTGGCCTTTTGTGCCCCTGCTTAGATCGAAACCGCCCTGCCTAGCCCCTCAGCTGCCTATAATGTTTAAAAAAAACACATTTTGGTGGTGCATTCCCCCGCATCACACCTGCACTGTGGCTAACAACTTGCGCTGCGCACAAGACTCCCTCCGTACCACAGACCTCAAACCAGTGGTTTTCTCATGACGGGAAGGAAGCGTAGGTCACCTGTTGAATTACAGGCCGCTTTTCTAACAAGCACTGATTGCGCCTGCAAAACCTGCAAAAACAACCCTATTTGAAAGAATCGGTGATGGGGCTTTCCAGCACTAGAACGTAGGATTCTGTGACACTGAGATGCCCTTGTGGTTTGGAAAGGGTTTCCGGGTGGGGGGTTTCTCTCCACATGTGACAAGAGAGGGGACTGTTCTGGCATTAGGCTAGCTAGCGAGGGCCAGGCCTCAGCAGCACCCAAAACGGCCTTGTGACCTCTTGGATAACTGAGAAGTTTCCAGCGATTTGCACAAAAGGACAGCGTCGGCCTGCTAAAAGCCAGCTCTGAGCCAGTCTCCCCAGAGTTGAATATGCATCTTCCTTTGCAGAGGTTTGCAGCCCCACGTCCGTGGGTCTTGGCGGCCCTCACGGGCCCCTACTTTGGCCACCCAAGGGCCGCACGACCGCTTGCCCTCCCCTACTACAAAAGCGGGAATGTGGTCAGTCTGGGTTACTGGGCCCTGCAAGCTCTCCGCGAATGTGTGTACGTCCTGCTCTGCTGCTGGTGCCTGAAGGAGATTCTGGACTAAAGGGTTTCCGTCTCCCATGGGTGCCTGGCCTTGTGGGTTGCGCCATGCTGAGCTGCCAGGCTCCTGTGCCACCTTACCCTTCCGGGCGAGCCTTTGCCCCAGGTTCTCCAGATCTTGAGGATTCCTCCTGGCTGCTACGTTGTAAGCCACCATACCATGTAAGTTTGTTTGTTTTCTACGCTTCTCAATTGCTGCTCTGACCAACCTGGACTACAACTCCCATCATCCATTGTCATTTTCCATGATGGGATTTGTAGTCCAAAAGATCCGGAGGGAAACAGTTTAAGGAAGGGACTGATCATAAGCGTGCTGGTTTTTTTTTTGCTGCCTGCCTGGGACCGCAGAAGTGGATGACTCTTTGCCATGCTGTAATGCACATTTGGGTGGGAGATCTAGTTTAACAAGGCTGCTTCTGCATAATATAAAAAGCTGCTCTCTGCCAGGTCTAGCTATACATCCATCTCACCAGTGATGTCCACTCTGACTGTCAGCAGCTCTCCAGCATCTCAGGCAGAGATCCTTCCAGTTACCAACCACTTTCCTCTTCTTCAGCCTGATGCACCCTCCAGATGAGACTACAACTCCCATCATTCCCTGCCAGCTTAACCAATTGCTCTGAATGATGGGAGTTGTGATCCAACAGCATCTTTTTAATGTGGTCTTTTAAATGGCTGTAACAGGCCCTGGGACCTTAAGGTAAATGGCGAGTAGGAAATCAAAACACTACTACTACTATTTAATAACAGACAATTATGATTTAATACTACTACTGATCTGGGACGCGGGTGGCGCTGTGGTCTAAATCACTGAACCTCTTGGACTTGCCGATCCGAAGGTCAGCGATTCAGTTCTGTGCGACGGGGTGAGCTCCCATTGCTCTGCCCCTGCTCCTGCCAACCTAGCAGTTCAAAAGCACACCAAAAAGTGCAATTAGATAAATAGGTACCACTCCGGCAGGAAGGTAAATGCCGTTTCCGTGCGCTGCTCTGGTTCCGTCAGAAGCGGCTTAGTCATGCTGGCCACATGACCCAGAAAAACTGTGGACAAACGCCGGCTCCCTCGGCCTGTAAAGCGAGATGAGCGCCACAACCCCAGAGTCGTCTGTGACTGGACTTAACTGTCAGGGGTCCTTTATCGTTTTACTACTACTGATAATAATAATTTCCTACATTTATATCCCTCCTTTTCCTCTAAGGAGCTTAAAGTCTGTTGATGTTTCTCCTCCTCATTTAATCCCCACAACAACCTGGTGAGCTAGGCTAGACTGAGAGGCAGTGACTAGCCCAAGGTAACCGGGTCAGCAGCATCGTTGAGTGGGAATTTGAACCCAGGTCTCTTCCTGGTCCTGGTCTAGCACTCAAACCCTTGTAAAACTGGGGTCACCAGCATCAAATGATGATGATATAGATCATGGGTAGGCAAACTAAGGCCTGTGGGCCGGATCCGGCCCAATCGCCTTCTAAATCCGGCCTGCGGACGGTCTGGGAATCAGCATGTTTTTACATGAGCAGAATGTGTCCTTTTATTTAAAATGCATCTCTGGGTTATTTGTGGGGCATAGGAATTTTTATTTATTTTTTTCAAAATATAGTCCGGCCCCCCACAAGGTCTGAGGGACAGTAGACCGGCCCCCTGCTGAAAAACATTGCTGATCCCTGATATAGATCATAGAATCGTGGAGTTGGAATGGACCACTAGTCCAAACGCCTGCAATGCAGAAATCTTTTGCCCCACATGGGGCTCAAACCCACAACCGTGGGATTAAGAGTCTCACGCTGTAGAAGAAGAAGAGTTTGGATTTGATATCCTGCCTTTCACTCCCCTTCAGGAGTCTCAAAGCGGCCAACCTTCTCCTTTCCCTTCCTGCCCCACAACAAACACTCTGTGAGGTGAGTGGGGCTGAGAGACTTCAGAGAAGTGTGACTGGCCCAAGGTCACCCAGCAGCTGCATGTGGAGGAGCGGGGAATCGAACCCGGTTCCCCAGATTACGAGACTACCGCTCTTAACCACTACACCACACTGGCTCTCAGCTGTACCGACTGAGCTATGCTGGCTGTGTTCTACTTGTATATTTGTAAATAGAGCAAATGCCACAGGGACACTTTAAGGCTCCATGATCGTCTCATCCAAAGAAAATAAACTTGCTGCCCCCTAAACGTCTATCTGCTCCAGGAAAAGGGGTGTGCACAGCAATAAAACACACACACATATGAGTGTGAAGGGCAGGAGTTTGAGACTAGGAAAGTTTTTGCTGGAGAAGCCAGCTTCCCGAATAAATAATAAACCAAGCAGGCTAACCAATGACAGGCTAGAGCAGGCATAGGCAAGCTCCGGCCCTCCCGATGTTTGGGACTACAATTCCCACCATCCCTGACCACTGGTCCTGTTAGCTAGGGATGATGGGAAATGTAGTCCCAAACATCAGGAGGGCTGGAGTTTGCCTATGCCTGGGCTAGAGTATAGGCAACCAGGGAACCCTGCTGGGTTTTGCTCACTAGATCCTCACCAGGAACCGACTGATCAGAGGAACAGGAGTTTAGGGCAAGATAGTTCTCTCCCCCCCGCCGACTGAACTTCTATTCTGTTTCAGGCTCCTGAGATGTAAACAGGACCAAAATGAAATAAACCAGCAACACCCAACCACCGATATAACCCAGTTCTCCGAGAGTGATGAGGATAAACGACGGCTTGGCTCTGGGAAAAGGAGAGAGACAAAAAAAGCCAGTGTCTGCGCTGGATTTCCGTCAGCTGCTGGGCTGGGGACGACTCAACAGAAATAGAAGACTCCAAACAAAGATATACAGACTCCCAGCCTGTATCCGGCTGGCTCATTCAAGGGGGGAAAACAGCGTACATTGTCCTGGAATTCCACCACTGCAGCTTAGGGAGACCTCAAGCCACAGATAGGAAACCTACAGCCCTCCAGATGTGGCTGGACTACAATTCCCAGCATTCCCGAACCATAGGCTGTGCTGGGTTGGGGCTGATGGGAGATGGAGTCCAACACCAGCTGGAAAAAGCCAGTTCCCCCTCCTTTCCAGTACAATGCCAGTAAGTGCATTTGAGATGTGTTCCCTGATTGGTTGGGACATGGGTCTAGGACAGGGTGGGAAAGTGGCTGGGACTACAACTCCCATCTTCCATGAGCCATGCTGAAAGTTGGAGTCTGACAACTTCTGGAGATGTCCTCTACCCTATGCCTAGGAAAACAGGGCTCCTGGGGCAGAGGGAATTTCAGCCGCTGCTGCTGGTGGTTTTGCATGGTGAGGATTGGAGGGGAAGCAGCTGAAATGCCCTCTTCAACACATCTTAGAAGAGCCAGGGGAGCCTCATTCTACCTTGCATGTTCTCACGATGACTTCAGCCTGTTTCAGTGCTTCTCACATACAGTACACATGAACCATATTAAAGCAAAATTCCCTGCATGTAGAAACATAGTGTGCCAAGCCAAAGGGGTGATCAGACCTCTTGCCCCTGAGGTGCTGGCTTTCTTCATGCAGGGGGTTTTGTTTTGATTTTTATGGGACAGGGGAGATTCATGTGACCCCGCCCCCTGCAATAAAACCATCACGCACAGTGGCATTTTGAAGTGGTCTGTGTTTGCGGTGATTATAGACTGAATCTGATTTTTAGAGAGGGTTGTGTTGTTTCTGATCCAGATACACAAGGTCATTAGTGTTAAGTTGTGGGTGAACATATCAGACGACACAGCGATTCTTCAAACAGCTCTTGTTTATTCAGAGGCCAGAACAGAACTGAACTGAAGGGCTCAGTCAGCCTGCTTATATATAGCTCCAGTACCACGTTACTGTAACAACTTTCTAAAACTATCCAATCACTGAACGTCACTTTCGATCCTTCATTTGCATAACTATCTACAGTATCCCCCTGCTGGCCCAGGGTGAGAACTTCAGTACATAACAATTATATTGCCTCTCTGTACCAATGGGTTCCTGGGGCTACGCAGTTTGCAAAGTTGGCTTCTTGCAATCAGAATGGAGTTGGGGTGCCCTGGGATTGGGCGGACTGACTTTTCCCATGTTCCCCAAGCGGGTTTCCAGAGTACCCAAGAGGGGAAAGGTGCAATTCGAATACGCCTCCTGCCCCATTCCTTGGAAGTGCCTACCAACCCCTCCAGCTTCCTGGTTCAGCCCTTCCTCTGTCTCTAATAAACGCTCATGTAGCCTGAAAAGCTAATAAAGTATCTTTGAACACTGGCTATATTTTCATCAGATCAGCACTTCTTCACACAACGAACTTGCAGAACTCCCTGCCACAAGAAGTGGCAACGATCGAAACTACCTCAGATGGCTTTCAAAGAAGCGTTAGGTACGTTAGCAGAGGAGGATAAGCCTATTGATGATGATAAACCATGAGATCAAAATGGAACTGCCATGTTGGGAAGCAGTCAATCTCTGAACGGTGGTAAGAACAAACAACAGTTAATGCCCATCATCTTCATAACACTAAGGTCCAGTGCGAGGGCCTTCTGGCAATTCCCTCACTGTAAGAAGTGAAATTATAGGGGACCAGGCAGAGGGCCTTATTGGTAGTGGCGCCTGCCCTGTGGAACACCCACCCATCAGATGTCAAGGAAATAAACAACTATCTGACTTTTAGAAGACATCTGAAGGCAGCCCTGTTTAGGGAAGTTTTTAATGTTGGATGTTTCATTGCATTTTTAATATTTTGTTGGAAGCCGCCCAGAGTGGTTGGGGAAATTAATTAATTAATTAATTTGTAATTTGTAAGCTTCCCAACAGCATCTGCCTGGCCACAGCTGGAAACAGGATATTAGGATAGATGGATTATTGGTCTGATCTGCCAAGTTAATGTTAATAAAACAATGAGATATAAAGGTAAAGGGACCCCTGTCCATTAGGTCCAGTCGTGGCTGACTCTGGGGTTGCAGCGCTCATCTTCCTTTATTGGCCGAGGGGGCTGGCGTACAGCTTCCGGGTCATGTGGCCAGCATGACTAAGCCGCTTCTGGTGAACCAGAGCAGCGCACGGAAACGCCGTTTACCTTCCCGCCGGAGTGGTACCTATTTATCTACTTGCACTTTGACGTGCTTTCGAACTGCTAGGTTGGCAGGAGCAGGGACTGAGCAACGGGAGTTCACCCCGTCGTGAGGATTCGAACCACCGACCTTCTGATCGGCAAGTCCTAGGCTCTGTGGTTTAAATAATTACTGCAGGGTGGTGATTCATGACATTGCAAGACTGAGGTCACCAAGCATTATAGGGCCATGAGCAGATTTCGATTTATGAGCATGTTGCCGTGGGCACAATCCCTTTTGGGCACTTCTCTCCCTCCCCAGGTCAGCCCTCCCCCAAAAGACAAAAAAAAGTGTGCGCACTCAAACTTTTGCTTTTCTAAGTGATCTGGTTGAAATCCAGTAGACTTAATCTGAGTCTCGGAGAGCACATGGCGCTCAAAGTGGGTGTGGCATAGAACATCACTCTTCCGACTTTATCTGTGAGCTCTGTGCATTTTTTTTCAAGGAGGGACAAGGCAACCACTTAATGAGTGGGCTGGGGTGGATCTGTGAATCGCCCTGAGACCCCCAGGTATAGGGCGGTAAAGGGGACCCCTGACCATTAGGTCCAGTTGTGACCAACTCTGAGGTTGCGGCGCTCATCTCGCTTTACTGGCCAAGGGAGCCGGCGTACAGTTTCCGGGTCATGTGGCCAGCATGACTAAGCCACTTCTGGCAAACCAGAGCAGCGCACGGAAACGCCGTTTACCTTCTGGCCGGAGTGGTACCTATTTATCTACTTGCACTTTGACGTGCTTTCGAACTGCTACGTTGGCAGGAGCAGAGACCGAGCAACGGGAGCTCACCCCGTCACAGGGATTCGAACAGCCGAGCTTCTGATCAGCAAGCCCTAGGGCTCTGTGGTTTAACCCACAGCACCAGCCACGTCCCCATATTCCCCGATGGACAGGTGCAAATTCTCTGGGCATATGGGACTTTTTAAATGGACCCTTCCAAGACCGGCAAGGGCAGAGCCGAGCTTCTGGCAAGTGTAAAAGCCCTTCTTGCATTTTTAGATACAAAAAAAAAAGAGAGTTACAGATGGGTAGCTTTGTTGGTCTGCCATAGTCAAAACAAAAAAAATTCCTTCCAGTAGCACCTTAAAGACCAACTAAGTTAGTTCTTGGTATGAGCTTTCGTGTGCATGCACACTTCTTCAGATACACACACTTCTTCAGTGTATCTGAAGAAGTGTGCATGCACACGAAAGCTCATACCAAGAACTAACTTAGTTGGTCTTTAAGGTGCTACTGGAAGGAATTTTTTTTGTTTTGAAAAAAAGAGAGATATACTGCTGGTGCAGCTATATATCTCTCGATTTCTACAATTTTGTAGTCGGGGCACCTTAAGCAGTTCTGTTGTCTCTCGGTGTCTATAATTCTTTGCCTAACCGTTGCTTTTGCTTGGCCCAAGCCCAGACTTAGAAGGGCTTGAGGGGCAAAACCCAATTTCTGAAGAGTGTTATGGATGATGATTCCTGCATTGCAGCGGGTTGGACTAGATGACCCTTGGCGCCCCTTCCTTCCAACGCTACAGTTCTCAGCTTCCCTGCCCCAAGCCCTCCAACGTTCGCTGCTGGGTTCTTGCCTTATTCTCTCCTCCCCTCCTCCTCTTCCCCTTTCGGTCACCACTTCCCCATTCCTGACACCGGCTAGCCCTGCCTGCTTGTCTCCAGCTCAGCTCCAGGCCGTTTCCTGCTTCTCTTGATAAGATCCTCTCTCTCTGCAAAATCCCAGACTGGCTGGAGCTCTCTGCAAAGGTCACAGCCTGGACAGGCCTGAAATCTGGCGAAGAATGCAGCCGGCCCCTCCGGGGAACTCCCCTGTAGGAACCGGGGCTCCACATCTCTTTGCCTATGCGGGGTCCGGCGGTGCCAACCGGTGCCAACCGTCTGTTCTGTGATGGTATGACTTGGCAGCCCCCGCCTGGGCCAGCCTTGCAAAGCGCTGTTCCCCGCCTCTCTTGCAATCCTGCGGCAGACATGGGATTCCATAAACACCCTGCTTAAAAGCAGGTTCAAAGCACATCCTCCTGCTCTGTTGAACTGTAGTTTTAACCCTCACAGAGCTACAGTCCCCAGCACCCTTCGCAAACTATAGTTCCCGGGATTCTCTGAGGAACGCCACGTGCCTGGGGCAGAGGGCCTTCCCAGACTAAAACTGCGTATAGTGGTACCTCAGGTTACATACGCTTCAGGTTACAGACGCTTCAGGTTACAGACTCCGCTAACCCAGAAATAGTACCTCAGATTAAGAACTTTGCTTCAGGATGAGAACAGAAATCGCGCAGCGGTGCAGCAAGAGGCCCCATAACCTAAAGTGGTGCTTCAGGTTAAGAACAGTTTCAGGTTAAGAACGGACCTCCAGAACAAATTAAGTACGTAACCAGAGGTACCACTGTACACAACATATATTTAAAGCGTGCGCACAAGGCAAAACAAATTCTGGGAACCGTAGCATGCTGGAAGCTGTAATTCTGTGAAGGGGTAAGCTACAGTTCCCAGGGTTCTTGGGCAACGTGATGTGATTTAACTGTATGGGGTGTGTACAAAACACACAACTTTTCAAAGGATAAGGATAAGGAGGTTTGATACACACAAAATGATAATGGCATTCTCTGCGAATGCATAAAGAGCGCCAAATAATGCTACCGTAATTTACTAGGTAGCCAAGTACACAAGTTAGCCTGAGAGCTACTGCTTTATTAGGGTGGCCAACTTGCTAAAAACCATGTTTTAAAAAATGCAAGATGCATTTTAATTGTGACAAGGGCACCCCTTTGACCATGGAGGGGGGTGGTTGAGGATAGTGGGTGGGGGGGGGAACTCACGGGTTTGTCACCACCCATCCCCCAAATCTCTGGAGCTGCCTGCTCAAAGAGGATGGGGGCAGCCCCGGGCGCCAGTCAAATCTCGCTTATCTCCCTGGAAAATTGAAGGAGGAAGTGTAAGAGATAGCCAGCTCTGAGCCATCAGTCTTGGACGCCCTCCATCCCTAAAGGGGCAGCCTTTTTCCGCTGCTGAACAATTGCCAGATTTTTTTTCTCCTTTCCCTACTATGCTGCTATAGCAGGTGCCAGACCGATGGGGGTTCAATCTCGGCCTGTGTTCCACTGCTGCCCCCCATTACTGAACTGGTGACTGGGAGCAGATGCTGGGACCATATAAAACCAGTCCTGAAAGACCTACATTGGCCCCCTGTATGTTTCTGAGCGAAATTCAATGTATTGGTGCTGACCTTTAAAGCCCTAAACGGCCTCAGAGCGTCTCCACCCCCATCGTTCAGCCCGGACACTGAGGTCCAGCTCCGGGGGTCTTCTGGCGGTTCCCTCCCTACGAGAAGTGAAGTTAACAGGGAACCAGGCAGAGGGCCTTCTCGGTAGTGGCACCCTCTCTGTGGATTGCCCAGATAAATGTCAAACAGATAAATAACTAAATGACTTTTAGGTCATCTGAAAGCAGCCTGGTATAGAGATGTTTTTAATGTTTGATAAAACTAAAAACTAAAATCATGGCCACTGGTCCCATCACCTCCTGGCAAATAGAAGGGGAAGAAATGGAGGCAGTGAGAGATTTTACTTTCTTGGGCTCCATGATCACTGCAGATGGTGACAGCAGTCACAAAATTAAAAGACGCCTGCTCCTTGGGAGAAAAACAATGACAAACCTAGACAGCATCTTAAAAAGCAGAGACATCACCTTGCCGACAAAGGTCCGTATAGTTAAAGCTATGGTTTTCCCAGTAGTGATGTATGGAAGTGAGAGCTGGACCATAAAGAAGGCTGATCGCCAAAGAATTGATGCTTTTGAATTCTGGTGCTGGAGGAGACTCTTGAGAGTCCCATGGACTGCAAGAAGATCAAACCTCTCCATTCTTAAGGAAATCAGCCCTGAGTGCTCACTGGAAGGACAGATCCTGAAGCTGAGACTCCCATACTTTGGCCACCTCATGAGAAGAGAAGACTCCCTGGAAAATACCCTGATGTTGGGAAAGATGGAGGGCACAAGGAGAAGGGGACGACAGAGGACGAGATGGTTGGACAGTGTTCTCGAAGCTGCGAACATGAGTTTGACCAAACTGCGGGAGGCAGTGGAAGACAGGAGTGCCTGGCGTGCTCTGGTCCAGGGGGTCACGAAGAGTCGGACACGACTAAACAACAACAACTTTTCCCCACCCCCTGACATCCCTGGCACCGAGAAAACCTTCAGGTCAACCCTGGCAGCTGCCTGCTGCCATTGGCATGACTTGCCCTGGCAGAGATCCCTCCAGACCAAGGTTTTTTCCCCCAAGCTCTCCCCCCACCCCCACCCCACGGACGCCCCGTTTCCTCCCCCTGCTTGCTGCCTCCCACGCAGAGCGAGAGAGGCTGGACGGAGGAAGCCTGGGGAGGGAACAGCCCGCAAGAAAAGAGCTTGCCAGGAAGTCTGTGGGTTGAGCCGTCCTGGTCTCCTGGCGGGGTCTGCACCCACTGGTGTGTCCAGCCGCTCTTTGCCTTCACAGTGAGTGTGTTCCGCCCTATCTCGCTTTCGGACAGGCGTCTCTAACTCGCCGGGCAGTTAGGGAACCTGCTTGCTGCTGCTGGGTACCGGGGGGGGGGCGGGTGCATTAACATGTTAGATGCCCGTCGCGCGTGCACTGTCGCTTGCGCGGGGCGCACGGGTGATAATTTGCTAAGCAGGGCCGGATTTAGGTTTGATGAGGCCCTGAGCTACTGAAGGTAATGGGGTCCTTTATATGTCCAGCTGTCCTTTGTCAACAACAAATTGTCGCTGTTTTTTTTTCCTGTGTTGAATATATGCTACCTGGTAATTTATGGACCTAATAGGTATCTAAAGCCTTTGGCACATAAGAAAATATGTATTTCTTTCAAAGTAAATGTTGAACTGAAACACAGTTAAGAAGAAGTCTATTAATAGTGAAATACCATTAAGAAGAAGTATGTTAATAGTGAAATAATTATTAAGCTCTAACTTAAAATTATTTTTTATTCATCACAAACTTAATAATGCAAACACTTTGACTGGCATTTGGCAATCACAAAAGTTCCTTTCGAAACACAGTTTGCAAAGGCTCATAATCTAGTCTCTAGAAACTTGCTATAACATGAAATAATAATTGTAGGTTTTGTTTTATTTGTTTCTATCTTATATTTTGGAAATGTACATCCAGGTGTTTTTTCCTTTAATTTTTTGGGGGGCCCCCAAGAGAGGGGGCCCCTAAGCTATAGCTTGTTTAGCTTATAGGTAAATCCGGCACTGGTGGTAATGTGCTGACAAGGGCAGAGGTTGGTGTGGGAAATAGCCCCCCCCCCCCCGCTGACCAGAGATTTAAAGCTCTGTGATGCCTCTATAAACAGCCATGGCTTCTTCCCCCAAAGAATCCTGGGAGCTGTAGTTTGTTAAGGGTGCTGAGAGTTGATAGGAGACCCCCTGTTCCTCTCCTGGAGCTACAATTCCCAGAATTCCCTGGGAAGAGGGATTGTTAGTTAATCCAATGTGGAAATTGTAGCTGGTGGGTGCTGGGAACGAGGGTTCTCCTCTCAGCACTCTTAACAGTCATGGCTTCTCTAAAATAATATTGGGAGCTGTAGCGTGTGGAAGGTGCTGGGGGTTTTTAGGAGACCCCCATCCCAAGCAGTCCCCTCCGAGAACCACAATTCCCAGAGCGTTTTAGCAGTCAATCCCTCTTCATTGGAGCCTCTGGGAACTGTAGTTCTCTGTGAGGGAAACAGGAGTCTCCTAACAACTCTCAGCACCCTTAACAAACTACAGTTCCCAGAATTCTTTGGGGGAAGCTGTGGCTGTTTAAAGCAGTATTATCACAGCGCTTTAAATGTAGGTTGTGAATGTGGCCCCTGGTTGGGTCAGTGTGGTTGGTTTCCCTGCCCCCACCCCGTTTTTATATTTAATTTTTATTTATTCTCCATTTAACGTTATACATTCACACCATCATTATCCACAATACCACCCTGGCTCTTTAGAGCCTATCAACGGCTCATGGCTTTCGAAATTAACCTTTATATCATTGCAATTTACTGTATACGTTTTCCCATTCCAATTAGACTTATGACAGAACGTCTCAGAATTTAAAGAAATATAGAAAGATAGAAAATTTCTCAGTGCAAGTCATCAGACAGCCCTGCTAGTGATGTTAATTGCTTACAGTAATCTTTGAAATATTGCATAAATTGACTCCAATCCTTTTGAAATACCCGGTACTTGATTGTGTTGGTTTCAGATTTTTCCTGTTGGCTTTGCCGGTTCTGCAAAGTCCATCATCTTCATCTGCTGCTCTTCCTTCATTGGTACTGGGGTTTCTTTTCCATTTTTGGGCTTAAAGAATTCTTGCTGCGGTTGTCACATACATAGGGTTTATTTTCCATTTGTGTGCCTCTGTTTGCACAAGTCCGTGTGGGTTAGAATGTGGCTGTAACAGTGGCGTAGCATGGGGGGTCAGGGGGGCCGGCCGCACCGGGCGCAACATCTGGGGGGGGAGCTCGCACTCACAGCTCTCTGCCCCTACCTGGCTCACTCACTCTCTCTCACTGCAGTGCTGGCTGTGCGAATCCGATCCGAGCCGCCGGGTCGTGTGCGGTGCGGAGAGAGAGAGCGAGGGACTATCTGGGGGAGGGACAGTGCAGCGGCCCCCCAGCGCAGCGCTGAGCGCAGGAGAGAACCTCACCAGACCAGACCAGGCAGCAGCAAGAAGAAGCTGGCAGTGGCGGCAGGTTAGGGGTTAGGGGGCGCAAATTACTTGCCTTGCCCCGGGTGCTGACAACCCACGCTAGGCCACTGGGCTGTAATGCATAATGGATACTAGTTGCTTTGTGCTGTTGTGCCGCTGGCTGGCTGCTGTTTGCAGGGAATCAGGCTCTGGGATTTTCAGCCAGCTGCCTAGCTGTCTCCAACAGATGTGAAGGAACCGTTTGAGCATTTGAGAGTCAGAGGAAGTCTCAGAAATTATCTAGTCCACTTCGCTGCTTGATACCATTGCGGCTTCTCTGACAGATGACTCTCCAGCCTCTAGAGAAGGAGATCTCTTTCATCTCTCAAGGGGCAGACTTTTCGCCTGTTTGTGAATAGTTAAAAATTTCTGCCTTCTACTGAGTCAGACCACTGGCCCATGTAGCTCAATACTGGCAACACTGGCTGGCAGCAGCTCTTTTGGGCCTGGGAACTTCTGCACACACAGCAAATGTTCTGTCACTGAGTAATAATAACAACAACAACAATAATAATTTTTATATGCCACCCATCTGACCGGGTTGCCCCAGCTACTCTGGGTGGCTTCTAACAGAATACAGTGGTACCTCAGGTTACATACACTTTAGGTTACAGACTCCGCTAGCCCAGAAATAGTGCTCCAGGTTAAGAACTTTGCTACAGGGTGAGAACAGAAATCATGCTCTGGCGGCGCAGTGGCAGCAAGAGGCCCCATTAGCTAAAGTGGTGCTTCAGGTTAAGAACAGTTTCAGGTTAAGAACAGACCTCTGGAACGAATTAAGTACTTAACCCGAGGTACCACTGTATGCAGAAACACAACAGACCATCACACATTAAAAGCTTCCCTATACAGTGGTACCTTGGTTCTCAAACTTAATCTGTTCTGGAAGTCCATTCCAAAACCATAAAATGAAAGCAATAATCAATATAAAAAGGTAAAGGGACCCCTGACCATTAGGTCCAGTCGTGGCCGACGCTGGGGTTGCAGCGCTCATCTCGCTCTATAGGCCGAGGGAGCCGGCGTACAGCTTCTGGGTCATGTGGCCAGCAGGACTAAGCCGCTTCTGGCAAACCAGAGCAGCGCACGGAAACACCATTTACCTTCCCGCCGGAGCGGTACCTATTTATCTACTTGCACTTTGACGTGCTTTTGAACTGCTAGGTTGGCAGGAGCTGGGACTGAGCAACGGGAGCTCACCCCATCTTGGGGATTTGAACCGCCCACCTTCTGATCGGCAAGTCCTAGGCTCTGTGGTTTAACCCACGGCGCCACCCATGTCCCCAATAATCAATGTACTGTACTATAATATAAATAAGACAGTATTGTAGATGATAGTCATTGTTTGGATGGGGGGCTTTTATCCATTTCTGCAGTCACATAGTCAATCAATCAGTAGCTGAACTGGGTTCCACACAGTCACAAAAACAAATTAACCGAAAAAGCCTCAAAAACAAAAACACAAAATAAATAGCAAAAACAAAAGCGCCAAACGTAATCCGTTCCAGAAGTCCGTTTTGACTTCTGAACTGTTTGAAAACCAAGACACAGCTTCTGATTGGTGCAGGCGCCCCAGAAACATAGGCTGCCAACTGTGTTGGATGTTCAGCTTCTGAAAAACGTTCGAAAACCAGAACACTTACTTCCGGGTTTTCGGCGTTTGGGAACCAAGGCGTTTGAGAAGCAAGGTACCACTGTATACGGCAGGCTTCCTCAACCTCGGCCCTCCAGATGTTTTGATACTACAATTCCCATCATCCCTGACCACTGGTCCTGCTAGCTAGGAATCATGGGAGTTGTAGGCCAAAAACATCTGGAGGGCCGAGGTTGAGGAAGCTTGCCGTATACAGAAACACAACAGACCATCACACATTAAAAACTTCTCTATATAGCACTGCCTTCAGATGTTTTCAGAAGGTTGTGCAATTATTTGTCTGTTTGACATCTGATTGGCGTTCACAGGGTGGGCACCACTACCGAGGAGGCCCTCCCTCTGGTCCCGCCCCTGCAAAAAAAACCTCAGCAAAGATCATGCTGCTTTGCCTGGTTGCTAAGCAACACCTCCTCCACCACTTGGTCAGGTGACTGCCACACTCACAGAATTAACCCTTAAATTACAAACTGAATGATCCTTGCACTTCCAACAGGCTACTTTACAGGGATGCGATTGAGGAGATGCTTTGAACGCGCGCGCAAAAAATTAATAATGGAGGTTTTGTCGTTATGTCTCCATAAAGCCTCATGTTCCGGTCTCGGCGAGCCAGCTTGGCACAACGGCTTTGGAGGCACCGCTGCGTCACGCCCGGCCCCGACGACAGCCACGGGGCGTTGAAGCCGGCGGCTCTGGCCCTCTTCAAGAAGCTCAAGGAGAAGGAGCTGGAGCTGCTGCTGTGGGCAGTGGAGAGCAGGGGGGCGGGCGAGTCGGGCTGCGTCTGGGTGGAGTCGCGAGGCTCCAAGCCGGGCCTCCCCGCCTCGCTCCTCCTGTGCCGGCTCTTCCGCTGGCCCGACCTGCGCCACCCGCACGAACTCAAGCGCCTCAGCTTCTGCAAAAGCACCGGCGGAGAGGGCGGCGTCCACTGTTGCAACCCACATCATCTCAGCCGGCTCGCCATCCCTGGTGAGGAACGCAGGCGGTGTTTTGGAGCCTTTGATCCTCCAGGTGTTGTTGTTTAGTCATTTAGTCGTGTCCGACTCTTCATGACCCCCTGGACCAGAGCACGCCAGGCACTCGTGTCTTCCACTGCCTCCCGCAGTTTGGTCAAACTCATGCTGGTAGCTTCGAGAACACTGTCCCACCATCTCATCCTCTGTTGTCCCCTTCTCCTTGTGCCCTCCATCTTTCCCAACATCAGGGTCTTTTCCAGGGAGTCTTCTCTTCTCATGAGGTGGCCAAAGTATTGGAGCCTCAGCTTCAGGATCTGTCCTTCCAGTGAGCACTCAGGGCTGATTTCCTTCAGAATGGAGAGGTTTGATCTTCTTGCAGTCCATGGGACTCTCAAGAGTCTCCTCCAGCACCAGAATTCCAAAGCATCCATTCTTCGGTGACCAGCCTTCTTTATGGTCCAGCTCTCACTTCCAGGTGTTGGCGGACTACAATTCCCATCAGCCCTTGTAAGCTTGGCCTATGGCCAGGGATGATGGGTGTTGTGGTTGGGCAAAAGCCAAAGGGCCACAGGTTTTCCCCAGCTCTCTCGTAGACACACGTCCCAACCAATCAGGGATCACAGACCAAATTCACATGCAGAGGTGGAAAGCAGGGAGGGGGAGCCTGGACCAGAACGCCCATCATCCTTGGCTATCGGGCATACTGGCTGGAGCTGATAGGAGTTGGGAGAGCCCAGAAAGTTCATGAGGGCCTCAGGCTCCCCGTTCTATTTTCCCCAGGGGGCGAACCTGCTCTGCGTGGACCTCCAATGAACTGAGCGCTAGGAGATTCAGGGTAGATAGAACAAAGTGCTCCTTCACACAATGCGTAGTTAAACTATGGAACTCCCTTGGCTAAATTGACATACAAACTGCAAGAGAAGGACAACTGTGACTTTAAAGAAGAATGGGAACTCTTTACAAATAAACATACACAAATTTATTGATTGGTAAGGGGTCTCTATAGTATAGTGTAATTTAAATGGGGTTTCAGAGTTTTTAGGGTTTTTTGTTGTTTTATGTAGTTTTGTAGTAGTTTTAAAGTAGTTTTATGTAGTTTTGTAGTAGTTTTATGTAGTTTTAATGTAGTTTTATGTAGTTTTAATGTAGTTTTATGTAGTTTTTCAATTTCATTGTTCTGCATGGACAATGACAATAAAGATATCGTATATCGATAACATGGTAGACAGATAATGTAAGGATTTGTATACCGTAATTTTATAATATGCAGAGAATAATATGTGCTGAGAAATCAGAGAGAGGAGCTGAGGGAAGTCTCCGGAGGAGGGGAGGGAGGGTTTGAGGGGTGGGGTGGGGGAAAAGGGGAGAAAATAATGAATATGATATGTTTTGATATGCTATTATGTTGAAATTGTTAATAAAAACATTTAAAAAACCTACGGAACTCTCTCCCACCGGAGGCAGTGAGACACACACTGATTTGGATGGGTTTAAAAGAGGACTGGACAAATTAGAAGTGAAGCCTCTCTATGGCTAATACCCAGGACGTCTGTGTTCTCCTGCCACTGTCATTGCCTCTGAATAACAGTTGCTAGGAATCACAGGAGGGGAGAATTGCTGTTGCATTCAGGCCCTGCTAGCGAGTTTCCCATGATGCATCTGGTCAGCTACTGTGAGAACAGGATGCCAGACTAGATGGGCCATCAGCCAGAGCCAGCAGCCTGCTGCTGATATTGATATTATTATTATTATTATTATTATTATTATTATTATTATTATTATTATTATTATCTTCCAACGATCTCAAAGTGGTGTACATAGTTTCTCCTCCCCATTTTGTCCTCACAACAACCCTTTGAGGCTAAAAGATGGTGAATGGCCCCGGGTCCATAGCTGTCAACTTTTCCCTTTTCTTTCGAGGAATCCTATTTGGAATAAGGGAATTTCCCTTAAAAAAAATGAAATATTGACAGCCATTCCAGGGTCACAACCAGTGAGCTTCATGGCTGAGTGGGGATTTGAACCCTGCTCTTCCAGGTCCTCTAAACATTACACCACACTGGCTCTCAATATGTTCTTATGTTCTTCTGTATTCAACTCCCACCACCCCTGTCTGTTATTCAGTCTCGCTGGGACTTATAGGATGCTGGACTTACCTTATGGCAGCAAAACGCAGGCCTCACCCACCCGCTGCCCCCTAATCCTCAAGATATGAGCCAAAAGATTTAAAAGCGGCTCATGCCTTCCCTTATTATTATTGTTTTCTTTTCTAGAGACCCCCCTGCCCCCCTACGGCAAGATCTCTCCTTTCGCAACCCCTCTGAAGTGCGCCAACGCATTGAACAACAACCGCAGAATATGGCAAGGTGAGAAATCGGGAGCCTCAGTAAGGAGGTGTGAGAGAGGGTCTGATCCTGTGCACGGCTGAATCTGTGTCCAGGCTGTCAGCAAGGGAAGAAATTTCCCCAGCAGGGATTGGAACCAGCTTCTGATCTGGTTTGTGGGCTGAGACTCCCTGAAGGGATAGAACATCTGCTTTGCATCTGGTAGATTCCAGCTTCAATTCCAGGCATCTCTTCCGGGGGTGGCCGTTCCAGAACAGGGGAACAGGGAAGCAGAGCTCCCCCCCCCCCATCTGCTCTGCCCTGACAGGCCAGCCCCATACAGCCTCCCTGCACCCATCTCTTCCAATATGAAGAGGCCCGAAACCAGGACATAGTCTTCTATGTACTACTGTGCAAGTCTCATGACCCATGCAAGATTGCAGCCCTCCCAAAAGGGCTTTTTCTGGACACAGCGGCCCAAAGGTGCTTTTGGGGGGGAGCAAACTTGCGCAGCACCTCTAAACACGCGCTTTGGGCTGCTGTGCCCCCCAAAGTGCAGCCCCAAATAATGCGAGATCGCGGCAGCCATTTTGGCCGCCTCTCTGAATGTCCCGTTTTTGTCAAGGCAATCGGAGGGTATGTTCTCCTGTCTCCTTGGGGCATCAGGCTGCCTCAGAGGGAGAGTTACGAAGCAGAAGGTTTATTCCATCAGCTTTGCTGGAGGCCCAGCTCCACCAGGCACCACCTGCCCCTGAACTGTGCCCACGTTTGGTCGTTATAGGGCAACAGTTTTGAAATCAGTGCCTGAGTTTGGTTTTTCCTCTGCCCTCCCTGTCCCTCTTTCCTTGTGTGTTGTGGGTTTTTTTGTTTTTAAAGATTGCAAGCCTGCAGCTAGGGACTGTCTTGCTTTGACTGTAAGTAAGTCACTCCATCCTTTTTGGATGGGGACTGGGGTGCAAATACTCAAAATAAATATATTTAGGTCCTTGACTTTATGCCCCATCGGTGGGCTTCTGAGAGGCATGTGAGAGACTGAGCTAGACGGGACTTTGCTCTGATCTAGAAGTGCACTTCTTATTTTTGGCCGTGTGTGGACTGAAACCTGCCTCTCTCAGCACCACCCTGAATGTTGTTGTTTAGTTGTTTAGTCGTGTCTGACTCTTCGTGACGCCATGGACCAGAGCACGCCAGGCACTCCTGTCTTCCACTGCCTCCCACAGTTTGGTCAAACTCATGCTGGTAGCTTCGAGAACACTGTCCAACCATCTTGTCCTTTGTCGTCCCCTTCTCCTTGTGCCCTCCATCTTTCCCAACATCAGGGTCTTTTCCAGGGAGTCTTCTCTTCTCATGAGGTGGCCAAAGTATTGGAGACTCAGCTTCACAATCTGTCCTTCCAGTGAGCACTCAGGGCTGATTTCCTTCAGAATGGAGAGGTTTGATCCTCTTGCAGTCCATAGGACTCCCAAGAGTCTCCTCCAGCACCATAATTCAAAAGCACCAATTCTTTGGCGATCAGCCTTCTTTATGGTCCAGCTCTCACTTCCATACATCACTACTGGGAAAACCACCCTGAATAGTGGCCCCCAACCATGTTTGAAAACCCTCCTGCAGTTAGAGGTCCTGATCCCGAGCACGCCGATTATGCTGCCCTCTTACGAGGAGAATGAAAAGCAGGCAGGGAACGGCCCGGCCCAGAGGCCTTCCTGGATGCTTTGCAGAGCAGAAACTTTTCAAAAAGCGAGGGACGGACACCGACAGACGGCTGCCCCTGTTATTTCTGGTTCCCGGCGGCCTGGAGGAAGTTGCAGCCCGCAGAGACACAGACAATGTGCCCTGACGTACAATGCAGCCTGGGATCTGGCGCCTGGCCACGCCGCCACGTCTGAGCAAGCTCTCGGCGCCTGGGCTGGCTTTTCCTCTGTCCCAGCCAAAGATGTGGGACCCCAGCGAGAGACCGTGGGGCCTACGTGCCGCCTCTCAGCGCTCCCAGCCGGCCCCCGTGGGACTTCCCACTCCCATTGTCCCAGGGCGCCTTTGTCTGAGCAGAAACCCAGGAGTCTCCTTGACCAGGAGGAACAGTCCATTCCTTATTTGTTTAATTCTATCAGTCCCTAGTTAAAAAAACACACACACAACTTATTTTTTGCTTTTGGGGGCTGTGCCTTGCCGCAATGGGGCCAAAGGGCCATAACTCAGTGGTAGGATGTCTGCTATCGATGCAGAAGGTCACTAGCTCTACCTATTACTTTATCTTAGAATATTCTAGTCCTCAAGGATCTGGATAAATTATTGTTGTTGTTGTTGTTGTTGTTTAGTCGTGACCCCATGGACAGAGCACACCAGGCACCCCTGTCTTCCACTGCCTCCCACAGTTTGGGCAAACTCATGCTGGTAGTTTCGAGAACATTGTCCAACCATCTTGTCCTCTGTCATCCCCTTCTCCTTGTGCCCTCCATCTTTCCCAACATCAGGGTCTTTTCCAGGAAGTCTTCTCTTCTCATGAAGTGGCCAAAGTATTGGAGCCTCAGCTTCAGGATCTGTCCTTCCAGTGAGCACTCAGGGCTGATTTCCTTCAGAATGGAGAGGTTTGATCTTCTTGCAGTCCATGGGACTCTCAAGAGTCTCCTTCAGCACCGGATAAATAGCCGACTAAAATAGGAAGCTGCCTTACACATCGAGCTCAGTACCGTCTGCTAGGGTTTCCTGGACATAGCCAGGATTCGGCCATCATAAACAGCATCCGGGTGGAAATCTGGACGTAAGGCAACCCATCTTGGAAGTGTAGATTTTGGCAAATTCCTTAAAAATAGCTCAAAAACAACTCTTTTTTTTTTGAGGTGGGGGAGCTCAACCACTTTGGGCAAAACTAAAAAAAAAACCTCAACAACTTTGTGCCTGGATTTTCAATTTTATGGCAACCCTAGTCAACACCAGTGGTTCTCAACCTTTTTTTCTTTGGGCCACACTTTCAGAGTAAAAAATGCTCACGCCTCACCGGATTTTTTCATTGGTAAGAAATGCATTGGAAAACAAAAATATACAACTCCTAGCGGTGCTTGATTTTTTAACAAAGAACACAACTACATTATAATATGACCACGGGGCATGTGGAAAGTATGAAACAATACAGAACATGACTCATTCCCAGAATATAATATTGGTGGTCCTTGAATCTTCCCTTCCTATTTGCCATCCTCTCCTGCCACACACTTTGAGAATCACTGGTCTGCACGGACCAGCAATGACTTCTCCAAGAGTTTTGGGCAGGGGACATTCGCAGCCCTACCTGGAGATGTCAGGAATCGAACTCAGGACCTTACACTTGCAAACTGGATGTTCTACCGCTGAGCCAAACAGCCTTTTCCCCTTCAAAGACTCCTCCAGTAGAATACAATTCACTTTAAATCAGCATCATTATCTATACCTTTGCATCTGTACATATGCACCGGCGCATGAAAATCTCTGCCTCATTGTTGTTTTTTTGTGGCACACATATGCCCACCTTATCTTTGTGGTCTGATCCTGCAGGGCTCTCCTTTAAAGTTCTCAAATGAATTTTGGAATGCGGCGTTTTGCTGTTAACAAACAAAATCTCTCCATGTTTCCGCCTAGCTTTTTTTGAGGCTGTATGTGGGAATGGAATGGGATTTGGAAAGGAAAGAGCTTATTTCTCATCTCTTAACAGCAGCCCAGGGGCTCCATGGCTAATATCCTGGAAGACTTTTAATCTTAATCATCTGGATTGCTAGCATTTAAGGGTTTGGCAAATTGCCCTTCCTTAAAAAAGATTATCTCCTAAACCAAAAGTATCCAAAAGGCAGAGCTCGAATGACTCATTCATATGTTTAATCTTATTTCTTATGCAAATATGTTTATTTGTTTATTGCATTTATACACCAATTTTATCTTCCAAGAAGCTCAAAGTGGCCTCCAGGGTTCTGCTCCTCACAACGACCCTGTGAGGTAGGTTAGGTTAAGAGATGGTGAATGAACCAAGGTGAACTTCAGGGCTGAGTGGGGATTTGAACCCTGCACTCCCAGGTCCTAGTCCAGGGGTTAGCAAACTTTTTCCGCAGGGGGCCGGTCTACTGTCCCTCACACCTTGTAGAGGGCCGGACTTTTTTAAAAAAAAACACGAATTCCTATGCACACTGCGGAGAAAAGCAATGGCAAACCTAGACAGCATCTTAAAAAGCAGAGACATCACCTTGCCAACAAAGGTCCATATAGTTAAAGCCATGGTTTTCCCAGTAGTGATGTATGGAAGTGAAAGCTGGACCATAAAGAAGACTGATTGCCGAAGAATTGATGCTTTTGAATTATGGTGCTGGAGGAGACTCCTGAGAGTCCCATGGACTGCAAGAAGATCAAACCACTCTATTCTGAAGGAAATCAGCCCTGAGTGCTCACTGGAAGGACAGATTGTGAAGCTGAGGCTCCAATACTTTGGCCACCTCATGAGAAGAGAAGTGCCTGGCGTGCTCTGGTCCAGGGGGTCACGAAGAGGCGGACATGATTAAATGACTAAACAACAACAACAACATGCACACTGCGAGGGGGGCAAGTAGTCCTTATCTTCACAGGGGCTGCTGCCGCCGCCGCCACCACCACTGTGCTTTCTAGCCCACAGGAGCACCAGGGTGGCAGCAGGGGCGGGAGGAAGAGGCTGAGCGACAGCGGCTCTGTCAATCAAACACAGCGCCTGGTTTATCTCAGCACGGCGCAGGGACGTCTCTGCCAATCAAACGCTGCTGAGGTAAACCAGGCGCGGTGTTTGATTGGCACAGCCGCCGCCGCTTAGCCTCTTCCTCCCATCGCTATTGCCAGAAGTCTCGGCTTTGCGGCGCGGGCCAAATTTAGGACCCAGGTGGGCCTGATCCTGCCCAGGGACCGTAGTTTGCTGACCGCTGTCCTAGTCCAACACTCAAACCACTATGCCAATTGAGGCGCCTGCTCACTCACTCAGTGCCATCAGTCTATGCAGATGTTTAGCTTGTTTAAACCTTTGTTGGAACCTTGATTCTCAATAATGATGGAACTCACAGTTGGAGAGTACTTTAATTTTTTTTTATAAATCTTCATTATTCGTGTGAGTTAACACTTTGTGATACCTTTTCAGCTGCACTTTATCTTTGTACTTTCGTCCTTCCAGGCTGCGGCACTTTATAATCTAAATTTATGAGTCACAGAATCATAAATAAATACAGTAATAATAATAAACCTTTATTGTCACTACACCACCTGTGTGCAGTGAAATTAAACGAGCCACCCTCCCCCCATACACTCAGTCTTGTTCGCGCTCTGTGTGCTTGTCAGAAGTCAATTACACCACTATTTTTATTATTATTATTATTATTATTATTATTATTATTATTATTATTATTATTTTAGAGAGTGGGAAGGGACCCTGAGGGATATCTAGCTCACCCCCTGCAATGTAGGAATATCCTTGGGCTGCCATTCGTCCAGAATTTCCCGGACGTAGCCAGGATTTGGCCCTCATAAACGGTATCTGGGCGGAAATTGCTTAAATGTTTGGGAAAATCTGGACGTATGGCAACCCATGTCAGAAATGTAGATTTTGGCGATCTTCTTCTTTGGAGATTTCGCAAAAAAAATTATGTCCAAGATTCTTCTTCTTCTTTGGAGATTTTGCAAAAACTTTTATGTCCAAGTTTTCATTTTTTAAAAATACGGCAACGCAAATTGAATATGCAACTGGGGTATCTGCACTAAGTTCTTCTTCTGTTATCTTTGCGCTTTTCATTAGTTAACTGATAATTTTTTTAAAAGTTCTTGGAGGACTTTAATATGGAGGAATTATAATATGCAGCTTATTTAGATACACTACTAAGGACCCACGGAGGGGAGTCCTAAGATTTGGAAGAACCTTGTTTGATTTCGAAATTTCAACGTGTTAAATGTGAGATTTGCTTTGTGAAAACCAATAAAAATATTTAATAATAAAAATAAAAGGTTCTGAAGGGAATGCCTTTCTCTCTCCCCCCCCCACCCCTCCACAGACACCAGCCTCTCCCAGCGCTCCCTCAGAGATGGCCACTGGTGCAAACTGGCTTACTGGGAATACCGCCTTCGAGTGGGAAGGCTCTTCCCCGTCCACGACGACCATGTCAACATCTTCGCCGACCTTCCAACCGGCAACGGCTTCTGCCTGGGCCAGCTGGGCTCCAGAAACCGTAGCCAAGCTGTCCAGCGAGCCCGGGCCAAGATCGGGCAAGGCCTGCTCCTGAGCCGCGAAGGCAGCGGCGTCTGGGCTTACAACCGCAGCGACCACCCCGTCTTTGTCTGTTCCCCAACCCTGGGTCCTCCCGGCGGCTCCGGGCCGGCTGTTTACAAGCTCCTTCCCGGCTACTCCCTCAAGGTGTTTGACTACGACCGCGCCGGCAACCTGGCCTGCTGGCAGGGCCACCACGACGGGCCCTACGATGCCCACAGCGTCCGCATCAGCTTCGGCAAAGGCTGGGGCCAGTGCTACTCTCGGCGGTTTATCACCTCTTGCCCATGTTGGCTGGAAGTTCTGCTGAGTATACCTAGATGAAGAGGGGGACAAGGAGCCAGGAAAGGGGGCTGGTTTTGCGGGTGGGGGGGAGAACCCCCTCTCTGAGCCCTGGGGGAGTGCGGGAAAGATCTACATATTATTTCCCAGCTTCCTCGCGCGGGGAGAGAGAGGATTCTGCGAGAGTCGGGTGGCCTTTGTAAGTTATCTGTTTCCTTATAAATATACGGGTTGAGAAGGTAGTGTCATATATATATATAAGTCGAGAAGGTAGCCTGAGGGCGAGCAAGTTAGAGGTAGTCACAAGGCAGAATTGGAGCAGGGCCCAACAAACTCAGGTTCACAGCAGAAAGATTTCTTTTTTCTTTTTTGTAGTTCACAAACCAGTACAACCAGTTCAGCAGCTTCCTCCCTGGGAATTTTAGCACTTCTGCTAGTGCGGCTGCAGTTTTAAAGTTTCAGCATCCATCTCCCTTACGGGGAAAAAAACTATAGTTCTCAGGGAGGGTTTTTTTTGGTTTTTTAAAGTGAAACTGGTTTCAAACTGGATTTGTCGTGTAAACGCAGCTGTTGCTTTGGGGATGGAGGGCAGCCACTCAAAGCGGTCTGCTGGGGCGGAAATGACACCATTCAGGTTTGTAAAAGCTTCACCCCGTGAAGCTGAACAGCAGTAAGTGCAGGTTGGAGAAGCAAAGGTGTGTTTTTTGCTGTCCATTTACAGCACCCACTGTAGGGAACGTTCCGCTGGCTTAGACGGCCTTAGAAAACGGGACTGGAGAGATTCCTGGAGGAGGATTGGCCCATCGACATCTCTTAAATGTGGTGGGTAAATGGAACCTCCAGTTCCAGACGCAGTCTACCTCTGAGTATTATGTGCTGGGGATCGGTAGCAAGGGAAACAACCCACAGCTTCCCACCTCGCTTGTAGGACACGGGTAGCCGATTTATACCAAATCAATCCATTGGGCCATCTAGCCTGGTAGTATCTACACTGACCGGCAGCATCTCTCGGGGGTTTCTGGCAGGATTCTCCTGCGGCCCTACCTGGAGATAACCAGGAGCAAACCTGGGACCTATCTGAGTGCAAAACAGATGCTCTACCACGGAACTAAGGTCTTTTATGTAACAAAACCAAACCCTAAGATTCCAGTCCTCATGATTCTGAATAAACTGGTGTATTACTGAGGACCAATGGGAGCTGCCTAAAAGTGAGTCCAGCCCTTGACCCGTCTAGCTCAATATTATCAGTATACCAATGGCAGCACTCCAGGGTTTCAGACAGGCGGTCATTTGCAACCCATTTCAAAATGTCAGAATTTGAACCCGGGACCTTTTGCATGCAGGGGAGATTCCCTACCCGTTGTAAACCTCTGGTGGGCTCCCTTTTGAGGACAGGATGCCAGGCTGAGATAAAACCCTTTGTTCTGATGTATCAAGAGTTGTTGTGGAAAGAAGCGGGGAGGACAGCAAGTCGGAAAGCAAAAAAATAGCGAAGGAAATCTTGCTCATGTCCCGACCCTTTTTGATCTCTTAAGTAAGAGCCCAGCTTCGGCTGAGATATTTCTTTATTTTTGCCTCCTTTTCTCTTTTGCTATTAGTGCGAGACATTTATTTCTAGTGCGCTGCATAGAACACATAACTTGATATTTGCGCGGGGGGGGGGGGGAAACCAGGTGTGACCCCCCATCTCTGTTTGAGCAGAGAGAGAGAGGCTTCAGAGGGAATCCTGGAATGAGAAAGAAGGAGGAAGGGGTGTTTGTGAGGATGGGAAATTGGGTCTCGAGGAGAGGGTGTAAGGAGAGAAGATAGATGAATAGATGGGAGGTTTGCTGGGGCAGAAGAAGGGACTGGGAATGGATGGTGGTTGTGAGAGCTGGAGGAAGTTGTACTATAACAAAAGTAGGAGCCTGACAATACCTTTCGTAGGTGTTACGGGCCGAGCAATTTTATACCCAGTTTATTTATTTCATTGTCATTGCATAAAAATTTTATACCACTCGATTGTAAAAGGAAACCAGCAACCCTCGGAAGAGGTTTACAACAAGAATAAAGCAAATAACATGGTCAATGCAGACTGTTTCAGAATCATAGAGTTGGGGGGGGGGTCCAAGTCCATGCAATGCAGCTGTTCCATGCAGGAATCGAACCTGCAACTTTGGCATCATCAGCACCATGCTCTCAGCCACGGAGCTATCTACCAAGAGCAGCTCTTTACAACTTTCAAAGGAATAACTAAAACCAACGATAAATGGAAAATCAGATTAAAAGGTAAAGGTAAAGGGAACCCTGACCATTAGGTCCAGTCGTGGCTGACTCTGGGGTTGCGGCGCTCATCTCGCTTTACTGGCCGAGGGAGCCGGCGTACAGCTTCCGGGTCATGTGGCCAGCATGACTAAGCCGCTTCTGGCAAACCAGAGCAGCGCACGCAAACGCCGTTTACCTTCCCGCCGGAGCGGTACCTATTTATCTACTTGCACTTTGACGTGCTTTCGAACTGCTAGGTTGGCAGGAGCAGGGACCAAGCAACGGGAGCTCACCCCGTTGCGGGGATTCGAACCACCGACCTTCTGATCGGCAAGTCCTAGGCTCTGTGGTTTAACCCACAGCGCCACCCGTGTCCCATGAAACCAGATTAATCTAGGCGGGCTTTCCTAACCACAGGTTTTTAGCAGGCGCCAGAAAGAGTGCAGCAAAGGTGCAATCGGTGTCAATCGGCAGGGAGTTCCAAAGTGCCAGTGAATCCTCACTATAGAAGTTTTGATTTCTTAGCAGTGCAGAACGAGTGTTCTATAGGGACATCGGAACGTGCCTAATACTGAGCAAGGTCATGGGGTTCATCTAGCTCAGTATTGTCAACACAGACGGGCAGAAGCCTCTCCAAGCTCTATCTGGAGATGTCTCTGCTTGCAAGATTCTAGTCCTCATCATTCAAAATGTACAGCTAGTTTAAAGAAGATCATAGGAAGCTGACTTATACCAAGTCAGACCATTCGGTCCATCTAGCTCCATAGTGTCTACACTGACACTACACCATTCGGTCCATCTAGCTCCATAGTGTCTACACTGACTGGCAGGGGTTCTCCCAGGCTCCAGGCATGATTTCTGGAGATGTTGGGGATCAAACCTGGGACATTCTGCATGTGAGGCAGAAGCTCTGCCACTGAGCTACAGAGCTTCAACTGGAACCCTGAATGAGAGGGTGCACCTCCACAGGCACATACCTCCACATGTGGTGGAAGTGTCCCAAAATCCAACTATTCTGGACAACAGCCATACAATAAATATGTAAAATAACTAAGCAAGTATTAGACATCACCCCAGAATTGGCCCTACTAAACATCTTCCAAGACAACGATGCCCATTTACACCACAAAGAACTCATAACCCACCTACTTTCAGCAGCCAGAAACACCATAACCAGACACTGGCGAGACCTGTCAGGAGTAAGTATGGATCAATGGTACTAAATAGTATGGGAAACAGCCCTACTAGAAAAATTAACTAATAAACTGAAACTGACACGGGGACAAACAGAAAAAGACGCCTTTACCCCGGTATGGCTCCCCTTTATCACATACACAGCCCAACAGGACAATGACAATAATCCACCAACAGCGTACAAATCAATATGGCTAACCTGATCCAAAACACCCACGCACTCCACTCACACAAGAAAACAAAGATCACCACAGCCAACCACAAACAAACAACCACACCCTAGGCCAACCCCAACCTCTCTCACCACCAAAGGATCACAAGTGAACAGCACAAGCAATGCTGACACCAAACTCTACATACATTAAGCAAAATAGAAACATCGCCACCCGACCCCACCACCCCATCTCCCCCCCTCCCCCCCAATGTCTCAACAAAAAACAACAACTGGAACCCTGAATTTGACCAATTACATACAGGTGCAAATTAGGAAGTCAGGTGGGCAGACATAAGGTTAAGTGACCCTGAGTACATTATCTGCCCAGGAGCTCGTGGTCATTACTACCAAGTTGACCACACCTTTCCGGCTTTTGGAGGGTCCATTTGTCAAGACACCCCCCCCCTCTGGAGCCACTTACCCCACCAAGCTGGAAGGCAGGGTATACATTTCCCAGGCAACATATGCTTGTGACAAGAGTACTTCTGAGCGCGTGCAGAGCGGCACAAAGGAAGGAAGGAAGAACGCCGCTTTGGCAGCGATTGTAGAGAGATGTGCTTGAAAGGGCTTCTCTGAGCATGTGCAAAATGAATTCTCCTCCTGCTGGAATGCCGCAAATGCATTCGGATCCAGTCCCTCTGGAAACGGGAAGGAAGAAAGTCAACAAGGCTGCATGCCAAGGGAGAGGGAGGTGGGCTTCTGAGTCCCCCACATCTTCCCAGGGAACCTCTCTCCCATTCTTTGAAATCCGTGTACTCAAAGTGGCATCTCTGTGACTGCCAGCAGGGGGCAGTGTGTCCCCAGCTGCATCAAACGTTTCCTAAATATTTTTCAGGGCCCATGTACTGTATAGGAACACAGGAAGCTGCCTTATCCGGAGTTGTTGTATTCATATAGCTCAGTATTGTCTACACAGACTGGCAGCAGCTCTCCAGAAATTGGACCTGGGACCTTTCACACACAGAGCAGATCCACTGAGCTATAGACCTTCCCGCAAAAGGATGGTTGCCGCTCCCTCTTTGGTGGCCTGGCTCCTATGCCCATCCAGTTGCCAGGCAGGTAGGAGCCTGGCTTTGATCCAGAGGAGATGCAATGGGCCATCTGCTTGCCAGAGTAAAGGTAAAGGGACCCCTGACTATTAGGGTCCAGTCGCAGCCGTCTCTGGGGTTGCGGCGCTCATCTCACTTTATTGGCCGAGGGAGCCGGCGTACAGCTTCCGGGTCATGTGGCCGGCATGACTAAGCCGCTTCTGGCGAACCAGAGCAGCGCACGGAAACGCCGTTTACCTTCCCGCCGGAGCAGTACCTATTTATCTACTTGCACTTTGACGTGCTTTCAAACTGCTCGGTTGGCAGGAGCAGGGACCGAGCAACTGGAGCTCACCCCGTCGCGGGGATTCGAACCACCGACCTTCTGATCGGCAAGTCCTAGGCTCTGTGGTTTAACCCGCAGCGCCACCCATAGGTTAGCTTAAAACACACACACATGGATGGGGAACCCGCACCGGCACCCTCAAGTGTTGTTGGACTCCAAATCCCATCATCGCCAACCACTGACCAATGCTGATGGGAGTTGTAGTCCAGCGCCATCTGGAGGGCCAAAGCTTCCCCATCCCTGCTTTTAACAATACAGCTCGGTACATCCCATACATTTAAAGCTCACGAAGAATCCTGGGAACTGTAGTTTGTTGATGGTGCTGGGAATTTTAGCACTGTGAAGGGTGAACTACAGTTCCCGCGACAACTTTATTTTGGGAGGGGAGGGTGGCGCACAGGTTTCCTAAGCCCTGGTTTATCGCTTTGCAATAAAATAGCACTTAAAAAAACAAACAATGCTCAGGCATGAGTGCAAGCGAAGAGTTAAAATCAGAGCAAAATCGAGGTGCATTTCAGCAGCTCCCAAGCAGGGCCTGAAGGCAACAGCCCTCTCCTGGCAATTGTTCCTCAATGTCTGGTATTTGAAGATAGACTGCCCCTGGCGATGGAGGCTCCATCGTGGCTCATGGCTTTATGGAAGTGACCTCCCTTGGGCTCAATCCTGGGCAGTTTGTATGGAGATGACAAGACCACCAGCCCCTGCTCTCAGGGGTCCACTTTTGTAGGGTTTACTCCTTAGCCTTTTATTCCCCCGAACTGTAGACAAATACTAAGTGCAGCCTTCCTAAGGCAACTTCCTATTAAAGCCAGATCTTTAATATGGGCGCATGAGGACTAGAAGGGACGCAGGTGGCGCTGTGGGTTAAGCCACAGAGCCTAGGACTTGCTGATCAGAAGGTCGGCGGTTCGAATCCCCGCGACGGGGTGAGCTCCTGTTGCTCGGTCCCTGCTCCTGCCAAACGTCAAAGTGCAAGTAGATAAATAGGTACCGCTCCGGCGGGAAGGTAAATGGCGTTTCTGTGCACTGCTCTGGTTCGCCAGAAGCGGCTTAGTCATGCTGGCCACATGACCCGGAAGCTGTACGCCGGCTCCCTCGGCCAATAAAGCGAGATGAGCGTCGCAACCCCAGAGTTGGTCACAACTGGACCTAATGGTCAGGGGTCCCTTTACCTTTTATGAGGACTAGAAGCTTACTTCCGCTTTAGGGGAAGGGCCAGAGATCTGCGATGGGAGCAGCTGCCCTTCCTTACAGCTCTCGTGTGAAGCTTAAAGGCCAGATCCCGTAGCCAGGCGGCCCCCAGAAGCTTGCCCAGAGGGGAATGTGGCCCTTGGGGGTTGAAACAGATTCCCCTCCCTGATCTGAAGAGCAACCCATTCCCCACCTGGGAAACCACGAAGCCCGGAATCTAAAATTACCCGCCTGTGTGGCTGTGGCTGTGATATGAGCCATTCTGTGGCCTTTCATGTTCCTAGACGGCTGTGCACGACGGGGGAAGTGACGGCTTCCTCCCTGACGCGTCCCAACATCCCCCCCACCCACTTTGCCCACCCACAACCCACAGCGTGATTCTCGAGTCTTCAGAGAAACCGAAAGATTTAAAGGAAAACAGAAGGTGGGGGTGGAGTAGGAGGAGAACGAGCCAGAATAAACTTCTTTGTGTTGTCATCTGACTGCTGGAGGGGGGCCCAGGGCAGAGGCTGGGATCCCCAGACATCTGGTAGCCGAGGGGAGATGGGAAAGACCAGGCATAGACAAACTCCAGCCCTCCAGATAAATTTGGGACTACAATTCCCATCATCCCTGACCACTGGTCCTGTTAGCTAGGGATGATGGGAGTTGTAGTCCCAAACATCTGGAGGGCTGGAGTTTGCCTATGCCTGAGAAAGACTCATAGAACTGCAGAGGGTCATCTAATCCAACCCCTTGCAATGACGGAATCTCGAACCCACAACCCTGAAATTAAAGAGTCTCGTGCTCCACTGACTGAGCTATCCCTTTATGTTTTCTTCCCATGGCAGGAGTCTACCCACCACCCGCTGCCAGAGGTAGCCAGCTCTACTGTCCCTGTTTGGGCCCCTGTTAAGTGTGGCCCTGAGAGATACAAGCATAATACTGAATCAAGCCAGTGACCTATCTAGTTAGTCTAGCATCCTGTTCTCACAGTGGCCGGCCACATGCCTGCGGCAAGCCCACAAGCAGGCCCTGAGTGCCACAATATTGTCTACACCAGTGTTTCCCAACCAGTGTTCCGCGGCACACTAGTGTGCCGCGAGACGTTGCCTGGTGTGCCGCGGGAAAAATTAAAAAATTCGAAAGATATCCGGAGAGGCGGCCTTCAGGCGAGTTTTAATTTTAATTTTCCTTCTCCCACTTAATGCCCCACGCTCGCCCGAGCAGCTTGCAGTCCTCGGTAACCACGGCGACCCGAGGCAGGGGAGGGAACAGGGAAGTAGAGGGCGGCGGCGAGCCGCGATGACGTCATTGGGCCGCGCCGCCTCGCCCTGGCACGGTGTGAGAGCCCCGGCTAGTGGCGCGAGCTTCGGAATAAGTGGGATCCACGTGCGCGAGACCGAGATCGCGGGTAAGGAGCTCAGCCCTGGGCAGGAGGAAGCGGAGCCGCGCGTGCGGGCCACATCCCCACAGAGGGCGAGCCTCCCCCGGTCCACCACTCCGGGCAGGTCCACTCGCATGAGGGGGCGGCGATGGCGACAGCCGGCAGCTTGCCTGCAATGCCATCCCTCGAGCAGGCGAGGAGCCCGGAGGCTACCAGATGCGAGTCCTCTTTCCCACCCTGCTCGGGAGTCCAGAGCACTTGGTCGCATTCAGGATCTAGAGTGGGGAAGCGGGGCTTGTGTCTGGGCTGGACACATTGGGCTGCCTGTGCCGCTCGACCTGCGGGGAGAAATCAGGGTGGGAGTCACGACCGTGAGGCAGGGCTGCCAAGTGTGGCAGAAGAGGACACGGCCGTCGCACCTGTCCTTAGGTAGGAGCTTCTTCCGTGTCGACCTGCTGCCCTAAAGTCTTGGCTTTTTTCTTGGCTTTTTGGCGGTTGGCACAGAAGGAAGGCAAGGGGGAGGGGGAAAAATTGAAACTTACACTTTCGTGCGTCCCTCCCGGCGTGACGCTGCGCCCTGACGTCACGGGGCTGTAATGGTGGTGTGCCTCGAGATTTTTTTCATGAAACAAGTGTGCCTTTGCCCAAAAAAGGTTGGGAAACACTGGTCTACACTGACTGGCAGCATCTCTCCAGCACGTTCAAGCAGCGGTCTCTCCCAATCTTACCCGTAAGGTAAAGGTAAAGGGACCCCTGACCATTAGGTCCAGTCGTGGCTGGCTCTGGGATCACGGCGCTCATCTCGCTTTATTGGCCGAAGGAGCCGGCGTACAGCTTCCGGGTCGTGTGGCCAGCATGATTAAGCCGCTTCTGGTGAACCAGAGCAGCGCACGGAAACGCTGTTTACCTTCCCGCCGGAGCGGTACCTATTTATCTACTTGCACTTTGAAGTGCTTTCAAACTGCTAGGTTGGCAGGAGCAGGGACCGAGCAACGGGAGCTCACCCCGTCGCGGGGATTCGAATCGCCAACCTTCTGATCGACAAGTCCTAGGCTCTGTGGTTTAACCCACAGCGCCACCTGCGTCCTGTACAGGAGAGCAAATCCTGAAGCCATTTTGACTTGAAAACATTTCCTTGACAGAGGGGAAAATATGGGAGAAACTTTCCCTAGCAGTTCTTTCACTTCCAAGTACTACAAATCCTGTCTTAAGGGCGTGTTTCTGTAGGCCTGTGACCTGGATTCAAGAACTAAAGTTATTTACCATCATAAAAAAACGGCCTAGACTGGCCAGCTAATGCCTTTATCAGGTATCTTGGCAGACAGGAGAGAAGCCACACTCTCAAATTTCTGTTGTAAACCGCCTTTTTCTGTGATGTGCGGGTGGTCTTCAGCTAAGGGCAATTTCTAAAGTCTTTAAAAGTCCTCGTACACCTTTGTTCTGAGCCTCTCGCCTCCTTGCAAGGAGCAGAGGGGGCTCTGTTACAACAGGGAAATAAAGATTTCCCTTGAGTTTACTGGATCCTGCCTCCATCCATTCTTCTCTGACCGACAACAGACTTAGGGGACTGACAAGTCCCTTGATGGAGAGATAAGGCTGTCAAAGCCAACCCCAATTTTTTCTATAACGCCACCAAAAATCTGAACCAGTGGAGGAAGAGGTGAATGTATAAAAAGCACAGAGGCTCCCACTCTATCTCCCCCTTGCAGGATCTGTTCCTCTCCGACAGGGCCTAAAATTAGAAATCAGGCGGCAGGGTCGGTTTCTGGGGGCGCAGGGTGGTTTACGTACGCCTCCGACTGTGGCTTGCCTTTCATGCCTCTCCTGAGCCCGCCGTTCTTTCCTCGGCCCCTCTGAAGTGGTTGACACAGGAAAGCTTCCCCTCCACCCGAGGCAGACGCCCCCCTAAAGCAAGCGCCGTGCCGCTAAATCCCTTCAGCCACAGAGTTTGCCTCCTGCCGTGTGGGGTTTTTCAAATCAGTGCACGCCATAAGGGGGAGTCGGCGGCTTCAAGGCCTCCCTCCGCTGTCGGAGGCAGCGAACTGGGAATCAGAAGTGTGGGGGGGAGGAAGGCGCTGCTGCAGTTGGGGGCTGCTTGGGGGCTTCCCACCGGGGGCATCTGGCTGGGCACCGCGAATTGAGGGTGCTGGACTAGGTGGGCCTTTGGCCATAGCTGTCAACTTACAGATTTGAAAATAAGGGACCAGCAGCCTCAAAAATAAGGGATCAGCAGCCAAAATAAGGGATTTTGCTATTGTAAAGAGCTACATACATTGGTAGGAGTGACAGATGCTGTCAATCCGGCATGAGGCGGTTGCGGTACCGTGGCGGCCGCTGAAGCGCCACCCTTCGGCGTCCCTCCCCATCCCCTCCTTTTCCTCCTCCCTCAGGCCACCCCCTCAGCTGCCACCACCGCGGCCGCCGCCTCCGGGCTTGCGGGCGGTGTGGGCAAGTCTCTCTCCCTCCCCCCCCTCTCCTGGGCGGGGAAGGACCGATGGAACTCATTGCGCCAGGACGACGGCGCCAGTGCGCTCTCTCTCTCTCGCAGCGGAGGACCCAAGCCGCTGCTTCCCTCCCGAGCCAGGCGAGCATGAAATCCCGGGAAATTTAAGGGACATCATCAATAAGGGACAGCAGCGGGACACGGCGCTGGGATAAGGGAGTTTCCCGACAAATAAGGGACAGTTGACAGCTATGCCTTTGGCTGATCCAGCTGGGGTCTCCTTATGAGTAACAGTGTCCTTGAGCCTTGGCTGTGGACCTCCCCAGAGGAATCTGAATGACCACGATCAGAACAAGTTTGCTGACCCCTGGGCTAGATTGAACCTCAGGAGGGGATCCTGAGGTTCAATCTAGCCCAGGGGTCAGCAAACTTCTTCAGCAGGGGGCCGGTCCACTGTCCCTCAGACCTTGTGGGGGGCCGGACTATATTTTTGGGGAAAAATATGAACGAATTCCTATGCCCCACAAATAACCCAGAGATGCATTTTAAACAAAAGCACACATTCTACTCATGTAAAAACGCGCTGGTTCCCAGACCGTATTTAGAAGGCAATTGGGCCGGATCCAGCCCCCGGCCCCTAGATTGCCTACCCATGATCTAGTCCAGGGGTCAGCAAACCTTTTCAGCAGGGGGCCAGTCCACTGTCCCTCAGACCTTGTGGGGGCCGGAGCATAACAGTTTTTCCGGGTCATGTGGCCAGCATGACTAAGCCGCTTCTGGTGAAACCAGAGCAGTGCATTGAAACGCTTTTCCCCGAGGAGGGACAAGGGACTGACTGGCCGTTTCAGTCCCTTCTCCCTCCTGGTCGAAAAGCCCGCAGGAGTCACGTGCGGCTCCTGTGGGCTTTTGCGGGAGGTGGGGGAATTCCGCCACCTCCCGCAAAAGCAGGGAGAAGGTCTTGGAGTAGCGCATAGCGCACAGGCTGCGTACAGCCTGTCCGCTGCTCCCAGAGCTATGGGGGGTGGGGGTGAGAATCATATTTTTTTCCTTGATCCCCCCCCCCCCCTGAAAACTAGGTGCGCCCTATGGGCCGGTGCACCCTATAGGGCGAAAAATACGGTACCTTCCTGCTGGAGTGATACCTATTTATCTACTTGCACTTTGACATGCTTTCGAACTGCTAGGGTGGCAGGAGCAGGGACCGCCAACCTTCCGATCGGCAAGCCCTGTGGTTTAGATCACAGCGCCACCCACGTCCCATATATGGTACACGCCATATATTTAAAGCACGTTGAAAGCACATACCCAGCCACCAATCTTGGGAACTGTAGTTTACTCCTAATTGGAGCTACAGTTCTAACACCCTGAACAAATGACATTCCCCAGCATTCTCTGAGCGGGCATGCTTTCAATTTACGGTGTGCAGGCAGCAACAGCGATGCTTTGTCAGACCTCTTCTTCCAATGGTTTATCCAGCTTGTTTGTTTATTTGTTCTTTTTTTTTTGCTTTGTTTACGTCCTGTGTACTAAAAGCAAAGTTGTGGATAGTTGGGCGATGAACGTATACAGACAGCAAATTCAAATAACTCAAGATATTCATTCATTCATTCCATTCATGAATCACTTCCCATAAAACATCTCCAAGCGGTCTCACAATAAAAACAACCATCAAAACAATTATGCCATTTCATATATTAAAAACAATTATAACAATATATTTTTTTTTAAAAAACAACAATTAAAAACACTTTCATATGTAAAATCAGCTTGAAATCTAGTGTGCCTAGGACTCAGTAATTCTCTGAGAGTCGGGGCAGAATACTGTGATCACCTCCACGTAGTATATACTTATAATAATTATTACTATTATAAAATATTTCCACCAATAAACTCAAGGTGCGGGTAGTTCTTTTCCCTCCACAACAACCCTGTGAGATAAGTTTGACTGAGAATGAGCAACTGGCTCAAGGTCACACACAGAGGGCTTCAAGGCTGAGTGGGGCTTTGAAACCTGTTCTCTCCCAGGTCAGTGGAAGCATAAACATGTTGTGAATAAATAAATAAACATGGCTTTGGGCATGTGCAGAGTGCATTTTCCTGAGCCCGTGCTGGGTGGCATACGATAAATAAGAAAAGAAAAAGAAAGCAGAACAAAAACCTCAAATATTTACCAAATAAATGGAAAATAAGACATAAAGCCATTGAGTCAAAAGTTCTAGGGATACAAAACAAACAAACTTGGCCTACGATGGATAGCTCCGTCAGTAAACTCTTGATCTCAGAGTTCGAGCCCCACGTTAGGCAAAAGATTCCTGCAGTTAAAGTGCAGGGATAGACCCTGATGACATCATTTATGGAAAGGGCTGGGTAAACAGAGAAATCTGAAAGTATCACAAAGATGGTTCTGGAGAAAACTCCCTTGGAAGACTGTTCTGTCACCAGGGAGCCACTCCCGAAAAGGTCCCGTTCTCTGGTTCTCACCAGCCTCTCTTCATCCAGCTGGGGGCACTCAGATCAGCCTCCCAGGAGGATCTTAAGGTTCAGGGAGGTATATGGCCGCGACTGGCACCCACTGAAACACACTGTACATGCTCAGGAGAACTTGCACCCCTCCTTACCCGAACAACACTCCGCATGTGCTCAGGGGACACCTTAAACTGTCCGTACTGAAATGCACTCTGTACATGCTCGGAAGCATGCCCAGTGCTTCTTACTGCTATGTAAGTTCTTGAATCTGTCCCTTTTGAAACGCACCTTCTGCATGCGTACATTTCTACGTTGAAATTTACTCTGCCCCTGCCAAATTTCAGGAAGGAAATTGTACGCAGGGAAACGCACGCATCTGTTCTTCCGACTCTGATGATTCTATGAAGGCAGAGTGCACAGCCATTGCAAGATCCTCTTCCTTTCTCTCCGTTTGCAACACTGATTGTAAGCTCCTCGGGGCAGAGAGCTGCTTTGGTTACACCATGCCGGAGCAACAGAACACTAAGGCCTGAGCTGCAATCCTGAGAGGTGTGTGCGCTTTGGGGGGGGGGGAAGCAACCGCCAGGGCTGGGCTTTTGCGATCCCTCGCACCCGAGCCTTGCTGGGCCCAGATCCTGCATCCCTCTTGGAACGGGCTCTCCCCCACTGCTATAGGCCTTGGGCTCAGCCGCTTCAGTGAGATAATGTCTGTGCAAAGGGACCTGTTTGCCTTGGCAAGGGGTCTGTGAGCTTCCTCCAAGCTTTCCGCCCAGCTCAGCTCAAAAAGCTCTCCTGCGTGTGGCTGTTTCTGACTCAGGCTGAGAAGGAAGGGAACAGGATTGGGAAGCCAGGAATTTTTCCATGGGGGGAGGACAAAGCTCCTGGCTGCGCACTGGGTGGGGCGGGAGGGTCTGTTCAGGTGAGGCCAGGTGAGTGTGAAGCGAGGAGGAACACGGTGAGCTCTTCTCCCGCCCGTCAGGCGGCAGCCAAACAGGTTGGGCCTGTGTGTGTGACCCCACCCAGTTACCTGCAAGTTGGGGGGGGGGCGTTGAGCAGGGATAAGGGAGTCTACACCACCCTGCCCAGCATGGCTGGAGAGTTTCCTTTGCATGGATCCGAGCCTGGGCACTTTGCTGGATCAAATCCCCCTCCCCATCTGCACCCCACCACCAGCTGTGGGGCAGGGTCTGTGGTTCATTCAAAGCACGCCTTGCACTCTGGAGCCTGGGCTTATTTCATATTGCACAATCTAAACGGCTGCCGACGCACATTTAAGGCACATGGCTTCCCCTGAAAGGAGCTGGGAACTGTAGTTCACCCTTCACAGAACAGGTCCCAGCACCCTTTAACAAACTACAGCTCCCAGGATCCCATAGCCTTGCACTCTAGAATCATATACAGTGGTACCTCGGGTTAAGAACTTAATTCGTTCCGGAGGTCCATTCTTAACCTGAAACTGTTCTTAACCTGAAGCACCACTTTAGCTAATGGGGCCTCCTGCTGCCGCTGCGCGATTTCTGTTCTCATCCTGAAGCAAAGTTCTTAACCCAAGGTACTATTTCTGGGTTAGCAGAGTCTGTAACCTGAAGCGTCTGTAACCCGAGGTACCACTGTAGCAGGCAAATCTTGAAGATGGTTTGTGGATATGACCGCCTTTCCATGTGCCTCTCTCTCTGACCCCCCCACCCCCAGTTCTGCAATTTCTTGAAAATCATTCTGGATCCATTAATACAAAACACATTTGCAGTATGTTCAGAGTCCACAGAGAGGAAAGAATCCAGATATCCTCTTCTCAACTATTTGCTGCCAATCTTCCAGGCTTTGGTGTCCCAGGAGTCTTCTCTCTGCTAGCCCCCCAAAACACAAGGAACCCAATCTCATTTTGCTTCTAGTGGGGGGGTCCCACCAGATATCCTCCCCTCGCCCCACTCCCTCCATTGTCAACCACTTTTTGGGATATCTCTGGGAGAAGAAAAGGTTGCAGAATAAACATTACACAAATCCAGAGTGGAGCCCCTAAGACGGTTGTACGTCTCCTTTTGGCAATTCCTGCAGCCAAGCTGGAGCCAAACGTCTTGATCTGCTTTTCTCTGGACCACATCAGCGATGCTAAGAAGGGGGTCTTGTCACGGGGCAGCCCAGGACCCCCATACACCCTGCCCACCGCTGGGATGTCACTTCTTGCCTACAAGTTCCCACTCCCTTCTCAAACTCCTATGTTGCATGCAGGACTCCAGATTCCAATTGGATGATCCTGGCCAGCTTCCCCTGACCCTTCTTTAACCCTTCACAGACCCAATAGCAGGAGTTCTGCTGCCCAGTTGTTAAACCATGTAATCACGCAGCCTTTCTCAACCTGTGGGTCCCCAGATGATGTTGAACTACAACTCCCATCACCCCTAGCTAGCAAGGCTAGAGATCAGGGATGATGGGAGTTGTAGTTCAACAATATCTGGGGACCCACTGGTTGAGAACAGGTACCCCAAGAATGCAGATCAAACTCTGAGCAAAGAAGTATTTTCAAAATCTCTCAAGAGAGTCCCCATCTGCACATTAATTCATTTGACGCAGTTAAAGGTAAAGGTACCCCTGACCATTAGGTCCAGTCGTGACCGACTCTGGGGTTGTGGCGCTCATCTCACTTTACTGGCCGAGGGAGCCGGCGTACAGCTTCCGGGTCATGTGGCCAGCAGGACTAAGCCGCTTCTGGCGAACCGGAGCAGCGCACGGAAATGCCGTTTACCTTCCCGCCAGAGCGGCACCTATTTATCTACTTGCACGTTGACGTGCTTTCAAACTGCTAGGTTGGCAGGAGCAGGGACTGATCAACGGGAGCTCACCCCATCACGGGGATTCAAACCGCTGACCTTCTGATCGGCAAGTTCTAGGCTCTGTGGTTTAACCCACAGCGCCACTGTAAACAGTCACGGCTTCCCCCAAAGAACACAGGGAGTTGTAGTTAGTTAGGGGTATTGAGAGTTGTTAGGAGACCCCCTCTTTCCTTCTCCCCAGGATCTCCAGGAATTGCAGCCCTGCGAGGAGAACAGAAGTCTCCACAAAATTCCCAGCAACCTTTACAGTTCCCAGGATCCTTTGGGGGGGGAGCCACACTTTCAAAAGCGGCATCAGAGTGCTTTGTAGCGCAGACAGGGCCTAAGTCTCTTGAAGCAGAAATGTAGCCTTTTGGACTTTGAGAGCAAAACCATCCCCTCCAGTTCCAACGGTGCCAATGCTGGCACCGCCTAATCTCGCCAGGTTGAGTGGGCTCCGTAGTGGCCGCTTATTCACTTTCTCGCAGGAGGAACCCAGGGCCTGCGGAGCTCGCTTGTTCACCTCTGCCCTCCCCCTCCCATTTTCCTTTCCTGCCATGCCTTTCTAAAAAGCAGCAAGCTGCCCACAGGGTGATTTCATTATGATTGATTTGCAAGAAGCAGCTCTGGAGAGCCTTTCCGAAGGCCAGGCTAGGTTCTTGCTCCAAAGGAACAACAGGAGGAGGGAGCGGTGGGCCTCCACGTGGCCTGTAGATGGTGCTTAGGGCGTGTGCGCGCTTGGGGCTGATCCGGAGCCAGATGGCTGCGCTGCGGGCTGCATCATCCAGGCCAAGCGCTGCGGCGCAGGGGGTGGGGGGAGAGGAGGAGAAGGGGGTGACCAATCCTCCCCCCTCCCCAAGTGGGAAGTCGTGTGTCCCCCCCCCCACTTTCCCCTGCCCCACACCGCCTGGGGATTAAATCATCCTTTCCGCTTGCAAACTTCTCTTCCGCAGCCTCGGATGATTCAGCTGTTCCTAGGACTCTCCTCAAGTGACCGAAATGACGCCCCCCCAAAAAAATCTCCAGTCCCCCCCCTCACCCCAAGTTTGCAGAAGCCCGTTAACCCTTGCAAAGATTCCCAGCAAAGGGGAGGAGGAGGAGGGGGTGGAAAGCCTTTGCAAAGAACCCAGGCGTCCGGCGGATAAAGGGGGGGGGGGAATAAAAAGGAGAGAAAGGGATCTGATGGCCGCCAGCTTTTACGACCTGAAATAACCCTCTCCCCTCACCCAACCCACCCAGGCGCTTAGGAGGCGGGTGCGGAGGGATGAAGGGCGGCGGGTCCCGCCAGTGGGAGGCGAGGGATCGCCCGCTCCGTCCAATGGCGAGGCGGCGCAGGCGGGATCGTCCCCGCTGCCTTGGGAAGAGGAGGGAAAAAAATAGGACGCGAGAGGATGAGATGGCGAGTGGAACTGCGCGAGCCAGGTGCGGAGAAGGCGGGGCGCCGGCAGGCTCGGGGGCGGGGCTTGGGGCAGGTGGGGGCGGGGCTTGGCGCAGGTGGGGTGTGGGGGGGGGTACACGGGCGCGCAATGTCGGGGGTGGGGGTTGGAGAGAGGGAGAGCCGGGGAGGGCTGGCCTCCTTTTCCGGGTTGCGGGAGGCTAAGGTCGCCTGGCGCAGCTGGGTTGCTAAGCTGGAGGGGGGCGGGGGAGGAAGGACAGGTGAGCCGGGGGCGTGGCCAGGACAGGTGAGCCGGGAGGGGGCGCAGAGAGGCGGAGGGGATCGTGCGCGACACTCCGCCGCCGACACCGGCCAGCGCAGGCACGCGCGCAAGAGAGATCTCGGTATCTCGTGAAAAGTGTCCGCGGAGCGTCCCAAGAAACCCGGCCGGGAGGGGAAAATATTGGGGTGAGTCCGATCCTCCGCGGCGGGGCGCCGATCCTCCGGAGATGGGGGTTCTGACTAGTCGGCCGGGTCCCAAAACTGACCCTCCCCAGGAATTTGGAAATCCACCCCCCCCCCAATTTCTCCTTCGAAACTTCCCCTCTTCTTCCCGGAGATTTAAACGCACACGCGGGGACCCCCAGAGCAGACGTCGAGCCCCACATAGCAAGTTGCGGTGGGTGGCTGGGTGGGAATTTCCTTATGGCTCTTTTTCCTCTCCCCCTCCCCACTACCCCCCCCCAATCACCTGCTTTCCCCAGATCCCTTCTCCCCCCCTCCCCCACTTCCCAATAAGAGGTGATGTTAGGACGCAAAAAGGCACGTTGGGGATAAGATCAGGGCAGGCGTGAGCCGTTTCCCTATCCCAGTTTTTTAAAACCTGATTTTGTCCGGGGGGGGGGGCAATCTTTTGGAAGTCACGCCCGTTTTTTGTCTCCCTGGCTCCATACCAATGATTGGAGCCGATTGCTTGTATGGGTATTTGTTTCTGTGGATAGAGAGTTATGTTTCTGGGGAGGGGGGTGTCCCCTCTTTTTTTGGGGGGGGGTTACTCCACCATTCCAGGCCTTTTTGAGAGTGGATCAACTCTGCCCCTCCTTTGACAGGTTCCCTGGTTACTCCCCCACTTCCTTCTTGAGTTTGAAGATTCCCAGCTTGGGGGCTATTTTTACCAAAATCTTAAGATTGTAGACATCCAGCGCATTGATGGATGAACTTAGGGGGTGCTTGGTTCGCAAAGGTTTCCTGACAACGTGGCTGGTGCCAGGTCTGGGCCTTGGCGACATCAGAGAGGTAGGGATCCTCTCCACTGTTTATCCTTTGCCCTCTCTGCGCCATGGGTTGGCACTGCCCTGGCATAAACTGTGGGCATGTTTGTGTGTGTAACTCTTACCATCATAGGCCACCCACACCCCCTGTCACAAAATCTTATTGTGCAGGCAGGCAGGCAGGCAGGCAGGCAGGTATTGACTCCTTGCCAGGGGTGGGCAGCGTGTGCCCGCCAAAAAGGCGTCGTTCAAATAATGGTGGAGCCGGTTTTAATTGTTGGAGCTGTTAGGTTTGAATAGGGGTGAGGCATGACCGTGGCTTGTCGTCGTCCTCGTATGAGCTGGGGATGGTGCTAAGGACAGGTGGGCATGGTTGGAGGAGAGCGGGCAGTGCCCAGCTGCTGGACTGTAACCTGGGGAGGGACTTTATTAGGACGAGAGCTTCCTTGTTAGCTAGAGTTGCTTTCAGGCTTGTGCCTTACCTTGTGGTTGCTGCAGGATTCCTCGCTTCCGTAGGGTGGACCCCAAATACCTTACCCCACTGAAGCTAAGACCCAGCCATTCTTGTGTGCAAGAAGGAGCAGGGGCGGCATCTGTGGCTTCGGCGCTGCTAGGGAGAGAGGGGCCCAATAGGGATCTCGTCCCATGTGCATCCCTGCTTCCCACCCGCAAGCAGGGAATGGATGGCAAGTCAACAGAAAGCTGTTTTACCCGCTTGGCACACGGGCACTGAAAGCGGGCCTTGTCTCAAATGCAAAAGTGCCCTTTGGAATCCAAAGGGTATGATTCTTAAGGTGCCCGTTTTGCTTGGGTGCTGTGTTAGTAAGAACTGAGTGGGCGACTTCTTTTTTTTCCCCTTTTCCCTTTGGGCCAACTTTACTAGTTGGACTCTGCCCTCCAAGTTACACCCAGCCCCACTGATTACCCTTCCCTCCCTTACAGGGCTGTGTCGATAGGTGTGCTCACCTTGGCAAGCCTGGCAGCAGCCTGCGAGTTTCCTACAGGCAACAGAATCCTGTATTAGATGGGCCATTATGTCTGATCCGACAGCCGCCTTCCTCTTCTGTTCTTATTGGGAGCCTTAATTCTTGGGGTGGGACTTTGGCTCGAGATTTCTCCTGACCTTTCGGCTCTCCCCACCCTCCGCCGTGTCCCAAAACAAGTTTGTAAAGTTTAGGGCAAAGGGGGAGCTTCCTTCCCTCCCTCCTCCACTTTCAGTGGAATGAAATGCAGCTTATGGTCCAGACCTTAAAAAAAGCAATATTATTGGTAGCACTACAAAGAAAGTGCTTCACACATGTTAAATACTTCCTACTTTTAGGAAGTCTGCTTAACATCAAAGTTGATGAGTGAGAGTTACAAGGACGGGGAGAAAAAGAAAGGCAAATGTGATCATTTGAATCAAATAAATATTTTATTTTCAAGTACATATATTTTTTAATGGCTCACCCAGTAAAACTTTCAAATCGATCGTGATATGACAATGGAAGATTCCTTAGTTACGTATTTTAAACTAAGGACTCTCCCGTCATAGCTGTGGTGGTTTCTGAGTCTGGCAGAGTTGATCCTTGAAAACAGCCCTTTCCCACTTTTGTTTCTTGCAAATACAACCCACAAGAAAGAGACATCATCCTCTGCCCCTTGACAAAAAAACTATTCCATCCGTCTTATTTCAGCGTACAGAATAATATGGCCAAACGGGTCTGATTGATAAGACTGATGAGTATAAGCTACTATGTTCCAATGTAGAAAGGTCCTTTTTGTTGACTGGCAATCTCTCCTAGGCTGGTGAGTCTGGTTAATGACACAGATTAGCAACTGGGAATCGAGAAATTGGAAGTGGTGATTACTCCTGGAGACTTAACGGAGGGTGTGATCTTGCCGGTGTGGCATCAGAATTTTGTGAGGTCTTTGACAGTTGTGTGTGTGTGTGTGTGTGTGGATCCGACGTTCTCTTCTCCCTTATCACAACATCTTAATACTTTTTAAAACATCATTGAAATGTGGATAGCTCAGTGGTAGTGTATCTGCTTTGCATGGAGAAGGTATTGGGTTCAGTTCTTTGGCGTCTCCACTGCTACCAGTGTTTTCCAAACTTGGGTCCCCAGCTGTTTTTGGACTCCAGCTCCCATCACCCCCAGCTAGCAGGACCAGTGGTCAGGGGTGATGGGAATTGTAGTCCCCCAAAATAGCGGGAGACCCAAGTTTGGGAAACCCTGGTGTACAGAACTGGATGTACCAAAGGCCGTTTGCTATATAAGTCTCTGTTTCTTATGCCAGCTGGGAAATCCCTACCCCAGCTAGATTATTTTATCACTCTGATTTTGACTTCTATATTTATATTATCTTGTCGAAGTATATATATTGTGATTTCTGTTTCACAAATAGGATGCTCTTAATTGTTCTAAATGCTTCAGTTGGACACTGCCCAGAAAACAAGTGGTGAGCCGTATCCAACTAAGTTATACTCAAAGTAGACCCACTGGCCCAGTTAATCATATCCATTTGTTTTGCTGAGTCTACTCTGGGTATGATTAAGCTTGGATGCAACCCTATAACCAGCCGTTCCGTCTCTGCATTCTGTCCTCCGCACCCACACAACACTCACTGCCCTAGTCAGGATGTGGGTCACGTCCATACCATACATTTAAAGCACTCTTATGCCCCTCTTCCCCCCTGCCCCAAAGGATCCTGGGAACCGTCAAGGGAACTGTAGCTTTGTGAAGGTGAGAACCACAGTTTCTAGGGTTGACAGCCAATCCCGCTTCCCCGGGAGCTCTGAGAATTGTAGATCTGTGAGGGCAAAGAGGAGGGGTCGCCAAACAACTCTCTGCCCCCCTGAGCAAACCACAGTTCCCAAGATTAACAGGCAATCTCCCTTCCCAGGGAACTCTGGGAACTGTAGCTCAGTGACCGAAGGACTTCCAGCCCCCTTAGCAAGCTACAGTTTCCCAAGATTCTTTGGGGGATAATAATTTATTATTATTTTTATAATTTATTATTTGTAACCCACCCATCTGGCACGGGAGAATGGACCATAAGCTCTTCTCGTGTGTAAAGGTGGACACACAGTTCTTTGCCCACCTGTGTGCCGGAGGAAGAAGGTTCCCGGAGGCGGGCTGCGAGGCGAGCCAGCCTCACCCGCCTGTTTGCGCCGACCCACCTCCCTGAGGGCTCTGAACCGGCAGCGCAAGGGTGAGCAAGGTGGGGAAGCAGCTAAGAATACACCTGCGCCATGTCCCCAGGTGTCCTCCTCATGTGCTGGAGGTGGGGGAAGGGGGGGAGCTCGTAAGGTAACAAAGTGGATTGTAGGTTGGTGTGTGTGTGTATGGGGAAGAGCAATAAATAGCAGGCAAGGACGTGAGGGCGACTGAGAAGGTAAATGCTCGGATTAAGGCATCCCAAAATTAAACTGAGCTGCCCCCCCAGCACCTTTTTGGTTTTACCTCTCCCTTCTCAGTTTTGTTTTGTTTGTTTGTTTGGTGAGATTTGTGCACCGATCGACGGTTTTTAAAAAAGAATAAGCCTCAAAACGGTTTACAAAAACAGTTAAATGATTGCGAAGACCGATTAACGACAATGGTTTAAAACATTACAAAAATTAAATTAGAATGACGGAACGCTGGGTGGTATTCAACTATGCTTTATGCGTGATTAAAGCTTATTAAGTTCAGTGGGTGCTTGTGAGAAAAAACGTAACTGAATGTCACTAGCTTTTTCGTGATGATGGTGTTTTGTGCTGGCTGGTTAGCCTTTCCTCTGAGCACGTGCGGAGTATCAGGTACTTATTTGCCTCAGCCACCAGCCTGTTCGTGTGCGAAGATGTGCACCTATAAACACAACTAAGCAGATAAAATTGCCACCAATATATAAGAATATTCTGTTGCCACCAGCTCACTTGCAGGGTATTTTGCGGTAAAGTCCTCAGTTCATTTGCATGCATTAAGTCGTTGAGGCAAATGCAGATTTTAAAATGAACCTCGGAGCATGCGCTGAGTTCCCTTCCTCTATTCTCTGATAAAGAGTGGGTGTCGACTAAGCATGGTTTTGAAACAACTGTGTTGAAACCCAGTTTTGCAGCTGCATCACTGTTTAAGACTCGCACTTATTATTTTTTTCTAATAAAAAGAAGAAAAAGCTCTGGGTTGTGGGAGGTGGGGGGTTACAATCTGGCCTATTTCTGGCCCTGCTTTTCGCTTGGCTGGGTGGTCTCGTGGGTTGAGTCTTTGGGGACTCCTTTCCTACTTCTTGCTCCTGCAGCCAGGGCAGAAATTCAACAGGTGCAGCATTCCTCTCCCCACCAACCCATGTCCTTCCTGACAGTTTTGCTTTTTCTCGAAAAAGGTGAAGTATCTGGGTGTAAATATGACTGCAAAAAAATTGAAATTGTAGAAAGACAATTATGAAAAGTTATGGAAGGATATCAAAAGAGATTTGGATAAGGTTGAAATTATCTTTGTTGGGCCGAATTTCAGCGGTTAAGATGAATGTATTGCCTAAGTTGTTGTTTTTGAAAGTTTTGCTTTTTCTTTCTGTTAAAAGTGTGGGGGGGGGTTTGCTGGTGACCCCAAATGCCAGGCAAGGAGTTTGGGGTTTCGGAGGCCCGAGGGACAGTCAGCAGTGCAACAGGGTCAACCACAACGGCCGCCCGCTCTCCGGCCTGGCTCATGCTCTGCTTTCTGCTCCTGGTTTCGGAGCTGTGGCCTAGTTGGGCCGGCTGCGCCAAGCGTGGCCTGGTTGCCGTGGGAGCCTGGGCTGCTGCAGCAGCCAGCCTCCTCAGGGGGCGGCTGATGAAACCACGGAGAAATCTCCCTGCGTGTGCCGCGCCCTGTTCTCTGCTGGAGGTGCCCCCCTCCCTCGCCGCCCCAGGGTGGGGGACGACGCTGCCCCTGAGCTCCTCCGCTGCTCCATGGCAACCCTGCGTGGCACACATCCCCGGCCTGGCTGCCGTACCCCAGGCGAGGCCTGTAACAGGAGCCTGGCTTGGCAGGGGGAAACCTGCGATGAGCCGGGCGCGGTGCCAACCGGTTGGCACAGCCGAGCCGAGGGAGGGCCAGGAGGGTTCGCCCACCAACCTTTCCTTTTATTTTTCCTGCAGCTTCCTTGGGAGCACCAAACAGTTTGCGTGCTGCTGCTGCTCCTGGTGCTACCCCCGCCCCCGGCACCAGTGCCAAGACGACTTGGCAAAGAAAAAAGTACCAGTTGCCAGCTTGTGCCACTGCTCTGGTGCCCGGCTGAAGGAGGCGATGGAAAGGCAAGGGGGAGAATCCCATTTGCTAGCTGATATTTGAGGGGGCGCTTGTCTGTGCGCAAAAAAGTGGGTATCCTCCCAGGCAACAGTTGGTATGACTTGGCGAAGTTCCCCTCCCCGGGGTGGCGGGTGGGGTGGGGTGGGGGGAGAGAGCAGGTGACACGTCGGAAGCAGAAGTGGGTCAGGCCTTGCCGCTGTGCCGGGCAGGGCTCGGCGGGCACTGTTGCCACAACCCTCCTGACTCTTCAGCTGCTCTTCCACCAGCCACATGGGCACCGGATGGGGTAAGAACTGGAGAGGCCAGGGTTTTTTTGGGGGGGGGGAGGAGGACTTTCTGCCTTTGGACTGCCCCTCAGTGGCTCCCCCGATCACTCTGTCTTAATTTTTAGCCTTTAAACTTTTTAGACGAACCTCTAGTTGCCATTTCCTCCGGGTTGTTTTTTCTCGTTCCACCTCTGACACACCAAGTGGGGGGATTCGAACTCCGATCCGGGTGGCTTTTCCTGATCATTAGCGTGCAGAGTCAATCATCCCTGGCATGAGAGGTGTAAACGGCTGGGTGGTGGAGTGCCAGGCCGACTGAGGGCGGGGGAACTAAAGGTCTTGCAGATGCTTTTGGACTCCATCTCCCATGTTCCCCGACCCTTGGCCATGCTGGCAGGGGCTGATGGGAGTTGGAGTCCATCATTTGCTCGTTCCTCATCCCTGCTTCCTCGTTCTCTATAAATGCATTTGGTATGGGTTCCCTGATTGGCTGGGACATATAGGATGGGGTTGGGAATCTGCGGCCCTTCAAATGTTGGGTGCCACAGGTCCAAACCCCCCTCCCCCGCTGCTACAGATTATTGCACCCCATAGCCTTGTTCTTCAGGGCACGGCTGTGGGCACGTGTGGGGCAGAGAGGGTGTGTATGTGAAAGAGAGAGAGCTTGCAAGGTTCCCTCTTCTTCCCAGGAAACTCGCTGCTTCTTTTGGCTTGGCCTGAATTGCCAAATTAATATTCATACATATACACATATCAGTTAACAGTGATTGCGTGCGAGGCAGATGGGAGCGGGCGCTATAATTCCCTGGTATTCGAGGACTTGTGCAAAGGCAGTGTAGCTGGATGTGTGGCTTTTGGGGGGCGGGGTGATTGCCTCCCTCTCCCCCCACACCAATATTTTGGCATTCACCTGTGGTTCCCGGCTGTGCCCTGGTTCTAAGCTGTGTTCACCCTTAGGACCGCACTGCAAGGGTGTATAAAACAAAGGAGACATGTGACCCTCCATTTTGTGGCTTTTGGGTGGCAAAGAAGCAGTCAGGGCTTCCCCCCCCCCAAAGATTCTTGGGATCTTGGGAAGGGTGCCAAGAGTTGTTAGGAAACCCATATTTCCCCTCTCAGAACTACAGTTCCCCGAATGGTTTAGCAATCGGAGTTCTGAGAACTGTAGTTCTGTGAGGGGAATAGAGGGCTTCTAAGAACTCCTTAAAAAAACTACAGTTCCCAGGCTGTGTTAGCAACCAACCAGGCCCCAGGCGCAAGTCCAGTTGTGACCACATGGAGATCTCTGGTTGCCGGGTTGGCGACTGGAGAAAGCAAAACGCCCCTTATCTGAAATAATTTCCTTGAAGCTTGTGTTTGTTTTATTCTGGATTCTTTTATTCGACGCATTGTGAGGCGCTTTGAGATTTCTTCCCGAAACTGCAAAGTAGGATAGAAATGAAGTGAACGACAACAGTAATACTAAACCCAGTTGTAAAAGAAAATGGCGCCGAGGTCTTCCGCTGTGGCGCCCGCAAGCCAGGTTGATGGTGCTGTTTGGACATTAGGTTGTACATGACACTGTTTTCAGGATTCTTTTAAGGGAAGCTACAGCGGTTAAAGCGATGTAATTATGGTTTAAACTGGACAAAGTGAGAGCGTGGCCTTTGTTGTGGGGTCAGGACTGGGACTCCCTTGCTGGGAAAAGGAGGCTTTGCTCGGGCCTGGCTGAGTGTGCGCACTGCGCAATTGTGGGTGGCTGTAAGCTGTGGCCGTGGGTGGGACTCAGGGTTGGTATAGGCTGTGGGATTAGCATTGCAATTTTCCCTCTGGCTGGTTCAGCCGATTGGAATTGGAGAGAGGGGTGGTGGCGAGGTCAGGTCAGATTTTAACTCTTGTGTGTGAGAGAGTGCCAGGGGGGCAGAATCATGGCCGTTTGGGGGGTGACTTCGTAGGTTGGGACGAGGGCTCTGTCTACTTCCCGCTCCACACCAGAAGTTGAGAAAAGCATGGGTGCCAAGTGGTCAAGGTGTTTTGGGTGCTGGTTTGGGGAAAGCCTTAAAAAAACAAACCCCTGTTTGTTTTGGGTGCTGGATTTCAAAAAATGTGGGGCTCTGGGGTGGGGTCCCCCCTCAGTCTTGTTTTGAAAGCACAGCTTGGTTGACTGAGCTCTGTCTCCTATTCCCAGGTTGTGGTTCCTCCTCAGTGTGGAAGGAACTCTTTACATGCTCAGATGCACTCTTGGTTGTTATTATTTTTTGTGTCAGAGAGAAGTGCAAACCTGGCATAGAAAAGGGTTCCTTCCTGGCCTAGATTTATTCCTATATATAGTTGCCCCACCTGGAAGAAACCACTTGAGACTTCCTGTTCCTCCGGACTTTGGAGGAACTTATATGTGGAGGCACTTTTGACCTTATTCCTCTGTCTTGGGTGGGAGTCAGTCTCACCTTTTTTCCTGGCACGAGGTGAATTGCTTGCTAACAGCAGTGTAATGGGCAGAAATCCAACAGGTGATCTTTCCCTATCCCAGGCAAGGACGTGTGGTGATAAGGATAGCTTCACCTGTGCGATGCCTGCCTGAGATGCCACTGTCTCAAAGAGCTCAGCCCTAAAAGAGTTGGCAGTCTTGCAGTGGGACGGTGGCACTTGCCTTGGCACTGCCCACTAGTGATGCCCAAGGGGCATTCTTCAAGTCTAACCTTGAAGAATTGGGGGCACTACCATTCTCTCTCCCCCCCCCCACAGCAGGTAAATATATATTATTTTTAAGTAGGTTTCCACTAAAAGGTAAAGGGACGCCTGACCATTAGGTCCAGTCGTGACCGACTCTGGGGTTGCGGCGCTCATCTCGCTTTATTGGCCGAGGGAGCCGGCGTACAGCTTCCGGGTCATGTGGCCAGCATGACTTAGCCGCTTCTGGCGAACCAGAGCAGCGCACGGAAACGTCGTTTACCTTCTCGCTGGAGCGGTACCTATTTATCTACTTGCACTTTGACGTGGTTTGAACTGCTAGGTTGGCAGGAGCACGGACCGAGCAACGAACTGCCGACCTTCTGATCGGCAAGTCCTAGGCTCTGTGGTTTAACCCACAGCACCACCCGTGTCACTAGGTTTCCACTATTCCCCCCCCCCAAAAAAAATGCAAAACAGGGGTGCCCGTTTCTCAAACTGTGGTCTGTGGACCATTCTTGGCTCAATAGCTTCATCCAGATGTTTCCATTAACGGTTCTTGCTGTTTTTTTAATTGATTTTGATTCCTTTTTTATTATTTCTTATATCGTTTTTTTCTCGTTTCACAATGTGGATCTCACGAATTAAAAAATACAATGGAAAACAGCGCATGACAATTGCTACACCAGGCGGGAGAAATCATGGAGTGGTCGGCTGAAAACCTCAGCAATTTTTTCCAGGGGTCTGTTTGGGTGGATGAGGTTAGAGAGGAATGTATTTATATATTTATCTATTTATTTAGCCCTTTGCTATCCTTGGGTGTAGCCAAGGGGGTGGAGGGGCGGCAGCTGCCCCCCTCTAAACCAAGTAAATAAATAGAAATACTGTATTTTTTGCTCTATAAGACGCACCAGACCACAAGACGCACCTAGTTTTTGGAGGAGGAAAACAAGAAAAAAAATATTCTGAATCTCAGAAGCCAGAACAGCAAGAGGGATCGCTGCGCAGTGAAAGCAGCAATCCCTCTTGCTGTTCTGGCTTCTGGGATAGCTGTGCAGCCTGCATTCGCTCCATAAGACGCACACACATTTCCCCTTACTTTTTAGGAAAGAAAAAGTGAGTCTTATAGAGCAAAAAATACGGTACTTAACTAACTGACCAATTGCATTTCAGGTATCTCGGTTCTGCCCCCCCAAAACATAAAGCCTGCTTGGCCCACTAAAATAAAGCCAGGCTACGCCCATGTCGCTATCCCAGATTCTTCTCCAAGGAGCTCAAAGTGGTCCCCGCCTCCTCTTTTAATCCCCACAACAACCTTGCGAGGCGGATTAGGCTGAGAAATTCCAGCGTCACACCCAGGGAGCTTCAGGGTTACGTGCGAATTTGAACCTTGGTCCAACACACAAATGTCTGTGTCTGTGAGGTATGTGTGTATGTGTGAAACATCAATCTATTTTTCAGAAACGAACGAATGAGTCGCCTTTGAAATCTCCATATCAAACATATAAACGTTTGCTTGCGAAGAAGTGAGAATCCTTTTCCTTTATAGCAGCAAACATTCTGACACCCCCCCCCCGATATTTATTTGTTTATTCAAATTGATATACATAGTTATGGGTATCCAATAACAGTTCTTCATTGCCTCCCTTTCCTTTTATAGGAGCCTGTCATCCCAGCTGACTTTTTTATTTTGCAATTTTATGTCTTGAACAGCCCTGAAATCTAGGGTGGCGTGCAAATTTTCATCGCAACTGCAATTTTTCTAGTTTCCAGCTGCTCTGTGGAGATGGGGGATTTGGGGGAGCTGCTGAACCTGAGGATATTTCCCCCCTCCACCCCCCCCCCACAACTGCTTCTAAGTCCTTATATGCTTGTCTTTACTATTCCAGATGTGGATGGACTCCAGCTCCCATAATTCCCTGGGGCTGCTTGGAGTTGGAGTCCAGCAGGCCTGGCTACCTTTGTCCTGCAGAGATGCGCGCGACAACATAGGCACAGGGTGTTGTTCCGAGCTGCCCCTTTCTGCACCCGGCCCAACGCCCACTCGGCAGCGGACCCCACCCAGCCGCCTCTCCCGAGTCCCTCGGGGCCAAGTCCCACCCTGTAATGTTCCCTGAATGACTCCACCTTCTTCCTGATCCCCTCCTTCTCTCTGCAGTCTCCTGGCTCATATGAAACACTTTGCAATCTCTCCCTCCAGCTGTGCCCTGAGCCTGCGGATCGGGGTGGGGGAACCTTTGCCTGGTAGGGCGAACCAGCCAACCTGCTGAAGGGGTACTCCTACTCAGAGTAGACCCCGCTGAAACGAATGACTAGATTTGAGTGGGGTCTGCTTCGAGCGGGACTTAGCCAAGGTACGACCTCAAGGTGCTAGCTGGTCCGTCAGCCAGAAACCAGGGAAGTGGAGTGTTCCTCTGAGCATGTGCAGAGAGTCCTCTGCTTTTTCTAACTGCCTGCAACAGCAGGACATCTATAATTTTCCTGGCCTCCTCAGGAATGCAACACTGAAGGTCTTTGTGCACAAGAGGAAGAAAGGGGGAGATACATTTTTTTTCTCTTTCTCTCTCCACCCCCTGGGGGGGGAATGGCTTGTGGCCGGTCAAATTTGTCCTTCCTGTTTCCTAGACTTGGGTTCTGTTTCACCAGATCCTTCCTTCCTCCTCCTCCTCCTCCAGCCATGCCTTCCGTTTTTCTCCTTGTGTGTTTTCCTTTTTGAGAAGGGTCAGAGGGGGTGACAGCAGAGCATGGCGCGTATCGCTAAAGCTGCGCTGATTTCTATGCCCTTGCAAAACCCTCAAATTATTATTTATTTTAACTTATTAGTTGGGTCCCTCCCCCTTTCTATTACAAAAAAATAACTCAAAAGTGGCAATAAACAAACAGTGTGTGTTAAAACCAGCATAAATCTAAAATGGAAGAAAACTAAAAATTTGTTCATATTTTTAAAAGGCAGGACTAAAACGTCCCACCCCCTGAAGGAGGCCACAGATTAAATGAAAGCCCAAAGGCTTGACGGGAAATAAAAGTTTTTGCCTTATGCCTAAAGATAAGTAATGATGGTGTCAGCCGAGCCTCTCTGGGGAGAGTGTTACAGAAGCAAGGGGCCACCACCAAAAAGGCCCTGTTTTCGTGTTGCCACCCTCCTGAGAGGCCTCAGGTGACGATCTGGGTCAGTCCATTAAAATCTCTGCTTCTCCTCACGACCTCTTTTTAAAAATGTCTCCCTGCAAAACAACCTAAGGTATTCAGATGGTGCCAATATCTCCTTGCTGCTGTCCTGCAGATTGGCACAGAAACCCAGGAAGCAGTCGATTTTCTGCAAAGAGTTTAGGGGTACCTGGAAGGGTGAGGTGGGGACATGGTTTGAGGAGTAAGCAAGCCTCTTTGCTCGGACAGGCTCTCTCCTTGCCAGTAATCGTGATTCTGTCCTACTTTAGAAGGGTGTTGTAAGGTCGGCCTGATCAGCCCTGATAGCAGAACACGGTGGTGAAAATAGGAATAATCCCACAGCAATGGAGATGAGCTGGGAGTGTTGGGGCACAGCAAGTGTGCCACTTCAGGGTGCAGGTATGTGTGTGGGAGTGTGGGGTGCAACTGTGGGATTTCCCATCCTCATTTGCTCCTTGCGCCAGCCCTGTAAGGTAGGTCAGACATCGGGTTCCAAGAAGTGATTGCAAGATTTGGTAACAGCAGGAAATTACAAGTGGGATGACATGGCCAAATAAAATTATAAGGGAGGAAATGATTAAATGGAGGTCAACAAATGATTGTCTGTGTTTCTGTCTATCGATCCATCTATCTATCTATCTATCTATCTATCTATCATCTATCTCTATCATCTATCTATCTATCATCTATCTATCTATCTATCTATCTATCTATCTATCTATCTATCTATCTATCTATCTATCATCTATCTATCATCTATCTATCTATCTATCATCTATCTATCTATCTATCTATCTATACACACACACACACACACACACACACACACACAAACACAAACATAGACACACCCCAGATAATAACAGATAAAGGGTCAGAACGTTTGCCCTTTGGAAGGAAATGAATTTAAGCATATTTTCATGTTTTTACAAGCAAACGTTTAAATATTTCGTATTGATGGTTTAGAGATAATTCATCTATTTATTTAAGAAAAGAAGATGGATATTTACCGTGTGTATCATTGGTTCCAATTTTCCCCTCTTTGAAAATTGCTGGGGGGGTCTTACTGGACCACTTTGTGATTTTTGTTCCCGTTGTAGCAATTGTAGACGCTGTATGATTCTGAATTTTTATTCTTCCGTATTGCATTTAACGGCATTACAAAATATAAGAAATATACGAAGCGATAAAAAAATACAATATGGATATTTAATGTGATGAAAACGCTGTCTCCTGTCTTTCACGACGTAGCCGAAGAGAACCTGGAACGAAGTGTAGTTTGGGAGCCCCCGGTTTAGATTTTTTAAGTCAAGATAAAATACAACGGTGGTGCTTTGTAGGATGGCATCATGCGAGTAATGAAGGCCATATCAGGATGCCTCTTTGAACACTCATGTCTTCCCCCAGAGAATTCTGGGAGCTGTAGTTTGTTAGAGGTGCTGAGAGTCGTTAGGAGACACCCCTATTCCCCTCCCAGAACTACATTTCCCAAAGTGCTTCCGCAAACAATCCGTCTTCCCAGGGAACTCTGGGAATTGTAGCTCTGGGAGAGGGTGGGGCTAGCTGCAAAAAGTGGTGCAACTAGCATAGATTTTACCTTTGTGAAATAGACTTATATTCTGAGCACACAAAGTCCTATACACCCTGCTCTGTCCTCCATTTCCAAGCAAGAAAGAGGCATATGTCAGAGTTCAAGAACGGCAAAAACCAGCAAGGAGGTTGCACAGCAAGGCTGGGGAGGGGTGTGGTGTGGTGTGGGGAAGGAGGTGTATGGGGTGAGTCCTAAGGGCCAGAGCGAAGGCCTGGAGGGCCATCAATGCCCCCTGGGCCTGGGGCTCCCTACCCCCTCCTTGACAACTCTTATATTTTACCTGGGACTGCAAAAAGAACTCTGTGTGTAAATTCCCTGGCTGGCTCAAGCTGCTGCCAGCCAGTGCAAGCAATAAGCCTGACACAGTGAAGTCAGTCACTATCTCAGTCGGTAGAGCATGAGACTCTTAATCTCAGGGTTGCGAGTTCGAGTGCCGCGTTGGGGAAAATATTTATGCGATGCACTGGATTGGACAGCCCTCGTGGTCCCACCTGACGCTACAATTCTGTGCTGATTCTAAGGCAGTGTTTCTTGGCTTTCCAGCTGTTTTCGGACTACAATTCCCATCATCCCTGCCCGCTGGTCTTGCTAGCTAGGGGTGATGGGATTTGTAGTCCAAAAACAGCTGGAGACCCAAGGCTGGGAAACACCATTCTAAGGCGGCTTCTTCTTTAAGTCAGCCCTTTATTCATAACCTTGAGGACGAGAATCTTAATTTTATTTTTACGGGGAGGGCAGCAGCTCATTGCTGTGCGCAAGGTCCCAGCCCCAGGTGGGAAAACGGACCCCCACACACACCTGAAACCCAGAAGAGCTGTTCCAACTGCAGCAGCGCAGACCCCCAGTCTTCTGCCGGGTGGGCCGGCCATTTGAAATTCCCCCTGGCATGGGGATATTTCTGATCGAAAAGCCCCATAACACAGCGAGGTATTGCAGCGTAAGAATATAAAATGGGGACGGAAGCAGCGGCTTTAGAACCAGGAAAGCGAAGGCAACGGACTCTGTGTCTGGATGAGGCCTGAGTCTAAGGCCAGGGAGGGGTCTCTCCTCTTAATAACCACTTCTGGTTTGCGACAGAGAACGAGAGAGAGAGAGAGAGAGAGCCCTTGCGACAGCAGCTCCCACCCAGGCTGAGTCACGGGCCTCTCCAGGAGGTCTCTCCCCCCCATGGTCCCACCCTGAACCCTCCTTGCCACACAAGGTGCCTGGGCCTCTCCCTTGCCTGCTTCGCCCTCCTTATCTCCCTGCTTGCCTCACCTGGATTTCCCTGAAGTGCAACGACCTGGCTGGTGACTGCGGAGACCAGAGCGGGGGGTGGCAGCTGGGGGAGGGGGGAGGAAGCCGCATTGGGCAAAAGGACAGGGAGTGGTTGTACTGCCCGGCTTTCGTGGCTGCTTTAAAAACGTCTTTTAAAAGATTTTCACCGAGGTGGAGGAGAGGCTGGGGTTGTGGCCTGCAAAGGCTGTCACTCCCCAGTATGAACCTACCCTGGACCTTGAGATCCTCCTCTGAGACCCTTCTCCATGTTCCTCCTCCATGAGATGTTCTGAGTGTGGCAACAGGAGAACAGGGCCTTTTTTGCAGTGGCTCCCCATTTAGCGCCAGGCAAAAAACGTTCCTCTTCAACCAGGCCTTGGGTTGATTGACATCCAGTGCCTTTTAAAATGTGTTTGTGGGAAGAGGGATTGTTGGTTTGTTGTTGTTATTAGTTTTGTTATGTGTTTTATGTTGTCATCTTGTAGTTTTATGTTGCAAACCGCTCTGTGATCTTCAGATGAAGGGTGGTTTAGCTCATCATCATTACAGTGGTACCTCTGGTTAAGAATTTAATTTGTTCTGGAGGTCTGTTCTTAACCTGAAACTGTTCTTAACCTGAAGCCGCCGCGCCGCCAGGGCACGATTTCTGTTCCCATCCTGAAGCAAAGTTCTTAACCCGAGGTACTATTTCTGGGTTAGCGGAGTCTGTAACCTAAAGCGTATGTAACCCGAGGTACCACTGTATCACCATAACAACAACAATAATAGAGCCTCCAGCTGCAGGAGTAGTGTACCCCTTGAATAGCAGGTGGCTATGGAAAAAACAGGAAGCTGTTGGCTAGCAGAGAGGAGTGGAGTGGAGCAGAATGCTGTGGCAAGACTCCTTACGGGGTCTTCGCCATGGGATCACATTCCCCCAGTGCTATACCAGTTGCACTGGCTCCCAGTGGAGTACAGGATCAGGTTTAAGGTGCTGGCTTTTACCTTTAAAGCCCTATATGGCCTAGGACCCTCAGACCAGGGGACCGCCTCTCCTGGTATGTCCCACGGATGACCTTATGGTCTTCAAATAAAAACATCTTAGAGATCCGGAGCCACAGGGAGGTTAGACTGGCCTCAACCAGAGCCAGGGCCTTTTCCACTGTGGCCCCAGCCTGGTGGAACGTGCTCTCACAAGAGACCAGGGCCCTGCGAGATTTGGCATCTTTCCGCAAGGCCTGCAAGATGGAGCTGTTCCACCAGCCCTTTGGTCAGGGTTCAGTCTGACTCATTTTCTCTTTGTACAAGAACAAGCACGAAGGAGGTTTCCCAGCCTGTTCACAGGTCCTTATAATATCAGTGGAAAACAGGTGGTCCTGTCTAGTATTAACCGCTTTCAGTTTTAACCTGAGGATTATCATTTGTCCAGCTTTAACTTTAATTTATTTGAATTATTTTTGGGGTGCATTTTAATCAATTGACTGCTTGTTTTTATGCATATTGTATTATTTATATGATGTTAGCTGTTCTGAGGCCAGGGAGGGTGGGGTAAAAATAAAAGATTATTATTATTATTATTATTATTATTATTATTATTATTATTATTGCTGCAGGGATAGTATATACCACCTCCAAGTAGCAGGTGGATGAGAATGAAGCAGCAAGCTGTTGGCTAGCATTGCTAAATATGGAGCCTCTGGTTGCCAGGGCAGTATACCCCCTGAATAGCAGGTGGGCGAGGATAAAACAGGAGGGGACTGTCGTTGCCCTTTGTGCTTTGGGTCAAAATGTTGGATCAAAGCCCATGTTGCAGAAGAGAACCTCTGAAAGATGGATGCCTCAGGCTGACCTTGCAGAGCCTCCATGGAGGGGGCAGTCTACCCTGGAACGCCAGCAGGGACAGAAACACAGGTCTCTCCTCTTTCCGCCCCACCCCAGAGACACCTAGACCGGCTTCTCTCGGGAACGGGACTCAGTGGCCCTGATCCCAAGCCACAGGGACAGGGAGGTGTGGGGTGTCACGGTTTGTGGCTATGCGCCGCTAGCCGGTCCTTGAGACGGCCTCAGCCATCCTGTTGCCATCTTAGGTGTCGTTGCGCAAGGGAGTTGCAGCGCAAGCCGGCAACCGCCTCTTCTTCCCTTTCCATCGCAGTGCCCGTTTTGGGGGCTACACCCTTGTGTCCTGGGCTCACCCTCTGGGACGAATGCTCGAGCGCATTTGAAGCGCATAAGGAGAGGTCCCTGGGTGCTGGTGGGAGGGAGAAATTGCCTTATATGGAAAGAGTCAGGCCATGGGGCCTTTCCATAAAAAGCAAGATTCTAGTCCTCAGGTTTCTGAATAAAGGGCTGATTTAAACAGGAAGCTGCCTTACTCCAGATCAGGCCGTCGTGCATCAAGCTCGTTATTTGTCTACATTAGCAAAGCAAACACTGTGCAGAGTCGCTGGGGCAGCCCTGCCAGCTGGGCGGGGTATAAATAATAAAATTATTAGTAGTATTTTTAAAACCCCGCTGTGGTCCCTCGACTTGATCACATCTCCTTCGAGAAATAGACTTGAAGAGAGCCTGTCATTAGCTCGGGGGAAAAGATCATCTATTCATTATTTATTCTTTCATTTATACCCCATTATATACCGTATTTTTCGCTCTATAAGACGCACCAGACCACAAGGCGCACCTAGTTTTTGGAGGAGGAAAACAAGAAAAAAAATATTCTGAATCTCAGAAGCCAGAACAGCAAGAGGGATCGCTGCGCAGTGAAAGCAGCGATCCCTCTTGCTGTTCTGGCTTCTGGGATAGCTGCGCAGTCTGCATTCGCTCCATAAGACACACACACACATTCCCCCTTACTTTTTTAGGAGGGAAAAAGTGAGTCTTATAGAGCAAAAATTACGGTATTTCTTCCCAGGATCTCAAAGTGGCGGGCGTGGTACTCCCTTTTCACAACACCCCTGCGAGGTAGCCTTGCCCTGCCCTAGGCCTTACCAAAGGCCGAGTGCCATTCCCTTCCAGCCTAGGGGTATAGTATAGGAACCCTTCACTTTCTGTTTTTTGAAAGTAGCTCTCCCACTTCTAAATTAACCTTATTTTCAGCCGTTTGGGGCCCCTTATCTCAGCGGGCCACACAACGGCCCTCCAGAGCGGACTGGCGCTATCTCTAGGCCGCACTTGGAACGGAAAGGGTGGGAGAGAGCCGAATCTGTTGAGTGGGAGACGACAATTCGCCTTCGCCCCTGTGCCCTCGTTGGGCATGCTGCCATCTCCTCTGCTCACACTCCTCCGAATAAACCCATTGAAAGGAACGGGCCTCAGCTAGCCGTGCGCATTCACCTTAATGGGTGCTGACTCTCAAGTAGGACCACCATAGGCTACGAACATTAGGACGCCATTTTGGAGCCATCGGGCCTGGAGTCTTGCAAGTCCCCGCTTTCGGGACATATTGGTGTAGTGGTTAGAGTTCTGGACAAGGACCTGGGAAGAGACCAGGGTTCAAATCCCACCCATGGGGGATGTCAGTCGCTCTCTCTTGCCTATCCCACCTCGCAAGGTTGTTGTGGGAATTAAACCCAGGAGGGGAGAGAGCTACTTACGCCACCTCCTTGGAGGAAAAGGCAGGAAATGAACGTATTCCCTGGGATACCTTAGCTTGGTAGAGCATGAGACTCTTAATCTCAGGGCTGTGGATTCGAGTCTCACGTTGGGCAAAAAAGGGGGTTGGGCTAGATGACCCTTGGTGTCTCTTCCAACTCGATAATTCTGTGATTCTGTGAAATGGGCCCAGGGTGTGTTGGTGCCTGGGATCCTGCCCAGAGGCAGTTGTGCCCACCCCATGCCTCTTGCACAACGGAGCATGTTTTTCATTTTCTGAGGCACATGTCGTCCGATGCCCTTCCAGCCTATCCTAGCCCTGTTAGCAATCCCACCCCCCTTTTGCAAGCCGCCACACAGCAGTTCCTCTTTCATATCAGCTGCTCTTCTTAAGTGGGTAGTAAACGGACAATCTTATTTCCTCGTTCCCTCGCTCTCTCTGTTTCGTTCTCTGTTTTCTTCCCCCACCTGGGTGGGCTCTTCTTGTCCAGCTGGCTTGTTCATTTTTTCCCTCACCGGGGTTGAGGGGTGGGAGGGAAGCGGTCTGGCTCCCCACGCTGCAGCTGTGGGCGAAAGAAGAATCGGAAGCCTGCCTGGGGAACCCAGGTGTCCGGGCCGAGGCACCTGTTTGGTGGTGAGCAGATTAAGGGACTTCCCTCCCTGCTCCCACCCGCAGACTTAGAGACTAAGGGCCCATCTGCACTGAACATTTAAAGCAGGGTCACGGCTTTGCCAAAGGAATCCTGGGAACTGTAGTTTGCTATGGGTGCTGAGGCCTGTTAGGACCTACAGTTCCCAGAGTGGTTTTAGCAGTCAATCCCTCTTCCTAGGGGACTCTGGGAACTGTGGCTCTGTGAGGGGAATGGGTGGTCTCCTAAGAACTCTCAGCACCCATAGCAAACTACAGTTCCCCAGGGGAAGCCACGGCTATTTAAAGTGGTATGGAACTGCTTTAAATGCGTAGTGCAGACAGCGGGTGTAACTTTGTTAGTTTGCTTTCTATCGGACTGAGTTCTGGTCATAGCTGTCAAATTACAGATTTGAAAATAGGACCAGCAGCCTCGAAAATAAGGGATCAACAATTACTTTGATAAAATACATATTTTGTTGTGTGCAAATGGCTTTAGAAACCTATTAGGTCCATAAATTACCATATAGCATACATTCAACACAAAAATACAGGAACAATTTGTTGTTGACAAAGGACAGCTGGACATAGAAAGGGCCCCATTACCTTCAGTAGCTTATTTAAGGGACATCATCAATAAGGGACAGGAGCGGGACATGGCGCTGGGATAAGGGACTGTCCCGCCAAATAAGGGACGCTTGACAGCTATGGTTCTGGTTTGTCTGTTTTTTTAAAAACAGATTTGAAGGTTGGCAGAGTCCCAGGGCAAAGTTACCCATAGGCAGCTGACTTACTTGGTCACGCGTGTGTTGTTGTTTCACACACACACACACACACACACACACACACACACACACAGTGTTTGACTGGGACTATGGAGACCCAGGTTCAAATTCTCACTCAGTTGAGGGACTTTGGGCCGACTCCTGACCTACCTCATAGGGTTGATGTGAAGATAAAACGAGAGTGGGAATAAGCTCCTGGGAGGAAAGGTGGAATAGAAATGAAAACACACAAAGCCGCTGCTTTTTCAATATCACACACTCACAACCTGCATCTGGTCAGGTACTATTGGCAGACAAACCAGAACTCAGAGGATCTGGTTGGCAATTGTGAGAACAGGATACTAGGCTGGCCTGGTCTAGAAGCCTCGCCTTACGTTCTGATAGGGGCAGAAACCAGCTCAGATTATTTTGATGGGTGAATAGCCGCAAGAGCCATCTAGAGCCTCCTGTTTCAGGAGCAGTCTACCTCACTCTCAGTTGCAAGGGAGGAGAGTTGCTATTGAGCTCAAGGTCCTCCTATTCGACCTCTGTGAGAACAGGGTGCTGGGACCAAACAGGCCCATGGCCTGATCCTGCTGGGCTCTTCTTAGTTTCTTGCGACCTTCCGCAAACCAGACCTGCAGAAGGCTAGGACCAGAGCACCTCCTTTGAGGGGCCTAATCAACTTCCAATGCCAGGCTGTGAAGTAATGTGTTTCTGAGCATGTTCAGAGTTCAAGGGCCACATCCTGCCTGTCAGGGCATTTCTCCCAGGAGCTCTCAGCACGAGCACCTTTACAAATTACCCACCTGGTACTTGCCAGGACAAAGGAAGGGAGATTTTATTTTATTTTATTTTATTTTATTTTATTTCATTTACGTCTTCCAACAAAATTTTGATTTGACGAAACCAGACAGGGAGCGTCCTCTCCAGAGCATGTCCCTTGCCACTGACCCTGGAGAGTCGCTATCAGTCACTGATGACAGTCCTGAGGTCGATGGACCTGATTCTGACTCAGTAGAAGGCAACCACCTATGTTCTTTTGACTAATGGTCCAAACTTCCTAGGTTCCAGTTTAAATCATCCCTTTATGCAAAACCATGAGGACTAGGAACTTCTAATTTGGCAGAGGGAGTTGCTGGAAAGAACATAAGGACACAGGAAGAGCCCTGCTGGGAAAGCAGAGTTCAGTGGCCTTGCATGCAGGAGGTCCTGAGTTCAAGTCCCGGCATCTCCAGGTAGGGCTGAGGACGCCCCCTGCCCGAAACCTTAGACAGTTGCTGCCAGTCCGTGCAGGCAACACTGAGCTCTATGGACCAGTGGTCTGCCTGTTTATAAGGCAGCCCCGTCCTATATCTGGTGCCAGGCCTGTCTCTCCTTGCCATCTCCCCTGGCGCAGTTCTGTGCCCGCCTTGCCCCATCTGTTCAGGAGGGAAGAAGCCCTTTCTGCTGGCGCCGTTGCTACCCTGCAGGCTGAGTCAAGCCAGCACTTTCGGGGAGGGACCTGGGTGGGGGCGCGGCTTGGCTCAGCAGGGGCAGCGCCCACCTTGGCAGGCCGCTTGGCAGGGCAGGTTGGGGCACGCCGGCTTGGCTCAGCCCCGCCAGGTGACACAACGCGGCTCGGAGAAGTGGGGCAGGAGGCAAGGAATTAGGGCGAGGAGCGAGGCTGGCGGTGGACACCCTTTCTGGGTCGCTTGGGGCAGGTGGCGTAATGATGTCTCCCCCACCCCACCCCACCCCCGTGATTCCCGGCGGGTGGTATTCAAAGGTACGTCGCCGCTCCTGGCAGAAGGGGAGCGTCACCATCGTGGCTGGCAGCCGTCCGTCTCCCGGGATTTGGCCACCAAGTGAGTGGCGATCTCTGCACCTTGTGGCAGGGAGTTCCAGAGGGGAATTCTAAGCAGAACCTCCATATTCCAAGGCAGTGTCTCTTGTTCTTGCTTCTCCCCCCTCTTGCGGTCCATTTTTCCTCACCCGAGGGAGATTAGGGAGAGAAAAAGGATCACCAGGGTTGTGATTTGAGGCAGGATAACTGAGAGATTCCTTCCCTCTTCTTCTCTCCAAAGGTTTGGTTCAACCTTTGTGGAAGGAGGAGGGGACTCTGGAGCATGTGCAGAGTGCACTTTCCACACCGCAAAGCGCCCATTTGCTAGCGTCTGTTGGTTGGTGCTTGATAAAAGTGTCTGTGTGGAGGGGTCATCCTTGCTCGCCTCGACCCCCTCGCCTACCCTGGTGTTTCACAGGTGGAAATAGGGTCAACGTTGTAAAATCCTTGTCGCCTGAGATTCTTGTTCAGAACACCTGCATGCCCAGCCAGCAACATGTGGCTGAAGGCTCTCTTCCCCTTTCTGTATGCTGTTGACCAGATGTTTTGCTAGACTACAAATCCCATCGTCCTTGACCATTGGCCGGACTGGCTGGGGGCTTATGGCAGTCCAAGAACATTGGTCAAACTACAATTCCCAGCATACCCGGCTATTGGCTAGGGGGCTCATGGGAGCTGGAGTCCGAGAACATTGTCGAACTACAACTCCCAGCATCCTTGGGGGCTGATAGGAACTAGAGTCCTCCTGCTAGGCGCCTCCGCTGCGTAGATTTATCCGTCCTACCCTGTTCAAAAAGCCAAGAGGGTCTTTGCCGCCACCTCCTTGAGGGTTTGAAAGAAACCGAAACCGCAATTGCCTGCTGCCAAGACGAGCCCGGGCATTGTGCGATGTGACTGGCTGTGCGGTGGCGCTCTTGTTTGTGTCTTAACACGCATGTGTTCTGGAGACGAGGCCCGCCCGCTTCTAAGATGTTAACTCCCAGAGATCCTGGCAAAGAGTTGCAGCCTTGAAGCAGGGAGTCACACATAGCAAAATCTGAACAGGACACCCCCCCAAAAAAAAACCCAGAAAACAATTTTACTTATATATTCATAACATTTAATCCTCCGTCCTCCTCCTCCAAGGAGCTCAAAGCAACGTACAGAGTTCTCCCCCTCCCTCCACACTAACCCTGCGAGGTAGGTTAGGCTGGAAGATGGTAACTGGCCCATGGTGACCCCAGTGAACTTTATGGCCGAGTGTGGATTCGAACCCAGGTCTTTCCCGTCCTTGTCCATCTTAACCATCGCAATCACCCCCGATAGGCAAGAGCTGGAGGGATTCAAGGTCAGATGCTTCTACTTTGAGGATGTCACGCAGATGGCAACTTTTATTTTTGTCACTCTGCAAAGTTGGGTGTGGGGGAGCGGAGGGCCGCATTCTGTTCTGGGCAGCCTGCCAAGGGCCGTGTGTGCTAGCCGTGGGCGGGGCCAGAGGCAAAAGTGGGCGGGGCAGCAAATATAAATTTTGCCTTTGAGCATGGGGCTAATTTCTACGCTTGCTCATGTGCCTCTCTCTCTCTCCCTCCCTCTCTCCCTCTCTCTCTCTCTCTCTAGGCAAGCAAATAAGGCATGCTTTAGTTGACATTCCTGCATTTGGACTAGATGACCCTTAGGACCCCTTCCAATTCTATGATCGGAGCTGAAAGGCACATTCTGGCCAGGCAGAAACACTCAAGCAGTGTGTGAAGCCAAGGGCCAGCCGGGGGGGGGGGGGAGTGTTGCCTGGGGAGAGTCCTGAGGGCCAAATAGCGATATCTCGAGGGCCATATTCAACCCCTGAGCCCGGGGCTCCCCACCCCAGAGCTAAGAGGCCTCGACTGACTTTTGTATGCATGCGTCTGTTTGCGAGTTGTACGTCTCGCCGCTTCTGCAGCACCTCTGGAGTTGGCTCGCCATTAATGGAACCTCCCACTTCAGGGGCAGTCTACCTCCAAGTGCCAGCTGCTCACCGCATGCCAGAAGGAGAGGCAGCGGAGGAGGGCGGCTCTTCCTTTCATATGCCTTTCGGAAGGCTCCGCGGCCTAGGCCTGCCAACCTCCGAAACGGCCTTCGCAGCTGTGCCTTTTTTGGGGGGGAACGGGATGATCTGTAGTCAGGCATGTGTGCTTTGATCCATGCGCCGTGGGACGCCACGCGGTCTCTCTCTCACACGCTGATTTCCACAGATTGAAGCACAGGAGCTGCCCAAGCCATGCCTTCCAGGACAGTTGGCAACCCTGCTTTTGTTTATACGGATGTAGCACAGAGTCTGCGAGGAGCTTGTGTGAATGCCAAAGGACTCCCCGCCTCGCTTTTCTTACAAGCTCCTCTTAAATTATCTGCTTGCTGATCAGCCTCAGGTAGCTTCTGTGCTCACCACAACTGCTTCTCCCGCACCTGGGTGGGTGAGTGGGTTTAGAGGCGAGGCCTCCAAACCAGCGCGATTTCCCAATAAATGTCACGAGCCGCCATTTCACATTTTCAGAGGCTTCCGAGGGGTCCCCGCACCTCTTGCCTTGCGTCCCAACGACCCTGCGAGCCAGGCACGTGGCGTTGTCACCCCCACACCCTCAATAGGGCGGGTGGGAAACGCTGAGGGCTGCGCATGGCGAGATTTGAACCCAGGACTATTTCCTGACTTGTAGCCTTCGCGGCACTTGGCTGGCTGCTCGCTGGTGGTGGTTGGTGTGTGTGTGTTTTTCCAGGTGGGTGCCTTTCCGGGGAGCGGGGAGAAAGCAAGGTGAACTCCCCTGCCGGGCTCTCCGTTGGAGGCTGGAGAGCGTGGCAAAGGGTTAAGAAGGTTTGAGGGTGGGGTGCTCACAACCTGGGGTGTGGGCGTTGCCTCCTGTTTGAGGTGGGATCCTGCCTGCCTGCCTGGCTCAGAACTGTTTGCTCCTTCGAGAGAGTGAGAGAGAGAGGGGGAGAGAGGTAAGTGGCGAGGATGAATCGCCAAGGGTGGCTGAGGGATGTGTTTGGGCAAAGGGGGGCTTGGAGAACGGGCGCTCCAGGTGCCAGCCCTCCTGAGATCAGCCTTTGAGGGTTCGCTGGCAGCCTCTCCGCCAGAAATGTGTGCCCGCTTGGCAGGTTTCTGCGGAGAGGTTCCAGAACCAAGCAGAACTGGTCGAAGGGCCCTGCAAAAGTGTCGGAGGCTGTAATTTTAGCCCTTTCCGGAAGCTATAGGTGCTGGGTTCGGGTGGTGGCAAAGGGGGGGGCCTCTCCCTGCCCCTTGCTACCCTCTTGGGGCAGCTTGGCAAGGGGTTTCTGCCCCCCAGCTGTGGGGCCTGGCTGTTTTGAGGCGAAGGGGGGCATTTAAACTGGCTCTGCTTTTACGTTCCGAAGATGATGAAATTATGTGTGTTTGTGTGTGTGTTTCAGTATCAAACATAACCTAGGCAAGTGGCTGTTTTTGGCATCCTTTAACCGCCCCGTCGTATCCGCAACCGAGCCCCCCAGTGTGTATCCTAGCCCCCTACATTTCCACCACATGCTTTTGGGTCTCTGTGGTTTTTATTCCCTCCCCATTTTGTAATATATGATTTCCGCTTGGGTAGTTTTCCAAAGTGTGTCAGTTGCCGCATCCCCTTGGAATTCTGTCCCCCCCCCCCCAGATCGAGTGGGGTGTGTGTGCTGTGCTCTTTCTGTGGGGTGCTTTACCTTCCTCTATCTCCTGCTGTCTTAGGATTCCTTCAGTAAGTGGAATCCACCGTCTCCTTCCATAATTGAAATTTGGCACAAACTGATTCACCCTTGGAGAGGCGTTGGTGGGAGGGGAGGAGAATGAGCTCTGGCAGGACTTTCATATCTCCGGTGTTGTGGCACAGGTTTTGCTTGCTTGCTTCCTTGAAATCCTCTGGATTTAGTTTGACACCTCAGCCATGCTTCTAGTCCTCTGTGTGTGTGTTTGCGGGGGAGAAACTGCAGAGATCTGTGAAAAGCTTTTCCGGTGCCATCGTCATGTTTTGCGAGGGGAACTCCGCTTTCTGTAGTTCAGTTTCCTTCTTTCTTTATTAAATGGCAAGTTGGCAGATTTTCTTTTTTAATATACGTAGATTCTATCAGCAAAGTTACTTCAACATAAACCCATTTTGCACAACTCCCGTGTTTCTGTTTCAATTCGTCCTGTTCATCTCCGGTTTCCCACTCCCAACCTCTCCTTGCCTACCGAAAAAGTACCCTATTTTTTGCTCTATAAGACTCACTTTTTCCCTCCTAAAAAGTAAGGGGAAATGTGTGTGTGTCTTATGGAGCGAATGCAGGCTGCACAGCTATCCCAGAAGCCAGAACAGCAAGAGGGATCACTGCTTTCGCTGTGCAGCTATCCCTCTTGTTGTTCTGGCTTCTGAAAATCAGAATATTTTTTTTCTTGTTTTCCTCCTCCAAAAACTATGTGCGTCTTATGGTCTGGTGCGTCTTATAGAGCAAGAAATACGGTAATCTCAAAAACTTATGAAGGGCAACCAGATTGCTATTAGGGTGGATGAGTCCAAGTTCAGAATTTTCGTATTATTATAATAATTATTAAATTTATTACCAACCACCACCCGAAAGCAGCCAGCCCTTCACCAGCGGGTCCCAGGGGATGTTGCGACCATTTCAAATCTGGTATTAAAAATAGTTTAAACTGATTATAGTCTCAGGAACAGGGTGGGCCTTGAAAGCACACATCTCAGATGTTGTAGGCCAGAGTCGAATCATAGAATTGCGGATTGGAAGGGACCCCAAGGGACATCTAGTCCAACCTCTGCAGTGCAGGAAGCTCAACTAAAGATGTGTGCCTTCAGCATCCCCAGAAAGCTGCGCAGTGGAGAAGCCAGGCATACCTCTGTGTGGAGGGAGTCCCGCAACTGAGGGGCTGCCACCAAAAAGGCCCTCTCGTTTGCCACTGCCACCCCAAACAACTGAGGGGGGTGGAATTACCAAGGTGCCCCCCCCAGGAGGGTCTGTTGGGAAGGGCAAGGCCTCTCAGATATTTGGAGCCTAAGTTACCTAGGTCTTTGGGTGCTGGCATTTATTAGCACCTTGAATCGGGCCCGGAAACTGAAATTTTCCAGTCGCAGTTGAAATCGGGCCTTAAACGGGCAGTCAGTGCTGATTTCCGCATCTGTGCAAAGATGTTTTTTTACAACTCATCAGAGATGTGGCTGGGAAATGATGTGAAACCCATCCTAGGTTGAAGTTGGGTCTTGTTGTCCCAGGAAAGGAGGTTGGCTAGTGGCTTAATATGCATGCAGATAGCTACAAATTCTGCTGCCCATCTCTCAGCGCTGCGGTTTGCAGGTTGGGAGCCCATTCGTAGTGCTCAGGGGACCAATCCTGTTTTTACCACTCTGAGCACCTGGAAGTGTGCAATGTAGCAAAGCCTGGGGGGTGGAAAGGAGGAAGAGGCATAACCACTTTCCTCCGCTGCTGTGCCGCCCGACCTACGCTGCAAAAGGATGTCGGTTTTTATTTTCTCAAAAGAGGTTTTGTCAGGGTGTAGGAAGCTGCCCTGTACAGAATTGGGTCCTCGGTCCGTCAAGCTCAGTATTGTGATTGCTGACGGGGCAGCTGTGTACCTGTCCTTACCTGCAGCTAGCAACAAAATTATCCAGTTTGTCCAGTCCTCCTTTAAAGCCATCCACGACAGTGGCCACCGTTGCAGGTTTGATCCCTGTCTGGGACTGCTGCATATTCCTGCAATGCAGAGGGTTGGACGAGATGGTCCTCTACAATTCTCAGATTCTGCATGGAGTTTTCTGGGTACCAGGTTTGGCGACCGCAGTTTAAAAACCCCTGCCTTACCTCCATATTGAGTACCATTTCCATTTCCACCTGTTCTTTTCTCCCTGCTTATTGGGACAAGTGAACTGCTGTAAGAACAAGCTACAGCCAAGTGATGTAATTGAAATCACCGAGTCGTAGTGTTGGAAGAGGGGCTCCATGGGTCATCTAGCCCAACCCGCTTTGCGAGTGGACATTCTGTTGTAGCGAGCTAGATTCAAGGTGCCATTTGGCACCAACTTATATACCCGAGTTTCTAACACTAAACCTGAGCAACTGGTATTCAGAGGCACTGCCTCCAACAGAGGAGGGGAAACACAGCCGTTGTGGCTTGCAGCCATCAGTGGCCTTTGCCTCCTTGGATTTGCCTGGCGCCCCGTTTAATGCCATCAAAAGTTAGTTGCTATTGATTACCTCCAGTAGGACGCGGGTGGTGCTGTGGGTTAAACCACAGAGCCTAGGACTTGCCAATCAGAAGGTTGGCAGTTCGAATCTCCGCAACGGGGGGAGCTCCCGTTGCTCGGTCCCTCCTCCTGCCAACCTAGCAGTTCGAAAGCACGTCAGAGTGCAAGTAGATAAATAGGTACCACTCCGGCGGGAAGTTAAATGGCGTTTCTGTGCGCTGCTTTGGTTCGCCAGAAGCGGCTTAGTCATGCTGGCCACATGACCCGGAAGCTGTACGCCGGCTCCCTCGGCCATTAAAGCGAGATGAGCGTTGCAACCCCAGAGTCGGCCACAACTGGACCTAATGGTCAGGGGTCCCTTTACCTTTAGAAGGAGCAAGCTCAGAGCCTTTGGATCGGCCTACTCTACATGGACTTGCGTAAGATGGCATGCTCCCCCTCTTCCAAATTTCTCCCTGTCTTACCAAAGACCCAGGAACCCATTTGCAATGGATTGGTGCCCCTGATGAGATCTTGGTGCCGTCACAGGTAGCAATAGGGAAACACCTGAGTCGTTCGCCATGTGAGAAGCTGGGGTGAAACATCCGGGAAAGTTTGGACAGGGATAGGAAACTCGACGGGTCCTGCAGTCCCCAAATATTAGCTGTGTGGGCCTGTGTGTGCTTTCGCCCAGTCATTTCCAAACTCGTGTGTTGCAAAATTGCTTCAAGAAGTGGCGCCCGTGCATTGAAGAGGAATACAGGAAGCTGCAGCATAGTGAGTCCATCTAGCGCAGGGTTCCCTGCACTGACTGGCAGCAGCCAGCCCTCTAGGATTTCAAGCAGGGAATCTCTCGCAGCCCTACCTGGAGACGCAACTGGGAGCTGAACCTGGGACCTTCTGCCTGCAAGGCTGTGCCACTGAGCTATGGCACTTCTCCCAAAGGAGGAAGAAGAGGGAGGCCTGTTGTGTCTCTGCATGAGTTCGTGGTTCCGCAAACTGTCCCATTAGGACCAGGCAATATATCGATATACAGTGGTACCTTGGTTGTCGGAACTTCATCTGTTCTGGGAGTCCGTTTGACTCCCGAAACCGTTAGAAAATCAAGGCGCAGCTTCCGATTGGCTGCAGGAGTTTCCTGCACTCAATCGGAAGCCACGTCAGACATTCGGCTTCTGAAAAATGTTTGCAAACCAGAACACTCACTTCTGGGTTTGCGGCATTCGGGAGCCGATTTGTTCGGGAGCCAAGCCGTTCGACAACGAAGGTACCACAGTATCGTCCAAAACCAGTTTGAAGTCCATATTTTTAGATCAGTATCATAGTTTTTGACCTTGCAATAGATTGCGAATCATGACGTGTGCATGTGCTTTGGAAAAACCACAGTGTGGAGAAAACCACAAAGCCTACCTCCGTCCTTATTTCAGGCATATCAGAATATTGCGATGTTTAATAAAGGTAAAGGGAACCCCGACCATTAAGTCCAGTTGTGGACGACTCTGGGGTTGCAGTGCTTATCTCGCTTTACTGGCCAAGGGAGCCGGCGTACAGCTTCCAGGTCATGTGGCCAGCATGACTAAGCCGCTTCTGGCGAACCAGAGCAGCGCACGGAAACGCTGTTTACCTTCCTGCAGGAACGGTACCTATTTATCTACTTTGACGTGCTTTTGAACTGCTAGGATGGCAGGAGCAGGGACAGAGCAACAGGAGCTCACCCCGTTGCGGGGATTCGAACCGCCGACCTTCTGATCGGCAAGTCCTAGGCTCTGTGGTTTAGACCACAGCACCACCCGGGTCCCATTGCGATGTTTAGCTGGTGATATATCACAAAGTTGAAAACCAGATACCACCCAGCCCTAAAGAGTATTATGACCTAACCTTAACCCTTGCCTGCCCCTTACTGTCCTCAGTTCTCCCTGGTCCGCCCAGGACCCACTGAAATGGGCTCCTTCGACAGATGACCATTTTGTTTCTTTCACCATTTAAAAACTGAACTTCTCATGGGCAAAATTCAGTGCACCTTGGCTACCGGGACTTTCGGCTTGCTGGGTTTTTGGAATATGGCAACATGTACTGTCTCTGCACGCCTCCATCTCCTTGGGAAGAGTCTTTCCTCCGAACAGGTCAAAGTGGCTTACATAGTTCCCTCCCCCATACACACTTTTTTATCCTCACAACAACCTTGCGAGGTAGGTGAGCCTCAGAGATAACAGACCAAGGTCACCCTGTGAGATTTGTGGCCAAGTGGGCAGGCGGGGATGTGTTCAACTCAAACCCTCCTGTCTCGGTCCAACCCTCTAGCCACTACACCGCACTGCCTCCTGTGGGGAAGGGGGGGGAGAGAAGCTACGCTTGCATTTTGCCAGCTGGCGTGTTTCGAAGTTGCGACTGGAAAGAAAATAATAATAATGGTCTCTGTCTCACTTGGAGACCGAAACAGAAGCACCATTGGCTTCCGTTGTCTCGGAAAGTCGCACTTCAAAGCATCAGCAAACGCAGCGATGGCAATGAAAGGAACTTTTATCTGATTTTCTTTTAAAAATAGACAATCCAAATAGTCAGCGTGGGGTTTTATTTTATTTTTTTTCTAAAAAAAAACAACCACCCCAGAGACTGTCTCCTAAAGACAGAACAGCCGTCCTTATTCAGGATGTTTTCAGACCTTGTTGGACCACAGCTGCCATCCATCCCCAGCCAGCAGGACCAATAGTCAGGGGGGATGAAGTTTGGGGGAATCTAGAGGGCTACAGATCCTCCACCCCAGTCTTGGACACATGGCGCAGCCAATCAGGGATCACATGGCCCAGCCAATTAGTGTTAAAGGCATTTACAGAGCTGTAAAGCAAGGTTGGGGAAGCTGGGGGAATGTTTAGATGTTGTTGGGCCACAGCTCCCATCAACCCTAGTCCGCCTGGCCAATGGTTAGGAGGGATGGGAGATGAAATTCAGAAAAAATCCAGCGGGTCACTGCTTCCCTCTTCTCAGGCTGTGAGAGGTGGGGTCCTACAGATCCTGGAAGTGAGGAATTGGAGTCAGGAGGAGGGTTAGAGTGGGAAGGCGGAAGGAGAGAGAAACGGAAGTCTATTCTCTCTCTTTTGTTCTCCCAAATTCATGGAGGATAAAGGCTCTCGATTGGCTACTAGCTGTGCTCCGCCTCCACAGCTAGAGGCAGCAGCGTGTGGCGTGGTTAAACTGTGGAACTCCCTGAGACAGGAGGCAGCGATGGCCACCATCTTGGATGGCTTTAAAAGAGGGTTGGACAAATTCCTGGAGGCGAACACTACCCGTGGCTACTAGCCATGGTGGTTGTGCTCTGCCGCCACAGTAGGACGCAGCGATTCTTCTGAGTACAGTGGTACCTCGGGTTAAGTACTTAATTCGTTCCGGAGGTCCATTCTTAACCTGAAACTGTTCTTAACCTGAAGCACCACTTTAGCTAATGGGGCCTCCCGCTGCCGCCACACGATTTCTGTTCTCATCCTGAAGCAAGGTTCTTAACCCGAGGTACTATTTCTGGGTTAGCAGAGTCTGTAACCTGAAGCGTATGTAACCCGAGGTACCACTGTACCGACCTGGAAACCACAAGAGGAAAGGGCCGCTCCCGTGCTCAGGTCATAGCTGTCAACGTTTCCCTTTTTTCCGAACAGGATTACACGCAAGAAAAGGGAAAAGTTGACAGCTATGGCTCAGGTCCTGCTTGCTGGCTCCCCACTGGTTGGCCACTTGAGGAAACAGGAGGCTGGACTAGATAGGCCATTGGCGTTCTTGAGACGCTGAGGACTAGCCTCATGCGCTGTGGCCTTGCAACACAGAAACTCGCTTCCTTCTACTTTCAGCGCCTGATCTGTTTCGGACCTGATTCACCACCCCCTAGCCAAACTAAACACGCTCTCTCTTTCTTGGCCCTGTCCAAGTCTAAGCCAGCGCTCCTTTTCCTGCAAGCTGCAACAACTGCGCTGCTGGACATTTTTTTTAATATGTTCCTGAAGCGTATGACTATTTCAGTCTCTCTCTCCCCCCCCCCCTTTCTTAAAGAGACCACGTTGTTTAGGGGCTGGGAATCCTCCCACCCATCTGAGCCACTCCCTTCCCCTGGGAACTCGCTAGCAGCAAAGTCACATCAGGGCGGCTGTGTGGTTTTGCGTTGTGTTTGTGTGTGTGTGTTTTATGGTACGAAAGCCTTGCTCTCTCCTCCTTGCTCCCAGCTCTCTGGCAGGCGGGTTCCTTTCCTTGCCAGGGTCCTCCTGACCCAGGGGAGAGGCTCTGCGTGTACCGGGGGCCGTTCCCAGGACCTGTTTGGGCACGTCTCCTTCCCACCCATCGCCTGCCTGGCACCGCTCGGGAGCTGGCGCAAAGGCCGCCCCCCCTCCTTCCGTCCTTCGGGGCCGGCTTGCAACAGAGGGATTAATGGGCGTTGGGCAGGAAAAAGTACAGCCGGTTCCTGAGGCTGCCTGCCAGTGCCCAGGTGTTGCCACCCTTGGCTTCCCTGCCCTGCAGTCCGCTTCCTTGACTTAGGCAGATGAGAGTATCCCAACGCCCATGGCGGGAGCCCAGCGCCACACCCGAGTTGGGAATTTCTGATAAGAAGAGCCTGGTTATCAGGCCAGTGACCCAACTCATCGGTCCTTCTGTTCTCTAGATGCCCCACTGGAAAATGGTTGAGTTAGCCTGGCAACTATGCCTCTTTCCATTTTATTTTTATTTCCCCCATGCTCAAGCAGGGTTGGATTAACCATTAAGCAAAATAAACTTGATGGTTGTGGACCCTCCTTCCTTAGAGGTTTTTTTAAGCAGAGGTTGGGCTGCCCTCTGTCGTGGATGCTTTCGATCTGAAGATTCCTGGATTGGAGTGGGGTTGGGCTGGAGGACCCTTGGGGTCCCTTCCAAGTCTCCAGTTCTGTGATTCTAAGCATGTGCGCAAAGGCACATCAAGGGAAGGGAGGCACCACAAAATTTTTCCATTTTAACCAAATTAATGGTCACAAACTGCTCAGCTGAGTGTTCATTTTCTCAGTTGAAGTACATGAAAAAAAGCGCAACAGAACAACTTTGCGGCAAAGCGGGCTGGGGTGCCTTATGTCTCCTAAGTATTGGTCTGATCAAAGACTTTTCAATTAGAAAAAGGAGGAAGGTTTTCCAAGTGTCAATAAAGTTGGAAGTACAGTGGTAAAAGGTAAAGGTAAAGGTACCCCTGCCCGTACGGGCCAGTCTTGACAGACTCTGGGGTTGTGCGCCCATCTCACTTAAGAGGCCAGGGGCCAGCGCTGTCCGGAGACACTTCCGGGTCACGTGGCCAGCGTGACAAAGCTGCATCTGGCGAGCCAGAGCCGCACACGGAAACGCCGTTTACCTTCCCGCTGGTAAGCGGTCCCTATTTATCTACTTGCACCCGGAGGTGCTTTCGAACTGCTAGGTTGGCAGGCGCTGGGACCGAGCAGCGGGAGCGCACCCCGCCGCAGGGATTCGAACTGCCGACCTTTTGATCGGCAAGTCCTAGGCGCTGAGGCTTTAACCCACAGCGCCACCTGCGTCCCTTCAAGTACAGTGGTACCTCAGGTTAAGTACTTAATTTGTTCTGGAGGTCCGTTCTTAACCTGAAACTGTTCTTAACCTGAAGCAACACTTTAGCTAATGGGGCCTCCTGCTGCCGCTGTTCACTTTAGCTAATGGGGCCTCCTGCTGTTCTTATTCTGGAGCAAAGTTCTTAACCTGAAGCACTATTTCTGGGTTAGCGGAGTCTGTAACCTGAAGCGTATGTAACCTGAGGTACCACTGTATTCAAAACAAGCATTATTTTTTCATCTTGCTGTAGGTTTTGTTTCGTATCGTTTCAAAAAATAAATTTTTGTTCTACGGTCTATTATTGTTTATAGTTTAAATTGGATATATATGGGGGGCACCAAAATATTTTAAGTGCTTGGGGGGCCTCAATAGGTCTTAATTTGGCTGGAGTCTCCTCCTTCCCCCTCCCTGCTTTTGGTGCGGGGTGGGGTTCAAGCCAGGAGAGAGCTACCTGTGCTATCCTCCTCCAGGTGTGCTAGATGGGCTGGATCCAGCAGGCTGTTTTTACATTGCCGGACTCCAACTCCCATTAGCTCACACCAGGCAGCACCAATGACCAGGGATGATGGGAGTTGTAGTCCAGCAACATCTAAGGTCCTGCATCTCTGCTTCTTAAGCTTGCTAGGAATCTGCCTTGATGCCGCTCAGACTCTTGGTTCATCAGTCCCAGTGCTGGTTCCCCTGTTTGGCGGCAACTCTCTCTGGCAGAAAAGGGTTGTTCCCATCTCATTCCCTCTCGCTTGTGGGTTTGCCAGAGGGGCATCTGGTTGGCCACTGTGCCATCCTGGCCCGCATGGGGCTTTGGCCTGACTCAGCTGGGCAGAGCCTGTGGCAGCTGGGGGCACTAGGGAGGAAGAGGGCGACGCAGAACAGCAACTCATGCAGAGCAGCAGCAGGCTGCCTCCTGTAAGAGGGAGGCCCAGGTTCTGGCACTGAGGCATGGCAGGATCAGATGGGAGAAGGTGGAACAGCAAACTCATGCAGAGACACAACAGGGGCCCCTCCTCTTCCTGTAGCTCAGTGGTAGATCTTTTCAAGGCAGAAGGTTCAAGCCCCAGTTGCGTCTCCCCGTAGGGCTGTGAGACAGGGGCGTAGCGTGGATTGACAGCGCCCGGGGCAAGGCAAGTAATTTGCATCCCCTAATCCGTGGATTTGCGCCCCCTAACCTGTGGATTTTAGCACTCGAGTCTCTTCCACTAGATTAGTTAAAGAAACCCTTTACCCCCTAAGCACATGTATTGTTTGCAGTGAGAGAGAGTGAGTGAGTCAGGTAGGGGCAGAGAGCTGCGAGTGCGAGCGCCCCCCCAGATGGTGCGGCCGGCCCCCCCTGCACCCCCCACTCTACGCCACTGCTGCGAGAGACTCCCTGCCTAAAACCCTAGAGGCCCGCTGCCAGTCAGTGTAGGGAATCCTGCGCTAGGCTGACACCGTCGATGGCGGCTTCCTGCGTTCCTCCTCAATGCATAGGCGTCGCTTCTTGAGGCAATTTTGCAACACACAAGTTTGGAAATGAGTAATAGACACATACAGCTAATAACTCGCCCAGCGAATATTTGGGGATTGCAGGAGCTACCGAGTTGCCTTTCGCTGGCCAGTCTTTTCCTGGGCGCTTCATTGCGGCTTCTTGCAACACAGGTGTTTCTAAGACGATCCCTCAGACATCGCTGGGATCCCTTGGGGGCAGCGATCCAAGGTGTTCCTGGGTCTTTGGTTCGGGAGGGAGACATTTGGAAGAGGGGTAGTGTGACACAAAGCTCCCATTTGGCTGCAGAAGATCCTGGGGTCATTTCTGGGTTTTGATCATTCAGGAGCCAAAACGTCTGAGAACTAGGCTGCTCAGCTTCCAAGGTATGACTGTACACTGGTACCTCGGGTTAAGTACTTAATTCGTTCCGGAGGTCCGTACTTAACCTGAAACTGTTCTTAATCTGAAGCACAGCTTTAACTAATGGGGCCTCCTGCTGCTGCCGTGCTGCCGGAGCATGATTTCTGTTCTTATCCTGAAGCAAAGTTCTTAACCTGAAGCACTATTTCTGGGTTAGCGGAGTCTGTAACCTGAAGCATATGTAACCTGAAGCGTATGTAATCCGAGGTACCACTGTACTGGAGACCTACTGCAAGTCAGGGTAGCCCACAGACAGGGAACCTGTGCCCAGACTCCCAGCTCCCCCAACCCCAGCCAGCAGGGCCAGGAGTTGGGGCTGTGTGGGGGCTGCAAGGCCCCCCAGCTGTGAGCTAAAGCAGGGATCAGGAACCTTTTTCAGCCATGAGCCGGTCCACTGGCCCTCAGACCATGTGGTGAGCCGGACTATATTTTTTTTTGGGGGGGGGGGAGTGAACAAATTCCTATGCCCCACAAATAACCCAAAGATGCATTTTAAATAAAAGCACACATTCTACTCATGTAAAAACACGCTGATTCCTGGACTGTCTGCGGGCCGGATTGAGAAGGCAGTTGGGCCGCATCCAGCCCATGGGCCTTAGGTTGCCTACCCTGGGCTAGAGTGTCAGACTCGAAGCACAGAAGGTAAAGGGACCCTGACCATTAGGTCCAGTCGTGGCCAACTCTGGGGTTGCGGTGCTCATCTCGCTTTACTGGCCGAGGGAGCCAACGTACAGCTTCCGGGTCATGTGGCCAGCATGACTAAGCCGTTTCTGGCGAACCAGAGCAGCGCACGGAAACGCCGTTTACCTTCCCACCAGAGCGGTACCTATTTATCTACTTGCACTTTGTGCTTTTGAACTGCTAGGTTGGAAGGAGCAGGGACCGGGAAACGGGAGCTCACCCTGTTGTGGGGATTCGAACCGCCAACCTTCTGGGCAAGCCCTAGGCTCTGTGGTTTAACCCACAGCACCACCTGAGTCCCTTGTGAAGCACAGAAACTTGGCTCCAAATCCATAAAAGGTATCGGTGTTGGGTGACCTTGGGCTGGACAGTATCTCTCAGGCTCGCCTACCTTCCAGGGCTGTTTGGAGGAAAGGCTATAGGCATTCCCCAGGCTCCTTTGGATGAAACGTAAGACAGGAATGTAATGCAAGCATCTAACCGTCCCAATCGACTTAAGGAATGTTCTTCTTTGGCAAGATAGCATCCTGATTATTATTTTTTAATGCCTTTGCCATTCTTTAGCTTTCAGCCCCCTCCCTTGAGCCAGAAGCAGTCTTTTAAGTTTCTTAAGCCAGTCAGGTTCTTGAGCATGTCTAAGCAGCCAAGCCAACCCCCACCTGCAAAAGTGCTTTAAAATCCCAAACTTGTACTCCGTTTGCATCTTAATTCCCTAACGTCCAGCACCCGGAGCTGCCTGCCAGAGTTAGTGAACATTTGGCAAACACATTACTTTGCGTCCCATCGTAGGAGAAGTTGGCGCAGATCTTTGGATCATGTCATGTCGATGACGTCTGTGATGTGCCGATTGGCTAGGATGCCTGAGGTCACACCCCCAACATACATCGACAACACACCTGTACCACTTCGGCAATCATGGCTTCCACCCCACCAAAGAATCCTGGGATCTGTAGTTTCCCCCATCACAGAGCTACAATTCCCAGAATCCTTAACAAACCACAGTTCCCAGAATCCTTTGCAGGAAGCCATGCACTTTAAATGCGGCAGTGTGACCTGACTCCCACTGGTAGGAAAAGGCCCTACATTTCAATCCTCAGCATCTCAAGGAGGCCTGGGAATCTTCCATCTGATACCCTGAAGAGTCTGTGTGGACAATCGTAAAATCGCAGAGTTGGAATCTCTCCCCCTCTCTATTATATTGCTGAAATAAATCAAATAAAGAAATATGGGTGGATTGGGCAGGGAAACCAGGATTTTTGTGTATGGAAGGACTGTGAGTTCCGCATCCAGACAAGCGCAGAATTATTTCAGTTCTAAGAATACACGCTTGGCTTCATTTAGTGGATTTGAAACAAAAAACTAAGTAGAGCCTGCAAGTCTGTAGTTGTGTGGATGTACAACAAGTATACAACGGGCAGCAGGGCGTATGCCTTACAAACAACCCAGGGTGTGAGAACCAGGGATTTTATGACCGCACAAAGCTTTGTTGTCTCAGGACGCTCAGATCCTTTAGTGCTGCTTTAGGATTGGAATTGTTTTTCAAGTTGTTCAATAGTTTGGATGTGTGTGTGCCCTCCGTTACGACATAAAGACAATTAATTATAAGATGCTTTAGAGAGTTCAAAGCTCTCCCTGAACTTATCAGGCCAATCTTGGCTGCAGCCCTGTGAGGTAGGCTGGCTTGGCTGTCCCCTTTATGGGGCGGCGGAGACTGAGAACAGGGCAGCTTTGCCCCCGAGCCGTGTCATGCGTTGGCTGGTGTGAGATTCAAATCTTGAGACTATCCGACTCGCACCCGAGGTTCCCGAGACTTGAGATCACTTCCACGCTCGGCGCTTTGCTTCTGCCTGAATTAACTTTCCCATACTTGCAAAGCAGAGTGTGAACATTCAGCAACAAAACTTTTTCTAAGCTTCTTCCTTGCGTTAAAATTTGGCTCAGGTGTGTGTGCTTGCCAGTGCCTCTTGAGGACTAGCGGTGCCGGCTAGTGCCTCTTGAGGGCCTAAGGTGCCGGCTGGGCAGGAGCCGGATTTGCTAAATATCCAGTAAATCCCAGGTTCCAGTAGGCAACTGGAACAAAAAAACCCAACACAATTCCAAGCTGGACTGAAAAATGCGCAAATTTTAAAACTCTTGACCCCGCCCCTTGTCCCTCCTGGCTCCGCCTCTGACCTGATTCTCCATGACCTGCCAAATCCCTCTAGGCTCTGCCCCCACCATGCCTGGGATTCTGTCCTAGCTGAAAATTCTCCTAGGCCCCGCCTTCAGCCCACCAAGCCCCGCCTCCCCATCCAGGCTCCACCCCTTGCACATCGCTGTTACTTCTGCAGTCTGCTGGTTCTGGAGCTGATGCCCAGGACGGCCGTCGCAAATGCAAGGGGAACCGCAGGGCTTAGTGTCTCTTTCGGGGGAATTCTAGCTGATTCAGCTTTTCTCTAACCCCTGTGTGGCAAACAACACTCTCCAAATTCCCCCTTCGCTGCATTCATCCTCCCCCCCCCTTTGCATCTGGTCACCCTCCATATTCAGGGCTTCCCGTAAATGCGCAAAGCCCCAGCGCCCATAGATGTGCACTTTTGGCCTTGGCCTCCCGGCCCTTATCTCTCAGCATCTCCCCCGAGAGCGGCGGCGGAGGTGGAAAAACCCCTCCTCCAGTCACCGCTGGGATAGCTCAGCCCTGCTGCAACATCCGCCACCCACTTTTTAAATTCTTCTTAAAACGGAAGCTACATTCCCCCCCCCCCCACTCTCTGCACCCTGGCCATCCCTCAATCATGGCACCCTCTAGGCATCGAGGGACTACAACTCCCATCATTCCTGAGCGTAGGCTGTATGTGTGTGGAGGTCAGTGGGAGCTGGGAGCCCCCGTCAGTGAAGACCACCAACCTTAGATGGCTTGAAAAGAGGAGTGGGCCTGTATAACTTTGCAGCCTAGACCGTGGCTGGCTCCCAGTGATAGAAACTCAAGTACAGTGGTGCCTCAGGTTACATACGCTTCAGGTGACATACGCAGTGGTGTAGCGTGGGTTGTCAGCACCCGGGGCAAGGCAAGTAATTTGTGCCCCCTAACCCGTGGATTTGCGCCCCCTAACCCTAACCCCCAGATGTTGCGCCCAGTGCGGTTGGCCCCCCCTGCACCCCCCACGCTACGCCACTGGACATACGCTTCAGGTTACAGACTCCGCTAACCCAGAAATAGGACCTCAGGTAAAGAACTTTACCTCAGGATGAGAACAGAAATTGTGTGGTGGCGGTGCAGCGGCAGCAGGAGGCCCCATTAGTTAATGTGGTGCTTCAGGTTAAGTACAGTTTCAGGTTAAGAACGGACCTCCAGAACAAATTAAGTACTTAACCCAAGGTACCACTGTATATAAGCTAAGTGCGAAATGCCACCTTGAATCTAGGTTGCAGTAGCCACAACAGAATGTCAATTTGCCACTGGGGGGGTTGGACTAGATGACCGCTGGGGTCCCTTCCAACGCTACGATTCCATTATCTCAACTACATTGCTTGCCCTTACAACAATTCACCTTCCCCAGGAGGAGAAGCACGTGCAGGGGAAATGGAAATGGTATGAACTATGGAGCAAGGCAGAGGTTTTTTAAACTGTGGGGGAAATGCGGAAACTACTTCACAAAACGGCGCCCTAAAATACATACCTGGACTTGTTTCGATTAATGTCTGCAGGAGACTTTGTGGATATTTAAGTTAGATTTAGAAAAATCTTAATAATTATTCATAAAGGAAACAGTTTATAAGAAGCAAATAAGGAGTCCAGGTACAGGATAAAGAAGTCTTTTATTTGGTTGTTTGTATTGTTGTATTTTATGCTCATTGTATGTTATGTTCATGTTTTATGAGGGTGGATTTGTGTATTGGGGGGTGGGGATTTATGTTATGTTGTAAATAAAATTCCAATAAAAATTTAATTTTTTTTAAAAAAACCTGTGGTAGCCAACCTGGCACCCAGAAATCTGCATGTGGTCACAACTGGACCTGTGGCGATAGCAAAACGCGCCTGGCGCCTGGCTAATTTCTAACACCGCCGGCTACGGGTTCGGCTCCTTTGTCTGTCCCAGAGGGTTATTTATTGAGCCTCTAAGGGGCTGTTTTGTGTGGATTGGCTAGCCAGATTGACTTTGAAGTTGGGAATCTTTGGTTCCTTTCATGGCCAGTCTGAAGAAGTAGCCAAACCCAACGGATAAGTTCTGAGTATTTGGCTGGGCATGGCGACGCTGAACCCCGCAGCGGAGGCATTTGCCTTGCCCGCTCGGCCATGCTCCGAGGGGCCCGAAAAGGCCCCTGTAATTTGTTCCCCATCAGGTGTTGGAGGGTATCGTTTCTGAAACCTGGGTTCCGAAATCTTCTCTCCTGGGTGACAGAGGAGACAGCTTTCGAGTGGTTGAGAGGCCGTGGGTGTGATGAGCCGCCGCCAAGCACGCAATTCTCACAGACCCCCCCTTGGCCTGCCGCAGCAAAAAAATCTTTTGCTGAAAACAGGAAAAGGTGTCAAACCCCAGAGCTCCCACGTCAAAGGTGCAGGGGGGGGACGATGGGGGGAACGGTTGCTCCGTAAAGATCTGGTTTGGGTGTCGCTAGATTTGTTGCCGAATCTTCCCCCTGTACACAGTCTTTCGGCCGACAATGACAGCTTGATCGCACCCAGGGCATTCGCGATGGAAAATTGCCGTCTAGCTCGGCCTTCGAGCCCCACGTTGCCCTGCATTTTAGAACTTTGGACTAAATGACCCCGCTCTGTGATTCAGTGATTGTCCGCACGGATTTGCAGCAACTGTCCAAGGCAGGCATAGGCAAACTTGGCCCTCCAGATGTTTTGGGACTACAGCTCCCACCATCCCTAGCTAACAGGACCAGTGGTCAGGGATGATGGGAGTTGTAGTCCCAAAACATCTGGAGGGCCGAGTTTGCCTGTGCCTGGTCCAGGGTATCAGATAGGAGATTCCCAGGCCTCCTTGAACAGCTGAGGAATGAATGTAGGGCCGCCTTCTACCACTGAGTCATGGCCTTTCCCCTAGAAATAAGCTAAGATCCTGGTCCTCATGATTCTAGAAGATAGATTTGAATAGGAACACAGGAAGCTGCCTTACACTGAGTCGTCTAGACCGCTGCCCCATCTAGCTCAGGACTGTCGACACGGGCTGGCAGGGGCTCTCCCGGATTTCAGGTAGGGGACATTCCCAGCCCCACCTGGAAATGCAGGGACTTGAACCCGGGACCTTCTGCATGCAAAGCAGGTGCTCTCCCACTGAGCTGGGGCGCTTCCCACCCCCACCCCCCAGCGCTGCTCGCAATACACCTCCATCCTGCTTCACAAAAGGGTGCAGTCGCAAGCTCACAGGTGAGACCGGGCTCAGGGCAAGATTGCTTCATCGCCCCAGCCTGAGCCAAATGGCTGCTGTATCAGATCTTGGTGTGTAAACTCTCTGCCATAGGTGGGGACATGATTCGAGCACAGCAGGTAGCTGGAGTTTATTGTGGGGTAAGGCGGCATGACGCCCCGCCGTTTAGAATAGTTCAGGATCATCTCCCTCTTTGGGATGGATGTGTAAGGCTAGAATGCCAGCGAGCATGCACAGAGTGCCTTTCTCTTGGCACCGACGTCTTGCTGGCACTGCAGGTTTGGGGCCCAAGGACTCTCATTTAAAACAAGGCAAACAAATATAAGAATGTGTGGTGGTAAGAATTCTCATTTTGGATGACGAGAGCCTGATCTGAATGCCTGCTCACTCAAGGAATAAGTGGACTTATTCAGACTCAGTTTTCCCCACCTGTGAAATGGAATCGCAGTGCTCTGAGTGGCTGTGATGACTTAACCTGGACCATCATTTTAAGATTGTTTCTGAGACAAGCTTTATTCCTCTGGTTTTTACACCTTTTGGATACTGGCTTGTTCCTTCATCTTTGAAAGCCTAGTTCTTTATTCCTCATATTCCACAGCCTTCCAATCTGGACTACTACTACTACTACTAATATTATTAGCAGTGAATCCAGAACAACTTGGGCAAAAACATCTGAACACAACATCTCCGCATTCTCTAGTTTCCATTTCAAATTTTTCTCTGCCAGTGAGCTGCAAAACGGCATGTTATTTTAAAAATAAATACACTGCAGTTCTGATTTATCTTTAAATCTTGCATCAAATGCACAGTTAAACCGGAATAAATTACCCCAAACCTCTGTCAACCAGGCTGTTTGGAACTGAGCTGGATATTCCTGCGTTTGGGCAATTTTTATTTACATTATTTGGGTTGTTAAATGTGTACCCTGCCCTAACCTTTCAAGGGGCCCTACGTACATTATTCTACACCCTGCCCTTTCTGTTATCCACCAACCCTGTAAGGTAGACTAGGCTGAGAGAGGGCATTGACTGGCTCAAGGTCAACCAGTTAGCCTAGTGGCCGAGTACGGATTCGAACTCGGATCTTCTAGCTCTCGAACCACTATACAACACTGCCTCTTAAGGCACAAATGCATTTCCTGAGCAGCATTTCCCAAACCTCACATCCTCCAGGTGCAGATGGACTACAACTCCTATCATCCCTGACCATTGACATTGATGGGAGATATTGTCCATCTGGATGAAGATTTTGGGGTGCCAAATTCACCGAACAGAAATCATGTTGAAAGGGAAGTTTACTTTATCAGCAGTCAACATTTTATAAGAACTGAATGCACATAAATGCAACTGAAAATCAGAATTAAAATACTAGACACTCAGGCAATATTTTCAGGCAATCCTAAGAAGTCTATTAAGGATAGCTGTGGCCAAAAACTTTCCCTCCTGATCAGTGGTTGACTTATAGGAACCCTGCAGCTCGGAGGAGGGACCAGGGAGGGACTGTATTATGGGATATATTAAACCTTTCCTCGCCTCTTCATAAAAACGATAATAGAGAAGGACATGCAAAATAGACTCCGGCTCAGCGTTGCTACAGAAGCTGCATCTGTTGTCCAGTGAGGCCACAGTCACACCATGTTAAAAGCCCCATGACGCTGCTTTAAACAGTCATGCGTCCCCCAAAGAATCCTGGGAGCTGTAGTTTGTTACGGGTGCTGTTAGGTGGACCGTGCCCCCCCCATTCTCCTCCCAGAGCTACAGTTCCCAGAGTGCTTTAAGATCAATCCCGTCTCCCAAGAGCTCTGGCGTTCACTGAAACACATAAAATTCTAGTCCTCTGGCAGGGGTAGGCAACCTAAGGGCCGGGGGCAGGATGCGACCCCAATTGCCTTCTCAATCCGGCCCACAGACAGTCCAGGAATCAGTGTGTTTTTACATGAGTAGAATGTGTGCTTTTATTTAAAATGCATCTCTGGGTTATTGGTGTGGCATAGGAATTCGTTCAATTCCCCCCCCCAAAAAAATATATATACCGTAATTTTTGCTCTATAAGACCCACCTTTTCCCTCCTAAAAAGTAAGGGGAAATGTGTGTGTGTCTTATGGAGCGAATGCCGGCTGCGCAGCTATCCCAGAAGCCAGAACAGCAAGAGGGATTGCTGCTTTCACTGCGCAGCGATCCCTCTGGCTGTTCTGGCTTCTGGGATTCAGAATATTTTTTTTTCTTGTTATCCTCCTCCAAAAACTAGCGTCTTATGGTCTGGTGCGTCTTATAGAGTGAAAAATACGGTATATAGCTCGGCCCCCCACATGGTCTGAGGGACGGTGGACCGGCCCACGGATGAAAAAGGTTGCTGAGCCCTGATCTATGGGAACAGCTCTCCTGGGAGACGATGGGGGTTGAATTGGAGATTCACTGCTCACCGAACCACATTATGGGAACAGTGTGATGGGGACATGGGGGGGGGGGGAATATAATAATGGGAGAATCAGGGTGTTGCACAATTGTCCCCGTGAAATATTAAGCAGATGGTGAGTTTGGGTCATAGATGATGCAGTTTAGTAATGCCGGACTATGACATTCATGGTATTATGGGAATGATTCTCCCTTGGGAACATAGGGGAACTGACTTATACCTTGCCGTTGTCTACACTGACTGGTTGGGGGTTGTATAGGTGTGCCTGCTTTCTATTTGTTTTGGGCTGGGCGTGGGCATTTTGACTTTTGCTCAGGGGGTGTTCCTTTGAGATGGGTGTTTTGCAGTTCCTCTATATGTCCCTTCCCCTCAAAACTTTGGGGACCCCCAGTGTTGCACCTCGAAGCTGCCCTGTTTTCTTATCTCAAACCACACCGGGCATGTTGCCTGTGGTTTCTGCAGCGTGGCGACGCTCTTGACATGCTCAAAGGCACTCTCCGTAGCATGTACGGACGATAAAAGTTGGTTGTGCTCACCCTGAGTATACAATACTGTAGAGGGGATCCTGGGTACAGTACTGAACACGCATGTATTTACATGCCAGTGTGAGGAACCTGTCGCCCTCTAGAAGCCAGCAATAGCCCTCCCTCGCGGCCACGAATTTCTCTAATCCTCTTTTAAAGCCATCCAAGTTGGTGGCCACCTCTGCCTCCTGTGGCAGGGAGTTCCGTAGATTAACTCCGCTGCAGTTAAACTAAAAAGTCCCAAATGCTACCACTCATTTCTGATGCTTTCTCGTTTTTGTCCTCTCAAGGGGCTCAGCAGGAGGGTCACACCCTCTGGGAGTCTTTGCAAGAACCCTGAGAGGTAGGGTAGGCAGAGTGAGGGGAGCCAACCCAATGTCACACTTTGGGGGTGGTGAACAGAGGATTTGACTTTGCGCTGGCTCTGCCGCAGATACAGAGTTATGCCCTCCTTCTGCCTTTCCTGCTAAAAGCTCCATGCTTTCAATAAACTGCCTAGCAGGCAGCAGTGCACCAGGTGAAGCTTTCCCAGAAACGGCTGCACCGGTTGAATTTCTGCCCGCTGTGCAGTTTTTAGAGCCCTCTGCCTGCAAAGCCCTTACAGCTGATTGCGTCTAGACCCTGCCAGTCTCCCCTCAGCTCCCTTCCGAACCCTGATGGCTTCCGCCTGTGCCACAACCACCAGCTCTAATCCCAGCCGATTGCTCCTCCTGCTAATCCCTCCTAATCTGATTGGCGTTTGTCAGGGTTTGTCAACCCAGAGGGGCATGATGGTTTAATTGCAGCTCAGCCCGTCCCTCTGCCTCCCACCTGTGCCCGCAGGGGCAGGTGGAGAAGGCCTCGTGGGTAATCTCAGGACTCCTGGGTTCTATTCCCAGCCCTGGGAGGGGAGGGAAATTGAGAGCGGAGGTTTCTGTGTTCTCAGCAGAGGCTTGCTGCCTTGTTTTGTTTCGCAGCAGCAGCCGGGCAGAAATTCCACAGGCAAAGTGCTGTTTGGTCACCTTTCTCTGCAGTGGGAAGGGCCGTGCAGCTGCTCGGTTTGTTTTCCGGCACAGCAGCCAGGCAGAAATCCAACAGGAAAAACACAGCTCTCACCTGATCCCTGCTGCTCAATTTCTGCCCTCTTTCACAGCAGCCAGGCAGAAACTCGTCAGGTGAAGTGCCACACAGACACTGCGTGCGGCAGGTGACCTGCGATTGCTCAGCTTCTGCCTGGCCTTTAGAGCTGTCAGGCAGAAATTCAACAGGAAAAGCGCTCTCTCTCTCTCTCTCTCTCTCTCTCTCTCTCTCTCTCTCTCTCACACACACACACACACACACACACACAATATTCACTGTGCAGGGAAGATCGTGTCAATGTCTGCCTGACACCGTGACATCCTGTGGGGAAGGGGGCAAAGGCAGTGGCTCTTAGACACGAGGAATGGGAGCACGAGGCTTGGGCTGGGGGGTGGGGAGAGGGCCGGGCGTGCAGTGTGGGAAAGGAGTGGGGCGCTGGGAGAGCCGGGGAGGCTGCTAGCTGGGACTTGGAGAGACCGCGGAGAGGAGACCGAGTAAGGCCTGTCCTGGGCATTTTGCCCCATTGCGCCCCTCCCTGAGGGAAGGCAATCAAAGCCAGCCTCTCTCTCTCTCTCTCTCTCTCTCTCTCTCTCTCTCTCTCTCTCTCTCTCTCTCTCTCTCCTTCTTTCTCTCTCTCTCTCTCTCTCTCTCTCTCTTGCTCCCCCCTCGCTCCTCCATGCCAGGCAGGGGCTGGCAAAGTTCTGGCTGAGCTGGCATCCCCCCCCCCGGGCGTTGCCATGACGCGGACCGCGCCCAGCTCCTGGGTCAGAGTGCTCCTCCAGGAAGAAAAACCACGCCTGCCTGGCAGGTCCCCATCCGTCGTCCCCCCCACCCACCCTCCAAGCCTTCCCACCGCCGCTCTCCTCCTCCTCCTCCCCACAGAGCCAGCCTGCCCGCCTGCCCATCCTCTTGCCCGGCCGGTTGAGCCTGCTTGGCAGAGAGGGGAGCGGCTGCCCCTGCTTGGAGCCCGTCCCCTTCCCACCCACCCCTGCCCCGTCGAAGGCAAACACACAGCCCAGCTGGCTGGCACCCAAAGCGGGCAGGGAGCGGCCACAAGGCAGCCCCGTTCCGACTTCCGAGAACAAGGCGAGGCACGACGTCGAGTCTCTCTCTCTCTCTCTCCCCCCCCCCATACCCCACCAGTTTTGCCCAGCTGGCACCCAGGTTATCTGGGCAAAAGGTGGGTGGGGGAACAGGATGCAGTAGGGGAAACATTATTAGAGGGTGCTGGAGGGAGCTTGGAGGACGGCAGATAGGGTTATTTTACTTTCCTTTGTATAGCACGTTTTTATCCAAGCAGCCTAAGGTAGCATACGTTGCTCCCCCCCCCCCACTTCCCACAACAACCTTGCAAGGCAGCTTAGGCTGTGAAGCAGTGACTGGCTCCGAAGAGCACCCAGTGAGCTTCATGGCCAAGTCGGGATTCGAACCCAGGTCCCTCCCGGGTCCTAGTCTGACGCTCTCGCCACCACTGGCTCTCTCTTAAAAACCTTACGTCTTTTCATTGGTATAGGGTAGGGGGCGAGCTAACCTTGTTATTTCAGTTTCTCATTTCTACCACTGTTTGATTTTTTTTCTTCCCCCCCCCCAAAATGAAAATTCGTTCAGTGTGAATTTTTCCTACTGTACCCATTTTTCGTACACAGTTTGCCAAAGAGGCACATTTTCTTTGCAGAGCGTTTCCCCCTAATATAATGGGTAGGGTGTTTTCACAAATACATGCACTAAAAGTCCAATTTACCCTTAACGGCGTTTGCACCATCATCCTTTGCCATACACCGGAAGTTGTTGGACTACAACTCCCATCATCCTTGACCGCTGCCTGAGCTGGCTGGGGACAATGGGAGTTGTAGTCCAACATCAGCTTGGGGAGGAGCCAAAGCTGAAGAAGTCCATGGCCTAGAATATGCTGGAGAAACTGCATCATAAAATTCAGAGGAGTGCAAATTTTGAAGGCGGGCTGCGTTTCAGTTCTTGCATCATTTCAGAAAGTGCAAAAATTAGGTAAAGGTAAAGGGACCCCTGACCATTAGGTCCACTCGTGGCCGACTCTGGGGTTGCGGCGCTCATCTCGCTTTATTGGCCGAGGGAGCCGGCGTACAGCTTCCAGGTCATGTGGCCAGCATGACTAAGCCGCTTCTGGCGAACCAGAGCAGCGCACGGAAACGCCGTTTACCTTCCCGCCGGAGCGGTACCTATTTATCTACTTGCACTTTGACGTGCTTTCGAACTGCTAGGTTGGCAGGAGCAGGGACCGAGCAACGGGAGCTCACCCCGTCGCTGGTATTCGAACCGCCGACCTTCTGATCGGCAAGTCCTAGGCTCTGTGGTATAACCCGCAGCGCCACTGCCTTAAAATGTGAACTGGATCGAAATGCTCCCCCTTTCCTGGTGAATTGCACCTGGGACCTCACCTACAGCAGTAGTCTCTTTATAGTTCTACTGGAGGTTTCTAGACTCCTGTCAGCCCCTGGTCAGCATGACCACAGGTTCAGGGAATGATGGGAGTTAAAGTCCAGCAACTTCTGGAAGGCCACAGGACCACCTCTCCTGTCCTGGACCATGTCCCAACCTATCAGGGATCCCATATGAAATGATTCCAGCACAGCCTACCCCTGATCTGTACTCTGGCGCATAGAAACGGCAGTGTTCCTAAGCACATACAACATGCAATCAGAATTTCTACCTGGGAAGCGCCACACAGCCTTGTTAGGAACATCTAGGGCAGCCAATGCCCTCCAGAGGTTGGCAGCTGTCATTCACAACCTCTGGAGGCCAGCAAGCCTGTCTAGGGAACGGCTTGGCTGAAGAGGCTATGCTGAGAGCCGCATTCCCTTCATGGGGGGGCGGTTACATGCCAGCGGTGGGCGGGGCCAGAGGTAAAACTGGGTGGAGCAACAGACGTGATTTGCCTGGAGAAAAAGCGCTGTTTTGTGGAGGGAAAGCGCGGCACAAAATTGTGTGAGGGCACGGCAACCAAAATGATGGCCGTGCTCTCTCAATAAATAATAATAATAATAGTAATTTATTATTTATACCCCGCCCATCTGTCTGGGTTTCCCCAGCCACTCTGGGTGGCTTCCAACAAAACACTAAAATACAATAACCTATTAAACATTAAAAGCTTCCCTAAACAGGGCTGCCTTTAGATGTCTTCTAAAAGTTTGGTAGTTGTTTTTCTCTTTGACATCTGGTGGGAGGGCGTTCCACAGGGCGGGTGCCACTACCGAGAAGGCCCTCTGCCTGGTTCCTTGTAACTTGGCCTCTCGCAGCGAGGGAACCGCCTGAAGGCCCTCGGCGCTGGACCTCAGTGTCCGGGCAGAACAATGGAGGTGGAGATGCTCCTTCAGGTATACTGGGCAGAGGCCGTTTAGGGCTTTAAAGGTCAGCACCAACACTTTGAATTGTGCTCGGAAACGTACTGGGAGCCAATGTAGGTCTTTCAAGACTGGTGTTATATGGTCTCGCCGGCTGCTCCCAGTCACCAGTCTATCTGCCGCATTCTGGATTAGTTGTAGTTTCCGGGTCAAAAAACGGGAAGATAGTACGTCTGGGAAGATGGCGTCTTGGATTTTGCCTTCAAATTGTTGGAAGGTATGGGCTGCTTTCCACCCAGCACATTCCCCCCTCTCTCTCTTGCCTAAATCCAGGCCAGCCCGAGACATGATGGGAGTCCAAGGTTGCATCCCAGCCAACAAGGGTGTGAAGGCAGGGTCCGTGAGGGGTGGGGCCTAGGGAGAGAGTTCCAGGGGCCAGATTGAGAGGCCTTAAGGGCCGCCTGAGCCCTCTCCCCCTCCTTCCCCCTGCAGCTTTCGCTCTGGGTCCTCTCTCTCTCTGGGTGCCCTGAGAGGGGAGGGTTTGAGGCTCTCAAATGCCATGGGTCGTGGGTGGCGGGAGGGAGCTGCCCTATCTTTCCTAGGAATCTGCCTCTAACCCTGTCTCTATCAGGCCCCTGATCTCTTTTGCACCGTCTGGGGGCGAGGGACTTCCTCCCGCTCTGAGAAGAAGTCAGTGCTGTGCTCTCTCAGAGTCTGCACACTTCCTTTCCGTGTGTGTCTATTCTTTTCTGAGTTTCTTCACGTACGTCTGCCATCTTCCCTGAAGGAGGCCTGGGTTTCATTGCTTTATTTATTTGAAGCTTCTACATTGTCTTCTCCCCCCCCCGCCCCCCCAATTCAGTAGAGAATGTATGACTCTTAATCTCAGGGTGGCGGGTTCGAGTCCCGTGTCGGGCCAAAATATTCCTGCATTGCAGGGGGTTGGTCTAGATGACCCTCGAGATCCCTTCTGCTATTCCGTGATTCTGTGATAAAGGTTCTAAGAGCAGCTTACGTAAGATCAGCTAAGAAAACAACAGCTGCAATGCTTGCGCTCTGAAAGACATGGCACAAAAGGAAAAGGCATGTGGAAGGAGGAGGAAAGTGAGCAAAACACAACCCCTTTTTGATTTAGGCTTGGAGGGGAGGCAGGCGGGAAAGGTGAGTCCTGCACTAAGAAGGCCTTTCTTCAGATCTCGCCTCCGTCTTGGCCACAGAGCTCACTGGCCTCTTGGCCACAGAGCTCACTGTCGGTGACCTAGGCCCAGCCGCTGCTGTTCGGCCTAACCTGTCTCACTGGGTTATATTGGGGATCAGTTTGAGGAGAACCACGTACACCACCTCGGGGAAATGGTGGGCTTTAAATGCAAGAAATGTATAAATGGTAAGAACTGAAAGCAATCATTTTTCCCGCTTTTAGTTTCTTTAGCTCCTTTCCTGGATTGTCCGCTTCCTACAGAGACAACGTGTGCAGTTGGTGAATCTTCAGGCAGGTCAAGAGTGAAATAGTCTCTGATGTTGAATGACAAAATACATAGGATCTTGGCGAGTGATTTAATGAGGAAACTGTGACACCGCCTCATCAACACCTCAACAGACCCGGTTTCGGATTTTCTACAAATTAGCACGCTCTTCAGACCTTATTTAACCAGGCCCAATGCCACTAACTGCACACAGGGAAATCAGCGAGGCTGGTTCAGTGGGCAATGCGAGGAGGCCTAGGAAGATCTGCTAAGGGCTATTAGAATCTATCAGAATAAACCTTCCAAAACAAGGGATATAATGGGAAGGAGCTGAGCAGCATATAAACAGGACTAACTTAACCAGTGGCGTAGCGTGGGTTGTCAGCACCCGGGGCAAGGCAAGTAATTTGCGCCCCCTAACCTGTGGATTTTAGTAGAGGCAGAGAGCTGCGAGTGTGAGCGCCCCCCCCAGATGTTGCGTCCAGTGTGGCCGGCCCCCCCTGCACCCCCCACGCTACGCCACTGAACGTAACCCTCTGTTAGCCTTAGTAAATGATGGCGAGTTTAAGGAATTGATTGTAACTTGAGGGATTAATTGATCAAAACTTCTCTTCTCAAAATAAATGATTGTCCGTCTCCAAACACGTTGCTTTGAATGGCTTTTAAATACAAAACCTAAATGCTGTCTTTATTGGCTGGTGCTAACATCCCTGCTCTTTCCCTCCTGTCCTTGCAGGTGAGGCAATGGGAAGCCCTGAAGACGACTTGATTGGGATCCCTTTCCCAGAACACAGCAGCGACCTGCTGGGCAGTCTCAACGAGCAGCGCCGGAGGGGGGTTCTCTGCGACGTGACCTTGCGGGCCCAGGGATCGGAGTACCGGACCCACCGGGCCGTGCTGGCAGCCTCCAGCCGCTACTTCCGGCGGCTCTTCGCGGGGCCCGGCATGGGCGTCTGCGAGCTGGATTTCGTGGGGGCTGAGGCGCTGGGCGCCCTGCTGGACTTTGCCTACACTGCCACCCTGACCATCAGCACGGGCAGCCTGGCAGAGGTGCTGCGAGCCGCCCGCCTCCTCGAGATCCCCTGCGTCATCAAGGCCTGCGTCGAAATCCTGCAGGGAAACGGCTTGGAAGCGCCCGTCCCCGATGACGCCGCCCGTGAGCGTGCCCACCGCTACCTGGAGGCCTTTGCCACCCTACCCAACGCCGAGGGCAACCTGCCCGAGCCACCCGTCTACCCGGCCCCCCGCCGCAGCAAGAAGATCCGAAAATTCCTGCAGGCCAAGGGCTCCCGCCTGAACAACCACCTCGGCGAGCTGTCGCCGTCGCCGTCCCCCTCATCGACGGGGACGCAGGAGCGGCCAAGCCCCCCCGGTCAGGCCTCTCCGGCGCCAGTCCTCGCGCACCCCCACGAGGACGAGGTGCTGGCGCCCTCTCGCGCCTTCCCGTACCCGTACGCCTCCGGCCTCTCGCCAGAAGACCTGGGCTCGGACGAAGAGCCCACCGAACATGACATCATGTCCTACATGCGGGCCCTCAACCCGGAAGGGCCGTCCCTGGGCCTGGACCCCCCGGACAAGCTAGTGCGCAAGCGGCGCTCGCAGATGCCCCAGGAGTGCCCCGTCTGCCACAAGGTCATCCATGGCGCGGGCAAGCTGCCCCGCCACATGCGCACCCACACCGGGGAGAAGCCCTTCGCCTGTGAGGTCTGCGGGGTCCGCTTCACGAGGTGAGCCTTTCCCCCCTTTCTTTCGAAACTGGCTCGCTCTGCCCACTGCGGCGGCCTGGCTTGATGCCAGCAGCAGGATGGGGCAGGTGCGAGAGAACAGACTGTACCACATGGGAGTGTAGGGGTGTGTGAAAATACCACAGCTTCCTTCTTTTGATGTTGGCCATGTTGTTGAAAACACAGCTCCTTGCAAAGGAGGAGGAAAAGGTTCTAGATCAGAGGGCAAGGGGGCTCTTTTGCCCAAAGGCCCCTTTGCTTTGCAGGGAACTGTCAGGGAACTGACATCAGAGCGAGAGGCGGAGGCAGGGCTCCAGAGCGATGCCGGAGAGGGGACCAGCAGGGGGGAAGGAATTCAGCGCAACACCAGTAGAGAAGGGAGGGAGATGGAGGAATTGGAGACTGGTCTCCAAGACCCTGCATCAGAGACTAGTGGAGAGAGCGCTGGCACACCCCTGCCTTCCCCTTACTGGCGCAGGCGAGTTCCGCGCAGGGAAAATAGGAGGAGACTTGGCGTCAAACAGCTCTTATGCTGGAAAAGGTTCAAGAAACGCCCACTGACAGATTCTGCAAGCGACTGACCGGCCACGGAGTGTGGGCTGTCAGTCAAGGCGTGGTGATCCAGGCAATCGGACACAACTAGCAGGCAACTTACGCACAAGTAACCCCTTACAACCATTACAGGAACCTTCTGGGGGCTGGCATGCCCAGGGGTAGATACAGCGAGAGGCATTGAGCAGTGGAGTTAATGGAGGCGACTCTGGATCTTTGTTTGGAAGGCTACATCTGAGGGGTTTTTTAATATGCACACAGCCTGCGTCTCTCTATCCAAACACCCCAAATTTCCCGGGAAAAGGGGATTGGTTGTTCAAGCACTCAGGGGGAGGAGCGGGTGTGTGTCTCCTAACAGCTCCGTTGGTATAGCATGAGACTCTTAATCTCACATTGGGCAAAAGACTCCCGCAATTCTATGATTCTAAGAACTCTCAGCACTCCTAGCAAACTACACTTCCCATGGTTCTTTGGGGGAAGCCACAGCTGTTTAAGGTGGTATCATAGTGCTTTAAATGGCTGGTGCAGATGATGGGGCCTAGGCAAAACCTTACTACTCCCATTTCTGCTGAAAAGCTGGCCCCAGATTCCTTCCTTTTTCTTTGTAAATGGGCCATTGGTCACCCTACGAGAAGACCCATTGAAACTGCTGGGCTTAAGTGACTCAGGTCCACGGCTTCTACTGAATCCAGCCCAGTGGTTTTTTTAAGCTGTGCTGGCTTGGTTTTATTAGAATTATAGAATTTGTAGAGTTGGAAGGGGTCACGAGGGATATCTGGTCCAATTCCCTACAGTGCTGGAATAATTTTGCACAACACGGGGCTCAAACCCACAGCCCTGAGATCAAGAGTCTTATGCTCTACTGTCTGAGCTATCCCAGATGTCTTACTTGGTCCCGCCCCCCCCCCGGAGCTGTGCAGAAGGCGGGACAGAAGTTTAAAATAAACAGTACCTTTTAACCCTGCACAAAGTGGTGCTCCTCTCCTAGAACTGTCAGCAGCGAAGAGACAGGCAGCGAGGACTGTTCCATCTGTAGTACTCAAGGGAGCCTGCCTATAGCCAAACTTCAAAGAGGCTTTTCTTTTCCTAGAGCTCCCTCTAGAGGCCATTCTGCATTTATCTAACTGAGCAATTACTGCAGGTGGGGGGGCTTTTTTGTACCCCATTTGCCACCAGCCCCTGCTAGCAAGGCCAATGCTTAGGCACTGCGATTTTTGCAAAGCGCACAGACACACAAATAAAGATTTGCAATATATCATATCTCTGATGAAAATAGGGACTGCATTATTATTATTATTATTATTATTATTATTATTATTATTATTATTATTATTATTTATACCCCACCCATCTGGCTATGATGCCCCAACCACTCTGGGCAACATATATGAATCCATAATAAAACATTTTAACTATACAGGTCTGCTTTTATATGGCCCGGGGGTTGGATAACTCCATATCCTCTTTTAACATCTCTCCAGTGAAAATAGGGACTTCCTAAGGAAAAGCAGAAATAGAAACCAGGATGGCTTCTTGTAAATCTGGGACTGTCCCTGGAAAATAGGGTCTGATATATTGCCAGGTCAAAAATTATGAAACAGTATCACAATGTGGACTTCAAACCAGTTTCGGACAATAAACCGCCCAGCCTTAATTCTGTGTGGTCCCTCTTCGTTTCATAAGGACTAGCTGCCCTCTTGTTTGGAATTGAGGTTGCCCACAAGCAAGGAAGATGCTGCCGGGCCGCGGGCAGAGGTTTCCCTATGCTCTTGCTGACGCAAATCTCCTGTCTCCCCTCCTTTCTCCCTCGCAGGAACGACAAGCTCAAGATCCACATGCGCAAGCACACGGGAGAGCGCCCCTACTCCTGTCCGCACTGCACGGCCCGCTTCCTGCACAGCTACGACCTGAAGAACCACTTGCACCTGCACACTGGCGCCCGTCCCTACGAGTGCTGCCTATGCCACAAGGCCTTCGCCAAAGACGACCACTTGCAGCGCCACCTCAAGGGCCAGAACTGCCTGGAGGTGCGCACCAGGCGCCGGCGCCGTGGTCCCGATCCCGAGCCCAACTCCTTGCCCCCCGCGGGGACGCCCTTGGCCGACCACGACTTGGCCAACGGGCTGACGGATGAGCAGTGCCTCTCGCTCGCCCGCGGCTACTGGGATCCGGCCCGCGCCCAGCAAGCCCTGTCTCCTCACATCAAAGAAGAGGAGGACGACGAGGAGGAGGAGGAGGAAGGCCGCGAGGAGGGCATGGCGACGGACGACGGGCCGGCGGCGGAGGCAGAAACGGCGTAGGGGCCCCACTCCCCGAGACTAGGCCTCAGGCCTTCTTTGCTTTGGCTGTTGCCACGGCGACTCCGGGGACTAGGCCGTGGTCCAGGCCGAGATGCACTATTTCCCCACCCTTTCTGTTGCCGCGGCAACGGAGACGAGATGCACTATGACCCGCCCCTCCCTGGAGCACTGATTTGGTGCCTTTAGTGACCCCTCAAAGGGGTACGGGGCAGTTATGAACCAAAGCAGGTGGGGTTGGGGTGGTGGGAGGGCAGAAAAGCAAGGGAGAGAGTTCATATGCTCAGGATCAATGAAATAAGCAATTAAATAGGGGTAGTGCTATTTGGGGGGGTGGCGTGGGAGGGAATCCTGATTTTTTTTCCTAAGAAAACAAGAGAATTATATAACTTTGGGAAGGGGGGAGTGGTTGGTGGCCCCCAGACCCTGCACTTTTGGGGGGGGTGCTCTGACCCCCATGTTAGGGAGGCTAGGAGGGGATGACTAGATTTATTTATTTTTCTTAAGGCGAGGATGTCAGGTTGAGGAGCTTTTGAGGAGTGTGCCAGGTTTCCTGGGTTTGATCCCTGCCTCTGGCTTTCCAGAGAATTTTATTTCTGAGGAGGCAGAAGAGAGAAAAGAAGATCTTTCTATTATTCCGGGCCCTGAGACTGGCAGCTGCTTTTTGAGAGAGGGGGGTGAGTGAGAGGCCCACAACCTTTCCCTTGCATGGTGGGGAAAGGAAAGCAGGGGGTGTTTTTTCCACACCACCCAAGGGCGGTGCCTGCACTCTATATCGACAGCACCTCCCTTTTTGCACAGAGAGCCCTGCTCGGCTTCCTGGTGGCATCCTTGCACAGTGCAATGGGCTGGTCCCAGCAGCAACCCGTCGTCACCCCCAGATTTGTTTGGGGTAGGAAGATGCCCCCAAAATGAGTCCTCTGACCCACATTCCCATAGCTCTTCCACACCAAGACCTTAACTCCTTGCAAGAAGATAGGTTTTAGCACTTGGTGGAGGACGGACCATCAACTTGGGGTTACCCCCCCCCCCCCAATTAAAAACCCTCCCCACAGAAGTTTCATTCCACAGCAACAGGTGTCCGGTGGACTTTTGCACAAAAAGGCAATGACCCCGTTGTGTTGACACCCCCCCACCCCACTTTAATTTTCCTCCTCCACCATTGCACTAGGGTTTTTGCCTGCGATTTGAGGGCAGGGAGGGTTCGGACTGGCACACTCCTCAATGGTGGTTAGGGGTCAGGTCTAACTTGTTGCCCTTCCCCCCCATTTGCACATTCCTTAGATTTCCAGGGGGCCCCCCTCATCTTTCTGGAGGGGGCAAAACAGCCGGTGGGTTGGAGAGAGGCGGCGTTTGGGGAGCGCAGGGAAAAGTCCGTCCCGAGTATTAGCACAGAGTTTAATCTATATTTAAGAGATGATGTAATATATTATTTCCCCCTCCCCAAACTCTGCTTTCCCTTCCACCCCCAACCCTGTCCCAATTTCCACCCCACCCTCCCCGCAGGTGTTTTTTGGGGGAGCCTCCTGTCAGGTGAAAAGAGGGAGGGCAGGTCTCTGATGAGAGCCCCATGTTATCTTCCCTGACTTTTTTTTTTAAAAAAAGTGCCTGTATGTTTAAACTTGAATTTCTAGCTACTTGAAGTGCAAAAAACCCCCGCTTGTTCCACCTTACCCTGCAATACCTCAGCTACACCTCACCCTGTCTTCCTGTTCTTGAATACCCCCCTCCTCTTAGACTCTTCCTGCAGCAGCGATTTGGTGATGGGGGGGGAACAGCTGGAGATGAATGAAAATACCACCCTCCTCATTGCCTTTCTCTGGGAGCGCTAGCAAAAATGTGCATATTTTCCTGGATGGCTGTGGGGGCGGGTATGTGGAAAAGACGGGTGGGGTGTTCACCTCCCCGCCATTTCATTTGGTGTTGTTGTTTTTTTAATTATTATTAATGTGCTGGTATTCCCGGTGTCCGTTGAGGCTGCTTGACAATAAAAAAGGAAAGCAGGGGAAATTTTGGGCTTGCGTTGGTGTCTGTAGGGGGCGTGGGGCCTTGCCTTCATGGACAAAAATTCTCCCAGAAAAGGTGGAGCGAGGCGGCTTGCAATACCTGCTGTGCGCGACACGAGGGTTTACATTACCTGTGCCAGGAGGTGCCACTAGGCTGACTGACACATTGTGCGTGTGGTGTTTTTTTTTCTCTTAAAAACAATGTTTAGGGGTACAGTGGTACCTCGGATTACATACGCTTCAGGTTACATTCGCTTCAGGTTACAGAATCCGCTAACCCAGAAATAGTGCTTCAGGTTAAGAACTTTGCTTCAGGATGAGAACAGAAATCTCGCGGCGGCAGTGGGAAGGCCCCATTAGCTAAAGTGGTGCTTCAGGTTAAGAACAGTTTCAGGTTAAGAACGGACCTCCGGAAAGAATTAAGTACTTAACCCGAGGTACCACTGTACTCTCATTTTAACTCAAGTAAATCACCATTTTATAGTTCAAATTGGGGGAAATAAATACAGTAAATGGACAAAAGTACAAAAATTCACAAAATGTTTAGGCGTATGCGTACCCCTACATCCCCCCAGAAAAAAACCCCACTGTGTGTGTGTATACACACGTCTTACACAAGTTCCTGCACTGGACGGGAAAATATGCTGCGAGCAAAACTCCTCCTTCCTCTACTGAGGGGTGACCATGTTTTTTGGCTGTGGCTTCCACATGGGGGTGTGGGAGAGGGTAATAATTATATCCACGTAGCACCTCCAGCAAAACGCCGCAGGGTTCGCAGGATCCAGAGGGGAAGATGCTAAGCGGTGGATTCAAATGGCAAGAAACAAGATTCTGACTAAACCTTAGGAAGAACTTCTTTGACAGTGGGATGGAGCACCTTGGAGGCTGGACCAGGGGTCAGCAAAGTTTTTCAGCAGGGGTCCGGTCCACTGTCCCTCACACCTTGTGGGGGGCCGGACTATATTTTTGGGGGGAATGATCGAATTCCTATGCCCCACAAATAACCCAGAGATGCATTTTAAAGAAAAGGGCACATTATACTCATGGAAAAACACACTGATTCCTGGATCGTCCGTGGGCAGGATTTAGAAGGCGATTGAGCTGGATCCGGCCCCCCGGCCTTAGCTTGCCTACCCATTTGGTGGACTCTCTGTCGGACGTTTTCAAACAGAGTCTGGACAGCCATCTGTCAGATTCTTTAGCCGCGATTCCTGCACTGTGCAGCCACCGAGAATGCTCAGTCCTCACTGGACTGATTTTAGGGTATTTCCCCACGTCCCTTAGGCTTTTCCTAAATACTTCTTGGGTGTGTGTGAAATTTTGGCAAACCTCAGGATTCCCCTCTGCAGCCCCGGACCGATTCCCTCCTGCTTGCAGGTGGTGCAGTTCTGGCTGCGTAAGGACCAGCACACCCTGGCTGTATATTGAAAATAGAAGGCACTGATACCTAATTTATTGCCATACATACTTCCTCTCTTTAAGGGAGGTGGCAGAGCCTCATTCTCTGTCTCGCTCCCTACTTTTTTGGGGCAGACCTCTTCTCGCTTTTCACCTCCTCCAGCTCCTCGCCGCTGCTGGTCTCCACTTCCTTCTGGTAGCCGAAATCGAGGCTGCTGGAAGGCAGGGAGAAAGGGATGGGTGATATAGGAGATCTCATTTAATTTTAAGTGGTTTCATAGCCTCACTTTTCCCGCTCGCCTGAGGTGCTCGAAGCTGCTCACAAAGGGACATCTTAAAAATGAGACAATCTTGGCAGAATAATTTTAAGAAATAGACAAAAGACAAGCGAGAAGATGAGGGGTTTTTTTTTTTACTCTTTGGGTCAAGGTTTGCCTCTCACACCACCTTCTGGGGGGGCATGTGGGGGGGGGCAGAGCCAGAGGCACATTGGGCGGAGCATTCCAGTTGTGCAGATGTTAGAGGCTGCTACAACTATGCACACAACTTCCCCCATGGCATCCAACAACACCTGGAAGGTCTGAAGCTCCCCATCCCTGGGGTATTCTCTGCTGTTACGAGCTGTCCGGCAGGCAAGAATTCAACAGGTGCAGTTGCGGCCTTGGCATGCCACCTGGCTGGGCCACAGTGCCGCCGGTTGACTGTGTGTGTGTCCCACAGCTGCTATGGGCACAAAACAGTGTTTGGGATGAACAATGGTGGCTCTGCTTTGGGTACAGAAAGTCCCAAGTTCATTCCTGGCATCTCCAAGCCAGGCTAGGATAGACTCCCTATCTGAACCCATGAAAAGCCACTGCTTGCCAGTGCGGGACATCCTGAGCTAGATGAAGCAACGGTCTGGCTCTGCAGAAGGCAGCTTCCTGTGTTACTGTTTTGATCAGTCCCAAACCCTGAGGACTGGGATCTTAAGTTTTATCTCTAGGGACAAGTCCCCAAAGCTGGAGCTCCCAGGTGCCAGCGCCCCAGTGGGCTGCAAGAGAACTGCTGCCAGTCAGTGTAGACCAGGACTCAGCAAACTTTTTCAGCAGGGGGCTGGTCCACTGTCCCTCAGACCTTGTGGGGGGGGGGGGCGGACTATATTTTGAAGGAGAAAAAATGAACGAATTCCTATGCCCCACAAATAACCCAGAGATGCATTTATTTTAAATAAAAGTACACATTCTACTCATGTAAAAACACGCTGATTCCCAGTCCATCTGTGGGCAGGATTTAGAAGGCAATTGGGCCGGATCCAGCCCCTGGACCTTAGTTTGCCTACCCATAGGAGGAGAAGGAAGAATCTAGGAGAAGGAAAACTCTGGTGCTAAACCTCTGCCACCTTGCGAGATAATAGCAGGAGAAGAAAGGGCTACAGCAGAGGTCAGCAAACTTTTTTAGCAGGGGGCCGGTCCACTGTCCCTCAGACCTTGTGGGGGGCCGGACTATATTTTGAAGAAAAAATATGAACGAATTTCTATGCCCTACAAATCACCCAGAGATGCATTTTAAAGAAAAGGGCACATTCTACTCATGTAAAAACACCAGGCAGGCCCTACCAATAACCCAGAGGTACATTTTAAATAAAAGGGCACATTCTACTCATGTAAAAACACGCTGGTTCCCGGACCGTCCGTGGGCCAGATTTAGAAGGCAATTGGGCTGGATCTGGCCCCCGGGCCTTAGTTTGCCTACCCATGGTGTAGACAGTATTGAGCAAACAGTGTGGTAAGGTACCTTCCCACGATGCCTTGCCCTCACCTGGATGTCGACTCTGAGGAGCCATCTTCCTCAGAGCTGCTAGATGTGTCATCGTCATTGTCTTCTTCGCTGCTGCTGCTGCTCCCTTCCTGCTCCTTCAGCTGCTCCAGGATCTTCTTGGCCAGTTCGGGGGGTAATCGGCGGCAGCCCCCGCGCCCTTTCACGGCCCGCTCGATCCGCGCCTTCAGCAGTCGCCGCTGCTTCTGGCGTTCCTTGTCCGGCGACCCGCTGAGCGCCTGCACTGCCTTGGTCCACAGAGCCATGGCCTCTTCGTCACTGGAATCCCTGGATGAAAGCAAAGGGCTGTGTGGCTCAGTGAGCGGAGCACCTGCGCTGCATGCAGGGGGGGGTTCAGGTTTGACCCCCTGGCATCTCTGGGGAAGGCACCCTGCCCCAAAGTCTCAAGAGCCAATACTGGCCAAGAGGGACCCCACTTGATGTGAGGTGACTTTCTATGATGGGCAGGTTTTTTTGTTTTTATTTTTACATCCATATCTAAAAATGAGAGGGAGCTCAAGGCGGCATACGCTCCTCAATAGCTCAGTCGGTAGAGCATGAGACTCACAACCTCAGAATTGTGGGTTTGAGCCCCACGTTGGGCGAAAGATTCCTGGATTGCCAGCGGTTGGATTAGATGTCCCTCATGGTCCCAACTCTGCGATTCTACAATTCTATGAGGTAGGTTAGGCTGAGAGGCTGTGACAGGCCGGGTCACCCAGGAAACATCGTGGCAGAGTGGGGATTTGAACCCTGGTCTCCCAGGCCCCAGTAGCGTAGCGATGGTTGCCAGTACCTGGGGCAAGGCAAGTATTGCGCCCCGTAACCCGTGGTTCCTGTCAGGGCCAGATGGCAGCAGCAGAGAAGGGTCTTCCCTGTGGGGAGAAGGAAGCTGCGGGGAGGTCAGGGGCTGTTTATTTTATTGTTATTATTAGTTTCATGAAAATTTTACACTGCTTGATTTTTTTAAAAAAATCAATATGTTTTTTTTTTCTTTTGAAATTTTGCCGCCCCCAATTTTGCACCCAGGGCAACAGCCCCACTACTCCACTGCCAGACCCTACCCCAGTGCTCTAACCACTACGCCACAGTTCCTTTGCCCTGGTTTCAGCACCAACGAACTGTAAGCTCTAAATCATTTCATCACTCTTCTTTGCCTGCCTGCGTGGAGAGGCGCTGTAGAATTAGCTTCTAGAGAGGCTGGCATTATTTACTAGGGTGCCCCCAAAGTGAGGACGATGGAATCACGAAGTTTCTCACTCACACCTCCTCGTCCATGTCTCCCTGGTAGGTTAAGGGCGCCATGCAGATGGAGCACATGTTGTCCAGGAGTTTGTAGCAGTCCGGACAGTAGATACCTGTGGAGAAGGGATGGGGAGAGTCATGTGGCGTAAGGGGAGCCAGGCTGGGATACCTTTATCAACCCTCAGAGTGGGCGGGGCCAGAAACAAAGGTGGGAGGAGCAATGGCAGAGTGGGAGGAGCAATATAAGGTGGTTCAATTTCCACACACCCCTCTCTGTACTCTTATCCAGGCAAGATCAGGGTGTGAAGGCAAGGCAAGTGAGGGGTGTGGCCTGGAGAGAAGGGGTGTGGCCAAGGATGGGGGTGTGGCCTGGGGAGAGTCCTGAGGGCCAGGCAGACCGGCTTGGAGGGCCGCATTTGGCCTCCTGGACTGTGTTTTCCCACTACTGCCGTACAGATTTTCTGGGAGAGAATCCCAAGGGTTACATACGGAAACTTTTTCAGCTCAAGACATGGGCGTAGCCCGCTGCCGCACCGCCCCCCCCCGCCACAGCCAAAATCAAGTAAATAAATAAAAATACTTAACTAAAAGTGGACAGAGCAAAGGGTATAAATTTCACCTGTTACAACAAGCTAGTTCCTACCCTCATTGCCACGCACCCCGCCCGGCTCTCTAGTCTCCGTCCGAGCAAGTGAGAAACAGGATCAGAGTTCAAGGACACAGTCTGGCCAGGCAAGAACATGCAAGGAGGGTCAGGAACGGGCTTGGTGAAGGCTGTGGCCTGGGAGCGCTCCAGATACAGAGGCTTGGAGGCCTGCATCAGCCTTCTGGGCCTGCGGGTGCCCACTCCTGCGGCAGCCTCCAGTAGCTCCATCCTGCACAACGTGATCTACTCCACCCTCCTTTTACAGCCATTCTGGGCCTCGCCTTTGCCCCACAGCCTCCCTCGCCCCGCCCCGGCTTCCAACCTCGGCATCCCTGCGAACTGCAGGTGACAAAGTCCTCACTGTCCGTGTCCTTGCGGATCTTCCCGCAGCCCATGCAGTAGGACTCGTGGACGCCCAGTTTCTTGACCAGCCACGAGCACAGCCGAGACCTGTGGAGGAGACCCATGAGGGATGTCTCTTTCACACGCACACAAACACAATGCACTGTAGGTCAAGATTCTGCAAAAGCACCACCAGTCTCTGCTTTGATCTGTGCGCAGGTGAAACGTCGTTGTTTTGATATATATATACCACCCTCATTCAAGCATCCCAGCTGCTACTGGCCACAGCTTCCTCAACCCTATTAGTACCACCTGTCCTTTACCAGAAGGGCCCTGGGCAGGTGACACCAGTATAAAATAAAGCATTAAAATCAGTGTGAAACAAATCAGAATCACAACTAGAGTGTGTCCTGAAAATATAATTCTCAAGTGTAGGATGATGGATAGGTTTTATTTCCTGTGCCCTGGCCAGAAGAAAAAGGATATCGGATGGAGAGTATTTCTGATGACGACAACGACACAATTGTTTGTCCAATGTTTTTGACTGCAGCTCCCATCAGCCCCTGCTGGCACAACCATCATAGACTACAACTCTTTCCTTCCATTGTCTGGAAAAGGTTTGGGGGCTTACTTAGCTGCGAGGACCAACAAAATGTTGGTGTGGCCCCCGTCTGCGGAGCGGTTCCTCACGGCCTTTAACACGGCTTGGGCCAGCCCCGTCCTTCGAGTCAGGATGGTGTTGTAGAGGTAACAGGTACGCTCCTAAAGGATCGTTGAGGGGAAATAGGATCACTGGGATGAGTGGGAGACCAGGCGCCCAGGGAATTAGTTGGGGTGAAGGCTGCATGCAGAAAAGACCAGAGTTGAGGTGGTCAGGTGGCTCAGAGGGGGTGTTGTGGTTAGCGTTGCAAGGGACCCCCCAAGCATCATCTACTGCAGGCATGTTCAAAGTCTGTTTTGGGGGCCTAATCCGGCCCACCGGTTGGCTTAATCTGGCCCCTATGATAGTTTATTTCCTGGGTTAAAATCCTAAAAAACCTCAACAACTTTGTTTGGCCCCCGCAGCCCTTCACTTCATCAAATCTGGCCCACTTTGAAAAAAGTTTGGGCACCACTGATCTAGGGTAACCCCTCCAATGCAGGAATTTCAACTACAGTGGTACCTTGGGTTACATACGCTTCAGGTGACAGACTTCGCTAACCCAGAAATAGTACCTTGGGTTAAGAACTTTGCTTCAGGATGAGAACATAAATTGTTAGCAGCGGAGCGGCGGCAGTGGGAGGCCCCATTAGCTAAAGTGGGGTTTCAGTTTCAGGTTAAGAACGGACCTCCGGAACGAATTAAGTACTTAACCTGAGGTACCACTGTAAAGGTAAGGTAAAGGACCCCTAACCATTAAGTCAAGTCGCGGACGACTCTGGGATTGCGGCGCTCATCTCACTTTACTGAACGAGGGAGCCGGCGTACAGCTTCTGGGTCACGTGGCCAGCATGACTAAGCCGCTTCTGGCGAACCAGAGCAGCGTACCAAAATGCCGTTTACCTTCCCGCTGGAGCAGTACCTATTTATCTACTTGCACTGGTGTGCTTTCAAACTGCTAGGTTGGCAGGAGCAGGGACCGAGGAACTGGCGCTCACCCCGTCACGGGGATTCGAACCGCCGACCTTCTGATCGGCAAGCCCTGGGCTCAGTGGTTTAGACCACCCGCTTATTAGCCTACCTGAAGCTAAATTCCTCCCCGATCCAAGGGTGTGTGTGTGTGTGTGTGTGTAGTCACTCACCTGTTCACGCGAGGGATAGTACCAAGCACACACGACCCGCCGCAGGCGCTGTATGTAGGTACCGAAGATGGCAATGAAGAAACAGACGCCGTACATGAGACCTGGGAGACGGGTGGTTGGGAGGCATGAAGAAGCAACACCACTTAATTATCTACCTACTTGGCACATTTAGATCCATTCTCCCCCACCCCCAGGGCGTGCATGGTTCTCTTCAGTTAATCCCCACATCAACCCTGCGAGGCGGGTTAGGCTGAGAGGCAGCGACTGCCCCAAGGTCCCCCAGTGAGCTTCATGGCCAAGTAGGGATTTGAACCCTGGTCTCCCCTCGGTCCTAGCCCGACACTCTAACCACTGCCCCACACTCTTCTATCACTTGGTGAATCCTGGGAACTGTGGTTTGTTAAGCCCCCTTGCCGGAAGGAGGCTTACAAGGCGCCATCCAACCATCTCAGGGACTCCACTCCAGATTTGTGCAGGGTTTGCTCCTGAGCCTTTTCTTCCCTCGAAGATATCCCACAAGGCAGCAAAGGTTTGGGATCAGTGTCAGGAGTGTGTGCAGCAGCCAGGCCCTGTGACCTGTAGGACTTTGCAGAACTGGGGCCTTCCTAAGTTTGTTCTGAAGAGGCAAGGTGTGGCCACACAGGTGAGGCCGATTGGTAACTCACAGCACCTGGTGGCAAGTGCCGGGAAGGGATATAAGGTCAGCATTTCCCTTTGGCTCTTTGCCACAGCAACACGCTCCCTGCCTTGCTGCGTTTGGTTCCTTGACTCCTTGCTTCTTGATCCTCGGACCCCTGACTTTGTGACTCCTTGCTTCTTGATCCTCGGACCCCTGACTTTGTGACTCCTTGCTTCTTGATCCTCGGACCCTTGGCTTCTTGATTCCTGGCTCTCTGACCCTCGGACTCTTGGCTTCCTGACTCTCCTTCCTGCTCCCACCCCGCCATCTTGCCCCCAGTCCCGATGTCCCCAGCCGGGACTTTGCTCGCCCGTGAACCAGACCATGGCAATCAGAGTTTTCCTTCTCCTAGGTGGGCTCCCTTCCCAGGTGGACGAGCCCCACCTGCCCCTCACTTCCCTCTACAGCAGGTGCAGAAATCACCTTCTTGACCGCTGGGCCCATTCCTGGTCTTGTCCACTCAATCCTTCAGAGCCTGTCTTCACACGCAGGGGCATTCCCTAACTCACCCAGGGTTTGTGACCCATTGGCTCCCTTCACTTGGTTCAGCCTGTCAGTCGAAGCTGTTCCCTGGGGTGTGGCCGCCATCTCATGCTGACAGCTTCTAGGAGCCACAGGTGAGAGCTGGGTGCAGGGTGGGGACCCAAGGTGGACAAACTAGCCCAGAAGGAGCCCGATGTGTCCCCCGCCAGAAGTACTATCCTCTCCCCTAACACCCCGTTGCACTGTGGTACCCTTGCGGAACATTTCCTGCACTGTGCAATTCCAGAAGCAGCCACAAGAGGCTGGTGCAGAGCTTTGAGCTTTTAATGGGCGATTCCATGGACCACAGCAGTTCAGGGAATCTCCCTCTCCTCCACTTTGCCACTTATCAGTGGCGTAGCGTGGGTTGTCAGCACCCGGGGCAAGGCAAGTAATTTGTGCCCCCTAACCTGTGAATTTGCGCCCCCTAACCTGTGAATTTGCGCCCTTTAACCCGTGGATTTGCGCCCCCTAACCCTAACCCTCAGATGTTGCGCCCGGTGCGGCTGGCCCCCCCCTGCACCCCCCACGCTACGCCACTGCCACTTATTATTATTATTAAATTTTATTTATACCCCGCCCTCCCCAGCCAAGACCGGGCTCAAGGCAGTTAACACCGCTATAAAAGCACTTGATTGAAATACAACTTAAAAAAAGATTAAAATGCAACATTAAAATGCAGCCGCATTTCAGTAGGAACTCAAATCAAAAACTTTTGGGGGGGATGAAAACGTCAATCTTCACCAACTTCACTGTTATGAAGTTCCTGGCGTGCTTTCTTCTGAGCGATGCAGCTTAAACATCTGTATCCCCCATCAAGTTTCTTCCCTGACGTTGGAGGCCAAGTCTACCTTGCAGCTGGACTTGTGGCCGCAAAATCCCATCGGGACCTTTCAAGTCCGCCTTTCACCAACCTGGCTGGCACCTTCCAGATGTTTTGGACTACAACTCCCCATCAGCCCTGGGCAGCGTGGCTGTTGACTGATGGAACTTGTAGTCCACAATGGCCCGGCTGCCTGGGGCTGATGGGAGATGTAGTTCAAAACATCTTGAGGGCGCCAGGTGGTGAAGGTTGCTCCAGCCCACAACCTTAAGGCTTCCCCTCCCACAACCAGTCATAGAATGGCTCTGGCTGTCTCTGGTGCCACCTACTGCTGGCCTCCCCGTGCCCTCTCAGCGCCCATCAGCAATCACGCGACAGCAGAGGTTCTCAACCTTATGGGGTTCACGGATCCCTTGACCAACTACATTCTTTCTGCGGCACCCCTGTGGAAAGCCCCGTTGTGGCGTCCTTGCCTGCAGAGCTGGCAGACTCTTAAAGTAAAGGTAAAGGGACCCCTGACCACTAGGTCCATTCTTTGCCGACTCTGGGGTTGTGGCGCTCATCTCGCTTTATTGGCCGAGGGAGCCGGTGTACAGCTTCCGGGTCATGTGGCCAGCATGACTAAGCCACTTCTGGCGAACCAGAGCAGCACACGGAAACGCCGTTTACCTTCCTGCCAGAGTGGTACCTATTTATCTACTTGCACTTTGACGTGCTTTCGAACTGCTAGGTGGGCATTAGCAGGGACCGAGCAACGGGAGCTCACCCCGTCGCGGGGATTCGAACTACCGACCTTCTGATCAGCAAGTCCTAGGCTCTGTGGGTTAACCCACAGTGCCACCTGCGCACCTTAGAGACCAACTAAGTTAGTTATTGCTATGAGCTTTCGTGTGCATGCACACTTCTTCAGATACACTGAAACAGAAGTCACCAGACCCTTATATATAGTGAGAGGGTGGCTCTGGCTCCACCTAGTGTTGGACCTCCAGCCCTACCAGTCCCCAAAGGCAGCACCAGCCCCCACCGGGGAGGAAGCCTTTCCCAGTCCCCCCAGTTACCAATGGTGATGTAGCCGTCGTAATCGGGCTCCGCCGGGCGCAGGCGACATTTCCGGGACAGCACGCTGACGTTGCCCCTCTGCAGGACCTCGAAGGCCGAGACCATGTCGCGGTACATCTCGCCGGTGTAGCCCGTCCCGTTGACACTGACGCTCATCGTCACGGGGGCTGCGGGGAGACGCGGCTCAGGCCCTGATCTGAACAGTAGCTATTATGTCTGAATCCCAATCTCCACCCATAATTGGTGCAAAAACAGATCCACCTTTGTACTCTTTTGGCAGGCTGCACAACAGACCACCATCCCACCAGTTCTGTTACCTCTTGCAACGATTTCTCCATGCAGCAGATATCGCACCAAGTCCAACAGCCAGAAGACGGAAAAATCGGCGATGATTAGCAGGACAGCAAGGGTCAGTTGGCGGAAGAGGGAGACGATGGCCAGCGTGTAGCGGAGTTGCTCTTTGCGGGGCAATATGAGCGAGGCTGCAGAGGAGGAAGCAATAGCGGCTGGGTGGACTCAGGGCCACATTCACACCATTTAAAGCACTACGGTGTCCCTTTAAACCACCATCCTTCCCCCCAAGGAATTCTGGGAGCTGTAGTCTGTCCGGGGTGCTGAGAATGATTAGGAGACCTCCCTATTCCCCTCACTGAGCTAAACTTTGGAAATTGACATTGTGTGTAGCAACCTTAACACACTACATTTCCCATGATTATTGGGGGTGGAGCTATGCTGTTTAAGGTGGTATGGTACTGCTTTAAATGGACAGTCATACCTTGGGTTATGAACGCTGCAGGTTGTGCGATTTCAGGTTGCAGACCACACTGAACCCGGAAGTACCGGAACGGGTTACTTCCGGGTTTCGGCGCTCGCGCATACACAGAAACACGAAATGACATCACGTGCATGCGCAGAAGCAGTGAATAGCGTCACATGCATGCGCAGATGCGGCGCTTCAGGCTGCGAACACTGCAGGTTGCGAACATGCCTCCCTCACGGATCACGTTTGCAGCCCGAGGTATGACTGTACAGTGAAGATGGGGCCTTGGTGTGTAATGCATTAATAATAGTAGTAGTAATAATAATAATAATAATAATAATAATAATAATAATAATAATACCCTGCCCATCTGGTTCAGTTGCCCCGGCCACTCTGGGTGGCTTCCAACACACATAAAAACATAATGAAATGTCAAACATTAAAAACTTCCCGATACGGGGCGGCCTTCAGACGTCTTCTAAAAGTTGTAACAAAACAAATTTCCTTCCAGTAGCACCTTAAAGACCAACTAAGTTAGTTCTTGGTATGAGCTTTCGTGTGCATGCACACTTCTTCAGATACACAGGTGTTCTGTTATTTTCTTTTTTGGGTCTGTCTTGCAGCAAGTTCTCTCTGGGTATCAGTCTGGCTCTGTTGATCTGTTGTCTAACTTCATCTGCTGGGTATTTTAGTTCTAAAAAGGTTTGCTGTAGATCTCTTAGGTGAGAGTCTCTGTCTGTAGAATTGGAACAGATGCGGCTGTAACGTAGTGCCTGGCTATATACAATGGACTGTTTGGGATGTTTGGGATGGTAGCTAGAGGCATGTAGATATGTTTGTCGGTCAGTTGGTTTACGGTATAAGGTGGTGAATGCACACGAAAGCTCATACCAAGAACTAACTTAGTTGGTCTTTAAGGTGCTACTGGAAGGAAATTTGTTTTGTTTTGACTATGGCAGACCAACACGGCTACCTATCTGTTTCTAAAAGTTGTGTAGTTCTCCTATTTATCTGATGGAAGGGCATTCCACAGGGAAGGCGCCACTACTGAGAAGGCCCTCTGCCTCGTTCCCTGCAGCATACAATTTCATGTTTCCACCCAACACCTCTCATTTTAGTGAATAATTTCCGGAGGCCAGAATATCCAAGCTGGATCTTTCTAGAGCTGCTGCCTTACTTGGACGGATGTACTTGGTACACTCCTTCGCAGACAACGGCAGGACCGTGGGCTTCTTGTTCTTCCTCCTCATTGCATCCATCTCCAAGAACGGCTTGGTGATGAAGATGTTGTCAAAACTGTCCTCGTGCAAATAATGCTTCCGGTACAGCAGAGCCCTGTTGAAGTCAATAAACAGACATTTCCGTGTTGCTTTCACATGAGAAAGGCTGATAGGTTAGCTCAGCAAGTATAAGAAGATCGCTGCTGGAACAGGCGAATGGCCCATCTAGCCCAACACCCTGCTCTCACAGTGGGACCCGAGCACAAAAACACTCTGTTCTCCTGCAATTTGCAGCACATGGTCTAAATGTCCTTGTGGCGATCACACAGGGTCCCTGGACGTTTAACAGTCTATTGATTCCTGTGCCACCACTGTGCTCGCTTCCCCACTGCCACCAGCCCATTAAAGGTAAAGGTAAAGGGACCCCTGACCATTAGGTCCAGTCGTGGCCGACTCTGTGGTTGCGGCGCTCATCTCGCTTTATTGGCCGAGGGAGCCGGCGTACAGCTTCCGGGTCATGTGGCCAGCAGGACTAAGCCGCTTCTGGTGAACCAGAGCAGCACACGGAAACGCCGTTTACCTTCCTGCCGGAGTGGTACCTATTTTTCTACTTGGACTTTTTGGTGTGCTTTCGAACTGCTAGGTTGGCAGGAGCAGGGACCGTGCAACGGGGATTCGAACCGCCGACCTTCTGATCAGCAAGTCCTAGGCTCTGTGGTTTAACCCACAGCGCCACCTGTTTCCCCTACCAACCCGTTACTCTCGGGCAAAACACTGAGTCCGGACAGTTGTTAAAATTCAACCAAATAAACAAATTTATTTTATAAGTATTGACAAGTTTATGGTTTCTCAGAAAATATTCTTCTCAGTTTCTTAACTTTAGTTTCTTTACCGGCCTATACCTTCCTAATACCTTCTGACTGATTATCTCAACTGTTTGACTGACTCCTCTTAACAGATTCTCTCACATCAGACTAGCCCAACCCACAGACTTATCCTCTCCCTCTCTTCTCTAACACCAGACTGACTTCTTAACAACTCTAACTCCTCCCCTTGGGTTCCTATTGGTTAGTCATTTCACAATCAGTTAACCCTTTCCTTATGAACCCAGTATGATGTCACACACCTAGGAGGGCAAACGCCACAGTCCTCCCAACCAATCAGGGATCACATATCAAATTGAACTTAGCAGTGGTGTTTAGCCAAATGGAACTTATAGAGGTGAACCTCCAGAGGTTGTTGGACTCCATCTCCCCTCAGCCCCAGCTATTAAAGCCAATGGTGAGGGATGATGGGAGTTGTAGTCTACCACCGCCTGGTTCCTTAGCCCTGCCTTAGGAATAGCAAAGAAGCTCCTCGCTCCTCTTTGCCTCCTTGCTCTGACTCACTTGACGTAGAGGTACAGAATGACCAAGGTAGACATATAGCCAAAAAGCCCTACAGCCTCCTTCGCAGGCTGCAGGCGCTTGGAGACGTCCTCCATGATGTCAAAGGCGACTTGGGACAGGCTCTTGCTGGCATTGACGGTCACGTCGTAGTGGTGCACAGCTGTGATGTTGAACTCGAACTCGTGTCGCACGCGGTTCAGCACAGCCACGACCGCTGGTGGTGCATATTGGGGGAGAGGGGAGGGCAGGGTGTGAGAACAAGGGTGGCTACGTTTATACCACAACTCTAGCGGGGGCGTGAATCGCTTTGTTAAAAGGTCACGTTTTGGCGACTCACAGAGCCACAAGGCTCTGTTTAATCGCACAGTGAAACTGAGAATGCCTGTATGTATATTAAAGGTAAAGGTAAAGGTACCCCTGCCCGTACGGGCCAGTCTTGACAGACTCTGGGGTTGTGCGCCCATCTCACTCAAGAGGCCAGGGGCCAGCGCTGTCTGAAGACACTTCCGGGTCACGTGGCCAGCGTGACATCGCTGCTCTGGCGAGCCAGAGCCGCACACGGAAACGCCGTTTACCTTCCCGCTGGTAAGCGGTCCCTATTTATCTACTTGCACCCGGAGGTGCTTTCGAACTGCTAGGTTGGCAGGCGCTGGGACCGAGCAGCGGGAGCGCACCCCGCCACAGGGATTCGAACCGCCGACCTTTCGATCGGCAAGTCCTAGGCGCTGAGGCTTTAACCCACAGCGCCACCTGCGTCCCTGTATGTATATTACTAAGGGTTTAACATTGGAATATTCCACTGAAGCATAGTGAAGCTCCCTGAGCTCTAACAGGTTGATAATTAACTGCTGGTGTTCTCTGCTAGCTTTATCGCAAGTGTTTAACCTTAGATCATGTGAGGGGTATTGGATTGCAAATCACCACCTTGAAGGGAGTTGCCTGTTAGTCTTTCTCTGGAAGCCACAGGGAGCAAAGGATGTGGTAATGATGCAATAAAAACTGTCTCAATATGAGAGATGGAAAGCAGAATTCACCCCACTGGCTCTGCTGTGGCGGCACAGCCTCATCTGGCCTCCCTTCCCCTCCCATCGAGAGAAACAAAGCAGAAGGCTTATTCCATCAGCTTTGTTGGAGGTCCAGCTCCACCAGGCACCACCTGCCTCTGAACTGTGCCCACATTTGGTCGTTAGAGAACACTGGTTTTGAAATCGGTGTCTGGGTTTTGGTTTTAGTTTTCCTCTGCCCTCCCTGTGCCTTTTACCTTGTGTGTCTTTAAAAAAATAATAATTTAAGAATGCAAGCCTAGGAGTAGGGATTGCCTTGCTTTGATTGTATGTAGGCTGCTCTGTAAGCCTTTTGGGGTACCAAATGCTATGTATAAGTAAAGGTGTCCACTTAAAAACTTAGGGAAAGCCCTGCTGGATCAGACATGAACTGGACAGGTGTTTTATCCCCCAAACTTTCTCCACACTCACGCTCAACAACCTTGTGGCGCAGGAACGGTGCTATGTACTGTGGGATTATGCAGAAGAGCAGGAGGACTGTGGGGGGAAAAGACAAGACCATTAGGAGGGCAGGGCATGGTGGTCTAGTTCTCAGCCGCACACACATTCATTGGCTGGCCTCAGTCACAGCAATATTGATACTCCTAAGCATTAATATAGTAATTCAGTGAGGTCAAAGCATGTTATTATCTCATTCACCCACATACAACAGCCCTCTAAGGTAGGCTAGTATTGCTATTCCTTCTTTTGTCAGCTAATCAGGGCCTGAAAAGCCAAGGAACTGCAGCAATCATGTATCTTGCCAGCACATAACACAACCATAACACACCAATCTCCCCTGCCACAATAGCTCCCAACAATATATTATTAAATGGCTGATTTCTGCGAATCTCTCTGGATACAGCTATACAGCTGCAAACATAACGTTTTAAGTGTGTTTTAAGTGCCTTATACAAATGTGACACTAGATGGCGATGGTGAGCTATTGGCAATATATATTTTAATTTATTTTATTTTTTTAAAAGCATTTTCACAGCATTTCTTTTTAATGTGTCTAGATTCCACCTCTGTCTGGTCTGGTCGGACTCTGGGGCTGAGCTCTGGCGGTGTTTGAGGCTGGGGCCGTGCAGAGATGGTGAAGAAGCACCTGAGTCATGCTAGCTATTTGCCACAGACACCAGTGGTCAAGGCTCACACTAGGATGACGAAGGGGTCAGAGGTTGCACAAAGCAGTGACATGGCTCATGAGAGGTCAAGGGTAATGTTAAGCAGGTAGACGAGGGGCTCAGAGGCTGGTTCATGGACTTTGATTAAGGCCAGGGGTCCCGGTAGGCAGAAACGAAACTGACCAGAGGTCAGGGGTCATCCTAAATAGTGACCAGGCTTGTAGGAGCTATGCCATGTCTATCCTGAATAAGCATAGTTTGTGCTGGTTAGGTCACAAACATTGACTAGACTAATGTGGAGCCATGCTAAGCAGTGAAAAGTCGGAAGAGGTCATAGATCAGGGGTCATGCTAAGCAGAAACTAAGTGAACTAGGGGTCAGGGGTCAGGAGTCACACTGGGCAAGGACTAGGCTAACGGCCTAAGTCATGCTAAACAGAGATTAGCCTAGCAAGAGGTCAGAGGTCACAGTAAGTAGTTGTGATGGCCTGGGACTCGGGCTCGGACTCGGAACCAGAGGAGACTCAAGTCTGCACCGGATCCTTTGCCTCAGGCATCATCTGAACCAAGTCTGAGGCCTGATCCTGAAGAGTCCCAGTCTGCGCAGGTTCCCCTGCAGCAAACACCAGCTGGGCCGAGTCAGGGGCCTGAGCCTGCCCTGGCTCCAGATGCGGGGATGACCTTGTTGCCTTCAGCTGGGCCATCACTTACAGCTGCTCTACTACCTGTTGGGTCAGGAGAGGCTGAGGCAGCCTCTGGGTCTAGTAACCCACCGACGTCTCCCGAGCTGCAGAGACTGAGGTCTGAGAGAAGGAGAGACCTGAGTACTCGCAGGAGGAGTGCTCGCCTTTGGGCGAGACAGGGAGATGAGTCGCCGGGGGATCAGGACCGGCCGTTACCCCCATCAGAGATAAAAGGCTGCTGGACCCAGCCCCAGATTGCGGGAGCAACCAGTCTTTTAAGAGAGGAACACAGAGGGAGAGCTGCGTCTCCAGTAAGAAATGCTAGAAGCAAGGACAGTAGTTATGCGTCTAGGCAATTTACAAAGTCCAGAGAAAGCGGTTTGCTTCAATTGCACAAAATTGTATTCATTTAGCACAGGCATTCCTAGTTCTGCGTCACTATCCGAAGCTGCTCTAGCCGTCTTGGAATTCAAAAATTTGAAAAAAATTCAAAAATTTGTCAAAATTCTAAAATCAAAATCTCGAAATACAAAACAAATCTTCACTGCCTTGGGTCACTGTGAACTCTGAGGGGGGGGGGCGTTGCTTAATCCCCACTACACAATAGAAGAAAAGACCATGCGCTTACCAGGAAGTTCTCTCAGAAAAATACTACACAGCTCAAAATCACAATCCAACGCAATCCTTCGAAAATACACCAAAAATACGCAAAGGTTGCTGTTTGCCAGAACCTGCCTATGATCCTGTGCTTGACCTTGTCTGGCTTGCTGCCTTGGCCCTGTCGGACTGACCCCTTGAGGAACCCTTGCATTTGGGCTCGGACCTGGACCGAGTTACTCGGGTTAACCCTGGGCCCAGCACAGCAGTGACTAGGTTGATGAGAGATCAGGGGTCACGCTAAGTGGTGACAAAGCCAGCGAAGGGTCAGAGATTTGGGGATGAAGGGCTGGAGACAAGGGAATCCCACTGACCGCTGCCCTAGTGTCAGAGGTCAAGTGCAGCCATCGGAGGGGCGGCAGGAGGGTCAAGGGGTTAAAGATCATGCTCACTATTAGCCAGGCCGCAGAGGTACTTGAAGAGCAGGACGACAGAGCAGAGGAAGTAGAGGAAGGGGACTGCCCGCTCGCACGTGTCCTTGGCGTTGTCAAAGAGACGGGTGCACTTCCGGTAGGGGGTGCCCATCTCCTCGTTGCAGACCTCGCCCAGGTTGAGGAGGAAGTACCACACGTTGCGCAGGCAGTGAGCTGCATGGAAAGAAGGGGCAGAGAAGAAAAGTGTGAATTTGACTGTCTGGAGCACGTGCAGAGTGCAGCAGCACCCTGCTAGCAGGATTTGAATTCGTGGCGAGTCTTCCACTGGGCCAGTGGGGGAACTGTTGCAGGAACACACACACACACCCATCATTGTTTGTACAAACACGACACACACACATACTCACGCACAACATATGCAACACTTCTGTTATAAATTCATAAAAAATCAGCCGTACATCGGATCTGTACCGTTCCACTTTTATTTTACACCATGAAGGAAGGACTATCAAAGGGGGAGACTTGACACAAGGCAGCCATAATCCCCAAGCGTACCAACACATCCGCAGTGAGCCCTACCCAGTTGGCATGCCAACCTTGATGGTCCTAGACAGAAGATAATTACACTCACAAAGGACCTGCATATGGAAGTGGATTCAGTACGGACTGAAACAAAGGACAGTGACCAGCCCTTCCCTCTGGAGGCAGGAAACAGTGAACTCCTCTTTGTCCTCAGGAATGTAATCATGGGGAGGAGGAAAGGAGGAACCAGACAGGTGACAAGACACTCAGGTTACCACCACAATTCCTCCCTGAACCCTCCTTTTTGTGATGTGTCAATGATGTAGTCATGATGTAGTTGTGATGTAGTTCTAGGGGTGTAGCATGGAGGATTAAAGGTAAAGGTACCCCTGCCCGTCAGGGCCAGTCGTGACCGACTCCAGGGTTGCGCGTTCATCTCGCTCAAGAGGCCAGGAGCCGGCACTGTCCAAAGTCACTTCCGGGTCACGTGGCCAGCGTGATGAAGCTGCATCTGGCGAGCCATCACCAGCGCCGCACACGGAAACGCCGTTTACCTTCCCGCTATAAAGCGGTCCCTATTTATCTACTTGCACTTGCACTTAGGGGTGCTTTCGAACTGCTAGGTGGGCAGGAGCAGGGACCAAGCAACGGGAGCTCACCCCGTTGTGGGGATTCGAACCGCCGACCTTTCGATCAGCAAGTCCTAGGCTCTGTGGTTTAACCCACAGCGCCACCCTTGTCCCCAATAAAAGTTGGGGTCTTTTGTTCAGGGCTTCCATCTTGTTCCACCTTGTGGCAGATGGGAGTCCTGTCGCGACAGTCTTCAATAAAGATCAAGCCTACTGGCTGCTGTTTTGCTCTGGTATTCCCGGCTGGTGTCCTTGGTTTTTTGTCCAAGGGAGCCCTCAGATTTCTCCATTAACAAAGTTCAAGGTATAATATGTCCTTCTCCAGCTTAGGACCAGGTTACTTGAGAGACGGCCTTATCCCTTATACATCCAGGAGATCACTGCGGTTGCAGCAGGGTCTCTCCTGCAAATCTCAAAGAATTCAGAAATCCACTCTCTCAGAGCAGGGCTTTTAGAGGGCCTGTACCTGTCCTGTGGAACAGTATCCCTGTCCAGATATGACAGGCCCCTCACTAGCTGCACTTCGTGGAAACAACTGAATATATTTTTGTCCTGGCAGGTTTTTCCAGCTGGATAAATGGGTCTTTATCACAACTGTACACTTTGCTTGTCTGTTTTTAATTCTGCTTGCGGAAAGCTCTCCCCAGAGAGACCAACCTGACACCATTTCTTTGTTTATATACCATAGGTCACTTTGAGTTATAGATGCATTAATTATTATTATTATTATTAAATTTATTGGTTGCTTTTTCTTCTTTTTACCAAGGTAACTCGAAGCGACTTTTGGTATATAAACAAACGAATACATATTATTATTATTACATTTAGTTTTTATTACCTGTAAATCGGTTTGGAATGTGATTAGTAATTCGAAGATGATGAGGATGATAATCGTAATAATGACAGTCTCTGTGGGTAAACTACCTGTCTTGTGGTAGGGTGGGGTTAGCCAAAAGCTCTCTTCTCATTTGATCCCACAGGTGATGCCATAGGAAACCCAGCCAGATGGGCAGGCTTTAATTAATAAATAATTATTATAAGGTACAACCCGTTTAGTCCATCTCCTTGGCTTCTCGCATCCCCCCTCCATCCCAACCCATTCTGCGCCCCTGCAAACTCACCCACGTGCCGTACAGAGTCCATGACAGATCGGAAAAGCTTTCGGACGCGGTCACCAACCACTTTTGCTTTCTGAGCGATGTCCTTGATTTTTCGTAGCGCATCTAGGCAGAAGATGTTGGGGGAGAGAGCCCACCTTTAATATTGTTGGTGTCTATTAAGAGCCAAGAACAGTGCCAGGACTGAAGGCGTAGGCAGTGGTGGTGCCGTTCTAAAGCTGCTAGACTCCAATTCCCATCAGCCAGGGTTGCCAGATTTCAGAAAGTAAAATTCCTGCGCTTTCTGGGGGGGGAAACCTAACCCAAAAATAGTGATTCTAAGCTTTCTGAGCTGTTTCCGCTGCTTTTTCCATCATGTTACCATATATCCAGGTTTTCCCTGACATTTTGCCAATTCAGCAAAATTCCCCTCTGACGCCATTTTTACACCCAAAAACCAAGACGTGTCAGGAATTTTCCTGATGTATGGCAAGCCTACACCAGCCCATGTTAGGACGGTTAATGGTTAATGAGGATGTTTGGCATGGAGAAAGTAGATAGGCTGCCTCGTCAACACCGTTGGGCACCCAAGGGAGCTGAATGCCTGGAAATTCGGGACAGATAAGCACAGAAACTAAGGAATATGCTCCAAAAGGAGGCAGTGATGGCAACCAACTTAGATGGCTTTAAAAGTGGATTCAGCAACATCACGGAGGCTAGCAACTGCTACCAGCCACAGTAGAGATGTTCTGCTCCAATGTAAGAGGCATTCGTGTGCCTCTGAATTACCAGTTTGGTGCTGCTGCACTCTGTCCTGCTTTGGGGTTTACCGGATGCATCTGGGGGTTGTTTGATTGTGTGTCTGACTGTTAACCAGAAGGTTGGTGGTTCGAGCCCACGTAGGGATGTCTGTGGGCAGGATTCCTACACGGCAAGGGGGTTGACCCAGATGCCCCTCAGGGGTCTTCCAACTGTACAATTCTGTGATTCTACGATTCATTTATATTTTGTTATTTGTTCATTTATTGGATTTATATATACTGTCCTTCATCACAAGATCTCAGAGCAGCTGGCAAGATCTTTCCACCAGAAATTTGTGCGGAACCACACACTAGTGGTGGCCGATGTCAGAGACAAAAAGTGGGTGGGGACACGGAGGTAAATATTTCCTTTGCAGAGCGCAACTAAGGCAAGCAAGAGGCATTCTTCTTCCTCAAGGGAGCATGTCAGGAAAAAAACACTTGAGGAGGGTGCGAAGTTGGGCTGCTGAGGGGCGTGGTCTGGGGAGAAGGCGTGGCCTGGGCTGCTGAGGGGGCAGGGCCTAGGGAGAAGAGGCGTGGCCTGGGGAGAATTCAGAGTACAGTGGTACAGTGTACCACTGAGGAAGTGCTGAGCATTTCCCCCTTGCCATCTACACCCAGCACTTTCCCTGTCTGGTGTTACGGAAAAATCTAGGTGCAAGGCTGCTCATTCACCCAGCTCGGGCAGAGCCCGCGGGTCCCTGCGGAATAAAGGAAGGAGTCCAGCCAACAACCGGAGCAAATAGCTATACAGTGGTACCTCGGGTTACATACGCTTCAGGTTACATAAGCTTCTGGTTACAGACTCCGCTAACCCAGAAATAATACCTCAGGTTAAGAACTTTGCTTCAGGATAAGAACAGAAATCGTGCTCTGGCGGCGCGGCGGAAGCAGGAGGCCCCATTAGCTAAAGTGGTGCTTCAGGTTAAGAACAGTTTCAGGTTAAGAACGGACCTCCGGAACGGATTAAGTACTTAACCCGAGGTACCACTGTATCAGACAGAGAGGCCCAGAGGGCCCCATTCAACTCCTGTGGACAGAGGTCTTTTGCAACCCCTGTCTTTCAAAAAATACACTTCCAACCCAACCAGGAATAAAAGTGCAAGGCTGGTGCAAGCAGAGCAGCAACAAAACCCCGTCGTCTCACTGATCAGGGGCTCGCGGGCCCTCTGCAGCATTTCTGCCGTCTGGTTGAGGGCGAGCTCGGCGCCACACGACACGGCATCGGCGCACCGGGTGAAGTTGCGGATGATGTTGGCGAAGGGGCCCTCCATGGCCAAGCCGAATGCCAGGATCAACAGCATGGTCTTGCCTTCTTCTGTAGGGGGCGATAGAGATGGGAGACGGAATAGAAAAGCGTCAGGGGCTGAGTGGGGTCCCTCTCAGGGAAGCCTTTCTCCTCCTGCCCCAGAATTGCAGCTGTATGTCGCCAGCCAGTTCTTAGGCCCTGCCAACAGCACTGAGTGAAGCGCTTCAACAAAATGTTGCAGTGCGGAGTGTGGCTGTTTGCAGCTGTATCCTCTCAGGCCTACCTGGAGATGCCAGGCATCGAAACTGGGACCTTGTGTGTGCAAGGCAGATGCTCTCCCAGCGACATAGCTGTTAACTTACAGATTTGAAAATAAGGGACCAGCAGCCTCGAAAATAAGGGATCAGCAGCCAAAATAAGGGATTTTCCCAGCACAGTTATGTTCAACTTCTGAGCCCCTCCGAGCCAAAGGCAGAAAGCCCAGTCAGCAGCCAAACGAAGCCTCAAGCGGTGGTTCCCACAGCGCAGCAACCCAGCAAAGGGGATGCAGCAAGGAAAACCACCGTCACCTCTCCGCTGGGATGCGCTGAGCAAAGGCGAGTCCCCAGGCAACGCGGCCGATTTGATCGGCACAAGGCATGCAAGCTCCACCCCCTAGTCATTCTTAGGCTCCTTATTGGGTGAGCAACGCAGCCAAGCAACACAGTTGGAGCCTCCCTCCTCCCTGGCCGGCAGGGAGGGAGGGAGAGGAGCTGCTTCCTTTGAAACCCAGGAAATTTAAGGGACATCATCAATAAGGGACAGCAGCGGGACATGGCGCTGGGATAAGGGAGTTTCCCGCCAAATAAGGGATGGTTGACAGCTATGCCCAGCGAGCTACAGCCCTTGTTCTCTCAAGTAACCAGTATTAGGGGTAGGAATAGCCCCCAAAGAATAGCAGCTTTCGCTCTGGGTCGTTCCCCAAAATAGTGGATTCTGTCTGGTTCACGAAGCCACTTCCTACTGCCTGCCTCCAATTCTGTCTGGGGACTGTATTATTTTCACTTGTCTTGGGTTTTTCCACACTTACTTGAGAAGATCTGGGGCAGCATGAGGAGGACGGTAACACGGACTTTGCATGAGAAGGCCATGCCAAGGCCAAGACCAAGGGCCAGGGTGATGGTCGACAGAAGGCAGTACCAGATGTTGTACCCCTGCACAAAAATGACCATTGCCCCATAGGCTGTGGCGAGGACCATGCCCAGGGCAAAGCCACCCACGCTACGGGTCACGGACCGGCCCAGGGTGTCCTTGACCACCCGTGGGACCGGTGGCTTCTTTCTCTTCCTGTTTCGACCCCCACGCGGTGAGAAAATAGACAGGAGACCCATGGCGGTGATGGCTTCAAGGAGGCTACCCAACAGAGTACTGCATGGACCAGAGCAGGGGGCGTTCCGTGGTCTCCGTGTCTGCAATGGGTTTGGAAGTGTGTCTGGTAAAGTCACAAACCAAAAGAAACCTGTGTTAAAAACTTATGGGGTGGTAAGATATTTGGAATGGTGGAACCAGGAAAGGAGAAAGTCTCCAGTCAGTGTGTTATTGTCCCACCAACAACTACACCAACGTTCCTATTTGAGGTCTGAAAAACCAGTACACTCGAGATTCTGCTAGACTCCACACATCACATGTCAGATTTTGTCCCTAGCCCCACCCACATTCTACAGTAGCTCCTCCCATCCATTGCTGGATCCTCTATTGACTCCACCCTAGCCACGCCCACATTATGTACTAGCTCCACCCATCATCTGCTGGATCCTCCATTGACTCCACCCTAGCCACGCCCACATCCAACACTAGCTCCTCCCACCACTTGCTGCATTCTCTGTTGACTCCACTTTAGCCCCACCCACATTCCACACTAGCTCCTCCCAAACCTCCTTGCCAAATTCTGCCCCAACCTTGCCCCTAGCTCCACCCACTTTCTGCCCTGGCTCCTCCCATCACTTGCTAAAAACTCTTATTTTCAGATTCTACTGCAAGTCTGCCCCTATCCATTTATTTAAGCCCTGCCCTGATTTTGGGTGACTCCCCCTAGCCCAGCCTTCCAGCATTACACAGAGAATATGAAATTTGTGAAATCAGTGTTTGACAACTTAAATCAGAGGGACAAGCCAGGAATTGCTCTACAACTTCAGAGGATATCCTTTGAAAGGGCATTGCTAATAATAATAATAGTAATAATAATAATAATAATAATAATAATAATAATAATAATAATAATTATTATTATTATTATTTTATTATTTATACCCCGCCCATCTGGCTGGGTTTCCCCAAATGCTCTGGTCAGCTCCCAACAGAACACTAAAAACAGAATAAAACTTCAAACGTTAAAAACTTCCCTAAACAGGGCTGCCTTCAAATGTCTTCTAAAAGTCAGATAGTTGTTTATTTCCTTGACATCTGATGGGAGGGCGTCACTACTGTGAAGGCCTTCTGCCTGGTTCCCTGTGGTTTCGCTTCTCGCAGTGAGGGAATTGGCAGAAGGCCCTCGGCGCTGGACCTCAGTGTCCGGGCTGGACAATGGGGGTGGAGACGCTCCAGGTATACTGGGCCGAGGCTGTTTAGGGCTTTAAATGTCAGCACCAACACTTAGAATTGTGCTTGGAAACCTACTGGGAGCCAATGTAGGTCTTTTAATGACTGGTGTAATATGGTCTTGGCGGCCACTCCCAGTTACCAGTCTGGCTGCCGCATTAACCCAGTTTAATCAATTCAAATCAATTCTACTCTTGTAACTTAATCAACATTGCTTCTATTCATCCAATGATCTCAATAGATCACCCAGCAGAGCTGAAATTCTGAGAGAGAAGGCGATGCATTTTTCCTGTCCCTTGTAAACACACTTTGCATGGCAACGTAGAACCCAGATTGTGATGACACAATTCTCACGGAAGGGGTCAGGCTGTGTTTAGAACTGTTCCGCTTCAGGTTACTTGTTAGTGTGTGTTGAGGGAGGGGTTTTCCCTTCAATGGAATGCTCATCTGCACAAATAGGATAAAAGAATCCCTGCACTTAGAAATCTAGCCTGTCAGGAAGAAGGCTAGGCTAGTGGGACTTTCTGCAGCTACGACTGTTGATAGATGACAGTGGAGGGAGATGCCTGTTGGAGTTAATTACTGTGCACAAGGTTCTTGCATATAATTAACAAACAACAACAGCACCCTAACCATTCCAATTTTCCTCGCCGGTGAATCCGTGCTTTGGAGGTCTTGGTTTTTTTAAGAAATACAACGTCCTGCTCCTTTCTTGCGTCAGGAGACATGAGCTATGGGGCACTCAGACGACAAAGGAAAGTACCAAAGAGTGAAGAAGCAGAAGGGCCGGAGGCAAAAGCCCCCCAACACCAGTGAGTCTCCCCCTTTGAGCCCTTGCCCTCCACTCAAGACTTGGAGGAGAGGTAGGGTATCCATACCCACAGGTCAAAACATTGTCCTCCAAGCCTCCTTGTCCGGCCCTTAGTGACTCTCCCCTGGCCACACTCCCTCTCCCCCAGGTCACGCCCTTCACTGGGTCTGAAAGTGGAGGAAGAACATAGGAACCAGGGCTAGTAGAACATTGGCAGACTTCTCCTCCATCAGTTGTCCGATCCTCTTTGAAACCTGTCTAAATTGGTGGCCATCCCGGCCTCCTGCGGAAGTGAGTTCCATAGTTTAACTCTGCACTGTGTGAAGAAGTCTTTTCTGTTATCTGAGATCTGACACTGAGATCCAGCTCCGAGGACCTTCTGGCGGTTCCCTCATTGCGAGAAGTAAGGTTACAGGGAACCAGGCAGAGGGCCTTCTCGGTAGTGGCGCCCGCCCTGTGGAACGCCCTCCCATCAGAGGTCAAAGCAGTAAACAACTATTTTACTTTTAAAAGACAACTGAAGGCAGCCCTCTTTAGGGAAGTTTTTAATGTCTGATGCTGTACTGTTTTTAATATTCAGTTGGAATCCGCCCAGAGTGGCTGGGGAAACCCAGCCAGATGGGCGGGGTATAAATAATAAATTATTATTATTATTATTATTATTATTATTATTATTATTATTATTATCTGTCCCAAATCTTCCAACACTCAGCTTTGTTGTACGTTCTATCCACTCTCTCCGCGCCAAGCGTAGTTTTATAAAATTCTCTTGCAGCTCTGAAACGCGCTCTCAGCTTCCTCCTGCCTCGCTTCTGCATCACGTTCCTTTGGAGCCAACCGGACGAATTCTGGGCTGCCAAGTTTTTCCTGGGGGCTGGAATCGGGAGCTTGTATGCTCTGGGTGAGTCCACTTTGATCCAGTAAGGGCTGGAAATGTGAATGTAGACGGAGGTAGAAATATATAAATGCATTTTGAATTGGTCTCGGCCAACGTCAGGTCCCAAACTATCAGGGTCCCATGAAACTGGAGGAGCTCAAAGGCTCTTTCACAGTACCGGGGGGCGCAAAGGTGCCCACCGAGTCTCCTTGTTCACAGGCTTCTGCGCCTGTGATTTTAGGGGTCCCCCGCTTGCTGTAGCGGGTCAGACCCGAACTCGCGGAGCAGTCCTGCTTCGGAGCTCGAAGCAAGGACCGCCATTAAACACTGGCGCCGACCGGAAGTCTGGAGCTCACAGCATTTTGGAAGCAGGTGGGTAGTCCATAAGAGGCAAATGTTGCATTCTAGAGAAGCAAAGGAGGGCAATAACTCAGAGCACCTGCTTTGCTTGCAGAAGGTCCCATGTTCAATCTCTGACATCATCTGAGACCTCTGGGTATAGGGCAGTACAGTATATATATTCAGTAAATAATAATAATATCCAGATAGGGCTGAGGGAGATACCCTGTTTGAAACCCTGGAGAGCTGCTGCCACACAAGGTAGACCGTATTTGGTTACATGGGCCTAACTCAGTATATGGTAGCTTTGTTTGTTCCTATTTAAGTCACCCTTTTATCCAGAACCATGAGGACTGGTATCTTTATAATCAAGGCCATAGCTCAGAGGTAGAGCACTTGTCTAAAACCCTGCTTGGCACAGACAGGACTGATCTAGATAGAACAGTTGCTCCTGTGCTCCCTTTAAAAATCACCTCCTTTATTCAAAAAACCATGAGAACTGGACTCTTAACTTGATTTACCACAGTAGCAGAGCATGAAGTATCAACATTCCTAAGGTAGATGGACCAGTGCTCTGACTTGGTATTGTAGCCTTATGAGGCTTTGCCCTCGGGTGGGAAAAAGTATTGCACCCAGGAAAGGGAAAATGGGAGTCAACAGACACTCAAGGAATAGTTTTGGAGAAAAAGCTTTATTTCTACCATCCATGAACTGGTAGAAGGAGCAAGTGTGATAGTTCACAAACAAGGACGGGTTCACAGTCATTTGCACAGAGCATATATTCCCCTTCCAGGTCCCTCCCCTTTCTCCTCCTCTTCAGGAGTCCTGCCCCATGTTGAGTTTCCTGAGCATGAACAGAAAGCTCCTGTCTTTGGGAAAGGGGAGTGAGAAGCCAAGGGGGTCGGGGAGCCTTGTGGTTCAGCATGTCCAAGATGTTGCAACTGAATGAGATAAAAGTCAGTTCTCAGATTTGCTCTGACAGAGCCTATTCATTCGCTTTTTGAAGCCTTCTTGTACTGATAAAAGTAGCAGTTTGCCTATGCACAGCATCTTGGAGAAAAAGCAGAGGAAAACTTTAGCTGTGGATTTTTAGAAGACAAAAGGAATTTTGGACAGTTTTGAGGCCTGGGGTGATTATTGAGGGGGGGTGACTTTGGGCCTAGGTGGGGTCACCTGTCCTCACCTCCTTCAGTATGAGGAAGATGCCTGCCTCCTATCAGACAAGCATATTCTGAGGCTAGGAGTTTATAGGGCCCAGGGGGCTGGGACAGACCCTTGCAGATTGTCAGCTGTGGGGATACTCAGCTCAACAACTTTGGGCAAAACTGGATTTTCACTTTTTAAAATATGGCAAGTGCCATGGTTGTTGGAAGCAGTCTCATAATGCTTTAAATGCATGGTGTGAATATGGCCAACGGTGGAGGATGGTAGGACCAAAATAAAAATGGTTTCCAAGGGTGGGGGGGATCAGAAAATATGATGCAACATTCGTTCAAGGGATAGAAGCAAGAGTAGGGCTGCCATATGTTTTCCTAGACACATATGGGAATTGGGCTGCCAAAATGGCGTCTGGGCAAATTTTTGCTGAATCGGCAAAATGTCTGGGGAAACCCGGCTGCATGTCAAGTAGGGCGGTGTTTTTTATTATTATTACAGTGGTACCTCGGGCTAAGAATTTAATTCGTTTTGGAGGTCTGTTCTTAACCTGAAAATGTTCTTAACCTGAGGTACCACTTTAGCTAATGGGGCCTCCTGCTGCCGCCGCACGATTTCTGTTCTCATCCTGAAACAAAGTTCTTAACCCAAGGTACTATTTCTGGGTTAGCAGAGTCTGTAACCTGAAGCGTCTGTTACCCGAGGTACCACTGTATTACAAAAATGCTTTAAAAAATAAAAAAATCAGGATTTTCACTTTGGGGAACCCTAAGCAAGAGAGGCCCCTGTCTTGGTTTCCAGGCCTTTCCAGGATGCTGATTCTCCCCATGACCATCTCCGAAGAGCACAAGATCGACCTGATGTGTGGCATGGCTGGTGAGGAGGGACGGCGGAGGCTCTGGGGAGAAAGAGGAGGTGCCATGGCAGCGGAAGGATTCGTAAAGGGTTTGGGCAACGAAGGGCCCACCATCTTGGGAGACCTGTTAGCAGCGGGGCCCGGTTCCCGTTAGCTTTCTGCAAATACCCCTATAACCCAAAACCTACGTGCAAACAACCACAACCATGAATGGTCTTACACTGGAAGAGGCTTATCTAGTGCCAGGAACTTGTGGGAGCCAGTGGGCATATTTGGAGATTTTAGAAATCGCTGTGGGGGCCGTGGCATGGCTCAGAAGGGCCGCCACGGACAGAGTTTGTGGCATATACCCTCTTTACCCAGGCCTATTGACACCTGAGGTGCATGTTTGCAAGGCCTACGCTGTCCCTGCAGTTGTAATCTTTTTCATCTGTTTTTGGTTTTTGAAATATACTCGGAGTCCTGTGTGAATTTTATGCTCTTTATTCAGCTTGTAGTAGCAATGAATCAAACTTTCCCCAAAACGTCTAGCTATATATACACATTATTTACACAATGGCGTGATTGGCTAATTCCGGGCTGCTCCTGCAGTCCAATCAGGTTGCTGATTCACTTCATCCAGGAGCCTGATTGGCTGCTCCTGCAGGCTAATCAGGTCACTGATTCACTTCCACCTGGAGCTGGATTGGGTGGCTCCTGCGGACCAATCAGACTGCTGCATTCTAGATCCTATTGCTCTAGGGATCAGCTCAGTACATAACAGCTTTGAATTTTGACGAGTTGTACCCCTGCCTATGGGACCTGCTGGTAAAGGGCTGGTAATAAATTAAATAATACTAACGCACAATGGTTCCCATGGGGACGTGGCATAATACAAAATGGCTGCCACAGGGCGCGTGGCATGGGCCTAGCCAGGGTTTTTGTTGGGGAGGGGGGCAGCCAAAGTTCTTGAGCTTTTTAAAGGAGATTCCCCCCCCCCCAAGTTATTGAGCCTTTTGTGTAGGGGGGAAATAATGGGTAAATATATACCCCCAAAAGAGGATATTGGACAGGCTTTGGTTGGGGGGACAGGCTTCTCCAGGGGGCATAACCTCAGTTGACTGAGTACTTTCAATGGTTTTCAAATAAATGTGAATATCTGGGGTGTGTGTATATGTTTTCAGGGCCCACTGTTCCCGTTATTGTAATCTGCTTTTACTTTTTTAATTGCTGTGCCTCCCCTGGGATCTGCTGGTAAAGGGCAGGTGATAAATTTAAGATAAATAAATGCACATGCCAATGGGGGGTGTTGAAATTCCAAAAGTGGTTTAAACAACCCATCTTTCTTCAGAAGTGCAATGTGTATGCAATTAAACTGAGCTAGTTTCTCCCCAGCGCTGATCAGAGCATGGGGCAGCCCCACAGCATAAAAACTGACTGTCTCCCCCTTCTCCCTCCCTTAGGTGTGGCTGCCCTGGGCTGGGGCACGTCCCCACATTTCCGCTGTGCCAGCCTCTTGGTGGTACCCAAATTCCTGGGGAAAGAAGGACGGATTTACATCCTCACCTATGTCTTGGCAAGGGTCTTTGATGGTACAATAAATACTCATATCTATGACTGCATGAGAGAAATGTGTAAAATTAAGCTTGATATATGGAGAAAGTCAATGGAGAATTTTTTCCTTCTTCTCTCGTAACACTATATTGAATGGTACACAGTGTGTACAGTACGGTGGTACCTCGGTTTACGAACATAATCTGTTCCAGAAGTCCGTTCTTTAACCAAAACCATTCTTAATCCGAGGTGTGTTTTCCCTAATGAGGCCTCCCGCCGCCGGTGCCCTTCCACTGTTCAGATTCCGTTCTTAGACCGAGGTAAAGTTCACAAACCAGGATACTACTTCCGGTTTAGCGGAGTTCGTAAACTGAACTGTTCGTAAACAGGAGTGTTCTTAAACCAAGGTGCCACTGTATAGTTTATGAAAAGTACTCCGCTAGGCAGGGACAGGTATTAACTTTAAAAGAAACTCTTAATCTCAGGTTTGTGGGTTTAAAGCCCCATATTCCTACATTGCAGGGGGTTGGGCTAGATTGCTTGTTGTTTTAAATGCATTTTGTACTGAATATGTTTTAATACGCCTCTATCCAGCATGATAATGTGTGTGCGCTTCCGTGTATATAATACAACTTACTATATAATAAGGTTGTAAGGATGTCGTCACGCTGCAGTTTGTGTGGCGCTGATGGTATGCAAAAAAAGAGAATGTATGGGGTGAATGTGACCAATAAAGATTATTCATAGGGGCAGGTTTGACCATCCCTAGTTTTTATTTCTGGCTGAACCAGAGGGCTACCCACAGAGGCTATGGTAAGCAGCCTAACTTCTGGTGCCAACTATGCTGCCATTGCCAAGAAAGCCACAGCAGAGGCCTCTTCCCCATTCCTGGATGGTTTGGCAGAAAGGGTGCAACTCCTCTTTCTTGCATGATGTTTGTCTCCCTTCTCTTGCCATACTCCCTCCTCCCTACCAGGTCCTGTGGCAAATACCCGTCACAACCTGGGCGAAGTGGTGCGTTCCATCAGCTGCACCGTGGAGATGCAGATTGACAATGCCAAGCGTGCCTGGAAGATTTCGCTGTCCCCTCTACGCAAGATTCTCAAGGACATGGTGGTGAGAAGCAGTTTATTAGGTCGCCAGGTGGGGTGGGGGTTGACAGTACTGCTAGTGCCCCCGAATGTCCCTGGGCATTCAGCATGGGAGCCCCTGGCAGGGAGAAACCCTGGTGTGATTGATTAATAATATGTTATTATCTATTAAATTTGTTTACCGTCCTTCATCCGAAGATCTCAGGGCGGTTCACAGTACAGTGGTACCTTGGGTTACATACGCTTCAGGTTACATATGCTTCAGGTTACAGACTCCGCTAACCTAAAAATAGTGCTTCAGGTTAAGAACAGATATCGTGCTCCGGCGGCACGGCAGCAGCTGGAGGCCCCATTAGCTAAAGTGGTGCTTCAGGTTAAGAACAGTTTCAGGTTAAGTATGGACCTCCGGAATGAATTAAGTACCTAACCCGAGGTACCACTATCTAAAAATGCAAGTTAAAAATGCAAAACACAGCATATAAACAAGAACAGAACAAAACTATAGCCCCCGCCTCCGCAAATTCATTTAAAAGGAAATAGGTTAGTCAGCCAAAGGCCTGGTTGTAGAGGAAGCTTTTCAGCTGGCGAAATAGAATGAAGGCGCTAGACAAACATCCCTCGGGGAGAGCAATTCCACAAACAGGGAGCCACTGCGGAGGAGGCCCTTTTCGTGTTTCCGCCCTCCAGACCTCACGTGGAAGGAGGCACACAAAGAAGAGCCTCAAAGGATGATCTCAGGGTCCGGGACAGTTTATATGGGGAGAGGTGGTCCTTGAGGTATTGCGGTCTTGAGCCATTTAAGCCGTGTAAGGAGTCTAGGCAGAGGCTGAAGAAAGCAGCTCAACGCAGAGGGGATAGTTTTCTAGGAATGGCTTGGTTTTGCAAGCTGGGGTGCTGCTAGTTCTCTTGGAATATCTGCCTGGCCATTGGGTGTTGCTGGACTCCAATCAGCTGCAGCCAGCATGGGATGATGGGAGATGTAGTTCAACAATGTTCTTGTACTCCCAACTCCTATCATCCCCAGCCAGCATGACCAATGGCCATGAATAATGGGATATGTGGTCTGGCAACACCTGGGGGGCCACAGATCCCCTCTTCCCTAGATTACATGGACCACTAGTCATGCGACGTGAGAATGGTGGAATGTGGAATGGGAGCCCTGGAATTTGTCCATCATGGTAGCTGTCCCTGCTGCTTGGGAAAAATGTAAACGAAGCAATATTTTCCATCTGTGGGGCTGCCATCTCTAGTCTACCCCCCTCTGCCCCCATCCCTCTCCCACCCCTGTTTTCTGCACCAGAGGAGTGGCAAGACCCTGAGGTCCGAAACCAGGGATGTCTCACGTTCCTTCTCAGAGCTGAACGAGCAGGTGGCCAGTGAGGCAGGCCTCGGGGTTCGCTCGGTGAGGTCGGCGGTGCACAAAGCCAACCCTTCCACACAGGAGATCTACGAGGCCAAGACCCGGATGCGCTGCACCCGTAAGCATAAGGGAAAGGGGCACGTGAGGTTGTGAGCACAGATTATTCTAAGGGTGGGCGTGAGGATCAAATATCTGGTCAGCCTCACTTTTGCTTCTGTTCACCATCCATCAGTTCTGTCCCATTTCCACCTTTGTCAGAGCTTTATTTTATTTTTTTAATGTATTTAAACCCACATTTGACACTGCATTCAAACCTGCATTTAATATCACATTCACACCATCCATTTAAATCACTCGTAATCCACTTCAACAGTCAGAGCTTTCCCCAAATGTCTCTCTAACCAGCGGTTCTCAACCTGTGGGTCACCAGATGTTGTTGGACTACAACTCCCATCATCCCTGAGCCCTGGCCTTGCTAGCTAGGGATGATGGGAGTTGTAGTCCAACAACATCTGGGGACCCGCAAGTTGAGAACTGCTGCAAGCCGTCTTTGTTCATTCATTTCAATGGGGCTACTGTAGGTAAAACTTAGTTGATGGCACCCAGAAAATATAAAAATACAGAGCATTAAAAAGTTGACAACATCAAATAAAAAATGGAAGGGGACACCAAGGAAGTTATTCCTGATAAATTCTAACCTTTTCCCTATATTTTGGAGAGGGTGTATTATAGTTGGTACATCCACCCATGAGGGGTGGGATTGATTAATTGATTGATTGATTGATTACATTGTACCCAAGGAGCTCAAGGTGGCCTATATAGTTCTCCTCCTAGTCATTTTACCCTGAGATGTAGGTTCAGTTGAGAGTGAAATTACTCAGATTTGTTGGCTATTTGCAGTATGGTAGCGCTGCAGAGAGCTTGCTGGGGAGACCATGCATTAAAAAGGGACTCAAAAATAACTTAAACAAGCTTTTAATTACAAAAAACCAAAAACTCCTTATACACTAAATACATTAAACAACAAACATGACCCAACCACCAACCCAACCCCCAGGGTAATGGGAGAGCTAGGTGCTGCTCCTTATATACTACACACAATTGCTGACACAACTTAATCAATGCAACTCAGCAGCACCTGCTAGGTTTCACAGCTGTAAAGCTGGGTCTCGTTATTTAGCTCTGGCCCTTGCTCTGGTCCCTTAAAGACATACACATTGGGTGGAACAATGATGAACCTTTACATTTAAAGAAACCATTCAACAAGATTACCGATCGGCAGATATGTCCATCTCTGACTTTTCTTCTATTAAATAGGACTCTCCTTCCTTGGAAGTTTTTAAGCAGAGGTTTCATGGACATCTGTCACTGTTGCCGCTTTCTTTTCCCCCCTTCTAGAAATTATAGACCAAGCCATCAAACGCTGCCAGAGCTGGTTTGCAGTTAAGCATGCATCTTGCATGCGGACAATTGCCGTGCCCTTCATCAACCACCTGCTTTGCATTCCTATGAAGTTCAGCTTCCTCTGCCACTTTGCCAAGAGTGAGTTCCAGCCAAGGACAAGAGAAGAGAAGCTGCTGTGAGGCCATTGCTTGTAGGGACTGCTTGTCGTGTGGCTGACGGGCTGTTTTTAAGCCTCTTGATAACGGCTCTGCTACCTAGGCTGAACTACAGTACCCAGGGATCTTTGGTGGGCAGGGGAAGCCACGCAGAACCTCCCTAAGCCAAGCTTTGGCTTAGCACACCTTGTGAACCAGACCGGCGTGTCGGACTCAAATCCCAATCCAAACCACATTCTTTCCAGTAGAGGGTCCCTGAGGCTGGGTATCCCATCCTGTGAGTCCCCACCTGCCACCAGCAGTGGTACATTCCCTCCTCCACCTGCCCGTCTGCAGTGGTACATCCCTGCTGAGCACCTAACCCTCCTTCTGAAATGCAGCTTCACTCTCCAGCTGCTTTCTTCCTCTTCTTCCTCTGCAGTTATGCACACTTGGTGCCACGACAAGATTCCTGTGGAAGGGAACTTTGGCCAAACCTACGATCGGGTTAACGATTCCGTGGATAGTTTAAACCAGGACTTCACAGCCAGTTTAGCGGTCAAGGCGAGTATGGCAAGGGCGATAGGGGTCTAGCAAAGTTTACGGATCAATTAAAAAACAAACAATTAAAAAAAGAAACAAGCAAACCCCAGGCATTTAACAACAACAACAATAACAACAGCAATGATAATAATACTACGCCACCCATCTGGCTAGGTTGCCCCAGCCACTCGGCAAGCTCCTAAAAAAATATCAAACAGACAATAAAATGACAAATGTTAAAGATTTCCCTATACAGGGCTGCCTTCAGCTGTCTTCTGAATCTCATATAATACTTTATATCCTTGACATCTGACTGGAGGGCGTTCCATAGGGTGGGCACCACTACCGAGAAAGCCCTCTGCTGATTCACTGTAACCTCACTTCTCGCAGGGAGGGAACCGCCAGAAGGCCCTCAGAACTGGACTTCAGTGTCCAGACTGAACGATGGGGGCGGAGACGTTCCTTTGGGTATACTGGGCTGGGGCTGTTTAGGGCTTTAAAGGTCAGCACCAGCCCTTTGAATTGTTCTCAGAAATGTACCGGCAACTAGTGTAGATCTTTTGGGACCAGCGTTTAGGATTTAGGACATTCCTTTCCTTTCTTCTTCCCCACCCTCCCCGCATCCAGGAAGAACACCAGACCATGCTGGTCGGTGCCAACCTCTCCCACAGACACCTGGTGGACGAAGTCAACGAAGAGGTGGCCAAGCAGGGCGAGCGCCTGAGCACCTCCATGTCTGTGCTTCGGGTCCTCCTCTCCTGCATGTTCATCATCGTCTTTGCCTCGTGAGTTGGGCTGGGGGCGCGGCAGCTCCTGGGTGGGGGCAGGGAACCTATTTGGGTTGTGCCTGAGGCAAGCCTGAGGCCCTAGATTTGAGCACCCTTTGGCACATTGGCAACCTTCATGGATTTTGTTGGACTACATTCCCAGCATGTCTGACCCTCGGCCATGCTGGCTGGAGCTGATGGGGGCCAGAGTCCCTGTAAACATCTTGAGGGCCGCAGGGCCTTCACCCCTGTTGGAGAATCAGGAGCCAATAATTACAGAAACTATGCCTCTGCCCTGCCTACCAACCTTCCTAAGTCTCTGGGCAAGCGTTCGACACCTGGCTTTTCATTGACTGCAGCATGAAAACGTGTTCTGTTGTTATTCTGTGCGTGAAAATAAAATAAGCCAAGGAAGGGGAATCTCTGGCCTTCTGGGTGTTGCTGGTCTGTACAGTGGTACCTCGGGTTACATACGCTTCAGATTACAGACGCTTCAGGTTACAGACTCCACTAACCCAGAAATAGTACCTTGGGTTAAGAACTTTGCTTCAGGATGAGAACAGAAATCACACAGCAGTGGGAGGCCCCATTAGCTAAAGTGGTGCTTCAGGTTAAGAACAGTTTCAAGTTAAGAACGGACCTCCAGAACAAATTAAGTTCTAACCCAAGGTACCACTGTAGCTCTCATAATCCCTGATGGAAGTTCTAGTACCAGCAAACAACTGGAGGGCTGCAGGGGCCCCATCCCTGCTTCACACCTCTGCAAGAGCATTTAACGTGATCCCTGATTGGTTGGGATGTGTGCCCAAGACAGGGGTGGAGAACCTGTGGCCCTTCGGAAGCTGTTTGATTAGAATCCTCCTTCCCTGCCCATTGGCCACGCTGGCGGGGAGGACTGGTGGAAGTTGGAGTCCCAACACCATCCAGAAGGCATCAAGTTACCCTCTGTGGAGCCAGTGTGGTGTAGTGGTTAAGAGCGGTAGTCTCGTAATCTGGGGAACCGGGTTCGATTCCCCGCTCCTCCACATGCAGCTGCTGGGTGACCTTGGGGCAGTCACACTTCTCTGAAGTCTCTCAGCCCCACTCACCTCACAGAGTGTTTGTTGTGGGGGAGGAACGGAAAGGAGAATGTTAGCTGCTTTGAGACTCCTTAGGGTAGTGATAAAGCGGGATATCAAATCCAAACTCCTCCTCCTCCTCCTCCTCCTCCTCCTCCTCCTCCTCCTCCTCCTCTTCTTCTTCTTCTTTTCCGATCTTGTGCAAGAGGAATGATTGTGGTGTTCCACATCAGCTGTGGGACTATAATAAGCAGATGTGCGATGGGGATGGATTTTGAATTTCTACCGATGGTGGGTTGGACACCAAAGCTGACAACCACCAACAGCCCTGACCCAGAGCTTTGCAGCCTTCGGCAGCTGTGATCTAAATGTTGAGGACTAGTTGCATGCTATGTCATTGGTTGTTTTTTTTTAACGAAAAGGCTGCATCCCAGGCCTTGGCAGGAGCTTTTGCAATGGGCTGTGATGGTTTGGGGAGTGGAGCTCGGTGGGTTAGGCAGACAAGGTTGGAGTGTCTCCCCACCTCTGGCCACATTCTTTCCCAGCCCCTTCTCCGTCCTCCTTTCCCTCAGGGCGTTCTCCTACACAAACAGCTACACGCAGGACATCCGCTTCGACAATCTTTACATATCCCGCTACTTCCGGCAGATAGACGCCCGACGTCGGAAGCAGGTAGGAGCAGCCAGAGTTTGCGGCTTGGCTAGATGGCCGGGTGGTGACCGTCAGCAGTCACAGAGAGAGGGGGTTGTGGTTGCAGGTGGCAGAGGTCAATGGGCATTCGGGGGAAGGAAGCAGAGCCCCTGTGGGGTTCTCAGACCCATGGGGTTCTCAGACCCATGAAGGATTCGTCCCTCAGCAAACTTTTAGTCACGAGAGCTGAAGTGGAACCTCCACATCCAGCGAGAGTCTACCTCTGGATGTAATTTGCTGGGTGATGGCAACAGGCAACAGGGTGATGACAACTCTTCCCCACTCCTACTGCCTCCTCCCGCCCTGCGAACCTTGCAGAAGAAGCGGACACTTCTGCCCTTGCGGCGTGCCGAGCAAAGCAGTCTCATCGACCCTCTCCGCCTCGCTTTCCAGCCGCCCGAGACCAAAAATATGGTAAGTGGATGGGCTTTGGGGGCAGAGACCTATGGAGATGGGGGTGGTGGGAGGGAGGCATCGAGGCAGGATACCGAAGGATTGGGATCCTGGTATGCTTTAATAATTGTGAGCTGTGTATCCAATGCCAGCCTTACTCAGAGTAGGTGCATGGAAGTCAATGACATGACTCACTTAGGTCCATTAATGTCAGTGGGTCTATTCTTAGTAGGGATTGCAGAATCTGTCCATTTCAATTCTCTTAGGCCACATTCGTAGCATACCTTTGAAGCACTACTATACCACTTTGAACAGTCATGGCTTCTCCCCCAAAGCATTCTGGGAGCTGTAGTTTGTCAAGGGTGCTGATAACTGCCAGAATACCCTTGTATTCCCCCCACACAGCTACAGTTCTCCTCCTGGGGTTGGCCCTGTGAGTTTTCCTACCCTCGCACCCCCACTGCTGTTTTCATGCCAACTTCACCTTTATTAATAAGGCAACCAAATGATGGTTGTAGCCAAGCAGAATCATACTAACATAAAAATATTCATAGGAATTATACAAAACAAAAACGTGACCTATACAATATATCATTATGCGTTTTTGGGTACCAGACTCCCCTAAATTCCTGGATCCAGTAGATGTTAGAATTTAACCAACTCCTGAACCACTGGATCCAGCAAGGGTTAAAGTATAACCCCCGGCCAGTCTCCTGATGAGGTAATTGCCTGGGAGATGAGCCATTAAGAAAACAAAAGGAAAGTAATGGGCCATTAAGAAAGCGATTAAGATGGCTCTGTGCCAGATGCAGGTGAGTGGGGCTCCTCCTTCAGTTCAGAGCTCCTTAGAAGAATGAAAACCAGGGTTTGGAGTTTTAGCATAGGCTGAAATGTGATTGGGAGAAAAAAGGTTTCAGTTTGGTAAAGGCGGCAAGCTAGAGAGAGGGTCAGAGCCATGTCTGATGTCTGTTGAAATCCAGGGCTGCAGCTATGGGGGAAACAAGACCCTCTGGGGACCAGGTTGTATATACAGTACGTGTAAATAAACCATATACCATAGAGATGCCACAGTCTGCACTGCACCTCCTTTCTAAAGAGAAACACAGGTGATGCATAAGTTGTACCCGAAACCCCTCGAATCTTGCACTGCCCAGAGATGTACAATATAAAGCAGTCATAAAAATCTAGAATCTTATATCTTGAGGGAGACCACATAACCTTGTCCAAGTTCAGCAGCTTCCCCTGTGAGCTCTATATGTCCAGTGGTGCCCTCTTTCTTTGGAGAGGCAGCGGTGGAATAGTGGTTAGAGTGCCGGGCTAAGACCAGGGTTCAAATCCCCCACTCCGCCATGAATCTCACTGGGGGTGACCTTCAGCCAGTCACTGCGTCTCAGCCCAACCTATCTCACAGGGTTGTTTTGCAGATAAAACAGGGAGGAAGAGAAATGGGGAGGAAGGCAAAAACATCCCTTTTTTTAATCAGGCCTTTGGTTGATCTTATTGACACCCAACACTCTTTTAGAATATGGCTTTTTTTGGGGGGGGTTAATTAGGTTACTGCTTTTGGTTTGATTTTGTATGTTGTGGTCTTGTTGTGAACCACACTGAAACCTCCGGGTATAGGGCAGTGTATAAGTTGAATAAATAATAATAATAATAATAATAATAATAATAATAATAATAATAATATTAAATGTGCACCTCACCTTGAGCTCCTGCGGTGGTGGGGAAAGGTGGAATATAAATGTAAACAAGTACTGTATTTTTTGCTCTGTAAGACTCACTTTTTCCCTCCTAAAAAGTAAGGGGAAATGTGTGTGCGTCTTATGGAGCGAATGCAGGTTGCGCAGCTATCCCAGAAGCCAGAACAGCAAGAGGGATTGCTGCTTTCGCTGTGCAGAGATCCCTCTTGCTGTTCTGGCTTCTGGGATTCAGAATTTTTTTTTCTTGTTTTCCTCCTCCAAAAACTAGATGCGTCTTATGGTCTGGTGCGGTGCTTCTTATAGAGCAAAAAATACAGTAAATAGATTTAGCTGTTATTAATTGTTGCCAAGTTCGTTAACCTGACTCATTATTGCTGGGGGTAGCCTCTTCCTCTCGTGATTTCTCTGAACTTTTTTCGCATAGATGTTTTATGCTGTTTACTGTAAAACACGGGCAATGTCCTCTATCCGGGGGCTGATCAGCCCCATATGTGTCACTGACCCACACTTATTCCTCCCGCGCACACACCCTGCTTCTTTCCAGATGTCAGAATTACTGGGCTGTTTGCCAGCATCGCTCTTCGTGATAATTGCCTGCGTCCTTGACTTCCTGCTGTATACCATATTCAGCACCATCAAACACCACTCCTTTGTGGAGTATTCTTTCCGCAGTAAGTTATATGACCCCGGAAGGGAGGTTCCCCCTTTCCCCTCCTCTCCAGCCCTGCCTTAAACATCAGCTGGATATTTAGAAAACATCAAACGGGCAAATATTTATTAATTTCCTTTATTTTAGTACAAGGGTGGGAGAACCGTTCTTGTGCTACAAGGCAAACCTGCAGTGACCCAAGAACAGGCATTCTTCACTGCTGCTGCCTCTATGCCGAACCATAAAATAAAATAGCATTGGTTACGTTTCATCCCACCTCTTATCTCAGTTATCTGAAATAAAACAGCAAATTGCACAACGTACGCTGCTTTTATGCATATGCAATAACGAAAGAAACGAATCAAATGCTTATAACAGAATGTAGCATAAGTTCATTGCAACACACAACACGACCTGATTTCCTTGCCTTACTTTGATCTGAGTTGGTGGGACACCCCCTACTTTTATGCTTTAAAAGAAATACCATTCTAGCTTTTTGGGGGGTCTTGCTCAGCTATTGCCCTGAGCACATAAAGGTAAAGGGACCCTTGTTCATTAGGTCCAGTCGTGGCCAACTCGGGGGTTGCGGCGCTCATCTCGCTTTATTGGCCGAAGGAGCCGGCGTACAGCTTCTGGGTCATGTGGCCAGCATGACTAAGCCGCTTCTGGCAAACCAGAGCAGCGCACAGAAATGCCGTTTACCTTCCCTCCGGAGTGGTACCTATTTATCCACTTGCACTTTGACGTGCTTTCGAACTGCTAGATGGACAGGAGCAGGGACCGAGCAACAGGAGCTCACCCCGTCGCGGGGATTTGAACCGTCGACCTTCTGATCAGCAAGCCCTAGGCTCTGTGGTTTAACCCACAGCGCCCCCTGCGTCCCTTGCCCTGAGCACATGCCTGTATGGCAATCCAGCACCACTCCCAGGCACCAGCAAGATGGCGCAGAGTCATTTTAAGAGCAGGAAGTTTTTATGAGCGCAGCGTTTGTTGTTGGAAAAGCGGAATACAAATCAACATTGCAATGTGCTCTACGTGGGTCTGCTGTCAAAGACGACTTGGAAACTTCAGTTGGTCCAGAAGGCAGCAACCAGATTCCTGGCTGGGGTTCCATTTAGATCTCATATAACCCCTGCACCAGTTGCCAGTTTCTTTCTGGGTCCAGTTCAAGGCAGTGGCATAGCATGGGGGCGGCGGCACAGGGCACAAAATTCTTAGGGTCACAAAATTTCAGCACCTGGTGCTGCCTCCATACAGCTGCGTGCTTCTGTCACTGGGCTCTGTTGAAAATGGCTTCTCCGTGTGAAGTAGGAAGTGACCCCTCCAGGGAGCGAAACAACTTTTCCCCCTCTGTGGCTGCAATCTCCTGGGTGACACGGATGTTGCTGGGCAATTGAATGCACATGTGTACTCCATCTGTTCCCCTCTCTCCCACACCCTCCCCGCCTTGCCCCGGACGCCTGCTACCCACGCTATGCCACTGGTTCAATGTGTTCATGTTGATGTTCAAAACCCGACATGGCTAACGCCCCAAATACCTTGAAAAGACTGCCTTCTTCCCTCGGGTGCTGTGATAGACAGAGGGGCCCCTCTTGGTTGTTCCTTTGTCCGCAGAGCCCTTGGGTGGTGGTGGGCTGCAAGAGGGCTGGCTCTCTGGTGTTCCCCAAAACTCCCTCCACACAGGCACATGTCTCACGCCTTCATTATGCGGCTTCTGGCAAATGTTCAGGACGCCCCTTTTCGCAAAACGAAATTAATCCGTTCCGTGAGGCTCTTTGTATAGCGGTTTTTTCGTCTTGCGAAGCAAGCCCATTGACAGCTTAGTGGATTAGCGCTATTAGCGGTTTAGCGGCTTTTAGCGATCAGCTGTTAAGCAGCTTATCAGCGGATCAGCTGATAAGCGGCTTAGCAGCTTGGGAAAAGGGGGGGGAAGGGGGAAAAACCCGCAGGAACTCGCAAGCCATTTTCGTCTTGCGAAGCAAGCCCATAGGGAAATTCGTTTTGCGAAGCGCCTCCAAAACGGAAAACCCTTTCGTCTAGCGGGTTTTCCGTCTTGCGAGGGGTTCGTCTTGCGGGGCACCACTGCATTGTGTTTTAATGGGATGGCTGGGGTAAAGAGTGGGTGATAGCTAACTAGCTAAATCCCTTCTCCTGCCCCTCTCCGAAGGCAGCCACCACCTGGAAGTCATAGTCGGAGGGAACACCATGATGGCCCGTCTCCTGCGCAGCACCATCGGGGCCCTGAACACCTCCTCAGAGATGGTGATGGAGACAAACAACCTGCGTAAGTTGGGGAGGAGTCCAGGCAAGGGCGCCATGCAGAGGATGGAGACCGTAGGATTGGGGGTGGAGGGTATTTTCTGTGCAGTTTTCCTGGAAGTGGGGAGGGATAAGGCCCCGCGGTCCAGGGGTTAGCCTCCAGTAGCGGCAGGTGGGCCTTCAGATCAGGGCCAGATTTAGGTTTGATGAGGCCCTAAGCTACTGAAAGTAATGGGGCCCTTTATATGCCCAGGTGTCCTTTGTCAACAACAAATAGGGGCTGTTTTTTGTGTTGAATATATGCTATATGGTAATTTATGGACTTAATAGGTATCTAAAGCCATTTGCACACGTTGCCGTGCAACCAGTCTATGCAGAATGTAGGCACCCTATATATAGAAATGAGCAAACCAGTGATATTTTAGGGAGCAGGCTAGCAGGTGAGGCCCATGACTTACATCCTAGGAGCCTACACAACACAAAACACTTTTGCTGTATGTAGGTTTTATTTTATTTGCTTTTTATCTTACATTTTGGAAATGTACAGTACATCCAGTTTTTTCCTTTAATTTTTTTTGGGGGGCCCCCAAGAGAGTGAGGCCCTAAGCTATAGCTTGTTTAGCTTATACGTAAATCCAGCGCTGCCTGAGAAGCCTGTCCACTTTGGCCCTTGGCCCTGCCCAGCGGAAGTTTTCCCAGAAGGCAATGCGGCCTTTGAGCTGAGAGAGGCTCCCTGCAGGCCTCCACTCGGGACTGAACAAGACCATGGCTATGGCGCTCTGTCAAAGGTTGCCCCTCTGGCCCGTCTCTCTCTTTCTCTTCCGCAGACTGCTTGCCGGAAGCGCATGGAATGAGCAAGGAGCAGTATGTGAGCTGCGTCACACCGCTGGGCGCCCTGATCCTGCTGTGCTTCGCGCAGGTCTACGTCTTCCGCATCCGCCGCGTCATCGCCGCCTTCTTCTTCCCCAAGGTTGGGACGCCAGGCCCCAGATTAAATGCACACACACACCCTGCCCAACACGAGAAATGTTCTCCGTTGCACCATGAGGGCGACCAGCAGTGCCAGATTTATGTATAAAACACAAGCTATAGCTTAGGGCCCCACACTCTTGGTGCCCCCCAAAAAATTTAAAGGGAAAAAAACCCACCTGGGTGTACATTTCCAAAATATAAGATAAAAAACTAATAAAATAAAACCTACATACAGCAACAGTGTTTTGTGTTGTGTAGGCTCCTATGATGTAAGTAATGGGCCCCACCTGCTAGCGTGCTCCCTAAAATATCACTGGTTTGTTCATTTCTATATACAGTGGTACCTTGGTTCTCAAACTTAATCTGTTCCAGAAGTCTGTTCCAAAACCAAGGCGCGCTTTCCCATAGAAAGTAATGTAAAACAGATTAATCCGTTCCAGACTTTTTAAAACAACCCCTAAAACAGTGACAATTTGTTGTTGACAAAGGACAGCTGGACATATAAAGCGCCCCATTACCTTCAGTAGCTTAGGGTAAGGTTACAAGATTTTTTTCAATGAATCCAGGGACACTTTTCAACTTCAATTGATTTTGTATGTGGACTGATTTGTAAATCTGGGGACTGTCCCCTGGAAACGGGGACGCCTGGTAACCTTAGCTTAGGGCCTCATCAAACCTAAATCTGGCCCTGGCTACCAGGATGGTTGACATCCATTTGCGGCCAGATCAGCCGGACAGCATAATAACAACGCTTTCTCTCCAGTCTTACGTTCTCCCTGCCACCCTCTCTCTCTCTCTCTCTCTCTCTCTCTCTCTCTCTCTCTCAGAGGGAGAAGAAGCGCATTCTCTTCCTCTACAATGAGATGCTCCGGCAGAGGATGGCTTTCATCATCGTGCAGCGGAAGCGCATCATCCTGCGGGTGCGGCAGCGCAAAAGACTGGTGAGTGGAAGAACACAGGCAGCTTCGCTGAATTGTATAGTTGGGAGGGAGCCCCAGGGGTCATCTAGTCCAGCCCCCTGCACTGCAGGCATCACAGCTGAAGAATCCCAAACAGATAAGCCGTCCAACCTCTGCTTCAAAATGTCCAAGGAAGGAGAGTCCTTCCCTGGAAGTCCGTTCCACCGTTGAACGGCTCCCGCTGCCAGAAAGTTCTTCCCAACGTTTCGTCGGAATCTCCTTTCTTGCAGTTCGAAGCCAATTGGTTTGGGTCCTCCCTTCCAGAGCAGCAGAAAACAAGCTTGCTCCATCTTTCATGCGACAACCCTTTAGATATGGCTCCCATGTCACCCATCATGCTTTATAAAGACTAGGACTAGCCGCCTGAGAAACAGTTTCTAACCAAATGCGATTTTGGTTTTAAACACAGTGTAAGGTAGTCTTTTAAAAGGGACGCGGGTGGTGCTGTGGGTTAAACCACAGAACCTAGGACTTGCCGATCAGAAGGTCGGTGGTTTGAATCCCTGCAACGGGGTGAGCTCCCGTTGCTCGGTCCCTGCTCCTGCCAACCTAGCAGTTCGAAAGCACATCAAAGTGCAAGTAGAAAAATAGGTACCGCTCCGGTGGGAAGGTAAACGGCGTTTCCGTGCGCTGCTCTGGTTCGCCAGAAGCGGCTTAGTCATGTTGGCCACATGACCCGGAAGCTGTACACCGGCTCCCTCGGCCAATAAAGCGAGATGAGCGCTGCAACCCCAGAGTCGGTCACGACTGGACCTAATGGTCAGGGGTCCCTTTACCTTTACCTTTAAGGTAGTCTTTATGTGAGTATATTGTATTCAATTATGGGGTATCAGAGTTTCTAGGGGCTAACCAGGCTGGGATAGCAGGCTTGTGGGTTTTTGAATGTCTGATGTAGATTTTTTCAATTTCGTTGTTCTGTATGGGACAATGACAATAAAGATTATCGTATTGTATTGTACTCCAGGTTAAACATACCCAACTCCATCTGCCGTTCCTCATATTATCTCATTTCTTCTTTATTTCAATGTGCTATTGAATAACATGTTTTTGATTGAATAAAAGGAAGGATTTCCCCCAAACATGCTTGCTCCCAGTGTGGATTTGCTTGTGAGCACCTGTTCTTTGCCCCCATTGCATCTAGCACATGAGTGTTTGAGCAGTTCTGTGCAATCCATTAAATCTCTGCCCGAAGGCAACACCCTGCCCTCATTTCCTGCCCACTTGAGCCCCCTACCTTTCCACCTCCCCTGCTGCGCGGGGACCTCAGGGCAAGGCTTCCTGTTGGCTCAGCTGACGGGCCTCCGCCCATTCCCTCCCACTGGGGACCACTGAGTAAACCTGCAGCCTAGCCGGGCGCTTTTAAGCACCTGATGATTTAGCAGGGCAAGGGTCAGATAGTTTCATTCTAGGAGCTTGGCTGAAAAACAAGGCACATTCAGGCTCTGGGACTATACAAAATGCTGGTTCAATTGGATCCGGGCCAATCTCTCTACCTGCAGGGGAAGGGAGGGGTGGCATTATTATTTTTTAGAGCATTTGCACCCCACTTTTCAGCCCTAGAACGGCTTACCTACAAGCCGTTGAAACAAGATTGTCCCTGCCTGCAGGCCTACAATCTAAAAAGAAGGCACACAAAGGAAAAGGCGCAGGGAGGGAAGAGGGGGGAAGGAAACTCAACATGGATTGTACCACTTCATATTGCAGGCGCGCGGGGGGGGGGGTGGGCGGGGAGAATGCCATTTTAAATGGCTCTGGAATCTGGATCCTAAAAAGAGACTGTCGAATGCCAACTTTTTGAAACAGGTTGTTCTATTTTTATTCTGGGGAAGGTTGTCGATTTTGTTATGTAATTTAATGTTGATGTCCCCAGCACCCTCTCGACTTGGATATATTTCCAACCAGCTGTCTCCTTCCTTCCCCAGGCATTGGTTCTAAGAAATACACCCAAAAAAGTCTGTGCTGTTCTGAAACTGGTGGCTAAAATCAGGGCCGTTTTGAAAGGTTCAGTCGGCCATCTTGATTCAAAATGGCGTCCAGTTGTATCCAAACATAGAGAAGAAGAGTTTGGATTTGATATCCCGCTTTATCACTACCCGAAGGAGTCTCAACATTCTCCTTTCCCTTCCTCCCTCACAACAAACACTCTGTGAGATGAGAGGGTCTGAGAGACTTCAGAGAAGTGTGACTGGCCCAAGGTCACCCAGCAGCTGCATGTGGAGGAGCGGAGACGCGAACCCGGTTCCCCAGATTACAAGTCCACTGCTCTTAACCACTACACCAAACTGGCTCTCCTTTGATTGCAGGAACTGCTGTATGAAATCCTTAGCAAGGATATTGTTAAGAGGCATCCGGAAACATGTGGCTAACACCTTTCCCTTCAGTGGAAATTCCTACATTGCAGGGGGTTGGACTAGATGACCGTTGGGGTCCCTTCCAACTCTGCAACTCCCTTTCTTGCTGGGGCTGAGCACCTTCCTCCCTTCTCTCCTCCCGCTGCAGGAGAAGCCCTTCCTGGACAGGCTGGGCCGCTGGCTCCCGTTCCTCCAGCGCTTTCTCCGCAAGTACTGCATCCTCTGCGGCCTGCCCCAATCCAGCAACTCCAAATTGTGCCCAGACCCCGAGTGCGGGACCCTCTACTGCCGGATGTGCTGGCAGGACATGGGGCGGGTCTGCTTTGCCTGCAGCCCCGAAGATCTCCTGTCCTCCGACGACAGCAGCGAGGACCAGACGGGCTACGCAGATTGAGGCAGTCAAAATGGCACCCTCCCCGCTTTTTTGTTATTAAATGATTGGTTTGGTTGTTCATTTTCCTAATCTTGGTTTTTCTTTTTTGAAATGTTTTTCATTCGATTTTACAAATATAAAATTATAACTATACAGTGGTACCTTGGGTTACAGAAGCTTCAGGTTACAGACTCCGCTAATCCAGAAAATGCTTCGGGTTAAGAACTTTGCTTCAGGATGAGAACAGAAATCGCACACCAGCGGTGTGGCGGCAGCAGGAGGCCCCATTACCTAAAGTGGTACTTCAGGTTAAGAACAGTTTCAGGTTAAGAACGGACCTCCGGAATGAATTAAGTTCTTAACCCGAGGTACCACTGTAATAGGGACGAATCTCTAGACTTCCCACCACCCCCTCCATGGGTCCTATTATTAAACCTTTTCTACTGCATCTTTTTCAATAGTCCATGTTTTATATAACTCCATTACCTCCATAGTACTTGCTACGTACATTACAAGTGTTATTGCAATCCTGCTAATGTTTTCATCTGCTTACAGCGGCCTCCAAGATAAATTATAATTTTTTCTCATCCTGTGTTAAAGTTTGGTCTTCTTGGTTCCTGAGATTTCCTGTCAGTTTTGCCATTTCGGAATAGTCCAACAGTTTAATTTGCCATTCTTCTCTGGAAGGGACTTTCTCTTCTTTCCATCTCTGGGCTAATAGCATCCGTGTGGCTGTCATCGCATACATGAAAAGTATTTTCCCTTGGAATTTCAGCACCTACAATTTCAATTCATTATATATCATTTCCCAGAATGCTTTTCTTACCTTACAAGACCCTCACATATGATAAAAGGTGCCTTCTTTTTCTTTACATTTCCCGCAGATATTTGTACCTATCTTAGACATTTTTGCTAACTTACTGTGAGTCAAATACCATTGGTACATCATTTTCATATAGTTTTCTTTCAACGTACAGCACGCCGAGAATTTCAAATCAGTTTTCCGTAACCTTTCCCAATCTGAAAGTTGGATATTATGCCCTAATCTCAATTTTTCTTAACACAAGGTGGGAACCTCCAGCCTGCGGGCTGAATGTGGCCCTCCAGACTACTCTGTTTGGACCTCTGGATTCTCCCCAGGCCACACCTCTTTGCAGGCCACATGACCCAGAAAGCTGTCTGTGGACAAATGCCGGCTCCCTTGGCCTGAAAGCGAGATGAGTGCTGCAACCCCAGGCGCCTTTGACTGGACTTAACTGTCCAGGGGTCCTTTACCTATGATTTTTAATATTTATTTATTTAATGTATTTATTTCAAAGATTTATATACTGCTTGCCCATCATAAAGCCCTCGAAGCAATTTACAAAAAGAATGAAAGAATAAAATAACCAGTAAAAATAAAAAGTTTTTTTTTAAAAAAACCAGTAAGCTAAAAAAACCCCCAGTTTTTAAAAATCGGCCAACATTCTACATATCTGAGTAGGTTTGCTTAAACAGAAATGTTTTTAGCAGGTGCCGGAAAAGACCTGACATCAATAGGCAGGGAGTTCCAAAGGGTAACTTCTTACAAATGTGAGACGACGACTATGCGGGTGTTATGCGCGGATTGCAACAGGGCCAGTCCTGCAGATTGGAGCAGCGGAGTGGGCGTGTTTGGGGTAAGGCGATTTCGCAAGTAAGATGATGATATTTTTTTATGGTTGTTGTTATTGTTATTCTGTTTGGCAACTCCTGTCAGGTCCAAAATGCCATGCCTCGCCCTTCCCTCTGGAGCAGGGAAATCCCGAAGCTCTCCACCGCCCCCCTTCCCCGCTGCTGCTCGGTGCCAATCCCTTTTCGGAAGCGGCGCCGCTTCCCAGCCCCTTCTTCGGCCGGGCGGAGATGCTGGCGCCTCGCCCGCCCGGTGCGCCCTCCTTGGGCGCGTCCCGGCCCTGCGCCAGCCGGGGAGGAGGGCGGGCGCGCCGCGGCTTCTCGGGCCGGGCTTTGGCAACGCGCAGCCGGGCGGAGGCTGAAGGTCGCTTGGGCAGGAAGTTCCCGTTCTCGGGCGGGCCCAGCAGCTGCGCTGCAATGCGAGGCGGGAGGGCGGGCGGAGGCGGCGGCGGCGGGGCCGAGGAGGAGGCGGCCCCTGATCCGTTGCAGCCCGGCCCCGGGGAGGGATTTAGCCGGAGCCTTGGCTGCTGCTCCGGAGCCAAGCTGCTCCCCTTCCCGGCCGCCCCGATCTCCGGCTGCTCTCCAAGCGAGCGCCCCGAAAGCGCCGCCAAGGGCGCACGGACCTCTCCAAGGAGCCGGCGGTTGCTGCGCGCTAGGGCGCACCGTCGGTGCGGCCCTTCCCACGGCTCCCCGGCGGCTGCGAGAGACGCATGGCGCTGCTTTGGGGGGTCGGCGTACTTCTGGCTTCCTGCGCTCCCTTCGGGGTTGGCGGCTTTCTCCCCGGAGCGACGCCGGAGCGGCGCGAAGGCACTTCGAGAGCACGGAAGGACGGTGAGTCAGAGAGGCGTATGCCGCTTAGCCCTTTCCCCGCCACCCTTTGGGGCCGCCTTCACACGTTACGTCTTCCCAAGCGCGGGTCCGTTTGCAGTCAGCTACCACGCAGGCTGACCCGGGAAGCGAGAAAGCCGCGGCGGCGTTGGGAATCCCGAGTAAACACGCATGAAGATTTGCAGTCTTAAAAAAAAAAAGGAAGCATAGCTTGGCTTGTTTTGATCCGCTACAACAACCCTGCAAGGTAGGTGGGTTATTGTGAAGCTTCCTTATTTCAAGTCAGTTCATTGGTCCATCTTCTATATATCCACACTGGCTGCCTAGCAGCAGCAGCTTTCAATAAAGGTGTTTTTGTTGCCAAGCTTACCTGGAGATGTTGGGGATTTAACTTGGAGCTGTTTGCATGCAGAGCAGGTGCTCACAATAATAAATCAGGCCAGCATTATTGCGTGTTGCAGAGAAAACAGCAGCTTGTCTGTAGTGAGGTGGGAGCGGAATTTCCTGATGACTCAAGTTGCAGTTTTATTCATATCTGCAAAGAAGTCATTCCCGTTGGATTTGATGGTAAGTGGCATTAGAATTGCAGCCTCTCTCTTCTAAGATGTTATACCAGGGTGGGGAAACCTGTGTGTCTCTCTTGCCAAATGTTTGTGGACTCCAGGTCCCATCATCCCATGCTGGCTGGAGCTGATGGGAGCTGGAGTCTGACATCATTTGGAGGGCCACAATCTTTTGACCTCTGTAAATGCATTTTTATGTGATCCCTGATTGGTTAGGACATGATTGGTCCAGGACAGGAGTGGAAAACCTGTAGACCTGCAGATGTTGCTGGACTACAGCTCCCATCATCCCTGACCGTTGGTGCCATGCAGTGTGCATGACCCTGGCATGCCCAGCCCCTTCATAGGAAATTTTGAGGGTGCTCGGGGAGTTGGCACCTATGCCCCTGACCATTGGCCAAATTGGCTGGGACTGTTGTGAGCCAAGCAACATCTGGAGTGTGACAGCTTCCCCATTGGGGAACCCTCTTCATTGGAGTATGTGATTGTCAGACAAGATGAAGGTGCCCCTAAGCATGCTCAGAGGATATTTGCATGTAAAGATAAAGGGACCCCCGACCATTAGGTCCATTCGTGGCCGACTCTGGGGTTGCGGCGCTCATCTCGCTTTATTGGCTGAGGGAGCCGGCGTACAGCTTCCGGGTCATGTGGCCAACATGACTAAGCCGCTTCTGGCGAACCAGAGCAGCACACGGAAACGCCATTTACCTTCCCGCTGGAGCGGTACCTATTTATCTACTTGCAAATTGACATGGTTTCGAACTGCTAGGTTGGCAGGAGCAGGGACCGAGCAACAGGAGCTCACCCCGTTGCGGGGATTCAAACCGCCGACCTTCTGATCGGCAAGTCCTAGGCTCTGTGGTTTAACCCACAGCGCCACCCGCGTCCCTGGCATTTGCATTGTCACACAGTAAATAGACCCATATCAGATATTAGAGGGGAAATTTCCAAAATGGAGGGGGGGGGAGTTGCTGCTAAAAGATTTTAACCCACCCCCCTTTACAAATTAAGCACTGAGTCGTTTAGGCATGTTTTCATTGTGTTCAATGGGATTGCTCTCAAGTAAGTATGGCAATAAGGTTGCAGCCCTTAACTGCCCTGCCCTGGAAAATAACTGAAGTGAACGCTATAGACAGGTGCCTCTTTGAAAACATGTCTTGCTCATCTAGAAAGCTGGGATTGGCACTGTTTTCTGACTGCACCCTTGGTTGTGAGAGTCTGGGCTTCCTGTATGGTGTGTGGTGCACTCTTGCCCTCTGAATCAGCAGCCTAAAGAGGCAGTTTTTGCCATAGTTCAGTGGCGGAGCAACTGCATTGCACACAGGAGGTCTCAGGTTTCATCCCTGGCATCTCCAGGTAGGGCTGTGAGAGACTCCCTCTCTGAAAACCCTGCAGAGCTGCTGCCAGTCAGTGTAGACAGTACTGAGCTTTGATGGGCCTGACTCGGAAGAAGGCAGCTGCCTATATTCCTAGGTTCTCTCCCCATCTTGGATGGAGGTTGCTGATAGCTGGAGAAGGCAGGTGAGGAGGATTTGCGGGGTGGAAGGGACGCGGGTGGCGCTGTGGGATAAACCACACACAGAATCTAGGACTTGCCGATCAGAAGGTCGGTGGTTCAAATCCCCGTGATGGGGTGAACTCCCGTTGCTCAGTCCCTGCTCCGGCTGACCTAGCAGTTTGAAAGCATGCCAGTGCAAGTAGATAAATAGGTACCACTCCAGCAGGAAGGTAAATGGCATTTCCGTGTGCTGCTCTGGTTCCCCAGAAGCGGCTTAGTCATGCTGACCACATGACCCGGAAGCTGTACGCTGGCTCCCTCGGCCAATAAAGCGAGATGAGCGCTGCAGCCCCAGAGTCGGTTACGACTGGACCTAATGGTCAGCGGTCCCTTTCCCTTTCTTTTTCCCTTTCTCTTTCCCTTTCCCTCCATTTTATAACAGTGGTTTGAGATGGAGAAATCAGCAGGTGTACTTGACATTGAAAGTAATACGATCACCTGTTCACTGCTGCAGGTCAAATTGCTGTTAAAGGCGCAGCTGCAGAAGTTGGCAACGCTAGACGAAACATCCATGAGTTTGTTTTCCAACAGGTTTATGAAGCCAAGAGCCCTCTCCCCACCGTTAATCTCTCTAGCCCATCCTTGGTTTCTTCAGACACAGTTGGGACTACAACTCCCATCCTCTGACCATGGGCAATGATGGCTGGGAATGATGGGGGTTGTAGTCCCAGCAAGATCTGGGGACCAAGGTTGGGTGTGGCTGCTCTGCCGGCAGGTAGGCTATCTCTGAACCTGGAGGCTCCGTTATCTGCTATCCTCGTTATAGTTACCTGTTTGAGAGTTGGCAGCCCTGGTCCTCCGCTTCCAAAACAATGGGGGATCGAGAAGTTTAGGATGAAGGGAGGTTAAAGGCTGCTTTTCAGAATTTGTGCCTAGGGATATAAAGGGGATTTTGTGGGATCAAAGCAGAACTCCCATCTCTAGACCATTATCTGTCTTTTTTTTTTAAAGTAATATTTTATTAAGTTTTAAGAATAACAACAAACGGAAAAAAGAGAAAACACATACACAAAAATATAAAGTTATAAAATACAAAAAATACAAAAGTTTAACTTAGAAAAAAAAGAAAAAGAAAAACAGAAAAGAAAAGAAAAAACACATTAAAAGAAAACACAAAAATCCCTCTTTTTAATTTCTCATCTTTGATTCACTTATTTGCCTGACTTCCTCACATCTCCCTTTTTTGTATCCCTTTTGAAAATTAGTTCAGCAAATTCATATCCAATTAATTTATCTATTATCAATCCAATCTTATTTTTTACCTTGTTGCTAGAACCCCTTCAGTTCATTTCAATGTCATTAACATTCAAAAATTTTACAATGTTTCTGTAGATAAATTTTAAATTTCCTCCAATCTTCTTCCACCAACTCTTCTCCCTGGTCTCGGATTCTGCCAGTCATTTCCGCCATTTCCATGTAGTCCATTACTTGCATCTGCCATTCTTCCAGGGTGGGTAGGTCTTGTGTCTTCCAATGCTTTGCGATGAGTATTCTTGCTGCTGCTGTAGCGTACATAAAGAAAGTTCTATCCTTCTTTAACACCAATTGGCCTACTATGCCCAGGAGAAAGGCCTCTGGTTTCTTAGGGAAAGGGTACTTAAGTACCTTCTTCAATTCATTATAGATCATCTCCCAGAAAGCCTTAATCCTTGGGCACGTCCACCAAAGGTGAAAGAATGTACCTTCAGTTTCTTTACATTTCCAACATTTATTGTCGGGCAAGTGGTATATTCTTGCAAGCTTGACTGGGGTCATGTACCACCTATACATCATTTTCATAATATTCTCTCTCTAGACCATTATCTGTCTGTTCTCCCAACAGTGGCCAGTCAGATTCCTCTGGAAAACTCCAAGAACGAAGGCAGTAGCACGGCCCTTTCCTGTGTGATAGAGCTGCTACCAAGCTAGGATCAGCGATTCTGAGAGTGATCTGGATTAAGGCAGCTACCTAGGATCCTAAAGAGCAGAGCTGGAGAACCTGGGGTCTTCCAGGTGGTCCTGAACTCCACCTCCCATCTTCCCTGACTCGTGGGCCATTGCTAGCTGGGGCTGATGGGAGTCGGAGTCCAGCAACGTCAGGAAGGCTGTGGGTTCCCTATCCTTGCTTCACACCTCTGTTAAGTGCAGTTAACCTGTGATCCCCAATTGGTTGGGACGTGTGAAGGACAAAGGGAACCAGTGACCCTCTTAAAGGTGTTGGACTCCAACTCCCATCATGCCTAACCATTGGCTGCACTTCCTGATGGGAGTTGGAGTCCAACCAACCTCTATGGTTTGGGCAGCTAAGAAATCGGGGGGAGCTGGTAGAGGTTTTTACTGTACTCCTTAAAATCTACTCAACCCCCTGGAAGTGATGGGGGCATTGTGTGTCTGCACATTCAGCTTCTAGTGCCTCTCCAATAACAACGCTCCGTTTACGTTGCTGTGCACTCCTCGATCGGATGCAATCTTCCAAGAGGATCTTCAATCTGGCTTTCAACTTATCCTAAGTCCAGTATATCTGAAGGAGCGTCTCCACCCCCATCGTTCTGCCCGGACACTGAGGTCCAGCTCCGAGGGCCTTCTGGCGGTTCCCTCACTGCGAGAGGCCAAGTTACAGGGAACCAGACAGAGGGCCTTCTCGGTAGTGGCCCCCGCCCTGTGGAACGCCCTCCCATCAGATGTCAAAGAGAAAAACATCTACCTGACATTCAGGGAAGTTTTTAATATGTGACATTTTAGTGTATCTTTCATCTTTGTTGGAAGCCGCCCAGAGTGGCTGGGGAAACCCAGCCAGATGGGCGGGGTACAAATAATAAATTATTATTATTATTTGCACAGAAATCCATATGGTTTCTCCTTGGCCACCTGCTAAATTTTTAAACTACAATGGATTTTGGCTTTGCCCTTCTTGAGCTCCTGGGCTGCATCGTCTTCCAAGCAACCTTCTGGGGGCCAGATGTCAAAGTGAGCAGAGGAATAGGGCTTCCATCTGGCTAGCAGCCCCCGGGAGAACAGGATGTGGGCCTTTAGCCTGATCCAGCTGGGCCCTTCTGATGTGCTTTTCACGGCACCGTAGGGTTGGAAGGGAACCCTGAGGGTCATCTAGTCCAACCCCCCCCCCTGCAATGCAGGAATATGCACCTGTCCCTTACCGGGCTCGAACCTGCAGCCTTGGCATTGTCAGGACTATGCTCTCACCAGCTGAACTATTTTTATGAACCTTCACTCAGATGGTCTTCACAGTTCTTAAATGGTGTAGCAAACAGGCAGTAGCTCATTGGTAGAGCGCTTGCTTTGCATGCAGAAGGTGCCAGGTTCTGTTCCCAGGATCTCCAGGTAGGGTGGGATGAGGCACTTGTCTGAAATCCCAATTGAGCTGCTGCCAGCCCGTGCACGCAATACTCGGCTAGAAGGACCAACGTTCTGACTCTGCAGAAGGCGGCTTCCGAGGTTCCTGTTCCAATCAGTCATACGTTTTGAATGATGGGGGCTGGGGTCTTGCGTTATTTCTAGGGGGAGGCCCAGAGCGCATGCAGAATTATAAGGTTCAGCTCCCGGTATCTGGAAGTGACTCTTGTCTGAAATCCCAGAGAGCTGCTGCCAGCCAGTGTAGACAATACTGCTCTTGATGGGCTGAATCTGCATAAGGCAGCTTCATAGATGGTAGGAAGGAGCTTAGTCCACCCAAATTCCTGGACTGCTGCTGCAGGCCAGTGTGATCAATCCTGATGTTGATGGACCAAAGATTGATTTAGAAAGACGCATTAAAGTAGTAAAAAAAGTTAAGTACCTGGGAATATGGATATCGCCAAAGAATATAAACTTATTAGAAGATAATTACACCAAGGTCTGGCAAGAAATTAAGAGAGATCTGGACATTTGGAATAGGCTAAAACTGTCTTGGTCAGGAAGGATGGCTGCGATCAAAATGAGTATCTTACCAAAACTACTGTTCTTATTCCAGAATATCCCTATAATAAGAGGAACATCATGTTTTAAGACCTGGCAAAAAATTCTGATGAAATTCATATGGCAGGGGAAAAGGGCCAGAATTAAATTCAAACTGCTGACGGATGCGAGAGAGAGGGGGGGCTTCGCAGTCCCAGATTTAAGGCTCTATTACGACGCTGCCTGCCTCTGCTGGATAAAAGACTGGGCGACTTTAAAAAACCCAGACCTACTGGACCTTGAAGGCTTTGATGCCAGGTTTGGCTGGCACGCTTATTTATGGCAAGATAAAGGTAAAGCCCACAAAAGCTTCTCAAATCACATTATCAGAGGCCCTCTACTAGAAGCCTGGAACAGAAATAAAAAAGTAATTGAAAGCGGTACGCCCTGGTGGATCTCCCCAATCGATATTATAACGCTCAAAAAAACAAACCAAGAGGGGGAGAGATGGACGTATGAGGACCTCCTAGTCAAACCGGAGGGTGGATGGAAAATCAGACCCTATGAGGAGTTAAAAGGAAAACTAAACAGCTGGCTTCAATATCATCAGATTAATGCGTTGTGGCTCGAGCATAAAAAAACAGGGATGAGTAAAAAAAATCGAAATATCAGGTAGAAATATTGGAATCTAATAGCAAACTCCTCTCTAAAATGTATAAACAATTGTTAAGCTGGGAAACCAGAGATGAGGCAGTTAAGGGGGTCATGGTTAAATGGGCCAGAGATCTGGGACATAATTTGGAACAGGAGAAATGGCAGAAACTATGGAAAAAGGGTATGAAGTTCTCGGCATGTGCTACTCTCCGAGAAAATCTAGAGAAGATGATGTACCGATGGTACATCACCCCGGCAAGTCTGGGGAAGATGTATAAAACCGGTGATAGCACATGCTGGAGATGTAAAAACAAGGTGGGGAACTTCTTTCATATGTGGTGGACCTGTGAGGTGGTGAGAGGATTCTGGGACCAAATTTATGAGGAACTAAAGAAAATTTTAAAATACAACTTCCCTAAGATACCGGAAGCGTTTCTTTTAGGAATGGTAGGAGAAGAGATTAAAAGAGAAGATGAAATCTTCTTCCAATACGCCACGGCGGCGGCCAGGATCGCGTTGCCGCAGAATTGGAAAACATCTAACACCCCCACAGTTAAAGAATGGCAGATGAAACTATTCCAATATATAGAACTAGCGAGGTTGACACAAAGAATTAGATCTCAAAATAATACTAAATTAAAAAATGACTGGAGTAAATTTCTGGGCTATGTTGAAGTGACTTATGGAATGTTGAAAATCTCAGTGGATGGAATTTAAAACCTGTAATGTTTGAACATTGGTAATGATAATGTAATCAGCGAGTAAACTATAAGGATTGTACAACCCAAACCGGGAAGGATGGAAGTCACAGTGTACGGAACGATGTTTTATTATCCTTTTTTGGTTTTGTTTTTCTTCTTTCCTCTTTCTTTTTCTGTTTTTCTTGTGCCTTTTCTCTTTTTTATTTTCATTTTTATCTTTTTTATTTTGTTCTTTTTTTTTTCTTTCCTCTTTGCTTTTTTGACCCCCTATTGTATGTTCTGCTGCGGTTTGTAGATGATTGTATGATCATGTAAAAAATTTAATAAACAGAGAATAAAAAAAAAAGAAAGAAAGACGTTTCCTTTCATCTGTGCACGAACATGTCAGGTCAAACAGCAACCAGATGTACCTTTACCAGGGAATGAGCCCCATCGAACAGAGGCAGGGGATGGTTCTGAGTAAACATGCATGGGCTTGTAATGTTAGTCACCTTTTCTGCAACCCCCCCACTCCCTGCTTTCAGCTCACCACCCTCTCCTTTCCAGCACCATTTAAGCCCTTAAGCCTGTTTGAGCAAAGGCTCATTTGCTGCACATCTCAATGCAGTGTGTCGAGTGATTCAGCAGAACCCCACAAAGAAAGGAAGTCCTTTCCTTAGTTCCTTGGAAGGAGGGCGGGGGGAGAACTGTATTGTGGCATAATCTTGCTTGTATTTCAGCTCTAAGGCTGAATTCTGCTCGTGCAAAAGAATAATAATAATACTAAAAAACCTGTGCGCAACACCACACAGGTTTCTAGTCCACAAGATCTTCGAAGTCTGGTGAGGGACTCAGAAGGTAGGTCAGATCAAGGGGACCTGTGGCCCCCTCCAAAGGTCAGACTGCCAGCACTCAAGGTGCTGTATAGGGCTCTTCCTCCCATCAGCCTCTCAGCCAGTATGACTAGTGGTTAGAGATGGTGGGAGTTGGGGAGCCCAGCAATATCTGGAGGGCCGAGGTTCTGTCCACAACTGTTTCTTTAGAAGCTGAACCAATTAGGCCTTGCAACTGTTTATAACAATGTCCATTTGCATTATTCATTGAGGTGACGGCATCGCAAGCTTTCTCCATGGGGAATCCAGACTTTCCAATATACCAATTTAATACATGGCTGGGCATAAAAGCTGGTGGGGGTAAAGGGCTTTCAACTGGATGGAGCAGAGAGGGAAGGGAGGCGGCGAATGCTTTGTTTTTTTGGCATTCCGTGTTGCACTGGAGAAGAAATCTGTTTCCGTTTGCATTTAAAGGGGAACTTGTTATATCTGCACTTCCCGGAACAATCTGCAAGCCAGAACGCCCTCCTTTGAAATGTGCAGTTCTCCAAATTTTGCAGTTCCGCCCTCCAGCTGGGTGAGGGGTCTTCAAATACATATACCAGGACGTTGTGTGCGTCAAAATGTATGCATTAGTCAAAAAAGCATGCAGCAGAGCATTGTGTCTAGGAAAAGGTTATTTTGCAAAAATAATAGTTGAAATTGCATACCAAAAAACGGGCATGAGAAATTAGCACTAAAATCAACAAGAATGAAAACTTCCAGACACTTTTAATGTGATATGTCACCCTTTTATCATGCAGCGAAACCATAATTTTCAAGCCTGACAAATCTGGAACTGGACTTGATAATATGCTATTGGATTCATTCTACGTGCCGATTTTGTAGTTTCGTTTTTCACCTGTTAAGTCCCTGTGGTTTTATATGCGTTATATAGTGAAACAAAACCTCGTGGGGGGTGGGTGGGAGAAATTGACGCTGAAAAGCTGGTGAATTTCCACGAGGGCTTGAAAAAAAACCTAATCGTAGCTTGGAGCGGTGAGCCAAATTTAAGATTGCATGAAAACATGAAACTGAGAGTAACCCCTTGCCCATTCCCAATTTCAGATGTCGGGACCCAACGGCCATGGGATGACAGGACCTGTTCGTGGCCCATCTCACCAACGATCCTGCGGGGCGGGCAGCCCGTCAGCCTGAAGGAGGCGGCGTTGGTGAGTTTCCCTGCCGGCTTTCCAGCTGGAGAGAGATCTGTTAACCAGGAGAAAGCTGGAGGCGGTCGGAAAGGGGGCAGTGGAGCAGCTGCGGTGACGCCGTGACCTCGAGCTGAGCTGGCCAAATGAGCTCATCGCGCTCTGCAACCGGTGTCACTCGCCTCCCCCTCTCCCCAAGCCTTCAGCCTGCCCTCCCAATCCTTTGCTTGACCCACGGATGCTGGGAGCCTTCAAGCATTTCCGGGTATTACTCCTGGGCAGGAAATGCTGGGTGGGGATGGCCGGGGTGGGGGGAGAGAAGCAGACACCCCTGCACAGCATGCTCAGTCACACACAACCCCCGCTCCCCTCCACGCCTGCAGGAGGACAATGAGCTAAGCTGGGCGAGGTGCTTCCTGCCATCAAGGGGACGAAGGGAGCTTTTTCCCCCCCTGCCCTAGGTTTGGCCTTGGTGAAGGGGGCAGTTTTGGAAAGAGTTTAGCTTGCATGCAGAGATCTGGCCCAAGAGGGTGGTCTCAGCCACTTGCTCTGGCTCACAGCGATACCCTTTCTTACCTACTAAGCAGGTGCAGGTGAGATCTGTCCACACAGAAAACATGATGGGTTCTCTGTCGCCTTCTGCCAACCATCACCTCTCTCCTTTTCAGGGGTCTCAGGGCTTCCCGGCTCGGCTGAGGGTTGCGCTGGAGGTCGAGGGAGATCGCCTCCTCCTGGACTTGGTACAGAATCGGTGAGTTCGGGTTTGCATCGTGGGCAGAAGTGGCGAGCGCCTTCTAACCAGAAATCTCTAGCTTTGCCCCTGGAATTATTTTAGTTCCTGCTTCGATACTCCGCAGCCATCAACACATTATTAAAACAACCCACAGGAAATAAAGTAGAGGGCCATGTCCACCATTTTATCCTAACCCCCTCCCCGAATCTTAGTGTAACCCAGTGGTTCTCCAAGGGTGTCGCGCAGAGCTTGGCAAGTGTGGCAGGGAGATGCGAGGAGAATCAGAGAAACGTTTAAACATTTCAGTGGAGTACAGGCAACAGCTGGTGACTGCACATCCACACATTGCAACAAACCCAGAAGTGGCCAGAAAAGGGGGTAGGGTGGGAGAAGGGTGGGCTTTTGTACGCTCCGTCGACACATGCAAGGGTCAGGAGCGTAACCTCCGTGCAAACGGCTGTTGCTTGTATAGTATGGAAAAAAAAAAATTTTCAGAATATGGCTAGATATCTTCTCAAACTGAGAGCAAAGTGTATTAAACATCATTGAGGACAATCCCAGTTGCAATCTTTTTGTTTTCCATTGCATTTCCTACCGTTGAAAAATTCAGTTTGGCACGAGCAAATGTTTATTCTGAAAGTGCGGCCCAGAGAGGAGAGTTTGAGAGCCGCAGTAACCCAAGATATCCCTGCAGGATCAGGCCAAAAGGCCATCTAAGCTCAGTTTGATCTGCCTGTGGGGCTCCAGGGTTTCAGAGAAAGGGATATTCCCAGCCCTGTCTGAAGATGCTATTGGGGGTTGAACCCGAGACCTTCTGCATGCAAGGCACGTTCTCTGCTAGGGTCCCTCACCTAAAAATCAATTAAGCTTCCAGTCCTCGTGGTTCTGATTCAAGGGGCTAATTTTAAAAGGGAGCTCTGCTGCCATCTTTTCCCTGCAACCTTCCTGCGTCCTCCAAATCCACGGTCTTTCCCTGCTGATTTGTATGTCTTCCATTGTAGGGAGGTGCTGGCAGGCACCCAAGGACTCGTCTATTACCTTTCCAACGGGGAGAGAGCGACGCATCCGACCAGCACAGAGGTGGGCATCTGTTTTTCTGGCTCTGCGCAGCCCATTGCTCTGCTGGCACCCATCCCCGCCGAGATCCGGGGCCTGGGCAATGTTTATTCCTGGGCCCACCTCCTCTGCCAGCTGGGACTTTGCCACGATGCAGAAGTTTCAGCGGAGGTGCCAGCTCCAGGGCTGGAGAAGCAGGCTGGGATCTGAGCGGGCAGCGATTGGCCAGGAAAGAGAGATTGGGGTCATGGCAGCAGAGGGTTCACGGGGGAAAAGGTCCAGCCTGTGGGCGGAAACTCTGAAAATGGCGGATTTCACATTGGAAAAAGGTAGCTGCCTCAGGCCTTTCATAGTCCAACCACACTGTGTACCATTCTGGTTGTTGTACAGTGGTACCCCAGATGCTTCAGGTTACATACGCTTCAGGTTACAAACTCCCCTAACCCAGAAATAGTACCTCGGGTTAAGAACTTTGCTTCAGCATGAGAACAGATATCGTGCTCTGGTGGCACGGCAGCAGCGGGAGGCCCCATTAGCTAAAGTGGTGCTTCAGGTTAAGAACAGTTTCAGGTTAAGTACAGACCTCCAGAACGAACTAAGTTCTTAACCCGAGGTACCGCTGTATTCTCAAAAAGGTTATTGTGCAGCTGGGAAGGGTTAAGTTAAGGGTTATATTTAAAGCACTTTAAGCTGCCATGCTTCCCCCAAAGAATTCTGGGAGCTGTAGTTTGTGAAGGGTGCTGAGAGTTGTTAGGAGACCCCTGATTCCCTTACAGAGAACTACAGTTCCCAGAGTTTCCTATGAAGAAGAGGGATTGGTTGTTAAACCACTCCGGGAATTGCAGCTCCTTCAGGGGAGTAGGGAGGGCGCATGACAACGCTCAGCACCCTTAGCAAACTCCAGCTCCCAGAATTCTCCGGGGGGAGCCATAGAACGGCATCACAGTGCTTTACAACATACGGCATAGATTTTTATAGACTTGGTCATCGGGTCTAACTCCTGGCAGGAATCCTTTACTCGACGCAGGGCTTGAACCCACGGCCCTGAGATGAAGAATCTCTTTCTGTACTGACTGAGCTATCCCAGGTCATGTGGCCCCAGTGGTTAAGGGGATGGGACATGTCTCCTGTGAGAAAAGCAGGGGGCAGGGTTATAATTCCAAACCTGGGAGGCTGTGCTTATTCTTCCTGCTTTCTCCGTCTTCCAGGGCAATTGCTGCTATCGAGGCAAGATCCAGGGCTACCGAGACTCCTGGGCCAATGTTTGCGTTTGCTCTGGACTAAGGTATGAGGAGGGACGCGGGTGGCGCTGTGGGTTAAAGCCTCAGCGCCTAGGGCTTGCCGATCGAAAGGTCGGTGGTTCGTATCCCCGCGGCGGGGTGTGCTCCCGTTGCTCGGTCCCAGCGCCTGCCAACCTAGCAGTTCGAAAGCACCCCCAGGTGCAAGTAGATAAATAGGGACCGCTTACTGGCGGGAAGGTAAACGGAGTTTCCGTGTGCTGCGCTGGCTCACCAGATGCAGCTTTGTCACGCTGGCCACGTGACCCAGAAGTGTCTCCGGACAGCGCTGGCCCCTGGCCTCTTAAGTGAGATGGGTGCACAACCCCAGAGTCTGTCAAGACTGGCCCGTACGGGCAGGGGTACCTTTACCTTTACCTTAAGGTATGAGGAGAGGCTGGACGAGGCGAAGCTCTGTGGGAGGACAGAGGGATCACCCCTGAGCAGATTCCTTTCACTCTTGCGGTTTTCCGTGGGCAAAAATGTGGTTGACTGTTTATTTTCTTTCTGCCCTGCCAGTGGTCTGCTGGTTGTGTCCAGCGACAGGAGCTACAGCCTGGAGTCCAGCGCAGGAGAGGATCAGGGTACAAGGGCTTACAGACTGGAGTCCGTCAGGCAAGAGACGGGGGAATGCGTGCTGGTCCCTCTGTCCCGGGGACAGTTCCACCCGCGGCCACAGCCCGAGCGCAGCTGGCTACAAAGGGTACGTTTTGAACATCTGGGCCAGAGCATCAGCCCAGCCGGCCCTGGGCTGCTTATTCTGACCGGCATTAGCAATCCAGGTGCTTAACGGTGTTTTTCGCCCCGTCTCCCAGGCGAAGCGAGAGGCAGAGCCTGAACGTGGATTCGTGGAGCTAGTGATGGTGGCCGACCAGGCAGAGGTGAGACAATGCTCCTACCGTCCCCGGCCCTCCATGGCGAAGCCCTTAACACAAACGTAAACACATTCCTCGTGGCTTCCCAGAAAGAAAGCGCAATGGCGTCTCTTCTCAAACGGACCGCAAATGTGCAGTTTTACCCAGTGAGGGACATTTCTCAGTGGCCCGATTTCTCAAGTTGCCAGATCTCAACGAGGAGAGGTTTCCCTGTTTCTCCTCGTTCCCTCACTGTCCCCATCGGAAACCAATTCCCAGAGAAATCTGCACTGAATGTTTCTGATGGTTAAATCTGTTGTCGTTTGGTAAATCTATTAGAGCCGTGGTACGCAGAAAGGAGTAAGTCTGGTAAGATGATTGGTTGAAAGTAGCCCCTGAAGGGAGGAATCTGCACAATTGCAGGAGTGAGGCCTTGTCACCATATAAAACACATGTCCTCAGAGAACTGGACTGGTTGTTGATTTGCTACCAGCTCAGGTTCAAGCTATAAAGCCCTTAACAATTGGGGCCAGTTTACCTGTAAGATCACGTTGCTCCAGACGTGCCCACTTGTATAACTGACACGGCTACAAGTGCTACATAATACCCATTCCACATCTGTAAGAAATTGATCTTGAGTTCCGAGGGCCAGGCAGAGAGATGCAGAGAGCTGAGCTCGGCCCCCAGTGTCTCAAGTCCCTTCCCACTACCTCCGCTTCTGTTTCCTTTTCAGTTTGAGCTGAACCCCGACCTTAACTGGACGCAAACACGGATGCTAGAGATCGCTAGCCACATGGACGGGGTGAGTGGCTGCCCTAGGCGGATGTGGGTGGTGCACGTGGGAATTGTAGTTTGATGTCGTCCTTGGACTCCAGCTCCCATCAGGCCCCCATTGTCAGGGATGATGGGAGTTGTAGTCCAAATCCTCTTCCAGGTTAGGGGAGGTTGGCTAGGCAGTTCTGTGCTGGGTTGGCCAATGGTCTCCCCTGACGCCAGGCAGCTTCATATACCGTATTTTTCATCCCATAGGATGCACCGGCCCATAGGAGCAGCTAGGTTTTTTGGGGGGAAATAAAGGGGGAAAAGATTTCCTTTATTTCCCCCCCCCCCCAAAACCAGGTCGGGGAATCCAAACCAGGTTGGGGAACAGCGGGATGTCGGCGCTGCGCCTCCCCGCTGTCCCCCGAGCTTGTGGGGCTGCCCGATGTCTGCCCGGCGCGTGGGGCACTCTGCTTCAGGGCGCCTGCATGCCGGACAGCAGGCTGCTATCCGCAGCCTAGGGAGCCCTGCAGGAACTCCCACGGACTCCCCAGGCTTGCTGATAGCTTCCTGAAGCCTGGAGAGCAAGAGGGGTTGGTGCGCACCGACTCCTCTCGCACTCCAAGCTTCAGTGAAAGCCTGCATTCACCCCATAGGACACACACAGATTTCCCCTTCATTTTTGGAGGGGGAAAAGTGCGTCCTATAGGGCGAAAAATACGGTATATTGGGGAACTGTCTTTGCTTTTGCTTTTTAAAAGACATTTCTCCAAATACTTCAGTGTTTACCTCGCACGGAGAGTAATTTTGGGGAGAGCTCGGCAGGAAATTCGCAGTTTAAGACCCAGGAACCTTAAGAGTTGCCGATTCCTTCAGCTCTGCCTTCTGGGCTGAGGTCTTCTGAGGGGACACTTCGATGGCCGACGCTCCTGAGGGCTGGCTGGACTTTGCCAGGGGCAGAGCCTTTTGTATGGCAGGGTGGAAATCCCTTCCCCTAGAGTTTCGACAGGAATAATCCCTGCTTGGTATTTGGATATCTTCTGAAAAAGAAACATCCTGGATTATTCAGACAGGGCCTTTCAAATGTGCAATTCTTTGCCAGGCAGCTTTGACTGATGTGCTTGACACTTTTACGACGATCTTGTTCTTTTTAGTCTTGCAAAATTTATAATTATTTAAATGAAGGAATAAAAGCACTCACCCCTTTTTTCCTCTTGCCCTCTGACCTTTTCCTTTCCTTTCCTTTTTCTTCTTTTAAAAACCCACTCTCTCCCATTTTCTTCCCCTCCTCTGCCCAGTTTTACCGGACGGTGGGTCTGCGGGTGGCTCTCGTCGGCCTGGAAGTCTGGAACAAGGGGAACCGCGTTTCTGTGGACGGTTCCCCCCGGGCCGTTCTGGAGCGGCTCCTGCGGTGGAGGCAGGAGGAATTGCTTCCTCGGATCTCACACGACAGCGTCCAGCTTATCATGTAAGGAGCCTGAGGGTTAGCCGCCCTGAGCCCAGTCTCGGCCGGGGAGGGCAGGATACAAATAAAATATTATTATTATTATTATTATTATTATTATTATTATTATTATGAAGGGCTCCAGAGAATCCCTAGCGGGGGAGTGTAGGGGGGGTGGACTGGCGAAGTGAGGTGCTTATAGACGGAGGAGCCTGGGTCTTCGTTTGGTGCATTCTGGGTACTTTCCTCCCAGAGGAGTGCCAGGTTCTTGGCCTGGGTTACGTACGGGTGCTGTGTGTTTGGCCAGGCAGGGGGTGTGGCCTGCACTTTTGATGGGCAGGGATTGACACTAACCAGCCCTGTGGGCGGGGCCTGCACTACTGATGGGCAGGGATAGACACTACTGGGACTGTGGGCGGGGCCTGGAAGCATGATGGGTGGAGCTATCCCGAAGCCTGCCCACTTCGTGCCTGCCCACTCAGCTGTGGCAGGATTCCTAATGTGAACTTGGCTCTGTCTTGTGTAAAACCTTATCTCCCTAACACTTCCCCCCCCACGCCCCATTTTGGTGATCTTTCTCCTGCCCTGCCCCATAGGGGATCTCCATTCACCGGGGGCTCAATAGGAACGGCCACACAGGGTTCGATTTGCTCCCATCGCTCCGGCGGGGTCAGCATGGTGAGTACTTGTGCCCCTTGCATTATTATCTGTTCCATGGAACCAGGGCAGCCTCATTGAAAGTCTTGCTTGGAGTTTCTGTGGAGCTGCGCTTCTGATGTTTTGGGGGGAGACTGACCCACCTGGAGTATCAGGGTTCTGCATTTGTGTAGACGTTTGACTTAGATTTTGCATCTTTATGTTCATTTGTTAAATGTTGCAAAGCTTTTTGTTCCAGCCAGACTTAATATCCTCCCGACCCAAGTGCTTTGGGGCAGCGATGCTGGCGCTCCTCTTTCCTTAAGGGTGTTATGGTCTGTAATCATCAGGAGCAGGGATCTGTAGACAGCTGTCCTTCTGTTTAAGTGACTTAGGCAGGAGACAATTGGCCTTTTGCTGGCCAAACTTCTGGGAAGGTCAGTTCAGCTTTATGTTAGATATTTAATGGAAGAAAAACCCCAAGGTATCACTCGCAGTGGTTAAATTTCTGCCAGTAACACTGGGAGCAAGAAACATCTCGCCGCCTGAAACTTTAAGGACCTTTTTTCAGGGACTAATGTGCAATTATTGTAGCTGCATATGATGGTTCTTACATTGTGCAGTACTTTACAATCTGTTTTGCTCCGAGATTGTTTTGTATGGTGTGTTTCTTTTGGCCTATTGACCATAATAAATTGATTGATGGGTGGATATGCTTTTGGGTTTTGGGTTGAATCATGGAGAAGTGGAACAAAACAGAAAAGGTCACAGTCCTGATCTGCTTAGCAGTAGTAGTATTCTGGGAAGAATAGTATAAAAGGAAAAACAAAGAATAAATGAAGTATATAATTTTTAAAAATATAAATAATTAGGTATTCAGCTTTTAAACGCCTGCTGAAAACTTTTCTGTTTCATCAAGCTTATGATTGACAAGACACCTTTCCGCAACATTTATCTGATTCTATTTCATTATATGCTTTTTATGTCAGTTTACATATATAAGGTAACCTTCTGTAGTTTGCACATTAATTTTTTTTTTTTACTTCATTGAACTACAGAAAGGGAAGAGAAAACTGGGAGAAAAACAAGTACATAATTGAGATGAACAAATCTCTTTCTAGTCTCTCCACACAATGCTCTTTCCAATAGACCACAAAACAGTTCCATCTCTCCCCATTGATTATATATCCCACCTCATGTGTTTTCTCTTTTTCTGGATTATATCTGTTGTTTTATCCATCACTGCCACCTCCACACATTCCTGAAGAGATGGTGAATCTGTTGTCCTTGCATTTCCTTTCCCACAGGGTTTTTTGTGGCCCTTAACTAAGGATCTTTATTCTTTATGAGTTAGCGGTATACTGTATATGCAAGTGTTTTTATGAATGAATAAAGGAGGAGTTGTTGTTTAGTCGTGTCTGACTCTTCGTGACCCCCTGGACCAGAGCACACCAGGCACTCCTGTCTTCCACTGCCTCCCGCAGTTTGGTCAAACTCATGCTGGTAGCTTCGAGAACACTGTCCAACCATCTCGTCCTCTGTCGTCCCATTCTCCTTGTGCCCTCCATCTTTCCCAACATCAGGGTCTTTTCCCAGGAGTCTTCTCTTCTCATGAGGTGGCCAGAGTCTTGGAGCCTCAGCTTCCGGATCTGTCCTTCCAGTGAGCACTCAGGGCTGATTTCCTTCAGAATGGAGAGGTTTGATCTTCTTGCAGTCCATGGGACTCTCAAGAGTCTCCTCTAGCACCTCCAGGTCACGAAGAGTAGGACACGACTAAACAACTAAACAACAACAAAAGGAGGAGTGCGAATTAGGTTGGCTTGCTCAAAAATGCGTACCAAAGGGAGTCGCAGAGCAATCTCCAGCTGTCTTTTCTCCTCTTCCAGGACCACTCGGTCAGCCCCTTGATGATCGCCTCGACTCTTTCGCACCAACTAGGCCACAACCTGGGCCTTGACCACGATGGCGCTGGCTGCAGCTGTGATGGCTCTGGCCCTAACTTTCCCCCAGGTCGCAGCTGCATCATGGAGCCACTGACGGGGTGAGCCTCTGCACGCATGTGGGGTTTCCCCCTCCCCTGGGTGGCTGGGTGGACTGCTGAAATGCAGGGGGTTTGAGGACACCCCGCCTCTGACCATTTCCCTCTTCTCTGCCAGCATCATGCCCGGTTTAACCTTCAGCAGCTGCAGCCACCGGAAACTCCAGCAGATCCTGCAGAGTGACCGGGTGTGGTGCCTCCTTGATGTGCCAGATCCGGGGCGCCTGGTGGATTCTCGCTGTGGGAACTTCCTTGTGGAGGACAAGGAGGAGTGCGATTGCGGCCTCCTGGTGGTACGAAGGGCACCTCTCTCCCCATCTTTCTCCTCCTCTCCTTTTATTTTTATTTTATTTTTATTTATACCTACCCATCTGGCTGGGTTTCCCTGCCACTCTGGGCGGCTCCCATCATCATCAAGCAATAAATAATCAAACATTAAAAACTTCCCTAAACAGGACTACCTTCAGATGTCTTCTAAACGTCACATAGTTGTTTATTTCCTTGACATCTGATGGGAGGGCATTCCACAGAGAGGGCGCCACTACCGAGAAGGCCCTCCGCCTGGTTCCCTGTAACTTCTCACAGTGAGGGAGCCACCAGAAGGCCCTCGGAGCTGGACCTCAGTGTCTGGGCTGAACAGATGGGGTTTGAGACGCTCCTTCAAGTATATGGGGTGAGGCTGTTTAGGGCTTTAAAGGTCACCTTTGCCCCATGCAGCTTCCAGATGCCCTTGCTGTGTAGTAACAACAACAACAACAACAATAAATAATAATAAATAAATAATAGTTTTATTATTTGTACGCTATCTATCTGACTGGGTTGCTCCATTTATGAGGAGGGTTGTGTTCTGAGGCATGGCACATTGAGGTTAATTCCTCGCAGGTATGACTCGTCCATATATAGGCCTCAGCCCAGAAGCCTAGGCCGTAAAGGGTCCCCTTGAAGTAGAGAGTTCTCCTGTGTAATTAACGGAGAAAGTAGGAGTTGGTGTGAAGGATGCATCCTCTACGTTTTGCTGAGAGCCTGCTGTGGCTTTGCTCATCTCACTGCGGCCCGGTATAGTTGTTCATGTTAAGCCTAAGCGAGGATCTGGAGCAGCCCAGTGGGTTTTTCACTGAACTTAATGCCTTTCTCCTTTTTCAGGAGTGTACAGACCCATGTTGCAATGCGAGCTCATGCAAGCTGATGCCCGGAGCCCAGTGCGCCACGGGGGGAGCCTGTTGCCACGAGTGCAAGGTAAGTTGTCGGAGCAGCAAAGGAGTGGGGAGGGAACATCTTCCGGTGGTTTCTCAGCCCTGCCTCGAAGGGGTGTTGCGTTCTCGTTCACACAAGCCCTCTGATAATTTGGCTTTTAAGTGAAAGCGCACATTTGCATGTTCCACCTAAAGGTTTGTATATGTCATTGACCTGTGCGGGAGACCTGCTGGCCTGTGACTGACAAGGCATGTTGGCCCCAAGTCTCTCTTGGGGCCCCTTTTGAGCCCCCAACTCTGATCTTGCAATAGTTATCTGAGGCTCTTCTCTGGGTGCCCCTCCCTGAGAAGTCCCATGGCTGGCAACACGAGAGCAGGGCCTTTGCAGCGGTGGCTCCCTGCTTGCATCAATACATGCATTTAGACCCCAGACAAAAACATTTATTTTTCGCCAGGCCTTCAGCTTTTAATTCTCGGTAGCCTCTGTGTGTGCCTGCAATGTTCTAACCCTGCCTTTTTAAAATGTCAATGTGTTCCAGATTTTTGTGTGTGTGTGTGATGGTTTTGATGTGAATATTATTTGATTGATGTTGTACATTGTTTGAGTTGCTTTTTTGTGGCAATTAAGTTTTATGAATTACGATAATTTAGGGGTGTGTTTGCAGCAGGCAACTCCTAACATGCGCTTTTGTGATTTGTCCACCTCCTTGATGGCCAGAAACTTGATTTATTGCACTAATTTATTTATTACACTGCATAATGTCGCAATAGGCTTCCAAGCAGTTTGCAAGTATTACAATGAGAAATAGCATTTTCGTGATCCAAGCTTAATAATAATAATAATAATAATAACAACAACAACAATAAATGTAAATAAATATACAATAATAAGAGTACATTCATTTGGAAAAAAGGAATATACAACGGGATAGACAGGAAGTCCAAAGTCTTGGTATATATATGATTTTGGAATAGTTTTTTGCCCTTTTTCCTTTTTTCCCTTTGCGTATATAAACTTTGTATACATGCTGAAAATTATAGTATAATAAGCCTTGTGGTGTAATATGATAATGTTTACCGATGTAACATAAGAACTTTAATAAATAAATAAAATTCAAATAATAATAATAATAATTAATTGTATACCGCCCTTCATCCACAGATCTCAGGGCAGTTCACCACATAACTCTGATTCTCCTCAGAGAGCTACAATTCCCAGAGTTCCCTGTGAAGGGGGATTGATTGTTAAATTGCTCTGGGAGAGGGTCTCCTGACACCTCTCAGCCCCCTTAACTAATTCTTTGGGTGGAAACCATGACTATTTGTGGCGCATTAAATGTTGGGTGCAGCTGGGGCCAGAGGCATGGTGAACCCCCTCCTCACTTGCAGGCTCTGCCAACACCTGTGTCCATCTTCCTACCATCTTCAGCCTATACAGCCTAGGACCCTCGTACCTATGGGACCGCCTCTCCTGGTATGTCCCACGGAAGACCTTACGGTCTTCAAATAAAAACATCTTGGAGATCCCAGGCCACAGGGAGATTAGGCTGGCCTCAAGCAGAGCCAGGGCTTTTTCGGCCGTGGCCCTGATCTGGTGGAGCGCTCTGTCACCAGAGACTAGGGCCCTGCGGGACTTGACATCTTTCCGCAGGGCCTGCAAGACAGAGCTGTTCCCCCAGGCCTTTGGCCAAGGCTCAGTCTGACCACCTCCTTCGGTAATTCTCACCTTAGCCTAATGTTTGACATTAATTTGATTTTGAATTGATTTTAGAATGAATTGATTTTAGAATATACAGTGGTACCTCGGGCTACATACACTTCAGGTTACATACGCTTCAGGTTACAGACTCCGCTAGCCCAGAAATAGTACCTCGTGTTAAATACTTTGCGTCAGGATGAGAACAGAAATCATGCTCCGGAGGCTCCATTAGCTAAAGTGGTGCTTCAGGTTAAGAACAGTTTCAGGTTAAGAATGGACCTCCGGAACGAATTAAGTACTTAACCTGAGGTACCACTGTATTTCAATTAATGGATTGTGATTTTATGTAAACTGTATTATTTTTACTGTGTTAGCCGCTCTGAGCCTGGCTTCGGCTGGGGAGGGCGGGATAAAAATAAATTATTATTATTATTATTATTATTATTCGTCTTTCACCAGCTCCGCAGTTCAGGATTTCTCTGCCGGGAAGCCCAGAACGAATGCGACCTCCCCGAATACTGTGACGGTACCTCCCCGCGTTGCCGGGCCAACGTCCACAAGCAAGATGGGACGCCGTGTGGGGACGAGAAGGCTGTCTGCTATGGGGGGGTCTGCCCCAATTACCTGAGCCAGTGCCAAGATCTTTGGGGCCCAGGTGAGCTGGTGTTTGGGGCTGTGTGCAAAGGGGAGATTTTTTCCAAGGGTGGGCTGGGGCGAGCTCCCGAGAAGGCCTGGTCTGCTTCTTAGCCTCATCCGCACCATGCATTCAAAGCATGCTTACACCACTTTAAAATCCATAATTCAGAACAGTTTAGAACATAATAGGGGCCTCCTGGATGAGGCCAATGGATGAGCCAGTATCCTGTTCTCACAGTGATCAACTGGGGAAACTGCAGGCAGGATCCGAGCACACCAGCTCTCTCCCATTTTTCAGGGCTGGAGTCTATTGCAGGTGAGCACAAAGAAGCAGAGCCGGTTGTCAGTGTAGTTAACTTTTTATCCAAGGAAACAAACTCTTCAACCCTTCCCAGTAGGCCTTGGCCCTCCGTGGAGCATTTGCCAGGGCTGAAGGTCCCTGCCTTCTGCCCTTTCTAAGCCTCCTCCTCTCCTGGATGTTTCCCAAGTGTTCTCTAACTACCTTCTGTACTTCTGTTCCGCTTCCCTCATTATTCTCATGGGATCATAGATTTGGAAGGCACCCTGAGGATCATCTAGCCCAGCCCTAGTGCAGGACTGTGTCCCATACGGGAATCGAACCTGCAACCTTGGCATTGCCAGCACCAAGCTCCAACCAGCTGAGCTATCTAGCTATACGATAGGTTCCTCAGGGTTAAATAACCACACATACACAATTTTTAGTGAATGTTCCCTCGTAGTTGCTAACAAATATTTACAGTGGCACCTCGGGCTACATACGCTTCAGGTTACAGACTCCGCTAACCCAGAAATAGTACTTCGGGTTAAGAACTTTGCTTCAGGTTGAGAAGAGAAATCGTGCTCTGGTGGCACGGCAGCAGCGGAAGGCCCCATTAAAGTGGTGCTTCAGGTTATGAACAGTTTCAGGTTAAGGACGGACCTCCAGAACAAATTAAGTACTTAACCCGAGGTACCACTGTATATGGTTCTTTTGCCTGTTAATTTTTCCATTTGTTCTCAAGCCGTGACTATCAAAATGGCAGCATGCTGCTGCTGTCGTTGGCTGTCCTGACTATCTCTCTCTCTCTCTCTCTCCGCTGGCAGGTTCGGTCCCTGTCTCGGACGCCTGTGTGGCCTCTTTGAATGGCAGAGGTGACCTGGAAGGGCACTGTGGTCAGCAAACTGATGGTTCCTATTTGCCGTGTTCAGAGAAGTGAGTGCTTTCCCTGTAAGGATGGGGGCCAGTGAGGGGTGTGGCCTATTTGGAAGGGGCGTAGCCTGATAAGAGTTCCAAGCAGGGCAGATTCTGTCCCCCAGGCCTGAGGCTCACCACCCCTTGTACAGGCAGACAAGACTAGCTTCCCTGGTTTTAGGCAGGTTTATCTTTCCTAGTTCTACCTGGAAATGCAGCAGGTCAGACCCAAAGCACTTTTAAAAATTGTAGTAATAATGTAAGCTCAAAGGTATTGATGAACAAAAGCAGAATTGAAGTTACCAAACATGGGAGCAGTACAGAGGTTGTATTCTCCAAATAGAGAGGAGATAATAAAAATACAGTGGTGCCTCAGGTTACATACGCTTCAGGTTACATACGCTTCAGGTTACAGACTCCTCTAACCCAGAAATAGTACCTCGGGTTAAGAACTTTGCTTCAGGATGAGAACAGAACTCATGCTCCGGTGGCGCGGTGGCAGCAGGAGGCCCCATTAGCTAAAGTGGTGCTTCGGGTTAAGAACATGTAGCCTTATTAGAGTTCACCGATTGGGTCTGCGTTGCTTCGGGACAGGAGGAAGGAAGTCAAAATGACACCGAGGTTGTTTCAAAGAAAGAGTTTATTCTGCTCTCCGGATTGCAGAAGGCACTTGCGTGGTGAGTCCACAGCAAGTACAAAGAAATGACAGGTTTCATGCAGTTTATATATCCTCCAGGCACCCTCTCACTCCTCCCCTAGGAGCCCAACCACGTCGGCGTACGTACACAGGTTGACATCACATATGTTCCTGCTCTGGTACTCTCAACCATAAAGGGATCTTCCTTCCTGCACTCCTGACCATAAAAGGATATTCCTGTTCCTACTCCTATCTTGGAGCAAGAGGTCACTACTTCCGAGAACATGCTCTGGCGTTAGTCCCAGACTTGGGTCTCTGCATCATTTGTGTTCAGAACATAAGATATGTCTGTGTCTGTTCTACTGGTAGAGTCAAGGCCAGTCTTGCCGTCAAACTGATAAGGGAGAGAGCTGTGTTCTTGTTTTGCATTTGCTCAACGGCTAAAGTTTATGCATTTTAGCTAAGGAGAAATGGGGATTTTGGTGCAGTTTAAAAGCTGCCTGCACAGTCAGTTTTGGGGTTTGGGAAACCCATTCCTTCATTCCCTACTCTTCTTTTGGACAGCCTTTCGGCTCGTCCCAAGGTACTGGCTGGTATTCTCATGTCAGTGCTGTAATCTGGGGCCGAATCATTCGTAACATCATTTTATGCATCATATTTTGCAGGCATTGCGTTAAGCAGGGTATACAGGAGCAGAAAAGAAGCAATATTAGTCTATTAACATCATTACAAGTCCTCTAAGCCACCCAAGGTTTGGAAGCCACTCAGTCAAAGAAGACATGTCCCATCCCTTCCTGGTTGGGACAGGAACATGGGCTACTTTCTCTCTTTCTGTTGCCAGGTGTCGAATAGCTACACCATGGTCAGAAGTGTTAAAACCACAGGCTCCTTCTGTCAAATTTAACGCAGCCCAAAATCTGGCGGAACCCAAAATCGGGGCCATAACTGAGGACTCATTCCAAGGCACAGGGAGGAGGGGTACTCCTCCCAAAGCATCTGTAGGTCACAGAGTGCGAGAGGTCCCGGGTGCAGACCATGCAATTGGTTTGGTTTTGCAGAATAGGCTTCCATTTCTGCGTGTTGCGGGCACCCCATTCTCTCATTAGCCTCTGGGTTACCTTAAGTGGTGTGGGTGCGGCGATGGCCAGAAATCAGAAGACTACCATCCCGGCTAAAACCATGCCCCCCCACAGCCCTACTTGCATCATTTGGGCACAGGGATATATCTATTTCCTAATACCTTCTTCTTCTAATAAGGAGGGTACCTCCCACAAAGCTATATACAAAGCTATATATTCAAAGGGAAAGAAAAGAAAATGTCCTCTTTTAGTTCATGCTGGATTCTTCTCTTGCTGTGTGTAGAGATGCCAGCTTCCAGCAGGGTGGTTGTCTGGTGGGTGGGGCTGAGCCGATGCGGTGAGAAGCGTGAGGCGGTGTCTGTAGGGCACTAAGAGATGGCGAGTCAAAGGGGTTGGTGTAGATCAATCGTAGCAGTCCAATCTGATACTGTCTGGGGTTTGCTTCATTCTTCAAATCAGGCCTACTGGAATATATGCAGTCAGGTGTTGGAGGCCCATCCTCTCCCATAGATGGTGGCATAACCGGGTTAAGAAGTCTCTCTGGAGGCATGGGTTAAGAACCTCAGTAATTCGAAGCTGCAACTGCAGGTGCATGAGCAGTGCTTGGCAAAGGGGGATAGAAAAATAAGTTCCTTTCATGTCCAACCATGCTGGCAAAGCATGAGGAGTGACGCACGTGGTTTCCTGTCCAAAGGTGAACTTGTCAGCTTTTGTAATCAGAGTGGCAGCAGTCACTGCTGTTTGCATGCAGGGAGGCAAAACTTGTCCCATAGTGGTTAATTTTTCAGACATCAGGGTCTAACAATTACCTTGATAAAATTACCTTGATAAAAAAACATATTTCGCCATGTGCAAATGGCTTTGGATACCTACTAGGTCCACAAATCACCATATAGCATATATTCAATACACACACAAAAATGACAATTTGAGCCCAACAAAGGACTGCTGGACATCCAAAGGGCCCCATTACCCCATTAATGCCTTCTGTTTCTTCTTCCAATTCCCATCCCTGTACTCTGCTGCCCTCAGGACCAAAGGCGCTACACCCACTTTATCGCTATATGATCTTATATACTGAAACACCCTTTTGTACTGTCCTTTTGTCCACTTTACCTCCTTTTCTTAAGTCCTTTCTAAATTATTCAATCCCAACATCATCATCATTATTATTTTTTCCTTCTCATCCTCTCTCTCTCTCTCTCTCTCTTGTTTGTGTGTGACACTGACACAAAGATGAAGTACATTAACAAGGTAACACAGGTGATGATCTGGCATCTGAAATCATTCACACAAACAGAAAGCTTAAAAACACAAAAAAAGCGTACCAGATGCTGGCTCTCTTCTTCAGGGTTAAATGTGATTGTAGCATATACACACAAATTGCAAGCAGAAATTAAATCACAAAAGAATGAGATCCTCTTGGAAGGTAGCCTATTACCATGATTATCCTACCTTTTCCTTTTAAGATATGCTTCTGTTTTAAATTCTTTCTGCAGAATATTCACAGTGAAAGGGGGTTCTGTTGGGCTGCATTTGGAAGTTGATTGACCTTTTAAATAAACTGTAGGACAGTCCTTCCTATTTCCCCCTCTTATTATTTATTATTTATCTGCAAATAATTTAATCCTTGATATACATATTCACGTACTTAATTGGCTTGGGACAGTGGTTCAGTTAGAATTATGGTTCATTTAGAAAAAGTTAAGTGCTACCTGCTGTATGGCTGAATTTTCTTATAAGAAAACATCTGATGACAGTCAGAAAGGGTATTCCTATTAAACAGGAGGAATAAGCAACTCATGCTGACTAAATATAAACTCATTTCTGCATCTGTATATTACACACAGAAGGAGACAGAGTGCAACTCAACTCTTTAACACCACCTTTTTTTTGGCATATCTATTTAATTCAATCCCATGTAGAGCAGATGGGGGGGTCGGGGGGGGTTGAGATAGCAGGTACCAAGACACTGTTTTGGGGGAAAGGTTCCTGCTTTTTCCTTTTCATAATGTGGAACTAAATATCTGACCTAGAGCACTAGGAACATTTTAGAGAACACCACGTAGAAGGCTATGACAGCATACAAGCAGCCCTGATAAGAAGTGCCTGATAACTTCCATATTTGAAACCACAAAGAAAGGCACAAACCACAAACAAACGAATACAGGCAGTGGGGCCTCTTGCTTGGTGTTATTTGCTTTATGAATTAAGTCCCAGTTTCTCAATACACACACTTGCTATTCACCCCAACACTCTTCCTACATGGATTCACACATTCATGAATTCACTTGGGCCAGTGTTCACATCATCCTGTTTTACTTAGCATTTTGGTTTGAAAACCCAAGTTCCACTTTCTCTGCACTTCCTGCAAGATTGTATAGTTGAAGGAAAGGGCCTCTAATAGAGCTTTTGTTTGCTTTTGAAGCTTTAGAAATTATTAACACAAAAATATTGGGTCGGATCTACCCACTAGTCCTCTAGTGGGGGGGGTAATTGTATCAATAAGCATTGAGGTATGTGTCTATCAACATCTTGATTCTGCTGTCACTAATGCATTTGACAACTCTGGAGGTTCAATCAACACGAATCAACACCTTTTCTCATATAAGATGTTTGTTTTGGAACACTTTCCACAGCCAAATGTGAACAGGGAAATAAAAGTTATTTTGCCTAAGACCTCTTCTGGCATGTACACTTAGAAATCAAAAAGGCCCATCTCAATTTTCAATTAATAGATGTCCAAGGAGTATCTTTCATGGGAGGGACATACTAAAAAAAAAAGCACAAACAACATTCCAGGTCCCTACTCTTGCTGTTAATTTATGGATGGTTAGCTGTCCAGCCAGTCAAAAAGAGGGCTGTTCCATAATATATTATATTCTTAGTTCTTAATTCAGAATTCTTTAAAAGCTGGTTTTACTCATGAAAACCTCAACCAAGAATCTTAGTGTGGATCACTCCACATATCCATGTAGGACTGTGACTAAGGTGTGTTGCTGGTCACACAGCCTCTAACTATTCGGCTTTTACTATATTTAGTAAATTCTCTCTGAATAAAAAGAATTTACTTTCTCAATAATAGCATATTATTGCTCATATAATTAGCTGTATTAATTACTGTATTAATTACTCTCAATAATAGCATATGAATATATTAATTTCAGTGATACTTATCAGCATAAAAAAAAACTCAATTGTCTTTACAACCCATTACCCAACCTTTCTCCTGTTCCAACATTCTCACTTCTCTACCCTCTACCTCTCACCTTTTCTACTTCCCTCTACCTTCTCCAGCCCAGACCACTACTTCACCTTCTGCATACATCTCTCTTCAAAAGAAGAGCCTTCTCCGACAGACCACTACTTCACCTTCTGCATACAATTGTTCATCGCTTTTACAAATAAAAATATTATACGCATTTCAAAAATATAAAGGTAGTGCAAAAATCAATTTTGGTTGAATTTAAATATTGCTATGCAATATTTGGTAATTTGTAATTTTCCTTAGTGTTCTCCGGCCCCATTTTAACCTGGTTTCCAGACTCCACCAAGGGCTGCATAGCGTCTTTATTTCTGTGTTAAACACAGACACTGCAAGGGGGATGATTTACTGCTTTGTCCCCGTAACCCTCTTACTTCTCTTCTCATCTATCTGAACATGGGATGGGGGAGTTAAAACCCCATCCCTTTTGACAACACTATCTTTTTCCATACATTTGTACATTTTTACTTTTGATCAACATTTAACAAGTGGTTTCTAAATCACCCAGGGTACCTTATGCAACAGAGTCAATAAGAAACAAACCTATTAACAAACACATTAAGATACCAGGTAGCTCAAAGCACAGTAAATTGATGACATTCAAATTCTGAAACCAGTACATGACCTTTATCATGAAAATATAAAATATAAAATTTGACCTCATTAACAACTCATGTCACTTTTAATGTTAAAGACCAAATAATCCTACCCTTTTTTTAAAATACTTGTACTCTGCAAGATTCTAGGTGTTTTAAGGTCTGTTTCCCAACCCCCTAAGACGCAGCACAGTAGATGTGGCAGAATTGAGAACCCCTTCATGCAGGGTTCTATTCCTGCCTCTGCAGAGCACATACCCTTTTTCCCCCCGGATCCCACGTGTTGGCAATACAATACAAGCCAACTGGACGCACCTATGCTGGTTACTGCCAGAATACAGAAAGGAGCTTAAAGGGGGTTTTTCAACTGTAGCTTGACATTTCCAATTGTCCAAAAGAACAAACACTGCAAGGGGGTCGGTTTACTTTTCCTTTTTTTTCTTTTTTTTTCTTTTTCTTTCCCTTAACCTCTGGGACACTCCGTCCACCTAACGTTGTTTCCCACTCAGTCACCTTTCTCCGCGTCCTGTTAGTGGCCTAGACGGACTCATGTTGCTAAGAACCGCACCTTACAAGGACCACACTTCGCTTCGTCAGCGGCTCTGAGCCTCGACGTCTCATCCACTCAAAACATTCACTGGAGTGTCCCCATACACAAATAAATACACATACATACAAACCCCATACACATACAAACCCCATGCACCTCCCCAATCCCCTTTACCCACAAACTTCCCAAGACCGGTGGCACTTTACTGCTCTTCTACCGGCAAACCAGCGGCACACTACTGCTCTCTACTGGCTAAACCCAGCGGCACTTTACTGCTCCTACTGGGCGGGGCTGATCAAACCCCTGACCCCCACAAAACAAGCTGTGGAGCCTACCTTTCCCCTGGGTACCCTTCTCCCGTGCAGCTGCTGTCTTTCTTCCGTCTCTGCTGCGTCTCCACTCAGGTACGGGGTGGGGGGCTCCCCCTAGAAGATGTAGGGTGCGCGCTTGGAGCCACCGACGCCGACCGAGCTGTTCGCTGAGCAGTGACGCCCCGGTCCTTCGTCCTTGTCCTCAGAGAACACGGATTCCCGGCCAATGCACCAAGAAATGTAGCCTTATTAGAGTTCACCGATTGGGTCTGCGTTGCTCCGGGACAGGAGGAAGGAAGTCAAAATGACACCGAGGTTGTTTCAAAGAAAGAGTTTATTCTGCTCTCCGGATAGCAGAAGGCACTTGCGTGGTGAGTCCACAGCAAGTACAAAGAAATGACAGGTTTCATGCAGTTTATATATCCTCCAGGCACCCTCTCACTCCTCCCCTAGGAGCCCAACCACGTCGGCGTACGTACACAGGTTGACATCACATATGTTCCTGCTCTGGTACTCTCAACCATAAAGGGATCTTCCTTCCTGCACTCCTGACCATAAAAGGATATTCCTGTTCCTACTCCTATCTTGGAGCAAGAGGTCACTACTTCCGAGAACATGCTCTGGCGTTAGTCCCAGACTTGGGTCTCTGCATCATTTGTGTTCAGAACATAAGATATGTCTGTGTCTGTTCTACTGGTAGAGTCAAGGCCAGTCTTGCCGTCAAACTGATAAGGGAGAGAGCTGTGTTCTTGTTTTGCATTTGCTCAACGGCTAAAGTTTATGCATTTTAGCTAAGGAGAAATGGGGATTTTGGTGCAGTTTAAAAGCTGCCTGCACAGTCAGTTTTGGGGTTTGGGAAACCCATTCCTTCAAACAGTTTCAGGTTAAGAACAGACCTCCAGAACGAATTAAGTTCTTAACCTGAGGTACCACTGTAAAAGCAACAAAAGACATTATGGAAGCTTTCCATGAAAGGGAGAGAGTTTTCTTACATCTGAGTTTGACAGGTAAAAAATGAAATTCCATCTGAACGGCGTAGAAATGTTCCGAGTCTTCCTTACCCATAGAAACACACGGGATATAGGAGTTATTTTCCCTGCAATGACCTCCATATTATTGTACCGCGGTGACACTAGAAGTCTTGCTTCATTTACTTGAAAAAACTTGAGGGCTGGAGACTTGACGTGGAGAGAGTCAAGAGCAACCAGTGTGTCAAAGACTTGCAATCCCTTTCTGCCAGGGACGCCTTGTGTGGGCGGCTGCAGTGCCAACCCAGCAGCACCAATGCTAGAAAACAGAACAGAACGACCAGGGCTCCCGAATGCCCACATCACACCCCGACTCCTGTTGATGACATCCTGGATCTGGCCATGGTGTTGCCCGGCACAGGCTGTGGGGCTGGCAAGGTGAGTGGGCATCATGTGGACGCAGCGGGTGTATCTTGTTAGGTCCCCCTCCTCCGTGAGCTGCTGCTTGGAACACAATCCTCCTCTGAGATGGTCAATTTGTTATTTCTAGGACATATAGGACATAACATAAAATTTGAAGATTGGCGAAAATTGTGGAGAATAGATTTAAAATTTACAGACTGTTCTCTTTTGAAAGAAAAGTATATGAAAATGATGTATAGATGGTATATAACACCAGTACAGATTGCAGGAATGTAGAAAACTGGGTCAAACGTATGCTGGAATTGTAAAGGAAAAAGAAGGGACTTTTTACCATATGTGGTGGGAATGTAGAGAAATTAAAAAAAATTGGGAAATGATATATAATGAGTTGAAGAAAGTGTTTAAATTAACATTTGTAAAAAAAAACCCAGAAGCATTTTTGTTAGGGATTGTAGGAAAGACCTGCCAAGGAAAATAAAGAAATTATTTATGTATGCGACAACGGCGGCAAGAGTCTTAATAGCACAAGGATGGAAGAATGAGGAAATCCCGGCAAAAGAACTGTGGCGAGAGAAATTGATGGATTATGCGGAATTGGCGAAATTGACATGCAAACTGCGAGACAAGGACAACTGTGACTTTAAAGAAGAGTGGGAACTTTTTACAAACTACTTTAAAAAAAACAGCAAAATGAATTGGACTCCTTGGCAGGTTTTGAATAAACATACACAAATTTATTGATTGTTAACATAATAGACAGATCATTTAAGGATCTTTACAGTTTTACAATATGCAGAGAATAACATGTGTTGAAAAATCAGAGAGAGGAGCTGAGGGAAGTCTTGTGGTGAGGGAGGGAGGGTTTCTCTTGGGGAGGGAAAAATGGGGGGGTGGAATGAAGGGGATATGTTTTAATAATTTGCTATGTTGAAACTCTTAATAAAAACTAATTTTTTAAAAATAAAATTGTTCCTTCTCTGGTTGCAGGTGTGTGTTGACCAACGGTGTCGTGATCTCTCCTCGCTCAAGCTGCCATCGTGTCAGTGCAACAGCCATGGGGTAAGTGGAAGGACTTGGGGGGCAGAGCCGTAGTGGTCCGGGGTTGCAGGGTTTGCATGGGTCTGTCAAAGACCCATTACAATTTCTGCAGCCCAATCCCCGCCTCCAGCGTCCTAGAGCCAGCCAGTCAGCATGAAAGGAGAGCTGTTGAGCCACTGAGAAGAAGTCTTCTCACCCTTTGTGCTGACTGGAGCCAATCGGAGCGAAGGGAGGGGAGTCGGCCTCTGAGGTTGGGCTCCCAGGATCACTGTGGGGAAAAGGTGCTCAGGAAGAACACCTGGGGGAGTTTGTTCTATATATGCTCCAAAGCTAAGCATTTAGGAACACATGGAAATCACAAGGCGCTTCAGTTTTGAGAGAAAGTAGTGGGACTTTCAGGGAAAACGCAACTTAAGTTATTCTAAAAGAAGATATCGGAGCACTCCAAATTATTTGCCCATGAATGTGCACAGAAAATAGTAGATCTGGCTGAAAAGCCACACAGGGAGGTTTTCACTGAGTGTTGCAATGTCTCGGCCCAGTACAGTCGTACAGTGGTACCTTGGGTTAAGAACGTAATTCGTTCCGGAGGTCCGTTCTTAACCTGAAACTGTTCTTAACCTGAAGCACCACTTTAGCTAATGGGGCCTCCCATTGCCGCCATGCTACCAGAGCACAATTTCTGTTCTCATCCTGAAGCAAAGTTCTTAACCCAAGGTACTATTTCTGGGTTAGCGGAGTCTGTAACCTGAAGCATCTGTAACCTGAGGTACCACTGTACCTTGGTTTTTGAGCAGCTTAGTTCTCGAATGTTTTGGCTACCGAACGTCGCAAATCCAGAAGTGACTGTTCCAGTTTGCGAACTATTTTTGGAAGCCGAACGCCCGACGGGGCTACTGTGGCTTCCAATTGGCTACAGGAGCTTCCTGCAGCCAATCAGAAGCCGCGCTTTAGTTTTGGAAGTCAACTGTATACCTTCAGGAGCGTCTCCATCCTCATTGTTCAGCCTGGACACTGAAGTCCAACTCCAAGGGTCTTCTGGTGGTTCCCTCACTGTGAGAAGTGAAGCTACAGGGAACCAGGCAGAGGGCCTTCTTGGCAGTCGCGCCCGCCCTGTGGAACCCCCTCCCATAAGATGCCAAGGAGATAAATAACTACCGTATTTTTCGCACCATAGGGCGCACCGGACCATAGGGCGCACCCAGTTTTTTTTTGGGGGGGGGGAAATCAAGAAAAAAAAATTCTCCCCCCCAGCCCCAAAGAGCAACGTACAGGCTGCACACAACCTCTCCCTGCCGGAGGGGTTGCGCGCAGCTATGGAAGAAGGCAAGGCAGCGAGCGGGATGGATCCCGCTCGCTGTTTTGGCTTCCCCTTTAGCCCTGTGCAGCCTCTCCTTGCTGGGAGACGCTGCGCAGGGCTAAAGAAGCCATAGCCCCATGCAGCCTCTCCCTGCTGGACACAAGCCTGCATTCGCTCCATAGGATGCACACACATTTCCCCTCAATTTTTGGAGGGGAAAAACTGCGTCCAATAGAGCGAAAAATACGGTATATGACTTTTAGAAGACATCTGAAGGAGGCCCTGTATTGGGAAGTTTTTAGTGTGTGATGTTTTCCTGTGTTTTTATTCTGTTGGAAACTGCCCAGAGTAGAATTGTAAGATTATTGTACAATCTTGGTAAAAAGGGTGTGGCAGTGTTTATCGTGAAGGCACCCTGCACCTCTGAACCTGCCACTACTCTACTGTGTGGAAAGGAGGGGAGTTAGAAGCCAGGAATCTGCCCCCCATTCCCCTCACAGAACTACAATTCCCAGAGTTCCTTGCGATGACAGATTGCTAAACCCCTCTGGGAATTGTAGCTCTGTGAGGGGAATGGGGGGGGGGTGTTGCCTAACAACTCTCAGTCCCCTTAACAAACTACAGTTTCCCAAGATGCTTCGGGGGAAGCCGTGACCCATTTAAAGTGGTATGATACTGATTTAACTGTTTGCACGGATGGAGGCTGAGTTTCAGCAGCCCCATCTCTTATAGAGGCGGATTGGGGCCTCCGAGGGTAACCCCTTGATGGATGCTCATGGGCCACAATGTGGGGAAAGTGAAGGGAAAAAAGAAAGTGCTCTGGCCTCTTCCGATTCTGCCAAGTCACCTCCTTCTGTGGGTCTTTCTTCCCTGTTTGCAGGTATGTAACAGCAAAGGACACTGCCATTGTCAGTCTGGCTGGGCCCCTCCAAACTGCCTGAGCAGTGGGTCGGGGGGCAGCATAGACAGCGGGTCGGCTGCTATGGAGTCAAGTAAGTAGCCATGGGGCCCAGTGGGTGGGGATAAGTGCTGCAATTTTCAAAGGCTGAATTGTAGCTCTCTGGGGGGAATAGGGGTTGCTCCTAACAGCTCTCGTCGCCCTTTTCAAACCCCAGATCCCGGGGATCTTTGGGAGAAGCCATGACTGTTTCAAGTGGCATCACAGGGCCTAGGACCCTCATACCTATGGGACCGCCTCTCCCGGTATGCCCCACGGGGAGCCTCAAGGTCCATAAATAGCAACACCCTAGAGGTCCCAGGCCCTAAGGAAGTCAGATTAGCCTCAACCAGAGCCAGGGCCTTTTCAGCACTGGCTCCAGCCTGGTGGAATGCTCTGCCTCATGAGACCAGGGCCCTGTTGGATCAGATTTCTTTCCGCAGGGCCTGTAAGACAGAGTTGTTCCGCCTGGCCTTTGGCTTGGAGCCAATTTGATTCCCTCCCTCTCTTTATTTTTTCTTTTCCTTCTCCTCCTGCGATGAGGCATTTTAATGAGGCATTTTAGTATTTTAATGTTTCGGTATTTTAATGTTGTATTTTAATTTTGTTTTTAAGTTGTAATCACTCACCTTGTTTTTATTATTGCTTGTTAGCCGCCCTGAGCTCAGGCTTGGCTGGGGAGGGCGGGGTATAAATAAAAAATTATTATTATTATTTAAATGCGACTAGACAAACTTCTCGCATCAAAACCTTCGAAAAGGACTTCAGCTATTTTTCTAGCCGCTAGCTTCCATTGCTGCCATTGATAACCTGCTTTCAGGTCTTGCTTTTGAGTTTCCCCTATGGGCATCCAGCTGACCACTGGGAGAACAGGATCCTGAAGCAGGTGACCCTTTTGCCTGATCCAGCAGCCATGCTGATTTTACATTCCTATCTGACACCCGTTCTGGGCCTGTTGACAACTCAGTTGGCTCAAGAAAGGCACGGTTAGCCAGGAGTCTTATTTCTATTACTTACTTCTATTTTATTTTATTACTTATATCTACCTAATCATCATTATTTAAATCATATTCATGTGTTGAAACACATGCTTTCAAAGCCTCTTCTGGAAGCCGTAAACGTTGCGAGGCAAGGCAATTTTGAAAATAAAACATCAGTAACAGCGATGGAAAACACCATCAAAGGAGGCAGACAATTGCTCTTCTGCTTTCTTTTACAACAGTGATTTCCCAAAAGTGCTGTAGCCCGAGGCTGGCTTTTTTCCTTTTCTCTTCCAAATTAAAAAACTTGAAGGTGCACATAATTCTTAGACCCAGAAAGGAGGTCCCAGTGAAAGGTCACACAGCCTTGAAGGATACTCAGGCATATACAAACCAGCCACATAGTCGTTATATCTCCCTAGCATCCCTTCCAGACATCCTTTTTATCTTGCATTCCCGACAATTTGTTCTCCTGATGGCATCAGGATGGTTTTGTATGCGATCCTGCACTTGATACCCTTTGCGTCTCTTTTCTGTCCTGCTTTTGTTATGTTCTAATAGCACGAGACTCCCCCCTCCAAGTGGCAATAATGTTGATAACATTGGGGGAGCGTTGCAGAACTGCTCATAAAAGCAGGATGGCATGGGGGACGGTTAAAAATCCGCCACGAATATGTGCTTATTTCGTCGACAAGAAGAACCTAAGGAGATCCAAGCAGGCTCGCCTCGCGTTCTTTACGTTGCAGAACACAGCTGCAAAGCACAGCAGCCCAGGGTTGTTCCAAGCAAAGTCCTACAGAGAGCAGACCCCTTTAAATAACTCTGTCTAAATTGTTCGTGTTGTGGGTTTACTCTCAGGACTAGCACTGGATACAAACCCCAGTCTGGAGGAACCCCCTAGTGCCGCAGTTCTCAACCTGTGGGTCCCCAGATGTTGTTGGACTACAACTCCTATCATCCCTGAGCTCTAGCCTTGCTAGCTAGGGGTGATGGGACCCAAAGGTTGAGAAAGGCTGCCCTAATGCATCATTGCAAGAGGAGATCAGTATCCAGGCCAGATTCTAGGGAAAGAGAACAGCCATAAGATCCTAGGAAGAGTGAATGAGGCCAGGGGCCTATCTAGTCCAGTATCCTGTTCTCACAGTGGCCAATTGAATGCCTGCAGGAAGACCACAGGCAGGGCGTAAAGGAAAGAGCCCACTGTTGCTCGTTGGAACTTAAGAACAGCCATGCAACTGGATCAGGCCAAAGGAGGGCCATCTGATCCAGCATCTTGCCCTCACAGTGGCCGACCAAATGCCTGTGGGAAGCCTGCGAGCAGGACCCGAGTGCGAGAGCAGCTCCCTCCATTTGTGACTCCCAGTAACTCCCAGTATTCAGAGGGACATCCAGCCTCTGACAGCAGAAACAGAGCAATAGCCATGCATAGCCACCGACAGATTTGCCCTCCACAAATTCATCTAATCCTCTTTCAGAGCCACCCAAGTCGGTGGCCATCCCCGCCTCCTGTGGCAGAGAGTTCCATAGTTTAACTGCGTGAAGAAAGACTTTCTGTTGCTCTGTCCCAAATCTTCCAACATTCGGCACCCATGGACCCAGCTCTCGTATGTTGAAAGGGGGAGAACAACTGTCTCCACCCACGCATAATTTTATAGATTCCCATCGTGCCACGTCTTTTCTCTCAGCTTAAAGAAGTCCCAAACGCCGCAGGAGAGTTGCTTCAAGCCTATTGGGAAGGGAGGATTAAACCCCCAGCCCCTCTCCTTCTGCCGGGTGGGTGGATAGCTCCGTATTGTATATAACAGTGTAGGGCATTCAGAGCTGGTGACTGAGTTGGGAACAAGGTCTCTTTTGTTACTGGGAACGCAGCGGGGGCAATATACAGCCTGGCATGCGGCATTGTGGACGTGCGTCTGCCTGGCACTGAATAACACACTGTCTCCTCTTCCCCCCCACCCTCTCCTTCCCAGGGGGCAGCGCCACCTCGACCGCCTTAGTGCTGACGGCCCTCTTGCTGGTCTTGGTCCTCTGCCTCGGGATCTGCTGCACCAAACGCGTCGGCCTCCACAAACGCCTCTGGCAGATCGGCAAGGGCACCAGCTGCCAGTACAGGTAATGGACGGCACACCCTCCTTGCCCTTTGATCCCTGCCCTGCTTTCCACCGGTGTCCCCGCGAAATGACTCCCCCACTTTTCCTCCAACGTCCCCTCCAAATGGCTGCCCTAGCAAAGATGAGAACCTTCCTTCCTTCCTTCCTTCCTTCCTTCCTTCCTTCCTTCCTTCCTTCCTTCCTTCCTCCCTCCCTCTGTCCCGTTAAAGGCCAAAATGGGCCACCCAGGTGGATCAAAGCCGTCATGCCAGGATCTCCTTCCCGATGCTGGTTTTAACTTCAGGACCACAATACCTTTCATAGCACCTCTCCTGATATGACGCTATCTGGATTACGCCCCCTCTTCAACCTTGGTGTTCATCTGAATCGTTTTTCCAGGTCTCCTCACTCTGGAGGAGTTTTGGAGGGTGGTGGTCAAGGAACGGGGCGTTTTCAGTTGTCTGTGGAGTCGTCTTTCCAACCACGGTCTGCCTGCTGCCATCATTCCACTTTTATTGGCATCTGGCTGAAACTTCCAGGTTCCTCCTTCCAGGTCTCTTAGTGGAGTGTGATCTGTTGGCCGGTGGCCTCCATGGTGGGAATATAATCTTGCTGCAGAAATGTTTTTAGTGGCTTTCTTTATGAGCCATCTGCAATGGCTCTATCGGAATGTATGATTTTTATGATTTGTTTTTTTTTAATGTTGCTTGGAGACTTGTCTGCAGCAAGCAATGGAGAAGTCAAATGCAGTGGTACCTCGGCTTAAGTACTTAATTCGTTCTGGAGGTCCGTTCTTAACCTGAAGCACCACTTTAGCTAATGGGGCCTCCTGCTGCTGCCGCGCCGCCGGAGCACGATTTCTGTTCTCATCCTGAAGCAAAGTTCTTACCCCAAGGTACTATTTGTGGGTTAGCGGCAGTGGCGTAGCGTGGGGGGTGCAGGGGGGCCGGCCGCACCGGGCGCAAATCCACGGGTTAGAGGGTGCAAATTACTTGCCTTGCCCCGGGTGCTGACAACCCACGCTACGCCACTGGTTAGCGGAGTCTGTAACCTGAAACGTATGTAACCTGAAGCGTATGTAACCCGAGGTACCACTGTAACTGTTTGTGGAGATGGGTTGTATCGTGTTTCAGCCCTAGTTGGAGTAGACCCGCTGAAATTATTTATTATGTTTTTATCCCACCTTTCCTCCCAAGCGGCTCATCATGGCATGCACAGTTCCTCCTTCTCCCCTGCGAGGGAGCTTAAACTGAGAGACAGTGTCTGGCCCAAGGTCGCCCAGTGAGCTTCACGACTGGGCGGAGGATTTGAACCCTGATCTCCCAGGTCTTCGTCCAATACTCTAACCACTACACGACCGCAGGCTCCTTAACCAACATGACTAACTTAGGTCCATTCATTTCAGTGGGCTTACTCTAAGTAGAGCGCCATTGGATGCCATCCAGTAATGATAATTCCTGCCCTAACCTCCATCTGTTTCCTCACACTGTGTTGACACCTGGCTATTTCTCTCCCCACGCACCCATCCTGTGCCCCATAAAGGGACCTCTGTCCTCCCCTCTCCCCAATGTCACACACTGCTGTGGAACACTAACTCTGCTCCCCTCACCCTGCAGCACTGAGGCAGAGTCCCAAGTGCGATTCATCTGCCCAGCTGAACAAAGAGGGTAATACGGCTGATCCTGCAACAGCTGAGCTTTGATGTCATTTTTGGGTGTGAATGAAATGGTGGAGGCTCCCCCCCCCCTTCCTATCTGGTGCTGGTTTGGTGCTTTGCCTGGGTTTGGTGCTTCTATACAAATATACCGTATTTTTCACCCTATAGGACGCACTTTCCCCCCTCCAAAAATGAAGGGGAAATGTGTGTGCATCCTATGGGACGAATGCAGGCTTTCACTGAAGCCTGGAGAGCGGGAGGGGTCAGTGCGCACCGACCCCTCTCGCTCTCCAGGCTTCAGGAATCTATCCGCAAGCCTTGGGAGCACGCAGGAGTTCCCACCGGTCTCCCAAGGCTTCTGGAGAGCTGCCTGCATCCCGAAGCTCGGGGCGCACTGAGAAGCGCGCTCTGGGCTTCGGCAGCTCTCTGCAAGCCGTGGGAGCCCGGCGCAACCTCCCGCCAGGCTCCCTAGGCTTGCGGATAGCAGCCTGTTCTGGGGGCTGGGGTTGGGGGAAGCCTGAGGGGGAAATAATTTTTTTCTTTATCCCCCCCCCCAAAAAAAACTAGGTGCACCCTATGGGCCGGTGCGCCCTATGGGGCGAAAAATACGGTATTTCTCTTGCGCGTGCTCTTCTCTCCTTTGGGGTGAAATCCAAGTCCCTGATGGCTGCTTGTGGACTCTAGAAGCTTTTGCATCTTGAGGGCCGCATTCCCTTCTGGATGACCTATTGGGGGCCACAATTCAGCGCTGGGCGGAGCCAGAGGCAAAAGCGTGTTGGTCTCTCTCTGTGTGTATATGTGTGCGTTGGCCTGTAATATGTCCCCTAAGACCGAGGCCTCGGCCTTCCTGTTCTCCCCCATCAGGATCACGCACCCGGAGCCTCGGACTTACAGCCAAGCCCCCCCAGGGCGCCCCCGGCCCCCACAGTTCAGGCAGAATACTGAGCTCCAGCTCATGCCGACTTCCAAGGTAAGTGATGGTTTTCCACCTTCGTATGTGGGTGGCGCCTGGCTGTGCCAGCTGTGATCGCTGCATTTCTTTCATTTACTAATTCGTTAGATTATTACAATGTCATCTTACGGTTCAAACCGCTTACTCACAGCCCCTCCAAGGGTCCCTATTTTTTCAGGGACGTTCCTGATTTGGAGAAGCCGTCCCGGTTTCTGATTCGATCCCGGAATGTCCCACATTTCCTTAGGACGTCCCTATTTTCATCGGAGAAATGTTAGCCAGGGGTCAGCAAACTTTTTCAGCAGGGGGCCAGTCCACTGTCCCTCAGACCTTGTGGGGGGCCGGACTATATTTTGAAGAAAAAATGAACGAAGTCCTATGCCCCACAAATAACCCAGAGATGCATTTTAAATAAAAGCACACATTCTACTCATGTAAAAACACACTGATTCCCGAACCGTCCATGTCCGGACTTAGAAGGCGATTGGGCCTTAGGTTGCCTACCCATGCTCCAAGCCATCTGAAGCCAATCTTGTATAGGGAAGTTTTTAAAAAAAAATGTTTAATGTTGTCTTATGTTTTTATATATGTTGAAAGCTGCCCAGAGTGGCTGGGGCAAACCAGTCAGGTTGGCAGGCTATAAATAGTAAAATAATATCATTATGGAATGGGACGTCCCTATTTTCATCGGAGAAATGTTGGAGGATATGTACTTGTAATAATGAGATACCAGAAGAATTTGGAGGGGTGCTGCTTTGACAGTGGTACAATAAAGTCTGGCAAATAAGCACTTAGGGTTTTTTTTTGGCAGGGGGTGGAATTGACTAACTAAACTTGGCCCAAGGTTTGAAGCACAAAGACCTTTTTGCCACGAATCAATACACCTTTCAGGGACGCGGGTGGCGCTGTGGGTTAAACCACTGAGCCTAGGACTTGTCGATCAGAAGGTCGGCGGTTCGAATCCCCGCGACGGGGTGAGCCCCGTTGCTCGGTCCCTGCTCCTGCCAACCTAGCAGTTCAAAAGCACGTCAAAGTGCAAGTAGATAAATAGGTACCACTCCGGCGGGAAGGTAAACGGTGTTTCCGTGTGCTGCTCTGGTTCACCAGAAGCATCTTAGTCATGCTGGCCACATGACCCGGAAGCTGTCTGCGGACAAACGCCGGCTCCCTCGGCCCATAGAGCGAGATGAACGCTGCAACCCCAGAGTCGGTCACAACTAGACCTAATGGTCAGGGGTACCTTTACCTTTAATACACCTTTTTATGCACATGGCTAAAAATTAATAGTCCCCTAACACTATAAAACCTTGTGGTTAATGCAAATTGTGTATCGCCTTCCATACTAATGGGTAGGAACGTATGTTCTTTGGATGTTATTTTGGATGTAAGGCCTAAACTTCCATCTTCAGAGCTAGGGTGGGATACTTTATTTATTTGTTGCGTTTATACTTCCAACTTTTTCTTCGGGGAGCCCAGGGTGTGGAGTACATGATTCTCACCCTTCATCATTTAATCCCCACCATAATCCTGCGAGGTAGGCTAGGCTGGGAGGCAGTGGCTGGCCCAGGGTCACCCAGTGAGCTTCATGGCTGAGTGGGGATTTGCACTCAGGTCCTAGACCAACACACAGCTTACAACCACCACACCATGCAGGCTCTCGGCTACATGTGTATGATGTAGTTGTATGATAATTGCATTTTTGTTGGATGAGAGGAAGCTGTTTTAGTGCCGCAAAAAGAACTTGGAAAGAAAAGGGAAATTTTTAGCGTGTGTTTTTAGCAACAATCCCCCCAAATATATATATATATATATACAGGAGGGAGGTTTTAAAATTACTGAACTGAAGCACTCTCTCCCTACCCCCCAATAGCAACAATTTTATTTTATTTTAGCATTAACAAAAATTACCTCTCCCAGTTCTTCTTTATTATATTTATTACATTTTGTTTTTAAAAATTAATTTATTCAATACGATGGATCCAAACTGGGGAGCGGGCTGTTGTGCAGAGTCTGAAGAAAAGCAGAATCTCATAGACTTCTTTTACGCATAATCTCCACACACCCAGTTGTCAAATTTTGTTTCCTGGTGATAACTCGTTAAGTTGTACTTTTCAGCCTTACGGACATTGCAAACTTTTAATTCCAAGGTTGCAGATAAAACGTTCAGTAAATTTGTGTTTAGTAAATTTGTGTGTGCATGTTTACATCTATACAGATAGATATCTATATCTGTCTAGATCAGTTACAGGTTGCTCTGAAGTTTTCACTGATTTGTGTGTTGGTTGCCATGGTAACTAGAGGCTTGGGGCCTGTCTCCTACGCTGCTGCTATTGGTCATGGATGGTGGTTGGGCTGTTGCCACGGGTGATTGGCTGAATTGTTGCTGACAGGTGGCGAGGCTTAGAAACTGTGGCTATGGCTGGCTGTGGGAGTGGTCAGTTACTGTTGGGAGGCGGGGCTTACAGGTCCTTCAATCCTGTTACATCCTGAGAGTGTTACCTTGGTTTTTTGTGGGTTTCGGGTTTTTTTGGGGGGAGGGGGAATTAGTGGGGAAAGAAAAGCACCAAAAGTACCTTTGCACCAAAAGAGATAAGTTCCCTTCCACCCTGCTAGCCTGGAAGCATTTGATGCTAAATGTAATATTTTAATATAAACTCAGCTGCATACACTGAAGACTAATTTTAATCATGAAGTGCCATCTCAGTTTGAAGGGCTTAATTTCCCAGGCCTACCATCCGAATGCTGAGTAATGAGTTAAAAAACGAGAAAAAAAGTTGGGTGGGGGGCTTTGCAATGGAGTATGCTGGTAGAGGGCATGGAATGGAGTGTCCCAGAAGCAGAGGTGTGGCTGGCTGGCTGGGAGCCCTGAACAAGAGCGCTCTTTCTTAGGAGCTGGGGATGCGCTGCAACATTTTTGTTGCTGCACAACCCCTTTGTTTAATTTTTAAGTCGGAAGAGGGGGCCCAGGGAACTGAATCGCCCACAGGCCCCTCTCTCCCTGTAAACATGGCCCTAAATAAAAGGCAAACCTTCAGAATGGAACAATTTCCCCAGAAAAACGGGGAGGTGTTGCCCGGTGAGACTATATGGTATTGTGAAAGAGCAGGTAGAAGTGTAGGTAGGACTGGCTAAGGAGAAAGTCCCACAGCACCCTCAAGTGGCTGGAGGGTGTTACTACAGCTTGTGCTACCTCCTTACTGCAAAGGTGGGACTCTGACTCCCATCAGCGCCGGCGCCCAGTGATGATGTGAGTCGTAGTCCATCCACATCTGGAGGGTCGCAGCTTCCTATAATTCACCAAAATCCTGTGCCAGATTTGTAGAAACCTGGTTCTAAGCCAGAATAGATGTGACTCAATTAGGTTCATTAATTTGAGTGGGTTTGTTCTGAGTATAGCATGGCTGGATATGACCTCTAAATGCTTATTTTTTAAATTCCTGAGGCTCAGTGGGATTCTTTAAAATGCAACTAGGAGAAGACCCCCTTCCTTAATTTTGGAACGCCCTTTAGTTTCTCCTTCCTAAGCCTCCCAAACCAGATTCAGGCAGGCTGGTGGCAGTTTAACCCAGTGGAGTTTAAGGCACTCTGTACGTGCTCTGGGACACCCCTTTCTTCTTACTCACACGAGGTGTTCGTGGCAGAGCCTCTGCAACATGTTCTGGGACCGATCTAAGACTCAGAATTAAATTCCTAAATGGACGAGAAATTTTGGGGTGCCTGTTTCTCTCTCTGTCTGTCACTCTTTTCTCCTTGCATGGTTGCAATTGCATGAATGTGTGTGCCTCTCATGTACCCCTAGCCATGCATGCCACAGGCCGGAATGATAACACCCTCTCTCTCTTCTCTTCTCTTCTCTCTCTCTCTCTCTCTCTATCTCTCTATCTCTCTATCTCTCTATCTCTCTATCTCTCTATCTCTCTATCTCTATCTCTGTCTCTTCCAATCTGCTCTCTGGTTTCCTTGTGGCGCTGCCTTCCGTCTCTCTGCAGCCTGCTGCCCCCGATGACTCTCGACCTGACCCACCATCCAAGCCTCTTCCGCCTGACCCGATCCCAAAGGGTCAACAGGTAACGGAGCGGGAAGAAGGAGGGGCAGGGGCGGCTTGTCCCTTGACCCCATTGCATGGTCTCCTGCGACGGTCAATGGCAGGGCCTCAGTGTTTTGTGTGCAGGTGTCCCAGATTCAATCCCCGATGGCATCGCCAGCTAAGTGTTGCCTGAAACCTGGGAGAGAGGGCTGCTAGTCCGTGTAGACAGTGCTGAGCTAGATAGACACAATGGACAAACTTTGGTACAGTGGTGCCCCGCAAGACGAATGCCTCGCAAGACGGAAAACCCGCTAGACGAAAGGGTTTTCCGTTTTGGAGGTGCTTCGCAAAACGAATTTCCTATGGGCTTGCTTCGCAAGACGAAAATGTCTTGCGAGTTCCTGCGGGGTTTTTTTTCCTTTCCCCCCTTTTTCCCAAGCCGCTAAGCCGCTTATCAGCTGATCCACTAAGCCCGCTAAGCCGCTAATAGCGCTAAGCCGCTAAGCCGCTAATGGGCTTGCTTCGCAAGACGAAAAAACCGCAAGACAAAGAGACTCGCAGAACGGATTCTTTTCGTCTTGTGAGGCACCACTGTATTTTAAAAAACAACCGCTTCCTGGCTTCCTCTTTAAATCGGAGCTGTATGCAGAACCATGGGGACTAACCACCCTACTAAAAAAGTTAGCCAACAAACTTAAGCTAGCATGGGGAGGAAAAGCAAAAGAGGATGCCTCCCCCCTCCCCGGTGTGACTCCCCTTTATTACATGCACAGCACAAGACAGTGACCTATCCCCCCCCCCGCCAAGCATACGAATCAATATGACTAATTTGACCCATCAACGCGGCTCCCTTCACCAACAAACGACACTGCAACCAGCTGAACGCAACAAACCAAGCTCTGGGCCCTCCAGTCTCTCGCAGTGCCAATGAAAGTAAATAGATAGGATAGATAGACCTACCTGCGTGACGGTGGCACAAAATCCCTGCCCAAACACTGCAATAGAACAAAAGGTCATTATTCTCCCTATTTCTCTCTCTCTCCCCTCTCTTTCCCCCCATCTGCACAATGTCTGACAACAGTGTCTCATACTGAATGTCAACAAACCGTGAAAAAGTCCCTGTGAATTCTGTGAACCGCCCTAAGACCTTCGGGTATAGGGCGGTATATAAATTCTAACAACAATAATAATTAGAAAGTGGAGGTACTATATGTACTTTTCCTTGTTTGTTCTGTAGCACAAGAAAATCTGCACTAAAAAAATAATTCAAACAAGAGGACTAGAATCCAGCAAAATCCAACCACAGGTTCCCTCATCCGTGGTCTAAGCTGACTGGCAGGGTCCCTCCAGGTTTTCAGACAAGAGAGCCTTTCCCAGCCCTACCTTGAGAGATGCCGGAGGCTGAAACGGAGTCCTCCTGCATGCTCTGTTTCTGAGTCGCAGCCAAACCTTAAAAACATTTAAGGTTCCGGTCCTCATGGTTCTGAACAAATACAAAGATAGGAAGCTGCCTGCTGCTGAGTAAGGCCATCGTTTCCACCCAGTGGTGGCTCTCCAGGGTCTTTATCCAACCCTGCTTGGAGATTCTGAGACCCTCTGGGGGCAAGCAGACGTTCTACCTCTCTCATCTACATCCCTTCCCTTAAACCAGATCTGCCTGCCCTTAGTAAACAGCAAGGCCCTCCCTTGCTTCTTCCAGAGCTGCTCCCCCAACATACAACACCCCCCCCAATCTTTTTCTTCTTCTTCTTCACCCGAGCATGTCTTGTCTGTTGCTGTACCTCCTCTTTCTGCCCAGGCCTCGGTCCAGGACAGGCCAGTGCCCCCAACGCGCCCATTGCCTGCTGACCCCATTCCTAAAGATGCTCAGGTAACTGGCAGCATGGTGCCATTCCTGGTGGTGGTGTGTGGTTTTTCTGAGAGGGAGGAGGGTGGTCTCTTTGGGCAGGGTGGAAGGTGGATGGGAGTTAATGGGAAGGTCTCAGTTCAGGCTGGGGAAACGCCCTCCCCCAGTTCCCCTCCGAAAACAGGGAGCTACCCCTCTTCTCCATACACCGAATATTGATAAATTCCATCCGAAATCCATTTCCAAGGATGAATCCCAGTTGTCCGGGAAATTCCAGCCCTAATCCTCCCCGGCCGATGGGGAAGAATTTTTATCCCATAATTTTTACCTTACCTGGCTCTCATCCTGGTTTGGGCCAAGCAGAAAGCTGCTGGAGACGGTCCTGGTGTTTTTTTGTGCTGCTTGCGCTTCTTGGAGCAGAGCAGTGCGATGTCATACCCAAGGCATTCTGGGAAATGCCGAGAAAAAAGCACACCAAGAACTCAGGCCAATGTAAGTTTCAATAGTGGGAGTGGTCCCTACTTGCAAATCAATAGTCAATAGTAACAAAAACTAAGAGAAGCTGCTGAATTGCAACTTATTACCAAACTTAAAACCATGGAGAGACCTGGTCTGAACAAAGACATTGGATTCTTATCTCATTATACATGACAAAGCCATTTTTCACCTTCTCACCCCTTGCTTTTTCCTGTAAGACCTATTGCAGTCGTTAAGAGTCGTCAACAGGCTCATCACAGCTATCTGCCAATCACCCATTCCCACCACCCTTCTGAGTAATACCCCTCCCCACCTTCTCACTATATAGAAGGGTCTGGAAACTTCTGTTTCAGTGTATCTGAAGAAGTGTGCATGCACACGAAAGCTCATACCAAGAACTAACTTAGTTGGTCTTTAAGGTGCTACTGGAAGGAATTTTTTTGTTTTAACAAAAACTAATCCATTCAAAAGTATGTATTCTGACAAGGGTTACAGACTCAAATAGAGATTACAAACTCGTAACAGAGATTACAAACTCAAACTCATAAAAATATGTACAACACAATAGTTCATTACAGAATTAGAGATAAGAGTTTATGAGTAGAGATAAGTTCATGTTAGTCCAGATTCGTCGTGGAGGTCTCAGTTTCAATCATTGAGCAGACGTCAGAAGTCAGTTATGGATTAGAAACCAGGACAGGGCCCTGTTTCGATGTATTCACCTTCATCATCTGGAAGTATCAAATATTACATGAAAATACGTTTAAATTCTCAATTATCATAAATTATAATTTATAAAACAGTACGGTGGTACCTCGGGTTTAGTACTTAATTCGTTCCGGAGGTCCGTACTTAACTGAAACTGTTCTTAACCTGAAGCACCACTTTAGCTAATGGGGCCTCCTGCTGCTGCCGCGCCGCCGGAGCACGATTTCTGTTCTTATCCTGAAGCAAAGTTCTTAACCTGAAGCACTATTTCTGGGTTAGCGGAGTGTGTAACCTGAAGCGTATGTAACCTGAGGTACCACAGTATTATATAACATTTGGTTCCTTACCTAATTTTTAAAGGGTCGTGTAAGTTTGAAGACTTTCGGATAAATATATCCTAAAACTCTAAGGTTACTATTGACTATTGATTTGCGAGTAGGGACCACTCCCACTATTGAAACTTACATTGGCCTGAGTTCTTGGTGTGCTTTTTTCTTGGTATATTTAATAACAAGAACTCCAACTTATTCTGGGAAGTGCGGCCGATGGGAAGCTCCCAAGAGAGCCTAGCGTTGCTGTAAGTGGGATTGCAGCCTTCTTTAGCATCTCATGTGATACTGGAACCTTGCGGCCATCCAGGGACGCCGAATGTCGAGAGGTTTGGAGCAGACAAAAGGAAAGACTGTGGAACTCACTCCCACAAGAGGCAGAGAGGGCAGCCGATATGGGTGGCTTTGAAAGAGGATTAGACAGGTGGATGGAGAAGAAAGCTGCTCCGCTCACAGAGCTACAATTCCCAGAGTTTCCCCAGGAAGAGGGATTAATTGTTAATCCACCTGCAGAATTGTAGCTCTGTGAGGCGAATGGGGAGGTCTCTTAACCACTCTCGGCACCCAGAACGAACTACAACTCCCTGAATTCTTTGAGAGAAGCCATGGCTGTTTAATGGGCTATCCCCGTGCTTTAAATGTATGGTGCATATTAAAGATATGTAACCACTTGAAAGAAACAATTAGGCCTAGGATTAAAATGGAATTAAATTTATAAATAAGAAAATGTACGATAAGGAAAGCTATGTAATATGATTAGGACTGTGATATGGTTTTTTGAAACTCTGATATTGGAAACTGCTACATATAATTACTAAGAAATTTGGATGGAAGAGATTTGAGGAAGTCAAATACTATGTTTATGAAGATGGATGGTACTTAATTGTAATTAAGTGGTAATATGTTGTATGTATCTTTTTTATTTTTTCTCTTTTTCTCCTATTTTTTGTTTGTTTTTATTATTGTTAATCTTTTTTTTTTTACTATGTTTATCTACTGAAAATAATAAATATTATTTTGGGGGGGGGATGTATGGTGCCACTGTGGCCTGAGGCAAATTTTAGGCACGGGACACAACAACCAGTCGTTGGTGTTTAAAACCCAGTGTACCACTTTGAACAGCCACGACTGTCATTGTCATTCTGTCATGACAGAAAGATCAAGAGAAAAACGACAGAAAGACTAAGAGAAAAAGACAACAGAGACTTTGAAAAAGATTGGGAACCCTTCATATTATATTTGCAGAAACAAAGAAAGGCAATAGACTTGATGGCAGGATTGAAATAAACATTCACTTTATTACAGATAGGTAGTCATGTTGGTCTGCCATAGTCAAAACAAAAAAATTCCTTCCAGTAGCACCTTAAAGACCAACTAAGTTAGTTCTTGGTATGAGCTTTCGTGTGCATGCACACTTCTTCAGATACACTGAAACAGAAGTTTCCAGACCCTTCTATATAGTGAGAAGGTGGGGAGGGGTATTACTCAGAAGGGTGGTGGGAATGGGTGATTGGCAGATAGCTGTGATGAGCCTGTTGACGACTCTTAACGACTGCAATAGGTCTTACAATAGGTTGCAACTTGTCACCAAACTTAAAACCATGGAGAGACCTGGTCTGAACAAAGACATTGGATTCTTATCTCATTATACATGACAAAGCCATTTTTCACCTTCTCACCCCTTGCTTTTTCCTGTAAGACCTATTGCAGTCGTTAAGAGTCGTCAACAGGCTCATCACAGCTATCTGCCAATCACCCATTCCCACCACCCTTCTGAGTAATACCCCTCCCCACCTTCTCACTATATAGAAGGGTCTGGAAACTTCTGTTTCAGTGTATCTGAAGAAGTGTGCATGCACATGAAAGCTCATACCAAGAACTAACTTAGTTGGTCTTTAAGGTGCTACTGGAAGGATTTTTTTTGTATTCACTTTATTAGTACCAGAAAATGTTTAGAAGACAGTGAAATAAGATGATGTCGTTAATTTTATGTTTATAGGTTTGATGTTATGTTATTAATAACCGTTTCTGTTGAGAGATAGCAAAGGGGATGAAAATAGAAACAAACCAGGAGCACAAGTTGGGGAGCAAGTCTTGGAGGGGAGGGAGGGAGGAATATATAGGAAACGTTAAGAATTTGAGATGCATGTAATGAATGAAAATGAAAAATGAATAAAACTTTTTTTAAAAAAAGGACAGCCATGGCTTTCCCCAAGGAATTCTGGGAGCTGTTTTCTTGTCAAGGGTGCTGGGAGTTGCCTAGAGTGGGGTAACAATCCCTTTTCCCAGGGGAAAGAAGTGAAACTTGTAACGGTGCAGAGCTCGACACTATTCAGCTGCTGGGGCCCACAAGTGAAGTGAGGCCCACAGAGCTCATTTACGTGGTTCCACTCTCTGAGCATAATTTAGCTTGACACCAGCCATGGAAATATACCATATTTTTTGCTCTATAAGACTCACTTTTCTCCTCCTAAAAAGTAAGGGGAAATGTGTGTGCATCTCATGGAGCGAATGCAGGCTGCGCAGCTATCCCAGAAGCCAGAACAGCAAGAGATATCACTGCTTTCACTGCACAGCAATCCCTCTTGCTGTTCTGACTTCTGAGATTCAGAATATTTTTTTTCTTGTTTTCCTCCTCCAAAAACTAGGTGCATCTTGTGGTCTGGTGCGTCTTATAGAGCGAAAAATACGGTAGATATATTCGTTTAAGGGGCATCTGGTTAGCTACTGTGGGAACACGATGCTGGGCTGGATGGGCCGTGGGCCGGATCCAGTCTCCTTACGTACTTAAGTTGCCGTCAAAGCAAGCAGAAAAATGAGAGAACCTTGGCCATTTTGTAAGGTTAATTGAAGTGTGCGGCAGCCGCCTCGCAAAGATGTCAGGAAAAATTGCTCATGCACACGTGTTATTTTTGCATTGTGTGTGTGTGTGTGGTGTCGCACCCACACACTTAATGAAGGGTCTAAAAATAAATATTCTGCACCTCTCTGGCCTCCGCCCCCTTGCTAGCGTGAGGTGGTGTGCAAGCGTTTGAGCACGCGTCACAACCCGCCTCCCCTAATTCAGGCTCCCTCTGTTTTCCCTCTCAGCCCCCTGCCAAGCCTCCGCCACCCCAGAAACCGCTCCCTTCGGATCCCCCCCGGGCCGAACTCTGCGCTGTTCCCAACTATGACCCTCGGGTCCAGATGCTGCCATCGAGGTGAGTGGAAGAACGGGAGGCGGCTGGGGTGGGAGAGGCCGAGAGGGAGACGGCTGCTTCTTTTCCAGCTGCGGGGAATTGGAGGAGAGGGGTGGTGGGCAAGACAAGCGGCTTAAACCAGGGCTTCCCAAACTTGGGTCTCCAGCTGGTTTTGGACTACAGTTCCCATCATCCCTGACCACCGGTCCTGCTAGCTAGGGATGATGGGGGTTGTAGTCCAACAACAGCCGGAGACCAAAGTTTGGGAAGCCCTGCCTTTCAACGGTGCTGTGGGTGGTTTTAGATGTTCTCAATACCGTATTTACTCAAATGTAATGTGCACTTTTTTGGCCAAATTACCGTATTTTTCGCTCTATAAGACGCACCAGACCACAAGACGCACCTAGTTTTTGGAGGAGGAAAACAAGAAAAAAAATATTCTGAATCTCAGAAGCCAGAACAGCAAGAGGGATCGCTGCGCAGTGAAACCAGCAATCCCTCTTGCTGTTCTGGCTTCTGGGATAGCTGTGCAGCCTGCATTCGCTCCATAAGACGCACACACATTTCCCCTTACTTTTTAGGAAAGAAAAAGTGAGTCTTATAGAGCAAAAAATACGGTACGTTGCGAAAATTGGGGTGAGCATTAGAATTGATGGCGCATTAAAGGTAAAGGGACCCCTGACCATTAGGTCCAGTCGTGACCGACTCTGGGGTTGAGGCGCTCATCTCGCTTTATAGGCCGAGAGAGCCGGCGTTTGTCCTCAGACAGCTGCTGGGTCATGTGGCCAGCATGACTAAGCCGCTTCTGGCGAACCAGAGCAGCGCATGGAAACGCCGTTTGCTTTCCCGCTGGAGCGGTACCTATTTATCTACTTGCACTTTGTGCTTTCGAACTGCTAGGTTGGCAGGAGCTGGAACCAAACAACGGGAGCTCACCCCATCACGGGGATTTGTCCTAGGCTCTGTGGTTTAACCTACAGCGCCACCCGCGTTCCTGATGGCGCATTAGATTTGCGTAAATGCGGCAATAATGGTTCATTTCATAGTCACCTCATACCCAATGTTGCTTGGGAATTCTATTATTATTATTATTATTATTATTTATTTATTATTTATTATTACGATTCATATACCACCCTTCATTGAAAGATCTCAGGGCAGTTCACAAAATAAAAATACAAGATAAAAGCACAAATAAATACCCCCCCCCAAAAAAAAATGCAGTGCAATTTTGAATGGTGCAGCGATTCAAAATGGCGTCCAATTGTATGTGCTGGCCAGTGGTCAGGGATGTTGTAACTTAACTTTATTGGATTCCGGTTCCCATCAGCCCCCAGTCATCATGGGCAATGGTCAGGGATGATGGGAGTTGTAGTCCGGCGATATCTGGAAGGCTCCCTAGCCCTGCTCCAGTGAAGTTAATTAAAAAAAGAACTTGTTATGACATGTACGCCTCAGCGCGAACCTTTCCTTCTTTCTCTGCTTCCCACGCAGGCCAGCTCCTCCTCCTCCTCCTCCCATGGTGTCCGGCCCGTCATTACACATCCACAATATCTAACCCGGGCCAGGCCAGGCCCACGGACTCTTCCTGCGGTGCCCCTCTCTGGCCGAAACGGGCGATGAGGACGACAACCCCAGCCCCTTCCTGGCACTCGCTTCGCTGGCTGCTTCGGATTTACAGGAGGGCGGCTTTGCACCCTTGCGAAGGCAGGGCTGTGTTTCGTTTTGTTTCCCCCCCTTTGCCCAGAAGTCGCACTCCTAGCTTGGCTGGAAACCTCCGCCATTTGGGCGCCATTTTGGCTCCAAAGTCCCTGCTTTTGGTTTCGGAACCTGGACACAAGGAACTCTGGGGGGGAAAGGGAACAAGTCTTTGCACTGGTGAAAAAGGAGGGCGAAGGTGTGTGTATGTGTGTGTGAGAGAGAACTCGTGTGTGTGTGTGTGTGTGTGTGTGTGTGTGTGTGTGTGTGTGTGTTTATGAGGGATGTCATTCCCTAAGGGAATCCTCCCCTCACGAATCTTGCCTGGAAATCGCCCGTTTCTTTTCTTCGTAATAAAAACGGACTGGTTCCACTTATTTCTTTCAGCGCCTCTTTATCCAGGCTGGGACTGACCACCAGGGAAGGCCTGCCTCAGGCTCCATCTGAAGGTGCCACCATCTTTTAGCAAATGTACCCGCAGGGCAGGGGAGTTGCCCCCCTGTCCCGTTCCGTCGGAGCAGCTGTGGTGTTGGGTACTTGGGCCACAAATCACCAGTTTGTGTTAGGATGCCGAACAGCCAGGGTCTCTCTTGCACTGTGCCTTGTAAGCAAAGAAAAAAAGTGGTATTGGTTTTTTTAAGGGGGTGTTTGGGAAGTGGTAGGAGATCTGGTGCCCCGGCAGAAAAGAGCCTGAGTCCCACAGTCCCATCTCCTAAAAAACGCCTCTGCATCCCTGGTCGCTGTTGTCTTACAGTAGTACCTCTGGATGCGAACGGGATCTGTTCCGGAGCCCCGTTCGCATCCAGAAGCAAATGCAACCTGTGTCTGCGCGGGTCGCGATTCGCCGCTTCCACACACGCGTGTGACGTCATTTTGATTCGTCTGTGCATGCGCAAGCGGCAAAACCCGGAAGTAACGCGTTCCGTTACTTCCGGGTCTCCGCGGAGCATAACCTGAAAACGCTCAACCTGATCAGAAAGATCACAAATTCATCGAGGACTGGGGAAAGTTCACGGATTATCTGAAAACTATATGTGACGAACAGACAACTCTAGTGGGTTTTAAGGAGGCTTTGTGATGGTACAAGGTATATTGTAAAAAAGAAATAGACATGGAATGTGTTCAAGAAGGACACTGACAAACTGGAACGTGTCCAGAGGAGGGCAACCAAAATGGTCAAAGGTCTGGAAACGATGCCTTATGAGGAACGGCTAAGGGAGCTGGGCATGTTTAGCCTGGAGAAGAGGAGGTTAAGGGGTGATATGATAGTCATGTTCAAATATATAAAAGGATGTCACATAGAGGAGGGAGAAAGGTTGTTTTCTGCTGCTCCAGAGAAGCGGACACGGAGCAATGGATCCAAACTACAAGAAAGAAGATTCCACCTAAACATTAGGAAGAACTTCCTGACAGTAAGAGCTGTTCGACAGTGGAATTTGCTGCCAAGGAGTGTGGTGGATTCTCCTTCTTTGGAGGTCTTTAAGCAGAGGCTTGACAACCACATGTCAGGAGTGCTCTGATGGTGTTTCCTGCTTGGCAGGGGGTTGGACTCGATGGCCCTTGTGGTCTCTTCCAACTCTATGATTCTATTCTATGGAAGGATAATATCAAATTGGCAATATCATAATAGAAAATGCATGAAGATAGGAAAAATGGAGGATTGAGGGAGGTGCTGGTGGAAGTTCAAAAACAGGAAATTTGTAAACATGGTTGTACAGATTTATTTGTAAAGGAAAAACTTAATAAAAATTTATATATATAAAAAAGAAAACGCTCAACCTGAAGCATATTCAACCCGAGGTATGACTGCACTTAAGAACCTAAGAAGAGCCATACTGGATCAGACCGACGCCCACCTAGTCCAGCATCCTGTTCTCACAGTGGCCAACCGATGCTTCAGTGGGAAACTGGCAAGCAGGACCAGAGCAGGACTGTAGAGGCAAAGCGTAGCCATCCATAGCCTTGTCCTCCACCATTAATTGGTCTAATCCTCTTCTAAAGCCATTCAAGCTGGTGGCCATCACTGCCTCTTGTGGCAAGGAGTTCCACAGTTAAACTGGTTGCTGCATAAAGAAGTCGTTTGTTTTGTCTGTCTTGAATCTTCCAGTGGAACTGAATGTTGGATGCCCAGAAGTTCTAGTGTTAGGAGAGAGGGAGGAAAGCATTTTTTTAATCCACTTTCTCCGTGAAATGCATAATTGTATAAACTTCTATCATGTCACCTGTTACGTGCCACGAAAAATTCCCAAATGCCGTAACCTTTCCGCGTTGTCTTTGGCACAGCGTTGGCGACCCGCCTGCTTTATATGTAGCTGTAGTGAGAAATTTTATTTTGCATTCAGAATTCATTTTGCGTTCAGTTTTCTTTGGGGGAATGTGTTCAAATAATTATTCTTGCGCATCAAGCGGCTGATGAATCGTAAGCCTGTTTTGGTGAACCATTTTCCTCTTGCAGTGAGGCTGTTCTCTGAGAGGCAGGTTGGGGGTTTCCCCCCCTTTTTGACAAAAAATTGGTCATTCACCAAGACACTCCTTTTGTCCTGGGAAGCTGAAAGACACTTCTTGCCATCTGCTGATGCACATGAAGAATCATTTGGACAAGTTCCCCAAATAATATTGTTTAAAAAACCTTTCCCAAGGACTAATTGGTACATATTTGCAAAAGGCTTAAGAGCAGAAACGGATGTGTAGCCGATTGTTCTGTAGTTTTCGTCGCCCATTGTCCTTTCGTATTATGTTTGTTTCTTTGGAGTGCATTAGTATATTTTCGTATTTGTGGGTCTTGCCTCATGGTTGCGTTTGTCTTGGCACAAGGCATCGTGCTTCTCTGGAACCCAAGAGCCTTGTTCAAATAGGAATTTCGGGTCTCACTTTGCGGGCCAGAGCTTTGGGTGGTCTAGCTTAGACATAACACATAGCTATCTGTCAATTTATGGTATGAAGTGCCAAATTATATTTATTTATTCATTTTATAAAATTTTACACCACTTAATGTGGGCGGGGGAAGTGGAACCTTCAGAGCAGTTTATGAAAAGAAAGCGATGAAATTGTCAATAAGAAACAATAGAAAGCAACTGTTCTGAATGTACAAAAAAATAATTAAAATCAGCAATAAGCTAAAAACCGGGTTAAAACATATGCCAAGTGTTGGCTTCTCTGAACAAAAAATATTTCAGCAAGCGCCAAAAAGAGTACAGTTGTACCTTGGAAGCTGAACGCCTTGGGAGCTGAATGTTCTGGCTCCCGAATACTGCAAACCCGGAAGTGAGTGCTCTAGTTTGCGAACGTTCTTTGGAACCTGAATGTTTGACGGGGCTTTCTGCAGCCAATCGGAAGTTGGGCCTTGATTTCCAAATGTTTTGGAAGTCGAATGGACTTCTGGAACGGCTTCCGTTCAGCTTCCGACGTACCGCTGTACAGGGAAGATGCCTGCGTGATATCAATCAGCGGGGAGTTCCAAAGTTAACTGGTGCCACACTGAAAGATCAATTGCTTACAAATGCAGAATTGGGTTTTATGCGGGACCTGTAGCAGCGCCAGTTCCGCAGATAGAAGTGGCATAGTTTGTGTTATGGGGTAAACTGGTCCCAGGTTGGTAAGGGCTTTTTATACTGATAGGAATACAGTGGTACCTCGCAAGACGAATGCCTCGTAAGACGAAAAACATGCAAGACGAAAGGGTTTTTCGTTTTTTGAGTTGCTTCGCAAGACGATTTTCCCTATGGGCTTGCTTCGCAAGACGAAAATGTCTTGCGAGTTTGTTTCCTTTTTCTTAAAACCGTTAATACCCAGGGAATCCGTGCTTCGCAAGACGAAAAATTTGCAAGACGAAAAAACTCGCAGAACGAATTAATTTCATTTTGCGAGGTACCACTGTATGTTGAATTAGCAAATCAGCAGCTGGTGCAGATCTCTTAAGCACAGGAGTTATACGCTGACAGCGGTCCCTGTCAGCAATTGTGCTGCAGCATTCTGCGCTAGCTGCTGCTTCTGGATCCAGCGCAAGGGAAGCCCCACATAGGGTGCATTGCAGCAATCCAGTCTTGAATTAAACAGTGTGCATGAGCTGGTGCCACCAAGCTTTATGTGCCCATCCCATAGCTCCGTGGTGTTGTCAAGAAAGCAACCTGTTTTGTGGACTCAGGACCCAGGCTCAGGTGGATGGAGCAGGGGGGAAGTTGATGAAGTCCGGGTGGAATTTCTCCCCAGGGTCTCCTTCCCACATGTCTCCAGGTGATGCCGGTGTTATTGATGCGTTTCTGGTAAAGGTGAGGCCTTTGGGGAGAGGAGGTGAAAGAGCTGTGCTCCGAATCAGGTGTATGTGATCATATTTAGGCATGCTGTGGTCCCATGGCAAGGCGAGGCTGCTCATGTTTAGATAAAGTGTTCCTAGATTTGAGTTGATTGTGAGATACGCAGCGGTGGAGTTTGATAAGACTCAATTGTCTTGATAGGAAAGAGGGACTCTTTAGGTCTGATCTTGTTTATTATTATTCATTCATTTAACAAGATTTAGACATTTATTTTACAATTCTGTGATTCTAAGATTTACATATTGCCCGATCAATGAAATCATCTTGAGCAGTTTATGTAAAGCAAAAGTTAAAAGATTCAGATAAAAACCAAACAACAAAAGCCAGTTGATGTAAAATTTACCAAAATACCAGCCATCCATCTATAGAGCATAGGAACCGTTTGGCCGCTGGATCAGGCCACGGGTCCATTTAGTCCAGTGTCTGTTTTTGCCGTAGACAGCCAGAAAACAAGAGTTGGAGAGAGTGAATCCGTCTGTAGATATTTTGGACCCCCGACTCCTATCATCCCTGACCATTGTGCATGCTGGCAGGGGTTGGTAAGGAGTCTGAGCCCTGCAAATGCCTGAAGGAGGCACAATGTTGTATCCAGAAGCCCCCCATCTCTCTCTCCCCCCCATCTCAGAATGGCCACCTCTGTTTTACCTTGGATAATTCTCTATCCCTAATTCTGTGTCCTCCACTTTTTGGCAAGCAAGTTGTGGTTGCTTTGCTATGCCACTAGGTGGCAGCCCAGCCTAGGAGTCCATCGCCCCCCAGCTAAAGATCTAAATATCCATACAGTTGCCTGGTTTGTTCCTAGAGATTTTAAGACTGGGCAGTGCAGGTAGTAGCAGAGGCTTCTGTTTTAAGGACCTCTGTTGGGGCCTAATGTGTACGTAGGCTTTGATGGTAACGCTGAGTTCTTTGCTTGGGGAGAGAAAAGGGGTGAGGACATAGCCAACACGGTGCAGCCATATCGTCCTCCACAAAATTACCTAATCTATTTTTAATTTAAAAAGAAACACATTTGTATTAACAGACTTTCCATAAATAATCAAGGTACAACAAGTGTCTGTTTTCGAATTGCAGAATACAGGCCAATTACAGTCGTTCTTGTTTGTAGGCATTGAGGGGGGAGAAAATAGAGAAAAGAAGAAGAAGAAGAGGGGTGGTGAGGGAGACAGTAAACCTTCCTTCTTTACTTAGTATATGAGTGCATCGCGTAGATAGGTGCCCCATATCCTCTTTAAAAGCCATCTAAGTCGGTGGCCGTCACTGTGGCAGTGAGTTCCGCAGTTAAATAGGCCCTGTTTTTATAAACTTCTGCCATGCCACCTCTTCCCTGCTTTTTCTCTAAACTCGAGGGCTCCCAAGGGTTGCCACCCTACCTCGCAGGGGAGTCGCGTCCGTGAGCTAGCTCCCACCCCCCTCTATCCTCCAACCAGGCCCCAGGCAACCATGGTCACTAAAGGAGAGGGAGCAAGGCAGAGCCACAGAGGGGTGTGGCTTGAGGGGAAAGGGGCGTGGCCTGGGGAGAGTTCCGAGGGCCGGACAGAGAGCCCTGGAGGGCCTGAGGCTCCCTCACCCTTGTCTTAGGCTGCTGCTGTTGGAGGTGGCGTCTTCCTGGCTGCCATCGCCGCTGAGTTTCACCTCCCAGGACACACATCCTGTGGCGAAACGTGGAGGTTGAGTCACGGGACGTGCAAGAGTTTCGGAAAGGGATTTGGCAAGGGGGGTCGCTCCGCCACGCGACCCCTGCATGAGCTTCGGCTGAAATTGAAATCGCTGGGGATCGGGGCCTGTCGCCCGCACTGCAATTGCATGCTGACCTTGCACTTTGGCACAAGTTCTGTGTGTGTGTTGTGTGTGTCCCACGGTTCAAGCACCTTCTCTCCCCCCCCCCCCCCGTGAGAACAAAGGTACCCTTGTCCTGCCCAGCCACGCGGATCCATGTTTATGGGGCTTCCCAACCCTGTAATTTCACCAGGTACGTGACTCTGAACAGGAGCCCCCGGCTGCCAGGCCACATCATGTGCTGGCTAGCTTGGGAAGGAGGCACGGCTGGCACTGGAAAGGTGCTGCTGAAGCCTCTGGATTTGGGATGGGGTGGGTATATTGGGGGGATGGAGGGAGAGAAAGGTTGCCCATCAAAAAGGCTTGTGTGTGTGCGTTGGTAATGGAGCACGCCGCGTTTCGCACTCGGCTCCTTAGCCTCCTTACGTGATCTCCACCTGGGAAAACTATCAAAAGCGTTGTTTTTTTTAATGACAGGGCATCCTCCAAGCACCTGGAATTTCTATGGGCCGCCGGGCTGTGTTCCAGGTCCTGCGGGACGTGCCGATCATAATCGATCCCAACAGTGGCATAGCGTGGGGGTGCAGGGGGGGCCGGCCGCACCGGGTGCAACATCTGGGGGTTAGGGTAAGGGGGCGCAAATCCACGGGTTAGGGGGTGCAAATCCACGGGTTAGGGGGCGCAAATTACTTGCCTTGCCCCGGGTGCTGACAACCCACGCTCTGCCATTGGATCCCAACTTTGAACTGCCAAAAGAAATATGGAAGAGGCTGGCAGAGCACGAACCTCTTCATCGCAGGGTTGTGGGTTTGAGGCCGATGCTGGGCAAAAAGATTCCTGCCTTATAGGGGCTTCAACTCATAGGAAAATAATACAATCCTGCTGGACTAGATCCTGTTCTCACAGTGGCCAGCCAGATGATCCAAGGGGAAACACCCTTTTCTTTCTGCAAAAGGCGACATTGTGAAGTTGCAACTGTGCAACACACAAACTCCTGTCCTCCATCCAAAAAACCAAGCACTGTCTTCACACTTGAAAGACACCACCTACCCTGGCTTAAAGCACTTGAAGAAGTCCAGGTAAAGGTTGTGGCCTGGGTGCGCGGGAGTCTGAGAGTCTGGATAGCTTACAGGACCAAGGCTGGAGTCCTCCCCACCCCCACTCTGGCAACCCAATACAGTTGTCTTGGGAAAATCCTACAAGAAGGATATGGAGATTCTAAGTCAGGGGTAGGCAACCTAAGGCCGGGGGCCAGATCCGGCCCAATCACCTTCTAAATCTGGCCCATGGACTGTCCAGGAATCAGCATGTTTTTACATGAGTAGAATGTGTCCTTTTATTTAAAATGCATCTCTGGGTCATTTGTGGGGCCTGCCTGGTGTTTTTACATGAGTAGAATGTGTGCTTTTATTTCAAATGCATCTGGGTTATTTGTGGGGCATAGGAATCCGTTCATATTCCCCCCCAAAATATAGTCCGGCCCACCACATGGTCTGAGGAACCCCCTATTCTAAGCCCACACCTGCTGTTTTCTCCATTAAGCGACTGGGAAGTGGCAGGGAATCTGCTCTGAGTGCAGAAGGTCCCAGCTTCAATCTCTAGCAGCTCCAGGTCTGGCTGGGAACGTCTCCTGCCTCAACCCTCGAGAGCCGCTGCCAGCCAGTGTAGGCATAACAAAACGTCTTGCATATATATGGAGATAGACTTCGTGTCACCCTGGAGGTTCAGTTTGCTCCTAATGGACAGATCTAGGGAGGTAAGTCTTCTCCTGCTCCAGAAGAAATAAAGAACCTACATGGAGGATTATAACCGAACACTATAATTTATGTCCTGGTGCACAGCTGTGAACCTTCATTAGCTGCTGGGCTCTGACCAGCACGGCCAGTGCTCAGGGTCTGCGGCAGATGGGAGCTGGAGTCCAAAGCAATCTGGGGAGGTGGGCAATAGGTCCTCCATCTTTGCCATAACTCCTAATGAGAGTATATGTCTTTATTGCTTTGTGAATACAGATAACTCGCCTCTTATGCAGGGGTTCTGTTTGGGGGGCCCACACCTAAGTGCAAAAACTCATAAAGGTAGGAATCCCTTAGAACAGCTGATCCCCTCAAGCAAACCCCACATGGGAATAACCCAGGGAGAGTGGTGAATGGTGAATCACCTCCTTTTTAATTTACCGTATTTTTCGCTCTATAAGATGCACCAGACCACAAGACGCACCTAGTTTTTGGAGGAGGAAAACAAGAAAAAAAATATTCTGAATCTCAGAAGCCAGAACAGCAAGAGGGATCGCTGTGCAGTGAAAGCAGCAATCCCTCTTGCTGTTCTGGCTTCTGGGATAGCCGCGCAGCCTGCATTCGCTCCATAAGACGCACACACATTTCCCCCTACTTTTTAGGAGAGAGAAAAGTGAGTCTTATAAAGCAAAAAATACGGTATTTTTGCTCCCCATTTCCTTATTTATTTCCCACCACCCATGCAAACCTGCGATCGCGTGGGCAAAATCAGTGAGTTACCTATATATAAGACAGGGGAGGGGGGCACGAGTTATGCGCTGCAGGGAGAGGTTCAGAAAAAGGGGAGCAAAATGATAAACAACAATAATAATACAATTTTATTTATATCCCGCCCTCCCCAGCCGCAGCCAGGCTCAGAGTGGCTAACAACAGTAAAAGTAACACAGTTTACATAAAATCACAATCTGTTAATTGAAATACATCCTAAAATCAATTCATTCAAGGAGCAACTCCTTCCCTGTTAGAAAAAGTTGCAGCATTCAAGACTTTTTGATTGAGAGAAAAGGCAAATAAGTCACAACACGATCAACGTTTATAAAATGATGCCTGGTGATCGCAAGCGTAGACATTTGCTGTTGAGCTCAGGACCAGTTTGTGAGCTTCCTGTGAGAATGGGATGCTGGATTAGATGGGCCTTGGGCCTCATCCAGTAGGCTCTTCTTACTTTCTTATGGGAGGAAGGAGACCCCAACCTGGCTGCCCCAGTAACAGAATATGGGGTTACTGCATCCTATTATGGAGTCGAGGAAGAAGGGAAAATAACACACACACACACACACACACACACACACACACACACACACACACACACGACTCTTATTGCTGAGAGTTTGGGCCTGTGGAAGAGAAAAGAAACTTTAATCACACTAAACACTTCAATATGTTGTGCTCAGGACCAGTCTCAAAACCACTCCAAATTTTCTGCTTGGCCTGGAGGATTAATTACGCATGTGAGCCGGTGATGATAAAATGATGATTTGATGAGGAGGACAATTGGGTTGGTGGGGGGCGTGGAAAGGTGTCCCTGCGGCCTGGTTTATGGAAGTTTATGCACATGGTTTATGTGTCTGAAGGTCCTGGGCTGCCTATTCGACAAGACCCCCATCTCAGTGTCACTGATGTGGCCCCGAGGAAAGCAGAGCAAGACGTTTGGCACCAGCTTGGCTGCGAGAGTTGCAGGAAGGAGGCGTACCAGGCGCTATCCAACTGTCTTAGGGACTCCAGATTTGTGTAGGGTTTACTCCTGAGCCTTTTCTTCTCCTGAGATATCCTACAAGGGAGCAGGTATGGACCCCCCCCCAAGCCTTACTCATGAATCCGTATAGCCGCAAAGGCAGCAAAGGTTTAGATCCAGAATTTTCCTTCTCCTCCTAGATGGGGTCCCTTCCCTGGTCGATGAGCTGCATCTGCCCAGGTGAGATAGATGCATTATGCTTTAAATAAGGGATGGAGGAATAAGAAGGACCCCAATTGGATCAGGCCAATAGCCCATCCCGTTCAGTGTCTTCTTCTCACAGCCCTTCGTCTTCGGAGTGGTCCTGGCTTCTGAGGTTGCCAGAGGGTTTTGGAGCACACCACAGATCCTCATCATCCTCAAGGTCCGTACAGTTAAGGCTATGGTTTTCCCAGTAGTGATGTATGGAAGTGAGAGCTGGACCATAAAGAAGGCTGATTGCCGAAGAATTGATGCTTTTGAATTCTGGTGCTGGAGGAGACTCTGGAGAGTCCCATGGACTGCAAGAAGATCAAATCTATCCATTCTGAAGGAAATCAGCCCTGAGTGCTCACTGGAAGGACAGATTCTGAAGCCGAGGCTCCAATACTTTGGCCACGTCATGAGAAGAGAAGACTCCCTGGAAAAGACCCTGATGTTGGGAAAGATGGAGGGCACAAGGAGAAGGGGACGACAGAGGACGAGATGGTTGGACAGTGTTCTCGAAGCTACCAGCATGAGTTTGACCAAACTGCTGGAGGCAGTGGAAGACAGGAGTGCCTGGCGTGCTCTGGTCCAGGGGGTCACAAAGAGTCGGACACGACTAAACAACAAGTGTAGCAACAAATGCATAAATAATCCCCGTTTTCGGAGTGGTCCTGGCTTCTGAGGTTGCCAGAGGGAGCACACCACAGATCCTCATCCTGCGCCGCCTTCTGGGCATAGGAGCCAAACTCCTAGGGAAAGAGACCCCTTCGGGCCCCCTAAACATTTGAGGGGTCCGGGGGCCCCCAAGTTGATGGGCATTGCCATAGAAACGGTGCTCGTGTGCCACGTCTTTGTGATCGATTACCTGGCCCGCCATTAATTTTTTCCAAGTTGGCACCCCTGGATATGTGTGTGTGTGGGGGGGGTGATGTCCCGAAATCGCGTCGTCCCCCCCCCGCAACCATCCACCCCCCCCAAAAAAAGGAGTGCCACGCTCGTGAATATCTGCCCGTCGAGCACGAACGAAAGCACCGGAGCAGGGGCGAGCCGGCAACGTTGGCAACCCCTCCCACCCATCCATCCAGACTTCCGCCGGGTGAATGAAGCGAGAGATAGAGAGAGAGAAAAAAGGGGCTTTTTCTCGGAGCGCCGCGGGCCTCGAGGGGTTAACTCCGAACTTCCCTCTCCTCCCCCGCCCCCCCTCGCCTTTCTTTCTTCTTTTCATTCTTCCTTTGCTCCGAGTTGCTACTATCCTCGCCGAGCCGCGGCCTCTGATTGGTGGGAAGTTAGAGCTGGCCGCGATTGGGGGCGTGGCCGCGGCAGCAGCACTTTCTCCCCCGCTCGCTCCCCCTCCCCTCGCTCGGCTTCCCTCCGCCCGATCGAGCGCGCTCAGTCCGTCCAGTTGCCCCGACGGGGGGCTCGGCAGGGGCGGCGGAGCGATGCGCCCGGCGGGGGCGCTGCCCTGGGGGCTGCTGCTGCTGCTGGTGCTTTGGGGGGCCCTGCTGGGCCGGCAGGTGCGGGGCCTCCGCCACAGCGTCTACTGGAACGCCAGCAACCACAGGTAACGCAGCCCCACCGAAAGTATTTGAAAAAGAAAAAAAGATGGGGAGGGAGGGATCCAGTGGATCTGGGTCGATCCCCCTTCAGGCCTCACCTGCGCCCCGATCCCTCCCAGAAACGCCCCCGCCTGCCCCACCTCCAGGCCCCTGCGACCCTCGGGGGCCTTTGCCGCCGTGCGCCCCCTCCTCCCACAAATCCTCATTTTTTTCTGGATCTTCGCTTGCGGTTTGTTGGACGGGACGCTTTTTTTCTCTTGTTCGACTGGAGAGAAAGGTGCCGATTCCCTACTTTGTTCCTTCTTGCCTCTTACACCCCCCTCCCCAAAATAAGTGGCGTTCAGGTCCTGCAAGGCTTCGCCGGCCCTTCTTAAACTCGTTCTCCCCCGGGCAGGATTTGGTTAAAGAGGTCTGTGGGGTGGGACTTGGGGGGGGGGGAGAGAGAAAGGGGTGAGGGGCTTGCCTCTCCTCCCCCACCTCCCCTTTCCGAGCTGGCTTCGTGTTGCGCGCTCAGCATCTCTTTGTCTGGCGGCCTCCCAGGTGCCGCCCCCCTTTCCCCCATCTCCCTCCACGAAAAATTCGCCTCTGCCCCCCTTCTCCCCTTCCCCGCCCCCCCCCCAAGCTGGCCGTTGGAGGGGGTGTTGCTCATCCAGTTAATGTGGGGGGCGGAAGGGGGTGTCTCCCCTTTGAACTACCTGGCAGGAGAGTCTTGCCAGGCTTTTAAAAAAGCACATTTTCTTAGGTTGGCGTGGCATTGGTGGCCTGGCTGCTGCCTTGGCCTCTGTTTTCTCTCTCTCCCCAGAGAGTCTTGCCCGGTCTTGTGCCCCACAGGTGCCCGGAGGCTTGGCTGCCTGTCCTTGCTTGTTGGGCCTCTCTTGTGGGTGATGTTTGCCCTTGCTCCTGCCGACAGTTGCTGGGGTGGGGGAGAGCTTTCGGGGGTCCCAGTGGCAAAAGTGACCCCTAACAGCCATGGCTCTGCCATGCTATAGCCTCTTTTCCCCAGCCTGGGGTAGTTTAAGGCTCTTAGCTCAGTCAGGAGAGCATGAGTTGTGTGGGTTCAAGCCCCATGTTGGGCGAAAGATTCCTGCATTGCAGAGGGTTGGACTAGATGACCCCTGGGTCCCTTCCAGCTCTACAGTTCCATGATTCTGCGAACACCCTCTCTGCTGCCTGAAACCCTAGATTGCTGCTGCCAGTCATTGTAGATAGTATTGCCTTGGATGGAACAAGGATCCGACTAGGAGTAACCCAGCTTCCTATGCTCCTAGCGCTTTATTTGGAACAATGAGGGCTAGAATCTTGATTTATTTTTAGGGGACGGGCCAGAGCTCTGCCTTTGAGCCTGTGCTTTGCCTGCAAAGGTTCTCAGGTTCAATCCTCAGCATCTCCAGGTAGGGCTGGGAAAAGGTACCCTCCCCCTTTGCCCTAAATCCCTGGTGAGCCTCTGCCAGTCAGTGCAGGCAATACTGAGCTAAGTACAACAATGGCCTGACTTCATAGAAGGCCGTTTCCTATGTTCTTGTTTAAAACCTTGAGGACTGGGGTCTTTATTTTATGGCAAGGGCTGGTAGGACTGGAGTCTAGCGGCAAAGCAACTGGTTGGCATTCAGAAGATGCCAGATTCAGTCCCCGGCATCTTCAGGTCGGGCTGGGAATATCCCTTGCCCGAAACCCTGGAAAGCCACTGCCCGCCAGTGTGGACAATACTGACCTAGATGGACCAACTTCTTCCAATCCCACGAATGAGAAAGGGGAAGAGCCGACTCTGGGTGTCCCTAAGGAATGGTACCCATGTCACATTTTTCCTGGAGAAAGAGAGAAGCAACAAATTGAAAAAACAAATACAGTGGTACCTCGGGTCTTAACCTGAAACTGTTCTTAATCTGAGGTACCACTTTAGCTAATGGGGCCTCCCGCTGCCGCTGCGTCACCGGAGCACGATTTATGTTCTCATCCTGAAGCAAAGTTCTTAACCTGAGGTACTATTTCTGGGTTAGCGGAGTCTGTAACCTGAAGCGTATGTAACCTGAGGTACCACTGTAAATAAAAACTGAGATTGGAAAAGGCTAGCTCACTTTCAAATCTGGCTTTTCAACGCATTTGAGTTCCCTTTCCAAAGCAATGCTAACTCTTTCCGGAAGGCCTCCCCTTTGCTTTTCTGCTGTGCTCTCTGCACATGCACAGGAACCATTTCTGTCTGTCTACCTGCCTGCCATCGATCCCAGGGTTGAGCTTGGGCCTTGTGAATGGGGCGCCTCAGCTCACCACAATTTTAAGCACTCTGTGTTGTGTGGCAATGCCCAGGCCCTGGTACTAATCTCCCTTTTTTTTCTCTCTCTCCCTTTTACTGTTGTCAAGCTTATCCTCCTTTTTCCTTCCTCGGTGGGGCCCACCCGGGGAGGCGGAGGGGGCGAGTCGGGGCGAGTCTGGCTGGCGGGGGGGACGGGACACGGAGAAGGAGGGTGGAAGCTCAGAGTTACACGGGAACATTCCTGCCTGTTTTGTTTTCCCTGGCGTGGGAGAGTCAGGTTAGTTGGCGCTTGGGTCTTGGGCCTAGCCAGAGCGGCCTTGGGAGTGCCATGGAGGGGGGAGCTGGCTGCCGGCCCAATCGGAATTATAAATCCCGCGGAAGGATGGCAGGGTGAGAGGGAGCTCTGAACACAGTTTGGGAGGCTGGGAAAGGCACACACACACCCCGGACCGTGCCAGCTTGTGCAATCTGAATCTGCACTTTTATTCCTCCCCCCCACCATATCACTCATTTTCGCAAGAATGGGGGTCACAATTCAAAGTGTTGGTGCTGACCTTTAAAGCCCTAAACAGCCTCGGTCCAGTATATCTGAAGGAGCGTCTCCACCCCCATCGTTCAGCCCGGACACTCAGGTCCAGCGCCGAGGGCCTTCTGGCGGTTCCCTCGCTGCAAGAAGTGAGGTTATAGGGAAGCAGGCAGAGGGCCTTCTCGGTAGTGGCACCCGCCCTGTGGAATGCCCTGCCATCAGATGTCAAAGAGAACAACAACTACCAGACGTTTAGACATCTGAAGGCAGCCCTCTTTAGGGAAGTTTTTAATGTTTGATGTATTACGGTATTTTATTATTTTGTTGGAAGCCGCCCAGAGTGGCTGGGGAAGTCCAGCCAGATGGGCGAAGTATAAATAATAAAATTATTATTATTATTATTATTATTATTATTAATCAATCTGAGTCTGGCCTGTGTTACTAGAGGCCTGCAGTACGAATGCCAGAAGCACCCCCTCTTTGCCGAAGGCCTTATCTCACCCAGAATCCTGTTCCCACATTGGCCAGCCAGATGAGAAGACTGGAGGCGGCAGTCCTCCCTCCCTGGTGCTCCTAATGGGAGCCCTGCAGGATCAGGCCCATCCAGGCCCTCATCCTGTCCTCCTAGTGGCCGTTCAGAGGCCCACGGGCAGGGCGTGAACCAGTGTGAGAAACTCGGGTTCGTAAGCTAGACGCCACCTTCAACCCAGCTTGCGGTTGCCATAGCAGGACGTCTGTTCGCCAGGGGGTTGGGCTAGATGACCCGTGGGGTCCCTTCCAACGCTACGATTCTGTGACCTCAACTACATTGCTTGCCCTTGCGACGCTTCGCTGGTCCCAGTGTGCAAGGAGGAGAAAGGCAAATGGGAAACTGAATTAGCTGTAGACTAAGGCAGAGGCTTTTAAACTTGGTTGCCAACCTGACGCCCAGAAATCCTTGTCTGAAACCCTGGGAAACTGCCTCTGGCCAGTGTACACCAGGGTTTCCCAAACTTCAGTTTCCAGCTGTTTTTTTCAACTACAACTCCCATCATCCCCAGCTATCAGGAGCAGTGGTCAGGGATGGTGGGAACTGTAGTCCAAAAAAAAAAAAAAACCAGCCAGAGACCCAAGTTTGGGGAAACCCTGGTGTAGACAGTACTGAACTGGGTGGACCTAATGCTCTGACTCAGGATTAGGCCACTTTCTAACTCGTCTAGATGTTTGAGCCTTTAACACAGAACCATGAGGACTAGAATCTTGAGTAAAGTTTAGAAGAAATGAGGGCCCAAGCTTGATCCCTGGCATGTCCAGGTAGGGCTGGGAGAGAGAGCCTTGCCTGAACTGATAGCTCAAGTCAGTAGAGCATGGGTAGGCAAACTAAGGCCCGGGGGCCAGATCCGGCCCACGGACGGTCTGGGAATCGGCATGTTTTTACATGAGTAGAATGTGTGCTTTTATTTCAAATGCATCTCTGGGTTATTGGTGGGGCATAGGAATTCTTTCATTATTATTATTTTTTGAAAATATAGTCCGGCCCCCCACAAGTTCTGAGGGACAGTGGACCGGCCCCCTGCTGAAAAAGTTTGCTGACCCCTGCAGTAGAGCGTGAGGCTCTAAATCTCATGGCCATGGGTTCAAGTACCACGTTGTGTCAGAGATTCCTGGGGACTAGATGGCCCTTCTGGTCCCTTCTGATTCTATGAAATCCTGCAGAGCTACTGCCAGTCAGTGTAGACAGTATGGAGCTAGTCAGTGTTCTGACTCTGTGTGGCAGCTTCCTGGCTGGTTCAGCGTCCTGGGGTAGTTCTCAGCCATCCTGTCTCGTAGCCATCGATATAGACTTCTCCTCCGAGGATTTTGCCTAATCCCCCTTTAAAGCCATCTAAGTTGGTGGCTTTCACCACATCTTGGGTTAGCTAATGCCGTAGCTTAACTCTGAGCCACGCGAAGAAGCAGCATTTCCTTTTGTCTGTCCAGAATCTCTCTCTGCCCTCTCTCCCCCGCCCAGATATATATTTATATATATATATATATATTATCCATGGCTTGTATCAAAACTAAATTGTACTCTTTGAGAGTAGAGCCATTGGAAACGACTGGGCCTGAGTTAGGTCACCATCCATTTGAAGCCCTGTGGCGCCAGTCATGGCTTCCTGCAAAGGATTCTGGGAGCTGCAATTTGTTCAGGGTGCTGAGAGGAGCTACAGTGGTACCTCAGGTTACATACACTTCAGGTTACAGACTCTGCTAACCCAGAAATAGTGCTTCAGGTTAAGAACTTTGCTTCAGGATGAGAACAGAAATCGTGCGGCAGCAGCAGGAGGCCCCATTAGCTAAAGTGGTGCTTCAGGTTAAGAACAGTTTCAGGTTAAGTACGGACCTCCGAAATGAATTAAGTACTTAACCTGAGGTACCACTGTATTACCATCTCATCTCTCTGTGGTACTTTATCTTAAAGTTTTAAGGGTCTATACACTTATCGCATTTATAAATTTTAAATTTATTGTTGTACAATGTTTTGATTGTTTGTTTTCCTTCTGGGACTGTACCCCCAAGTGTGTTTTATAAGCTGGTCTCCGACCATAATAAATTATCTATCCATCTATCTATCTATCTATCTATCTATCTATCTATCTATCTATCTATCCATCTGCTATATTACCGGAGCTACAATTCCCAGAGTGCTTTCTTCGTCAAGGAATTCTGGGAGTAGTAGCTCAGGGAAACATGTTTCCTAACAGCTCTCATAATAAACCTTAACAAAATACAGTACCCATGATTTTTTAAAATTTTTATTTTTGGCAGGTAGGAGAACCATGACTTTTTTTTTACAAATGGTTTGGTAGCGCTTTAAGCGTGTGGAGTGAATGTGTCCTTAAGGATGTATAATGTTTATTTTTAACCCCTTGCACTTAGAAATGTAGTGTGTCAGGCAGAAACCTCCAAGACTGCCCTTTCCCCTGAGATGCTAGCTTTCTAAGTACCAGGGTAGTTTTGTACCAAAGAATGTTCAACCAGGCGCACGTCCCACCTTCTGAGCCTGAAATGACACTGCTCCTATCCCAGACCATCACCCACTTACCTGGAGATAAGCCCCACCAAACTCGCTGAACTTCCTTCTGAGTAACTGTTCTAACAGGTGCAGCTCGAAACTCTTGGATGTAAATTAGTAATGTGCAGGTTTGAAGTTTGGGCGAAGCTAATTTGGCTGGCTTTTTGCCTCAGTGGAGCCTACTTGTTTTGGAGTAGGGGTGGCTCTGTGGGTTAAACCACAGAGCCTAGGACTTGCCGATCAGAAGGTCGGCGGTTCGAATCCCCGCGACGGGGTGAGCTCCTGTTGCTCGGTCCCTGCTCCTGTCAACCTAGCAGTTCGAAAGCACAAAGTGCAAGTAGATAAATAGGTACCGCTCCGGCGGGAAGGTAAACTGTGTTTCCGTGCGCTGCTCTGGTTCGCCAGAAGCGGCTTAGTCATGCTGGACACAAGACCCGGAAGCTGCACGCCAGCTCACTCGGCCAATAAAGAGAGATGAGCGCCGCAACCCCAGAGTCAGCCACAATTGGACCTAATGGTCAGGGGTCCCTTTATTTTTACTACCTCTAGAAGCTTTCTGAAAGCCTCTGGTTGGCTGCTTTGGGGATTGAAATTGCTGGCGTTGGATGGATTCTCCTTGTGTTTCTTTCGCATTCGGAGTTTTGGATGTTAACATTTGCCTGCCTGCCTAAGAAAGCAGCGACTAAAATTTGCTGATCCATTTACATTCCAGGAGATTCCTTGCTTTGCTGAGATTCTGTGCACGTTTCCTTGGGAACCTGTGCTTACTTGGGAGTAAGTCCTGTTGAATTCAGTGGGACTTACTCCAGAATTACTCCTTCAAACCAAGAATTCTTGGGCGTCAACCCGCAGCCTATTTCAGTTTTAGACTCACTATATTCATTTGGACCCTAGGCAGAGGCTTTGAGAATTCATTGTTGGAGATTGTGTGGTTTTTTTAAAAACTATTTCTTTATTCTTAAGAAAGGAATATAAATCTGCAAACTGTGGATTGCCTCGAGATTTAATTATCCTTAGAGCAGATCCGTTGGGACTAACTGAAGTTCTATTGCAAGGGTAGCCAGAGTGGTGCCCTTCTGATATAGTCGGACTTCAACTCATGTGGCAGTGAGTTCCACAGTTTAACTATGTACCATGTAAAAAAGTCATTTCTTTTATCTGTCCCAAAGCTTTGGAGGTCCATGAGTTCTAGTGTTGGGGGAGAGGGAGAAAAGCTCTTCACTTTCCCTGTGCTGAGCATAATTATAGAAATTATCAAGTTGTGGGCCAGCAAATATCTGGAGGGCCCTATGCATGCTACCTCTGTATGGGCTTATTCTAGGCTTGAATTTAGGTCGCATCCAGCCCAATGATCCCAGCTGAGGTGGTGTGGTTGGGCTGCAGTCCTATTCACACTTACTTGGGAGTAAGACCCATTAAACTCAGTGAGATTTAGTTCTGAGCAGAGCTAAGAAGTGGAAGGGATCATCCAGAACATTTTTGTAGAAAACTTGAACATTTTGGGTTTTTTGGGGGGGGTGTGAAAGTCCAATATTGATATATATACATTTTTTATATTCTTTTTATGGCTGTAGGTTTCCCTTTTAAGCTTTGAATTAAAAGGTAGGAGAGACAGTATATAAATTTGTGGTGGTTTTTTGCAAGCAGATTTGCACAGGGGGAATTCCAACAGAGAATTCCCTCTGTTTCTCGTGCCGTTTTACTCCACTTCAGTCTCCATCGCCCCTGTTGATACATCTTCATCTTTCAAAACAGCCAGCTATTTGCTTGTGAGGCTTTAATGTTGAAGAACCCTTTGGTTGAGATTGTGTTTGTGTGTGCTAAAAATACAGCTCACTTCTGCGAGAGACGGTACATTTTGCTGCCTTCAAGAATGCCGCTCTGGCCAGCTATGCCAATGGTCTGGAGGACCAAAAGTAGTTGCGTTCTGGGTCTCTTCTGAAAAACTTATCTGCCCTTTCTCACTGCCTCTCCCCCTGCCACAAAGAAAATCCCTTTCAACTCTCAGTGCACCCTCTCTGAAACACAGTCTCAAACGCTGGTCCCCTTCAAACTACTACTACTACTAAATTTTTATTATTTATACCCGACCCATCTGGCTGGATTTCCCCAGCCACTCTGGGCGGTTCCAACAAAATATTTAAAATACAATAAAGCATCAAACATTAAAAACTTCCCTAAACAGGGCTGCCTTCAGATGTCTTCTAAAAGTCAGACAGTTGTTTATTTCCTTGACATCTGATGGGTGGGCGTTCCACAGCGTGGGCGCCACTGCCGAGAAGGCCCTACGCCTGGTTCCCTGTAACTTTGCTTCTCACAGTGAGGGAACCACCAGAAGGCCCTCAGCGCTGGATCTCAGTGTCCGGGCAGAAGGATGGGGGTGGAGATGCTCCTTCAGGTATACTGGGCCAAGGCCGTTTAGGGCTTTCAAGGTCAGCACCAACACTTTGAATTGTGCTCGGAAACGTACTGGGAGTCAGTGTAGGTCTTTCAAGACCAGTGTTATGTGGTCTCAGCGGCCACTCCCAGTCACCAGTCTAGCTGCCGCATTCTGGATTAGTTGTAGTTTCCGGGTCACCTTCAAAGGTAGTCCCATGTAGAGCGCATTGCCGTAGTCCAAGCGGAAGATAACCAGATCATGCACCACTCTGGCAAGACAGTCTGCGGGCAGGGAGGGTCTCAGCCTGTGTACCAGATGGAGCTGTTAGACAGCTGCCCTGGACACAGAATTGACCTGTGCCTCCCCATGGTAGACTGTCCAAACAGCATAGCCATTGATCAAGGGTGATAGGGTTTGGAGTAGACAAACAATGTCTGGCGGGCACCATGCCCACTTGCATACATGTGCAGACCCTGGTGATTTGAAGAATTCACAGCAGCCATGCGCTTGTATGCCCGCATCCATGCTCTTTGAAGCAAAGATGCACACTCTTACACACTTCTCTTAGTACGCACAAACAAACACACTTTCTTCTCTACCCACCCACCAATCATGTACATATCTATATTTTTGGTGGTTTCTATGGGGTGAGTGAATGTGGCAACCCTCACCCCACCAACATCTAGGTTGAGGACTCTGGATAAGAAACTAACAGCACATCCTGTTTTGCAAACTCGGTTCTCACGTCTATTTTAAAAGGGGCCTATTATTTGCCCGCTTCCGAACTTTGTACCCTCTCTTGCAAAACCCTCACAGCCTTGGCTCCGCTCTTAATCTGGGCTTTGAGCGCTCTTCTGTTTAGTCATTGTGAGGTGGCTGCTGCTGCTGTTTTACAAAACTTCTCATGCAGGTAAAACAACAACAACTCCAGAGGTGCCGTTAACCTGGCAAGGGCAAAGGCGTAACTCTGCCTTCCCCCCCCCCAACAAAAAACCCTGGCTCTAAAGCTGCAGAACTCTGGAATAAATACTAGACAAGGTTCTCTGGGAAGCGTGTTTCCTTAGCTCTTGAAACCAAGGCTGCCCCCAAGCCTCAGACGGCTGAGATTTGGGGGAAAGTTTCCCGTATCTGAGAATTTGACACCTCGGCTGTCTTGCATCTCGCCAAACATTAGTAGCTGTGAATCCTAGCCAGACTTTTTGGGCTGCAGGGCAGTGGGGCAAGCTTTTTGCTGTCGAACTACATTCCCTTGTGGGTTGTCTCTGTGGTGTGATGGACCCATGCCAGCAGCAGGCAGGCCTGAAGTCAGTGGGGGAGGCTCAGACCCCAAATTGGGGTTCCCTTTCCCTCTGTTTCTGTTGCTCCTTTCTCTCTCTTTGCCTCGGTCCAGTTAAAGCACATAGCTGCTCCCCAAAGAATCCTGGGAATGGTGGTTTTTAAAGGGTGCTGGGAACTATAGCTCTGCAACTACAGTTCCCATGATTCTTGGGTGGGAGAGGGTGTGACAACCTCCTCCCTCTCCTCCTCTTCGTCTGGCAGGGTTTGAAACAGACAGTTCTTAGGAATATGCTGTGGTGCCTCAGGTTACATACGCTTCAGGTTACAGACTCCACTAACCCAAAAATAGTACCTCAGGTTAAGAACTTTGCTTCAGGATGAGAACAGAAATTGTGTGGCGCCAGCAGGAGGCCCATTAGCTAAAGTAGCACCTCAGGTTACAAACAGTTTCAGGTTAAGAACGGACCTCCGGAACGAATTAAGTACTTAACCCGAGGTACCACTGTAAAAAGAAGCTGCCTTCTACTGAAAGTCAGACCGCTGATTTATCTAGCCGGATCTGGCCCCTGGGCCCTAGTTTGCCTACCCATGCTCTAGCTCTGTGCCGTCTACACTGACCGGCAGCAGCTGCCCTCCTGGGTTTCAAACAGCAGGCTTTCCACTGGGGTTTAACACAGGGAACCTTGGGTGCAAAGCAAACCTGGAGAACTCATTGCTTCCCAAAGGTCTTTTGGAATTAGCTACAGACCCACCAGTTGCTCATCCATGCTTTTTAGATAGAACATTTTATATGTGGGTGGTTTTTGCATTGCTCCTTGGCTTACGTGGGAGTAAGTCCCATTGCAGTTAGTGGGCCTTTCCTCCAAGTTAAAATACGCCGGCAGTTGTAGACCTGAGTTGCTCGGGGGTGATAAGAAACCCTAAGATATCAGTGCAGTTTGGGAAGAGTCCGCCTGCCATCTTGATTCAAAATGGTGCCCAGCTGTATCAGCACATATAGAAAAACTCAGTCCTGGATCTCAAAGACCGTTGTGCAAATTTTGGTTCCGCTCTCGTAAGAGGTTCCCGAGTGCAACGTGGACAGCGAACTCACACCACTGATAGGATCCACCCTGGATATTAGGATCCTCCTGGGATGTGGGGACAGTTGGGTGACTAAATTTCCAATAATGGAAACAAGTAACACAGACCTAGCTTGTTTTGAATGTCTGCGGGTGCTCTTGGCTAATTGGTGAAAATCAAGGTTGCGTAGACTTTAAAAATAAATAAATCTGGCTATATAAATATTTGACTCTGTGTGAAGTTTGTCCTCTCCACACCCTGCTTACTTAGCAGTTCACGGTTGAGTCAAACGAGATGCGGGTTGTGCCGTTGGTGGTGGGGGGGTGTTTTTCTCTAAGGCTGCTACCAGATCCAAATTTAATCAGAGTTGCGGTGATAGGACGGGGTCCTTTTTGTTGAAGCTCCGCCATTCCCCAGTTGCTTTTCTGTCTGTTGGGGAAAAGATACTGGTGTCCTCTATCTTTTCCCTATAGTGGGAGAAAAGCAATTGGGGGTGATTACACCCCCCTCCAAAAAAGCTGGGAAATTGTCAACCCCTCCTCCCACTGGATCTGTTCCTCCAATCATAAGAAGGACCCGGTGGATCTGGCCAAGAACACATCTAGGCCAGCATCCTGTTGCACAGTGGATCAGTGCATTTGGCTGTTAACCAGAAGGTTGGTGGTTCGAGTCCACCCAGGGATGGCTGTGAGCAGGATTCCTGCAGTGAAGAGGGCTGGATCCCTTCCAAGTCTACAGTTTTGTGATGTCTAAGCGTGACCCAAGCACAAGAAGAGCAACCGGTGTTCAGAAACATTCCTGCTTCCATCCATGGAGACTAGAGAATAGGCTGGTAGCCATTGATTGCTGTGATCTGTTGTTGTTGTTTAGTCGTTTCGTTGTGTCCGACTCTTCGTGACCCCATGGACCAGAGCACGCCAGGCACTCCTGTCTTCCACTGCCTGCCACAGTTTGGTCAAACTCATGCTGGTAGCTTGGAGGACACTGCCCCGCCACCTCGTCCTCTGTCGTCCCCTTCTCCTTGCGCCCTCCATCTTTCCCAACATCAGGGTCTTCTCCAGGGAGTCTTCTCTTCTCATGAGGTGGCCAAAGTACTGGAGCCTCAGCTTCACAATCTGTCCTTCCAGTGAGCACTCAGGGTTGATTTCCTTCAGTATGGAGAGGTTTGATCTTCTTGCAGTCCATGGGACTCTCAAGAGTCTCCTCCAGCTGTGATCTAGGGCTGCCCAATACAGTGGAACCTCGGTTTTCGAATGTAATCTGTTCCGGAACACTGTTCGCCTTCCGAAATGTTTGAATACCGAAAACTGAAAGTGGAAGTCTCAATTCAATAGGGAAACTCAAAACGGAAGCCGCACCAGACGTTTGGGTTCTGAAAAACGTTCGAAAACTGGAACATTTACTTCCTTGTTTTCATCGTTCGGGAGCCGTTCGAGAACCGAGGTTTGACAGTACCTGGTTTTCAACATCACAATATATCACCAGCTAAACATTGCGCTGTGTCGATATATCACAATGTCTGAAATAAGGATAGAGCTGGTTTTCAACTTTGTGATATATCACCAGCTAAACATTGCAATAAACTGATTTATCACCATGTCTGATATGAGAATAGAGAAGTCTTTTAATGTTTAATTATGTTTTTATAGATGTTGGAAGTCAACCAGAGTGGCTGGGGCAACCCAGTTAGATGGGTGAGGTATAAATGATTAAAAAAGTAATGAGTACAATAATAATTAGCTAGCTTCACGGTTCTTCCCATCTTGTGATTTTTGCATAGCACACACACAAGCAAACATCATGATTCGCGATACATTGCCAGGTGAAAAATTATGAAAGCAATATCATTTTATGGGCTTCAAACCGGTTTGGCTATTCAAGTTGTTGACCATCAGTTTTAACTCTTTGCTGCGTTAAGAATCCAGTTCAGAAACTTCAGCAATAAAGTGAAAACAAGCTGCCAAGAGACAACTCGCGTGTTTTCCCGCAACTCTCCCACTCAAGCCCTTAATTCCTCCAGGACAGCAAGCAGTATCTAATCTCATCGATCTTCACAACAGTAAAATAGGTCATTGGTGCTCCTAATTAATGAGCGGCGATCCTTGCCTTTTCCAGGATCTCCACCCTGGCCATTTCCGATCCGTCCGGTTTTTTGCGCAATCGGTGCACAACGGCAGCAGCGCACTCCCCACGCATCAAGGAGTTGTGGTTTTCTTGTGGGGATTCCTCGTTCGCCACACGGCCAGCCTGCAATATTTTGGACGCAGGGGTGGGGTTAAATGCCATTCCAGCCCATTCAGATGTCATATCCGCTGTCAGTAATGATTTGCTATGTACCCGGGCCTGTACTTAACAGTAAGGGAAAGTTGGAAGCTACAGTGGTACCTCGGGTTAAGTACTTAATTCGTTCCGGAGGTCCGTTCTTAACCTGAAACTGTTCTTAACCTGAAGCACCACTTTAGCTAATGGGGCCTCCCACTGCCGCCGTAGCACGATTTCTGTTCTCATCCTGAAGCAAAGTTCTTAACCCGAAGTACTATTTCTGGGTTAGCGGAGTCTGTAACCTGAAGCGTATGTAACGCGAGGCACCACTGTATTCCTGAATACTGTACTCAAATTCCACTTGTGTTTGTTGTTGTTGTTGTTGTTGTTGTTGTTGTTGTTGTTGTTGTTGTTAAAGGTTGTGAAGAGTGACATCTATGGCGCAACCATATTTTGGAATACTGTGTCATGTTCTGATCACCTTACCTCAAAAAGGATAATCTTAGGGTTGCCATATGTCTGGAATTTCCCGGACATTCCTGGAATACTGTAGTCAGAAGGGTTGTCTGGGCAGAAATCTTGCCGATTTCTGTAAAAAAAAAAAGCTCAAAAATGGCAAAAACAGTAGGCCTTGTGGAAATCCACCCAAGCTGAATGGAGGAAGTTTCAGGACAGAATCCTCTTCTATGGAACTCACTCCCACAAGAGGCAGTGGGTGATTGATTTTGATGTCTTTAAAAGGGGACTGGGCAAAATTCACAGAGGAAAATGCTATCAAAGGCTATTAGCCACGATGGCTACTGGGGCGATACCTGCTTTCCAACATCACGATGTATCTCCATGGCGACAGAGCGTTGCATCGTGATGTTAAAAAGGAAGGAGCATTTGCCCTGGTCCTGCGAGGCACCGGGGTGCAACTGCTGTCACCACCAGCTCCTGGCGCAGGGTGGAAGGCAAGGCCCACCTGCGATTTACCAGGTGAAGGCGCCATTGTGCTGGCTCTCAAACCGGTTCTGGATGATGTCCTGATGAATAAGGCCTGTCACGTTGAAGAGACATGTCTTCTTCCTGTTTTTGTTTGTTTCAGGCGTTTGCATATTAGTTTCAGATTAATCTGTTTGGCTGTGCGGTGCTGTAATAACGGGAGGCCCTTATGTGGCAGGATATTAAAACGGGGAGTCAAACCTGAGGAAACGAAATCAAGTCCTGTCAAAAGCATCCACCGCCCAAAGAAGCCAAAACTCAAATGTAATAAGAGCTTGACAAAACAGGTCAATCCAAATGATAAACTGGGAATGATGTTGTTGTTTAATGTGTTTTTTAAAACGCCGTTTATCTGTTTCAAAACAGGAGCAAAGTTTGCTACAGGGCCTGAGTCGCTGGCTTGCTGGAACTGTTGTCAGCAGCTCTGGGATGGATATAAATAAATTATTATTATTATTATTATTATTATTAAGAGGTGGTCTTTTGAGTGGCTGGACTACAGCTTCCATGGGACCCAGCCGCCATGGTGGAATAGCCCCAGGAGGTAATAGGAGTTGTAGTCTAGCCACTGGAAGGCCACAGCCCTGCCTCAAAAGACCACAGGACTTTGGTTAGGATATTCCAGGAAACCAGTAGCTCAGGAGCTGGGGGTGATGGGAGTTGTAGTCCAGCAACATCTGGAGGGGCATCACAGGCATGTGGTTTGAAACAGGGTGGGCGAGACGGCCTCCCCCCCTCCTGAGGATTTATTCTTTATTTTATCACGCCCTCCAATGGCTCTCCCCATTTTACCCTTGCAGCAACCCTGTGGGGTAGGCTAGGCTCAGAGGCAGCAACTGATCCTCACGCCCAGTGAGCTTCGCGACAGTGTGGGGGATTTGAACCCCGGCCTCCGCCGTGAAGCGTGCTGGGTGACCGCAGACCCATCATGGTGTCTCAGCCTATCCCGCCTTGTAGGGTTTTTTTTTAAAATTATATTTTATTAATTTTCCATCAAAAGAAAATACAAATCACATTGCAACTTCTACCAATTCTCCTCATTTTTAGACTTCCTTCAGCCTCTCTGCCAATCATCCGAATTAAATTTTCTTTAATTACACATTTCCAGATTTTGCTTTATCCCTACCCCCCGCTTCTATTTTCCTTTTTTGTAATATTTCTTATGTTATTACAGAGCTTCTTTAAATGCCACTAACGTTATTTCACTATCATTTATACATTCCCAATACTCAACTACAGTGGTACCTCGCAAGACGAATGCTTCGTAAGACGGAAAACTTGCAAGACGAAAGAGTGTTTCGTTTTTTGAGTTGCTTCGCAAGACGAATTTCCCTATGGGCTTGCTTCGCGAGATGTCTTGCAAGTTTGTTTCCTTTTTTAAAACCCGTTAATACCCAGGGTGCATTGCTTGAAGAGGTGCAGTTGCGACTTGACTTCGAGAAGCAACTCATAGCACGCGGTATGGTAGCCTTTTTTGAGGTTTTTGAAGACTTTGGTGATCCGTGCTTCGCAGGACGAAAAATTCGCAAGACGAAAAAACTCGCAGAACGAATTAATTTCGTCTTGCGAGGTACCACTGTAACTTTCCCCAGTCCTCGATGAACTTTTGATCTCGTAGATATCTGATCTTCCCAGTCAGTTTATCAAGTTCTGCAAAGTCCATCAGCTTCATTCTCCACTCCTCCAGTGTTGGTATTTGTTCTTGTTTCCATTTCTGGGCCAGTAATATTCTTGCCGCTGTTACTGCATATTGAAAAAGTTTGTCATCCCTTCTATTTATTTCATTTCCCACGATTTCTAAGAGAAAGGCCTCTGGTTTCTTAGCAAATGTATATTCCAACATTTTTTTCAGTTCATTATATATCAACTCCCAGGAGCTTTTCACTTTCTTACATTCCCACCACATATGATAAAATGTACCACCCTTTTCTTTACATTTCCGCCTTGTAGGGTTGGGCTGAGGAGAGCAGGCAAAGGAGCAGTTCAAGAACGGATGGGAGCCAGGATGAGCTCTGGTTGTGGGTCCTGGTATTGTTTTGGTTTCTTCACCAAGTGGCCATGGCAGTGTCGCCCTGAGGCATTGTGGGAAATTTAAAATAGTGTCACCCAAGGTGTGCTTGAAACCTTCCTTTTTTAAAAAAAAATATTAGTTTTTTAACATATCATTTTCAACAATTATTAAACATACTTTTATATCTTATACAATTTTTTGACTTCCATCAATCATATCTGAAAATTTCCCAGTCTTTTCACTTAATATACATTTCTTACTTTCACTATTACGTTTAAATCTCATAACTAATATCTCTCTTCTTTGCAATGTTTCATACATTTCTCCTTACAAAACTTCTTGTAGTCCTACTAGCGTAATTTGTTGATTACAGTTGCTCTTCAAACAGTTTGTATATTTCTTCCAATCTTCTGTAAATCTCTGGTCCCGCAGGTTTCGAGTCCTTCCTGTCATTTTATCCAATTCTGCGTAGTCCGTTAATTTTGTCTGCCATTCTTCTTTTGTCGGTGAAACCTTTCTTTTTGAGGGGCAACTAGGGCAGGCCTTAGCAGGCAGCTCTGGCAAATGACCAAAAGGGTTGTGTGCTGGTGCCAGGGCTGACGAGCTTTTCTAGGGGAGGCCAGGAGGTTCTGGCCTGCTGTGGTTTCCTTGTCACAAGCGGCCATGTGCTTTTTGGATGCAGATTGGGAGTTCTGAAGCGCTCTTGACTTGAGCATCCCTTCATACCCCTCAGTTTGGTCCATGCCTTGAGTTCGAGTTCTGACACTTTGAGTTCATGCCTTGAGTTCGAGTTCTGACACTTTGGGTTCCTTCAGGCAAACATGAAATGTAGCAACTTTTCCTTTAGGTTAAGATGCTTTGTGCTCACCGACAGAGCACCCAGGATTCAATCCCTGGCATCTCCAGAAAGGGCTGGGAACATCCTCAAGAGCTGCTGCCAGTCCGTGTAGACAATGTTGAGCTGGTATAAGGCAGCTTCACCTGTTGCTTTTAAAAATCAGCCCTTTGTTTAGCACCATGAGGACTAGAATCTTGCTTTGTTTCATGTGGATGGACCATAGCTCAGGTGCAGAGCATCTGCCCTGCATACTGTAAAGGTCCCAGGTTCAAATCCTGGTGTCTCCAGCTAGAGCCGTGGAAACTCCTGCCACAAACCCTGGAGGGCAGCTGCCAGCCAGAGCTAGACGGACCAAAGTTCTGATTCCTAGGTTCCTGAGGCTGCCTGTGAACATGTTTTTTTTTTGACATACCGAAGCCATCCCTGCCAAACATGCCCGTTACTTCCTGGTGGCGCATTGCAAGGGGGTCATGCGCCCATGCGTGGGTTTTGGCTGCCACATTCCCCGACGATGCATCACTCCTAGTCGGGGGTCCTTTGTCTTGGGGCTGGGCTGTCGGCCCGTTGCCCTGGGGGCTCCCCGCTGACCCTTTTTGCTTCCAGTCACGTGAATTAATCGGAGCTGACATCTGCTTGTTTAGCAGAGCTGGGCAGCTGGATCGAAACAGTAGGTGGGGAGCGCCTGCGAAGTCTGTTCCCCCTCACTTTTGGGGGAACGCTTTTGGAGAGGATCCTTTCAAACCTTGGCCTTTATACTAGGATGAAGAGAAGTCCGTGAGGGCTGGATTTGTGTGTTAAGAGAGAAACTTCTTCAGGACTGCTAGGTGCAGGTTTCTGTTGTGAAGAGTGTTCTACAGACAAATGGTTTTGGTCAAGAATGCGAAAGAAACAGGGTGACGCTGCTGCGATTGAAGAAAAGGGAGGTAACGCGGGACGCGGGTGGCGCTGTGGGTTAAACCACAGAGCCTAGGACTTGCCGATCAGAAGGTCGGCGGTTCGACGGGGTGAGCTCCTGTTGCTCGGTCCCGGCTCCTGCCAACCTAGCAATTTGAAAGCACGTCAAAGTGCAAGTAGATAAATAGGTACCACTCCGGCGGGAAGGTAAATGGCGTTTCCATGCACTGCTCTGGTTCGCCAGAAGCTGCTTAGTCATGCTGGCCACATGACCCGCAAGCTGTACGCCGGCTCCCTCGGCCAATAAAGTGAGATGAGCGCCGCAACCCCAGAGTCGGTCACGACTGGACCTAATGGTCAGGGGTCCCTTTACCTTTAAAATAAACCACAGGATTAAGAGCATCTAGCTACATAAAATCTGTGAGGCAAGCTTAGAAAGAACTCGCAGTAATATAATCCAGAAATCCCTCACAACTCCCCTGAGAGTGATAGCCCCATTTTGCAGAATGAGGGTGCCCGCTGCCCCCCTGTGTGACTCCCTGCTCTAGCCTAAGATCCTTCTGAGGCAGGCAATGCTTTCTCAGTGCTGAAATCAGATGTGTCTGGCTTGTTTAGTCATGCCCAATGCTGCTATAAAGTACTTGCCCTCGGAGGAGGGTGCTGGTTGCCCCTCTGCACGAGTGCCCGCTATGCTTTTTGGCTGCTTTCAGTCCGGCACTGCTAAAGCGATGGAGTAATTCTACCACATTTCAGTGTTGGATGAGAGGTAAACCTGTTGAAGGAGGTGTGGGGGGAAGATTACAGGCACCTTCTTTCCACGAGTGGGTGTTTTCTGCCTCATGGGAGCTGTGAATTATATTTAATTAACTTTGGGAAAATCCCAGCATTTTCCCTCAGGGACTTTTCGAACGTGTAAACCACAGCAAACCTGTGAAATGCTTTCTTTTTCGGAACGGGCAAAATGCTTTTTTTGCAATGCTCAGAGTGCGCCATCTGAAGACATTTATGTAAGGCAGGAGTGGAGGGAACAGTGTTGAACTACAACGCCCATCATCCTTGACCATTGGGCCTCCAATCCAAGAGGCTCCTCTGTGCCTAGAGCAGGGGTGGGGAGCCTGTGCCCCCCCCCCCCGGTTGTTGTTGCACTCCGACTCCTATCATCCCCAGCCAGCATGGCCAACAGTGGGGGATGATGGGAGTTGTAGTCCAGCAACGCCAGGAGAGAGACAGATTCCCATCCCTGCTGCAGACCTAAGGCAACACTCAAACCCAAGATTTCTGCACTGCTGTTGTCTTCCGACTCCCATCAGTCCCACAGCCAGAATGGCCCAGTGGTCAGGGGCAGCGGGAGTTGTAGTTCAGGTTGCCAGGCTGCCGGCCTTTGATGTGGAAACTTGAGGAGTCATCGGCCACACCTTAAATAAGGGCCTGGGAGCAAACTGGATGCCAACGCGGATTAGGCAAGGCTTGGCATTCGTGTTCTTAGCATCCGGTCTTAGCTCAAAGGAGAGTCGTGGTGTTCTCCAACCGATGGAATTTCTGACGTATCTCCAAAGAACTCTCCGTCTTCTGCAGCTCCCCTGGCTTCTGTTCACTGCATGCTTTTGGCCTATTTTGGCCATGAGAACTAGAAACCTACTTGCTGTTGGGTATTGTTTTGTTTTTAAAGAAAGCTGATTCTTAGGGATCTTCCTTTTGCGCCCAATACTACACTGGGTCACTTAATCAGAAGCACCCTTTTACTCCTTCTGTTGTCCTTGCTCTTTTTTAGACGCCAGGCTCATTTTAATCTGGGTCCTTCTCTTTCCAGAAAGTGCCCCATCTAGGAAGGGGCACAGGAAAAAAAATACGTATTCTCTCCATCTTGCCCTCGAGACTCTAACCAGGCCACATCTCTCACTGACTTTGGCCACTCTTTAGTGCTTTTGCCTGGCTGGAATGTATCCTCGAACCCTGATCATGCCTCTTCCTTGCCAGGATGTAAGAAACAGAGGGGCATGGGCAAGTCTGTTCGTAGCAACTCACCAGCCTACTGCCCAAAGGTTTACCGCCGTTACTCCTTCGGCTTTTGAGCCCAACCCTGCCACATTGCCCCCAGAAAGTTGCCCTGCAGGGAATGTGGCCCTTTGGCTCAAAACTCCTTCCTATCCCCTGATCGCTTTGGCGGCTGACTCATTTGTTTCTCCCCATTCGCAGATTCCTCGAAGAAGACTATGCCGTCCAGGTCTCCATCAACGATTACCTGGATATCTACTGCCCGCACTACGAGCAGCCTCTGGCAGCGGGGAGCCCAGAATCCTTTACTTTGCTCATGGTGGACATTGAGGGCTACCGGGGCTGCTACGAGACGCCGGGAGCCTTCAAACGCTGGGAGTGCAACCGGCCCTACGCTCCTTACGGGCCGGTCCGCTTCTCGGAGAAAATCCAGAGGTTCACGCCTTTCTCGCTGGGCTTCGAGTTTCAGCTGGGCCACGACTACTACTATATCTGTGAGTTGGGCCTTTGGCAGGCATGGATGGGATGGTTCCGAGTCGACTTGAGGGCCAAATTGTATAAGGTTTTCTCTGAGAGAGAGTTATGAATGGGATTTAGTGCTGCACCAAACTTTTTTAAAAAAAATATAATTTTTTATTTGATTTTCAATAATCTATATAAAAACCCATTCCAAATCCGAATGTCAAAATTACTCTGAATCTCCTGACTCCCCCTCCAAAAAAAAAAAAAATTCCCTTCCATGGCCCCTATTGATCCTATTTTCAACTGCATATCACATTTTTTTAATCTTTCTAAATTATCCATACATACTGTTACATTACAACTGTGTTTGAAAAAGATCTTGTCTTCTTGGTCCCTGAGCTTCCCAGTTAATTTTGCCATTTCGGCAAACTTTTAATTTACAAGTTTTGGGCTGGGTTTTGCAACAGAAGATAGGGTGAAGCAGCATTTCTGTGTGTGTAAGGTGTTTTTTTTTTGGGGGGGGAGGTTTTTTTTAAAAATGTATTTATTTGTATTCAAATGTATTTCTTGATTTAGTAAATTTATATCACGCTCTTGATCCAAAGGCCACACAGAGGGTTTAAGATATAGTGTACTTATCTGTTGCATTTATATCCCACCTTTTTCTCCAGGGAGCTCAAGGTGACACCAGTATTCAGAAATAATAGCCCTGTTTGGACAGTGGCTAAGCTTTGGGTGCTCTTCTGAGCTCTTTCTGATAATCTGTGAACTTAACCTCACCCATTCCTTGCTATGGCATCTGTGACTGAGCCCTAACCCTGCCCTTGACCGCCTATGTGGTGTAGTGGTTAGAGGGCCGGACCGGGGCCTAGGAGACCTGGGTTCAAACTTCCATTTGGTCACAAACTCATTGAGTGGCTCTGCGGCCATTTCTCTCTCTCTGCCTCACTGGGTTCTTGCAAGGATTAAATGGAGGGGGGGCAGCGACACCTTGTTCCCTTCCTTGAGCTCCTTGGAAGAACATGAGGAGAGCTGGATCAGGCCAATGGCCCATCTAGGCCAGCATCCTGCCTGTGCTGGTCCAGGGGGGGAGGTTACTGTTGGGCGAGGTCCAGGACCTGAGTTGAAGGTCGGCAGACAGTCCTCCTTGGGTGAAGCGGGGTCCACAGCAGGAAGCCGGGCAAGGACAGGAACTCTGGGGGAACAGGACTGGATGCAGTTCTTCAACGACGTTGCTCCCGCAACCTGGGACCGGGCTGACTGGCCTTTATCTTCTCTGAGGCCAGGGGCAGTCCCGGCCCCCAGGAGACCTGCCTCTCCTGGCCTTAAGCCGAGCACTCCTCCTGGGAGAAACCAGTTCCCTTAGCCTCTCTGCCCTGAGCCTCTGCAGTTCAGGAGAGGCTGAAGGGTTACTGGGCCCAGGGGGAGACTCACCTGTAGGCACTGAGTCCTGAACCACCTCCGGAGCCAGAGTGGATTCACCTGGTGCCTGCTCCTGAGGATCCGGCACAGGTGCAGGCGCTTCAGAATCAAGGCCCTGCCCCAGTTCAGCCAGCCCTGGAGGCGGGGACTCCTGTGCAGGCTGGGATTCCTCCGGTTCAGCCTCACACTGTCCAACCAGGTGCTTCTGGGGAACCTGCAAGCAGGATTTGAACACAGGAGCCCTCTCGCATCTTGTGGTTTCCAGCAAATGGTATTCAGAAGCCTCCAACTGCAGAGGGAGAGCTCAGCCATCGCGACCAGTAACCATTGACAGCTTTGTCCAGTCCTCTTGTAAAACTATCCAAATTGGTGGCCATTGTTGCCTTCTGTGGGGGCGAGTTCCGTCGTTTAACATGTGCTTCCCCCAAAGGGTTATGGGGGCTGTAGTTTGGTGCTGGGAGGTTTGACTTTCTTGCATTCTAACCCCACTCTATCTCTCTTATCTCTGGGTCCTTTCCCTCCCCATAGCTATCCCCACTCCAGAGAGTCCCGGACGCTGCTTGAAACTGCGGGTTTCAGTTTGCTGCAAGACAACCAGTGAGTCCATCTATTGTCTGTCTGTCTTGTTCAGGCAGGGATGTGGGGAATAATAGGCATCAGCAGGGATTCCCCTGCCGCTGCCCCGCCCCCCCCCCCCCCCCGGTACAGAGAACCAAGTAAATAATCCAGACAGAGAAATTAACTGACCTATGAACACCTGAATTGTTCAGCAGTCATTTCTCCAATAAGGACCAGGAGAAAATTCTGAAAAGCCAACCTGGAGATCAGGGATAGGAAAACCTCAAGCCAAATGTGGCCCTCGAGACCTCACTCTCTGGCCCCTAAGACTCTCCCTAAGCCACACCCATTCACTGGCCCAACCCTCCCTGAATGTTTTTGCCTGGCTGGACTATGCCCTTGATCTCTGTGTGTAGAAACTAGTCTAGTGTACCAAGGTAAAAATTTTCATTTATTGCCCCCCGCCTCCTTTTCCCTGTGGCCCTGCCCACTACTGGTGTGCGGCCCCCAGAAGCTTGTCCAGAATGGAATGTGGCCCTCCATCTCTGCAGGTTTCCCTGCCCCTGATTTAGATAATGGGTGTTCCACTTTAGCGAGATCTGCTTTACTTAAATGTATATCTATATCGAGGGGGAAACTGGTCAAGGACCGGGAGAGGAAGTTTGGTCCTGCCTGCGCCTTCTGAACTGACCCGTTCGTTTTTATTTTAGCCGTAGAGCCTGTGACGGAGGGTCCCAAATCTCAACCACGCGGGAGAGGCAGCTCCGAGGGTGAGTGGGGCTCGGGCAAGGGGGTGGCAGCAAGGCGGTTTGTTGCATTTAAAGCACAGGGGTGGGGGGGGGAGTGCATGATTTTAAAAAGGCATCCTCAGTGTGCTTGTGCTTTACTGAGGAATATGACAAACAGAGGACAGTTCTCTTCCTCAAGGAGCTTACAATCACACATTTCTGTGTCCTTGACAAAGAGAGAGGAGGTGATAGGAAGGCAGCCAAAATGTACACTGACTTGAGTAGATCTAGCTGGTGCATTCTTAGGCTTCAATCCAGTCAGCGATGACAGCAAAAAGGTTGCCAACTGACCCTTAAGAACCAGCCTGACCGCTATTTTGAGCAAAATAGTGGTACCTCCCAACTGGCCAGCGAAGCTTTTATGTATTATTATTTGTTTCATTTATATCTCACCTTTCCCCCCAAGGAGCTCAAGGTGGCATATTTATGAATCTTCCCCTTCCCCATTTTATCCTCACAACAGCCCTGTGAGGTAGGCTAGGCTGAGAGGCAAGCATGGTTGGTTGGGGATTTGAACCCTGGCCTCCGAGGTCCTAGACAAGCACTCTTGACTTTTACACCACACCGCGAACACCAGAGTGGGAACTTATCCCCTCAGGCTAAGAGTGTGTGCGGCGTGTCTCAAGCTGGTGTTAATAGGTGTTGCTAAAACTTACAAGAAAGTTGGCAACCCAGTCAGGTGTTCTGCCAAAGAGTTCACACATGCGGAAGACAGTCTTGAGGAAGGAGGGTGGTGGGGAAGACGGAGAGAGAGAGAGAAGATTAGCACCAATTATTGGTATTCCAAGATTTGGCAAATCACCTTTTAGGGAAATAAAATATTGCAAAGCTGGAGGTTTTCAGGGGCCAAAAAGGCTTGAGATGGCCTCCTTGGCATTTGATCCAATTTTATTTTATATACAATCACCAAGGCTCCAGGTACCCACAGGTCTATGTGATTGTCTCGATCTACCGCTGTCTGAAGTTATTCTTTATCTCCCTTTTTTAAATAAAAACATGTACCTGTTTTGATTCAGACCACGGAGCCTTTTGCAATTATAGGCCGCACACCCTTTTCCTCTTGGCATGTGTTATTATTGACGCAGTAAATCACACTGCTGTATGCTATGCTTTTTTATTGGCAATTGTGACAATGTACCTTTTTTTAAACAACTAATGTTTCTTCATTTCTTGAAACCTGTTTGTTATTAGAGTTCATTTTAAGAAAACTGGGGGAGAAAGGAAAAGGAAATTAGAACTAGGCGGGACTTTGAGGATGGAACTGCAGGGATAAGGGGTAACGAGGGACTCACATCATCCCTGACCATGAGGCAATTTCAGCTGGGGATGGTGGGAGTTGGCATCTGAAAACATCTGGGGATTCATGAGTTCCCGCTTTATACCTTTGTAAGTGCATTTAATATGGTCCCTGATTGGTTGGGCCGTTGGTTGGGCCGAAGGTTCTCCACATCTCTGCCTATTTGGTACCTACTGGTACCTTCCATCATCCAGCCAAGGGCCTTCTGGCAGTTCCCTCACTGTGAAAAGTGAAGCCACAGGGAACCAGGCAGAGGGCCTTCTCGGTGGTGGCGCCCACCCTGTGGAATGCTCTCCCTTCAGATGTCAAGGAAATAAACAACTACAGTCATACCTTGGGTTAAATTTGCTTCAAGTTCAGCGTGTTCAAGTTGCGCTCTGCAGCAACCCGGAAGTAACGGAGCGCGTTACTTCCGGGTTTCGCCACTTGCGCATGCGCAGAAGCTCAAAATGACGTCATGCGCAGAAGCAGCAAAAAGTGATGCGTGTGCAAACGTGCTATCGCTAGATACGTTTACCTCTAGATGCGAACAGGGCTCCGGGACAGATCCCGTTCGTATCTAGAGGTACCACTGTACAGTGGAACCTCGGTTGTCGAACGCTTTGGAAGCCGAACGATTCAGAACCCAAACGCCAACAACCCAGAAGTGAATGCTTCCATTTTCGTACGCACCTTGGCTTCCAAGGCATGTTTCTCCATTTTTTAAAAAGGAATTTGCCAACCGGCAATTGTGCCTTGGTTGTCGAACATTTCGGAAGTCGAACGGTCTTCCGGAATGGATTACGTTTGACAGCTGAGGTTCCACTGTACAGTGGATGCTTGGGTTGCAAACGTGATCCGTGCGGGTTGCACGTTCGCAACCTGCATCTGTGCACGCATGGGTTGCGATTCGTTGCTTCTGCGCAAAGCACGATTTAGCGCTTCTGCGCATTCGCAACCGCTGAAACCCGGAAGTAACCTGTTCCTGTACTTCTGGGTTTTGGTGGTCCGTAACCTGAAAAAACGCAACCTGAAGCGGCTGTAACCCAAGGTATGACTGTATCTGACTTTTAGAAGACGTTTAAAGGCAACTCTGTATAGGGAAGTTTTTAACGTTTGATGTTTTATTGTGTTCTTAATATTTTGCTGGGAGCTGCCAAGAGTGGTTGAGGCAACCCAGTCAAATGGTCATAACACACAACAACAACAACAGCTCCCCTTTTTTTTCTCTGCTCTCCCCACACAGATGCCGCTGTAGCCCCTGGACGTAGCTCTGCCCCTTCCTGGTCCAGCGGGGCCTGCTTGGGGCTGGCTCTCTTACCCTTCCTGTGGCTCTGACCCCACCCCCACCCCCAGGGCCGGGGGCTCTTAAGAGGCTCCAGGCCGGGGTGAGGAGCGAGGGCGGCAGTTGGTCCTCCTCGTCCCCCACTCGCAAGGATGCTGGATTCCTCACTTGGCACTTTAGAACTCACAGGCGATGTACTGGTGGGCCTCCTTCACAGCCGGACCCCTTGCTCCCCAGAGACGAGCTGAACTCCCAGATGCTGCGTCAACCCAGCCGAAAGGGGGCAGGACACCCCCATAAGTCTCAGTATGCCCACCCCCTTCTCCGTTTGGATCCGCTGAGGCAGAGGAAGACCTTTGGCCTGGAGGTAAGGCTTGGAGAGGCAAGGTGGTAGTGGGCCAAGAGGTTTGGCTAGACTACTACAATTCTCTCTATGTGGGGCTGCCCTTGATGTTGGTCCAGAAGCTGCAACTGGTGCGATATGCGGCGGCTCAAGTGCTCCCTGGGGAAGGATATCGGCCAACACATTACCCCACTGTTGAAAGAATCGTCCTGGCTGCAAATTGGTGATGAGGCTAAATTCAATGTGCTGGTTCTGGTGCAGAAAGCCATCTATACCATGGGACCAGGATGTCTGAAAGATCGTCTTGCCCCTTATATAATCGATGGGTCACTGTGCTTTCCAAGTGAAGGCCGCCTGTAGATATCATCTTATTAGGAGGTCTTTCCCCAACTCTTTGGAATTCCCTCCCAGTGAATATTATGCACTGTTGTCTTATCGGCACCTTCTGAAGACTTTCTTGTTACAGATACAGTGGTACCTCGGGTTAAGTACTTAATTTGTTCTGGAGGTCCGTTCTTAACCTGAAACTGTTCTTAACCTGAAGCACCACTTTAGCTAATGGGGCCTCCTGCTGCCGCCGTGCCGCCAGAGCACAATTTCTGTTCTCATCCTGAAGCAAAGTTATTAACCTGAAGCACTATTTCTGGGTTAGCGGAGTCTGTAACCTGAAGCGTATGTAACCTGAAGCGTATGTAACCTGAGGTACCACTTTATAAAGATCCTAGCCTGCATCTGTATTGGAATTGTTTGCAACAATTTTGTTTTGTTTTATCCCTTGCTCTTTCCTGCTTGGCAGGGGGTTGGACTCGATGGCCCTTGTGGTCTCTTCCAACTCTATGATTCTATGATTCTTTACCGCCCTGGGCTCCTTTGGGAGGAAGGGTAGGAGAGAAATCATATAAAGAAATAAGAGTTTAAATAAAGCCATAACATTAGGACCTTGAAGGATATTGACTCTGCCCCCCTCATTAATGCAGGATCTACAATGCAGGCTACAGCTACAGCATGGAGGGGAGATCCTGCAGCCTTCCCAGAGGATGCTGGACTCTGACTCCCAGCAGTTCCAGCATAGCCAGTCGGCAGGGATGTTGGGAGCCCAGCAACCTCGGGGTGTGCCAAAGGTTCCCCACACTTGAACTGGAACCATGAGGACTGGAATCTTAGTTTTTTTCTGGAGGAATTGAGGTAGCTCAGTGCATTTGCTTTTCAGGGTTTCTGGGTAGAGAGACCTGCCTGAAACCCTGGAGGGTTGCTGCCAGTCAGAGAAGACAGTATTGAGCTGGGCAGTCCACCATCCTTGACCAATGGCCACACTAGCTAGGGATAATGGGAGTTGGAGTCCAGCAGTCTCTGGGAGGGCCACAGGTTGCCTGTCCTTGATATACAGTGGACGCTCAGGTTGCAAACGTGATCTTTGTGGGAAGCACGTTCGCAATGCGCTGCGTCTGTGCACGCGTGGGTTGTGATTTGGCGCTTATGCGCAAAGCATGATTTAGCACTTCTGCGCATGCGCAAGTGCCAAAACCCGGAAGTAACCCGTTCCGGTACTTCCGGGTTTGGCGCAGTATGCAACCCAAAATCGCGCAACACGAAGCGTCTATAACCCGAGGTATGACTGTACAGAGTTCCTTAAGAGGTGAACAAAAAGAGTAGGATTTCAGAGTTTGGAGGTCTTGAGAGGCCATCTCTCCTGACCTCATGCTTGGCGCAGGGATCTCACAACGTTCAGCATCCTTGATGGCCGTCCACCCACCCTCTGCTTAAATAAATCCAAGGAAGGCGAGTGTGCTGGTCTTGGGGGCTAACCGAGAGGCAAGGTCCAAGTCCAGTCCGAGGTCAGGGGTCCGGTATGGAGGTTGTCTGTCAAAGGCGAGGCAGGGTCCAAGGCAGGGAGTCGGGTGAGGTCAGGAACTCTGGCAGAAGAGCAGGACAGGGTGCAGGCAGGAACTGGCTACCAACAATGTTGCTCCCGCAACCTGGGACTGGGGCTGGCCGGCTTTTATTTGCCCCAAGGCATAGGGCGGCCCCGGTCCACAGGTGACTCGCCTCTCCTGGCCTGGAGGCGAGCACTTCTCCTGCGAGAACTTAGTTCCCTCCGCCTCTCTGCCCTGAGCCTCTGCAGCTCAGGAGAGGCAGGAGGGTTACCGGACCCAGAGGCAACCTCCACTTCCTCTGACGGGACTGAGAATGGAGCACCTGCAGGCAATGGGTCCTCCATCACCTCAGGAGCCAGAGCAGACTCAGCTGGTGCCTGCACCTGAGGATCCAGCACAGGTGAGGACCCTTCAGGCTCAGGCCCCAGCCCCGGCTCAGCTGGTTCTGGAGGGGGGGGGACTCCTGTGCAGGCTGGGATTCCTCAGGTTCAGCCTCCGAATCCCAGCCTGTCACGGTGAGCTTGCCGCTTCTGGAGTTGCCCTGCTCAACTGTCCGACATCTCTTGCACATTAGGACATTTAACTCGTTTATTTCGACTGTTTAGATACAGCTTAACTGCAACTGCCTTAGGGTGGCGCACAGGTAACTCAACAACACGATAAACATTTATCCAAAAGGCAGCTTAAAACTGTAAGATCAGAATTCGGTTAAAATGCTTGCTGGGTTTTGTTTTGTTTTTTGAAATTAAAGAGGCTTCAGGAAGGTCAACTGGGGAAGGAGGCCTGTCTGATCCGACCCGGGAGGGAGTTCCATAGAACTAGGGTCCACAATATGGAACGCTCAGCTCCTGATGGATGCAAACTGTGCATATGAGCCATAGAGGCCTGCTAATAGAGGCTCCTCAAAGACCTTCATGATCGGACAGGGATATAAGGATTTTGGGGGAATGGCTTCACGGGTCGATTCTCCTCCCCTGCCCTGGGGGCTTTTCCCTCCCTAAATATTTTTTTGGTATACAGTGGTACCTCAGGTTACATACGCTTCAGCTTACATACGCTTCAGCTCACAGACTCTGCTAAGCCAGAAATAATGCTTCAGGTTAAGTACTTTGCTTCAGGATGAAAACAGAAATCGTGCTCTGGCGGGGCTGCAGCAGCAGGGAGGGCCCCATTAGCTAAAGTGGTGCTTCAGGTTAAGAACAGTTTCAGGTTAAGTATGGACCTCCGGAACAAATTAAGTACTTTGGAAATAGCCAGTGGGTAGGTGGTGGTGGTGGGAGATAAAGGGAGATTAAAACAAGTGGACAACAAACAGCCGCAGAACTGCTGAGCTACTGGCAACAGGACATTATGAGGGAAGGGGCAAGGCAGAAAATTACAGAACAAATCACATAATCTGCGGAGGCGGTTCAAAATCAAATAACAGAACCATGAAAATGTCAGAAGCCAATATGAAAGACCGGGAGGAGGCGTGACCATTCGTGTCAGCAAAGGGCACTAAAAACATGGGTAGTGTCTGTGTATCGGCCGCAGCTCAGGGACAGAGCAGCTGCTTTGAATGCTGAAGGTCCCCGGGTCAGTCCCCAGGTGAGGCTGAGAATTGGCCCCTGCCCGGAAACCTGGAGAGCCGCTGCCAGTGTAGACAGTATGGAGCTAGATAGACTCTTGGTGTAAGGAAGCAATCATATTTTTGTCAACCTGCTGGTGACAGTCAGATAAATTGAATTTGAGGGGGCAAATCTTTGGTCGTGTGCTAATGTGGGGAGCTAAACAGAGCACCCATGTTCAGACGCAGTCTATCTCCCAGGCAACAGAAGGAATGGTCTGGCCCAGCCTTCTTAATGTCTGTACATTCCTCAGTAATAATGATAATAATAATAATAATAATTTTTATTTATATCCCGCCCTCCCCAGCCGGAGCCAGGCTCAGGGCAGCTAACAACAATAAAACAGTGCAACATTCTAAAAACATTTCTTTATAAAAATTAATTAAAATCAGATTGATGGCAACCATAAGCTTAAGTTCTGTAAAGATTGCCAAAGGAGGGAGTCAGGCTGCACCCTGACCAAAGGCCTAGTGGAACAGCTCTGTCTTGCAGGCCCTGCGGAAAGATGTCAAATCCCGCAGGGCCCTAGTCTCTTGTGACAGAGCGTTCCACCAGATTGGAGCCACAGCCGAAAACGCCCTGGCTCTGCATGAGGCCAGCCTAACCTCTCTGTGGCCTGGGACCTTCAGGATGTTTTTATTTGAAGACCGTAAGGTCCTCCGTGGGACATACCAGGAGAGGCGGTCCCGTAGGTACAAGGGTCCTAGGCCATATAGGGCTTTAAAGGTCAAAACCAGCACCTTAAACCTGATCCTGTACTCCACCGGGAGCCAGTGCAGCTGGTATAGCACCGGGTGAATGTGATCCTGCAGTGAGGACCCCGTAAGGAGAGGAAGGGAGAGGAAGGAACTCTGCACATGCTTCAAGGCAGCGTTTGGGTTAATGGTCATGTCACTTGTTCTGTGGGGGGGGGTCGGTCTGAAGCCAGGTTGTGGGGAAAGGGCTTGGTAGTTGCGCCCCCCCTGGTCTGCCTCTTAACAGGATCTCTCTTGTTCCCTTCCCTACAGGAGTTGATTCTCCACGGTGACATTCCTGCCGGAGGTCAGGTTGACTGTTTCTGGTGACTGTGGTGCTGTCGGAACAGGGATTTTCCAGCTCGCCAAAAAGACTCAGATTTGGTTTTGGGGGGAAGTGGCATGGAATTGGGGGGGGGAGTGGGGGAGAATCTGAAATATCTCTTCTGCAGCGCAGCAAAGGACTCGCAATATTTGTGTCCAGGACTGTTGATATGCCAAAGATGGGGGGAGACACTTTGCAGTCCGTGACACTCGAAGCTCAGCTGCTTTAAAAAAGGGGGGGCATCGACTTCTCTTCCCCCCCCCTCGCCCCTGTTTTATGTCTCTGTCAAGCTCGGCTTCTCTCTCTCCCCTGCCCGGAAGCAAAAAACTGGACTGTGTCAGCCCCCCCCGCCTCCCCCCACCTTGTGTTCTCGGCGAGAACGGCCATGATGACGCCTGCGCTTTTGTCTTCTATGAAGACGCTTCTTCGGTGTCACCGATTCCTGGTTTACGACTTCTTCATTTTAAATATGTTGGGGTCGTCCCCCCACCCGCCATTAATTGTCAGTGACTGAGCCAAATGATAAAATTGTTTCGGAAACTCGGCCCCCTTTCTTTCTGTCCCCGGGACGTATCTCCCTATTCCTCCACCCCCACCGAAGAGTCGGAAGGGGCATTGGGGGAAACCTAGGATATCGGGATGGCGGGACTGGGAGAGCTGTGTGGCTGTTGGGATGTGGAAGTCTTCGGCTGCTGGGTTGCGGGTGCAGGAGCAGCAGCTGAGATTTCGTATGGGGGCGGCAGGGAACCTCAGGCTCGTGAGCTGGATGCGGCCCTTTGGGGGCGGTCTCCCTCTGGCCCTCAGAACTCTCCCCGGCCCACGCCCCTCAGTCCCCTGGCATCGCACCCTCTTTTGGGTGCTTTTGCCTGAACTGAATGTCCCTTGGACTCTGATCACGCCCTTCGGTTGCAGGCTAGAGAAGGTTTTGTGTTGGGGTGTGCTAAAAGCAGCCTACTGTAAAGGTGAAGGTAAAGGGACCCCTGACCATTAGGTCCATTCGTGGCCGACTCTGGGGTTGTGGCGCTCATCTTGCTTTATCGGCCGAGGGAGCCGGCGTACAGCTTCCAGGTCATGTGGCCAGCAGGACTAAGCCGCTTCTGGCGAAACAGAGCAGCGCACGGAAACGCCGTTTACCTTCCCGCCGGAGCGGTACCTATTTATCTACTTGCACTTTGACGTGCTTTCGAACTGCTAGGTTGGCAGGAGCAGGGACCGAGCAATGGGAGCTCACCTCGTCGTGGGGATTCGAACCGCCGACCTTCTGATCAGCAAGTCCTAGGCTCTGTGGTTTAACCCACAGCGCCACCCGCGTCCCTTGCAGCCTACTGTATAAAGGCACAATTAGCATTTGTTGCGCCACCCTCTTTGGCCACTGGCCCGCCCACCATGCGGCCCCCCAAAAGTTTCCTAGAGGGAATGAGGCCCCCAGGGCTGATAAATATTCCCCACCCCTGTTGTACAGGGGCTGCTTCCAGAAAGGGGGTGCGTTAGGCAAGAGATCTGAACATGCATCCCTAGGCTGGGGAAGGGTGAATTGGTGGGGGTGTTTCTCCCCCCTGGATGCTGGTGGGTGCGTAAAATGGTGGCAGTGGGGAGCTTAAGGGCTCTTTTCTCATGAAATCCACCATTTTTTCCTTCTAGTTGTAGCCAGATCTCTTCCCCGCTCCTGTCCAGTAGCCTTAAAAAAATGGAATTAGCAAACAGAGGTCATCTGAAGGGGACTGGACTGTCTGTAACCTGAGGAGGAAGGGTCACAGCTCAGTTGCAGAACATCTCCTTTGTTTGCAGAAGGTCCCAGGTTCAATCCCCAGCGTCTTCAGGTAAGGCTGGGATTGTCCCCTAATCCAGGGCCGGCCCTACGATGAGGCAGATTGAGGCAGCTGCCTCAGGTGGCAGGTGCTGGGAGGGGACATAGCTGCAAGTGCCATGTGGTCTGCTGCCCTCAATTGCAGTGGAAGACACTTTTTTCTCACCAGCGTCAGAGTAAGATTCAACTCCCGATCAAACTAGCTTCTGTATGTGCCTTGGAGGGAAGGCGCCATTTTGTTTTTCGCCTCAGGCAGCAAAATGTCTTGAGCCAGCCCTGGACCCTACTGTCTGAAACCCTGGAGGCCGCTGCTGGTCAATGCAAGCTTAATGAGCTAGACCCAATGGTTTAGCTCTGTATCAGTGGCAGTGGTGATTGCAGATGGTTCTCTGCTGGATTGGGGACCCTAAAACATTGCTGGACTCCGGATCCCATCAGCCAGTGGCCAAGAGTGGTGGGTGCTGGAGTCCAGCCATATCTGAAGGTACCAAACTACAACAAACTCTGTCCCAGCAGCGATTGCAGGGGGTCTTGCGAGAGGACGCCCCCTCCTTTAAGGCAGGCACCAACGATGCCAACTTCTGAAATCAGGCCCAGAACTCCGTGCGGGGCAGAAAAAAGAGGTCTCTGGCATCTCTTTGCTCCGTTTGGCTCCCTTTTGTTCTCTTCCGCCTCTTCTCCCCCAGCCTCTCGGTACCGCGACCTTACAGGCGGGTGGGATTAATTGCAGTGTTTGATATTGAGATGTCAGGAAATGTCACAATGGAAGTTTTAATTACGGACCGCCTGCCAGCAATTAGTGCAGACGCCGCGGCGAGCCGGGCCCGGTGGGGGAACGGCGCCGACACCGTGGCAACGGGTGACCCAGCCCTGCCAATCGGTTTCGTGTGCCGCCTCGCAGGGGCAGTGGGGAGGTCCCAGCTTTTTGGGGGGGGGCAATGGAAAGCCCACTTTTTGGGGGCGAAAGGCTCTGGACTGCCCGCTGGTCAGACGCAACGAGGCAGCCTACCTGTGGTGGCAGATTTCGAACGTGAACTAAGAGTGGAAGCCAGGCAGGTCTGACCCACGGGGCCCCATCCACCGGGAAGATCTCCTGCACAAATCCCAGTTGACGTGAACATGTGCCATTATGCATATGCTGGTATTCTGCATCTTTTTCTTTTATGAGCATGACCATATTGTTGCAAAGAATTGCTTTTGGACAGAACTTAGCTTAACCCTCCAAAGCTGAGCAAGAGTTCAATTTCATTATTATATTATTATTTATTAAAGTGGCATTCCGCCCTAGATCTCAGGGCAGTTCACAACATAAAAATGCCATTTGTCAGCAACACTGGGCCCTGTTGAGTTTCAGGGGCTTCTGTGACCTGTGTAGCCCCCTCTTCCATGCATGGTGAGCGAAATTAGTAGGAAATTAGGTTCCCATCTGCATGATGTGCCCTATGTCTGCTCTGGGGTGTGGTGTTTAGCCCATGGGGAAGGGCCGTAACTCTCTGGTGGAGCTTCTGCCGAAGGCCTCATTCGCAATGGTCTGATTATGAGGCAACTTTCTATTTAAATCAGCCCTTTTTGTTCAAAACCATGAGGACTAGACTCTTAACCATTGTATTTAAGAAAAGGGCCATAGGTCAGCTGTAGAGCACATGTCTTGCATGCTGAAGGCCCCAACTTTGATCCCCAGCATCTCCAGGTAGGTGTGGGGTCTCTCCCCTGCCTGAAACCCTGGAGCACCGCTGCCAGTCAGTGCTGACAGTACTAAGCCAGATGTGTCCTGGTGGCCTGACTTCTTCCTGAACAGGCAGCTTCCTGTTCCTGTACGCAGGTTGCATAATCCATTTTCCCTTTCTTTCCGCAGAATTCGAACCCCTCCCACCCCTCGGCCAAACGTTAATAATTTACTTAATCCTGTGAACACGCATCTCGGAGCCGATATCCATCCCGCCAACCTGTAACGCAGGTGATTTTACCGCTTCCCCAATAGCGCATTAATTCTATTGCCTGATCAGCTCTCCCCGCCAGGAAGCTTCCCCTGATTTTTTAAACGGGATCGATTTCCCGAGCGCTTCTTGCCTGCTGATCCTCAATTGGATTGGGGAGGGGGCTGGAGAGGCCGTTTGCGCCCACGCACGCCACAAAAGCGGCCAGCCGCCAGCCGCATTCGCCTCCCCCTTCCCGCCGCAGACAGCCGTGCCCCCACCCTCCGCAGCTCGCACGCTTGTAGGATTTATCCCTCCTCGCCCCCCCTCCCCCGGCGCCTTCGGCGCAGCGCGGTATAACTCTGGCTGACGTTAACGGCCCCTGCACCAACGCCACGCCTAAACGAGGCAATTAGAACCCCCGCCGCAAATCAAGGCTGCAGAATTAGTGTCGGCCGTAAAACGGCGGCAGGTGGCATCGCTAGGAGCCCGGGCAATTGCCGGCAGAAGCCTGCAAATCAACGAGGGGGGCCTGCGCCGCACAAATGTGGGCACGGGGGGGACAGATTTGTGTGTGTGGTTTTTCCTTCCTTTCTCTTTTTACTGCCCCCTGATTAGAAAACCGGATCCCCCATAAACCTGCTTTGTAGGGAAAAAGGTCAGTGGGAGAGGAATAAGGACTGCAACGTCCTTGTCCTCTAGGGGGCGCTGGGGGCAATAATAATAATAATAATTTGTACCCCACCCATCTGGCTGGGTTTCCCCAGCCACTCTGGGCGGCTTCCACAAATTCCAAAAATACACTAAGATGTCACACATTAAAAACTTCCCTGAACAGGGCTGCCTTCAGATGTCTTCTAAATGTCAGGTAGTCGTTTATCTCTTTGACATCTGACGGGAGGACGTTCCACAGGGCAGGTGCCACTACCAAGAAGGCCCTCTGCATGGTTCGCTGTAGCTTTGCTCCTTGCAGTGAGGGAACCGCCAGAATGCCCTCGGCACTGGACCTCAGTGTCCGGGCAGAACGATTGGGGTGGAGATGCTCCTTCAGGTATACTGGGCCCAGGCTGTTTAGGGCTTTAAAGGTCAGCACCAACACTTTGAATTGTGCTCGGAAACGTGCTGGGAGCCAATGTAGGTCTTTCAGGACCGGTGTTATATGGTCTCGGCGGCCGCTCCCAGTCACCAGTCTAGCTGCCGCATTCTGGATTAGTTGTAGTTTCCGGGCCACCTTCAAAGATAGCCCCACGTAGAGCGCGTTGCAGTAGTCCAAGCGGGAGATAACCAGAGCATGCACCACTCTGGTGAGACAGTCCGCGGGCAGGTAGGGTCTCAGCCTGCGTACCAGGTGGAGCTGTTAGACAGCTGCCCTGGACACAGAATTGACCTGCGCCTCCATGGACAGCTGTGAGTCCAAAATGACTCCCAGTAAATGATGGCAGCCCCATTCAGTCCAATGGAGCCCTGTGCAAGAGAATTTCAGTGTTTCCTGGCGGTTTTCTTGGTAAGATTGGATGCAGCTTATCTAGCCTGTGGGTTCAATGCCCAATGGCATCTCCTGGCTGCTCCCTGAAAGCTTTGGAGAGACGCTGCCAGCCAGTGCAGACAGTATTGACAATGGTCTGACTCAATCCTGTCTTCCTGTTGTGTTGGACCCTGCCACGCTTTCCCTCTCCCCCCCCTCCCCGTATCGGTTCTGCCTGCAGTGGAGCGTGGCAGCCTAAGCATCGGATGCGTGCTCCGGGGGCGCAGGAGAAGGGGGGGTGCGTTGTCGAGTGTTGTGCAGCTGCAGCAGCCAAGGCCTGCCACGGCATGTTGATTTCACGGACCTTTATGTACAAATGCGGCTCGGTTTCCTCTGATCCCGCTCCAAGCGGCTTTGGAGGAGCTTGGCTGCCGCCGCAAGTCGTCCCCGTTCCCAGCTGCCCACCCCGCCGAAGATGCAACAGGTGACGCCAGGCCAGGATCTGGCCCGTCAGGTCCCCGGCAAACACCTGCCAATCAAAGAAGCACTAGGAAAGTCCCATCTCCACAGCTGGGTCACGTGGAGGATAAGAGAGCAATTGCGAGAGGGCTCTTGTGCCGGGATCGGTGCCAGATTTACGTATAAGCTAGACGAGCTATAGCTCAGGGCCCCACTCTCTTGGGGGCCCCAAAAAAATTTAAAGGGAAAAAATCTGGATGTACGTTTCCAAAGATAAAAAACAATTACTTTGATAAAATACATATTTTGTTATGTGCAAATGGCTTTAGATACCTATTAGGTCCATAAATTATTATATAGCATATATTCAACACAAAAAACAGTGACAATTTGTTGTTGACAAAGGACAGCTGGACATATAAAGAGCCCCATTACCTTCAGTAGCTTAGGGCCTCATCAGACCTACATCTGGCCCTGGCCAGGATCCTGCTTGTGGATCTCTGAGGGGCTGTCTGCTTGGCCACTGTGGGAACAGGATGCTGGACGAGATGGGCCCTTGGCCAGGAAGATCTAAATCATAGGGGTGCTTATGTGGCCCCCTGGGTTTTCCTCCTGGCCGCAAAGTTCCTCCCCATTTCATTTCCCCACCACGCAATATAGCAGGGATGAAGACCGTATTCCCCCTGCACAACCCACCCTCCACAGTGTTGTTGGGCTACAGCTTTTGCCGTCTGTGACCATTGGGCATGCTGGCTGAGGGTGAAGGGAGCTAGAAGCCAGCAACATCCAGAGGTTCCCCCATGCCTGTAATAAACTAGACTTGTCAGGAGTCAGGGGTGGGGGAACTTTTCCTGCCAAGGGCTGCATTTCCTTGGGGGTAATTCTTGGGGAGCTGGGAGTGTGGCCTGGGGGTCTTCCTCTCTCTGCTCCCCGCTTCCATTCACTTTCTTTCTGACACCCTTTCCTTTCTCTCTCACACATTCACCTTTTCCTCTCTCACCCCCCTGGGCTTCCCCCAAAAGGTTAGAGCTGATCACTTGCAGAAGAGTCCCCGCTTCCTTCCACTACCCCATTGGTTTTGTGTCTCACTTCCCGTCGACGTGAAATTATTTGATACCCCCACCTTTACTCTGACGAGCACGATGCGACGTACAGTAGTACCTCCGTTCTCGAACGTAATCCGTTCCGAGAGACCGTTCAAGTTCCAAAACATTCGAAAACTGAGGCATGAAGGGCTGTCTGCAAATTCAGTTGAGAAAATTGAAAAAACACGCAGCGAAAGCCGTTCGACTTCTGAGGCGCATTTGAAAACGGAAGCATTTACTTCCGGGTTTTCAGTGTTCAGGTTCTGAAATGTTTGTCAACAGAGACATTTGAGAACCAAGGTACCACTGTTATAGTATATGATTCTCTTGCCATTTTCCCCTGTTCTCACAAGAACCTTGTGAAGTAGTTTAGGCCAAGCGACCAGGTGACTGGCCCAAGTTCACACAGCAAGCTTCATATCTGAAGAGGAGGGAGGAATTTGAACTCTGGTCTCTGTCAGATCCTTAGTACAGCATCTCACATTAGGCTGAGGCCCTTGGGCCCTAAGTTGCCCACCTCTGGGTGGTGCAAGGCTCTGACTGAGAGCATAAATTATTGGGTGTAACTCACCCAACACCAGCCTGCCCTGCACTCTTCCTATAGGGCCCAGCCAATGCTACGCTTCCAGATTTCTGTTCTCACTTGGTGTGCTATTCAAAAGAAAAAAGGGGAAAAGATGATCATAGTTGAACATCCCTGCCCTGAAAAGTAAGTTTGACACATATTCCAAGTACTTTGGCCAATCAAAAACCCATTGCCACCAGCCCAAATACCAAATGATACCCTGAGGCAGGCGGTATCTCTTTTATCAGACATGCATAGGCGCCGACTCCATGGGGCCTGAGGGGGCCCGAGCCCCCTCAAAAATTCGTTTGGGGGGGCTCTGCCCCCCCAATAATTTTAGAAAATTATTACCGTATTTTCCCCTCAAAAAGAGGAAGCGGCTGCTTTCCTGCATTCTGCTTCAGGGTCTTACTGCCCACCCTTCTCTGTTTCCTTGCTGTGTTTGCTCAAACGGAACAAAGAGCAGGGAAAGCCCCTCCCCTCCAGGCAAGGAGAGTGTCGTCTCTGTGCTCCAGGAGGGAGGGAGGGAGGGAGGGAGGGAGAGAGAGAGAGAGAGAGAGAGAGAGAGAGAGAGAGCCAGCTGCTTCTCTGCACACCCCTCTCGTGCTCCTTGTCCGCTCTGTTTTTTTCCTTCCCTCCCCACTTAAAATGTGGTGCAAAAGCATGGATCCACATGGATCCTCAGGATCTTTGCATTGGGTCACCCCAAATTCACCATCAGATCACATAGCATGTCCATGGCTACAGCCTGCCCCCCAAAAATCACGCACCCACTGTTGCCTGGGGCTGCAGTGGTGCAAAAATGTGGTTACAAAACATGGATCCACAGGGATCCTCAGGATCTTTGCATTGGGTCACCCCAAATTCACCATCAGAGCACATAGCATGTCCATGGCTACAGCCTGCCCCCCCAAAATCACCCACCCACTGTTACCTGGGGCTGCAATGGTGCAAAAACGTGGTCACAAAACATGGATCCACAGGGATCCTCAGGATCTTTGCATTGGGTCACCCCAAATTCACCATCAGAGCACATAGCATGTCCATGGCTACAGCCTGCCCCCCCAAAATCACACACCCACTGTTACCTGGGGCTGCAATGGTGCAAAAACGTGGTCACAAAACATGGATCCAGAGGGATCCTCAGGATCTTTGCATTGGGTCACCCCAAATTCACCATCAGAGCACATAGCATGTCCATGGCTACAGCCTGCCCCCCCAAAATCACACACCCACTGTTGCCTGGGGCTGCAGTGGTGCAAAAACGTGGTTACAAAACATGGATCCACAGGGATCCTCAGGATCTTTGCATTGGGTCACCCCAAATTCACCATCAGAGCACATAGCATGTCCATGGCTACAGCCTGCCCCCCCAAAATCACACACCCACTGTTGCCTGGGGCTGCAGTGGTGCAAAAACGTGGTTACAAAGCATGGATCCACAGGGATTCTCAGGATTTTTGCATTGGGTCACCCCAAATTCACCATCAGATCACATGTCTGTGGCCACAGCATGAAGCACAAAAATGATACATCATTAATATTCACCGCCCACGGCGGCAGCCAACCTCACAGGTTCACTTAAGGTCGGGGCAGCCCGGGGCTCGCCCCTTTCGTTCCCCCAGCAGCAGCGGTTTGGAGGTCTTGGGCCCCCCCAATATTTTTTATAAGTCGGTATGGGCCCCCCCAATATTTTTTATAAGTCGGCGCCCCTGCAGACATGCTTACATGCTGTGATTATTAGCAGGTGAAGCTGTTAACCAGGATAATGTTTCAGTTCCCGTGTATCAAATTGTTCTTAGGCCACATTCACACGATATGTGCACAGAATTAGGATACCACTTTAGACAATCATGGCCTCTGCCCAAAGAATCCTGGGAATGAGAGCTGTCAGGAGACCCCTACAGTGGTACCTCGGGTTAAGTACTTAATTCGTTCCGGAGCTCCGTACTTAACCTGAAACTGTTCTTAACCTGAAGCACCACTTTAGCTAATGGGGCCTCCTGCTGTTGTGCCACTGGAGCACAATTTCTGTTCTCATCCTGAAGCAAAGTTCTTAACCTGAAGCAATATTTCTGGGTTAACGCAGTCTGTAACCTGAAGCGTATGTAACCTGAAGTGTATGTAACCCGAGGTACCACTGTATTCTCTTCCCGGAGCAGTTTAACAGTCAGTTCCTCTTCACAGGGGACTCTGAATTGTAGCTCTCTCTGAGAGGGATAGGGATCTCTAAGCATCCTTCACAAACTACATCTCCCAGAATTCTTTGGGGGAGGTAGCCATAGCGTTTTAAATGTATGGTGTGCATGTAACCTTTAAAGATGCAGTAGTGGGGGGCTGGGTGGTTTTAATTTTTTTAAAGAAATCTCTTCCAACTGTGCCAAACCCAGAGTAGCTTGACTTACAACACTCGGATTTGTTCTAGAGCATGGGTAGGCAAACTAAGGCCCAGGGGCCGGATCTGGTTCAATTGCCTTCTAAATCCGGCCCTCGGATGTTCCGGGAATCAGCGTCTTTTTACATGAGTGGAATGTGTCCTTTTATTTAAAATGCATTTCTGGGTTATTTGTGGGGCATAGGAATTTGTTCTTTTTTTTTTCTTTCCCCAAAATGCAATGGTACCTCAGGTTAAGTACTTAATTCGTTCCGGAGGTCCGTTCTTAACCTGAAACTGTTCTTAACCTGAAGCACTACTTTAGCTAATGGGGCCTCCCGCTGCTGCCGTGCCGCCGGAGCACGATTTCTGTTCTCATCCTGAAGCAAAGTTCTTAACCTGAAGCACTATTTCTGGGTTAGCAGAGTCTGTAACCTGAAGTGTATCTAACATGAAGCGTATGTAACCTGAGGTACCACTGTATAGTCTGGCCCCCCACAAGGTCTGAGGGACAGTGGACCGGCCCCCTGCTGAAAAACTTTGCTGACCCCTGTTCTAGAGGGATTCCAGCATCTTGGATGTGGTACAAACTTTCCATCAAAGTGCTCTGGGAAGCTTTGAACAGGCAGCACTCCCAATCCAGCCACAGGTTTCTGCTCCTTAGTGCTGCCGCTGGTCAGCAAAGGGAACTGCAGGTGGCTTGAGAAGGAAGTGCCGGCCTCACAGCCCAGAATCCTCTGGTTCTTAGGGGTCAGGTGACCAAGGGTGGCCAATCCCGTGCCACAGACTGCTATAAATTTCCAGGGCTTGTTGCTCTGACCTCAGTTCAGGGTGCTTTGGGGTTTGGAGGAGGTTGTTGTGAGGGTCTCTCAGAGCGGTCCTCTGTTAAGCTTCCTCTCGGCCTACCCTGGCCTGCAATATCCTTTTAGCCTTACTGGAATTGCCTTACTCTCTGCTCTTTGCTTTTCCTCCAATGGTTGGAACCTGATTTTGCTCAAGTCTGGGACACTCGCCAGTGCAACTGGCAAAACCTGAGACTGTCCAGGAGGGCGGAGCCTGTGGCAGGGGAGGAGCTTGGTTGTGGAAGGGGTGGAGCCTGAAAGACTTGAGGGCGGAGCTCCTAGCAAACTGTTTCAATGCAAGCAACAGGTAGCTTGGGTTGCTATATTTTGAAGAGCAGAAAAAGAGGACATGTTTGCCGACTTCTGCTTTTAACTATGGATCGCTACGACGAGACTCATTTTACATACCCATGGAAAAGTGGTCATGTCCTGGAAAAAGGGGGCATGTCCTGGAAAAAGAGGACATATGGCAATCCTAGCAGGGATGCATAAATTTGTCCGTTTGGGTGGCTCTCACTTTCTCAGTCTTCAGTTCGCCACATTTCTAGGTAAGTGCTTTTTTGTTGTTTTTTTAACGATGTTGCAAAATTCATTATGAGTGGCATCATGTCTCACTCAGAGTAAACCCGTTGGAACCAGAAGGGTTTAACAATCCCTCTTCCTAGGAACTCTGGGAATTGTGGCTCCACGGGGAGAATTGGGTGTGTGTATTTGCATCTCGTAACAAGTTTCAGCACTCTTAACTAACTACATTTCCCTTATTTGGGGGGGAGCCATAACCGTTTAAAAATTTAGTTTGCTTATTTCATAAAATTTACGTACCGTTTGATGGTTAAAATGTGGTGCCAGGCCTTTTTTTCAGCTGGAACTCAGTTCCGGCACCTCTCAGGTGGGCACTATTGCCAGTCTAAGAGTTCATGGTGGGTTCCGGCACCTCTTTTTCTAGAAAAATAGCAGTGGTGCTACATTTAGTGCTTTAAATATATGGTGTGAGTGCAGCTTTAAAGACCCCCTTCACCCACCACCCCTCATAAAACCATCAGTCCCGGAGCTGGTGGGTAGAGGAAGGCAGCAGTAGCCTTAGTACGTACATTTAGGGAATTTCTGGACTGGATGGTCTGACTGTATAAGGCAGCTTCCTCTGTTGCTGTGGACATTGGTTTAACTAAATCAGCTTTCTAGGTTCATATTTAAATTAATAATAATAATTTTTATTTATACCCCGCCCTCCCCAGCCAAGGCTGGGCTCAGGGCGGCTAACAAGCAATAATAAAAACAAATTGAATGAATGCAACTTCAAAACAAAATTAAAATACAACATTGAATTATTGAAACCTCATCGCAGGAGGAGAAAGGAAAAGAAAAAAGAAAGAGAGGGAGGGAATCAAATTGGCTCCAAGCCAAAGGCCAGGTGGAACAACTCTGTCTTACAGGCCCTGCGGAAAGAAATCAGATCCTGAGACAGAGCGTTCCACCAGGCTGGAGCCAGTGTTGAGAAGGCCCTGGCTCTGGTTGAGGCTAATCTAACTTCCTTAGGGCCCGGGACCTCTAGGGTTTTGCTATTGATGGACCTTGAGGCTCTCTGTGGGGCATACCGGGAGAGGCGCTCCGTAGGTACGAGGGTCCTAGGCCGTGAAAAAAGTAAAGGACCTTTGGACGGTTAAGTCCAGTCAAAGGCAACTATGGGGTTGCAGTGCTCATCTCACTTCAGGCCAAGGGAGCCGGCGTTTGTCCACAGACCGCTTTCTGGGTCATGTGGCCAACATGATTAAACCGCTTCAGGCACAACGGGACACCGTGACGGAAACCAGAGCGCACGGAAACGCCGTTCGTCTTCCCGCCACAGCGGTACTCATTTATCTACTTGCACTGGTGTGCTTTCGAACTGCTAGGTTGGCAGGAGCTGGAACAGAGTAACGGGAGCTCACCACTGTCGTGGGGATTTGAACCACCAGCCTCAAGCCCAAGAGGCTCAGGGTTTAGACCACAGCGCCACCTGCATCCCCATGTCTATTTCTAGGGAAAGGGCTGTAGGCCTGTCGCCCACTGGCAGAACACCTGCTTTGCATGCAGAAAGTCCCAGGTTCAGTCCTTTGTGTCCTTCAGACTCCTCGTCTGAAACCTGGCAGAGCTGCTGCCCATCAGCATAGACAATACAGTGGTACCTCTGGTTAAGTACTTAATTCGTTCTGGAGGTCCGTTCTTAACCTGAAACAGTTCTTAACCTGAAGCACCACTTTAGCTAATGGGGCCTCCCGCTGCCACCACGCCGCCGCCATGCAATTTCTGTTCTCATCCTGAAGCAAAGTTCTTAACCTGAGGTAATATTTCTGGGTTAGCGGAGTCTGTAACCTGAAGCGTCTGTAACCTGAGGTACCACTGTACAGAACAAGATGGACCAAGACAGCTTCCTATTTAAATCAGAACCTTGAGGACTAGCCACTTACTTGGTTTTAAGGGGAAGACCATAGCTCAGTGCTAGAGCATTTGCTTCGCGTGCTGACGGCGCCAGGTTCAATCCTTGGGCTCTAGGTAGGGCTGGGGGAATGACCCCCCCATTTGAAACCCTGGAGAGACGCTGCCAGTCAATGCAGACAACACTGAGCTGGGCGGACTGACTCACCAGAAGGCAGCTTCCCAGGTTGTTGCCATCTTGGCATGTTTGTGCCTGGATGCCTGGTTTCCTCTTCCCAGAGCTCTGAGCCACCGCTGCTGGCACTGCTGCCTTCCGCCACTGCTGCCTTCCGCTGCAGCGAGCGAGAGTCACGTCCGAGGAGAGTTTTTATGGTTTTGCCTGCAAGCTGCACAGCCGGGCTGACGTAGGCCCCAGCAGCAGCAGCAGCACCTCCTCCTTCCTCTTCCCCCGAGCCTCCTATGCAAGGTTGCTGCCTGGCCTCGATTTTTCCCTTTTTTGCCAGGTGAAACTCGCCAGCCACCGTATAGTGTAAGGCAAAAGAGACTCAATTTCAGAAACTGGCACAGGGTTTTAAGATAGGGAAATAGTAAATCCAGATTTATTTATTTTTTCAGGAGCAGGAGAGCAGGTGTGGATAATCTTTTCCGGCATGAGGGTTGCATTTTCTTCTGGGGGGCCGCAGAGGGGAAAGTGGGCATGGCAATGGGGGTAAATCTTAGCTTCGTTCAGTGAGCTAGTTTCTATAAATGCACGTCCCTCTCTGATCTCCATCCAGGCAAATAAGAAGCATGATCATAGTTCAAGGGCACAGTCCATCCAGGCAGAAACACTCAGAGAAGCTGTGAAGCAGGGCTGGTGAAGGGGAAGGCCTGGGGGAGAGTCCTGAGGGCCAGGTTGAAAGGCTCGGAGAGCCGCTTTTGGGGTTTCCCACCTGTGCCAGAGAGCATCATGTCTAAAATATGGCAACCAAGGGCTCGGGCTGAGCTAATAATTTCTTCTGGTTGGTTGCAAACCCTGGATAGACAGTGGTACCTCTGGTACCTCTGGTTACGAACTTAATTCGTTCCGGAGGTCTGTTCTTAACCTGAAACCATTCTTAACTTTAGCTATTGGGGCCTCACGCTGCCGCCACACGATTTCTGTTCTCATCCTGAGGTAAAGTTCTTAACCCGAGGTACTACTTCCAGGTTAGTGGAGTCTGTAACCTGAAGTGTTTGTAACCCAAGGTGCCACTGTACCGTGGTACCTCAGGTTACATACGCTTCAGGTTACAGACTCCACTAACCTAGAAATAGTGCTTCAGGTTAAGAACTTTGCTTTAGGATAAGAACAGAAATTGTTCTCTGGCGGCAGCTGGAGGCCCCATTAGCTAAAGTGGTACCTCAGGTTAGGAACAGTTTCAGGTTAAGAACGGACCTCCGGAACGAATTAAGTACTTAACCTGAGGTACCACTGTATAGTAATTGTACGTGCTTGTCCCAAAGCTGAATAATAATAATAATTTTATTTATATGCCACCCATCTGACTGGGTTGCCTGAGCCACTCCCAACAAAGAGCACTCTGCTCATGTTCAGAAGATCCTCAGCAAGATCCCAAGGTGCATAAATTAAAAGCTGGTTTGGGAGGCAAACTCAAGAACGTAAGAGCCTGCCGGATTATACCAACGGCCAACTTAGTCCAGCCCTCCTGTTTCTCACAGGGGACAACCAGATGCCTGAGGGAAATCGACAAACAGGACCTGAGGACAAGAGCGCTCTCCCCTCCTGTGGTTTCCATAAACTGATATTCAGAAGAATTATTGCTTCTGACCAGGGAGGCAGAGCACAGCCTTCAATAGCTATCTCTTCCATGAACTTGAGAGCCGCCATTTTAACTATGTGCTGTGTGAAGGGAGTTTATCTGTCCTGAACCTTCCTGCGTTCAACTTAGTTGGCTGCCCAACATGTTATGAGAGAGGGAAGAATAAAGCCTTTCTCTTCATTCCTTGCATGATTTTAGAAACCTCCACCATGTCACCTCTTACTCGCCTTCTATCTAAACTAAAATATCCCACTTGATGCTGAAATCTTGACGTTGAAGAAGAGGTTCGGGGCCTCGGCTCTGGTCAAGATCCAGCTTTGTTGTAATGTTTTTTTATCTCCTGTATTTGGGGGCAATCCTCCCTGTCGCATCTTTCTACTGGGTGGTGAGAGTCACTGGTGGCATTCCTGCCTTAATGTGCAGATTTGAAAGCAGGGTTGCACACAGCTCTTGGCCTTGTGGAGACGGACAGGCAGTGTGCCAGCCATGGATTGTGCCCTTTTCAGGCGCTGGGCATGCCTCCCCGATCTTGCCACCCTGGAGAAGCAGGATTCTCCTAGTACAAATGTGGCTCCCAAGCTCCCTTTTGGCTTGCAAGGTCCAAAGCCAGAAGCCACAGGCCAACCGGTGCCGGAGGAAGCCAGCAAATTTAGAGACTTCAGGAAAGACCTGGAGGTCTGGCAACCCAGCCAATAATGGAAGGAGTGTGCATATGTAAAAACTTCCGATTTTTGCATGGCTGCCTATAGCAAAGATCATGGGTAGGCAAACTAAGGCCCAGGGGCCGGATCCAGCCCAATCGCCTTCTAAATCCGACTCGTGGACGATTCGGAAATCAGCATGTTTTTGCATGAATAGAATATGTCCTTTTATTTAAAATGCATCTCTGGGTTATTTGTGGGGCCTGCCTGGTGTTTTTACATGAGTAGAATGTGTGCTTTTATTTAAAACGTATCTCTGGGTTATTTGTGGGGCATAGGAATTCGTTCAATTCTCCCCCCCCCCCTCAAAATATAGTCCAGCTCCCCTCAAGGTCTGAGAGACAGTGGACTAGCCCCCTGCTGAAAAAGATTGCTGACTCCTGGCAAAGATTAAGAGGTGGTGCTGTTGCTCTGCCCACTTTTTGTTTTGCCCTGCCCACCCCGGCATGTGGCCCCTGGGAGGTTGTCTGTGAACGAATGCGGCCCTTGGACCTCAAAAAAAGGCTTCCTTGCCCCAAGTCAGTTAACTGCTCTCCCTGTTAGGTGAGCTTCACCAGTTGAGTTCCTGTCTGGCACCCAACTGTTAAAAAGGGCCAGGAATATTCCTAGGGAGATTTTTTTTTAAAAAAAGGTAGGGAATCTTTCTCTTTCTTCCCCCCCCCCTCCTCTCCCCTTCCCTCATCGGCTGCGGATGAGAAATGGCCTCAATAAAAGCTAATTGACGGCGGCTCCCGGCAAATCGAATTCTTCGGCCCCCGAATCAGGAAGATGGCTGCTTGCCCCCACCAGCCCGCGGCCGCCCAAATTGAATCTATTAAAGGTAAATTACGCCATGATGCTCCCTCCCTGCTCCCCACTCGTTCCTCCCCTCCGTCTCGCCTTTTTCTCTCTGCCTCGGGGCTTCCTCTTAATGCCACCCTGGGGAGACGTCTGGCCCAGAATCTGTAAATGAGACAGAAAGGGAAGGCAGGTTGGGGAGGAAAAGAAGGGGAAGGCGGTTGTGGCATATGTGTGTGTGTGTGTGTGGTGGGAGTACTCTCACAGACAAAGGGCTCCCTGTGCAGTGAAGCCTCTGGGCATGAAGGCAGACCCTTGTCTCCTTCTGCTAGTACTTCTGGTGTAGACTGCTTCTTCCTCTGGAGGCTCTATTCAGGGACAGCAACTAAAAAGCGTGTGTGTGTGCGTCTGTATAAGTATGAGAGAGAGAGAGAGAGAGAGAGAGAGAGAGAGAGAGAGAGAGAGAGAGAAAGAAAGAAAGAAAGAAAGAAAGAAAGAAAGAAAGAAAGAAAGAAAGAAAGAAAGAAAGAAAGACAGTTACAGTGGTACCTCGGGTTGCATAGGCTTCAGGTTACATACGCTTCAGGTTACAGACTCCGCTAACCCAGAAATATTACCTCAGGTTAAGAACTTTGCTTCAGGATGAGAACAGAAATCGTGCTCCGGTGGCGCGGTGGCAGCAGGAGGCCCCATTAGCTAAAGTGGTGCTTCAGGTTAAGAACAGTTTCAGGTTAAGTACGGACCTCCGGAATGAATTAAGTACTTAACCTGAGGTACCACTGTACAAGCAGGAAGCAAAAGCAACAGCTCTTCCCCACTTATTCATCCCGTCACCTGCTGTTCGGAGATAAACTGCCCCTATACATGGAGGTTTAGCTGTTGGGCCTTTTACAGCTGTCAGTGCATTTATTTATACTTTGACGTCAGCTTATTTATTTAATTTCACCTTTAAGACCCGCTCCTTGTAAAATGTCTCTCGGTCATTTTGCGGTACCCTTCCCTCCAAAAAAACACCAACGATAAAAACAGTTACACACAATTTCCATATATAAGAGCAAATTCTCCCATGTAAAACTAAACTTCACATCCGATACATACATATAGCATTTATATGGCCCTTCTCTTGCAACAGACGCGGGAAGGTGAAATAAAAGAACGGCAAAATTTAGTGTGGTCTTTAAAAGCGTCTTCCTAAGTAATATGCACACAGCGTATAGTTAGGAATTTGCTGCAACTTGCATGGGCTTTTCAAGAGCACTGGACAAGATCATGGGTGGAAATAAGGGAGGATGTGCCTCTGAGTACCAGTTTCGGGGAGTAAGAATTGTGGAGAGTTGTTGCTGCGCTCGGGTGCTGCTTGTGGGTTTCCCATCAGGGCAACTGGTCAGCCACTGGGAGAACAGGAAGCTGGACTGGATGGGCCTGATCCTGGAAGCTCTTCTTAATGTTATGAATAACAACGAGAGGAGCGCATTTCTTTATGCCCTTCCTGTCCTTTACTTTGGCATGATCCATCTTCAGGGCTTTTCTCATGTTCCAATGAGTTTACAGTGACGGAGGGTTCTCGTAGAATCGGAGAGTTGGAAAGGATTCTGCAGATCATCTAGTCCAGCCCCCTGCAGCTGTCCCTTGAACCCGCAACCTTGGCGCTGCTAGCACCGTATTCTAATATGGTCTATTAGAGCAGTGGTGGGCATGAGGGTGCCAGCGTATTAGGGGAATTGCTTTGGGGGCAGGAAGCCTGCATCAGGCAAAACTCTATTAAAAAAAGACTGGGAAAATGGGGGGCAAGAGAAACCGAAATGGACATACAGTGGTACCTTGGAAGTCAAATAGAATCCATTCCGGAAGTCCGTTCAACTTCCAAAACGTTCAGGAACCAAGGCGCGGCTTCCGATTGGCTTCAGGAACCTCCTGCAGCCAATTGGAAGTTGGGTCGGACGTTTGGGTTCTAAAGAACATTCGCAAACTGGAACAATCCTTTCCAGTTTTTGATCGTTCGGGAGCCAAAACATTTGACTCCCAAGGTGTTTGAAAACCAAGGTATTTGCTCATTCCCTTCTGGGAACACACCAGCTGTTTGGAACACTCCTTCCATCACCATGGGTCAACTTTGGCAGGTAGGTGAGGTCCACCCACCTGCTAATCACTCAGTGTTGTCATTTGGCCCACAGTGTGATGGGGAAATGGCCCAAAGCGCCCATCAGAATGCTGCTAAAGTCTTGTGGGCTTTGCACAAGGTGGGGAATAAAATTAAGCTGTCCTTGCTTCTCACAGTGGGCCGTCTAGATTCCTCCGCAAAGCCCACAAGCAGGAAATGAGCCCAGTAAACCCTCCCCTCCTTTGCCCCCCAAGAGCTGATATGCAGAGATAGACTTCGTTTGAACAGGGAGGCTCTGTGGCTAAGATTAATATTATTATTGATAATAAATTTATTGCCTGCCCTTCACCAGCAGGTTAAAACAGATTACGGTCACACTTCCTGAAAATGTACACCTCTGGTTTCAAAGGCCAGGGAAGAGAGGTGTGCTGAAAGCTGTATGGTGATGGTGCCAGGGGGACCTCTCTGGGGAGGGAATTCCACAACTGAGGGGCTGCCACAGAGAAGGCCCTGTCCTGAGCTGCCACCACCCACCAAGCTTCTGAGGGAGGTGAAACTACCAAGAAACTACCCTCTACTGATCTCCTATACGGCAGGCAGCGGCCTCTCGGATAGCCCTGAGTCCTCTAGGGCTTTGAATACTAGCAGGAGCACCTTAAATTGGCTCTGGAAACAAACTGACAACCATGGCTCACCCCAAGGAATCCTGGGAGCTGTCGTTTCAGAGGCCCGAGTTGCGAGGACACCCCTAATTCCCTGGAAATGGCAATCCCAGCCAATAATTTAGCCTCTGCCTTTTGGACCCATTGACGTTTCCAAGTTGTCTCAAGGGCAGACCTCTCATCATCGCCGCATTTTTTAAAAAGCCATTTGAAGCTGGGCCCTTCGCCTCCTTGTCTGCGTCGACCCCAGCAGACGGATACCCTGCGTGCATATTTATGTCAAGCGTATCGCCGGGCCCCTTTTTCATATCTGTGTCAGCAAGCGCGCCCGCCTCGTCTCCCCCTCGTCTTCCCTTCCTCTCGATTCCACCCCGCTCCTGACAGCTCCGTTAATCTCCCTCATTTTCTCTGGCCGCTGGGAGGCTCTGACATTTGTAAGGCATTAGGCCTGGCCGTGAGTTTTCCCCCGGACCGGCTGCGCTGTGGTAACCTGCCCCGTCTTCGCTCCCTCATTAGAGAGGCGCGCTGGGGCTAATCGCTACATCATGCTCAAATCAGTGGCGCGGGGAGCTCCTGTTTGGGCACGAACAGGGAGCGGATTCGAAACACACCAACGGGCAGAGGGCAGGTTTTGGGATTCTGACAAGCCTCCTGACCCTGGCCTCGTCGTACCACTGGGTTGAGTTCAAGTCCGGCTTTGGGCTTTTAGAAGGGCATCCATCCTGTCGTGACAAGCTTTCACAGTGCTCAGATTTAATTTTTTCGCATTTATTACACCCCACCATTCTCCAAGGAGCTCAAGGGGGGTGAAAACAGCTCTCTCCTATCCTTACAAACGACCCTGTGGGGTAGATTAACAGGAGAAGCCTTCATTGGCCTGAGATCACTCAACGGGTTTTGCAACTGAGCAGGTATTTGATCCCTGGTCTCCTTGGTCCTGGGGACGCGGGTGGCGCTGTGGGTTAAACCACAGAGCCTAGGACTTGCTGATCAGAAGGTTGGCGGTTCAAATCCCCGCGACAGAGTGAGCTCCCGTTGCTCAGTCCCTGCTCCTGCCCACCTAGCAGTTCGAAAGCACGTCAAAGTGCATGTAGATAAATAGGTACCACTCCGGCAGGAAGGTAAACGGTGGTTCGGCGTGCTGCTCTGGTTCGCCAGAAGCAGCTTAGTCCTGCTGGCCACATGACCCGGAAGCTGTACGCCGGCTCCCTCGGCCAGTAAAGCGAGATGAGCACCACAACCCCAGAGTTGGCCACAACGGGACCTAATGGTCCCTTTACCCTTTGCCTCCTTGATCCTAGTCCCAATGTTCTCATCCATTCAGATAGACTGCTCCTGCCCAAAGTTGTTTGATAACAAAAAAGAGGCTTTTCTTGTACCTCCTTGGTTTTCTTTTTTCTACTTACTTCTTCTCACTATTCAGATTTGCTGTGCTAGGGAGCAAGGGCCAGTGAGCATCTGTGCCAGCCTTTCCTTCCGCCTCCTCACTTAACCTCCTGCCCTGACTAAGCCTCTGACTTTACATCTGTCATGAAATCATGCCTCATTATTTCAGGCCCTAGTGGGAGAGGAGGGTGCCTCTGTGCTGAGGCGAGGTGGAATACAGGGCGCGGCTCAGGCTTGGGTACCAGGCAGACAAAGGCAAGCATTGGAGAGTTGAGGCCAGTGTGGTGCAGTGGTTAGAGCATCGGACCAGGACCTGCAGGAGACCAGGGTTTAAATCCTTACTCGGCCATGGAGCTCCAACCTCACAGAGTTGTTGTGAAGGTGAAATGGGAATCATAGAATCATAGAGTTGGAAGAGACCACAAGGGCCATCAAGTCCAACCCCCTGCCAAGCAGGAAACACCATCAGAGCACTCCTGACATATGGTTGTCAAGCCTCTGCTTAAAGACCTCCAAAGAAGGAGACTCCACCACACTCCTTAGCAGCAAATTCCACTGTCGAACAGCTCTTACTGTCAGGAAGTTCTTCCTAATGTTTAGGTGGAATCTTCTTTCTTGTAGTTTGGAACCATTGCTCCGTGTCCGCTTCTCTGGAGCAGCAGAAAACAACCTTTCTCCCTCCTCTATGTGACATCCTTTTATATATTTGAACATGGCTATCATATCACCCCTTAACCTCCTCTTCTCCAGGCTAAACATGCCCAGCTCCCTTAGCCGTTCCTCATAAGGCATCGTTTCCAGGCCTTTGACCATTTTGGTTGCCCTCCTCTGGACACGGCCTTAGCCTTAGAAACTGGTTTTCAATGCTGGTGTTTTGCTCTGAAATGTTAGGGGAACCAACCTCTATTCTCTGAGCATGTACAGAGTGGTCCCCCCCCCACTGATCAGCACTGCCAAACCTCACACACCTGAGATCAGGGTTAGGACTTTGAAGCCGGATGAGAAGTATTTTGACTTCTCCCCCCAAAAGATCTATGCTGCGCAAGCCTCTTTAATTTCTCGTTTGGCAAACCCAGAATCCCAGACCCACATTTTGAGGCTGTTCTAAAGTAGCTGTTTGCCCTCCCTCCAGCCCCAGGGCAAATTTTGACACTCATCTTTACAATATTTCTCTTTCTCCACCCCCCCCCCCGCTTCACCCCTGCCCCCCCCCAATTTAAATAGGGTCCTTTTCAGCTCTGATTGGGATGGGTTTCAGGTCTCCTGATTTCTAGCCATCAATATTTGATTTTATTTTTACTTAGGCTCCAGCCTTGCAGCCAAGATCGGTTCCCAAAGCAACTTATAACAATTAAAATCCAATATTAGAGATTTCTGTTAGGGACCAGAAGGAGCTGCAGGTGGATCTTGGTAGGGTGTGTGTGTGTGTGTGTGTGTGTGTGTGTGTGTGCGCGGGCGTGAGGGCTGGCGGATAGTAAGGACGCCAATTCACAGTTGCATCTCTTCTGCTGATTTGTGGGGTCTTCTGGCAGCTAATAATACCATAGTCCAAGTTCTTAGTCCCTTTCCTCACAGGAAAGGAAACAGAAGGCGCCACAGGGGGGCCTGAGAGCCAGCATACTAGGGACAGTTTTAAATTTAGGGAGAGCCTGCCTGAGTTATGCACATTGCACTATGGAGTAGGTATATAAGAAGCCGCTTTTCCCCCTTCCTCTCTGTACTCATTGCATCCAGCACTGCCCCCCATTCTGCTGCAGTTCACCTTCTGCCAAAAACCCAGTTACTCGCCTCTTTCTTTACATTACTCCGCAGAGGAAACCCAGTGCAAATGGGGCGGGGAGTAATCTATCTGCATATCATTTGTGGGCCGAAAGCAAAGACAACAGCAAATACAGGTTTTATCTGCTCACTGGTGTCTGTTCCAGACATGGCATAGTGGTTAGAATGTTGGAATAGGATTTGGGAGGTAAAGATAAAGGGACCCCTGACCATTTAGGTCCAGTCGTGGCTGACTCTGGGTTTGCGGCGCTCATCTCGCTTTACTGGCCGAGGAAGCCGGCGTACAGCTTCTGGGTCATGTAGCCAGCAGGACTAAGCCGCTTCTGGCGAACCAGAGCAGCGCACGGAAACGCCGTTTACCTTCCTGCCGGAGTGGTACCTATTTATCTACTTGCACTTTGACGTGCTTTCGAACTGCTAGGTTGGCAGGAGCAGGGACCGAGCAATGGGAGCTCACCCCGTTGCCGGGATTCAAACCGCCAACCTTCTGATCGGCAAGTCCTAGGCTCTGCGGTTTAACACACAGCGACACCCGCGTCCCTGGATCTGGGAGACCAGGGTTCAAATCCCCGTTCAGCCATGAAGCTCACTGAGTGTGACTTTGGCCCAACCGCAATCTCTCAGCCTAACGCACCTCGCAGGGCTGTTGTGGATCAAACAGAGAGAAAGAGAAACATGTGTGCCAACTTGAGCTCCTTGGAAGAGAATTGGAGTGTAAATGGAATAAATGAATAAGCAGCTTCCTATCCTACCCTTCACTCAGTGAGGATGACAGCATCTTGTTTTTATAACTGTTTTTCTCTGTGTGTGGTTGGAGCATGGCCAGTGATCAGCGAACGATGGGAATTTCCCCCCCAAAAAATCTTCCCCTAATTGAATTTTAACGTAACACAAGAGGAGCCGTACAGGATCAGGCCAGTGACCGCATCTGTTCCGCCATCCTGTTTTTACTGTGGCCCCCCAGACGCTTGTGGGAAACCCTGAGGTAGGATTCGAACACAAGACCACTCTCCTCTCCTGAGGTTTCCATCAACTGGAAGCATGATTGCCTCTAACCATGGAGACATAGCATAGCCATCCTGGCTGGTAGCCCTTGGTAACTCATTCCTCTATTGATTCGTCCAATCCTCTTTTAATCTATGGCTAAATATCAGGAAGAACTTTCAGACGGTCAGAGCTGGTCTCTCCCTCGGGAGATTGTGGACTCTCCTTCCTTGGAGGTTTTTAAGCAGAGGTTGGATGGCCATCTGTCGTGGATGCTTTAGCTGAGATTCCCGCAGGGCCACTGTGAGAACAGGATGCTGGATGAAGCTGCACGATGGGCCTGATCCAGCAAGCACTCATTACGTTCCTACATATTTCCGTGCCAGCAAAAGGCTAGAGCATGAGTAGGCAAACTTAAGGCCCGGGGGCCGGATCCAGCCCAATCGCCTTCTAAACCCGGCTCACAGACAGTCTGGGAATCAGCATGTTTTTACATGAGTAGAATGTGTCCTTTTATTTAAAATGCATCTCGGGGTTATTTGTGGGGCATAGGAATTCGTTCATTTCCCACTCCCACCCCAAAATATATCATCCGGCCCCCCACAAGGTCTGAGGGACAGTGGACCGGCCCCCTGCTGAAAAATCTTGTTGACCCCTGGGCTAGAGCATAGGTATTTTTTTTTAATCTCAGCTCTGCGTGGAGTTAATGTACCACGCCGGGTTGCATGCAAGCGCAGCCGAGATGGTGCTTTATATTCTGCGGCCCTGTCCAGGCAAGGGCCCGGGCCTCTGCTGCTTGACCCTTCACCCCCTGCCCCACCTTGCGGTGGCAAATGGTGCCCGGGCCCACCTCCCTGCTGCAGCTCCTTGACCTAGAAAGAACAGGCCGCTTTGGTACATCATGAGGGGGCTGCCAGGATTAGGTGCTGAGTCAGCCAGATCTCTTCTTCCGTTTGGCTCGCTGCTCCCTGTGGTGTGTGTGAGGGAGGGAGGCACACGGAGGGAGGGAGAGGGATGAATTAAAGTCAGTGTCATTGAAGTTTGGCGCATGCATAAGAACCAAAGTACATGGATATAATAAAGAGAGGTTTTGTCTTGTTCCGCTGCTGAGATGACTGCCCCAGGCTTTAAAAGGGGATGGTAGGCACTTGCGGAAGAGGAAGGGAGCCCTGTGCAGAATGTGTGTGTGCATAGGAAAGGGAGCCTCCCTGTTCAGGTGCAGCCTACCTTCTGAATAGGGACGCGGGTGGCGCTGTGGGTTAAACCACAGAGCCTAGGGCTTGGTGATCAGAAGGTCGGCAGTTCGAATCCCCGCAAAGGAGTGAGCTCCCGTTGCTCGGTCCCTGCTCCTGCCAACCTAGCAGTTCAAAAGCACGTCAAAGTGCAAGTAGATAAATAGGTACCACTCCAGTGGGAAGGTAAATGGCGTTTCCGTGTGCTGCTCTGGTTCACCAGAAGTGGCTTAGTCCTGCTGGCCACATGACCCGGAAGCTGTACGCCGGCTCCCTCGGCCAATAAAGCAAGATGAGCGCTGCAACCCCAGAGTCGGCCACGACTGGACCTAACAGTCAGGGGCCCCTTTACCTTACCTTCTGAATAAGCAGGGGGTGGGGACCCAGAGGCTGCCTCCTTAGTGCTTGAAGACAGAAAAGATCATGGGCAAGTTCATGGAGCGTTAAGTCCGGCGACTGCTGCCAGCCATTGCAGGTAACTGAAAACAGCTGATAACAGGTGCAGTCTACCTCTGAACACTGCTATAAGATGGGACGGCCGTCAGAGGCTTTAAAAGAGGATAAGGGACAATTTGCGGAGGAGGAGAGCTGTATGGGAAGCTAGGAGGGAGGACCCCTCCCATTTTTAGGGGCCGTCTACCTTGGTAGGAGGCTTACTTCTTAGTGCTTTAAAAAAAAAGGAGAATAAGATTGCAGATAAATTCATGCTAGCAACAGTTATGAGTTGCAATAGCTGTTTGGAACCCCCCACAGGCAGTGATAGCTGCTGGTCACCAACAGCAAAGGGGAGAGGCTTGTGGCTTCCATGCTTAATTGTGGGTTTCCCAGAGGCACTCGGCCGAACCCTGGCAAAATCAGAATGCCAGAAGAGATGGATATTTTTGCTTCAATCCCAAGCAAAGCCGCCACATAGGCATGGGAGCAGTGATGTCGTGGTCACAGGAGTGAGCCAAAGACCCCTTACTATTTCTGCAGCAGGGTCCCTGCCTCCAGTATCCTACAGACACCGAATCAGCACGAAAGGGGAGCTTTTAGGGCACTTTTCACCCTTTGTGTTGATTGGAGGCAATCGGAGTGAAAGGAGGCGAGTTGTCCACTGAGGGTGACTCGGGAGAAGGGAAGAACACTCAGGAAGAGTTTTTGTTCTTTTTGCTCCAAAAGTTAAGCATTTAGGAACTCTGAAAGCGCAAGGTGCATCAGTTTCAAGAGACTGAGGTGCAAGTTTTGTTAACGTCCAATGGAACATCACTGAAAAGGCAACTTAAGATAACGGACCTCTCAAAATCCTTTGTACATGCACTAAAAGTAGTAGATCTAGCTGAGAGGCAACATGTGGAGATCTGCATTGATCATTGCAATGCCCTAATTATTATGATTGTATAATTGCACGAATATTGTATAATCGCAGAAAGTTGTATAATCTTAGGGAATGAGGTGGCTGTGAGGAGGCGGGGTGGCTGTGACCATCACGAAGGGACCGTGCCCTTCTGAATTCTCCACCAAGGGAGAGGGTGCCTTTGAGCCGTACGAGGGACTTTCCCCCCTGTCACTCATCTGTCCCAGAGCCTGCTTTCCTTTCTTCCCTCTCGCAACGATACACCGGACAATGGGCCGATCGGTTTGGGTCCTTTCTCTTAAGCCGTGTGCATACCCAAGCGCGCAAAACAGTGCGTTTCTTTTCCGAGCGGCCTTTTGTCCCACGGATTATTGTCGTTTCACAATCGCGTTTCCCCCTGCCCGCCTCCCCAAACCTACAAAAGTCCCCCTGTATTTCTACAGCTTTTCAACTCTCTTTCTCAGGCTGCCGGGAAGTGGGGGGGGGAGGAGAGAGATTCCCTACACTTTAGTGTTTTGCACAAGGCCGGGCATGGTTGTCGGGGCGCATTTTCCGCCAGCCCCCTGAGGCGCTTTGCCCGCGGGCCCGGAACAGGCCTCATAGTCGAGTGCTTAATGCCGCGTGTCGGGGGGGCCTTTCTCCGGCCGACACGCCGCGAGATGGGAGCTGGCAGGCGAACAAGAGGCTGCCGGCCGCTGCGGAGTGGCAGAGCGACCTTGACGGACACGGGGCTTAAGCCCTGCAGCGGGTCTTGCCGGGAGCAGGCCCTCGGCCCCTTTGTGGGGAAGCCTTCCTCAAAGGCTGGGCCTTCAATAGGTGAAGGTCAGGGGGTGGGGGGAGAGAACAGAGGAGCCCAGCTGGATCCGGCCAAGCGCTCTGTTCTCACAGTGGCTCACCAGAGGCCTCAGCGGGAAGGCCGCAAACCGTGGCACTCCCCTCTTGCGGTTCCCAGCAACTGGGGTTCAGAGGGGTGCCGCCTTCGTAGAATCAGAGAACTGTAGAGTTGGAAGGGACCACGAGGGTCCTCTAGTCCAGCCCCCTGCAATGCAGGAATCTTTTGCTCAAACTCACGACTCTGAGATTAACAGTCTTGTACCCTACCGACTGAGCTACCCCAGCTCTATCATTTGCTGTTTTATATGAAACTCAAAAGGGACTATTCTAAGCTGCACCTGTCTGTTCCAGCAGAGACCTCTCCTGGTTTCCGTTTTTTTGGTGAAGCTAGCACTAAGCTTGGGCAGAATTCACAAAACTGCTGGCTAGGTATTTCAAAGCTCAAAATAACATTTCAAAGTTCTTTTCCCTGGAGGATGTGGGAAGAGAAGGGATGAGGAAGGTAGGCTTTTTGATGTGGTCACTTTCTCCAAAATAAATATTTGGGAATTGCCAAGTGTCTCAAGTGTTAAAAAGGTAAAGCACCCCCTGACCCCTGTCCAGTTGCAGACAACTTTGGGGTTGCAGCGCTCATCTCGCTTTATTGGCCGAGGGAGCCAGCGTACAGCTTCCGGGTCATGTGGCCAGCATGACTAAGCCGCTTCTGGCGAACCAGAGCAGCACACAGAAATGCCATTTACCTTCCTGCCGGAGCGGTACCTATTTATCTACTTGCAGTTTGACGTGCTTTTGAACTGCTAGGTTGGCAGGAGCTGGGACTGAGCAACGAGAGCTCACCCCATCGCGGGGATTCAAACCGCTGACCTTCTAGTCCTAGGCCCTGTGGTTTAACCCACAGCGCCACCCACATCCCTGTCTCAAGTGTTACCCTTTGCAAATTAATCTGAATATCTGGATGGGTTTGTACCCAAGTCTCCAGTTTTCTTACAAACGCCTTTGATGTAGCCATTGTGGCCGTAGAGAGCCTTCTCCTCCGTGGATTAGCCTGATCCCCCTTTCAAAGCCATCCAAGCTGGGAAGTGCAAACCAGGTCAGTTTGCTTAATAAAATAAAGGGAAAAGAACAGACGGAACCAAATCCCCAAGCATGCCTTGATGCAGCAGGTTCCTAGGCCTCCACAGAGAATGCAGACATGCCTGTGGATGCACTTTGCCGTAGCGTGCCGGCTCCCCTGCAAGGAAGTCTGTGTGGTGCCGAATCCTCTAAACGTGGCTTAATTGGATGGAGGACTTGAGCTTAGGGATTATTAAGGAACGAGGAATTCCTTTCCTCCATTCCCTCCCCCTCCGCCAGCATCCCCTGGCAGTTGTGAGATCGGAGTTCGTGTGTGAGAAAAAACGCAGGCTATGTACACATTGGTGGCTTAAAACGCAGCGAGGTTGCATTTCGAGACGGGGTCCCCCCCCCCGTATATACCATGATGACTGTCTTCCATCTCCACCATCAAAGGCAGTAACAATGTGCCTCTGATTTCTGGGAATTAGAAGTGGGGAGAGTTGCTGGCGCACTCAGGCCCTGGGCTGCCCACTGGGGTGTCTGGCTGTCCGCTGTGAGAACAGGCTGCTGGACTTAGAAAAGCCCCTCTGGCCTGATCCAGCAGGACTCTTCTCATGGTCTTATGAGGGCCTTGGACTTTAGCCCCATCAGTTCCAATAGGGAAGAGCATGTGGCAAAGGTGGCAGCCTCCTTGGGGAATTGGGTGCTTCTGTGTTGCCATGCCAACGGGCCCTAGTAGGGCATAAGTAAAGGTAAAGGGACCCCTGACCATTAGGTCCAGTCGTGGCCAACTCTGGGGTTGCGGTGCTCATCTCGCTTTACTGGCTGAGGGAGCCAGCATACAGCTTCCGGGTCTTGTGGCCAGCATGACTAAGCCGCTTCTGGCGAACCAGAGCAGCGCACGGAAACGCCGTTTACCTTCCCGCCAGAGCGGTACCTATTTATCTACTTGCACTTTGATGTGATTTCGAACTGCTAGGGTGGCAGGAGCAGGGACCGAGCAACGGGAGCTTACCCCGTCGCGGGGATTCAAACCACCGACCTTCTGATTGGCAAGTCCTAGGTTCTGTGGTTTAACCCACAGCGCCACCCACGTCCCTGTAGGGCATATCACCCACAAAAGAGAGGTTGATCGTTGTACAGAGACCCTGATATGTGTGTGTGTGTTGGTGGAGAACAGTTGTGGATTGTTGTTGTTTTAGTTTTTTGGTGGAAAGGAGGCAGGCTAAGCTTAAAAGAAATTGTTTTCTGTTGCCCCTTCCTCACCCGTTATTCACCAGGAAGTGAATAGGATCTGCCAGGGAGATGTGGGACACGGAAGCTTATGTTTGTAGGTTGGGCATCCTCAAAACCACTGAGGATTAAACTGGAACGTGATTTTTAAAGCACACAAGGCTGGGGGTGGAAAGGCTGAATGAAGCTGTCGATTTCATTTTCTCTGTTTTTCATATTTCCAGGCTTAAATCCAGTTCTTCACATTTCAACCTCAGCTTGAAACAGTGGTACCTCAGGTTACATACACTTGAGGTTACAGACGCTTCAGGTTACAGACTCCGCTAACCCAGAAATAGTACCTCAGGTTAAGAACTTTGCTTCAGGATGAGAACAGAAATCGTGCTCCGGCGGCACAGCAACAGCCGGAGGCCCCATTAGCCAAAGTGGTGCTTCAGGTTAAGAACAGTTTCAGGTTAAGAATGGACCTCTGGAACGAATTAAGTACTTAACCCGAGATACCACTGTATTTAGTTTTAAAGCCCTTGTGAACATTCACCATATTTCTAACTGCAAATTTCGCCCAGTCGGAACATTTTCATATATCCTTACGGATTTTTGCAACGGATTTCCCCCCAACACGATGCATTTTTATATGCTTTTCGATGCATGCTTTACCCCAGTCTTAGGCATCCCCACCCACCCAATTACTCAGCATGAGAACTGTGTTACAAAATTCAAAGATATATTGGTAAGCCCATAAGAAGGGCCCTGCTGCATCAGGCAGAGCATAGCCCATTGTGGCTGGTAGCCATTGACAGCCCTCTCTCCTCCACGAATCTGTCTAATCCTCTTTTAAAGCCATCCACACTGGAGGCCATTGCTGCCTCCAGTGGGAGAGAGTTCCATAGTTTAACTATGAGCCGCGTGAAGCAGTTTCTTTTCTCTGTCCTGAATTTTCTAACATTCAGCCTCCTGGAATGTCCACTCGTTCTGGTGTCCTGAGAGAGAAAGAAGAACTTTGCTCTATAACAATAATAATTTTATGATTTATACCCCACCCATCTGGCTGGGTTCCCCCAGCCACTCTGGGCAGCTTCCAACCCTATAAAACCACAATAAAACGTCAAGAACTCCCCGACACAGGGCTGCCTTCGGATGTATTCTGAAAGTTGTGTAGTTATTTTTCTACGTGGAAAAAGTTCTACGAACTTCAATCATGTCGCCTCTTACTGAATTTCTTCCACCAGAGGGGGAATGTGGGGGAATAAACGTGAAAAGAGGGCAGGAAAAATGTATTATGCGGAACGGGTGACCTGTTGGTGCCTACGAGGCATTTGAAGCCATGTCTAGCAGGCTCCCCTGATTCCTCAGCACGTTTCTGTCTGGCCTCCCCCCACCGAAGCCCCCCTGTCTCCTGTCTCCGTTTTCTAAGCCTGATGGACGGTAATCCTGCTGCTGTGCCAGGCTGGACGTGCCGGGCTGTCCAGTGTGGCTGCAGGGCCGCATCCAGCCGCATCTTCTTCTGCCACTCGCATGCTAAACCCCTTTCATTGCCCCCGAGGGGGAGACAAAAATCTCTGCGGCGCTTTGGAGGCTGCCTGGTTTATTGCCGTGCGCCTGCTTTTGTAGGCAAAAGTTTTTTCTCTCTCCCAGTTTTTGTTAGAGGCGTGAAATGGTCTGTGCGAGGGAGGCGATTCAGCAGAAATTGGCCTCTTATTTCTCTCTCTCTCCCCCCCCCCCCGCCAGGAAAAAAAAGCCCCTGCATTAGCTTTTCAACTTTACACCAACCTGGTTTTTATTGCGGGCTGAACCCCTCCTCTCCGCTGCCAGCTCTTCCTGAAATAAATTTTTTGGATGCCCCCTTTCTTGAATCACTGCAGCAGGGCCAATGAGAGCGTTGGATGCCTGGGAAGAGAGATGCTTGTGAAACTAATTCACGTATTGTAGGCAAGGAACATTAAGGAGCTGGTGTTGTGCCGCCGAGCTATGATCTTTCTCCCAAAATTAAAGTAAGATTCCAGTCTTCATGGTACTCAATACAGTGGTACTTTGGGTTACATATGCTTCAGGTTACAGACTCTGCTAACCCAGAAATAGTACCTTGGGTTCAGAACTTTGCTTCAGGATGAGAACAGAAATCGTGCTCCGGCGACGTGGCAGTAGCTGGAGGCCCCATTAGCTAAAGTGGTGCTTCAGATTAAGAATGGACCTCAAGAATGAATTAACTACTTAACCCGAGGTACCACTGTATATAGGAATACAGGAAGCAGCTGCCTTATGCCTAGACATTGGTCTGCCTAGCTCAATATTGTCTACACTGACTGGCAGCAGCGGCTGGCCAGGGTTTCTGGCTGGATTCTCTCCTAGCTCTTCCCTGGAGTTGCCAGGGATTGACCCTGGGACTTTCTGCTTGCAAAGGCTGCATCCCCTCCCTTAATTTGTACTTTGGGTTAACTTGGGGACCTCACTGTCACAAGAAGTAAGGTTGCTGATAAAGAATGTTATGTACTGAAGTTCTCACCCTGGGCCAGCAGGGGGATACTGTAGATAGTTATGCAAATAAGGGATTGAAAGTGACGTTCAGTGATTGGATAGTTTTAGAAAGTTGTTACAGTAACGTTGTACTGGAGCTCTATATAAGCAGGCTGACTGAACCCTTCAGTTCAGTTCTGTTCTGGCCTGTGAATAAATAAGAGCTGTTTGAAGAATCGCTGGGTCGTCTGATATGTTCACCCACAACTTAGCAAAGCGATTATTTGACAATCTCCCAACAGCTATTGACTGTAACAGATCTACAGAGCAGGGTTGGGGAAGCTCAGACCCAAATCTGTATCTTGCTTTAAGCCTCTCTGTCTGGGGCTCGGGGCTCTCTTGCACTGCACCCCGTCTCTGTAGACCACAAGCGTCACTGTTTCTGCTTCATGCCCTCCTTGAGGGTTTTTGCGTGGCTGAAATGCGTCCATGATGTCATAGAATTGTAGAGTTGGAAGGGACCACAAGGGTCATTTAGCTCAGTGGTTCCCAAACTTTTTTGGGGGGGAGGGCGCCACCTTGGTTCCATAAATTCACCTCCAACGCCCCCTATTCAGAATAGCACTTTGCACGACTCGCTAAGATGATAGCACATCTAAGATGATAAGAATTAATTGTGCATGTGTTCAAAATCAAATTAACTAGCTTAACTGGGGCTGGATCCAGACACATCAAATAAGTGTTTCAGGAAAGCGCGTTGTAAACTTTGTATGAGAAATCGCCTTGGCAAAAATGGAGCTCCGCAGCGCCATCTGGTGTCACAGTGCTATAATGCATATACAACACATATAAAACTCTTTTTCTTTACCAATCTAAGGTACAGGGACCCCTGACCATTAGGTCCAGTCATGACCAACTCTGGGGTTGTGGCGCTCATCTCGCTTTATTGGCTGAAGGAGCCGGCGTACAGCTTCTGGGTCATGTGGCCAGCACGACTAAGCCACTTCTGGTGAACCAGAGCAGCGCACGGAAACGCCGTTTACCTTCCCGCCAGAGCGGTACCTATTTATCTACTTGCACTATGTCGTGCTTTCAAACTGCTAGGTTGAACGGAGGATAGAGAGGGCATGTCTACAGAAACTAGCCTTCTGTAACAATGGTAAAATTCACTATTTGTTGCTCCACCCACTTAACCTCTGGCTCCACCCACCATTAGCATGTGGCCCTTGGAAGGTTACCTTGAATAGGATGCGGCCCTCGGGCTAAAAGAAACAAATGAAGGTTCCTCTTTCCTGGGGCACAGTAGGCGGCATCCAGCTAAATTCTACGTAGAGTAGACCCATTGAGATTAATGGACCTCAGTTTGTCATGCTGATCGATTTCAATAGGTGTAATCGGAACCGAGATACAGCCCCGTGCTAATTGCCATACATTACACAGCAACATTGACTATGGAACCAACTCTGCTTCTCTCAGGTGTTGAGCATAGATCCACCTTGAAAGATTTCTGATGGCGTCTGGGCAGATCAATCCTGGGGGCGGGGGGCTGGCGAAGCTGGTGAGGCCTTGCGTTTATACAGTATGAACAGTGTCCTTATAACTCTCGTCTGCTGGGGATTTACTGTCAATTGATTTCCTCCAGGATCTCCTCCACCCCCAACTTCTAATCTAGCATTTTGGAGAAAGGACAAACCCGTCTCCCTCTGGAAGATTTGTAATTTCTATAAAACCTCAGGCATGCGCCTGCCTTTGTTGCGATTGTGGCAGTGCAGGAAATACGCACTATGTTTGTTTTTTTACAGAATAGCACAAATATGTGGGTAGAAGGAGAAGGGTCCCTGCCCTGATGATCTTACAATATGAAACGTCAACACTGGAGGAGGAGCAGAAGCTAGGGGGACGAGGCACCTTCTTAGAACATTGTCTTTTGTTCAGAGAAGCCTAACCAAACAGACAGAAGTTATGGTGTTGTTGTTGTTTAGTTGTTTAGTTGTGTCCGACTCTTCGTGACCCCCTGGACCAGAGCACGCCAGGCACTCCTGTCTTCCACTGCCTCCCGCAGTTTGGTCAAACTCATGCTGGTAGCTTCGAGAACACTGTCCAACCATCTCGCCCTGTGTCGTCCCCTTCTCCTTGCGCCCTCCATCTTTCCCAACATCAGGGTCTTTTCCAGGGAGTCTTCTCTTCTCATGAGGTGGCCAAAGTCTTGGAGCCTCAGCTTCAGGATCTGTCCTTCCAGTGAGCACTCAGGGCTGATTTCCTTCAGAATGGATAGGTTTGATCTTCTTGCAGTTCATGGGAAGTTATGGTGGCTTTTTATTTATTTCCAAAAATGTATACACTGCTTGATTGTACAGTAAAAGAAACCCTCAAAGTGGTTTACAAAGTAAAAGATAAAACAATAAGAAGTAGCAACAATAATTTAAGACATTTGAAAATTTAAAATAACAATAGGCTAAGAACTTATTAAAACACTCACCAGCTTTCTAAGCTTCTGGGTAAAGGTGAAGGGACCCCTGACCATTAGGTCTAGTCGTGACCAACTCTGGGGTTGCGGCGCTCATCTCGCTTTATTGGCCGAGCTTCTGGGTAGGTTTGTCTAAACAAAAATGTTTTTAGTTGGCGCTGAAAATAATACAGTGAAGGCACCTGCTTGATATCGATGGGCACCAAAGGCTCAAGCTCTTGCAAAGGAAGAATGGGTGTTGTGTGGCATCTATAACTGCGCCAGTTCCGTCGATCAAGGCAGTCAGGTGGGGATATCTGGGCCGAGACAGTTTTGCAGGGAAACTGGTCCAGGTTGTGAAAGGGTTTTGTATACGGAGAGCAGCACCTTGAACCTGGCCTGATAGCAAATTGGCAATCCAGGGCACATCTCTGAGCACAGATGTTACGTGCTGACAAGGCCTCACTCCCGTCAGCGTTTGTGCTGCAGCATCCTGGCTTTTGACACCTGAGATGAGTATTTTTAGGACCAGCCTTATTTCTGTGATTGCAAGCTGTTCCAAACTGTTTTTAGCATTGTGTTTTTAATTGTTGTAACCTGCCCTGAGACCTTGGGATGAAAAGAAAGATGATGTTGAAAATAATGATAATGATAATAATGATGATGATTCTTAGCTACTGTTGATTTCGACCCATCTTTTCAATATTTTGAAATGCCTGTTTTTAACTCTTTTTTAACGGGGAATCTGGTGAGAAAGTGTGGCCTAAGGAGGGTCATTGCAGGCCGCAACTGGTCCCAACCCCTGAGATCCCCCACCCCTGCTGTAAACAATTTTATTTTATTTTTATTTATTGAGTCAACAAAACTGCTTAACTGTGTATGCCACTTGATTGTAGTTAAACCTCTAAGTGGCTTATGAGAAGTATTAAAATTATCAATCAGAAAAGACTATTCATAGTGTTGGTGCTGACCTTTAAAGCCCTAAACAGCCTCGGTCCAGTGTACCCAAAGGAGCGTCTCCACCCCCATCATTCAACCCAAGGGTCTTCTGGCAGTTCCCTCACTGTGAGAATTGAGGTTACAGGGAACCAGGCAGAGAGCCTTCTCGGTAGTGGCGACCGACCTGTGGAACGCCCTCCCGTCAGATGTCAAGGAGATAAATAACTATCTGACTTTTAGAAGACATCTGAAAGCAGCCCTATTTAGAGGTTTTTTTATGTTTGATCTTTTATTGTGTTTTTAATATTCTATTGGGAGCCGCCCAGAGTGGCTGGGGAAACCCAGCCGGATGGGCGGGGTATAAATATATTATTATTATTATTATTGTTATTATTATTATTATTATTTATTTATTTATTTATTTATTAGTTTATTGGAAGACCCTCAAGGTCCCTTCCAACTCTACAATTCTATGCTTCTGTGAAACTTGGCAACATGCTATTTGTCTGGATAGGCTTGTCTGAACAAAAAATGTTTTAAGCAGGCTTTGGAGAGAGTTTAGCAAAGGCGCTTGCCTGGTGTCAACAGGCAGGGAGTTCCAAAGTGATTGATTTCATATCGCTGTGGGACAACTATCGTATGGCCTCCGTAGCAGTGCCTGTACCACGGCCCAAAGCGGTCGAGTGAGCACGAACAGAGTGCCTTGCAGCTATCCACCCCAGACGCCACCAATGCCTTTGAGCTGCTACAATGCTCTTTTAATGGGTGATTTGGGTTTAACGCAATCTTGCAAGCGCTGTCTTCCTGGAGGCTCAGTCCCCAGTTTCTCATCGCTTCCCAGTTCCCCTTTCCGAACGGAAGCTAGCCTCGCGCCTTGACCAGCCCGCCGGCGGACGGGATGCAGAGTGGAAGCGAAGGGCAGATGTGGCCTGGAGGAGAAAGCTGCCACGAGCAGCCTTCAAAGGACTTCGCCCCAGGGCAGCCACCACAGGCCAGAGCTGGGGGTAAAGGGAATGGAAAGCAGGAAGGCAACTTCCTTTCTCTCTGCCTCTCTCCAGAAGAGTCCAAGCAGCCAGAGAGGGAGTGTGCGAGAGACCAGCTCTGAATCAAAAGGCAGGGCACAGGCTGCTTCTGTCCCTGGCTTCTGAGCAATCCCACTCCTATCCAACACTTAAGAAACACTGGCAACCACAACGCCTGCAGCAGGTGATATTGACCGGAGCGGGTCAATAGCTCCCTCTTCTTCAAGTGAAGTGCCCTGGGTTATTGTTGGAGGGTGAGAAGAAGCAACGGAGGAGGAATTTGAGGGGGGGGGGAGGATTTTGCTGTTGTGTTACTATTTGCTGACTTTTTTTTTAAGGGTGTTTCAGATGAGATTCCACTTCATGAGCTGCCTTGCAGGCAGTTTTATTATGTTTTTATATGGGGAAAACCCATAGCTCAGTGATAGAGCATCTGCCCCAGATTCAGTCTCCAATGACGTCTCCAAGTAGGTTCTGGAAGAGATCACTGCCTGAAACCCTGGAGAGCTGCTGTCCATCAGTGCATAAGTAAAGGTAAAGGGACCCCTGACCATTAGGTCCAGTCGTGGCCGAGGGAGCCGGCATACAGCTTCCGGGTCATGGCCAGCATGACTAAGCCGCTTCTGGCGAACCAGAGCAGCGCACGCAAACACCGTTTACCTTCCCGCTGGAGTGGTACCTATTTATCTACTTGCACTTTGACGTGCTTTCGAACTGCTAGGTTGGCAGGAGCAGGGACCAAGCAACAGGAGCTCACTCTGTCGCGGGGATTCGAACCGTCGGCCTTCTGATCGGCAAGTCCTAGGCTCTGTGGTTTAACCCACAGCACCACTCGTGTCCGTCCCGTCAGTGCATACCCTCCGACATTTCTCCGATGAAAATAGGGACGTCCCATTCCATAATGATAATTTTACCATTTATACCCCACTCATCTTATTGGGTTGCCCCAGCCACTCTGGGCAGCTTCCAACATATATAAAAACATAAAACGTTTTTCTAAAAAAACTTCCCTATGCAGGATTGCCTTCAGCCAGCTCGAGGGTTGGATAACGTCATACCATAAAACATTTCTCCAATGAAAGTAGGGACATCCTAAGGAAAAACAGGACATTCCAGGATCACATAATAAACTGGGACGGCTTCTCTAAATTAGGGATGTCCCTGGAAAATAGGGACACTTGGAGGGTCTGTCAGTGTATACAGTACTGAGCCAGATGGACCAAGGTCCTGACACTCAGCATAAGGCTGCTTCCTGTGTTCCTAGACAACAACCCTGCGAGGTATGCAAGGCTGAGAATTTCAAGGTCACCACCCAGCAAACTTCACAACCTCTGAGCGTCGAAATTTGAACCCACGTCCCAGCCCGACTCTCTAACCGCTAGGCTACTGCTGGCTCTCTAGTGTGCTTATGTGGGAACTACCCAGGCAGTGACATAGGAAGGGGGGCGGAGAGGGTGGGCCGACCCGGGTGCCACTGGGAGGGGTGACAAGATGGCCCCTGCCTCCCCCAGCTGTAGAGCGGTCAAGGGCGCCCACAGTCTGTATGGGTGCCACCGCTCTCGTGCACTGTCCATGCGGGCATCCATATGGGCTGCCTCTCGCATGGTGACTGTACAGTCACCGTACACAAGTGGCATCCATACGGACTGCGTATATGCGGCATCCCGTATGGTCGCCGCACATGCACAGTTCGTACGGGATGCCGCTCGCACGGCAGCCTCTATGGTCACCATGCAAGCTGCAGCCTGTACGGTTGCGTGTGAGCTGCAGCCCGTACGGACTGCGCATGCACGGGATAATGCACATGCGCAATCCGTACGGGATGCCACACATGCGCAGTCCATACGGGCTGCACCGCCCCGGGTGCCAGAGAGGCTTCCTCCGCCACTGTACCCAGAAGGACGGGGGGAAGCATAGCCCATCATTTTCTTCTGTCACAATTCCTCCCCCCCCAAAAAAAACCACCCCACCCACCCTCTGAGACTCCTGCATTGCAGGGGGTTGGCCTAGATGACCTTTGGGTCTCTTCCAACTCTACAATTCTGTGATTCCGTATCATTACAAAAGCATCAAGCGCCACTTTCTCCAGGTCCCTTTTAGGACTTGGTTAATTGCTAAAATAATGTTGCTGTGATTAACAAAACAGAGGTGCCCTCCCTTCCTATTTGTATGGCAAAACATTCCAGCTTCATCAGTTACTCTGATAAAAACTCATGCTGTTTCCAAGCCGGCAGTTCCAGAGCTTTGAGGACGGCACGCTCAGAAAGGCTTTGTTTGCTGAAATGAAGCGATGCTATCCTGTAGGTTGGGGCCCTGCCATCTTAATGTGCCCAGCGTGTACATCCTGAAGGTTTCGCTGCGGGCCTCTCTGCGGCAATTACTGATAAGCCTGGCAGGGCTGTGCTTGAACCCAGGACCTTCTCCTCAGCACTTTGAGCGGCACCTTGCCCTGGGGATGGGGGTGGCAGAGTCTATCAGGCCACATTCACGCCATATACAGCGAAGCCACGTTGAACAGTTGCAGTTTCTGCCAAAGGATTCTGGGAGCTGTAGTTCGTTAAGTGCGTCAAGGGAGTTACAGTTCCCAGAGTCCGCCATGAATAAGGTTTATTTGTTAAACCACTGTGGAAGTTGTCGCTCTGGGTGGGGAATATGCTCAGCACCCTTAACCAACCACAACTCCCAGAATTCCTTAGGGGAAACCATGACCGTTCAGGGTGCCGAGAATTGCTAGGAGATGCTCTTCCTCTCACAGAGCTGCAGTTTCCAGAGTGCAGTTTAAGAATCAATCCCTCCTCTCAGAGAACTCTGGGAATTATAGCTCAGCACCCTCAACGAACTGCAGCTACCAGAATTTTTGGAGGAAGCCATTTCTGCTTTAAGTGGTCTCATGTACAGTGTAAATGTGGCCTCAGTTTGTCGTCATTTTCACGCTAGTTTGCCTTTTCAAAATAACACTCATCAAAACACATCAAAATATGCATGCAAATCTCTCCTAATATACACAGTTCTGTATGCAGTTTTGGCCAGTATACGTGTTTTTGAAAAGCAAGTCTCCTAATGTAACACATATTTCTATGTTCACTAATACATGCATGTTACTCATGCTTTGCCCTAGTACATGCATTTATGTACACATTATTTGGCTGGCTAGCTAGACAACTGCATGGCAGAATTAGGAGGGATGAAATCCAAAGGGGGGCTGAGGTTCTGGTTCTCGGATTATTTTGGAAATTGCAAATTAGGAAGGTGTGCGGTTAAATGTAGCCCCTACACCCCCCCCCCTCAATATCTGGAGCCAACACTATACTTGACCCCTCTGATCTGCAGCCCTTCCCTATTTTGCAGAGTTGAATCTGAAAAAGGGGGGGGGGGGAGAGAGAATGCAGTTTATCCAAGATTGAGATTCAAACCCAGAACTTCCCAATTCGAAGCTCAACTACTTAGTCAAAATATTGGTGTGATTTAAATGCGCTTTGAATACATGGTGCTTGCGCAATCATGCACTACCCCATAACAAGAGACGCATTGGCTTTTTCTTTCAGGGGACCAAGGTTGGATAATTAGGTTAGAAAAATGTTAGGATGATTCAGGAATGATAAAAAAGAAATAACTGCTTCTGTAAAAAGGAATGAGAAAGAAGAAGAAGAGCAGACATATATTTTTTGGTGTAATGTTTTTATTTCTACGGACCCCCACCCCAGCCCTCGCAAGCCTTGTAAGCAGGAAGGAAGGAAAGAAGGGGGTCTCCCGAGACCCACTCTCCTCCCCACCCCTCCTCCCCACCCCTCCTTCCCTGGGTTTAATTGGCTTTAATCACAGCCATGTCACCGGGTGAGTAATCGCAGGGTAATTACCCACTGGCACCGGGACAATCTGTGAATAAGCCCCTCAAAGCAGAGCCTGCCTCACAGGGGATTAGGGAAAATAATTACTTGGATCAAATGATAGCAGGGGGTTAACCCCTTCCCTGGCGCAACTTCTGCCTGCCTCCTCAAGTCGTCTCTGACTTGGGCAGCGGGCCTCCTATCCCTAGCACCTGTGTGCCTTTAAGGAGGCAGAAATCCAACAGGTGCTGCATTAGCTGCAGCACAACCAGGGAACAACGGCCTGCTAGGGTGGCGTTTTCGTCCCGTAACTGCAGCCTTCTTCAACCTGCCAGAATGGTCAGGGGTGATGATGGGAGTTGTAGTCCAGCTACATCTGGATGGCCACCAGTTCCCGCACCCATCTACCAGGCACATGTCCCAGCCAATCAGGGATCACACATTAAATGCACTTACAGAAGTGGGCGGAAGAGCCCGTGATCCTCCAGGTTTCACTAGACCTTTCTGCATTGGTTTGTCCATTGAAATTCAAGGACATGACTATATAGGATCTTAGGAAGCTACCCTATTTACTTAGTCCCATGAGGACTGGAATTTTACTTTAATAAATAGGAATATAGGAAGCTGTCTCAAACTGGATCAAGCCATTGATCCATCTAGTTCAATGTTGTCTTCACTGGCCAGCAGTGGTTCCCCAGGGTTTTAGGCAGGGCAGGGGATACCCCCAGCCCTACCTGGAGATGCTGAGGATTAAATCTGGGACATTCTACATGCTAAACAGGTGTTCCTTCCTTGGAGCTACTATGAAATGAGATCTGGAGGAATCTGTAGCCCTCCAGATGTTTCGGAACTACAACTCCCATCAGCCCCAGCAAGCGTGGCCAACAGCCAGGGATGATGGGGGCTGTAGTTCAGCCACGTCTGGAGGGCCAAGGGTTCCCCAAGCCCTGCCTGAAATTATCTGTTAATATCAGCGGGCCTACTCTGAGAGTGTAGCTTGGTTGGGGTGCAATGCAAAGTTCTGGCTGGTTTGTGATTTTCAACAACACACACACCATTTCTCAGCCAGGTCCGGCAAGCTCAAGGCCAGACGCTTGAGCAGCAAGAAACGGGATCGATGGTGTGAATAATTTAGAGGGGGCTGTTGGGGAGTTGGTGGGGGGGCAGATGGACACATCCCAGTGACAGATTCACAGGCCCCAAAGGGGCCGGGTCAGCAACGCATTTATGGAGCAGATCCCCCCCCCATCCATTCCGCAATATGCTGACATTAAAATGCAGACTTCCAGAAACACTACTGGCCCCATACTCCCTGTGTTTACTCCAAAGTAACCAGCTGTCTTTTCTTTACTTTATTTACTAAAAATGTCTGTCCTGCCGTTCCCTCCCTCCAAAATGCAAACCAGAAAGCAGGGGGGGGGGGAACCAATACAGTTAAAAAAATAAATAAACATAAAAAGTTTTAAGGAGAGTCTCATATCCTCACAGCTAATAATTTCGAGGGAAGATGCAGGACTCGGCAGTGGCTCACATGGATGGCTGTAAAAGGGGATTGGACCAACTAATGGAGAATTTTAAGGCGACCAGTGGCTGCTAGCCACTATGGCTATGTTTCGCCTCCCTGGTCGAAGGCAGTGATGTTGTTTCTGAATACCAGTTGCTGAAAAACGGAGGAAGGGAGAGTACATAAGTGCGTACCCACCAACATTTTGGGAGAGCAAATTGGGATACACATACCCTGCACCATTCGCTGCCCCCATTGTGTGCCCGCTGGCACCTGCCACTGCTGCCCAACCACCCCCTCCTTTGCCCATCTCCTCCTCCGCTGCAGCCTTCTGTGGTGGCATGCGCAGCCTCCCAGATGTGCTTTGGCATGGCCCTTTGGCAATCCCCAAAGTGAAGGTAAAGGGACCCCTGACCATTAGGTGCAGTCATGGCTGACTCTGGGGTTGCGGCGTTCATCTCGCTTTATTGGCCGAGGGAGCCGGCGTACAGATTCTGGGTCATGTGGCCAGCAGGACTAAGCCGCTTCTAGCGAACCAGAGCAGTGCACGGAAACGCCGTTTACCTTCCCACCGGAGTGGTACCTATTTATCTACTTGCACTTTGACGTGCTTTCAAACTGCTAGGTTGGCAGGAACAGGGACCGAGCAACGGGAGCTCACCCCGTCGCGGGGATTCGAACCGCCAACCTTCCAATCAGCAAGTCCTAGGCTCTGTGGTTTAACCCACAGCACCATCTGTGTCACAATCCCCAAAGTACCACCCTAGAATTGTCAACAGGTTCATACCAGAGCGCCTTCTGGTCCCAGCGGTCTGCCACTCATCAGCACAGCTGGACATGACCCTGCTGACTCAGGCCCCTGTCTTAAACAGGACATTCCAGGATCCAAACAGAAGCCAGGATGATCTGGGATGTCCCACTTAAAATGGGGCAGTTGTGGGGTATGAGGGTACTTTTCTACTCAGGTCCTGATTCCCAAAAGGCACCTGGTTGGCCACTGTGGGAACAGGATGCAGGCCTAGGTGGGCCTTTGGCCTGATCCAGCACCTGGCCTCTTCTGCTGTTCTTTAGGGTCCCCGCTCCAGACTGATGGGCTTTCTGTTTTTCTGCGGGTGAATTCTGCACTGTGTCATTGATGCAATCATACCACATTAGTGGTGGGTTGATAATAGACCATCCAGACATCAGTTGGCTTTATCGGTTGACATTATTATCTTTTAAAGCGTACCTAACCCAGCACCACAACGACGAGACGAAAAAAATAAATCGGAATGTTTGTGGCATAGAAAGATTCAGGGTTTTAGCAGGAAGTTATAGGGCATGCGGGTGGCGCTGTGGGTTAAACCACAGAGCCTAGGGCTTGCCGATTAGAAGGTCGGCAGTTCGAATCCCCATGATGGGGTGAGCTCCCATTGCTTGGTCCCTGTTCCTGCCCACCTAGCAGTTCGAAAGCACAAAGTGCAAGTAGATAAGTAGGTACTGCCCTTGTGGGAAGGTAAACGGCGTTTCCATGCACTGCTCTGGTTCACCAGAAGCGGCTTAGTCATGCTGGCCACATGACCCAGAAGCTGTATGCTGGCTCCCTCGGCCAATAAAGTGAGATGAGCGCCGCAACCCCAGAGTCGGTCACGACTGGACCTAATGGTCAGGGGTCTCTTTACCTATGGGGCATGCCCAGATTAGAAAGGTAGCAGTCTGCCTGCCCTGGAACTTTTTCAGGTGCAAACAGTATTGAATGTGAGATCATGTCTAAGCACCTTGATAGCATCATGAACACAAGTCCTCATAAGTGCACCCTTTTCCTTCCTTCCTTCCTTCCTTCCTTCCTTCCTTCCTTCCTTCCTTCCTTCCTTCCTTCCTTCCTTCCTTCCTTCCTTCCTTCTCTTTAGCAAATTTAACAGTGGAACAGGATGTCTGGATTGGTCCAAGCATTACAGGAATATTCTTATGCTCTTATGAGTGACTAAGGGGACATCTGGTTGGCCACTGTGTGAAAACGAGATGCTGGACTAGATGGGTCATGGGCCTGATCCAGAAGGGCTTTTCTGGTGTCCCAGCAGTTACAGACACCTTCTTTAAGCAGGGGAAATTTGCTCCACGGAGGAGAAGGGAAGGTCGTGGGTTGAAGGACAGAGACCTTGTCAGCCCCAAAGACCCAGTGGAACAGACTCCCTTAGAAGGTAGTGGACTTCATTGGAGATTTTGAAAGAGATGTTGGGAGGCCCTCTGCCAGGCATTTTAAAGCTGCAATTCCTGCTTTGTGGGGGTTGGGCTAGATGACCCGCTGGGTCCCCTCCAACTCTGTGGCCCAGCAGGCCTCTTCTGCCTCTTTGCCCTTGCCCCACCCAGCAATGGCTGTTCGGTGGTAGACTGCCCCTGACCTGGAGGTTCTGTTTTAGCTGCGTTGGCCATCGGCTGCTGGTCGACCCAGGAAACTGGGGTTGTAGGGTGATGTCAAGGCCCCTAAATTTCTCTCTCTCTCTCTCTTGGGGCCAGGTTTGATCTCGTTGCGTCCCCCCCACCCTATGCACCGTCCCAGAATTCCAGTTTGCCAGCATGAAGCATCGGGCTCCCGCCTCGGTTTTCTGCGACAGAGTCTTTGCAAGCGCCGCCCCTGAACCCAGCGGAGCCATATTTCAGCATTACCGTAGCGCAGCGCCAGGGCTCATCCGTTCCCATCCCCCGATTATTTATTGCCTCATTTTCTCCTTGGCGCCGCCGGCTGCTGAGGGAACGAACCAGCCATCCCCCTCTGCCTGCCTGCCTTGCCTGCTCTCCCCATGGCCGCCGAAATTGCTAGATGGAATGAGCTGAAAGAGAGCAGGGAGGAGGAGAAGGAGGCAAGGTGAAGGAGCTGGCCAAGGTGGCCATGTTTTTTGAGGGCCATGGCCATGCAGGAGCAGGTGGCCCAATTGAGCGAGTGACCCTCTGCCTGGCTGGCGTTTGGCCCGTGGCGTGTGGAAGACCCCAGTTTCAGTCCTGGGGAGCTGCTGCCAGTCAGTGCGGACAACACACCGCTAGATGGGCAAGTGGCCTGACTGCATCCAAGACAGCTTTCTGTTTGGGGGAAGGGATGAAGCTGAGCGGTCAGGTGTCTGCTCTGCATCCTAGTGGTGTGGAGATGCAAAGCCAGGCCAGCAAGGGGCGTGGCCTGGGGGAGAGGGCCGAGGGCCAGATGGAAAGACCCAGAGGGCCACATGTGGACACCTGAGATTCCACACCCTTGGTTTAAATTCACTGGGGAGGGAGAGAGGTAACAGAGGGAGAAGTTAGGCTCTTGGGGGCTGAATGTCAGGAGACGTACCTGTGGTGCCCTTTGAAGAAGAAGAAGAGTTTGGATTTGATATCCCGCTTTATCACTACCCTAAGGAGTCTCAAAGCGGCTAACAATCTCCTTTCCCTTCCTCCCCCACAACAAACACTCTGTGAGGTGAGTGAGGCTGAGAGACTTCAGAGAAGTGTGACTGGCCCAAAGTCACCCAGCAGCTGCATGTGGAGGAGCGGGGAATCGAACCCAGTTCACCAGATTACGAGTCCACTGCTCTGAACCACTACACCACACTGGCTCACTGGCTTTGGGTTGCAGCTGACTTGGGAACTGATCGTCCTGCATGCCTGCATTGTCCAATGGCACTGGGGTTGCCAAATGGCAGGGAGGAAACTGGGGTTGCCAAATGGCAGGGAGGAAACCAGACTGGGCTGCTCTGGTGGCTTTCAACAACAGCTGGATGTGCAGAAAATGAACAAGGACTGCAAGCTGAACATTATTGCTTGCTCAGGTCCGCGGATGAGGTTAGCGTTACAGTCTTCCTCCCATGATGCAGCCCAGGCTGGTCCACACTGCACTTCCCCAGTGCTTGGGGCGAACGAGCTCAGTTGAAGGAACAGGCTGTGCTTCAATGGCAGAGCAACTGCTTTGCATGCAGAAGGCCCCGGCGGTCTATCCCAGGCATCTCCAGTTAGAGGCTGTGAGTGTCCCCCCAGCCTGATGGAGAGCTTCTGCCAGTCAGCGCAGACAATACAGAGCCAGATGGACCAGTGTCTGACTCCATAGAACATAGCCTCCAACCTTTCTTCGATAAAAATAGGGACATCCTATTCCATCATCACCATATTCATACCCCAGCGATCTGACTGGGTTGCCCCAGCCACTCTGGGTGGCTTCCAACATACAGTATATAAAAACATAATAAAACATACATTTTTAAAAAAACTTCCCTATACAGTGGTACCTTGGATTAAGAACTTAATTCGTTCTGGAGTTCCGTTCTTAACCTGAAACTGTTCTTAACCTGAGGGGCCTCCCGCTGCCGTCGGAGCACGATTTCTGTTCTCATCCTGAAGCAAAGTTCTTAACCCGAGGTACTATTTCTGGGTTAGCGGAGTCTGTAACCTGAAGCCTATGTAACCTGAGGTACCACTGTATTTCTGGGTTAGCGGAGTCTGTAACCTGAAGCGTCTATAACCCGAGGTACCACTGTACAGGGCTGGCTCCAGATGTCTTCTAAAGGTTGTCTCCTTGGCTCGGAGTGTCACATAATTCCATACCCTGCAACATTTCTCCGATGAAAATAGGGACGTCCTAAGGAAAAGCGTGACATTCTGGGATCCAATCAGAAACTGGGACGGCTTCTGTAAATCCGGGACCGTCCCTGGAAAATAGGGACACTTGCAGGGTCTGGTATAAAGCATCTTCCTATGTTCCTATCAGCTACTATTTCTAAATGCATCTATACCCAAAAATTAGCATACACAAATCAGCACCCTCTCCACATGCAGTGGTGTAGCAGCTCTGGGCTGCAGGGGGTCAGAGTCCCCTTTTTACTTCTGCAGCAGGGTCCCTGCCTCCAGCTGCCCAGCCAGCATGGAAGGGGGCCGTTTAGCCTCTGAAGAAGAATCTTATCAGTCTTTGTGCTGATTGGAATCAATCCGAATGCAAGCAGGTGAGTCAGCCCTTGAGGATGGGCTCTCCAGGTCACTCTGGAAAAGGTGTGTGGGAAGAAAGGAATGGAGATGTTCTGTATGTTCCATAGCCAAGCGTTTAAGAACACAGAAAACTCAAGGTGCTTCAGTTTCAAGGGAACGGTGTGTAAGTTCTGCTATGAGACAATGGAGCCACGCGGAAAACACAACTTAAGTCGCTCTGAAATAAGATACTGGAACACTTCAAATCCTTTGCTCTTGCATGTGCATGGAAAATTGTAGATCTGGCTGAGAGGCAACACATGGAGATCTGCATCGATCGCTGCAAATCCTCCCCGTTATTGTACAATTATGAGATTGTTGTGTAATCTTAGAAGGGGCCTTGCTGCGATGGGTGTTGGCGCCTGTGACGATCACACAGAGACTCTGCACCTACGGAGTGTGTGCATTTGACAGGTCTGAATGATCGGTGTGATAAACTTCGGCACATCGCCTTGCTGGAGAAACTCTCTCGGAAGCCACAGGTGATGAGGGGGCAACAGGAAAGAGATCAATTTGTGGCCATTTGGTTTCCCTTTATTGAATTTACAAATGCATGAGAGCATGGCAGGGTGGTCCCAATGATATATAAATCAGTGCGGATATCCTGAAGCCCGTGGGGAAATCTTTAATCTTTAACATTTCCGTATATGCTGGTCAGAAACGTTGGGGGGGAAATAGTATCCGAAAGCCACTGCCTGAATATTCAAATACTTCTATGGACAACTTATTAATTTGACATTTCATTAAATCTTCATATTTCATATTGCACCTTGATTGGGGTCTGGGTCCTGATTCTCTCTTGGTGGGTGGCATTTTTGGAAGTTTATTTGTTTGCAGTACAGTGGTACCTCAGGTTACATACGCTTCAGGTTACAGACTACGCTAACTCAGAAATAGTACCTCGAGTTAAGAACTTTGCTTCAGGATGAGAACAGAAATCGTGCTCCGGAGGCCCCATTAGCTAAAGTGGTGCTTCAGGTTAAGAACAGTTTCAGGTTAAGAACAGACCTCCAGAATGAATTAAGTACTTAACCCGAGGTACCACTGTAATAGGGACGCAGGTGGTGCTGTGGGTTAAACCACAGAGCCTAGGACTTGCCGATCAGAAGTTTGGCGGTTCGAATCCCTGCGACGGGGTGAGCTCCCGTTGCTCGGTCCCTGCTCCTGCCAACCTAGCAGTTCGAAAGCACATCAAAGTACAAGCAGATAGATAGGTACCACTCTGGCGGGAAGGTAAACGTTGTTTCCATGCGCTGCTCTGGTTCGCCAGAAGCGGTTTAGTCATGCTGGCCACATGACCAGCTGTATGCCGGCTCCCTCGGCCAATAAAGCAAGATGAGTGCCACAACCCCAGAGTCGGTCACGACTGGACCTAATGGTCAGGGGTCCCTTTACCTTTACCACTGTAATACCTTTTGATTGTGCAATGGTTTTCTTTTTTTGTAATACATAAGCAAAAACTCAATAATGCTCTATATTTAGAAAAGAAGGGGCATGGCTGTGAGCGGAGTCTTCCTGTGACCATCAGGAAGGGACCCCTACACCACTGAGTGGGCATGCATGTGTGATTGACAGGCACCTGGCGAGCCTAGGAAAGGAAACATTAGCAGGTCTCTCCAATCCAGCCTTTCGACCACTGTTGTCAGCCCGTTAAGCGACATGAATCCGATTGGGGAATGGCAGGCGCCATCAATATCCTGGCCCCGCCACAATTAATCACCGGCTAATTAGCAGCGAGGGCTCCGATCCCAGACAGAGCTGCCGGCAGTCAGGGAGGGAATCAAGACAGGAAAAAGTAAAGAGGGAAACCAAACAAACCCAGAGGCACCTGTTTGTATTTCCTGTCGGGAATTACTTGGATTGCTGATAGGTTGGCCTTCTTCTGGGCGCTCACAGTTTCTGACAGGGAAGGGTGTGTGCGTATGTATATAAAGAGCACACTCTACGCTGAGGTTCACGAGGACACGGCAAAGTGCATTTATTGTTTGTTATGGCCCACATCCAGGGCAGCTCAATTCAGACAAGAGATTGCAGTGAAAGTAATTAAGGGTTGTACCCAACACTCAACCTGCTCAGAACCAGACGCATTGAAATTAATAGATATAGCTAACTGAAAGATTGTATCTCCCTATACAAACCTACCTGGGTGCTAAGATCTTCAGGTGAGCTCCTTCTCTGGTTCCCATTGACATCAGAAGAATGGAAGTTGGTGATGAGAAAGAGAGAGAGAGACTTTTCCATGGCTGCTCCAAAATTGTGGAATTACCAAGAGAGGTCAAATGAGCTATGCTTCCACCACTGACATTGGCTATCAAATTGGCTGGCCTTCTGCTTTCGGTTATCCTTTCGCCACCAGGCCAACCATCCTGTTCAGACAGGCCTTTGGAAACGAAGGTGCCGGCAGTGCTTTCAGGGCAAACCGTCTTTTAATTGTAGGTTCTGATTGTGTTCTGGTGTGTTTTCACTATTCTTTTTAACTTGTTTGGGAGGTTTTTTTGTGTTTTTGTATTCTAGAACGGTGTTTTTAAATGCTGGAAGCCACCTTGAATCCCAGCTTGGGGAAAGGCGAGCTATAAATACATTAGACGGAACCATAGAATTGTAGAGATGGAAGGGACCCCAGGGCTCATCTAGACCAACCCCCTCTGTGCAGGAATTCTTCCTGCAGCCATCCCTGGGTGGGCTCGAACCACCACCTTCTGCTTAACAGCCAGGTGCACTGACCCATTGTGCCGCCAACTAAAAACAGTTGAATAAATCTATTTTATTTTATTTGATCCACTGATTTCGATGGATTGACTCTTGAGTATAACTTAGTTGGGGACAACACTGTACAGTAGTGAACATATCGTACATTTGAAGCACATTCTCCCTCCCATCCCCAAAGAATCCTGGGATCTGTAGTTTGCCCTTCACAGAGCTGCATCTACAGGTACGGCAAAGTTTTCCTGTCTGAAACAACGGAGAGCTGCTGCCAGCCAGTGCTGGCAACATTGATCTAGATGGGTCAACATGTCAGTTTCCCCTGTTCCTTCCCATGTTCCTCCTGTTGAATTTCTGCCTGCTGGGCTGCTTTCCCGGCACCCACGAGTTCTCACCAGCCCTTGCCAAGAAACCTGCACCATGTAAATTTATTTCCCCGGTTAATTTTTAGCCCAGAGTGATGTTTCCTACAGGAATGCACTGGCTACGGATTCCTTGGCAATTGGAAGGGAAAGAGTGGTTTGCCAGGAAGGGGTGGGGGGGGGGACCTTAACAGTCAGGAAAGCTTCCCATGAGCTTTGATTTGTTGCTGCGCTATCTGACTCTCCAGATCAGCAATTGACAGCCATTGAGCAACTGAATGGTGCAACTTGCCCCTGGGCCAAAACCACTGCTTGGCTTTGCCCACTGACTCATTCAGACATGAGACCTGGGCAGAGGACATTGTTAACCCCTACCTCCCTGGGGGCTTTGGCTGAGTTGTGCTCTTTGAAGGCGGGACTGGGGGAACCTGCGGCTTGGCTCCATCTCCCATCAGCCCTCCAGCCAGAATTGCCAATGACCAGGATAGATGGAGCCCAGCAGCATCTAGGAGGGCCACATTCCTGGGTCATTCCTAGCCAGGTCTCAGCTTGTATTAAAATCGGCAAAAGCTGGAGATCGGGGATTATTTATGCATTTGTTGCTACACTTACGTACATGTAAAAAAACCCCTAAAAATTCAGTCATCTCCCTTTTTGTTTTTTTATTATTTCTAGCTTCTGTCTTCTTCTGTTAACTCGACCTATACTCATGTTTTGATCGGTTTTTCTGATGTCCTCTACTCAGAATTAATGAGGTGATGGGTGGATGATGAAGGACCCTGCGCAAGAGGCAGGGAAGGGAAGGTCTCCCAGGGTGGGAGGCTGGGAGAAGGAAGGGAAGCGCCCAGGTGAGAGCTGGGAGGGTCCACTAGCTTTTGTGTGGGTCAAGGTTTAAGAGGTAACTCTGTCAGATGGCTCTGTGTGTTTGTGTGCACCACTTTTCTCTTTGTTTCCCTTCATTTAACAAAGAAAATGCAGGCAACACGCCATTTACGCGTGTTCAATATGTGCACATTTGCACATTGAACTGAACCTGGAAGTGACCCCAAAAGGGGCGGAATGGGGTGCTTTGAAGGCTTTTCCAACAGTGTTTCAAATACAGTGGTACCTTACCTCTGGTTAAGAACTTAATTCGTTCTGGAGGTCCGTTCTTAACCTGAAACTGTTCTTAACCTGAGGTACCACTTTAGCTAATGGGGCCTCCCACTGCCGCTGCACGACTTCTGTTCTCATCCTGAAGCAAAGTTCTTAATCCGAGGTGCTATTTCTGGGTTAGCGGAGTCTGTAACCTGAAGCATCTGTAACCTGAAAGTGTCTGTAACCCGAGGTACCACTGCATACGTGATTTCACTTAAATGAAACACAACTCCTATGTAAATGGAGATTTGCCTGCACTTTCTTTTATCTATCTATCCTGAATCTTCAGACATTCAGCCTTATTGGGTGGCCATGATTTCTACTACAATGGTACCCTGGTTTTCGAACATAATCCGTTCCGGAAGACCGTTTGACTTCCGGAATATTCGAAAACCGAGGCACAAAGGGTGGTCTGCCAATTCAACAGAGAAAATTGTGAAAAACAACAGATACACGCAGCGGAAGTCTGTGGCGCGTTCGAAAACAGAAGCATTTACTTCCCGGTTTTCGGCGTTCGAAAACTGAAATGTCCGGAAATGGAGATGTCCGAAAATTGAGGTACTGCTGTGTTACGTGAGAAGGAAAACAACTTTATTCGTTCCCTCCACGCCACACATCATTTTCTGAACTTCTTTCACGGTGTCTGCTACTCGGCCTTTTCTCTAAGAGCCCCAAACGCTGCAGCCTTCCTTCGCGGGGAATCCACTCTATTTTTATTGTTTGGCGTGTTTTGAAATCCTCCGTTTTAAAACAGCCTTTTATCTGTGGCATGGGTTTCCCAGTAGTGATGTATGGAAGTGAGAGCTGGACCATCAAGAAGGCTGATGGCCAAAGAATTGATGCTTTTGAATTCTGGTGCTGGAGGAGACTCAAGAGAGTCCCATGGACTGCAAGAAGATCAAACCTCTCCATTCTGAAGGACATCAGCCCTGAGAGCTCACTGGAAGGACAGATCGTGAAGCTGAGGCTCCAAGACTTTGGCCACCTCATGAGAAGAGAAGACTCCCTGGAAAAGACCCTGATGTTGGGAAAGATGGAGGGCCCATGGAGAAGGGGACGACAGAGGACGAGATGGTTGGACAGTGTTCTCGAAGCTACCAGCATGAGTTTGACCAAACTGCAGGAGGCAGTGGAAGACACGAGTGCCTGGTGTGCTCTGGTCCAGGGGTCACGAAGAGTCGGACACGACTAAACGGCTAAACAACAACAACATCTGTGGCATGCTGCTAGCTGCTTGGGAAGCCCTTTTATTTTCTATGAAGAGGCTAGCAAAGGTGGCTATAACCAGCCTCCCTCCCTGCTTGACTTCCCACATGCAGAAAAACGCCTCTCTTCCTCCTTTCCCTAGCAAGCCAGAATCTCTGCCCACGTGCCAGGCGAGGCAGGGCCAAAGGTCGGCTCCCTTAGGTAGCCTGCAGAGAGCCTTGCCAGCCGCCTCCCTGCCGCCGCCTGCCGTCTAGCCGCTCCCTCCAGATCCGTGGTTTCACCGGGGCTCCTTCTCCATCTCTCTTCACACCTCGCCTGGCATTTCCTTGGATCTCTTTCTGCCGGCAGCCTGGCAGAGGCAAAGAGCGGGTTAAGGCACACAGCACCCCCCCCCCCAAATCCCCCCAGGAGGATGCACTACTCAGACAGGCAGCAAGGGAAGCATCTTATCACCTTCTTTCCCTGACTTGCGGCCTCCGCAGAAAAAGCGCAAGTTAGCTGCAGCATTCGTTACTTTTATTATGACATTCATCTCCCACCTTTCTTTCTTTTTTTTTTTAATCCACACAGCTCAGGCTGGCACCCGTGATTCCCTTCCTCCTTTCCGCCCTCCCAAACAACCCTGAGAGGTAGGGTAGGCCGTAAGACTGGACACCCGGTGGACTTCATGGCCAAGCAGGCATTTGAACCCGGGTCTCCCCCAGGCATAGCTGTCAACGTTTCCCATTTTTAAAGGGAAATTCCCTTATTCCAAATAGGATTCCTTGCAAAAAAAGGGAAAGGTTGACAGCTATGCCCCCAGGTTCTAGTCCAGCCCTCTAACCACTGCAGCGTGGACGTGTAGGCTGGAAGTGGAAGCCTGCCACTTCCAGGTGGAAGTGTAGCCTGCCAGACAGAGGGTTACGGTGGCCTTGGACCAGTCCCTGCCTCTAGGCTTAGCCTACCTTACAGGGTTGCTCTGTGGATTAAAATAAAGGGAGAAGAACCCTGTCTGCCACCTTGAGTTCCATGGAGGACAGGTGGGGTATAAAAACGCTTGTTTTCACGCCCCCCACACACTAGAAAAACCATTCAGTCTGGTCCAGAATCTAAAATTATCTGAATGTACTGCTGAGGCTGCCACCTCCTTCCCCGCCCCCCCCCCCAGCCCACTGGCTCCATACACCAAGACCATGGATTTGGAGTTGCAAGGAGAATGGGAAGTAGCTGGATTCCATTCAAATGCAGATCCTGAGGATTGCAGGGCTATTGAAATCCAAAGGTGGCCCCAATGTGGGGAGGGGGCTTAATCCTCAGCCCCCCCAGCCTACCCTGCTTTCCATAATCCCCTTTGAGTTAGTGGTCTGGAGACTGGAAGGGGAGGAGTAAAGCCCCCGCCCCCTTCCCCAATACTCTTGTTTCCCTCCACATAATATAGAGTCTCTATATCCCCATTGCTCTCCACCCCCCTTTAACCTCCATCCATGTGTGAATCATTTCAGAAGAGGATGGAGGAGCGAGGGAGAATCTGAATCTGAGAGGTGTTCTGTGCTGTATAGAGTAGGAAGTTGCCTTATACTGAGTCCGACCATTGGTCTGTCTAGTTCAGTACTGTCTGCATTGACTGGCAGCAGCTCTCCAGGCTTTCAGGCAAGTGAACTCTCAAGGGAAGTAGGGTCAGAGCCAGGGGAGTGTTGCTGGGATGGCGATGATTGGCCAGAGGGAGCAGGCTGGGAGGAAGAAGTGTCCGAAGATGAAGAGGGAACGGGGTTTAGTGAGCAGGAAGATGCAGTGGCAGAGAGCGGTTCAGACTCAGAGGTAGAAGCGGAGGCTGGAGAGGAGGAGGTGGCCAGGCTGCTGAAGAAGCCAGGGAGTCTCCCCCTCCTGCTGTGTGACCAGCTCCTCTTCCCTCCTGGTCTCCCAGAACCAGAAGAGGCATGAAGAGGGTGGAGCAAAGAGTGACAAGACAAAGGCGTCTCAGGCTGCTGGGGAAGGGCCCTGGGGAGGAGCCTTAGAGAGCGGTAGAAGGGGGGGACTTTCCATCCTCACAACCGCCTCACTGGGGCAAGACCTGCCAGGAAGAGTTGCTGTGCTCACTAGGCCTACGCTGTTTTGCTTCTTTGAATAAAGAGCTAACTTCACAAACAACCTTGTGAGTTATCGCCGACTTGCTCCCGACTCCCGCCTTGACATCCAGCAGCAGCTCTTCTTGTGCTCTTTCCTGTTCTTCTCAGCGGCTCCTTCTGCCTAATAAAAAGCAAGATGCTAGTCCTCATGGTTCTGAATAAAAAGGCTGATTTAAATAGGAATCTGGGAGGCTGTTTCATGCCAAGTTATGCCATGGGTCAAAGGAACAAGCTGCCTTATCCTGTGTCTGACTCTTGGTCCACCTGGCTGAATAGCTAGAACGCCAGAGTTAAAGTTAGCCAATCCAAGGGTGGAGCCGCAGGGCGATCTGTTGGCTCTGGGGTGGGGTTAATGCAATACCTGGCGATTTGCAGGTGAAGCCTCTTAGAACACACCTGGAGGCTTAACGCCCTTGCATGTCCCCCAGCCCACACAAAGTTTTCCCCGTTTGGGGCTTGCAAAACACCATAGCCAGCTGGCAACCCCATGGACGCCCTGGGGACAGGTGGTCCATATTGCCACCGTCTTCAGCGTAGCCCCCCGGACGTCGCTGGGAAGGCGGGGAAGCGTAGCGGGCTCAGCACTGGCGAGACGTTGACTCAACCCGACGAGCCATGAGGGCCTCATTCAATTTTAATAGGCACCGTGGCGCTAAAAAAGGAAACAGGAAATGGAACAATGGGCAGGGGAAGGGAGAAAGGCGCCCACCCCCGAACCGTGGGATCTGGGTGAACTGGGGTGGGTGGGGACGCAGTGCTCTCCATCAGTCACCCTCTTCTGAAGCTGGGCGGTGGGTTTTGCAGTGCAGAGATACACAGTCCTAGCATTTCTGAGTTCGTGGTGGGGATTCAGACTGGCAGCATGACAGAACAAGGCCTATCCACTGTGGTAGAGTGTTGGGCTAGGACCTGGGAGGGACCAGGGTTCAAATTCTGCCTTGGCCTTGACGCTCACTGGGCGTGACCTTGGGCCAGCCTACCTTCCAGTGTTGCCTTGTGGATTAAATGAGGAGAGGGAGTAGAATTATGTGTGGCGCTTTAAGCTCCTTGAAGAAAAAGCTGGATAGAAATGCAATCAATTGAACAACGGACTGATCAGTCAATTGATCAATGGACTGATCAATCAATTGATCAATGGACTGATCAATCAATTGATCAATGTTCTGCAGGGATGCCAAGCGATTCTCAGAGTTCTCAAAGTGTTTTAACAATCTGTCCTCTAGGGAAATCTGGGAATTGCAGCTCTAGGAATAGGGGCCTCCTGCCAACAACTTTCTGCACCCTTAACAAACTACAATTCCCAGGATTTTTCGGGGAAAGCCATGGCGGTTTAAAGTGGCATGATACTGCTTTAAATGTAAGGTGTGGATGTGACCCCAATGGGTTTTTAAAAGTCAGCATAAGCACCATACATTTAAATTGCACACCCCATGAAAAGAATCCTGGGAACAGTAGTTAAGGGTGCTGGGAATTGTAGCGTTCTAAGGTGGAAGTACAGTTCTCAGGAGTATTCAGAGTGGGGAATGTGTTTTAAATATATGGTATGGACGCAGGTGAAATCAAAAGCTGACATGTGGACATTTAACATCCTGAACATGAGTTGCCAACTGCAAGCATGTATTCAACTTTCTTTTGGGGCTCTCTGGTGCTCACATATTTCAGTGGAGAGACTACTATCGCCAGAGGTGCAATGGCATTTGGACTGGGGCGCTGCTGCTGGGGCTCAGCCTGGTCTACTCAGTTACTCTTATTTTGTGGTTATCAGTGTTTTATTTGCATTTGGTTGAAAGGAAACAATAGAACTGTTTAGAAAATTAAAACCCAGTTTTGTTTGGGACATTTTATTTGAATCAAAATGATTAACATTTAGAAAATTAGGTTTCGCTTTGTTTTTAAAAATGCGCTTTTTAATTCAAAGACGTATACCATTAAGCAGAGTGTGGCTGCACATATATACCATACATTTAAAGCACACATCTCCAAGAATCCTGGGAACTGCGGTTTGTCTAAGGGTGCTGAGAATCGTAGCTCTGTGGGGGTCAAAACCACAGTTCCCAGGCCTCTTTCGGGAGGGAGATGTGCTTTAAATGTAGGGCGTGCATTTAAAACACCCCCTCCTCCCCAAGGATCCGGGGAACTGCGGTTTGTTACGTGTGCTAAGAAATATTGTTGGGGGGTAAACTACAGTTCCCAGCGTCCTTGGAGGTGCTTTAAACGTCCTTTAAAAGTACGGCATGTTCAACAGACTCCAGGTTTTCGTCCTACATTTGTTTGACATGTTTCTCCGGTCACAGCGCTTAAGGGGCGACAGCTGGATCGCGAGGAGCCGCGGTTTGACTTCCACATCTCGGGTGCCACGCGTAGCACCTTGGGTGTGCCTCACCCCCCTTTTACGTGGACTAGGTTTCCATCGCCGGGGGGCCCCGGAGGGGGTGACGGTTTCATGCCAGGCCTGTTTGCCAAGGCCTCTTTCCCCGCAACACTCCCGCCTGCTCCTTGCAAGCTCGCTCCGTGTTTATTTATTTAATGAATAATTTATCCCGCTCTCTGCTCGGCAATCTCCATTATCACGCGCCCCCCCCTCGCCCACCGCCCGCTCTAGCTGCAATGCACCCCCAACACACCCACACCCCCCTTTGCTCCTGCCTCCACCGCCCTGTGCAATGATTTATTGAACACTGTCTATGCACTACACTGCGAGCTGTTCTGTCACAGGAAGCCACGGTTAAATATTAACCAGGGCAGGAGGAGGCAGTTCACACACACAAAGATGCAAACACACACACACACCGCAGACCTCCTCCTTATGCCCCTTGGAAACATGCCGGCCAGAGGTTCCCCAACCCTGAAGTAGGGGTACTGTGCCATGCTTCTTTTTCTGATTGAAAACCGGGACGCTTGTCTTCCGGGATGCGCTCCCGGGGTAAGTCATGCGGCCCGCGCCACAGTCTCGTCCGCCGAAAAGCGCTTTTCTTCGGGCGCATCTCGCATGGCGCCCCAAAAACGCATGCTTCTTGGTGCCGTGCAAGATGGCAGCTTTTCCCAGACAGGAGCGTGCGAGATCGCGGGAGTCAAAATGGCTGCCTCCGCCTCACACGAAGAAAGGGGATGTCCCATTTTCTCCGGGCCACTTGGCAGGTATGGGGTACCCAAGTCCAGGGTCCAGGCCCTGCCACATGAGGGAGAGATTCAGGCCACGTTCACACCCTGCATTTAAAGCGTGGTGATTCCAGTCATGGCTTCCCCCGGAGAATCCTGGGAGACGGTTGTTTGTTAAGGGTGCCGTTGTGCAGAGACCCCGATTCCCCTCACAGACGGACCAACTCTCAACGCCCTTGACAAACAACAGCTCCCAGAATCCTTTGGGGGAAGCCATGACTGCTTCAAGTGACATAGTAAAGGTAAAGGGACTCCTGACCATTAGGTCCAGTCGTGGACGACTCTGGTGTTGCGGTGCTCATCTCGCTTTATTGGCCGAGGGAGCCGGCGTACAGCTTCCGGGTCATGTGGGCAGCATGACTAAGCCTCTTCTGGCGAACCAGAGCAGCGCACGGAAACGCCATTTAACTTCCCGCCGGAGTGGTACCTATTTATCTACTTGCACTTTGACGTGCTTTCGAACTGCTAGGTTGGCAGGAGCTGGGACCGAGCAACGGGAGCTCACCCCATTGTGGGGATTCGAACCGCCGACCTTCTGATCGGCAAGTCCTAGGCTCTGTGGTTTAACCCACAGCGCCACCCGCGTCCCTTTCAATGCCATGATACAGCTTTAAATGTGTGATGCGAATGTGGCCTCAGGAGCCCGGCTTGCAGGAGTTTTTCTCTGAGGCAAGATTTGGACGCAGGTCCTCCTCAATCTTTCCACCACATCTAGACACCTGGTCCTTCTGGCGATGTGTTCCATTGTGCCACCAAAACCCCTTTGGGAAGCGTTTGGCTGCCCCTGCTCTGGGCAGTCAGTCTCCTAGTCCCCGGTGCGCTCTCCCTCTCTGCCTGATGCTGGCATCCCAGGGCCGAACTCTGCCGAGTGCCGGCAGCTTGGCACCCGTTGGCGGACCACCCCACCCCCTCCCCATTTTGTTGTTGTTGTTGTAAGCTTGGCGTTCTCCCAGAGCCAGCACGTGGAAACGGAGCCGCCTGCCACCGGCTTGGGGAAATGAATCAGAGCTGAAAAAGCGACAAAAACAACCACCCCCTCGCTCTCAGCCAGCCAAATCCGAGCGATGGCATTTGCTCCCCCCTTGGTCAGCAAAGGAATGGGCATGGGTATGGGTGGTTCCCCCGGGACCTGGCGAGGGGAGGCTTTGGGGGATGGTAGGGATCAGGAATCTGTTTGTGCCACCTTCCTACCCATGAGGAACGGCTGCTGATCAGTGGCAGAACATCTGCTTGGCATGCAGAAGGGCCCAGGTTCAGTCTCCAGCACCTCCAGAACCCGGCCGCCCTGGAAGAAACTGGCATAGAATCATAGAGTTGGAAGAGACCACAAGGGCCATCGAGTCCAACCCCCTGCCAAGCAGGAAACACCATCAGAGCACTTCTGACATATGGTTGTCAAGCCTCTGCTTAAAGACCTCCAAAGAAGGAGACTCCACCACACTCCTTGGCAGCAAATTCCACTGTTGAACAGCTCTTACTGTCAGGAAGATCTTCCTAATGTTTAGGTGGATTCTTCTTTCTTGTAGTTTGGAACCATTGCTCCGTGTCCGCTTCTCTGGAGCAGCAGAAAACAACCTTTCTCCCTCCTCTATGTGACATCCTTTTATATATTTGAACATGGCTATCATATCACCCCTTAACCTCCTCTTCTCCAGGCTAAACATGTCTCCCAAAATCGGTCGCCTTTATGTGCCTTGTGCCGTATGGACCTAGGAATGCCGGCTGCTTCATTCCACAGAGCTGTAGGAAGAGCCAACCTAGGAAGCTGCCTTCTTCTGAGTCAGACCACTGGTCCATCTAGCTCTCTATTGCATACACTGACTGGCAGCAGCACTCTTTCCAGGTTTTTCAGGCAGGGAATGACCTCAGCTTTATCAGGAGATAGGCACACAGGAAGCCACTGTATCCCGATTCAGCCCACTGGTCCATCTAGCTTAGTATTGTCTGCACTGACTGGCAGCTGCTCTCCAGGGTTCTAGGCAGCGTTCTCTCCCAGCCATACCTGGAGATGCTGGCAATCGAACCTGAGACCTTCTGCTCGCAAAGCAGATGCCCAAAGGAGCATTTCCAACCCCATCAGTCACCGTGGGTCCAACTCCGAGGGCCTTCTGGTGGTTCCCTTACTGTGAGAAGTGAAGCTACAGGCAACCAGGCAGAGGGCCTTCTCAGTAATGACACTAGTCTGGTTGAATGCCCTCCCATCAGGTGTCAAGGAAATAAATAATCACACAACTATCTGAAGGCAGTCCTGTTTGAGGAAGTTTTTAATGTTTGGTGTTTTATTGTGCTTTTACGTTTGTTGGAAGCCACCTAGAGTGGCTGGAGCAACCCTGTCAGATGGGCAGGGTAGTAATAATAATAATAATAATAATAATAATAATAATAATAATAATTATAATTTTGTTGTTGTTTAGTCGTTTAGTCGTGTCCGACTCTTCGTGACCCCCTGGACCAGAGCACGCCAGGCACTTCTGCCTTCCGCTGCCTCACGCAGTTTGGTCAAACTCATGTTTGTAGCTTCGAAGACACTATCCAACCATCTTGTCCTCTGTCATTCCCTTCTCCTTGTGCCATCCATCTTTCCCAACGTCAGGGTCTTTTCCAGGGAGTCTTCTCTTCTCATGAGGTGGCCAAAGTATTGGAGTCTCAGCTTCAGGATCTGTCCTTCCAGTGAGCACTCAGGGCTGATTTCCTTCAGAATGGAGAGGTTTGATCTACTTGCAGTCCATGGGGCTCTCAAGAGTCTCCTCCAGCACCATAATTCAAAAGCATCAATTCTTCGGCGATCTGCTTTCTTTATGGTCCAGCTCTCACTTCCATACATCACTGCTGGGAAAACCATAGCTTTTACTATACGGACCTTTGTTGGCAAGGCAATAATAATAATAATAATAATAATAATAATAATAATAATAATGTACTGTCACTGATCCAAGGCCCATGAATGCACTCGTGATGCAGGCTCCGTGTTGGGCCTGGTGTTCCCCTTCCACACAACGGCGGTGTGTTTATAACGGCATGTGGAGGTGTGTGTGCCTTTTATGTGTGTTTTCATCCGCAAGAGAACACTGTGTAGGGGGAGTTATTTCCATACATCGGCGGATGGGGGGAGGGAGAGAGAAATTCCCCCTGCTGCGCAAGGGTGGCACAGAGTGGCAGAAGGTGGTGGCTGGCACAAAGAGGCAGACAGAAAGCCAACACATTTGCAGCTCCCTGCCACAGAGCTTCAGCTGTGAATCCCATTCCTCTCTCTCTCTCCCTCTTTCTCTCTCTCTCTTCTCTCCCCCCCCCCCCCACAATTGCCTGTAACGAACTCATCCACCGTTGTCGCTGGCACTGCCCGTTCTCGCTGTCGGCACTGCTTGTGCCGTCAACCTGCCACGGTTCCTGACGGCTGCGCTGTGGGCGGGAGATCGAAAGGGGGGTGGGGGGGTTCTGCAGGCAGCGTGCCTCAATCTTGTCTCTGGTGATGTGCCAAGAGGAAGGGTGCCAGCCTCGCCGCTGCCGGAGCGCCCGTCAGTCACATCGCTCCACCGCGGTGGTAAATGGTGTACCCTGGCGGGCACGCTGAATAAAAACCAGGGAGGTGGGGGGAATGTTCTGTATCCTTGGTGCAAGCATGCTTTCCAAAGGGGGCACAAACCAGCGGTTGTGTTGCATGTGCATATCTGTGTGTACGATATGTTGGTGAGGCTTGTTTTCTGCAAAGTTGTGCAAGTTCCTGGCTGCCGTGGGTTATGTTCCTGGCTGCTATGGGATCATGTGACTCACTCACTCCAAATCGAAACTGGTGGAAGCCTCTCCCATGCCAATATTCTGTTCCATATATACGCATCTGTGTCAGACTCTGTTCTGGAGTCCTGACCTGTGAGGTCTGTCTGTCTATCCCTCCATCTATCTATCAATCACCTATCGAAAGTATTTAGTTAAACTACCACCAACCTGAGGGATGTGGGTGGCGCTGTGGGTTAAACCACAGAGCCTAGGACCTGCCGATCAGAAGGACGCGGTTCGAATCCCCGCGATGGGGTGAGCTCCTGTTGCTCGGTCCCTGTTCCTGCCAACCTAGCAGTTCGAAAGCACGTCAAAGTGCAAGTAGATAAATAGGTACCGCTCCAGTGGGAAGGTAAACGGCGTTTCCGTGCGCTGCTCTGGTTCGCCAGAAGTGGGTTAGTCCTGCTGGCCACATGACCCGGAAGCTGTACGCCGGCTCCCTCGGCCAATAAAGCGAGATGAGCGCCGCAACCCCAGAGTCGGCCACAACTGGACCTAATGGTCAGGGGTCCCTTTACCTTTTTACCACCAACCTGGATTAAAAGAGGATTAGACAAATCCAGATTCGTGGAGGAGAGGGCAATTGACTGCAACTAGCCACAGTGGCTGTGCTCAATCTCCGTGTCTGGAGGAAGCAATGCTTTCTGAATATCAGTTGCTAGGAACCTCAAGAGAAGAGAATGGTCTTGTGCTCAGATACTGCCTGGTGGTTTCCCACAGGCAACTGGTTTAGCCACATTGAGAACGGGATGCTGGATAGGCGTTCCTATCCCACATATTTCTCCGGGAAGCTCGAGGCGGCATACGTGGCTCCCCCCTCCTCATCTAATCCCTGCAACAACCCTGTGAGGTAGGTTAGGCTGGGAAGCAGCGAGTGGCACAAAGTTCAACCCAGTGAGTTTCATGACTGAATAGGGTTTCGAACCCAGGACTCGCAGGTCCTAGAGTGACACTCACCACACTGTCTTCCAGTCAAATGCTCCGCTTTCTCTGCTTTTGTAGTATTCACTGCTGTGTGTGTGTGTTCCAAATTTTTAGGGGTCAGGAGGTCTTGGAATATACAGTATTCACTTTCTTTTTAAGCTTTTACATGCCTTAGCTCTTTTGGGGTATCCTTTGGCTGTGTGCATACCATACATTTAAAGCACATAACTTCCACTGCCCACCCACCCTCGAATCCTGGGAACTGTAATTTCTTAAAGGCGCTGGGAGATGTAGCTCTGTGGGGGGAGGGGGCAAACTACAGTTCCCAGGATTCTTTTTTGGGGGTGAATCCGTGCTTTGAAATTGTTATGTACTGAAGTTCTCACCCTGGCCAGCAGGGGGATACTGTAGATAGTTATGCAAATGAAGGCTTGAAAGTGATGTTCAGTGATTGGATAGTTTAGGAAGTTGCTACAGTAACGTTGTACTGGAGCTCTCCTATATAAGCAGGCTGACTGAGCCCTTCAGTTCAGTTCAGTTCTGTTCTGGCCTCTAAATAAACAAGAGTTGTTTGAAGAATCGCTGTGTCGTCTGATATGTTCACCCACAACTTAACTGAAATGTCCTTGAAATGCAAGCCCCAGCATTTTGAGGGAGCTATATACAGATAATCCTGCTTTCAGACTGTTTTGTAATAATTGGGGTGTCCCAGACTATCTGTCTGCCAAATTCAATTTACTAGGTGATGTTCGGAGCTCCTTGATAATCCTGGTGTCTGCATGGTGTCCCAGGTGTCTGTTCTCCCTACTTCAGATCTGTTATATAAGCCGGTTCCTGACCTTCCAGTGTGGGGCAGTGGTTAGAGTGCAAGGCAAAGACTGGGAAGATCCGAGTTCGAATCAGCCACGAAGCTCATGGAGTGAGCTTGGGCCATTCGCTATCTCTCACCCTAATTCTAAGTAAATCTCTCACTTGGGTTGTTCTGTGGGTAGAAATGGTGCGGCTGAAATGGTGCAGCCCCCCCCCCAACATGTGCAGATCAGTGATTGGCAATCCTTGAACAATCTTGCAAACGACAACCTTGCAATGTCGGCCAGAATCATGAGTTGTGTCGTGCCGGAGGGGGGCGGGTGGAGGCTGTGTAAATAATTATTTTGGCTACTGCAACAGTGTCTGTGGCAGAGGTGAGACTCAAAAGAGCTGAATCTCTACATTTTGGGAGGGGGGCTGGATTAAGGAGGAAACAAACCTCTTCTCAGGCTTCCCTCTGTAACTGTCTCAAAGGTTCCTAAGCCCCAGACTGTTAGTATTATTAATTTAATTTATATACCGCCTTTCGACAGAAGTTCCCAGGGTGCTTCACCACATACAACGCAAATGTCACTACACAGCATAATATCAATACAACATAAAGATCAGAACATTTGTACGTATAATTACAATTGTAGTAATAAGATTTACAGATTCCCCTAACAGCAATGGCATTAAAAGCGCTCTGCTTTATTTGCCATGGCATGTGGCTATAGAAACTTGGTCGGAATACCTGTTTCAGATGCAGAAAAAGTGAGGTTAAAAGCGCAGCGCCTCTGAGCATGCGCAGAGTGTTTCATGGCCTCCAGCTGGAGCTTAACTTCAAATATTGCTGGACTCCTGACTCCTCTGAGCCAGCCTGGCCAGGGATAATGGGAGCTGGAGTCCAGCAACATCTGGAGGGCCACAGTGTTCCCTACCCCTGTCCTTTACCTGTGTCCCAACCACCCAGGGTTCACAGATTCAATGCGCTTATGGAGGTGTAAAGCATGAGTTGGGAAGCTTGTGGCCCTCCAGGTATTGGACTTCCAACACCCATCTTCCCTGACTGTTGGCTATACTGGCTGGGTAAGTTCATTTCGTATGTGATCCCTGATTGGTTGGGGCACGTGCCTAGGACAGGGGTGGGGAACCTGTGTCCCTCCCAATGTTGCTGAACTACAACTCCCATCCTCCCTGGAACTATTGGCCATGCTTGCTGGGGCTGACAGGGGTTGGAGTCTAAGAATATCTGGAGGTACATGGTTTCCCCATTAGGGCTGGGTGATATATTGCCCAAAACCAGTTTGAAGTCCAGATCAGGATATTGGTTTCATAATTTTGATATGTGAAGCCAGCCAATACATAGCTCTGTTCTTATTTAAGACATCATGGTATATCACAATGTTTAGCCGGTGATATACTGAGATGTTGAAAACCAGTTATCTCCCAGCCCTACTGTTTGCCTCTACATAGTTTCATCCTTATTCCAGACATTGTGATATGTTGGTATATCATGATGTTTAGCTGGTGATATATTGTGATGTTGAAAACCAGATATCGCCCAGCCCTCCTCTCCACCCTTCCTTTGCACCTCTGCAAGTGCATTTAATATGGGATCCCTAATTGGTTGGGATATGTGTCTAGGACAGGGGTGTGGTGGGAGGGGAACCCTGCAGCCCTCCCAGCTGTTGCTGAACTTCCAAACATGCATCAGGCTGAGCAGCCAGCATGGCTCAATGGTCACGGGTCGCAGGAGGTGGGAATCCAGCAGCACCTGGAGGCTTTGACAGCCCTGCTTGCGGTGTCAGCACCCGAAGGGTTAATGGCCAGCTGCCTCCATCACACACACACACACTCTCTCACTCACACAGAGCCTCTGGGACTGCTGTTCTCTCCTTGCCCCCTCCCCTTGTACCTTCCACCCCTCCTCTTTCTCTACCCACCCCCCTGCAGCCACCCTGCCCGCTCCAACCATCAGCCCAGTCGTTCAGAGCTTGTTTTTTTCCATGTTGTATTTTCTACACTTCACTTCCTCAGATGAATAATTAATTGAAGCTTTTTTTGGTCTTTCCGCGTTTGTTTCGCCAGCCTCCTCCCTTCCCACAACTCCCCACCCCCCACCCTTCCCAGCTGGGGCTACTGACAGGCATCTAAACAGCCTCCCCCCTCCCCCCTCACTTCCAGCCATCCATGCACAGACACAAACACACGACCCACCTTTCTGCAGGCGGGCAGAGGTGAGCAGCCCTTCCCCAACCATGCCTGGTGCACGCCTACGCATGCGTTGGTGGGTGAGCACGCATGCACATTTTGCTGCTCAGGCCTGTGGGGAACCTGTGGCCCTCCAAGATGTGCTTGAACTCCCAGCTCCCATCAGCCAGCACAGCCAGCAGTTGGAGTTGATGCAGGTTTCCCACAAACATCTGCTTGGCCACAGTGAGGACAGGGTGCTGGGGTAGATGGGCCTTTGCTTGATCCAGCAGGGATGCTCTTATGGGCGCTGAAGCCCATCAACATCTGGAGGGCCCCAGGTTCCCCACCCCTGTCCTTGACACGTGTCCCAACCAATCAGGGATCACATATGAAATGCACTTTGTTGTTGTTTAGTCATTTAGTCGTGTCCGACTCCTCGTGACCCCCTGGACCAGAGCACGCCAGGCACTCCTGTCTTCCACTGCCTCCCGCAGTTTGGTTAAACTCATGCTGGTAGCTTTGAGAACACTGTCCAACCATCTCGTCCTCTGTCGTCCCCTTCTCCTTGTGCCCTCCATCTTTCCCAACATCAGGGTCTTTTCCAGGGAGTCTTCTCTTCTCATGAGGTGGCCAGAGTATTGGAGCCTCAGCTTCAGGATCTGTCCTTCCAGGGAGCACTCAGGGCTGATTTCCTTCAGAATGGATCGATTTGATCTTCTTGCAGTCCATGGGACTCTCAAGAGTCTCCTCCAGCACCATAATTCAAAAATGAAATGCACTTAGAGAGGTATAAAGCAGGGATGGGGAGCCGTGGCCCTCCAGATGTTCAGGGGACTACCATCAGCCAGCACACCCAATTCAAACAAACAAAGAATTATTGCAATTTTGAAATCAGTGCTTAAAATCCGTGCAAGGCTCAGTCCACCATCTTAATTCAAAATGGTGCCCAGTTGTATCCAAAGAAAGACAAAAACCTGCTGCTTGATCTCAGGAACCATCACGCAAAATCAGGTGGCGATATTGTAAGATATCGTAAATGCAGAACGAACAAACAGTGTTCCAAAAATACAGATTGTTATTGTGGCTTTTGTTGCACCATCTATATACATGGCGCTATACCAAATAAATAAGTGAAGAAGTGAGAGACAGTTCTCTGTCCTGAGGCACTTACAGTCTAGAAAACCTCACAGCGGGAGACAGCAGAGGAAGGGGAATGAATCTGCAACGATTTCTGTTCTGAGGGTTGATTTCTTTCCATAGTGAACAAGGTCCAAGGCAGGGGGTTCCCAGCTTTTTTAGGCATGCGGGTTACAGCTGGAGGATTCTAGGGCCGGGCAATACCTGGTTTTCAACATCACGTTTCACCAGCTAAACATCACGATATACAGATATGTCCCGATGTCTGAAATAAGGATGGAGCTCTGTAGAAATGTTAGCTGGCTTCACGGTTTTCCCCACATTGTGATTTTTGCATAGTGCACGCACTTCCCATGATTCACAAAATATTGCCAGGTCAAAAATTACATCACAACTATACCCCTGCCTAAGTTATATTCTGATGTGATTAAAAACACACACACACACTCACAGAACCAAGAATGGATTTTTATGTTCTAATAAGTGGCAGGGGCAATGGAGGCAGGTAAGTACAAAGTCAGCTCTCCACAGCTGACGGTTGCCGAAGGCGGATTGCAGATTCCACCTCTCTGCTTTCTGAGCCTCTAAATGTCTGCCTCGACTTATCCCACGGTTGTCACTCATCCGGAGAGGGAGAAGTAAAGCACTGTGTAAGGCAGGTGGGGGAACCTTTGGCCATCCCAGATGTTGCGGAAATACAGCTCCCATCATCATGCTGTTTTCAGCTGTCGGAAGTTGTAGTTCAGTAGCATCCCAACCAGTCAGAGATCACATACATTTAGAGCAGTGTTTCTCAAACTAGGGTCCCCAGGTGTTGTTGGACTACAACTCCCATCATCTCTAACTAGCGGGACCAGTGGTCAGGAAGGATGGGAATTGTAGTCCAACAACAGCTGGGGACCCAAGTTTGAGAAACACTGATTTAGAGGAAGGGCCGCAGCTCAGTGGTGGAGCACCTGCTCTGTGTGCAGAACGTCCCAGATCCCAGCGTTTTCCAGGCTGAGAATTCAAACCCGAGAGAGCTGCTGCCGGTCAGTGTTGCCAGTACTGAGCTAGGCAGACCAATGGCTCTAACTCTGCATCAGGCAGCTTCCTGTGTTCCTCTTTAAACCAGCTCTCTATTTTGAACAGGGAGGACTAAGATTTTACATTAAGAACCTGCCCTCTGCCCTCTTTCCTGCTGAGTGACCCGACACTCAAATACAAGGGTGGGAGCACCCTTGAGTCCTTGCACTGTGAAAAAGAAAAACCCCCTCATACAACCCTTTCTAAGGAGTGTGATAATGAGATGGTTTTTCTAAAGGGGCGTGCCAGGCAGTGATAATTCCGCGAACAGAGAGGAAATTCATTCCAAAGGTTGCTACTCATCTCAGCAGACATGGCCTTGGCGTTTCTCGGGCAGGGCACCAACCTGGAAGGAGAGGCAGAATAGAAGGAGAATAAAGCTCATTTAAGCCAGGAAGGGAAGGCACCTTTTGGACCTGGGGTAGCGACTCTCCAGGCAACTTGGTTTGGCCCTTGAAACTGTCCACAATGGTGAACTGTCAACACACTCCTGGGCTGAAGTCTCCAGGTTTGCCTCACTCCCCCTCCAGGTGGTAGGGGGAGGGCTTGAATCTCTAGGTGGGCGAGAGTGCCTTTCACGATTATTTATTATCAAGAAGGCTATGTGTGGAGCTGGCAAGCTTCTGCTTGGCAGGATGGGTTGCAAATTGTTGCATAGACTCTTGGGGTGGGGTGTCCTGCTCCGCTCCGCTCCTTCTTCCCCTCTCCCAATTAACCTCCGTCTCCAGGACTCAGTGGAGGGAGGAAGCACAGAGAAAGAATAATCAGAGCCCCCCACAATACATCACCAGGGGCCACCCCTAGGTATCAGGTTTGGGCTCTGAAATCTCAGGGTCTGGGATACTCCTGGCTTGGCCCACAAGCTGCCCCCTGTGTTTTTGCCTGGTTGGTTTCTGAGCATGCCTCTTGCTTCTAAGGATAGTGGTTAGAGAATTGGGGGGTTGAGCATATGCGTAGAAACCAGCCTGCTGAATGATGGCAGCATTGGCCTTTGTTGCTCCGCCCCCTTTTGCCCCTGGCTCCACCCACCACAGACATGTGGCCCCCGGAAGGCTGCCCAGAAGGGAACATGTTGCTGGATTCCATCTCCCAGCAGCCAGCATAGCCAATGGTCAGGGAAGATAGGAGCCATAGACTTCACAGTATTCAAAGGGGAAAGAGGCCCTCATCCTGGGCTTCCTGCCCGGAAGCTACTCTGGTGGACCTCCGGATATTGTTGGGTTACAGTTCCCATCAGCGACTGGACAGCACGGTCATGGATGATGGCAGTTGTAGTCCAGCAACGTTCTTGGACTCCAGCTTTCATCAACCCTCAAACAGCACAACCAATGGTCAAGACTGATGGCAGTTGTTGTCTTAACAGCATCTAGAGGGCAACGGGGTCCCCCTCCTTGTTCTCCTGCCTAGAAGCTACTCTAGATATCATTAGACTGTAGCTCCCATCTGTCACGGTCCTGTCTACTGGGATTTAAGTCCCGACTGAGGACGTTGGGACCAGAGGCAAGATGGCGGGGTGGGAGCAGGAACGAGAGTCCAGAAGCCAGGGGTCTGAGGGTCAGGAAGCAGGGAGTCACAAAGTCAAGGGTCCGAGGGTCAAGAAGCAGGGAGTCAGGAAGCCGAGGTCCGAGAATCAGGAAGCAAGGAGCCAAACACAGCGAAGCAGAGAGCGTGTTGCTGTGGCAAAGAGTCGAAGGGACATGCTGACCTTATATCCCTTCCCGGCTCTTGCCACCAGGTGCAGTGAGTTACCAAGCAGCCTCACCTGTGCGGCCGCACCTTGCCTCTCCAGAACAAACTTAGGAAGGCCCCAGTCCTGCAAAGCCCTACTGGTCACAGGGCCTGGCTCCCGCACACACTCCTGACACCATCAACCCCCAGGCAGCACGGCCGCTGGTCAGGGACGATGGGCATTGTAGTCCTGAGACATCCAGAGACCACAGATTTCCCCTGCTTCAGGGAAATAGCCTGTGCTTTGTTGCTTTGCCAAGCAGAAGGGAAGGGTGGAGTCACCCTGGCACAGTGTTCCTTTCTCAGTCCCAGGCCAGCATTCGCACCTTGGCCCAGGACCTGGGGCGACATTCCTGACGCGCCTGAGCCGCAGCCATGGCCACAGCCCCAGACATGTTCAGGCAAGGGCTGGGCCCTGCCGGCTGGCGTTGATTTTCTCCCCAGTGGGCGGGAAGGTGTTGTCTGCCTCCCAGGTTTTCTGGATCGGCTTTTTTGGGGATCACAGGGAGGCCTCCCCAGTTTGCCGCATGAGACCACAGCAGCCAGGGAGGAGGTGGTGGTGGAGGAGAGTTTCAAACCTGCAGATTCTCTGCCATTGAGGACCCGGCCAACTCCATACTCCGGAGTCCATTCCAGGACATTCTTTGCTGGTTGCTTAACAGGATAGGTGCCAAGCAAACCGCACCCTTTCCCCTGGAAGCTGTGGTTCCTGATCTCAGAACGCAGGGAGGCCGGCTGCCATTCCACGAGGAAGGAAGGGGAACAGCGCTCTGCACCACCTCAGAGGCACCTTTCTCTTCTCATTATCCCTTCCCCCCGGCATAGAAACTACGTAGTTCTGCAGCTGAATATGGTGGGTTGTCCCCCCACCTCTCAGGATGAAGCCTGCTCCTAGTTCTGTTTGGGGGATGGATGGAGAGTGGGGAGATAAAAGACAACCTCCAGCTTTCTTCTAGATGTTCGCCACCTGGCAACAATTATTTCCTAAACTGTAGAGTTTGCCAGGGGCCGAGGGGGGGCTTTTCGCTCCAGCCTGGAAATTGTTGCCCTATAAACCTGACTTTCCTTCCACTTCCCAGATGTCCGGTGGCTGCTGATGGCAAGGCCCTCTGCCCATGCTCAGAGGCTGCGTCCCCGCTGGATTTCCCCAGACACTGAGCGCTGCAAAGTTGTGCCATTCAAAGGCACCTTTGCAGATAAGGTGCACTCAGAGGCCCTTTCCTTCCCCTGTTTCCACGGAATTAAAAATATTATTGATGTTTTTAACATCAGCCCCTCTCTCATTCACAAGTGAGTTCCAAGGACAAAGCCCCCGGGAAATGCTGAGGCAAAGGCACTCTGCCCATGCCCAGGGGCCTGTCCCTGTGATTTTTGACTCCGCGCAGAATTCAAAACAGCCTTGGCACAAATGTAATATTTTATATGGGGGAGAAGGAAAGGTGTGTGTTTGAAAGGGAGGGGGGTTCTCCAGATGTTCTGCGAGAGGGGGGTCTTTAAAAAGGGGCGGGACGTAGTGGCCGGACACGGACACGCCTCCCCCGCCTGTAATCGAAAGCAAAGGGCGCGCCAGGAAAGGGACCCCCAATAGATGGAGAGACGCGTCGGGCGCGCAGCGTGGGGAGCCCGTGGGAAAGATCGGGCGCGCGCGGCGTGCAGGGAGCGCGCGAGGGGGGCGGTCCCGGGGCCGGAGGCGCGCAAGGAGGAGGGAAGGAGGAGCCTCGGCGGCGCTGGGGGCTCCGGCGGCGAAGAGGAGGAGGAGGAAGACGGCGGCGGCGGCGGCTCCGATCGCCTTTGGATCTCTTTCTCGCCCTCGCTCTCCGTTCCGGCGGCTTCGCCTCTCGTGCACGGTCGCGCCTGGCGCTGCGCTGCCCCGGCCGGCGGGATGGCCGCGCTCCTGCTGCTGCCGCCGCCGCCTGCCCCGCCGCTCCTGCTGCTCCTCCCGCTGCTCTGCTTGCTGTGCCACGGCCCCGCCGGCAGCCTCGGCAACCGGCACGCGGTGCATTGGAACAGCTCCAACCCGCAGTGAGTACCGGACCCGGTGGTCTGGGGGTGGGGGGTGGGAGTGGGGTGGCAGGAGAGAGAGAGGGATGGGGGGGACACGGTGGTTTGCTTCTTTTTAAAGGGGGGTTGCTCAAGGAGAAAAGAGATCGGGCTCCGTTTGCGCCTGTATATCCCTGGACCCCCGGAATTTGCCCCGGCGCGGGAGGCGAAGGTGGGTGTTAGGCAAAGAGGGGTCGGCGGGTGAGGTGGGAGAGGGCGCGCGTGCACTGCGTAAGGGGGGGGGGAGTGGGTGTCTGGGAGGAGGGGGTGCGCGTGCACGTGGACGGGGCGAGGGCACGTGCGCGGTGGGGATCGGGGTCCGCGCGTCGCCGGAACCTGGGGATGGGGGAGCAGAGATTTAATCGAGGGGGGGAGGGAGCGGGGTTGTCTGCTTTTTGTCTGTGCGTCGGGAGAGATCCTGCAGAATATGAAGCTTCCTCTGCCCCCCCCCTTCTCTCCACCCTCTTTCCTTCCTAATCGCCCCCTCCCCCAGTCTGGCGGCTGTCTGGACTGGGACCCCAGTCTCTCTCCTCTCTCTCTCTCTCCACCCCGCAACTCACCGGCACCCCCGTCTCTCCTCGCCCGTCTCCGTCCCCCCACCGTCTGTTTCTCCCCTCTAGTTTTTGCAATTTCAGCTCTGCTCCGCTTCTTAACCCCCCCCCCCCGGCCGCCAAATTCCCCTAAATCCAGGCACCGTGGCCTCCATAGTGAGGTATGTTTAGAGAGGGGGAGCGGGGCCGTCTGCGCTTTCCGAGCGAGTTTATTTGTTTATTTCCTTGACCGTCGGTTTTTTTAAAAAGGACAATTTCTCCTTAGTTCAGGGGTTTTTTGGGGGGGCTCGATCAGACCGCGGTTGAAGGGCAACAGAGCCCTGTGTGTGTGTGAGAGAGAGAGACAACGTGACCTTTGCACCCCCGTGGGCACTACCAGCACCCAAAACTTGGGTGGCACACACTATTTTTCGGGGGCACGCTCTGCCCTTTTTTAATATAACCCTCCCGATCGAGATCTCCCCATGCCTGCTGCTACCCCCAGGACTCTCGCCACAGACAGGATGCCCAACCTTGATCATGTGTGTGTGTGGCGTGACCTATATATCCGAGCCTAGGTGTGACTCCGTGTGCCAAACCCTCGCCAGCCCTGGCACGGGTTCCCCGGCTGTTTGTGGGGCTGAGCCACCAGACTGGCAGAGAAGACACACGCCTACCGATCTGTAGGCACGGCAGATGCGGGGGGACGTCGAGCGCCCTGCTCGCCTTGCATCCCCGGAGCACCCCGTGGCACGTGCCCAGGCAGTGCCGGGGCTCCTCTGGGAACTGGGCGAGGTTTTTTTCCCCTTCCTCCTCCTCCTCCTCCTCCTAACTGGCTGCTGCTTAGCGAGAGAGAGGGAAGGCTGTGGGGTGTTTATTGCAAAGAGAACGGCAAAGTGCCAAGGGAGAATCTGTCTCTCTTGAACATTCATGCAGGGATTTGGAGTGTGTGTGTGTTTGCAGGGACGGAAGCTGCCTGATTGATGCCTAATCATTTCTCACCCCCCCCCCTATTTTTTTTTAAACCATCCGAAGCAGGCAAGGCCGGTGTTCATCCTAGCATAGCCTTCTCTGGAGTCACAGAGAGACTCGGTTGCTTCTAACTCAGTGCGGTCTACACTGGCCGGCAGCAGCTCTTTCAGGCAGGGAGATGCCAGGGATCCAACTTAGGACCACCTGCCTGCAAGGACAGAGGCTCCTCCTGCTCAGCTGAGGCCTTTCAGCCTCACCTTCTCACCCTTTCCAAAGGGGGTCACCTGCCTGACCCTTCCTTTGTAAATTTGCCAGGACACCACAAAGGAAATGGGTTGCCTGGATGTGAGTGCTTGGGAACACACACAGAGAGAAGGTGTGTAGTGTGTGTGTGTCTGGGGGGTTAACAGTGGGGAGCCGCAAGGTTTGAAAGCTGGAGGCATTAAGGGCATTCCTGCTCCATATTTTTTTGTTTTCCCAAGTGGGAGGGATCTGAGAGATATTTATCGCACACACCATCTCTTGATTCTCTTTTGTTTCAGAAGGAGCGTCATTTAGCCAGCTCTATTGACTGCTGGGCTCCGTGTTTACACGCTGGGGATAGATAGCAAGTGAGAGGGGGGTTGTACACCCCCCCCCAGTTTGCTTAATATGAGTCAGTTAGAGCTGCTTCCACCGGCCTGCCGCTTGTATTTTGAAGTGATGCTGAAGTGTGATGGGGGGGCGGTATATAATTTGGCCTATCCCTCTTTATTCATTCATGTGTGGTCCACTCAAATTCCTGGTGGACAGCAATGTTCCCCCCCCCTCATGTGGCGGGAGGCTGATTAACCAACAAAGCCACCTGATTTCTTTACAGGGCCCAGGCAGGGCCTGCTGTGTGGCAGCAATCCTTGGCTGAGGAAGACGTGGTTCTCGGCTTGGGTAGGACGCCTGCCCCCCTTTTATTTACGTGTGTAGCTCCGGGATCGAACCTCCAACGAGCAGCGGCGTTGATTCCCAAGTGCATTTGGCTTGACCGGCGGCTCGAGTGGCCCAGATCTAGAGACTTGAACAGAAAAGTGTTATTTTGCAAGGTGGGACACCTTGCCGAGTCGCCGTTTCTCTGCGTGATTCCACCCTTCGCTTTTTTTTTTTAAAAAACCAATCAATGGGGGCTTTAAGTAATAATCTGGAAATTGTAATGGCCGCCGAACAGAGCCACAGGGAGCCAGATCAATGGGGGAGTTAACAGCGCCTGTGTGTTGCATCTCTAATGCTCTGCCCATGGGGTGAAGCGGAGGAAGGGACACGGCCGCTGTGGGGAGACCAGGGTGGCAGCGTAAGTGGGTGGCGCCAGGCACAGGGCCCTAAAAATGGGTGCTGGCATGGCTTGGGAACAGGGTGACTCTCTGGAGGCCCACTCAGGCCAGCGCCTGTTTCCTACTCCCCGGTGGCATATCCGTGCCGCTTTGCGTCCGTGGCTTCCATTTTCTCTGGGACTTGGCCGTTAACCGATGCTGGGAAGGACGGGTCGAGCTTGGAGTCCACGTGTGCCTGGCTGTCTGCAAATTTCTCTCCCTCCTGCTCCCCAGTGTCTGTCCGTCCGTCCGTCCTTGGTCGTCTGGGTCTCACGCCCTCCGTTCGTTCCCTCTCCCGCGCCTCCTTTCTGTGTGCCTCGAGGGAGGACCGTCTCCTTTGAGAATGTCTTCTGAGGCGGAAGCCCAGGCCCCATAAATTGCGCCTCTGAATTGGGCGCTGGCGGGCGCCACACAATGGCGGAGCAGCGGACGCGGGGCCCTTTGCTGGGGGGGACCTCCCCACACACCCAGCCCCCTTCCTCCGGCTAAAAAGCTTTCTAACCTGGCCTGACTTTTAGTGGTTGTGTGTGAATGTGTACGTGTGTGTGCGGCGCAGGGGTGGGGGTGGCAGTTGAAGAGAGAGGATGGTTGCTAAGGAGCCGTATCAAGGGCTCAGGTAGATCTGCTCTGCAGAGCCTGACCCACAATGCACTGGGGCTGCCTTGGCGGCAGTGATGGCAGTGGTCACAACAGGCCTAGCTCACCTGGCTTGGCTTATTTCCCGCGAGGCCTCGGCACCCCAAACCAAACCTTTCCCCGCTTGGCGACGCGGACTCTTTTTTTTGGGCCTAGCCATTCGATGGTTGCCCTTGCTGGGGTGTCGGGGAAAGGCTTCGGTTTGGCTCCCTTTCCCTTCGGTCTTTACGTCCCCGCCAACTGCGCTGTGGGTGCTGGGCCCCCGCCTTTTGTGGTGAGCCGAGGCGTGTTGTTGGGGGGGCGGGGGGTCCCTGCCGCAGAGCCGAGTTGCCGGCGCGTCGGGGATATTTATGGCGGAGCAGTGCGGCAGTGTTGGTTTCACTGCAGCCGCACGCGCCGTACATAGCCTTGCGCGCCGGGATTTTGGGGATAAATTATCGGCGGAATTGGTCCTTGTGGGGCCCCGGTCACTGGGTGTTTAGACAAGCCATAAACAAACCCCCGCGAGACACCTGTCATAGGGATGAGGTTGCTCTGGAGACATTTTGACCTGACAGCATTGAAAGCTGTTCCTGTGGCCTTAGGGTGCTAAGGCTTTGAGAACAAGCGCAGTAGCCCTTCCTGGGATGGAAACGAGACGATGCCCCATTTCTTCCACCTCTGAGAAGCTGCTTGCTTTCCCCCACATCCCTGAAGAGACATTAGGGAGCATTCCTTCTCCTCCATACAAAGCTTGTTTGTGTTTATGAATATCCAGTTTTCCTCTAATTCCAACTGCTGCTGAAGCAGGTTACTCTTATTATCCAGGATCGGGGAGGGAATGAGTTTTTTGACGTCTGCCCTGTCCCCCGCCCCCAAACCCGTTTCATCAATGCGGCGTCTTACACACACAGAGAGAGAGAGAGAAAAAGAGAGAGAGAGAACGTGCCCCACTGGTCTATTTCTGCCTGCTTTGACTTATGTGTGCCACTCTCCTCAGGACCACATTTCCTGTAAACCCACAATGAGATGGAGGTTTGCCATTGGTTTTGGAGGCTCCAAGATGGCTTCAACGCTAGGTTTTTGCTCCATCACCCGTCCCATCACCTTTCAGTAACCGACATGGCCTTAGTAGATTACCCTTAGGTCGAAGAAACGCTTTGCATTTCTGGGAGTTTGATAGGTTTTTTAAAATAAATAAATAAAAATTGGCTGCAGAGTTCCAAAAGAGCCATGGTTCTTACATTTTTCTAGGCACTTGGGTGAACTGCAGCCTGGGATTTTCCCAGATCGGACATCAACACAACCCGACCCTCTCCTCCATATATTGTATTAGACATGAAACTGATGCCACCTGCCTGAGTTTGGTCTCCCATCCCTTTTATTTTTAAGTCTCTCATGCCTGCTCCGAGATTATGGTGGCGGTTGTTATTGTTGTCCTCAGACTCCCTGCAGAAAAGGTGTCCTCTGCTCCCCAAAAATCTCTGGGGTCCACTCCCCTCTTGCTTTTTAAGCAGGTCCCTGTGTCACACTGGTGTGTATCTGTGTGTTTTTCCGGACAAGGGCAGATGTGACTGGTGTGCTGATGAGCTGCAGAGCTGCTGATTGGCCCAGGATGGGCGGAGGAAAGGTTGGGAGGTGGTGGTCTTTAGAGGGTCCTGCATACAAAAGCGCCACACATCTCTCAGTCTTATTTCTCAGTCTTCAGATGAGGTTCAAACGCTCCCTGCCCCTTTCAAAACAGAGAGCCAACTGGGGTCGGTTGGGGAATAGCTTGAATTAGGAAACCTTTAAACTTCTTACCATTTTCTTTTTAAAAGACAAGCTGGCATGTTATTCATGGAAGGTTTCTAGTCCTCATCCTCTGCAAGCAGGGAACAGTGTTAGAAACATCAATAGTATGGGGGTATGTGGAACACTGGCATTATCTTAACAGGAGGGAGAAGAATACCAGCTTAAATTTTGCCACATTTTAGTGGGTAGACATCTGAGTAAGATTGTGTGTGTGTGTGTGGAAATACTCTCAATATTCTTTATGGGGCTATCAAATCTGTGTTTCGCAGCCCTGTTGAGCCAAGCGTGGGGAATCTGTGCTCCACCAGAAGTGTTGAGACTACAACTCCCATCATCCATAACTGATGGGAGTTGGAGAGCCACTGATTCCCCATCTTTGGCGCAGAGGGATTTTTTGGCGGGTAGGGATATTGCTAGGTCACATTCACAGGCTCCTCCTGTGAAGGAATTTCTACGCAGGAAATTAACACACAAACCGTGGAACGATTGTTGCAAGCTGTGTTCTCGCATGTGGATTCACACGGCTTGCGAATGTGTGCTGTGTGCTGAGCATTTCAGAGCCCATCCTCACCATCCGTTTAAAGCACTCTGATAGCACTGTGTCCCCCAGATAATCGTGGGAACTGTAGTTTAAGGGCTCTGAGAGTTGTTAGGAGGCACTCCCACATAGAGCTACAATTCCCACAGGTCCCTGGGAAGAAGTTCAATCTGTGGCGTCTTCAGGTAGCCTTGCCTATCTCATGGGCTTGTGGTGAACTGACTACAGCAGGGGAGGGATTCTTTGGCCCTCTGTATGTTGCTGGACTTTAACTCCCATCAGCCCCTACCAAACATTGCCCTTGCCCAGTGTTGATGGGAGTTGCAGTTCAGCAACATACGGAGAACCAAATGTTCCCCTTCTCTGATCTACAGGCTCATACAAGACCATTTTCCTGGTGGCAACTTGGAATCCCTTCCAGGCAATGATGCAGAGAAGCTACACAAAAGCCGGTTGTCTTCCTTTCAGACCCGCAATTATTTATACATAAAGTTGGGCAGCCAGACCAGCTATGAAAGGAGATGTTGTGGACTAGGAACTTGTGTGGACGTGCTGGTGCGGCTGGGCTCCTAACCCCATGTGCACACCGTGAGGAGGAGCTCCCTGGAGGAAAGGCAGGATTCAGATGTGATGCATATCTCAAACCCACAGAGCTTGTGTATACGATCACGGCGCTCAACACCCTGTAGCAAGGTTGGGCAGGCTGTGGCCCAGCTAGCCTGGCCAGTGCTCAAGGAAGATGGCCAGTAGCCAGGGACAATGGGAGCTGGAGTCCAGCAATGTGGTTTCTCATCCCTGGGATAGCTTAGTCGGTAGAGCATGAGACTCATAAACTTAGGCAGAAGATTCCTGCATTGCAGGGGTTTGGACCAGATGACCTCCATGGTCCCTTCCAACTCCACAGTTCTATGATTCTGTAAAATGGCTCAGGACCACAAGGAATGCCTCTCCTCATATAAACCAACCCAGACCCAGAGATCATCCTTTGAGGCCCTTCTTCATGTGCCTCCTCCACGAGAGGTCTGGAGGGTGGCAACACTAGAACGGACCTTTCCTATGGTGGCTCCCCATTTGTGGAATGTCTGGTGCCTCTCTTATATACCTTCAGGTGCCAGGCAAAATGTTCTTATTTGCCAGGTCTTTGGTTGATTCGATGGCCTTTTAAATGTGTTTGTGGGATGGGGGGGAGGGTTATTCTTTTGTTTTGACTATATATTTTGTAGTTCTTATCCTGTATTCTTACGTTGTGAACTACCCTGAGATCTTCGCCCTGGTCGCTTCTCGGCCTTTTGGCTTAGATCAGCGCCTATCATGTCCAACAACCTTTTTCCATAGCAGACGATTGCTGCAGTGTTAGAAATTAGCCAGGGGCCAGGCGCATTTTGCCGCTGGCGTGGGTCCAACTGCAACCACGTGGAGATTTCTGGATGCCAGGCTGGTGACTAGGGAAAACCAAATGTCATTTAGAAAAGAAGAAGGCTCTGGAATGTTTTCCTTGAAGCCTGAATTTGTTTTCTTCTGGATTGTTTTATTTGATGTTTTAATGTGTCGTAAACCACTTTGAGAGTTGCTCTCTAAAATGTAAAGCTGCATAGAAATGAAATGAATAAGAATACTAAGTCCAATTGCAAAAAAAACCCCCAAAAACACACACACACAAAAACCCAGCATCTAGACATTTTGTTGTGGCAACTATGACCTAGGTTTAAGGTGCCATTTGGCGATTAGTTTATATGTCTGAATTTCTAACACTGCCAACCAGATGCTTATGGGAAACCTACAAGCAGGACTTTGAGCACCACAGTGCTCTCTCCAACAGCAGACTAGTGTCGGGCAATACCAGTTTTTCAGCATCGCAGTACAGTGGTACCTCTGGTTGTGAACGGGATCCGTTCCGGAGGCCCGTTCACAACATGAAAAGAGCGCAACCTGCAGCGGCATGTCTGTGCACGTGTGGGTTGCGATTGGCTTCTGCGCATGTACGTGACGTCATTTTGCGCTTCTGCACATGCGCGAGCGGCGAAACCCGGAAGTAACCCTTTCCGGTACTTCCGGGTTGCTGCGGGACATAACCTGAAAGAACGTAACATGAGGTGTGACTGTATATCACCAGCCAAACATCTGGCGATATACCGCGGTGTTGAAAACACAAGCTGCATTGGCCTCAGCCTGCAAGGTACCGGGTGAAATTGCCACAGCTCTCACCATCCCCAGTGTTCCCCCCCCCCACTTGTGGCAGGGGTCAGTGCCGGGCTGGGGGATCCCTTGATTGCTTGGAGAGTAGTGGCAACCACACTCTCCTCAGCTGAGCAGTTAAAAGATCCAGAAGGAGGAGCAAGCTGTATTGGTGCCTCGCCAATGTAGCTTTTTTCTCCCTGTGCACAGTTATGAGGTCAGACCGTGATGTCGGCTTCACTCAGCTGTATATCGCTGGTAAAACCGCCACCGCTCCTGAGTCCCTCTGCTAGCGACGCTCCGCTGGAGGAAGTCGCTAGCAGAGGGACTCGGGAACGGTGGCCGTTTCACCAACGATATACCGCTGAGTGAAGCCGACATCACGGTCTGCTCCTCATACCGGTCCTGGGTGATATATTGATATATTGCCCCAGGCAAGGCAGACACAGTCTTCGTATCTCATAGCCATTAATCCAGGCCAGACTCCTGTTCTTACGGCCCCCAGCCAAATGCACCAGTAGGAAGCCCCCAGCTGAACCTGAGCACAGCAGCATCCACTCTCCCCAGCTGCGATTCCTAGCATTTGGCATTCAGCGGCGCACTGTCTCTGGCAGTCGATGTAGGAACATAGCCATGGATAACCCTGTCCTCTAGGAACTAAGCCAGCATCCCTCCTGCATTGAGGGTGTGTGTGTGGCTTCTGCCCCAAGTCCTTCCCTGACAGCATCGCTGCTCAGGATCCTGGGAGATGGGATGCTTGGCTTGGCGGGCCAGTGGTCCAACCCAGTACAGCTCTCTTCGCTAAATGCTAAAGCACATTTGCTCCTAAGAGCATCTTTTTCTATGTGCCGGTGCATCCAGCAATGTAACACACAGAATGCCAGAAAAAGCCAGTCTTAATCAGACTGCTGGTCCCATGGGATTGTGGTTATTTATTTTGTGTAGATGATCCTTTTCCCTGTTGCTAGGGACCCCCTTTCCGTTTTTTCTTTCTTTTCTTTTTAAGGTCTAGTTCTCATTTGAGGTGATGAGTATGTGCCTTGTCTGCACTGCTTCCAGACCTTCGGTGAGTGTCCACGTGACTGGATGCTGCTCTGTGCCAGTGGCAACAAACAAACATTCCCTGCAGGTAGAAAACTAGGGAGACAGGTTGTAGCCTTGCTTCTCCCTGAGAAGCTAGCTTTCTCTGTGAAGGGAATGGTTTCTGATGGAGGATAATTTCCATCGGGTAAATCTCCACTTGCATTCTGGGTTCAGCACATCCCTGGTACAGTGGTACCTCGGGTTAAGTACTTAATTCGTTCCGGAGGTCCGTTCTTAACCTGAAACTGTTCTTAACCTGAAGCACCACTTTAGCTAATGGGGCCTCCCGCTGCCTCCGTGTCGCCGGAGCATGATTTCTGTTCTCATCTGGAAGCAAAGTTCTTAACCCGAGGTACTATTTCTGGGTTAGCGGAGTCTGTAACCTGAAGCGCCTGTAACCCAAGGTACCACTGTATAATGCAAAAGCTTCTTTTTTAAAAAACCAGCCAACCCATCGTGCTTCTTGTGAATGTGGTCTCCCGATTTTGGGATGATTCGACAGATGAGCTGATTAGGGGCAGAGGTAGAAAAGGTGTTCACCCTCACATGATGTGTCAGGCTACTGCAGGCCAGGATGGGGGGGTTTTTTTGGGGGGGAGGGAGGTGTTGCCATGAAGGAGCTTTCGGAAAATCTGTTTCTGCTGCGCCTTCTAAGATGTTCCACACCCAGGAGAGGTTTGCTCCTTGCTCTCCCCCTTCCACCCGCCCAGATCGCTCTTAGGGCCACTTTCAGAGATGATTGCCTTCTCTCCAGCGCTGTTAAAAAGCTTTCACCGTGTCAATGCTCCATGTGGAATCAGCGATATCAAGCATCAGTGCATGAATTATTGGCAGGGGGCTGATGTGCAGGAGGGTGCCGTAATCAAACAGGGGAAATAGGAAGCTGTCCTGGGCTGAGTGATTTTGACTCCTCCAGCCTGATTTGGTGAGCTCTGACTGAATGCTGCTCTGCAGGATCCCAAGCAGCGAAGGATCTCCCCTGATCCTTTCAACTTGGGCAGTGAGGGACCTTTGGTCCTCTGGGTGCTGCTACACTACAACTCCCACCATCCCTGGCTGTTGACCATGCAGCGGCTGGGAGTTGTAGTTCAGCAACATCTGGGGGGGGGCACTGGTTGCCTCACACCTGTTTTTGCTGAGGATGAAGCCAGGGAACCAAGCAAGGGATGCAGCCAAGCTGTTGCCCCTCCCCTAGCTAGCAGGACCAGTGGTCAGGGATGATGGGAATTGTAGTCCCAAAACAGCTGGAGACCCAAGTTTGGGAAACACTTCTGTAGTGGGTTAATATTTGGGAGGCATAGCCGGGGAATGGAGCAAACAGGGGCACAGCTCCTAATATCTAGATACTACGGTATTTTTATACTCTGGCTTAATGAAATAAAACCTGGCAGCGAAAACGTATGTGTGTGTTTGTCTTGTAATGCAAAATGCTACTTAAAATATAAGCCTACTAGAATATATTTTTTTAAGTGCAATGGATCTGTAACAGATCAGCAGAGCATTATTAGTAGTAAAATTGTTGTTTTTTTAATGGTCAAAAGGCACCAGCTGCCCTCTGCTAAAAGCCTAAGAGTCAAGAGGAACTGTGTGCAGCCTGCCTTAGTTTCTGAGGCCCATGTGTCAGTTCTGAGGCCTACTGCTGGGCTTGTGTTGTGCCTTGCCTGGCTGGTTGTGGGCGCTTTGAGTCCAATTTGTGCCTATTTAATCAGGCTTAAAGCCAGAGAAGGGCCTTTAGTAAGAGGGGGAGACCTGTGGCCACCCAGATGTTGTTGGACTCCAACTCCCATCAGCCCCTGCAATGTCCAATGGTCAGGGATGATGGGAATTGGAGTCCTGCAACATCTGGAAGACAACCAGGTCCCCCCATCCCTGCCCTCCTCCAACTGACAGCCAACTTCCAGAATCTTGAAGTTTCTGCTACCCCTTACCCCATCCTGTTTTTTTATCACAAGAGCACAGCGGCCATTTTGGTTGCTGTGCTCTCGTGCAATTTCACAGCACGATTCCCCTCAAACATGAATGGGGGCACACAGTACCCCCTAAGATACTTTTGGGGGCGCGGTGCCCCCAAAAGCACTCTCTTTTTGGGGGAAACTGTGATGTGTAATGGCGCAAGATCACAGCAACCAAAATGGCTGCCGTGTTCCCGCAATACAAAAATATGAAGATGGGGTCCAGAAGATGGCGTCCCAGATTTTGGCTTCAAAGTGTTAGAGGGTGTGCAGATTATTAGCATGGGATCGCTTGGAGCTCGACTTGTGACCTTTGGTCTACAAGCATGACATTGTTGTAAGACGTCAGTTGTGTGGAGCAATGGCGGCTAGAAGTCGCCAAGGAGAGTGGTCTTTTGATAAATTTCCTCCTGGCCCATTTGCTATGAGGCTTAACACAAACACACCCTGAGTTTAAGAACTGAAACTTTGTGTAAAAACCATTGACAAGAAGTCTTGTGACACTTTAAACCCAGGCAAATTTATTATGGCATCGGTTTTCATGGGCCAGAGTTTGCCTCATAACACGGTTCACCCTCTGGAAAAATTGTGTAGGTTTAATTGGTTTCTGTGATGTTTTGGCTCTGGGCTCAATCCATACACCATGGATTAAAATGTGGTCAAGGGTATATCCCATGGGAATCTCTGACTGGTAGATAACTTTCTCAAATGGGATTTCACTCCACTGCCAAATATATATATATATATTTCCTGTGCTAATTTTTTCTCCGGAATTTTTTCCCTTTTTCATAACATCATTAGTAACAAATGCTGATTGCCAGTGCCCTATTACACGGCGGCTGGCAGGTTCAAAAGTTTTCAGCTTTCCTTTGCTAAATACAAATAAAATAAATCTGCAAAATTAGATCACAAGGGCATCGATGAATTTCCCAATGCGAAACCTTCTGGTGGAAATGACCTTATGGGAATTAGCCTAATGTGGCTGAGAAAATTCTCCGGAAAAATGTCTGTGGCTAATTTTCTCCCCATAAAATTCACACCACAGTGTTTCAGGGATCTTAATTACAACCCTGCCTGTCTCTGTTCAAACACACACACACACACACACACACACACACACACACACACTTCATTTCTGTTGGCACATCACTGCTCTGCTTTCACCATCCTATTTAACATCTCCTGTGATTCTTCTCTGGGTGCGCCTGACTCTTCCTGAACCTTTCACAAGAGCAGGGTGGGGAGTGAGGAAGAGCAGGCTGGCTGGGCGTGTGCTGATCTGTCAGCGGCTGCGTGGGTAGCATTCCTGAATGGAGAGATGCTTCTTTCTTCTGCCTTCCCACCCACCCTGACCCGCGTCACGGCAGGACCATGGCAGGTGGTGAAGCCCAGAGGCCCTATCTTGTCCAGAATTCTGCAAGCGGGATTGGATTTTTTTTCTCCCACTCTCTCATAACACACAACTCCCGACACCCACAGTCTAATGCTCCCCTTTTCTCTGAACTTAAAAAAATATATATCCCCAAATGCATCAGCCTTTCCTCAGACAAGAGTCGTTCAATCCACTGGTTCATTTCGCTTGCCCTTGTCTGAACCTTTCCCGCAGTATCCTAGCTGTTCCCAACTATTCCTCATAGGAGTTGCTTTCCAGATCCTCTCCGTCAACCGGTCTTCCTTTTCCAAACACACGCCCCTTCGTCAACACCCTCTTTGGAGTGCCGTAGACAGCATTCTAGAAGCGACAGGCTCAGCTTCCTTACAGGGCTTGTAATTCTCTACTGGAGCCTAATTTCACCCAGTGCTAAAGGTGGGGAAGAATTACCCTCTGTCTCTGCAAGAGCCTCTGTTCTGGGCTGGCTTGTTCCAGAGGTGCAACAGGCAACCTCGCCTGAGGGCGTCTCCTTCTGCTTGCCATCCGGTTTACAGCCCAAGTGGAGTCTAGTTGGAAGGAAGAAAATCCTACAGAGGCAGCTGCCTCTTATTCTGGGGGGTGGGTCCGTTGGTGCTCATGGGAGCCTTTAAATAATTTTTTGGTGTGTTGCTTGCAGTGTGCTAATGTGCCCCAAACGCACACTTTGGAAATCATTGCTTTGGGTTGTAGCAAAAGCAATCTCTGAGAGTGTGGCGCCGTCTTAAAAAGATAAACACATTTTATTGTGGTGCGCAATTTTGTCCGCAGCTACCCTCCGTTTGTGTGGAAGGGGTTTTGTGCCCCCTTGACCCTTCCCAAACACGCCGCGTTTCCGCTCTCTGTTCCGCTACGGTAACCTAACTGCTCGTGACCGATCTTAAATTCAATCTTGTTCCTTTGTTTTGTGCAGTGGCGTCTCTGCCGCGGAATGCCGAGCAAAAACCAGCCGCTTGGATCTTTTCGAGTTGCCTGGCTTTCTCTCTGCTAAGGCGCATGCCATAGAAATGATTGAAAGTGAGTTGATGGGAATCTGTGCAAAGTCCTAACCTGTCAACCTGCCTTCTGCTTCAATAACTCGCAGGCGGTGTGCGCCCCAATGCTGAGCGGTCTGGAAAGAAATTGTGGATTTCGTGAGCCCAAGCACCCCTCCTGCCTGTTGTGTCTCTGTATGATTCCCTGTTCTGGGCTGCCTCATTCCCTGTTTATTGTTTGTTTATTAAATTTGTATACCACCCCATAACGACAGACCCTCCAAGTGTCCCTATTTTCCAGGGACAGTCTCGGATTTACAGAAGCTGCCCCACTTTCTGATTTGATCCCAGAATGTCCCGCTTTTCCTTAGGACATCCCTATTTTGGTCTGAGAAATGTTGGAGGGTATGTAGTTATGCGACCCCCAGGCCAAGGAGATAAGTAACTATACAACTTTTAGAAGACATCTGAAGGCAGTCCTGTATAGAGAATGTTTAATGTTTCATTATGTTTTTATATATGTTGCAAGCCGCCCAGAGTGGCTGGGGCAACCCAGTCAGATGGGTGCAGTATAAATAAAAAAAATATTATTATTGTCGTTAGGGAATAGGGTATCCCTATTTTCATCAGAGAAATGTTGGAGGTTATGTACCCATAGATCTCAGGTCAGTTCACAACATAAAATCCCAGTATATACAACATAAGATACGTAATAAAAACAAAAACATAGACAACCCAATCATCCCTTCTTCCACAACACATTTTAAAAGGGCATCAGATGTTAATCAGCCAAAGGCCTGGTTGAAGAGGAATGTTTTCCCCTGGTGCCGAAAAGTGTGTAATGAAGGCACCGGGCGAACCTCCCTGCGGAAATCATTCCACAAATGGGGAGCCACTGCAGAAAAGGCCCTGTTCTCGTGTTGCCACCCTCAGGACCTCTCGTGGAGGAGGCAGACAGAGAAGGGCCTCAGAAGGTGATCCCAGGGTCCGGGTAGGTTCATATGGAGAGAAATGCGTTTAAGAAAGTGTTGTTTTGCGTCTCAAAACATGTTTAGAAATGCATGCAAAAAGGATTCGGGTTTTATCTGAGGTTAGTCATGTTTAAGAGCCGACCCACTGAAATGAATGGACCTTAGTCACTCCTATCAGTTTCAGTGTATTTACTCCTGAGTATGACTAACATTGACTCCAACCCAAAAGCTGGATTCGAATGCTAATCTTTCTGTGGATTTTTAAAAATTGAAAAATAAAGATAGCATATGTTTTGTGCAGGCACGGCACAGAACAGGCTTATGAATGAACAATTCTGAAATGGACATGGAAAGGAAATAAACCAGGGGTTACCCAACATTCTGTTCTCCATATATGGTTGAACCCCCAGTTCCCATCACCCCTGACCATTGGCCATGCTAGCTGGGATTGATGGGAGTTCGGAGGGCACAATTTTGGCTCCCCTTGAAATAAGCAGATCAGTTTTATCCTTAAAATCATCCCTCCAACACATACACACACCCTTGCTTTGCAGGGAATTGTCATGCACCGGATCGGCTCCTCTTACTGCTTTTGCACCCAGTTAGACAACTTCTTGGAGGATAAAGCCAAATTGATAGTTGCTGGCCCCTATGGCTTTGTTCTCCCTCGCAGTGATGTGCATCTGAATACCAGTTTCCTGTGAATCACGAGTGAGAAGAGTTGCTTTTGAACTCAGGTCCTACTTGCGGGCTTCCCATTGGGGCACCCACTGTTGGCCACTGTGTGAGCAGGATGATGCCCTGGCCTGATCCAACAGCCAGGCTGTTTATACAGTCATACCTCATGTTACATTTGCTTCAGGTTGCATCCCATGGCAACCCGGAAGTACTGGAAAGGGTTACTTCCAGGTTTCACTGCATGCTCAGAAGCGCAAAATGACACCATGCGCATGTGCAGAAGTGGCGAATTGCGACCCGTGCATGCGCAGACACGGGTTGCATTCCTTTCAAGTTGCGAATGGGGCTCCGGAACGGATCCTGTTTGCAACCAGAGGTACCACTGTATATCCAAATGCTTCCGAGTTAAATTTGGAGGAAGGGCTGCCCCATCCTTGTGAGAAGCCAGGGGAACATGGGAACCAGGATTATAATGAGCCAGAATCTAACCCACCAGGATTTCAGGCCAGGGGGCACCCCCAGCCTTACCTGGTGTCACCTGCACTCTTTTCCGCTGAGCTGCAGCCCTTCCCCTCCAATGTTTGCTGACGTCGCATTGCTAAATCCAATTAGCTCCACTGATGATCTATGACCCTTCCAGACAGCAGGAAGAAAGTTGCCTTATACAGAGTCAGTCCAACTGGTCTATCGGTGTCACCTACAAACCGACCGGCAGCAGCTCTCCATGGTTTCCCTACCTGGAGATGCCACCAGGGTCTGAACCTGGAACTTTCGGCATTCAAGGCAGATGCGTCGCCATGGAATAAAGTTCAGGTTCTGGTCCTCCTGTTTCTGATGAATGGGCTGGTTTTAATTGGGAGCTGATTTATCACTTCATTCCCAGCCCTACCTGGAGATGCCAGGGATTGAGCCGGGGCCCTTCTGCATACAAAGCAGGTGCTCCCGCCAAGCTACAGGTCTTTTCTCTCTCCGAGTCAGCAGCCGCATCCTTCCCTGCGTCCGGACACAGACGGTGGAGAGGTTGAGAGCTCCAGCGCTGTGTAAACAGCACCATCCCACCCATTTGTACCTGTTTAAAGAGGGATTACGCATCTGAAGCAGAAAATCCCCGATTTTAATACCAGTTCAAGGAGCCGGGCCTTTTTTAACAACAGGGAGGAATCAACTTGAGGGCAGCCAAGGTGGGGCTCTCATCAGCATCATTATTACTTTTTTTGGGGGGGAGATGGTGGTGGCTGGCGGGAGATCAGAGAGGTGCGGTTTTGACACGCCAGGCGACTGCCAGTTGCAGCGAGCAGGGAAGAGAGCAGCACTCCATCCGGATCGGCAAGTTGGGGGGGGGGGAATGCACGGAACCTTAATCCAGATTAACCCCAGGGTGGAGATTAAAGGGTATTTTTTTTACAGTCATCTTAATCCTGTTAAGCAAAGCCCCTCTCCTCCTCCTCCTCCTCCTTTTTTCAAATTCTCCTTTTGCGCCCTCTTTTTCTCTTTCTCTCTCTCTTCATGCAGCCGACCCAGCCAGGCTCTGAAGTCTTGAGCCAGGATCGAGAAGAATCGTACAGTTTTCTTAGAAGGACAATAAATAAGCTTCTCCCAGGCATGTGTTAGAGGCAGTGTTGTTAAGTATCATAGGACTGCCTCCATGCTGGCTGGGAATTTGATGCTACAACGTAGGAGTAAGGCCTGGAAGTTGTTTTGGTGATTATTATTATTATTACTTTGGGTTTGTTTGGTTTTTTAAAAAAAGATACCCCGGAACAATAAATCAAAGTCTTTTGTTAGGGCTGTCATCGGATTCCACGATATATTTCCGATGTGACTAATGTTCTTTACTGAACAGGGTGCAATATAAAGGGATATTTTCAACCTACTGTATTTTCTTTCTGAATTGCTCCGGGAATTGCCCCTTTCCATACCTATCCCTGCTCATGTCTAACGTTGAAGGGAAGAGGTTGCTGCTCAATGCATAGAGTAGGTGCCTCATTGTGTGCAGAAGGTCCTGGGTTGAGAACATAAGAGCCCCGCTGGATCAGGCCAGTGGCCCTTCCAGTCCCTGTATCCTGTTCTCACATTGGCCAGATAGATGTCCCAGTGGGAACCCAGCAAGCGGAACCCAAGTGCTCCCCTCCCCAATCCTGGGAATTGTAGGCTGAATATTTTTTTTTGGGGGGGGGGATTCCACTCTCAGCTACAATTCCCAGCACCCCTAACAGACTACAGTTCCCAGCAGTCTTCCGGGGGGATGTGCCATGGCCCTTAAAGGGGTGTAAGAGTGCTTTGAGTGCATGTCGTGGCTGTGACCAAAGGAACTGTTTTCTTCGGCTCTTGTGAACACTTTCCTGCTTTCCCCCATGCCCCTTAATGTTTTGACACGGCTACCTGTGTTTGATCGGCGAGAAAGGAGCTTGAAATAACAGCCGCCCTTTCTTGCAGCCCCTCGTGGGTGATTCAAATTGATTTCAGGCAGTCAGTTTGGCACGTGCCTCATCGGTTAACTCACATCAGGGACAGGGGAGGCACATTGGACTCCCATCAGGCTTGGAATTGGAGGGATTGGGGTTCTGCATCTAGACCTAGATCCAGAAACTCAGCTATATAAGCTGATCGCCAAATGGCACCTTGAACCTAGGTTATGGTCACCACAGGACAATGGCTGGGTGCCCACTCCATCACGAAGCTCACTGGGTGACCTTCGAGTCAGTCACAGACTCTTAACCTACCTCACAGGGTTGTTGTGGAGATTAACTGAGGGGGGAACCATGTACACCTTGGAGAAAAAGGTGTGCTATAAATAAAAATATGGTCTGAAGCTCAACATCAAAAAATCGAAGATCATGGCTACTGGGCCCATCACCTCCTGGCAAATAGAAGGGGAAGAAATGGAGGCAGTGAGAGATTTTACTTTCTTGGGCTCCGTGATCACTGCAGATGATGACAGCAGTTACGAAATTAAAAGATGCCTGCTTCTTGGGAGAAAAGCAATGACAAACCTAGACAGCATCTTAAAAAGCAGAGACATCACCTTGCCAACAAAGGTCCGTATAGTTAAAGCTCTGGTTTTCCCAGTAGTGATGTATGGAAGTGAGAGCTGGACCATGAAGAAGGCTGATCGCCGAAGAATGGATGCTTTTGAATTCTGGTGCTGGAGGAGACTCTTGAGAGTCCCATGGACTGCAAGAAGATCAAACCTCTCCATACTGAAGGAAATCAACCCTGAGTGCTCACTAGAAGGACAGATCCTGAAGCTGAGACTCCAATACTTTGGCCACCTCATGAGAAGAGAAGACTCCCTGGAAAAGACCCTGATGTTGGGAAAGATGGAGGGCGCAAGGAGAAGGGGACGACAGAGGATGAGATGGTTGGACAGTGTTCTTGAAGCTACAAACATGAGTTTGACCAAACTGCGGGAAGCAGTGGAAGACAGGAGTGCCTGGCGTGCTCTGGTCCGTGCAGTCACGAAGAGTCGGACATGACTAAACGACTAAGCAACAACAACATAAATGCAATAAACAGGCTGTTCTGATTACCTGCTTAAGAAATCTGGAGGGGCCAGCCTGATGGAGATGTCATTTGCCAAGCTGGCATCCAGATATCTCCACATGGTCGCAATTGGACCTGCGCCAGTCACAAAACACACCTGGAGCCTGGCTAATTTCAGGGACTGCCTAGATCAATAACAGCTCTATGTGCTTCTGGCCCAGGTTTGAGTAGTGAGGACTAGGCTAGTGAGGAGTAGTGTTTGGGCTAGGCTCCATTAGCCAGCCTGGCCAGTTGTCAGGAGTGATGACAGGAGCCGATATCTAGCAATTCCTGGGGGGCCCTGACCTAAATCAATTACTGCTCCCTGCCCTTCTGGGGCAGGTCCCCCCCCTCATTTTATTATGAATATACAGTGGTACGTCAGATTACGTACGCTTCAGGTTACATACGCTTCAGGTTACAGACTCCGCTAGCTCAGAAATAGTGCTTCAGGTTAAGAACTTTGCTTCAGGATGAGAACAGAAATCGTGCTCCGGCGGTGCAGCAGCAGCAGGAGACCCCATTAGCTAAAGTGGTGCTTCAGGTTAAGAACAGTTTCAGGTTAAGAACGGATCTCCAGAACGAATTAAGTACTTAACCCGAGGTACCACTGTAGAACAGTTATAACAGCGGCGGAAAACGTAAACATGAAAAACAGAACCATAAAATACTCAATGCGGAATGAGTACTGTTCCACATGGGCTGAGGCACAAAGACCCAGTCACGGAAAAAGAAGAAACAAGAACAAAAGTTGTCCTCAAAGAAAGAAAGAAAGAATATTAGTGTTATTTGATTGTCAAGTTTAGTTCCAGAGTTGCCAGGCTTGTGACGACGGGTGCCTTGAAAATGATGGTTCAGCTGTGTATGTAATAAAGGGATGTCAGATCGTATGAAAAGTGCCTGGAGGTTGTAGTCCTTGCTGAAATCTCAAATTCTGTGCAATTTCCTCCATTATAGCTATGTTCCAGAATGAGTGATAACAAGCGTTTGGTGTAAGATTTCAGGCTGTTTTCCATTGAGTTGCAATTACTGACAGGGGTGATTAGTGAGGACTACCAACTTAGCATTTTTTGGAGAGAAATCTCTGGGAACTGGGATTTCTGTATTTTTTTAATTTCTAGCTGTCTGTCTGTCTGCTCTTCTATATAATGCCTTGAGAGCAGTTGTTTCTTTTGGACCAAGTTGTGAGGAGTAGCTGGAGACCCGAGTTCTGGTCTGCCTGGATAGCTCAGCTGGTGAGAGCGTGGTGCTGATAACTGCAAGGTTGCAGGTTCGACCCCCGTATGGGACAGCTGCATATTCCTGCACTGAAGGAGGGTTAGACTAGATGATCCTCAGGGTCCCTTCCAGCTCTGTGGTTCTGTGATTCCACACACACCCCGATGCCACCTGTAGTTTGGCTCATCTCCAGTTCCTTTGACAGCAAGTCCCTTCTGTATCCCACAAAAGTCCCCACAGTCTCTTGACCCTGTCCTGTAACCTGAGGCCCTCCAGCTGCCATCCTAACATCATGGGGGGAAGGTTTAAAAAATAAATAAATTGCAAATTGCTGCGGAAATGTGGAGAACTGCATTTAAGATTGGAAGAATTAAGAAAACAAAGCGGAACGGAAATGGACAGATTCATCCGTCTGCCCAGGGTGGGGTGGGGGCTCTCTTTATTCCTCCACCTGTAAAAATAATATCAACATAATCCAAATATAGTCAGTCAATGTGGACCACAACTCCCATTATCCCTGCCCATTGGCCATGCTGGCTGAGGCTGATGGGAGTTGTAGTCTGAGAACGACGTTGTTGTTGTTGTTGTTGTTGTTGTTGTCACTGCCCTTTATCCAAAAATCTCAGGGCGGTGTACACAGTATTAGAAACTCCCATTGTTCTAGGCACATTTTGCAACAGGGAATTTCATTAGCGTGATTTTTGAGCTCTGGGCACAGTACTTCCAGATAGGAAAGCTCCTTATGGCCCAAGGTGAATTGACCCCAGACAGCTCAAAGTACAGACAGCCAAATGCGGACTACAACTCCCATTATCACTGGGCATTGGCTGTGGCTGATGGGAGTTGTAGTCCAAGAACATTGTTGTTGTTTATTCAGTTTATATACCACCCTTTATCCAGAGATCCCAGGGCGGTGTACAACATTAAGAACATAATATGTGCAGCATTGTTGAACTACAACTCCCTGCCCATTGGCCATGCTAGCTGGGGCTGATGGGAGTCCCATCCCTGCTTTATATACTCTGTGGGTCCATTTAATATGTGATCCCTGATTGGTTGGGATGTGTGTCAAGGTCAGGGGTTGGCAACCTGTGGCCCTCCAGATGTTGCTGGACTCTACCTCCCATCATCCTGGACCATGGGCCTTGCTGGCTGGGGCTGGTGGGAGTTGGAATCCAACAACATCTGGAGGGCCGAGGTCCCTCATCCAGAGTGTCTCAGAGCAAGCAGGCCCTGCGTTCAAATTCCCACTGGCCCCTAAAGCAAGGTGAGAAGCTGCGTCCTTCAAAATCCCCCATTTTCCATTTCTGCAGAAATCACACCCCCTTTCCGTAAGTCGCTTTGCATTCTTTTGTCCTGAAAGAAGCGATAATATAATAAATATAAACTACTACTACTACTACTACTTGGAGGTGGTATGGGGAACCTGATTCTCAAGAATCACATTCGGACCTTTGGTCTTCTCTGTCTGGCCCTTGGGAGTCTCCTCAGGCCACACCCCTTCCTAGCAAGGGGTCTGTAAGTGTAGAACTAGCCGCCTTGTACAAAGGTTTAATTTGCATTTTGCCCCGCCCACTTTTGCCTCCAGCCCCGCCCACCCCTAGCATGCGGCCCCCAGAACAGAATGCAGCCCTCCGTCTGAAAAAGGATCCGCAGCCCTGATGTTGCAGTAGAGATTAATCCTAGCATATTTTTTTTAATGGCATTATAAACCACAGAGCCTAGGATTTGCCAGTCAGAAGGTCGGCGGTTCGAATCCCTGCGACGGGGTGAGCTCCCGTTGCTCAGTCCCAGCTCCTGCCAACCTAGCAGTTCGAAAGCACGTCAAAGTGCAAGTAGATAAATAGGTACCGCTCTGGCGGGAAGGTAAATGGCGTTTCCGTGCGCTGCTCTGGTTCGCCAGAAGCGGCTTAGTCATGCTGGCCACATGACCCGGAAGCTGTACGCCAGCTCCCTCGGCCAATAAAGCGAGATGAGCGCCACAACCCCAGAGTCGGTCACGACTGGACCTAACGGTCCGGGGTCCCTTTACCTTTACCTTACCTAACCCCAAGCAAGGAGCTTAAGGTGGTTGCATGTGGTTCTCCCAGCATCCTCCTCACAACAACCCTAGGAGGTAGGCTAGGCTGAGAGACAACCCCGTGAGCTTCAGATACCAAAGCCCCAACGCCCCCGCCTCCCAAAGTAAGTTAATTGTGGGGAGGGTGGAAATTGCAAGTCTTTTAGGAGATTCTTTTCTGGGATGGGTCGAGCGGTGGAGCCTTTCCCTTCCAGTTAAGAACGAGTTCAGCCCCGCCGTGAGCGTTCGAAACGACATTGGCTCACTGCGGTCAGAGAGCGCGCCAGCCTCGTCCACGGAGAGAGCCTTGCCTCTTTGCGTTTATGTCAGCAACACTCAAATCTACCTTGTCAGGCCGATGAAGCGTCTTTGAGAGGAATTGGTCCCCGTCCAGTAAGAGGGAACAGCTTCTGGTGGTAGCGAAGGCTGGCGGGGGGAAGAAGAGGAGGATTCTGGGTAAAACCTGCGGCGCTAGAACCAGGGCTACCAACAGGCTGGACTGGTAATGGGAGGTTTTCCTGCTCAGCTGGGATGGCCGCATCTGGGAAGAGAATTCACGGAGTACCAGGCTTCCTGGGGCTGGTAGCCACAATGGCTGGGCTCTGTCGAAAACAGTACAGTGGTACCTCGGGTTAAGTACTTAATTTGTTCTGGAGGTCCGTTCTTAACCTGAAACTGTTCTTAACCTGAGGTACCACTTTAGCTAATGGGGCCTCCCGCCGCTGCCACACGATTTCTGTTCTCATCCTGAGGTAAAGTTCTTAACCTGAGGTACTACTTCTGGGTTAGTGGAGTCTGTAACCTGAAGCATATGTAACCTGAGGTACCACTGTAATACTTCTGAATGCCAGTTATGGGAAACTGCAGGGATGGCGAGTGTTCTTGTGGCCAAATCCTGCTTGTGGGGTTCACAATGAGGCATCTGGTTGGCAACTGTGAGAACAGGATGCAGGACTAGACGGGCCACTACTGTGCAGTGTTAGAAATTAGCCCAGTGCCAGGCTCATTTTGCGACTGGCGCAGGGGTCCAATTGCAACCCCGTGGAGATCTCTGCATGCCTGGTTGGTGACTGACATCTCCATCAGGCTGTCCCCTGCAGCTTTTTTAAGCCAGTGAGTAGAAGAGACCTCTTTATTGCATTTAAGCCCCACCTTTTTCTCTAAGGACTCAAGAAGCTGAAGGCCAGGCTTCCTGACTGAGTGGGGATGTGAACCCTGGTCTCCCAGGTCCTAGTCTGACACTCTAACCACTACAGCACCCTGGCCGCCTAGAGTACTTCTGCTGTGGTGCAGCACTAAAAATTAAGTAGGTAAATCAATATGGAGAAAAGGGCAAATGTCCTTTAGCGAAGGATCTGAAATAGTTTCCTTGAAGCTTGCATTTGTTTTATTCTGGATTGTTTTATTTGATGTTTCAAGGTGTTGTCAACTGCTTTGAGTTTTTCTATTTAAAATATAAAGCAGTGTAGAAATTGGAAATAATAATAATAATAATAATAATAATAATAATAATAATAATAATAAATAATAATTCCATCGGGGGATAGGGACGGCACCTACACATTCTGTTGTGGTGACTGCAACCCAGGTTTAAGGTGCCATTTGGGGATCAGCTTATATATGTGAGTTTCTCACACTGCCCACTGGCCTGTTCTTGAGTGAATAGCTTAGCTTACTTGAGTCACCGGAAGCTGTTTGTCCTTTGATGTGCTAGACCAGGGGCAGGCAACCTAAGGCCCATTTAACCGGCCCACGAGCAGCCCCTGAACTGAGCTGCCCGCTCGGCGACTCCCCGCACACTGCTCTAAAGCAGCGCAGCATGGGGACTCACTTCTGCGGTGCTGAAAATCACGTCTGCACAGACGCAGGTGCTGGAAATCACGGGCGCATGTGCTAATGCGCGCACACAATCTGGCCCACAGAGGGATCTCCTCTGGAGTGAACTGGCCCAGGCGAGGTAAACCTTGCTGACCCCAGGGCTACACTCAGTGCCTATCAGTGGCTGCTAATCATGATGGCTGCAGATTTCCCTCCAGCTTTGGAGACAGCAGACCTCTGAATATCCGAGGTCTCCAGTAAGGAGAGTTGCTGTTGCACTCAGGTCCTGGAATTGTGGGCTTTCCAGAGGTGTCTGGCTGGCCACACTGAGAACAGGATGCTGGACTAGATGGGCCTGATCCAACAGGTTCTTCTCTTATTAACGTTGCTGAGTTTCTTTATCCCACTCATGTTTGGGGAACTTTTACCTTTGGGAGCCCCAGAACTCACAGCAGAATACGAATCTTGAATGGGGCGATGGCATCCTGGTGTTGTGTTCCAGTAAAAAAAGGGGGGGGAAGGTGAATCCTTTTTGTGGTGGGTGGATTTTATTGGTGCTCAGTCCGTGTGATCGCTATATGGGGGACTTAGCAGGATTTATTATGTTTTGATCAGGACCCACGAAAGGAAGCGCTTCTTTGCACAGTTAAACTGTGGAATTTGCTCACACAAGGGAAAGAAGTGGCCAACTTGGATGGCTTTGAAAGAGAGTGAGAAAACACCTCTTTTCCCACCTTGCCCCTCCACCCCTCCGGCCCAGCGTCTTCTCTCTTGAGATGCCCCTGTGCCAGAGCGTTTAAGCGCCCGTCCCGTGGTCCCTTCTGCTGCCGCGCTGGGTGACTGGAGACCCGTCCGCCTGCAGCAGCACCCGGCGTTTGCACTTCAAGGCGCCTCTTATCTGCTCGAGCTCCACAGCAGCCGTGTGTTCGGAGGCCGCAAGCTGTTGAGATGGAGAACCCTTCAAAGCGGCAGCTTCTCAGCTCCTGCGGGGGCCGCTGCCTCAGCCTCCTTTGTGCGCCCTGAACGGCTGGCTGGCTGCTCGCTCTCTGGGCAGGTGAGAGCCACGGCCTCGCAGCTGCCACTGATGCTGGGCAGAGAGAGGTCAAAAGCCCGGGGCCTTAATCCCCATCTATGGGGTGGGGGGAGGCAGGCAGGGCCAGGGATGAGGGGGATTGCAGGCAGAAAGGGAAGCCTCCAGGCTTGGATCTGTGGGAAAGGTGAAGCCAAGGAAGGGTTGGTAACCATCTGCCTTGCAAACAGAGGGTCCACGTTCAGTCCCTGGCATCTTCAAGTATGGTTGGGAACAGTGGCGTAGCGTGGGGGGTGCAGGGGGGGCCGGCTGCACCGGGCGCAACATCTGGGGGGGCGCTCGCACTCGCAGCTCTCTGCCCCTACTAAAACCCACGGGTTAGGGGGCACAAATTACTTGCCTTGCCCCGGGTGCTGACAACCCACGCTACGCCACTGGTTGGGAATGTCCCCTGTCTGAAACCCTGGAGAGCCACTGCCAGTGTTTGAAATTAGCCAGGCGCCAGGAGCATTTTGCACGTGGCTTTCAACCACTTGCGACCAAGTGAAGACCTGACATCTCCATCATCTGAGGATCCTTGGATCGGGACTGTTTTCACACACTAAGACCCCACCCTGTAGAATTCTATCGATTATATTTTATCCGCACCATCAGAAAGAATTTCTGGAACCAAAATGCTTTTTCTGTGCGGCCTGAGCAGGAGCAATGAACAAGGTTACAGTTAACCATGTGCTTCCTGAGCATGTGCAAAATGCTTTTCCTTTCCGCTCTCCATGGGAGGAGGGAGGGGAATTTCAGAAGCACAGGAGGGTGTTGACTTTGGGCAGGGTTTGTTCCCCAGCGTTTTCCCCGTCCTTCAAAACAAAATGCCTTTCATCAGCAAAGGTGTCGACCGGTTGTTGCGCCCAGTTTTGTGGTGCTTTCTTCCTTTTCTCAGCAGGTGAAGGTGGAACTAGGTCCCCGAGGACAAGGCAGCTCCCCAAAACTGAGCTCGTGACTCATGGGTGTCAAGCAAGCAGAACCTGGCTGCTGGTAACTGGGTGTCTCTGCAGAGCAAGGTGGAAAAAATGTCAACGAAGGGAGTTAGGAGGTGTGCTTACGCCTGTGTGAACGAGGACAGAGCCCCAGGGCCTGTCAAGAGTGCCAGAATTTGGGCTGAGAAACATTTCCGCCATACCTGACATCTCCTGGCAGGGCTGGGAGAGAACCTGGTCTGAAATCCTAGAGAGCTGCCAGTCAGTGTAGACAATACTGAACTAAGGTGGACCAGTGTTTGAAATTAGCCAGGCCCCGGGCACTTTTTGCACCTGGCTTGTGATCACTTGTGATCTAGTGAAGATCACCTCCAGGATGGAGGTGCATGCCTGGGGATCATGGGATCTGGACTGCTTTCACATACTAGCGCCACATCCTGTAGAGTTTGATCAGTTAATTTTATCCGCACAATCAAAGAGTTAAGAACAAGCCAAGATAAATGTTCAGGTTGTCATCTGAACTAGCCAGATGTTTAACAAAGAATCAATCGCAGTCCATCATTTGAAAAGTAAGACTTGAGAGCCTTCTTGCCCCAAAATGGCAACTACAGTCATACCTCGGTTTACAGACGCTTCGGGTTGTGTGATTTCGGGTTGCGTACTGCACCGCACCCGGAAGTACCAAAATGGGTTACTTCTGGGTTTCGGCGCATGTAAATCACACTTTGCACATGCGCAGAAGCACCAAATTGCGATCTGTGCGTGCGCAGACGTAAAGTTGTGGGTTGCGGACACTGTGGGTTGCGAGCGTGCTTCCCGCATGGATCACATTCGCAACCCGAGCGTCCACTGTAGATGTTTCGTTTTGGCGACTGCAATCTTGGCTTAAGAAGCCATTTGGCACCTAGTTTATATATCTGCGTTTCTAACACAGTCGTCTGACCTCTGTAAAAAGCAACTTCCCGTTCCCCTACTTGGGGAAGAACCAGCTTGGCTGCTGGGAGGTTGCTGAAGTAGTTGGGTCCTTTGGCGTGATCCAACAGGGCTGCTTTTAAGTTTGCGATTGTGCAAAAGGCTTGCATTGTGGCCTTGGGTTCCTTGTGCCTTGCCGAGTGCGAATGGCTGTTCCTGCAAAGGAGACATGTGTGCGGGGGGAGAGATGGGGCTGCAGCGCTTAACCAGGGGGGGCAGTATTGGGGTGTCGGGGTCCCTGAGCGCAGGTGGCCGGGGTGTCCAGACGGGCGTTCCCGACCTGTGGCAGGCAACCTGAGTGCCGCTGGGGGTGGGCCGCGCTCTCCCTGGTGCCACACGGACCCCTTAATTGAGTTGCCAGCTGCAGATTGATCGCTTAATTAAAACTCAATTAAAAATCCCATTGATCTTGTTAGCCAAAGCGGGCAGGCTCTAGATTTACTGGGGATTTACCCGCGTGGCTGTTGTCGGGCTGACGATGGCGAGAGGGAGGAAATATAAGAAAGTGTTTCTAGTTTGCTTCTCTCGCCAGGCTGATGTTGCTTTCTGTTTCCCTCTCCCCAAAGCACAAAACTTGAGGTGTATTTACTTGAGAAGTGAAGTCATTCCTGATGCAAACATCTGGCTCTTCAAACATTCTGCCTCTTACATTTTCCTCCTATCTTTCCTCCAAAAAGATTTGTTTGCTTCCCACAACAAGCCTGCGAGGTGGCCTAGGAGGAATGACTCAGTGCCCAAGGCTGTATGGCAGAGCCTGGGTCTCCCCCGGCCCCTGATCTTGACACTCTCCAGGGACGGAGAACCTGTAGGGCGCCCCCCACATGGCGACACACTACAGTTCCCACCATCCCTGGTGATTGGCCCTGCCGGCTGGGGCTGATGGAAATCGGATCCCGACAACATCTGGAGGGCCACAGATGTTCATCACCTTTGTGCTAGACCAAGGGTTGGTGTCCTCCTGGACTGCAACTCCCATCATCCCTAACCATTGACCACGCAAGCTGGGAATGGTAGGAATTGTAGTCCATCTGGAGAACTGGGTGTTAACTATTACTGTGTTAACACCATACCTGCGTCATATACTTGAGTCATCTAGCTGTAGCTCAGTGGTAGTAGTAATTATTATTATTATTATTATTATTTATTTATACCCCGTCCATCTGGCTGGGTTTCCCCAGCCACTCTAGGTGGCTTCCAACAAAAGATTAAGGTAGCACCTTTGCACGCAGAATGTCCCAGGTTCAATCTCCCGACATCTCCAGAGGGACTGGAAACGTCCCCTTTCGGAACCCCTGGAGGGCTGCTGCCAGCCAGTGTAGACACTACTGAGCTAGAGGGACCCAGCGGCCTGACTCTGTATAGGGCACCTTCCTGCGTTCCTACGGGAGACACAAAGGCCTGAGCAGACAAATGAGGAGTCAGGCCCTCTCCCTGCGCCCTGCAGGCCTCTGCTTTCTTCCTCGCTAAATAGAAATCAACCAGATCAATTAATTTATTTGCAATAAATCCGACTTCGGCTTGTAGTAAATAGCGCGCTTGGTCGCCTGTTCAAATTGGTAGGGCAGGCAAGGAAGCTTTTAATCGGCTCTTCCCCAATAAATGAGATGGGGGGGGCAGGCAGGCTTCTCTGGCAGAGGTTCTTCTGAAGGCTGATGGGTGGAAATCGCAAGTGGGGAGGGTAGCTGGGTACTCTCAGGTCCGGCTTGCAGGCTTCCCATTGAGGCATCTTGGTGCGCCACTGGGAGAGCAGGACGCTGGACAATGGAGTGTGCCTCTGGGGCATGAAGTCAAACCGCTGTGTTAGCAGCACCAAAGTCCCTAACTCACCAAGGGTTTGAGACCCATGACTTGGTTTAGCCAGCCAGTCAAAGCTGTTCCCCAGGTGTGGCCTCTGTCGCATGCTGCCAACTTCTAAGAGCCACAGGTGAGAGCTGAGCTCAGGGTGGGGACCGAAGGTGAACAAAGTAGCCCAGAAGGAGCACAATGTGTGGGTCCCCTAAAGTACCACCCCTCCCCGAATACCCCCTGCACATGCAGAACTAGGGGTTGTTTATGAGGCCTTATCCGGCAGGGCTCTCTCCCAATGTCCTTTGGTAGCCTAGGTTTTAATGCTTGGGTAGGGGTATTTTTTCCTGCCCGAGGGCCGCATTCCCTTCCAGGGGCCACATGCAGGTGGTGGGCAGGGCCAGAGGGTGGGTGGAGCAGCAAATGTAAATTTCACCTTTATACAAAAGACTAGTTTCTCTCCCACCCACCCCCTGTCTTCTCCTCCATCCAGGCAAGCAATAAACATTATGAGAGTTCATGGACATATTCCAGCAGGGCAAAAAACATTAAGGAAGGTACAGAGCACAGCCTATTGTTCTGGGGGCCTTACAGGGGGGTCCCAAGGGCCTGACGGAGATGCCTGGGGGGGTCACAATTATTCTCCAGGCTTGAAGTCCCTCATCTCCAGTTCAGTGTTTCTGTTGGCTAGTTGAGCTCAGCAGGCCAAGCTGTGCCCCCCCAGCTTTTTGGGGGGGCATGAAAGTGGGCCACCCTTCACCCATCTCCAATAACTAGGTTCCCCTCTTCTCTCCTGCCCACTCCCGCCTCCCCCCACAGCAAAGTCTCTGCTGCTGTGTACTCTGTCGGGGAAAGAAAGTGTAAAATCAATGAGCTGTGTTGCTCTTAGCCGATCAATACCCTCCTCCCCACCCCCCCACCTCTCCGTGCACAAAGGCAAAGCTGGAGCGGAGGCCCGAGTGGCCGCCTGCACCATGGGGTGGAGGTCTCCTCTGAGCAAGTGTCATACAGTCTCTGGCATAACCACATGTGCACTGGCTCTTTGCGATGTCTTGCTGCTAGAAGGCCAACAGAGGTGTGTGTGTTTGTTTGTGTCCGGTCCCCTCACCCGCAAAGCTTAAAAGGCACAAATGGCCTGAAAGTTTTTCAAAAGAGGTAGAAGGCTGGATGTGGGAGGGATCTGTACTCGGAAAGGCTTCAGATGGTGTGCTTGTTTATTCTGCAAAATTTTCAATGACATTAAGAATACCTAAGTATATCTTCCTATATACATAGAAATGTAAGGCTGTCACCACGCAGCCCTCTTAGGAGGATTTGTAGCAGCACCTCACAATCCTAGATTTGCAGGACGTTAGGGTGGCAGGTTGTATAGGGGTTTAGCGGGGGGTGGAATGGCAGGGGGGCGGTGAGTGGAGCAAGCAAGGGCACAGCCCCTTTGGGGTGTGTGTGTGTGTGTGTGTGTGTGTGTGTGTGTATGCACGCACACACACACACCTACCCACCCCACACAACAACAACAAATCTAGCAACATCAACAAATTTTATTCTCTAGTCACAGACCCAAGAGCAAATTTTATTGTGCGGTCACAGACCTGGTGAGAATATATATATATATATATATATATATATATATATATATATATATATATATATATATCACGGTGATAAACAGCATAAAATCAACCATAGAATTACATTCATAAAACCAGTACAAAACAACTTCACAAAATCAGTAGGTCAGATTTAATACAGCAGCATAGCTGGATCACGCCTCGGGGAAGGTCTGGGATGAGCAGAATATTAAGCAAGGGCCTAAACGCCAGCGCTGTCCTTGCCTGCTTGGCGTTCACCTGCCTTTGAGCCATCTGCCAAAACTCAAGGGGCAAATGGAACTCTGAGGTGGTTCTTCATGCACACTTAGCCTATGGAACTTACCGCCACTGGGTTTATTTATCTATTTGCAACATTGGTCTGCCTTGCCCAGTACTATCTCCACTGACTGGCAACAGCTCTCCTTGGTTTCAGAGAGAGAGAAGGTCTCTACAGAGATACCTCCGGGGTTTGAATTTGGCACCTTCTGCATGTGAAGCAGATGTTCTTTTCCCCAAAACACCCTCGTACTGAGTCACACGATGGGCTCATCTAGCCCAGTGCAGCCTACACTGACTGGCAGGGGCTCGCCAAGGGTCCAGGCAGCAGCCTTTCCTAGTCCTACACCTGAGATCAAACCTGTGACCTTCTGTGTGCAAAGTGGATGCTCTGCCACTAAACCACGAGCTGCCGGAGAGCCCAAGTCCCCACGTCCTGCTTCTGACTTGCCAGATGCTGAGGCCTAATAACGAGGGAAGGATATTCCCATCATGCCCTGCTGGTAACCCTCCCTGAGGCGTTTTCATTGGCCGCTGTAGCATTGAGCAGGAATGCATTGAGGAAGGAGGTTTCTTGGCCTGTTCCAAGAGCCCAGTTCTCCTCGATGTGTCATTTTGGGTACAAAATCCTCTCTCTCCCGCCCACCAACTGCTTCCCCGAGCCCTGCCCTTTCTCGGTTGCCACGTGGCCACCCTCTGCCATCACCGCAGCGGGCACCAGGCCGTCCCCACTGCACTGCCCCACCAGCCCCTCTTTTCGCCTGGCAGATGGGGCTACCCCTGGCACCTCTCCTTCCACCCCCCACCCTCTGTCCTCTGCCACTTGCCAGCGATCTCGGGGGGGGGCACTGGCGGGTTCCTGGGCTGCCGGACGCCGTGCCCGGGCAGCGCTCGTCGCTGGCGGTTCTGCCAGGGGAAATCCATCTGCCCGGCTCCGACAGGATGATGGAAGGTGCCTCTGCCCTGAAAGCGCCTGTTCTAAAAACCCAGCCGTGCAGAAGCGATGTCGCTCCTGTTCCGCCGCGGTGCCTTAACCCTCCACGCGCCGGCAGAAGGGGCAGGGAGACCTCCAGATGCTGCCGAAGCTAACAGAAAACTGCTGCTGAGTAGTTTGGGGGGGGGGTCCTGGTTCCAGCATTTTGGGTCCAGGTGGGGCTCTCCAGACCTCTCCCAGGAAACTCACAGGTAGGGCGTGAAATCGCAGGAGTTACATAGGTGGTTGCTATATACTAAGTCAGACCATCGGTCGATCTAGCTCAGTACTGCCTGCTCTGACTGGCAGCCACTCTCCAGGGTTCCCGAGTGAGTCTCTCTCCCACCTGGGGGGCCGTTGGGGTTTGGACCTTCTGTGTACAAAGCAGATGTTGTGCCCTCCCCAGCTGTTTGTCCTCCGGTATTCCAGGGTAGAGGGACGCGGGTGGCACTGTGGGTTAAACCACAGAGCCTAGGACGTGCCGATCAGAAGGTCGGTGGTTCGAATCCCCGCGACGGGGTGAGCTCCCGTTGTTCGGTCCCTGCTCCTGCCAACCTAGCAGTTTGAAAGCACGTCAAAGTGCAAGTAGATAAATTAGTACCACTCCGGCGGGAAGGTAAACGGTGTTTCCGTGCGCTGCTCTGGTTTGCCAGAAGTGGCTTAGTCATGCTGGCCACATGACCCGGAAGCTGTACCTCGGCTAATAAAGCGAGATGAGCGCCGCAAGCCCAGAGTCATCCATGACTGGACCTAATGGTCAGGGGTCTCTTTACCTTTACCTTTATTCCATGGTAGACTATCTCTGGACATGGATGCTTGACCGTCACTGCGTTGAGCTTAAGAGGCATTTCTGTGCCTTATTAGGGCCGCCCTCTTGCAGGAGTCCCCCCAAGTCGCTAGTATTTTCTTTCCGAAAGGAGCCAACCATCTGCCCCAGGAAGGGCACAAAAGAAACGGCCCTCCTGCTACCCACAGCCTCCCTCAACCTGGGCAGTGTCACCCAGTAATCAGGGGCGAGAGGAGTTGCAGGCCCCAGAACCGGCTTTTGGGGGGTAGACTGCGTCTGAACATGGAGGTTCTGCCTGTCATCAGCTCCTCCTCTATACCCTGCTATATAGCACCCAACAACTGATAGGCATGTGTGGTGCATAGCAGCCAGCCCCCAGCTCTTTTCTCTCTGTCTTTTATTTAAAATACTTTTTCCATATCCCATGGGGTGGTGCAGAGAAGGTCCCAGGCCTTGAGCCTCTCCCTCGCCTACCCACAGAGCTCTTCCCTTCCCCAGCTCTGCTGCAAAGTTGGGAGAGGTTTGGGGGGGGGGAGAAGATCCCTCCATGCGGGGAAGAGAGCCAAGTGAGTTATGGCAGGAAGGGGTGTCCTTTTCAGCACAGCATCCAAGTGGCAGGGCACAGCAGCACGTTGTACTCGCCTGGGCAGGAGCCGAGCGTCATCCTGGGCGGGGATTTGGCCCGAGGGGGGTGCTGGGGTGGCTGTTGGCGGTTTGCAGCTGCACTCTCTTTTGGAGAAGTCGAGGTGTGGCTCCAGCATCCTCAAGGTCCTTTCGGAAGCGCAAGGAACCACACTGCAGTGTGTGTGTGTGTGTGTGTGTGTGTGTAGAGGAGTCATAATAACTTAAGAGGCCTGCTGGATTAGGCCAAAGTCCCGTCTCCTCCATCATCCTGCAAGGGGACCTGAGCAATTCTCTGGTAGCAGCAGCTCTGTAGGGTTTCAGGCTGCCCTCCCTGGCAATACTGGAGGATTGAACTTGGGGCGCCCTGCCCCTGAGCCCTTCCCCCTGGCGTGCATTAGCGTGTCCAAAACATAAGACTATAGTCCATACCTTGGGTTGAAGTAGCTTTGGGTTAAGCGTTTTCAGGCTGCGCTCCGCGGTGACCTGGAAGTAACGGCGCGCATTACCTCCGGGTTTCGTCGCATGCACAAACGCTCAAAATGATGTCACTCGCATGCGCAGAAGCGACGAATCACGACCTGCGCCTGCGCAGATGCACAAACGCGGGTCGCGTTTGCTTCAGGATGCAAACGGGGCTCCGGAACAGATGCCGTTTGCATCCAGAGAGGTACCACTGTATAACATCAATTGATCTGTGCTATCTGAATGGTTGGGAAAATAAAAATGCCATTGCGTGGTCCAGAAGTGATGAGAAAGTTGATGCCCTGGGGAGAGAATTGAATAGGGTTGGGGGGGGGGAGTGCTCTCCACCTTCCGGATCTCCCTTGGAGGTGGCACATGGACCAGAGCCTCAGATGACCACCACTACCCAGAGGGAGATTGCAAGGGAAGAATGAGTGGCAGCAGCCGGATATTCAGTGTGGTAGAGTAGTGAACTTGAGGACCTTGGAGCCCAGGGTTCAGTTCCCCTACTCAGCAGTTGCCCCAACAGGAAGTGCAGGCGAACTGCAGCTTTCACCTAAAACCATTGGAAATCACCCAATGGCACTAGTTGGATTCCTTTAAATTCTGGAAATGGGGTGAAGTGTGATGTGGAACCTGCTGATGGTTTTTTTTGCTTGACTACAACTCCCATCACCCCTGACCGCCAGCCATGCAGGCTAGGAATGATTGGGTTTGGAGTCCCAACAACATCCAGAGGACCGCAGGTTACCCCTCTGCCCCTGGTTTAGACAAATCGCTTCTCAGCCTTCGATTTTTAGCCCTGAGAAAAAATTATTCTCCTCTCCAGCCCTTCAGTTTATTCCTGAGACTGTTTACCAGGCTGCTGATAGTTCTAATAGGTCCCACTGCAGGAAGCAATCCCTGTGGGGGGTGCTTTGCACCCTCAGCTGTGCTCTCTCTCTCTCCTGAGCCATGGGGAGAGGCGAGGGTTGGGACTCTGGCTGTTGTTTTGCATCTAAGTAGAAGTTTGCGGCTGGGTCGGAACCCGCTTGCTTACCAGGGTAAGGATGCAGGCAGAGGTTCAACAGGGGATGCTTCCCGTCACTTGGGGTAGAGGGGACAGGTTGCTGTCCCTGTTGAATTTTGCCTGCAGCTTCACTTACAAAAAAGGGAGGCGATGTTTGAGCTGAATTACGGCCTGCGTCTTCCCTGCGCAAAAAGGAGCTTTCTCTGGCGAGAGGATAGAGAGCAGTGATCTGAGATCACTATATAATTTCCACTGAGCACGAGGGACGCTGTCCCCACTCCCCAAACACAGTCTTACGTTCAGCTTTGGATCAGCTACAAAGTGCAATCCTATGCATGCCTATCCAGAAGGGAGCTCAGTGCGACTTTATTCCCAGCAAAGGGTGCGGAGCCCAAGCAGCGTTACAAACTCAGATATAGAAGCTGATCGCCAAATGGCACCTGTAGCCTAGGTTACGTTTGCTGCAACAGAATGTCTTGGTGCCATTCCCCACCCGCCATGAAATCTGCTGCTGTTGTTGATTTCATTTCTATACCGCTTTATATGCTAAAGGAAAAGACTCAAAGCAGTTTATAACACATTAAAAAGATCAAATAAAGCAATCCAAAATAAAACAAATTCAAGCTTTGAGGTAGTGCCTGGGTCCTTTCCCCACACTGACTGCAGCCAAGCTGGGCCTTCTGCATCATATGGCTGGTACTTTGAGAAGGTAAAAGGTAAAGGGACCCCTGACCATTCGGTCCAGTCATGGATGACTCTGGGGTTGCGGCGCTCATCTTGCTTTATTGGCTGAGGGAGCCGGCGTACAGCTTCCGGGTCATGTGGCCAGCAGGACTAAGCCGCTTCTGGCGAACCAGAGCAGCACACGGAAACGGCGTTTACCTTCCTGCCGGAGTGGTACCTATTTATCTACTTGCACTTTGACGTGCTTTCGAACTGCTAGGTTGGCAGGAGCAGGGACCGAGGAATGGGAGCTCACCCCGTCGTGGGGATTTGAACAACCAACCTTCTGATTGGCAAGCCCTAGGCTCTGTGGTTTAGACCACAGCGCCACCCATGACTCACACGGGTCTTTGAGGAGACCCAGGTGCAAATTCCCCCCTCAGCCATGAAGCTCACTGAGCCCCTCAGCCTAACCTGCCTCGCTGGGTGCTGCCAGCCAGTGCAAACAGCACTGGGCTCAATGACCATTGGTGGCAAAAGGCAGCTTCATATGGTTCTAAGCAGGGGGCGGGGCACTGGCCAGCGATGGGCGGGGCCTGGTGGAAAAAAATCTGCGGGCAAGAGAGTGAGGCCTGTGGACCAGAGTGTCCCTGCCCCTGATGTGGGAACTTGGGTAGGAGGCAAAGGGAAAGCCTGCCCTCTGCTGGAGAAGCTGGGGAGTCCCTGCCAGCCCAGACAAGACAACGCTGGCCTTGACAGGGTGAGCCGCCGGACCCAACAGACAGCACCTTCGTAGGCTTCTCTGACGAACACAAGCAGGTCCCAACCTGTCAGGGATCTTGAATGCCTGGGATTATTCCTGGTCGTGCGCCCCAGGCAGGTCTGGAAGCCCGGCCAAGGCTTCTTGCAGAAATCCGGGCACTGCCCTTTGAGGTGCTGGCTTAGGAATTTTGTTTGGCTGGGTGCGGCAGTGGCGGCGAGGGGCTAGTCCGGGGCGGGATCGCCTGACTTTATTTGCGGCCTTCTGCCAGCCGCTTTCTGCTCCTCTGGCGCAATGAGGGCTGACCCCTCCCTCGTCCCACCTTGGCCTCTTCCCTTTTCACAAGACGCCGTTTTCACACCACTTCAAAGGCAGCCGGTGGTGATGGAAGGCTGAACGTTTCGCTCTGGGGCGGATCATTGCACCTTGATGTGTGTGGGGTTTTGGGGAGGGAGAATGCGTTGCCTGCTTTGTGGCGCTGCCCGCACTTCCAAAGGGCCTAACTGGCACAGCCCTGAGAAAGGGCAGGCAGACCAAGGAAGCTGCGTCTGTGCTGCCCCACCTCAGGCCTAGCAACCAGAGATGGTGCCTCTGAACATTAGCAGAGTGCCTTTCTCCTAGGCTGGGAGCCTGGGGTGGTGAAAGCTGTGGGCTGTGCATGGCATGAGGCCTGGTCTTCTGCAACCCATCAGGCCTGCGTTAATGCTGGGGAAATCTAGGAGCAGGTGGGGAGCTGAAACTGACGGTGGGATGACCTAGTTGAGATTCCTGCATTGCCAGGGGTTGGGATAGATGACCCTTGGGTGTCCCTTCCGACTCTACAGTTCTGTGATTCTATGCACATCTGGGCTGAAGGCAGGTCCTGGATCTGTAAAGGTTGGAGAGCTGCCGCTCGAAGCAGCCCCACTTGTACCCCGATCTCCAGCCTGTGCAAATGGACTTGCGAGGCTGGATTTGTTCCAGCTGCAAACCCTCTTCTGCCTCCCCTTCATCCTCTTCTACCTCTTGGGTTTTGGGGGGTAAGCGTTCATCGATTTTTAAACGCCTACAGAATAGGCCATTGATTGCAAAAAGCTCCCGTTGCCAAATTTTAAGAGGGAGCTGTGTGGGCACCGTTCTGTATTATTTAAACGGATCTTAACATGGAAGCTGCGTTGCAGGTTCCTGGGGGGACCAGGAAAGAGGGGGAGATGCATATTGAACATGCATATTATTGCTGCGGATTCCTGTACCCTGGCGAAAGCATTAGGTGCCTCCTGAATCGGGGGCCTGTGTGTGCTTTTACAAGAATTCTATACAAGTCCCCTGGCAGTCTTAAGACATGGTTGCTTTACACCTTCTGCAGCTGAAGATGTGATCCCTGACTGGTTGGGAGGTGTGCCAAGGACAGGTGTGGGGAAACCTGCAGCCCTCCAGATGTCGCTGGACTACAGTTCCCAGCACCCCTGACCATTAGCCCTGCTGGAAGTTTGGGTCCAGCACTGTCCGGAGAGCTGCAGGTCTCCCTTCTCAGCCCTTAAGAGGTATCCACCTATCTTGAGAGCGAATACCTCTTCCAAAGAGAGGCATTATTGCATCTCTCTCCCGTGCAGCACTGAATCACAGAATGGGGCATCTGGTCCTACCCCCTGCAATGCAGGAATCTTTTGCTCGAACCCATGGCCCTGAGATTAAGGGTCTCATGCTCTACCCACTGAGCCATGCTGCTTCTTCGAGCAGGGCTGAGGAACCTGCAGTTCTCCAGATGTTAATAGTGTGTGTGAGAGTGTGTGTGTGTCGGACAGTGGCTTATTCAGCCAGAGAGGTTGTGACAGAGGCAAAATTTGAACCCGGGACTTTTTAGGCTCCTCAGCTCAGGGAAAGCTCGCCAGCTGCTGCTGAAGTTGGGACTCCAGTTCCCATCATCCCCGACCATGGGCCATGCTGGCTGGGGGCTGATGGGAGATGGAGTCTGAGCACATCTGAAGGGCCCCAGAGACCTCACATCCCTGGCCAAAGATGCTGCTTTTGATGCTTGTGGAGGACCATTTTTGAGCAGCTGCTGCAAACCCTTGTTCCTCTAAACAGCAGAAGAGGGTCCTTTGCTGTCCTGCCCCTTGGCACGGGACTTGTTGGAGAGGCGACAATGGCAGCACCTCCAGCCACAGTGTTCCTCCTCATGCATCAAAGGAAGGTGGAGAGAGAGGTTGCCTGTCACTCTTGTCAAGGCCTCCGATTTCAAGATGTGCACACAAGGCGCTTTTGCTCGTTGGGCTGGAAATCTGGGGGAGATGACAGTGGCAAAGCAATGGGCCAGCAGGGAGTTGCTGAAGGGTGTTTGTGTGTGAACCTGCCCTTGGCTTCCTAGCATGGGTACAGAACGGGGACGTGGTGAACTGTCCATGTACGAACGTCATGCGGAACAATTGTTGTCGGACAGCAACGGGGAGCCTGTGGGCCTCCAGATGTTGCCGGACTGCAACTCCCATCAACCCCCAGCCAGCATGGTCAATGGTTAGAGGTGATGGGGGGTCCAGCAATACCTGGAGGGCCAAAGGCTTCCCACTGCATACTGGACACACATCCCAACCTATCAGGGATCACATATTAAATGAACTCAGAGGTGTGACTCTAAATCCCATCAGTCCCAGCCAGCAGGGCCAATGCTCAGGGATGTTGGGAGTTGTAGTTCAACAGTGCAGAATATCCCACCAGACTTAGCTTGCAGTCGTTTTGAGCTTCCACTGTGCTTTGTGTTCTTGATTTTGATAATCCTTACGATGACGCTGTTAGCTCAGTTGGTATTAGCCTTCTACATCCGTTTCAGTTCCTGGGGTGCAGGGCAGTGGACAAACACGGCTACTTCAGTAAGAAAAGGGGAGGAGCCCCCTGAGCATGTAATGAGTGCTTTTCCTCCTTTCTGAGTGCTATCAATACCAAGGTTTTCTAGTAAGGAGGTCTGGCCTCGGGGGCCTGAGACAGTAGCAGAGCAGAGATGTGATCGCTTGAGTTTCAGGTTCACCGCTTACTGTCTCCACCGCTACAGTTCTCAAGAGCAGAACTACATTGCATGAGAAGAGCATCAGATTTGGGATCTGAGACTGGGGAATAGGAGACATGCCAGAAGTATATAACAGCCTCGTTCTCTTTTGGATCCCAGGCCTCCAGCGCTTGAGAACTTCACAAGACAGGCACACAGACAGCAGCCAAGCCCTGGCAGCTGGCATTGGAGGTAGACTGCCATTGCACGAGGAAGCTCCATTCTCAGCATCCATGGCAGACACCTCTTTTCAGCAGCTTTTGAATTAGAATCTCAGCCCTCCTTAGAAGGATTGCTCTGCTGGGTTGGCCAGACAGGCTTCTTTTAATCCAGCCTCTGTTTTCATCCAAAGGCCTTTCCCACGTTGCATTTCCCCTGACCGTCAAAGATACACTGCCACTGGTTGTGGAGGTTCTGCTTCCCCATTCCAGCCCGTAGCCAGTTCCCCCATGGCACGAGACACACCTACACACACATTGGGGTGCGTGTGTCTCATGCCCAGCCACCCCCTGGAATCCGTCCCCAGCGCCTGGTCTTTAGAGGCGTTTTGGCGCCTTGCTTCTCGCTCCCCGCCCCCCGTTGGTGGCGCAAAGGGTTACGTCCCTCCGTGCCGCCGGTTCAGTGCTGCGCGGAGACCGTGGCTAATTAATTGGCGGAGCCGTGCATGCGTGCTGGTGTGCGGCCTGTCAGCCTGTCAGGATTATCAAAGCCCGGGCTCCCAATCAGGCAGGATTAGGCAGTGCCGGGGCCTCCCCTGAGCACATCAGAGGGGCCTTGCGGTGCAGGATCAGCGTAATGGAAGCTCCCCAGGGGCGCCCTTTTAGAGCATTAACGGGTAACAGGATTAGTGCCAGCAGTGGTGGAGAAAGTGGGGAAGAAGGTGTGGGCGTCACGGGCGGGTTGGCTGACGTTCCTCCGCACTCCACACACAGAAAACAAGATTTTCCCCTTTTTCTAAGGCTCTCTCTCGCACCCGCACGTTCTGCAAGTCGCCCCCATCTTTGGGCAGCTTCCTTGAGGCAGAGAAAGCAATGGCCAGAGTCAGTTTGTGCCTCCCCAAATGCATAAAAACCGGAGGAGATTTGAACTCGCTGCAGGCAGCCCCTTGTCCCCCGGCCACACCCCCTGCTTGGCGCTCTAGCCACTACACCACACTTCCTTCCTAGAGTACTTCTGCTATTGGGCAGCTCTATAAATTAAGGAGGTAAATAAATATGGGGAAAGCAAAATGTCCCTTAGATCTGAAATATTTTCCTGGAAGTTTGCATTTGTTTTAATCCGGATTGTTTTATCTGATGTTTCAAACTGCCTTGAGATGTTTTCTTTAAAATGTAAAGCGGTATAGAAATGCAAATAATAATAACAATAATAATACAACTTACTGAGAAAAAACATTCTGTTGTGGTGGTCATGGTAACCGAGTTTTAAGGTGCCATTTGGTGATCAGCTTATATATCGGAGTTTCTTGCACTGTTACTTAGTCTTAGACTGCCCCTGAACACAGTGGTTTGGTTTTCGCTGTCATGCAAATAATAGCCTTCTCTATCCTTCTCTGTCCCAAATGTCCCTGGGTAATACCATCTCAACGGTGGGAGGGTGGGGGAAGTATTGCTCTGGTTTCATGCCTTGGCTATTGGAGGTAGAGAACCTCACAGGGCTGCCATTTCCAGAGTTGGTTTAGCAGTCAGTCCCTCTTCACAGGGAACGCTGGGAATTGTAGCTCCCGGGATTCTTTGGAGGTGAAAACATGCTTTCAAGATATGGTGTGTGCGTTAACGTGGCCATTCAGGCCAGACGTCTGTACAGATGTGTATGTTTCCTTCTCTCTCTCTCTCTCTCTCTCTCTCTCTCTCTCTCTCTCTCTCTCAGCACACCTCAACAGAGGAAAACGAGAGGAAGAGGGTAGAGGAGCACTTTCCTGCTCCTCTCTTTGCCAGGGACCCCACCCTTCACCGCCACCTCTGCTCTGCCTGCCCTTGCTCGTCAGCAAAGTTATCTTAATTGCTCAGTGGGATGCAATTAGCGTCAGCGGCCCTTGTGTGAGCTTTTTTCCCCTCTTTTCACACACTCACCCCTTGCTGGGTGGCAGCAGCAACAGCAGCATCCCCTGATGGGAAAGCTTTGGCACAGCACAACCCCCTTGGGCACTCCCTGGCGCCTGCCCAAAGGCCGAAATCCCTCTTGCCCTGTTAGGAGCTGGCACCCTGGAGGGGCAAAACAGACAGGGAGGGGTGTGTGAAGCTGAGCGTTCTCCGACACGACCCCCTGAGATTTGACCGCTGGCAGGAGGAGGCTCGTCTGGGGAGACTCAGCTGCCCCCTTGCCAGCCAGCTCTGGCAAAACAAGCTGCCGGGATTTATTTATTTATTTCGGGGGGGAGGGGGCACACAGACGATGGGCCGCAGCCGGCATTCCTGTGCCTTCCCCTTGTCAACTTCGGCTTTACAAATTGAGCAAACCGCTGGGTTCGCACCAGGCTGGGAGTTGCAACTCCTGCCCTGGAAAATAAACGAGATCAAGCAAAGGGGAGGCCTGATTCCTTTTAAGAACAGATGCATCACTAAAATACACACCCATGCAATTAAGTGGGTCTGTTTCCCGCCTCCTAAGGGTGCCAGCCATGCCCTTCCGCCAGGGTACTCCATTCCATCCCTACCCCAGTTTTGCAAATGGGCCAATTTTGCAACAGCCCACAGCTGTCCGTTCTCAATGTGTTTTTTTCTTCCTTAGGGGAGGATTTTCCCCTTGGATTTTTTAAAATAAAAATTGTGCTTGGTCAGTGTGGCGTTTGCCCTCTTAGGTGACATCATGTTGGATCATAAGGAAAGGGTTAAATGAGTGTGAAGTGATTGGCAAGTGGGAACCCAAGGGGAGGAGTTAGAGTTAGTGTGGTCAGTGGGGTGTTAGAGAAGGGAGAGGGAGGTTAAGTCTGTGGGTTGGGATAGTTTGATGTGAGAGATTGAGAGAATCTGTTAAAAGGAGTCAGATAGACAGTTGGGATAATCAGTTAGAAGTTATTAGGAAGGTATAGGCCAGTAAAGAAACTAAGATTAAGAAACTGACAAGAAAAATTATCTGAAACCATAAACTTGTTAATGCTTATAAAATAAACTTGTTTATTTGGTTTAATGTTAACAACTATCTGGACTCCGTGTGTACCCGAGAGAAACGGGTTGGTGGCAGCAATCACAGTGGTGGCACAGCGATCAATAGACCGTTAAACGTCCGGGAACTCTGTGTGATCGCCACAGTCAGCCTGGATAGCTCAGTGAGTTAGAGCCTGGTGCTGGTCACGCCGAGGTTGCAGGTTCGAGCCCCGTATGGGACATCTGCTTATTCCTGCATTGCAGGAGGTTGGTCTAGATGACACTCGCGGTCCCTTCCAACTCTACAATTCTATGATTCTGCAAATCTTGAGGATCCCCTAAACATGATGGGACCTCCCCCCCCCCCCCCGGCCCCCTTTAGCTTCCTGGGACATTGACACTTTTCCACATGAGTTTGCTATTGAAATGATTTGCCCCAGTTGACCCATGACGGGGCCTCCTCGGTTGCCGTGCCCCGTTTGTGGAACGAACACCTGCCCTGGCGAGGTGCGTCAGTCTCCCTCGCTGTTTTCTTTGAGGAGAAATGTAAAAACATTCCTGTTTGCCAAGGCCTTTGATGACTGAACATCCTGTCCCTGCCAGTCCTGAAATTATTTGCTGGAGAGCGAGGCCACATTCATATTTTACTTCAAAAGCACCACGATACCACTTTAAACCACCATGGCTTCCCCTACCAAAGAATTCTGGGAACTGTAGTTTGCTATGGGTGCTGATGGAGTTGTTAGGAGGCCCTATAGCACAACAGTGCCATAATTCCCAGCTTCCCCCTGGGAGGAAGGATGGATTGTTAAACCACTCTGGGGGTTGTAGCTCTGTGAGAAGAATAAGGGGGCCTCCTAGCAACTCTCTGCACAAACTACAGTTCCCAGGATTCTTTGGGGGAAAGCAATGGCTGTTTAAAGTGGTATCGCAGCGCTTTAAATGCATGGCACGAATGCGGCCTAGGTGGTTGCTCTGAGAAGTTTTGAACGTTGTTCTAAACTGCCTTGTGGACATTTTAATTGAATCAGGATTGATATGTTTTAATTGTGTTAGCATGGATACACTTCCTTCCTTTGGAGGAAGCCTCAATCTAATAAATAAAATTGTCTATTAAGCTTAATAATTGTGTAGAAGACGGATTGTCTCGAGCATAATAATTCCTCTTTCCACACGAACGTACAGTGGTACCTCGGGTTGCAGACGCTTCAGGTTACAGACTCCGCTAACCCAGAAATAGTACCTCGAGTTAAGAACTTTGCTTCAGGATAAGAACAGAAATTGCGCTACGGTGGCAGCGGGAGGCCCCATTAGCTAAAGTGTTACCTCAGGTTAAGAACAGTTTCAAGCTAAGATCGGACCTCCAGAACAAATTAAGTTCTTAACCCAAGGTACCACTGTATTAAGATTCTCCTTCCAGCCTTTCTGGGGCTACCTTAAGTGGGGCTTGTGAGCTGGGAGAGATGACCTTTCTTCTCCCTGGGAAGAGCCCTTAACCACATTTTAGAGTGCTTGATCTAAGCTTCACAGAATCCTAGAGTTGGGAGGGACCCCTAGGGTCATCTAGTCTAACCCCCTGCAGTGCAGGAATATTTTACCCAACGTGGGGCTCAAACCCATTGCCCTAAGATTAAGAGTCTCATGCTCTTCATAGAATCATAGAATCATAGAGTTGGAAGAGACCACAAGGGCCATCGAGTCCAACCCCCTGCCAAGCAGGAAACACCATCAGAGCACTCCTGACATATGGTTGTCAAGCCTCTGCTTAAAGACCTCCAAAGAAGGAGACTCCACCACACTCCTGGGCAGCAAATTCCACTGTCGAACAGCTCTTACTGTCAGGAAGTTCTTCCTAATGTTTAGGTGGAATCTTCTTTCTTGTAGTTTGGAACCATTGCTCCGTGTCTGCTTCTCTAGAGCAGCAGAAAACAACCTTTCTCCCTCCTCTATGTGACATCCTTTTATATATTTGAACATGGCTATCATATCACCCCTTAACCTCCTCTTCTCCAGGCTAAACATGCCCAGCTCTCTTAGCCTCATAAGGCATTGTTTCCAGGCCTTTGACCATTTTGGTTGCCCTCCTCTGGACACGTTCCAGTTTGTCAGTGTCCTTCTTGAACTGTGGTGCCCAGAACTGGACACAGTACTCCAGGTGAGGTCTGACCAGAGCAGAAGACAGTGGCACTATTACTTCCCTTGATCTAGATGCTATACTCCTATTGATGCAGCCCAGAATTGCATTGGCTTTTTTAGCTGCTGCGTCACACTGTTGGCTCATGTCAAGTTTGTGGTCAACCAAGACTCCTAGATCCTTTTCACATGTACTGCTCTCAAGCCAGGTGTCACCCATCTTGTATTTGTGCCTCTCATTTTTTTGCCCAAGTGCAATACTTTACATTTCTCCCTGTTACCAGCTGAGCTTGGGATTCATCCTGCAACAGAGTGAGCTGCTTGCAGTTAGCTTGTCCGCATCAGCAGCCTAGCCCTCTGGGTGGGTAGGGCCATTATCCTTGCAAGGAAGCTATCTTAGACTGCAACTGTTCCCTCCCTGTCTTTCAACAGATTGGAGAGCTGCTTAAAGGGCTTTTCCCCCTCCCCGCTCCTCAGCATCCCTTTTCAAGTTCTTCATAACCCCCCCCCCCACACACACACACATTCTTTCTCTTTGGCACATCTTCCTTCTGGCTGCTGGAATTTTCTCCCTTTCGGCAGAAAGTGTGTGGGTGTGTTTTTCCCCCCTTGAAAAAATAATTCCTGGGATTGCCTTCAAGAGTCGGCAGTGCGTTTTATGTAAATAATGAATCCACCAACCACCACCCCACATCCCACTTTCGCAAGGCTTTCGGGCGGCTGCACAACTTATAGAATTTGTGGTAAAATTTAGATACTGTACGGGATTTAAAAAAAATCTAAAAATGAAATCCATCTTTAAAATCACACATGGGGCTATAAACAGAACACTCGGCAGCATTTAAATAACACATGGGGATTGGAAAGGGGAAAATGAGTAGGAGACCGGTGGCTCTTTCTGGAGGGGATGCAGCAGAGGGTTTTTTGGGGGGTCACCACCCCAAAGGCCCCGTAATCGATTGCCACCCACCTCCTGAGGGAGAGATGGGACACAGAGAAGGATCTGATTTTTAGTGGTTGGCCTGGTTCCTTCTTCAGTCTGGTTTTGTGCACCATCACAACACAAAAGGTGGTCCTGAACATGTTGTTTTCCTCATGCTTAGGACTGATCTCTTCGCGTAGTGGCCCCAAGAAACCGGCCTGTGATAACCCTGAAAGACAGGATGTTATTGGGTTCCTGCTCCCATCGGCCGCAGCCATTGTGGCCTGTGTCCACGGGTGATGGCAGCTGTAGTCCAGCAACATCCAGCGTTTCGCAGGTTCCTCACCCCTGTCCTTGACACGTGTCCCAACCAATCAGGGAACACATATTAAATGCACCTGCAGAGGTGTAAAGCAGGGATGATGGGAGTTGTAGTTCAACAATGCAGTGAAAAGCAATGTTCTTAATGGTGTACACCCAGTGTTAGATGGCACCACAAACCCAGGTGATGGGTGCAACAACAGAATGTCTTTTTTTAATAACAAAAATACAAAGCTGAAAATGAATTAACTTTCACATGGTCTGGTCCTTTCCCTGCCTGCCTAATGTTCTTAAGAGGGTCTCTTCTCCAGTCTTCAGAGAGTGGCTGGAAGTGGGGAGGCAGAAAAAGGTCCTCCTTTCCTTCCACTCTGCAGTTTTTGGAAATCTTAGGCACAGGACTGTGCCCAGAGCTCAGAAACAGATCACGCTAACGAAATTCCCTATTGCAAAATGCGCCTAGAACAATGGGAGTTTCTAACGCTGTGTACGCCGCCCTGAGATTTTTGGATAAAGGGCAGTGTATAAATTGAATCAACAACAACAACAACAACGTCGTTTTCAGACTACAACCCCCATGAGCCTCAGTCGGCATGCATGGCCAATGGGCAGGGATAATGGGAGTTGTGGTCCATATTGACTGATTATATGTGGATATGTTGGCATCATTTTTACAGGTGGAGGAATAAAGAGAGTCCCTCCCCTGTCTGGATGGATGAATCTGTCCATTTCAGTTTAGCTTTGTTTTCTTAATTTTTCCAATCTTAAATGCAGTTCTCCACATTTCCACAGCAATTGGCAATTCATTTCTTTTGCGTAACTTTCTCCTGATAAACACATTTATGCATGCAGTTTGGGCCCATACAATTTTGCAAGCAGCTTTCTCTAATACAAGGAAACTTTATATCTTATTTTCACCAATGTGTGCATTTTCCTGGATGCCGTTCCCAGAGTGGCTGGGGAAACCCAGACGTGCAGGGTATAAATGTTGTTGTTGTTATATGCACGCGTCTTTGCACATATCGAATCACAGAGTTGGAAGGGACCACAAGGGTCATCTAGTTCAACCCCCTACATTGCAGGAAAATTTTCCCCCAATATGTTTGGTGGGCCAAGAAAATTGCATTGCTCTCCATTTTTATTTTTCTTGCATTTTATATACCGCTTTCCCCTACCACACCCTAAGGAACCCAAGTTGGCATAAATGGTTCTCTCCTCCCAACAACCACCTTGACAGGTAGGCTAGGCTAAGAGACAGTGACTGGCCCGAGGCCACAAACATGCCGATTATATAGATGAGAAGTTTGCTTTCTTTCTAAACGAAAGCTGCAACTCACAGTTTACTGACTCCTGCCCCAAAATCTGGACTTCCAGCCTAAGCAGATGTCACTCAGCTTCCCTTTTGCGTGGGGATTCGAACCCTGCTCTCTCCCAGGTCCTATTCCAACAGCTTACTGGATCTCATCCTCAGTCCCTTGCTACCTCCAGCACCGCCCAGGAGTCTTAACATAAGTTGCGTTTTGCAAATTAGAAATACATAAATAATTTGCAGAGCGCATCTGCACAGCATGTGTGTCTGTGGCCAATCGATGTTCGGCGCCCTCCGTTTGACACAAGCTTGGAAAAGGAGAACATGTGCCTTGCGCGGGTTCGAGCGAGAGGATTGGAAGGGTCTGGGGGAGGCAGAGGGGTGGGGGGACGACACGGACGACCTCGTGGCTCAGGAAGGAGCAGCAGAGTCTTCCCAGCCCGGCATCTGCAGGTCGCGTCCGTTCCAGGCGCATCGAGATGACTGTTGCTGTCCAGACCGATCTCGCGAGGTGTCAATCAACGTGGCCCTAGACGCCCGATGGCGTTAGGCTGACTCCTGTCATTTATACACGGGCAACCTGCAGAGCTGGGAGCAGGCCGAGTGGGGGACGGGGAGGGGGTTGGATGGTAGGTGCAGGGTCTGGCTTGATTAAAAAATATATCCATTATAAAACGGATACAAAGCCATCCTGCAAAATGACCGCCCAGCACTGCTAGTCCCCTGGCCTCAAGCAAAATTTGGAAGACTTTCAGTTCAGTTGGCGTCCAACTAAGGCCGCATTTGTAGCATCCTTGAGCTTTATGGAAGTGAGAGCTGGACCATAAAGAAGGCTGATCGCCAAAGAATTGATGCTTTTGAATTCTGGTGCTGGAGGAGACTCTTGAGAGTCCCATGGACTGCAAGAAGATCAAACCTCTCCATTCTGAAGGAAATCAGCCCTGAGTGCTTACTGGAAGGACAGATCCTGAAGCTGAGGCTCCAGTACTTTGGCCACCTCATGAGAAGAGAAGACTCCCTGGAAAAGACCCTGATGTTGGGAAAGATGGAGGGCACAAGGAGAAGGGGACGACAGAGGATGAGATGGTTGGACAGTGTTCTCGAAGCTTGAGTTTGACCAAACTGCGGGAGGCAGTGGAAGACAGAAGTGCCTGGCATGCTCTGGTCCAGGGGGCCACAAAGAGTCGGAAACGACTAAACAACAACTACAAGAGTTTTAAGAGTTGGAAAGGACCTCCCCCCTAGGTTCATCCAGTCCAACCCCCTGAAATGCAGAACTCACAGCGGAAAGCATCCCTGATGCCACTCTGATGTTCTCACCACTCATTTAAAACACACAAGGCTTTCCCCAAGGAATCGTAGGAAGCGTCGTTTGTTAAGGGCGCTGGACCCCTGTGAGGGTGCAAACTACAGTTCCCATGATTCATTGGGGAGGAGAGCTGTAACTGTTAAAAGTGCATAAATGATGCTTTGCGTTGTATGGTGTGGGTGTGAAAACAATGCACTGTTTTATTTTTATTCTAGCACTGTAACTGTTTCAAATGAGAAGCAAGGGTGACGTACTTCATTCCTGCATTGCAGGGGCTTGGACTGGGTGACCCCTGGGTGCATTCCATCTCTACGGTTCTATGATTCTGTCTCCCAACCCTTCTCCCTTTTCGGCTTTCCAACAACCCTCTGAGGTAGGACAGGCCGAATGAGAGAGAGCAGTTGCTTGGAGGGAAACCCACCTGAGTGGCAATTTGAACCCGGGTCTTTCCTCGCCCCCCCCCCCAGCAGGACAGCACTGAATTTTTTTGCCTGTATCAGTCGTGCAAATGAGAGCGCATTTACATAACTCCTGCCGTTGCATTATTTTTTTATTCTGGTTTTGCCAGCTGTACGGGAGACGGAATCTCCACCCTGCACGCACACACACACACACACACAACCCCAGCCACCAGGAAGCTTGTTCAGGCACCCATCAGGCCTCTGCTGTTTCGTCAGATGATGTCCCCACACTCTTTAGTCCTGAGGGTCTGAAAGCAAAGGAGGCCTTTTCCTTCCTGAGGGCCACATGCTAGTGGTAGGCGGAGACAGAGGGAAAAGCGCGTGGAGCAACAGATTTCAATTTTACCTTCAAAGGTTCCTTGTTGTTGTTGTTGTTACCTCCCAAGTGTGCAGTCTAGGGTTTATTTTGGACTCACAGCTGTCCATGGAGGTCAGTTCTGTGTCCAGGGCAGCTGTCTACCATCTCCATCTGGTACGCAGGCTGAGACCCTCCCTGCCCGCCGACTGTCTCGCCAGAGTGGTGCATGCTCTGGTTATCTCCTGCTTGGACTACTGCAATGCGCTCTACGTGGAGCTACCTTTGAAGGTGACCCGGGAACTACAACTAACCCAGAATGCGGCAGCCAGACTGGTGACTGGGAGTGGCTGCCGAGACCACATAACACTGGTCCTGAGAGACCTACATTGGCTCCCAGTACGTTTCCGAGCACAATTCAAAGTGTTGGTGCTGACCTTTAAAGCCCTAAACCGGGCATAGGCAAACACCGGCTCTCCAGTTGTTTGGGAGTACAATTCCCATCATCCCTGACCACTGGTCCTGGTAGCTAGAGGTGATGGGAATTGTAGTCCCAAACATCTGGAGGGCCGGAGTTTGCCTGTGCCTGCCCTAAACAGCCTCTGCCCAGTATACCTGAAGGGGCGTCTCCACCCCCATTATTCAAGGGACAAACAGAGGGGCCTGGGATACAAATTCTAGCCCTGCTCTGAGTGGGACTATGTAACATTGGAGTGCTCCTTCATAGGCAGAGCTTGGTGGCCGTGTGTCGGGGGTTCCTTAGCTGTGATTCCTGCAGTGCAGAGGGTTGGACTAGATGGGGCTTGGCGTCCCTTCCAACCTCAAACATGGTGAGGGATTTTAGAGTGCTGCACCCCCAGTACTGTATTCTCTGCTCCTGCAGGGACTTGGGGCAGACACGGTTCTGATTCTGGGGGTGCTGTTTGTATTGGGAGGGCCCAGCGGACGTGTTTCGTTGAAATGAATGGCAAGCTCATCCCGAACTGGTGGAAAAGGTGCTAGGTTGCGTTCTGCGGCCTCTAGTGGTCGCCTCTTGGAACTTCATCCCAATCTTGGGCGTTAGGAGAACCCCAAACTCCTTGCTGTTGATGGGGGGGGGTCCTTTGGGCTGGGGGTGCAGTTGTCAAGTACTGGCATTTATACCCATTTCCTTGCTTTTACATTCAAAGGTATTGAGGCAGACTGTAGTCTCTGTGCAAATGTATTAACACTTTTAATACATTGATCAGTTTTTATATTAATTTAAACTTGGGCTGTGACTGTGCTTTGTTATCTAAGACAGCAGGTACCTTTCGGGAGGGAGCCACAACCTGCATGTAGCAGCCTTGTGTTTTCTCTCTCCTCTCCACCTCCCCCCGGCCCCCCCAAAAAGTGCATACCACATCTGATGTTCTTCATCACCCCTAATCATTTTTACATGATTTTGTAAGGTGTGCTTATTTTAAATTGGGTTTATTTGCTGCTTTGTCGTTTGCTGTGTCATAGAATTGCAGAGTTGGAAGGGACCACAAGGGACCACTAGTCCAACCCCCCTGCAAATGCAGGAATCTTTCGCCCAATGTGGGGTTTGAACCCGCAACCCTGAGATTAAGAGTCTCATACTGTAGCAACTGAGCTATCCAAGGGCTGGGCTCCTTTGGGTGGAAGGAGGAGATAAATTGAATAAATAATTAGTCACTGTTTGTGTTGTTGGCATTCGAGAGGCAATGGAAAAGTGACATTATTAACTATTAATAATTCATAGATTATTATTGCCAATAATAACAACAACCATGGATTGTATCCAACTACTCAGCACAGACCTGTCGAAATGAATGAATCTAAATTAGCCACATCTATTCAAGACAGCTCAGCAGGTAGCGCTATGAGACTCTTAATCTCAGGGCTTGGGGTTTGAGCCCCATGTCGGGGCAAAAGATTCCTGCATTGCAGGGAGTTGGACGAGATCTTTGTGGTCCTTCCAAACTCTAGAATTCTATAATTATAATATTGGCTGCGTTTTACTGACTCGGAGTATTTTGGATATCCTATTTTGGATTCTTATTATTTTAATAATAATATTTCCGCCTGTGTGCAAGTTCTGAAAATGACACATGTGTGTGAATGCTCCTTCCACAAACTGGGGAGTTGCGGTTTGTTTGTTTGCTTGGGACCAATCCTGACTCTCCCCCCCCCCCTTATCCTTCTCCTTCCCAGCTTGCGCCGCGAAGGCTACACGGTCCAGGTGAACGTCAACGACTACCTGGACATCTACTGCCCGCACTACAATGCCTCTGTGCCCGAGGGGCGCATGGAGCAGTACATCCTCTACATGGTGAACCACGAGGGCTACCGGACGTGCAACATCAGCCAGGGCTTCAAGCGCTGGGAGTGCAACCGGCCCCACGCTCCCCACAGCCCCATCAAGTTCTCGGAGAAGTTCCAGCGCTACAGCGCCTTCTCGCTGGGCTACGAGTTCCACGCCGGACACGAGTATTACTACATCTGTGAGTCTTTGAGATGCAACCGTCCCGTAGTCCTTAAATGCAAGGGGTGGGGTGCAGGGGTGGGGCTGAGTTCCGTCCCTGACACCATCCATTGAGGGAGAAAAGGGTCTCTGTTAGCAAGTGATCGGAAGGACCTGTTTCTGAGGCTTGAAGGATTTGGGAGAGCTCCCAGCTAGTCAGAACCGAAGTAGTCTTCTTGCACTGGGGCCTGGCTGAGGTTTTGGATTGCAAGTCCCATCAGCGCCAGCTGAGGTCCAAAACATCAGCCTGGGGCCCAAGGTTCAGGAAGACTAGACAGGGATGAGATTGATGGTGCAGCGGGCTTATTCAGTAGAGGGAAACATCTTGTGAACTCAGGGAAGTCTTTGGAAAAGGGCCCATAAACTCAATGGTAAAGGATTTGGGTTCGATCACCTTCATCTTCCGAGCTAGATGCACCAGTGGTCCGACTCAGGATAAGGCAGCTTCCTATGTCCCTGTCTAAGTGAACTTTTTATCCAGAACAATGAGGACTAGAATCTTACTTTGGTAGCAGAGCACCTGCTTTGTATGCAGAAGGTTTCTGGGTCCAATCTCCCGCTCCTGATTTGAGTAGACAGTAGAGTCGATTGATTTGTGTTTATATGTCACCATTCCTCTGAGAAGCTTGAGGATGCACACAGTTTTCCAACCCTGCTTTTCCCCCATCCTCACGACAACCCGGCAAGGAGTGTTAGGGTTGAGACTGAGAGAGAGTGGCTGGTCACCCAGTGAGCTCAGTGGCTGAGTGGAGATTTAAACCAGGGTCTCCCCAGTCCTAATCCAACAATCTTAAATACTTTGGCCACATCTGTACCTTAAAATTAAAACACTCCTAAGGACTCTTAGCACCTTGAATAAGGTTTGGTTCCCAGGAATCCTTGAAGGAAGCCATGACTATCTAAAGTGGCATCATAGTGCTATAAATGCCTGGGGCAGATGAGGCCTCTATCTCCCATTAAGGCTGCTGAAAGGTCCAGATAGTTAAAGACAGCTGATTCTGCTCCACCTGACCAATTTTTGAAAGGAAATTCTTCCTTTCAGATGTGTGCGCACACATTTCCTCTGCCCTCCACACCTCTTACTCCTCGTGTCACCTGGTAGGGCTAAGTGGTCGCATGTATTTCTAGGGTCCACCAGGGGGCAGCCCTGGCTAAACTTGGGCGCAGCTTTGCTCAGGCCCAATCTACACCTTGAGAAGAATCACATGATACAGGACAGGGTGACTCCAGCGTGAATGGGTGGAGGGAAGGATCTGTTAGCTGCCTAATGGGAGCTGGAGCCCAAGAACATTGTTGAGCTACAGTTCCCATCGTCCCTGACCATTGGCCACATTGGCTGGGGCTGATGGGCATTGGAGACCAGCCGCATCTGGAGGGCCAAAGGTTCTGTATCCCTGTTTAACACCTCTCTTAAGTTCATTAAATATGTGATCCCTGATTGGTTGGGATGTGTGTCTGGTACAGAGATGGGAACGCTGTGGCCCTCCAGGTCCAGTCTTGGACTATAACTCCCATTATCCCTGATGATTGGTTGGGCTGGCTGCTGGGAGGCCAACAGTACCGGTTCGAGTGCTGGACTAGGACCTAGGAGACCAGGGTTCAAATCTCCACTCGGCTATGAAGCCCACTGGGCGACTTGGGGCCAGTCACTCCCTCTCTCTCTAACCTACCTCAGAGAGTTGAAATGGAAATGAGGATGAAATGGCAAAGGGCAAGAATCATTAGAATTGTAGAGGTGGGAGGGACCACAAGGAACCAACCGCCTGCAATGCAGGAATCGTTTGCCCACCGTGGGGCTCGAACCTGCAACCGTGAGATTGAGTCTCGTGCTCTACCAGCAGAGCTATCCCAGTTTATGTGTGTAAATAAGAGAAAAAGTGGAATGCAAATGGAATAATGAAATAGGTTGTTTCCCCCTCTCATTTTCTCAGCCTCTACAACACACTGGCTTTTGTAGCTGTAGCCAGCGGGCCAACTAGAAGACCCAAGTTTGCCAGTGGACTCTTTCCCTTCTCCTCCCATCCCCCCCCCCTCAAAAAATCCCCCTGCCTATCCAGCCAGAAAATGTTGCCGAGCACGTCTATAATGAGTACAACCAGATCCGAGCGCGAGATTAAACCTTTTACTAGAGATTACGCTCCTCGCCTTCTTTAAAGGGAAGGAGAGACGGAGGACCGTGTTGATCAATTTGTTAATGCTTCCTTCTTGCGTTGAAAGGCGGGGGGGTCCCTTGCCAAGGGGCCGGATCCTGAAGACGGCTGAGGAGCTGGGGTGGGGGGAGCCTTGAGGAACAGGCAATGGTGGGGGTTGGTTAGTTCAGGCCGTGATCCTTCCGGGGTGCAAACAGATACGGATCAAGTAAACAAGGCTGGCTGCCCTGATTCTCATCTGCAGAATGTCAGCAGGTGGAAGGTGCGTTTCTGGGACCAGTGCCAGAAATCCAGGCTGTTGGGCAACAGCCAAGGCGCCCCCCCCTCAAGGGGTGGGGGCAGCATGGAGCTGCTGGCTGACACAGAGTCAAAACATTGTTCCATCTAAGTCCAGTTGTTGTCTTGCAGTGCCTCTCCAGCCCTACTGGAGATTTCGCCTTCTGGATGCAAAGCAAGTGCTCTGTCCCTGAGTGTGCCCTTCCCCTTGAAATAAAAGCGAGGTGCTAGTCCTCAAGATTCTGGACGAAGCTACCTTATAAACCAAGCAGTCGGACTGTTGGCCCGTCCAGCTCGGTATTGTCTGCCCTGGACAGGGGCAGGGAGATTTCTGCCTGCAGGGTCAGTCTCCTGCTGCTGAAACATAGCACCTTCATTGCAAAAGGGCCCCCATGCAAAGGGCATTTGCAGCTCAGAGGATCTCAGGTCCTGGGGAGGAACTTAGCATATGGCTCAGGTAGACTGCCTTTGCCCAAGGAGGTTCCTTTTGACTTAGCTAATAGAACTCCCCCCCCCCCCCGGTATGAAGCAGGTAGAAAAAATGCCCCCCCCCGGACTGGCTGGCCACCGGGGAAATATGATACTGGACTGGATGGGCCACTGGGCCTGATCCAGCAGGGCTCTTCTGATGTCACAGCAGTTCAGAGCAGAACCTCCATGTCCTACAGCAGTCTACCACCGAACAGTAAATTGCAGGCTTTCCATTGGGACATCCAGCTGGCCAATGGGGGAACAGGATCCTGGATTGGATGGGCCTTTGGCATGATCCAGCGGCCTCTTCTGACGTTGCTTTCTGTTCCTTTCCAGCGACTCCAGCGCACAACCACCGCCGGGCCTGCCTCCGAATGAAGGTCTTTGTCTGCTGCGCCTCCCGTGAGTGCCCGGCTCCTTTTCTCTTTTGAACCCCCACCTGGCACCCCCACCTCCCCGGGGCACCCCCCTCACCCCCCGGTGTGCGCGAGACACATCCCTTGTCCCAAGCGCTCTGAGCACGTTCATCCCATGCAAACACACAACTGCCTTGCATCCAGCCAAGTTCGACTCAGTGTAGACCTGTTAGGAACAATGGTCACGCTCATTCAAGTTAATGGGTCTACTCTGAGAGGTGGATACAACCCCCTCATGTTTCTTCTTCTGAGCTGCTCTAGATATCTGTGCCTGACCAAAGGGAGCAAGGATTATCTGGGGTGCAAAAGCCTGCAGAGGTCCCAAGCAGCCGACTTTTTCTCACTCTGTTTGTGTTTCCATGCTTTCTGCAATTGTACCACAGAACCTGGTGCTAAGCAAAGCATGCTGAGAATCTTCATTATCATTGCGCTGTTTTTATTTTCCAAAGCGAACTACAAGCCCTCTTGAACAGGGCGCTGTGTAGATACTTCTTAGAAATTTTACCTGCTGCTCCCGCCCCCCTTCAAAAGCAAGCCGCTAGTCCTCATTGTTGTGCTCTCTCTTGCTAATGCACCCCCCATGTGGTGAAATGGAGGTACAACAGAAGGAAAGGTCGCCGGCATGCCCAGATGAAAAGGGGATTTCGTAACGTTTACGTTTCTCTCATTTGGCGCACGGGGCGCGTTCGGAGAGAGCAGACAAACCCCGGCGGCAATTGTTTCTCCTTACTTTCCAGTGACAAACAGCCCCTCCTCGCCTGTGAGACTGACCTCCGGCTGTTTAAATAAGTGCATAAATCCGTTGAATATTTCATAACATTTATCGTCGCCGTTAATTTATTAATCGCGTTCTACACAGCCTATGCCATTTACCCAATACTTCCATGCAATGATACGGTTGCTGTATTACGGTTGCTGTATTTACACACTGGCTTATCTATCAAAATACCCAAAGCGTTTCTGACACAGAACAGCATGAATAATTTTTTTTTGGGGGGGGGGAGGCTCAGTCCTCAGCATCTCCAAGAAGGGCTGGGAATGTCCCATCTGAAATGCTGCAGAGCTGCTGCCAGCCAGTGTAGACAGTATTGAGCCAGGTAGACCAACTGGTCTGACTCTCAATAGGGCCGCTGCCTATGTTCTGATGGCGTCGATTTGAAAAGGACACTAAGGCTTAACAGCCCGCTAATGATAATCCACACTAAGGCTTAGCAAAAAGAAACTCAGTGACAGATTTGTGCTCTGCGTGCACCCCATAATACTCCACCCCCTATAAGGTGCTGTTCATCATTTCTGACACACCCACAGCGCTCCTGGTGCATGCTCCATTTTCTCCCCCAAAAAACCTACATTGTGTGTCACGTGACCCAGTGGCCTCAATTGACATCTCACCACCCCCAACCACATACAAGGGGCACCCGGCTTGTTTGGGAGTTCCAGGGTGCCTGGGTTGGGGGGCAGCAAGCTTCATGGGGGTGGGGTGGGTGAAAACCACAACATAGGGGCGGTGGGGTTTGGGGCCTGGTCGCCGTCCTCTCTCCCCCCTGGGCATAACCCTCTTCCCACCCTCTCCTGCCCACAGCGTCGCATTCTGGGGAGAAAGCGGTTCCGACCCTCCCGCAGTTCACTATAGGGCCCGAGGTGAAGATCGAGGACTTGGGTGAGTGATGCCCACAGTGCTCTCTCTCTGCTGGGGTGGGGGGCGGCAGAGGGCGCTTGTTTTTCTCCCGGAGACTCAGCAAAACACCAGCCCCTCCCTGTTGGCAGTGCCCCCCTCCACTTGCTGGAAAGAGGGCAAGAACTTCTCCAGAATTCTGTCTGTCCTGGACTGGGTAATAAAGCCCTCTAGTTGTGGCATAGCTGCCATCTCCTTTCCCAATACACCCAGAATCCTTTGCTGCCTGCCATCTTGAAGGAGCTTTGAGCAGGAGACACTTGCTGCAGGAAGAGGGTCCCTGACCCTTGAGCTATGGGGTAGCAGCAGTCTTCCTCCCTGATACCCAGAATCCTTTGCTGCCCGCCATCTTGAAGGCGCTTTGAGCAGGAGGCACTTGCCAGGGGAGGGGAGAGGGTGCCCAACTCCTTGCTAGAGTCCAATCTTCCCCTTTTCTCTCTCTTTCTCTCTCTTTTTCTCCCCACTTGCAGATAATTTTAACCCCGAGATGCCTAAGCTGGAGAAAAGCATCAGCGGGACGAGTCCGAAGCGGGAACACTTACCCTTGGCGGTGGCTGCTGCCCTCTTCCTCATGACCCTGCTGGCCTCCTAGCCGACCGCGAGTCGCCGCAGGAGAGGGGCCCCGACTCAAGCTCACCGACCCAGCCTGTGCCAGCGGCCCTCCCCGGTTTGTTTCTGAGGACAAGAAAAAGAGAGAAAACACCAGACCTTTTTTTATTCTATATATCAAAAGAAATACAATTCCAAAGGGAGGCAGCTTGAGGTGATGCAGAGGAGGAAAGGCCCCAAGATGGAGGACGACTGACCTTTCTGGCTGTGCTGCTCCTTCTTCCTGCTCCTGCTCCTCCCCACCAGCTGGGGGGGGATTATCCGCTTCCGATTTTTCTCTCCCTCCCCCCCCGTCTGCCGCTCGCTGGGGCTGCTCATGTGTGTGAGGGGAATGGCGGGTATTTCAGAGCAGGCCCACCCTCTCCTGCGGACTTTCGGAGGGGCGGCCAGGGTTTTGTTTTGGTGTCCCGGAGAAGGAAAAAACCAGAATATGGCATTTCCCTCCTCCTGTCTCTTTTGAGGACCGCAGCAATAGGCAACCTGCCCGCCTTTTCCAATGCCCCCACTGCAAAAAAGAAAAGAAAAAAAGGCATCTGGAGAGACAGAACCACCTTCAGGAACTTTTAAAAAATGGCTCAGGTCAGGACACGGGGAGTGTTTTGCACGGCCTGAGAAAACTTTTGCAAAGGAGAGTTGTGCGCCCTGCTTAGGGGGTGCGGGCACCGTGCCCCAGGAATGCCCACCCCAGAGATAGGTGGTGGCGGCAGCAAAATACACTGTCTTCCTGGTGACTCTCAAGCTGAAGGGTGCGTGTAGGGTGGGGGTGTGATCTCCTAGCCCTCAACAAGGGGGGGGGGGTTTACCTGTACATATCTCTTTATGTGTCCTGTACAGAGAGAGAGGCTCTATTATCCGTGTCTATAGATTATATAAAAAAAACTGATCATGTAGTGGGGTGGGCACGGGGCGGGCACCGGCCCGCCTGTCTAAGCCAGAGTCTTTTGGGGGTTTTGTTTTTTAGGTTTTTTTGGGTGGGGTGGGGGCGCGATTCTTCCCTTTGTCTTCTGTGAAGACCGAACCTATGCAAAATGCACGGACACTTTTTTTTCGTTCCCGGGGGCAAAAAAACAACCAACCAACCAACTACACGGACAAAAAAAACAAGCAAAGGAACTTTGGGGGTGGCGAGGTGGGGGTAGGGTTCTCCTTTTTTTTTTTTGGGTGCCCCCTTCCTCCCCCACCCCACGAGAGCTTTGGCTGGTGATTTTCATATACTTGCTCTTAGTCTATTAAAAAAAATGAAATAAAAGGTGGAGAAAAAAAATTACATATAAAGATAGTTGTCTTTTCCCTGCGCCGTCACCTTGCGGTGGTTTCGCAAGGGCTGTTACTCCTGCTCCTACTCAGAGGAGGCCCATTGAACAGAAAAGCCCAGCTGGATCAGGCACAGTGGCCCCTCTAGATCCAGCATTTTGTTCTCCCAACTAGACAATTGTGGGGAACCTGCAAGCAGAATTCAAACACAAAAGCGCTCTCCCCTCCTGTGGCTTCCGGCAACTAGTATTCAGAACCATCACGGCCTCTGACAAAGAAGGCAGAACATAACTCCTCCATGAATTTGTCTGGTCCTGTAAGAACAGCCTGGCTAGTCCAAAATCCTGTTTTCACAGTGCCCAGCCAGGTACCTCCAGAAAACCCAAAAGCAGGACCTGAGCACCACACTGGCTCTCTTCTATTTGATTGTCAGCAAGCGAGAGAGATGATCGGTAGCAGAGGTTGTTGTTGTTTAGTCGTTTAGTCGTGTCCGACTCTTCGTGACCCCCTGGACCAGAGCACACCAGGCACTCCTGTCTTCCACTGCCTCCCGCAGTTTGGTCAAACTCATGCTTGTAGCTTCGAGAACACTGTCCAACCATCTCGTCCTCCGTCGTCCCCTTCTCCTTGTGCCCTCCATCTTTCCCAACATCAGGGTCTTTTCTAGGGAGTCTTCTCTTCTCATGAGGTGGCCAAAGTCTTGGAGTCTCAGCTTCAGGATCTGTCCTTCCAGTGAGCACTCAGGGCTGATTTCCTTAAGAATGGAGAGGTTTGATCTTCTTGCAGTCCATGGGACTCTCAAGAGTCTCCTCCAGCACCAGAATTCAAAAGCATCCATTCTTCAGCGATCAGCCTTCTTTATGGTCCAGCTCTCACTTCCATACATCACTAGTAGCAGATGTAAAGCACAGCTATTTTAGCTAGTACCCATCGATCCACTGCAGTTTCTTGAAATGGCCAACGAGAAAGCCTACTGGCTCTCATTGGGCAAGTCCTGAGCGCCCCAGCAACTCGCCCCACCTTTGATTCTCGGCAGCTGGTATTCGGAGGTGTGCAACGCCTCTGAGAGCGGGGAGCCTGGCCACCGTGTCTAGTAGCCATCGTTAGCCTTTGCCACAAATTTGTATAATCCTCTTAAAGCCATCCAAGTTTGGGAGGCAGGGCAGGGAGGGGCGGGAGAGAAGACGACAGAAAGCCTTCTTTGTAAGGATGCTCTACCCTTCTGACCCCAAGAAATTATGCCCCCCAAATCAGGCTGTAATGTTTTTTGCTTGGAATAATTCCGTATGCTTTGATTTCATGCCACCTGCAGAAGAGGGGGACAGAGATTGGACAAGCTCTGCCCACTTTCCCAGTTTTCTGCAGACCCTGCGTGATTTTCACCCTAAAGGAGACGAATAAGAGAAAAGGGGTCCCCCCTTCCTTGCTCTAAGCCTCCTGCGGCAGCTGCAGAGGACCCCCAGCGCTCTGTCCTTCCAACAGCTCACTGCTGCTCCCACGAGGGGACTGGGTTCTTTCCTTCTGGGGCTCAGCCAGAGGTCAGGGTGCTCCTCCGAGGCTTAGACACAAAGGGCAGAGTGACACCTCATCCGCCCGCCTCCCCTTGAATGAGTCACAGTCTGGAAGGATTCTGGCTGCCCAGACAGCCGGGGAGAACCTAGAAAGTCCTCAGGTGCCCATATTGAATCACCTAATTGCAAGATCCTTGCCCAGACTTTAGGGGGTGAAGTCCCTCCCCCACACAAACAATGGCAACTATTACCATCTGCAGGTATACGCTAATCACCCCTAAACGCAGTCTCTGATCTTCACACACACACCCAGCTATTCTGTTTGACTCCCATGTTCTGAAGCAGTTTCTAGATTGTAAATTCCTTGTGGCAGGGACCTGTCCTCGTTGTTTGCAAATACAGTGGTACCTCGGGTTAAGAACTTAATTCGTTCTGGAGGTCCGTTCTTAACCTGAAACTGTTCTTAACCTGAGGTACCACTTTAGCTAATGGGGCCTCCCGCCTCCGTGCCGCCTCCGCACAATTTCTGTTCTCATCCTGAAGCAAAGTTCTTAACCAGAGGTACTATTTCTGGGTTAGTGGAGTCTGAAACCTGAAGTGTCTGTAACCCAGGTAAAGGTAAAGGGACCCCTGACCATTAGGTCCAGTCGTGAACGACTGGGGTTGCGGCGCTCATCTCGCTTTATTGGCCGAGGGAGCCGGCGTACAGCTTCCGGGTCATGTGGCCAGCATGATTAAGCTGCTTCTGGCGAACCAGAGCAGCGCACGGAAACGCCGTTTATCATCCCGCCAGAGCGGTACCTATTTATCTACTTGCACTTTGATGTGCTTTTGAACTGCTAGGTTGGCAGGAGCAGGGACCGAGCAATGGGAGCCCACCCCGTCGTGGGGATTCGAACCGCCGACCTTATGATCGGCAAGCCCTAGGCTCTGTGGTTTAACCCACAGGCCACCCAAGGTACCACTGTATAATAAAGAACCTTAGAAGTGGAACTGTAAGAAAATGTTGCACTGTTCAGGATTCCAGACACTTTGTTCTGTTCCCCCTCTCCAACCGTTATCCACATGCACCCATGTTTTTTTCCTGAACACTCTTATTCCTCATAGAAAATTTGGGGTGTATTCCCAATCCCACACAATTTTTGTCCCATCCCCCCCCCACAGACTTCCTATTTCTGCCACCTTTGGGGTCCCTTGCAAGCAGGGGTGTTGGAAAGCTCCATCAGAAACAGGAATTGAAGTTGCTGTGACCCACACATTCGTCCGAGGTCAGGAGCACAAACTGCATAAGCCAGTATTCACTACCATTGCTGCTGCTGCTGCTGCTGCTTCTTTACAATACAATCTGTACGTAAATAATCGTGTTACCGCCTGTGTTGCTTTTGATGTTTCCCTTCCAGGCACCAGAGTCAATTTATTAACTCACTACAAAATTAACTGCATCAGCTTTGGCCCCAACAGGCAGCTAGACGGACAGCGTAGGGTTTGGCCAAGGTAGAAGAGAAGCAGTACTGGCTGTGATGGAAATGTCTGGCACCTTAAATCCCTACCTCTGTGTGTGGGTGGCGTGGGTGGCGCTGTGGAATCAGAAGGTCGGCGGTTCGAAACCCCGCTACGGTGGTGAGCTGCCGTTGCTCAGTCCCTGCTCCTGCCAACCTAGCAGTTCGAAAGCACGTCCAAGTGCAAGTAGATAAATAGGTACCGCTCTGGCGGGAAGATAAACGGCGTTTCCGTGCGCTCCTCTGGTTCGCCAGAAGTGGCTTAGTCCTGCTGGCCACATGACCTGGAAGCTGTACGCCGGCTCCCTCGGCCAATAAAGCGAGATGAGCCCCGCAACCCCAGAGTCGGCCACGACTGGACCTAATGGTCAGGGGTCCCTTTACCTTTACCTGTGTGTGGGGTGCTGGTTTGACTGCACACACAACAGCATGGATGAACATCAGAGCTTGCTGGATCAGGCCAACAGCCCATTTGGTCATGCATCCTGTTCTCACAGTGGCCACCCAGATACCTATGGGAAACCCGCAAGCAGAACATGAGCACAAGAGCCCTTTCTCCTCCTGCAACTGGTATTCAGAAGCATTGCTGAGGATTAGACAAATTCATGGAGGACAGGGCTGCTAAGTTATCCCTTCACTGCTGAAGGCAGGATGCCTCTTGAGGGCCAGTTTCTGGTTCGAGTCCTGCTTGTTTGTCCTGCTGACCACTGTGACTGCAGGATGCTACACGAATTGCTTTATCCCACCTTGAGGTTGCAGGAGCACCGAGATTCGAACCCGGGACTTTCCCGCACATGCACTTAAGCTGCAAAGCTGCGCCATTGTGATCTCTTTCTGCCTCGCCAGGGTTTATGCACAGGGCGCTGCCAAGTCAGAGCCTGCCCTGGGAGGGAGAAGCTGGCAAACTGGCTGGACGGGTCTTGTCAGCAGAGGGGGCGGGGTGAGGAGGCTGCTTCCTTCCCACAGACCTGGTGGCAGGGGATAGGGGCCGGGGGGAATGAAAGCCTCTTGCAGAGAGGAAAGGGACCGCCCCCCAATCTTCTCCTGGCTCCCCCAGAATCCCCCACCTGGAAAAGAGGGGGAAATCCCTAGCCTTGGGATGGGGCAAAGTCTGTGCCCACCAACTTGGCTGTGCCTGAGTCTGTGGGTGCGGCTGCTTTCAGCTGCATGCAGGAGTGGATGTGAGAGGCCTCAAAGGCCTGCTTTTAACTCTAGGGTTCAGCCGCAAAGAGTTCTTTCATTTGCGCAGGGGCGAACATTAAGGTGTAAGGTGATGCAAACAGTCTCTGCCCCAGAGAGTCTCCATCCTGGGCAAAAGAATGGTCACCAGGGAAAGGGATCAGGGCGTGAATCGGTTCGGCCTGCATTTAAGGGAAGATGGAAGCTGTGATTCCTGCACCGCAGCCTGGGGTTGGACTAGATGACCCTTGGGGGTCTCTTCCACATCTACAATTACCTAATTCGATGAAAGGCAATGCTACCAAATCCAGACCTCCCAAAACAATATGCAAAGCGGAATTCGGGCATCCATCGGGATTCACACTTCTCCAGATTTTGTGACACAGGTTTCCAACCCACATTTCCCACCCACCACCACCCCCCCCACAAAAATGCATCGTATTAGGGAGAATTGTACATAAAAGGAATCTATTTGTGAAAATAATACATCAGGACTGAATTATATTACGGAAGACCGCTTGCAAAAAAAAATGGGTACCCAATTCAAAACAGCATCTACGCATAGAAATAATAGAATCCTAGATTTGTCAAGTTGGAAGGGACCAAGAGGGTAATTAATCCAACTTTGCAATGCAGGAATCTTCCACCCAGTGTGGGACTCAAACCCGTGACCACATATGTACCTTATCAGGAGGAATTCACATTAAAACGCTGATGAGTTTTCATAAGGATTTTTTCTTAACCCCCTAATTTCTGCAGAAATACACAGAGCTAACTTTAAAATGGGAAAATCTGAGAAGCTGAGAAAATCTGAAATGGGCAGGTCCTTCCACCTCCAGCCAGGAACAGGCAATGGATTGTGGAGAGATTCGGGAGGAGTCATTAAGGTGAGCCCAGGCTGGTTTGTTCAGTGGGACTCAGGCGCTCCCCTCAGTCTCTAGGGAAATGGGAGGCTGTGTTCTCCCCAAGAGAAGGGAGAAACCCTCTGCACATGCTCAGCGGTGCTCTTGCCCATGTTCCGAGCCTGAGAGCTACTCGAACCCAATTGCAAAGTGCCCTGGCTTCATGCCAGTGCTCTTGTTGGGCTGCTGTGCCCTTTGCCCAGCCACCTGCCCGCGTGAGACAACCCCTGTGCCCGCCAACTCACCCGGGCACTGCCCTCACTCCCTGTGAGCTATAAAGTAAGTTGATCACGAGATCCTTGCCCTTGCAACTACAAGCTCAACGCAAACATGCTCCTTACTACTCCTTGGCTATTTGTGTACTTGCTCTGGGCAGGTGCACGTACGCAGAAATCTCACTCCTCCCCTGGTGACTCTGTTGACAAAGCTACGATAGAGTAAAGTCTCGCCTCACCCTTGCTCTGCCTCCAAGCTGGCACTGCTCCCTTGTTCTCTAGGGTATGTGTGTGCTGGCCTGCTGCGGTCTTTGCACAGGGATGGAGGAACCTGCCCAGACCTTCAAGTCACAGATGAACTACAACTCCCATCATCACTGGCCACACTGCCTGAGTAGGGCTGGTGGGAAGTGGGAGCCCAGCAGTATCACGAGAGCCATGTGCTCCTCATTCCTGCTTTACACCTCTGTAGGTGTGTTTAATATGTGATCCCTGATTGGTTGGGACATGGTTGGTCTAGGACAGGAGTGAGACACTTGCAGCCCTCTGCCCATTGCTGAGCAACAACTCCCATCATCCGCTGCCGTTGGCTATGCAGGCTGGGGCTGATGGGAGGTGGACGTCCAGGAACATCTGGAAGGGCTACCAACTCCCCCATGCCTGCTTTCCATGCATTTAATATGTGATCCCTGATTGGTTAGGACATGATGGGTGGGGACTCTGTTGCCCTCCAGATGTTGCAGAACTACAACTCCCATCATCCCTGACTACTGGCTATGCTGGCTGGGGTTCCTCTCCCTATTGCCCTTCCTCCACTTCTCCAAATTAGCATTTGGAGAGCTGGGTTTGCTGTGTGATATGCAAAGAAGCCAAGCACAGGTGTTAACAGGAGGAGAGAAAAATTACAGGAGCCCAGATTATTTTCATCAACTGACCCTCCATCGATCCAAACCTCTCCATAAATCATTTTTCTCACTCCAGCAACAAGATCCAATCCTATTCTGCCTTTCCCAATACCGGAAGAAGTACTTTAAAACTGTATGCATTTTAAAGTGCTAAATCTTGCTTGGTTTACAAGTGCTGGGAAGCAGGAGAGATCAGGCACAGTCAGATCCCAATTCATCTGCAGAAAGCACCTTCGTGGAAGCACTGTGAGCAAAGAGAGGCTCTTCTAGGCCTGGGAGACAAATAGTTGGAGACCTGATAGACAGACAGAAAAGACTGCTGCCTTTTACGGGTTAAAAACGGGGGCTGTGCATCTCTCAGCCTCAGCATTCCTCATGTGTAAAATGGGCACATTACTTGGTGACCACTGAGCAGCTCCAATGGCAACTTTTAGCTATTTGTCATGGATCCCTGGGTCCCTGGGACCTACTCAAAAGGTAGCTTTCAATGTGATATATGTGGGTCACCCCAGCGTGTGGCTCCAGCAGGTCAGTGGCCTTGTTCCTTGAACCACCAATTTTGCAGCTGGTTCTGCCCTTTTTAAAGAGGAATGCCTCTCCCAAGATGGCAGCTGCTGCCACACACCAAAGTCTAATCTAAAATGAAATAATCCCCCCCCCCATTTCTTTTTGGAGAGTCAGTATATTTCATCAGCTAACCAATCGAAACTCAGTTTGGATCTCTTTTATTGGACGCCCTTAAGATGGGGAGAGAGGACTCGAGCAATGTCAAACTTTGGTTATGAGTGCGGAAGCCTTGAACCTGGTGCAACAGACAGGTGAGGGGGCATAAAAGCAAGAGGTGCTGGGACTGCAGAAAGCCACACTGGCTGCCCATAGACATGGGGGAAATCGTTTTTCCCCCTGCAGAACATCTATGTTTTTATTGGCAAGGGAGCATTCTGTGCATGCTCCATGGCACTATTATTCCCTCACCTGCCCCTGGACAGAGAACACAAGTGAGCCCTGGGTTCAGCAGATCCCTGGGGTAGGGATTTAAAACAGTTCTGGGGGTTGGGGGGAGAGACAGAAGGGGGTTTCCAAGGCTACCCTCCTCCACGGCCCTACCCCCTAGATTATGACCTACTGGTTAAATCCTTTCTGCCCTGCAAAGGGGGAAATTATGTCTCTTAATTTCTGGGAACTTAGCCGGAATAAAGTGATCCACTTCCGCCTTACGTGTTTTCTTCTTCTTACATGCGGGACGTGCGGAAAAAGCCTTGGGAGTGAAAACCCCGACCATAAACTCTTGTTATCTGTTTGCTTTTATAGAAGGTCACTGTGTGAAGAAAACTCTAGAGAGGTTGCACGAATGCCTTTTGGCAGCTCGAGGGAAGGGGAGGGGAGGCTACGGGGTCCAGTGGGGGCGGGGGCGTTGACATGCCTAGGTTCAGGAAGGTGGCACCAGAAAAAGAAAACATTTGTTTGCTTTCAAAACTGGGACTGTATGCTAGCACAGGGGTCAACGAACTTTTTCCACTGTCCCTCAGAACGTGTGAGGGGCCAGATTATATTTTGAAAAATTAAAATAAAAAATGAACGAATTCCTACACCCCACAAATAACCCAGAGATGCATTTTAAATAGAAGCACACATTCTACTCATCTAAAAACACCAGGCAGGACCCACAAATAACCCAGAGATGCATTTTAAATAAAAGGACACGTTCTACTCGTGTAAAAACACGCTGATTCCTGGACCATCCACAGGACGGATTTAGAAGGCGATTGGGTCGGATCCGGCCCCCAGACCTCAGTTTGCCTACCCATGGCCTAACGGACGGAGCTGGTGTGTTTCTGGACGAGAGAAGGAAGTAAGGGAAAGGAGTGTCACCACATGCTTGGGATTTGCAAAGTCTGGAAAGGTTTGTGCCTCAGAATAGGGCATGGAAATAGAAAAAGGACTACAGTGGTACCTCGGGTTACAGACGCTTCAGGTTATAGACATCGCTAATCCAGAAATAGTACCTCGGGTTAAGAACTTTGCTTCAGGATGGGAACAGAAATTGGGCTCCAGTGGTGCGGTGGCAGCAGGAGGCCCCATTAGCTAAAGTGGTGCTTCAGGTTAAGAACAGTTTCAGGTTAAGAACGGACCTCCAGAATGAATTAAGTTCTTAACCCAAGGTACCACTGTACTAGACAAATCCACTGAGGATCAGGCTGCTAATGGCTACTAGCAACAATGGCTATGTCCTCCCTCCACTGTCGTAGTGTAGCCTTATGAGGCTGTGCCCTCGGGTGGGGAAAATATTGCGCCTGGGAAAGGGAAGTGGGAGTCAACAGACACTCAAGGAATAGTTTCGGAGAAAAAGGTTTTATTTCTACCATCCATGAACTGGTAGAAGGAGCAATTGTGATAAGTCACAAAAAGCATGCACGAGTTCACAGTCATGTGCACAAGCATGTATACCCCTTTCCATTTCCCTCCTCCTTTCTCCTCCCTCAGGATTCCTGCCCCATGTTGAGGTTCCTGAGCATGTACAGAAAGCTGTCTTGGGACTATTGGACTCTTCCCAGGAAAGGGGGAATGAGAAGCCGAGGGGGTTTTCAGCATGTTCAGATATGTTTCAATCTCTTGTTCTGGCATGGTTTCCGGACAGAAAGCAAGTTGCAATGTGGTTCTTTAGGAAGAAGGCATGAGAAAGGCCTGAGAAACAACGGACTGTTCTCTACCTTTGTTACAGCAGAGCGGAACGTTTCTGATGCTTAGCTGCTGAGAAAATGATTTTGAAAAGCTTTGAGAAGCTTTGAGCCTGCTTTGGTGGGGGGTGACTTTGGGCCTAGGTGAGGTCACCTGTCCTCACCTTCCTTCAGTAGAATCATGGAAGGGACCCCATGTTTCATCTAGTCCAACCCCCGGCAATGCAGGAGTCTCAGCTAAGGCATCCGTGACAGACGGCCATCCAACCTCTGCTTCAAAACCTCCAAGGAAGGAGAGTCCGCTACCTCCCAAGGGAGACCGTTCCCTCTTGCTGTCAGAAAGCTCTTCCCGATGTTTAGTCGGAATCTCTTTTCTTGCGACTTGAAGCCACGGGTTCAAGCAGGAGGGGGAAAAGGAAGCTTGCTCCATCTTCAATGTTCTTATGTTCATAAGATGTTCCTGCTTGATGAAGCATTGCTGCCTCCAGCTCACAAATTTTGAGGAAGCCTTCCCCACGTCCTCCCCCGGCGAAGGTGCTGGACTAGATTAATGGCTCGTAGCCACAACGGGTAGTTTTCTAATGACCCTGTTTGGAGGCAGCGATGTGCTTCTGGAAGCCAGAGGCTGGGAACTGCAAGAAGGGGGTTTCTGTGGAGCTCAGGTCCTGTTTGCGGGCTCCTAATGAGTTGGCCATTGTGGGTACAGATGCTAAGACCAGAACAGGCCTCTGGCCTGATTCATTGGAGCTCTTCTCAAGACCGTAGCGGAGGACCCTCCCAGAGCCTACGTTGCCGGGAAGGCCCTCGAACCCAGGACCTGTCCTCTTTCCTCAGTCCTACCACCTGAGACGCAAAGCATGTGCTCTGGCCGCTGCTCCCTGTGGCAGTTCGAAACTTGCAAGGGCAGGAGGAGAGGGAGGTTTGCGAAGGTTGCCTCTTCTCCAGCGTGTCGCCAAGGGGGAATCGGCTTACTGCGGCCTGCTGTCTGGCATGTCAGGATTGCCGCCAGCTCTGGCTCCCTCTCTCTCTCTCGCTGCCTGCTCCGTGTTGGGCATGGAACATTACCCGCAATCAATGCATCATTATGCGATAAACAAGAGGAAAGTTGTTTTGCAGACACGTCAAGGAGTTATCGCTTTCTCTGCCTCTCGCTCTCTCCGGCAGCTGTTTAAACGAGAATGGATCGGCGTTCGGGACCGACAAGCGCCGCCGTGCCGGTAAGGAGAGCTTGACGGACGGCCATGTTTAGGTGCTCTGGGGAATCCGCCGGAGGCTCTTACTTATTGGTCCTATCGACACAGGCAGCGGAACGGAGTGGTACAGTCCAGGATGGATTGTTCGACTCGGAATAACTTGGAGTACTCCTCTATGTCCTTAAAACAACAAAGCAAAACAAAGCGAACTCCCAGCAAGCAGAAAGCTAGCACAGCAAGTTAGAACCTTTCTCTGTAAGGGGTTATGTTTCTACTGCCAGGGAGCTGTTCCAGCTTTTGTTGTATGGAGGGAATTACTCAAAAACATTGACTTTCCCCAAGTTGCAACTGAACTATCAGATCAAGTCGACCAAAATGGCGCACTCAGGATAAAACTTTGCCCTGACTCAACAGAATTAAGCAGGAGACTCCCGCAAACGTTAGCACATTCTGAAAGAAGTGAATTACAGTGGTACCTCAGGTTACATACGCTTCAGGTTACATACGCTTCAGGTTACAGACTCCGCTAACCCAGAAATAGTGCTTCAGGTCAAGAACTTTGCTTCAGGATGAGAACAGAAATCGTGCTCCAGCGGCGCGGTGGCAGCAGGAGGCCCCATTAGCTAAAGTGGTGCTTCAGGTTAAGAACAGTTTCAGGTTAAGTACGGACCCCCGGAACGAATTAAGTACTTAACCCGAGGTACCACTGTTTTGCAGAATGGCAGCGTTGTACCTGGAATCGGCTTGGGAATTTTAAGGAACAACAACAATAAACCCAGTAAAGTTTTGAAAACAGCAGCTAAAATCAGTGCAGATTTCAGAGGCTCAGTCAGCCACCTTGATTCGAATAGCATCCGATTGTATCAAAACGTAAACAAAAACCCACTTGTTGATCTCAGGAACCATTGTGCGAAATTATGGTTAAAATCAGTGCGGCTTCAAACATTTGTCCTCCATCTTGATTCAAAATGGCATCCAGTCGTATCCAGAAATAGAGGATCTCAGGAGCCATTGTGCCAATCTGAAAAGGTGTCTGAATGCACCACTAGCAAATACCTTTCCAAAATACAGTATGTCATGGGTTGCTAATTAAAAACAGCAGGCCTGAGGAAACTGGTACTCTCCTGAATGGATGTGCAAGTTCATGAATGGTGCTTTGCCAGAGACAGCCAACACAGTGCCCTCCGGACGTCAGGGATGATGGAAATTGTAGTTCAGGGACATCTGAAGGGCACCGTATGAGCTACGTCAATGCTGTCAATTAATACACAGCTGCTGTTGTCAAGAGGTGGGGAGCCAGGCAGAAGGAAACACGTACCACTCTAGGCCAGACTTACCCCAAGTGGGCACTAGAGGGCTCTCTAGGCCACCAGCGTGCACTGCACAGCACTTTTGCTGAAGCAGCCACAGTATGGTTCAAATCCCAGTTACGGGTGCCCGGTTCAAATTCTGCTTCCTTGTTTGTCCATAGAGCAATGGCAATAATTAAGAGCAAACCAAACTGTCCAGTTAAGAAACAGGGCATTTGGAGCCCTCTGATCATGCGGCTCCTATCTCATCGAAACACCTTTGCTTATCCAGATAACAGGCTATTAGAGATGTCACAATCTCGAGGTCCAAGCCCCCTCAGAAGTCCGGCCATTATCAGCTCTCCTTTGTCTTCTTGTCAGGTTTGAGAAGCCCTGCTTAGTATTTGAAGGAGGGGTGGAGAGTAAGCAAACCTACCCAGTGCCAGATTTATGTATAAGCTAAACAAACTATAGCTTAGAGCCCCAATCTCTTGCCCCCCCAAAAAAATGTAAAGGGGGAAAAACCTGGATGTACATTTCCAAAATATAAGATAAAAAACATAAAATAAAACCTACATAAAATAAAACAGTGTTTGTGTTGTGTAGGCTCCTATGACGTAAGTAACGGGTCTCCAATCATTTTAAGTTGGAGCAGGGGTCAGCAAACTTTTTCAGCGGGGGGCCAGTCCACTGTCCCTCAGACCTTGTGGGGGGCCGGATTATATTTTGGGGAAAAAATAAATGAACGAATTCCTGTACCCCACAAATAATCCAGAGATGCATTTTAAATAAAAGCACACATTCTACTCATGTAATAACACCAGGCAGACCCACAAATAACCCAGAGATGCATTTTAAATAAAAGCACATATTCTGCTCATGTAAAAACACGGCCGTCTGAGGGCCGGATTCAGAAGGCAATTGGGCCGGATCCAGCCCCCAGGCCTTGGTTTGCCTACCCATGAGTTAAAGCTTAATAATTATTTTCACTATTAATATACCGGTACTTCTTCTTAACTGCATTTCAGTTCAACAATTACTTTGATAAAATACATATTTTGTTATGTGCAAATGGCTTTAGATACCTATTAGGTCCATAAGTTACCATGTAGATATATTCAACACAAAAAACAGCAACAATTTGTTGTTGACAAAGGACAGCTGGACATATAAAGAGCCCCATTACCTTCAGTAGCTCAGGGCCTTGTCAAACCTAAATCCGGCCCTGAACCTACCCAGCGCTCCACAGCATTTTTCCTACCTCTATCTAGAAGCAGCTTCCGTCTTCTCCCCTTCCATCTCCTCTGCGTGGAAGCCTTCAGACCCCATCAGATTTGCTACCTGAGTCCAGCTGCCCTTCCACCCTGACTCAGCTGCAGCCTATCTAGGCTGATGGCTGGTGGGGCTGCCTTGAGCAGGCCGCAAAATTTAGCAGTTTCTTCCCCAATAGATCAATAAAACTTGTGTTTTATACATGCACACACATACATACCGTATTTTTCGCACCATAGGACGCACCGGACAATAGGACGCACCTTGTTTTAGAGGGGGGAGAACAAGGGAAAAAAATTCTTCTGCTCTCTGCCCAGCGCCCCTTCAGCAAAGCGGCAGGAGGCTCTGCGCAGAGAGTGGGAGAATTTTCCCCCTTTTGTTTTCCCGTTCTAAAACAAGGTGCCGTTTAAGGTGCGTTCAGGCGGCTACCTTGGAAGCCTGGAGAGCGAGAGGGGTCGGTGCGCACCGACCCCTCTCGCTCTCCAGGCTTCAGGTTCCTTTCGACCTGCTCTTTGGGGCTGGCGGGGGAAGCCCACCACCAGCCCCAAAGAGCAGGTCAGGGAGCAGCGGCCATAGGCGCGCGTCACCTCTCCAGCCGGGAGAGGGTCGCGGGGGGCTGCTTTAGCCCCGTGCGTGCTCTCCCGGCTGGAGAGGTGACGCGTGCCTAGGGAGGCTCCTGCCATAGGCGCGCGTCACCTCTCCAGCCGGGAGAGGGTCGCGGGGGGCTGCTTTAGCCCCGTGCGTGCTCTCCCGGCTGGAGAGGTGACGCGTGCCTAGGGAGGCTCCTGCCATAGGCGCGCGTCACCTCTCCAGCCAGGAGAGGGTCGCGGGGGGCTGCTTTAGCCCCGTGCGTGCTCTCCCGGCTGGAGAGGTGACGCGCGCCTATGGAGGCTCCTGCCATAGGCGCGCGTCACTTCTCCAGCCAGGAGAGGGTCGCGGGGGGCTGCTTTAGCCCCGTGCGTGCTCTCCCGGCTGGAGAGGTGACGCGCCTATGGCAGGAGCCTCCATAGCCGAGCGTCACCTCTCCAGCCGGGAGAGCACGCGCGGGGCTAAAGCAGCCCCCCACAACCGTCTCCCGGCTGGAGACGCGAGGCTGGGGCGGGGGAAGCCCGAGCTTCCCCCTCCCCCAGAACGGGACCCAGAGCCATGCCGAAGCTGCGCGCAGCTTTGGCATCGCTCTGGGAGCTTTCGGGGCTGGGGGAGGAGGAAGCCCTCCGCCAGCCTCCAAACCAGGTCGGGAGACAGCGGGAGGGCGCGCTGCGCCTCTCCCGCTGTCCCCCGAGTTTGCAGGGCTGGCGACGGGGAGAAGCGCTCTTCTCCCCGCGGCCCGCCTGCAGATCAGGTCCGGGGACAGAGGGAGGACGCGCTGCGCCTCCCAGCTGTCCCTGGAGCTTGCGGGGCAGGCAGTGGGGAGAAGCGCTCTTCTCCCCGTCTCCCGCCTGCAGATCAGGTCCGGGGACAGAGGGAGGACGCGCTGCGCCTCCCACCTGTCCCCGGAGCTTGCGGGGCAGGCGGCGGGGAGAAGCGCTCTTCTCCCCGTCGCCCGCCTGCAGATCAGGTCCGGGGACAGAGGGAGGACGCGCTGCGCCTCCCAGCTGTCCCCGGAGCTTGCGGGGCAGGCGGCGGGGAGAAGCGCTCTTCTCCCCGCCGCCCGCCTGCAGATCAGGTCCGGGGACAGAGGGAGGACGCGCTGCGCCTCCCAGCTGTCCCCGGAGCTTGCGGGGCAGGCAGCGGGGAGTAGCGCTCTTCTCCCCGCCGCCCGCCTGCAGATCAGGTCCGGGGACTGAGGGAGGACGCGCGGCCCCTCCCAGCTGTCCCCGGAGCTTGCGGGGCTGGCGGCCGGGAGAAGCACGCGTCTCCCCGCCGTCAGCCTCCAAACCACATCGGAAGACAGCGGGATGGTGGTGTTCCCCCTCCCCGCTGTCCCCCGACCTTGTGGGACTGGCGCTGCGGCTCTCCTGAAGCCTGGAGAGTGAGAGTGGTCCGTGCGCACCGACCCCTCTCGCTCTCCAGCTTCAGCGAAAGCCTGTATTCGCACCATAGGACGCACACACATTTCCCCTTCATTTTTGGAGGGGAAAAAGTGCGTCCCATGGTGCGAAAAATACGGTATATCAGCATCCTCATAGGCTTGGGAATTGTACAAAAAAACAAAACAAAAAAACAGCAGTTTTTCCAAACAGCGGTTCTTTTCAGCATAGGTTTGGAAGGGTCCATCCGCCATCTTGATTCAAAATGGCGTCCATCCAAGCAAGAAAGAACAAGCTCAGTCTTAGAAAACCATCGGACAAAATTTGGTTGCGATGTCTTGAGAGGTGCCCACATGCAAACAGGCAAAGGACTGGCAGTGTTTCCCAAACTTGGGTCTCCAGCTGTTTTTTTGGACTACAACTCCCATCATCCCTAGCTAGCAAAGGCCAGAATATAGTAGGTTTTTCATAATCATATGCATTCAGACAATAATATTATTTATATATGTATTTGGAAACATAACTGGTTATATTTATGTCTTTCTTCCTTAATGTGTTTTTTCCCCACTTTTTATCTTTCCTTCCCTCTCATACACTTTATTTTGTATAACTGAAATCCTTTAAATAAAATATTAACAAGAAGAACTTTTCGAAATACAGATATTATCTATAAATGCATATACATATATTGGGTACATTTATACAGGCATTCATATGTATATGCATATATAAACACACAGACACATATTAAATCCTATTTTCATATGCTTTTATACTACTATTTTACTGGCTTTGTATTATATTTTTGCTTTAATTTTATTTTCTATTTTCTATTTCTAACACTGTTTAGTGTTGCTATCTATCTATCTATCTATCTATCTATCATATGAGATCAATGCCACAGCCTTGAACTGTGATAAATTTGCTTTGCTGGGTTGGCGGTTTGTTTTTTCAAGTGATGCCCAGTCCAGAACTGCTGTGTTTACTGGGCAGGCCTGATGCTCTATTGAGGTGGGGGGGCTGGCTTATTATTGGGCTGCTCAGATTAGTTACCGGCTCCCCATACGTTCAGAGCAAGGTCTGAGCTTGCCCTGTTCACATGGGTTATTTGTTCTCGGATTAAGTGGAAGGAGATGAAAGGAGATGAGAGCGCTGGAAACTCATAATTCCCGTTCAAAATTGGGAAACAGAAACATAAGGATTTTGACCCCAGCTTTGAAGGGTTTTATATGGGGGAGTCAAGCCTGGAGGAAAACACACAGGTCACTGTGAAATTTAAGGCAACCACCTCAAGCATGGAAGCACCAAATCTAAAAACTTAATTGAGGTTAGAGCTAGCGGGCATGGTGCCTTCCGGTACGGAACTACAACTCCCATCATCCATGACAACTAGCCATGCTGGCTGGGGATGATGGGAGCAGGAGTCCGACAATGTCTATAGAGCCCTCCCCCCTATGCTGGTAGACTCCAGCTCCCATCAGCTCCAGTCAGCAGCACAGCCAATGGACAAGGCTCATGGGAGTTGTAGTCCAGCAACACCTGGAGGGCCACAGGTTCCCCAACTGTGCCCTAAGACTTAAAGGCACAGGGGCCCAAACTGAATCCCCCCACTGAGCTAAAAAGGACAGAGCTGTGAGGACGTCCTTGTGGGATTATTCAGTGTGAGCACCTCTTTGGCCACATGGACAGCCTACATTTAAGTGCTATGATACTGCTTTAAACAGTCATGGCACCCCCCCCCAAAGGATTATGGGAGCTGTAGTTTGTGCAGAGCATTGCTAGGAGACCCCACTATTCCTCTCACAGAGCCACAACCCTCAGAGTGGTTTAACAATCGATCCTCAGAGCACTGAGGGTTGCTAGGGACCTCACTGCCTTCATTCCCCTCACAGTGCTACAATTCCCAGAGTGGTTTTATTCCTCTTCCCAGGGAGCTCTGGGAAATGTAGCTCTGTGAGGGAGAACAGACTTCTTCTCCATGGATTTGTCTAACCCAGGGGTCGGCAAGGCTTACTGGGCATGGGCCGGATCACTCCCATGGAGATCCTCCGAGGGCCGGACCAGCACAGCACGACACCGGAAATCTCGTCCGCGCATGTCCACGGCGCTGGAAATCGCTTCTGCGCATGCCCAGATGCTGAAAATTGCGCCTGCACAGAAGCGATTTTGGGTGTCTGGGCATGCGCAGAAGCAATTTCTGGAGCCACGGAAGAGAGTTGCTGTGCTGCGCCGGTTTAGCATAGCGCACGGGGACTCGCCAAGCGGGCAGCTCGGTTCAGGGTTGGCTCGTGGATTAAACGGTTAAATGGCCTCCGCTGGCCACTTCTGGCCCATGGGCCTTAGGTTGCTGACCCCTGGTCTAACCCTCTTTTAAAGCCATCCAAGTTGGTGGCCATTACTGCCTCGTGGAAGCGGATTCTCTAGTTTAACTGACCCTTGGATACCCTCCTCTCTTCCTCTCACAGAGCTAGTTTTCAGAGTTGCCTGGGAAGAGGGAACCGATTGTTGAACTACTGTGGAAATCGTAGCTCTGTGAAGGGAAGAAGGAGGTATCCCAACAACAACAATTTCATTATTTATGTGCCGCCCATCTGACTGATTTTGCCCTGGGCGGCTCCCAACAAAACATTAAAAGCGCAATAAAACATCAACCGTTTAAAACTTCCCTAACAACTCTCAGCATCCGTCAAAAACTACAGCTCCCAGAATTCTTTGGAGGAAGCCTTGACTGTTTAAAGCGGCATCACCACGCTTTAAATGTATGGTGTGAGTTCCCTGGGACCTAACTGTTCTGGGTCAAAAAAGGGCCTGTCGGACTGCGCTGGTGTTGCCGTGTCATGTTTTCTGGTGTGACTGCTTGGATCAGCCCTTGTGCAACAAGTTGTTGTGGCACATGGGAGGCCTCATGTAGGCATAGTGCGAGCCTGGGCTTGCCCACTCACCTCCTGCTGCCGTTCCCTTCCAGCACATGAGTGTCTGGGTCCCTCGAGTTTACAAGCCTGCTGGTGTTTAAGGAGGCCGCCGCAAAAACTACGCCTGACTCCGTGCCCTGCTTCTCTGGCGCGACCCCTAAGTTTCTTCCATGTGCCAAGAGGCCCGTGTGGGGCAGTGTGTTTACGCGCATGCACTGCCCTCTTCGATTTTCCTTTCCGTTTTAGAGAATTTCATTTGCTGTTACTGAGGTGCGTGTAGGTGCATGTCTCTTGCGTTTGTTATTTTCACCTTTAAAAAGGTGTGTATTGGCGGTTCTTCCATTCCTGCACAAGAGATGAGTGCTTTTGTGTGTAATAATGTAAAGCTTCTCTTTGTTCCTGTTTCTTTTTATATTATTATTTATTATTATTATTATTTATTCAACATATCCATGGAGGTCTCAGGGAGGTTCACAAGAAGATTAGACTTTAAAACTATTTCTTTTATCCCTGTACATTATAAAAAGATACTTTGCCTTGAGTATAAAATTTTGTTTATCTTTTGATGAGTATCAATTAAAAACGTTTTTAATAAATAGAAATGTAAAACTGTGACGAAGGACTATGTTGTCTTGCTGTGTGTCATTTTCTAAGATTGCTTGTGTTTAATTTATAATTGCTGCTATATTTACTTATTTCCCTTTATTAAAAAATATCAATATTTTGCTTTCTGTCCAAATAGGTCCACAGCAATAAAGCACAAAGCTGAAATACAATCATTGTCTAATAAAATAATTATTTAATGCAATCATTCATGAAAGATTAAAAGCCCAAAGTAGATAAATAGTGTCTGGTGCTGCAATTCTAAACGCACTTACTGGAACAGCCTTGCCCAAAATACGTAGTCCAAATGTTTGGGACTACAACTTCCACCAGCCATGCTGTGCATGATCTTATATTCCTCAATCACGTCCACATCTTACTCATCATTTTGCGGAACTCAGTAAGCCCCAAATGTTGCAACCTTTCCTCGTAAGGGAGTTTTTCCATCGCCTTGATCAGTTTGGATTACCTTCTTCTGAATCTTTTCCAGGAATCTCTTTTTTAAAATTCCTGTGCTCATGGTTCTGAACAAAGGACTGATCTGAGCATAGGGTTAAGGGAGTGTGGGGAGCCCTCTAGATATTCAGCCGCAGGCAGCACAGCCAACGGTCAGGGATGATGGGAGCTGGAGTTCAACATTACATCAGGAGAGCCACAGGTTCCCCCTTCCCTGATTTAGGCGCAGGTCCTAACCATTCAGGGATCACATACCGAATTCCCCTACGATGGTGTAAAGCAGTGTTCTCCAAACATGGGTCTCCAGCTGACTACAACTCCCATCATCCCTAGCTAGCAAGACCAGTGGGCAGAGATGATGGGAATTGTTGTCTGAAAACAGCTGGAGACCAGAGTTTGGGAAACCCTGGTGTAAAGCAGGAATGGGGAGCCTGTGGCCCTCCAGAGGTTGATGGACTCCAACCCCCATCAGCCCCAGCCAGCACTGGCCCAACAGTCATGGATGATGGGAACTGGAGTCCAACAACATTTGAGGGCCGCGGGATCTCCATCACTGTGGGGAAGTCGCTTTGTACCAGCTATGACCCTTGTTCTGGAGAACCTTTTTCAGCCTGAGGCCCATATTCCCTCCTGGGCAGCCTTCCAGGGGCACAGTGGTGGGCGGCATCAAAGTGGGTGGAACCACAAATGCAAATACTGTATTACATTTCTACATTAGGCTTGTTTCTACATTCAGAGGCTCACCCAGGGAAGCAAGAGATGCTTGATCTGGGTTCAAGGCACATCCGACCCGACAGAAACACTCAAGATGGATGCAAAGCTGGGCATTTAAATCACTATGCTAGCACTTCCAACTGTCATGGCTTCCCCAAAAGAATTATGGGAGCTGCAGGTGGTGAAGGGTACTGAGAGTTGTTAGAAGAACTGTGTTGTCACAGAACTACAATTCTCAGAGTAGTTTAACAACCAAGCCCGCTTCATGGGGAACTCTGGGACCTGTAGTTCTGAGCTCCTCTTAGTCCCCTCAGCAGACTACAGTTCCCAGGACTTTCGAGGGGGTGGGGAACCAGACTGTTTTAAAAGCGGCATCATACCTTTTAAAAACTGTAGCGCAGATGGCGCCAAGAAAAAGCAGACAGCTTTGCTGTTGTGTTTTGCTTTCTGACCCACGTGCAAAGACCCAGGGCGTGGCAGCGGCTGTTGTTGTTAGCGGTGGGGTGTGTGAGAGGCTGACTCCGAGCGGGTCTCTCCCGCGCTCTATCTCTCTCTCTGCGCGCAAAAGTCTCCGCAGCGAGTGTTGCTCTTACTCCGCCTTCCCTCCCCGTCCTAACCAGCCCCACCCAGCCCAGCCCGGGGCGGGGGCCTCCCTGGTGTATAAAGCTCGGCTCTGGGCAAGCTGCCCAGCTTGTAGAGAGAGCGAGATCGCGAAGCGAGGGAGGAGCAGTTTGGAGAGAGCGCTTGTCCGCGCCGTCGAGCAGGCGCCACTGTGCCGCGGCTGTGCGTAAAGGCGCATCAAGCACACTTTTGGTTTTCTACTCTTTTACGAGAGAACCCCAGGCGTCCTCTCCAATGGAGCTGCTGCTTTTGCTGTGGGCCCCGCTGGTGGGCCTCTGGTGCGGGCTGTGCGTGGCGTCGGGAGAGCGGCACACCGTCTTTTGGAACAGCACCAACCCCAAGTGAGTTTGGGGGGAGCGTGGAGGGGAGAACCAAGCCCTCGTAGCCAGGGGCTGGAGAGTTATCGTCGTCACCAATGCCCAGCCAGAATTTACTTTTTGCGCGTGTATAAAAGGGATGAGCCTTTATTTTGGCGTCGCTCCCGCCCCACCCTGTGATAATGGGGTTGTGTTGGAGGGGTGGCATTTGGAGATCCCCGCCTTCTAACCAGGCACCCAGGGGACGCTTAGGGGTCCGGTTTCAGGGGGTGTTCCACTGGAGGCGCCTTGCAGGCGGGGAGCGCGGCCAGCCTTGGCCAGTGATCGCCCCGTTGTTGAAAAATCTGCCGTGTGTTGAATAGGTGTGCGCGTCTTTTTTGCGGGCAGAGGCTTCTTGAAGGAGGGTGCGGACGTTCAGGGAAAGTGAGTTTCGCCTAGAAACCCCTTCGGTTAGAAGTTAGCCATGGAGGGGTCGGTTTCCCTAGAAGTTGGAATACATCTGGGGAAGGGCCGTGGAGATTCTGATGGGTGGGGATACAGTTGGAGGGAAATAGGACTCTGCTTCCATCCCCCTAATGGTGTGATTTTGGGCACTCTCCGACCTTCCAGCCTCGGTCGTTGCCCCTGTTAAGGGAAAAGGGGCAGCTGGCCCTTTAAATCTGGCGTGAAGGATCTGCAGATGAAAGTTTTTCCCTTTCTTTTCTCCCTTGCTCCCCCCCCTTCCACTCCGCCTCTTTGCCTTAGCTCGCCCCCTCCTGTTCCTGCGCCTGCATTTTGGGCGAGGGCCACCCTGGGCAGCCCACCTCGGGCAGCCTGGCACAGATTTCCCTTGCCAGCCCCCAAGCCTCATGTTTCAAGTTGCCTCTGCTGCTAGTCTTTCTTTGAAGGGAGGCAGGTTTAGCTTTGCAAAATGGGGGGTGAGGGGTGGGTTCCTGGACCTTTGGAAGGAGGAGGAGCTGGTTGGGCATAAAAGCTGGAATTCGTAAACATCCACACGGTAGGCCTGCGCTTGGCACCCAGCCCGTACCTAGGCACCGTGACAGAGGCATGAATCAGGTCTTTGCTGGGAAAGATAGGGCAGTGCGGACGGAAAGGACCAATTGCTTGCCGAGGTGGGGAGAGGGACGGCGCCTTCACCCCCTTTGCCCCTTGGGATTCCCGGGTCCGGTTTATGGCATTTTTGAGGAGCTCGTGGTTTTTTAATGAGTTATGTCACGCCGGCTGTAATTTATGTATGACGCGCAAAGGACCGAAAAGGAAAAAGACAGGTTCTCTGCCCCAAGGAGCTTACAGATCTGTACTTCTGATGGCGCCTGTAGGAGACATCGCGCTTTTGTTTGCGTGCTGGGAATTAGAGGGTGGGGTGGGGCATTAAAAGTGGCCCACAGCCAGGGGTGCCAACTTGAATAAAATATTGGGGGGGGGGGAGTAAGCCTCATCCCACATAATTGATCACATGACTTGGCTCACCATTTGAATGGCAATGCCCATCGTTTTTTGAGGGGAGCTGCCCCCCTCAAAATAGACTCAGCAAGATGCATTAGGGAAAGAGGGAGAAGGTGTTGTTGCGGTTTGTTTGTTTTTTAATAAGAGCTGTGGGGGCTTGGGCTGAAATCCAACAGGTACGCCCCCTGGCATCTCTGGGAGGGCTCACCTGTTGAATAGTGGCACGGTTTTTTCCCATTTGTTAAAAGGCCCAGAGATTGGTGGGCAAAGGCTTTCCAGCCAGTTCCCGGGGACTGAAGAGTTAATCGCATTAAGCCATTGTTTTTATGCTGGAAGGTAAGGTGAGGGGAGGGAGGGAGAGCGAGCTCTGGTGCCTTTGTTCATTCAGCCTGTGTGTGAGAAGCAGAGACATCTGTGTCCTGTTGTGCAAACCTCAAGGCCAGGGATCTGGCTGGCCCTTTCCAGGTGGCCTTCCTTCCCACCCCCCCTCCCCACGCCCGTCCCCCTGGCCTCGGGTCAGGTCAGCTCTGTGCTGCTGCCTGGGTGGGTCTGATCTTGCTTTAATCAGAGCTTTGGTAAATGCTGGCACTGAGTCTTTGTAAGAGGCTGAGTGATTGGAGAAGTAAACCCTCCATGCCTAGGGGCAGTGTACCTCTGAATAGCAGTTGCTGGCAGGGAGGTGGGGGCAGCCAGCAGGGAGGAAGGGTTGTTGCCCTGCTTGGGGAGCACACACCAGAGGTGTTGAGTTAGCCATTTCTGAAAGCAGAACACTGGACTTTGAAAGAGATTTGGGCAAGTTTGGTAAGGCTACCTGCTGGGAATCACATATGGGGAGATTTTCGGTTGAGCTCAGGTCTTGCTTTGGGGATTCTTAGAAGTGGCATTTCGTTGGGCACTGTGATCCAGCAGAGCTCTGCATCAGTGCTCGAAATTCAGATATATAATCTGATTGCCAAATGGCACCTTAAACCTCACTTACGGTCGCCAGAATGGAAAATCTAGGCAGCATTTTTATTTTGCAATGAAATTCATTATTATTATTATTCATTTCTAGACTGCTTTATGTCCTAAAGAAAAAAAAATATCAGAGTGGTTTACAACACATTAACACATCAGATTAAAAAAAATGCAGAATAAAACAAATTCAGGCTTCAAGGGAAATATTTCAGATCCTTCTCTAAGTGACATTTGGCTTTCCCCATGCAGTATTTATTTACGTGCTTAATTTGTAGAGCTGCCCCATAGCAGAACTACTCTAGGAAGACAGTGTGGTGCAGTGATTAGAGCAGGCTTCCTCAACCTCGGGTCTCCAGGTGTTTTTGGCCTACAACTCCCATGATCCCTAGCTAGCAGCACCAGTGGTCAGGGATGAGGGGAATTGTAGTCAAAACATCTTGAGGGCTGAAGTTGAGGTAAGCCTGGGTTAGAATGTCAGGCTAGGACCTGGGAGATCAGGGTTCAAATCCCCACTGGGAAGCTTGCTGGAGTCAGTCGCAGACCCTTAATTTACCTCACAGGGTCATTGTAGGGGTTAACTGAGGGGGAGGGATGATCCCATCGCATGGCAGATTCTCTGCAGTAGCATAAGTGGTGCAGGAATTGCACTTTGCAAATGCGCAGAGGTTCCTTTCGTCTGTTTGTAACTGGATGTTCCCAGCTTGGCACTGAAAAAGAGATGCTAGGACTTTCAGCCTTGTAAGCCCTAGGGAGGGGCGTGCCTGTGGTGAGATCCTTTGAGGATTTAGAAAAAATACGTCCCTGGACTACAACTATAGCTCAGGTAGAGCATCTTCTTTGCATATACTGGGTTCAACCCCAACTGATCTCTTGGAGGGGCTGGGGAAAACTTTGGCCTGAAACTGCTGGAGAGTTGCTGCCAATCTGTGCAGACTAGGTGCGTGAAGACGCTGGCTCTGTATAAGGCAGTTTTCTGTGCTCCTATTGGAGCCAGAACCATGAGGACTAGAATCTTAGTGTATTTTTAGGGGAAGGGCTAGATTCGCCAAGGATCCGACTCAAGGAGCTTCCAGAGTTCAAAAAAACCTCCCATTGCCACTGACCACTGGACATGCTGGCTGGCTGTGAGTTGGCCTCTGGCGAGTGCCAAGTTGGCAAAGGCGCCTTGAGGATGATCTGCAGAGTTTTACTTCATTGCAGAAGATGAATCGGGTGGTGATTTCAAAGTTGCGCCTGTCTGCCCCCTGCAGATATTACTGGCCTCTTCCCTGCCTTTCACTGGTGCCTTAAACCCGCCGGCTGGCACTGCCAAGAGGGCAAAGTTCTCAAGCGGTGCAGGCAGCAGGTGGTGGGTCTTGGCCAGCAAGGCTGAATCAGCTTGGAGAAAGTTGGAAGAGAGCAAAGCCGCAGCTGGCCAGCCGATCCTTCCTTTCCCAGGGTCCATCTCCCCCCTTCCTTGCTAGCCGTGGGCCTCTTCCTTCCCGCCCGGCGCTGGCGAGAGCCCAAGGGAAGGCGCCAAGGGCACGCGGGGCAGGAAATCTTTCTCCTTTTTTAAAAAAACCAACATGTTGTTAAGATATATATTTTAACGTGTGTTTTTTCCGCCCAGGACGCTGGAGGCGAAACCGTCTTTTTGGCACGGAGGCTTAAGAGATGGCCTAGTCCGATGCCAACCTGGCTGGGGGGGGAGGGATGGAGCGTGCAGCAGGGGGGTGTTTTGTGTACAGCTCCTGCCCCTGCAGGGAGGAGGCAGTTGCTGTGGCGGGTGAGAGTCCAGGCAGAGGAGATTGCAGGGCCCAGATGTGGGCACCTCTGGCAGGGTGGAAAACCCTGAGGCCGCTGTGTCTGGGCAGTTTCCTTCCAGGGGGAGCAGCCTTAATCGCTTTGTGTTGGCCTGTTGGTTGTCAAAAACAGCAGTGATCACATCCATGCCCTACTTTCAAAGCACATTGCTTCCTTTCCAAAAGGATCTTAGCCCTCGTGGAGCTACAGTTCCCAGCACCCTTAAACTACAGTTCCCAGGCTGGGAGCAACGGAAATTGGGAGTTGAACATCTGGGGGGGGACGCAGCCTCCCCAGCTGTGACTCCTTAAAGAACTATTGGACTTATTATGGCTTTGCCTTTCACGGCCAACTTCATGCTGGCTGCAGATTATGGAGTTTGAAAATTGAATGCCAGCCCTGCTCGGCCCCAAGTAGCCAGCATGCCCAGAGGTCAGGGATGATAAGATCTGTAGCCTGAAACATCTGGAGGACCAGTGTTCTAAACTAGCCAGGTGTGTTTGCTACTGGTGCGGGTCCAATTGCGACTACGCGGAGATTTCTGGGCGCCAGGTTTGGCGACCACAGTTTAGAAACCTCTGCATAGTTTAGTATCATTTCCCCTGTGTGTTTCTCCTTCTTGCATACTGGGACAAGTGAATTGCTGTAGGAGCAAGCGACAGCCAAGCGCTGCAGCTGAGATCACAGAATCGTAGCTTTGGAAGGGACACCATGGGGCATCTAATCCAACCCCCTGGCGGATAGAGATTCCATTGTGGCTACTGGTAACCAGGGTTTAAGGTGCCATATGGCGCTTAGCTTATATACCTGAGTTTGTAACACTGTGTTCACCATGCCGATCTACAGTTTCTCATTCCGTGTTGTACTCCACTTTTATTCAGAGCAGACCCATTCATGACCTGGACTAACTTGGTTCCATTAATTTCAGCACACCTACCTTTTAAGTACAGTGGTGCCTCGCAAGACGAAATTAATCCGTTCAGCAAGTCTCTTCGTCTTGCGGTGTTTTAGCGGCTTAGCAGCTATTAACGGCTTAGCGGCTTTAAGAAAAAGGGAAAGAACTCGCAAGAACTCGCAAGACGTTTCGTCTTGCGAAGCCAGCCCATAGGGAAATTTGTCTAGCGAAGCGACGCAAAAAACGAAAAACCCTTTCGTCTTGCGCGTTTTTCGTTTTGCGAGGCATTCGTCTTGCGGGGCACCACTGTAAAAAGCAATTGACTATAACACATCAGTGCTATGCTATCCCGGCAAGTGGCTTTGGGTCACTGTTGCAAAAGGGACAGCAACTAATAAAAGTGAAATAATAATGATGACGATCACCTTAGCCAGATCTTTGCTGTGCAGAATTAAATGCCCAGCCTTTGCACGCCAATAAACCCCCTCCTACAAAAAACAGAAAAAAGCAAAAACCCTTTGAATACCACCACCACCGGACCTGATGTCATCAGGCACCATTTGTCCCTGAGTGCATCACTCAGTTTTACACTTTGCTGTCCCTCGGATCATGAATTTGGGGGTGCCAGCCCCATCTAAAACTTCTGCCACCAGCTAGCAGCCTTTCTGAATCCCAGTTGCTGGAAACCGCTGGAGGGGTACTGGGGTACTCAGGCTCCCCTTAAGCATCTGGTGTGCCCCTGCAGAACAGCACCCTGGACCTGTCAGGATTGGCACCCACTGCCTTGTGACATCAGGCAGGCGCCTTCCCCGTACCCTTTGGGGCGCTTGCTAAAAGCAATTTTGTTTTGTTTTGTTTCGTCAAGCCTATCCAGACATGTAGAAACCGCCGTGTGTTGTTAATCTGGTTTTCGCTTATAGCTGATGTTGTTATTTTTTGGGAGTGTCTAAAAACACTTGCCTTTTTTTAAAGAGGATACTTCTGTTGTTGTCTTGCCAGCTGATTTGAGGGCTTGTGGCAACCCAGCGGTGCATAAAGGCCCTGAAATAAATGGATGAGGCTCAGAAGGGCCACTGGCCCTTCTTGTTGCATTTGATTGCACTGTTTTGACAAGGATCAGCCAGCTGCTTCGGGATCTTCCAGGGGGTCAAGACTTCTGGGTGGTGCCCTGGGGCGAGGAGACAGACGGAGGGTGGGTGGGCGCACCCCCCCCAACCAAGACCCTGCTGCTATCTCTGCACCTGAGGCCAAGATAAGGTGGGTCCTTCGTTGCTGCCTCTTGCCACCCGCCTCGGGCGGCCAAACCGGTTTGTGGGTTCGGTCTCCCGAGGAGTCTTTCGGTTTCCAAAGCTTCTGTGACTCAGGGCGGAGTCCCTCTTTCCACAGCTGGCTTGGCGAGGCTTTAATAAACACCTAGGCTCTCTGCTGGGAATGTGGGCTAGCCCAGCAAAGTTCCCGGGCCAGCCCTGAAAGGGGGAAGCCATGCTCTTGTGTCGTGTGCTCAGTGGGTAGAGCATTTGCTTTCAATCCTGGGTTCAATCCCCAATGGCATCTCTGGGTAGAGCTGGGAGTATCACCTGCTGGTGAGCTGCTGCCAGCCAGTGTGGACAGCACTGAGCTAGATGGGTCAGTTTTCTGACTCTGTATAAGGGAGCTTTCTGCGTTCCCATTTAAACTATTTTGAACTGTGAGGACTGGAATCTTTCTTGAGCTTTCGCGCCGCAAACTTGCCCATGGAGGAAGCTGCCTTCTACCACTCGCCTAGCTCAATATTGTCCACACAGGCTGGCAGCAGTTCTTCCAGATTTCAGGCAGGATTTCAGGTTATGCCACTGGAGGTTATCTCCAGATAATTTACAAGTAAGCCTTCTGACTTCAGTGGGTCTTACTCACAACTTTTCTTTCTTTGTTTTGTATCACAAAATCCTTAATAAAAACTTTTTTTAAAAAAATGAAACCACTAAGCACACGCAGGTTTGCAACCTAAGTTGTGACATCCAGACTCCCCCGTTCAAATCTCCCCTCTGTGATGGGCTCGCTTGATTAGCCTTTGGCCTCAGTGTTTCTCCACCACCATCTGCAATATGGGTATAATTTAACTGATTTACCTTGGGGCTGTTGTAAAGATGTCAGCTGGATTAACATGTGTGCAGCAGTTCCAAGGCTCATAAACGCTGTAAAAAAAGTGGATTTTATTTTATTTTTTAGCAAATGGCCAGGCTGAAGTTTGTTCTTTCTTTTGGGCTGGGGGGTGGGTAGGGGAGCATCTGCCTTGCAGCTGTAAGAGAGAGTTGCATAAAGGTTTCTTTAAATGCATTTGGTCAACTTAAGAAAATAGTAACACTTGGGTAAAGTGGCAATGATTTAGGTTAAGAGCCAGCCCCAAATAATTACCGGAGGGAGGGGTGTTTCAGCAGTCTCCCACTTTGAGGAAGTTGTTTGTATGCATTGTTTTTATTCTATTCTTTAAAAATCCATCTCAAAGATATACAGGAAGAGCTTAACAAAAGCTCCCTTTGAGTAGCGTATGAAAGAAATACACGGAATCCATAGAAAAGCATGCCGGTACTTTGTTAGCCACTGAATCAATGGGTTTCCATTTTTTAAAAGTCCGTTTTCTCCCCTCTTTTCATCTGAATAGAATTGGCTGATTCCTTGTCATAGCCATATTGTTGTAAATTTTACTTTTCCAGCCTGGGATGTTGAAGCTATTGGGGGGAGGGGGGAGTTACGAAGGGATTCCTATCTTACAAGGCTGTTTTGTGAGGATTTCTTGTAACTTTTATTTTATTAGCGGGGAGGCGATGGAACTCTGACACTTTTATTTCATTGGGGTGCTGGGGTAATTGAAATGGTATCGATTTCCAAACAGTGTCTGCTCTCCCCCCGCCCACAAGCCTTCTACAAAGGGGTTAGGAGATAGTTTGTAAGAATTTCCTAGACATTTCTCGCAACGTTAACTTCATTGGAGATGGAGACGAAACGGCGTTGGCTTCAAAATTGTGTCTGCCAGTTCCACCGCCACCAACCTTGTCTGAAAGTGCCTACTTTACAGGGTTGCTTGTAGAGGAAGTTTACGCAGGCGTTAGATTGCAAGCACTAATTTCGCTGTCGTTCCCTGCTCCTGATACAGGTTTCAGTGGGATAGCTATTCCGTCGAGGTGCGGCTGAACGACTACCTGGACATCATCTGCCCGCACTACGAGGACAGCAGCGTGGCTCCTCACTCGATGGAACGCTACACCCTATACCTGGTGGAGCAGGAGGAGTACGAGACCTGCAAACCACGCTCGAAGGAGCAGATCCGGTGGGAGTGCAATAAGCCAGATGCCCTGCACGGCCCTGAGCGGTTTTCGGAAAAATTCCAGCGCTACACTCCCTTCACGCTGGGCAAAGAGTTCCGGGAGGGCCACGAATACTATTATATCTGTAAGTGTCCATGGCAGAGAAACCACACACAGACACACACACCCTTACCGGCTGTCGTTTATTTTTCCGTTTTAGCGCTCCTAAGATTTCTTATCTTGTGTCATTCTGAGATGGTGGAAGGTCACTTATTTAAGCCCATTTTACAGATGGGGAAAGAGGAGGCTGGGAACGAGAGTAACTAGCCTAAGAGCTACATGGTGGTTTTTATTTCTAACAGGCCCTGGTTATAGGACTTTAAGGGCCGACCGCTAAGAGAGATCTGTCACGGGTTTTTCCTAATGTTTGTGGTTTTGGTTAAGAACATCCACTGGGGTAGGAAGGTTTGTGTTTAACCCTCATTTAAATCCATCTCAGCCAGAGGCCAAGGCTGAATTTTTCAGCAGTGCAGGGAATTGGGTCGGGTTTGTGAGTTGAGGGCCCCCAGATCTCTTGTTTTGAGCCTGGTAATGAATTTGAGGGAAATAGATCAGGATTACTGAGTAGGATATAAATTTTGCGGATTGAACTAAACTAAAATGACTTCTCTATTGGAAATTTGGGGGCGGTTATTGGGGTTAATCAAACTTGATAGGAACAGGATTTGTTGGTGAATTAATTTGGGCGGAGGGTAACGAATGAAAGAGGAGCTGATTTGGGGTGATCTGTGGTGGGGTGTAGTTTAATTGAAGAATTGAAGATAAGTTATTTTAGCCTCCACCTACCCACCCAAAATAGATGCACCAGTAAATAAAAATTAACAAAAGCTTCTGTAGTCCGTGTCAAGTTACCAGGTCTCAGATTCATATAGACTAGATGTCCCCCAATACCTACACAAAACCACCTGGCTGTTTCAACTCTCGCCAATAAAAATCTCTTTCTCAATTCCTCCCTATTAGCAAAACCTATCCATCACCATGGAGAATCTTGCCTTAAATTGAAAGTCATAGTGGTTGGAAAGAATGGTAAGTTTTCTAGTGCCTGACACTGTCTGTCTGTCTGTCTGTCTGTCTGTCTGTCTGTCTGTCTCTAGTCCGGCCTGCAAATGCTATCTGCCAAGTTCTGCAACAGCCTTTTGCAACCTGGTGCCCATCAGCCCCAGCCAGCATGGCCAATGGGCCAGGGATGAATGTGAAATCGGGGGGGGGGGGGGCACCAGCTTGGGGAAGGCTGCCTTGGGGAAACAAGACAGATCTGATATGAGTCCCTTTCTCCCCTCCACTTCCTATTCCATAAGGTGAGATAGATACTTGGCAGTTTGGTGGGGAGCGATAGAAATTGGGATAACTGTATGTGTGAGAGAGGGGGAGAAGGTTTATATTCTCCCTGATGCCAATGCTCTGGTCTAATCTCACCCCCCACTTTTTTATGTGACTGCTCTTGAGCCTAATAATAATACCTGAGACACGTCAGTATTCAAAACTGTTTGCCTGCATCCTCTCCACCAGGCTTCCTCAACCTCGGCCCTCCAGATGTTTTGAGACTACAGTTCCCATCGTCCCTGACCACTGGTCTTGCTAGCTAGGGATCATGGGAGTTGTAGGCCAAAAAAACATCTGGAGGGCTGAGTTTGAAGAAGCCTGCTCTCCATGTTCCTTGCAAGGGGTATTGCCCCCTAGTTGCAAATAGTATTGCCTCAGTGGTATTGCCCCGCATCAAGAGAACAGGGGCTGCAGGCTGAGATTTAAGCTGGGGTTGAGAACTATGGGCTCAATATTTAGGTTGGCTGTGTTCTGGGGTCCGGCCTTCACTGTGCGTCTCCGTTCGCTTTTAGGTCGGATGCCCCCCAGTCGCAGCCCCACCCTGAAGGGGAGACCTCAGTCAGGTAGGTCCATGGGAGAGAGTTTGTTCTGCAGGGGTGGGGGGCGTGGAGGTGCCGCAAAGTGGGGCGGCACAATCAGCCATTTGCAGGGGACCCATTGACAAGAGACCCCTCTGGACCTGCGTTTGCTGTTTTTCCACCCCCCTCGCACTCAGGCCCAGGCAACAGGGGTGGTGAGAATGAGGCCACACGCCCCAACACGCATTTATACCATTACGGTACCACTTTAAACAGTCGTGGGTTCCCCTCAAAGACTTCTGGGAGCTGTAGTTTGTTATAGGTGCTGAGACACACACCCCCATTCCCCTCCCGGAGCTACAATTCCCAGAGTGGTTTAACAATCAGTTCCTCTTGCCTGGGAACTGCAGTTCTGAATTTCAGGGTAGGGGTGTCTCATATCAGCTCTCAGCTCCCTCAGCAAATAAGATTTCCCAGAATACATTGGGGGAAACCGTGACTTTTTAAAGTGCCGTCGTAGTGCTTTAAACGTATGGTGGTGCGGGTATGGCGGGGAAGAGAAAGGAGCTGGCAGAAATGGTGTTGAGGAAGGAGACTCATGGAGGGAAAATGGAGGGCATCAGACCTCCAAAAGGACGTAAGTGAGTGGGTTTAGGAAGTGGTTCAGGAGGAGAGGATTTGAATTTGGGTTGAATTTTGCGTGCCATGTAATTATTTTATTTTTTAAAGTGTTTATTAATTTTCCAATGCTGTATTGTTTTTAACACTTGATTGGAAGCCGCCCAGAGTGGCTGGGGAAACTCAGCCAGATGGGCGGGGTATAAATAATATATTATTATTATTATTATTATTATTATTATTATTATTATTATTATTAATTATTTATTTCCAATAAGAACATCCAATTAACATATCAAATCCAATAAAAATAAAAAAACTAAAATAAAAAAGTCCAATTGTAATCTTGGACTTCCAAATTGTAATCTTAATTTTTTTGACTTCCCACGGTCTGAATTCCAAAGCATTTTCCACCTCTCATCATGCCACATATTATTCTTGTCCTGTGTGCCCAACTTTGCTGGTTACCAGACCCTTTTCTCACCTGCTTGTCTCTCTTTCTCCCGGCAGACGACCCTGATGCAACGATGCTTCGCAGCGTGGGGCACAATTCGGCCCTCCGTCTCTGCAGCCCCTTCACCTTCGTTGTCCTCCTGCTGCCGCTGCTGATGCCGCAGGGCCCCTGATGGCACCCAGTTCCCCAGCATGAAGCCATCAGCAAAGGGAGCAGCGCCTGTTCTGTTGCCGCCACACACACACACCCAACGTGGTGTGGTGTGGGGGACACGAGTCTCCACGCGCCAGCAATGCCTCCGTGTGATGCGGCAGTGCACCAGTCAGTTTTAGCAGGCTGAGCGCCGGGATCAAATCGCCGGCAGCCCTACGAGGAATGTGGCTGGTGGGGTCTGGGACTGGTGAGGGGTCTTGTGGACAGATATCTCCCTCCAGCAGACAGACATGGACCAGATGGGGACTCTCTTTGGCTCCCCGGCGGCAAAACAAGGCTTGGATGGATCCGGCCCTGCCACAAAGGTTGTGGCGCTGAGTTTCCTGCGGGCAGGAATGCCACCTTGTATCGCGCCCTGTTGGTGGTGCTTGTGGACTTTGGGGCACACCATGAAACTGGAAACACACAGTTACCTTGGGACTATGTACAGTGCAAAAAATATATATGTGACTATCAAACAGGCAGGCCCTGGAATTTTTGGAGTGGGGAGGAATCCCCTGTTTTGTGTGCCCCGCTTTGATGACGACTCTTCCCTCTGCCTGCGCCCAGAGTTCAGAAGACCGCTGCCTTGTACCTGAAAGCATCAAACTGGAGACCAGTCGTGTTGAGGATGTGATAGATCAGACTGAGGGACTCGCCTGGTCCAGCATCCTGCTTCTGGCAGTGGTCAGCCATTTATCTCCAGGAAGAACTAACAGTCCTCCCCGTGCCGCTTACCCATGGCCACCATCAGCTTCTGGTATACTGCCTCTGCCCAGGGAGGTTTCATTTTCAAGTCTGGCAGGGTGGCGGACATTTTGTGTCTTGTGTACGCAAACCTGTTGAGGACAGCAAAGGGCAATGCCCCTGTTTGGCACAGGGTGATATTCAATCACAAGGACAGAGAAATGAACAGACTGCAAAAATATATATATATTTCTGTGTGCGGAAGGGAAGGGGAGATAATGTTGTAGAGCTTTTTACCTCTGTAATATATATATATCTATTTTTATACTGAATAAATAACTCCAGAAGAAACGTGCTACATCAGTGTTTGTGCTCCGCTGCAGTGCCGATCCGTATGAACTTGTAGGTCACCTCTGGTGTAGGGGCAGAACCCAGGAATGGGAGGTGATTTGAATACTGAGGGGTGGGGCCTGGTGGTGGAATTGGCTATTTTTTGTGGGAAATGGGCTATTTGCAGAGTCTGAGTGGCAGAGACTCCGTTTGGGCTTTGAATATTTTGGAGACACTTTTCCTCCTATAGATCCTCTTCGTATATCTACTACTCTCAGGTGTTCAGGGTGTCATGGTGGGGGAAAGAACTTTGTCCACGGCAGCGCCTAAGTCATGGGTAGGCAAACTAGGGGCTGGATCCGGCCCAATCGCCTTCTAAATCCAGCCCATGGATGGTCCAGGAATCAGTGTTGTTTTTACATGAGTAGAATGTGTGCTTTTATTTTAAATGCATCTCGGGGTTATTTGTGGGGCATAGGAATTCATTCATTTTTTAATTTTATTTTTCAAAATATAATCCGGCCCCCCACAAGGTCTGAGCGACAGTGGGCCGGCCCCTTGCTGAAAAAGTTTGCTGACCCCTGAAAGTCGTGGAGTTTCCACAGAGATGTATCCACCACCTTCATTACAAAGCGTCAGTCCTTTGCTGAAGATGCACTCCGGCCTTTGAGACCAGATACATATTTTCGGACGCACCCTCTTACCTTGATTGTAATCTGTTTTAAACTGATTTTTAATGCGGTTTTTTATTATTACTGTAACTAGCTCCCTGGAACCTGATGGTGAAGGGGCGGCTAAGAGATTGAAGTGATACTTATTATTTAGTTAAGTTATTTGAGACATTAATGCACTGCTTAAGTATACACATTTCTAAGCGGAGTGTGTAAAAATAAATATCGCAGAAAACGGGAAGATTAAAAAAAAATCATATAAATGAGCACCACCTTAACATGCCTGCTGAAACAAGGAAAATTGTAGCAACGGAAAAAGAAGAATAAAAACCTACAAGTCAGGCTAGCTCAGGCTTCCTCAACCTCGGCCTTCCAGATGTTTTTTCGCCTACAACTCCCATGATCCCTAGCTAGCAGGACCAGTGGTCAGGGACGATGGGAATTGTAGTCTCAAAACATCTGGAGGACCAAGGTTGAGGAAGCCTGGGCTAGCTTTTGCTGTTAAATATTCTGTCACCTGAATTTTTACTTTTCCCCTAGAAAACCCAGGGAAGTAGGACAAAATGTTAAATGTTGAGACTTGGGGGATTTTACTGATCTTTTAAGATTGGTTTGCTACTTTTGGAGATACTTTTGGGGCAGTGTGTATCATGTGACCCTTCCTTGGGCATGCTACAATGGCTGCTTTTTGGTATTTCTACAGGTTTTTTATTATTAATTTTGTCAAGGAGGCCATTTAACCTTTCTTTTCCATAAAGCAGCTGAGCGTTGTTTCCATTTTACGGACCAGAGACCTGGTGAATGATTAACGTTGCAAGTTGATGCTAATCAGGGACTGGTTTAAAACCAGAGTATTCGTTGATTCCAATCTCTGCTACATTGCACTAGCAAGTGGGGGCGCGTGGATAAGAGAACTCTCTGCTTTCATTTTAAATAACCCCCTGCCAAGATTCTAGTCCTTAAGGGCTGCACAAATCCTCTTGACAGTGTGTGGACTATGTTTCTAAAAACCCCAGATGGAGGAGTTGCTGAATAAAGACTTCCAGTGAACAGAGAGGGTGAGAGTTTCGCACTTCTACTGTGAGCAGCAGCAGCAAGTTAACTTGGTTTTCAAAGGAGTGAAAAAATAATGGAAATGTGTGACATCTGGGCACCTGCATTGAGTTTGCTTAGTTCTGTCCAGAACAGTTCTGCAAAAATTACATTGCTTTACATTCGTTTTTAATACATATGTACTAGGTAAAGGTAAAGGAACCCCTGACCATTAAGTCCAGTCGTGGACGACACTGGGGTTGCGGTGCTCATCTCACTTTACTGGCTAAGGGAGCCAGTGCTAGAGCAGTACCTATTTATCTACTAGGCTCTGTGGTTTAGACCACTGCTCCACCCGCATCCCACTGTACAGTGGTACCTCAGGTTAAGTACTTAATTCGTCCCGGAGGTCTGTTTTTAACCTGAAACTGTTCTTAACCTGAAGCACCACTTTAGCTAATGGGGCCTCCTGCTGCTGCCGTGCTGCCAGACCACGATTTCTGTTCTCATCCTGAAGCAAAGTTCTTAACCTGAAGGAGACTATTTCTGGGTTAGCGGAGTCTGTAACCTGAAGCATATGTAACCTGAGGTACCGCTGTACTGGCAATTGTTAAAGGGTAAATCGTCAAGAAGGCATCAGCTAGCTCCTTGCCCCATGGTGCTTACAGTCACAAATTTACCCCAGGGTAGGATGGAAGTGAGAGAAAATTTGGGGAAGGATAGAGATTCAGTTAAAATGTACTGTACTTAGTTTTGCCTTTTAGCAAGGGACAAGGACTAAGATGGGAGCAGGCTCAGGGGCCAAACGTACCTCTAGCCCTGAATATTGGGCCCTCAAGATTCTCCCCAGGTCATGCCCATTCCTGAGCCACAGCCCTTACCAGCCCTGCTGCATACCTTCCTTGAGCATCTGCCCATCTGGAATGTGTCTTGGAGCTCGGATCATGCCTTTTCCTTGCCTGGGTGGAGGATAGAGAAGGGCGTGTGAGAAACTAGCCTACTTTGCAAAGGTAAAACCTAAGAGTCATTTCCCCCACCCACCACTTCCACAGGCATGTGGCCCCCGGAAGCTTCTCTAGACAGGAATTTGGCCCTTGGGGTGAAAACAGTTTCCCATTGGCGGACCAAGATAGTTGCGCCCAAAGGGTTTAGGGGAGAAGGGTTTGGAGGAGGCTTTTGAGACAAAACTGGGATGATCACAGACTGATTCTCTGCCATGTACCTCTCAGGGAAACCTGTAGAAAGGTGAAAATGTAATTGGTTTGTTGATGATGCATCAGCAGCAGGGGGCTTATCCGACAGGCGCAAGTCATGGAAGCAATTTGTCTGGTGTTGTGGACTTGTCTGTGTTTTGTTGTTGTGGTGCATTCAGAGTCGGGGAAAGTGACCTGGCCCAGACAGGCGGCTGTTACTCAGCTGAACCACAGCGGCTGCTTTTGTGGTCTTTGTCAAAAGTTGGTTTTAGGGTCACTGTTTTCTTGTGCTTCCTTTGGTTTTGTTTCCTTAGCTGGAATACAATTCCTTTCCCATATCTCCGTCACATCAGGGAGAGGCTGATGATTCGCAGGCTCAGACGGGTGTGAGACAGATCATCTGTGGTCTGATCTTGTGACTTCTGTTTTTATCTTCTGTGCTTTAAAGCAGACTGGGGCTGCAGACACACCATACTTTTAAAGCACAGCCTTGCCTCCGTTTGTTAATCATTGAGGGTTTGTTTGTTTATTATATTTATAAACCTCCACCTTTGTCCAAGAAGCTTAAGGTGGCAACATATAGTTTTCCCCCAATTTTATCCTCACAACAGCCCTGTGAAGTAGGTTAGGCTGAAAGATGTTGACTAGCCCAAGGCCATCCATTAAGCTTCATGCCCGAGTAGGGATTTGCACCCATAGTGTGACAATCTCTAAGCACTACACACACATCATAGATTTAAAGCACATTATTAAGCCCAAAGAATCCAGAGAACTGTAGTTGTTCCCCCCTGCGCAGCGCTACAGTTCCCAGCATCCTTTTAAAAAACTACAGTCCCCAGGATTCTTTGTGGAAGGGAAGGCGCTTTAGATGTGTGTTGTGTCTGCAGCCTCAAAGAAGGGAAGAGAGGTGCTGATTTTCATGGAAGCAGTAGCCGTCACAGGCTGTTGAAATAACCTGGAGGGAAAGGATTTGCACCCCCTCAAAATAAAGCCCCTTAATGCTCGTGCATTAAGGCAGGGTGAAATTAACAGCAGGGGATCTGACTGCACTTTGCTTGACAAGGCCTAGTGCTGGAGGTGAGGCCTGTTAGTAGTAAGTTGTGCGGGGATCGTATGGACTCGGGGCACAGAGCCCCCTATAGGTATGGAAAGGTATTGAAACAGCAATATCGGTCCTGGCCATTGGCTGCCCTGTCAGCACGAAGCCTCAGGATTGGCTGGGACTTGTTATAAAATTCTCCAGGCCTCCTCCCAATATTCCACAGAGGAATCTCTGGGAGTTGATGTGGTGTCTAGCAAGGGCCACATTCACACCATACATTTAAATCACTACAATACTACTTTGCCATGGCTCCCCCCCAAATGAATTCTGGGAGTTGTAGTTTAAGGGTGCTGAGAGTTGCTATGAGATCCCTATTCTCCCCAAGCTGTAATTCCCTGAGTTCCCTGGGAAGAGGGATTGATTGCTAAGCCACTTTGCAAATTGTTGCTCTGGGAGGGGAATCCCTACAATTCTCAGCACCCTTAACAAACTACAGCTTTAAATGTACGGTGTGAAGGTAGCCAAGGACATTATTGGGTGGGGCAAGACCTGGGTTCAAATCCCTGCTCTGCCATGTACTTCAGACCCTCCAAGTGTCCCTACTTTCCAGGGGCAGTCCTGGATTTACAGAAGCTGTCCCAGTTTCTCATTTGATCCCAGAATGTCCCGCTTCTCCTTAGGACGTCCCTATTTTCATCGGATAAATGTTGGAGGGTCTGGTACCTCACCAGGTGATCTTGAGCCAAATGCTTTCTCAACTGAACCTCACAGGGCTGTTGTGAAGCTCAAATGGTGGCCAGGGGAAGAGCCATATATATATATATAGCCTTGTTCTCTGTGGATAGATGAAATTGGAAAGTCCTTGGTACTTGTAAAATCCCTTTTTTTGCTCCAAAGGTGTTTGCCTTTGTACCAACACACACACACACACACACCCCATTGCATGTTGCTCAAAGCTTTTTGTTCACTTAACCACACGCTGTACACCTTTGGAGTGAAGAAAGACATGACCTTTCAAAATGGATTGGAACTGGTTTTGAAAAACCTATGTTGTTTGCAGGGGTTCAGGTCTGCCACCAGACCACCTCTGCCACGCTTGCAAATGTTCCATTCATCTGTCCTGCAGAGCCTTCAGAAGCTGCGTTGTGCTTATAGCAAGCTGATCGCACTCAATTTCTATTTTTATATATCATGTCTGAAATGTGTCAGCCCTCCTGCTCGGCCCTCTGGGTTTCAGAGTCTTTTGAAACTTAGGAAAGCTTTAGCTCACAGATGAACCTCTTTGCACAGCTAAAAGTCCTGTGGCACCGGGGGGGAAACCTTAAGCAGGTGGTGATGGCACAAAAGAAAATAGATTGTAGGCTAGTCGAATCCGCTTTGTCAAATGCTCACCTTTGGCAGGCAATTTTATATATTTGGGTGTAAAGTAGAGGGGGTATTGTAAGCCGTGAGGTTAAAAGGAAATAACAAAGGTGAAGAGTACAGAATGAGGGCTTGCTGGGATACAGCCAGTGACCCAACTAGTTCAGCATCCTGTGGTGAGCGTGGCCAGAAACAAAAGTGGGTAGAGCAAATAATTTAAATTTTATCTTGCTACCGTAGGCTAGATTTTATGTGTGCACACATCTTCCTCCAGAGAAACAAAATGTATAAAAATGGTTCAGGGACATGGTATGGCCAGGAAAAAGCACTCGATGAAAGCAGGGCGTGTTTCTGTGAGAGGTGTGGCCTTGGTGAATGTCCTGAGGGCCAGACAAGAGAGGCTTAAAGGTAAAGGGACCCCTGGCCATTAGGTCCAGTCGTGGCTGACTCGGGGATTGCAGCGCTCATCTCGCTTTACTGGCTGAGGGAGCCGGTGTACAGCTTCCGGGTCATGTGGCCAGCATGACTAAGCCGCTTCTGGTGAACCAGAGCAGCGCACGGAAACGCCGTTTACCTTCCCGCCGGAGCAGTACCTATTTATCTACTTGCACTTTGACGTGCTTTCGAACTGCTAGGTGGGCAGGAGCAGGGACCGAGCAACGGGAGTTCACCCCGTTGCGGGGATTCGAACCGCCGACCTTCTGATCGGCAAGTCCTAGGCTCTGTGGTTTAACTCACAGCGCCACCTGCGTCCCCAAGAGAGGCTTAGAGGGCCGCATTTGGTCCCAGGGCCTAAGATTCCCCACTCTGGTCTTCTTAAAATGAAACATTCTACCTCTGTCCCGCCCCCCCCAAAGAAATTATCCAAATGATCCAAACAGGAACAGCTGGAACATTTGGAAAGCCGTCTCCCTTTCTAGCTGCCTGGAACGTCCCTCCTGCCTTCCACAGATGAGGCCCTCTGAGCTGGAGCTGTTGACCTTCGCTGCCCTGCCCGCTGGGGTTCTTTTGATTAGCTAATTAATTAACTGGCTTTACAAAGGGAGGAAAATTACCCCGGGGAGGGGTGGGGAGAGAAAATTAGCAAAGAGGGCGATGGGTCGGAGGCGAGAGTAAGCTGTGCTTATTGAAATGCCTCTAGGCTGGGTTTCTCCAGAAGAGACGATATATGGAAGCTACAACCCCGCTTGCCAGTTTCAAATAAGGCAGGCATGTTCAACTTCCAAGCGACTGCGATCTACTCCCAGTATAAAAAAACTGGCTTGTTGTGACCAAAGTTGTTGAGCTGGGGGGGCCATCGACCAGGGACAACCCCGCGATGGACCAGTAGATCGCGATCGACCGGTTGGACATGCCTGAAAATAAGGCTTTGGTCCTGTGGTACCACTTTGAACCACCATGGCTTTCCCCAATGAATCCTGGGAGCTGCGGTTTGTGTGGGGTAGCCAGAGTTGTGCGGTGACCGCTGTCCTCCCAAAGCTACAATTCCCAGAGTTCCCTGGGAAGAAGGGTTGATTGGGTTAACTGTTCCTGGGAACTGTAGTTTCTTGGGGGACCTGAACATTTCCTCTCCCAGAGCTACAATTCCCAGAGTGGTTTAATAATCAATCCCTCTTCTCTGGGGAACTCAGGGAAGGGAAATACGGTGGACTCTGTACAATTTTCAGGACCCATAACAAACGACAGTTTCCAGAGCTGTCGTCTTTGAGGGGAAACCATGACGGTTAAAAGTGTTATCACAGTGCTTTAAATGTTCTTGCTGCTGTTTTATTATTATATGCCTCTCATCTGACTGGGTTGCCCCAGCCAACAAAATATTAAGAACACAATAAAGCACCAACCCTGAAAAAACTTCCCTTTACATGTATGGTGTGAATGTGACCTAAGGTAGAGGAATTTGAATTTTCCAGTTAGGTGATTGACTCGCCTACTGAAAAGGGTCATTCCGGAGGTGCCCCAATGAGTCTGGCTAATCTCAGCGCTCTTTATCCTGGGAGCTTTTCCCAAAACTGTTGCTATCTCTGCGTGGGATACTGACAAGTCCAGGTGGCCTAATGAAAGTTGATTTGGTGCTCCTACGCAACAGATCTGTTTCCCAAAACAATTGGACTTCTTGCAAGAACAAAAGTGGCTGGGAAGAATGCACTGGAAAGGTGGGAAAATGCTTGCTTGAGCCAGCTAATGACTCTCCTGCAAATAAATCTGCATGGATTCTCAGTAAACAGTTTGTCATGGTCTCACTTCCACACAAACTCTGTGCTTGAGAAATAAGGTAATCTGGAAGCCACTTTTCTGGATCTGGGAAACGGTTGTATAGCTCAGTGGGTAGAGCATCTGCTTTGCATGCAGAAGGCTGCAATTTCAATCATCAACATCTCCAGGTAGTGTTCAGAAAGCCTCCTGCTGAGGTCGTGGAGTTGCTGTATTCTGAGGAGCAAAAAAAGAAGACACTTTTATGGCCATTCAAGGCAAATAAATTCAACTTGTCCCAAATTTTAGCCCTCAGTTTCTCATTCTTCAAATCTTAAATTCAGTCCTCCACATCCCACAGCAATTTATTTTTTTAAATTGTCATTAAAATTCATCTGCAGTTAGTGCAAATTTCTCCCAATAAACACATGTATGGTAGTTTATACTAACTTGGGAAAGCAATTTCCCCAAATTTGCATTCGTATATGTTATTTTCACTAGGAAATTCCCTAGTATATGCATTTCTCTTAATGTTGTTTGTTTGGAGAACTGCGGGGTGAAATTCGGATAAGTGCCAATTTCGAGGGACTGCTGTGTTTTCGCTTCTGGAAGGAGCAAATTTAATAGATCCTGTTTTAAAGGCATACTGGATTAAAATGTCTCCTTCAACCCTCCTCCTGCCTCAAACTACGGTGCAGAGAGCTGTTGCGGTTAGTCTGTGCAGACATAGTATGGAGGTAGATAAACCAAGGGCTCAACTCAATATAATACAGTGTATCTCCCTATGTTCCAGATCTCAGTCAAGATCAAACTGCAGCCTCTTCCTTTGTTACATCCAAAAACACGTAGATTGCATTATCCTTCTCTGGGAGGTGGGGATAAGTGTTTTGTTTCCCAGCTATTCAAAAGGCAGGCTATTGAGAACAGTCAGCCAATCCCCTTAACAAAAAACGTTTATGTGCTTGGCAACTGTGCTAGGATGATTAAGTCCGCAACAATATTCCTGGCTCCATCAAACCCTCTTCTACAACACAGTTCCAATCTTATGGCAAGTTCTTATATGTACTCCTAATTATCGTGCTTCATCCAATTCCCGTCTGCCCGTTTGCCGCAAAGTTTATGTATACTGTATATGATGCAAGGTCTGAAGAAAGTAGCTGTTTCTTTTCTTTCTGTATCTACAGTAGTACCTCGGGTTAAGTACTTAATTAGTTCCAGAGGTCCGTTCTTAGCCTGGAACTGTTCTTAACCTGAAGCACCACTTTAGCTAATGGGGCCTCCCGCTGCTGCTGCACCGCCAAAGCACAATTTCTGTTCTCATCCTGAAGCAAAGTTCTTAACCCGAGGTACTATTTCTGGGTTAGCGGAGTCTGTAACCTGAAGCTCCTGTAACCTGAAGCGTATGTAACCCGAGGTGCCACTGTATTTATTTTTGCTTCCTCCCATAAAACTAGAATTCAGGGATTCTTTCCCTGAATTCAGTCAAATAAAATAATGGAGAAGAGGTTTTTTAATAATTATATTTGTACTGTATTCCCTGCTCCCGTTTGTCCAAGGAGCTCAAGGTCTAACCAAGGCCCACCAAGGCTGCATGATCCACACCATACATTTAAAGCACGCTATTTTCCCCAAATAATACTGGGAACTGCAGTTTACCCCTCCCTGAGCTGCCATCGGTGGCACCTATAACAAACTACAGTTCCCAGGATTCTTCAAGGGTGGGAAAAGGCAGTTTAAAGCAGGCAGACTAACGTTTTCCATTATTAGCTAAATAAAGCCTCCAGGTTCAAAGGCAGTATACATTTGAATATTGAACGAGATGGAAAAAACATCATGACCCAGTATCAGGCTGCATCCCACGTCATTTTAACCTGCACAGGTGTAGCTGGAAAATATGACACAGAAAACATGACAAAAGATCCTGACCCCTCTCTGTTCCACAGTCACAGCTGTGCAGGTGTCCTGCTGTCTATATTTTCCAGGCCCCGGGCAACTGCTCCCTGTGTGTTGCAAGCAGTGATCTGAAAGCACAGATGGGTGAAGGCCGGCCAGCGTCTCCTGTACCAAGATGGCAGCCCTCCCGTCAACAGCAAGGCAGAGTCAAGAGAGGTTGTGATTGGAATTGCTCAGTTTTCTAGAAAAGGATGAAGAAGAGTTCCAAGGGCCAGAGAGAGAGGTGTCTGGGGGCCGCATTTGCATACCCTCCAACATTTCTTCAGTGAAAATAGGGACATTCTATTCCATGATGATGATGATAATAATAATTTTATTATTTATACCCCACCCATCTGATTGGATTGCCCCAGCCACTCCGGGCAGCTTCCAACACATATGAAAACATAATAAAACATTAATACAGTGGTACCTCAGGCTAAGAACTTAATCTGTTCTGGAGGTCCGTTCTTAACCTGAAACTGTTCTTAACCTGAGGTACCACTTTAACTAATGGGACCTCCCGCTGCTGCTGTGCCGCTGCCATGCAATTTCTGTTCTCATCCTGAAGCAAAGTTCTTATTTCTGGGTTAGTGGAGTCTGTAACCTGAAGTGTCTGTAACCTGAAGCGTCTATAACCTGAGGTACCACTTTATAAATGTATTTTAATATCTTCCCTATACAGGGCTGTCTTCAGATGTCTTCTCATGGTTGTATAGTTACTGATCTCCTTGGCTCAGAGGGTCGCATAACTCCACAGCCTCCAACATTTCTCCGATGAAAAATAGGGACGTCCTAAGGGAAAGTGGGACATTCCGGGATCAGATCAGAAACCGGGACAGCTTCTGTAAATCCCTGGAAAATAGGGACACTTGGAGGGACTGCATTTGGCCCACCCTGAAGTTCTAGCGCTATGAGATGGAGCGCAAGATCTCTCTCCACTCACACAGACGGACGATGTCACAAACCTCTGCCATGTTCCTCCTCGGCTGCCTTCCTCCCTTACCACCAAAAGAAAACAAGGAGCCAAAATGTTTGACTTGTTCTTTGTGTACAAAATGTTGTCATTGCTGCTTCTTAAGCCTGTAGACTTTTTTGGGTTCCCACAGTGCGCCGGCTCTGAGCCAGGTCAGTCTCAGCACTGGTTTAACCGGCACGGCAATTATAATGTCATGGCATAAGTAGCAGCTAGATGAGCATGACAGACGCGGAGGAATGAGTGTGGAGGTTAGGCTGACTTGGGCGATCAGGCAGTTTACAGAACACCAAAGTATTTTTATGGAATAAACCTACTAGACACTCGTCACCTAAAGGTCTCCATGCAGCTGACATGAAAGAAAAATACAGGCCCATACATAATACCGTCTGGCGTCAGGCTAGGCATGGGTGGGCCAAGGGTCCATGCCCCTCAGCTGTACCATTTTAAACAGGACATCCCAGATTTACAGAAGCCATCCCGGCTTCTGATTGGATCCCAGAATGTCCCAGTTTTTGTTTTTGTGGGTCTTTTTTGTTTTTGTGACTGTGTGGAACCCATTTTAGCTACTGATTGATAGATTGATTGATTGTGTGTATGACTGCAGTACATTGTTTATTGCTTTCATTTTATGGATCAATGGTCTCGTTAGATAGTAAAATTCATGTTAAATTGCTGTTTTAGGGGTTGTTTTTAAAAGTCTGGAACAGATTAATCCGTTTTACATTACTTTCTATGGGAAAGCGCACCTTGGTTTTGGAACGCTTTGGTTTTGGAATGGACTTCTGGAACGGATTAAGTTTGAGAACCAAGGTCCCGCTGTACTTATTCTTCAAAATAAAATGAGGACGATCCTCAGCCTCTACGTTGGTCATAGAACGTGTAAAGTTTGTGGGAAATTGGGGCTCCAGAGTTATTTTCTCTACAAGCGAAGATGAAAGCGTTTGAGACTACTTTTTTGTCTGGGAAAAACTCCAACTACGGGGAACACCTTGATTGAGGTTTAAGAAAAGGATGTCTGGTGTGGAGGAAGTGCACTGAAAAGTGAGTGAGAATTCCTCTCTCTCTCATCAAACCAGATGAAACTCGGCTCCGGAGAGTCAGGCAAGATAAGCGAAAAGGCGGGGGGGGGGGGGAGAAAGCCTTCTTCACACAATGCATAATTAACGTGGAATTTGTTTCAACAAGGTGTGGTGATGGAAAACAGGCTCAGATGCCTTATGAAAGTGGATCTGACAATTTAGGGAGGTGGAGAGAGATGGAGGGTACTAGGAAAACTCAGCAGAGCCTCCCTGTCCAGGGGCAGACTACCAGATTGCTGAGAGGGGTGGGCATGCGCAGGAAAGGCAAATTGCGCCTCCTGGTTTTGTGGGCTTTCCCAGAGGCACCTGGTCTCCTCTCTGCACTCATTGGCCTGTGTTCACTGTTAGTAAGAAGGATATTATCCATAGATAGCTCAGTTAGAAGAGCATGAGACTCTTAACCTCAGGGTTGTGGGTTCGAGTCTGGCATTGGGCAAAAGATTATTGTGTGGCAGGGGGCCGGACTAGATGACTCTCGTGGTGCCTTACAATTCTACGAACTTTTCAATCCCCTACCCCCTGCCGTGGATCAGCATAGCTATCTGAAATCCCCCCCCCCCCAGGCCTTGTATTTTCGGGTGGGGAGGTGTTGAATAAAAGGAACATACCAACACAGCTAGTTCCCTTTGGTGGCTGTCAATTACATCCCCCAAGAATTTTCAAAAGCGTTTGCTTCAAATGAGGCCTTTTTTAATATATTTTTTAAAAAAACACCCCAGAATGCACATTATTTTTCATAATGCATGTTATCATAACTTTGAACAGTTTTTGACGCCTCAGCCAGCCGTTCCCGAACGCTAAATTATTCAGACCTTCAAAATTCATTAGCACAGCGACAAGGTTGTGAGATTTTGTTCGCAGGTAAGTGAGGCGCCGCTTGTTACGGTGAGTGGAAGGGAAGAGACGAGGCGCTTTGCCACTAATTCAGGTTTTTAAAATTAGGTAAGATTTCAGGGCAGGGTGAGGAGAGAGGGTGTGTGCATTTCCCCCCATCTGATGATAATTTCCAGGGGGAAAGAGAGGGGTGTTTTTCCTCCCTCTGATGATAATTTCCAAGGAAAGGCCAAACAGAATGATCGTGGGGATCAGTAGCTCCCCCCCCCCCCCGTGAAGAAAGCTTACAAAATATGTGGCTTTTAAAAAGGTCGTCTCAGCAGCATCAGTATTTCGCAAGAGAGATGTCAAGCACGTGCCTGGAAATTTAGGTTTGTGCAATTAAAGTGGATTAATGTTTGCAGCCAGCCCAGCACAACAAATCCACTTTTAAAAAACAACACTTTTTTGTGGTTAGGGAAGGTAATGGGAAAGGAGCTGAATGCAAGCAAAATTGGATGAAGTCTCGCGGTCTTATGCCCTCCCTGCAAACAAATCAGAACAAATCCTCAAAAAAAAGGTCCAGGCCAGGGGTCTGCAACCTTTAAGACAAAAAGAGCCACTTGGACCCGTTTCCGAAGAAAAAAAAACCTGGGAGCCGCAAAACCATTGCGACATTTAAAGCATGCACGCCGCTGCCCTCCGATCTGACAGCGGGCAGGAAGGTGACGTCGGGACGGTGCGTGACTAACGCACGCAGCGCCCCCATGCGACGTCACAGCCAGTACAGCGCCTGCTACAGTGGGGAGTGTCGGGGCGCACAATGAGCCTCCTCCCCTCGCTAGTATCCGCCCTGGAGCCGTGGCAAAGGTGTAAAAGAGCCACATGCGGCTCCGGAGCCGCGGGTTGCAGACCCCTGGTCCAGGCAATAGGCCACATTCACGGCATATATTTAAAGCACTATGGTGCCACTTTAAACAGTGTTTCTCACAACGTTTCTCAGAAACTATAGTTTGTTAAGGGCGTTGCGAGTTGTGAGGAGACTGCCCTATTCCCCTCACAGAGATGCAATTCCCAGAATTCCCCTGAGAAGAGACATTGATTGTTAAATCACTCTGGGAATTGTAGTTTTAGGAGGTGAACAGGGGGTCTCCCAAAGGATTCTGGGAGCTGGCTCCCGGCCTCTAGAGTGAGATGAGCGCACAACCCTAGAGTCTGTCAAGACTGGCCCGTACGGGCAGGGGTACCTTTACCTTTACCTTTTTAGTAACTCTCAGCAACTATATCAAATTGCAGCTCCCAGAATCCTTTGGGGGAAGCCATGATGGTTTAATGTGCTCTCACGCCAGACGCTCAAAGCATAATCCACCCACCCTCAAAAAGAATTATGGAAACTGTAGTTTGTTATGGGTGCAGGGAATTATAGTTCTGGGGGGCAAACTACAGTTCCCATGATCATTTGAGGTGACAAAGTACAAATTTCAAAGGGTGGCTGTGTTTGTTGATTCAGAAAGTACAAATAAAAAAAAAGCCTACCTCTAAATGCAAAATGAATCTAATTTATCCCTCACCTCAGCTGACCACTGTTGGAAACTGGATCCTAGGTTAGGTGGAACATTTGGTCCAATATATACAGGCAACCTGTTCGCTGTTGTGCCAGGCAAATTAAAGCTTGGCTTGCGATGCCAGTATACAAATTTGGCACAGGGTGTACGCAACATGAAGCGAAAAGGCGCTGTGTGCCTATGAAACAGGCGCAGGTGGGAGAGAAAGGAATGTCCTTTGATCCTACCTTTGTTCCCAGAGGGCCTTTGAGTTCCTTGCCAAAACTTCACTTTTAACTTCCCACTGCTGGGATCACCGCAGGGAATTGTTTTCATGTTCCATGGAAGGCAGAACTGTCACGAGGAGACCTACACGGCAGGGCTGCTAGTAAGATCTTTGGAAGATTCAGGGTCACAAGACCAGGACACAAATTTGAAAAACATTTAAAGATGCTAATCTCCCCCCCCTTTTATATTTATATTATTTATATTGTGTGTGTGTGTGTGTGTAGGTAGGTAGGTAGGTAGGTATACCTACATTTTAGGGGAAAATTTGTATGCCTTGGTGAATCTGGGCATCTCTTAAAATACCATCATCAAATTTTGCATGGTATTTCCTGAGTTCAAAGAGCAACTTTTCGCCTAAGTTTAGATGCAAACAGGATGCTGTTTTGAATCAATATGCTCAACCGAATCTTTCAAATTGGACGGATTTTAATGCCCTGATTTCAAAACTGCACTGATTCCCCCCTGCCTACCCCCCCCCCCGTTTCTTAGAATTCCCAAGCCATGGTGAGTACAGTGGTACCTCGGGTTAAGTACTTAATTCGTTCCGGAGGTCCGTCCTTAACCTGTTCTTAACCTGAGGTACCACTTTAGCTAATGGGGCCTCCCGCTGCCGCCGTGCCGCCAGAGCCCGATTTCTGTTCTCATCCTGAAGCAAAGTTCTTAAGCTGAAGCACTATTTCTGGGTTAGCAGAGTCTGTAACCTGAAGCGTCTGTAACCTGAAGTGTATGTAACCTGAGGTACCACTGTATGTGGCTGCTAGTTCTATATACAGAATACAGAATGTGTGTGTTGCGTGTCTGTATATATTTATCCTGGGATGTGTGGGGTGTTAGGGGAAGGGTAGTACCTCGGGGGGGGGGGGCGGGGTCACACCATGGAGGAGTTTTATGCTGCAAAGCTAAGCCCTTAGGAACATTGCAATCAAACGGTGCTTCCTTTGCAAGAGAACGGGGTGAAAGTTCTTTTACAGACAATGGAACTCCCAAGGAAACTCCAGTCACTCTGAAATAAGATATTGGAGCACTCCAAATCATTTGCCCATGAACATGCACAGGTAAACTAGCAGATCTGGCTGAAAGGCCACACATGGAGATCTGCATGCATCACAGCAATGCCTCCCTAGTTGCGATTATTGCATAATTAGAAGGCTATTGCGCAGCCTTAGACAGCTGTATAATCTTCGAAGGGGGTGTCGCTGTGATTATCCCGAAGGGACCCCATTTTATGAATTTGTGCCACAACTGGGCACACAGGCAGCGACGTCTTTTCCCTTGCAGCTGGCATTTGAAGGTAGACTCCCTCCGGGCATGGAGGTTCTACTTAGCTAGCACAACTTATTAGCTTTGCGGTGTGCGGCGACGATTAAGAAAAAGGAGGGGAAAAAACTGCCAGTGGGGAACACCCCTTTGATTATAATATTAATCTGCAGCAAGATTATGAGTGGTGGAGAAAGTGAGTGGGAATATTTTCCCTTACCTCATTTTCCAAACAGCAGGGAACACCCATCCCTAAAGAGAGGCTGCAGGTTTAAGATCACAGTGTAGAAAAGAGAATCGATTGCCCTTGATTATGGAAGGTGTATTATGTGCTTTTATATGAGGGGGAGATGCAGCATGTGGGGTTGGTAGCCAGCTAGGCCCTACTCAGAGTAGACCTGTTGACATTCACGGACCTAAGCTAGTTGCTTCCATTCATTCTGATGGTCTTACTCTGAGTAGGACTGGCACTGCATAGCTAGAAGTCTTTATTCCAGAAACCAATAGCTTTGCCTGCAAAGGTCCACTGGCCTGATCCTGGAGTCCTCCTCAGGGAAAGGGTTTTTCTGGTCCTCACAAAAACAAGGGCAGTTGAAACTGTCTGCAAAGACAGATCCTCCTCTTTCCATAGTGCTGCAACAGCTTTCGTCTGCCGAAAGCTTAAGAAATAGTTGCATCATCACGTGCTTCAGTCTCCTCTAGCGTTGCCCAATTAACTCCAAAGCATTTCACAGCCTGAAAGCCCTATGGAAGCAATCTGCCAAGGCTAGGCTAGTGGTTCTATCGTCGAGCTCCAAGGGTAGAAAAGGGATATGGATACCGACTGCATGTGTGCTGAGGCGAAGAGAAGTAAAATCAGGATGCTTGGGTGAGCCCCTCTGTACGTCAGTCCGGGCCAGATTTTGGTCACAGTCACATCTTGATTTAAAGCAATATCATACCACATTTAAAGTACAATCATACCACTTTTGTAAAAAAAAGGCATCGTTTCTCCCCAAAGTCTCCTGGGAACTGTAGTTTGAGGGCGGTGAGAGTTGTTAGGAGAGCCCCCTATTCCCCTTGGAGAGCTACAATTCCCAGAGCTCCCTGAAAAAAGGGATTGATTTGTACGCGTCTCTGAGAATTGTAGCTCTGTGGGGGGGGGAGTTCTCAGCTCCCTCAAGAAACTACAGTTCCCAGGATTATTGAAGTGGGGGGGGGGAGGCACGACTGTTTTAATATATAGTGAAGTAATATAGTGCAGATGACGGCCTAAGCTAACACTCCATTGGAATGAATGGGTCTAACTTAGGTCCTGTCCATTATTATGAATGGGTTTCCTCAGAGAAGGGCAGACACTTGTACTCTTTGACAACAAACAACCCTGGCTTGTCTCCAGCTAGATTCTACTAAAACCAGACTTGTTAAAATGTACGGACCTAAGTAAGCCATGTTGTTTCACTTCAAGGGGGTCTACTCCGAGCAGCAAAACAGTCAACCGCTCTTCCCAGGGCATTCTGGGAATCGTTAGCTTTGCTTTGAGAAAGAAAACAACATGGGAGCCGAAGGAGAAAGCAAACACACATATTTATAAAGATGTGTGCAGTCGGGAGGGCTCTGCCCATGCAAACTACACCCCAGGAAGTTTAGCTTTTACCAAATATATAATTAGCTTGTGGTACTCTGGGCCGCGGGGTTATTCAGAGGGTAAAAGCATATGGGTTGTGTTTTTGTTTTTAAACGGGAAGGGAAAAGTGGCGACAGCGAGGAGCAGAGGGAGGGATGGAAGAGTCTGGCGGGGTCATTTCAGGCCACAAGCTTTGATTGATACAGTGGTACCTCGGTTGAAGAACAGCCCTGTTTACGAACTATTCAGTTTACGAACTTTGCAAAACAGGAAGTAGCGTCCCGGTTTGCAAACTTTACCAGCAATGACAAACCTAGGCAGCATCTTAAAAAGCAGAGATATCACCTTGCCAACAAAGGCCCATATAGTTCAAGCTCTTCATGACGCCATGGACCAGAGCACGCCAGGTACTCCTGTCTTCCACTGCCTCCCGCAGTTTGGTCAAACTCATGCTGGTAGCTTCGAGAACACTGTCCAACCATCTCGTCCTCTGTCGTCCCCTTCTCCTTGGGCCCTCCATCTTTCCCAACATCAGGGTCTTTTCCAGGGAGTCTTCTCTTCTCATGAGGTGGCCAAAGTCTTGGAGCCTCAGCTTCAGGATCTGTCCTTCCAGTGAGCACTCAGGGCTGATTTCCTTCAGAATGGAGAGGTTTGATCTTCTTGCAGTCCATGGGACTCTCAAGAGTCTCCTCCAGCACCGTAATTCAAAAGCATCAATTCTTTGGTGATCAGCCTTCTTGATGGTCCAGCTCTCACTTCCATACATCACTACTGGGAAAACCATAGCTTGAACTATACGGACCTTTGTCGGCAAAGTGATGTCTCTGCTTTTTAAGCTGCTGTCTAGGTTTGTCATTGCTTTTCTCCCAAGAAGCAGGCGTCTTTTAATTTCGCGGCTACTGTCACCATCTGCAGTGATCATGGAAAGAAAGTGAAATCTCTCACTGCCTCCATTTCTTCCCCTTCTTTGGCCATATCCACACACTTTTAAAAAGATAAGATACCATTTATGGCTTCTCTCTCCCCCACCCCAATAATTCTGGGAATGGCAGTTTTCTAAAAGAGCGGAGAATTTTTAGGAGAACCCTGCCCCCCAGAGCTAAAATTCCCACAATGGCCGAACAATCAACCCCTTCCCAATTTGCGAATTGCAGCTCCTTTGGTGGAATAGAAGGGGTCTCCTAACAGCTCTTAAAACCCTTTCATATGAGGTGGCCTTTAGGGTGCAATCCAATTCATACTTACCTGGGAGGGAGAATAGATAGATAGATAGATAGATGATAGATAGATAGATAGATAGATAGATAGATAGATAGATAGATAGATGATAGATAGATAGATAGATAGATAGATAGATGATAGATCGATAGATAGATGATAGATAGATAGATAGATGATAGATAGATAGATAGATAGATAGATAGATAGATAGATAGATAGATGATAGATAGATAGATAGATAGATAGATAGATAGATAGATGATAGATAGATAGATAGATAGATGATAGATAGATAGATGATAGATAGATAGATAGATAGATAGATAGATAGATAGATAGATAGATAGATGATAGATAGATAGATGATAGATAGATAGATGATAGATAGATAGATAGATAGATAGATAGATAGATAGATAGATGATAGATAGATAGATAGATAGATAGATAGATAGATAGATAGATGATAGATAGATAGATAGATAGATGATAGATAGATAGATAGATAGATAGATGATAGATAGATAGATGATAGATAGATAGATAGATAGATGATAGATAGATAGATAGATAGATAGATAGATAGATAGATAGATAGATGATAGATAGATAGATAGATAGATAGATGATAGATAGATAGATAGATGATAGATAGATAGATAGATAGATAGATAGATGATAGATAGATAGATAGATAGATAGATAGATAGATAGATGATAGATAGATAGATAGATAGATAGATGATAGATAGATAGATAGATAGATAGATAGATAGATGATAGATAGATAGATAGATAGATAGATAGATAGATAGATGATAGATAGATAGATAGATAGATAGATAGATAGATGATAGATAGATAGATAGATAGATGATAGATAGATAGATAGATAGATAGATGATAGATAGATAGATAGATGATAGATAGATAGATAGATGATAGATAGATAGATAGATAGATAGATAGATAGATAGATGATAGATAGATAGATGATAGATAGATAGATAGATAGATAGATGATAGATAGATAGATAGATGATAGATAGATAGATAGATAGATAGATAGATAGATAGATAGATAGATAGATAGATGATAGATAGATAGATGATAGATAGATGATAGATAGATAGATGATAGATAGATAGATAGATAGATGATAGATAGATAGATAGATAGATGATAGATAGATAGATAGATGATAGATAGATAGATAGATAGATGATAGATAGATAGATGATAGATAGATAGATATAGATAGATAGATAGATAGATAGATAGATGATAGATAGATAGATAGATAGATAGATGATAGATAGATAGATAGATAGATGATAGATAGATAGATAGATAGATAGATAGATAGATAGATAGATAGATGATAGATAGATAGATGATAGATAGATGATAGATAGATAGATGATAGATAGATAGATAGATAGATAGATAGATAGATAGATAGATAGATGATAGATAGATAGATAGATAGATGATAGATAGATAGATAGATAGATAGATAGATAGATAGATGATAGATAGATAGATAGATAGATAGATAGATAGATAGATGATAGATAGATAGATAGATAGATAGATGATAGATAGATAGATAGATAGATAGATAGATAGATGATAGATAGATAGATAGATAGATAGATAGATGATAGATAGATAGATAGATAGATAGATGATAGATAGATAGATAGATAGATAGATAGATAGATAGATGATAGCTAGATGATAGATAGATAGATAGATAGATAGATAGATGATAGATAGATAGATGATAGATAGATAGATGATAGATAGATAGATAGATAGATAGATAGATAGATGATAGATAGATAGATAGATAGATAGATAGATAGATAGATAGATAGATGATAGATAGATAGATGATAGATAGATAGATAGATAGATAGATAGATAGATAGATAGATAGATGATAGATAGATAGATAGATAGATGATAGATAGATAGATGATAGATAGATAGATGATAGATAGATAGATAGATAGATAGATAGATAGATAGATAGATAGATAGATAGATGATAGATAGATAGATGATAGATAGATAGATGATAGATAGATAGATAGATAGATAGATAGATAGATAGATAGATAGATAGATGATAGATAGATAGATAGATAGATAGATAGATAGATGATAGATAGATAGATAGATAGATGATAGATAGATAGATAGATAGATAGATGATAGATAGATAGATGATAGATAGATAGATAGATAGATGATAGATAGATAGATAGATAGATAGATAGATAGATAGATAGATGATAGATAGATAGATAGATAGATAGATAGATGATAGATAGATAGATAGATGATAGATAGATAGATAGATAGATAGATAGATAGATAGATGATAGATAGATAGATAGATAGATAGATAGATAGATAGATGATAGATAGATAGATAGATAGATAGATAGATGATAGATAGATAGATAGATACATAGATGATAGATAGATAGATAGATAGATAGATAGATAGATAGATAGATGATAGATAGATAGATGATAGATAGATAGATGATAGATAGATAGATAGATAGATGATAGATAGATAGATAGATAGATAGATGATAGATAGATAGATAGATGATAGATAGATAGATAGATAGATGATAGATAGATAGATAGATAGATAGATAGATAGATAGATAGATGATAGATAGATAGATGATAGATAGATAGATAGATAGATAGATAGATGATAGATAGATAGATAGATGATAGATAGATAGATAGATAGATAGATAGATAGATAGATGATAGATAGATAGATGATAGATAGATGATAGATAGATAGATGATAGATAGATGATAGATAGATAGATAGATGATAGATAGATAGATAGATAGATAGATAGATAGATAGATGATAGATAGATAGATAGATAGATAGATAGATAGATGATAGATAGATAGATAGATAGATGATAGATAGATAGATAGATAGATAGATGATAGATAGATAGATAGATAGATAGATAGATAGATAGATAGATGATAGATAGATAGATAGATAGATGATAGATAGATAGATGATAGATAGATAGATAGATAGATAGATGATAGATAGATAGATAGATAGATAGATGATAGATAGATAGATAGATGATAGATAGATAGATAGATAGATAGATAGATAGATAGATAGATGATAGATAGATAGATAGATAGATAGATAGATAGATAGATGATAGATAGATAGATAGATAGATAGATGATAGATAGATAGATAGATAGATAGATAGATGATAGATAGATAGATAGATAGATGATAGATAGATAGATAGATGATAGATAGATAGATAGATAGATAGATAGATAGATAGATAGATGATAGATAGATAGATAGATAGATGATAGATAGATAGATAGATGATAGATAGATAGATAGATGATAGATAGATAGATAGATAGATGATAGATAGATAGATGATAGATAGATAGATATAGATAGATAGATAGATAGATAGATAGATGATAGATAGATAGATAGATAGATAGATGATAGATAGATAGATAGATAGATGATAGATAGATAGATAGATAGATAGATAGATAGATAGATAGATAGATAGATGATAGATAGATAGATGATAGATAGATGATAGATAGATAGATGATAGATAGATAGATAGATAGATAGATAGATAGATGATAGATAGATAGATAGATAGATGATAGATAGATAGATAGATAGATAGATAGATAGATAGATGATAGATAGATAGATAGATAGATAGATAGATGATAGATAGATAGATAGATAGATAGATGATAGATAGATAGATAGATAGATAGATAGATAGATAGATAGATAGATAGATAGATAGATAGATAGATAGATGATAGATAGATAGATAGATAGATAGATGATAGATAGATAGATAGATAGATAGATAGATAGATAGATGATAGCTAGATGATAGATAGATAGATAGATAGATAGATAGATAGATGATAGATAGATAGATGATAGATAGATAGATGATAGATAGATAGATAGATAGATAGATAGATAGATAGATGATAGATAGATAGATAGATAGATAGATAGATAGATAGATGATAGATAGATAGATGATAGATAGATAGATAGATAGATAGATAGATAGATGATAGATAGATAGATAGATAGATAGATAGATAGATAGATAGATGATAGATAGATGATAGATAGATAGATAGATAGATGATAGATAGATAGATAGATAGATAGATAGATAGATGATAGATAGATAGATAGATAGATAGATAGATGATAGATAGATAGATAGATAGATAGATAGATAGATAGATGATAGATAGATAGATAGATAGATAGATAGATAGATGATAGATAGATAGATAGATAGATGATAGATAGATAGATAGATAGATAGAAGATAGATAGATAGATAGATAGATAGATAGATAGATAGATAGATGATAGATAGATAGATAGATAGATAGATAGATGATAGATAGATAGATAGATAGATAGATGATAGATAGATAGATGATAGATAGATAGATAGATAGATAGATAGATGATAGATAGATAGATAGATAGATGATAGATAGATAGATAGATAGATGATAGATAGATAGATAGATAGATGATAGATAGATAGATAGATGATAGATAGATAGATAGATAGATGATAGATAGATGATAGATAGATAGATAGATAGATAGATAGATAGATGATAGATAGATAGATAGATAGATGATAGATAGATAGATAGATAGATGATAGATAGATAGATAGATAGATAGATAGATAGATAGATAGATGATAGATAGATAGATGATAGATAGATGATAGATAGATAGATAGATAGATAGATGATAGATAGAGATAGATAGATAGATAGATAGATAGATAGATAGATAGATGATAGATAGATAGATAGATAGATGATAGATAGATAGATAGATAGATAGATGATAGATAGATAGATAGATAGATAGATAGATAGATAGATAGATAGATGATAGATAGATAGATAGATAGATAGATGATAGATAGATAGATAGATAGATAGATGATAGATAGATAGATAGATAGATAGATGATAGATAGATAGATGATAGATAGATAGATAGATAGATAGATAGATAGATAGATAGATAGATAGATAGATAGATGATAGATAGATGATAGATAGATAGATATAGATAGATAGATAGATAGATGATAGATAGATAGATAGATAGATAGATTCTTTATTGTCATTACACAAGTGCAACATTGCACAAGTGCAACGAAATTGGATGCCATCCCTTAAAAAACAACAAAAGCAAAACAACAACAACAACAACCAAACAAACCACATTCCAGCCACACCCACACCCATCAAACTCCCAGGTCACACTATCGAGTTACAGCATTCAAAAAGGCCACAGCTCTTGGATAGAAACTATTTTTCAGTCTATTTGTCCTTGACTTGATGTTTCTATATCTCCTGCCAGAAGGCAGTAGTGCAAACAGACTGTATCCCGGGTGAGATGAATCCTGCAGGATGTTGTTTGCTTTCCTAAGACAACGGGAACCGTACAGTTCTTCCAAAGATGGGAGAGGATGACCAATAATCCTTTGGGCTGTGGTTATGACCTTCTGGAGCACCTTCTTCTCCCTAGCTGTACAACTGGAGAACCAACCAAGAATCTGTCCATTTCATTTTCTCTCAGCTTCTCATGTCTCCAAGCTTCAATTCATTTCCTCACATCTCCAAAGCACTTTGCAATTTATTTATTTATTTTTTAAAAAATCCCCACCAGTATTTTAGTTTGGGATTCTCCTAAAGATGCACGTTTTTGGAAACAAGTTTGTCTAACAGACACATTTTTTGCAAAAGGCATTTCCCGAAATATAAAGCATTTTTGGTATGTTAGCGTTGCTAATGGATATTGTACACTCTCTACCCTGTGAGATTCACTTCTGTACACATTACTAGGCTACAAAACGGCCTTGCAAAATTCAGAGCATTGCAGATTTCATCAGACATCTCTGTGTTTTGGTTCGTGCATTGATTTAGAAAGTGCAGATTACGTTAGTTTGTCTGGAACCCAATTTCTTCCCCATCCTGGGAGCGGACATCATTCAACCCATTGGGCCTTACTTCTGAGTAAATGCACGTATAATGGCATTGTGGGTCCAGGATTGCTTATTCCATAAAGAAGCTCATTTGTTTCTAAGGGATCACAAGGTTTTTTTAACATCTCCACCCCCATCGTTCTACCCGGACACTGAGGTCCAGCACCGAGGGCCTTCTGGCGGTTCCCTCACTGCGAGAAGCCAAGTTACAGGGAACCAGGCAGAGGGCCTTCTCAGTAGTGGCACCCTCCCTGTGGAACGCCCTCCCACCAGATGTCAAAGAGAACAACAACTACCAGACTTTTAGAAGACATCTGAAGACAGCCCTCTTTAGGGAAGCTTTTAATGTTTGATGCATTACAGTATTTTAATATTTTTTTGGAAGCCGCCCAGAGTGGCTGGGGAAGCCCAGCCAGATGGGCGGGGTATAAATAATAAATTATTATTATTATTAATTATTATTATTATTATTATCACTGCTGAGGTTTGGGCTACATTCACCATTCCCTCTATATCTGGCGTTTCATGGTTAGCGCTTTTCCATACGTAGCCAAAATGGCGCTGTTTAGGCAAGGTTGGAGGAAGGTTCCCAGAAACCCAGCAAATATTCCCCCTTCCCCAACATTAAGGAGGGGACAGAAACCCCCAAACAGCCCAGTGAGGAATGAGCAGGCTCAGTGTCTGTCATGCAATGCTGACAGACTGCTGGAAATTGGGGTGGAGAGGGGGAAAAGTAGGGCGGAATGGAGTATCGTTGAGAAGGGCAGGACTGGTTGGCCGGCACCTGCACTGCAACGTTTGCTTACAGATCCCACTCGCATTCACTAAACAGAACTGCTGAATGGATGGATCGGACCGTCCATAAGCGAAAGATAAAACAGCCTAAGCGTTTTGGAATGGGTCGACAGAAAAAGGAGACGGAGAATCAATCTGTCCTTCCATCGCATCAAAGCCATTTCTGCCACGAACTGGGAGTGGACGGCAGTGGGCTAACTTTGGCTCCCCTGCCCTCTCCCAGTCGCCCCAATTCTTGACGGCTTCTCCGCCAAGCATCTCGTAATGAGCAGTGTGAAGAGACAGGATGCCAGACTGGAAAGACCAGAGGACAAGCCCTGGCTGGAAGTGACTCTAACTTGTGACTATGCTGCTGCGTGACTCGAACACAGAACCTGTCAGGCTCAACCTCAACGGCCCTAAGCTCAGGCAAGTCACTTTCTCTCTGCCTGTTTCTCAACTGTCAAACGGGGCTCACAACATACCTAAGCCTGGAATGCTGTTTGCTGTCACCTGGGTGTCATTCAAAAGCTCGTGTGTGTTAATTTCATATAAGTTGCTTACAGATTGGAGTGAGGGCTTCCCTTTTATAAAGCTAGGTGCTATATACTCTGAGGACGTACAGAGTGATTTTCTCATCCCAAATCGCCCATATACTTTGAGTAAGAGGATCGAAAGATGAGATCTTGTGTCAAGTCTATGGTCTAACACAGGCATAGGCAAACTTGGCCCTCTGGCTGTTTTGGGACTGCAACTCCCATCATCCCTAGCTAACAGGACGAGTGGTCAGGGATGATGGGAGTTGTAGTCCCAAAAACCATCTGGAGGGCCGAGTTTGCCTATGCCTGGCCTAACACCTGCTCCAGCAGTCGGGGTAATCATATAATAAAAGTCCATTTTAATATTGCTGATTGCCTTGGAATCTTACAATTTTGAGCTAAGGCATATAATATCTATGCATAGTAAGTTTTATTTTTGAAACTACAGTATTAAAATATTACCATATTTGCAGAATGACTACAGCGCAAGGAATCCTGGTTACATAATAAATGCATATGAAAAAGGAAGCTGTGACTTCAAGTCATTTTTGTGGACAGATGGGTTTTATTTTGCTGCTGGTAAACAGCAGACACCTGACTGGCTCTTTTGTCTTTCCTTTCTCTATACTTTTTCGACGCAGCTGTTCTGTGCTCATAATTTATTTTCCAGCTCCAATATCGAGTGCAGTCGATTCGCAATCTCCATTGCTTAGCGTAGCCGATCCTAGCAGCCGTCTTCAAAATGGGATCTGGATGATTATTTGGTACATCTTTCATACAGTGTAATAGAAATATCGACGGCCTAAAGATAATTCTAGTCCAGGGAGCACCACTTTATGCCCAAAATAATCTGGACAGTTAAAGACTGTAGGCTCCTTGCGGGCAGGGACCTGCGGCCTGGGTGTTACTGTGTACACTGAATATGCTGCATTGAATCAAAGGGCCATAGCTCAGGAGTCACTGAATGAAGATCCTGGGTTCAGTCTCCAGTTAGGGCTGGGAGAGTATCCTGTTTGAAATACTAGAGAACCACTGCCAGTCAGTGCAAGCATTATTGAGGTAGGTGGACCAATAATCTGATTCTGTATAAGGAAGCCTTCTAGGTTCCTATGTATATACAGTTGTTGCTATTTAGTCGTTTAGTCGTGTCCGACTCTTCGTGACCCCCTGGACCAGAGCACGCCAGGCACTTCTGTCTTCCACAGCCTCCCGCAGTTTGGTCAAACTCATGCTGGTAGCTTCGAGAACACTGTCCAACCATCTTGTCCTCTGTCGTCCCCTTCTCCTTGTGCCCTCCATCTTTCCCAACATCAAGGTCTTTTCCAGGGAGTCTTCTCTTCTCATGAGGTAGCCAATGTATTGGAGACTCAGCTTCAGGATCTGTCCTTCCAGTGAGCACTCAGGGCTGATTTCCTTCAGAATGGATAGGTTTGATCTTCTTGCAGTCCATGGGACTCTCAAGAGTCTCTTCCAGCGCCATAATTCAAAAGCATCAATTCTTCGGCGATCAGCCTTCTTGATGGTCCAGCTCTCACTTCCATACATCACTACTGGGAAAACCATGGCTTTAACTATACGGACCTTTGTTGGCAAGGTGATGTCTTTGCTTTTTAAGATGCTGTCTAGGTTTGCCATCGCCTTTCTCCCAAGGAGCAGGTGTCTTTTAATTTCGTGACTGCTGTCACCATCTGCAGTGATCGTGGAGGCCACGAAAGTATATACAGTCAATGACAATAACAAACATCACAACTGGAGACAGATCTGTTGGAATATAATGTTAATGTGCTGTCTAAAATGTATAAGATGTTATTGGAATCGGAGATGAAGGATAAGCAAGTAAAATCCTCAATGATACAATGGGTAATAGATATTGGTTATAATATAGATACGGAAGCATGGGAACGATTGTGGAACAGAGATATAAATTTCACAGCGTCTTATGGTTTATAAGAGAAAACTATATGAAAATGTTATATCCATAGTATCTAACCCCGAGTAAACTGGCAAAAATGTAGAAATCAAAATCGAATAAGTGTTGGAAATGCAAAAAGAAAGTACTTTTTATCTTATCTGGTGGTCTTGTGGTAAGGTCAAATCTTACTGGGAAATGATATATAATGAATTGGAAAAGATGTTTAAAATAGCATTTGTAAATTCTCCTTTTGGGAATTATTGAGGCAGAACTACCCATACTGCATAAAAAATTATTCATGTATGTGACTACAAGAATGTTATTTGTCCAAAAATTGAAAGAAGACGTCCCAATGAAAGAAGAATGGATACAAAAATGTATGGAATATGCAGAAATGGCAAAACTTACTGGAAAAAATAAGAATTCAAGGTAACAAACTTTTTTTATTAAAAAATGGAAATGGTTTATTGAAATATTTACAAACTGCAAACAGATAAGAACATTGGCAGGATTACTGTAATACATATTTAGTATATATTTAAAGTAGATAAATACATGAATAAGTTAATTTGAAATATGCAGGAAATACAAAAAAATAAATTTAAGGAACCGCAGGAAGAGGAAGAAAGTCAAGTTCTGAAATGTTAGAATGATTAATAATAATAATAATATTTTTTTATTTATACCCCGCCCTCCCCAGCCAAGGCCGGGCTCAGAGCGGCTTACAAGCAATAATAAAAACAAGATGAATGATTACAACTTAAAAACAAAAATAAAATACAACATTAAAATAATGGAACATTAAAATATTAAAATGTAGCCTCATTGCAGGAGGAGAAGGAAAAGAAAGAAAAAAAGGGGGGAAGAGAGGGAGGGAATCAAATTGGCTCCAAGCCAAAGGCCAGGCGGAACAACTCTGTCTTACAGGCCCATTGTAAAACTATTGTAATGTATATATATATAAAACTGAAAATCATAAATAAAAATTATAAATATCAACAAGCAAAATGGGTTGGTGTAATTGTAAAGCTTTATAATTCCAAATGTGAACACTCACAGAATGACCATTAGTTCGCCTGCATTAGTATACACCTTTAGGCGCCAGGTGAAAACATTCCTTTTCAACCAGACCTTGTACTGAATGACAGCCGATGCCCTTTTAAATGAGTTGTGGGAAGTGGGTAGGTTATTGGCTGGCTGGTGTCCTTATTTTTACTATGTGTTTTGCAGCTTTTATATTGTAATTTTATGTAGAGTTGAAAGGGACCTTCAGAGGTCCTTTAGTCCAACCCCCTGAAATGCAGGAATCTTTTGCCCGAGGTGGGACTCGACCCCCCAAAACCCTGAGATTATTAATCTCATGCTCTGCCAACTGAGCTAGCAAGCTACAGTTCCCAGGAGACTTTGGGAGAAGGCACGGCTGCTTAAAGGGATGCAGTTGTGCTTTAAATGCATCGTACAGACGGGGCATTAGCTGGGTGCAACTTGGAACATGTTGAACAACCCACTAACACAACAAAAATACTGCTTTTTTATTGTTATAATTATAGCGACTCGTGTAGGGTCCCTCTGGAAATGTTCTATTTACATCTCTCTCACACACACACCCTCATCCCACGCAATCTAACTGTTTGGGTGCATCTGCCGAAGAATAATGACTCAGAAAGACGAACAATTAACTTTCCTTCTCCTTTTTCTCCGTTGTTATTGTGTTCGGTTGTGTTCCGTATCGATCTGTTGTCTTAGGTTGCTTAATGCTTTGTTCAAGCCAATTGTCTCGCTTGCTAAAACTCTTAATACTGCGTGTTTGTTTAAGGGGAGGCAGGAGAAAATGAACAGCAGGATGGAGCCTTGATGACAAAGTCCCAGAACCCATTAATTCCTCCAGAAGCCTCAGCACCTATTTCTCCCCCCACCCACCCCCTTTCCCACCCAGTCCTTGTTTCAGCCCCAGAACCTCTTGTCCCTTTCTTGTGCTCCGTGATCACTGCAGATGGTGACAGCAGCCACGAAATTAAAAGCCGCCTGCTTCTTGGGAGAAAAGCAATGACAAACCTAGACAGCATCTTAAAAAGCAGAGACATCACCTTGCCAACAAAGGTCCTTATAGTTCAAGCTATGGTTTCCCCAGTAGTGATGTATGGAAGTGAGAGCTGGACCATCAAGAAGGCTGATCGCCAAAGAATTGATGCTTTTGAATTCTGGTGCTGGAGGAGACTCAAGAGAGTCCCATGGACTGCAAGAAGATCAAACCTCTCCATTCTGAAGGAAATCAGCCCTGAGTGCTTCCTGGAAGGACAGATCCTGAAGCTGAGGCTCCAATACTTTGGCCACCTCATGAGAAGAGAAGACTCCCTGGAAAAGACCCTGATGTTGGGAAAGATGGAGGGCACAAGGAGAAGGGGACGACAGAGGATGAGATGGTTGGATAGTGTTCTCGAGTTTGAGCAAACTGCGGGAGGCAGTGGAAGACAGAAGTGCCTGGTGTGCTCTAGTCCAGGGGGTCACGAAGAGTCAGACACGACTAAACAACAACAACAAGGAAACAGATGCTGGGGCTGAACCCTAGAACCCATTGTTTAAGCCCCAGCACCCCTCCCCACCCATTTTACACGGAAAAGAAAATAGGTTCAGGGGCTAAGCTCCATCACCTATTACTACTGCGTCACAGCCCCAGTACATCTTTCCTCCTTTTCAAAAAACAAAACAAGGGCATATGTTGAATCCTGGAGCCCATTATGCCCCTGTTTGAACCCCAGCGCCTATCTTGACCCCCCTCCCTTTAACCCTATAGAAAAAAATAGGTGCTGGGCTTGGGCCTTGGAAGCCAAGAAGTCCTTATTTGAGCCCCAGCGCCTCTTTCCCCTGCCCCTTAAGCAAGGGGTGGGGGAGCTTTTCCATCCTGAGGGCCACATTCCTTTCTCGGCAGCCTTCCAGGGACCACATGCTGTGGTGGGCGGGGCCAGTGGCAAAAGTGGGTGGAGTTTCTACACACTTGCACCCGGCTGTTCTCCATCCCCAGACCTCCTTGGTATTCCTTCTCTCGAGTTCCCTCACCTCTTCCCCGCTGCTTTATAATCCAACAGGAACAAGAAAATAGGTGCAGGGGCTGAGCCCCAGAGCCTATTACCCTACGTTTGAGCCCCGGCATCTCTCCCCCTTTTGTTCCCCACCCAGCAGTGGTGTAGCGTGGGTTGTCAGCACCCGGCGCAAGGCAAGTAATTTGCGCCCCCTAACCCGTGGATTTGCGTCTCCTAACCCGTGGATTTGCGCCCCCTAACCCTAACCTAACCCCCAGATGTTGCGCCCGGTGCGGCCGGCCCCCCTTCACCCCCCACGCTACGCCACTGCCACCCAGTAAGAAAAATGAAAATAGGCACCGTATTTTCTTAGCCCCAGAAGCTAAAATTACCCCCATGTCTGAGCGCCAGAACCTCTCCCCTTGCTATCTGAACCCAACAACAACAAAAAGGAAATAGGTGCTCTTGTTGAACCCCACAACATATCCCCCTCTCCTCTTGTTTGGACCCCTAACCTCTCCTCTTCCCTTTAAAATCCAATAGGGAAATGAAAATAAAATAGGTGCAGGGATTGAACCCTGGAGCCCATTTCCCTCTGTGTGTGAGGCCTGGAATCCCTACCTCTCTTTCAAAACCCATTGGGGGGGGGGGAAATAAAGAAAACAGGTGCAGGGACTGAACCCTGGGGCCCATTTCCCTCCATGTGTGAGCCCCAGAACCTCTATCTCTTTCAAAACCCAATAGAGGGGGGAGAAATAAAGAAAATAAGAACGATGTCAGATAGAAATTAAGTGGTTTCCAGCTGTAATGTTTTAAGAGAATATGGAAAAAAGGTTTAGAAGCAGGTTAAAGCTTATTGATAAGGATTTGCTGAACTAACAATTTGAATTGAAATACAAAAAAGGGAGGTATGAGGAGGTCTGGGAAATAAGTTAAAGGAAAATAAGTTATGGAAACTTTGTGTGTTTTTAATTATTTTTCTTTTTGTATTTTTGTTTTTTCTTTTTGATTTTTACTGTATTAATATTGAAAATTCTAATAAATATCTTTAAAAAAAAAAGAAATAAAGAAAATAGGTGCAGGGACTGAACCCTGGAGCCCTCCGTGTGTGAGCCCCAGAACCTCTCTCTTTCTCTCTCCCTTTCAAAACCCCAATCGAGGGGGGAGAAATAAAGAAAATAGGTTCAGGGACTGAACCCTGGAGCCTATTTCCCTCCATGTGTGAGCCCCAGAACCTCTCCCTCCCTTTCAAAACCCAATCGAGGGGGGGGAGAAATAAAGAAAAAAGGTGCAGGGGCTGAGATCCCTTCCCAAACCATTCACGGAGCCCCTTTGCTTGAGCCCCGGCACCTATCCTTCCTTGCTTGAACGCCGCGCCCTTTCGCCGGGTCCGCCCCGTCCGAGGCGGAGCTGCAGCAGCGCGGCTGCCGGGGCCGCTTTGGCGGCGGGGCGGAGCGGGAGGCGGGTCCGGGCGAGGAGGATCCGGCCGAGGCGGGAAGGAGGGCGGCCGGGCGCCCCATCGCGGGGGGTTTGCCCGGGAGGCAGGCAGGCAGGCAGCCAGCGCTTCCCCGCAGGGCTTTCCCCGGGGATCGATCTTGCACGGAGCCTCGGCGATGGGTCCGGTGGGGCTGCAGCTGCTCTCGGGGGCCTGCCTGCTCTTCTCCCTGGGCATGTTCGGGACTGGCCTGTGAGCGCATTTTGTGACGGGGGGCATTGGTTGTGGGGAGGGGGCAAAACACGTGAAGGCCTGGGGTGGGTGGGTGGGGGTTCTGGTTGGGTCAGGGATGTGGGGCTGTAGCAGGTGGGGAGGTGGATCTCCTGCCCTTCTTCCCCAGCAGGTGCCAGGCTCAGCCCCCGAGATAGACACGTGGGGCTCCCCCAGCGAAATACCGCCCTGTGCACGTGTGAATGCGACGTGGCTTGGAGTGTAACACGTATCGCGGTGGGGCAGAGCTCCAGCGACGTGTCTGTGGGTGAGAGGTGTTGACAGTAACAGTTTTATGGGGCGGACCTACCAGGAAGTGGGTTGCTATGGAGCAGGATATATGGGCAAGAGGCTCAGGTTCAGATCTTTATTATTCTAGGTGTTTTCTCTCGCTCCCAACGACTTTTTGGTTCAGTGCCACACTTATAATTTATGTGGGTTAAGGCATGGGGTGTGTTTTGATGTGGGGCAGGCAGAACCAAGGATGGTGTGGGCAACACAGACTACATACACAGTTAGAGCACACATACACACCCCAATAATCCTGGGAACTGTAGTTTGCTCAGGGTGCTGGGAATTGTAGCGCCGTGAGAGGAAAGGACATTTTCCAGGATCCTTTGGTGCAGGCGTGGGTGCTTTAAATATGAATACAAAAACGGGGTCAGCTGGCGCAGAGCTGGGTATGTGAGTGGGGGAAACGAGCATGGATGGATCCAACATAGGGGTGAAGAGATGTGGGGCAGAGCGGTGGGACGGGTGATGGAGCTGTAGGCACACAGGCGCCTGGTTGTAATCAAATGGGGAACTACGTCAGCCTGCATGATGACAAGGTATCCTCTCTCGCCTCTTCTCCAGGTCTGACCTGAAGCAGATGTTTGCAAGCCAGAGTGTGGAGAACATCCAGTTCCTGCCGTTCCTCACCACCGATGTCAAGTATGGCCTGGGACTCTTTGGGGGAGCTCTGCTTAACGTGGTTGTGGAAACTGTGGCCCTCCAACCGTTGATGGATTCCACCTCTAACCATCCCTGCTGGCTGCAGGGGCTGATGGGAATTGGAGTCCAACACGATCTAGAGGACCGCAGGTTCCCCATGCCTGCTTTATACCACTGTAAAGGGACCCCTGACCATTAGGTCCAGTCGTGACAGACTCTGGGGTTGCGGCGCTCATCTTGCTTTATTGGCCGAGGGAGCCGGCGTACAGCTTCTGGGTCATGTGGCCAGCATGACTAAGCTGCTTCTGGCGAACCAGAGCAGCGCACGGAAACACAATTTACCTTCCCGCCAGGGTGGTACCTATTTATCTACTTTCACTTTGACATGCTTTCGAACTGCTAGGTTGGCAGGAGCAGGGACAGAGCAATGGGAGCTCACCCCATCGTGGGGATTCGAACTGCCGACCTTCTGATCGGCGAATCCTAGGCTCTGTGGTTTAACCCACAGTGCCACCCACATCCGTAGGTGCATTTAATAGGTGATCCCTGATTGGTTGCGACCACCTGTGTCTAGGCCAAGGGTGGGGAGTGTGGTGGTCCTCCAAATGCTGCTGGACTCCCATCACCCCTGACCTTTGGCCATGCTGGCTGCAGGGGCTGATGGGAATTGGAGTCCAACATGATCTAAAGCAGGGGTCAGCAAGCTTTTTCAGCAGGGGGCCAGTCCACGATCCCTCAGACCTTGTGGGGGGCCGGATTAGTTTTTGAAAAATAAAATAAAAAATCCTATGCCCCACAAATAACCCAGAGATGCATTTTAAATAAAAGCACACATTCTACACATGTAAAAACACCAGGCAGGCCCCACACAGAACCCAGAGGTGCATTTTAAATAAAAGGACATATTCTACTCATGTAAAAACATGCTGATTTCCGGACCGTCCGCAGGCTGGATTTAGAAGGCGATTGGGCCGGATCCGGCCCCTGGGCCTTAATTTGCCTACCCATGATCTAGAGGGCTGCAGGTCCCCCATCCCTGCTTTACACCTCTGTAGGTGCATTTAATAGGTGATCCCTGATTGGTTGGGATTGCGCAGAGCGGGCTCCTGCTGCTGCGTGTCTTTGGGTGGTCGTTGGGCAAGTCTGCACAAGTGCAGAGGTTTACCCTTTGGGGTTGGAGCTGCAACCTGGGCGATGTAAACAAGGTTGTAGTGTCAGCTCTGCTAAAACCAGCAATTGTTCTGCACCAGATTCCACAGCCTGAATAAAGCATATTTTTCTATGGCTGCATGATTTCTTATTTTGATTGATTCATACTTTATTCTTTTTTTTATTAAAGATTTTCTTGATTTACAAAAGTATGTGCAATGTCTCTCTTATTTTTCCCCCATGTAACATTAATTTTTTTTCTTAAATACTTTATTCTGATTTGCTACTCATGCAAGACACTGAATGATGATGATGGTGATAATAATAATAATAATAATAATAATAATAATAATAATAATAGCAATCTGCCAGAAGATAGGAAATGAACATTTTTCTTCCCCTCTTACATTATCTTTATTATCATCATCATTATTAACTTCATTTGTTGCACATCTACTACAAAAATGACTTGAGGCAACGTAACAATACTGAAAAATGCATTATATTTTAGGGCATCTAAAAACAACAAGCCCTCAAAATGATCACCGGCTGTATTGTTAACCCCAACTATTGGGAATAATAATGAATTCAATGGGTCTTGCATCTTGAGTAGACATGGTTAGGGTTGTGCTGTAATTCAAAGAGCAGCAGACAGAAACTCCACCTCCCTCTTACCAAGTACGAATGATTGTTTGGGCGGCTTTGCCTATAAGGACTAGAGACTTGACATCTTACAAATGTAGCCTGAGGTTCTTGGGACGCAGAGATCTTGCACCTGGTAGCTTAGGCCATGATTCTGTTGCAGTCTAACTTGAGCTCTGGGTGTACATAATTGTGTTATGGATATTAGCAGAGATGCAGTTCTTTTGGCACCCAGACCCCTTCTGAGGTACGTCCTGTGCTACACTGTGTGATCTGGAGTTACCAGAATGGCTGTCCTCGTTAAAAGCAACAACTTTTACCTTCTCTTTCCCCATCAGTAATTTGAGCTGGCTGAGTTACGGCTTCCTGAAGGGAGACTGGACTCTCATCCTCGTCAACGCTGTGGGTGTGACGTTGCAGACTCTCTACATCCTGGTCTACTTCTACTTCAGCTCCGAGAAGGTGGGTGGGGATTGTGGCCAAAATCAGACATGTTAACCACATTGGAGGAGCCCTGCAGGATCAGGCCAAAGGCCCATCTGGTCCAGCATCCTGCTTTCTGGAAGGCCTGAACCCTTTCTCCCTGAGATGCTAGCTTTTTACATACGGGGAGGACTTTCCCGGCTCGTGAGCCCTGCACCTGCTCAAGTGGTACAGTCCCAGGAAGCCTGTACCATGTGCCGTTTTGTAACGAGCGCTCCAATTGGCTCTTTCCTGGCACCCTCAAGCCTACATTCAGAGGCTGTTGACTCAAGAGGGCTGGTATCTTGAATCAACAACAGGCCACGTTTTGATGGGCCATAAATTTTCCATAGTGCTCCAGCCACGCCTGACTTACACTCCCTGGGTCATTTGCAGGGCACGGCGGAAGGATGGAGGGAGACTTCTGTATTACACACACAAAATCAGCGTTTTAACAACCAAGTGCCTTGCATGATTTTTTTAATGTATATATTTAATGTGCATAATGTATATAATTATTATTCATTGCACTTCTTAAATCACTTTTCTGGTGAAACAATAAACTCATAGCAGCTTCCAGTAGAATACGAAAAATTGAAACCAAGCTAAAATATAGCTTGGCTGGTAGTGCATGAAGACTCAAGGTCATGGGTTTGAGCCTTGAGCTGGGCAAAAATATTCTTGCATTTCGCCGTGTTGGACTAAATGGTCCCTTCCAACTTTACAATTCTATGATTCTATGAAAAGATAATAAAAGCTAACAACATGCATAGACGTCAAAGGTGGTCTAATACAATACTAAAATATGCCACGATATGCTGTATAAAATGTGCTAATTTAAAGCCTGGCTGAAAAGAAACATTTTGACCCGATCCTTAAAAATAACTGGTGATGGTTCCAAGCATAACTTCTCTGGGGAGAGCCATGACTGCTTAAGGTGGTTATGCTACTGCTTTTAAGTTAAGGTTACCAGATTTTTTTCAAAGAATCCGGGGACACTTTTTTGAAAAAAGAGGGAAAAAATTATTTTAAAAATTAGTTATTTTTTCAACAAAGAAGTAATATCTTCTCTTCTGTGGTCTCCTCTGTCGTGTGGCCTTCCTCTGTGTCCCAGCCTGCTCTCTTGGAGCGTTAGCCACCGTGGAGTGGGCTTGGGTTGGGCCTGGGCTCGGCCACGTGCCCTTGCCCTCCCGGTGCTCTCCTACCTCTCCTCCTCAGCAGCGGCAGGGCTCCCCTCTTTTTTCTCCTTCCTCTTTCTCTCTCTTCCTTCTCTTTCTCTTCTCCTCCTTCTCCCTGCATTGACTCCAGGGTTTTCCTGACCCCAAAGTGCCGCTGGGCAGTCGGACGGATGGCCGGGCGCTCTCGCTCCTGGCTCAATTTGGATCGCAGGGGTGTGTGTGTCAGTGGTCCCCCCTGTTGACACACTGGGTGTCCCTGGTTCCCCAGCGGCGGCAGCAGCCCGGAGCCAGCTTGGTAGCGCAGTTGGCTCTGGCTGGCTTCAGGAGCTGCTCGCTGCCATGGCGCCCGCCATTTTGCCTCTCCAGAAGTCCCCATATGATGTCTTGTGCTGTTGAACCAATCATGCAACATTCATTCCCTACTAATAAATCTAAAACACTTAAAATATAAATCCGGGGACATTAAATGAAATCCGGGGATGGATTTTGTCCGGGGACAGATTTGTAAATCTGGGGACTGTCCCCGGGAAATGGGGATGTCTGGTATCCATATTTTAAGTACATGGTGCAGATGGGAGCGAGAAAACAGGATCCCAATCTTATGTAGAAGTCTGGGATGGGCAGCCTAATGGTTAGATTCCAGCTTTCATCACCCCCAACCTGTAGGATCCGTAGTTTGGCATGATGGGAGTTGTAGGCTAGCAATGTCTGAAGGGCTATCTGTGTCCCATCCTTAGTTTAAATAAGGAATTATTTAAATAATAATAAATGGAGTAGAAGTTTAAATAGTGAGTGTTGTTGATTCCAAACAACCACCTCCTTTTCTCTTCCCTCGTCTAGCGGTCTGTGCTGTTGAAGACCATGGGTTTATTGGCAGTGCTCCTTCTCGGTTATGGCTACTTCAGCCTGTTGGTTCCGGATGTTTCTGTGCGCCTGACACGCCTGGGTCTCTTCTGCAGCCTCTTCACCATCACCATGTACCTCTCACCACTGGCTGACCTGGTATGCTACAAAAAAGAGAGATTTCCATCCTCATAAACTAGCATATAGGAGTAATATTGCCCTTTCAACAAAGGAGACAGGATGCAGCCATTGTGGCCAGTAGCTACTGATATTCCCATTTCCTACTGGAATCTTCCAGGCCCCTTCTCAAGCCATCCAAGTGGGCGACCGTCTTGTGGGAGTGAGTTCCACAGGCACTGTGTGAGCCTAAGAGCATATAAGAAAGAGATTGGTTGCTGGGCCAGGCCCAAGGCCCATAATAGCCCCGTTCTCACGCGATGGCTGACCATACACCTCAATGGGTGTTGCGATTCTCCTGTTCTACGCATTTCAGGGCGAACCAGTTTTAATCGAGGCAATTCAAAACCGGCCTTTTAAATCCCCAAGTTTACAAAAAGGGCTGATTTGAAATTCCTAATGGAAACTCAAGATTGCCGCTGGCACGCTGTATGTTTCCCAAGCGTACATTTTCAAGTGTTTGGGGTTTTTCTACCCAGGCAAGCCAAGAGGCATGAACAGAGTTCCAAGGGCACATTTTTGCCAGGGGAAAAAATACCCCAGGAGGCTGCAAAGCAGGTGTGGCCTGGTGAGAGTTCCAAGGGCCAGATAGGAAGGTTTAGAGGGCCGCATTTGACCCCCAAGTCTGAGGTGTGCCCGCCCTCTGGTCATTCAGCTGACCAATTAAATATAGCATCCTGGAAACTGTTATTTGGAAGGGCCAGGATATAAACGGATTAAGGGTGTTGTTGGTTTTTTAAAAAAGAAATGATTAAGACAGGTGAATTTACGACTAAATAAGTGCCTGCCCTCAGATGGCATAGCCCTATCAGGCCTAGTCATTCCTGTGGCTTCACCCTGTGTTGCGTAACTCTCTGCTTTGGCCCCGATCCCATCCCCACCCTGCTTAGCCACCCAAAACATTTGCGCACCGCAGCTCAGGTGTCTAGAGAGGCCGGTGCCATTTCCTGTGATGAGACAACGGCAGGACCGGAATCTTCCGGAAGCCAGGCCTGCCTGCCAAGTGGCGGCGTGGCAAGTCCTTCATTATTATTGTTTTCTTAAGGTGAAAAGGAAATGTCCTTGTTCAGAGAGAGAGAAAGAGAGAGTGAGCATTCGTGATCCCGAGAAACCAGATAAGTTGCAGGACTCAGGTTGTTGAATGAACACACTGGTCCCAGTTCACTTGGAACTGGGAAGCGTGGTTTGGTGCAGGGATCTGAGAGGAACTGAATTTGCAGGCCAAATTCAGCCTTTAAGAGGTTTTCGTCTTCTTTTTCTGGCCTGCATGACTTTTCCCAGACTAGAGCTCCAGCTGTTGTTGGACTACAACTCCCATCACCCTTTGCTAGTGGTCAGGGATGATGGGAATTGTAGTACAGAAACAAGCCAGAGACTCAAGTTTGGGAAAACCTGGCTCTGGGTGTAGTGGTTAAGAGCGGTGGACTCGTAATCTGGGGAACCGGGTTCGATTCCCCGCTCCTCCACATGCAGCTGCTGGGTGACCTTGGGCCAGTCACCCTTCTCTGAAGTCTCTCAGCCCCACTCACCTCACAGAGTGTTTGCTGTGGGGCAGGAAGGGAAAGGAGAATGGTAGCCGCTTTGAGACTCCTGAAGGGGAGTGAAAGGCGGGATATCAAATCCAAACTCCTCCCCCTTCTCTTCATCCTTGCTGTACCCTCTCCTATAGAGCTTTTTCCTGGCGAAAATGTGTCCTTAAATAGCAATTGCCTGCCTGCATGGGGGATGCAGGTGTGTGTGTGTGTGTGTGTGTGTGTGTGTGACTGACAAGAAAATCACCTGCTGCACAAAGAGAAGAGTCAGACCTGATATATAAGAAGCTGCCTTATACACAGTCTATTGGTCCATGTAGCTCAGCATTGTCTACTCTGAGTGGCTGGAGAAACCCAGCCAGATGGGCAGGGTATAAATAAATTATTATTATTATTATTATTATTATTATTATTATTATTATTACAGTAGTACCTCAGGTTAAGTACTTAATTCGTTCTGGAGGTCTGTTCTTAACCTGAAACTGTTCTTAACCTGAAGCACCACTTTAGCTAATGGGGCCTCCCACTGCCGCTGCGCCGCCAGAGCACGATTTCTGTTCTCATCCTGAAGCAAAGTATGTAACCTGAAGCGTATGTAACCTGAGGTACCACATTATTATTATTATTATTATTATTATTATTATTATTATTATTATTATTATCATCCCTACTTCTACTACTACTCTGACTGGCAGCAGCTTTCCAGGGTTTCAGGTTCCGCACCAGCCCTACCTAGGGATTGAACCTGGGACTTTCAGGTCCTGCTGGCAGGTTTCCTATCACGGCATCTGGATGGCCACTGTGAGACTGGGGTGGTGGACCCAGGTGGGCTTGGGGGTCAGGTACAGCAGTCAGGCTCGGCTTCAGTCATTATGGTCTGAGCACAATTCAAAGTGTTGGTTCTGACCTTTAAAGCCCTAAATGGCCTCGGTCCTGTATACCCGAAGGAGCGACTCCACCGCCAACATCCAGCCCGGACACTGAGGTCCAGCACCAAGGGCGTTCTGGCGGTTCCCTCGCTGCGAGAAGTGAGGTTAGAGGAAACCAGGCGGAGGGCCTTCTTGGTAGTGGCACCTGCCCTGTGAAACTCCCTTCCACCAGATGTCAAGGCAATAAACAACTACAGTGGTACCTCGGATTACAGACGCTTCGGGTTACAGACGCTTCAGGTTACAGACTCCGCTAACTCAGAAATAGTGCTTCAGGTTAAGAACTTTGCTTCAGGATGAGAACAGAAATTGTGGTCTGGCGGCGCGGCGGCAGCAGGAGGCCCCATTAGCTAAAGTGGTGCTTCAGGTTAAGAACAGTTTCAGGTTAAGTACGGACCTCCGGAATGAATTAAGTACTTAACCCGAGGTACATTGTATTTTACTTTTAAAAGACAACTGAAGGTGGCCCTGTTTAGGGAAGTTTTTAATGTCTGACGCTGTATTGTTATTAATATTCGGTTGGAAGCCACCCAAAGTGGCTGGGAAACCTAGCCAGATGGGCGGGGTATAAATAATAAATTATTATTATTATTATTATTATTATTATTATTGGTTCTGACCCCTCTGAACCGGACAATTCTTTGCGTCTTCGCAGGCCAAGATCGTGAGGAGCCGCTCCACGCAGTGCCTCTCCTTCCCGCTAACAGTCACGACCTTCCTGGCTTCGGCCTCCTGGACCTTGTATGGGATTCTGCTTCAGGATGTTTACATTGCGGTGAGCAGCGCACGTTTGTGTGCGCCCAATTTTTGTGCACGTGGAGGTGGCCACGGCAGTGTCCGTTGAACGGTTGTGCCTCCGTCTCTGCCCTCTGATAAATCATGCGGCATTGATTTTAATTAATTAAACGGAGAGGCCAGTAAACCACCCTCGGCAGAGAGGAACACGAGAGCGGGTGGTGGTGATGCAATTGGATTTTTTTTAATCGGTTTTTCTCCCCCCCCCCCCTTCTCCTGTTTGCCCTTCACCTCGTTCCTCCCCATATCTCCCTCCCGGGTTAAGAGATTTTAAGATGCTGCCTTATGCAAAGTCGGATTTTTGAGTCCATCGAGCGCAGTGTTGTCTGCACTGACTGGCAGTGTCTCTCCAGGGTTTCAGGCGGGGGTCTCTCTCCCAGCCCCCCGCCTGGAGAAGTGCCATTGGGGACTTTCTGCAAGCAAAGCAGACATAGCTGTCAATTTACAGATTTGAAAATAAGGGACCAGCAGCCTCGAAAATAAGGGATCAGCGGCCAAAATAAGGGAGCAACAATTACTTTGATGAAATACATATTTTGCTGCGTGCAAATGGCTTTAAATACCTATTAGGTCCATAAATTACCATATAGCATACATTCAACACAAAAATACAGCAACAATTTGTTGTTGACAAAGGACAGCTGGACATAGAAAGGCCCCTATTACCTTCAATAGCTTATTTAAGGGACATCATCAATAAGGGACAGCAGCGGGACATGGCGCTGGGATAAGGGACTGTCCCGCCAAATAAGGGACGCTTGACAGCTATGAAAGCAGATGGTCTGCCACTGACCTCCTTTCTGCCTCTTCCAGGTCCCCAATGTGCCAGGCATAGCCACCAGCCTCATCCGGTTCTGGCTCTTTTGGCGCTTCCCACCAGACCTCAACAAAACCTACAAGTCGCTGCAGGCCTGAGGACCCAGGGGCTGGGTTTGATGAACGCTCTTGGCCAAGGAAGGGGGGAAAGCGCTGAGTCTCAGCTGGGTGTGGCTGCTGTGTCCCAGCTCTCCTTGCGCCCTCAGGAGCCCCCCCCCCCGCCGACCATCCGGACTGCGCAAGTGGACTCCGCGGCAGGAACAATTCCTCCTCCATCTTGGGCTGTATGGTGCAGACTGAAAACCAGGGAGCCAGAGCAGGAAAATGATGAAGGAACCAACCTACTCTCTCTGCTGCTTTTCCAGGGTACAACAGTGGCCCGCCAGGTGCTGCTGGACTACAACTCCCATCATCCCTGCCCATTGGCTGTGCTAGTTGATGGGAGCTGGAGTCCTGGAGCATTGTTGAACTGCAACTTCCATCATCCATGCCCACTGACTGTGCTGGTTAGGGGCTGATGGGAACTGGAGTCTGTGAACATTGTTGAACTACAACTCCCATCATCCCTTGCCCATTGGCTATGCTGGCTGACGGGAGCTGGAGTTCTGGAGCATTGTTGAACTGCAACTCCCATCATCCCTGCCCATTGGCTATGCTGGCTGATGGGAGCTGGAGTCCTGGAACATTGTTGAACTACAACTCCCATAATCCCTGCCCATTGGCCATGCTGGCTGATGGGAGCTGGAGTCCTGGAGCATTGTTGAACTACAACTCCCATCATCCCTGCCCATTGGCCGTGCTGGTTGATGGGAGCTGGAGTCTTGGAACATTGTTGAACTACAACTCCCATCATGCCTCACCATTGGCTGGAGCTGATGGGATTTGGGGTCCAGGAGCATCCTAACCAGCCACCCACGTTCTTCACCCTAGGCCTGGGAGGTGTAAATGTGGAGAGCTCCCCGCTCCCCAAAAAGAAAATGTTGGGGGCCTCCTCGCTTTAATGCATTACTTCCAGAAGGCGACTTTCTCCCCCCGTTCTGCGGACAACCGTTTCTGCCGCCCGAGCAGTGAGGACTTTACAGTTTCTGCCTCCGTCCTCTGGGAGTGCCTTTGGACCAAGTTCTCTGCCCCTGCTTTCCCCTTCGTCTCACTGCCCCACGAACACCCCCTCCGCCCCTGTCTTCTTCCCCCAGTCTCTGGAGCGATTGTTCGGCTCTGAGCTCCAGAAGAGGACTTTCCTAAGAAGCTGTGACTTTCCACACAAAGTGCCTTTTAATAAACCAGGTGGTTTTCTGGGAGGAGAACGCGCCTTGCATCCTCCTTCTTTCTATGTAGGAATTGAGGGAGTTGCCAGTGTACTGTCTATGTAGCTCAGCTGTGTGTGTAGCTCAGTATTGTCTACACTGACTGGCAGCCGCTCTCTCCAGGGTTTCAGGCAAGGCAGTCTCTCTCTGCCAGCCGGGTGCTCTGCCACTCAACTGTGGCTCTTTCCTAGAGAGAGGTTCCAGTCCTCATGGGTTGATTTAAATAGGAACATGAGAAGCTGCCTAGCTCATTGGTCCACATAACTCAGTGTTTTCTACTTCACCGGCAGCAGCTCTCCAGGGTTTCAGGCAAGGGGTCTTTTCCCTGGAGATGCCGGGGATCAAACCTGGAGCCTCCTGCATGCAAAGCAGATGCTCTGCCTAGAAATAAAGATCTCAGTCCTTTCTTTTATCCCGGAGAGGGCAGTTGCCTTCTCTGGATGCATCTAATTGACTACTATAAGAAACAGGAAGCTGGACTAATCGAGCCTTTGGCCTGGTCCAACAGGGCTCTTCGGTTGGTTGGTTTATTGACAATTCATTGCATTTGGTCCCCTGCTTCTCGGCCAAAAAGACTTCCAGAGTGGCTTACATAAATTAAAACAAGGCAGTCCTTCCCCACAGGCTTACAACCTGAAAAACAGCAAAAGAGGAAAGAGCATCATGGAGGGAAGAGGAAAGAAAGCAAACTTAGGCGCCAACTCTCAGATAGCAGTTCTTACATAATGACTGGCTGGAACAGAAAGAGCCCAGGGGTAGTTGATGCCCTTTCGGCAAAGCTGGTGGAACGGCCCTGCTTCTCTCTTCATCATCATCATCATCATTTTTAATTTATATACCGTCTTTCTGTCTTACAATACTCAAGGCGGTTTACAAGCTGAAGAAACAAAAAATGTACATCTTATAACAATCTAATGCAATACAGAAATGTGACAATAAAACATAAGTTTAAAATAGGCAACCTACATCAAAAAAGTAACATTCAATTATTAGAATAGTATAAAATAATAATATCAACATATAAAAGTTAAACAGAAATCCACTCAACAGTTACAATAAATAATATCTAAACTATAATCAATAAAGCAACGACAAGCCGCAGTACATAAAACAATACAATACACATTGAGAAGCAGAGACTAGAGAGTAGAGCAAGGCAGGTGGAAGGCGGCCTTGCCTGATGGAGTCTCTCCCCTCACAGTTCTTCCTTCAAGAACAGTTCCATTATGAGGACTCTTGCGTCCACAACCCAGCAGGAAGTTCTCCTGCACAAGCTGCCTTGATGTGCTATGCAAGGACATCTTCTTTCTTAGGGAACTTGGGGAGGTGGGGTGTCCCCCCTTTGAACGTCTCCGTCTCCCGCCCCAAAACGGGCTAATTGCAGAAGCGTTCGTAATTCTCTCTGGGAGCTTGAACCCATTTCTAATCCCAGAGCTGTCCTGTGGTTCACAGCAGCGCCATGCCTCTGTTCACGTGCAGAGTGCGCCTCCCTCGCCAACAGGTTTTCGTGATTTAGGAGCCAAGATTTTAAGGCCACGCATCGTGACCAGCCTCCTCAGAATATTTCAAGTGTGCTGCACTCTAGGGAAAAACGCACCACACCTTCCCAGTCCTCGAAGCCACCGATATCCCCGGAAGCCAGTCATTAGTTCGCTCCTGCTAATTATCCAACTCACTTTGCCACGCCAGCTGTGCAGGTGCTAATTTTAAAAATCTAGAAAATCCTGGCTTTGGAACAAAGAGAGACTTGGCAGGGCCAGGAGGACGGGGAGGTCCCGGTTTATGGCAGAAGCTCGCCTGACGCACAGGGCAGGCTGTTCTGGACGATAGCGGCCTCAGGGGCTGTGTTTGGCACCGCGGAACAAGAAATGCAACTGTGGAGAGAGGATAACTTTAAAGAGAAATTGGGTCAACTAGCATTTTGGGCAGAGGTTGCAAGCTTCTGAGTCACAGGATTCTTTCGCAGGCTATAGAGTCCAGGAAAGAAATAGTGGGTTGTATTGAACATTGGATAAAGGACCCCTGACCATTAGGTCCAGTTGTGGCCGACTCTGGGGTTGTGGGGCTCATCTTGCTTTACTGACCGAGGGAGCCGGCGTACAGTTTCTGGGTCATGGGGCCAGCATGACTAATCCACTTCTGGCGAACCAGAGCAGCGCACGGAAACGCCATTTACCTTCCCGCCGGAGCGGTACCTATTTATCTACTTGCACTTTGACGTGCTTTCGAACTGCTAGGTGGGTAGGAGCAGGGACCAAGCATTCCATATTTTAAAAACTTGATTACAGTTGTTCTGCTGCCTTGCAGAGTATCTTCCAGTAAAGAAAAGGCTAAGGAGTAAAAACTGCACAAATCTGGAGCGGAGTCCCTAAGACAGTTGGGTGGCACCTTGTATGCCTCCTTCCGGCATCTCCTGCACCCAAACTGGTGCCAAACATCTTGCTCTGCTTACCTTTGGACCACATCTTCAAGGCCGGGGGTGTGTGTGTCTTCTTGTGTGGGCAGCCCAGAGCGTCCAGACCATGGGTCAGCAAACTAAGGTCTGCGGGCTGGATCAGGCCCAATTGCTTTCTGGATCCGGCCCAGGAATCGCCGTGTGGATCACCAGTGCACACGTTCTTTCCCTCTCCCTCCCTCCCTCGGCAGTGGTGCCTCCCTCCCTCCTCCTGGATTCTCCTTGCCCTGCCTAGAGGAGGAAGGGGACTGGGCTTTGTTGGTGCCAGCACCACTACCAGCAGCAGTAGCGTTTGAGCAGCCGCCATTTTAAGCAGCCCCTCTCCGGAGCCCTTTTGCACGCCGCTCATCGTCCCGCACTGCCAGCCCCTGCCGGTTGCAAGACACAGGTTAGCAGCCACCGGGACTCATCCGGTGCTGTGGAGAAGGGAGGGGAGAGTTGGGGGGGTGGCTTATAGTCCGCCCCCCCGCAAGGTCTGAGGGACAGTAGACTGGCCCCCTGCTGAAAAAGTTTGCTGACCCCTGCTCCAGACACTTGGCCCAGGCTTGCACCCCAAGGAGGTCACTTTGGTGCTGCTAATGCAGCAGTTTGACTCCCATTGTCTCTCAAGGCAGAGAAATGTCAACCTGATGCTTGAGAAATAGTTGTAAAGCCATAGGAAGAAGCCTTGCTAGATCAAACCAGCAACCTTCCAGGAAACTCTCTGTTTGGTCTTAAGTCAAGACCAGGGGTAGGCAACCTAAGGCCCGGATGCGGCCCAATCGCCTTCTCAGTCCAGCCCGGGGACAGTCCGGGAATGAGCGTGTTTTTACATTGGTAGGATGTGTCCTTTTATTTAAAATGCATCTCTGGGTTATTTGTGGGGCATAGGAATTCATTCTCCCCCCCCACAAAAAATATAGTCCGGCCCCCCACAAGGTCTGAGGGATGGTGGACCGGCCCCCTGCTGAAAAAGGTTGCTGACCCCTGGTCAAGACCCTCCCTCCCTGTTACTCCAAAGCCCAGTATCCCTTTTCAGCAGCTAATCCGAAACTTCTAAAGAACCCCACAAGCAGGCACAGAAGCAACAGCCCTGCCTCCCCATTCACCCTCCTTGATATTTTCTATTCATCGGGGTATACTGCCCCTGACCCAGGAGGTTCTATCTGCCTCATTTTTAGGAAACTTTCTGAACTGACGACTCATGCAAAACTGTATCGTGGCAGCGTATGAAAAAAGCGTTAAAAAGACCATAGAATTATGAAATCATAAAATGCAGGCCAAACGTCCCACACTGAATCAAATTAATAATCTAAAAATACCTGGCAGAACAGAAATGTTTTCAGCAGGTGACAAAATATCAGGATTTCAAGCACCTTCCTGATTTCAACAGGAACAGTCTTCCAAAGTTACGGTGCTAACAACAAAGCCTTAAGTTTGCATGGAAACTAGGCCATTTTGGGATCCAGTTATAAGGCAGAAGGAAAATTTCCACGACCACCCTACCCTAAAGGCACAGGGGAGCCACTGTGTGCATCCTTATCAGGGATCAGGTTGGGGATATCTTGATTGATTGATTGATTGATTTCATTTATTATATCCCACCTTTTCCTCCAAGAAGCTCAAGGTGGCATACATGGTTTCCCCCCTCCTCAAATCCCTTAAACAACTCTGGAAGGTAGGCTAGGCCGAGCAGCAACGAAGTTCACAATCTCTTGCCTCGCACCGGCACCGAGGCAATCTGCTCCCAGCAGATTCGATTCTTTAAAAAATCCACCACCAGGCCACCAAAGAGCTCAGTCATGTTCTCTGAAATTTTATTTTATGCTCCAGACGGGGTGCTTCTTTCCACCGGGGTGCTGTGCTCAAGTCCTTGCGGCAGGGAGGGTCAGAACCGCAGTCCGCGGCGGGAGAGGTCTTCCCGGGCCTCTCGGATCTGCTCCTGCAACTCTCTCGCTGCCTCCTCGCAGTCGTTGAAGGTGGCCAAGCGGTAGCCGACGACGCCCAGGGAGTAGCAGCCAAAGGCCACCAGCAGGTAGGTGGGCAGGGGCCACAGCACTTGGTGCCAGGCTGGAGGCAGGGGGTCGAGCCCCAAAAGGTTGAGAGTGAGAGCTGCCCAGACGGCGCCCAGGATAGACAGAGTCCAGAGCCACTGCAGGAGTTTCGTCATGGCCTAGAGAAGAGGATATGTGTCAGCACTCAGGAGCAAGAGTAGGGGACCTCTGGGCTGTGCGGCCCTCCAGACTTCTTTGCCTGGCCCTGCGGGACCTTCTGCAAGCCACACCCCTTGCCAATCCCGCTTTGCTTGGCTGGGAAGCCCCGGTCCCTCCCACTCTACCCACTATACCACACTGCCTCAAATCCACAGACAAGGCATCCATTTGGCGGCAGGCTTAGTCCATGCTGAATGGACAGTGGAGAGACGAAGTGAGGAACACTAATGGCTCCCCACTCTCGTAGGAAAGGCACAGGAGCCCCGCAAGAGAGTAAAGTTGGCAATCCCAAGCATGCTTCCTATGCATTTAAAAGAAGGAATGGGGTAAATGCTATGATTTCTCCAATGCAATCCTCCCAGATTTCTGCAACAATTGCCCATCTCCCCCACCAACTGTCCATTTCCTCTCCCAGGCTGGAATTCCCACCTGGAATTTCCTTCCTGGTCAGCAGCGACGCTGTATTCGGGATTCCTTTCTTGCGCTGGGTTCCTGTGCGCGTCGCGCGCGGGGTGACGCCATCTCCCCTTCCAGCCAATCACCGCCTCCTCCGGGAGATAGACATTAGGCTGCGCGCCGCGGTGCATTCGGGGAATTGTAGTTTATTCTCTCTCTCTCTCTCTCTCTCTCTCTCTCTCTCTCTCTCTCTCTCTCTCTCTCTCTCTCTCTCTCTCTCTCTCTCTCTCTCTCTCCCTCCCTCCCTCCCTCCCCCCCCCCCCGCAGCAAAGCTTCATAAACCTCTCCCGGGGCTTCATAGGGCTCCTCCCCTCCCCGGAGTTTCTTTTCTCCAGCCTTAGGTAGATAAAAAGGGCGCCCCTGAGCATGTGCAGAGTATTAACGCGTTGCAGTCGCGTGACACGCACTTGGGACGGGAGGGGATGCCCTCTTGGGTTGAGGGATGTTGCGGAGCAGGAAAAGGTTGAGAAAACGGGGGCACCCCCCCAATGATCCAGGGACTGGAGCAACTCCCCTGTGAGGAAAATTCACATCATTTGAGGCTTTTTAGGGAAGAGAAAAGGCGACTCGGGGCGGGGAAGGGGGAAGAGGCATCATACTGGGATATAAAATCATAGAATCATACGAGTTGGAAGGGATCCTGAGGGTCATTTAGCCCAACCCCTTGCGATGCAGGAATATGCAGCTGTGTGAACCTGCAGCCTTGGTGTTAGCAGCACAAAGCTCTAAGCAACCGAGCTATCCAGGCTGGGGAGAAAGTCGATGGAGAAATCCGCTGCCGCGCTTCCCTCTCTTGTAATAAAGTCCTGGTACCCGGGGTCATCCAAAGAATGTGGGAAGGTTCAGGGCAAGTAAAAAGGGAAAGACTCCTGCAAAAAGCCAGTAGTTCATTTTACACTTATTTATTTACTTGCTACATGAGCTCAAGGTGGCCTGCATGGCTCTCCCACCTCCTCATTTAATCCCCACAACAACCCCTTGAGGTAGGGCAGGGACTGCTTCCCGACGTTATGCCCAATGAACTTTGTACAGCCGCGTAGGGATTTGAACCCAGGCCTCTCCCAGATCTTAGATCTGGGACCCTAACCACTACACCACACCCCCGGCTCTAAACTATGAGATTCGTTCCCACGAGAGGCATCGATGATGGCCACTGACTTCTCTCTCTCTTTTTTTTTAAATAAAATATTTATTAAAGATTTTCTTAATACAATAAAAAAGCAAAAGCAAAATAACATATAACATATAATAACCATATTTTCTTCGCTTCTTTGGGCTTCCTCGCATCTCTCGTTCCTGCGTTCCAAATTTATAAAGCTTTAACCAGCAATTTATCACCTTGTTTCAATTCTTATTTTGTAATTTCCCAATATTGTGTCCCTAATTTTAGATACTTTTATCCAAACCTTAAAAGCTTAATTTTAACATAATATTTATCCAAAATTTATCTTTTTCTTACATTTCACTTATCTTCATATTCCTTCCAACTAGCTTAATGGTGCCATATTATTTGCAATCTTGCATCTTTCTTAACACTCATACAATTTGCAATGTTTTTGTAAATAGTCCTTAAATTTCTTCCAATCCTCTTCCACTGCGATGGCCACTGACTTCTCACTTGGAAGGCTTTAAAAGAGAATTAGACAAATTCAGCAGGGAGAGGGGTTTGGTTTAAGAGTCCCTCTCTTTTCCCATGGGACTCTGGGAATTGTAGCTCCTCTGCGAGCGGGGGGGGGGGGTCCCCTAACAACTCTTAGCAAACTATACTTGCCAGAGTTCTTAGGGGGAAGCCATGTCTGTTTAAAGTGGTATGGTACTGCTTTAAATGTGCACTTCAGAGGGGGGTCTAATTGGATAGTATCCTCTACATGCAATCTTTTATAATTTGAAAAGCTTTTATAAACCGCTTAATATTTTGTTTAAAAATCTCTTTTAAGTGGCGTACAACATAAAATAAATAATCCAATGTCAGCTGTGCTGAGACGACGCCCATTGAATAGAATGGGCATGACAAACTTCGAGTCATTCCTGTGCTGAAGGTTCCAGCCCTTGTCAAAAATATCAAATTATATGTATTTTTCTCCATTATAGCTGTGTGCCAGAGTGACCAGTACCAAGTGTTCAGTGTAAGATTTTGGGCTGTTTCCCACTGAGCTGCAATTACTATTTGCACTGCAAAGTTCTTATATAAGACCAGTCCTTTTGACAGTATGGTACCGTCGAAAATATTCAGCAATGTTAATTTTGGGCAGCAAATGATAGTTTCCTTTGTGATATTTATCCTTTTTGTCAAAATTTAAAAAAAACAAGCCCGTCTCATTGAAAAACCAAAACGTCGCAAACAAATCCAGCAAAACACAAAAGAGCATGTAAAAAGCAGGAGTTTGGGGAATTCAAAGAAATTAAAACAAAGCAAACCAGGGCAGGGCTCCTGTTCGCATGTGCCTCCTGCCTGGATCGGTGCCCGGCTGGGCACGAACTCTGAACTTCCCTGACCGCTGATGTCAGAATGGGGACCCTGGTCAAGAGCCTTGTTTCGCGTGTGGCTTAGACCAGTGGGAACCTCTGAGCGGCTGGTTCCCAGTGCCCGGCTCCCCACTTTGACATCACAAAGGAAGGCGGAGGGAAATGGCTTGTAATCGGTGCCAGGCTGCAAGCACGCAGCCAGGAGCAGGCAGCCAAGCCCCCTCTGAGCTCCCAACCCAGTTCCTGTCTCAGCACAGCCCGGGGCCCACGAAACTTGGCACCCAAGTGGGGCATGGAGGTGGATTAATTGGTGGCAGAGGAACAGAGGAAGTTGCCCGAGACTCAGTCGGGGCATCTAGCCTGGCAGTGTCTGCAACAGGAGCGGGGGAAGCCAGATGTTGCAGGACTTCAGCTCCCACATTCCCCGGACATGCTGACTATACATTTAAAGTGGTATCATAGAATCATTGTAGAGTCAGAAGGGACCCCAAGGGCCATCTAGTCCAACCCCCTGCAATGCAGGAATCTCAGCTAAATAATAATAATAAATTTTATTTATACCCCACCCTCCCCAGCCTAGACCGGGCTCAGGGCGGCCAACACCCGATACAAAAACAAATCGATTGAAATGCAACTTAAAAACAAGATTAAAATACAACATTAAAATACAGCCTCATGTCAATGGAAGCTCAAATCAAAAACTTTTTTGAGGATGGAAACGTCAAGCATTCAGGACAGCTTAAGCCATCCAACCTCTGCCAAGGAAGGAGAGTTCACCACCTCCCGCGGGAGACCGTTCCCCTTTCGAACAGCTCTTGCTATCAGGAAGTTCTTCCTGATATTTAGTCGGAATCTCCTTTCTTGAAACTTGAAGTCGTCTTCCATGGGGCAGCCCTTGAGATATTTGAAGATGGCTATCATCTCCTCTCAGTCTCCTCTTCTCCAGGCTAAACATACCCAGCTCCTTCAACCGTTCCTCATCCGGCTTGGTTTCCAGACCCTCTCGGTTGCCCACCTTCCAGCTTGTCAACATCCTTCCTAAACTGTGCTGCCCAGAAATGGATGCAGTATTCCAGGTGTGGTCTGACCAAGGCAGAATCAGGATCAGACCACTTTAAACAGTTGTGGCTCCCCCCAAAGAATCCTGGGAAATTGTGTTTTGTTAAGGGTGCTGCAAGTTCTTAGGAGTTCCCCACTATTCCCCCTCACAGAACTACATTTACCAGAGTGGTGTAACAGCCAATTATCCCTCTTCCCGGGGAACTCTGGGAATTGTAGTTCTGTGAGGGAGAATGGGGGGTGTCTCCTGGCAACGCTCAGCACCCTGAAACTACAGTTCCCAGAATTCTTTGGGGGGGGGTTGGCACTGTTTAAAGTGGTAGGTAAAGGGACCCCTGACCATTAGGTCCAGTTGCGGACAACTCTGGGGTTGTGGCGCTCATCTCGCTTTATTGGCCAAGGGAGCCGGCGTACAGCTTCTGGGTCGTGTGGCCAGCATGACTAAGCCACTTCTGGCGAACCAGAGCAGCGCACAGAAACGCCGTTTACCTTCCCACCAGAGTGGTACCTATTTATCTACTTGCACTTTGACGTGCTTTCAAACTGCTAGGTTGGCAGGAGCAGGGACCGAGCAACGGGAGCTCACCCCATCGCGGGGATTCGAACCGCCGACCTTCTGATCCACAAGTTCTAGGCTCTGTAGTTTAGACAACAGCGCCACCCGCGTCCCTGTGGTAGGACATGGCTTTAAACGTATGGCGCACATGAAATTTATGGGCTTGGATTTCCGTAGGTCTACTCTGAGCAGGGTTTAGTTGGATACAGCTCAGACTTTCTGCCACAAACAGAGCCACCTCACCTCCACAAACTGTGCCTGATTCCAAGAATCAACTGGAGAGGAAGCAGTGATTTGTTTTATTCTCCTCTCAGTGGCTCTTTGGAAGAATCGAGGCGGCTTTTGGCAGGAAGCATCTGGCTTCCTCCATGTCCGCCGAGGCTGGGATTCGGACGATAGCTGAAGGAAATGTTGGCGAAGTGTGAGACTCAGGATGGAGATCGTGGGAGGCCTTTGAATTGAAGCAGACAGATCTGTCAACACCACCTAACTAGTACACTCATGGCTTTCAAGAAAACAAGTGGGTTGCTGCTGCAACAAAATGTTGCAGCGTGGGGAGTTTTCGTTCCAGACCAGGTAGGGCTTTCCCTCAGAAAGCTCTTCCTAATGTTTAGTCAAAATCTCCTTTCATCCATTGATTTTAGTCCTGCCCTTTGGAGCAGGAGAGAACAAGCAAACAGATATTAGAAGATGGCTTTCCCATCAGGTGTCAAGGAAATAAACAACTACCTGGCTTTTAGAAAACATCTGATGTTTTTAATGTTTGATGTTTTATTGTGTTTTTAATATTCTGTTGGGAGCCGCCCAGAGTGGCTGGGGAAGCCTGGGCAGATGGGCGGGGTATAAACAATAAATTATCATCATCATCATCCAGTCGTATTTTTTCAGAAAAAAGATGCCAGAGCTCACAATGAACTTCTCCCTTGTTCTCTTAGAATGGCAATGGCGCCCACCTGAGAGGTGCTGGAGCTCATAGTTTTAAAAAAAGTCCTGATATCGCCTCTCACTCTTCTCCATACCCAACTTTCTCCAACTTTCTTCCTCAGAAGGCTAGGTTTTCAGACCCAACCAGTCCCTCTTCACGGGGATCACTGGGAATTGTAGCTCTCAGAGGGGAATAGGAGACCTCCCTAACTCGCAGCGCCCTCAACAAACTATAGTTCCCAGAATCCTTTGTGGGGAGGAAATGATGCTGCTGCTTTAAAGTGTACAGTATGGAGCCCAAGTTGGTTCAATTAATAAATTTGTGCCATGTGAAGAAGCATTTTTTTTGCCGTTCTGAACCACCTCACTAATCGGTTTCATTGGCGCAGTCCTGTTTCAGCAGAAGGCAGAAGCCGGCTTTCCTCTGAGCATACACAAACTGCCAGGTGTTCCACACGCCTGCTTTTCTCCCTTTGCAAAGCCTTTTGAAGCAGACAGCTGCAGTCTGCAAAGATCTCCCTTAAGGCGTCTGTCCAGGAATGTGTCTCTCATTAGATTACAGACTTTGGAAGAGGGTTGAAGCTTATCGAAAAACTGCTGAAACCAGCAAACCTGGCGGGGGAATCTCCAAGCTATGGAGCTGGCGTCTTCTCCTTCAGCCCGGCAGCCGTCTGCCTCCTGAACGAGGGCGGATCTAGCACCCTGAGGGCAATCGCCCAGATCCTGCCCTCTCATCAGTTTCCATTCCACAGCTTTTTCAGAGGGCCGGAGCTAACTTCAGCAAGTTGGGCAGGTGGTCAGAGGGCAAAAGGACAGAATGGTCAAAGTTGGGTGGGCCCTCCAAGTTCATCTAGACCAACCCCACCACTAAATGTAGGAATTCTGCCGCTGATGGCTTCTCTGACACCGAGCAAAAAGGTTGGCATTGATGTGCAGGTTGCCACACCTCTGATAGGAATAATTTAAGGGAGCAAATTAGACGGCAATAAATACTAAACATGCGATTAGTAAACGGGACGAAATCGTTAAACCCTAATGCATGCAACGTAAAAGCACTCTGCTGGACATCAAACTGTAATAAGACGCTGGAAAACTGCAACTCCAGCGTGCCTGACGAACACACAGACAGCCAACCTGTTTCAATATTTCAAGCACTGCTTGTGAAGTCAGTGGGCCATAAGTCAAGTTTAAGCCCTGGCATCCAAGTAGGGCTGGCAATTTCCCCTCCCTGAAACTATGGAGGGCTGCTGCCGGTCTGTGTGGACAATACTGAGCTGGTTGGATTCTGGGAGTTCCAATGTTCTTGGAGTCCCCATCCGGGATGGACTGTGGTCAGGGATGTTGAGAGCTGGGGTCCGGATTCGAAACGTGCGGGACCAGAGATTCTCAGAAGACTGGAATAAATATGTGAACTATTTGAGAAGCAACTGTAATCAACAGATTACGCTAGTAGGACTGCAAGAAGTTTTGTAAGGAGGAATATATGAAATATTGTAAGGAAGGCTATGATGAAAGAGCCAATAGATAAGATAATTAAAAGCAATAGTGAAATTAAGAAATGTAAATTAAGTGGAAAAATTTTCAGATGTGGTTGCTGAAAGTCCCAAAAAAACTGTATAAGATGTGACCTATGTTGAATGACTGTTGAAAATGATATATTAAAAAATGAATAATAATAATAGTAATAATAATAATAATAGAGAGAGCTGGCGTCCAGCAGGCTCCCCGTCCCTCTCCTAGACACACGTCCCAACCAATCAGGGACCACACGTTAAATGCATTTGCAGGGGTGTAAAGCCGGGATGTGGTGCTGTGGGTTAAACCACAGAGCCTAGGGCTTGCCGATCAGAAAGTCGGCGGTTCGAATCTCTGTGATGGGGTGAGCTCCCGTTGCTTGGTCCCTGCTCCTGCCAACCTAGCAGTTCAAAAGCACGTCAAAGTGCAAGTAGATAAATAGGTACCACTCCGGAGGGAAGGTAAACAGTGTTTCCGTGTGCTGCTCTGGTTCGCCAGAAGTGGCTTAGTCATGCTGGCCACATGACTGTACGCCGGCTCCCTCGGCCAATAAAGCGAGATGAGCGCCGCAACCTCAGAGTTGGTCATGACTGGACCTAATGGTCAGGGGTCCCTTTACCTTTACCTTAAAGCCCGGATGGGGAGCTCACGGCCCCCCAGAGGCTTTTGGGCTAGCCCCCGCCAGCATGGCCAATTGGCAGGGATAAGCAGCTAATGGCGCGGCAGCTAAAAAAGCCAATGCAATTCTGGGCTGCATCAATAGGAGTAGAGCATCTAGATCAAGGGAAGTAATAGTGCCACTGTATTCTGCTCTGGTCAGACCTCACCTGGAGTACTGTGTCCAGTTCTGGGCACCATAGTTCAAGAAGGACACTGACAAACTGGAACGTGTCCAGAGGAGGGCAACCAAAATGGTCAAAGGCCTGGAAACGATGCCTTATGAGGAACGGCTAAGGGAGCTGGGCATGTTTAGCCTGGAGAAGAGGAGGTTAAGGGGTGATATGATAGCCATGTTCAAATATATAAAAGGATGTCACATAGAGGAGGGAGAAAGGTTGTTTTCTGCTGCTCCAGAGAAGCGGACACGGAGCAATGGATCCAAACTACAAGAAAGAAGATTCCACCTAAACATTAGGAAGAACTTCCTGACAGTAAGAGCTGTTCGACAGTGGAATTTGCTGCCAAGGAGTGTGGTGGAGTCTCCTTCTTTGGAGGTCTTTAAGCAGAGGCTTGACAACCATATGTCAGGAGTGCTCTGATGGTGTTTCCTGCTTGGCAGGGGGTTGGACTCAATGGCCCTTGTGGTCTGTTCCAACTCTATGATTCTATTCTAAGCAAAGCCCAGCAACCTCCGATGAACCAAAGGTCCCCAGGATAGATTATTTCGGAGGCCTCTTCCAACTCCGAACTCTGAGCTGACCCTGTCCAACCTGGGTCAGTCTGATCTAGTTCTGCCGGGAAGGAGCCTTGGCCTCTAGAACGTGCCTCTCTGACCAACAACAACAACAACAAGAACTCTACCTCCCCAGACCACCTCAAGCGTGCCCCGGCTTGAATATTATGGGTTTTTCCTCTGGCTGAGGTTGTTCCACTCCAAAGGTTGGGTTGTGCGTCAGGCTGTTGGAGAAATGACGTCCCGAAAGAGAAATAGTGACAAGTCCAGGGAAAGATGCTCCATGCAGTCCCAACATTTATGAGAAATAACCTCAGTTGCCCCCAGGCACTTTCTGCCCCATCTCTGACTCCCCACCTCCCACCCCCGCTAGTTTCTCTCCCATGCTGGTAACTACAGCAAAAACAGCCATGATTCTTCCTCTATCTGGTTTCGCTTTGGCTTTGACACACAGAGAGCTGCATTTTCCAGAATCAGACCAAATTGGCCCACCTGGGTCAGTACAGTGGTTCTCAAACTTAATCCATTCCGGAAGTCCGTCCCAAAACCAAAACCTAATTATTTCTGTCATTTTAGCCACCTCAATGTATTCAAATGACTTTATTCGCCACTCTTCAATTCCTGGAATCTCTTTCCCCTTCCATTTTCTGGCAATAAGCATTCTTGCCTCCGTAGTGGTATATAAAAATATCCTTCTTTTATTGCTTGGGATATCTGATGATAGTAAACCCAAGAGAAATGCTTCGGGCTTTTTGACAAAAGTTCGTTCGAACATTCCCCCCCCCCCCCAATTCTTCATAAATACTATCCCACAAGTAAGTGTGAGTAAATTTTTAATTATCCCTGCATCTTTGTATTTTGGTCCTTCCTGGCTGTGGCGATATATGGTTAGGAATTTTGGCTTATTTGCTGCGACTTTCTTTTCTGTGTAGCTTGAATTTTTCGTTGGTTACCAAAGAAGAATTTTATTTTTTTTAAAAAGGAGGGGGAAATGAAACAAATAACCCCGCCCCAAAATAGATGATTACTGTAATTTTCTCTGTATAAGACGCACCAGACCACAAGACGCACCTTGTTTTTGGAGGAGGAAAACAAGAAAAAAAAATTCTGAATCTCAGAAGCCAGAACAGCAAGAGGGATCGCTGCGCAGCGAAAGCAGCAATCCCTCTTGCTGTTCTGGCTTCTGGGATAGCTGCGCAGCCTGCATTCGCTCCATAAGACGCACACACATTCCCCCTTACTTTTTAGGAGGGAAAAAGTGAGTATTATAGAGCAAAAAATACGGTAGGTTGCAACGAAAGGATGCTCACACAGAAGCTCTGAGACAGACGTTTACGCCTGCGATGCTGAATGTACATTATACGCTCAGGATGCAAAATACATCTCTTTGCACACATCCAAGAGTTAACATCTCAGCTTTTTTTGGGCCTGGCAGAGGCTCTTCCACCTGTTCCGTCAGTCAGCGAGACGGAGCCAGGAGAGATCCTGTCAAAAGAACCCAATGAATGTATGTCATATCTTGTAGGTAGCAGGGACTCTAAAGTGCCTTGGCCCTGAGCGCATGAGGTGGTGGCTGAGAACATGCGCCACACACATGGGCTCAACCTGCTTTGTCGCCCTTGAACAGAGTCGTGGGCAGCAGGCAGGGGGAAAGCCAGGAATCGCAGTGTCTTTTCTGAGTTCCCAGACCTAATTGAAAGCTGGCTTGGCTTGAATGGTTACAAGTCTATCTCTATTCTAGTTGTTATTCTAGTAAATTTGGTTTTATACCTACAAGACGTTTGTGGTGTTGTTGCATTATTATTACTGTCACCACATTTGATACTTTGTGTATATACAGTGGTACCTCGGGTTACATACGATTCAGGTTACATACGCTTCAGGTTACACACTCCGCTAACAAAGAAATAGTGCTTCAGGTTAAGAACTTTGCTTCAGGATAAGAACAGGATAAGAACAGGCTTCGGCGGCGCAGCAGCAGCAGGAGGCCCCATTAGCTAAAGTGGTCTTCAGGTTAAGAACAGTTTCAGGTTAAGAAGGACCTCCAGAACGAATTAAGTACTTAACCTGAGGTACCACTTTACTTGGTTTTTGGGGGGACCTTTCCGTTAGCCCGAAAGCGATAAAAAAAAAGAAAAGAAACGATGTTCTTCCACTTTGCAAAAATATACAATGTGCCTGGTCGCCTGGAGCCCAAACTCAGCAGGCGAGGAGGGCAGGTGGTTATTTTCCAGCCCTGCCTCCCTTTGGGGAGGAAAAAAGGAGAGAATATCTGCCCTTGTTTTAAATGTCAAGTAAGTAGATTCTCAGCGCTTGGGCCTGCTCCTACCTGCCTGGTTTTCCTAGGATTTCCCTGGCTGTTTGTGCAGGTCTAAACAAAGAGGGTAGAGGGGAAGCAGAGCAAGCGGATTTCTGTGGAATGCCCTGGCTGATCCCAGGCAGGGCTTCTGGATCCTCTAAATCAGGAATGGGAAACCTGTGGCCCTCCAGATGATGGCAGACTACAACTCCCATCATGCTTGACCCTGCTGGCTGCTTAGGAGTTACGCCGATATGTTTTCTGGGATGTAAGGGAATGATCTTTTTTTGAAGAGGAGATTAAAATTGCATCAGAGTTGCAAACTTAGTGAGGATCACGCCATAGAATCCCCAGTGCGAAAAGGGTGCATCTCCTTTTTCCCCCTCAGAAGGATTGTTAAGATCTTGTAAGATCCTTAAAAGATCTCTGCAGGATTTGGCCACTTTTCTCTGAAGGGTGGTAAAGGTAAAGGGACCCCTGACCATTAGGTCCAGTTGCAGACAACTCTGGGGTTGTGGCGCTCATCTTGCTTTACTGGCTGAGGGAGCCGGCGTACAGCTTCCAGGTCATGTGGCCAGCATGACTAAGCTGCTTCTGGCGAACCAGAGCAGCGCATGGAAATGCCATTTACCTTCCCGCCAGAGCGGTACCTATTTATCTCCTTGCACTTTGTGCTTTTGAACTGCTAGGTTGGCAGGAGCAGGGACTGAGCAATGGGAACTCACCCTGTCGCGGGGATTTGAACCGCTAACCTTCTGATTGGCAAGCCCTAGGCTTTGTGGTTTAACCCACAGTGCCACCCGCGTCCCTGAAAGATGATAAGAAGAGCCTAAGAAGATCTCTGCAGGATAGCTCAGTCGGTAGAGCATAAGACTCTTAGGGGTCATGGGTTCGAACCCAAAGTTGGGCAAAAGGTTCCTGAATTATGGGGGTTGGGCTAGATGACCACTGGGTCCCTTCTAATTCTACAATTCTATGTGTCTAAGAGGATGCAGACAAAGGCCCATCTAGCTAAACATCCTTTTCTCACCGTGGCCAAACTGGTGCCCCAATAGGAAGTCGACAAGCAGGACCTGAGAGCAACAGATTCCCAGCAACTGGTGTTCAGAGGTATAGTTTCTCAGATACCGGAGGCAAATATATAAGCTGCTCTGGCTAGTAGAATAATAATGATAATTTTTATTTGCATTAGCCACTAGCCATAGCAATAAAATAATATGTACTGCAGACAGACATCACCTTGCCAACAAAGGTATGTATAGCTAAAGCTTTGGTTTCCCCAGTAGTGATGGATGGAAGTGAGAGCTGGACCATAAAGAAGGCTGATCGCCGAAGAATTGATGCTTTTGAATTCTGGTGCTGGAGGAGACTCTTGAGAGTCCCATGGACTGCAAGAAGATCAAACCTCTCCATTCTGAAGGAAATCAGCCCTGAGTGCTCCCTGGAAGGACAGATCCTGAAGCTGAGGCTCCAATACTTTGGCCACCTCATGAGAAGAGAAGACTCCCTGGAAAAGACCCTGATGCTGGGAAAGATGGAGGGCGCGAGGAGAAGGGGACGACAGAGGATGAGATGGTTGGACAGTGTTCTCGAAGCTACCAGCATGAGTTTGACCAAACTGCGGGAGGCGGAGGAAGACAGGAGTGCCTGGTGTGCTCTGTCGAGTTGCAGCTCGGCATCCAAAGAAAAATCAGTCTCACACCATAGTAGGTTCCGAAATATGGTTGCTCCTAGGGCTAATGCAGCACAGCTTTTATTGTGTGAAATCAGAAAGATACAAAGTACAAGCCAAGCAATTTGTTCTAGCAAGCAGATAAGAACCTTCGCACTAGACGATGCGAGCATCAGGCCATGCCACGTTAGCCAATCATATAGGACAGCACGAGCTGTTCATGCTCCAAGGATGCTTCTAGCTATGAAATCACCCTGTAACAATAAGAACTTTGCTCATGCTCTCATGTACAAGCAATCATTTTCCCACATGTCCCCTTTTCTTGTTTATATTATTAGAGGAAAAGAGGGACCATTAGTCCAAATCGTACACTTCCTTGCCGAAGCGTCTACACCTTGCAACATAAATTCCTCTTGTAACCCCTGTGGTGGGCCGTGGTCGGTACCACCATGCAGTGCATTGGGAAATCAAAGAGGGTATGCATTGAATGCAACAACACACCATAATAAAACCAACAATACATGCAATTACAATCAATAATACTTTTCTTAACCACACTCCATTGGGTAACCAAGAAGACAACCACTCCCATGGATTAAAACCTTCAGGTGGATTTAAAGGATTATGGGCTATCATTTGTTCCATATGATCAATAGTAGCAGAGATATTGGTCGATTGATCAGTTATATACATGCAGCAATGAGAATGAATTAAGGCACAAATTCCACCTTTGGAAGCAAGGATCACATCTAAAGCATAATGATGTTGAAGAACTACATTTCTTATTTCTGATATTTCTTTGTTAATCATTTTTAAAGCCAAAATGGTGGAATTAAACAAATTTTCTGTCCAGTTTGCCAATTTATGCAAATCACGGTAATTCATGGCTGCACCTAAAGAAGGCAGAAGGGACCTAGAGATGGCCGTCCCTGTATATTGAGAAATAGGTGATAGTACTTCCCTTCTGTTACGCAAACGGACCGCTGGGAGCTTATCTATTTTATATACCAAGGGTACTACTATACCTAACGTGCAGGTACCAGAAAAGGCAGAGGGGATTTCTTTGTAGGCACGTGTGCCACAAAGTAACCATAAATCAGATTGAAGTAAACATGCAGTTCTGCTGCTCTTTCTCATCCAGTCGAACCAAACATAAAAGTCTCTACACGCAGCTTGTTGTTCATAGGTCATGTAAGTTGTGACATTATTAATTAAAACCTTTGGTCTGCCACTCATGGTTGTAACATTAAGAAAACAAGAAGATCCATTAATGTATTCATGTGTCCAATTACAATATGGATAATGACCTAAAATTTTTTGCTATTGTGATTAAAATGAAAACAATAAGGAGCTAATTCTACAAGCGATAGAAATACAGGAGGTAAACTTATGCGATTGTCCTTCATATTATTGCTAATCTTATATGAAGCATTTATAGGAATACCATGTAATAGAATGCCAGATCTTTTTGATTGAGGAGGGATATGCATACACATCCAACAATCAGAAAGGTTAAGCATAGAAGCAAAATGATTAATGTCTCTAACGTAAGTATTGTTAGTCCAAATCTGATGATAAAGTTCAGGCCTCCTGGCCTTCTGCAAAAAAGCAGCACGACGAAAGCGGCGTTTTACAAAGTTCACGGAGAGGCTCCATCCGTGTGAAGTGGAATTGTGGGGCCACTCAGGACGATGCCATATTGGTTGCTCGGGGGGGCAATAAGGGTGAGAATGGTAAATTATTCCAATAGCTGTTTCCGAGCAACCTGCGTGATATTTCGTGGCTCGATTATTGGCATGTAAAAACCACAAACCAGGAGAAGCCACACAGCCATTTCTGCAGATACAGGAGCCCATTTGCTGTAAATAGGCCTTATGTACTGTTCCGTGCATTGCGGAGCCAAAAATCCAAACCCAACGAAACGTGGTGACACAGATGGGATGGTCGCTATTGGGGGGCAAAACCCAAGCGATGCCGGTCTGACGAGGGCATCCTTCAAAGCCAGGTTCATTTCCCAGACAAGAGGCGGCAAAACTGTAACGATAAGTGGTAGAAACGCGATAGGGTTGAAGATGGCCTTTCAACGTGCCAGGAACAGGGCACATCAAGATGGCGATGTCTCCAACTGCAATGTGGGTTGAGGTCAGGTGAGAGGTCATCACCGGCAAACAGCGTAAAATACGGTTTCAAGGTGCTGGTGTCTCCTCGGGCGAAGACGAGGCAACAGAAGAGCGCCAAGGTCGAACGCAAGAAATCAAAGAAGTTGGACCCTTCCACTGTGGATCTGGAAGCAACCTGTATGACACTAAAGGACGCTGCAATATTTCTTCCTTCCAGAAATGAAGTTCAGCAGGCGTAAAATTCCTGTTGCCAAATAACCAGGGTGACCAATATGTGATCTAAGATGTGCTTCAGAAAATTGACAAGTCCTGGCCTGTATCAAAGATGGGGCACTTTGTGCTGGAGTGACATTTCTGTGCGGTAGATCTGCACTGTGCACGAAAATGGTCCACTTTGCCACATCCAAAGCAGGTTTTATCCTTTGCAGGATTCTGGGACACGGTGGAGGACAGAGCCGTGGCTAGCAGGCAAGCTTTATACGTCTCAGTCCCCACTGACTGGCAGGCTTTAAGCATTTCTGCAATGGCTACATTGGGAGTTGCCATCAAAGGGCGTAGTGCTTGCTTACAGTCCTCATTCGCATTATCAAACGCAAGCTGGCGGACAATCACTTCTTGGGCTGCTACGTCCTGAACTTGCCGTTTAAGGGTGTTATACAAGCGATCGACAAATTGTCCATAAGGCTCTGTAGGACCTTGTCTAACGCTCCCCCATCGGCCATCGCGCTCAGTTTTGTCATCAGGGACAGAAGCCAAGGCCTCCTGAGCAGCAGCCGTAGTGGCCTCCCAATATTGAGGATCGAGAGTCAGCTGTTGGGCAACAGTAAGAAAGTTGCCTCCTCCCGTTAACCCATCGAGGACATCAGCTTGGGTTAACATGACGGGGGCTGGGGGTGGGGCGGCACCAGCAGCGGCAGCAGCCAAAGCAGCCTGATGATTAGCCAATGCAACATTATTAAGATTATTCCGAATCCCATCAACACGACGTTGGCAGGCCCAGTGCCAAGCTTGTATAAACAAAATCATTTGATGAGGCTGCATTACAGTGCGGGCCAACAGCTTAACATCCTCTGGTATCAAATTTTGTTGAAAAATAGTGCCTAACAAACCCAGGGTGTAAGGAGATTGCAAGCCATTGTTCTGGACAGAGGAATACAGTTCTTTTATGAATCTCAAATCAAACTGTTCGTGCCGGGCTGGGCCTCCCCCTGGCGCGGCAGGAGCAATCACAGGAAAAAGATTAGGAGTTGTAGAATCAAAAGCTAGCAACGGAGCAGCGGCGCGAAGAGATTCTTGAAGTGGGGTGGAAACGGTGCCAGATGCCTTGGGCAGAGGAGGTGGAAGAGCGGGGGGTGCTGCAGAATTTGAAGAATGCAGAGGAGTGACAGGATGAGGCGAAGAGAGAATGTCCGGAGGTTTAGGAGGAAGGTTTGAGGCAGGCAAAGCGGGAACCGGGGGGGCGTCTGAGGAAGCTGGTGCAGCAGCCAGAAGAATGTTTGAAGGAGTTAAGCACGACATAGCTTTGTAGACGTTACCCCAGGCATGTAAAACCTTTACATCAATCTGCGGATGATTTTGAAAGAAGTGTCCAATTTTTTTCCAATCGTCTAACCCCCAATTTCCATCCTGGGGAAACCACGGGCAGTGGGTGTCCAGGGCTTTTATAAGGGACTTAAGGTCAGCTTTCCGAACAGCAAGGTTGTTACTGGCCAAAAGGAATTTAAGGTCTTTAAAAAATTTTTTCTGTGGTGCAGAGAGAGATTTTCCCATGATTGCAAGAGTTGCAAGAAAGAGCAGGGAGCACTTACCGAGGGATCCTTAGGAGGATGAGGGAGGCGCCTTTTGCCCTGTCCGGGCGGAGATAAGTGCTGATAAGTTCGTAACGTAGTCCAGAATCACATTCACACGGGAGCTCTCACCGGGGATCCACTACGTGGATGAACGACGCGTCTGCAGCCCTGCCGGGCGAGGTGAGGCTGAACGTTGTAAAACAGCATGAAGTCCGAAAGAAATCACACGGGAGCACTCACCAGGGATCCACAACGTGGATGAACGACGTGTTGGTGAGTGCTGAACAATGAAAAACAACGTGAAGTCCGAAGGCAGTCACACGGGGCACCAATTGTCGAGTTGCAGCTCGGCATCCAAAGAAAAATCAGTCTCACACCATAGTAGGTTCCGAAATATGGTTGCTCCTAGGGCTAATGCAGCACAGCTTTTATTGTGTGAAATCAGAAAGATACAAAGTACAAGCCAAGCAATTTGTTCTAGCAAGCAGATAAGAACCTTCGCACTAGACGATGCGAGCATCAGGCCATGCCACGTTAGCCAATCATATAGGACAGCACGAGCTGTTCATGCTCCAAGGATGCTTCTAGCTATGAAATCACCCTGTAACAATAAGAACTTTGCTCATGCTCTCATGTACAAGCAATCATTTTCCCACAGTGCTCTGGTCCAGGGGGTCACGAAGAGTCGGACACAACTAAACAACTAAACAACAACACTGCAGACAGAGGTAGAAACTTAACTACACAAAATACATTTTGGAGGTTTACATTAATAATCAGATAATAGATCTTATTCTAAGTGCCCCCACTAAAAACTTTGCAGTTTTTGCTGTCACCTGACCATCTCGATCTGCTCAAAGAAAGGACACGGTAGCAATGGTTGTTGAGCAACCCGGCATGGACAATAATAGAGGGGTAATAACCTCACTCCTCAAATCTTTATAATGATTGCAAGTCAGAAGCACATGAGCCACCGACTCCATTCTGCCATCTCCACATGGACATAACCATTTTTTTCCGCAGTGGAATTTTTTGAAACCGACCTTCAAGTACAGCCGAAGGCAGTATATTCAATCTTGCGAAAGTGAAAGCACTTCTGCATTTGGGAATTGTTAAAATTTCGCAAATCGGGTGCCAAAGTGTCACAGCGACTAGGTGGGAAATATTCATACCGTGGACAAAATTTCCTTATTGTGGGAAAATTATTCTGTCGCTCGATATATTACCTCAGATACTGGAGGCAAATATATAAGCTGCTATGACTAGTAGCTATTGATAGTCTCCTGAATGAATTTATCTAATCCTCTTTAAAGCCATCCAAAGTTGCTGGCCATCGCTAATTCTCCTGGGAGCCGATTACACAGTTTAATTATGCGCCGTGTGAATAAGGATATTTTTTCTTTTTTAAGCAGCCTGGTGCCATCCTCTCCAGGCGATCCCGGGGCTTACTCCCAGGAAAGTGTGCACTTATGGGGTGGCAGCCTTTAGGTCAGGAGAAGTAAGCTTCTTTGGAGAGGTTATGCCCAGGTATGTGTTTATAGGGTTGCAGTTAAATATGTGCACAGGAGAGTCTGCATAGTGTTTTGACCTAGGAGATCAGGGTTCAAATCCTGCACTCGGCCACGCATTTCACTGGGGCGGCCTTGGGGCTCTGTATGCCAGCTTGATCTTGAGCTCCTTAGGGGCTATAGACATAGGGTGAATAGACCCACTGAAAATTAGTGTGATGAAATTAAACATAAATGTTAAAGGTAAGGTAAAGGGACCCCTGACCATTAGGTCCAGTCGTGGCTGACTCTGGGGTTGCGGCGCTCATCTCGCTTTATTGGCTGAGGGAGCCGGCGTACAGCTTCCGGGTCATGTGGCCAGCAGGACTAAGCCGCTTCTGGCGAATCAGAGCAGCACACGGAAACGCCGTTTACCTTCCCGTCAGAGTGGTACCTATTTATCTACTTGCACTTTGAGGTGCTTTCGAACTGCTAGGGTGGCAGGAGCAGGGACCGAGCAACGGGAGCTCACCCCGTCGTGGGGATTCGAACCGCCGACCTTCTGATCGGCAAGCCCTAGGCTCTGTGGTTTAACCCACAGCGCCACCCATGTCCCTTTCGCCACCTGCGTCCCTTGGGTGAGTACAAATGTCACTAGTTTTTTTGAATTGGAATAATTCAATAATTGTTGAGTAACCATTGTAACTTTCTAGATGGAAAAAAAAGAACAAGATACAGTTACAAAAAAGAGAAAATTAATGCACGTAAATTAATTTATCTCATAAAATTGATATGCCCCTTGACTGTAAAAAAAGAGAACGATTTTCAAAAAGATAGAACGAAAAGATCAACAGGAAAAATTAATGACAGTAATTTAAAGCTTCCACAAAATTTAAATAGCAATAGACCGCAAACAGATTAAAACTCACAGCTGCTTTCTAAGTTGGTCTATTAATGTCAGTGAGACTACTCTCAGTAGGGCTAAGATTGCAGACAACCAATAGAGTGGTACCTCAGGTTAAGTACTTAATTCGTTCCGGAGGTCCGTTCTTAACCTGAAACTGTTCTTAACCGGAAGCACCACTTTAGCTAATGGGGCCTCCCACTGCCACCACGCTGCCAGAGCACAATTTCTGTTCTCATCCTGAAGCAAAGTTCTTAACCTGAGGTACTATTTCTGGGTTAGGGGAGTCTGTAACCTGAAGCGTCTGTAACCTGAAGCGTATGTAACCTGAAGTACCACTGTAGTCTGCATAACCCTTAAAACCTGCAGGGTGGAGCAGTTTGTCTGTCTTCAACCAGCGCCCCAGTAAAAAAAACAACACATCCTGATCAGTGTTGCGAACTCCAACCAGTCCCTACGACGACCCCTCGAGGCAGGTAGGCAGGCAACTCATCCATGGCGTCTCCCAGAGCAGTGAGACATATGCTGCGTTTTCAAAAAGCTCAGCCTACGGAGCACAGCTGTGTTATGAGTAAGCGCTGCGAGTCTAGAACTTGAGGGAAGGCGATCCTGGGACAAAGGCTGTGCGGGGAAAATAGAAAAGACCCAGGAGATGAAGAGGTGGGGAGGAAGGATCTGCGAACATCTGTGTGGTCCAGGTCTAATGCCTCTAAAACTCTTGCTGAGCCCTGCGCTTCAGGCTTTGAACTTCAGCTGAACGCAGGTGGGAAATATTCTGCACCCGGCGGGGCTCTTATTCCCCCTTCTGGGCCCCCAGTCCAGCAAAGTGGCTGACCGGCTCTTACTAGGAAGACCACTGAGCAGGACAGCCATCTCCTGTTGCCTGTCCCAAGGTGCACAGAGATAGACTGCCCCTGTCCATGGAGGCTCCGCTTAAAAAGAAGTCTGTCAATAATGCCATGGCTGGATCAGAACCACCAGCCCCTGTAGCCCCATAGTTTTAAATTCATGGCCCGTGTCCTTCCAGCCTGGCTCATAGAATTGTAGAGATGGAAGGCGCCACAAGAATCATTTGATCCAATGCAGGAATCCACATTTTTCTCCCAAAATTTTTTTATTGATTTTTTACATCTATAACGAATAAAACATACAAAACAAAACACACACACTACAATACTACAAGAAAAATAAAAAAATATTCTTTCTTATATTCATTTTAAATTCCGTTATTACGTGACTTCCTCAAATCCCCCCTAACTGGATTTCATTACAGTGGTACCTCGCAAGACGAAATGAATTCGTTCTGCGAGTTTTTTCGTCTTGCGAATTTTTCATCTTGCGAAGCACGGATCCCCTGGTATTAATGGTTTTAAGAAAAAGGAAACAAACTCGCAAGACGTTATCGTCTTGCGAAGCAGGCCCATAGGGAAATTCGTCTTGCGAAGCAAATCAAAAAACGAAAAACTCTTTCGTCTTGCGAGTTTTTCGTCTTACGAGGCATTCGTCTTGCGATGTACCATTGTATGTTCCCTTGTAACAGTTCTCCCAAACATCTTTCTGTTATGATCAGTTCCCTCCATTTACTATCTTCATCTCTTTTCTTATTGTCTTAAATCCATCTTACTATACAACATTCATATTATAATCCTAGCCCTGTTTAATACTTTCAAGTATCTTCTGAATTATCTTATATTACAGTATTTGGCTAAATATTCTTTAAATTTCATCTAATCTTCTTGGTATTCCTCCTCTTTCTGTTCGCGGATTCTTCCAGTCAGGTCAGCCAACTCCCAAAACTCCAACATCTTCTTCTGCCATTTTTCTACCCTTGGTGTTTCTTGAGATTTCCACTTTTTTTGCTAATAGCAGTCTTACCGCTGTGGTGGCATACAGAAATAATCCAACATCTTTTTGGGGCAATTCCAATCCATGCAGGAACCCACATTTTGCCCAGTGTGGGTCTTGAACCCACAACCTTGAGATAGGAGTCTCGTGCTCTACCGACTGAGCTATCCCATCTTGCTCTCCAGTGGCAGAAGTTTGGCTGATCCTGGATGTGGAGGATCACTCAGTATCCCCTTCACCCCTCCTGGCTTCTGTTCGCCACCCAGAAACTGGTACCCGGAGGTAGACTGCCTCTGAGCATGGATGCTCGGCTCCTAACAGGCCCGTCGAGCCTAAATTCTTGTTTCCTTGCTGAGGCCAGGCAGACGCCTCTTGCGAAGCCCATCAGCCGGGCAGGAACGAAACAGGCTTCCCCCTGCTGACTGCCTCCAGCAATAAGGCATAGGGAGATAGACTGCTTTTGGATATGGAGGGTTGCGTCTCGCTCTTATGACCAACCCCAGCCATGGATGGGCGTCTCCTCTTCCCCTAATTTGCCTTAATCCCCCTTCAGAGGTGTCTAAGCCCATTTTCCACTGCGGCAACAGATTCCGCCAATGGATTATGCGACTAATCCTCTCCTATTCTGCTGCAAATCAGCTCTGCCGGGAGATCCTGAGCTCTAAATATTATGGGATGGGAAGGGGAAGGCATGCTGGGGAAGAAACCTTTCCCACCACTTCTCTCTGTCCCGATGTATAGGTCTCTATTTATGGCCCCCATAATAGTCCCAAATACTTTCTGCCAAGGGTGGGGAAATTCAGGACCTGGCCCTCTGAGTCCCGCTGTTTGGCCCTTCAAACTCTTTCCCCTTGCCATAACCCCTTGCCGTCCCTGCTTCGGACCTTTCTTGAGTGTTTTTGCCTGGCTGGAATTTGCCCTTGAATTCCTCGTCGTGTCTCTTGCTCATTGTGTCTCGGGCAGTCCTAGTGTGTGGACACAAGCATCCCGAACAACAGCAAATCTCGCACCCATTGCTCTGCACACTCTGGCCTCTGGCCCCAGCCACCCTGGCATGTGGCCCTCAAAGGATCTCCGAGGATAGAATGTGGCCCTCCGGCTGCGAACACGGCCCCTGCTCTTCTGAATTATTATTATATTTTGGAAAATATGCCCGCCGACTGTCTGATCTTTCTCTCTTTTTTTTGCACCCGTGTCCCAAATCGCACAGGGTGGGTGGGAAGGAGACCTCGCAGCCCCTTCCTCAGTCAGGACGCAGCTTCTTTCTGGGAAAAGCCCCCTGCCCTCCCCAAAAAGAGCTGAGGGGAAACGGGATCGGTTTTCAGCTCTGGCAGAAAGTTAACTGTGGACAGGAGCAGACAGGCAATTGTGGAGAGGTTTGAGTTACAAAACAAACAGGAGCGTGGAGCGATTTGGCTCTGGAATGCGGCTGAATAGGGAAGGGGGCTCAGCCCCCCTGCGCTTGTTGCTAAACCCTTGGCCTCCCCCCCTCAAAAAATCTCAGGCTGGCAACTGTTTTCTTTCCCTGCGGCCTGGGGGACAGAGGTCAAAGGTGGAAGGAGGCCTTGGTGTTCGAAAGGAGGGGTTGACATTTGAACCTACCTGGGGCAGGTTTGTTGCAGAGGGGGAGAGACGAGGTGGTCTCCATCCCGGCCTGAATTGCTCCCCCAGGCTGAAATTCAAGAGGTAGGGCAGGGAGCTTGTGGAAGGAGAGCTGTCTGACATCTGCAAGGAAGTTTGTGGGAGAGAGGGAAGGGGCATCCATCCAAATGTACTGTGGTACCTCGGGTTACATACGCTTCAGGTTACAGACTCTGCTAACCCAGAAATAGTACCTCGGGTTAAGAACTTTGCTTCTGGATGAAAACAGAAATCGTGCTCCGGCGGCACAGCGGGAGGCCCCATTAGCAAAAGTGGTGCTTCAGGTTAAGAACAGTTTCAAGTTAAGAACGGACCTCCAGAACGAATTAAGTACGTAACCAGAGGTACCACTGTATATGTAGAGTTGGGAGGAACATCCAAGGGCTATTAATGTTTGACAGACTATTGTATTTTAATATTTTGTTGGAAGCCGCCCAGAGTGGCTGGGGAAACCCAGCCAGATGAGTGGGGTATAAATAAATTATTATTATTATTATTATTATTATTATTATTATTATTATTATTATTATTTAGCCCAACCCCCTCAAATGCAGGAATCTCAGATAAAGCATCCAGGACAGATGGCCTCCATCTTTCTGAAAGGATGCAGGAGCCAAAATGCAGCCTTCTTTTGAAATGCACCTTTCTCCAAATTTCGCAGCGCAAGGTCTCGGGCCAAATGGTTGTTGCCAAAAATGTGTACTATGTGGATGAAGATGTATACTGTGTGTATATATATATATATATTCATGACCATATAGAACATACTAAATGCATTTTGTTAGGGAGAATCCATTGCCGAAATATGTACGTTAAGTCAAAACGAAATGGGTGAGGAAAAATCCACGTTACACTCTGACATATTTTCACGAGGAAATGCGGAAAACTGGATTTAAGGTTGGAAAAAGGAGAATTGGAGAGAACGGGACGGGGATTGAGCTACAATTCCTGCATTGCATGGGTCAGGCCGGATGACCCCTGGGGTCCCTTCCGCCTGTACAATTTTCTGATGGATCCATCCAGCCCTGTGTCAGGACAGGAGTAAGTCCCATTGGTTTCAATGGGGTTTACTCCAAAGTCAGTGTGTGCGCGACTGCAGTCCTAAGCATCAGAAGTAACCCTCCTTGTTTTTCAGTTTATTCCCAGGTGAGTGTGTTTAAGAGAGTCAGCATGGTGCGATGGTTTGGGTTCAACTGTGAGACCAGGGCTCAGTCCTCCACTCAGCCAGGGTGCTTACAATGGACCAGTCCCTGTTTCTAAGCCTAACCCATACCTCAAAGGATGGATTTGGGGATAAAATGGGGGGGGGGGAGAGACCACAACAGTCTTATGGCACCTTAAAAACCAATTTATTCTTTCATGGTTTTGTTGTGTCTCTGCCACAACCTCCCTCCTTTCGCCCCACCTACAAAAGGAAGATAATTATTGTATTGTATCCTACCTTACTCACTGCAGATGGTGACAGCAGTCACGAAATTAAAAGGCGCCTGCTTCTTGGGAATAAAGCAATGGCAGCATCTTAAAAAGCAGAGACATCACCTTGCCAACAAAGGTCCGTATAGTTCAAGCTATGGTTTTCCCAGTAGTGATGTATGGAAGTGAGAGCTGGACCATAAAGAAGGCGGATCGCTGAAGAACTGATGCTTTTGAATTCTGGTGCTGGAGGAGACTCTTGAGAGTCCCATGGACTGCAAGAAGATCAAACCTCTCCATTCTGAAGGAAATCAGCCCTGAGTGCTCACTGGAAGGACAGATCCTGAAGCTGAGGCTCCAAGACTTTGGCCACCTCGTGAGAAGAGAAGACTCCCTGGAAAAGACCCTGATGTTGGGAAAGATGGAGGGCAGAAGGAGAAGGGGGCGACAGAGGACGAGATGGTAGGACAGTGTTCTCGAAGCTACCAGCATGAGTTTGACCAAACTGCGGGAGGCAGTGGAAGACAGGAGTGCCTGGCGTGCTCTGGTCCAGCGGGTCACGAAGAGGCGGACATGACTGTTGTAAAATGCTCTAAAGTGTGTTATTGTTTGTTGTCATTACAAACTAATGAATACTAGGCCTGTTGCACACGTGCGTCTGCCCTTTTTGTTCGTGAAGCTTCGTCCCGAGACACAACAAGGCTTGTTCTAATCACTTTTATTTTTGTGCAACAATTGCAGTGATTTAAAACCACAGAGGCTTGCAGCTTCCTCAATCCAGACCCTTTAAAAAAACAACTCGCATCTCTGCCAGTCCTGCAGCGCCCCCTGGCGGACGCTGCCTCACATTGCAATGGTGGCGAGAGAGCAAGAGAGACCCAAGGCTGGGAAATCGTAGAATTGGGAGGGGCACCCAACGGTCATCTAGTCCAACCCCCTGCAATGCACATTATTGGCCCATTAGTAATGGGCACATGACTGGTGTATTATCTTGCGCAACTGGCAGTGGAGCCATAGGAGTGGTGCTGTTGGGGGGGACGGGACTGCCCAGTTGGCATGGATACCTGACCGTCTTGGCGGCAGCTCTGTTTACGAAATGCCCTTCCTGGCAAAGTGCGTCTGCCTCCATTGTTCACAGCCAGGAGGAATTTAAACGGCATTATTGTTCACTCAGGCGATTGACAGCGGAAACACAATGTTGCTTGAAATATGGTATTATTTGCCACTGGAGTATGTAATTGCGTCCACCTTGCACGCAGAGTTGCAGGTTTGATCCAGGTAAGGCTGGGAGCAGGCCCTACTACTTGAAACCGTGGAGAGATAAAAGGAAGTCCTTTTCCATGAGGTGCATATTTAAAAATTATGGAACTGGCTCCCAGAGGAGGCAGCGACAGCCAACAACCTAGGCTGGCTATAAAAGACACTTAGACAAATTCATGGAGAGCTACTGACGGTTACTAGTCATGACACCAGTTGAGACCTTACCTGTCTTGCCAGAGTGGTGCATGCTCTGGTTATCTCCCGCTTGGACTACGCCAATGCGCTCTGCATGGGGCTACATTTGAAGGTGACTCAGAAACTACAACTAATCCAGAATGCGGCAGCTAGATTGGTGACTGGGAGCGGCCGCCGGGACCACATAACACCAGACTTGAAAGACCTACATTGGCTCCCAGTACGTCTCCGAGCAAAATTCAAAGTGTTGGTGCTGACCTTGAAAGCCCTAATAGACCTCGGCCCAGTATACCTGAAGGAGCGTCTCCACCCCCCATTGTTCAGCCCGGACACCGAGGTCCAGCTCCGAGGGCCTTCTGGTAGTTCCCTCACTGTGAGAAGTGAAGCTACAGGGAACCAGACAGAGGGCCTTCTCAGTAGTGCCTGCCCTGTGGAATGCCCTCCCATCAGATGTCAAAGAGATAAATAACTATATGACATTTAGAACACATCTGAAGGCAGCCCTGTATAGGGAAGCCTTTTAATGTGTACTGTTTTATTATGTTTTTATATATGTTGGAAGCTGCCCAGTGGCTGGGACAACCCAGTCAGATGGGTGGGGTACAATTATGATTATTAATAATAATTTCCCAATTCCCCCATGTGCTTCCCTTTGGCTCCCTCTTTCCCAAGTTGTGTCGTTTTCCTCCAGCAAGGTGTGGGGGACCTCTGGCCCTCCGGATGTTGCAGCTCCCATCAGCCCTAGCAAATGTGGCCAATGGCAGGGGCTGATGGGAGTTGTAGTTCAACAATGTTATTGGACTCCAACTCCCATCAGCCCCCAGCCAGCACGGCCGATGGTTCAGGGCTGATTAGAATTGTAGTCCTGCAACACCTAGAGCAGGCTTCCTTAAACTTGGCCCTCCAGATGTTTTGAGACTACAATTCCCATAATCCCTGACCACTGCTCCTGCTAGCTAGGGATGATGGGAGCTGTAGTCCGAAAACAGCTGGAGACCCAAGTTTGGGGGACCCTGACCTAGAGGATTGAAGGTCCCCCACCTCTGTCCTGGACACATGTCCCAACTAATCAGGGATCATGTACCAAATGCACTTACAGATTTGACGCTGGGGGGCAGACCTTTGCCCTCGAGATATTGCTGAACTCCTATCAGCCCCTGGTGGCATGGCTGAGATGATCAGGCATGGGGAAGACCAGCCAGATGGGTGGGGCACAAATAAATTATTATTATTATTATTATTATTATTATTATTATTATTATTATTAGGGTTTTTGACACAGCAACATCTGTAGGGGCAAAGCTTCCCCACACCTGTTCTGGAATGCAAGCATATTGGGGCGGAAACTCCCCCCCCATCCTTATCTGAAATAACAAGCTCAGAAGAGGACGGGGTCTTGTTTGTTTTTAAAAAAGGAAATGTTTTATTGGCCGTTCCGACTGTGCTGAGGATGGTCCTCCGCTTCAATTCCTCTTCCTGCCTTTACTGACCGTCTTGGCAACCACGGGCACCGGCGTGGTCGACTGGTACAGCGTGGAGGAGATCTTGTTGATGTAGTACAGGGCGATCATCGAGAAGATGAAACTGGGAAGAGAAGCCAGAGGGGTGAGTGGGTTGCAAGGAAGACTCGATCGCAGGGAAGGGCTCAAGGCTGGACCATCTGCTTTGCAAAGGAGGGGGCGTGGCTTGTGAGGAAGGGGCGTGGCCCGCAGAGAGCACCCCAAAGGTCCTCCTCCCTTTTCATAGCTCGGCTCCCTAGTTCCGCGGTGGGGAATCTTTCCCCCCTTGAGGGCCACATTCTCTTCTGAGCAATTTCCCCGGGGGCCACGTGCAAGAGTGGGTGTGCCGGCAAATGCACATCTTTGCCGCTGTGCGGTGGGCTAGCTTACAGACAGACTGACTTGACCCTCGCACCCAGGTTTGCATCTCTGACGATCAGCCCCGACTGCGGCCAGAGGAGAGGCGATGTTGCTAAACCAGAGCTATGGGAAACTGCAGAGCTTGTTGGACTCCAAGTCCCATCAGCCCCCAAGCAGCACGGCCAACAGCCAAGGAGGAGTCCAAGCTTTTGCGAGGGAAGAGCTGCTTGTCTGCAGATGTGTAACAATGTCTTTGAAAGGGCTACGGCTCAGTGGTAGAGCATCTATCTGCCTTGCATGCAGAAGGCGCTGGGTTCAATCCCTGACATCTCCAGGTAATATTAATAATAATAATAAATTTTATTTATATCCCGCCCTCCCCAGCCGTAGCTGGGCTCAGGGCGGCTAACAACAATAAAATAATACAACATTCTAAAATCATTTCATTAAAATTAATTCAACTCAAATTGATGGCAACCATTAGGCTAAAGTTCTGTGAAGATTGCCAAAGGAGGGAGTCAGGCTGTGCCCTGACCAAAGGCCTGGTGGAACAGCTCTGTCTTGCAGGCCCTGCGGAAAGATGTCTAGTCCCACAGGGCCCTAGTCTCTTGTGACAGAGCGTTCCACCAGATTGGAGCCACAGCCGAAAAAGCCCTGGCTCTAGTTGAGGTCAGCCTAACCTCTCTGTGGCCTGGGACCTTCAGGATGTTTTTGTTTGAAGACCGTGGGACATACCAGGAGAGGTGGTCCCGTAGGTACGAGGGTCCTAGGCCATATAGGGCTTTAAAGGTTAAAACCAGGTAGCGCTGGGAACGCCCCCTGCCTGAAACCCCGGAGAGCAGCTGCCAGTCAGTGCAGTCAACACTGACCTTGATGGAGAATCTGCTCACTCAAGGTCAGGCGGCTCCCTATTTAAACCACCCCTTGCTCCAGAACGTTGAGGACTAGAATCTTGCTTTATTTTTAGGGGAGAGGACTCAGAATGGCAACAGAGCAGGACCTCCGGTTCAGTCCCTGGCAACCCTTTCTTGAGCTGCTGCCAGTCAGTGTGGACAATGCTGAGCTAGACCAGAGGTCTGATTCAGTATAAGGCAGTTTCCGACATTCCTGTTTCAACCGGCCGTGTTTTGGGGGCCTTCCTGTTTGCTCTGCTCATTGTGGGGGCTTCTGTTCCTGATCTGGCCCTGACAGCAGCTTCAGATGTGATGCAAGCTGGATTTCCCTAATCCAGATCTGTTACGACCTGTGTGTGTGTGTTGGGACACAATCCCCTGTTCTTACCAGGTGGTGACGCAGACCCGATGAATCAGCCCTGAAGCAAACAGTGCCAGCAGCAGGCAGGTAATAACTGGGGAAGAAAAGGAGGTGCGTTTTGGCAAGGGGGGGAAAAGGGACGAGAAATTATTATTTTGTAAACAACGCCTGCCCTAAGCCCCCCCCCAAACCCTCCCCTTGTCAGCCAACCACCAGTTGCTACATACAAGCCAGCCGATTTCTCAGCTCCCCACCTCTCTGAAAAGAAAATGATCACCCTAAATCCGTTCAGCTTACTTTCAGGGAAGATCTTAGCTTGGAATCCTTTGCCGAAAATCAAATTTTCAAGGTTGTTGAAGGCCTGGGTTTCATGTCAAGGAAAACATTTGCTGACATGTCAGGGAAGTGAGAAGCCCGCCCCCCCCCCTGCAGACGTACAGATCCTCTCCCTTCTATTGCTACATAAAATTGTCACTCACTCCTTGGTCATTGGAAAGAAGAGAGATTGAGGTGGAAGGTCAGAAATGCGTAAGCTTTCCTAGTTCTCCAGAAAGCATCTTCAGGCTAAACAGAGGGAAAACGTCAGAAATGTGTAAGCTTTCAAGTTCCCCAGAAAGCTTCTTTGTGCTAAATGGACAAGATCTGGGGTCTACCATCTTTACGTAGCCAAAGTAGAACCATTCACCCAGAAGCGCAGGCCAGGGGGAAAATGTTGTGAACCTCCCTGAAATCTGTGGACAAAGGGTGGTACAGTATACAAATTTAAGAAATAATAAAAATTCCCAGTTTGCTTGCGAGATTGCAGGTGCCACATAACATGCGTTCCACACTTGTAAAAACCGATCTTTGCGTGTTGGAAGTCCCTGCCTTTTGACACTAGGCAAGCCCCTTTGCTGTGCTCTTTTCAGCACCCACCAAAAAGATTTTTGCTTCAGCAAGACTATCTAGATGTGTTGAAAGTCGTTTAGCGTTTTAAACTGGTTTATAGCTTATTGGTTTTAATTACTTTTCTGAACATTACACTTGTTTAAAAAAGGGCTATCTAAGGTATCTGTTGGCGATGCAATAGGGATAATGCTACACATGACCTGGAAAAACTGTCTGCGGACAAACGCTGGCTCCCTCGGCCAATAAAGCGAGATAAGCACCACAACCCCAGAGTCGTCTACGAATGGACTTAACTGTCAGGGGTCCTTTAAAGGTAAAGGGACCCCTGACCATTAGGTCCAGTCGCGGACAACTCTGGGGTTGCGGTGCTCATCTCGCTTTATTGGCCGAGGGAGCCGGCGTACAGCTTCCGGGTCATGTGGCCAGCATGACTAAGCCGCTTCTGGCGAAGCAGAGCAGCCCACGGAAACACCGTTTACCTTCCCACTGGAGCGGTACCTATTTATCTACTTGCACTTTGACGTGCTTTCGAACTGCTAAGTTGGCAGGAGCAGGGGCCGAGCAACGGGAGCTCACCCCGTCGCGGGGATTCGAACCGCCGACCTTCTGATCGGCAAGCCCTAGGCTCTGTGGTTTAACCCACAGCGCCACCTTTACCTTTTTAATGAGGTTAGTAAAAAACAAAGCCAACCCTCCCAACTTCTCCAGAAAGCTGATTCAGGCAGGGTTAATGGTTTTGGGGGAATTGAAAGCATGTGGTTACACGTTTCTGATGTCATTTCATGTGATTCCCTCTATTTCCAAAGTTCAGGTGGTTAGTGACAACCCTTTTACGTAGTCAAAGTCAAACCACCTACACGGAAGAGGAAGGGATCAGGAAGCCTGAAGGAACTCTTGAGGTTTGTGTGTGCTCAGCGACCACAGATGACTGGCTTACTGTTGGGGGGGAAATGGAAAACTCAGTGGGAGGGGGAGCGCAATGGAGTATTACAGAGAAGGGCACGGCTGGCTGGCTCCCTAAACAGAAGCACCCTCTACTGCAACATTTTGTTGTGGAACTTCCTGGCCCAAATGAGGGTATTGTCCCAACATTACTTGCAATGAATTATTTCTATTTCTCCAACTGTAAAGCAATCTGTAATATATATTGCTTGTAGCTAGAGCGTTTTGATCACAGGTTATTGAAAACAAATGAACGCTGTAAACGAAAAATTAGTATTATTTATTATAATAATTAGGAAGTTTTTAATGCTTGATGTTCTATTATGCTTTTGTATCTGTTGGAAGCCACTCAGAGTGGCTGGGGCATGGTACAAATAATAATATTATTATTTTTATTACAGTGGAACCTTAGTTGTTGGACGTAATCTGTTCCGGAAGATCGTTCGAATTCCAAAATGTTCAACAACTGAGGTGCAAAGAGAGAATGTCAATTTCAGTGGTGAAAATTGAAAAACATGCAGCGGAAGCTGTTTGGCTTCCGAAGCGCATTTGAAAACAGAAGCATTTACTTCCGGGTTTCTGGCATTCAGGTTCTGAAACGTTTGTCAACGGAGGCGTTTGAGAACTGAGGTTCCACTGTACACTGGTACCTCTGGTTATGAACTTAATTTGTTCCGGAGGTCCGTTCTTAACCTGAGGTACCACTTTAGCTAATGGGGCCTCCTGCTGCCGCCGCTGCGTGATTTCTGTTCTCATCCTGAGGTAAAGTTCTTAACCTGAGGTACTATTTCCTGGTTAGTGGAGTGTGTAATCCGAAGTGTTTGTAACCTGAGGCACCACTGTATTATTATTGTTACTATTATTATCAGGGGGTTTTTCACTGAAATTAAGTTCCAGTACCTCTCAGGTTGGCACCATTGCCATTCTAAGAGAACAACGGAGGTGTTAGTGCTGCATTCTGGCACCTCTTTTTCTAGAAAAATAGCACTTTGAATATTATGTTTAAAAAAGATTCTCAGTGCTATTTGTAGAATATATTGTGCTTCCAAGAAATGTAACCTGAGTTTTAAAACAGAGTTCAAGCTGGGGGTGGGGTGGGTCAGTTAATTTATATTTAGTATTTTAATCAATATCACTTCCGCAGCACCGTTTGAAGAAATAAAACATTTAGAAGAAAATGGCAGAAGCCTCTCCTAGCTCTACCTGAAGATGCCAGGGAACCTTCTGGACTGCAAAGCAGAGGCTGAACCACTTATAACACAGGGACGTAAGAAGCTGCAGTTCAGACCACTGGCCCCTCTTAGCTCAGGAGTGCCTACACTGACTGGCAGCAAAACGCCCAGGTTTCAGACAAGAATGTTCTCAGCCCTACCTGGAAATGACAGGCATAGAACCTGAGACTCCCACAAAGCAGACCCTCACGGCCTAGGACCCTCGTACCTATGGGACCGCCTCTCCCGGTGTGCCCCACAGAGAGCCTCAAGGTCCATAAATAGCAACACCCTAGTGGTCCCAGGCCCTAAGGAAGTCAGATTAGCCTCAACCAGAGCCAGGGCCTTTTCAGCACTGGCTCCGGCCTGGTGGAAGGCTCTGTCTCATGAGACCAGGGCCCTGCAGGATCTGATTTCTTTCCGCAGGGCCTGTAAGACAGAGTTGTTCCGCCTGGCCTTTGGCTTGGAGCCAATTTGAGTCCCTCCCCCTCTTTCTTTTTCCTTTTCCTTTCTCCTCCTGTGATGAGACTGCATTTTAATATTTTAATGTTGTATTTTAATCTTGTTTTTAAGTTGTATTCATTCAACTTGTTTTTATTATTGCTTGTTAGCTGCCCTGAGCCCGGCTTTGGCTGGGGAGGGCGGGGTATAAATAAAAATTATTATTATTATTATTATTACTACGTACAGAGCTGCGGCCCTTTATGCGTGACATTCCTGCTGGATCAGCTGATGCCTTTGGGTGCCCCCTTTGACCCCATCCCATTCTGACAGCTCCAGCCCGGCTGAAAATGCCCAAGCAAAATGCTGCACGTAGGAGGATACGGTAAGGGAGAAGATGAAGAGGGCAGAGCCCAGCAGGCCCCCTTGGATGGTCAGCCACTCGCTGGATGCCAGCTGGCGGCTGTACATCTGCATCCCGGTGAAGAGCAGGAGGCACAGGAGAGACGAAAGCACCAACGAAGTACCCGTGCCGACAGCTGGGGAGAGAGAGAGAGAGACAAGGGTCACTCACCTCGGCTGGCAGGAGCACTAAAGGATAATAGTAATAATAATAAATAATAATAATAATAATAATAATTTTTTTATATCCCGCCCTCCCCAGCCGAAGCCGGGCTCAGGGCGGCTAACAAGAACAAAATAATACAACAGTCCAAAATCATTTCATTATAAAATTATTCAAATCAAATTGATGGCAACCATTGGGCTAGAGTTCTTGAAGATTACCATTAATACGTGACCACGACATTTTCGTGCTGTTTTGTGCCACAAACCCCATGCTTTGTGCCACTCCCCCAAACTGAGTAACTGACACAGCAAACCAGGGTCACAATTTAATACCTGAAACCCAACATTGTCTGATCAACTCCAAACTGGTGCCAGAGTTTTGTGCTAGTTTTGTGCTGTGAACCCTGTGTTTTCTGTCACCCCACCCCGCAAACTGAGTAGTTGATGCTCAAACTGGGGGCCACAGGTATAGCCCAAAACTGAACGTTGTCTGATTGACTCCAAACTGGTGTCAAAGTTTTGTGCCATGAACCCCTCTTTTTTTGCTGCCCCTGAAACTGAGTACAGTGGTACCTCGGGTTAAGTACTTACCATAATTCGTTCCGGAGGTCCGTTCTTAACCTGAAACTGTTTTTAACCTGAGGTACCACTTTAGCTAATGGGGCCTTCTGCTGCCACGGCGCTGCCAGAGCACGATTTCTGTTCTCACCCTGAAGCAAAGTTCTTAACCTGAGGTACTATTTCTGGGTTAGTGGAGTCTGTAACCTGAAGCGTATGTAACCTGAAGCGTATGTAACCCAAGGTACCACTGTAACTGACGCTCAAACTGGGTTTACAAGTTGACACCCAAAAATCACTCAAGGAAAGTGTCAAGCAGGGCCTGGTGAGGGTGTATGATATGGAGGAGCAGCGGCACGGCCTGAGGGCATGAGATAGGGGCCTGCCAGGCCACATTCGGCTGCCAGGTCTGAGATGCCCAGACCCTGGTCTACTTGTACCTGGACAGGTGCAGGGGACTGGAACTGGGTCCTTTTACATGCAAAGCAAATGGTCCACTGCTGAGCTCCAGCCTCTCCTCAGCTTAGGAAGCTGCCTTGCAACCCAGCCAGGCCATTCATCTGCTGAGCTCAGTACAGGGGTACCTCGGGTTAAGTACTTAATTCGTTCCCGAGGTCCGTTCTTAACCTGAAACTGTTCTTAACCCGAAGCACCACTTTAGCTAATGGGGCCTCCTGCTGCTGCCATGCCGCAAGAGCACGATTTCTGTTCTCATCCTGAAGCAAAGTTCTTAATCTGAGGTACCCGAGGTACCACTGTCTTGTCCGCAATGACTCACAGTGGCTCTCTGGGGTTTGAGGAAGGTGGGGGCCTATTTGGAGATGGCGGAGATTGAACCCGGGACCAAGCCGATGCTCTGCCACTGAGCGACAGCACCTCCCCGACACAGGATGGTGCCTTATACTGAGTCCATTTAGTTTTGTGTTGCCTACACAGGCTGGCATCTTAAACAGCATCTTAAAAAGCAGAGACATCAACTTGCCAACAAAGGTCCGTATAGTTCAAGCCTTGGTTTTCCCAGTAGTGATGTTTGGAAGTGAAAGCTGGACCATACAGACGGCCGATCGCCGAAGAATTGATGCTTTTGAATTATGGTGCTGGAGGAGACTCTGGAGAGTCCCATGGACTGCAAGAAGATCTAACCTATCCATTCTTAAGGAAATCAGCCCTGAGTGCTCACTGGAAGGACAGATCCTGAAGCTGAGGCTCCAATACTTTGGCCACCTCATGAGAAGAGAAGACTCCCTGGAAAAGACCCTGATGTTGGGAAGATGGAGGGCGCAAGGAGAAGGGGACGACAAAGGATGAGATGGTTGGACAGTGTTCTTGAAGCTGCCAGCATGAGTTTGACCAAACTGCGGGAGGCAGTGGAAGACAGGAGTGCCTGGTGTGGTCTGGTCCAGGGGGTCACCAAGAGTCGGACACGACTAAACAACAACACAGGCTGGCAGCATCTCCCCAGGCTTTCAGACAGGGGAGGCCTGTTCCCAGCTCTACCCAGAGATGCCATTGGGGACTGAACCTTCTGCACTCAAAGCACACGCTCTGCCACCATTGCCCATGCTCCTCACCCACAAGGCGCCCTGAGCACAGGCTGGCAGCAGTGCCCACCCCTCTCCAGGCCAGGAGCATGCATGTCGCCCACCTCCCCAACCCCCATGCCACATTACCCATAATACACCGCGCAGCGCCCTCCGATGTGTCCGCTCCCGGTTTGAACCAAAGTTCCCTGGTTCCTTTTTCCCTCGCGCATGCGCCGTCCTTGCACCGCCTTCCCTCGGCAAGAGGGAGTTCTCTCTGCCGCGCAGGCGCGGCTCTGAGCGGAGACGTGTAATTTGCGCCTCCGCGCAAGCGCACACCTCACTCCCCGCCGCCTGAGAGGGGCGGAGAAGCTTGCGTCGCGCCACGTTCCCCGCCTAGCGGCCGGCGGCGCCCATGGCAGGCTTTGCTGCATTTCATTTCCTGCGGCTGGCCGCTAGGGGGAGCGCACGCGCATTCAGCGAACAAAGGACCAGAGCTGGAGAACGCCGGCAGGCCCGGGAAGTCGCGGGTTCGAGTCCCGCCTCCGCATTTGTAGGCCTGGTCACTTGAGTGAATACTGGAGTTTAACGATAATAATACGACGATGGTAATAAATGCAAAGTGTACAGCTTCTCGAAAACTTGCACCTTCCGATTGAGAAGCTAAGGGTATGCACTCTGCCTATGCTCAGATGCACCCTTGCCCATGCAAAGCCTGTGGAAAGCAGGACCAAAGCCTTTCAACAAATGACCACACCCTGGGATGGCATGTGGCGACTGGCAGCTCCCCATCAACCTTCTGCCCCCCCCGCTCCCCTTGGCTGCTCCTCCTTCCCCCTAAAGCGCTCTGCATGTGGGATCTGCTGCACCAGCAATAAAATAATTATTATTAATAAGCCAGCACACTCACACGCGCCCTCCATCACTTCAAAGCGCGGGGGGGGGGGGACGCGAGAGGGAGGCAGGGAGCCCGGAGCCGAGCCTCTCCGGAGGAGCATGCGCGTTGCTGGCTCTCCTCCTCCCTCCCCGACGGCTCGCCCGGGCTCTCGGCCGCAATAGACCGAGGCGTTTGCAAAGCGCTGCCGGGGCGGCGCGGGGGTGCGGAGGCCGGAAGCCCCCCGTCCCCCCCGGGAGTCATGGCCGAGGGCGAGGACCTCCACTCCTTCACGTCGATCATGGATGCCCTCGTCCGGATCAGCGTGAGAACCTGGGGGGGGGGGGAGAAGAGGGTGGGCAACGCAAGGGATAGAAAAACGGGGGGGGGGGGACGAGAGAAAAAAGGGTGTGGGGAGAAAACACCCCAATCCAGTGCAGCCGATGTGGGGTGACTGTCTATATGCCATGAGAAGGGATGCTTTGCGGGAGGGGGGTGTGAGGAAGAGAGATCTAGTATGGGCATCCCATTGTCTCCCTAGTGCGTCGGCATGATGAGGGATCCATGTTGCTGCCGCTGGGATCAAAAGAGCCGCCCCCCCCCGCAAAAAACCTGGAAATCACCCCCCCCCCCGCAAATAAAATAGGTGCTGCCCCTCCCCTCTTGACAACTAGCCTAGACGCTCCCATTCCCTCCCCCCACCCCACAAGCTCCATCAGTTTTTCCCCGGACTCCCTTCAGGGCTAAGTGAAGGATGCTGTGAGCATCCGAGCACATCTCTCCGTCGCCATGGCAACCTCCTCCCAGGGCTGGCTGCCAGGGCCTGCCTGGTCCAGCGTCTGCCTCCGCTGTGGCTCTCTGCCTCCCTCCCTCCCTCCCCGCCCTTCTCCATCCATCCATCCCCTCCCCTCTCCTCCTGCTTTGTGTGTGTGTATGTGTGTGTGTGTCCCTTCTCGCTTGCCAAGAGAGATGGCATCCAGGCGGGCGCTGGGCAAGGTGAGTGCCCGTCCCTTGGGGATGGATGGCAGGGAAGGGAAATGCCTTTGAGGCCCCGTGGTGGCAGATCTCTAGGTGGGGAAGCCTTGGCTGGGAAACTGCAAGATGAATGGTTCTTTGGCAATAGATCAGATGCTGAGGTTTCTTTCCATTTATTTTTTTTTTGGACCACCTTCTTCCTCCGGTGCCTTGAATCGCTGGGCAGCCGGAGCGGAAGGCAATGAAGCTTTGGGGCACGGGATGCCGCCAGGGCGGTAGAGCCCCCCTCCACCCCACTCCCTGGCCAAAGGACAAGAGTGCCCTTGAATGGGACGCGGCAGAGACTGGGCTGGCTGCCAAACTGCCTGTAAGAACTGGGAGGCGGGGTCTCTCTCTCCCTAACCCCCGCCCCCCGCCAGCCTGTGTGCCCAGCGGTGGGGAAAGCAGGCTGGCCCTGCCTCTGAGCTGCACGGAGTGGGGAATCTGGGTGGGTGGGCGTGAGCGGCTGATTTGGAGCATTACGCTTATATTGCCTGCACTGACTGGCAGCTGCTCTCCAGGGTTTCAGACACAGCCCTGCCTGGAGATGCTGGGAATTAAAACCTGGGACTTTCAAAGCAGATGATGCTCTGCCCCCCCCCAACTATGGACCACCCCCTACAAATAAAAGATGGCCCCCACTCCTCCTGTTTGTAGAGAAAGGCCTGATTTAGATAGGAGCAGAGGAAGCTGCCTTATACTGAATCAGACCATTGGTGTATCTAGCTCAGCATTGTTGACACGGACTGGCAGCTGCGCTCCGGAGTTTCAGGCAGGGGACATTCCCAGCCCTGCCTGGAGGTGTGAGGGATTGAACCAGGACCTTCTGCATGCAAGGTGGGCGCTATGCCCCTTGCACATATAGTTTATTGACCTTTGGGAAATCTCTTTGTCCCCAGAAATGAGTGCTGTTTCTCTCGCTAATGGTCATGTCTCTGCATATTGTAAGAACATAAATAAATTCCTGATGGATTTTTTGGAGCGGGATTATAGAAGGTCCATGCCTCAGTAGCTAAGTACAATGCCCTGCATTCAGAAGGTTCCAGGTTCAATCCCTAGAAACTCTAGGAATCTATTTTATGTCTGTGTGAATAGATTTAAAAAATAAATAAATCATGCTTCTATTATTGATATCACCCCTACCTCACAGTATCACCACCCTTAGAAAAGACTTCACCAATGCTAGGGTTGCCATACTGTATTTCAAAAAGTAAAAGCCAGGACACCCCAAAGTTGTGAGTGGGACTTACATCTGAGTAGACTTAGGCCACATCCACAGCCTACATTTAAAGCACTATGAAGCAACTTTAAACAGTCATGGCTTCCCCCAGAGAATTCTGGGAACTGTAGTTTGTTAAGGATGCTGAGAGTGGTTAAGAGACCTCAATTCCCTTCACAGAGCTACAACTCCCAGAGTTCCTTGGGAAGAGGGATTGATTGTTAAACCGCTCTGATTTTTCAGCAATTTATTCATATTACAGTGTAAATCATTGGGTGGTGAAATAAATAGCAGGTCAGATCCTTAGCTTGACCAAGGATCTTAGCATTGCCAAAGAAGACTGGGAATCTCCCCTGTCCGAAACCCTGGAGAGCTGCTGCCAGTCAGTGCAGGGAGTGCTGAGCTTGTTGGACCAGTGGTGTGACTCTGCATAAGGCACCTTATTTTGTAACATAATCTAGAGTGGGAGTGAAGGAGCTGTACATAGTCTCAAAGCTTGGCTCATATTGTACTCATGTTTCTGTCACTTCTCCCTTTCATGACACATGCAATCTTGTTGGGTTGCCTCAAGAGTGAGACTGGCCCTCTGTACATGCTTAGGGGGTTCCACGGTCAGAGGCTGTAACGTTTTTGAATCCCATTTTCTACAAAACACAGGCAAGGAGCGTGCTTTTGGGTTCAAATCCTTCTTGAGGCATTTGGTCGGCCGTTGTGACTCAAGAAGAATTCGAATCCAAATCCTAGTACATGCTGAACTAGATGGATCACTGGTCAGGTCTTGATATTTTCTGAGGACAAACACTGCGGTGTAATGGTTGAAGGAAAGCTGAACTGCAAAACGTTCCCAGGTCTCGCTGCTGCTCCCGCAAGTTCCCTGATGCAAATTTCTGTGCCTCAACTCCTGCAGCCCTATCTGCAAAATGGGGATATTAAACAGTGGCCTGGTTTACAAGGTGGTTGTTAATGAGGCCCTTTGAACACACCTGAAGCAGGACAGCTAAGCATTATTAGTGAGGTAGCATGGAGCAGTGGTTAGAGGGGTCGGCAACTTTTTCAGGCATGTGGGCACGTTTGCACTTTTGAGTGAACATCACGGGTGTCGCCTCCCTTCTGGGTCTGTTGTCCCCCAAATCTCCTCCCTGCTGCACCCGCCAAGAGACAGAAAATGCAGCCATTTTGAAGTGATCTGGGTAAAAGTCGGAAGCGGTAAATTAAGCACATGGAAAGCACATAGAGCTGAAAGAGGAAGTGGGAAAGAGTGCCACTCTTGCAACTTCTTCCTTCATCTCTATGCTCTTTTGAAGGAGGGTGTGTGTGTTTGTTTGTGTGTGTGTGTGGTTTTTTTTGTGTGTGTGTGTGTACAGAGGCCTTGTGGGCGCCGAGGAAAGACCTCAATGGCTTCCTTTTTTATAATAATTTTTTATTAATTTTCCAACCATACAATTATTTTCCAAATTTTAACAAATTACTCTTTTTAGACTTCCTTCAGCTTCTCTGGTAATCATCCGTAATTACTCTTTAATCCGTAATTACACATTCCTTTAATTGCATTGCCATTTGTCTTCCCTCCCTTTTATATTTCCTTTGACAATACCTCTTTTACAGTGCTTCTTGAAACCCCGCCAGCGTTGTTTGCACATCACATACATTTTTCAGATAATCTACAAATTTTCCCCAATCTTCAATGAACTTTTGGTTTCGAACGTATCTGTCAGGGGTTCAGGGAGAGAAGAGCAGATGAGGGAGGAGACAGAGAGCGAGGGGGAAGAATCCCAGAGCGACGAGGAAGAGGATGACAATGACCAAAGGTCGTCCATGAGTTTGTCCAGTGAGTCAGAGGATTCCCAAAAGGAAGCCCCCCTGGTCAGGCCAAGGGGAGCCAAAGGGGGAAGCAGTCAGGAGCAGGGGAGCGAAGGGAGAGCCCCCAGTGGGAGTGGGAGATCGGGGCCGGCTTCTCCGCCGGAACGGAGTGAAGGGGGTGGAGTTACCAGTGTGTCAGAGGGAGCAGAACAGGAAGCAGACAGGGGAAGGAGATCGGGGCAAGATGTCCTGCCGGAAGGGGCGGAGAGTAGCACCGGGAGCAGTGTAGCGGTCGAGAGGAAGGTCAGGAGCAACGTACGCGCGCCAAGTTCAAATGTGGAGGCGCGCGGAAGTGAGGAGAGCCCTGGGGAGGAGCCCGGCCCCAAAGCGAGAAGGAGGGGGGCAGAGGCATCAGAGGATTCAGCCTCGGGCGAGTCCCGGCGAGGGGGAACCCAGGGGGGCAGAAAGACCCTGCGGAAAAGGAAGGAGAGGAAGAGGTGGTCCAGGACAAGACTCTTAAACTGGTGCAGGGGCGGTACTGATTCAGAGGGTACTTCAGCGGTCTGATGTCACAGACGTAGAGCCACGGAGATGGAATGTAAAACCAGCAATGTTCTTCAATAAAGACTTTTGTATATAAACTGGATTGGACTTGGGTCTCTTGTGAGCTGGGACCACGGGTGGCTCTGACAGTATCTTATTTTCCCAGTCAGTTTATCCAGTTCCGCATAGTCTGTCAATTTCATTCTCCATTCTTGAATCGTCGGTATTTCCTCTTGTTTCCATTTCTGGGCCAGTAGATTTCTTCCTGCAGTAACTGCATACTGGAATAGTTTACAGTCTTTTCTTCTTATTTATTTTCCTGTAATTCCTAAAAGAAAGGCTTCTGGCTTCTTAACAAAAGTATATTTTAACATCTTTTTCAATTCATTATCTATTGCTTCCCAGAAGTTCCTCACTTTCTTACATTCCCACCACACATGATAAAACGTTCCCTCTTTTTCTTTGCATTTCCAGCACTTATTGCATGGTTTTCAATGGGTTCCTTGCACCCGTGGGCAGGATGTGGGCAAATTTTTGAGTCGCATGCAACCCCCAAAGCTTTAAAGGATGCACTTTGCTTTCTGCTTTGCCTATCCCGCAGGGTCGTTGTGAGGTTGCAAATGAGACACACCCTATGTGTGACAGCAATTGCAGAATACTACTACAAATATGATATATTAATACTTATAATATACAGATGGGATATGCCACAAAATTTGCCATTTTTGTTCAGGATCCCAGCCAGCCAGAGGCTCCATTCCATTCCCTCTCTCAGTTTTTTTGTTCCCTTCCCCATTCTTCGCAACAGTTAGTTGGCGCAGTGAATATGCTCAGTCCTTGTGCGGTTGTATTCCTTGCCCCCCAGCCCCCAGCCCAGGTTCCCCCCCCCTTCTCGCTAAACTTTTTTTGGTTTGGGTACATTTACAAACCTTGTGCGTGGGTGATGCTATTTTAGCGACTTCAGACTTCATAACCTGAAGAGATGAATATAAATCTCAAGGCAGAGTCTGTATTTTTTTTGGGTCGGGGGGGGGGTATAATTGCAACTAGCTACCAGGATCCTTTCCCTTAGCCGCTGCAGCGAAACACTTGCCTGCCCTGCACATTGGCCATGGAACAAAGCATGTTGTAAAGGATTCTGGGAAGTGTTCTAAGGCGCACCGTTGGTCTGTTCTTCCTACGGGCAGCACAATAATAATTAAAATAATTTATTATTTGTACCCTGCTCTTCTGGCTGGGCTTCCCCAGTCACTCTGGGCGGCTTCCAGCAAAGATTAAAAATACATTAAAATGTCACACATTAAAAACTTCCATAAACAGGGCTGCCTTCAGATGTCTTCTAAATGTCAGGTAGTTGTTTATCTCTTTGACATCTGATGGGAGGGCCTTCCACAGGGCGGGCGCCACTACCGAAAAGGCCCTGTGCCTGGTTCCCTGTAGCACAACACTGCCTTGTGATTGGCCAGGGAGAGGTGAGACTGCAAGCCCTGCTCCAGATTGCAAGGGGAGGTCGCGAGCGGTGGGCAGAGTCTTTGAGAGTGTCGAAGAGGAGGAAGCCGCTATCGTTATTATTTTTAATTATTATTTTTAATTATTATTTTGCCCTGTATTTCCTCCTCCCCCCATCCTTCCTTTAAGCCAGTGGTTCCCAAACTTTTTCGTTTATGCCTTGGTTACATAAACACATCCTCAGCGCCCCCTACAAAAAGCACTGTTCAGAGCAGTCAGGATAGCTCAGTTGGTAGAGCATGAGACTCTTAATCTCACAGTTGTGGGTTCGAGCCTCCTGCAGCCTCCGACATTGCAGGGGGTTGGTCTAGATGACCCCTGTGGCCCCTTCCAACTCTACAGTTCTGCGATTCTTTGAATAGCGGTTTGCATGACGACCCACTAAGGAAGATGGCAACGCGATAAAATTCAAAACAGGAACAAAAAGGGTGTGTGCAGCGCGTGTGCGTGAACTTAACAGTGCTCAGTTTATTCTTTTGGTTGCTATTTCATCAGCGTTGTTAATTCTTGTTTAATAGATTATAAATGCCCTATTGGTTCGTTAATCGCGTAAGACGACTTTTGCTTTCATTGCCATGCTCAGCTTGTTTTTGTAGTTGTTGCTTTGCTAACGGTGTTTCATAGGTTGCAACAGTTAGGCTGATGATTTGTTAATTGTTCTGTGGGATTTATGCTGCATTTCTGGTGGTGTGTTATTGCTATTCACTGTTTGTAAGCCGCTTTGGGATTCATTCGAACGAAAAGCGGCGCAGGCATGCAGTAAATCAGATCAAAGCAAAATTAATTGAACACACGTTCAAAAGCCAATTAAAACTATTCAGCCTTAAGTAATTGAACAAAATTGATCCAGCGATACCAGCTTTTCAAAGTCTGGTAGTCATTTACACCCTCAGTACCCCTTGTTGTTGTCCCCATACCTCTTAGCGCCCTTCCACGGGGGATCCCAGAGTATGTTATAATACTGGTGTTGAGTTAGAACCAGCCTCTATTTGCGGGAATCATGGATTCGTTCTCTTAAACCCTGTTTTCCTTTCCATTCCTTCCTTGTCCTTCCAGACCAGCATGAAGAACATGGAGAGGGAGCTGTTGTGCCCAGTGTGCAAGGAGATGTACAAGCAGCCCCTGGTGCTTCCCTGCATGCACAATGTCTGCCACATCTGCGCCACCGAGGTCCTGCTGCAGCAAGGCTACGTCTGTCCGGACCCCACCTCCGAGCCCACCTCGCCGGCCTCCACGCCAGCCACGCGGAGCCCTCGCCTGGGCCGCCGGGTCATCCCCAAGCCAGAGCGCCTGGACCGACTCCTCAAGTCAGGTGGGGAGGAGGGCGGTGTGACGGCGCCCTCTGCTGGTGGGGGAGGGACACGTAGGATGAGGGCACCCCCTCCTGGTGGAAGATGGGACGTGGGTGGTGCTGTGGTCTACTCTAAACCACTTAGCCTCTTGGGCTTGCCAATCCAAAGGTCGGCGTTTCGAATCCCCGCAATGGAGTGAGCTCCCATTTGCTCTGTCCCAGCTCCTGCCAACCTAGCAGTTTGAAAGCACACCAGTGCAAGTAGATAAATAGGTACAGCTCTGGCGGAAAGGTAATTGGTGTTTCTGTGTGCTCTGGCTTCTGTCACAGTGTCCTGTTGTGCCAGAAGCAATTCAGTCATGCTGGCCACATGACCTGGAAAGCTGTCTGTGGACAAACGCTGGCTTCCTCGGCCTGAAAGCGAGATTAGTACTGCAACCCCATAGTTGCCTTCGACTGGACTTAACTGTCCAGGGGTCCCCTACCTTTAACTTTACCTGGTTGAAGGTAAAAGTGGTTGGGCCGTAGGAATGTTTGCAGTTCGTGCTGCAAGCGTAATAGGGCAGGCCCTTGCCTCGAGGATGTTACAAATTAAAATTTGGCACCGGGGAAACGGGGGGGGAGGAAAGTGGAAAGAGGGGCTTTGGGTTGTCAGCAAGATCTGGAGGGCCCACAAGTTCCCCACACCTGCTTACATGCCACAGTCAGACGGGGAAAGGATTTCACTATTGTCAAAAGGAAAGGGATGTCCATCAGTCTCCTGTCTCTCAGCTACTCCTGGGTGTTCACATGATGAAGCTGTTGCCACAACAGAGAGGCTCCGTCCCTGACTTTGGCTTGTGTATCTCCTCCATCTGAGCTGAACGCAAGCAGGCGAAGACTACGCCTGCTTTTAGCCTTTTGCTCCTCCCACTTCAGTCCTCTTCTGGTCCTGGGAGACAGTGGAGACAGAGACGAGGCAGGAGAGGAGGTGTGGAAGCCCGTGACTCTCTACCAGCCTGACCCATCTCTCTCTCCTCCTGTAGTTGTTCTTCACCCTCCAATCCTGCAGCTTCTCCTGGCTCTCACCTCCTAGTTGTTTCAGGCTCCCCCAGATCACTGGTCCCTTTTCCCAATCCCAATTCTCCCAGTGGCCGCTCATCAGTATCCAGCCACCGCTCCTCAGCGTCCAAGCCCGTCCCTGACCGCATTTAATATGTGATCCCTGATTGGCTGGGACACGTGTCAAGGACAGGAGTGGGGAACCTGTGACCCTCCAGATATCGACGGACTACAATCCCCATCACCTCTGACTGTTGGCCATGCTTGCTGTGGTTGATGGGAGTTGGAGTCCAGCAGGACCCGGGAGGGCTTGCAGGTTCCCCACACCTGATTGGCTGGGACATGATTCTAGGACAAGGGTGGGGAACCTGTGACCCTCTGGATGTTGCCGGACTACAAATCCCATCAGCCCTGCCCATGGGCCAGTTTCCCCGAGGTTGATGGGAGTCCCTGCATCTTCTGGGGGAAGCATCTGTTGTGTGCGCAACATCACCTTGCCTTGTGTTCTGGTGTCCCTGTGCTTGCAGGTTTCGGCACGTACCCGGGGCGCAAGCGAGGCGGCCTCTTGCACCCCCAGAGCGTTCTCTTCCCCTGCCCGCTGTGCCAGAGGGATGTGGACCTGGGCGAGAGGGGCCTGGGCAGCCTCTTCCGCAACTTGACGCTGGAGAGGGTGGTGGAGCGATACCGCCACACCATCAACGTCAGCGCCGCCATCATGTGCCAGTTCTGCAAGCCGCCGCAGCTGGAGGCCACCAAGGGCTGCACCGAGTGCAAATCCAGCTTCTGCAACGAGTGCTTTAAGCTCTACCACCCGTGGGGTACCCAGAAAGCCCAGCACGAGCCCACCCCACCCACGCTCACGTTCCGGCCCAAGGTAAGGGGCTTCCTCCAGCTCCTCTGAGGGCCAGGAGGGAAGACTTTGCTTTTTATTTGAAAGTTACTTGGAAACAGCAACTAATCCGGGCTGGTGACAGGACCATATAATACCGGTCCTAAAGGATCTAAATTGGCTCCCAGTATGTTTCCGAACACAATTCGAAGTGTTAGCGCTGATCTTTAAAGCCCTAAACCAGGGGTCAGCAAACTTTTTCAGCAGCGGGGCAGGCCACTGTCCCTCAGATCTTGGGGGTGGGGTGGACTATATTTTTTGTGGGGAAATGAACAAATTCCTATGCCCCACAAATAACCCAGAGATGCATTTTAAATAAAAGCACACATTCTACTCACGTAAAAACACCAGGCAGGCCCCACAAATAACCTAGAGATGCATTTTAAATAAAATGGCACATTCTACTCATGTAAAAACACGCTGATTCCTGGACCGTCCGCGGGCCGGATTTAGAAGGTGATTGGGCCGGATCCAGCCCCTGGGCCTTGGTTTGCCTACCCATGCCCTAAACAGTTCGGCTCTGTATACCTGAAGTAGTGTCTCCAGCCCCATCGTCCAGCCCGGACACTGAGATCCAGCTCCGAGGGCCTTCTGGCGGTTCCCTCCCTGCTAGAAGCGGAGTTACAGGGAACCAGGCAGAGGGCCTTCTCGGTAGTGGCACCTGCCCTGTGGAAAGCCCTCCTATCAGATGTCAAGTAAATAAACAACTATCTGACTTCTAAAAGACATCTGAAGGCAGCCTTGTTTAGGGAAGCCTTTTGTAACGTTTTATTATGCTTATATATATGTCAGAAGCTGATGCAACCCAGTCAGATGGGAAGCATATAATAATAATAATAATAATAATAATAATAATAATAATAATAATATCCCAACATTTCCTCCAGGGTGGCTTCCATGGTTCTCCCTCTTCCTTAGTCAATCCCCACAACAACCCTGTGAGGTAGGTTAGGCTGGGAGGCAGTGACTGGCCCAAGGCCACCCAGTGAGTTTCTTGGCCAGGTCAGGATTTGAACCCCGGACTCTCCCAGGTCCTAGTCTGACACTTTAACCACTGCACCACACTGCCTCTTGGTGTGTGTGTCTCTGTTTTCGCACGAAATTTCCCTTCACATTTCTCCCAATCCAGGGCCTTTCCCAAGGGTATGCCTCAGGAATCTTCCTTGGTCTTGTTTCCTGTTCCTGAAGGCCTTTTCCCCCTCACAGGGAGCTACAAATGCACACTTTCTAGGCGCTTTCCAGTTCATTTGCACCCCCTGGGTCTGAGGCTTCCTGTCTTAAAGAAACAGAAACGGATTCAAAGGGAAAGTCCTCTCCCCACAAAGATTAGGAAGCCTGCGTTTGTGTCTGTGAGTGCCAGGGACCTCGAACAAAGTAAAACCGTGACTAACCTGCCTCTTTCTGTGTCCTGCGCAGGGTCTGACGTGCCCAGAACACCGGGAAGAGGTGACGCATTACTGCAAGAGCTGCCAGCGCTTAGTCTGCCAGCTGTGCCGTGTTCGCCGGACGCACACGGGCCACAAGATCTCGCCCGTCGTCAGCGCCTACCAGGCCCTCAAGGTGAGGCTTTTGGTGGGATTTAAGCTGTCTCCTTCATCCTCACTTCAGTCCGCCCGCCCGGTTCTGATAAAATGGCTGAGTTGAGAAAGGAAGGTAGAGAAGTTGCTGGCCCAGAGATGGAGAGACGGAAAAGTCCCAGCCAGAGAAGAACGGCAAGTTAAACCGATGGATTATGTTGAGATGGCGAAAATGACTAGAAATATCAGAACCCAGGAAGACCAAGGTTTTGCTAAAGACTGGAGGAAATTTATTTTATACCTGGAAGAGCGCTGTAAACAGCTGAGCTCTTTAACAGGGCTGAAATAACACTTGTGAGTTAACAGAGACTTACGATATAAAATATAAATGGAATAAATGGAGGACATGAAATATGCAGCAGGAAATGTTAAACATGGAACCCCTGGGAGGGTGGAGTGAGGTCCAAGAATGCGAGGGAATCTTGGGTCTGTTTTTTCTATGGTTAATCACAATCTGATTGAGAACGTTAAAAAATAATTGGAAAATCAATAAGATTTTGTTAGAAGTGCAAATCTAAAAATAAAAAAAGGAAGTTGCCATATAGCGAATGAGACCAAACGGTCCATGTAGCTTAGTTTTGCCTCATTGATAAATATTGCCACAGACATTTCTGAGATCATGGTCTTTCCAACGAGTGGCTCCTGTCCAGGTTTGTTCATTGTCTTACTTTAAATGTTCTGAGGATCCTATGCCCTTTTAAAATGTATTTTTTTGGGGGGGGGGAGTTATTGGGTTATTGTTTTTATTTTGATTACCGTATTTTTCGCCCTATAGGACGCACTTTCCCCCCTCCAAAATGAAGGGGAAATGTGTGTGCGTCCTATGGGGCGAATGCAGGCTTTCACTGAAGCCTAGAGAGCAAGAGGGGTCAGTGCGCACCAACCCCTCTCGCTCTCCAGGCTTCAGGAAGCTATCCGCAAGCCTTGGGAGCCCGGCGGGAGTTCCTGCCGGGCTCCCAAGGCTTGCGGACAGCAGCCTGCAGCCTGAAACCCGGGGAGCGCAGCGGGGCGCACCCCTGGCTTCGGGCAGCTCTCCGAAGCCTTGGGAGCCCGGCGCGACTAGGCTTGTGGAGAGCAGCCTGTTCTGGGGGCTGGGGACGGGGGAAGCTCGGGCTTCCCCTGCCCCCAGCCCCGCAAACTCTGGGAGCGATGGCAAGTTTGCGCAACCTCGCCATCGCTCCCGGACCCCCAGCCCCGAGGCTAAAAACGAAGCCAGGACAGCTAGCAGGATCCATCCCGCTCACTGTCATGGCTTCTTTGCTCTTTGGGGCTCGGGGGGGGGAATAATTTTTTCCCCTTTATTCCCCCCCCCCAAAATAAGTGCGCCCTATGGGCTGGTGCGCCCTATAGGGCGAAAAATACGGTATGTATTTTGTGGTTTCATATTTTGATTCGAACCGCTCTGAGACCTCCAGCTATAGGGCGGGATATAAATTCAATTAATGAATCTTCAATCAATCAATCAATCAATCAATCATAACCTGGTACCTTCCTGCATGCTGCGCTGCTGACCTATGGCCCTTCTCTTAAATATGACCGCAAGATTCTAGTTCTCATGGTTCTGAGTTAAAGGACTGATTTTAAACAGGGGCATAGGAAACTGCCTTATACTACTACGCACACTGACTGGCAGCCATTCTTCAGGATTTTGGGTAGCAAGTCTCTCAGGTATACTTACAGAGGCCGGGAATTGAACCTCCAACCTTCGGCAAAACATGCCATGTTCTGCCACTCTGCATCAGCCTTCCCCTAGGAAGCACTTAAGATTTCCCTGCTTATAGGGCTGGCTTCAGTAGGGACGTCAGATGCTGCCTTATTCAGAGCCAAAGCTTTGGTCCACCTAGCTCAATATTGCCCACACTGACTAGCAGAAGCTCTCCAGAGTTTCAAGCCTGGAGTCTTTCCCTCAGGTCTGTGTAGAGATGTGTATGTTGAACCTTCTGCTTGTAAAACAATCTGAGGTATGGCCTTTCCATCCAAACTGTGGAATCTGGAGCAGCTTAGGTTGTAACAGACCGATGGGGTGGTCCGCACCTGTATTCCATTTCATTTTCATTTCATTCTACTTTTAATTTGTATACTACCTTTCTATATTGCTATAAGGCGGTTTACAGCAATAAAATATAACAAAGAAGATCGCATACCTTAAAATAATCTGATCCAGTACAAAAAGTAACAATAAAACTTTAAAATGGAACGACTTACATCGAATAAAGCGATATTCAATCATCTATTAGCATATAACACTATAAAGTAAACTCCCAAAGCATCAGCAAATTATAATTAAACAGAAGTTCACTGTATCATGCAGACCCCCGTTTAATTCAATATCCCATCGTCTTGCTGCTTTCCCTTGTTTCGCCTTTTGACATTCCCTCCGTGGTAAACATCCCGGCAATGAAACAGCCCAATATTGCCCAGCCAGTTTTCTGACTGAGCGGGGATTCGAACCTTGGTCTTGTAGGTCCTAGTTCTGCTACTCTGGTTCTTTTTGGCATAAATGTACAAGTCGCATCTTGAGCAGCGTATTTTGGGTCTTATCATTGGGGAACGGTGTCATGTGGGTGACTCTCAAGGGATCGGGTGGGGTGGCGGTGGCAGAATCGCGGCTCCTCAGAGCTTGGTGTCAAATGTGTACCATAATGCTTTGCTGCTCACATCGCTCTCTCTTTTCCTTGCACCTCCAGGATAAACTGACCAAAAGCCTGACTTACATTCTGAGCAACCAAGACACAGTCCAGGCCCAAATCAGTGAGCTGGAAGAGACCCTGCGACTCACCGAGGTACAAACTGCTCTCGCGTCCATTGTTCTTGTTTCACATTTCCCGCTTCAGATGGAGCGGGGCCGTCTGTCATTCCAGTTCCCTCGTCCCAAATATGTTTTAAAGGTTTTCAGAAAGAGAGGCTGCGGTTCTTCTTATTACCTGTCTTCAGGTGATTGTGTCAGATGGCAAGCAGATAAATAACTATATGACATTTAGAAGACATCCGAAGGCAGCCCTGTACAGGGAAGTTTTTGATGTCTAGTATTTTGCTGTGCTTTAAATATTTTGTGGGGAGCCACACAGAGTGGCCAGCGCAACCCGGCCAAATGGGCAGCATATGAATAATCTTCTTCTTCTTTGGCGATCCCTCGTAGCCGAGTAAGATTGTCTTCCATAAACACGGTTTTCAAAAGTGAGTCCGTAAGTGACTGTGGAGGCCAATTCTGGAGCCACACTTCCTTCCACGGTGGGGACATAGGTTTCCAGGCGGAAGTTGATCACGGTGAGGGTTTACCAAGCATGCCTTCCTCCTAGCATGTTTCTCCCTTGCGTCCTGAGTTCGAGCATCTTCAAAACCCACAACACCATTGGCAAAGGCTGTTCTCCAACTGGAGTGCTCGCAGGCCAGTGTTTCCCAGTTGTCGGTGTTTACACTGCATAATAATAACAACAAGATTATCACATGGGAGATGGAGCAAGCTTGTTTTCTGCTGCTCCCGGGGGGGGTAGGGCCAAAAACTAATGGATTCAAATGACAAGAAAGGAGATTCTGACTAAACGTGAGGAAGAACTTTCTGATAGTGAGAGCTGTTTGACAGTGGAACTGACTTGCTCGGAAGGTGGCAGACTCCCATCCATTGGAGGGTTTTAAAGAGAGGCTGGATGACCATCTGTCAGGGAGTCTTCAACTGGGATTCCTAGAGGATCCTTGGTGTCCCTTTTAGTAGCTGAATGAGGAGCAGAGCTACAGGCGCCCCTCTGTAAGCCAGAGAGCTGCCACCGCCACCACTTTTAATCCTCTGTTTTGTGGGATGTGATATATAAGTAGCAGTCAAGTACAACATTCCTTGTTTTCCTAGAGTGGACATGCAGGGGAATGTTTGGCCCAGCCAGTCGAAAACTTCCTGTTTCCTCCTGGCTGGGACATACTTCCTTTGCATGTGACTAGAGGTGGGTGTGACCTCACCTGTCCAGGTAACAAAAGGACAAGGCACGCTGCAACACTCTCTCTCTTTGACTTCCTCCATCGTTGGAGCAGCTTTTTAGCTAGATATGCTCTGTTGGCTCGCAGCCAACAGAGGACACTGGGATTATCCCCATATGGGATAGATCAGGCATAGGCAAACTCGGCCCTCCAGATGTTTTGGGACTACAACTCCCATCATCCCTGACCACTGGTCCTGTTAGGTAGGGATGATGGGAGATGTAGTCCCAAAACATCTGGAAGGCCTATGCCTGGGATAGATCCACATGTATATACTTTGTAACGAAGTCTGCCTTCAGGGATCCAACTGTGAACTGAATGTGAGTAAACATCTTTTATTCGCTTTACTCAAGATTGTGGCATGTTTATTCTTTTAAGAGGGATATAAGGGAACTTGCCAGGAACCTAATAGTAAGAGGCTGCAACCAGCTACTCGCCGTGCATTTAAAAGGGGAATGCGAAACTCTGCTAAGTTAAGGAACTTGCTAGTGCAAGTTAGGAAGGATGTTAATAAACAATACATTGATACTCTGGTCACAAACTTAATTCGTCCTGGAGGTCCGTTCTTAACCTGAGGTACCACTTTAGCTAATAGGGCCTTCTGCTGCTGCTGGCGCGCAATTTCTGTTCTCATCCTGAGGTAAAGTTCTTAACCTGAGGTACTAGTTCAGGGTTAGCGGAGTCTGTAACCCGAAGTGTTTGTAACCTGAAGTGTTTTTAACCCGAGTTACCAGTGTATATCCCCTCCTGCTTCCCTGAATGCAGTCCCCACGTGTTTTGCCTCCCTGCAGGCGAATGGTGCCCAGGCCAAGGAGGAAGTGGCGCGGCTGATGCGCGGCCTGAGCGCCCTCTTGGAGGAGAAGCAGTCGTCGCTGCTCAACGCCATCGAGGAGTGTCGGCAGGACCGCGTCTCCAACCTGCGGGCGCAGCTGCACGAACACCGTGCCATGATGGAGAACTCCGGCATGGTGGGCTACACCCAGGAGGTGCTCAAGGAGACGGACCAACCTTGCTTTGTCCAGGCTGCCAAGCAGCTGCATAACAGGTGTGTGTGTTTGTGAAGATGCAACAAATTTAAAATGGCACCCGGGGAAGTTTGTGCCGTAATGGGAGAGAGCAAAATTCCCGGGAGCTTGCTTCCCTCAACTTTTTCTTGGCAGGTAACACAAATGTGCATTTCCTAACGTCTTACTGGTCAGTTATTGTTGGCAGCTGGGTGAGAAACCTAGCACTGGAAGTTTCTGGAAGGAGCACCTGCTACCATGTGGCGTTGGAAAGTTTGGCAGTTAGCTCTGGTAGAAAAATCGAGCAACAAGTGTCAGCTTTCGAGGGGTTTCTTACGGCGGGTCGGTATTCCTTCATTATGCCAGTGCTTTTTTCTGAGGGGACGCAGGGGTACGCGTACCCCTAAACATTTTGTGAATCGAACGGGAGAAGGAACTAAAAAGAATTAAATTTTTAGTTTCTTCTCTAGCACGGTGAATTGTCAGTTCCGTTGCTACCCCTGATGGCGGCCACATTTCCTGTCACAACATTTTCTGAGTCTCAGACAGAAGCGAGCGTTTAATGTGTGAAGCAGTGTGGAATGTGGGTGTGTGGTGTTTTACTGATGAAAGTTTGGCCTCATTGAGAGGTAGTATTTCAATATGAGTAGGAAAACCAAACTGGAATGCAGTTTGTAATGCCTTTAATAATAACAGAAGCAGGCATGTGCGGAACGAGAGTGTTGTTGTGTGTTGAGAGATAGTAACGTGGCCCAATGCCTTTTGTTGTTTCATCATGTGGCGCACCCAGTGGTGTATATAAAAATTCAAGTCAACGTGCCAGTACATTGGTCAAAAAGCTGTGGTTCTGTTATGCAACAGGTACTGGGGCGCAAAATGAACATTAAAAAAACATTGTACAGTGGTGCCTCGGGTTAAGAACTTAATTCGTTCTGGAGGTCTGTTCTGAACCTGAAACTGTTCTTCACCTGAGGTACCACTTTAGCTAATGGGGCCTCCTCCTGCTGCTGTGCCACCGGAGCACGATTTCTGTTCTCATCCTGAAGCAAAGTTCTTAACCCGAGGTAATATTTCTGGGTTAGCGGCGTCTGTAACCTGAAGCACATGTAACCCGAGGTACCACTGTGGTTAGGAAAACTAATGCAATATTCCCCACGTCTGAATGACCCCTGAGCACAAATAATGAGAATAGTACAGATATATTGAAGAGAAGAGTGTATCTCTACCGCGCTTCAGCCTCACCTGACCTTTGCCCTCTGGGTGCTGTTGGGCTTCGTCTCCCATCACCCCCAGCACGGGCAGCCAATGGGTATGGGTGATGGGAATTGTAGCGCAGAGCACCCAGAGGCTGGGCAGGACAGTAGGCCTCCGATCTGCCTTGGGGAACTGTTCCTCTTTGCCTGACCCCCTCTTTCCTTCCACCAAATCCCCCACCCCACCCCGCCGGCAGGATCGTTCGGGCGACCGACTCCCTCCAGGTCTTCCGCCCGGCAGCCAGTTCGTCCTTCAGCCACTTCCAGGTGGATGTCAGCCGAGAGCTGAAGCTGCTCACAGACCTCACCTTCATCAAAGGTACGTACGGGATGTGCGGCGGCCGAGGGGGCTTTGGCGTGGTAGGAAGCGGGCCTCGGAGGGATGGGACAGCAGGGTCCTGGCACCCTTCCCTTGCCCTCGCGTTCCGTGCCGGTGCCGTTTTCGCCGGAGGAAATCCTCACCCAGTCCGGTTTGCCAAAGGAGCCGCCGACCTTACGTGAAAAGCAGCGGGCGCAGATTTGTTTTTGATCGTAGCAGGACAAGCGAATTCCTCCTTGCCTGGGGCCTGTGAGGGGTGACCCCCTCCCAGGAGCCCTGGGGCCGCCCCCTAACAGTGGGGCTTGGCCTGCGCTGTGATTCTCCGAGGGAATGTAGCTTTTGCCGATCTGACAGATCACGGCCCTTGGGCGCGGAGGGTAAGTATGGGGGCTTTTTCCCCCCTCTTCCATTCTGCTTCACCCCATTCCCACTTCACGCATCCCCCTCCAGACCCAAGGTGGGCTGGGTGGGTGATCGATTCCCCCGCCACCCCGTCTCTCACATCGCCTCTGGACCGCACCCTGGGATTCTTGGCCCCGGTCAGCTCCATCTCACCCCCCTGACCTGCGACCCCTGCATCCCATGACCCATAGCCCACCCGATATTCCAGGCGCAGCGCCCGCCCCCCCAGCGGCCCACCTCCGCCCCGTGCCTGGCTGTTGACCCATCTCAGACCTGCTTTACCTCTCTTTGTTTATAGGCTTTGGCTGCTGCTGAGTCATCATCGAAGTAAAAAAATGAGGCAAGTCATCTCCCGCCCAGCTGACCCCCTCCCTCCACCTCAGCCCTCCCTGAGCCGCCTGACACTCTCTCTCACTTCTCTCTTTCTCCTCCCTCTGCCCCCATCGCCAGCCCTCGCGCCTCCATCCTGCATCCTTCGCCTGCATCTTCCCGTCCCCCTGTGTGGCTTAGATTTGGTTCGGGTCCTCAAGATGCTCTGGCCGGGCCAAGCACCTCTGAGCGCGTACAGAGTAAAAAAAAAAGACTGCTCGGTCGCAGGGTTCCTTCCCACTCACCGATGATTCTCGATTTAGGTTTTGCTGTCAACGGTATCCAAATAAGCCTTCACGGTTGGGATGACGAAATAGTTTCAGTTTCTTTCGAAAGGCATGACACAGAGGAGTGCTGCTTTGGGGTAGAGAGTTCTAGGGGTCCCATGTGCTTAACTGCCCCTTCCTTGCCCCCAACCAAATTTAGTTTTTCCCTGCTCTTTTAAAACTCAAAAGCTTTTCTCCCAATACAGTGGTACATCAAAAAAGTAACATTCAACAATCATTAGAATAGTATAAAATACAGTGGTACATTGGGTTAAGAACTTAATTCATTCTGGAGGTCTGTTCTTAACCTGAAACTGTTCTTAACCTGAAGCACCACTTTAGCTAATGGGACCTCCTGCTGCTGCCACACAATTTCTGTTCTCATCCTGAAGCAAAGTTCTTAACCCGAGGTAATATTTATGGGTTAGCGGAGTCTTTAACCTGAAGTGTCTGTAACCTGAAGCGTCTGTAACCCGAGGTACCACTGTATCTTGGCTTCTGCCAAAACTCTCCATTGTATAATTCAGGGGTTTAGGCCACAATTCAGCCCCTTCAAATGTTGCTGGATTCTAAGTCCCATCAGCCCCAGAGGCAATGGGGTTGCAGGGAAGCAAAATTCTAGAGGGTTGGCTACCTCTGGTTTTCATTTAAACATTTCTGTCCTGTCTGAACTGTGGGCCACCCTTATTCCTGCGAAGCAAGCCAGGCAGTCGCCTGAGGTGGCAGAATACCAGGAGCGAGTTGGTATAGAATTGTAGAGTTGGAAGGGACCCTGACGGTCATTTAGTCCAACCCCCTGCAATGCAGGAATCTCAGCTAAAGCATCCATGACAGAGGGCCATTCAACCTCTGCTTAAAAACCTCCAAGGAAGGAGAGTCCACAGCCTCCCGAGGGAGACCGTTCCGTATCGGAGAGAGACTTCCTGTAGCTTGCAGAGATCTGTTGCAAAAACATCAAAGGGAGGCATTGGGCCTCTGAACACCAGTTGGGGAGAATTGAGGTTGTGTAGGGCTGTGTACCAGCGTTAGACAAATCCCAGATCCTGAACCGAATGGGGTTGATCCAGGGTTTGCCTGGGCAGGTCTGAGGTAATCCTGAATCACCCTGGGGTGGGGCCACCCAGAGCGAAGTGGGGCTCTCAGAAGAAGACACTTTTTGATTTTTTGACCATTAGCGGTCTGGGTTGAAGGGGCCAGGACTCTCAAGCAACTTAACTCCCTGTTGCACAAACAAAAACATGGATAATACCCTTTTAATTCACTGGCTTCCTTCCTTCACCCTTTTCATTTTAGAGGTCCTGGGTTACATCTAACTGAATTTTTACACGCATTGAAACAAATGTCATATCCATCCATTTTTCAATGGGGCCTAACACTGGTGACTGGATACGACCCCCTGAATCTTGTTTTTGAAAATCACCTCCCTCCTCTGCAAAATATTACAGTCTTCTTCCAATTTAACCAACAAACTGATCAAAAAAATCTGAGGTTAATGAACTCGCGCTGCCTTTCTAGGCCCCACTGAATGCAGTGGGAACAATTCCTGTGGTGGACTGCAGTGTAAGTTGCATATTTTGTTTCCAAAAGGGTTCGTTTCTCTTTCCGCATCACCACCATGAAATAATAATAATAATAATAATAATAATAATAATAATAATAATAATAATAATAATTTATATGCCGCCCATCTGACAGGGTTGCCCTGGCCACGTTGGGCGGCTTCAAGCGAATTAAAATACAGTAGAACTTCAAACATTTAAAACTTCCCAATACAGGGCTGCCTTCAGATGTCTTCTAAAAGTCAGACAGTTGTTTATCTCCTTGACATCTGATGGGAGGGCGTTCCACAGGGCGGGCGCCACTACTGAAAAGGCCTTGTGCCTGGTTCCCTGCAACCTCACTTATCGCAGTGAGAGAGCCGCCAGAAGGCCCTCGGCGATGGACCTCACTTTCTGGGCCAAATGAAACTTACTAGTCGCTTCATTTTTTACTGAAAGCAACTCAAAAGGACTTGCGGCAATCATTCAGTCCCCCTTTATTCATTTTTGGGTCCTACGGCAGGAGTAGGGGAAACTCATATCTGGCTCCCCAGTCCGCTCCATCGATGTCCTGGCCCTCTCAAGGCCACCACCATATAGCCTCAGCTCTCTCCTTCTCTTCCGTGTCTATCCAGCCATGGTCTGTCTCCTCCTGCCTCGACGCCACCGCTCTTCCTCTCCTCTTCCTCCTCCTCCTCCTCTCTTTCTTCCCCCTTTCCCTTCCCACCCTGCTCCCCGACTCTCGCACTCAGCCTCTTTCTGCTCCCCGGAGTCTCTCAGCAGCTTGCCCCGTCTTCCCGACAGCTCTCCTCCCCACCCCGTTTTTTCGCCTTCTGGAACCCCCTTAGCCTGTAGCCGGTTGTCTGTCGGTCCATGCAGAGCGCCCGTCGACTGTTGTCCGCGGCGGCGCCTGACATCGCCCGTCTTTGCCCCCTCTCCCTCCTTCTTTCTCTCTCTCCCCCACCGCAGCGCCGGAGGCCCCCGTGATTGACACGCAGCGCACCTACGCCTACGACCAGATCTTCCTCTGCTGGCGCCTGCCGCAGCACTCGCCATCGGCCTGGCACTACACGGTGGAGTTCCGGCGCGCCGAGCCCAAAGGGAAGGCGCTCAAGCTGTGGCAGCGCCGTGAGGAGGTGCGTGGCACCAGTGCCATGGTGGAGTACCTGGACACCGACTGCGTCTACGTCCTGCGGGTCAAGGGGTACAACAAGGCCGGGTTCGGAGACTACAGCGAGGACATCTACTTGCACACGCCACCAGCGCCCGGTAAGACCCTCCTAAAAATATAGGCCTGTTGTCTTTGTCCATAGAGTTTGTCCTAGACAGCACCTTAAAAAGCAGAGACATCCCCTTGCCAACAAAGGTCTGTATAGTTAAAGCCATGGTTTTCCCAGTAGTGATGTATGGAAGTGAGAGCTGGACCATAAAGAAGGCTGATCGCCGAAGAATGGATGCTTTTGAATTATGGTGCTGGAGACGACTCTTGAGAGTCCCATGGACTGCAAGAGGATCAAACCTCTCCATTCTGAAGGAAATCAGCCCTGAGTGCTCACTGGAAGGACAGATCCTGAAGCTGAGGCTCCAAGACTTTGGCCACCTCATGAGAAGAGAAGACTCCCTGGAAAAGACCCTGATTTTGGGAAAGATGGAGGGCACAAGGAGAAGGGGACGACAGAGGACAAGATGGCTGGACAGTGTTCTCAAAGCTACCAACATGAGTTTGACCAAACTGTGGGAGGCAGTGGAAGACAGGAGTGCCTGGCGTGCTCTGGTCCATGGGGTCACGAAGAGTCGGACACGGCTAAACGAGTAAACAACAACAAAAATATAGGCAGTCTGACAACCAGGGCAGCCCTGGGCATGTTTAACTGGAAATACTGAGCCAGCTTCAAGGTTCTTTGGGTCCAGGGTACCTCGGGATCAGCTCAATCACTGAGATTATCTGCAGGCGTGTCGTCAGCCCTTTCCCGAGTTCGCAACAATGAGAAACCGAGCCTTTCGAGCCGTCGGCCCGGTCCTGTGGAACTATCTGCCCCATGAAATTCGGCAGACCCCTTCTGTGCCAACTTTGAAAAGCCTGCTGAAAACTTTCCTATCCCACCAGGCAGGCGGCGAAGAATGCGTCCTTCCCCAATGGTTAATTCATGCCTGTTTCAAGCCTTTGAAAAATGTTTAAAACTTTTTTTATGGTTTTACAGTGGTACCTTGGTTCTCAAATTTAATCCGTTCTGGAAGTCCGTTCCAAAAGCAGTGTTCCAAAATCAAGGTGCGCTTTCCCTTAGAAAGTAATGCAAAATGGATTAATCTGTTGCAGACTTTTAAAAACTACCCCTAAAACAGCAATTCAACATGAATTTTACTATCTCACAAGACCATTGATCCATAAAATGAAAGCAACAACCAATGCACTGTACTGTAAAATCAATGAAACACATATTGTAGATGATAAAAATGAAAATGTATCTTTTTTTCTTACATGCACTGTCTAAAGTGGCTTTGCAGCTTTTATCCATTTCCGCAGTCACTCAATCAATCAATCAATCAATCAACCAACCAGTAGCTGAACTGGGTTCCACATAGTCACTAAAAGAAAACCAAAAAAGCGCCACAAAAATGCAAAATAAATAGCATAAACAGACAGTCCTCAGCGTGTGGCACTCAGAAAGAAAGTGTGGCACTCAAATCAGAAGTGTAACACTCAAATCGGAGCACGTTCACCTTCCAAAAAAAGTTTGCAAACCGAAACACTTACTTCTGGGTTTACAGCGTTTGGGTTCCAAGTTGTTCAACAACTAAGCTGCTCAAGAAACAAAGTACCACTGTCCTGTACGGTTCTTGTTTTAATGTTATTGTTTATTGAATTTGTATACAGCCCTTCATCGGGGTGGTTCACAGTTTTACTGCTGTAAACCGCTTGGATATTTTTAAATGATGTAGCGGTATACAAATATTTGAATGAATGAATGAGCCCCATCTGCACTGTAGGTTTAAAGCAACATCAGACCACTTTAGAAAGCCAAAAGGTATCCTGGGAACTCTAATATTTTAAGGGTGCTAGGAGTTGTCAGGAGACCTCTTATTCCCTTCCCAGGACTACAAATTCCCAGAGTGGTTTAACAATCAGTACCTCTTCCTAGGGAACTCTGGGAATTGTAACTGTGGTGGGGAATAGGGACCTCCTAATGACTTTTTGCACCCTTGACAAACTACAGTTCCCAGAGTTATTTGTGGGAGAATCATAGCTGCTTAAAGTGTCGATGTGTCTAAAGTTTCTACACCTCAGCAGCTTTTTAGTGGGGGGACGATTCTTCCTAGTTAAGATTCTTTCTCCTCCTTTTCCTTCTGCCTGCCTCTCACCTTCTCCTTCTCCCAAGTGCTGAACTTCTTCCTGGACAACCGGTGGGGTTTCAACCGGGAACGCCTGGCGATCAGCAAGGACCAGCGGGCCGTCCGGAGCGTGCCGGGGCTGCCCATGCTCTTTGCCGCAGAGCGGCTGATGACCAGCTGCCACCTGTCGATTGACCTGGTGATCGGGGACGTGGCCGTCACCCAGGGGCGCAGCTATTGGGCCTGCTGCGTGGACCCTAGTTCCTACCTGGTCAAGGTGGGCGTCGGGCTGGAGAGCAAGCTGCAAGAGTGGTTCCAGGTACCCCAGGATGTGGTGAGCCCCAGGTGAGCAGCGGCTGTTCTGGAGGGGGGAAGAGGGGCAGGTTTTCTCAAAGAAATTGTCTTTTTAATTTCATAAAGTTTATACAGTGGTACTTCTAGATGCAAACGGGATCCGTTCCGGAGCCCCGTTCGCATCCTGAAGCGAACGTAACCCGCATCTGCGCATGCTCAGGTCGCGATTCGCCACTTCCACGCATGTGCTTCACGTCATTTTGAGCATCTGCGTGAGCAGTGAAACCCGGAAGTAATGCACTCTGTTGCTTCCGGGTTGCCACGGAGCGCAACCCAAAAATATTCATCCCGAAGCATATTTAACCCGAGGTATGACTGTATATACAGAAAAACCTCTGCCAAACTGTATTGCAGAAGGGATATGTATTAGGATATTGACTGCAATATTGACCAGCTTATTGATCAGGGTATAAATAGAAATACTGTTGTATTGCAATAGAAATACTGCTATATTGCAGTAGCTCAGCTGGTTAGAGCGTGATGCTGATAACGCCAAGGTTGCAGGTTCGATCCCCATATGGGACATACTGCATATTCCAGCATTGAAGGAGGGTTAGACTAGATGATCCTTAAGGCCCCTTCCAGCTGGAATAACAACAACAACAACAAGAATGTACCCCCATCCATCTGATTGGGTTGCCCCAGCCACTCTGGGTGGCTTCCAGCATAATAAAAACACATCAAAATATCAAACATTAAAAGCTTCCCGATACAGGGCTGCCTTCAGATGTCTTCTAAAAGTTGTATAGTTCTTTATCTCCTCGATATCTGATGGGAGGGCGTTCCACAGGGTGGGTGCCACTGCCGAGAAGGCCCTCTGCCTGGCTCCCTGTAACTTCACTTCTCAGAGGTAGGGAACCGCCAGAAGGCCCTCAGTCCTGGACCTCACTGCCTGAACTGATCGATGAGGGTGGAGACGCTCCTTCAAGGAGATAAATAACTGTGCAACTTTTAGAATCGTCTGAAGGCAACCCTGTTTTCGGGAAGTTTTTAAATGTTTGCTTTGTCCCTTTATATTTTGTTGGGAGGTGTCCGATCTGACTGGCAACCCAGCCAGATGGGCAGCGTATAAGAAATAAATGATGATGTTGATTAACCGTCAGTCATTTCTTGCGAAGGTTTATCTTTCGGCCCAGGCTGGCTGGGGGCTGGTGGGAACTGTAGTTCTTGGACTCCAGCTCCCATGGTAAGGAAAACCCTGAGGTTCCCAGGGGGCTGGGGCCTTGACCACGGTGCGAGCCAACTTCCTAGGCTCATGTGCCGTCGGACTTGTTGCTCTGAGGCCTAACTCCTCCTCTCCCCTTGCCTCCTCATTTCCTGCGGCTCAGATACGACCCTGACAGTGGCCATGACAGCGGCGCCGAGGACACCACCCTGGACACGGCGCCGCCTTTCGCCTTCCTGACCATCGGCATGGGCAAGATCCTCCTCTCGCACGGCGTGGCGCTGACCTCGCGGGACCCCGGCAACTGCACTGTGCCGCTGCCTCCTCGCGTGGGCATCTGCCTGGACTACGAGCGGGGCAAGGTGACGTTCTTCGACGCCGTCTCCTTCCGCAGCCTCTGGGAGTGCGGCATCGACTGCTCGGGACCCGTCTGCCCCGCCTTCTGCTTCATCGGCGGCGGCGCCCTGCACCTCCAGGAGCTGGTGGCCAACCGACAGGAGCGGAAGGTCACCATCGGCGGCTTCTCCAAGATGGACTGAGCGTCTCTTGGCATCTCTTGGCACGAGGGAGGCGGAAACCGAGCGGGAGGCTGCCTTCGGTGCACGAGAACAGTCATCCCTCCCGCTAAACGGGCCTCCGAGCGCCTGTTGAAAGCGGCGGAGGATGCCCGGGGCCTACAACAAAATGGCCGCCCTTCCGCTCGCGGGCCATACTGAGATTTGCCCCGCCTGGCGGGCTGATGGACCTTCCAGCGGATAGAAGAGACTCTGCCTTTCGAAAGACCGCAATCCTGTCGTAGACCTCCCCTCGTAGAACGTTTGCTGTGGAGATAATTTTGTGGGGGACAGGGACGGGACAGAGCGGGGTGCTGCCCCCATAAGCCGCACTGTGTGTGCTTGTGGGGGGCAGGAATGTCTTTCTGTTTCATCAGGTCCTTTGTTTTTCCTACCCCCGCTACGCCCCAACATCTTTTCTGGTCCCTCCGTGTCCTTGTGCCTTGGGGTGGGGGGCGCTCTCCCAGTTGGGATGCTTGCCCCAAAGACTCTGAAGGAACCTAGCTCCCTGTGGGGCAGGAATTTTCATCTGTGGAGGAGGTAAGGATGTTTCGTTTGATGCATGGACGAATTAGGGATGTTTTTAATCACATACAATCTCCCTTTTTTAAACTCTGTAATCCATCTGTGCTCTTCCCCCTACATCTTTCCATCGACACCCCACCACCAGCGACGGGGTGATTGGCACCTGTCGCGTCTCTCCTGGTCTGACTCCAATTTTGAACTGAATGTTTTTTAAAACTCCCCCCTTCCAAAGAGCCCCCTCCCCAACTTTGCAAGTCTTGCAAGGCCTCACAGGTGCCTCACCCTCCTCATTTTTGGATCAAGTCCCATCTCTTATCTTGTCTACATGATGTCAAAGTCTGTTTTTTCCAATCTGTCTTGGGTTTTGCAAACCGTGGATTTCTGGATTTTTGGCAAAGGGTGTGAAAGGGCAACGGGATGAATAAGTCACCCCTGTTGGGGGGGGGGAATTGAGAGTCCCCCTCCGAGGGGGAGAAAGGGAGGTGGGTGGGACAGAGGGGGGTGGGCAGGGGTGAACGAAGGCAATCAAAACTGTTTTCGTGCAGGTTTAAGATTTTATAGTGTAGATCTGCCTGTTCACTGCAGGATTGTTGTGATATTAAAAAAAAAACAAAAACATTAAACGGAACGGTGAATCGCACCCGGCTCTCTTCTGACTGACTGCATTTGTTTTCTGGATGTTGCTTCTCCAGGAAGGTCCCTAAAATGGATCCTTCACACACCTGAGATCTCCTCACTGTTCCCTAAGGAAGCCTCATTTCACACCCAGAACATGACACTATGGTTTCCACTATTATTCACTATGATTCTAAGTTGCAATGGCTGGTTTTCTTTTGAATGTCAGTGTGTAAGGAGAACAGACATCCCTGCAGGAACCCCCCCCCCCACTCCCTGATAGCCGCTACCCCCCCCAAAAAAGAAAGGAAGGTGAGTCACTTTCAGCCACCATTAAGGGCCTCCTAGGTAGAGATGGAGGGACGCGGGTGGCGCTGTGGGTTAAACCACAGAGCCTAGGACTTGCTGATCAGAAGGTCGGCGGTTCGAATCCCCGCCACGGGGTGAGCTCCCGTTGCTCGTTCCCTGCTCCTGCCAACCTAGCTGTTCGAAAGCACGTCAAAGTGCAGGTAGATAAATAGGTACCGCTCTGGCGGGAAGGTAAATGGCGTTTCCGTGCACTGCTCTGGTTTGCCAGATGTGGCTTAGTCATGCTGGCCACATGGCCCGGAAGCTGTACACCGGCTTCCTCGGCCAATAAAGCAAGATGAGCGCCGCAACCCCAGAGTCGGTCACGACTGGACCTAATGGTCAGGGGTCCCTTTACCTTTACCTTGAGGTAGAGATGGGCGGATCCTTCTGGCCTATGCAGACGTGATCTAGTGGGTCCATCTGCACATGTCAGAGAATAAAAGGGTGTGTAAGTTGGGACGGAGCAAGAGCCTCAGGCCCTCTCTGCCTCTCTATGCGGCCCTCAGAACTGTCCCTGGGCCGCTCGGTTCTTTCAACAGGTGTTTGGTTCTGGCAATAGCCAGCAGAGGGCACTGCAGCACTAGGAACAGAGATATTTAAGTTTATGCTGTTCCAGCCAATAATTAATTGCTAGTTTTGTTGTGGCTTGAGGGAGTTTCCACAGGGCAGCCTTTTGCAGGCTCGTACCTGCAGAGTGAGGGTTGCAGAGAGGTCATGGCATTTTTGCAGTGTTTTCTGTTTGCAAATGCAACAACGAAAGAAGGAAGTCTGGTAACATCTTAAGGGATAGGCTCCATTATTATGGCATGCGCTTTCATTTGCTAGAGTCTGCCTCATCCATGATCTGAACAAAGGCTACTGTCTAGTAGTAGTAGTAGTAGTAATATAAACATTCATAATCATAATCATATTAATTTATTATTTATACCCCACCTAGCTGGCTGGGTTTCCCCAGCCACTCTTGGTGGCTTCCAACAAAGTATTAAAATACAGTGGTCTGTTAAACATTAAAAGCTTCCCTAAACAGGGCTGCCTTCAGATGTCCCTGCTCCTGCCAACCTAGCAGTTCGAAAGCACATCAAAGTGCAAGTAGATAAATAGGTACCACTCCGGCGGAAAGGTAAACGGTGTTTCCGTGCGCTGCTCCGGTTCCCCAGAAGCTGCTTAGTCATGCTAGCCACGTGACCCGGAAGCTGTCTGCAGACAAACGCCGGCTCCCTCAGCCAATAAAGCGAGATGAGCGCCGCAACCCCAGAGTCGGTCATGACTGGACCTAATGGTCAGGGGTCCCTTTACCTTTACGTTACAGAATGTATATATAGTAATCACGCTTAAGAGCAATGTAGAGAAGCCAGAAGAGGGGTGGAGGGAAGTTAATTTGGATAATATATAGATTGAAAGGAGAATAATACTGTTAAGCTGTATTGTGTTTAAGATATTTGAAAAAAAAATAATAAAAATTATGGGGGGGGGACGAGACAAACAGAAGGCCCCAGGTTCAACCGCTCGCATCTCCTGGTAGGGCTGGGAATTAACCCCTTCATGAAACCCTGGAGAGCAGCAGCTGCCAGTTGGTGCAGACAGTACTGAGCTAATATAGACCCAGAGGTCTGGTTCTTTGTAAGGCAGCTCCCTAGCGCCCTATTTAAAACCAGCCATTTGTCCAAGGGCATTGTTATGTACTGAAGTTCTCACCCTGGGCCAGCAGGGGGATACTGTAGATAGTTCAGGTCCACATATGCAAATAAGGGATCGAAAGTGACGTTCAGTGATTGGATAGTTACAGAAAGTTGTTACTGTTGTGTTGTAGTGGAGCTCTATATAAGCAGGCTGGCTGAACCCTTCAGTTCAGTTCTGTTCTGGCCTGTGAATAAACAAGAGCTGTTTGAAGAATCGCTGTGTCGTCTGATATGTTCACCCACAACTTAACACTGGCGACGAGGATGGGATCGATGGACATCAGAGCACAGCCAGATGCAGCCACCCTCTGAACTGAGCTGAATCACTGAGCTGAAACACCGAGCGAAATCACTGAACAGAACCAATTCAGAGCTGACTGTTCTGGCTAGAGCACTGTGTTTCATCCATCGCCCTTCACGCCAGCATCGGAATCATGGCTTCACTTGTGCCTCTACCACCGTTTGCGCCGGCCTCTGAATCATGGGACTGCTACCTCGCTCAGTTCGACTGCTACCTCCAAGCCAATGAGCTGACAGAAGTATCACAGGATCGGAAGCAGGGCCTATTCCTCAGCCTCTGTGGGCCTGAGGTGTTTGAGACGGCCCGAGCACTGGTGGCGCCTGTAGCAGTCCAGGCCACACCATGGGACACGATCCAAGAGAAGCTCCGCAACCACTAAGCGCCAAAGCCGTCCAAGATTGCTGCCCGCCATGCATTCTACCACCGGAACCAGGCAGAGGGGGAGTTAATTAACAACTTCAGTACATAACAGGCATGAAGACTGGGCGCTTTATTTCTGGAGAGATGGCCGAAGCTTGGTGGCAGGACACTTGCTTGGCATGCAGAAGGTCCCATTTTGGATCCCTGATGGTATTTCCCTGATGGTAAAAGGAACCCCCCCCCCAACCATTAGGTCCAGTCGTGGCCGACTGGGGTTGTGGCGCTCATCTCACCTTATTGGCTGAGGGACCCAGCGTATAGCTTCTGGGTCATGTGGCCAGCATGACTAAGCCGCTTATGGCGAACCAGAGCAGTGCACAGAAACTGTGTTTACCTTCCCACCGGAGTGGTACCTATTTATCTACTTGCACTTTGACGTGCTTTCAAACTGCTAGGTTGGCAGGAGCAGGGACCGAGCAACGGGAGCTCACCCCGTCGCGGGGATTCGAACCGCTGACCTTCTGATCAGCAAGTCCTAGGCTCTGTGGTTTAACCCACAGCGCCACCTGCGTCCCAATCCAGGAAAGCCTCTGCCAGTCAGTGTAAGCAACAGTGAGTTAGGAGTACTGAAAAAGCTTCCCCACCCTGGATTAAACAAACCAGGGAAGTCTGATTTTGCAAACATTTTTTAAAAAGAACACAATTTCAAGAGGGTATCGCTGAAAAGAATGACTTGAGTGCACTTCATCTTCCTGGTGTTGAGTGCCTCAGCTCTTTGTGTGTTTTTTTGAGTGTCGAGAGAGGCAGGCACTCGTGGCTGGTTTGATTCTTGAGTGGGTGCAGCAAGACTTGTTTCTAAGGTTGTTTACACACACACACACACACACACACACACACACACATTTATTGGTTTTTTTAACATCATTGCCAGCAATAATTTAACGTAACTTCTTATTTTATACAATGTTTTAGACTTCCGTCAACACCTCTGAGGATTTCCCCTTCTTTATCACTTATTCTGCATTTCTTAATTTCTCTATTACTCTTAATTACCCTTAACTAATAATTCTCCTCATAGTCTTTCTTGCCATATTTCAGATAGTCCTCCTTACAAAACGTCTTGCAGTCCTACTAGCGTAATCTGTTCTTTACAATTACTTTTCAAAGAGTTCGTATCTTTACTCCAGTCTTCCAAGAATCTCTGGTCCCGCAGGTTTCGAATCCTTCCTGTTAATTGGCTGCTTGCTAAGGTTGCAGGTGTTGGAAATATAACAGCAGGGATCCTGTGGTCAGCAACTAAAGGGTTAATTCTGTTGACAGACAGTTAGCCAAGAGGGGTGGTGAAGGAGGTGTTTCCTAACAACCAGCCAGAATGCAGTGCTCAAGCTCTGATTGGCTACTAACCCTGCCCTGGACTAGGCCTGAACCCTAAGAAAGAAGACCCCTCCTTCTGCATATTTATATACTGTTTTGTTCACTTTACTTCAGTAAAGTGTGATCCGTTTTCTTTCTCTCTTGACTCCCATCTGCTTTATTCCAGTCACTCTGTTAACAGCAAGATCGAGGCCAGGGTGGTGAGGGAAGAACTGAGGCAGCTGCTTTGTAGCGGGTTTAACCAATTGCCCATCAAGCCCAGTATTGCCTACACTGACTGGCAGCACCTCTGCAGAGTGATGGGCAGAAAGAAGTCTGCCCTATCCTTTTTAAAACTGGGGATGTCAGCGATTGAGCCTGGAACTCCCTACATGCAAAACTGGTTCTCTGCCACGGAGCTGCAAAGTGAGAAATAAAGTCAGGTTCTAGTCCTCATGATTCTGGATTAAAGGGCTGGCCGAAACAGGAAGCTGCCTTATACCTAGCCACAATATGTCAGGATTTGAACCTGGGACCGTCTGCATGCCAAGTAGATGTTCCGCTGCTCAGCTGCAGTCCTTCCCATCGAAGAATTCAAGAAGTCAGTTGCTTGCTTTTTCCCCTTGACCCTAATCAACCACCGGTCGATTTAATGCATCAGCGCTCATGCCAAATAAGCAAATTGGCAACCCTATTGTTCATTATTATTTACTTTACACAAATATACTTTCCTACTGCCAAACCGCTGCCCCCGCCCCCATTGCTTACATAATAAAAAAAAGGGGAATGTTTGCTTTCATTGTTGCCTTGGGAAACTGCGGAACGAAAGCCAGCCAGCCCCGGATCTCGCTTCTTCCCACCCTGAGCATTTTTCGTTCCCGTTTCCTTGTCCATACAATACCGGCTACTGTGTTTTCTTATCCCTGAACACTGCTTTAAGGAAGAAATAAAAATATCGCCCAATTAGGAAGCGCAGGACGTCTTAGCAGGTTGTTGACCCAAGAACCTCCAGCAACAGAGACAGTCTACCTTGCAAGTAAAATTGGAGGGGGCAGAATGAACAAACAACAGAGGGAGGGCTGTGGCCTTCATGTAGCCTAGAAGCATCCAGCTGTCCTCTGTTGGAAACAGGGAGCATGGCTTGATGGAGCATAGCTCTGCCTTTCCTATGGTTGTTGCAACTCCCATCATCGCTGACCATTGGCCATGCTGGCTGGGACTGATGGGATCTGGAGTCCAACGGCATTGGAAGAAGGTTTAATATATACTGTATTTTTCACACCTAACCATAAGACGCACCTAGTTTTTAGAGGAGGAAAACAAGAAAAAAAATATTCTGAACAAAACAGTGGATTTATGATTTTTGTGGTTCATGCTGTGGCCACAGACATGTAATTTGATGGTGAGTTTGGGGTAGCCCAGGGCAAAAATCCTGAGGATCCATGTGGATCCGTGCTTTGTAACTACGTTTTTGCACCACTGCAGCCCCAGGAAACAGTGGGTGCGTGATTTTTATGGTGCAGGCTGTAGCCATGGATATGCTGTGTGATCTGCTGGTGAATTTGGGGTGATCCAATGTAAAAATCCTGAGGATCCATGGGCTTTTACCTCCCTGCTCTCAGGCAGCCTCCTTTATCGCTAGCCTCCCTTATCTCTCTCCCGATCCCTTACTGATCAGCTGCTTCCTTTCAACACTCCCTTCCCTCTTGTTTGCCTTAGTGTCTTTTCCTTAGCTGGAGCAGTTTTTTGCTGCTCCTTTTCTTCTAATTTCTCTCCTCATTGCTTTAGTCTTCCTGTCTCCTCTCCTTGCAAGTTTGCTGTCTTTACCTCCCAGGCAGCCTCCTTTATTGCTAGCGTCCCTTATCTCACTTCTGATTGCTTGCAATCAGCAGCTTTGTTTCAACACTCACTTCTCTCTCCCCCCCCCCCAAAAAAAGCATGATCTGCTTTCTGCCCCTGAGCAATTCGGCTCCAGGGACCACATATTCGTTCCATAAGTGGCACAGACATTTCCCCTTACTTTTTAGGAAGAAAAATGTGTGTCTTATGGAGCAAAAAATACGGTAATATACAGCTTGAAGAATGGGAAAGGTTGTGGAATGAAAGGATAAAATTTACAGCCTGCAATGCTTTGAAAGAGAATATGATGAAATTGATGTATAGATGGTATATTACACCAGTGAAATTAGCTAAAATGTATAAGACAAATAAATGCTGGAAATGTAAAGAAAAAGAAGGAACATTTTATCATATGTGGTGGGAATGTAAAAAAGTAAAGAACTTCTGGGAAATGATATATAATGAGATGAAAAAGATGTTGAAATATACATTTTTAAAAAAAAAACTGGTATTTTTTGGTATTATAGGTCAGGACATTAATAGGCAAGATGTTGATTTGTTTTTATATGCAACAACTGTGGCAAGAGTATTGTTAGCCCAGAAATGGAAACAAGAGGAAATTCTGACGAAAGAAGAATGGCAGACGAAATTAATGGACTATGCAGAATTGGACAAAACGACAGGAAGGATTCGAAACCTGCGGGACCAGAGATTTACAGAAGATTGGAAGAAGTAGATGAACTATTTGAAAAGCAATTGTAACCAACAAATTACGCTAGTAGGACTACAAGAACTTTTGTGAGGAATATATAAAGTGCTACAAAGTAGATAAAGAATAGAGATATTGGTTATGAGTTTTAAATGTAACAGGGAAAATAAGAAATGTATACTAAGAGACTAGATTGGAAAATTTTCAGATAGGACTGGCATTTTCAGACGGGACTTTTTTATTCAAAAAAAAATTTGAATAAGATGTAAAAATATGTTTAATTACTGTTGAAAATGGTATGTTAAAAAAAACTAATAAAAATGTTATATATATATGAAGAAGGTTTCCCTAGGCTGTCATGAGTTGTGTCAGCTTGCTACCAGTCAGTGTTGACAATACTGAGTCTAATGGGCCAGTGATCTGTCAGCATCAGATGTTCCTGTGATATTTTATTAGGGAATGCGCTCTTGATAGCTGGGGGGTCCTCTCTGTGTTTTCGAATGCAATACACACCTGGGTTTGGAGAACGCGAGAGGCTGTGCTAGGGAAGGGGAGCTGGAAGAATCCAAAGCAGGCAGAACCAGTGGACCCTCTCCTCTCGAGGCTGTCGTACTGCAATTCCCATCAGCCCCCAGCCAGCATTGACCGGTGGTCAGGGATCATGGGATTTGTAGTCCACCAACATCTCCGAGGCTACAGGGTCTCCAGCCCTGCCCTAGATACATGTCCCAACCAAGCAGGGATCGCACACCAAATGCAGAGGTGTAATATTCTCTTACCTAGGGCAGGGATGAAGAACCTGCAGCCATCCATGTGCTGTCAGACTACAACTCTCATCAGCCCCCAGCCAACACTGGCCAGGCGTCATGAATGATGGGAGTTGGAGTCCACCGACATTTGAAAGGCTACAGTTCTCCCCATCACTTTTTTTGGGGGGGGGGGGGAAGTCTGGCTTCAGAGAACGATCTGTTTGCTTCCTCTCTTCTTCTACTGAGATAGCTCAGGCAGTAGAGCTTGCGGTTCCAGCCCCATGTTGGGCAGAAAGATTCCTGCATTCCAGCGGGTTAGACTAGATGATCCTCCCCCCCCCCTTTTTATTGACTTAAAAAATAAAAACAAATTATACAGACAGCAAAACAAAGAGGTCTAAATTAACATTGCCTTCTACCAATAAGAAATAATAACAACTTACAATAATGAAAATACTAAAAGTACCTTGACTTCCCCTTTTAAACTTCTATTCTGGTTACAATATATTACTATTCTATAAGAATCTATCATATCCTTTGCTGTCCCATATATTATTTTATTTCTAAATTCAACCTAACCCTCTCTTCCTTTTTTTTTTTTTAAATTTTTTTATTCATTTTTCAAACACATAATAAAAAACAAACACAACACAAAACAAAAACATACACAACATTAAACATATACCGACTTCCCCATACCTCCCTTTCGCTGCATCCTTATTCCACAATTCTTTAGCAACCCTTTAGTCAATTTATCAATTAGTTCCCTTTCATTAAATTTCCTTAAACTTATTAGTTACAGCTGTAATTCTCTACTTCTTACCCCATGACATCTTAACACTCCTCAATTTTACAACAGTTTTTAAGATATATTTTAAATTTCTTCCAGTCCTCTTCCACTGTCTCTTTCCCCTGGTCTCGGATTCTGCCGGTCATCTCTGCTAGTCCCATGAAGTCTGTCACCTTTGTCTGCCATTCTTCCAGAGTAGGTAGCTCTTGCATCTTCCAATACTTTGCCGGAAGAATTCTTGCTGCTGTAGTAGCGTACATGAAAAAAGTCCTATTCTTCTTTGACACCAATTGGCCAACCATGCCCAGGAGAAAAGCCTCAGGTTTCTTAGGAAAAGTCCACTTAAGGACCTTCTTAATTTCATTATAGATCATTTCCCAGAAGGCTTTAATCTTTGGGCAGGTCCACCAAAGGTGGTAAAAGGTACCTTCAGTCTCGTTACATTTCCAGCATTTATTATTGGGCAAATGGTAAATTTTTGCAAGCTTGACTGGGGTCATGTACCACCTGTAAATCATTTTCATTATGTTCTCTTTTAAGGCATTACATGCCGTGAACTTAACACCAGTGGTCCATAACTGTTCCCAGTCAGCAAACATAATGTCATGACCGATATCCTGTGCCCATTTAATCATAGCTGATTTCACCGTTTCATTCTGTGTATTCCATTTCAACAGCAAGTTATACATTCTAGACAAGTTCTTAGTATTGGGTTCTAACAGTTCTGTTTCTAACTTTGACCTCTCCTTCTGAAATCCTATTTTCCTGTCCTGCTTAAATGTCTCATTTATCTGATGGTAGTGTAGCCAGTCTCGAACTTTGAACTTTAGTTTCTCATAATTCTGAAGTTTAAGCTTCTCACCATCTTGTTCTAGGATTTCACAGTATTTTGGCCAATTAGAATCCATATTAAGTTTTTTCACCGCCTTAGCTTCCATTGGTGACAACCACCTGGGAGTTTTACTTTCCAACAAGTCTTTATATCGAATCCAAACATTGTATAATGCTTTCCTGACAATATGGTTTTTGAAACCTTTATACACCTTTACCTTGTCATACCATAAATATGCATGCCAACCGAAGTTATTATCATACCCTTCCAAATCCAAAATGTCTGTATCTTCAAGAAGTAGCCAGTGTTTCAACCAGCAGAAGGCTGCTGATTCATAATAAAGTCTTAAGTCCGGCAGGGCAAAGCCCCCTCTATCTTTTGCGTCAGTTAAAATTTTAAATTTTATTCTGGGCTTTTTGCCCTGCCAGACAAATTTGGATATGTCTTTCTGCCACTTCTTGAAGCAGTCCATCTTGTCCAAAATCTGTAACGTCTGAAACAAAAATAACATTCTAGGCAATACATTCATCTTAATGACAGCAATTCGGCCTAACAAGGAAAGTCTCAGTCTAGACCATATTTCTAAATCTTTCTTTACCTCTGTCCAACACTTTTCATAATTGTCTCAACCTAACCCTCCCTTCCTCCCCACTGCTTCCCTTCACCTGTGTGAGATCTTCCCATCATAGTATATATTTTTTTTCTAGTTGCTTTGATAAAATAGAGTAACTTGAAAATTGTTAAATTATAATTACTTCTTTTGTCCTTACACGCCTAACAATTGCCTATTAAGAGTTCTGCTTTAACACCATATTTCTTCATCTGTTCCCCTATGCATTCCCATTCTGTATAGAATTTTTGATTGGAGCAGCCCCTGATTGCTGCAGTCATTTTTTGCCATCTCAGCAAACTCACAAATCTTAACTTGCCATGCTGTCATTTGTGGTACTTTTTCTGTTTTCCGATATTTTGCCATAAGTATTCTTGCGGCTTGAATTATGGTGCTGGAGGAAACTCTTGAGAGTCCCACGGACTGCAAGAAGATCAAACCTCTCCATTCTGAAGGAAATCAGCCCTGAGTGCTCACTGGAAGGACAGATCGTGAAGCTGAGGCTCCAATACTTTGGCCACCTCATGAGAAGAGAAGACTCCCTGGAAAAGACCCTGATGTTGGGAAAGATGGAGGGCACAAGGAGAAGGGGACGACAGAGGTGAGATGGTGGGACAGTGTTCTCGAAGCTACAAACATGAGTTTGACTAAACTGTGGCAGGCAGTGGAAGACAGGAGTGCCTGGCGTGCTCTGGTCCAGGGGGTCACAAAGAGTCGGACACGACTAAACAACAACAAAAAATTATTGCGGCTGCGGTTATATATAAAAATATATTCCTTTTGTCCCTGGGTATGTTGTTTGTCAATAAACTCAGTAAGTATGACTCTGGTATTTTTGAAAATAGAGCTCCCGAGGATCTTTTTGATCTCATGGATCTCGTTCCAAAATTGTCTTACCACCTTACACCCCCACCACATATGGTATAGACTAGATGATCCTTAAGGTCCCTGACAACTCTAAAATTCCATGATTCTAAAGCAAATAATGCAAAGTCCTCAAACGTTCCTCCAGTGTTCTCTTAACCAAGCAGTGGCGTAGCATGGGGGGTGCAGGGGGGGCCGGCCGCACCGGCCGCAACATCTGGGGGGTTAGGGGGCACAAATCCACAGGTTAGGGGGCACAAATTACTTGCCTTGCCCCCGGTGCTGACAACCCACGCTACGCCACTGTAACCAAGGGAAGCTTAACCAGGCAGCAGCACCCATCTCTGGTACTCAAGGAAGCAGTACGATGTAAAATATACTGCAGGGCCAGTCACGTTGGAACATCCGTTTGGGGATTTCCCAGAAGGGCTCACATTCTTGTTTACCCTGTCCTACCCCAATTCCTGGCAGTGATTTTTGCACCACAGACCCAGCCCTTGGCACTCAATTAATTGCCCTCCCAGCCCACATTTTCTGTGTTTAATGGACTCCTTGCCCGCCTCACCCAGTTACGCACAGGCTGGATTTGACTGGGATTCCAGTCTTGATGGTTCCTGCTTGCTCCTCTTTGCCCCTGATTCCACCAGGCACTGGCAGGATTTTGTGGGGAGAAATTTGACAGGGTGGAAAATGAGTATCAGAAGCGCTTTTTTCACTCTCGTTCTTTTTTGGGGTGAGGATTTTCAATTTCGTTTTAGTAAAGGTAAAGGTATACCCCTCCCTGTACGGGCCAGTCGTGTCCGACTCTAGGGTTGTGCGCCCATCTCGCTTAAGAGGCCGTGAGCCGGCGCCGTCTGAGGACACTTCCGGGACACGTGGCCAGCGTGACGAAGCTGCTCTGGCGAGCCAGCACCAGCGCCGCACACGGAAACGCCGTTACCTTCCCGCTATAAAGCGGTACCTATTTATCTACTTGCACTTTGACGTGCTTTCGAACTGCTAGGTGGGCAGGAGCTGGGACCGAAAGACGGGAGCTCACCCCGCCACGGGGATTCAAACCGCCGACCATGCGATCGGCAAGTCCTAGGCGCTGAGGTTTTACCCACAGCGCCACGTATATAAAACAGGGAGAACAGTTATGACAACAGACAAAAATCGAAAGCGGAAAGGCAAACTATAAAATAGGCCTGTAGGGTGAGTAGGAGTTGCACAAGGGTTAAAAGAATGAGGTCCAAATAAAGAACATGAGTGTTATTCAACTGTCAAGCGTCGTTCCAGATCTGCCAGACTTTTCTTGGAAATGACGGTTGCGCTGTATAAAGGAATGCCAACTCATGTAAAAAGGTTGTAGTCCTTGTTGCAATCTCAAATTATGAAAAATTTTCTTTGTGATTTCTTTTTTCAAGGCGGGGAGAACTGGGCTTTCAATGTATGGTGTGTACACAGCCCAAAATTGGCTCAAGGGCTGAATTGTGTGGATCAAAGGAAGTTGGCTCCTCAAGTCATGACTGAAAATAAAGTGGAAATTGGTGTGTGTGTGTAAATGAGAGGCTCACTGCCAGTTCCCTTCCCATCTCTCTCTGTGCACACAAACCTATCTTATTCTTTTCTTTCGAAAGTGTCATCCATCACTTTTGCAGTCAGTTGAAATATTAAGTTTCGTTTCCTCATTTTCCCTCCGTTTATTGTTTGCCCAGCAGATTCTCGAGGACTGTGCCTTGGAACGGTTGACTGAGGGAAGAAAAAGTGCCTCACACCACGTTGCAAGAGGCAAACTGGAAGCATTTCCCCTCCTCCCCTGCTATTCCACAAATCAGCGTCAGAAGCTGTCTTATGCAGTCAGACCACTGGTCCATTGAGCTGAGTAATGCTTACACTGACTGGCAGCAGCTCTCCAGGCAAAGGTTTCTCCCAACCCTAGTTGCCAGGAGTTGAAGGTGGGACCTTCGATGTATGAATCATGTGCTCTCTCTCTCTCTCTCTCTCTCTCTCACACACACACACACACACTGAGTTATGGTCCTTCCCCTAAAAATAAAGCAAGATTCTAGTCCTCATCATTCTACCTCGAGATAATGGGGATTGAAAGCAAGTCCTAGGTTCCTTTTCTCAGGAGAAATGCCTAAGCCCAATGAGGAAAGGTTGTAGCATTTGAGACTTTTTAGTTAGAGAAAAGGCAAGTAAGAGAGGACAGGGTAGTTTCTAAAACACTTTATGGCTACTGTTATTATTATCATATTAGTATTTTTAAATGCCTGTAACATTTGCATGAAGGGACGCAGGTGGTGCTGTGGGTTAAAGCCTCAGTGCCTAGGACTTGCCGATCGAAAGGTCGGCGGTTCGAATCCCTGCGGCGGGGTGCGCTCCCGCTGCTCGGTCCCAGCGCCTGCCAACCTAGCAGTTCGAAAGCACCTCCGGGTGCAAGTAGAAGAATAGGGACCGCTTACCAGCGGGAAGGTAAACGGCGTTTCCGTGTGCGGCTCTGGCTCGCCAGATGCAGCTTTGTCACGCTGGCCACGTGACCCGGAAGTGTCTCCGGACAGCGCTGGCCCCTGGCCTCTTAAGTGAGATGGGCGCACAACCCCAGAGTCTGTCAAGACTGGCCCGTACGGGCAGGGGTACCTTTACCTTTACCTTAACATTTGCATGGCAAAACAGGCTTTAATTCTATTGCACTTTATCCAGCTTGGAGGTCTGGGGCAATGGTGGGGGGAAACCCCACAATAACCAGCTTTCTGAAAAGGCCGGCTTTCTTTTAACTTTTCCCAAGCAGGTTTCTAGTCCTTATGGAGAGGAATATAGGTTCGGAAAGCGCGTGGGTGACGCCAGTCAAAATCTTAGGAGTCAGAGATTTGAAACAGGTTTCCTGCTGGAGGAAGGGGGAGACCCCCCCTTTATTTCTCTGCTCATCGCTGCTCATTGTCCCTCTCCGTGACTGGGAATAAATTGTGCAAGCTAAGCAGAACAGCAGGCAAAGGTGCTGAATCTGTAAAAAAAATACTGATTTCAGAATTTATTTCACATGCTCCTGGGTACAGATTTTGTGCAAAAGGTTGTGAAAACCTTGGCCAATGGATAGAGGGAGAAAGGTTGTTTTCTGCTGCTCCAGAGAAGCGGACACGGAGCAATGGATCCAAACTACAAGAAAGAAGATTCCACCTAAACATTAGGAAGAACTTCCTGACAGTAAGAGCTGTTCAACAGTGGAATTTGCTGCCAAGGAGTGTGGTGGAGTCTCCTTTTTGGAGGTCTTTAAGCAGAGGCTTGACAACCATATGTCAGGAGTGCTCTGATGGTGTTTCCTGCGTGGCAGGGGGTTGGACTCGATGGCCCTTGTGGTCTCTTCCAACTCTATGATTCTATGAGGTTTTGCAGCCCTGTGCAACGTGGCTGCGTCATTTGTGGCTCATTCGTGATTTGGGAGCCTGCCAAGAAAACTTTTCCTGGCGCAGATGGGACAGTTGCTTTGTTACACACCAGCTGTTTGATCATTCACTGTTTTTTATCATCTCAGTATGATCTTATTACTTTATGGTCTTATGACCCACAATTTGCCATGTAATTCCTTTTGAAATGGCAAGGGGTGGTTGTATGGGACAGAAATGTGGTCCGCAGGCTTCCAACTGCGTCAGCAAGTTTTTTTTTATTTACAAGCACATCAGGCTTTTCCACTAAGGAGCTCAAAATGGCCAAGGTGGTCTTCAACCCGCCATCCTCCCAACAACCTTGCGAGGTAGGTCAGGCTGAGGAGACAGGGGCTGGTCTGAGGGCAATTCTCCATTCCATTCCCCTTCAGCTTTCTAGTCCCTTCTGCCCCACAGATACTCGGGGATCTCTGGGCACTGAGAATGTTTCTGTTTCTGCCACCCCATCCCACCCCGTCCCTGCTCCACTTACAGGACTGTGCTGGTCAGTAATCACATTGTTCAAAGTTGGAAGGTAAAGGTAAAGGGACCCCTGACCATTAGGTCCAGTCATGACCGACTCTGGGGTTACGGCGCTCATCTCGCTTTATTGGCCGAGGGAGCCGGCGTTCAGCTTCCGGGTCATGTGGCTAGCATGACGAAGCTGCTTCTGGCGAACCAGAGCAGCACACGGAAACGCCGTTTACCTTCCTGCTGGAGTGGTACCTTTTTATCTACTTGCACTTTGAGGTGCTTTTCAACTACTAGGTTGGCAGGAGCAGGGACCGAGCAGCGGGAGCTCACCTTGTCGTGGGGATTCGAACCGCCGACCTTCTGATCGGCAAGTCCAAGGCTCTGTGGTTTAACCCACAGTGCCACCCGCGTCCCGTTCAAAGTTGGAGTTATCTCTTTATTAGCAAAAGCATGATCGCCACAGATGTGGTTGAGTGTCAGGTCTAATAAGCAGAGCAGCTCATTCGCGGTAGCCTTACTCTGAAAATCAGTTGCCGGGACTGAAATCCCTGCCTTTCCACAGCCATCAGTTAAGTCTCCTACTCTCCAGGGCTTTTCCCAAGCAATCAGAGACTGCGCGTGTGTGCAGCTAGCCTCTGCTCCGCCTTTTTCATGCCTCTTCTGGTTCTGGGAGACAAGTGGGGAAGGGAGCTTCTCACAGCGGGTGGGAGAGACACCTGTGACTCTTCACCAGCCTGACTTATCTCTGCCTCTTGGCCTCCCTCATCCCACTCTCCTGCCTCCGATTCTGGACTCCTCTCTGCCACCAACTCTTCCAGCTCACTAAACCCTGTTACCTCTTCCAAAACCTCCTCTTTCTAGTCTTCTCCCTCCGACCATTGCATCGTCACCCCACCAGCAATCCCAGGGCTCTGAGTCTTCCTCCTTTTGTGGTTTTCCAGCGGGTTCCTCCCGTTCCTCTGCAGCCAAAAAGTCAGTGAAACAGGCCCAGAGAAAACATGGGTTCAGATGCATCTTCCATCGCTTTGTGTGTGTCAGCCAAGCCAGTAAAAAAACTTTGCCTTAGTCAGGTGATAAAAAGAGACCCAATGCTCTCTGAAGTTCCTGGTCCCTACCCCAAAAGCAAAGAAGGCAACACATCCTCGATACCAATGTAGATCCGTTTATTGTTAAATGTTATAAATATAGAATTTGTCACAGAAGCCACGGCACTTCCTCTTCCTTCCCATGCCCTGTTTGCCTCCCCCCACAACTCCAAAACCCTTCACCCAAGAATTTTGAGGTTTGCTGTTGTACAAAACTGTCCACCGAGACACCACCCATGAGCACCAGGATTTGCAGATAAGGCAGTTGCCAAATTTGGCTTTCAAAAACCTCCCCTCCAAAGCATTTAGCATTTCAATGCTGACTGGTTAGAAACCTGTATGGAGAGGACTGTGGACTATCTCCTGCACAATGCAGATTTGGAACGACAGCATCCCTATGGAAGCATAGGATTTTTTTGGGGGGGGGAGAGGTAACCCCAGCATTGAGGCTTAAGGATCCTGGGTTGGCAAGAAAGGGGACACTCTTTTCCTCTCCACCTTAAATAAATATTTCGGGTTAATCTTGTTCCTTCATGCGTCTGGGTTTGACTCCTCTGGAACTTTTTCGTGTTGAGGTGGAGGAAATAAGGTCAAGACGCAACTTGCCCCTCTGTATTCTCACTTGGGGGGGGGGGGAACATGCTGTAGCTTAAGAACATAAGCAAAGCCCGGCTGCATCAGGGCAATAGCCCACCTAATCCTGTATCCTATTCTCACAGATGCCCCAACAAGAAGCTCACAAGGAGGATATGAGCACAACAGCGATTCTCATCACGTGTGATTCCTGGCAACTAGTATTCCGAGATGGCAAGGTTGTCTGGAGCAAGGATTGTTCCATGTGTGGAGCAGGATTGTGGGGGAGAAAAGATTGGAGCACGGCTATTTTGATTATTGCACTCTGCCCTCTCCCAGGTTTCACAGGAGTTGAGATTTTGCATTCTAATCAGACAAATCTCCCCCAAAAGGCCGTACATTCAGGTCCCACTATCTGAACACAATGCGTCCCCTGGAAAACGTTCGGGAGGCAAGAGTTCATATAAGGAGTCGACGATTTCCATTGATTCCTATGGGGGAATTTCTAATGTGTTCCCAGCCATGGAAGTTTGGCCTCTAAAAGCCATAAGAAATAAATACAAATCAAACCCACCCCTTAGGAAAACCCTCTGAAACCTTACTAAAAATACAGATCGCTACGGTTCAGTTCTGTTCCTCAGCCAACCAGCAAAAGGCAAACAAGGAAGTAAAAAATGCTCTCTGTTTGCATATCTGAATTTGCAATGTGTAGGTTTGGGTAGTAATTCCTCATGTTTGGATAAGTGAATTCTTGCAGAGTGAGCGTTCAGAAAGCAGGACCTGTATATTTATGTACATGTTGATCTCCTATATTGCAGTTTGAATTTTTTTACAAAAATCACTAATAAAATATTAATATTAATAAAAATAAAATTAATTAGTAAAAGCAAAAGCAAAAAAGTTCAACTTTTTCGTAGTGGTGATGGGGAAAATAGTCTGGAAACTCAGAATTTACAGTTCAGCAGCTTAGGTGGTTTCCTTTCGTCCTCATCTTCTTAGTTAATTTGTCCAGTGCAAGAGAATCTCCCATTGATCTTTTGAGCCCTGCTGAGATCCTTGTGACAGGGAGTTCCGCTGGACAGAGCATAACATTCCAGGCTTGAGGGACACAGCTAGCTTTGCAAAGCAATTCCTAGTTGTCCTCACTGCTTTGGAGAGGGTTGCTCGCTCACCACACATTTGCAAGGGGTGGATTTTTTTGGCACATCTATAGAAGAGATTCTTTCAGTTGTTGAAATTGTGCTGCTTGTTCGCCTTCAGGCAATTTGAAACTCACCACAGGTGAGCAGGCGAGTGGCTATTTCCAAGCTTGTTTGCAGAACTCATCCTTCCCACATTCACACCGAAGCCCAACAATATTCCTGAATTTACCCGGCTCAGCCAGGTTCTGGCTAACCCTCCCTTGCCAAGTCCAACTGTAGGGTGTGCTCCGCCTACAGTTCATCATTGGCCATTGTGGGGTTGGTGTAGGAGAAGGGAGCATTACCATTCCTGGGTAGATTCTGTGGAGAAAACACACAGAGAAAGGAAACGGTTAGTACAATCACCTAAGGCATGTAGGAAGTTGTGCTTTGGCACCAAACATCCCCTGCTGAGCGACTAACCATATTCACATATTTGAGTCCAGGGTTGCCAACTTCTCTCTACCGGCTTTGCTCCTCTGCCATTAGTAAGAGAGAAATGAAACAGGAGATGCAATGCTTCTTGCATTGCTGTGCCAGAAAAAGTTCCACCAATGGAATTTCTATCTGTCCAGTGTGTTGTATTCAATATTCAAACTCAGGTTGAAGGACGGGAGAGAAAATTGATTCAGTTTGAATTTGAAGCAGAACCTACTGAATTTGGACTTTCCAAAACAATACAAGAATGGAAACACAGCCATTCTTTGAAATCTGTACTTTGAATTCTGAGATGCAATTCCCCAAATAACGTTTACTAAAAATGCTTATATTGTGGGGATGTAACACATACAAAATGCATTATATTAGAATAAATTATTTGCAAAAATATGTATGTTATGTCAAAACTGCATGCAAAAATGTGGGTTTTTAAAGGAGAAATTTATACTAATAAGCTGATGAAGTTTTCATGAGGATCCTGCCTCCCTACTCCCCCCCCCCCAAGAAAATCACAAACCACAGTAGGAAGGTACGTAGATAACTGAAACTAAGCTTGGAAAAATGAGAAACCGAGAGGCTCAAAATGGGCAGGACCATTCATCCCTACTTAAGAGCAGATCCATTGACATGAATGGCCATTAATGGCTAACGGGCATTTCAGTTGATTTAGTTTTGAGTAAAACTGGATACAGCATAGAGAGAAAAAGTAGAGAGATCTGCACAGACTTGCCAACAGTTTTATGCACTCTGATCCTGTGAACATTCAACAGCAACCTGCTTATCTGAAAGAGTTTAAGCTGGGAAATGTGGGTCAAAATCTTGACCCATTCACAGACTCGTGGGTTTATAGCTTGGTGGCAACAAATCCTCCTGGCCATGTTAAACTTACTCCTTCCTGATTTGACACTGGACTGAATAACTTACGCATGGACAAACTTAGGTTTTAAAATTCTGAATACAGTATTGGAATATCCTGTGCAAATTCTATTTACACAGAAGGCCACTGAGACCTTTACCTTGGCAACAGGGAAGTTCAGAAGCGAAAATGTCCAAAATTCTTTTGTGAGGCGTGCCAGTCATCAGGCCCCATAAAAGACATATTATGCCTTCTGTTCCCAGCAAAGGCATGAGGAGTTATTTTGTCACGTAACATTAAAAAGCAAACAAATGTGCCTCTTTGCATGCTAAAAAGCTTGGAACTTGGAGGATATGAGCAAATAAGGGCAGATCAGCTGCAAGGTGTACAGGTGAGGCAAGTGGCAAAAATAAGGTACTATTGCAGGGGCGGGGGGGGGGGAGGCAGATTTTGGATGATGCCACCTGAGGATAGCTTTGCCTTGTTAAGGGCCGGCATGTGTGAAGGCTTCCTGGAACATTGTTAACATCCCTTAGCCTTGCTTTTGAAAACATCTTTGTGAGCGACCTTGAACCAAGGGAATACGAAAACGGTTGTACATTTAAACCAGGTGGGCCCAGTTGCAACACAGAGTGCTGAGGCTGCAGCCCGCCCGCCAGCCCTGCCCTTTTGCAGCATTCGCCATTCCACCCAGAAGGGACGCAGGTGGCGCTGTGGGTTAAACCGCAGAGCCTAGGACTTGCCGATCAGAAGGTCGGCGATTCAAATCCCCACGACGGGGTGAGCTCCCGTTGCTCGGTCCCTGCTCCTGCCAACCTAGCAGTTCGAAAGCACATCAAAGTGCAAGTAGATAAATAGGTACCGCTCTGGCGGGAAGGTAAACGGTGTTTCCGTGCGCTGCTCTGGTTCGCCAGAAGTGGCTTAGTCATGCTGGCCACATGACCCGGAAGCTGTACCCCGGCTCCCTTGGCCAATAAAGCGAAATGAGCGCCACAACCCCAGAGTCAGCCACGACTGGACCTAATGGTCAGGGGTCCCTTTACCTGTTACCATTCCACCCACCCCAAACAAAAGGCACTAAGGCTCACTGAACATGCTCTGTCTTTACCCGGTTGTTTTTGGGACCCCCGCTCTTTAGGTTCCCTGCTTCAAAATATTTTCTTTGCACTTCTGCAAACCTCAAGGGTCTCCGAAAGGCTGCCAGTGCCTCCATTTTGTGTAAGTGTGGGGAACCTTTGGTCCTCAAGAAATTGATGAATGGCAACTCTCATCATTGCTGGCCGTGGGTCATGCATGCTGGGACTGATGGGAGTTGTAGTTCAGCAGCATGGGGGGAGGGACAAATGTTCCCCACATGGGTGACTTTGACCCGGCTGAGGGTCATGAGCTTCACAGGATGGTCTGATTGGCCATTGTTGGAACATATTGTTGGAACATAAGGACGCCCTGCTGGATCAGGCCAAAGGCCAATTTAGCCCAGCATCCTTTTCCCCACAGCGGTCCATCAGAAAAGGAAGTCCACTGGGAGGGCTGGGACCCAAGACCCTTCCCTCACTGTAACCCATAAGAACATCAGAAGGGGCCTTCAAGATCCAACCAGTGGCCCTGTCCTCACAGTGGCCAAGCAGATGCCGCCATAGGAAGCCCGATATGCCCTGCGGAGGACCTTAAGGTCCATAAATAGCAACACCCTAGAGGTCCCAGGCCCTAAGGAAGTCAGATTAGCCTCAACCAGAGCCAGGGCCTTTTCAGCACTGGCTCCAGCCTGGTGGAACGCTCTGTCTCATGAGACCAGGGCCCTGCAGGATCTGATTTCTTTCCGCAGGGCCTTGATGTTTTTATCCCCCAAAATGTTTTTGATTGAGTTCCACTGAAATGAGGCTGCATTTTAATGTTTTAATGTTGTATTTTAATTTTGTTTTTTAAGCTGTATTCTAATCAATTGTTTTTATATTTGGTGTTAGCCGCCCTGAGCCCAATCTTGGCTGGGGAGGGTGGGGTATAAATAAAATTTATTATTATTATTATTATAAAATCAAGACCTGAGCACATCAGCAGCTCTGCCTCCAACAGGGGAGGTAGAATATAGCCATCAATAGAGTGGTTTAACAGTCAATCCCAGGAAACTCTGGAAATTGTCACTCTAGGAGACAAATTGAGGGTGTCCTAACAACTCTTAGCTCCCCAAACTAACTACAGCTCCTATAATTATTTTTTGAGGGGGAAGCCGTGACTGTTTAAAGTGCTACTATAGTGCTTAAGGTTGTGGCCTAAGTTCTACTTAGAGTTGACCTGTTGGGGAGCTATGTTTGCCACCGCCATCCATTGCAATGGGTTTGCTCTGAGTAGCACAGACACTGGATACAGCCTTCCATGCCCTTCACTCCCCTCTGTTTCTCTCCGACCTGATACGCTGAGGAAACGGAGAGAAGCAAAGGGCTCGGGTGCATTTCCACCTTTCCCTGTGGAACACTGAGGGCTAGCGCCTTGCTTATCCCCTTTTGAGACGGAAAAAGCCAAGGTGCAGCAAGCTGAACTAAAGGGCCGTATGCATGCAATTGCCCCAACGTCCAGGGGGCCCAGATGGACTCCACTGAATGTCGCTCCCCCAGAGGGGTTAAAAACACTGGGAGCAGCAGCCAGCTGCTGAGGAAAGAGCCTTGGACGGCGGCCAGAAACATCACAAGCAGCTCAATGTCGTGTGTAAACATTGCCCAGTCACGAGGCTGGGGAGCGGCCAGGCCAGCTGAGGTGCTGGCCACGTACCCCCAGGCAACCACACCAAGGGCAAAGGGGCTCAGTCCTAGCCTGGGACCACCACCACGTCCCCCCACTCTGGCCTAACCAGCGATGCCCGCTGTATTCATTTGCAGCAAGGGCACAGGGCGGGAGGGAGGAGGGTGAAGCCATTGCAGGGACCTGCGGTGCCAGGCATGACCCTGCTCCCTCTTTCTCTCTCCCCTCCTCCTAGATTTGCAAACAGTCCCAGGGTGCCGAGCTAAATATTTGCTCAACGTCTCCATGTTTGCTCAGCAGAGCCGCCTAGGGAACAGGACAGATGCACCCGGCTCTGTGGGGAGCGAGCGGGGCACGGCGCATGGCCGAGGTGACTTTAGCAGGCCTCTCCCTGCCACATGCGCAATGGCACCCACCCCTTCCTGAGAGCCACCTAAGGCCCGAGAGGCCCTGCTGGGGTCGGTTGGCGCAGGTCGCCTTGGCAACATGGCCTACCCAGCCATGACGGTCACGCTGACCGTTCTCAAGGGTCAGCGGCCTGTCAGGAAGCAGGGTGGGTGGGTGGGTGTTATCTGTGGAAGTTCCCCAGGCCTCGGCCTTGGAGGAAGGAAAAAGGTTTCCATGGCAACAGGTCGAAGGCTGCCTCAGGCGCGCTAGGCCGAAGCCTTGGCCGAAGCAGCCGTTGGCCGTTGCCACGGTGACCACAGCTGCGGCCTTTCGGCACCGGCTGCCCCATTAAAGATTAACTCAGGGGCAGAGGTGGAGGGCAGGGAAACCCGCTCTGGGGTTCGAGGGCAGCGGTGAAACCGTTGTGTCATGAAGGATGAGAGGCAGGGGCTTCAGGGTGTCCTCCATCATGACTGGCAGAGATGTGGGCTGCAGGGAAAACCCCTTGATGTTGCTCAGCGAGCAGGGTCTCTGCCCGCAAGGGGATTGCAAAGTAAAAGCTGACATGGAGGAGTAATACAGGGTAGAGAAATGGGTAGGACAGGCAGGGGTAATCAGAGGCAAACAACTGACTTGCGGCCCCATCTCACCTGCAAACATGGTGGGGCTTGGAATAGTTCCCATTATGCCCCAACCCCTCCAATTCTTAAGGCCTGACTGGAAGTCTGTGTTTGTTTACCTTCTTCTGTCCAATTTTTCAGATTTTAAGCTCATTGGGGGCAGGGGCCTGAACTCCTGGAGTCCCTCTAATATCAATGTAGGTGGTTTTTAAAAATATTATTATTTCAATTTATATCTCGCCCTTCCTGCTGAAGGTGTCCTCCTGAAGGTGCCCAGGGTGAGAATAATAATAATAATAATAATAATAATAATAATAATAATAATACACACAACATTCTGAAGACATCTGAAGGCAACCCTATACAGGCAAGTTTTTAATGTTTGATGTCTTTTAATGTGTCGGACGCTGCCCAGAGTTGCTGGGGTAGCCCAGTCAGATGTACAGCATAATATTATTAATAATAATTCTAAAAGCAGTTAAAACTTTCTAACAGCATTTACAAACAGTCCCTCAGACAGCGAACCCAGGGTTGCCAGGAACAATGTCTTTCAGCCATCAAATGCCTGGATGAACAGGAATGCTTTTAAATTGTTCTTGAAACCTACCAGGCGCACCTCCCCAGAGCCCCACATAAATAACACTGGTGACAAGTAGGTGCCATGTGGCAAATTCATGCCTGCCTGCATGAAACCATTAACTATTTCTATGGGGCTTCTTTTTGGGGGGGGGGGAGGAGAGGAATTAGATTAGAAGGGTATAGGTGGGGGAGGCACTAGGAATGGAAACAGAAACTGAGCTCGATTGACCAAGGGCCTGACTCTGTATAAGGCAGCTTCCTCCATTCCTATTTCATAGAATTGTAGAATTGGAAGGGACCACAAGGGTCATCTAGTCCAACCCCCTGCAATGCAGAAATCTTTCAACCAACATGGGGCTCGAACCCATGAACTTCAGGTTAAGGGTCTCATGTTCTGCCGACTGAGCTATGTGTTTAGAATCATGAGGCCTTTCTTTCTGAGGGAAGGGATGTAGCTCAGGGGTAGAGCATCTGCTTTGCATGTAGAAGGTCCCAGGTTCAATTCCCTGCATCTCTAGGTAGGGCTGCCAGTCAGTGCAAACAACACTTAGCTAGATGGACCAACGATCTGAGTCGGTATAAAGCAGCATCCTGTTTTAATCAGCCCTTCATCCAGAAACTTGAGGACTAGAATCTTTCTCTTAAGGGGAAAGGCCACAGCTCAGAGGAGAGCATTTGCTTTCCATCTCCAGACCCCCTGTCTGAAATCATGGAGAGCCGCTGCCAGTCAGTGAAGACAATATTAGGCTAGATGGACCAATGGGCTTATTCGGGGGCATGGCAGCTTCTAACATTCCTATGTACTATGTCCTGGGTCACTAAAGAGCAACCCAGGATTTGGGTTGGGTGAGTGACTCTTGCTCACCTCGCTGTATGGGTTAGGCTTGCTTCCGGGGGCAACGTATCGCCCGTGTGTGTGGTACGTCGGGTACTCACTCATGACGTGGTAGGAGTCTTGGTTGCTGAGCAAATCAAGTTTCCCTCGGTGATTCCGTCGACACCAGTAGATGATCTGGGAGGGAGTGAAGAAGAGTAAGGAAAGGTCATGTTTCTGGGAGAGATGGATTGGGAAGGTGAGAGAGAGCTGTGAGAGCTGGGGGTTGGACTAGATGACCAGTTGGTCCCTTCCAACTCTACAGTTCTAGGACTCCAAGTTCTACTTCTGAGTAACAACGTATGACAGAAATGGGGAGCCTATTTTCATCAGTGGGCTGCATTCCCTTCTGGGCAACCTTCCGAGGGCGACATGCCGCTAGTAGGTGGGGCCAAAGAGCTATTAGCAATCAAAGGGTATTAGCTAGGGTAGCTAAAGGAAGCCTCCAGCTCCAGAGGCACTCTACCTCTGAATGCCAGTTGGGAAAAAGTAACAGCTGCTGCTATTGTTGCCCTGTTTGTGGGTTTTTGGGAGGCAGGCACTTGGCTGCTGTAGTGGAAAACGGGGGGCTGGATTAAATGGGTCTTTGTGGCCTGATCCAGCAAGGCTCTTCTTAAGGCTCTTTAACCACAGCAGCTCAATGGCACTTCCATGTTCCGTGGCAGTATACCTCCAAAGGGCATATACTGGGGTGGCAAGGAAGACAGGAGGGTTGACGGGACAAGAGATTTAGCTCTATGTTTCATTTTACCCAATGCATACGCAGCCTGGCAATCAAACTGTTGTTCTGTGCAGTGGAATTTGCAACATGCACACTAATTTGCCTCATTTATTCTGGTTATGGCAATGAGGACTAGAAATCGCCAGGCACGTCTGATTCACTACTGAGTAATAGGATGCTAAGCTAGATAGACACGAGGCCTTATCCTGCAGGTTCTTTCTTATGTTCCCCATGTCTGCCAGGTGGTCCATTGGCTCTGCCCCAACCACACTCACTAGTCTTGCACCTCTGGCTCTGAGTCTATATAGAGCCAGCCCCCTGAGTCTCCAGCCGCCTGGCGGGTTGTTGTAGCGGGTGCTAGAGCTGTTGTTTTGGGCCCAGTGGGTCTTCACCTCCACCAGCTTGATTTTGAGAAAGAAGGCTGAGAAACTTACCAGGATCAGGAAGGCGATGAGCGCCAGGAGAAGAAGGATGCAAACTAAGACGAGGAGAGCAATGCCCCAGCCTGGGACAGTCTCTGTGTGATTAGGAGTGGTTGTAGTCGAGGTTGTCGTTGAGGTGGTTGCCGGGGGGGAAGTTGCTGTTGAGGGCGGGGGGTTGGGGGGTTCCGTGGTGTCTGAGGTCACTGGGAAGATAGCAAAGAATCCCATTAATAACCCACTTTAGGGAAACACCTGAGGGATTTGTGGCTGATGAAAAAGAGACATGCCTGTGGTCCTCTTCGGGGATTGGTACTAGAGGTGGGCAAGATTAGATTCAATTTTCAGGATTCCATACGCCTAAGTAACCAAAAGCCCCCTTCATTGCATTTCACCATCAGCCATTTTCCATTTCATTCAAGAGCAGTTTGTTGATCTCTGTCCTCCTAGCTATCTGAGGGTGTTGTTGATGCCCCATCCCCTGTTTTATTGTCCCTTTCTGTTTTTTCTTTGGACACTGCAGATCCGTGGGGGGAGAGGCCTCTGGAGCCTCTGGAGAAGCCCAGTGAAGCAGCTAAGCCAACCTCAAACCTGCAGGAATGGGTTTGAATGGGCGTCTCAAATGGGAGTCCCCTCCATGACCATTTTGGGAGGAAAGGAAAATTTGTGGGGAAGATCCATGGCTCATCTGCGTTGCATGCAGATGGTTCCAAGTTCAGTCCCTGGCATCTTCAGGTAAGGCTGGGAGAGACCCCTGTCTGAATGGAATACCCTGAAGGATTATGGGAATTGTACTTTTCTAAAGGCGCTGGGAATCATAGCTCCCTGTGGTAAAGTACAGTTCCCAGGATCCAGGGGCGAGGTGGGGGATGTTTGCTTAAATGTTTGGTGTTTCACCATTAACAAGGATTTCTGCCTGTGGATGAGACAGTCCTCACTCTCCTCCCACCTTCCAAAGTGAACCCTGTGCTCCCTCCAGATCTGCTCCAGAAGGCCATGGGAACCCCAGAACAGTTTCAGGAGGGGTGTGGGGAGAGGACAGCGTTCTGCTACACAAGAAGAAATCCTCATGCTGATGGAGGAAGAGATCTAGCGCTATGCTGGAGTCCACCCAACGACTTTGAAATGTATGCTGCATTCCCTGCTTTGAACACCATGCCATTGTTCTGCATAATGCAATGTGCAATGAGCATACTAATCTGTAGAAGCAACACTGAGGGCTGGAAACCTGCCTAGACTTCCAGGAAGGGAATTCTGTGCCTGGAGCTGCACGAGGGGCTCTGAGTCTTGGATTCTGCAACCTCACTACATCCCTCAAGCTCTGAACCCACCATACATTTAAATGCATGGGATATCTGCAAGGATCCTGGGAAACGGTTTGCTAAGGATGCAGGGAATCATGGCTCTGTGAGCGCTCAAGCACTATTCCCAGGATACTTGGGGGCAAGCTGAAACGGGCGGCATGCAGCTATTGCGTCCTGTCCTCACAAGGCTTGCTGCTTGCTCAATGGGACATTTCCCCCTCTCCTCCCTCCCCACCCAAGCGAAGCCTGTGCCTTCCCCAGATCTGCTCCAGAGGGCTGGAGGGAACCACCAGAGCAGTTTAAGGAGAGGTGCGGTGAGAGGAGAGCATCCCCCTGTGCAGGGAGAAATCCTTGTGCCAATAGATGGAGAGGTTGAGTGCTACTTTGGTGTCCAACCAAAAGGCCTTAAATATTTGGTGTGTTTCCTGCCTGAGCTTCATGCTGTTGTTTTGCATAATGCAATCTGCTGTTTGCATATTAATCTACAGAAATCATCCCAGTTTCAGCACTGAGGGCTGGAAACCTGCCTAGACTTCCAGGAAGGGAATTCTGTGTCTCAAATTGCACGAGGGGCTCTGAGTCTTGTGTCGCAGACACAGCCTGAGGGATGCCTTGCTGTAGTAGCCAGCCCCCCACTGTTCATCCTTCAGCCCTTCACCTTTAATCTGAGTCAGGTTGAGACCCTGCCGTTTGTCTTCAGGTGCGTCGCTCAGAGCAGTGTGGAGCTTATCGGCGGAAACATCTGCACTTTCCTGGAAGCGTACCGTTGTATCTGCCAGCACTGAGCCATTTCTGTACATTAGAAAGGGAAAAGAGAAGCGTTGACGGATCTGGAACTGCAGCTTGACAGCCCCACGCTCCCATCACTCAGCAGAAGAGCAGCTGCTTTGCATGCAGAAGGTCCTTGGTTTAAATCTCTGGCTTTGCCAGGGAACGCAGCCAGAGAGGATTGTTTTCTGCCTGAGCATCAACTGGCATGAAACCAGAATTGTAGAGGTGGTGGGGACCTCAAGGGCCATCTATTCCATCCCGCTGCAGGGGCGACATCTACATGCTTAGCAGAAACACAGAGAGACGCAGGAAGCTGCCCTATACTCAGCTGGACCCACGACCCACCTAGCTCAGCTGGGTGCCCTCATTTAATCCCCCTTCCGTACCTGAAAGAATTCACCGTGTATCCTAGATATTTCCCCTCATCAGGGCATCCCGAGCAGTTGAAAACTTCCTCATACTGTGGAAAGAAAAAGGTATAACACATGTTGTATTATACTATTAACTCTTTTTCTGAGGCTTGAGACATGGCTGGGATGAAGTCAGCATTCTCACTTTCACTTCGCCCCACCCCACAGGAAAAGAGAGGCACAGAGGAGAACTTGTGGGGCAGTAGGGACAAGGGGGAATTGAAGACTGCATATAGGGGCTGACAATCCACAGGAAACTGCGTCACAAACCTGGAAGCCCCATAGCTCTGCAGTGGCACAGAGATATCTGCCCCATTCTTTACAGAAGGGCAGGCTCCACCCCACCTCCAGACTGAGAGGCTGGGGGGCAGCATTTACCTCCCCAGCGCCCCGTCCCCCAGGGGCGTGGAAAGGCCAAAGAACTTACCATCTTCCCGATTGTGTCATTCAGACTGCGGTATGCTTCGGAGGACGAATTCGACAAGTCCTTAGTATAATTCATTGTGATGTGGTAAGTGATGGTGAACGTTTTCTCTTTGGGGGGCTTAGGGGTGGTTCTCTTTGAGGGGATGCTAGCTAGGGTGGGAAAAGGCGTCGTTGGCGTCTCCTGCTCGGTCACTGAGGTGAAAGGAAACGATCTCATTAGGACCCCTCCCTGAAGGAAAAGATTTGTGGCGGAGGAAGAAGAGGCAGGCTTGCTGTCCTGCTCAGGGATTGTGCCTAGAGGTGCCCAAGCTTGGGTTGGAGTCTTACTTTCAGGATTACGGGAAGCCCCCTTCTTTCCATTTGTCCCACTCCCAGCCCTTTTCAGTTCCATTGATCTGCATCCCCATATATAGTCACCTGCGGGGGTTGTTGAAGTTTGAGCATCTCTTTCTGCTCTTTCTATGGGCACCACCTGAGCAGGAAGCAGATCAATGGGGTGAGAGGGGCCACCCAGCTGGAGCAGGAGGAGCCCCCGGAAGGAGACCCGGAAGCTGCCTCCACAGTCAAGCGTTCCAGCCCAGCATCACCCCACAAGGAAAAGAATGTGTAGGTAGGAACAGGTGTTTCCGGTGGGAGTCTCCTCCATGTCCATTTACTCCTCTCCCTTTGGGGAGGAATGGGAAAGCTGTGGGGAAGACCCATAGCTCACTGGGTAAATCATCTGTGGTAAAATAAGCTGGATTCTGCAACCTCACTACATCCCTCAAGCTCTGAACCCACCATACGTTTAAATGCATGGGATATCTGCAAGGATCCTGCGAAGCGGTTTGCTAAGGATGCAGGGAATCATGGCTCTGTGAGCGCTCAAACACTGTTCCCAGGATACTTGGGGGCAAGCTGAAACGGGCGGCATGCAGCTATTGCGTCCTGTCCTCACAAGGCTTGCTGCTTGCTCAATGGGACATTTCCCCCTCTCCTCCCTCCCCACCCAAGCGAAGCCTGTGCCTTCCCCAGATCTGCTCCAGAGAGCTGGAGGGAACCACAAGAGCAGTTTCAGGAAGAGGGGTGCGGTGAGAGGAGAGCGTCCCCCTGTGCAGGGAGAAATCCTTGTGCCAATAGATGGAGAGGTTGAGTGCTACTTTGGTGTCCAACCAAAGGGCCATAAATATTTGGTGTGCTAGCTGCCTGAGTGTCATGCTCTTGTTTTGCATAATGCAATCTGCTGTTTGCATATTAATCTACAGAAATCATCCCAGTTTCAGCACTGAGGGCTGGAAACCTGCCTAGACTTCCAGGAAGGAAATTATGTGTCTCAAATTGCACGAGGGGCTCTGAGTCTTGTGTCGCAGACACAGCCTGAGGGATGCCTTGCTGTGGTACCCAGCCCCCCACTGTTCATCCTTCAGCCCTTCACCTTTAATCTGAGTCAGGTTGAGACCCTGCCGTTTGTCTTCAGGTGCGTCGCTCAGAGCAGTGCGGAGCTTTTCAGCGGAAACATCTGCACTTTCCTGGAAGCGTACCGTTGTATCTGCCAGCACTGAGCCATTGCTGTAAGTTAGAAAGGGAAAAGAGAAGCGTTGGCGGATCTGGAACTGCAGCTTGACAGCCCCACACTCCCATCACTCAGCAGAAGAACAGCTGCTTTGCATGCAGAAGGTCCTTGGTTTAAATCTCTGGCTTTGCCAGGGAATGCAGCCAGAGAGGATTGTTTTCTGCCTGAGCATCAATTGGCATGAAACCAGAATTGTAGAGGTGGAGGGGACCTCAAGGGCCATCTATTCCACCCCCCTGCAGTGGAGTCATGTACATGCTTAGCAGAAACACAGAGAGACACAGGAAGCTGCCCTAGACTCAGCTGGACCCACGACCCACCAGCTCAGCTGGGTGCCCTCATTTAATCCCCCTTCCGTACCTGAAAGAATTCACCGTGTATCCTAGATATTTCCCCTCATCAGGGCATCCCGAGCAGTTGAAAACTTCCTCATACTGTGGAAAGAAAAGGGTATAACGCATGTTGTATTATGCTATTAACTGATTTTCTGAGGCTTGAGACATGGCTGGGATGAAGTCAGCATTCTCACTTTCACTTCGCCCCACCCCACAGGAAAAGAGAGGCACAGGGGAGAACGTGTGGGGCAGCAGAGACGAGGGAGAATTGAAGACTGCATATAGGGACTGACAATCCCCAGGAAGCTGCGTCACAAACCTGGAAGCCCCATAGCTCTGCAGTGGCACAGAGATATCTGCCCCATTCTTTACAGAAGGGCAGGCCCCACCCCACCCCCAGACTGAGAGGCTGGGGGGCAGCATTTACCCCCCCAGTGCCCCCTCCCCCAGGGGGGTGGAAAGGCCAAAGAACTTACCATCTTCTTGATTCTATTAGTCAGGCTGAGGTATGCTTCGGAAGATGAATCCGACAAGTCCTTAGTATAATTCATTGTGATGTGGTAAGTGATGATGAACATTTTCTCTTTGGGGGGCTTAGGTGTGCCTGTCTTTGAGCTGGTGCTAGTCGTGGTGGGAGAAGGCGACGTTGGCGTCTCCTGCTCGGTCACTGAGGTGAAAGGAAACGATCTCATTAGGACCCCTCCCTGAAGGAAAAGATTTGTGGCGGAGGAAGAAGAGGCAGGCCTGCTGTCCTGCTCAGGGATTGTGCCTAGAGGTGCACAAGCTTGGGTTGGTGTCTTACTTTCAGGATTACGGGAAGCCCCCTTCTTTCCATTTGTCCCACTCCCAGCCCTTTTCAGTTCCATTGATCTCCATCCCCTTATATAGTCACATGCGGGGGTTGTTGAAGTCTGAGCATCTCTTTCTGCTCGTTCTATGGGCACCACCTGAGCAGGAAGCAGGTCAATGGGGCGAGAGGGGTCCCCCAGCTGGAGCAGGAGGAGCCCCCGGAAGGAGACCCGGAAGCTGCCTCCACAGTCAAGCATTCCAGCCCAGCATCACCCCACAAGGAAAAGAATGTGTAGGTAGGAACAGGTGTTTCCGGTGGGAGTGTCCTCCATGTCCATTTACTCCTCTCCCTTTGGGGAGGAATGGGAAAGCTGTGGGGAAGACCCATAGCTAACTGGGTAGATCATCTGCGGTAGAATAAGCTGGATTCTGCAACCTCACTACATCCCTCATGCTCTGAACCCACCTTATGTTTAAATGCATAGGTTATCGGCAAGGATCCTGCGAAGCGGTTTGCTAAGGATGCAAGGAATCATGGCTCTGTGAGCACTCAAACACTGTTCCCAGGATATTTGGGGGCAAGCTGAAACGGGCGGCATTCAGCTGTTGTGTCCTGTCCTCGCAAGGCTTGCTGCTTGCTCAATGGGACATTTTCCCCTCTCCTCCCTCCCCACACAAGTGAAGCCTCTGCCCTCTCCAGATCTGCCCCAGAGGGCTGGGGGGAACCCCCAGAGCAGTTTCAGGAGGAGTGCGGTGAGAGGAGAGCGTCCCCCTGTGCAGGGAGAAATCCTTGTGCCAATAGATGGAGAGGTTGAGTGCTACTTTGGTGTCCAACCAAAAGGCCTTAAATATTTGGTGTGTTTCCTGCCTGAGTGTCATGCTGTTGTTTTGCATACTGCAATCTGCGGCGTGCATATTAATCTACAGAAATCATCGTAGTTGCAGCACTGAGGGCCGGAAACCTGCCTAGACTTCCAGGAAGGGAATTATGTGTCTCAAATTGCACGAGGGGCTCTGAGTCTTGTGTCGCAGACACAGCCTGAGGGATGCCTTGCTGTGGTACCCAGCCCCCCACTGTTCATCCTTCAGCCCTTCACCTTCAATCTGGGTCAGGTTGAGGCCCTGCCGTTTGTCTTCAGGTGCGTCGCTCAGAGCAGTGCGGAGCTTATCGGCGGAAACATCTGCACTATCCTGGAAGCGTACCGTTGTATCTGCCAGCACTGAACCGCTTCTGTACGTCAGAAAGGGAAAAGAGAAGCGTTGGCGGATCTGGAACTGCAGCTTGACAGCCCCACACTCCCATCACTCAGCAGAAGAGCAGCTGCTTTGCATGCAGAAGGTTCTTGGTTTAAATCTCTGGCTTTGCCAGGGAACGCAGCCAGAGAGGATTGTTTTCTGCCTGAGCATCAATTGGCATGAAACCTGAATTGTAGAGGTGTGGGGACCTCAAGGGCCATCTATTCCACCCCACCTGCAGTGGAGACATGTACATGCTTAGCAGAAACACAGAGACACAGGAAGCTGCCCTAGACTCAGCTTGACCCACGACCCACCTAGCTCAGGTGGGTGTCCTCATATAATCCCCCTTCCGTACCTGAAAGAATTCACCGTGTATCCTAGATATTTCCCTTCAGCAGAGCATCCTGTGCAGTTGAAAACTTCCTCATACTGTGGAAAGAAAAGGGTAGTACACATGTTGTATTATGCTATTAACTCGTTTTCTGAGGCTTGAGACAGGCTGGGATGAAGTCAGCCCTTCTCACTTTCTCTTCGCCCCACCCCACAGGAAAACAAAGGCACAGAGGAGAACTTGTGGGGCAGCAGGGATGAGGGGGAATTGAAGACTGCATATAGGGGCTGACAATCCCCAGGAAGCTGCGTCAAATACCTGGAAGCCCCATAGCTCTGCAGTAGCACAGAGATATCTGCCCCATTCTTTACAGATGAACAGGCCCCACCCCACCACCGGACTGAGAGGCTGGGGGGCAGCATTTCCGTCCCCTGTGCCCCCTCCCCCAGGGGGGTGGAAAGGCCAAAGAACTTACCATCTTCCCGATTGTCTCATTCAGTCTGCGGTACGCTTCGGAGGACGAATCCAACAAGTCCTCAGTAAAATTCATTGTGATGTGGTAAGTGATGGTGAACGTTTTCTCTTTGGGGGGCTTAGGTGTGGGTGTCTTTGAGCTGGTGCTAGTCGTGGTGGGAGAAGGCGGTGTTGGCATCTCCTGCTTGGTCACTGAGGTGAAAGGAAAAGATCTCATTAGGACCCCTCCCTGAAGGAAAAGATTTGTGGCGGAGAAGAAGAGGCAGGCCTGCTGTCCTGCTCAGGGATTGTGCCTAGAGGTGCCCAAGCTTGGGTTGGAGTCTTACTTTCAGGATTACGGGAAGCCCCCTTTTTTCCATTTGTCCCACTCCCAGCCCTTTTCAGTTCCATTGATCTCCATCCCCTTATATAGTCACTTGCGGGGGTTGTTGAAGTCTGAGCATCTCTTTCTGCTCGTTCTATGGGCACCACCTGAGCAGGAAGCAGGTCAATGGGGCGAGAGGGGCCACCCAGCTGGAGCAGGAGGAGCCCCCGGAAGGAGATCCGGAAGCTGCCTCCACAGTCAAGCGTTCCAGCCCACCATCACCCCACAAGGAAAAGAATGTGTAGGTAGGAACAGGTGTTTCCGGTGGGAGTCTCCTCCATGTCCATTTACTCCTCTCCCTTTGGGGAGGAATGGGAAATCTGTAGGGAAGACCCATAGCTCACTGGGTAGATCATCTGCGGTAGAATAAGCTGGATTCTGCAACCTCACTACCTGCCTCAAGGTCTGTACCTACCATATGTTTAAATGCATAGGTTATCGGCAAGGATCCTGCGAAGCGGTTTGCTAAGGATGCAAGGAATCATGGCTCTGTGAGCGCTCAAACACTGTTCCCAGGATACTTGGGGGCAAGCTGAAATGGGCAGCATGCAGCTATTGCGTCCTGTCCTCGCAAGGCTTGCTTCTTGCTCAATGGGACATTTTCCCCTCTCCTCCCTCCCCACACAAGTGAAGCCTGTGCCCTCTCCAGATCTGCCCCACAGGGCTGGGGGGAAACCCCAGAGCAGTTTCAGGAGGAGTGCGGTGAGAGGAGTGCGTCCCCCTGTGCAGGGAGAAATCCTTGTGCCGATAGATGGAGAGGTTGAGTGCTACTTTGGTGTCCAACCAAAGGGCCTTAAATATTTGGTGTGTTTCCTGCCTGAGCTTCATGCTGTTGTTTTGCATAATGCAATCTGCGGTGTGCATATTAATCTACAGAAATCACCCCAGTTTCAGCACTGAGGGCCGGAAACCTGCTTAGACTTCCAGGAAGGGAATTCTGTGCCTGGAGATGCATGAGGGGCTCTGAGTCTTGTGTCGCAGGCACAGCCCGAGGGATGCCTTGCTGTAGTAGCCAGCCCCCCACTGTTCATCCTCCAGCCCTTCACCTTCAATCTGAGTCAGGTTGAGACCCAGCCGTTGGTCTTCTGTTGTGTTGCTCAGAGCAGTTCTGATCACTTCGGTGGAAACATCTACAGTTTTCTCGAAGCGTAGCGTTGTATCTGCCACCACTGAGCCATTTCTGTACGTTGGAAAGGGAAAAGAGAAGCGTTGGTGGATCTGGAACTGCAGCTTGACAGCCCCACACTCCCATCACTCAGCAGTAGAGCAACTGCTTTGAATGCAGAAGGTCTTTGGTTTAAATCTCTGGCTTTGCCAGGGAACGCAACCAGAGAGGATTGTTTTCTGCCTGAGCATATCATGGCATGAAGTCAGAACTGTAGAGGTGGAGGGGACCTCAAGGACCTTTTCTTCTATCCCCCTGCAGTGGAGGAACATGCATGCTTTGCAGAAACAGAGGAAAACAAGAAGTTCCTATATAGTGAGCTGCATCATTGGTCCACCCAGTTCAGTATCATCTGCACTGACTGGAAGCAGCTCTCCAGGGTTTTAGACCGGGGGTCTTTCCCAGCCTTACCTGGAGAAGCTGGGGGTTGATCCTGGGACCTTCTGCATGCCAAGCAGATCCTCTGCCACTGAGCATTCTGCATTCTGGCCCTTGAATGTAGTGCTTGGCTGTGTTGAGCACGCCATGGCACTTCAATGTTGTACAATGGTTTGTGGAAACACACGTTCAGTGCCTGGCCCAAAAGAAACAACCCTGAAAGTCTTTCAATAGTGGAACTTGCTGATTCAGAAACTGTTCCACCCCTCTTTGTTAGGGTTATTATGGAGAGTGCCACATATCAACAATGCTGTGGCCGTGGATTTACTGCACATTGGCATGGGGTTGCACTAGGTGACTTTTCAGTTCCCTCGCATCACTATGATTTGTACCGGTGGTGGTGCACAGAATTCATATTCAAAGTGGAAATGTTGGATTTGAAATGTGACCGTCCAAATGTGAGTGGAGAAACTGCATGTTTCAGACCAAATTGTGTACGAGTGGGTGTACACAGATGCCATATCCAATAAATTTTGAGCTGAAATTATTCCATGGCATGTTTGTATATTAAGAAGCATGATTAATGTAAGAAAATAAAGACACAACAGGTCTTTGTCTCTTATATAGAGAATGGCTCAAGACCACAGTATCTCAAGGATTGACTCTTCCCATAGTAACCAACCTGGACCCTTTTATCATCATCTGAGGCCCTTCCTCTGTGAGAGGTTCACTAGGCTTGTGGGATGTTTTCCCTAAGGAGGTTCACCTGGCACCTTCATTACATATATTTAAGCACCAGGTAACAATATTCCTCTTATCTTGGGCTTTTGGTTAATTAAACCATCTATCTTGCCTTTTAAATTTTTCTGTTGCTTTTGTTTGTTAGTATGTTATGTATTTTTGTGGTTTCATATTGTAAACCACCCTGTAATCCTAGGAGGAAGGTACACAACTTATCTATCTATCTATCTATCTATCTATCTATCTATCTATCTATCATCTGTCTGTCTATCTATCATCTCTCCACATCATCCATTTACAGCAAACTTATACCACACTGAAGAGATGTAGATTCCCCCCAAAGAATCCTGGGAGTTGCAGGTTCTTAAGGGTGCCAAGAATTTTTAGGCGGCTCCTGTTTCCTTCCCAGAGCTAAAATTCCCAGTGTGGTTTAACAACCAATCCCTTTCCCCAAGGAAATTTGGGGATTGTAGCTCTGGGAGGAGAAAAGGGACTTCCAAACAGCTCTCAGGACCTGTAAAAAACTACAACTCCCAGGATTCTTTGGAGGAACCCATGACAGTTTAAAGTGACAGGATAACACTTTAAATGGAAGATGTGGATTTGAAAAGAGTGCGGTTGGGATTCATGTGCAGAAGTGCACACCCCAGTCTGAGGATTGTGATGCTACTTCTCTTCAGCTCTATGCATGTGATGTGTGTGTGTGTGTGTGTGTGTGTGTGTATACCCGGCCCACCTGGTTGGGTTGCCCCAGCCACTCTGGGTGGCTTCCAACACATATAAAAATAATAATAAAACATCAAACATTAATAATAACAATCTGATCCAATACAAAAAACTCAAAATAACTTAAAAATAAACAACTTATATCAAATAAAGCAATATTCAATAATTCATTCAAATCTAATAGTAAACAGTAAAATTAAATATAATAATTAAACAGTTTACACTTGGTTGGCATTGGGACCCCTTTACTGCTCTTGCATTCAATGAACAGAGCTACCAACCTAGCCCTGGCAGCTTGCTTTCATGTTTCCGTGTGGCTGTGAAGTACTTTACAGGTAACTGGACAACACTAAAGGATACTGAAGAGCACGGTGAAGGCATTTCTTAAGCTTTCAGCAGCAAGAGCAGTATTTTGCAGCACTATGGAAAGAGGACAAGCTGTTCTGAATGAGACCCTTGCAGTCAACATAGGGTTGGGAGCAGGTGGGTGCAGTTAAGCTGCTCTTGTTTTTGTGAGAACCAGAAAACCCAACATGACACTTTTCACCAGCCCTCATTGAATCCACCTTCCATACCTGAATCCGTTCACAGTGAATCCAAGATATGTCCCATATTTAGCAGCGCACGTAGAGCAGTTGTAAATGTCATCATACTGTGGAAGAAAGGGGAGGTACGCATTTTGTATTAGGAGATAAACTCAGTTTCTAGGACCCAATCCTTGACTGGTTCTGCCCTCCCCTGTGATACAGAGTCACAGAGGGAAAAGTGTGGGGCAGCCATAGCTAGAGGAGATCGCACACGGAAAGGGGTTTACAATCACCATTAAGCCAAGGTCTAGAGGGACCTTGGATGCAGCTCCCCGACTCCTTCATAGCTCCGGGGAAGGGGAGAGATACCTGCCTTACTCTTTACAGATGAGCAGGCCCCACCCCTTCACCATCCTGAGAGGCTGGGGGGCAGCATTCCCCCTCCCCTGCGCCCCCTCCCCCAGGGTGGTGGAAAGGCCACAGAGCTTACCATCTTCCCGATTTTCCCAGTCAGGTTGCGGTATGCTTCGGAGGACCTATTCTTCAGGTCGTCAGTAAAATCCATTGCGATGTGGAAAGTGATATTGAAATTCGTCAAAGGGGGCTTAGTCGGGGCTGCTGTTGGGGTGGTCCCAGGTGGGGAAGTTGCTGTGGAACTTTGGGGTTCTCCTGATGATGTGGAGCTTTCCGTGGATCCCTCTGTAGAGGCGCTGAAGATTTCTGTCACATGGGATTTCGTGGTTCCCTCAAAGGTGGTTGCTGTTGCGGAGGATTCTGTAGGGGATGTTATTGGTGGGGTTCCAGTTGTGGAAGTTGCTGTGGAACTTTGGGGTTCTCCTGAGGATATGGAGGTTTCCGTGGATCCCTCTGTAGAGGTGGTGGAGATTTCCGTCCCATGGGATTCCATGGTTCCCTCAGGGGTGGTTGCTGTTGGGGAGGATTCTGTAGGGGATGTTATTGGTGGGGTTCCAGTTGTGGAAGTTGCTGTGGAACTTTGGGGTTCTCCTGAGGATGTGGAGGTTTCCGTGGATCCTTCTGTGGTGAGGTTTGTCCCTTGAGAGTTCGTGGTTCCCTCAACGGGGGTTGGTCCTGTGGAGGAATCTTCTGTTGAAGAGGTTTCAGACGTGCTTGCCGGTGGGGAAGTTATTGTTGAGGGTTCAGAGTCGGAGGTTTCTGTGGCGGTCAAGATCACTGGGAAGATAGCAAAGAATCCCATTAATGACCCACTTTGGGGAAACACCTGAATGATTTGTGGCTGGTGAAGAAGAGGCCTTCCTGTTGTTCCTACCCATCTCCTAGACACATGTCCCAACCTATCAGGGATCACACATGAAATGCACTTAGGTGTAAAACAGGGATGGGGAGCCTGGACACTCTTATACTCCAACTCCCATCAGCCCCTGCAGCCAGCATGGCCAGTGGTCAGGGATGGTGGGAGGTTGTAGACATTCTGGAGTGCCACAGGTTCCACTACACTGGGCTAGATGGAGCGATATAAGGATGGCACATTCAAAAGAACGGTTTTGGGTAATCAGTCTATCTAATGTTGGACTGCTTCCAAAAATCCTGAGGAAAATACCAGCTGCGTATAGTCACCAGGCCAGCTGCCTCTTTGATAGGTGCAGGGAAACTTAAAATACTAGGCAACGAGTGAGCATGTGCAGCCACGTCCAGTCCAAACTGTAAGAGAGTTCAAGGGCAGGGAGATACGATGTAGGCAAGGAAGAGTGGCATCTCTTTATTGATCTCTGCCCTGTGCTTGCTTTTGTAGGAGACTGGCAGATGGCATGCACAAAAACAGGCGTGTGTGGCCAGCATCATCCTGGAGGTTTCCCCATCCGCTGTGAGTCTGGAAGTGGCGTCATTTATCCAAAGAGCATTCAACCCATGGGTTTTGCTCCAAAAAGCCTTCTGCTTTTAACATGCCTGGCTAGGCCTTAAGAACTTAAGAAGAACCCTGCTGAATCAGGCAGAAAGAGACCATCTTGTCTAGAGTCCTGTTCTCACGGTGGCCAACCAGATGGGAACCCCACAAGTAGGACCAGAGTGCAACAGCAACTCTCCGCAGTTGCAATTCCCAGCAAACTGGTATTCAGAAGCAAACTGGTATTCAGAAGCAAACTGGTATTCAGAAGCACTCTACTGTTCTCTGATTCCATACCCTCCATATTTCTCTGATGAAAATAGGGATGCCCCATTTCATAATGATAATTTTACTATTTATACCCCACACATCTTAAGGGGTTGCCCCAGCCACTCTAGGTAGCTTCCAACATATATAAAAACATAATAAAACATTAAAAAAACCTTTCCCTATACAGGATTGCCCTCAGATGGCTCGGGGGGGGGGGGTTGGATAATTCCATACCATCCAACATTTCCCCGATGAAAATAGGGACATCCTAAGGAAAAGTAGGACATTCCGGGACATTCAAATCACAAACTGGGATGGCTTCTCTAAATCAGAGACGTCCCTGGAAAATAGGGACACTTGGAGGGTCTGTGATTCACAGCATATGGAGGGTGTCAAATGTTGGTTGCCCCTGATACAATGCTCAGTGATGAACAGACTAAGATTTCTGTAGTGGGAGGATAATTATAGCTATCTACTCTTGATGAACGTAACCCAAAAGCATTCCTGCCCCCCCCCGTATCTCCCATAAAGGGATGGCCAAGCAATGCGAATTCAGTTTGCATTTAAATGTGAAGTTATGTAATTTACACTTTCCACAGTAATTGGCAAACCGAAACCCAGTGTCTTTTGAAATTCGCAGTTCTTCAAGTTTTGCAGATCTCCATGCAAGTAATAGGCATAAAAGTGCATGTACCAGGGTCAGGTCTGCATAAAAATGCATCTATTAGTGCAAATAAACCAAAAAATGTATGATAAGCAAATTGCTTTGCAAAAATGTGTACAATTAGGCAAAGTTTAAGTTGGGAGAAATTTGCACTAAAATGCTAATGAATTTTCATCAGGACTTTTTTTTTTTAAAGTAGACTGTTGTAAGAATGTAGAGAACTGAATTTAATTTTGATGTTTACCTTATTTTTTAGTTGCTGTTTTGTTAATAGTGTTTTATAAATTCAAATTGTTTTATTCCAGGCTTTTTTCCAGCTGGAACTTGCTGGAACTCAGTTCCGGCACCTCTCAGGTGGGTGCCATTGCCATTCTAACTAAGAGAACATGGTAGGTGTTCATGGTGAGTTCTGGCACCTCTTTTTCTAGAAAAGCAGTGCTGGTTTGATTGATGATTTGTTCGTTATTTTATATGATTCATGCTGTATTCGTGATGTTCTGTTATGTCTTATTATGTTGTTGCTATTTATTGCTTATGAACCTCTTTGAGATTCACTAGATCAAAAAGTGGCCTAGGCTAGGGATACAACAAATCAAATAAAAGATTGGGAAAATGAGAACTGGATAGGAAACCAAAACTGTACCTATTCCAGTGTGAACCGTAAGCAGTTTCTGTTTGCTGGCCTCCTCTGGAATCTACACCCTTAGACCAGTCCAGAGCAGTCAGCTTGATCTTTCTGGCAAAGGCCTGGGCATACCCTTGATGGCGAGAATGACCCAAGGATTGTGCAATTTCCTTTCCAGAGTCCTTCCCTCACAGCACAGCACATTGCAGCAACACCTCTGGGATCAGGGTGGATCAAACCTCAGATGGCTGCAGTTGGTGCTGTCTGCTGAAAACCATCGCCAGCCTCGCCTGATCCCTCTTGAAATGTGGGGCATCTGCCAAATGTGTGGTTTGGAGGTCAGGAAACCACAGAATTGGCTCGATTGGGAGGGATTCTGGCATGCATGTTTGCAGCGTCAGGGCAGGAAATGGCCAGAACCTGTCAATCGGGGCTTGAAATAGGCTGTGGCTCAGTGACAGAGCACCTGCTTAGCCTTAGCATGCATAATGTCCCACATTGTTGTTGAATAAAAGGTAAAGGGACCCCCGACCATTAGGTCCAGCCGTGGCCGACTCTGGGGTTGCGGCGCTCAACTCACTTTACTGGCCGAGGGAGCCGGCGTACAGCTTCCGGGTCATGTGGCCAGCATGACTAATCCACTTCTGGCGAACCAGAGCAGCGCACGGAAACGCCGTTTATCTTCCCGCCGGAGTGGTACCTATTTATCTACTTGCACTCTGACGTGCTTTCGAACTGCTAGATTGGCAGGAGTGTTGTTGAATAGGGTGTCCCTATTTTCACCATAGGAATGTTGGAAGGTATGCAAGAACCCCCCAGTCTAAAGCCCTGGAGAGAGGCTGCCAGTCTGTGTTGACAGGGCTGAGCTAGATGAACCCACGGTCTGAATCAACTTCCTGGACCTTTGTCATTTCCCCCTTCCTCCCCCCCACAAGAATGCAGGATTTTGGGGGGTTTTAAAAATCTTCATCCAGCATCACTCCGAGAGGAAAATGATCGCAGTGACAGGCTTTCAGCAGGAAGTTTAAGGGGCATGCACTGATTGGAAATAAAGGACGATGTCTGCCCCGAAACTTTTGCAGGCATAAAAAACAGGACTGAAAACAGGACTGAAAACAGGCATAAAAAACAGGACTGAAAACTCCACATAAAGAGGCGGAGCTAGCGGCTCCGGCACCCGAAGCATCACACATGCTGTGCACATGGCGACAGGGCGAGCGTCCCGGGGGGCACCACGGCCAACGTCCCAGGGGGCAAGACGCCCATGGGAAGGGAGCGAGCCGCCCATGGGGTGTGTGTGGAGCAACCCACCCATGGCAGGCTGCTTCCTGGACCGGGGGGGGGCTGCGCTGCTTTGCCAATAGCCCTCCTCCCTTCCCTCTTCTTTTTGACAGCTCAGGGGAGGCTCCCCCCGCCCACGAAGCAGCCCGGATGTCATCATGGAGGGGGATGACATATGCATGCAGGGGCGGTCCGCCCCAGGTGTCATCACTGAGGGGGGGGTCATTTGATGTGCCGCCTGCCCGCAACTCCCAAGCCTCCCCCGAGCTGTCAAAACGAAGGGGGAAGGAGGGAAGGCCTCCGGCAAGGCGGCGCAGCTCCCCCCTCCCTCGACGGCTCGGGGTAGGCTTGGGAGTCTCAGGCGGGTGGCACGTCAAATGTCACCCCCCTCAGTAATGACACCTGGGGCGGACCACCCCCACTGCCCCCCTTCCTCCGCCCCTGCACGCATAACGGTCCTGGTGATCATCATGAATGCACAAAAAAGGACATTTGTGGGGGTACTAGGGAGGTTCTGAAGAAAGCAGTGGGAAGGGGAAATCTCCCCACAGCCCCACAAAAAGCAGCCTTTGCTTTTTCCTTAGTTGAAGCATTACAGCCCTAATAGACAACCAACTGGTAGAGCTTCCACGTCCAGGAGTACTGTACCAGAGGAAAGCTTGTTTGTCTTAACAAGGTTTGTTATTGACAATCACATCACACTCCCATTTTGGGTTGAGTCAGAATTTGTTTCTCCCCCTCCTCTAAAGGGAGGACTGTTCTCCTTATCGAAAAGCCTTCCTCCTCCTTGCAGCAGGAAAATCTGTTTGGTTTTGGGGTCGGTCTGATTTACAGCCCTTCCTTCCCTTTTCTCAGGTGTCCCCATAGACATCCCTGCACTCCTGCTTTTTCATTAATCTACAGTGTGTGTGTGTTTAAAAATGGATGGAAGTCCACATTTAGATATGTTTGAAATGCATTTTTCTATTAAATATACATTGGGTTGCCTTCAAGTAGATTCCGCCTAACGTTGCCATATTTTAAAGAGCAAAAAATAAGTCACATTTGCTGACTTCCACTTTTAACTATGGATCACTATGACAACTCTACCCATGAAAAAGGGGATGTGTCCTGGAAAAAGAGGACATATGGCAACCCTAATTTTCTCACACTAGACATGTTTCAATTAACCAACCTAAGTCGTTCCTGTTTATTAACTTTAATGGGCTTACTCTGATTAGGATTTAACATTGGCTACAACCATCTCAACTTTCACATTTCTAAATACATTTTCTTTCCAAACAGCATTTTTAAATGACTCTCTTTTTAGCCGAAACCTGCATGCCCGCATTCAGGGAAGTGCGAAACTTGATGGATCGCTATGTTCCGCTCCTCTTGCGCCTTAGGGATGTGCATTAGAGCTGGCAAGCACCCATAGCTCAGGAGCAGAGCATTTACTTTGCATGCAGAAGGACCCAAGTTCCTGGCATTGGCTGGGAATCTCTCCTGCCTGAAACCCTGGAGAACTGCTGCCAGTCAGTGTAGGCATTGCTGAGCTAGATGGTACAAGGCAGCTTCATATGTTCCTGTTTAAAAGCAGCTGTTTGTTCAAAATCATGAGGACTAGAATCATACTATTATATTTAAAGGAAGGGCTCCAGGTCAGCAGCAGAGCACATGCTTTGCCTGCAGAACACCCCATATTTAATCTTCAGGTAGGGCTGGAAATCTCTCCTGCCTACAAAACTGGAGAGCTGCTACCAGCCCGTGTAGGTAACACCAAGCTAGATAGACTGCTTCTTAAGATCAAATTCCTTAAGGAACCCTAATTATGCCTCCATATATATATATATATATATATATGAGTAATAAACCCCGCCTAACCTAAGCAACAAAGAGACACTTTAAAGCGTTGGCACCTGAAGGCCAAGAGATTTATTGTAGGATCAGTTTTCCTGGAAAAGAGGCCAATACTTCAAAAGGCCTCTGCCCACTCTCCCATGCCCCTGATTTGTTTTCCTTTCATCTACATTCCTGTGCTCAGGAACGATAACAAATGAGCTGGAGATTAAAGTGATCTCCTTACAAAACTGGACCCTCTCCAGATCTCTTTTTTTTTTTAAATTGTACTTTTATGATTATGTTGGTACAGGGCTGTTATACGGGATTCCACTCCCAGTCCCGGCTGCGCCTGGAAGAGTTTCTGAGCAGACAGACTGCTTCATTCCCCCATTTGTACACATCCTGTAACTTCACCTGCTGAAATCCTGCAACTTTTTATACCACAAACGTCTGCATTTATTTTATTGGTGGAATAGCTCAGTCGGTAGAGCACGAGGCTCTTAATCTCTCTCTCTCTCTCTCTCTCTCTCTCTCTCTCTCTCTCTCTCTCTCTCTCTCTCTCTCTCTTTTATGAGGCTTTTAATCTCAGGGTCATGGGTTTCGGCCTCACTTTGGGCAAGAGATTCCTGCGTTGCAGGGGGTTGGACTAGATGAGCCTTGGGGTCCCTTCCAACTCTAGGATTTCGTGATTCTGCCTAGGGCCCCTCTGGACAGGAATCCCATGTTAACCAGGAAGGGATAAAGACACCTAGAGGCTCCAAGCACTGAAATGATTATGGTACCCCCCTCACCATATGCGGTTCAAAATACAAACAATGCTAAACCATAAAATAAAATCTGTAAAATAACGCAAAACAAAACACAGATTTACAATTTGATTTCCTTGCAGTGTTTTGATTGCTGGTAGTAGGACACCCCCCCCCCCCCGGTTTTGTGGGGAATAAGTAATCAAAAGAGAGCAGAAAAATGCAGAAAAGAGAGGGAAGGAAATGTAAAGAAGTCTAACCAAGTCTTGATTTTTCCCGTGGTGACTTCTGCAAATGTCAAATTCTTTCCCCCAACCCCCAAATTCCTCCTATTCTGAGGTGCCCCTGATTTGCTGGTGCCCTAAGTACCGTATTTTTCGCTCTATAAGACACACCAGACTACAAGACGCATCTACTTTTTGGAGGAAGAAAACAAGAGAAAAAATATTCTAAATCTCAGAAGCCAGAACAGCAAGAGGGATCGCTGTGCAGTGAAAGCAGCAATCCCTCTTGCTGTTCTGGCTTCTGGGATAGCTGCGCAGCCTGCATTCGCTCCATAAGACGCACACACATTTCCCCTTACTTTTTAGGAGGGGGAAAGTGAGTCTTATAGAGCAAAAAATACGGTAACCCAGCACTGCTGCCAGCACTGGGGCAAGCATTGCAAAACAACTAAGCAGAATGATGTCTGGACAGCCCAGTATAAATCCACAGCTAATGAATTATTATTGCGGCAATGACATGTAGCAGGATACATCCACCGAAACAAACCCCCCCAGCCTGAAGGAGCCTCAGGTCTTATCCTCGAGGCCCCCACAACATCAAGCCCACCGCCACATAGAAAGAGCACACCGTTCCCTAGAATAACGACTCTCCTTCCTTCCACCTTCTCCAGCCACACCCGTCTGCCATTCTCCCTTTCGACACACCTGCAAAAGGTGCCCAACACCCCTTTGTTATCGCCTTGCCTGACAAAAGTCCAGCACAAGATTTGCCACAGGTTTTTGCCCCTGCCCGACAATATCTGTGGGGCTGATCACCCTCCCCATTTGCCTCCCCCCCCCGAAGCTCCAAGCCACCCACTTTGCCATCTGCTCACCTGGGCACAATGCCAGGAGCATCAAGGCCAGGGCGACCGTCTGCAGGATATTCCGTTCCATGGCGAGGATCTGGGGATGTGGGGCGGACAGGTGTCCGAGGCACACTTCGTCACGGGCTTTTGTAAACTCCCAAGGCAGGTTGACCGAGCGGCAGGGCGATCAGGGATTGCCAGCGAGCGCCTCCAGGTAAGAATTTATAGCTGAAGCACCTGAGCACAGGTAAGGGGCGGGGAGGGAGGCCACCTCCCACAGGACTGGCTGGGCTGAGCGCTCAGAAGGAAACACGGGCCCCTGGGGAGCTGTTTCCTTGAAGAGAGAAAAGGCTGCTCCCTTCCTGCCTCACCTGTTTTCACACTGGGGAAGGGAAGGTTTGCTTTCAGTTTGGGGATGCCTTGTGGGGGAGTCATAGGGGAGCTAAAATACGGGAGAGGTCAAGAGCTGCAGCACGCTGGGAGCTTAATTTGAATACTAAAACGACCCTGGAAAGTGTTAGATCCCAATTCCATGTCATTATTCTAGAATAGAAAGGGACATAGGTCAGTGGGACCAGGGAGGGCTGGGAATGCCTGAATGCCTGTAGATGCCCCCAGGGTCCTGCTATAAGTCAGCTTCCTATTTTAATCAATCCTCTTCTCCATACCTTGAGGACTAGAATATTGCTTTATTTTAAGGGGGAAGGCCAGAGCTCAGCAACAGAGCATTTGCCTGAAATCCCGGAGAGGCTGCTGCCACTCAGTGTAGAAAACGCCTAGCTGTCTGGACCAGTGGTCTAACAGGGTAGAAAGAAGTTTCCTGTATTCCTAACGGGTGGGGGAGAATTCCAACTATGTTCTTTTTTAAAGCAGAGTTCTCAATTCATACTTCCCAAAACAACAGGTGGACCAAAATACAGTCTTCCGTCGGAATTCACAGTTCTCTTGAAGCGCCGGCCGTTCCCCAGGCAAGTAATGTGTGCAAAGAATGTACATGCTAGGGTAAAGTGTGCATAAGAATGTATATCTTTGTGAAAATACAGTGGTACCTCGGGTTACAGACGCTTCAGGTTACAGATGCTTCAGGTTACAGACTCCGCTAACCCAGAAATAGTACCTCGGGTTAAGAACTTTGCTTCAGGATGAGAACAGAAATCGTGCGTTTCAAAGGAGCTCTGTAAAAAGTAAAGGGTATTGTCTAAAGAGAAATGGAAGAATTAGAACGATTAATGGCATTACAAATTAAGAAATGCGAAACTTTAAAAAAGATTAGTACGGATGATTTGTGGAAAGGTTGAAGGAAGTCATACTTAAAAATCTGTGAAAATGAGAATTGAACTTTTATACTTTGTTTTTGTATTTTGTATTATGCAAATTAATAAAAATTATGCATGAAAAAAAAAAAAGAAAACAGAAATCGTGCGGCGGCGGGGCGGTGGCGGCGGGAGGCCCCATTAGCTAAAGTAGTACCTCAGGTTAAGAACAGTTTCAGGTTAAGAACGGACGTCCGGAATGAATTAAGTTCTTAACCCGAGGTACTACTGTAACACATGAAAGTGCATAGGAGAACCCGGGATCTCTGTGAGGAGAATAGGTGGGTCTCCCAGCCACCCTCAGCACCCTTAACTCACTACAGTTCCCATGGTTCTTGGGGGAAGCCATGACTGTTTAAAAAAGATATATCACCTTTTAGAAGAAGAAGAAGAGTTTGGATTTGATATCCCGCCTTTCACTCCCTTTAACGAGTCTCAAAGCGGCTCACATTCTCCTTTCCCTTCCTCCCCCACAACAAACACCCTGTGGGGTGAGTGGGGCTGAGAGACTTCAGAGAAGTGTGACTGGCCCAGGGTCACCCAGCAGCTGCAAGTGGAGGAGCGGGGAATCGAACCCGGTTCCCCAGATTATGAGACTACCGCTCTTAACCACTACACCACACTGGCTCTTTTAATGTCTGCTGTGGATGTGGCAAGCCAGACCCAGGTACAAGACTGGGTGGGGATTACAAAAGCAACTTTGGAGCAGGGAGGGGGGATCCTATGTGTGTGGGGGAGCCTCAAAAGAGCTCAACCAGGAGAGTTGATCCTACTCAGTGGACATGAAGTGCTGGCTGGCTGTTGGAGGGGCAGGTGTCCGGGAATGGAAAACCAAGAGGGAAGGGATACTCAATGGAGTATCTTGGGAAAGGGCACGTCCAGCTGGACTCCAACCAGGAAGCAGGAGCTGAAGTAGTCAAAGTTCAAGGGCCTAGTCCAGCCAGGCAGAGAGCAGTTTAACAACCAATCCCTCTTCGCGGAAAACAGAACTGTAAATGTGAGGTGAATGGGGGTGGAGGTGGGGTCTCCTAACAACTCTCAGCACCTGTAACAAATGACAGTGGTGCCTCGGGTTAAGAACTTAATTCGTTCCAGAGGTCCGTTCTTAACCTGAAACTGTTCTTAACCTGAAGCACCACTTTAGCTAATGGGGCCTCCCGCTGCCGCCGCCCCCGCCGCCGCACGATTTCTGTTCTCATCCTGAAGCAAAGTTCTTAACCCAAGGTAATATTTCTGGGTTAGCGGAGTCTGTATCCTGAAGCGTCTGTAACCCGAGGTACCACTGTACAGGATTTTTTGGAACAAGTCATATAGGGGCCAATTCCTAGGTGCCGAAGTCCCTTCACTGCCGCCCCAATAAAATATTTGAGGGGCCCCTCAAAATTGATAGACATTGGCATTCAAAAGTGACATGGGCCGCATCATGTGACCGATTATGCAGACCGGGGCTTACCTGGCCTTACCCCCACTCCTATATTTTATTCAAAATGGCACCCCTGATTCCTGTTAAGAGTGCTTGGAGTTGTTCAGAAGCCCCTGTTCCACACCCAGAGCTACAAAGTGGTTTTAACCAGGGCTTTTCTTAGCCAGAACTCACCAGAACTCAGTTCTGGCACCTCTCAGGTGTGCACCATTGCCATTATAAGAGAACATGAGGGGGTGGATTCTTTGTATTTTTTCTCAAAAAATAGCACTGGTTTTAACAGTCAATCTTTCTTCACAGGAAACTCCTGAGAACTGCGGCCCTGTGAGGGGAAGGAAGGGTCTCCTAACAACTGTCAGCACCTTTAGCAAACTACAGTGGTACCTCAGGTTAAGTACTTAATTCGTTCCAGAGGTCCGTACTTAACCTGAAACTGTTCTTAACCTGAAGCACCACTTTAGCTAGTGGTGCTTCTATTCTCATCCTGAAGCAAAGCTCTTAACCTGAAGCATTATTTCTTGGTTAGCGGAGTCAGTAACCTGAAGCGTATGTAACCTGAAGCATATGTAACCTGAGGTACCACTGTACAGCTCCCAGGCTTCTTTGGGGGCCATTTAAAGCATATCGTAGCGCTTTAAATGTATGGAATAAACATGGCCTGAGAGAAACTGAAACTGATAGATTCATCCATCTCGAAAGTTTTTTTTTTTGGCATGCCACCCTTTTCATTAGGCCTGACAAGCCAAGGAGGAACACCCCCTTCTCTCTCTTTCTCTTTCTCCCTCTCTCTCTCTCCCCCATCAGGTCACCACCCCTGTTTGGGAGGGAGAGGAGGAGGATGCCAGAGTGGGTGGAGCTGGTGACATCACTGTCGCCACGGAGGGCGTAACCAGGGAAGGGATGCTGTTGCCAGGGTACCTTGGATTAAAGCAAAGAGGTGCCTCAGGCCTGCAGAGCAGGCTAAGCAGACAGGGAATCAAACCCATCCGAAAACACACTGGTTGTCTATTGCCTCTTGATGGGAACTGAACCAATGGTGTTGAATTGGATCTGCAACAGGCTGTCACATTAAACAGTTGTTGTTTCTTCTTATTATTCATATTAGCCTGCCTGTCTCCCCTCCCCAAGTATTTTGACCCAGACCCTCCAGGACAGCTTCTGTAAATCCAGGACTATCCCTGGAGAAAAGGGACAGTTGGCTGGTCTGAGTTTTGCATTCCCGCCAAGCATGAAAATATGTCCCAAGGTTCCCACAACCTCTCCAACAAAGCTTTGGGCTTTAAAGAGCGGGTTTTCGAGGGGAAATCTCCAGAGCAAAAAATAAATAAAAGGCCACTCAGACGCAGAGCTTTCAATGGCGGACTGTTCCTTGAAAGAAGAAATGTGACTGTGGCTAAGCCCTCAGTTACAAAACAACCACGGGGGCAGACAGAACATTTGACGCACCCTGAAAGGTCAGCGAAATGAAAAGGACTGAATCTTAAAGAGAGATGGGCCAACAGAAATGTTTACCGTCTGCGGTATCTCATTTCGTTGTAGAAGGGATTAACGTAAGGACCTGCTGGATCACGCCCAAAGGCCCGGCTAGTCCAACATCCTGTCATCACAGCGGCCAATCAGGTTCCACAGGCCGGGCGTGGAAGCAGCAGCCATCCCTCACCGTTACAGACCCTCCAAGTGTCCCTATTTTCCAGGGACAGACCCGGATTTACAGAAGCCGTCCTACTTTCCAATTTGATACTGGAATGTCCAGCTTTTCCTTAGGACGCCTCTGTTGGAGTGTATGAGGTTACGCAACCCCTGAGCCAAGGAGATAAGAAACTATGAAACCTTTATAAAACATCTGTATAGGGAAGTTCTTTTAAATGTTTAATGTTTTATTATCTTTTAATATTTGTTTGAAGTTACCCAGAGTGGCTGGCGCAACCCAGTCAGATGGGTGGGGTATTATTATTATTATTATTATTATTATTATTGACTAGGGCGACCCTATTTTCATCGGAGAAATGTTGGAGGGTATGTCGTTACCCATAAGAACATCAGAAGAGGCTTCCTAGATCAGGCCAAAGGCCAATCTAGTGACCCATGTCCATATTAGGAGAAGTTAGCACTGAAACGCTGACGGATCTTCATTTTGCTTTAAAAAGCAAAATCCCACAAACTTCTGCTGCAACGTGGAGAACCGAATATGAGATCGGGGAAAATGAGAAACTTAGAAAACCTGAAACAGACAGATTTGCCCATCCCTTGTGAACTTCTCTAATCTCCCTTTAAGGCAATCATCCTCTAAGCCATGGGTAGGCAAAATAGGGCCGGGGGCCGGATCCAGCCCAATCGCCTTCTAAATGCGGCCCCCGGACGGTCCGGGAATCAGCATGTTTTTACATGAGTAGAATGTGTCCTTTTATTTAAAATGCATCACTGGGTTATTTGTGGGGCATAGGAATTCGTTCATTATTTTTTTAAAAAAAATACAGTCCGGCCCCCCACAAGGTCTGAGGGACAGTGGACCAGCCCCCTGCTGAAAAGGTTTGCTGACGAAGAAGAAGAAGAAGAAGAAGAAGAAGAATTTTATTATTTGTACCTCACCCATCTCACTGGGTTGCCCCAGCCACTCAGGGTGGCAGCCAACAAATATAAAAGCATAATAAAACATCAAGCATACGTCTAGTACCATATTTTGTTCCCCTGGCTGTTGCCTTTTTGAAGGCAATCTCCCAGCTGCAGTTTGAAATGGGATTACGCCCCTGTAACATTTGGAGCGACAGATAAATCATATTCGAAAGTATGCCAGAGATGCAAAAAGCACAATGGAACATAAAAATGGAAGAGGGGACTGATGGATCAGGCTAGTGGCCCATCTAGTCCAGCACCCTGTTCTCACCATGGCAACCAACGGGAATCCCAAAAGCAGGGCCTGAACCCGGCAGCAACTCTCCCCAGCTGCAGTTTCTAGCAACTGGTATTCAGAGGCACAATGCCTTTAACCAGGCATAGGCAAACTCCGGCCCTCCAGATGTTTGGGACTACAATTCCCATCATGCCTAGCTAACAGGACCAGTGGGCAGGGATGATGGGAATTGTAGTCCGAAACATCTGGAGGGCTGGAGTTTGCCTATGCCTTCTAACAATTGCTGCAATTATCCTATGTGGTGGACCTGTAGCTCTGCACTAAAATACTGGAAGATGCTTATGACAGTCAGAGCAAAAATATCAAAGTAGGAAGTTCCCTTGGATCGATTATGATTATGATTATACCACCCGATACCTGCAGGTCTCAGGGTGGTTCACAACTCAAAGTTACAGTATACAAAGTATGCAGTAATACAAAATAGATAAGAAAAATAAATAAAGCATTACAGAAGTACATGTCCGCTATTATAAACAGAATATAAGGAAGTTACATCTTATCTGTAAACACCTGCAAGAATGTTATGGGCTCAAAACTGGAAAGTTGCATCACTCCCTTATTGGAATAAATGGCTTCATAAAGTATTGGACTTGGCTATAATGGCAAAAGTAACATCAAAGAGTAAGAATAGCAAGTGACTATAGAAACCGCCTTGAGATCTATGGTAAAGCATGGTATACAAATTTAATAAATAATAATAATAATAATAGAAACAAATTATGAGGAAACTAAGGGACGCGGGTGGCGCTGTGGGTTAAACCACAGAGCCTAGGACTTGCCGATCAGAAGTTCGGCGGTTCGAATCCCCGTGACGGGGTGAGCTCCCATTGCTCGGTCCCTGCTCCTGCCAACCTAGCAGTTCGAAAGCACGTCAAAGTGCAAGTAGATAAATAGGTACCGCTCCGGCGGGAAGGTAAACGGCATTTCTGTGTGCTGCTCTGGTTCGCCAGAAGCGGCTTAGTCATGTTGGCCACATGACCCAGAAGCTGTATGCCAGCTGCCTCGGCCAGTAAAGCGAGATGAGCGCCGCAACCCCAGAGTCGGTCACGACTGGACCTAATGGTCAGGGGTCCCTTTACCTTTTATGAGGAAACTGGTGGGCTCTTAACACAATATCGCCAAGAAAATTATTGCCTCCTGTGAAAGCAAATTCCAGTGGGATTTATTTTCTTGCAGAATACCATGAGCAGGAGTAACTTCTTCTGGAACAGCTTTCTTGATTGTTCTTATAATTGCCAAATGATTAAATTGAAAAGAAATGAAATGGGATGCTGGACTCAGAAGGATTTTTCATTTTCTGCCCTTTCTGTTTGGCCAGCAGGGGAAATGATCCTGGTCTCCGTTTTGGAAAGATCTTCATTAACCTCTGTTGCTCTTGGGAACTGCGCTGCAGCCCTGCAGGTAAAAAGGTAAAAGTAAAGGCAACCCTGACCATTAGGTCCAGTCGTGACCGACTCTGGAGTTGCACACTCATCTATAGGCCGAGGGAGCCGGCGTTCGTCTGCAGACAGCTTCCGGGTCATGTGGCCAGCATGACTAAGCCACTTCTGGCGAACCAGAGCAGCGCACGGAAACGCCGTTTACCTTCCCGCCAGAGTGGTACCTATTTATCTACCTGCACCTGACGTGCTTTCGAACTGCTAGGTTGGCAGGAGCAGGGACCGAGCAACGGGAGCTCACCCCGTCACAGGGATTCGAACCGCCGACCTTCTGATCGGCAAGTCCTAGGCTCTGTGGTTTAACCCACAGTGCCACCCGCGTCCCAGCCCTGCAGGTAAGATGTGTCAATTCCACACTCTTTATCACTCCCAGCCCAAACAACCAAGAGCTGCATGTGTGTCTGACCCTGACAGTGAGGATTAAGGTGATGGGATCTCAGAAGTCAGAACTGGAGACTGCAAGGGCCTCTCTGTACATTGATAAGCAGGGTACAGCTCACTGTTTGTAGGTTGCTTTAGTTCAGTGTGGCTTTGTTCCAATGTCCAAGCCTTGCCAAGACTCTTTCCCCATTGCCTTGTCTCTTCGGGAGTTGCTGAGTGTTGCAATGCGATAGCCTTCGCCCTCATTGCAGTCAGGGCGTTGCTCTAATCCCAAATTGCAACAGCCCCCCCCCCACTCCAAATGTCCCAGTTTAGGGATGCCCTTTGTATTCTTTGCTGGAACCAGAGCCGTCTTTCCCATAGGGCTTAGTGGTGCATTGCGCCAGGGTGTCGGCCTCTCAGGGGCACCCAGCAAGTGGGGGAGCTGTGCGGCTCTGCCAGAGGCCCTCCCCTTTCCCTGCACGCCCACCAGCTATGTGTCATCAACCCAGTGGCATAGCGTGGGGGGTGCAGGGGGGACCAGCCGCACCGGGCGCAACATCTGGGGGTTAGGGTTAGGGGGCGCAAATTACTTGCCTTGCCCCGGGTGCTGACAACCCACGCTACGTCACTGCATCAACCATATGGCTGGCGGGCATGCAGCTTCCTTCCCCAGCCTCCACGGGAGGACAGCGGTCCCTGCAGAGAGCCAGTGTGGTGTAGTGGTTAAGAGCAGTGGACTTGTAATCTGGGGAACCGGGTTCGCTTCCCTGCTCCTCCACATGCAGCTGCTGGGTGACCTTGGGCCAGTCACACTTCTCTGAAGTCTCTCAGCCCCGCTCACCTCACAGAGTGTTTGTTGTGGGGGAGGAAGAGAAAGGAGAATGTTAGCTGCTTTGAGACTCCTTAGGGGAGTAATAAAGTGGGATATCAAATCCAAACTCTTCTTCTTCTTCTTAGGATGGAAGCTGCGCCCCGCCAACCATACGGCTGGCCGGCACGCAGCTTCCCTCCCAAGCCTCTGCGGGGATTGCATGGGGAGAGTTGCCCCCCAATAGCTGGCAGTGCGCAGCTTCACCCCCCCCCATCTATGGTAATTTGGGGGCGCTGGGCAGATATTTGCACCTGGTGCACCCTGCTAAAGATGGCCCTGGCTGGAGCCTAAATCGCAACAGGAGACTCCTATATGCTTCAAATCTCCTGTTTTCTGTGCCTGGCAACAGGGGACTCTCCTGTCCTCTTGGGTTTCATGTTACAGAGGCAAGGGAACGCTGAGTGTGGTCAGACATGTACTCTGGGCTTTAAGAAGGCCAATTTCGAAAAAGCTTAAGGAACTACAGTGGTACCTTGGGTTACATACGCTTCAGGTTACATACACTTCAGGTTACAGACTCCACTAACCCAGAAATAGTATCTTGGGTTAAGAACTTTGCTTCAGGACGAGAACAGAAATTGCACGGCTGCTGCACAGCAGCAGCAGGAGGTCCCATTAGCTAAAGTGGTGCTTCAGGTTAAGAACAGTTTCAGGTTAAGAACGGACCTCCAGAACGAATTAAGTACATAACCAGAGGTACCACTGTACCATGGGTGAGAACCCATGGTCAGAAATACTCCAAAGAGAAGGGAGCCCAAGATGGAGGGGAGTTTCTTAAAGGTGAAATATTGAAGTCACAAATGCAGAGAATTCCAACAAGAAATAAAAGTGGTAGGCAACTAAAGAAAACAGTGTGGCTGCCTAAGGAGCTTACAGACTGGCTGAGATTTAAGAAGGGCATGTCTGCCCCACCCCCATGCCCCACCATGAAAATCTGAGCTATAAACATAATTATGGACTAATGTAATTTTATGGAGTGGGGAGGAGTCTTCCTGGATGAGTGTCATAACACCTGTATGCCTTCGTACCATTGCTTATTTCCTGCAAGCTCCTGTCTCTTTGCAAGGGATGGCGAAGAAATTCAGTTTGCATTTAAAAGCAAACCTGCTTAAGTCGTACTTTTTGACACAAGATGCGAACTGCAATGCAGCCCCTCTTCAAAATCCGCACCCCTCTGAAATTTTGCAGCACAGTTCTCCAGCCGAGTAATGCATATGAAGATGAATATGTTAGGAGAAAACATGCATGTATTAGTTGATTAAAAAAATATATATCTTAATGAATATAACCTACAAAATGCCATATATTATGCAGAAATGACTTTGCTAAAAAGGGGGGGGGTGTTTATCGGGCACGATGGAACTCAAGGTACTTATGAATTTTCATGAGGATTTTTTAATTGCAAATTCATAGGTGTTGATGTTTATTCTTCCAGGCTCCAAGTACAAGTCCCTTGGCTGCCATAAAGGCACGCAAAATCCTTTTTCGTTCTGCCGTTAATCCCCACCCTACAGGAATATAAATTAAAAGTACAGCAAGTATCAAAGGATCTCACTGGTACAAAACTGATACGACTTCATGAGAACTAATGAATGTGACTAATTAATGAATGTGATGGGAATCTAGGACTAGGACAAAAATGGGAAATCGATAAGGGCAGGTCTACTTGACCTGATGCAAATGTTTGTGCATGAATACCAAGACACTGCAGGGCCAACAGCTTCCCACATCGCAACCTGGAGAGGTTGCAGTCCCCTTTGTTTAAATGTACAAATTCACATCTTTATCTGAGATTCCTGGAGTCCTCCTTCATTCAGCAGAGAGTTAAACTATGGAACTCACTTCCACAGGAGGCAGTGATACAGTGGCGTTGCAAGGGGGGGCGGTGTGCCCCAGGTTCCATGTTTGGGAGGGTGACTAAAAGGCACCCCGCGGCATGCTTGCCCTGCCACCCGGACACGACGGCCCAAGCAGCCACTGTGGCACCGCAGCCGCATATGGAGGATCCTCCATTCGCGGCTGCAGCCGTGAGCAGAGGATCCCACCTCCGTCCATATGGCATTTGGGTGCCGCCGGTGGCAAACCGCTACATACAACGCATGTGCGGTGTCGCGCACATGCGCTGTGCGTAGTGACGCCACACATTCACTGTACTGGCGTCGCCCCTGAGCCGTATGGACGGCGGTGGGATCCCCCCGCCGCCGGCAGGAGCCACTTATGGCGAGCTGGGATGGGAGGCTCCCGCTTTGCCGCTTTACAGCGAGCCAAGGAGGGAGCACCCCGGCAAAGCGGCATAGCTCCCCCCTTCCCCCAACGGCTCGGGGTACAGTGGTGCCCCGCAAGACGAAATTAATCCATTCCGCGAAGCTCTTCGTATAGCGGTTTTTTCGTCTTGCAAAGCAAGCCCATTGACAGCTTAGCGGATTAACGCTATTAGCATTTTAGCGGCTTTTAGCTGCTGATCAGCTGATAAGCGGTTTAGCGGCTTAGGGAAAGGGGGAAAAAAGGGGGGAAACCCCGCAGGAACTCGCAAGACATTTTCGTCTTGCGAAGCAAGCCCATAGGGAAATTCGTTTTGCGAAGCGCCTCCAAAACGGAAAACCCTTTCGTCTAGCGGGTTTTCCGTCTTGCGAGGGGTTCGTCTTGCGGGGCACCACTGTACTTGGGAATCGCGGGGGTGGGGTGCAGAGGCGTGGGAAAGGGGGGCGGACATTCGGCGCCCACCTGTGATTCCCAAGCCTATCCCGAGCTGTCGATGTGGGTGCGGGGTAACAAAAAGATTTCTGCACCGGGTACCACCTGGGCTTGCTACGCCACTGCAGTGATAACCACCAGCTAGGGTGGCTTAAAGAGGACTGGACAAATTCATGGAGGAAGAAGTTATTGATGGCCGGAGGCAGTAATGCTTTTCAGTACCAGTTCCTGGAAAATGCAGGAGGGCAGAGGGCTTTTGTCTTCAAATCCTGCTTGCGGGTTTCCCACAGGCTGGCCACTGTGAGAATGGGATGTTGGACTAGATGGGCCTGATCCAGCAAACACTTTTTATGTCCTTATGGAAGTGTTTCACTGCTGCTGGACGAGGGCAGCATTGACCATGTTGGGCTGAGGGTGCCTGGCACTGACAACCTCTATCTGTCCTCTGGTGACCCTGCCCAAAAGGTGCCCCTCTAAATCGTGCCCAGATTTGGCACCTGAGGCAAAGCTCTCAGGCCTCCTTGTGGCTGGACAGCCCTTATTTGCTCATCCAGCCTCTACGGAGCATGCAAAAAGGGTACGTTTGTGGGAGGGGGAGAGGTTATTGTTCACGTGACGCAGTAGCTCCTTATAGCATTGCTGGGAACAGGTGGTGTAAAATGTCTTTCATGGCTTTGTGGCCGGCACGCCCCACAGAAGCATTTTGGACACTTTCTCTACTTCCTTATCACCTAGATAAAATATCTGTGTGGCTTTGTATAGCTGTTGCCACACCTTGATAGAATTTTCTGGGCTACCAGTAACCATCCACCCTCCGCTCTGCTCAGAATTTCAAAGCGACGTCCCTTCGCAGGTAACTGAATTGGTCCAGCACCCAATCAAAAAGCCTCTTCCTTTGCATCGGTGGGGGAATCTTTTTGCAAAGCTGCATCCCATGCTGGACAGCCCTCCTGAGAGCTGCATCAAATACAAACTTTTCTCTTTGTATGGTAGGCCACATAGCGCTCTCTGCCCTGCATCCTGGCAAGCGAAGTGGCATGATCGGGGTTTAGAGGCACATTCCAGCCAGGCAGAAACACTCACGGAGGATGAAAAGCAGGGCTGCTGAAGGGTGTGGCCTGGGGAGAATCCTGAGGGCCAGGTGGAAAGGCCTGGAGGGCCACATTTGCCTCCCAGGCCTGAGGCCCCTCACACCTTTCTCGCACCAACTGTACGATGGCCGATGATGACATGTGAAATATACTCGGAGTCGAGAGTGGATTTCATGCTCTTTATTCAGCTCATAGTGGTGAGGAGGAATGAAAGTCCCCCCCAAAGTATCTGCTTTATATACATTATTTACACAATGGGCTGCACGTGATTGGCTAATTCTGGAATTCTCCTGTAGGCCAATCAGGTATTGGATTCACTTCCATCTGGAGCTGGATTGGGTGACTCCTGCAGACCAATCATACTGCTGCATTGTTTTAGGACCAATCAGACTGCTGCATTCTGAATCCTATTGTTCTAGGACCAATCAGACTGCTGCATTTTGGATCCTATTGTTCTAGGACCAATCAGACTGCTGCATTTTGGATCCTATTCAACTCAGTACATGTAAGAACCAGGGGCATAGGAAGGGGTGTGTGGTGGGGGCGGTCTGCCCTAAGTGTCATCCCTGAGCGGGGTGACGAAATTCCCCTGGTGGAACACGTCGCCGCACTGGGATCGCCCCCCCCGGCGGATTGGCCCCCCAGTGGCTTGCTCTGCCCCTGGGTGCACGGCATGTGTGCTGCTCAGGGTGTCCTAGTGGCAAGCTCCGCCGCTGGCAAGAACCATACTTCCCACACCTCTAAGGAAAAGGCAGCCTCTGGTGAGAGAACAGCATACCCTCCAAAAATTCTCAGATTAAAATAGTGATATTTCTCACTCCCCACCGACTGACCCTCCTCAACCCCCAATTTTTGCCCCCCCCCGCTCCCTGCAGAACATTTCCTATCAGAAGATGGGCAAGTGCCACTGCCACTGAGCCAATGGGGCACAGCACAGACGCCCTCCGCCGTCCTAGAGAAAGACCCGCTTAATCCCAGTATTAGTTATTTTTTTACTTCAGTAGATTTATACAAAGAAAAGCACACACCAATACAGTGGTGCCTCAGGTTAAGAACTTAATTCATTCTGGAGGTCCGTTCTTAACCTGAAACTGTTCTTAAACTGAGGTACCACTTTAACGAATGGGGCCTCCCGCTGCTGTCGTGCGATTTCTGTTCTCGTCCTGAAGCAAAGTTCTTAACCCAAGGTACTATTTCTGGGTTAGCGGAGTCTGTAACCTGAAGTGTTTGTAACCTGAAGCGTCTGTAGCCCAAGGTACCACTGTAAATCTTTTTTAGAAAGGGGCAAGATTAGACGCGGATGCCCAAAGCGTTTTTTTAAAAAATCAAGAAGAGTTTGGATTTGATATCCCGCTTTATCACTACCCTAAGGAGTCTCAAAGCGGCTCACATTCTCCTTTCCCTTCCTCCCCCACAACAAACACTCTGTGAGGTGAGTGGAGCTGAGAGACTTCAGAGAAGTCACCGAGGTCGCCCAAGGTCACCGAGCAGCTGCATGTGGAAAAGCGGGGAAGCGAACCCGGTTCACCAGATTACGAGTCCACCGCTCTTAACCACTACACCACACTGACTCCTTGCATTCCGCTCTGCGCCTCCTTTCTTCCTGCTCAGGGTGGCCCTGCCCTCTGCCTGCCCCTCAGAGCCAGTGCTTCACGTGGGCCTGGCCCTGGGAGGCAGCATCAACCTCTCCTTCCTCCTCACCTGGTCTCCAGGGGCCAAGGGAGGAGGCCGGGAGCAGCGGCCACGGAGAGGCAATGGGATGCTCCATCATCACCGCTGCTCAGGACAAATGCTGGCTCACCCTCCTCCCCAAATTTGGTGGCAGCAGCACCAGCAGAGGAAATAGGGACATTCCGGGACTAAATCAGAAGTCTCTGCTCCCCTGTGTCTTATTTATTTTATTGCATTTATATCCCACCTTTTTCTCCAAGGAGTTTAAAGATGGCGCACCTGCTTCTCTTCACCCCCATTTTATCCTCACAACCACCCCCTGAGGTAGGTTAGGTAGTCTGAGAGACAGTGACTGGCCCCAGTGAACGTCATTGCCAAGCGGAGATTTGAACCCAGATCTCTCTCCCAGGTCCGATACTCTATCCACAGTTGACATGTGGCCCCGGACAGATCCGGGGAATGTGGGCCTTGGCGGAGGGGCTGGAGGAAAGCTGCCGATCTTGGCGGCAGGACCTCTTTCAAAGAGTTTTCTCGGCTAGTTAGGGAAGTTCTCCCAGCTGAAATTGAACAATGAAAAAACAAAGCCTGGTTTACCAGTAATGGACTGGTATGTAATCTGATCAAGTGATTGCATCAGGAATTTCATTTATATAAATAATATATATATAAAAGCAGGAGCTTTTGTGGGCCTGCTGAGTAACCTCCTGCTCTCTAAATGAACTTTGTTCACGCAGAGAAAAGGGGGAAAGAAAGGTTTGGTTAGCAGAACTGAATTTCTTTTGTGTTCCTTTCAAGCAAAAGCAAACGTTGGCGTGATCCTTGAGTTTCTTGTGTGCCTTTTTTTTTGGCCTTGGGGTTAGTCCTTCCTTGATGATGGGTGAAGGGATTTCTCTGGGGTGAAGGGGAGCCACTCATGTGCTCAGAAACACTCTCTGCCTCCACTGTCGGGACATGGAGCTGCAGCCTTTCCCCCACCCCTTGACACCCCAAATTTCCTGCCTCCTTTTCTCACTGAAATTCAGTCTTGCTTTGGTAAAGGCCAGGCCAGTGGACAGGCACTTGCAGAAACAATTTCCCACTGTTTTAGGTGATTAATGGCACCTTCTTGAGCCTTATTGGAGTCCAGGGAGACTGCCGCTGAATGCCAGTTGCTGGAATCACCTGGGGGAAAAGATTCCCTGCTCCTCCCTATGCCCCATGGACCGCAAAACCAAAAAGAAGCAGAGGCGGCAATCTCTCCCACAGCGTCTGTCTCTGAATTCCAGAAATAGATTCAGAATTTGCACAACCTGTTCAGAGACTGTGCAATCAGGAATCTTTGAGGCCGAGCGGTTGGGTGCCTTTGTAAAATGATGTTATTTACCGAGAAAACATCCCTCCGTTGCTTCCAGGGCCCTGCATTCCCTGTGGCCTTTCACTATCGATGGGCCATGGCATGATGCTGTCAGTCTCTTTGTCCCCTACCTGCCCTTCATTGTTCTTCCCTGCATGCATAACATCTTCATTCAATGGGGCGAAGAACATGCTCTCTCAAACAGCTGCAATGCCGTGGACAGGCTCAGGGCTGGATTTAGGTTTGATGGAGCCCTAAGCTAATGAAGGTAATGGGACCCTTTATATGTCCAGCTGTCCTGTTTTTTGTGTTGAATATATTATATGCTAGGGTGGCGCTGTGGGTTAAACCACAGAGCCTAGGACTTGCCGATCAGAAGGTCGGCGGTTTGAATCCGAGCAACAGGGTGAGCTCCCGTTGCTCGGTCCCTGCTCCTGCCAACCTGGCAGTTCGAAAGCACATCAAAATGCAAGTAGATAAATAGGTACCGCTCCGGCGGGAAGGTAAACGGCGTTTCCGTGTGCTGCTCTGGTTCGCCAGAAGCGGCTTAGTCATGCTGGCCACATGACCCAGAAACTGTATGCCGGCTCTCTCGGCCAATAAAGCAAGATGAGTGCTGCAACCCCACGACTGGACCTAATGGTCAGGGGTCCCTTTACCTTTTATATTATATGCTATATGGTTATTTATGGACCTAATAGGTATCTAAAGCCATTTGCACATAACAAAATATTTATTTTATCAAAGTAATTTTTGAATTGAAACACAATTAAGAAGAAGTATATAAATAGTGAAATACAATTATTAAGCTCTAACTTGAAATGATTTTTTATTCATAACAAACTTAGTAATGCAAACACATTGGCATTTGGCAATAACAAAAGTTCCTTTAGAAACACAATTTACAAAGACTCATAACCTAGTCTCTAGAAACTTGCTGTAACATGAAATAATGCAAACTACTAATAATTATAAATAGCAGAATGTAGGCACCCTATTGCTGCCAACCTAGCAGTTCGAAAGCACGTCAAAGTGCAAGTAGATAAATAGGTACCGCTCCAGCAGGAAGGTAAACAGCATTTCCGTGTGCTGCTCTGGTTTCGCCAGAAGCAGCTTGGTCATGCTGGTCACATGACCCGGAAAAACTGTCTGCGGACAAACGTCGGCTCTCTCGGCCAGTAAAGCGAGATGAGCACTACAACCCCAGAGTCGTTCACGACTGGACTTAACTGTCAGGGGTCCTTTACCATTTTTTAAGGCACCCTATATATGGAAATGAGCAAACCAGTGATATTTTAGGAAGGAGGCTAGCAGGCAGGGCCCATTTCTTACAACACAGGAGCCTACACAACACAAAACACTGTTGCTGTGTATAGCTTTTATTTTATTTGTTCTTTATCTTATATTTTGGAAATGTACATCCAGGGTTTTTTCCCTTTAAACTTTTTGGGGACCCCCAAGAGAGTGGGGTCCTAAGCTATAGCTTGTTTAGCTTATAGGTAAATCCGGCACTGGACGGTCTGGATGCAGAGGGGAGGTAGAAGAAACCAGCCCAGGGAAGGCAGTTCAGAGCCCAGAGACTGGTGGTGGGACAATGAGAAGAAGACTCAGAGCAGAATGTGTCGGAAGCTGAAGAGGCAACAGGGTTTAGTGAGCAGGGAGAGTCTCTGGCAGAGAGCAGTTCAGAATCAGAGGCAGAAGTGGAGGCAGAAGAGGAGGGAGGCCAAGAGGCAGGTCTGAGTCCGGCTGGTGAAGAAGCCAGAGGGGTCTCAGCCTCCAACAAGTTCCCCTCTCCCCTAGTGTCCCATTTCCCCCTTTCTCTTTCAAACATCCTCTCATGTCCTTCCATCATTACTTCTCTTCCTTCCTCTCTGCCCAGCAGGCTGACAGGAAAGAAAAAGATGCGTTTTCTCCAGAAGCCTGAACCGATCACTTTTGGAATTAGGCCGAGGGCCACATGTGCCCCCAGGACTCCAAGTTGCCTACCCTTTCCTATACCCCTTCCACAAACCCAGTGGGCGCTTTTAACTGCTGAGCCTGCGCACAGCGCACCCCAAACTCATTCTGTTTGCTGCAAGAACACAGGAGCGGAGAAGAACCTTTACAGAAGGAGGAAGTATTGCCAGGCAATTTCCCCTTATTTCGAGCATAGATGCTGCTGCTTTTATTTCATGTTTATTTCATTTTTATGGTCTGTTTATGGTTTTATGTTCTCTCCAGGCCCACTGTTTATATTATGGCGAAATGGCCAGTAAAATAACAGCAGTGTTGAGGCATGGAAGACTTTATTTGCTCAGTCAGACCAAGTTCTGTCCAGTCCAGCATCCAGATTCACACTGACAGATGCTTCCTGGATCACCCACAGCTGTTCTTCACTGCCCCCAAGCCCAAGCCCAAACTGTTTTCTGGAGGTAGAATGCTTCTGGGTAGGGAGGCTCTGACTTCAACTATTATGATGACTAACAGATACTGATAGACTGGCATGCCACGGAAAACGCCTCACTCTCGCTCAGTCGGACCAAAGTTTCGTTTGCCCAAGCACCCTGTCTCTGACAGGGGACAGGTGCCTGCTTCTGGAAAGCTCGTGAGCCAGGCAGAAGGCTGAGACAGCTCCCCCCCCCAAAATAAATAAATAAATAAATAAATTGTTTGACCTCTAGTTTGGCAAGGGAGCTGCCAGCATGCCAGGAAACAGAGGCAGAGGAGCAGGGCAGCGGTGGGAAAAATGGCCTTATTTTCGGCCACACCCCTCTGCAAACACATGATGCATGGGGAAAATGAACAGCAGCTACCAAGAGAAAGGAGGATATTGCGGTGGCTCCTTGACGTACACTTTCTTTTCCTTTGTCGTGACTAAATCTGCCACCGCCCTCCCAGGGCTGCAAAACATTAACAGATTAAGTATGAGTCCTTCAGGGTCCCTACTACAATTCTATAATGGCGAGAAACCCGTCACCTTTCAACTCCTTCCAGCAGCGTGGCAAGCCAAGTTAAATTTCATCCCTTCTAGGAAGAGGAAGTAAGATCAAGGGTGTTAAACAAATTTAAAAAACCAATAAAAGGAACTTAAATCCTATGGATGCTATTTTTAGGCAGCTAGGTGGATGATCTCATTTCAGTAATAAATCTTTTTCACACAGTGTCTTTCCTTGTGAGAGTGTCACGGTGTGTCAGAGTTACATTCGGGTAGCAGCTGGATTGCTGCCACATATTTTGCTGCTGCTTCACCCGGCCAGCGCATAGTTAAACTACGATGTCCCCTCCCATGAGACGTAGTGAAAGTCGCTGGGTGAAGAAACCAGAGGCCTTTCTTTTGGGCATTGTCGGCCAATTGGTGCCAAAGAAGGATAGAACATTCTTTATGTATGCTACAACAGCAGCAAGAATACTCACCGCAAAGTACTGGAAGACACAAGATCTACCCACCTTGGAAGAATGGCAGATGAAGGTGATAGATTATATGGGACTGGCAGAGATGACTGGCAGAATCCGAGACCAGGGGAAAGAGACAGCGGAAGAAGATTGGAAGAAATTTAAGGACTATCTTAAGAAATACTGTAAAATTAATGAATGTTAGAATGACGTTGGTTTAGAAAATATGTGGTTTCCAGCTGTAATGGATAAGTAAAAAAGAAAAGAGAGACTAAAAATTAAATGAAAAATAAGGGAAAGGATTTGCTGAATTAATAAATTAGAAATTGGAATACAGAAAGGGGAGGTATGAGGAAGTCGGGGAAGTAAGTTATAAGAAAATAAGGGACTGAAATTATACTTGTTTTTATTTTTGTCTGTTTGTTTGTATTATTGTATTGTTTAGTTTTGTTTTTATAAAATGTTTGAAACTTTAATAAAAATCTTAAAATAAAAAAAAGAAAGTCGCTGGGCTGGAAAAGAGGATCCCTGGAGGAGAATGGTAGAATTGTAGAGTTGGAAGGGACAGGGGTTCATCTAGTCCCACCCCCTGCGATGCAGGAACATGCAGCTATCTCACATGCAGGGATCGAACCTGCAACCTCGACGTTATCAGCACCACGCTCTCGCCGACTGAGCTAACATCATCATCATCATCAATCTTTATTACGGTCCAGAGACCCAACACATCATTACAAAGCAATACACAATTCATACAGCCTACCTCCAGGTTAAACAAGCATTTTGTTCAGAATATAGGGATTATTTGTTCTTGCAACCACCGATAAAAACTTTGCCACTGCTAATGTTCTAGTATTTGTCCGGTCTTCCAATAGGAACCTGACATAGTGAGCCTCTGATTTTTCCTGGGAAAGGTACCAGCAAGGGTAGTATCAGTTCAGCCCTGGCTTGCTCATATTTTGCACAATGCAACAAAATATGTTTTATGGAATCGATGTCTTGAGCACACGAGCAAAGTCTGTCCTGGTAGGGAACTCCTCTCAACCGGCCATCCAACACTGCAGAAGGAAAGACGTTTAGTCTGGCTTTGGTGAAAAGCCTTCGATAGTTTGGTACTGTCAGATTTTTAATGTAAGATGTTAACTTAAAGACATACCCATATTGTACTCAGTATTTGCAGAAAGGCATCAGTGGACTAGATGCCCCTTTGGGTCCCTTCCAATTCTACAATTCTACGGTGCGGCTCCTTTATGGATCCTTTCTGGGCCCGCCTTCCTCTGCTTTCTCCTCCCTTGAGAGAGTTCAATCCAAACTCCTTAGAGCTCTCCTACAAGTCCCCAGATGTGTTTCAAACGCATGGGTTACACTAGAAACAGGGATGATGAGAGTGGAGGCTTATATCCACCTAACATCAATCTACAAATGGCTGACGTTGAATTTGCTCCCCCGAGGAATACCCCCACTGATCCTCTGCGACCAGTTCCAGTCAGGCTGGCAGACAGCAGTCCTGAACACACTTCAGGAACTGGGTTTTGACCCTCAAGCCCTTCTAAGCCTGGGGTTGGGCCAGGCAAAAGCTATGGTCAGGCAAAGAATCATAGACACCGAGAGACAACAGGACTGCTCAAGGTGCCCCGACTATAAAATTGGAGAAATCGAGAGATATATAGCCACACCGGCAGCATATCTCTTCTTTCTCGTATCCAAAAATGCAAGAAGGGCCTTTACACTCGCCTGAAGCTCGGCTCTGCCCTCGCAGGTCCTGGAAGGATCCTTTAAAAAAATCCCGTATGCTCAGAAACTTTGCGCCTGTTCATTGGGAGAGATAGGAAGCCCAGAGCACTTGTTCTTTAGCTGTCCCTTTTATGAAGAGGCAGTAGTGAGACCATTGATCCCCTACTGGTGAGGTTCGCTGACCTCCCGGAAAAGCAAAAATTGACCTTTTCTTGTTAGGCAAAGATCCTAAGACGACCCAGATGGTCGCCAGATTCTGTGTACACATCTGTGGGCGCAGACCATCCCCCAATCCAAACTAGTTCGTTAAGAAAATCCCCAAACTCGGTTCCATGGGTGACTCTGGGTCAGCTCCCTGCGGCAGCTTATCTTAAAGTTTTAAGTGTCTATATGCTTATCGCATTTACAAATTTTAAATTTATTGCTGTACATTGTTTTAAATGTTTGTTTTCCGTCTGGGATTGTACCCCCAAGTGTGTTTTATAAGCTGGTCTCCGACCGTAATAAATTATCTATCTCTCTTCTATGGTGGAGAAGAATAGGGGAAAGTCTTTCTCTCGTAAACACAGGAAATGGCCGACATCCAATGATGGAAGGTTCAAGACACCTTGACCTCCTTTTTAGTGGGATGGAAATGCAGGAAATTAATAGCAAGGCTATTGAGGGAGACCAGCCACCAGGGCTGTGTCCAGCCCCCGCTGGGAACGGGCGCATGCGAATCCTGGCTCGGGTCTGAGCCTCGTGCCTGGAAGATCATGGGCTCGTACAAAGGGCAAGGAGTCCTGAAAGTGCACGGAACACTTAATCATACCTGTCTGGGGACGGCGGAGGGAACAGGAGTCAGAATAAATAAAAGAACCTTGTTAAAACATTTCAAGACCAGTCTCTGTATCACCCAGAGGCCCTTTCCACACCCATTGCAAATATGAGATGAATAAAGCGATAAAAGTGTGAGCTCCAGAGTCTTTTGACGTCACAGTGCAGCCAAATTTGAGGGGGAAACATCGTTTGGCTGTTATGGTTGGGCAAGACGGGTCATTGAAATTTAACAACCCAAGCGCCTGAACTGAAGGGAGGGAGCAAAGTACCGGTAGCTTGCAAGGACACCTTTGGTTCCCTGCCCCCCTATTTTTTATTAGTTTTCAAACAATTCAACGAATTCAATTTCAATGCAATATTCCCTTAAGATTTTGACTTCCTTCCATGAGGTTTCTATTCAAATCTTTCACCTACTGCCATATATGTAATATTTATCTAAAGCATAATAATAATTATCATATTTTTATTATTTTGGTTTCCCCAGCCACTCTGGGCGGCTCCCAACAGAGGACTAAAAGCAGAATAAAACTTCAGATATTAAAACTTCCCTAAACAGGGCTGCCTTCAGATGTCTTCTAAAAGTCAGGTAGTTGTTTATTACCTTGACATATGATGGGCAGATGCCACTACTGAGCACATAAATCTTACATTGCATTCCTTTATCATTCTTATTCCTTTGCCTATATTTCAAGTCCTGTGCATAGCTGTCAACCTTCCCTTTTTTGCGGGAAATTCCCTTATTCCAGCACCATTTCCCACTGCTTCCTGCTGCTATCCCGGATTGTTAGATATCCCGTAGACTGTCCCCGGGACAGGTGAGGCTGCTGATCCCTTATTTTCAAATCTGAAAGTTGACAGCTATGGCCCTGTGATTTCATTTGACTATAATATTTTCTCAACTAATCAGAAAAGGGCCTCCGTTTTTCTGCACGTGTTTCTCCTTCTTGGTGTCTTATTTTCGACGTCAGTTTCTCCATCTCCACATAGTCCAATAATTTCAAGGTCCGCTCCTCTTTAATTATTGGAACTTCTTTCCATTTATGTGCATACAGAATTCTGGCTGCTTTGGTGGCACACATAACCAATTTAACCAGGTTTTGGGGGGGACCTTTGCTATTGGCTCAGCTCTTGCGACTTTCGCTCAAGGGTATGGCGCACCCCCCCCCCCCGAGGGATGCGTTCCCTTCTGGGCAGACGCCCCGTGATCACATGGCCATGGTGGGCAGGGCCAAAGAAAAAAGGGGCGGAGCAAACCATGTGAATTTTGTAGAGGAGGCTGATTTCAACACAAACACACACAAACCCCCCAGATAGAGAGGCTTGGAAGGGCCGCATTCGGCCCTCCAGGCCTGAGGTTCTTCACTGCTGGAAGAGCTTCGCAGGGGAAATCTCCAAAGGGTCAAAACAGTGCAAGAGAATTCTTGCATTGCATTCCCTGTTTCTTTTAAGTGAAGGCTCCGGTTATAATATTTTGGCTACTCCGTTCCATTCCTTGATGCTCCCTTTGTTCTTTGGCATCCACAAAATTTTCTGGCTACAGGCCTGAGCTGCCTTTTCCCCCAAACAACCTTTCTGTTTTGCAAAACTCGAGAGATCCACACCACAGGGATGGGCCGATCGGTCCGTTTCGGTTTCTCCTAACTTCTCCTTGTTCCGGGTTCAATTTAATTCCACCACGTATCTGCATCGATTTGTCAGTTTCATTTCCAAGCGTACTCATGGAAACTTGCCAGCATTTTAGCCCCGGTTTCTCAAAAATTATATGCATTTCTATGCACTATTCTGCCCAATTGTACACAATTTTCACAAGCAGTTTTCCCTAAGTGTGGCATGTTATTTCCACTAATACATGCGTTTTGAAATGCATGCTTTCCCCTAATACGCACCATTTTTTAATTTCAGTTCGCACAGAACAGAGAGGACAATTATAACAAGAAACGAAAAATAATATATGAAAAGCAGAAGTGAAAAACCATGCAAATTAGTATAATTGCATACAAAGTCCAAATCATCAATGGTGGAGGGGTGGGTGGGGAGGTGAGAATTAAAGTTGTCTCCGTATATAGAAAACATATTGGAGTTATTTGACTGCCATGCATAGTTCCAAGTTTGCCAGGCTGATGTACCCATTTTTTTGCAGACCCTTTTTGATTGGAGAACTGCATTATAAATTTGATCTTCTTGCAGGTTTGATCTTCTTGCAGTCCATGGGACTCTCAAGAGTCTCCTCCAGCACCAGAATTCAAAAGCATCAATTCTTCGGCGATCAGCCTTCTTTCTGGTCCAGCTCTCACTTCCATACATCACTACTGGGAAAACCATAGCTTGAACTATATGGACCTTTGTTGGCAAGGTGATGTGTCGGCTTTTTAGTACTGCTTTTTCCAAATATACACAGACCTTCCTGGAATAAGCACACAATCCCGGTGGCATTTTCCACATGGCCGGGGTTGCAGCGCCACCTCCTGGCTATTTCTTTGCCAGCAACTTAGCCAGGCAATGGCTGGGCACGAAATTTCTAAACGGCACCTGAGCATCCTGAAAACGCATTTTCCAGCCTGAGGGCCACATTTCCTTCTGCACAACCTCCCAGGGGCCAGAGGCAACAATGACCAGAGCAATGCATGTGAATGTTTACATCCGAACAGCAGGCTAGTTTCTGCACATGCACTCCTGCATACGCCCCTCTTTGCTCTCCACCCAGACAAGAAAGAGGAATGTTCGGGGTTCAAGGGCACATTCCAGCTGGGCAAAAGCCTTCAAGGAGGGTGTGAAGCCAGGGCCAGGGATGGGTGCAGCTTAGGGGAGAATTTTCTCTCCCTCTCTCTCTCTCTCTCTCTCTCTCTCTCTCTCTCTCTCTCTCTCTCTCATTTAATAACTTTTTTATTCAAAATTAAAACAAAACATATTATCCAGAAACATATCATCCTTATTTTCCCACCATTTTTCCTCCCTCCCCCCACAGAACCCCCCCACCCCCAACTTCCATCAGTTCCAGTCTTTGATTTCTCTAAAAGTGCTGTTTTCTGCATGTTACGCAGTTGTATAGATCCTCAAACTATTTAGCTGATTATTATCAATAAAAAGTTTGTGAATGTTTATTCAAAGCCAGCCAAGGAGTCCAATTCGCTTTGTTGCGTCTTCAAATAATTTGCAAAGGGTTCCCATTCATCTTTAAAGTCACAGTTATCTTTGTCCCTTAGCTTATATGTCAGTTTTGCCAATTCTGCATAGTCCATCAATTTTTCTTGCCCACTCAGGGGAGAATTCTCAGCGCCAGACAGAGAGGATTGCATTTAGCCCCTTTCCATCTTTGGGGGTGTGTGTTTTGGGAGAGAAATAAGTTTGTTAACATGTCAAACTCACTGCGAAGGCTGCCCATTGTGCCATATTCTCCAGCACCTTGGCCAGGGTGGATAAAAATCAAACTTAGGAAGGCCCCAGTCCTGAGAAGCCCTACTGGTCACAGGGCCTGGCTCCTGCAAGCACACCTGACAGACACTGAATGGAATAATCTTGAAAAGCAGATGTGCTGCTGTTCTGCCTGTTGCCACTGCTTCATAGAATCACTGAACTGCAGAGTCAGAAGGGACCCTGGCGGTCATTTAGTCCAACCCCCTGAGAGCCAGTGTGGTGTAGTGGTTAAGAGCGGTAGTCTCGTAATCTGGTGAACCGGGTTCGCTTCCCCGCTCCTCCACATGCAGCTGCTGGGTGACCCTGGGCTAGTCACACTTTTCTCTGAAGTCTCTCAGCCCCACTCACCTCACAGAGTGTTTGTTGTGGGGGAGGAAGGGAAAGGAGAATGTTAGCCGCTTTGAGACTCCTTAAAGGGAGTGAAAGGCGGGATATCAAATCCAAACTCTTCTTCTTCTTCCTCCCTGCAATGCAGGAATCTCAACTGAAGCATCCATGACAGACGGCCACCCAACCTCTGTTTAAAAACCTCCAAGGAAGGAGAGTCCACAACCAACAGAGTCCTCTGCCTCCCCGCTGCATCGGCACCCATTTCGCTCCGCAAATTCCGGAGCAGTTTCCAATGCCATCCTGCTGCTGCTTCTGCTGCCGCCCAGGGGCTTTTGCCGTCTGAGGCGGCCGCCTCAGTCTCTCTAATAGCAGAGCTGGTTATGTTGAAAAGTAGTCAGTAACGATCAAAGAACACTGAGATGGAGGCGAAAAGCCTTTCAACAGTCAATATCCTGCAAATATGCAGTGATAGGGTTTTTGCCTTAATAATAAATTATTATTATTATTATTATTATTATTATTATTATTATTATTATTAATGCCCCACCCATCTGGCTAGGTTTCCCCAGCCACTCTGGGTGGCTTCCAACAGAATATTAAAATACAATAGTCTATTAAACATTAAAAGCTTCCCTGAACAGGGCTGCCTTCAGATGTCTTCTAAACGTCTGGTAGTTGTTGTTCTCTTTGACATCTGGTGGGAGGGCGTTCCACAGGGCGGGTGCCACTACCAAAAAGGCCCTGTGCCTGGTTCCCTGTAACTTGGCTTCTCGCAGTGAGGGAACCGCCAGAAGGCCCTCGGTGCTGGACCTCAGTGTCCGGGCTGAACGATGGGTGTGGAGACGCTCCTTCAGGTATACTGGACCGAGGCCATTTAGGGCTTGAAAGGTCAGCACCAACACTTTGAATTGTGCTCGGAAACGTACTGGGGGCCAACATAGGTCTTTCAGGACCAGTGTTATGTGGTCTCGGCAGCCGCTCCCAGTCACCAGTCTGGCTGCCGCATTCTGGATTAGTTGTAGTTTCCGGGTCACCTTCAAAGGTAGCCCCATGCAGAGCGCATTGCAGTGGTCCAAGCGAGAGATAACCAGAGCATGCACCACTCTGGCAAAACAGTCCGCGGGCAGGAAGGGCTCTTTGATAGTTACTGACTACGCCTAATATTTCTGTTCATGGAACATTTACAGTGGTACCTCATGGTAAGTACTTAATTCGTTCCGGAGGTCCGTTCTTAACCTGAATCACCACTTTAGCTAATGGGGCCTCCCACTACCACTGCGCTGCTGGAGCCCGATTTCTGTTCTCATCCCTAACACAAGGTACTATTTCTGGGTTAGTGGAGTCTGTAACCTGCAGTGAATGTAACCTGAAGCGTATGTAACTTGAGGTACTACTGTATTTGACTCCTATTAATTGTGACTCCATGCACATTTTACATGTTTGCTGGTTATGAATTGTGAAACAAGGTACAGTGGTACCTCAGGTTACATACGCTTCAGGTTACAGACTCCGCTAACCCAGAAATAGTGCTTCAGGTTAAGAATTTTGCTTCAGGATAAGAACAGAAATCGTGCTCCGACGGCGTGGCAGCAGCAGGAGGCCCTATTAGCTAAAGTGGTGCTTCAGGTTAAGAACAGTTTCAGGTTAAGAACGGACCTCCGGAACGAATTAAGTACTTAACTTGAGATACCACTGTAATGTTATAAATTTATCATTAATACATTATTAGCCGTGTTGTTCAGAGTTTTCTCTTTTGCAACACAGGGGATACTCTTAGAGAGGTGACAGCTGGAGCCAATAATTGCAGAACCCATTCATTGCAAATTTGTCCCCTCCTCTTGCCACCGCTGATTTCTACAAGGGAAACGTGAAGGGGAAGGAGGAGGAAGGTGGCTGTCAGTGCCGCCCCCCGCAAAGTGGAGAGGCTGGCAGGGGCTGGCTGAAGACAGACTGGGGTTATTGGGCCAAAAGCACCCCATTTGCCCAAATGGACTGGTCTCCACTGTACGTTCTGCCAGAGTGCAGGGCTGGCACATCACTAGGAATTCCTGGGATATATATATATTTTGCAAGCCAATTTGTGGTAAGAGCTGTGGAATTTCCCCCTGCGTGAAAATTTCATCCCCCTCGTGAACTTTTCAGAATCCAATCCCCCCCAAGGGTGTCAGGCTAGGCTCTGGGATATACCAGAGTTCAAATCTATGCCGGCCCGTGAAGCTCACTCTATGACCACAGTAGCCAATTACTGGGTGAACAACCTCGCAGGGCTGTTGTGCAGGTGAAATGGGAGATGGGGAAGAGAGAAAAAAACAAGTTTGCTGCCTTGGAGGGAAGGCGGGAAATGAATAGAACAGAATGCCTCCACAACCTCGCAGGGTTGTTGTGAGGGTAAAATAATAATAATAATAATAATAATATTTTTTTATTTATACCCCGCCCTTCCCGGTTCAGGAAACCGGGCTCAGGGCAGCTAACAACAAATTTAATACACTTAATTGATGCTACAAAAAAACTACAACATAAAATACGGTATAAACAATAAAATAGGAAGGGGGGGAGGAGAGAAGTGTGGCCCTGTATTGAGCTAATTGGAGGAAAAACTGGGAATGAATAGAATAATAGAATATTAGAGTGTGGAAAAGGCGGCCTATAAATTTAACCAGTGATAAATACAAATACACTCATACCTTGGTTCTCGAAGTTAATCTGTTCCGGAAGTCTGTTTGGCTTCCGAAAAACATTTGAAAACTGGAACACTTACTTCTGGGTTTTCAGCATTCGGGAGCCAATTTGTTTGATAACTAAGCCGTTTGACAGTAAAAGGGGGTGTAACAGAGTGAAAGGCAAAATGTACCCTTGAAATTGGGAGTAGGGCTGGGAAATCTCAGGTCTAGTGGCTGAATGCGGCCCTCAAAGCCTCTCTATTTGGCCCTCGAGACTCTCACCAGGCCACACCCCCTCTGAGGCCACGCCTCTTGCTGGCCCAGCTCCGCCCCCTGAGCTGAGGTGGGTCCCTGAGCTGTGGTTGTGCCTCTTGCTAGCTTGCGTGGAGAATAGGGCGGTGCGTGGAGCAGCCTCGGACTGTTGTGTGTGGCTGGAATATAGTCCGCTGTTGCAAAAGGCGAGAGACAGATCCATCGCTGCGCCCGCTCTTGCCTTTGATCCCACCCACCACTTGTGTGGAAGGTCACCTAGATCCCTGTTATTTATTTCATAAAATCGATACACCACTTGACTGTAAAAACAAAACAAAAAACCTCAGAGCAATTTATGAAGAAAGATAAAACAATAAAATTATCACTAAGGAAAGTGAACGGCCATAATTTAAAACTTTTGAAAAGTTTTTAAAAAACCACCCACAGACAAAAGACAGATCAAAACTCGCATCGTTTGGGTAGCCTTGTCGAAACAAAAATGTTTTTAGCAGGTGTCAAGCACAGTACAGTGGTACCTCAGGTTAAGTACTTAATTCGTTCCGGAGCCCCGTTCTTAACCTGAAACTGTTCTTAACCTGAAGCACCACGTTAGCTAATGGGGCCTCCTGCTGCTGCCGTGCCGCCGGAGCCTGATTTCTGTTCTTATCCTGAAGCAAAGTTCTTAACCTGAAGCACTATTTCTGGGTTAGCAGAGTGCGTACCCTGAAGCGTATGTACCCTGAAGCCTATGTAACCTGAAGCGTATGTAACTCGAGGTACCACTGTACAGAGAAGGGGCCTGCCTGGTTTCATTAGGCAGGGAGTTCCAAAGTTCCCTTGGTCTAAAAAGAAAAAAAAAGAAAGTTCCCCCATCCCTACCTTAGGGGTTGCCTGAAGCCGCTCCAGAAGGCAAAAAAGAACTCCACTTTGCACATGTCCAGAGGCACCCTTAACTTGGCAGTGACTGTGTTTGCATTCTGATGTTGGGCTTCCACCCGTTTCCTTCTCTCTCTCTCTCTCTCTCTCTCTCTCTCTCTCTCTCTCTCTCTGCTGTGTCCCCATCCCCCTGGTCCGCCTTGCGCATTGCCCTTTTAAGAGGACACTTTTTGCTGCTTGAATGGGCCGCTGGAGTCTATGCATGCCCATTGTTGCTGGGCGCTCCCATCCCTGCCCGCTCCATTGTGTAGCTAAAGAGCCGAGGTTTGAGGCGGAGTGGGGGGGGGTGGAGAGCCCTCTCCCGAACAGAACTTTTTTGCGAGAGAGTCGACGCGGTCAGGGCCCCAGCCAAACACGCTGGAAGGACTGAGCTGTATCAGGACCCCTCTCATCCTACACCTTCCAGGCTGGGGAGGTTGCCAAAAACAAGCTCTCCGGCCGCACGTTTCAAAGGCAAGTAGATCTACCTGAAAGACCAAAAACCCTCCTTCTGTGGGCACAATGCCCATCCTCGCCAACAGGGGGCTTCTCAGGGTTGCCACATCTTTACCACCTGTGCCGCTCCTCTGCCCTTAGCCCACAGAGGCAGCAGGTGGGTCTTTCAGCATCAACAGGATGGGCAAGATTCCCTTATTTCCATTTTTCCTCTCAAGGCCAAGGAGAGGGGGTCCTCCCCTCACCCTCACAACAGGTGGTGACCTTCCAAAATTTGAAAACTTTCTCAAGTCTGGGATCCAGAGGAGATCGATGGCGTTTTTTTTATTTTGGAGAATTTATTTTAGTTTGCGGAAGCAGGTAGAATGCCCCACCAGGACTCCCGTTTGCTGGCTCTCTCCGCTCAGTGCGGGCTCCTCTCTGCGGCGTGGGTGAAGCGGGGCGCCCCCCAACCGAACAAGGCTCATCGCTGCCGGCAAGAGCGCAGCATTCACTAGGCCGTTGCCGGGACACTGGTCGCCACAGCAACGTCCGAGTGTCTTGGCCAGGGCGGGTGATTATTTAACCAAATGCCCAGCTCCAGAGCGCCAGTTGTGACTCCGGCTTGTGGGGGGGACCTGGACGGGGCTTGGAGAGGCTTTCTCTGAGAGGGTGCAGGTGGGTATCGCTCGAGACCCCCCATGATAATAATTTATCCACTCTTTTCGCAGGAACGGCAGCCTGGCCCTCTCTCTCTCTCCCATGGGAGAAGCCCAGGCCGTGACGCAGCCGTGACTCGCTCAACCAGAGGCCTGCAAGTGTCCCTCTTTCCAGGTTGGCGGGAGGAATGGGGCACAGTGCAGTGTTGTTCGTTCTCCTGCTAATATTGCACTTGTCCCGGCCTCCTGCTGTCCTGGGTTCGCCTACGGGTGCCCCATGGGGACACAGCTAACCCAGGACCTCTCGGGATACCGAGTCAGGCTCTCCTTCCGAAGACCAGAGACCTGGAGACAAGACAGAGGTGATTGTGAGATTCGGGAGCCACCAAAACAACAGGAAGGAGACACACATTTTCAATCGGAGCGCTTCTGTCGGACCTCAAGTGCAAACTTTCTCATGGCTTCCTTCTCTAGTGACAGGAAGGAAATCTGTTTGGCGAGACGACCGCCTCAGGCGGCAGATTCCACCCAGGCAGCAGATCCCAATGTCGATCTTTCTTCTCCCTTGTTGCTGAGGTTGATCTTCCCTCATCCCTTCTCCTCTGGCAGGGAAGCGGGAGCCATTTTGGGGTCTGCCTCAGGTGCCCAAATGTCTTGGGACGGCTCTGGGTGGTGAGAGTATGAATTATACCTGGGGAAGGGACATGGCTCAGTGATGGAGTATCTCCAGGTAGAGCGGGGGCAAGACTCCCCGCCTGAAATGGCGGGCAGCTGCTGTCCGTCAGTGCAGACAATACTGGACCAAATGGACCTGATGCATCCTCTGTTCCTAATAATTTCAACTTTTATATGGAATGCTTTTCTTAGTGCTCAAAAGTGCCCCTGATGCAGAATTCGTAAGAACGTAAGAAGAGTCAATGGCCCCTCTGGTCCAGCTTCCTGTTCTGACTGTGGACAAACCGGACCTTAGGACAACAGCACTCTGCCCTCCTGAGATTCCCAGGAACTGTTATCCAAAGAAATGCTGTTTCTGAAAGTGGAGGCAGAGCACAGCCATTGAGTCTGGTGGTCGATAGCTTGATCCTCCATAAATTTGTCTAATCCACATTTAACTATCTGCTCTGTGAAGAACTTCCTTTCCTCGGTCCTGAATCTTTCAATGATCATCTCTACCAAATGCCCACAAGCTTTAAGGCTACAGCAGAGGGAGAAAAACTGTTCTCCATCCCCTTTTCCATTTGTGCCTAATCTTATAAATTTCAGTCATGTCCCCCTCTTACTTTAAACTAAAAACGCTGGCATCTTTCCTCATTACTCCAGTCCCTTGAGCATTTCGGTTGCCCTTTTCTGAATCTTTTTCTCGTTCTACAATATCCTTTTTGAGGAGAGCTGACCAGAACCCTACAGGATATTCCAAATGCAGCCGCACCATAGATTTGTATAACAGCATTGCAATATCGGTAGTTTCATTCCTTTCCTAATAATCACCAGCACTGAATTTTGCCTTTTCGTAGCTGTCTCACAATGGAGTGATCTTTTCCATCCACTACAATCCCAAGGTCAGCAACCTATGGGCATATATGTGAAATTAAGATCCACATAAAGGCCAGCTGTTTTAATAGCTATTGGTCCATGAAGCATAGCTCAGTTGGTAAGCTCTTAATCTCAGTGGGTCCAAGCCCCACGTTGGGCAAAAGATTCCTGCATTGCAGGGGGTTAGACTAGATGACCCTCGGGATCCCTTCCAACTCTACAGGTCTATGAATCCCAGTAAACTCTGGGGATTCTAGTCCTCTCTGAGGTCGAATGAGGAAGTGGGGCTTCTTTTAACAAAGACTTCTCAACCCAGAATTCTTTGTGGGTGCAGGAAAAAAAAGGATGTCATAGTGGTATAAAGCAGCTGTTTAAATATCTGGCTCCCTCATTCCCTCGCTGAAAGATGATTACTTTGAACGTGAAACACTGAGAAAACTAAGTCTTCTACTATTCGGGACCCCACCCACCCACTGGTACCTTCACCAAACAACAACAGGAGCAAGAAGTTAGAAAAACAGCCAGAACTTTTATGGATAAATCGTTTCCCAAAATGAAGACAGCAAAAGACGGGACATAGTGGGAGTTTGCTCTGTCGCCACCCTCTCTGATTGGCTGGGCCCTTGCTGGCCCAGAATCCTTTGCTGGTCCTTTGGCCAAGGAATCTTGAGAACCCCACAGAAGAGACTGCTGCCAACAAACTCCTGGGGGTTTCCAGAAGCTTATGGGGTGAGGTCTGCTAGTTTTCCAGTCCATTGTGTGTGTGTGTGTGTGTGTGTGTGTGTGTTGTGTATGGGGGTCTGAAATGATGCCCACTTCTAGGATGGGCGCTGAGCCCTTTTGATGACCTTAGTTCAAGCCCCTTCCAGTAAGATCCGGCGGAACGGCTCAAAGTCCACAGGGATGGTATCTACAGAGAGAAGGGAGAGAGAGAGTGTGTATTAGGTAGAGTGGAAACATCAGAGTCAAGGTTTTGCATTGGACCTATGGAAAGCAGAGCTCTGGAGAACATCTGTGGCTTCCCAGATGTTGTTGCATTCCAGCTCCCATCAGCCTCCAGCTAGCATGGCCAACACTGAGGGGAGATGGGAGACGGGAGTCCATCTAGAGGGGCACGTGCTCCTCATCCCTGCTTTACACATCTGTAAATATATTGAATATGTGATCCCTGATAGGTTGGGACACAGGTCTAGGAAAGGGGTGAAGAACCCTGTGGTCCTCCAGATATTCCTGAACTACAACTCCCATCATCATGGGGCTGATGGGCGCTGGAGTTCATCAACACCTGGAGGGCCCCAATCCCTGATGATGGAAGGATTTGTTGATTCTGTTGCTCTTCATCTTCTCATTGTTAAATTCAGATTTTTTTGTGGGGTTTTTTTCAATCCTCATGAAAGTCTTCTGCATTTTAGTGTGAATTTCTCATGAAGATCACATTTTGATCAATGCACGCAATCATGCATTCCATTTCTCCTAATACAAACCCCTTTTCTATGTTATTTGGACCAACATATTCATTTTCGATGTATACTTTTACCTAACGTGCATTTCTTGGTAAGCACCACTTGGATAACTGCATTGCAAAATTCAGAAAAGCGCAACTTTTCAAGCATGGCTTTAAATGCAAACTGAATCAAATTCTGCCTTTGTCTCCACCTGGTATATAGAATTTCAACCTCGGTGATATAAACATCCTGTCATTTCCCCCAGAACAGGCTCAACTATTTGGGGAGGGCAGAGGGGATACTACCTCCCACTCTGATTTGGTGGGAAAGACCTCCATGGAAATCCCACCCCCCACCCGGGTCTAGGAGAATGAGGCCTAGCTCAGGTGAGCGAAGCCCTGCTTTGAACCACCCCGAATTGTCCCACAGCTGACCGTTGCAGCGATACTGCAGGTTGGACCAGATGATGTTCTCCTGGGAGAAGCAAAACACCCCCAAGCGACCCCCTCGCATTGTCGTGTCGATGATGACGCCCGAGTCGGCCACCAGCTGGGGTCCCTCGTAAAGCAGCACCCTGTGAGGGGGAGACAGGAGGGTGTCAGGTGCTTGGAAAGTCCTTGTTGGGGGGTGTCACGATGATCAGGAGAAAAAAGAAGGTAGATGAATGGCAGCCGACCTGCAAGGATGGTTTTGAAGCAGGGAGGTTCGCAATGCCCAGGGCCAGCACACACATGAGTGGACTGGGATAGTGGTCCCTGTCTTAGACAACCCTGAGCCTTCCTCAGCTCTTATCTTGCAACAGCCCATCTCTCCCAGCTGCTGAATATTGAGAAAGACTGGATGGAAGACCCACTCCACCTTTGGGCCCGGCTATTGTAAGCACTGGCACCTGGAGTTTTCCTCTTCCCTCCTCAGCCCCTTCTCCTTTTGTGTTGTACCTTTCACATTGCAAACCTGAGGGTCAGGGAATGCCTTACTTATATTGATCTCACATAGGCTGCTCTGGGACACTTTCCAAATGGAGAGAGGGGTAAAAACTGCTTATAACAGAAGCAATATGTCCCGTATAGACAATGGTGAGGCCGCCACTTCAGGTTGTCCCCATTTCAGGGTGACCAGCCCTTCATAAACACAATATTAAAAACAGTTTAAAACAACTTGCTGTCACAGAAACAAGGCAGGTCCCTATTTACCACAGTGCAGTGATACCTCGTTTTTCGAACGCCTCTGTAGTCGAACGTTTCGGAACTGAAACACCAAAAACCTGGAAGTAAGCACCTCGGTTTTCAAACACGCCTCAGAAGTCGAACAGGAAACGTGGCTTCCTTTCTGAGTTTTCCGTATTGAGGCTTCCGTTTTCGGTTTTCAAAAACCGAGGTTCCACTGTATATTCGTTCTCGTTCTTGGTATTTGGCTGGGGAACAGCATTGCAAAATTCAGAGGGGTGCGAATTTCATGGGGTGGCTGGGTTTCGTTCCACACGTTGTTTTGGAAACGGTGAACTCAGCACACTGAACTCAGCAGCACCCGAGCACAAGAGCGCCTTCGTCTCTTGTGGATCTCAATGGCCGGCATTCAGAAACATAACTAAAGATGGAACCCTTTACTCTGAGTAAAGACAACGCTACTCTGAAGTGCCCAGAACGTCTGAAGGACGTTAGGAGACATGTTCCTTCCAAGCCACCATAACCGCGCAAGCCATCGTAAGGCCTCTTTGCCTCTTGTCAAAAGTTGGCGTGTTTTGAGGGTCTAGGGATCTAGTCCGGTTCAAGGTGCAGGGGGGGCACAGGCCGGGTGGTGGACTTGCAGTGGAGAGATGGGGAGATGTCGTCCCCCCCACTCTTTTCCTGCTATTTCCGCAAAGGAGGAGGGGGGGGAGAAAGTTCCCAGGCTTCATTCCTCCTCCTCCCGCTCTGCCCTATTCTCTGCAGGATTGCCCCCCGCCACCTTTTCCCATTGTCCAGATTTCTTTTCTCCCTTTTTGCATTTTAAAAAGGTCTGCTGAGGGCCAAAAGCATTCCACCCGGACTCGGGTTGCCATGGTGAACTAGACAATGGGCCTTGGGGCCCATCCAGTGAATGGTTCTTGGGGAAGGGAGTGGAGGGGGTGGGGGTGAACTCGTTCCCAGTGGAATGAGCCACCCCCCCCTTTACACACACACACACACACACACACACACACACAGGACCGGCCACATTGTTAAACAAGGAATGGCTCAGACTCTACGGCAGCTGGGAGAGGGGAGGCTGGCGGTGGCAGGGAAAGGGGGAAAGAGAAGTATTCAAACCCCCCAAGGCCTTTTTACTGTCTCCCTCTCACACTCAATCCAACAGACTCATAGTCCCCCCCCCTCAATCTACAAATTATCCTTTGCCACTCTAGAGAAGTCGAGCGAGTGAGCCAAACCACACCAGCGCAAGGAAGGCCGAGATGTACTTTTAACGTATTAAACAACACTTGCAATATATGAATGGATTGCTAATAGATGCAGACTTTGTTTGGACAAATATAAAGACATGTGGAATGAGTTTATGCTGAACGTTTATGCTGAATGTAAGCAAAGCCGCCCAGAGTGGCTGGGGAGACCCAGCCAGATGGGCGGGGTACAAATAATAAATTATTATTATTATTATAAGGGACCCCTGACCATTAGGTCTAGTCCTGACCGACTCTGGGGTTACGGTGCTCATCTCGCTTTACTGGCCGAGGGAGCCGGCGTACAGCTTCCAGGTCATGTGGCCAGCATGACTAAGCCACTTCTGGGGAACGGAAACGCCATTTACCTTCCCGCTGGAGCGGTACCTATTTCTCTACTTGCACTTTGACGTGCTTTCGAACTGCTAGGTTGGCAGGAACAGGGACCGAGCAACGGGAGCTCACCCCGTCGCTCAGATTCGCCTAGGCTCTGTGGTTTAACCCACAGCGCCACCCGCGTCCCATGCCAAACACAGTAGACTATTAAAAATCATATATGCTTTAGGAGGCGATCATTTTATTTATATATCTACCTAATAATGTATGGAAGAGTAACTGATTATATTTAGCATACTATTTCTTTCTTTCTGTATTTTTTGTACTTTTTTTCTGTCTCTCTTCTTTCTTTCATCGCTTTATTTTCTGTAACTGAAATTCTTTCCATAAAATATTAGTAAAAAATAACAACATATTAGTCACCCCTGAAAATAGTGTGGGATAGTGAACAGCACCTCAGGCACGGACTGAGGGGAATCTACAAGTCCCTTGCTCACTGAGTGGGCTATGCATCGCCACGTGACAGGGTCGTTGTGAGGATAATTTTATCACAAGGGGGGGCATCCCTTGGCTCCCTGGCAGAAGGGCTGGGTTCTACATGAAACATGTGAGGTATTCACTGAATAAATTTAGATGGGCCAGCGTTCATTTCTAAACCTCAACATGAGGAGGTGAGCTTTTGAAGGAAGGGTGTGCTTAGAATATAATAATCAATAATCAATAATACCATACTGACCCCCCAAATATAAGCCGCACGTTTTTTCCAAATTCCAACCATGAAACGTTAAAGTGCGGCTTAAATTTGTGGCCTTACAAAAATTGGCTTTTTTACGATATCACTGCTGAAACAGACACACGGTAAAATGGAGCAGGTGTGAGTGGCTGTGGGATTTTAAGGGAGTGGCTTATATTCAGGTATTTCCTTTTTTTCTTTTCTCCCCATGAATTTTAAAAGTGTGGCTGATATCAGGGTGCGGCCTATATTCGGGCCAATATGGTACATTAATGACAAATGTTGTTCAATCAGCCTAGCCTTCACTCGAAAACTTAAACTTGAGGAGGTCAGCTCTTGACGGAAGTGTGTGATCAGAATTTAGTAGCTAGCTAGTAATAGTAATAAATATTAAAAGGGACATGGGTGGCGCTGTGGGTTAAACCACAGAGCCTAGGGCTTGCCGATCAGAAGGTCGGCGGTTTGAATCCGAGCGACGGGGTGAGCTCCCGTCGCTCAGTCCCTGCTCCTGCCAGCCTAGCAGTTCGAAAGCACGTCAAAGTGCAAGTAGATAAATAGGTACCACTCTGGTGGGAAGGTAAACGGCATTTCCGTGCGCTGCTCTGGTTCGCCAGAAGCGGCTCAGTCATGCTGGCCACATGACCTGGAAGCTGTACGTCGGCTCCCTCGGCCAATAAAGCGAGATGAGCGCCGCAACCCCAGAGTCGGCCACAACGGGACCTAATGGTCAGGGGTCCTGTTACCTTTACTAATAAATATTAAAGGTTACTTAATTTAATTAACAGTAATGCGTTGACAATGATAAGTCAATAGTAAATAAATAAATAAATGCGTGAGGTTAGGAGGCAACATCCACCTTGACTATTATTATGCCTCCTTAGTTTTCATTATGGCCTAATTATATAAGATAATGATTAAGATGACTTATAGGGCTGGATGAATCCCTAGCCGGAATTAAGATTGCCGGAAGAAATATCAACAACCTCAGATATGCAGATGACACAACCTTGATGGCAGAAAGTGAGGAGGAAATAAAGAACCTTTTAATGAGGGTGAAAGAGGAGAGCGCAAAATATGGTCTGAAGCTCAACATCAAAAAAACGAGGATCATGGCCACTGGTCCCATCACCTCCTGGCAAATAGAAGGGGAAGAAATGGAGGTAGTGAGAGATTTTACTTTCTTGGGCTCAATGATCACTGCAGATGGTGACAGCAGCCACGAAATTAAAAGACGCCTGCTTCTTGGGAGAAGGGCAATGACAGGCCTAGACAGCATCTTGAGAAGTAGAGACATCACCTTGCCAACAAAGGTTCGTATAGTTAAAGCTATGGTTTTCCCAGTAGTGATGTATGGAAGTGAGAGCTGGACCATAAAGAAGGCTGATCGCCGAAGAATTGATGCTTTTGAATTATGGTGCTGGAGGAGACTCTTGAGAGTCCCATGGACTGCAAGAAGATCAAACCTCTCCATACTGAAGGAAATCAACCCTGAGTGCTCACTGGAAGGACAGATTGTGAAGCTGAGGCTCCAGTACTTTGGCCACCTCATGAGAAGAGAAGACTCCCTGGAGAAGACCCTGATGTTGGGAAAGATGGAGGGCACAAGGAGAAGGGGGCGACAGAGGACGAGATGGTTGGATAGTGTTTTCGAGGCTACCAGCATGAGTTTGACCAAACTGCGGGAGGCAGTAGAGGACAGAGGTGCCTGGCGTTCTCTGGTCCATGGGGTCACGAAGAGTCGGACACGACTAAACGACTAAACAACAACAACAACAACATAGTCTCAGAAGGTAGCATAATGTCAGAAGGGTGCGTGGCTGTTCCCATCATGAAACTGCCCTCGTCAACCTGCCCTCTCACCGCTGAAGCAACCGCTGCAGCCCCACACCTCACCTGATGTAGCCCACTTGGGGCCGGTGGAGGAGCCGCAAGCGGTAAGAGGTCTTGTCCTTCCAGCCCACGTTGCGCGGGTCCTTCCAGAGCAGGCGGACGTGGTCGGGGGTGTGGCCCGTGTGCCACAAGGCATTCCGCAGGTATTCTCCGGGACCGGTGCTAGACTTCACCGCCTGCCAGTGAGGAGAGGGGTTGTGGGGAGCAGGAGAAACAGCACGCATTGTTTCAGCCAGGAGAGACAGGATCAGGCCTTGCAGAAGACAAGCTGGATTCTGCTTCAGCAAGACCCGTTCGCACCATACCTTTGAAGCGCTATGATACCACTTTAAACAGCTGCGCCTGCCCTCCCTGCAGGGAATTCTGGGAGCTGTAGTTCTTTAAGGCTGCTGAGAGTGGCTGGGAGACCTCCCTGTTGCCCTTATAGAGTTACAATTCCCAAGAGCTCCCTGGGAAGAAAGATCAGTTGTTAAACCACTCCGTAGCTCTGGAAGGAAAATGGAGGTCTTCCAGCAAGTCTCAACACTGCAGTGCCCAGATAAAATTGATGGATTATGCTGAAATGGCTAAAAATGACTGGAAAAATCAGAAATCAGGAAGATCAAAATTTAAATAAGGAATGGGGAAAATTTATAACTTATCTTAAACAGTTAAAACCGTTAGTAGGATTGGAGTATCACTGGTAGTTTAATGGTGAATTTTATACAATTTAGGTAGTTCTCTCCCTCTAATTCCCAAAAGAAATCTTCTGGGTTGTTGTTTTTTATCAAAGTTATTTTGAACATCCTTTTCAATTCATTATATATCATTTCCCAGTAAGTTTTAACCTTACTACAAGACCACCACATGTGATAAAAAGAACCTTCTTTCTCTTTACATTTCCAGCATTTGTTTGATTTAGATTTATACATTTTTGCCTGTTTACTTGGTGTTAGATACCATCAATATATCATTTTGGACACAATGGAGAGGTAAAAGATTTGGATAATTATCATAAAAAATGCAGCCGGGAATGATTAACAATAGGACCCACAAAGGGAGGAGGGAATTCCTTGGAATCTTGTTTTTATGTTGTATGTTGCACATGTGGACTGTAAAATTTCAATCTGAAAAACCAAATAAAAGCGTTCTTTGTGGGGGGGAGGGGTCTCTCCTAACAACTCTCACCACCCATAACAAATATTAAAGTATATAAAACTATTATATTAAAGTGATATACTGCTATAGACTGTATAATGCAGATGAGGCCTCGCTAAATGCTGGGAGGTTGGACGAGGTGATCAATCAGGTCCCTTCCAACTCTGCAATTCTATGTGTCCCACTCAGAGTTGATTCCTTGACATCCACCTTTCTTCCTGCCCAGGGCAGCCCTGCCCTCTTCCTGCCCGCCCCTCTACAAGTCCCTTGTTTGCTGGGTGGGCTACGCATTGCCACGTGAACTCCGTCACAGGGTCGTCATGAGGATAATTTTATTGCAAGCGGAGGCATGTACAGTGGTACCTCGGGTTACATACGCTTCAGGTTACACACTCCAGAACCCAGAAATAGTGCTTCAGGTTAAGAACTTTGCTTCAGGATGAGAACAGAAATCGGGCTCCGATGGCGCAGCAGCAGCAGGAGGCCCCATTGGCTAAAGTGGTGCTTCAGGTTAAGAACAGTTTCAGGTTAAGAACAGACCTCCGGAACGAATTAAGTACTTAACCCGATGTACCACTGTATAGCATCCCAGGCTCCCTGGCAGAAGGGCTGGTTTCTTCATGAAACGTGAGTTATTCATTGACTAAATTTAGATGGATCGGCATTCATTTCGAAACCTCAGCTTGAGCAGCTGAGCTTTGGAAAGAAGGGTGAATGAATAATCAATAATACATTTTTTAAAAAATATAATCTATCAGCCTTCACTTCAAACCTAAACTTGAGAAGGTCAGCTCTTGATGGAAGTGCGTGATCAGAATTTATTACCTAATAGCAAACATTAAAGGTTACTTAATTTAATGAACAGCAATGTGTTGACAATGATAAATCAAGAAGGAATAGGAATAAATAAAAATAAGCCGATGTTATATAAAGAAACAAACCAGCGTATAAATAAATGCTTAAGGTTAATAGGCAACATCCACCTTGATTATTATTATGGCTCCTTCGTTATCATTATTGTATAATTATACAGTGGTACCTCGAGTTAAGAACTTATTTCTGACCATGGGTTCTCACCCTGTACAGTGGTACCTCTGGTTACGTACTTAATTCGTTCTGGAGGTCTGTTCTTAATCTGAAACTGTTCTTAACCAGAAGCACCACTTTAGCTAATGGTGCTTCCCGCTCCCACTGCACGATTTCTGTTCTCATCCTGAAGCAAAGTTCTTAACCCGAGGTATTATTTCTGGGTTAGCGGAGTCTGTAACCTGAAGCGTATGTAACCCGAGGTACCACTGTATAAAGTAATGATTAAGATCACATAATCTCAGAAGGTAGCATAATCCTGGGCATTTCAGGATCAAATCAGAAGCCGCTTTCGTAATTCTGGGACTGTCCCTGGAAAATAGGAACACTTGGAGAGTATGGCACTCACTTTGAGCTGCAAGCTGGGCTCAGCCGTGGCGCGGAAGGGCGTAGCCTGCCAGTAGGTCTGCTCCGTCTGCTTCCACATGACCACGTAGAAACTGGCGCTGTCCTGGTAGGCGAAGATGAAGCCGGCGTAGTCGTCATCGGTGATGGTGTTGACGTGGAAGGTGCCTTCAAAGTCCACCCCGTTGAAGGCTGTGTACCCTGTCCCGTGGTTAGAGAGAGGAGGAAAGAGTTAGCTGCCGTCTTGCCAAGATAGAGGAAGGGACTGGTGGGCACAGGCGATGGGAAATATTTTTCTCTGTTTGCTTGAAACCCTGAAGAACAGTTGCTAGGCCACACTCAGACCATAGGCTTCAAGCGCCATGATATCACTTCGAACAGTCATGGCTTTCCCCAAAGGATTCTGGGAACTATCGTTTGTGAAGGGTGCTGAGAACTGTTAGGAGACCCCCCATTTCCCTCAAAGAGCTACAATTCCCAGAGTTCTCTGGGCAGAGGGATTGGTTGTTAAACCACTCTGGGAATTGTAGCTCTGTGAGGGGAATAGCAGGGTCTCCTCTCCCTTAACAAATCACAGGCCCCAGAATTCCTGGGCGGAAGCCATGGCCATTTCAAGCAGTTTCGTAGTGCTTTAACTGTATGGTTTGAGTGCAGCAAAGAATCATTGGCGGCCGAGTATGTTTACCGTATTTTTCCCTCCTAAAGAGTAAGGGGAAATGTGTGTGCGTCTTATGGAGCGAATGCAGGGGGGAGGCAGGCAGGAAAAGCCCCCAGGAGCCGCATACAAGCTCTGCGCAGCTCTTGCGGGCTTTTCCCCAGGAGGGAGAAGGGACTGACGCGGCCAGTCTCCCTCCTCGTAGAAAAGCCCGCAGGAGCCACGCGCTCCTTAAAGGGTGCGCGGCTCCTGTGGACTTTTGCGGGAGGTGGGGGAATTGCCATAGCCCGGCTGGAGAGGTTGCGCACAGCTAAAGAGGAAGATGGATCCCACTCGCTGTCTTGGCTTCTTTGCTCTTTGGGGCTGGGGAGGGGAATCCGGGCTTCCCCCGGCAACCCCGAGAAGCTCTGGGAGAAGCGGACAGGCTGCGCGCTTCTCCCAGGGGGAAATAATATTTTTTTTCTTGATTTCCCCCTCTGGGTGTGCCTTATGGTCCGGTGCGCCTTATGGAGCGAAAAATACTGTATATTCCTCTTACCGACAGCCAAGCCTGGGTCACTGTTCATCGTCTGTACAATCTCCATGCCCTGGAGGTTGGGAAGAAAAAAGAGAGAAGGAAAGGGTGGTGACGAGACGGTCGGGTATAAGCAAAGGGCAAGGCAGCTGCCCCAGACTGACCCCTGGGGTTTTGCATCTAGCACCCAAGCACCGAGAGAAGGGCCATAGCTCAGTGGTTAGAGCCCTTTAAAGACCAGATTCGGTAGAGGGCATTTTCCTGTGTCCCTGTGGCGATTGACCCCCCAGGAACCAAACCCGATAGGCAACATGGCCACTTGTCTACTCATCCCCAATGAACCCCAGGGGCCTTTGAAGTTTTTCAATGGGGGCTTATCCTGCACTGTGCAAAGACTAAGGTCCTCTCTACCCAGTGGCTTACCAATACGCACCAAGATTTATTGACCTTTCCCCCTTTTGCCCAAGGAACCAATCGGGTTTATTTCACCTCCGAAGCCTGTGGCATCTTCCCGGCTCCCTTGCCGTACCTGATTGAGAACCACCCAATTGGGATCTATCTGGGCGTCGCCCTCAGGATCCAAGATGACCGTCTGGTATGCGCGGAAGTCGGTCAGCGTCACCTCGGAGCTCTCCGGGCAGACATCCAGCGGGTCAGCCACCGTGTCGTTGTCAAAGTCCTCCTCGCACACATCCCCTACGCCATTGCCTGTGCGAAGGGCAAAAGATGGTGAAGGCCCAGCCACTAAAGCACGTTGGAAGATGTTTCACCATATTCATACCTATCAGGCGTGGGGGAAGTGTGGTCCTCCAGATGGACTACAGCCCCCATCATCCCTGAACACTGGTCATGCTGGCTGGGGCTGATGGGAGTTGGCGTCCAACAACATCTGGAGGGCCAGGGGTCCCCCATCCCTGCTTTATACCCCTGTAAGTTCGAAAGCACGTCAAAGTGCAAGTAGATAAATAGGTACCGCTCCGGCGGGAAGGTAAACGGCATTTCCGTGCGCTGCTCTGGTTCACCAGAAACGGCTTAGTCATGCTGGCCACATGACCCAGAAGCTGTACGCCGGCTCCCTCGGCCAATAAAGTGAGATGAGCGCCTCAACCCCAGAGTCGTCTGTGACTGGACCTAATGGTCAGGGGTCCCTTTACCTTTAAGTGCATTGGATATGGGATTCCTGATTGGTTGGGGAATGACTGGTCCAGGACAGGAGTGGGGAGCCTGGATCGCCCCAGATGTTGCTGGACTACAGTTCCCATTAACCCCAATGGCTGAAGGAGCTGGAGACCTGCAACCTCTGGCCTGCCTTGATTGTGGTGCTCATGATCTGAGTGGGGAAGTGAGTTTGGGGTAGCGTATAAGGTTCTCTCCCTCCCTGATATTCTGTTTCAATCCTCACAACAACCCTGTGAGGTAGGATCTGAGATGGGTGGTGAACCTGTGGCTCTCTAGATGTCACTACAACTCCCATCATCCCTGACTGTTGGCCCTGCTGGCCGGGGCTGATGGGAGCTGGAGTCCAGCAACATCCACAGGTCCAATAAGTCCAATTTCATCTGCAATTCTGTGTGCTCCCTTCAAGGCACTACTCTTTGAGAAGGGGGCAGTCTGGGGACCCCAGTGTGACACACTCCTCCTCCTATGGTGCCTCAAAAAGGTCTCTGTAAACATTGTCTCAAAACAGATGTTGTCTCTGTTGTGTACAGAGGAGAGCTTCTTTCTGCGAGCGAGACCAGCGGCGGTGGGTGTAGGTGCCTTTTCACGCACTGAATGGAGGCCACATCCCCTCACAATTTTGTGGTCCTGTCACTTTTTTTGCTTTCTGAGGTGCTACGCCACATAGCAGGGCATCCATTTTGTGTCGTGCCATACCCCCCGCCCCATGTCGCGTCAGCCATTTTGTGGCTGGTGCCATTGACGTTAATAATTCTGGGCGGATTCCACTTTAAATTATCCCGTGCTCACCATCAGAATCCTTCTGGTTGGGATTAGGGACGAGACGGCAGTTGTCAGGGCCCGGGGGCACATAATCGGGGATCCCGTCGTTGTCGTCGTCATTGTCACACTCGTCTCCCAGCCCGTCGTTGTCTGAATCGAGCTGGGAGCTGTTGGGGATTTCTGCACAGTTGTCTTTCGTGTCCTGGTGACCATCGCCATCACTGAACAACAACAATTTTATTATTTGTACCCTGCCCATCTGACTAGGTTGTGCCAGCCACTCTGAGCAGTCTTCCAGCATATAGAGAAACATGATAAAACATAGAACATTAAAATCTTCGGTGCTGCTTTCAGTTGTACAGTTATTTATTTCCTTGACATCTGAGGGCAGGTGCCACTACCAATAAGGCCCTGTGCCTGGTTCCCTGCAACCTCACTTCTCACAGGGAAGGAACTGCCAGAAGGCCCTTGGAGATGGACCTCAGTGTCTGGGTTGAACAACCGGGGTGGAGATGCTCCTTCAGGTATACTGGGCCAAAGTATCTCTTTTTCTAGAAAAATAGCACTGGGAAAATAATAGTGAATTCAAAATACCAAATTGATTCAAAATGGGGTCCAAACATAGACCCAAACCTGCTCCTTGATATCAGGGGCCATCATGCCAAATTTGGTAATGATATCTTAACAGGTATCTGAATACATAGAAGGACAAACAGAAAATATCCCTATAGATTCTGAGATCATGCATTTTCGTGGATTTTAGGTTCAGGTTTTCGTTTTGCTTTTTCCTCACCTGTCGACGTTCGTGTCGCAAACGTCACCCACCAGGTCGCTGTCCGCATCTGTCTGAAAGAGAGCATGGCCTCAGGTGAGTAAGCAAACGCGCATCGCTGGAGCCACAGGCAAACGCCCCTCTCATCTTCACCGCACATTTAAAGCGTGATGATGTCATTTTAATTGCCATGGCTTCCCCTAAACTGCAGGCATGTCCAAAGTCCGTTTAGGGTGCCCAATCCAGCCTGCCTAAAAAAAACAACCTCAACAACTTCAATCCTAAAAAAAGGTTAACAACTTTGGTCGGCCATTTGGTTGGCCCTCACAGCCCTTCACCATCAAATCTGGCCATCTTTGAAAATAGTTTGGACACCACTGCCTGAGGATCCCGGGAAATGTAGGATGTTACAACGCTCATACCTGAGTAGGGTTACTGATCTCAGGACAACTGTCACAGGCGTCTCCCACGCCGTCTTCGTCGCGATCCGTCTGCAGCGGGTTGGGCACTTTGGGGCAATTGTCAAGCCCATTGGGAATTCCTACGGAAGAGGAGAGGGGGAAAGGGGCTGTTTCATAGGAGCACAGGAACGTGCCTTAAACCGAGTCCATCTAGCTTAGTATTGTCTACACTGATAGGCAGCAGCTCTCCAGGGTACAATTAATTAAGTTGAATTGCTTCCCAATAGCTTTTTTAATTATTATTAAAAAAAACCAAACATCCTTAGAGCGTGTGTCGTCATGCTTCTGTACCGGTTGTTAAATTTGTTTTCTCAGCTCAGACATATTAAATGTGTTATAAAAACCATAACCTGAAAAACCTGTGCCTGGGCTTGGCCTTTCCTCCTCCCTCCCATTCCCTTTTCCTCACGTGCTGTGCGTTTTCTTAGATTGCAATCTTAATATTGATCTTTGGACACCACTTTAGGAGATCCTTTTTGGGCTAAAGGGTGGCGTACAAAGACCTGAAGGAAATAAATGTTATTTCCCCTTTTGGGGAGGGCTTCCATATTTCTTAAACCTCAGAAAACAGGACAGAACTATGACTGAATTCATGCAAAAATGGGCATGGTATGGAAAGAAGACTCATCCGTCTTTGCTGGGTGCTGGCTCCACCTGTATGACAAAGCCAGCCATACGAACTCTACCACGATTTGACCCTTCCACTCACCGTCGCCGTCAATGTCATTGTCGCAAGCGTCCCCTTCCCCGTTGCCGTCTGTGTCCTTCTGGTCGTTGTTGGGTACGTTGGGGCAGTTATCACAAGCATCCCCAAAGGAATCCGTGTCTGAATTCTGCTGGTCTTTATTGGGGAAGAGACGGCAGTTGTCCTATGACCAGGGCACAAGAGAGAGAAAAAGGTGAATTCAGACATGGGGAATATTGCCTTAGCCTTCCTGATTGCAATGCTGGTTCTTCTGCCCCGTTTCATGATGTTCCTTTTGTGGGAGGTTGCAGTCAAACATAACTGTGCGCAGCTGTTAGTTAGTGCATGAAGTGGGTAAACAACCACAGAGTTGCATTGCTAGATAGACTCCTCTGGAGACGGAGACTTTCTACTTCCTCTCTCTCTCTCTATCTCTCATTGTGCAATCTACCAAGACAGACATGTGTGAGCTCGCTCCCGCGTTTGCAACATGTCTTTGAAACTATATTCTGCATTTTCTACCCAAGAGCATTTTGCCTGCGTTATCCTTGCTGCTGCATGGAACAAAGCATGACTGAGACCTTGAATCTGTAAGTAAAGCGTTTTACACATACTTTGCAGTGTGTGGTCTGTTCTTTGCAAAGGGGCTAGAAATAGGTTGAGCGTTGTATATGGGATAAGAAGGTCTTCGAGCCTATATCCTTAATGCTTCTAGGGATGGGACGCCTCAGGCCAAGGGCCCAAATGCCTTCTCTATCTGACCCATGGTCCTCTGACCCAGCCACACCCCTTTTCCCAGGCCACACCCTTCACCAGCCTTCCTCTGCACTAGAATAATTATAATATAATAATAATAATTTATTATTTATACCCCGCCCATCTGGCTGGGTTTCCCCAGCCCCTCTGGGAGGCTTCCAACAAAATATTAAAATACAATAGTCTATTAAACATTAAAAGCTGCCCATCCCCTGTGGTTCTACCTAGTCGGAACAAGTACTTGGACTGGGATAATACCTTGTGCTTCCCTAGATGGAAGGATGAAGTGTGTCTCTGGCTGCACCCAGCTTGGTAAGCGGCCCCTGGGAGGTTGCCCACGAGTATAATGTGGCCCTTGGCCTAAAAAAGGTCCCCTACCCTCGCTCTTGTCCGATACATCCAGCCTGAGTGGGAAGTTGCGCTTGGGCTTACCTCCACGTTCTTGATCCCGTCGCCATCCGCATCATCGTCACACTGGTCCCCGATGCCATCGTTGTCGGCATCCTCTTGACCCGAGTTCGGCGTAAGCCGGCAGTTGTCCTGTGTGAAAAGGGGCAAGGTGGAGGGTGGGGCAAGTCAGAAGAAATCCCTAACCGGCTGCGACTGTTCAGAGTTTCCAACATACGTTTTCCCCAGTCCTCAGTGGAGATGCCGGGGAACAAACCTGCCACATCCTGCACACAGAGAACAAACTCTACCTCTGAGCTACAGCTTTTCCCTTAAAATATAATTCTATGATTTCAGTCCTCACGTTTCTGAACAAAGGGATGATTTAAATGGGGTTTTAATTCTCCAACAGCAGCTGCATGACGACAGGCTTACATTTTTATGTATATAGGAAGATATGTCAGGAGAGAAATACTTTGATTAAATATATATATATAAGACACACATATATATGGGGCATGGGTGGCACTGTGGGTTAAACCACAAAGCCTAGGACTTGCCAATCAGAAGGTCGGCGGTTTGAATCCCCGCAATGGGGTGGGCTCCCGTTGCTCGGTCCCTGCTCCTGTCAACCTAGCAGTTCGAAAGCACCTCAAAGTGCAAGTAGATAAACAGGTACCGCTCCAGCAGGAAGGTAAACAGCGTTTCCGTGCGCTGCTCTGCTTCGCCAGAAGCGGCTTAGTCCTGCTGGCCACATGGCCCGGAAGCTGTACGCCGGCTCCCTTGGCCAATAAAGCGAGATGAGCGCCGCAACCCCAGAGTCAGCCACGACTGGACCTAATGTTCAGGGGTCCCTTTACCTTTAACTTTAAGACACATATAACAGCATTTGCCCCTCCTGTGGTTTCCAGGAACTGGTATTCAGAAGCATTATTCTCTCAGACTGTGGAGGCAGAGTATAGCCAACGTGGCTAGTAGCCATCGATAGGCCCTTTTGTTCCTGCTGCCACCATATCTTACCTTAGAGCAATGCTTGTTGTTATCAATGCAGGGCAAAGGCTCATCTGGGTAGCCATCGATGTCTGTGTCTCGTCCGCACACATTGCCGTTCCCGGCCCAACCCACACTGCACTGGGAAGGCAAAGAGGAAACAATATTTTTGCAACAGCAGGTATCAGCCCCCATGTCCCCGACAATCTGCAATATGGGGGCATGGGGACATTCCCCCCCCCCCCCGCTGCCTCATATGAATGATAATAATCTGTCGATTTCAACCTTCGTTAAAAAGAAGAGCTAGCTTCTAGCAATTGTAGAACCTGAGCAACAAGCCAGAAAGGCAGTGTGGTGCAGTGGTTAGAGTGCAGGACTAGGACCTGGGAAACCCCTACCTTGTCATGAAGCTCATTGGATATGGGTGACCTCATTGGGTGACCCAGAAACTACAACTAATCCAGAATGCAGCAGCTAGACTGGTGACTGGGAGCAGCCAGGAGCAGCTAGACTGGTGACTGGGAGACCACATAACACCGGTCTTGAAAGACCTACACTGGCTCCCAGTACGTTTCCGAGCACAATTCCAAGTATTGGTGCTGACCTTTAAAGCCCTAAACGGCCTCGGTCCAGTATACCTGAAGGAGCGTCTCCACCATCGTTCTACCCGGACACTGAGGTCCAGCGCCGAGAGCCTTCTGGTGGTTCCCTCACTGCGAGAAGCCAAGTTACAGGGAACCAGGCAGAGGGCCTTCTCGGTAGTGGCACCTGCCCTGTGGAACGCCCTCCCATCAGATGTCAAAGAGAACAACAACTACCAGACTTTTCGAAGACATCTGAAGGCAGCCCTGTTTAGGGAAGCTTTTAATGTTTAATAGACTATTGTATTTTAATATTCTGTTGGAAGCCACCCAGATGGGTGGGGTATAAATAAATTATCATTATCATCATCATTACTCACTCCCAGCCTAACCTACCTCACAGGGTTGTTGTGAAGATAAATAGGGGGAGCAGAAGTATACCTGCCCCCTTCAACCCCATGGAGAAATGGTGGGATATAACTGCAGTAAATAAGTAGATAAATAAAATATATGGACTCTTCTAATTTGGAGGTGGGGTAGAAACAATTAGCCTGCTCCCCCTTTTCTGTTTTTTACTTTGCCACACACCCCATCTCTCCCCCCCCCCGGGGGGAGGAAACCCTGTAGATGCCCATGACTGCAAGGTGTAGAATGAAATTTGTACGAACGCAGAATCAGTTCCGACTCAAAAAAAAAAAAAAGACACTGCAGAGCTGGGGAAAAGGAGGCAGATTGATTTGTGTTGTGCGAGAGAAGTCTCTCGGCCACTTTGCAATGGTGGCAAGTTGGAAGGCCAACAGTAGGTGGCGCCAGAGCCAGTGGAAAGAAGGAGCAACTTGCAAGTCCACACCATACATTTGAAGCTCTAGGATGACCCTCTGAATTGCCATGGCTTCCCGCAGAGAATTCTGGGAGGTGTAGTTTGTTAAGGTTGCTATGAGTTGTAGGGAGACTCCTATTCCCTCCACTGAGCTACAATTCCCAGAGTGGTTTAACACACAATTCTTCTTCTCAGGGAACACTGGTATTTGTAGTTCTGTAAGGGGAATAGGGACCTCCTAACAACTCTCAGCTCACGTAACGAACTACATTTCCCAGAATTCTTTGGGGGAAGCCAGGCCTATTTAAACTAGCATCATAGCACTTTAAATTAAGGTTACCAGATTTTTTTTCAATGAATCCGGGGACACTTTTCAACTCCAATGGATTTTGTTGTATGGGGACTGATTTGTAAATCCGGGGACATCTGGTAATCTTTCTTTAAATTTATGTAGAGTTGCCATATGCAGAATACTGCATTAGGAAGCCGTGTCCAGGGAAATCGCAAGAAATGTGTTTTTGGAGATAGCTCAAAAACATCATTTTCAAATTTGGCAAAAAAAGCTCAACAATATGGCGACCCAATTTTGCCTCAAAAGGACTCACCGCGCAGGAAACGTCTCCGTTGCGTTCGAAGAGGCAGTATCCGTTGATGTCGCAGGGGTTGTGGCTGGGGCTCTGGCAGGTCTTCTGTGGGGTGCAGCTGCCATTCTGGTTCCCCACAAAACCAGACTTGCAAGGACCACATTTGTAGGATCCCTACCAAGGGAAACAAAACAAAAGGGAAATGGGTTTTTTGTGTGTTTTGCAGAAATGTGGAACGCTGTTGGTCCATCTAACTCAGTAGTGTCAACACTGACTGGCAGCAGCTGTCCAGGATTCCAAGCAAGAGGGGCAGATATCCCCAGCCCTACCTGGATATGTTGGGGATTGAACCTGGGACCTGTTCTGCATGCAAGGAGGCTGCTCTCCCACTGACTGGCCCTGCACCCAAAAGGAAACCAAGATTCCAGTCCTCATGGTTTTAAAGGACTACAGTGGTACCTCGGGTTACAGATGCTTCAGGTTACATACGATTCACATTACAGACTTCGCTAACCCAGAAATAGTACCTCGGGTTAAGAACTTTGCTTCAGGATGAGAACAGAAATTGTGCTCCGGAGGCGCGGTGGCAGCGGGAGGCCCCATTAGCTAAAGTGGTGCTTCAGGTTAAGAACAGTTTCAGGTTAAGAACGGACCTCCAGAACGAATTACGTTCTTAACCCAAGGTACCACTGTAGTTCAAACAGGAACAAAGAGTTCTTCAGAGCCAGTCCCACAAACTCACTTAAGCAGCCTTAGGCAAGCCACTCTTTCTCAGCCTCCAATATGAGGGATAATCAATAGTTTACCCTACAGCAGGGGTGAGGAACTCTGAGCCCAGGGGCCAAATGTGGCCTCTCCCCCCTCCAGCAACCCTCCATTTGCATAATCAATGTGGCACACACACACACCATTTGAATAACAATGCCCATCAACTTTGGGGGTGGCCCAGCCCCCTCAAATATTTTATGAGGGGGAGCGAAGGGACCTCGGCCCCTAGGAGTTGGCTCTGATGCTCTCAGGGCTCTCCCTTGGCCTCACCCCTCACAAGACCTGCTCAGCCAGAAGTTCAACAGGGAAGGGGCTTGTTTGACTTCAGCTGGAAGGGAACTGCACAAAATCGGACTCACACTCCTGAATGCACAGATCTGGTGGATACAAGATGTGCATGCCTCCAAGTGTCACGGAAAAACCGGGGCATCCCATTTTTTTACCGTGAGAGAATGGCGGCCATTTTGGTTGCCTTGATCTCGTGTGACTTTGTGGCACGATTCCTCCCCCAACCCCAGAAAAATGCTTTTTGTGTGGCCACAACCTTCGTGCGGCACCCAAAAACATGCATTTTGGGGCAGCGTGCTCCCAAAAGTGCTTTTTTTCAGGAGGGGAAACCACAGCATGAAATCGTGCGAGAACGCAAGAACCAAAATGGCTGCCGTGCTCTTGTGATTAAAACATGAGGAGGTGGCAACTGGGAAGACAGCGTCCAGGTTTTGGCCTCAAAGTGTTGGAGCGTGTGGACGTTCATACGAGGCATGGGAGACCCCTAACATGGTGGACCCCTAGCAGTGGCTCCCCCAAACAGCTCCCTGATTGGGTAGGGAAATAAAGGATCAGGCGGTCCTTGAGGTATCGTGGATCCTAATTGTTTGGGGCCTTACAAATCAATACAAGAACCTGAACTGGTCCCAGTAGCATAAGTGCAGTCGGGGCAAGTAACCGTAGTCTCTTCAGTCCCTGTTCCCACATGGAGGACCCCACTTCTTCACCCTAGACAGACTCACCACTGTATTGGTGCAGATGGCATTGGGGTCACATCCGCCATTGTTCCCATCGTTGCATTCGTCAATGTCTGTGCAAGTCTGGAGAGAGGAGAGAGATTGTTTTGATATATAAATGCAATACATTAAGAAATAAAGACCCCTCTCGAGTTGTTATTTATTGGAACGTTTGCTTATTCATCTATTTGTTATTGATTTATTGCACAGAATTTATATATCGCTCGATCGCCCACAAGCATCCACTTGCAACGGTTTTAGTCCAATTTTAAACGCGTCTGTTGTTTTTGCCTTTTTAACTGTTTTAAATTGCCTTATGTGGAAATCGCCTTGAGATGGTGGCTTAGAAGGTGGTCGATAAATCGATTGTGGTCGTAATAGCTAACAGCACATGTAAGAAAACACCTCAGAGTGGTTTACAAAAAGAATAAAACAATAAAATGATCGTTGAAACACAGCTGAAAACGCACTTGAAAGATAATTAAAATGAACAATAAATAAAAACGTGACAACATTGTATGTGTCTGGATAAAAGGTAAAGGTAAAGGGACCCCTGACCATTAGGTCCAGTCGTGACCGACTCTGGAGTTGCAGTGCTCATCTCGCTTTCTTGGCCAAGGGAGCCAGCGTACAGCTTCTGGGTCATGTGGCCAGCATGACTAAGCTGCTTCTGGCAAACCAGAGCAGCGCACGGAAATGCCATTTACCTTCCCGCCAGAGCGGTACCTATTTATCTACTTGCACTTTGACGTGCTTTTGAACTGCTAGGTTGGCAGGAGCAGGGACCAAGCAATGGGAGCTCACCCCGTCGTGAGGATTCGAACCACCGACCTTCTGATTGGCAAGTCCCTAAGCCAAAACTTTTTTAGCAGAAAAGAATGCGGCAAATGCCCCTCTTTGGTGTCAATGGACAGGAAGTTCCCAAGTGTAGATGCTGCTACCCGAAAAGGTTGGTTTCTTACAAATGGGGAACGAGCATTATGCAACACCAGTAATGGTGCCAGTTCTACCATGTGCCTGGGGCAAAGGAATATAACCACATGGGCAATCTTGGTTTTATATAAAAGAAACACACCCCCAAAAAAATCCCTCACCTGTTTGCTGGCTTTGGCATAGTCTGCCCCTACTCCAGATATGAGGTTCCCCTTGTAGCCGGGCGGGCAGGGTTCGCAGCGGAAACCAGGTGCCGTGTTGAGACATTTGGATCCAGGGAAACACGGGTTGGCATGGGCACACTGTGGACAACAGGAGACCTCGGTTGTGAGTCCTTCATCTTCAAATTGGCGCCAACCCTCAACGCCATGCTACCTGCCTATCTCATTTTTTAAAATAATCACTTTGTTTATTAGGTTTTACAAACTCTCAAATTCTCAGGCCCTTCCAATACCCACAACTTGCTTTCGACGGGTTATACTGATGCATAATAATCACACAAAACTGGCAATTATTCCAAGATAATGTCATCATTTGCTGTGACTCTGTGTTGGTAGCGTCTATGACCGTAATAAAGATTTACATTGCTGTGTCGGTAGCAAGATTCCGTTAGGTGTGTTTACTAGAAGTTCCTCTGTTTTGTTTTCTTGGAATCCAATAAAAATTAAGGAATGGCAGATGAAGATGATGGATTTTTTGGAGCTGGCTGACCGGACCGGAAGAATCCGCGATCGGAAGGAAGAGGAACATCAAGAAGAATGGAAGAAATTTAAGGACTATTTGGCTAGATACTCAAACATAAATTAAGTAGAACTACTTGCAAGTACCAAATTGGCCTAGGAGTAAAATAGATTGATTGTTTAACATTATGGATTGAGAGCATTATGAAAAGAAAGAAAGATGTTAATGGAACAAGTTCATTTAATTTGAAAGTGGATATTGGAAAACCGCTAAAATGAGTATTATGGAAACACAGTTAGGGGGGATCTGAGCAAGTCACCTAACAATGTTATTTAAAGTGGGATTCTAACAGTTAAGATATATGTTTGTTTGTTGTATGTTTTCTTTTTGTGTTTATTATAAATTTGGAAAACCAATAAAAAAATGGGAGGGGATTATTCAACAACAACAACAAAATAGAAGAGTTAACAGCAGGCAAAAATCGTTCAGAGTTATTGCCCAAGTAAAGAAACCGAACAAAGGAAACACTTGACCTTATGAAAGCAGGGTGGGACCATTAACGAGGATCATCTGTAAATCAGCCTAAGAGTTTGTGGTGGAATAAAACTCTTTGCCAAAGAATGACAAATCTGATTTGGCATCGAGCTGGAATCTGCGAGGTCACCGAGATCTGAACACGACTGTGTCGACTCCAGCACAGAGGATGATGAATCTGGCTGGCAACTAAACCTCAGCCTCAGGACGGCCAAATTCCTAGCTGAATGACGCTAAAACCACTGTGCTTACCTCGTTGATGTCGGCGCAGTGGGTGCCGTTGCCTTCAAAGCCTGGCGGACAAGGTCCGCAACGGTAGCCCGGGTACTCGTAGGTCTCCATGCAGTCGACGCCGCTGAAGCAAGGATTTGGGTTGCAGCGGGAGCGGTGTTCGTGAAAGCCTGCCGTGGGGAGGAAGGGAAATGATGGCAGCAAGGGGTCAAGTCACTGAATACTGGAGCAAAGGAATAATAAGGGGAAGGATGCTGACAACCAGAACCTGCATCAAGGGTTGGGCATTTGCTCTGGGCCCGTATTCCAGTCCTATTGGAGACCCTCCAAGTGCTCCTATTTTCCAGGGACAGTCCGGGATTTACAGAAGCCGTCCCGGTTTCTGATTTGATCCCAGAAGGTCCCGCTTTTCCCTAGGACGTCCCTATTTTCATCAGAGAATTGTTGGAGGGTATGGTGTTATTCAACCCCCAAGCCAAGGAAATAAGTAAATAAACAACCTTTAGAAAATATCTGAAGGCAGCCCTGTATAGGGATTTTTTTTTATGTTTGATGTTTCATTATGTTTTTATATATGTTGGAAGCTGCCCACAGTGGCTGGGGCAACCCAGTCAGATGGGCATGGTGGTAATAATAATAATAATAATAATAATAATAATAATAATAATAATAATAATTGGGCAAGTGACCCACCCACCCCAGAAGGCTGTGCTAGGATGACTGACAAAATCAAGCTTGCGTGTGTATCATCATCATCAGATTTTATTGGTCAACCAAATTACAGGTTATAGCCAAGAGCAAAGAAAAACAGACACATCTCAAAAACATATTATAGCCAGTGCTTTTTTTTTCCTGGGGGGACGCATGGCTCTAACCATTTTGTGAATCTTTGTACTTTTGTCCATTTACTGTATTCATTTCCCCCGATTTGAACTATAAAATGGTGATTTCCTTGAGTCAAAATGAGAGTACCTCTAAACATTTTTGTTAGGGAAAGAAGCACTGATTATAGCACATATGTTTAAAACATTATAAAACACTTCACAGATATACACAAATGGCGGACAACTCTGTGTGCCAGACAGGACTTTAGGGCTTTCCTGAGCTGAGAGGCTTTTAGCACAAACTTCACTGTGTTAAATATAACCAGTTTGTCCAAGCCAGGCAGCAGCTAATAGATTTTATCGATGTTGCTAAATGTGGCAATCGACTCAAGCTGTCTCTTTAAGTATTTAGTGCTGGGAATTTCACATAACTTAAAGCACAACGTATAATCATGAACGGTGCTTGCCTCACAGTCCAGGAAAGAACCCAATTTCACGTCATTCCGTCTTTCCCACCCAGTCCCCTCCCTCGGCACTCACCGCACACCTGACATTCCATGATGGTGTTCCGGATCAAAGACATCTCCTTCACCTGGAAAGAACAGAGACACATCACTGTGTGTGCAATGGAGTGCGCCGCAGATGGGGCGCTGGAGCGATGGACAAGGAAATGGGGCAGCAGAGTAGTTTGCAACAACTGCGCAGCAAACCAAACAATACAAAAAATATATATTTAAAAAGTTAAAAATAAGAAATTGGGTAGCTGTTAAGTTGTAGGTGAACATATCAGACAACACAGAGATTCTTCAGACAGTTCTTGTTTATTCACAGGCCAGAACAGAACTGAACTGAAGGGTTCAGCCAACCTGCTTATATAGAGCTCAACTACAAAGCAACAGTAACAACTTTCTGTAACTATCCAATCACTGAACGTCACTTTCAATTCCTTATTTGCATATGCGGACCTGAGTGAAAACTATCTACAGTATCCCCCTGCTGGCCCAGCGTGAGAACTTCAGTACAAAGCAGTAGCTATTGTGAAAAGATGCATTCTTTGACTCTGACCAAATAGAAAAGTTTTTCAGTGTAGGGTTGCCATATTTCAAAAGGTGAAAATACAGACATGAAAGTGGTTGAGATTTTTTTTTTTTTTGCAAAGTTGTATACCCCTCCCCAGGTTGACCTTACCTGGACTTATTGTCCCCCTCTCACCTGGTCTCTCATATCCTCCTGAAGTTCCATCAAGATCTGGTTGAAAAGGGTGAGTTGTTTCACGAGGGCCCTGGTTTGCTCCCCTGTCACAACAATGGGGGAAAGTCAATTGCCTTGACTTATTTATTTTTATGGAAAATTTATTTATGTACAAGAAAAACCACCTCAGGAGGTGTTTTACAAATGCTGAAAGAAACGCTGAAATTATCAGTGAGAAAGCAACTGTTTAAAACATTTGAAAAATAATTAAGACCGTCGATAAGCTAAAAAGCCAGGTCAAAACACATGCCGATGTTCTACAGGTCTAGGTAGGCTTGCCTAAACAATGATATTTTTAGCAGGCATGGAAAAGTGTATTGGAAAGGTGTCTGCCTGACGTCAACAGTTCAGGTGCTGCCAAAGTTCAGGTGCTGCCAAGCTAAAAGATTGACCTCTTATAAATGCAGAATAAATATTATGTGGCATGTGTAACAGAACCGGTTCCACAGATCAAAGTTGTCAAATGGGAATATTTGGGGGAAAGATATTGTCAGGGAACTGACATCAGAGCGAGAAGCGGAGGCAGGGCTCCCCAGCGATGCCGGAGAGGGGACCAGCAGGGGGGAAGGAATTCAGCATAACACCAATAGAGAAGAGAGGGAGAGGAAGGAATTGGTGACAGGGCTCCAAGACCCTTCACCCAAAACTAGTGGAGAGAGCGATGGCACGCCCCTGCCTTCCCCTTACTTGCGCAGACGCGTTCCATGCAGGGAACATAGGAGGAGACTCGGGGTCAAACAGCTTTTATGCTGGAAGAGGTTCAAGAAACGCCCACTGACGGATTCTGCAAGTGACTAACAGGTCACGGAGGGTAAGCTCTGACCCTAAGCATGGTTGGGCAAGCAAACTAACTAAACCGAAGGCAATTTACGCACAAGTAACCCCTCACAACCATTACAGATATCTCTCGCAGGTAAACTGGTCCCAAGCTGTTCAGGGCTTTATGTACTGCTAGTAACACCTTACAGGGGGTCAGCAAACTTTTTTAGCAGGGGGCCGGTCCACTATCCCTCAGACCTTGTGGGGGGCCGGACTATATTTTTTTGTGCGGGGAGGGAGAACGAATTCCTATGCCCCACAAATAACCCAGAGATGCATTTTAAATAAAAGGACACATTCTACTCATGTAAAAACACGCTGATTCCCGGACCGTCCACGGGCTGGATTGAGAAGGCGATTGGGCTGGATCCGGCCCCCTGGCCTTAGTTTGCCTACCCATGCCTTAAGATTTAAGATGCTTGAAGCAAGAACATCATTGCCCTCACCACCCAACAAGCTCTGCAACTGAGGAAAAAACTTGTGCTTAAGAAGACAAGATTTGTTCTGAGGCACACATGAATGAGGGGGATGTAAGAAAGGAGCAGTCATCAGACTCACCAAAGAGGGAATTGATCACGTTGGATACTGAAAAGGAAAAGAAAACAGAAATAAGATGCTATGTAAGGACTTGAAGAAGTTCAATAATGCACTGTCAGTTGCTGGTGGACTCAAAACGGGTATGTGGGCCTCTGCTATCAGAATACAGTGGATCCTCCATTGTCGAACGTAATCCATTTTGGAAGACTGTTCGACTTCCGAAATGTTCAACAACCGAGGTGCAATTGCCAGTTGGCAAATTGCTTTTTAAAAAATGGAGAAACGCTTCGACTTCCGAGGCGCATTTGAAAACGGAAGCATTCACTTCTGGGTTCCAAATTGTTCGACTTCCGAAATGTTCGACAATCGAGGTTCCACTGTAACTCAGAGGCCACATTCACAGCATCCATTTAAAATGCTCTCATCCCACTTTAAGGAGCCCTGGCTTCCCCAAAAATATTATGGGACCTGTAGTGTGTTAAAGATACCGAAAATGGTTAGGAAATCCCTCCTAGCCCTCCCGGCCCCAAACTACAACTCCCAGAGTTCTCTGTGAGATTTGATTGACTTTTAAACCACTCTGGGAATTGTAGCTCGGGGTGGGTTTCCTTACAACTCTTAGCGCCCTGAACAAACGGCAGCTCCCAGAATCCTTTGGGGTTAAAGCGGTCTGACACAGCTTTAAACGTGTTGTGTGAATGCGGCCATAGTGGGAATGCACCATAGGACCCTGAGCCCAGATCCTGAACGTGAATGGAATATCCCGCTCTGGCCGAGCAAATAAAAAGCCGAAGAAATCCTTACCTGTGTTCTGCATGGATTCATCCCCCTGGAAGGGGCATTCGCTTAAGGCTCCCACGCGGCTCATTGAGCCTCCCAGGATCAGCTTCAGGGATTCCAAGAAACCCTAAGATGGAAATGGAGGTGAGGAGCAGTGTCAGTACGCCTAGGTTGCAATCCCCTAAATGGGGGCAAGTGAGACTAGTAAAGGTCAAGGGCCACATTCGCCTTCCAGGGGCCACATGCAGGCGGTGGGTGGAGCCAGGAGCAAAAGTGGGAGGGGCAATGAATGCAATGCCCCTCCCTTTGTACGGTAGGCTGGTTATTGCAAACACCCCTCTCAAATTCTTCTTCCGGGCAGGCTAGAGGCATCATGAGGAATTCAAGGACACATTCCAGCCTGGCAAAAACATTAGAGGAGGGTGCAGGGGTATGGCTTGGGAAAGACTTAAGAGGGCCAGATACTGATTTGCCCCAGGCTTCCTCAACCTCGGCCCTCCAGATGTTTTGAGACTCCCATTCCCATCCTCCCTGACCACTGGTCCTACTAGCTAGGGATCATGGGATTTGTAGGCCCAAAACATCTGGAGGGCCGAAGTTGAGGAAGCCTGGCTTTTCCCAGTCAACTTATCTCACCCAACCTACCTCACAAGGTTGCTGCACAGATAAATGGCTCAGGACCTCTATACCTCAAGGACTGTCTCCAAATGAACCAACCTGGACCCTGAGATCTTCTTCTGAGGTCCTTCTTTGTGTGTTTCCTCCATGTGAGATACGGAGGGTTGCAACACAAGATCGGGTCTTTTCTGCCATGGCTCCTCGTTTGTGGAATTATCTCTCCAGGGAGGCTCACCTGGAGCCTTCATTATACACCATTAGGAGAAAATGTTCCTCTACAACAAGGCCTTTGGCTGATAATATCAGATGCATTTTTAAATGTGTTGTGGAAAGGGAGGGGTGGATTATTGGCTTGGTTTTTGTTCTAGTTTTTATTATGTGCTTTGTGGTTTTTATATTGTAATTTTATGCTGTGAACCGACCTGAGATATACAGGTATAGGGTGGTATACAAATTTAATAAAAAATAATAATCTAATAATAAAATGAGGGAGTGCTGTAAGAGAGGAAGGCTGAAATTTTCTTCGTTAACATAAATCAGCTTCATGACGTAATAAAAAGCTTCGGCCATTGTCTTATGGAGGAAACAGAAAGGTCAGCTCTTAAAGATCCTATGGGCATGGTGAGAATTAAATCGGCACCACAGGAGCCAACGCCTAATAAAATATTTGAGGGGGCTGCCCCCCCCCAAGTCGATGGACATTACCATTCTAATGGTGCATCATGTCATGTGATTATGAGTGGCGGGGCTTAGCTGCCCCCCCCCAATTAAGTAGTGGGTTGACAAAGCAGACGAGAAAGAGATTTCCCCAAGTGGTTCTTTATAATCCAAGTTGTCAGCCCTGATCATCACACTCTCCCTAGAGATCTTGCAAACCAAGATGGCCCCTTTCTGTATTGCCCCTCCCTTTCATTTGCATAGCCCCGCCCTTCACTTCCCATCCCATTTGTACATTGAAAAGGATCAGAGAAATCAGTGTATTATATAAAAGGCAAACTATCATAATACAGTGGTACCTCAGGTTAAGTACTTAATTCGTTCTGGAGGTCCGTACTTAACCTGAAACTGTTCTTAACCTGAAGCACTATTTTAGCTAATGGGGCCTCCTGCTGCTGCCGCGCCGCTAGAGCACGATTTCTGTTCTCATCCTGAAGCAAAGTTCTTAACCTGAAGCACTATTTCTGGGTTAGCGGAGTCTGTAACCTAAGCGTATGTAACCTGAAGCATATGTAACCTGAGGTGCCACTGTATTGATGACATCTAAAGTAAAAAGTGTTTGGTTTTATTCTAAGCCTTAATTGGAGCTTTAGTCACCTTACCCAAACAGCATATTATAGCAGTACAACAACGAACACCATTTATGTAAAAATTAATAATAATGGGTGTGTGTTATTGGGTTATTGTTTTTAATATTATTTTTGTATATTGTGATCTTTTCTGTGAACCACCCAATCAATCAAGCACTCCCTTGGTCACACTAAAGGGTGACAGAATGTCAGCTTTTCTTTTCCTCCCTTACCTGTGAGCGGAGGTAGCCTTTCTGTCCCGTCCGAACCTCCACCGCCTCCACCTGCTCCGGGTCGAGGGGTGCTATCTCGGGCTGCCCGGCGCTGGAGTCCACTAGCTTGCAGTCCACGTAAAGCTCCACCGAGAGGCGGCCACCTTGCAGGCCGCTTATCCGCAGGAGGGCGGTGTGGCTGCGCCCGTCGACCAGGTTGGTGTTCTGCAGGTTCACCGAATGCACCTTCCCGTCGGCCCGCAGGTATCGGAGGTGGACTGGGGCGAGAGAAAGAGAGAGAGAAGGGATGGGCATGATGTTCAAAGCTGCGTATAGTCACACCTTGGTTTTCAAACAGCTTAGTTCTCGAATGTTTTGGCTCCCGAACGCCGCAAACCCGGAAGTGACTGTTCCGGTTTGCAAACTATTTTTGGAAGCCGAACGTCCGACGGGGCTTCTGTGGCTTCTGATTGGCTGCAGGAGTTTCCTGCAGCCAATCCGAAGCCGCACTTTGGTTCTGAACGTTTTGGAAGTCAAACGGACTTCCGGAATGGATTCCGTTTGACTTCCAGGGTACGACTGCAAATGCTATAGTTTTGATGGCTGTTAAGTTGTGGGTGAACATATCAGACGACACAGCAATTCTTCAAACAGCTCTTGTTTATTCACAGGCCAGGACAGAACTGAACTGAAGGCTTCAGCTAGCCTGCTTATATAGAGCTCCACTAGAACGCAACAGTAACCATTTTCTAAAACTATCCAATCTCTGAACGTCACTTTTGATCCCTTATTTGCATAACTATCTACAGTATTCCCCTGCTGGCCCAGGGTGAGAACTTCAGTACATAACACTCTCCCACTGAGCCACAGTCCCGCACCCAAAATGAAACTTTAAAGCTTTAAAGGACTAGTTCAAATACGAACAAAGGGTTCTTCAGAGTTTGTCCCACCATCTCACTTAAGAAGCCTTAGGCAAGCCGCTCTCTCTCAGCCTCCAATATGAGGGATAATCAATAGTTTACCTTACAGCAGGGGTGAGGAACTCTGAGCCCAGGGGCCAAATGTGGACGTGAGTGAAAACTATCTACAGTATCCCCCTGCTGCCCAGGGTGAGAACTTCAGTACATAACAATGGCCAACTCCTTAGACATGTAAATGGGCTCACCCCAATAAGTGTCCCCAATTAAATATAGTGGACTCACTGATTAAACAAATTTCTACACTTTACCGCAGGCTATCTTTTGGGGGTCTCGTGGGGGGTGGGACTTCATTCCCGGGAGTCTCAGGCAGGGGTTGATCAAACAATAAAAGTTTTATTTACAGAGAAAAAAGGTTGGTAAAACAAAGTTGGGCCAGGAGATGTGTTTCTTTCAGGTCAAAGTTAACTTATTACAGTGGTACCTCGGTTTACGAACTTAATCCGTTCCTGAAGTCCATTCTTAAACCAAATCCGTTCTGAAACGGAGGTGCATTTTCCCTAATGAGGCCTCCTGCTGCTGGTGCCCTTCCACTTTTCGGCTTCCGTTCTTAGACCGAGGTAAAGTTCTTAAACCAGAACACTACTTCTGTTTTTGCAGAGTTCGTAAACCGAATACAGTGGTACCTCGGGTTACAGACGCTTCAGGTTACAGACTCCGCAAACCCAGAAATATTACCTCGGGTTAAGAATTTTGCTTCAGGATGAGAACAGAAATCGTGCTCTGGCAGCACGGCAGCAGCAGGAGGCCCCATTAGCTAAAGTGGTGCTTCAGGTTAAGAACAGTTTCAGGTTAAGAAAGGACCTCTGGAAAGAATTAAGTACTTAACCCGAGGTACCACTGTAGTTCGTTAACAGGACTGTTCATAAAACGACGTACCACTGTACTTAAACTCAGGACTCCCCCCCCCCAGCTGGAGTAACAGTTAGGAATCAGCTTGCAATTTTTTTAGAGAAACCCAACCAGCTTGGGAATTGTAGTTTGTTATAGGTGCTAAGAGTTTTTAGGAGACCCCCTCCTACAATTCTCAGAGCGGCTTATCGCTCAATCTCTCTTCCCAGGCAACTCCAGGAATCAGAGGGGAACAGGGGGACTCTGAATGACTCCCGGCGCCTTTAACAAACTACAGTTCCCAGAGGTCTTTGCGGGAGGGGAGCCGTGGCTGTTTAGAGTGGCAAATGCTGCTTTAAATGCTCGGTGCAGGTGGGCCCTGAGACATTCCGGGCCTTTTTCTTTTCCCCTGGCGCCTGGACAGGGTGGCGGGTTCGGATCCTAGGTCTCCTCGCTCTCACTCACCTTTGTTGGTCTTGCCCACCACCGTGGCTTCAAGCCAGCGGCTGTTGTCCTTCTTGTAGTAAACCCCAAACAACACCCCACCTTGCTTGGGGGGCAGGCGGAAGGTGGAGAGCAGGTAGAGGTCATGGACGGTCAGCAGCTCCGTGCGGATCTTCTCGGCCACATTGGCCATATGCCTGGGCTCCGTCACCGACAGGAGGTCAAGTACTAGGGGAGGAGCAATGGGAGAGCAAAGGTCAAGCATTGGCAGAACTGGCTGTCCGTCACAGAAGAAAAAGAGTTTGTGTTGTGGAACTTTCTCCCTCTGCCTGTCTGATGTGCGTTCGCAGCTCAATGGGGGGAACATCTGCTTTGCATCCAGAATGTCCGAGGTTCAGTCCCTGGTGGCAGCTTCGCACAGGGCTGCTTGAAACCCTGGAGAGAGCTGCTGCCAGTCAGTGTGGACAATACTGAGTTAGATGGACCAACGGCCTGATTCATAGAATCATAGAATTGCGTGGCGAGTCCCCCCCCCCCAGTGGAAATAAAGACACATGACACAATTATCAAGGTTAATGGGCTAAATAAGGCCACAACTTTGTTGGTTACAGGTGATGAGCGGTATTGGCTTAGGCATTGGTCCTAACCGACTATGTCCAAAAAGCCCGTCCGCTTGAAGGGTTGACCACCAGTAGGGGGAGTCCTGCTGATGCACATCAACTAGGAACTTCCCATAGCTGTCAACTTACAGATTTGAAAATAAGGGACCAGCAGCTTCGAAAATAAGGGATCAGCAGCCAAAATAAGGGATTTTCTGATTCCCCTCTGAGCCAAGGGCAGAAAGCCCAGCCAGCAGCCAAACGAAGCCTCAACCGGTGGTTCCCACAGCGCAGCAACCCGGCAAAGGGGATGCAGTAAGGAAAACCACCGTCACCTCTCCACTGGGAAGCACTGAGCAAAGGCCAGTCCCCTTTGATCGGCACAAGGCATGCAAGCTCCAGCCCCCAGTCGTTCTTAGACTCCTTATTGGGTGAGCAACGCAGCCAAGCAACACAGTTGGAGCCTCCCTCCTCCCTGGCCGGCAGGGAAGGAGGAAGGGAGAGGAGCTGCTTCCTTTGAAACCCAGGAAATTTAAGGGACATCATCAATAAGGGACAGCAGCGGGACACGGCGCTGGAATAATGGAATTTCCCGCCAAATAAGGGACGGTTGACAGCTATGCTAGGAACTCCCCCAGGGTCACCACTTGGGGGCGTGCCTTAGGCCCTTAGCTCCCTAGGCTTCGGACAGGGCCATGCCCCCCAGAATCCTTTATCGGACTACCCTTCAATATGTGGGGCAGGTGATGGCTCTTCCTCCCCTCTTCCAACTTCAGAACAATACCAATGCCTAACCACCAATACCAAGAAAGTTGTGACAATTTGCTACGAGGCAGGCAAAAACCAAGTGGCTGGTGCCAATTTGCCAAGTGGAAAAAATTCCTACCAGGCCCCTTAATGGCGACCAAGCGAGGTCCATAGCAAGGTCAAGGACGAAAACCTTAAAGGGCAGGAGGGTGGGAAACTGGAGCAGCTGGAGGCGGCAAAAGAGGGAGATCCCCGGCTGCGCCAGTGATAAATAGGGCAGGCCATGCCCGCCCCCCCCGAGCCAGCCGATCGGCTGTCCAGGGGGTGATGCGGCTGAGGATTCCCTCAATTGCACCGAGGCTGAGCGCCAACCACCGCGCACGTAGTGGCGGCGTGAACATGAAGCCTGCAACACCACCTCCTTTGGCAGGGCGGAAGTGGCTTTGTAGAGTTGGGGGTCATCTCGTTCAGCCCCCCGCAATGCAGGAATATGCAGCCATCCCATATAGGACTTGAATCTGCAACCTTGACCTTCCAGCACCACGCTCCAACCAACTGAGAACCATGAGGACTAGAACCTTACGGTCTATTTAAGGCAGGCATAGGCAAACTCAGCCCTCCAGATGTTTTAGGACTGCAACTCCCATCATCCCTAGCTAACTGGACCAGTGGCCAGGGGTGATGGGAATTGTAGTCTCAAAACATCTGGAGGGCCGAGTTTGCCTATGCCTGATTTAAGGAAAGGGCCATAGCTTGGTGGTGGGATCTCTGCTCTGTGTGAACAAGATCCTGGGTTCAAGTCCCAGTATCTCTATGTAGGGCTGGAAGAGACTCCCTTTTTAAAACCCTGGAGAGCTGCTGCCAGCCAGTGCAGTCAGTACTAACCAATGGTAAGAGGCAGCTGCCTATGCGAGCCAAGAAGGCCACAGACAATTTCCAAGTGTTCTGCAGGACGGCGGGCAAGTTTGGCTCAGGAAAAGATGCTGCGCTTTTAGAGCCAAGCGCAACTCCTAATCTCCACACAAGGTGGCAGGCTAGATGAGTTTCAACCTTTCCCAACCCTCCACCTAAAAGTAAGGTCTTCTTGACTTTAGGATTTTATTCCACACCCTCCAACATTTCTCCTATGAAAATAGGGACGTCCGATTCCATAATGAAGATTTTACTATTTATACCCCACATATCTTCCTGAGTTGCCCCAGCCACTCTAGGCAGCTTCCAACATATATAAAAACATCATAAAACATTAAACATTTTTTTAAAACCCTTCCCAATACAGGATTGCCTCCATGCCCTCCAACATTTCTCCAATGAAAATAGGGATGTCCTAAGGAAAAGATGGGACGTGGGTGGCGCTGTGGGTTAAACCACAGAGCCTAGGACTTGCCAATCAGAAGGTCGGCGGTTCGAATCCCCGCGATGGGGTGAGCTCCCGTTGCTCGGTCCCAGCTCCTGCCAACCTAGCAGTTCGAAAGCATGCCAGTGCAAGTAGATAAATAGGTACCACTCCGGCAGGAAGGTAAATGGCATTTCCGTGCGCTGCTCTGGTTCACCAGAAGCGGCTCAGTCATGCTGGCCACATGACCCGGAAGCTGTAGCCAGCTCCCTCGGCCAGTAAAGCAAGATGAGCGCCGCAACCCCAGAGTCGCTCATGACTGGACCTAACAGTCAGGGGTCCCTTTACCTTTACCTTTAAGGAAAAGAGGGACATTCCAGGATCAAATTTAAAAATGGGACAGCTTCTCTAGATCAGGGACGTCCCTGGAAAATAGGGACACTTGGAGGGTTTGTTATTTCATAATTACCTTGATTTCTCTACCCTCCTTTCACATCAGGATAATTTACTGCATTTCCAGAACAAAATGCAACCATCCAGCTTGTTCCTGCGTCAAAACATTATCCACTGCAATGCAATCTTGTGTGTGTGTGTGTGTGTTTTGTTTTTATGATTGGAATTATTATAATTTAAAGGCAGGGTGTGTTGCCTTGAGAGTGTCTAGCTGAATGTCTCTTTCATTTGCAGCCGCAGCAGACAATGTGGCAGGACTGGCCCACTCACCCAACCTTCCTGTAACTGAGTCACTTCAGAATAATACCAGGATGGAGGTGGGTGTAGCAGGGAGGTCAGCGCAGTGGGAACGTACTGGCAGGGAGTCTAGTTCTGCTGGTGAGTTTGCACCGTGTCAACTTTGCTGCTGCTGAGCCCTGCCTCTCTCCAACTCAGTATACTGCCGCCTGCCGTCTCAATCCAGAAAGGATATTGTTTAGCTGGGAAAGGTTCAGGGAAGCGAAATTAAAATTACCAAGGGGATGGACTGAAAGGTTGAAGTGTTTGGGACTTCTTAGTTTAGAGAAAAGGTGACATGATAGAAGTTTATAAAAATTATGCCCGGCATGGAGAAATTGGATAGGGAAAAGTTTTTATCCCTTTCTTATAACGCTAGAACTCATGAATATCCAATCAGTGGTGGGGCGTGGGGTGGGGGCCAGAGGGACGGCTTCCCCAGGTGAAAAATTGTTAGGGGCACAACATTTTGACACCCGGTACTGCTTCAACATAGCTGCGCGCTTGCATCGCTGGGCTCCGTTCAAAACAGCTTCTCTGTGCAAACCAGGAACTGACCTCTTCACACAATGGAACGACTCTTCTTTTCTTATCTCTGCAGCTTCAGGGCCATTGAATGCCTCCGTTTCCCTCCCTCCCACACACGCTGCCCCGGGCACTAGCAACCCATGCTACACCACTGCAATGAAGCTGATTGTTGGAACAGATAAAAGAAAGTATTTCTTTGTTAAACTGCGGAACTCACTCCCACAAGAGGCATAGATGGCCACCAGCTTGGATGGCTTTAAAAAAGGTAAAGGGACCCCTGACCATTAGGTCCAGTCGTGACCGACTCTGGGGTTGCGGCGCTCATCTCGCTTTATTGTCCGAGGGAGCCGGCGTACAGCTTCCGGGTCATGTGGCCAGCATGGCTAAGCCGCTTCTGGCGAACCAGAGCAGTGCGTGGAAATGCCGTTTACCTTCCCGCCGGAGCGGTACCTATTTCTCTACTTGCACTTTGATGTGCTTTTGAACTGGTAGGTTGGCAGGAGCAGGGACCGAGCAACGGGAGCTCACCCCGTCGCGGGGATTCGAACCGCCGACCTTCTGATCGGTGAGTCCTAGGCTCTGTGGTTTAACCCACAGCGCCACCCGCATCCCTTGGATGGCTTTAAGAGGACAAATTCTTGGAGGAAAAGGCTGTCCATGGCTACTAGCCATGACAGCTACATTCTACCTCTACTGTCAGATGCATTCTGCCTCCAGGTGCCCGTTGCAGGGAGTCGCAAGTGGGCAGAGTGTTCTTGTGCTCAGGTCCTGGTCGGCCTGGTCCTAGATGGAGTCGATGGGCCCTTGGCTTGGTCCAGCCGGCTGTCCTTGTGTGCTTATGGAAGGCACTGCAAATCCTGGGAAAAGGAGGCCTCCGGTTTGCAGCCTTCCAGCCCGATATTTATTTACAAGAATGGATTGAGCACACTGTCTCCGTTCAAGCACACAGAAGCCTTTGCATCTACGGGGGTTCTGTGGTCTCCTTCTGGGCAGGAGGAGAGGTTCATATTCACAGCCTCGCCACCCGCCCTGGACCAGACCTCCCAAAGGTGTGTGCGGTGTCTGATAAAGAGTCCACCTGGAACAACCTCGGATTCCACTCCCTGGCACAGAAGTCGGGGCAGATCCTGCCCAGAACTTTGAGTACAAACAGATTAACTATATATATCTAAAACCAGGAATACCGTTAACACTTAATTTGGACAGCTGCTACGGAAAGGAATGTTACAGCCGTTGGCGACGATTTGGCCCCTGGATGGATTAACAGCTTGCCTGGTTTTTTGGGGGGGTTGGCTGCCAGTCTGAGCAGCACAGAACCTTGTCACAGAGTTAAACATAAGAGGAAAAAACCATAGGAAGATGCCTTACACTGAATCAGACTACTGGTCCATCTACAACTAATCCAGAATGCGGCAGCCAGACGGGTGACTGGGAGCGGCCGCCGAGACCATATAACACCGGTCTTGAAAGACCTACATTGGCTCCCAGTATGTTTCTGAGCACAATTCAAAGTGTTGGTGCTGACCTTTAAAGACCTAAATGGCCTTGGTCCAGTATACCTGAAGGAGCGTCTCCACCTCCATCATTCTGCCCGGACACTGAGGTCCAGAGCTGAGGGCCTTCTGGCGGTTCCCTCATTGCGAGAAGCCAAGTTACAGGGAACCAGGCAGAGGGCCTTCTCGGTAGTGGCACCTGCCCTGTGGAACACCCTCCCACCAGATGTCAAAGAGAACAACAACTACCAGACTTTTAGAAGACATCTGAAGGCAGCCCTGTTTAGGGAAGCTTTTAATGTTTGATGTATTACGGTATTTTAATATTTTTTTGGAAGCCGCCCAGAGTGGCTGGGGAAGCCCAGCCAGATGGGCAGGATATAAATAATAAATTATTATTACTATTATTATTATTATTATTATGGCTAGTGTTGCCTACACTGACTGGCAGCAGCTTTCCAGGAGTTCAGACGGTGTCTTTCTCCCAGTCCTACCTGGAGATGGTGGGGATTGAACCTGAGACCTTCCGCATGCAAATCAGGGGCTTGATTCATCCTCTGTTCACACCTGCATCCGGACAAAGCATCGGAATGGACTGTGCCACTTGGACTCCAAGTGAAGGGGAGGTTTTATTCCACCCCTCCACAACACAGGCAAATGCTCCTCTCTGTAAAAAGCTCCCTGCCCACTGCTCTCCCTGAAGTGCTACATTTCTCCTTGCAGAGAGCTCAATTGTTTTTTGTATGTGGAGGGAGAAGCTTCCTGGAGTGATACAGTCCATTCTATTGCTTTATTTTGGTTATCTGTAGACCCTGGTCGAATGGTCTGTACCGCTTCAGGCTATAGGTGGGAAGCACCACTTCCGAATGCTCCTCCACATTAAGATGACAACAAATCCCCGCAAGCAGAAACACAGCTCATCAGGGAGATGTGTCCTAGGAGACCAACGCCTTGCCTTTGGAGCTGGCTTTCTCCATGCAGGGGAAAGATGGTGTTAATGCAGGGCAGCATTCAAAAATGTGGCATCCCCCCCACAACATTTGAAGCGCTGAACTCTTAAACTTACAATTTTATCTCAGTCCCCCTCTACTTCACCACCACCACTCTTCATATTTTGATCACTTGCTAGATTTGCAGAACTAAGAACACCAGCACCAATATATTGCTTTATTTATTGATACTAAACTATTTCTTTACATTGACAGCCAGGGAACCTTAAATGTTTAGAATGTCTAACTCGAGAGAGTTGGGTCCAGTCGTGACCGACTCTGCGGTTGCGGCGCTCATCTCTCTTTATTGGCCGAGGGAGCCGGCGTACAGCTTCCGGGTCATGTGGCCAGCATGACTAAGCCGCTTCTGGCGAACCAGAGCAGCGCACGGAAACACTATTTACCTTCCTGCCGGAGTGGTACCTATTTATCTACTTTGACGTGCTTTCAGACTGCTACGTTGGCAAGAGAGGGGATAGAAAGATGATTTAAAAAGCAGATCCCAACGTGTGTGTCATGAGATTAGAGATGGCCATAGTGACTTGGGGAGAGGGAGGGTTAAATTGCTGTCCTCCTTGCCATCTTCCCTTCCTTCTCTTACTCAGAGTTGCACCATCTGCTTTGCAGGCGAAAGGTCTTACGTTCAATCCCTGGCAGGGCTGAGAATGCCGTCGTCCCGCCTCCCAAACCCTGGAGACTCCCTGTCCAAGCTAGCTGGACTAAGAGTGTGGCTGCAAGGAAACATCTTGCTGAAATCAGCCCTTAATCCAGAGTCATGAGAACTGGAATCTTAGTTTAGATTTAAGGGAAGGACTATAGCTCAGAAGCAGAGCATCTTCTTTGCATGCAGAGGGTTCAGTCCCTGATGGCAATTGACAGGTGAGGCAGGAAAAGAGACCTGCTAGGTGGAGCAGCGTCCGCTGCTGCTGTTTAAATCAGCCTCCCAACATGAGACGGAACCTGGGACATTCTGAATTCAAACCACATGCTTTGCTGTTAGGTGGTGTTCTTCCCAGAAATGTGAAGCAAGAATCCAGACCTCCTGGTTTTGGATAGAAGGTCGACAGTATTGAGCCAGTTGGATCAGTGCCCTCTCTTGAGATTTAAAGCAGCCATGAGGACCAGAAGCTTGCTCTACGTTTAGAAAAGGACCATTTTTGCATTTAAACAGATTGTCTGATTTAAACAGATTGTCTCATATACAAGTCAGACCACTTGGTCCATCAAACTCAGGACTGTCGACACTGACTGGCAGCAATTGGACCATTGGGTCCACCTAGCTTGGCATGGCCACCACTGACTAGCCTCATGCTGCCAACACTGACCAGCAGCAAAAAAGACCACTGAGTCTGTCTAGCTCAGGATTGCTGACCCTGACCGGCAGCAATCATAGCACTGGGCAGCAATCGGACCATCGGGTCCCCCTAGCTTGGCGTCACCAACACTCACTCCATCCATCTAGCTCCGCGCTGCCAACACTGACCGGCAGCAATCAGAGCACTGGGTCCGCCTGGTCGACACTGACCGGCAGCATCTCTCCAGCAACCCCTCCCCGTGGTCGAACCCGGCACCTTCTGCCCCTAAAGCAGAACTCGGGCAGCGCTTCCGGACGAGCGAGCCCTTCGGGGACCGAACCCGGGACTTCGGCTGGGCTTGGACCGAGCGCGCCGTCCCCGCCGCCCGCTTACCTTGCAGCCCCTGCCTGGCTGCGCCCGCTGCGCCCAGGAGGAGGAGAAGGAGGAGCGGGAGGCGGCGGAGGGCGGCCGGGGGTCTTCGCAGGAGCCGCTCCATCCTCGCAGCTTCCAGGCGCAGGAGGAGGAGCGGGGCGTGGACGGGCGGCCGGCCGGCGGGGGCGCTCCGAGGAAGGGGCGGCGCCGCCGCAGGGACAAAGGGCAGCGGCGGCAGCCGAGGCTCGCTTGCAACGGCGCGGCCGAAGAAGCGCTGCCTCTTCCACGATCCGAGCCGAGCCCTCCCTGCCTCCGCGCCCGCGGATCGGAGCAGGTTTCCGGGCGGGGTGGGGGGCACGGATCGGGGGGAACAGGGCGGGGTGGGGATGCTCTGCTCGCCCTCCCAAAAGGGAAAAGGAAAAGGGAGCACGACTACAGGACCTCGCCTGTCCTCAACGCGCACCAAGTCGCGGCGTCCGGGCTCCTGTCCCTTTAAGGAGTCGCTTGCCGTCGCGGGTTTCCATCTGATGTGGCTTCTCTCGCGCGCGCTCCCCCCGCCCACTAACACACATCAAAAAGATGCAATGAGGGGAGAAAGCTGCACGGGGTGGAATTTTCCGTCCGGGGATCGCTCTTAAAGCTGCAGGATACTCGGCTGGACCAGATCGAAAGAGGGGCCCCTCCAGTCCAGCGTGGGCTTTTCATCCGGTGGCCAAGCCAAATAAAGAGCATAATCCTGCGACAGGGGCAGCAGAATATGCCCCTCTGCTGTCGTTGTGCCCGGTAACTGGTAATGAGGTAGACTGCCCCTGATCCTGGAGGCTCAGTTCTTGGTCCTCAAGACAGATAGATAGAGAGATAATTTATTATGGTCGGAGACCAGCTTATAAAACGCACTTGGGGGTACAGTCACAGAAAGAAAACAATTAAAACAATGTACAACAATAAATTTAAAATTTGTAAATGCGATAAGCATATAGACACTTAAAACTTTAAGATACCGTAAACTGCTGCAGGGAGCTGACCCAGAGTCACCCATGGAACCAAGTTTGGGGATTTTCTTAACAAACTAGTTTGAGTCGGGAGATGGTCTGCGCCTACAGATCTGTACACAGAATCTGGTGACCATCCAAGTCGTCTTATGATCTTTGCCTAACAAGAAAAGGCCGAATTTCTGCTTTTCCGGGAGGTCAGCGAACCTCACCAGTAGGGGATCAATGGTCTTACTTCGTGCCTCTACATAAAGGGGACATCTAAAGAACAAGTGCTCTGGGCTTCCTATCTCCCCCAATGAACAGGCACAAAGTCTCTGAGCATACGGGATTTTTTTAAAGGCTCCTTCTAGGAACGGCAAGGGCAGAGCTGAGCTTCTGGCAAGTGTAAAAGCCCTTCTTGCATTTTTGGATACGAGAAAGAAGAGATATGCTGCCGGTGTGGCTATATATCTCTTGATTTCTCCAATTTTATAGTCGGGGCACCTTGAGCAGTCCTGTTGTCTCTCGGTGTCTATGATTCTTGACCGTAGCTTTTGCCTGGCCCAACCCCAGACTTGGAAGGGCTTGAGGGGCAAAACCCAGTTTCTGAAGGGAGTTCAGGACTGCTCTCTGCCAGGGTCCTCAGGGCAAATAGCTGCTGCTAGCCAAACGACAGAACATGTATTGGGGCTCCTCCACACTTCTGCTTGTCCCCGGGGGAAACGGAAAAGCACTCGGACCCGTGCTTTAGAGGCACAAGACGAGAAAAGTGTGAGCGAGTCCCTGGCGATTCTTTTATCAGAAGGGCACTGGTGGACTGCAGAAGAAGCACCAAACAGGAAAGGCCTGGGGTTCTGTTTTCAAAAGGTGGCCAGTCAGATGCACCCACTGGAGGGGGGTAGATGGCTGCCCCCCACCCAAGCTATTGTTTCTGCAGGGTGTGATGTTCACAGGCAGGCTGCCTCTGAAGATGGTGTGTTGACTCTTGAATTTATTAAGAATATAGGTAAAGGGACACCTGACCGTTAGGTCCAGTCGTGGCCAACTCTGGGGTTGCGGCACTCATCTCGCTTTATTGGCCAAGGGAGCCAATAAGGGAGCCAAGTACAGCTTCCAGGTCATGTGGCCAGCATGACTAAGCCGCTTCTGGCGAACCAGAGCAGCGCACGGAAACGCCATTTACCTTCCCGCCAGAGTGGTACCTATTTATCTATTTGCACTTTGATGTGCTTTCGAACTGCTAGGTTGGCAGGAGCAGGGACCGAACAACGGGAGCTCACCCCGTCACAGGGATTCGGACCGCCGACCTTCTGATCAGCAAGTCCTAGGCTCTGTGGTTTAACCCACAGCGCCACCCATGAACTTAAAAAGAGTCGTCCTGGACCAGATCAAAGGCCCGACTTGCCCAGCATCCTGTTCTCCCAGGGGCCAACTTGGTGCCTATGGGAACACCACAGCTAGGAAGACCTGGGTGCAATAATCCCCTCTGTACTTGTGGTTCCCAGCCACTGATATTCAGAGGCACCTTAGTACCCCACCAAGAGTAGAGCTGGAACACAGCCATTGTGGTTATATTCTCCATGAATTCCTCTAGCCCAGGGGTGAGCAAACTTTTTCAGCAGGGGACCGGTCCACTGTCCCTTAGACCTTGTGGTGGGCCGGACTATATTTTGGGGGGGAAATGAACAAATTCCTATGCCCCACAAACAACCCAGAAATGCATTTTAAATAAAAGCACACATTCTACTCATGTCAAAACACCAGGCAGGCCCCACAAATAACCCAGAGATGCATTTTAAATAAAAGGACACATTATACTTGTGTAAAAACATGTGATTCCCAGAACGTCCACGGGCCGGATTTAGAAGGCGACTGGGCCGCATCCGGCCCCTGGGCCTTAGTTTGCCTACCCATGCTCTAGCCCTCTTTCAAAGCTGTGCCTCACTGTGGCAGTGAATTCCATCATTTAATTATAACTTGAATAAATAAGTCCTTTCTCTTATCTGTCCTGAATGGATGTCCAGTGGATATCAGGGATCGAGTGAGAAACTTGCCTGTGCCTAGGATGTGCTCTCCTTCCCATTAACAGGAAGAAATATGGGGCAAGATCCCTTGAAAGCTTGGGGTGGACATCACTACCAGCTGGCAACCTTCCCTCAGAAACAGCCCAGCAATGCATGACTTGCAGGAGAGTACATGGTTGTGCTTGGCTCACGAGTGCAATGGCAAGATCCGTGAAGGCCGGCCTGAACTGGGGATGCACAGCTGGAGATGGAAGAAAAATTGGATCCAGTTTGCATTGAAAAGCAAACCTACCTAATTAGCCCTTTCAGAAAGAACGCACAAACCAAAACAAAGCCATCTTTCAAAATTTTCACTTCTCTGAATTTCTGCAACGTGGTTCCCCAGCCAAGTCATGGTTACAAAAATGCATGTTTTGGTAAAGCGTGTGTTGAAACCCTATGTGAGAGAAAATGACACACAATAAGGCATTGCATCATATTAGGGGAAATGGCTTTGCAAAAAAAAAAAAAATGTGTCTATCAGGCGAAATTGCATACAAGAATGTGTCCGTTGGGAGAAATTCACACTAACGTGCTGTTATCTCATAGAAACCTAGAGCTGGAAGAGACCCTGAGGATCATTCTAGTCCAAGTCCTTGCAATGCAGGAATTTGCAGCTGTCTGGGATCGAACCTGCAACCTCGGTGTTGTCAGCAATACGCTGTAACCAACTGAGCTACCCAGCTAAAATGCATTATAAATAAATAAATAAACTGCAGACTGATGTGGAAAACTGAATAGATCAGAAAAACGAAAAACTGGAGAAAACCGAAATGGATAGATTCGCCTAGAATATATCCCAAATTGCCAGTGACAACGCTCTTGGGTTTTATGGCAGATGAGTCAATGCAGAAAGGACACTTTGGCACCAATTCAGTGTCTCCTTCACAAACATACACACACACACACCATTCCAGCTGCTCATATTGTTTCCGGCCTGATGCTCCCAGCATATTCTTTGTAATGGGATGCCTCATGGGAAGCAGTTCCTAAATGAAATAAATCTTCCTCCTCCTCCTCCCTAGCCTGTGTAGACAGGACTGTCCCATCTCTGCTCCCCCTTTGCCCCACCACCCTCTCTCTCCTCCGATGGATCCTTAAAGGTCTGGGCTCTTGTCTTGCACAGCGCTTCCAAGATGACCTCATTGTTTTTCTTCCAAGACTTGGGTCGGCTCCCAGGAGCTGGAGAGGGGTGCTTTTTTTTTTACTGCTGTTGAGGTTTGGCCCAGATCCCTCTCTCCACCCAGCGAGCAGCAGGATTGCGGGCACGTGGCATGTCCTAGGGATGAAGGGAATCCCCTTCCCATTTTTCAGAGGCGGCGGGGGGTGGGCAGGGAATACATATTCTGGGAAGAAGTCTCCCCGCAAGGCACATTTTTCTGTGGCTGAAAACGAGAGCATCCCTTGCAGGACCCAATTGAAGCAGGAAGCCCAGATGTTATTCCTGCACACAGACACAGCCATCAATATGGGACACAGTTATCTTAGGAACATAGGAACACAGGAAGTCAGTCCATTTGGTCCATCTAGATCAGTATTCGCAACACTGACTGGCAGCAGCTGTCCAGGCTTTCAGGTGGTGGGTTTCTCCGAGCCCTACCTGGAGATGTAGGGGACTATAAGAAGGCTGATCGCCGAAGAATGGATGCTTTTGAATTATGGTGCTGGAGGAGACTCTTGAGAGTCCCATGGACTGCAAGAAGATCAAACCTCTCCATTCTGAAGGAAACCAGCCCTGAGTGCTCACTGGAAGGACAGATCCTGAAGCTGAGGCTCCAATACTTTGGCCACCTCATGAGAAGAGAAGACTCCCTGGAAAAGACCCTGATGCTGGGAAAGATGGATGGCACAAGGAGAAGGGAATGACAGAGGACAAGGTGGTGGGACAGTGTTCTCGAAGCTACCAACATGAGTTTGACCAAACTGCGGGAGGCAGTGGAAGACAGGAGTGCCTGGTGTGCTCTGGTCCATGGGGTCACGAAGAGTTGGATACGACTAAACGACTAAACAACAACAACAACATAACTCTACCATTGAGCTACTGTACAAGCCTGCTAAAAATAAATCAAGATTCCAGTCCTCGTGGTCCCAAATAAAGGGTTGGTTGAAATAGGAACAGAAGGTTCTCCAGCACCAACTCAGGGGTCTTGAGATGCTCTATTACTGAGCAGAGCTCCCTTGGATGGGAAGACTTCCCAGTGGTTTGTGGGTCGGCAAAAAGCACAAGCCACCTGTGGAACTCCCTGCCCCAAGAAATCTCCCTCTCTGTTTGCATTCTGTCCAAATCATAATCATATATTTATTTGTACCCTGCCCATCCAGCTGGGATGCCCCAGCTACTCAGGGCAGCTTTTGCCTTTCAAACTTTCGGTTCTGCCGCTGATTAATTCAATTTAATGTGAATTCAGTGTTCTCCGTGTGCGATGGCCAGCCTACTCAGAGCAGACCCATGGAAATGAATAAACTTAGTTGTGCCCGTTGATTTCGCCCTTGACACACACACAAATGTGTTTCAGCCCTTTGTGAAATAGGGAGACGCAGCTGTCGGTGGCTGGGGCAGGACCTGCAAGAAGCTCCCCTCCCCAGAAAGTTGGCCAAGACGGTTGTCCCCTGAGCGGAGGCCAATCCCTCAGCCGGGCCGCGACAGGCCAAGCTGTGTTTACACTTTGTTTCCCCTGCCGCCATAACAACGGGGCCTAGTTGCGCCCAGGTGGGCCTTCCCTCCGCTTCTCCTCTTGCCTGGGGGAGCCTCATCAGGCCGCAGAGACAAACTCGAGCCAGGCTTTTGTGGCCAGACAGGGCCCCGATCCAAATATTTCCTCATGAAACGGGAATTGGAGGAATATTCCTTTCTGGATTCCCTCTAAATTACAGAGCGAGGGTTCCCCCCCTCCCCTGCCTCCAGAAGCCTTGTTGTCTTTCCATAGCAACCCGTTTCAGAGAGAGTGTGGCGCGGGCTGGGTTTTGGATCCAAGCCTCACGCCACTTCCCACAAAAAAACCAGTCGGCTCCTGGGGTCTTTGCACATTCGCATAAAAAGCCCTGTCTTTCAGAAGCATCGCTGCCTCCGCTGTGGTGGCAGAGCGTAGCCATCATGGCTAGTGGCCATGAATTTGCCCAATCCTCTTTGAAAGCCTTCCAAGTTGGTGGCCAGCACTACCTCCTGTGGCAGGGAGTTCCGTAGTTCGAGTCGTAGCTGTCAACTTTCAGATTTGAAAATAAGGCATCAGCAGCCTCGAAAATAAGGGATCAGCAGCCTCACCTGTCCCGGGGACAGTCTACGGGATATCTAACAATCCGGGATAGCAGCAGGAAGCGGTGCTGGAATTATTGAATTTCTCACAAAAAAAGGGAAGGTTGACAGCTATGCTTCGAGTATGCGCTGATTATATCTTGTCCGACTGAGCTGGATAGTTTCCCTGAGTTGTCGGGATCTGGAGAAGTAGATATCAGGCTGCCCGTCTCTCTGAACTCTCTATAGATTCTCCTAACCTCGGTTTTAATTGCTATGGTTTCTTTGACAGTCCAATCGCCAATCCCCCTCTTCTTAGGTGACCTATGCAAGTGCAAGTGGGGCAGTTCAGTTATTAAATGTCGATAAATTTGTCAAACCGGGTGACTCCAACAACAGGGGAAAGATCACCTTTCTCTGTCGAGAACAAACGGATCACACGGTCAGAATTCACCAAACTTTGGAAAAGAGACAGAGTGTGCTCATTGACTCGTATCCTTGAATGCAGGGGTCTCTGCCTCCTTTCTTTTAGCAAATGTTTTGTGCCGCTGGGGAAGTGGTAATTCTGTATTGATTTGTTTTGGATGTTGCATGTGATGCCAATAAAAGGTTTTACAGTATGATACGAGTGTGCGCTGTGCAAAGGAGGACTTTATCTGTCCTAAATCTTCCAACATTCAGCTTCATTGGAAGAAAGAGGGAGACAAACTTTTCTCTACTTTCTCTATCTTCCTATAAACTTCTTACTTGCCTTTTCTCTTCCAGCAAGACGTTTGCCAGCAGAGGTTGTTGCGGATTCAGTCCCTGAATCAAAGAATCATTGACCTGGAAGGGAGTCCACCCCACTGCAATGCATCTTGTCTCTTATGGGGCTCGAACCTGAAGCCTTGGTGTTAGCAGCACCACGCTCTAACCTAGGGTTACCGTATGTCTGGGATTTCTTCAGTCTGGAATATTGCAGTCGGCAGCAGTGTCCGGGTGGAAATTGGTAAAAATGTCCAATGTCGGCAGTAGCGTTTTTGCTGACCTTCCACAAAAATTGCTGGAAAACAGCAAAAAAAAATTGCGATTTTGCCAAGAAAGCTCAACAACGTTGGGCAGAACTACAAAAGAAAAAAGCTGAACAACTTTTCTGCCCGGGTTGCCGTATTTCGTAGGGTTGCCATATTTCAAACTTTTCACTGTTTGAAAGACGGCAACCCTATTCTAACCAACTGAGCTAAAGGTAAAGGTAAAGGGACCCCTGACCATTTGGTCCAGTCGTGACTGACTCTGGGGTTGCAGCGCTCATCTCGCTTTATTGGCCGAGGGAGCCGGCGTACATCTTCCGGGTCATGTGGCCAGAATGACTAAGCCGCTTCTGGCGAACCAGAGCAGCACACGGAAACGCCGTTTAACTTCCTGCCAGAGTGGTACCTATTTATCTACTTGCACTTTGACGTGCTTTCGAACTGCTAGGTTGGCAGGAGCAGGGACTGAGCAATGGGAGCTCACCCGTTGAGTGGGGATTTGAACCACCAACCTTTTGATCAGCAAGTCCTAGGCTCTGTGGTTTAACTCACAGCGCCACCCGTGTCCCAACCAACTGAGCTATCCAGCTGCAAAAAAGCCCCAAACGCTGCCACCTTTCTTCTGCTCTGTCCCCTGGATCACTTATGAACCTTTCCCAACTCTACAATATCCTTTTGGAGGGTTTGAGAGCTTCTGGAGAGCTGTAGTCCACCCACTCTGGCTCCCTCTGCAGCGGCCGATCCGAGCAACAGCGTTGTAAAAGAGGCTTTCTCCCTCCCTTCCTCCCGTGTGTGCGTGTGTGTGTGTGCGCACACAGACTCCTGCCCAGAATGTGATGGAATGGTGTTCTGGTGTCCCCTTCGAATGAGATCATTGCGGAGGCACTATTTTTTGCAAGGGAAATATAATGAGGCAATAGCCACAAAGGAATGTGCTGGCTGGCTGCCTGGGCAAATCCGCCTCTTTTCTGAGCCAAGGGTGCCCCCGAGATTGAGTTCTCTGCCTCAAACAGGAACAGAGGCCCATCTGCTGCAGCCTCAGAGCTGGATCTCACCTCCCTTGGCAAAAAGGGACAGGATGCATGTCTCTCCCTCTCCCCCCAACCAAATCAATCTCTTCTTGTTTCCTCTGGTTTGGATCCTTCGCTCCTCTGCAAACACAAGAGAGCCTCCTTGACGTCAGCGTCTGTCTTTCGACTTGTGCTTGGCTGAACAGGGGGCAAAAATGAATGGTTATTGTTAAAATGAAGGGGTTGCGTCCAATGTTAGCCCTACTTGGAGGGAGACATGCTGAAACGAAGGAACATGACTAACTTGGGTCCATTAACAGCAATAGGTTCGGTCTTGAGTAGACCGTAGCTGTACAGTCAGAGACAGTGTGGTGAAGTGGTCAGAGTGTTGGACTAAGATCTGGGAGTCCAGGGTTCAAATTCCCTACTAGACGCATGATTAAGGCTGCCATATGTTTGGGTTTTCTGGACATTTCCAGGAATTGGGCTCTCAAAACGGCATCCGGGCGGGTTTTCGCTGAATTGGCAAAATGTCCAGGAAAACCCAGACATATGGAAAGTTGGTCTTTTTTTTAAAAAAAATGCTTTAAAAATAAAAAGCACCCCAAAAACCGCAACAACTTTGTCTGGATTTTCACTTTGGGGAATACAGTATGGCCACCCTACCCAGGATGTTCCCTGGGTGATCTTGGAAAAGTCACTTACTCTCAGCCTAGCCTACCTCACAGAGTTGTTGTGAGGATCAAATGGGGAGGAAGAGGGACCATCTGTGCCGCCCTGAGGTCCTTGGAGGAAAGATATAAATGTAATCAATAAATGAATGAAAATAAAGGATAAATGCAACCCAATGTCAGAGAAGGCCTGTCCATAATGTAGAATCATAGAATTGCAGAGTTGGAAGGGACCCTGAGTATCATCTAGTCCAGGAGTCAGCAAACTTTTTCAGCAGGGGGCCGGTCCACTGTCCCTCAGACCTTGTGGGGGGCCGGACTATATTTTGGAAAAAAACAACAACGAATTCCTATGCCCCACAAATAAGCCAGAGGTGCATTTTAAATAAAAGGGCGCATTCTACTCACGTAAAAACATGCTGATTCCCGGACCGTCCGTGGGCTGGATTTAGAAGGCTACTGGGCTGAATACGGCCCCCGGGCCTTTGTTTGCTTCCCCATGATCTAGTCCAACCCCTGGCAATGCAGGAAAATGTGAATCCCATATGGGGATCAAACCTACAGCCTTGGTATTATCAGCATCACGTTCTAACCAACTGAGCTATCCAATGGCTTCTGCGTGTGTGTGTTGTGTTGTGCAAGGGGGGGGGGAGTTGTATAAAGAGAGATGCTCCTTCTTTTGGTAATACACAAAAAAGCAGGTAGAAGCTAAGAATGTTGACACACCAAGGCCCTCTCTGCTCTGTACATTTAAAGCATCACCATATCACTTCACACTCATGGCTTCCCCACAAATCCTGGGAACTATAGTTCGTTAAGGTTGCTGAGAGCCGTTAGGAGGCACCCTGCTCCTCTCCCAGAGCTACACTTCCCAAAATGGTTTAATGACCCATTGCTGTTCCCAGGCGAGGCTGAAATTGTACCGGTAGCTCTTTGAAAGGAATAGGGGTTGGCCCAGAGGCAAAATGAATGCAAATTTTAGTCAGGGTGCAAAAGAGGACTGGGGAGGGGTGTGGCCTTGGTAGGAGGGGTGTGGACTGGGGAGTGTTTCAAGGGCCGGATAGAGAGGACTGGAGGGCTGCATTTGCCCCCCCCCCAGGGCTTTAAGTTCCACACCCCTGTATTATGGTAAAGGAAAGGCATGCTCAGAGAAACATTTCCTTTAATGGTTACCCAGAGTGAAGATCTTCTCATGCTCCCCATTTGTGTGGGGGTTGAGTAGCAGTTACTCAGAAGTAAGGCAAAAGCCTTCTGTGCTTATCCATCAATGGTTAGCGGCTGCTCCCATGTTATGGAATTCCCTCCCGAGAGAGGCCAGACTGGTCCCCTCCTTGTTATCCCTTCTGTAAAGGTAAAGGGACCCCTGACCATTAGGTCCAGTCGTGGCCGACTTTGGGGTTGCCACACTCATCTCCCCCCCCCCACCCCGTCGCGGGGATTCAAACCGCCGACCTTTTGATCAGCAAGTCCTAGTCTCTGTGGTTTAACCCACAGCGTAGGTAGGATAAAACCTTCCTGTACAGCCCAGCCCTTGAAAATTAAGGCCGCTGTCAAGATCACACTGCATTTTAATTGCCAATGCGTTCTGATGTGTTGTAATTATAGCTTTTCTCTATCTATTTTTTAATTTAATTTGTATACCACCCTATACCTGTAGATCTCAGGGCGGTTCACAACATAAAATCACAATATAAAAAACACAAGATACGTAATAAAGACAAAAAGAGAGACAACCCAATAATCTCCCCTTCTGCGACACATTTTAAAAGGGCATCAGATGTCAATCAGTTTAGTTTGCTTTTTTTACTTTGTATTTTATAAGGTTGTTTGCAAATGTTTGGAGGCCACCTTGAATGCTGGGGATAAAAGGCCAGATCTAAACACCAATAATAATAATAATAATAAGTGCTTTTTCTGGGGGTACTCAAGGGTACGCAGTACCCATATGTTAAAAGTGTGGCACTTACTGTAACTATTTCACGGTGAGAACTGGCACCTTTGGGGGAAGCCATGAGCTTTTAATGACGCGTGTTGCTACAAGCACGCCACTTTGGGGGAAGAAGTCTGCGATGCTAGCTCCCCTTCCCCGAGAAGCAAGCCTCTCCAAACTCAGTGGGGCTTACTCCTGGGTAGACCGTGGCTAGGAAGGAAGAGCGCGCTGTTTGAAGCCTTCGTGTGGATACTCCCGATTCAAACACGCCCCTAGGGCTCGGGTTCAAGAGAAAGTCGAGGGGAAAGCTCCCCCTTCGCCATCGAACGCAGAACCGGGTTGAATTCCCGCGCTGCGATCGGGGCCGTTTTTCCGCTGCGCCCTAAGCGCGCAGAGCGCACGCTTTTACGCGCGGGGACTGGACGGAATCGGAGTGACTTCTCTTCTCTACCCCCCTCTTTCCCTCGGAGCGTGTTGTTCCGGGTCGGAAGGGCTGCATCATGGCGGCGCCCATGGAGCTGTACTGCTGGGCTGGCGGCTGGGGGTTGCCGTCGGTGGATCCCGACTGCCTGGCCGTTTTGGTGAGCCTTGGAGAGCGAGTGGCGTGGAGCGGGGGACCCCCTCTCCAAACGCGGGCGCCGCTGGCTCTCCCCAAAAGCTTTGCCCTTTGGGACGCAGCCTCTGCCTCTTCCCTGGCACGGTGGGGAGGACTTGGGGAAAGACGAGGGGCCACGTCTTTACCTCCTGGCTGCTCTTCGCCCTTTCCCTGCGCCAACTTCAGTCCCCAGCGCTGCTCCGGTGCTTTTTAGCAGGCAGAAAGTTGGCAGCGTTGGAGCTTTCGAAGCCCTTAAGCAAAGCAGGCTATTATAAGAAGCAAAGCGCCCAGGATGACGGTTCCCCCCCCCCTCCCCGCCTTTTAAAAACTAAGGAGCAAAGCCTGTTTAAGAAAATCGAAAAGGTTGACAAGCAGACCTGCAATTCCCAGGGGGTTGTTAACATTTTAAAGGAATATGTAACCCTTTAACTTTCTCTCTTTCCTCCATGACCTTCTACCATATGGCAAAAGATCTTTTAGCTAATTATGGGCCAGTGCTGTGTTTATAGCTGTGATTTAGTCACTGACTTTGGGTTTATTTTTTCCCCCCTGGGGTGGCTCTTAGGCTTGTTTGCAGCCTCCCCCTTGCAATCATATTTTTAAAAGTTTATTTTTAATCTGCCGATTTGACAGATTGACGGAGGCTAAGACTTAGCAGGGGCTACTGGCAAACCAGTTGGGCCTACCACATTAGACAGAACAGTTATTGGAAATCACAAGTGGAGAGACAGCTGCTGTTGCGCCCGGGTCCAGCTTACGGGCTTCCCATTGGGGCAACCGGTTGCCCTTGGTGAGAGCTAGATGGGCCACTGGGCTGATTGGTTACGGGTTCCCCCAAAGAATTCTGGGAGCTGTAGTTTGTAAAGGGTGCTCAGAGCGGTTAGGAGACCCCTGTTCTCCTCACGGAGCTATAATTCCCAGAGTTCCCCAGAGAGAGGGATTGATGGTTAAACCACTCTGGGAATTGTAGTTCCAGAATAGGTGTCTCCTCCAAACAATTCTCTTCATCCCTTCACAATCCCTTAACAAACTACAGCTCCCAGAATTCTTTGGTGCGGGGGGAAGCCATGACTGTGTCAAGGGATATCATAGCACTTTAAATGTGTTGTGTGAATTAGGGTTGGGAAGACTGGTGTTCAGCCATGGAGCTCACTGTGTGCGTGCTTGGTCACTTACTGCTTCACAGCCTTGCCTACCTCACAAGATTGTTGTAGGGGGGAGAGGGGATTTTATAAGCCACTCTGAGCTCCTTGAGATAATAGAAAAAATAAATACACTACACAAAGCTCAGCTTGTTTTCCCCCCTCCTTTCCAGACTTATGCCCGTTTCACAGGTGCACCCCTCAAGGTTCACAAAATCACAAATCCTTGGCGAAGCCCCTCAGGTAAGATTTTCGTGGGAAGCAGGGAAATTGAGGGACGTCTGCCTCCTTCTTTCTGCACAAGTGGTTGGTTTCTTTCCCTTTTTTATATTTTTAAATTAGTTTTCCAACATATCATTTTCAACAGTACAGTGGTACCTCGGGTTACATACGCTTCAGGTTACAGACTCCACTAACCCAGAAGTACCTTGGGTTAAGAACTTTGCTTCAGGATGAGAACAGAAATCGTGCTCTGGCGGCGCGGTGGCAGCAGGAGGCCCCATTAGCTAAAGTGGTGCTTCAGGTTAAGAACAGTTTCAGGTTAAGTATGGACCTCTGGAACATATTAAGTACTTAACCCGAGGTACCACTGTAATTAAACACTTTCATATCTTATACCATTTTTTTGACTTCCATCACTCACATCTGAAAATTTTCCAGCCTTTTCACTTAATATACATTTCTTACTTCACTATTACATTTATCTCATAACTAGTACCTCTGTTCTTTCTCTACTTTGCAGTGTTTCATACATTTCTCCTTACAAAACTTCTTGTAGTTCTACTAGCGTAATTTGTTGATTACAGTTCCAGTTCAAATAGTTCGTATATTTCTTCCAGTCTTCTGTGAATCTCTGATCCCTCAAGTTTCAAATCCTTCCTGTCATTTTATCTAATTCTGCGTAGTCCATTAATTTTGTCTGCCATTCTTCTGTCAGAATTTCTTCTTGCTTCCATTTCTGGGCTAACAATACTCTGGTAGCAGTGTTTCAGAACACCAGTATTTGGAAATCACAGGAGGGGAGAGGGCTCTTGAGTTGGGGATCTGCTTGTGGATTTTCCAAGAGACACCTGGTCAGCCGCTGTGAGAACAGGACGCTGGACTAGATGGGCCACTGGCCAAACCTTATTCCTCATTTTACTTTTTATTAGAGCATATGAACACGCAACGATTACACAAAATGAAAATCAAAAATAAAACAACGGCAAACACTCAGAGAAACGTCTTCAAATGGACTAACAAAGTTATGTCAGAGTGTATATACCAAAACCATCAGAGTTTTAACCGACACAAAATGATGCATCACAACATATGTTGGCTTGGATTGTTGACTACAAAGAGAGAGATTTTGTATCAACAGCAATTATGATCTACAGGAGTTTATATGAAGGAGCAATATATAATAATTAAAATATGTGCTTTGTGCACACCAAACTGTGCGGTAGACGATGGCTCTCTCACATGCCTCACTATTTGTGCAATTGAAGTCACCCCAGACTGCATAAAAATTGTTGTGTTTCTTTTATCCTCTTGCTCCTTTTAATTTCTCTGTTGGCTTTTCCAATAATGCTGTTCGCCCAATTGCATTATGACATTGGTCCATATTGAATAATTGCAATGATTTCCATGTCCTGGTAATGGTTGTTCTTGCAGCGGTTAACAGATGTTGCAATATATACATATTAAAAAGAACCAGCCATGGGAACTTTGTGTGCCTTGTGATCAAAGGTATCATTTCCCCATAACTTTTCCTTTTATGGGACACTCCCTGATTCAGTGGGTCACTTGTGAAGAGCTTCAGGGCTGAAACCCAGCACTCCTAACTGTGCCTGGGAAACAACCCAGTTACCTGCCTCTGTTGTCGTCTGTTTGCAGGGACCCTCCCAGCACTGAGGACAAAAGATGAAGGTATCATCTCAGACACTCAGCAGATCATCACCCACCTCAGGAAACAGGTAGGAAGATAGTCTCCTTGGGATCGCCTCTGGGGCAATCAAGGTTGGGTGGGGGCAAAGGAAGGGAGTCCCCCCTGATTCTGAAATCACAGTTGCACAACCTCTCTAGCACTGATGGACACCCAAGGCCCTTTAAAAATGTGTTTTTGGGGGGGGCGGCTATTGGGTTTTTTCGTTTTTATTTATTTTGAGTTTTTATTTTGTGAAATTTTGTTGTAACCACACTGATACCTGTGGATATATAGGGCAGTATACAAATTTATATAGAGGGACGCGGGTGGCACTGTGGGTTAAACCACAGAGCCTAGGACTTGCCGATCAGAAGGTCGTCGGTTCGAATCCCTGCGACGGGGTGAGCTCCCGTTGCTCGGTCCCTGCTCCTGCCAACCTAGCAGTTCGAAAGCACGTCAAAGTGCAAATAGATAAACAGGTACCGCTCCAACGGGAAGGTAAACACCGTTTCCGTGCGCTGCTCTGGTTCACCAGAAGAGGCTTAGTCATGCCGGCCACATGACCCGGAAGCTGTACGCCGGCTCCCTCGGCCAGTAAAGCGAGATGAGCGCCGCAACCCCAGAGTCGGTCACGACTGGACCTAATGGTCAGGGGTCCCTTTACCCTTTATACAAATTTAATTAGACAAACACTGCCCTGTGATATTTTGATAAAGGGTGGTATAAGAACGACAACAACAATCTGATAATAATTTGATGGTCATTAAAAATAAATAATAATAAAAACCCACCACATGGGCCCAAATGTGCCAGCAGCACCCCCTCCCCATACGAGGTCCTGAGGGAGCTGTGGGGGACCTCCGGCCTTGCCCTGATCCTTTCTCCCCCCCCCCCCCTGCAGAAATTCAACGCAGACTATGACCTCTCGGCTCGACAGGGGGCTGACACGCTCGCCTTTGTGTCCCTGTTGCAGGAGAAGCTCCTGCCTGTGCTGGTGAGTTGGGGCAGGTGGGAGAAGTTGCTGCGTCAATCGGGGGGGCCCAACCACTCTACACTCCAGACTTGTAGGGTCGGGGCCCAAACGGGCTGCCCCACTGTGTTTGTGACTGACGGGTCTGACTTTCCCTTTCATGCAGGAAAGGGAAGCCGAGTTTGAATGAATAAAAACAATAGTTTATGCAGCCACACCCCCCCCTGCTTCTTCTTGCAGCAGCACATAGTTAAACTATGGAACTCACTGCCACAGGAGGCAGTGATGGCCAAAAAGAGGGTTGCAGAGATTCTCAGAGGACAAGACTGTCAGTGGCTTTGCCTGAATGGCTAAAGGCAGTAATAGTTCTGAATACAAGTTGCTGGAAGCCACAAGATGGGAGAGTGAAGTTTGACTTACTTCCCCCTCTTTCTGCGGTTCCTTAAATTTATTTTTTAATATCTTCTGCATATCCAAATTCATTTACCGTATTTTTCGCCCTATAGGACGCACTTTTTCCCCTCCAAAAATGAAGAGGAAATCTGTGTGCGTCCTATGGAGCGAATGCAGGCTTTCGCTGAAGCTTGGAGAGCGAGAGGGGCCGGTGCGACCAACCCCTCTTGCTCTCCAGGCTTCAGAAAGCTATCAGCAAGCCTGGGGAGTCCGCGGGAGTTCCCGCAGGGCTCCCTAGGCTGCGGATAGCAGCCTGCTGCACGGAGCGCTGAAGCAGAGCGCTCCGCGCTTTGGGCAGACATCAGGCAGCTCCACAAGCTTGGGGGACAGCGGGGAGGCGGAGCGCCGCCATACCGCTGTTCCCCAACCTGGTTTGGATTCCCCAACCTGGTTTGGGGGGGGGGAATAAAGGGGGAAAAAATTCCCTTTATTTCCCCCACAAAAAACTAGGTGCGTCCTATGGGCCGGTGCGTCCTGTGAGACGAAAAATACAGTAATTGGCTCATTTAATTATTTAATTAATTATCCGCTTTAAATATATACTCTTACGAAGCCGCTGGTTATTACAATAATCCTGCTAATGTTTTTATTCTGTTTGCAATTTATCTGTAAATATTCAATAAACCATTTCCATTCTTTTATATGAAAAAAGTTTGTTATCTTGATTTCTTATTCTTCCGGTAAGTTTCGCTATTTTGTCTTCCTCTGCTGGGGCTTCTGCTTTTTTCCACTTTGGGGGATATAAATGCAGAAAACGACAAAGAAAGGGATCTGTTGTCCCATCAGGCTTCTCTTTCTCCGACAGATCCACACGTTCTGGGTGGACGCCAAGAACTACGTGGAGCACACCCGGAAGTGGTACGGGGAGGCCATTCCTTTCCCCCTGAACTTCTTCCTCCCGGGCCGCATGCAGAAGCGGCAGCTGGAGCGGCTGCAGATGGTCTGCGGGGAAAACTGCCTGGACAACGAAGAGGAGCTGGAGAAGGAGGTCAGTGGGAGCTGGGTGAGGCCGCAAGAAGCCGGGGCAGTGACAGCAGGGTGGAGAACTTCAGAGGCGGCCCTCCAGCCCTCTCCCCCTGGCCCTCGGAATTCTTCCCAGGCCCTGCCTCCTTTCCTCAGGGCCACACCCTCTGCTGGCCCTGATTCGCCCTCCCTTGAACTCTGATCTTTGCCTCTTACTTGCCTGGACAGAGGGTCTTTTCCACAGCCCAAAGAAGCATAGCTGTCAAGCGTCCCTTATTTGGCGGGACAGTCCCTTATCCCAGCGCCATGTCCCGCTGCTGTCCCTTATTGATGATGTCCCTTAAATTTCCCGGGTTTTAAAGGAAGCAGCTCCTCTCCCTCCCTCCCTGCCGGCCAGGGAGGAGGGAGGCTCCAGCTGTGTTGCTTGGCTGTGTTGCTCACCCAATAAGAAGTCTAAGAACGACTGGGGGGTGGAGCTTGCATGCCTTGTGCTGATCAAATTGGCTGCGTTGTCTGGGGACTCTCCTTTGCTCAGCGCTTCCCAGCGGAGAGTTGACAGTGGTTTTCCTTGAGGCTTCAGGCTTCGTTTGGCTGCTGGCTGGGCTTTCTGCCTTTGGCTCGGAGGGCCTCAGAAGTTGAACATACCTGTGCCCGGAAAATCCCTTATTTTGGCTGCTGATCCCTTATTTTTGAGGCTGCTGGTCCCTTATTTTCAAATCTGTTAGTTGACAGCTATGCAAAGAAGCAGGCGGTTCTTATGGGGGTAAGGTGTCTGGGAGGTGAGGGAGCCACTTTGTGTCAAGGGGCAGTGCTTGAGAATGGCGAGGGTCTCAGCTTGACGTTTTTCTCTCCCTGTGCCCCACAGCTGTACCGGGAAGCCCGCGAGTGCCTGACGCTGCTGTCCCAACGCCTTGGCAGGCAGAAGTTCTTTTTCGGAGATTCGTAAGTTCGCCGTTTGTGAGTGGAAGTATGTAGGCTTCCGTAAGAGCGTGCGAAGTCCCTTAGGAACTGGAATCCTTGCAGTTCTTAATGTCTCCTTACTCTGCTGTGAGTGGGAACACTCTTTGCCCATGCTCAGAGGCACTGTCTTCTTTCACATTAATTTAGCCAAACGCTGGCGACGCTTGCTATTTATTTACTGTGTTTGTAGGCAACCTTATCCTCCAAGGAGCTCAAGGTGGCACATGTGGTAATAATAATAATAATAATAATAATAATAATAATAATAATAATACGTTCGTGCCTTGGAAGTCGAAGTTCCGGAAGTTCGTTCGACTTCCAAAACGTTTTGAAACCAAAGCGCGGCTACTGATTGGCTGCAGGAAGCTCTTGCAGCCAATCGGAAACCACGGAAGCCCCGCCGGACATTCAGGTTCCAAAGAACGTTCGCAAACTGGAACACTCGCTTCTGGGTTTGCGGCGTTCGGGAGCCAAAACGTTCGACTTACAAGGTTCTTGGGATCCAAGGTACGACTAATAATAATACAAATTTATTACTTATCGTATTTTTCGCTCCATAAGACACACTTTTTTCCTCCTAAAAAGTAAGGGGAAATGTCTGTGCGTCTTATGAAGCGAATGCATGGTCCCTGGAGCCGAATTGCCCAGGAGCGAAAAGCAGATCATGTTTTTTTTTTTGAAAGAGGGAAGTGGGTGTTGAAACGAAGCCGCTGATGGCAAGCGAAATAAGGGACACTAGCAATAAAGGAGGCTGCCTGAGAGGGGGGAGGTAAAGACAGAGAGGAGACAGGAAGATTAAAGCAATGAGGAGAGAAATTAGAAGAAAAGGAGGAGCAAAAAACTGCTCCAGCTAAGGAAAATACACTAAGGCAAACAAGAGGGAAGGGGGTGTTGAAACAAAGCCGCTGATGAGCAAGGGATCGGGAGAGAGATAAGGGAGGCTAGCAATAAAGGAGGCTGCCTGAGAGTGGGGAGGTAAAAGCACATGGATCCTCAGGATTGTTGCACTTGGTCACCCAAATTCACCAGCAGATCACATAGCATGTCCATGGCTACAGCCTGCACCAAAAAAACCACGCATCCAGTTTCGTGGGGCCGCAATGGCTCAGAAACGTGGTTAGAAAGCACGGATCTTCTCAGGATTTTTGCATTGGGCTACCCCAAACTCACCATCAAATCACATATCATGTCTGTGGCCACGGCATGAACCACAAAAATCATACATCCACTGTTAGGTTCAGAATATTTTTTTTCTTGTTTTCCTCCTCTAAAAACTAGGTGCGTCTTATGGTCAGGTGTGTCTTGTGGAGCGAAAAATATGATATATGGTTCTCTTTCCCTCCTCATTTAATCTCTATTTAATCTTTTCATTGTGTAGCTTTTGGGTAAGTTTGGGTTGTGAAGTGGTTTGTAAACCTGCAGACAGACCAGTGTGTTGGCCACAAGATTTGAACCCTGGACTCCCAAGTCCACCACACTGCTGACAGGAGAGGGTTAGCCTTCGCCTCTTGGCCTGCTGGGGATTCCCTCACCTCTTCTGTTCTTTCTTTCCTTCCTCCTTCCTTCTCTTTTCAGGCCTGCCTCCCTGGATGCCATTGTCTTCAGCCACTTGGCCCCGCTCCTGAAAGCCAAACTGCCCAACGGGAAGTTCCAGCAGCACCTCAAGTCCCTCCCGAACCTCTGCAATTATTGCACGTCCATCTTAAGTCTCTACTTCCCCTGGGATGAAGGTGGGTGCTTGGTTCTGTCGCCTGAGGGGGGGGGGAGCGAGAAAGGGACCCAGGGTAGGAGAGGAGGAAGGAACCACAGCAAACCCCAAGCGGCCGAAAAAAAATTGGCAAAAGATCAAGATGGTGCTGGAAAATTCTTTATTTATAATAGCCAATAAAACAATAATTTTAATAATAAATTAATTCTTTGCACCCAGCTCATCTGGCTAGGTTGCCCCAGCCACTCTGGGCGGCTTCCAAGAAATATAAAAGCATAATAAAACATCAAACATTAAAAACTTCCCTATACAGGGCTGCCTTCAAGGGTCTTCTAAAAGTCAAATACTGTAGTTGTTTATTTTCTTGACATCTGATGGGAGGGCATTTTACAGGGTGGGCACCACTGCTGAGAAGGCCCTCTGCCTGGTTCCCTGTCAACTTAATTTCTTGCAGCGAGGGATATATATTGCGTTTATATCTTACCTTCTCCAGTGAGCTTAAGGGGGCGTACATGGTTCTCTGCCCCATTTCTTATTTAATCCCCACAACAACCTGGTGAGGTAGGTTAGGCTGGGAAGCTCCCAGTGACTTTTCACGGACGGGGTGAGGATTTGAACCCTGGTCTTTCCCTAATCCTAGTCTGACATTCTAATCATATGATGCTGACAAATCAGGCATCTTAATTCCATTGACTGATTTCTTATGTAATGCATTATTTTAGCAATTTAGGCTTGTTTCTTAGTTTCCACTCAGAAGAAGACCCAATGAAATGAATGGCCCTTAAATTAGTCATGTGCATTACCATCAGCAGGTCTGAGCTTGAGGGCGACCAGCAGGGGGGCTTATTTTTATTTAACAACATTTATGTACCAATATTTCTTTTTTAAAAAACAAAAACAAACCCCCTCAAAGTAGTTTGCAGATTCCCAATCAGAAGGGTGTCACATAAAGAAGAATAATAAAAAAAATTAAATTATTATCAAGAAAAGACAAGCTAAAAGCAGGTATTGAAAATATTCCAAATGGTGATTTTAAAACCAGTGGTAGCTTAAAAAGAAATAAAATGATTTCTGCATGTCTGGATAACTTGCCTAAGCAAAAATGTTTTAATCAGGCACCGAAACCAATATGGCGTGTTGGTAACTTGCTGGGAAGGGAGGCCCCTGGGAAATGGGATTTCACCCCCTTCTTCCCATATCTAGGGAGAACCTCCAGCCGCTTTTGGACTCCAACTCCCATCAGCCCTGGCCAGCGATGATGGCGGTTGTAGTTCCAGAATGTTCTCTGCCTCCCAGCCTCCAGGAATGATGGGAGCTGGAGTCTAGCCGAGTCTGGGCAGCACCATCTTCCCCAACCCTGCTCTGATCGATGAGTCGCCTCAGCCGCCACGCCTCTGCCATCTTGCCTACCTCACATTATTGCGATTCTTCCCCCTGACGGCCGTGCCGGTTCTCACCCTCAGGCGACCCGCCGCCCAGCGTCCCCAAGGCAGCCGCCGGGGATGGGAGTGACGCTGAGGAGGAGCCGTACAAGCGCCGCAACCAGGTCCTGTCGGTGCTGGTGGGCCTGGTGGCCATGGTTGGCTACGCTCTCCTCACCGGTATCGTCTCGGTCCAGAAGCAGCAGCCCCGGCCCGGCGGCCCTCGCGCCATCGCCCTCGAGGAGGAAGAAGAGGAGGAAGAGGAGTGAGCTCCGGGGACCAGCTCTGCGTTCTCCAAATGGACCGTTGTTTTTGTACCTCGCTGGACCCAGACCATCCCTGTCGCCCCCTCAGACTCTACCCTCTTGTTCATTCCAGAATCATGGGGGTGGACGCCCAGCCGGGCCCAATAAACCTCTGTGAACCAACCTCTGCCAGACAACTTGCTTTCGCTCTGCGTCACAAACCTCTAAGCCGGATCGAAACCTGTTGTTTGGCGGGAGATGGCCATCAAAAGGGTCCAGACCGGCCGTACCTCCCCAGGAAATTCGAGATCCAGGAAGTTCTGTGGTCCATCGACCCTCAGCGGCCTTTAAAGCTTTGCTGAGGTAGTCCGTGGCATTAAATATCCTTACTGAGGGTTTTTTAAAACAATAAAAATAAGAATTGTTGCTTCTTTTCTTTCTTAGATTGCATTTTTGTATTGCATTGCAGTTTGAATTCTGTGGAATGGGAATGCAATAGAATATCAGTGTAAGAAATAGAAAAGGAATAAAATACAATTTTGAAATGCAACGTTTAGCACATCTAAAGGTAAAGGGACCCCTGACCATTAGGTCCAGTCGTGGCAGACTCTGGGGTTGCGGCGCTCATCTCGCTTTATTGGCCGAGGGAGCCGGCGTACAGCTTCCGGGTCATGTGGCCAGCAGGACTAAGCCGCTTCTGGCGAACCAGAGCAGTGCACGGAAATGCCGTTTACCTTCCCACCGGAGTGGTGCCTATTTATCTACTTACACTTTGAAGTGCTTTCGAAATGCCAGGTTGGCAGGAGCAGGGACCGAGGAATGGGAGCTCACCCTGTCACAGGGATTCGAACCGCCAACCTTCTGATCGGCAAGTCCTAGGCTCTGTGGTTTAACCCACAGCGCCACCCGCGTCCCTTTTAGCACATCTACAGGAGGCAAAAAAAAGCCCAACTGCTAAAACTACCTGTGATTTTTCAAGTGAGGGGATGAGAAATGTGAGAACCACTGCTCTAGATGTTGCTACTGACATTATCCCTAGCTGCTGGCCACGTTCAATGGGACGGACGGATTCTGCATCCGTAGTGCAGGACAAGAACTTTCTTAGGTGGGCCTTGAATCAGGGGGCACCATCGGTTTTCACTGATTCCACCAGCATAAAAACATAAGAGTTCTCCTGGATCAGGCCAAAGGCCCACCAAGTCGCAGACTTGGAAGGGACCCCAAGGGCCATCTAGTCCAACTCCCTGCTGTCAGGGAACTGCCATCGGAGCCAGAGGCGGAGGGAAGGCTCCAGAGGGATGCCGGAGAGGGTCCCAGTAGGGAGAGAAGCAGTCCATCTGCTGGGGAAGGAAATCAGCGTAGCACCAGTGGAGAAGGGGGGCAGTGGGGGAATCGGCGAGGGGGCTCCAGGACTCCTCGCCGGAGACCAGCGGGGAGAGCATGGGTCCTCCGCTGCCCACACCCTCTCTGCGCAGAAGACTTCCGCGCAGGGAGAGTAGGAGGAGCCTGTTGACGACTCTTAACGACTGCAATAGGTCTTACAGGAAAAAGCAAGGGGTGAGAAGGTGAAAAATGGCTTTGTCATGTATAATGAGATAAGAATCCAATGTCTTTGTTCAGACCAGGTCTCTCCATGGTTTTAAGTTTGGTAATAAGTTGCAATTCAGCAGCTTCTCTTTCTAGTCTATTTCTGAAATTCCTCTGTAGGAATATATATACATGACAAAGCCATTTTTCACCTTCTCACCCCTTGCTTTTTCCTGTAAGACCTATTGCAGTCGTTAAGAGTCGTCCACAGGCTCATCACAGCTATCTGCCAATCACCCATTCCCACCACCCTTCTGAGTAATACCCCTCCCCACCTTCTCACTATATAGAAGGGTCTGGTAACTTCTGTTTCAGCGTATCTGAAGAAGTGTGCATGCACAAAAGCTCATACCAAGAACTAACTTAGTTGGTCTTTAAGGTGCTACTGGAAGGAATTTTTTTTGTCTTAATCTTATGAGACTCTTAATCTCAGGGTGGCCAGTTCGAGTCCCATGTTGGGCAAAGAAGATTCCTGCATTTCAGTGGGTTGGACAAGCTAACCTTCATGGCCCTTCCAGTTCTGTGATGCTCACGTCCAGTGTCCAACCTTCTCACATTGGCCAGCTAGGTGGCTTTGGGAAACTTGCAAGCAGGGGCCCCTTTACCTTTACCTTTTACTCAGCCAAATGACTGGAATAGCCCTACTTCAAATCGCTCGCACTTGTGGCTATTCCTTGTGGCAATGAGTTCCCTACAAGAAAGCAAGAAACTTCCTTCTCCCCTCAGTCTGCAGACCCCCTCAGTTTTACTGGGTTTCTCCCTGAGCTATAGAAAGGAGAGGAAGGAAAAACCCTCCACCTTCTCCACGCCACACCCTGATCTTATATAGACAGCCTCCCTTGTTTCGCCTTACATAAACCCCAGTTCCGTGCGTAATCCCACAACCCCCTTCGCACAGCTGGATCCGCTCTGTTTGGTGAGGCTTGGAGGCCTAGGCACCAGGATCGATTTCCTGGCAGCCTTTGCCAGACAGAAGCTCCTGCCTGGCTTGTTGATCCAGACAGGGTGACGTCGGCTCCCCCTCGCCTGCCAAGTCCCACAGCCGCCTGCTTCTGTATCCGCAACGAGGTCTGGAAACAGGCCTGAAGCCTCTTTGCCCCATGCTGGCCGGACGTCTCTTGTCCGTCGGCCTTCGGCGTTGCGGTTGACCCATTTATCTTGGCAGTGCTGTTCCCGGACCCCCTTCTCGTTCCCTCATCCCTGCCTCAAACATGAATTTCTGGAAACCAAAGTCCTTGTGGTGAGGAATTGGTTCTGCTTTTTGAAGGTTGTTCTGAGCCATACATTCAGCCACTGACGTGATGGGTGGTCCTGAATATTTGGGTATTCATTTTGGTTAAGAAGTCCGTGACCTTGAGCCAGTTTTTCTTTCTTTCTTTCTTTCTTTCTTTCTTTCTTTCTTTCTTTCTTTCTTTCTTTCTTTCTTTCTTTCTGTCTTTCTGTCTTTCTGTCTTTCTGTCTTTCTGTCTTTCTGTCTTTCTTTTCTCTTTCTCTTGTACTCAGATCCATGTAATCCCTAAACTGGAATCTCTGCCCCCATAATCCTGACATACCCTCCAACATTTCTCCAATGAAAATAGAATCATAGAATTGGAAGGGAGCCCCAGAGGTATCTAGTCTGACCCCCAACCATGCAGGAATCTCAGCTAAAGCACATATGACAGATGGCCAACTAACCTCTGCTTAAAAACCTCCAAGATACGAGAGTCCGCCACCTCCCAAGGGAGACTGTTCCACTGTCGGACAGCTTTGACGGTCCTTTTATTCTATTATTATTATTATTATTATTATTATTATTATTATTATTATTAATACTCCACCCATCTGACTGCATTGGCTCAGCCACTCTGGGTGGCTTCCAACATATAGGAAAAACATACTAAAACATGAAAAACTTCTCTGTAGATAGCCTTCAGATGTCTTCTAAAGGTTTAGAGTTACTTATCTCCTTGGCTCAGGGTAGGGTGGGATCACATAACATACAAGGATGGAAAAGATCAAACTCGGGCCTCTGAAACAATTACTCTTATATCAAGCCTAGTTCAGGGGCAGGAGGTGCCTGATGGAGCCGAGCCTTAAGAAAGCAGTCAAATTGAGCCCTGCATCCCTTCTATCCCATCGTTGTGGGTGCTCCTTGCAAGGACTCAACTCTATATGATCTCAGGACACGCTGGAAGGGATGCTAGCAAGGTCCCAAGGTGTGAGTGCAGGCTCCAAGGTCAAAACCACCAGTTCCCTGGAAACAGATTAGCAGCCAGGGAAGGTATTTGCCAATCGGAAGGTCGGCGGTTTAAATCCCCGCGACGGGGTGAGCTCCTGTTGTTTGGTCCCAGCTCCTGCCCACCTAGCAGTTCAAAAGCACATCGGTGCAAGTAGATAAATAGGTACCACTTTGGCGGGAAGGTAAACGGCATTTCCGTACGCTGCTCTGGTTCGCCAGAAGTGGCTTAGTCAAGCTGGCCACATGACCCGGAAGCTGTCCGTGGACAAACGCCGGCTCCCTTGGCCTATAGAGCGAGATGAGCACAGCAACGCCAGAGTCGTCTGCGACTGGACCTAATGGTCAGGGGTCCCTTTACCTTTTTAATATGTTCCTAGCATCCGGTTCCATTTAGCAACCTTGCAGCTTTACTCTGCACCAGCAGAAGTTCCCAGGCTTGTTTCCATGGGCAGCCCCATGTGCAGCACATTGCAGCAGTCTAGGTTAGCGGGACATGGATCTCCAAACCCCTCCAAGTACAGTTGCAGCTGGCAAAAGGCACTGGAAAACACAGAGACCACTTGAAGTTCACGCTCCTCAGATATTTCAGACTGCAACTCCCATCGGACGTAGCCAGCATGGCGAATGGGCAGGGATGATGGGAGTTGTAGTTCAGCCATGTTCTTGGACTCCAGCTCCCATCAGCCCCCAGCCATCACAACCAAAGGGCAGGGATTATGGGAGTTGTAGTCCAGCAACATCTGGCAGGCCACAGATTCCTCACATCTGCCCTAATATCTCTGAGGCAGGTCTCCCATGGGGTAAATAAACATTGTTGTTTCTGATGAAAAATAATAAAGCTAATAAAGCTAATAATTAACCATTGAAATTAATCAATCGATTAATTAATTACAGCAGATACTTAATTCTTCTCATCGTTTCCAGACGGACAATCTTCTGTTTGGATTCAGTAAAAAGAGTGAGTTATCCCACTGAATGTTTATATATTTAATTTTTTAAAAAGTAAATTAGGTTTGAAATAACATGATAAAGTAAGGTGGCATCAAAGCAAGCATGTTGATGGCAGAAAATTGCATGGGGAAATATATCATTACAGAGGGCACAGGAACAGCATACACTGAAAGCATTATGGTACCACTTTAAACTGTCAAAAGAGTTCTGGGATCTGTAGTTTGTTAAAGGGCGCTGAGAGTTGTTAGAAGACACTCTGATCCCCTCACAGAGCTAAAATTCCCAGAGTTCCCTGGGAAGATGGGTTGATTGTTAAACCACTCTGAGAATTGTAGCTCTGTGAGGGGATCAAGGGGCGGCTAAATTCTGGATATTGTTGGGCTACAACTCCCATCAGCCCCATCAAACATGAGCTACACTGACACCATCCATGTAAAATACTAAATATACCATAGCTTCCCTCAAAGAATGCTGGGAGCTCTAGCTTAAAGGTGCCAAGAATTATTGAGATATGCTTCTTTTTCTTCCCATAATTCCCTGGGAAGAGGAATGGTTAAACCACTGTGGGAATTCCCACCCTATTTAAAAGGAGGTTAGGATGCTCTCTAACTGGAAATGTTACTTAATGAAGAATAACCTGATGTATAAGATAAATGGGAAGCTGTAAATCAAGAGAGGTGTTCCGGCAGACCGGCAGGAATAACAAGAAGCACCTCCAAGTTTGTGACATCTCCGGCAGTTAAAAGTCAGTATTTCAGCTACGAGCTTTAGATCCATTTTCATTTGTGTGCAGAAGAGGTTGGTACACAGCCTTGGCTTTCATTGCACTATATACACTTCACTGACTAGAGGACACCTGCAAGCAAATAATTGTGCGTAGTCAAGAGATGTAATAGTCATTGTGTTTCTGGTGAAGAAAGCATCTTTGTGGCCGCGCCCACCATTGATATGATCTGATACCACTTTGAAAGGTCCTGACTTCCCCCAAAGAATTCTGGGAGCTGTAGTTTGTTATGGGTGCCGAGACCCCCTGTTAAGAGACCCCTTATTCCCCCATGGGGACACAAGTGGCGCTGTGGTGTAAACGACTGAGCCTCTTGGGCTTGCCGATCGGAAGGTTGGCGGTTCGAATCCCCATGACAGGGTGAGCTCCCGTTGCTAAGTCCCAGCTCCTGCCAACCTAGCAGTTTGAAAGCATGCAGTGCAAGTAGATAAATAGGTACCACTCCGGCGGGAAGGTAAACGGCGTTTCCGTGTGCTACTCTGGTTTCGCCAGAAGCGGCTTAGTCATGCTGGCCACATGACCCAGAAAAACTGTCTGTGGACAAACGCCGGCTCCCTTGGCCAGTAAAGTGAGATGAGTGCCGCAACCCCAGAATCGTTCGCTGTCAGGGGTCCTTTACATATTTCCCCATGGAGCTACATTTCTCAGAGTTCTTAGTAAAGAGAGATAGGATGTTAAACCACTCCTGCGGGGAGGGGAACAGGGTCCACACCCTTAGCAAACTACAGCTCCCAGAATTCTCTGGGAGAAACCCTGACTGTTTAAAGCAGTATTATCACAGTGCTTTAAATATACGGCATGTATGAGGCCACACACATACTCACCCACACGCCTAGTGCTCACCAATCGTCTTTCGCGCTCATGAGGAGAACTTATCATTCTTGTATTTACACTGGTACCTCGGGTTACATATGCTTCAGGTTAGATATGCTTCAGGTTACAGACTCTGCTAAACCAGAAACAGTACCTCGGGTTAAGAACTTTGCTTCAGGATGAGAACAGAAATCATGCGGCGGCAGCAGGAGGCCCCATTAGCTAAAGTGGTGCTTCAGGTTAAGAACAGTTTCAGGTTAAGAACAGACCTCTGGAACGAATTCAGTTCTTAACCTGAGGTACCACTGTATACTGAAACATAAGAGGCTGCCATTCTGCTCCCCCCCCCCCCCGCAATCCATTTTTGATTGGAGAGGGGGTGATCTGTGTTTCGCACACACACACACAAACTCAGGGCAGTTGGTATCCCTCAGCTTAAGCTACTTTTAAAAGGTAAAGGTACCCCTGCCCGTACGGGCCAGTCTTGACAGACTCTGGGGTTGTGCGCCCATCTCACTTAAGAGGCCAGGGGCCAGCGCTGTCCGGAGACACTTCCGGGTCACGTGGCCAGCGTGACATCGCTGCTCTGGCGAGCCAGAGCTGCACACGGAAACGCCGTTTACCTTCCCGCTGGTAAGCGGTCCCTATTTATCTACTTGCACCCGGAGGTGCTTTCGAACTGCTAGGTTGGCAGGCGCTGGGACCGAGCAGCGGGAGCGCACCCCGCAGCAGGGATTCGAACCGCCGACCTTTCGATCAGCAAGTCCTAGGCGCTGAGGCTTTAACCCACAGCGCCACCTGTGTCCCCCTTAAGCTACTTTTACAAGGTCATAAAATCAAACGATTGTAGAGTTGGATGGGACCCCATGGGTCATCTAGTCCACCCCCAGCAATGCAGGAGCTGGTGTTTGCAGAAAGCTTCCTCAAAAGTGGTGGTGGTTGTTCTTACCTGCCCTGCACCCAAAGGTCCCAGGGCAGATTACAAGAATTAAAACACAACATTAATATTAAAGCAACACCACGTAATATTCAAAACAAGTAAAAATTGCAGAAATGAGGTGGGTCCTAAAAACATATGTTGCCTACTTTTTATCGAGGAATTGTTCTGATTTCTTTGTCCAGTGACCAGCATTCAACTTGATTTGTTGGTGGGGAGATTATAGGTCTTCTTCCGATCAATCAGTCACCATCCCACATTTAAAGGGTAAAGGTAAAGGGACCCCTGACCATTAGGTCCAGTCGTGGCCAGCTCTGGGGTTGTGGCACTCATCTCGCTTTATTGGCCAAGGCAGCCGGCGTACAGCTTCCGGGTCATGTGGCCAGCATAACTAAGCCGCTTCTGGCGAACCAGAGCAGCGCACAGAAACGCCATTTACCTTCCCGCCGGAGCGGTACCTATTTATCTACTTGCACTTTGACGTGCTTTCGAACTGCTAGGTTGGCAGGAGCAGGGACCGAGAAACGGGAGCTCACCCTGTCTTGGGGATTCGAACCGCCGACCTTCTGATCGGCAAGTCCTAGGCTTTGTGGTTTAACCCACAGCACCACCCGCGTCCCTATCCCACATTTACCAGCGCCTTTATTCAGTATCACAGTCCTTGTGTTCTATCTTGTCTGTGATCTTCATCTTGCGTCTTGCAAAGCTGGGGCTTATCTCTTGCGACAGACACTCCTTGCTCTGAGTTTAAAAGAGGACTGGGCAAGTTGCTGGAAGATAAGGCTACTAGCCGAGACAGCTGCGCTCTGCCTCCATAATCAGACTCCGCGATGCTTCTGTAAAAACCCCATAAGGGGAGAGTGTGCTCTTGTCCTCAAATCCCGCTTATAGGATTCCCACTGAGGAAACTGGTTGGCCATTGGGAGAACAGGATGCTGGACTAGAACCCAGGCTCTTCGTGGGTTCTTAACCGCTTCAGTTAGAGAGCCCAAAACCGGAGAGGATTCTGATCAGAGGGAGTTAACTAGTGAGAGTTAATAGTTGTTGTTGTTGTTGTTGGCATCTGTCTGTCTCGAAAGACAACGGCGCACATACCCACCAACATTTCTCCGATGAAAATAGGGATTTCCTATTCCATAACAATAACAACAACAACAACAACAATAATAATGTTGTTGTTACTATTACTATTACTATTACTATTATTTTTATTATTACCCCGCCGATCTGACTGGGTTGCCCCAGCCACTCTGGGCAGCTTCCAACATATACAGGTGTTATGTACTGAAGTTCTCACCCTGGGCCAGCAGGGGGATACTGTAGATAGTTTTCACTCAGGTCCACATATGCAAATAAGGGATTGAAAGTGACATTCAGTGATTGGATAGTTACAGAAAGTGGTTACTGTTGTGTTCTAGTGGAGCTCTATATAAGCAGGCTGGCTGAACCCTTCAGTTCAGTTCTGTTCTGGCCTGTGAATAAACAAGAGCTGTTTGAAGAATCACTGTGACTTCTGATATGTTCACCCACAACTTAACAATAAACACATAATAAAACATTAAATATAAAAACTGCCCCGTACAGGGCTGCCTTCAGATGTCTTCTAAAGTTTGTATAGTTACTTATCTCCTTGGCTCGGGGGTTGCATAACTATATAACACCCCTTCCCCATATTTTTGCACCCATCGTATGGTTATTCTAAGGTAGATTGCCTCTGAACGTGGAAGTTCCATTTAGCCATCGTCGGCAGTGGAAGGCATCTCTGGAGAACAGAGGAAGAGCCTGGCTGCTGGATCAGACCGATGGCCCATCCGGCCCAGCTCGTTGTACAGTATTCACTCTCCCCAACAAGAATCCCACAAGCAGAACCTGAGGGCAACAGAAACACTCCCCTTTTGCATTTTCAAGAAAATTATATTCAGAAGCATTACTGCCTCTAGCATGTAGGTGGATCAAAGTCAGGGAGCTGGATAGCCATCAATAGCCTTGGCCTCTGCTAATGTTTTTAATGTTTAAAACTGTATTGTGTTTTAATATTCAGTTGGTAGCTGCCCCGAGAGGTTGGGGAAATCCAGCAAGATGGGCGGGGTATAATAATAATAATAATAATAATAATAATAATAATAATAATAGTACTTTCCCATAGTTACTCTGATTCTGCTTTGAACCCCGTACCCTCCAACATTTCTCCGATGAAAATAGAGACATCCTATTCAACAATAATAAGGGACGCGGGTGGCGCTGTGGGTTAAACCACAGAGCCTAGGACTTGCCGATCAGAAGGACGTGGTTCGAATCCCCGCGACGGGGTGAGCTCCCGTTGCTCTGTCCCTGCTCCTGCCAACCTAGCAGTTTGAAAGCACGAAGTGCAAGTAGATAAATAGGTACCGCTCTGGCGGGAAGGTAAACGGCGTTTCCGTGCGCTGCTCTGGTTCGCCAGAAGCTGGCCACATGACTCGGAAGCTGTACACTGGCTCCCTCGGCCAATAAAGCGAAAGGAGCGCCGCAACCCCAGAGTCAGTCACGGCTGGACCTAATGGTCAGGGGTCCCTTTACCTTTATTCAATAATAATAATAATAATATATTATTTATTGTATACCCCACCCATCTGACTAGGTTGCCCCAGACACTCTGTGCGGCTACCAGCATATAAAAAAACATAACATAACATAACATTACACATTTTTAAAAAACATTCCCTATTCAAGGCTGCCTTCAGATGTCTTCTAAAGGTTGTATCTCCTGGGCTGGGGGGGGGTCACATAACTCCATACCCTCCGATGAAAATAGGGACGTCCTAAGGAGAAGCGGGACATTCCAGGATCAAAACAGAAACTGGAATGGCTTCTGTAAATCCAGGAGTGTCCCTGGAAAATAAGGACACTTGGAGGGTCTGTGGAGTATGTCTCTAGGGGTGAATTGAAACTGCTGTGGAATCACAGCGCCTGCTGTGGCTGTAGAGACCAGTAACTCATAAATGCAGGTAACTCATAACCCCCCCCCCCAAACCCACAAACTGGGAACTATCCGACGGTTTGGGGACAGTAGTGTCATATTCAGAAATGCAAGGTCCCAAGCAGAATTCAAGGTGTTGGTGCTGAACTTTAAAGCCCTAAACGGCCTCGGCCCAGTATACCTGAAGGAACGTCTCCACTCCCATCATTCAGCCGAGGGCCTTCTGGTGGTTCCCTCCCTGCAAGAAGTGAGGTTGCAGGGAACCAGGCAGAGGGCCTTCTCGGTAGTGGCACCCACCCTGTGGAACGCCCTCCCGTCAGATGTCAAGGAGATGAATAACTACCTGACGTTTCGAAAAACATCTGAAGGCAGCCCTGTTTAGGGAAGTTTTTAATGACTGATGTTTTAATGTACAGTCATACCTCAGGTTAAAGTTGCTGTTAAGTTGTGGGCGAACATATCAGACGACACAGCAATTCTTCCAAAGCAGCTCTTTATTTGTAAGCTGGAACAGAACTGAACTGAGGAACTCAATCAGCCTGCTTATATAGCGCTCCACTAGAATGCAACAGTAACCATTTTCTGTAACTAGCCAATCACTGAACATCACTTTCGATCCTTCATTTGCATAACTATCTACAGTATCCCCCTGCTGGCCCAGGGTGAGAACTTCAGTACATAACAGTTGCTTTAGGGTGAGCGTTTTTTGGTTGCGCTCCACAGCGACCTGGAAGTAATGGAACACGTTACTTCCAGGTTTCGCCGCTTGCGCATGTGCGGACGCTCAAAATGACGTCATGCGCATGCGCAGAAGTGGCAAATTGTGACCCGTGCACGTGCAGATGCGCAGACATGGGTTGCGTTCACTTCAGGATGCGAACGCGACTCAGGAACGGATCCCGTTCGCATCCAGAGGTACCACTGCATTTTTAATATTCTGTTGGGAGCCGCCCAGAGTGGCTGGGGAAACCCAGGCAGATAGGTGGGGTATAAAGAATAAATTATTATGTATTATTATTACATCATCTTATAATTATCCAGGAATAATAATTAGGGGTGCATTACAACCCTAATTATAACCCTAATTGCAACAAGCAATGCAGATTTCCATGCTCCCAGAGTTCCATGGGAAGAGGGATTAATTATTGAAGCACTCTGGGAACGTTAGGTTTCCTAATAGCAATCCGCATTCTTCCCAGGTTCCAGAATCCTTTGCAGGAAACCATGACTGCTTAAAGAGGGAATCATGGAATCTGTTGGAAGGGACCCGTGGATCATTTTCTAGTCCCCTGCAGTGCAGGAATATGCAGCTGCCCCATACGGGGGTCGAACCTGCAACCTGGGTGTTATCAGCACTGCCTCTAACCAGGCAAGCAGCTGGTAATTGTGGGGCTTCAAATGAGTGGTGGAAACTCAGCCCCGCTGATGCGGATGGCAAGTGGTGAGAACCAATATCCACCACAACCAGGGCCGGATTTAGGTTAATTGGGGCCCTTAGCTACTGAAGGTAATGGGGCCCTTTCTATGTCCAGCTGTCCTTTGTCAACAACAAATAGTCACAATTTTTTGTGTTGAATATGCTATACAGTGGTACCTCGGGTTACATACGCTTCAGGTTACATACGCTTCAGGTTACAGACTCCGCTAACCCAGAAATAGTACCTCGGGTTAAGAACTTTGCTTCCGTACAGACTGAATCCCATACGGAGTGCACACATGTGGCGGCCATACAGAATGCCACACATGCGCAGTCTGTATGGTATACCGCACATGCGCAAATCCGTACAGGCCGCCGCTCGCGCACGGCGGCCACACAGCTTCTATCCGTGGGCTGTTAGGCTGCTGAATGAAAAGATAACAACAGGGCAACTGACTTTCGGGTTTGATGGGTCTGCGTGTCAGTAAACGAGGGGAATTAAGACTAAGAGAGCCGTGAAGTGATGGACATGAGGCAGGAGTCGATAATGCAGGTGAGCTGCGCACAGGTGAGCTGCATGCAAGCTGCCGGCCAGCCCTTTGGAGCCTCCTTTTATTGAGACAAATATGCAAACCAGGCAGATACATTTGGGGCTGTGACCTTTACAAATCTTCCGGTCCCGAGATCGTGGGGTGGTACAAAGTTATTTTGGCACCTGTTTCCACAGCGTCATTTTCCCCTTGCACAGTGTATGACGAAGGAGACAAAAGGTCTCAGAGACAAAGATCACAGACAGGACACCACAGACTACTGAGATTGCAAAAGGTTAGACAGAGGGTACAATGTTCAGACAGCTGTGGCTGCCTGCGGGTGGGAAGTGTGCTCCCTCTGGACCCCACTCCCCACTCCGCGATCATCCCTACAGACCTGAGTGGGCGGTGTTTGCGTAATCTCACTGTATACAAGTTGTGTTGTTGTTTAGTTGTTTAGTCGTGTCCAACTCTTTGTGACTCCCTGGACCAGAGCATGCCAGGCACTCCTGTCTTCCACTGCCTCCCGCAGTTTGGTCAAAGTCATGCTGGTAGCTTCGAGAACACTGTCCAACCATCTTGTCCTCTGTCGTTCCCTTCTCCTTGTGCCCTCCATCTATCGCAACATCAGGGTCTTTTCCAGGGAGTCTTCTCTTCTCATGAGGTGGCCAAAGTATTGGAGCCTCAACTTCACAATCTGTCCTTCCAGTGAGCACTCAGGGCTGATTTCCTTCAGAATGGAGAGGTTTGATCTTCTTGCAGTCCATGGGACTCTCTTGAGTCTCCTCCAGCACCATAATTCAAAAGCATCAATTCTTTGGTGATCAGCCTTCTTTATGGTCCAGCTCTCACTTCCATCACTACTGGGAAAACCATAGCTTTAACTATACGGACCTTTGTTGGCAAGGTGATGTCTCTGCTTTTTAAGATGCTGTCTCGGTTTGTCATTGCTTTTCTCCCAAGAAGCAGGCGTCTTTTAATTTCGTGGCTGCTGTCACCATCTGCAGTGATCACGGAGCCCAAGAAAGTAAAATATCTCACTGCCTCCATTTCTTCCCCTTCTATTTGCCAGGAGGTGATGGAACCAATGGCCATGATCTTCGTTTTTTTGATGTTGAGCTTCAGACCATATTTTGCGCTCTCCTCTTTCACCCTCATTAAAAGGTTCTTTAATTCATTCTCACTTTCTGCCATCAAGGTTGTACGGCATAATTACAGGTGTGATTATGATGCAGCCATCGTGAACCTCACCTCCAGGCCTCCTGACACACCTTGCCTGCTTTCCCACACCCTCTCTTTGTGGCGGCAAAAAAACCTGTCCGATGAGAACCACGGCGATTGCTACATGTACTTCATTGCCTTTTCACAAGCCCAGAGCGTTTTAATCCATGGCGCCAACTCTTCCTTCGTTCCCTTCCTTCGGTTCCTTTGAAAGTTTCGCAGCTGGAAGGTGCAACCGAATCTGGCTTCCAGATGTGTTAGCAAAAACGCTCATCGCCAAGCTTCTAGATCTCATGGTCCTGGAGAAAAATCTTGAACTGAGGAGTGTTGGTGGGTCAGTGCGCAGGGCTGTTAACCAGAAGGTTGGTGGTTCAAGCCCACCCAAAGACAGCTGTGGACAGGATTTCTGTGCCGCAGAGGGTGGAGCTTGATGACCCTCACCCTCAGGTGTTCCCACCCTAGGATGATGCCAAATGATGTCAAATGAGCACTTAACACTCCAGTAGTCCCTCAGAAGTCAAGAGGAGTTTTCAGCGTCAGACCAAAGGACTGTCTAGTGCACACCAGGGAGGGAAAAGTCACTTAAACTCACCTGGTTTCTCATTTTTACACTCCTAAATTCAGTTCTCCACATCTTGTAGCAATGTTGTGAGATATATACCGTATTTTTCTCTCTATAAGACACACTTTTTCCCTCCTAAAAAAGTAAGGGGAAATGTGTGTGCGTCTTATGGAGCGAATGCAGGCTGCGTGGCTAAGCCAGAAGCCAGAACAGCGAGAGGGAGTGCTGCCCAGTGTTCCCTCTCGCTGTTCTCGCTTCTGGCTTAGCCACGTGAAGCCTCCGCAGGGCACAGGGAGCCTTCATCCCGCTGCCCTGCGGAGGCTTCGCGCGGCTATCCGTGGCTCTTGCTGGAGGTGGGGGAAGTGCAGAGCGTGGCTCTCTCATTTCCCCCACCTCCCGCAAAAGCCCCCAAGAGCCGCGCTCCCTTTAAAGAGCCACGCAGAACGTGTGTGCGGCTCAGGGGGCTTTTCCCCGAGGAGAGAGAAGGATTTTTCTTGCATTCCCCCTCTAAAAACTAGGTGCGCCTTATGGTCAGGTGCGTCTTATGGAGCGAAAAATATAGTAGAAAGCTATAACAGCTATATCCTCATGAAGATTCATCAGCAAATTTCTCTACTTCATTTGTTTAATTTATTGACTGCTTTGTTGCTTGATTGATAACATGTTTATTTACCGCTATGAGAAAGATCAAAGCACTTTGCAGTAATATCTCCATATATTTAAAAACAAATTAGAAATGTATATTGTTCTTTAAGGGAGGCAACCAGAGCTGTATACAGCATTCCAAGTATGGTTGTACAACAACAACAACAACAACAACAACAACAACAACAACAACAACAACAACAACAACAACATTATTTGTACCTTGCTCATCTGACTGTGTTGCCCCAGTCACTCTGGGCAGCTTCCAACATATATAAAAACATAATAAAACATTAGACCTTAAAAAGCTTCTTTATATCTTTGTGGCAGAGTGGCAGTTTTATTTTCAATTCCCCTCTGCAAAGGAACAGACTTTGCCTTTTTCACACTTGTCATACACTGGGATGACATTTTCACCAAGCGAACTGCCATGAAACCCTGAGATCCCTTTCCTGCCAAATGTTCAAGAATATTTGTATTTATTTATTTTTTTAAAAAAGTTCAAATCACAAATTGCGGCAGAAATGTGCCCCCTTCCTTTCCCCCTGCCACCAACTGCCACCACAGGGATATCTGAAGGACAAGTGGCAAAGAAGCATTAAAAGCTTTCCCCTTAGCAAACAAGTTGTCTTTTCCATTCTTTCATAACTTAAAACAGCAAACAAAAAACAACCGGTGCCTTTTGTTGTAATAATCTTCTGCGAACTGCTCTATGAGCTCCACCTGATAAGTGGCATTTGAATACTACAAGTAAATAAATAAATAGAGAGGACCGATGTGGAGAGCTCCATCCATCCCTACATAGCCTGTGGGTAATCAAAAACAGTTAAGAAAAATGCTGTAAAAACAGTTAAGAACATTCTGGAAGTCTCAAGGGGTGAGGCAGGAAAAGATGGCAAGCGTGATAGGAAGACTGAAGGACAAGCAAAGAAACGTTTAAACATTTCAGTGTAGTATATATATTTGCAGAATATGGATAGATACCTTTTCAAAATGAGAGCAACAGCATCAAATGATCCCGAGGACAATCTTTTCCTTCCGATTATATTTTATTAAGTTTCAACATTTTCAACCTACAGAATAAAAATACAGTTTCACCTTTTCTCTCATTTTTGTCGGCTTCCCGCCTCTTTTTCCACAGAGTTGCTGCACCCTACCTTCTACCTATCAAATCATAACCGCAATAGTATGATCAAATTACTTCTGTTGCTCATAGCTCAAATCCTGCTCACAAGTTCGCCATACCATAATATTTCTTCAAATTGTCCGAAAAGGACATTCGTTCTTGTCCTGAGGACAATCCTAGCTGTGATACGGAACCACCATTCGAACAGAGTCCAGCCTCCTATTCTCACAGCCGGATACCTGTGAGAAACCCACAAGCAGAATTCGAACACAAGAGCTCTCTCCCCTCCTGTGGCTTCAGGCAACCGGTATTTGAAAGCATTGCCGCCTCTGACTGTGCAGGCAGAGCACAACCACCGTGGCCAGTAGCCATCAATAGGCCACTCTCCTCCATAAGTAATAATAATAATAATAATAATTTATTATTTATACCCCGCCCATCTGTCTGGGTTTCCCCAGCCACTCTGGGCGGCTTCCAACAAAACACTAAAATACAATATCCTATTAAACATTAAAAGCTTCCCTAAACAGGGCTGCCTTCAGATGTCTTCTAAAAGTTTGGTAATTATTTTTTTCTTTGACATCTGGTGGGAGGGCGTTCCACAAGGCGGGTGCCACCACCGAGAAGGCCCTCTGCCTGGTTCCCTGTAACTTGGCTTCTTGCAGCGAGGGAACCGCCAGAAGGCCCTCGGTGCTGGACCTCAGTGTCCGGGCAGAACGATGGGAGTGGAGACGCTCCTTCAGGTATACTGGACCGGGGCCGTTTAGGGCTTTAAAGGTCAGCACCAACACTTTGAATTGTGCTTGGAAACATACCGGGAGCCAATGTAGGTCTTTCAAGACCGGTGTTATATGGTCTTGGTAGCCGCTCCCAATCACCAGTCTAGCTGCCGCATTCTGGATTATTTGTAGTTTCCAGGTCGCCTTCAAAGGTAGCCCCACATAGAGCGCATTGCAGTAGTCCAAGCGGGAGATAACCAGAGCATGCACCACTCTGGCAAGACCAAGAACAGTACTTCTGTCTTGTCAGGATTCAACCTCAATCCATTAGCCGCTATCCATCCACCAACTGCCTCCAGGCACTTGTACAGGATGTTCGCTGCCTCCACTGGTTTCTCTAATTCCCTTTCAAAGTCACCCGAGTTAGCAGCCATCATGGCCTCCTGTGGGAGGGAGTTCCGAAGTCTAACTGTACGCAGTGTAAATAAGAACTTCCTTTTATGTGTCCTGAATCTTCATTGCATGTCCCCAAATTCTAGTGTTATGAGAGAGGCAGAAACCCTTTCCGGTAGCCACTTTTTCTATGCTGTACATCATTTTAAAAACTCCTGCTGTGTCACCTCTCACGTGAACCGCTACCTTTCAGAGTTCCTAAACTGTATTCTTTCCGACAGTGCAAGTGGGCACAATTCCACCTATGCACTTTCCTTTATAAAATTCCCACTAGAGAGAACTGGAAATCCAAGGAGGGAGACCAGTCCATCCCTGGTGAGTCAGGAAGACCCTACAGTTCCACGGCCAAGTTTACAGCCTTGCAGTTTGCCTCAGCTTTTAATTTAAAAGCAGGCCTCTGCCCTGAAAATTTGGGGGGTTTTTTTTCTCGGCCTAAGACTTGGAATGAGCAGGTCTGTGTAGCCCTGCGGCGAGGCAGAGCTCCTGCTTCCACAACTCTGGGCGTGTCGAAGAAAGCGCTTGCAACACCCAGGCCCCAATTCCCAGAGGAATTGCAGATCCAAAACGGGGGAACAGGGAACCAGGTTTCATCAGGAGTGGATTTTCCTGTTGAGCCAGACGGGCGGGATCCCTCCCACTGATTCTTGCCAGATCCACCAGCCAGCTGCTCTCATGTGTTTCAGGATCCCGGGGAGCCACGCAAGGGAACTGGGTTCTGGAAGCATCAAGACTGAGCCAGGGGTCCTCTGTCTCGCATCTGTGGCGGACAAACAGGTGAGTTGGGGCAGGGGTTGTCGCAGGGAGTGGGGGACAGGGCATGGAAGGAGATGGGGTTGTGACAGGCCTGGATTCCGTCTTTCCCACGTGGGAGAGAGAGCTGCTCTTGAATTTCTTCCCCTAGCGAAGAAAGTCCACAGCTGTCTATGGAGGCACATAAAAGGAAGTTCTTACAGTGGTACCTCAGGTTAAGTACTTAATTCATTCTGGAGGTCTGTTCTTAACCTGAAACTGTTCTTAACCTGAAGCACCACTTTAGCTAATGGGGCCACCTGCTGCTGCTGCGCCGCCAGAGCCCAATTTCTGTTCTCATCCTGAAGCAAAGTTCTTAACCTGAAGCACTATTTCTGGGTTAGCGGAGTCTGTAACCTGAAGCGTATGTAACCTGAGGTAGCACTGTATTTACACTGCGTATAGTAAGGGCATGAATTTGAGCTGTTTCCCCCTTGCTGCAATCCTTTCGCAGGGAAAACCCACTCTTAGCTCGGAGAAAATCAGCCTGGAGAAAATCCAAACTGAGCACTAAAGAGCTGGTTTCGCCCAGGAAACAGGGGGGGAGGGGGGAGAGAGACATGGGACGTAAGGAAGTGTGGATGAACGCTTAAGAGGTGACACAGCAGAAGTTGAATGTCTTTTACTGCTTCTTTTAATTTTTTCCAATTACCCTGCGGAACTCCCTGTCACAGGAGAAAGGGATGGCTTCCAACTTGGAATGGCTTTGAAAGTGGATTAACGGAGGCAGAGTAGCAGAGGCCGAGGCTACTGATGGCTGCTAAACTCTCTGACTATATCCACCTCCACGGTCAGAGGCAGTAATGCTTGTGAATGTAATTTTCTTGAAAATACAGAAGGGGAGATTTGCTGTTCCCCTCAGGTCCTGCTTGTGGGATTCTCATTGGGGCGAGTGGTGTTGGGGGATGAGTGTTCAGACCTCCTGGGCTCTCACTTGTGGGGTGCCTCAGGGTTCTGTCCTCTCCCCCATGCTTTTTAACATCTACATGAAGCCACTGGGAGAGTTCGTCAGGGGGTTTGGGCTGGGTGTTCATCAGTATGCAGATGATACCCAGCTCTACGTCTTTTTAAAATCAGAACCAGTGAAGGCAGTGAAGGTCCTGTGTGAGTGCCTGGAGGCGGCTGGAGGATGGATTGAGGCTGAATCCTGACAAGACAGGAGGACTGTTTTGGGGGGACAGGGGGCGGGCTGGTGTGGGGGACTCCCTTGCCCAGAATGGGGTAACTGTGCCCCTGAAGGATCAGGTGCGAAGCCTGGGAGTCATTTTGGACTCACAGCTGTCTATAAAGGCGCAGGTCAATTCTGTGTCCAGGGCAGCTGTCTAACAGCTCCCTCTGGTACGCAGGCTGAGACCCAACCTGCCCATATAGCACTGGTCTTGAAAGACCTACATTTCAAATTCAAAGTGTTGGTGCTGACCTTTAAAGCCCTAAACGGCTTCGGTCCAGTATACCTGAAGGAGCGTCTCCACTCTATCGTCCAGCCTGGACACTGAGGTCCATCTCTGAGGGCCTTCTGGCAGTTCCCTCACTGCGAGAAGTGAAGTTACAGGGAACCAGACACAGGGCCTTCTTGGTAGTGGCGCCCGCCCCGTGGAACGCCCTCCCATCAGATGTCAAGGAAATAAACAACTATCTGACTTTTAGAAGACATCTGAAGGCAGCCCTGTACAGGGCAGTTTTTTTAAAAAAATGTTTCATTATGTTTTTATATATGTTGGAAGCCACCCAGAGTAGCTGGGGCATCCCAGTCAGATGGGCGGGGTATAAATAATACAATTAATATTGTTATTATGGAATAGGATGTCCCTATTTTCATCAGAGAAATGTTGGAGGGTATGCTAACCTACCTCACAGGGTTGTTCTGAGGATAAAATGGGGAGGGGGGATAGATTTATATGTCCCACCTTGAGTTCCTTGGGGTGGGGGAAGTAGGCTATAAATTTAATAAGTACAGTGGTACCTCGGGTTAAGAACTTAATTCGTTCTGGAGGTCCGTTCTTAACCTGAAACTGTTCTTAACCTAAAGCACCACTTTAGCTAATGGGGCCTCCCGCTGCCGCTGTGCTGCCGGAGCACGATTTCTGTTCTCATCCTGAAGCAAAGTTCTTAACCTGAGGTACTATTTCTGGGTTAGCGGAGTCTGTAACCTGAAGCGTATGTAACCCGAGGTACCACAGTACATAAATAATCTCATCCACAAACCATGGGGGTCCTTGTCCCAAATCAGCAGGCCACGAAATACAACCATCTAATTTTCCCCTAGCCTAGCCTAAAACCTTTGAAGTCTTTTTGCCTTTCTAGAGCAGGAAGGCTGTCCTCTGATCATCTGATGTTGTCTGCGCCTTTTCTCGAACCCTTGGCCAGTGGTGGTGTCACAAAAAGCAACAGCTGCCTTGCTCCGTTTCCCTGATGCTGCAAAAAAAGCATGTGCTGATTGCGTCTGCACAATCACCGCAGTGTTGACTTTGATCCTGAGATTGTAAGCCTAGTGGGGCAGGGACCTGTTCTCTTAATCCATTTCGCAATTGATTGCTTGATTGCAAGGAAACCGCAAAGCAATTACTAGCACTTCCAAGGAGACTCTCTGTACTTTGGAAAGCTGAGCCGCTATAGAGCAGATCAGGGAAATACCGGTACCTCCTTTTGTGCAGCTGGAGAGCTGCACTCACTTCTCTACAACCTTCCGAGGGCCACTTGCCAGCGGCGGGAGGGGCCAGAGACAAAAGTGGGAGGTTTTTATATTTGTGCAATAGGCTAGCTTTTTCACACTCACACATCCCTCTATCCAGAGGCGCCGAGTTCTGTGCGGCATGCGGGGGCGGAGCTTGTTGAATGCACATGATGTCACACGTATGACACACATGTGACATCACACCCGGCGGTAGGAAGTCTTCCTTTGTTCTTGATATAATTTTATAGTGTTGTGAAAACTTCAATAACAATTTATAGGAGGAGGCCGCAAGGCCCTACAGGGCCCTCAAGATTGTGGGGGGCTCAGGCCCATCTTCACATATTTTTGGGGGGCTGAGCTGAGCACAGCCCCATAGAGTTCTTTCTTTCTTTCTTTCTTTCTTTCTTTCTTTCTTTCTTTCTTTCTTTCTTTCTTTCTTTCTTTCTTTCTTTCTTTCTTTCTTTCTTTCTTTCTTTCTTCCTTCCTTCCTTCCTTCCTTCCTTCCTTCCTTCCTTCCTTCCTTCCTTCCTTCCTTCCTTCCTCTCTCTCTCTTCCTCTCTCTCTCTCTCTCTCTCTCTCTCTCTCTCTCTCTCTGTCTGTCTTCCAGCCAGGCAAAGCATCCATTCCAACCAAGCCGAAACCCTTAAAAGAGAGAGAGACTGTGTGTGTGTGTGTGTGTGTGTGTGTGTGTGTGTGTGTGCCAAGCAGAACCAATAAGGAATCTGACCTAGGAAGGATCCCCAAAAGAGGAGGGGTCTGCAGAAGAAGGACCATAGCTCATTGGCAAAGCATAGGCTTTGTATTCAATCCCGGGCATCTCTACGTTGGGCTGGAGAATGAATTTTATTATTACGGTCACAGACCAGTTCCGGCTCACTTACAATATCGGAAAAATCATAAAACACAACAGGATTACATTGGATTGCGATTGGGTTTAACAGAGGCACTTCAGATATAACAGCAGTTAAAAATATACATTAAATCTTGATCACTAGAATATAACCTAAAATTGTCATTTAAAACCGTAATCATTTTGGTAGAACAGCCTGTTCCCTAAGTTGGAAGCTGGAGAAAGACTCCTTTCCTAAGACCCTGGAGAGCTCCAGTGTGGACAATGCAGAGCTCGCCGGACAAACGATCTCATGGAGCCCCAGTGCAGATTAAAAACTTTTCTGCCTCCTAGCATTGGAACTCACAGTCATCCACTGCAGGTGAACGCTGGCAGATTTTTACCCCCCCCCAAAAAAAAGATTTATTAGTTTTCTCTTATAAAACACAGACAAAAGCACAAAACGAAAACATGGCATTTGACACAACATAAAAACTTAACAACAGTAAAAACACACCAAAAAAAGAACAATTTTTTTCCTTCTTATTCCTTGGTGTATTTACATTGCTAAAAGACTTCCTTGACACCCACCAATCTGGATTTCATCATATCACATATTTAGCAGTTCCCAATTTCCTATTTATAACATCAGTATCTTCTGAACGCTGGGAGATTTTAGAATGGTTTAACCATGGAACGCCTGCCCACAGGAGGCAGGGACAGCTACCAACTTGGACAGAGAACTAGCCGTGACGGCTGTGCTCTGCTTCTGCGGTCCTGGGTAGCAATGCTTCTGAATTTCATGGACACATAGACCATAGAACTGTAAAGTTGGAAGGGACCTTGAGGGAAATCTAGTCCAACCCCCTGCAATGCTGGAATGCTCGACGTGGGGCTCCAAGCCACGACCCTCTTCCAACTGAGCTATCCCAGGTCCCAGATCATCATCATCATCATCATTTATTATTTATACCCCGCCCATCTGGCTGAGTTTCCCCAGCCACTCTGGGCGGCTCCCAATCAAGTGTTAAAAACAAGACAGTGTTAAATATTTAAAACTTCCTTGAACAGGGCTGCCTTCAGATATCTTTTAAAGATAAGATAGCTGCTTATTTCCTTTACCTCTGAAGGGAAGATGTTCCACAGGGCGGGCGCCACTACCGAGAAGGCCCTCTGTCTGGTTCCCTGTAACCTCACTTCTCACAATGAGGGAACCGCCAGAAGGCCCTCGGTGCTGGATCTCAGTGTCCGGACTGAACGATGGAGGTGGAGACGCTCCTTCAGGTATACTGGACCGAGGCCATTTAGGGCTTGAAAGGTCAGCACCAACATTTTGAATTGTGCTCGGAAACGTACCGGGAGCCAGTGTAGGTCTTTCTAGACCGGTGTTATGTGGTCTCGGCAGCCACTCCCAGTCACCAGTCTAGCTGCCGCATTTTGGATTAATTGCAGTTTCCGGGTCACCTTCAAAGGTAGCCCCACGTAGAGCGCGTTGCAGTAGTCCAAGCGTGAGATAACTAGAGCATGCACCACTCTGGCGAGACAGTCCGCGGGCAGGTAGGGTCTCATCCTGCATACCAGATGGAGCTGGTAAACAGCTGCCCTGGACACAGAGTTAACCTGCGCCTCCATGGACAGCTGTGAGTAAAAAATGACTCCCAGGCTGCGCACCTGGTCCTTCAGGGGCACAGTTACCCCATTCAGGACCAGGGAATCTCTCACACCCGCCCGCTCCCTGTCCCCCAAAAACAGTACTTCTGTCTAGTCAGGATTCAACCTCAATCCATTAGCTGCTATCCATCCGCCAACTGCCTCCAGGCACTTGTACAGGATGTTCACTGCCTTCACTGGTTTCTCTAATTCCCTTTCAAAGTCACCCGAGTTAGCAGCCATCATGGCCTCCTGTGGGAGGGAGTTCCGAAGTCTAACTGTAGGCAGTGTAAATAAGAACTTCCTTTTATGACTCCCAGGCTGCGCACCTGGTCCTTCAGGGGCACAGTTACCCCATTCAGGACCAGGGAATCCCCCACACCCGCCCGCTCCCTGTCCCCCAAAAACAGTACTTCTGTCTTGTCAGGATTCAACCTCAATCTGTTAACCGCCATCCATCCTCCAGCCGCCTCCAATCATCAGCTGTTTATTCTTCTTCCAGAAACTTTGTGCGGCAACTGCCAGGGCACTACAATGTTCAAAGACTTTTTATTTTATTTGTAAGCCTGAAATAACAAGAGCACTGGTGGAATATGTAGGAGGAGGGCCTCCGTGCTACTTTTTGCAGGTCATGACAGTACAGAGTTGGTGGTGCCAGGTGATGCTGACCATATTGAGCACAATTGGAGTTTTTCTTGTGGGTTTCCCAGAAGTGGCTTGGCCACTGTGAAAACAGGATGCTGGACTAGACAGGCCCTTGGCCTGATCCTGCAGGCTCTTCCTAGGTTCTTATATTTAGCTACTGTCACTCTTGGAGAACTGAACTGAAGCCCGAGGGGTGGGAGAAACTTGGAGGATCAAAAGAGACAGGTTGGTCCACCTGCATGTTCTTACATCTACGGATTCAGCCTTCAGAGCAGTAGAACACAGAACTAATAGTCCTGTTTAAGGAAGTTTTTAATGCTTAATGCTATATTGTGTTTTAATATTCGGTTGGGAGCCGCCCAGAGTGGCTGGGGAAACCCAGCCAGATGGGCGGGGTATAAATAATATATTATTATTACTATTATTCTAGCACTTTCCCATAGTTACTCCTATCCTGCTTTGAACCCCATACCCTCCAACATTTCTCTGATGAAAATAGGACATCCTGTTCCAGGCTTCCTCAACATCGGCCCTCCAGATGTTTTGAGACTACAACTCCCATCCTCCCTGACCACTGGTCCTGCTAGCTAGGGATCATGGGAGTTGTAGGCCAAAAACATCAGGAGGGCCGAGGTTGAGGAAGCCTGTCCTATTCAATAATAATAATAATAATTTTATAATTCATACCCTGCCCATCTGACTGGGTTGCCCAGGCCACTCTGGGTAGCTTCTAACATACTGTATATAAAAACAGAATTAAACATTAAAAAGTGAGAAACTTCCCTACACAGGGCTGCCTCCAGATGTCTTCTAAAGGTTGTATAGTTACTTATCTCCTTGGCTCGGGGTTCACATAGCTCCATAGCCTCCAATCTTTCTCTGATGAAAATAGGGACGTGCTAAGGAGAAGCGGGACATTCTGGGATCAAATCAGAAACCGGGACGGCGTCTGTAAATCCAGGACTGTCTCTGGCAAATAGGGACACTTGGAAGGTCTGCAGTGCCGGCCCACTCATGAGGCAAGGGGCAGCAACTGCCTCTGGCGGCAGGTACCACCAGGGCAGCAGATCCTGACGTTGATCTTTCCTCCCTGCTTGCTCCTGAGGCAGATCTTCCCTAACCCCTTCTTCACTGGTGGGGAAGGGGGCTGTCATTTTGGGGGTCCACCTCAGGTGGCAAATTGTCTTGGGCCAGCCCTGTTTGCACCTGCAGACTGCCTGGGGAAAATATTCTCCCAGCCACCTTCTCCCTCTCATCCTCCTACGCCAGCCACACCTTAGGGCCTCCTTGGCCCATCCCAACAGACACAGACCGGTTTGTTTTTGTCTAATGCTGCAGCAACTTGCCCTCCAGTCGGAGCAGTTGCCATCTTGTTTCAACTGGACCTGCTCCTCTGCCTTTTAATGGACGCCTGGCAGACAGAAGCTAATCCAGAGAAGCTCTTCCTCATCATTTCCTTTTATGTGCTCTGATGTCTGTCAGATAAGAACTGGCGAAGAGGCTCAGGCGCTTGCCACATCTGATTTGCATCTCTTCCTTACAAAAAAAAGGGGGGGCAAAAAAAGCATTGGGCGCCATATATTTGAATAACATCGTTTCCCCTTCCCTGCAAAGAATCATGAGAAGTGTAGTTTTGTTAACGGAAAAATCCGAGGGCTCCCTTGGACAAAAACAAAGACACCAACCAGGATAACTTGGAGCAAAACAGCTTGGCCTTTATTGAAGACTGTCGCAACAGGACTCCCACCAGCAACAAGATGAAGCAAAATGGAAGCCCAGAACAAAAGAGGACCCCAACTTTTATTAGTTACTAATTCCCCAAACTACACCCCTAAGACTACATCACAACAACATCACAACTACATCACAAAAAGGAGGGGTTGAGGGAGGGGTTGCGGTTCCCCCTTTCCCCCTCCCCATGAGTACTTTCCAGGTGACAGAGGGGAGTTTGCAGTTTCCTGCCCCCAGAGGGAAGAGCTGATTATTGTCCTTTGTTCCAGTCCATGCTGAATCCACTCCCATATGCAAGTTCTTTGTGATCTTGATGGTCTTCTGTCTAGGACCATCAGGGTTGGCATAGCAACTGGGCAGGGCTCCTGTGTATGTGCTGGTATGCTCAAGGGATTATGGCTGCCCTGTATCAAACCTTCCCCATTTTGTAGTCCTTCCTTCGTGGAGTAAAATAAAAATGGAACAGTGCAGATCTGATGTATGGTTGATTTTCTATGAATTTATAACAGAAGCGTAGCGTATGTAGTGTGTGTGTGTGAAGTTTGTACAAACTGAATGATGGGGGGGGGGCGTTTCCCGCCAGTGGCGTAGCGTGGGTTGTCAGCACCCGGGGCAAGGCAAGTAATTTGCGCCCCCTAACCCGTGGATTTGTGCACCCTAACCCTAACCCCCAGATGTTGCGCCCGGTGCGGCCGGCCCCCCCTGCACCCCCCACGCTACGCCACTGGTTCCCGCAACAGTTTATACCACAAAGAGCTCCATTTCCCAGCACCCTTAACAAACTACAGCTCCCAGGATTCTCTGGGGGGAAATCACGTGTTTTAATGCGTTTTAGATGGACCCTGTGTGCAGCCACACACTGCTGCGCATCAGTCAAGGTGGTTTGCCTGATCCAAGCAGAGAAATGCCTCTAACCCAGATTCCTGTTTCCAACAGGGGACAGCCAAAGTGCCTCTGGAAAACAAATGCTGAATGCCCTCATGCAATGCTGATTCTTCTTCTCTCTGTTTTTTTTAAAAGCATTTTTCCTTCCTAATGTGCATGAATCTTAAAGGGAGCACGGGTATTCAGCTTAAAAGGAACAAGGAGCTGTCAAATTGAAACGTTTGGGACCTCTGCTGGCAAGCAGTGAGTTAACAGTTGCGGAGCAGGCGATGGCCAAAAGGGGTGGGTTTATGCAAATATCACACCAATGGCCGTCGAGCTGACCTGACAGACGGCTGAGAAATGGATAAAATTAACAGAATCCACTATTTTTGAAATTAAACTGCCCATCAAAAGGCTGGTGCGTTCGGCAACAGAAGCAGAAACGTTGCCAGAGCTTGTTTTGTTGAACTGGAAACGGTGCTGATTCCGTCGGGGCGGTGAGCGCTTTGCAATACCAGATGCCCTCCGAGAGCTCAAAAGGCATCCGGAAAGAAGACCCGCTTAATTTTTGCTCTGCTTGGTATCGCTTCTCGGCCTTTTGGCTAAGATCGAGTGTAGTATCTGTTCTTATCAGTTTAATATCTGATATGTCCTCTATTTGAGGACTATATATTAAATGGATTTTTGGAACTGGGAGATGGAATAGGGGCTTGCTCCGTCCACTCCATGCATCGACCTGGTATTGCAGTACCTCCAGGAACGGTGCACCTCCCTCTGGGGGGAATTTTATTGGTGCAAAAAAAAGATCAAAGCAAGTCTAAGGTTTTTGTAACTGTGTATTGATTGGTGCTGAGCCTAGGGCTTGTCGATCAGAGATGGGTTGAGCTCCACACCAGAGTTGGTCACAACTGGACCTAATGGTGAGGGGTCCCTTTACCTTTACCTTTACCTTTGTAGTGGAAGCAGTGGAATTCTACGTTCCTTCCACTACATACATGCAAACTCATTCAGCAGTAAGGGTGTTTCATGTTCTTCCTAAACATTGTACAGTGGTACCTCGGGTTACATACGCTTCAGGTTACAGACTCCGCTGGCCCAGAAATAGTGCTTCAGGTTAAGAACTTTGCTTCAGGATGAGAACAGAAATCGTGCTCCGACGGTCAGAAGGTCAGCGGTTCAAATCCCTGCGACGGGGTGAGCTCCCGTTGTTCGGTCCCTGCTCCTGCCAACCTAGCAGTTCCAAAGCACATCAAAGTGCAAGTAGATAAATAGGTACCACTCCAGAGGGAAGGTAAACGGCATTTCCGTGCACTGCTCTGGTTCGCCAGAAGCAGATTAGTCATGCTGGCCACATGACCCGGAAAAACTGTCTGCGGACAAACGCCAGCTCCCTCGGCCACTAAAGCAAGATGAGCACCACAACCCCAGAGTCGTCCGTGACTGGACTTAACAGTCAGGGGTCCCTTTACCTTTACCACTTTCTGAAACAACACGAGAAGCAAACCACACCCATCCTTCCAAACCCACATTTGGCTCAGTTTTGCAATGCAGCTCTCTGACCAATGTTCACAAAAATGCAGAGATCTGTGCCTAAAAATGAGTATGTTGTTTCAAATGACAGAAAGAGATGCGTTATAGTAGGAGAAATTGCTTGCAGAAATATCAAAACTTCATTAAAATGTGTTTCTTAGAAGTCACAAAAATGTGTGACTAAACTGCTGTTGAATTTTCATGAGGATGTTAAGAAAAGAAAATTGGCAAGTCGCTGCAGGAACGAGGAGAACCAAAGTTGAGATGGATAAAAGGAGAAAAAGAAATGGACGGATCCTTCTGTCCATCCTCACAAGGGAAGCGTGCAGCTGACGAAAGTCATCTGGTCCGGCCCCTCGATTGGCTGTGCCCCATCTCCCAGATCTCGATCTGCCAGTCATGCAGAAGGAATTTGAGTCAGTTTGCATTTAAAGGCAAACCTCCCTCATTCGCTCTTTCTGAAAGATCTTTCAAAATTCCCTCCACCTCTGCATTTTGCAATGAGTTTTTCCAGCCCAGTCACGTTCATCAAAATGCATACATCAGGATAAAATGTGCATCGAAATGCATATAATTGCGAAAAGCATGTACCCAAATGCACTATATTAGGGGACCTGGATTGGAAGCAGTAGATTAGGAAATAATTTTTTTGCATAGAATCATGAAAAATGCCTGCTAAAATGCTGATTAATTCTCATGAGATCTCCTCCCCCCTTTTAAGTAATAATCACAAACTGATGAGGAAAACAGCACTTAAGACTGGAAAAAACAAGATGGGCAGACACTGAAATGGATGAAGCTATCTGACTCTTTTTGCACTGCACTTTGCACATGCCCATAGAAGTCTTGTTGGACAAAACACAGCTGAAAACACAGCTGGAGGGAGAGCTGGCTAGCCATGAGGTTATAAATGATGAGCCTTGAAATCATGACTGAACACGCCCCCCCTTTTATTGTTGTTTCAGGACCATCTTTCCCGGCAGCAATATTTACTGCATCTGGCTGTGAAACCATGTGGAAAGGGGCCATTGTTTGCTTCCTGCTTCTCCAGCTGACGGTTGCTGTGGCAGGTGAGCGACATTCGACCGAAGGTTTACGATTACAAACAAGCCTGGCCTTACCAACCAAGAGACTTGCCTCCAGAAGATGTGCCAATGACTCCCCCCTGCCCCGTTTGAGGTCTAAGTAGAGCATCCACACCCAGAGGCAGTCTACCTGTGGTGACGAAAGGTGTTGCTCAGTCATTGTGGTGCTGGATGGCAAAGGGGGGCTTTCCGATGGAGGCTGAATATTGCAGAAGCAAGATGGGTCATTGGCTACCGGGCTGTTTTATTAACAAAAAAGATCAACTCCCCACCCCACCCCCACCCCTCGCTTCCCAGAAAGAAAAAAATGGGAATAATTGAGGAGGAAGGATGTGGGCTGATGTGGGCACTGCAAAGAATTGCAGGTATGAGGAGCACTGATTATCCCACGATGAACACCCTTTTAGAAGTACTTTTGGTTCTGGAAATATAATCCAAGGCTCAGCCACCATTGGCCATTCTTTAGCTTTCTAACTATACCAGCGTTCTGTGCTTGCCATAACTTCACCCCCACTCTCTCAACTGCGACATCACAGACCAATGAGGTGGCCCAGATGTTTCCTCCTATCAGGGAAAAGCCATTTCTATTCCTATCATGGTTGTCCCTCTAACACTTGCTCAGACCACGCACCCACTGCTTCTTGTCATGCTGCAGTTCATAGCGCCACCTGTCTGTGGTCAAGCCAACTGCAGTGTGATGACATGCTTACATTTTTATTATATGCATAGAAATAAATTGCAATTGTTCTAGCGCATACGGCTTTGTGTGGCTACTGATTCGGCAAAGCTTTCCTGCTGAGAGGCCTCATTGATCTCTTCCTGACTTACCTCTCCGCTTCCCAGAAATGGAACAACAAAAAAGCCAGATTTTCCCTTCCTTTCCCCAGGAGGCCGTCCATGTTCTGCCAGGAATTTTGGGCACGGCTCATTGGTGTGTGAATGTGGAGCTAACTACTGTGACACCTTGGAGCCTGTCTCCCTCCTTCCTCTGGGTTCCTACGTCAAGTATGAAAGCAACAAAGCCGGGTCGCGTGTGGAGCGCAGTGAAGGAGCCCTGCACAATGACCCTCCAGGAAAAGGTGGGTTTGTCTACTTTTTTAGATCTACTTCCAAGGAGTCTTCCTCTCTCTATATATATCCTAACCTTTCTCCAATAAAATTAAGCTTACACACTCCATTTTAACCTCACAACGACCCTGTGAGGTAGGCAGGACTGAGATATGGTGGTTATTTTTAAACAAACATACATCTTAACTGTACTTAATCCAATCTTAGTAACATTGTCAATTTTTATTATATGTAGCCAAAAGCCAAAAGCCTTTACAATTGATGACAGTGAAAAAAGGGAAACTTCCATCTAAAATCATACACGTAACCTGTAGCAGTTTACAACATAAAAAAATTCAGAACATTAAGACTTAAGATTTGCGTGCATTCACATAGCTGGATTCCACATTCTTGACTGCCAGCTCAAATATGGCTACCTGGTGTGTAATAAATAGATGTTTATCTGCAAGGAGCTCTACTGTCACTTGCTGTGCGGCTACTGCTAGTCTACATTAGGAGAAATTCACACTAAAATGCTGGTGTATTTTCGTGGGGGCTTTAAAAAATAAATAAATTTTAGAAATAGCACAGGAAATTTGAGGTAAATAATAATAATTTGGAGTAGAAATGATATGCGGCTGAAAAGAAAATTTAAGGAACCAGGGCGGGGTAGGGAGGGAAGTCAAAGGGATTCAGAGAATCCCTTTTTATTAATTTGATATTCTTTTTGTGTTTATTTTTCTTTGTGGTTGTTGTTGCATTTGCTGTTGTTTGTTTGTTATTTTTGTTAAATTTTGAAAATTTAATCAAAGTAAATAAATAAATAAATGACTGACTGACTGATGTGGAAATGTAGAATTTAAGACTGGAAAAATAAGAAAGAGAGGGAAAACTGCAATGGACAGATTTAGCCCATCCCTACCCTACCCTAAAGGGACGCAGGTGGCGCTGTGGGTTAAAGCCTCAGCGCCTAGGACTTGCCGATCGAAAGGTCGGCGGTTCGAATCCCCGCTGCGGGGTACGCTCCCGCTGCTCGGTCCCAGCGCCTGCCAACCTAGCAGTTCGAAAGCACCTCCGGGTGCAAGTAGATAAATAGGGACCGCTTACCAGCGGGAAGGTAAACGGCGTTTCCGTGTGCGGCTCTGGCTCGCCAGATGCAGCTTTGTCACGCTGGCCACGTGACCCGGAAGTGTCTCCGGACAGCGCTGGCCCCTGGCCTCTTAAGTGAGATGGGCGCACAACCCCAGAGTCTGTCAAGACTGGCCCGTACGGGCAGGGGTACCTTTACCTTACTTTACCCTACCCTAAAGTAGCAGCATCTACTAGGAATAAGCAAGCAGTGCTATGCAATCTAAGCCACCTTCCTTCTTCCTTCCCTATAGAAACCCTCACTCTGAAGATCAAGACATCCCAGAAATATCAAAAAATCAAGGGCTTTGGTGGGGCCTTGACAGATTCGGCGGCCATCAATATCCTGGCGCTTTCTCCAAAGGCTCAGACAAATCTCCTCAAATCCTATTTCTCAGAACAAGGTAAGTTGCCAAGAGGTGGGTAGCAGCAGCCGGGTTGCCAACTTACTCCGCTGGTTCTGCTCCTCTGCTATTCCAGTGGGTGGGTGGGGGGGTGGGAGAAAGCTCTGCCCCATCTAATATCTGCATGCCATCCTGGTGTGGAAGGCAGAAGAGCAAAAATGTTGGCGAACCTGAAGGAAACTGACAAGTCCCAGAGTTGGTGTAACAGTCCAAACCCAGGCATAGGCAAACTCGGCCCTCCAGATGTTTTGGGACTACAACTCCCATCATCCCTAGCTAAAAGGACCAAAACATCTGGAGGGCCCAGTTTGCCTATGCCTGGTCCAAACCTTCTTCACAGGGAACTCTGGGAACGGTAGTTCTGCGATGAAAACAGGGGCCTCCTCCTGTGAACTCTCAGCAAAAACTACAATTCCCAGAATCCTCTGGGGAAGTGGTGTCCTAAGTGGCAGGATGCTGGTTCAAATGTACAGTTGCAGATGGAGCCTGAGAATGGGGAAATGAGAATGGACAGATTCATCCTTTACTACTCTAAGCAGTTATGCTCAGTCCTCACTGGACTTTTTCCACCTGCTTCTTCCCCTGCCCCTCATCCTCCCACAGTAAATATATATATATTTTTAAACTGCTGCAAACCATGGGGCTCCCTGCAATCTTCTTGATACTGCCATCTTGTGTCTGGAAGGTGCAATTACACTAGGGTTTTCTTCCTTTCCTTATACAGTGGTACCTCGGTTTAAGAACTTAATTCGTTCCGGAAGTCCGTACTTAACCTGAAACTGTTCTTAACCTGAGGTACCACTTTAGCTAATGGGGCCTCCTGCTGCCACTGCCACGTGATTTCTGTTCTCATCCTGAAGCAAAGTTCTTAACCCGAGGTACTATTTCTGGGTTAGCAGAGTCTGTAACCTGAAGCGTATGTAACCCGAGGTACCACTGTACATAAAAATCACACGTGACCTCCAGAGGGCAGCCCCATACAATGTCCTTAGCAAGGATGTTGCATTGTCCTGTACCATAACTCCCAGGAAGATTTGCCTCCATTTTTTTTCAGCTTGTGGTGCAAATGCTGTCTAACACTGTTTAACTTGCTCTTTAATTCTTTCTAACTCACTAACTACCCTAATGCTCAAACTCTGAGTTTCACTCTGTCTCAATCTGTCTATCTCGCGATCTGTTTCCCCCCCTCTCTCTTATCTATATTAGGACCCAGTCTATTCTCTTGGTTGTTTTAAACTGATTTAAATATTATAGTTTTACACAGTGCTTTTTTCTGAGGGGACACGGGGGCACACATACCCTTAAACATTTTGTGACTCTTTGTGCTTTTCTCCATTTACTGCATTTATTTTCCCAATTTGAACTATAAAATGGTGATTATCTTGAGTCAAAATGAGAGTACCCCTAAACATTTTTTTAAAGAAAAAAAGGACTGGTTTTACATCATTGTGACCTTCCCTAGGACCCCACGGTGCAGGGCAGGAAAGAAATTGAACAAGTAATAATAGCCACACTCATCGCCTCCAAAGATCCAACAGAATTTGTTAGGCGTGTGGGTTCCAAATCAGACTTTGTCCAATTTACACATTAATTTGCGGATCGGGTGAATTCACTTTGAAATGTGGAAGGACCCCCCCCCCCCCAAAAAAATTTCCTCAGTGAGCCCTATTCCTGGGAGTAACCCTGCTCTGTCTGCCATTGGCTCCGCTTTCTCCAAGGGATCGAATACACCTTGGTCCGCGTCCCCATGGCAAGCTGCGATTTCTCCGTGAGGCTCTATACGTACGACGATTCGGAGGACGACTTTGAGCTGAAAAACTTCAGCCTGACGGAAGAAGACACCAAAATGAAGGTGAAGGGATTTGCCGATCCCCAGGATAAAGATTTAGGCCCATTCCCAGGGGAGAAAGTGGATTCGGTTTGCTTTTTAATGTGAACCCGTTTCATTCGTGCTTAGGGGAAGCAGCTAGTCCTTGACTGACTAAGAAACCTTAGCCCAAGACTCTCAGGCTCCACTTTGGACCCCGAATGCCATCTTATAAGATAAAAGAGAAATTGCCGTAGCTCACTGGTAGAGCATCTGGTCTCAGGTTCAATCCCCAGTCCCCTGTCTAAAATCTTGCAGAGCTGCTGCCAGTCAGTGCAGACAATACCAAGCTATTTTATTTAGTTATTATTTTATAGCTGGACGGACCAAGGGACCAATGCTCTGACGATAGCAGCATCCTCTACTAAGCAGCTGACTCTTCCAGGAATATTGTTGAACTGCAGCCCTGCATCATCCCTGACTATTGGCCAATACTGGCTGTGGATGATAGGAGTTGTAGTCCAACAATAGCTGGAGACAGATAGATAGCCGTGTTGGTCTGCCATAGTCAAAACAAAAAAAATTCCTTCCAGTAGCACCTTAAAGACCAACTAAGTTAGTTCTTGGTATGAGCTTTCGTGTGCATGCACACTTCTTCAGATACACTGAAACAGAAGTCACCAGACCCTTCTATATAGTGAGAAGGTGGGGAGGGGTATTACTCAGAAGGGTGGTGGGAATGGGTGATTGGCAGATAGCTGTGATGAGCCTGTTGACGATGAGCCTGTTCAGGAATCACAAGACAGAGAAACCAGTAGGAGAACACTTCAATCTCCCAGGACATTCTATACAAGATCTCAAAGTAGCTGTTTTACTACAAAGGAATTTCAGAAACAGACTGGAAAGAGAAGCTGCTGAATTGCAACTTATCACCAAACTTAAAACCATGGAGAGACCTGGTCTGAACAAAGACATTGGATTCTTATCTCATTATACATGACAAAGCCATTTTTCACCTTCTCACCCCTTGCTTTTTCCTGTAAGACCTATTGCAGTCCTTAAGAGTCGTCAACAGGCTCATCACAGCTATCTGCCAATCACTACTGGAAGGAATTTTTTTGTTTTGACAATAGCTGGAGAGACACAGTCCACTGCTTGGCCAGCTCTGTTGCCTTTATGGCAGATCCTAAGGACTGAACCACAGGTCTTCTGTGTCCTCTCTTCCACTGATCTGGAGATGAGCGGACCTGGTATCCTTCAGAATATTATTGGACTCCAATGCCCATCATCCACATCTAGTACTGGCCAATAGTTAGGGATGATCGGAGCTGCAGTTCTTGGCCTCCAGCTCTCACCATCCCCATCAGCCAGCATGGCCAATGGTTAGGGATGGTGACAGCCCAACAAGAGCTGGGGGCCACCAGAGGAATCTGGGAAATGTGTCAGGAGCTTGTCCTACACTCGAGTAGGACCCTGGCAGAGAAACATGCCCGACTGGCATGTTCTCTCCCTCCTGGTCATTCGTTCGTGAGCTTCAAAAGCTTTCTTCTGCCCGAACATCACAGCGACCGATTCCAACAGACACTGGCACACTTAGGGATCCATAGAGTCTGCGCAGTTCGTGTGACAGACCTCAGCAACTCAGCATTTTGGCTAATCTACTTTATTTACATATAAACACACACGGAGCACTGCAACATGGCTCCCTCTCTCTCTATCACCAGACAGCAAAGAGAAAAAGAACAAAGGACAATAGTCCCACTACACAGAACACAGTAACACAAACATCCTGTCTCCGTCACTTCCCACTCTGTGGAGTCAAAACATACACCGTTATGTGAAAGACAACAATCCCATGACTGCAATCCCGGAGCAGGAATTCTAACAGAATATTCTCTCTGGCAAACGTGTGAGACCAGTGAAATCACTGAGACACAACACAGGTGTTGGGTAAAATCAGGCCAAATCTTTATTGATTACAAACGATGTTCCACTTTCCCTCCCCAGATCCCAATCCTTCAGCAAGCCCAGGCGGTGGCCAAGAAGCCACTTGCCCTCTATGCCAGCCCTTGGACCTCCCCAGTGTGGATGAAGACCAACGGGGCCATGACAGGCCGAGGGACCCTCAAGGGGAAGCCGGGAGACAGATACCACAAGGCCTGGGCCAACTATTTCATCAGGTAACGACACCGACCACTGACGTTGTTTGGTTCCATTTTATTTGACGGCTGACCAGTTTGCGACAGCCGCAGAGCAATAAAGTTGTTAGGCACACAAACAAAGCACAAAGCTAGTTCAGCAAAGGCTACTGGGAGATGGTGATAGGAATTTTGAGGTCTTAAAAGGTAAAGGGACCCCTGACCATTAGGTCCAGTTGTGACCGACTCTGGGGTTGCGGCGCTCATCTTGCTTTACTGGCCAAGGGAGCCAGCGTAAAGCTTCCGGGTCATGTGGCCAGCATGACTAAGCCGCTTCTGGCGAACCAGAGCAGTGCACGGAAACACCGTTTACCTTCCTGCCGGAGTGGTACCTATTTATCTACTTGCACTTTGACGTGCTTTCGAACTGCTAGGTTGGCAGGAGCAGGGACCGAGCAACGGGAGCTCACCCCGTCGCGGGGATTTGAACCGCCAACCTTCTGATTGGCAAGTCCTAGGCTCTGTGGTTTAACCCACAGCACCACCCGCGTCCCTTTTGAGGTCTTAGATATATGTTAAATGTTCATAAGTGTACCAACCAGGCACACACATAGATCAGCACAGGAAGACCGACCTGAAACCATTTTGATTTCCAAACTGACCAAATGTTTTCCCTGCAAGGAGGGAGGGGGGTCAGGGAGCCTTCCCATTGTCTCAGGAATTGAGTAATCAGCATTTTAATAGGTGACAGCCTATTAGAAAAGGCAATCAGATAACCTGGCAAACAGGAAAAACAACATCCAAATTTCTGTTTTAGACCGCTATTTCTGTGATGTAGGTATGATGTTTCTGGGGGTGGTCTTGATCTACATGGTGGCAATTTCAAAAGTCTATATAAGGCCTTGTTTTGGGTCCCTCCTCTCTCCTGCGGGTGAGGGGAGCACCCTGTTGCAACAGATCAATAAGGATCAGGCTTACTAGCTGCTTTGCTTCTCGATATTCTCTGGTTGGCCTCTGTTATTTTCTCCTACCAATAGGGAACCTACGTAAGGACTCTATATGGGCTCTTGGATACCCCAGAAGGGAAAAGGGCAGATTTTTTGTTTACAACAGAGAAAAATGGCGGAGACTCGAGGAGACAATTCAGCACCAAGGGGCTGCCTTCTTCCTCAGGGGAGAAAAAGGATATCGTAGAGCTGAGAAAGGTTCAGAAATCATCAAGGAAAAAGAGTGAAGAAAGGTTGAAGCATTTGGGACCTTTTCTCTTAGAGAAAAGGCGGGATGAGATGAAATGGTGGATGTCTATAAAAGTTATGTTCAGCCGAGAGAGAGCGGATAGACAAAGTTATTGCACCCTTCTCATCAAACCTGTGGGCATTCCATGAAGCTGAAAATGGGAAGATTCTGGACGGACAAAAAAGTTTAGTTTCTTAAAAGAAAAATCTCAGGAAGTAATATCCTCAGCGACATCTTGGCTCGCAGCTCCTGCTAACTTTCTCTGCCATTCCCCTCTGCAGGTTCTTAGACGAATACGCCAAGTATAACTTGACTTTCTGGGCTGTGACGGCCGGGAACGAGCCGACGGCTGGCGACATCATCTTTTACCCCTTCCAGTGCCTGGGCTTCTCCCCTGAGCACCAACGGGACTTCATTGCCCAAGATCTGGGTCCTGCCTTGGCCAACAGCTCTTACAAGGGCATTGAGCTGATCATTCTCGATGACCAAAGGATGATGCTCCCTTACTGGGCCGAAGTGGTGAGTGGGCCGCCCTGGACTGGTGGAACTCAAACCCCAGGGGCTCTGTTTTCCTGTCTATTTTGCTAAAGGCGTTGGAGATGAGGCCATGTCGACACTATCCGTTTAAAGCCCCAGGAGGCCGTTTGGACAGTCATGGCTTTGCCCTAAGCATCCCTTGAGTCCAGAGCAATAAATTGTTGTTGTTGTTGTTGTTATATGATACAAATAAACCAGGAAGGATCAAGCTAAATACCGTATTTTTGCTCTATAAGACCAGTGGCGTAGCGTGGGGGGTGCAGGGGGGGCCGGCCGCACCGGGCGCAACATCTGGGGGTTAGGGTTAGGGGGCGCAAATCCACGGGTTAGGGGGCGCAAATCCATGGGTTAGGGGGTGCAAATCCACGGGTTAGGGGCGCAAATCCACGGGTTAGGGGGTGCAAATTACTTGCCTTGCCCCGGGTGCTGACAACCCACGCTACGCCACTGTATAAGACTCACTTTTCCCCTCCTAAAAAGTAAGGGGAAATGTGTGTGCGTCTTATGGAGCAAATGCAGGCTGCGCAGCTATCCCAGAAGCCAGAACAGCAAGAGGGATTGCTACTTTTACTGTGCAGCGATCCCTCTTGCTGTTCTGGCTTCTGAGATTCAGAATATTTTTTTTCTTGTTTTCCTCCTCCAAAAACTAGGTGCCTCTTGTGGTCTGGTGCACCTTATAGAGCGAAAAATACGGTATCTATCGAGTTTGGAAACCCAGCCACATGGGCGGGGTATAAATCAACATCATCATCATTATTATCATTATTATTATTTTATCCCAATCAGAGCAGCCGGGGGAAGGACCGATTGCTGTGGCCTGAGGTCTGAACTGATTGCCTCAAGGGGAGTGGGGTAAACTGGTTACCCACACCTGTGGGGAGCAATTGCTAAATTCCCATCTTCATAACCCAGGACAAGGAATTAGACTTCTCTTCCCACCCCTCATCGCTACCTTACAGAGTCTCAAATGTGCACATCCTGAAGATATGGCCCACCGAAACCAGCTAGCCTTGAGTTTGCTTTGGGGATTTGTAGCTCTCATCTTCGCTCTCCTCCATGAGGTCTAGGAACATGCCGGTGGGGGATGGAAAGGCCAAAAATAGAATTTGAAGCTGTTAAGAGCTCCGTGAGCTTGACAACTCGGTTTTTATTATCCCTTGCGTTCTTCTAGGTTCTCAAGGACCCCGTGGCAGCCAGTTACATCAATGGGATCGGCATCCACTGGTATTTGGATTTCCTGGCCCCCATCGACTTGACTCTCTCCATCACTCACCACCTTTTCCCCAAGTATTATCTCATCTCCACCGAAGCCTCTACAGGATCGTATTTTTGGGAGCCCCGTGTGGTGCTGGGGGAGTGGGACCGCGGCAGTAAATACAGCCACAGCATCCTTGCGGTAGGAGCGGGAGTTGCAGTGACTTTTTTTTTTAAAAAAAGAAAAGTTTAGTAGAATTTCAGAGTCTGACATTTGTTTCTTTGTCTGAACAAAATTTCTATACCATTATATACATCAGCTTGGAGGAAACCTCTCCACAGTTAACGAAAAATACAAAATGAAATATGAAAGCGATAGATTAAAAAACCCAGTGAAAAATGAGTACAGGCAGCAACTGTTTTAGGCGCGTCTGATATGTTCGCAGTGACTGCCCATTGTGCCGCTCAGACGTGATCTGAAAACGTCACAGAAAGGGGTGGAATGGGGTGTTTTCAGGCTTACTCGACGGGTGTTCAGATTGTAGGCGATTTCATGGATGTGCGCCAATGTCTCGGAACATAACACCTGCACAAATCGGCCACTGCCAGCTTTTTAAAATATTCAAAAGCTCATTAAAACCAGCTAAAAAGAACTAAAACACCTGTAAACTTCTACGTGTCCGGGTTGGGTTTGCCTAGACAAAGACGTTTTCAGCCGGCGCCCAAAAGAGTACGGTGAAGGTGGCAGTCAATTGGCAGGGAGTTCCACAGATTAGTGTCCTTGAATTCTACTCAATATTGATCCAGAGGCAGATTCCCCAAAAATGGATCAGAGGCAATTGTATTTCATCCAGCAGAGCTTTACTGCTACTGAAGGCAATTGAGCATAATGGTCACAAATCCAATACAATCAGGATTGGCGCTGTTCATAAGAAATCCAGTTGCAGCAGACTTAGCTTAAAATTACAATAACTAAGTCTAAACCTTGACATTATAGCATACTATGTACAAAACACCACACCGGAAGGAAAGGAGATTGAAAGAGAAAGTCAAATCCAGGCTCCTTGTGGTCTATTTTTATAGTCAGCATGATCTTGACAAAAATAGATAAGAGAACCAGTTTAAGCCATCTGTACTCAGCTTCTCTGAAGGAATAACCCAAACATCCGGAACCTTCTGCTTGTTTCTTTCACACAGAGAAGCTTCCAGAACCCTCTGGAATTCAGTAGACTAGGAATTCAGTAGACATCAGATCAATACTTTCATTACTAAGAAATGCAAACTGACATTTAGAACACTAAAATATGGGTTTATCATTTCTTGTTTGCTGCCCTCAGGTGGCTTTGGGAGGAAATGAAAGGCAAAAAATTGAATTAATGCGTAAATTAAGCCTATTAAGAGGTGTGTATGACTATAACGTATTGGTTTCCTTCCTTAGTTTGAAAAGTACTTCTACGCAGCCGGCGCATACAATCTGATCAACCTAGTGGAACATTAAAAATGTGAAATAAATAAGATAAATAAACGAATCAAGTGTTCTTCTCCGCCTTCCTGCAGAATCTCAATAACTACGTCACAGGCTGGACGGACTGGAACCTTGTCCTGGACATGGAAGGAGGCCCCAACTGGAGCAAAAATTATGTTGACAGTCCTGTCATTGTAGACGCGGCCAACGATGTCTTTTACAAACAGCCCATGTTTTATCACATGGCACACTTCAGGTGAGACGGCGGGACCCTCCACAAGTCCCCAAAGCAGGTGACCCCCGTGCCAACCATATTGAGTCCTAAAATGGAGAGGCCCTGTGGGTGGCGCCGCCTCAGGCTACGGCCTGCTGGGCTTTGATGGGTGACAGGGCCTTCTCGGGGTGGCTCCTCGTTTGTGGAACACCCTCCCTGGTGACGTGCACCTGTCCCTCGTGCTCTCAGGTTGCAGGCAGATTTTTATTTAAATGTTCCCGTTCACCCAGGAATCAGATGGCTGATAGATGTGGGACAAGGCAAGGGTGAAATTAAAAACCATGAGGGAATGTGGTTGCTCCAGAGGATGGCAACTCGAGAACGTAGCCTTCTCTGCAGTGGCTCCCCGTCTATGGAACGCTCTCCCCGGGGAAGTTCACCTGGCGCCTTCATTATACACCTTTAGACGCCAGGCAAAAATGTTCCTTTTTAACCAGGCCTTTGGCTGACCTGATCAACATCCTGTACCCTTCTAAAATGCGGCTTTTTTTGGGGGGATGTTACCAAATAATTGTTTTTACTTTGATTTTATATATTGTGATCTTTTATGTGAGCCAACCTGAGACCTCCGGGTATAGGGCGGTATATAAATTCAATAAATAAATATAGATAAACGTTTTAGATGTGGTAAGTATGTTTTTGGAAGCCCCCCCCCCAAATCATCATTATTTTAAACCGTAATGTTTTTAAATATTTTATATTTGCTGCCCTGGGCTCCTCTGGGAGGAAGGTACGGGATACAAATTTAATAAACAAGCAAACAGATAAACACTCTCAGGCCCAGCCCCCCAAACCCCCTCAGGATAACCCCCTTGGTTGTGTTGAGGTGGGACAACTACACCCTCACTCTGCAGCAGCAGGGCTGGTCTTGGGCTACTTAGATCTAACCATATTCCCCTTTCCTCCTGCTTCTTTGATATGCTACTGCAGCAAGTTCCTCCCAGAGGGAACCCAGAGAATTGAGATTCAGAGGAGCAAGTGGACCGACCTGGAATATTCGGCCTTCCTGCGTCCAGATGGCTCAGCGGCCGTTGTTGTCTTGAACAGGTGAGTGGGAGCCAGGTGGCCTCTGTGCTGCCGCTGAACGGCTGTCAGAAGAAAATAAGACGAAAAGTTGCAGGAACCTTTTCTCCAATGTCTTCCTCTTCTCTGCCATGACTCCGCTGCCCGGCCTTTGAGCTTGTTTCGGTTGCCCTTTTCTTGTGGGCCGAGGAAGAAGCAGATTTTCCTGGATTTGTCCCAGGGCGCCCTCCAGAACTATTCCTGGCCAGTGCCAGATTTACGTATAAGCTAAACAAGCTATAGCTTAGGTCCAAAAATGTAAAGGGGAAAAAACTGGAAGCACATTTCCAAAACATAAGAGAAAAAACAAATAAAATAAAACCCACATACAGTTAGAGCTTAATAATTATTTCACTATTAATATACTTCTTCTTAATTGTATTCCACTATTAATATACTTCTTAATTGTATTTCTGTTCAACAATTGCTTTGCTAAAATACACATTTTGTTATGTGCAAATGGCTTCAGATACCTATTAAAAGACTGACCATTAGGTCCAGTCGTGACCGACTCTGGGGTTGCGGCGCTCTTCTCCCTTTATTGGTCGAGGGAGCCGGCGTACAGCTTCCAGGTCATGTGGCCAGCAGGACTAAGCCGCTTCTGGCAAACCAGAGCAGCACATGGAAACGCCGTTTACCGTCCCGCCGGAGTGGTACCTGTTAATTCTTCCAAAGCAGCTCTTTATTTGTAAGCTGGAACAGAACTGAACTGAGGAGCTCAGCCTGCTTATATAGAGCTCCAGAACAATGTAACTGTTGCAACTTTCTAAAACTATCCAATCACTGAACATCACTTTCGATCCTTCATTTGCATACAAACTATCCAATCACTGAACGTCACTTTCGATCCTTCATTTGCATAACTAACCACAATATCCCCCTGCTGGCCCAGGGTGAGAACTTCAGTACATAACAGTACCTATTTATCTACTTGCACTTTGACGTGCTTTCGAACTGCTAGGTTGGCAGGAGCAGGGACCGAGCAACGGGAGCTCACCCCATCGCGGGGATTTGAACCGCCAACCTTCTGATCAGCAAGTCCTAGGCTCTATGGTTTAACCCACAGCGCCACTCGTGTCCCTTAGATACCTATTAGGTCCATAAATTACCATAAAGCATATATTCAACACAAAATACAGTGACAATTTGTTGTTGACAAAGTACAGCTGGACATATAAAGGGCCCCATTACCTTCAGTAGCTTAGGGTCTCATCAAACTGAAATCCGGCTCTTTTCCTGGCCCAGATTTTCCCTTTGGCACACCACCTGCCTGTCTTTCTAAATCGTTTCCTGTCTTGCCCTCTTCCTCAGGTCCCACAAGGATGTCCCGTTTGTCATCTCCGACCCTGGCGTGGGCCACATCGAGGCCGTGTCGACTGCCGACTCCATCCAGACCTACATCTGGGAGCGGCCCAAGGAGGCGGCATCAGAACCCTCCACTCAGCAATAAATGTTCAGCGCCCGTGAGATGGGTTGGCGTTAGCAGGGAGAAGGGGAGATCAGGATGGAGTCCTGGGGATGGGTCTGCCCGCTCTGCAGGAAGGCCTGTATGAACCAGGAACTGAACGGGGTGTTTTCTCTGCAACTGGTGTTGGATAGGTCAACGCTCTCAGTTTCACCCAGAGAGCAGATCTGTTAATGCAGGGGTCAGCAAACTTTTTCAGCAGGGGGCCGGTCCACTTTCCCTCAGACCTTTTGGAGGGCCGGACTATATATTTTTTTGGGAGGAAATGAATTAATTTCTGTCCCCCACAAATAACCCAGAGATGCATTTTAAATAAAAGGACACATTCTACTCATGTAAAAACAGGCTGATTCCTGGACCGTCCGCGGGCCGGATTTAGAAGGCGATAGGGCTGGATCCGGCCCCCGGGCCTTAGTTTGCCTACCCATGTGTTAACATTACTGGACCCAAGCTAGCCATGCCCATTACTTCCAGCGGGTCTACTCTGAGGAGGACCAACATCGGCTGCATAAAAATTCCATAAGATCTTTGACCCGAATGACAGCTCCCACCCACGAGTGTGGCTGGTGGAAGGTGGATTTGAACCATGTTCCTGTCTCCCAGCTCCCAGCAGCCCCAGCAAGCATGCCCAAGGGATGATGGGAGTTGTAGTTCTGCAACGTCGCAAAACCCTGCACTTGCTATAAAACGCCGAGTTTTATAAAACGCCTCTCCTTGCTATTTGAGTTGCCATTCATTCCATAGACGGCTTTACCATGCCCACCTCACGGGGCTGATCGCTTCCTCCTATCTCAGATGTTTTCGTACAATAAACCAGTTTTTTTTCTTTTTCTAGAACCCCACCTGCTTCCTGGCTTTCTTTCATGGGCTCTCGGGCTAGGATGGGTGTAATGGTTATAGGGGTTGCTCGTGCGTAAGTTGCCGCCACTCCTGGCTAGGTTACCTGGTTGAACCCTTTCTGTCTGGACAGCCCTTCACTTCGTGGCTGTTTCAGTCGCTGGCAGAATCCGTCAGTGGGCGTTTCTTGAACTTCTTCCAGCAAAGAAGTTCTTTGACGCCAAGTCTCCTCCTACTCTCCCTGCGCGGAAGTCTTCTGCGCAGGGAGGGTGTGGGCAGCGGAGGACCCGTGCTCTCCCCGCTGGTCTCCGGCGAGGAGTCCTGGAGCCTTCTCTCCGATTCCCCCATCTGCCCCCCTTCACCCCTGGTGTTACGCTGATTTCCTTCCCCAGCAGATGGGCTGCCTCTCTCCCTGCTGGGCCCCTCTCCAGCATCGCTCTGGAGCCTTGCCTCCGCCTCTGGCTCCGATGGCAGTTCCCTGACAATGGGAGTGCAGAGGGGCAGGAGGAGGGCTGTGTTGGCGCCGCATCCCATATATTGTGAGCTCTTTCCCTGTCAGTGTTTCCCAAGAAGTGGAACGACAACTCCAGGGTTTCCCAAAGCCTGAGATGCAAAGAGCGGGAGGCTTGTGACATCGGGTGGGGTTTGGGCCTCGTGGTGCCACAGGCCTTTTATGTCTTAAACAAAGGGTACAGAACTTGTGGCCTTTTGGGTGCTACGGGGCTCCCGGCTCCCATCGCCGGTCGTGGTGGTTGGGGCTGCTGGGATCCAGGAATCCTACATCATCTCTACACCCCCCTTTAGCCTGGGATTGTTATCAGGTTTAGCAGATCTCACTCCATCCATGTTGTGTGGCTCTGCTCAAATAAGGACACTAGAGTCCCTGCTTTCTGTCTGTAACTTGGGAGGTGGCGGAGGCAGCTGTGCTGATGGAGCTTCAAGAGACTCCACCTGTCCTAGCATCACCCAGGTGACCAAGGCCTTGTAGGGGAAATACAGCCATACCTTGGGTTAAAGATGCTTCAGTTTGCGTTTTCTGGGGTTACGGACCTGCCGAAACCCGGAAGTACCGGAACAGGTTACTTCCAGGTTTCGGCGGCCGTGCATGCGAAGAAGCACTAAAGCGCGCTTTGTGCATGCGCAGAAGCACCGAATCGCAACCCGCACGTGCACAGACGCACCGCTGCGAGTTGCGAACGCTGCAGGTTGCTAACGTGCATTCCGCACGGATCACATTCGCAACCCGAGCATCCACTGTACCATGTAGAATCATAGAATCATAGAGTTGGAAGAGACCACAAGGGCCATCGAGTCCAACCCCCTGCCAAGCAGGAACACCATCAGAGCACTCCTGACATATGGTTGTCAAGCCTCTGCTTAAAGACCTCCAAAGAAGGAGACTCCACCACACTCCTTGGCAGCAAATTCCACTGTCGAACAGCTCTTACTGTCAGGAAGTTCTTCCTAATGTTTAGGTGGAATCTTCTTTCTTGTAGTTTGGATCCATTGCTCCGTGTCCGCTTCTCTGGAGCAGCAGAAAACAACCTTTCTCCCTCTATGTGACATCCTTTTATATATTTGAACATGGCTATCATATCCCCCCTTAACCTCCTCTTCTCCAGGCTAAACATGCCCAGCTCCCTTAGCTGTTCCTCATAAGGCATCGTTTCCAGGCCTTTGACCATTTTGGTTGCCCTCCTCTGGACACGTTCCAGTTTGTCAGTGTCCTTCTTGAACTGTGGTGCCCAGAACTGGACACAGTACTCCAGGTGAGATCTGACCAGAGCAGAATACAGTGGCACTATTACTTCCCTTGATCTAGATGCTATACTCCTATTGATGCAGCCCAGAATTGCATTGGCTTTTTTAGCTGCCGCGTCACATTTTTAGCACTAATCAACGAAGACTCTTTCCAAACCCAAAGACTAGCTCCTGTCTATCCTTACCTCATCTCTTCCAAAACACATGTAAAACTTTTAATGTCATATTCGATCGCTGTAGCGCACCCTGGAACCTTAGGGGTGAGAAGGGTGTGAAATAAGTAAATAATTCACTTCGAATGGGAGACTATTCCCAACCTCTTTTTCAGTTCTCTGGAAAACTCAAAATACCCAAGTTCACGGGAAAGGCTGCAGCTCAGGAATACAGCACTAGCTTCGCATATTCCTAGTTCAATCTCTGGTTTCTCCAAGAAGGGATAGGAATATCTCCTGCCTGAAATGGTGGGGAGATGCTGCCAATCAGAGTTGCCAGTACTGAGCTGCATGGGCCAGTGGTTTGGCGCCGCTAAGGGGAAGTTTCCCTTGCATCCAATGTTCTTTTGTTGTCCTTTATCCTAAGAACAAGCAATCTTCCATGCAAAACAAGGGGATTAATGCCTTCCTTTAAGATACAGTATGGAAACAGCATGATATGTAAAATAGCACAAGTACAAAAATTCTGAATACAGAAGGAGGGATGTCATGGAATTCTACTCAGTATTGATCCAGAGCAGATTCCAGCGTATAGTTAGCAGAGTAAAAACTTAAACACGTTGCAGGATTCCCCCAAAAAACAGACCAGAGGCAATTGTTTTTCATCCAGCAGAGCTTTACTGCTACTGAAGGCAAATGAGCATAATGGTCACAAATCCAATATATTCAGGATTGGCACTGTCCATAAGAAATCCAGTTGCAGCAGACTTAACTTAAAAATTCCAATAACTTATAATAAGACTGAACCTTAACACTATATACAGAATGCCACACCAGAAGGAAAAGAGATAGAACGAGAAAGTGAAACCGAGGCTCTTTCTGGCCTGTTTTTAGTCAGCATGCTCTTGACAGAAAAAAAAGAGAGAACCAGTTTAAGCCAGCTGTACTCAGCTTCTCTGAAGGAATAACCCAAACATCAGGAACCTTCTGCTTGTTTCTTTTACACAGAGAAGCTTCCAGAACCCTCTTGAATTAATTAGAATGAGAAAGATCTCTGCACATCAGATCAATACTTTCTGCACTAAGAAATGCAAACTGCCACTCTCTACTTCAAGAATAAAGCCTCCAAGCTTTTAACCCAGCTATAAACTAAACCAATTCCTCCTCCCTCCCCTGGCACACAAGTCCTGTCCTCGTTCTCTCTGCTCGGACCCCGTCAGCCACACGAATGCAGAAAAACATATCTGCGTTAGGGAGGGTTCAAATCACATTTAATGCTTGATAAATGAGTGTCTGATTATAGCCTTGGGGAAAAGGGAGAGAGTTTATGTATGCCTTTTGGTGGGGTGGCGGAAGGGACACGGGAATCTGTAAGCAGGCATCTCCTAGCCTCCATTCTTCCTATTCCAGGTCTGGGCAGAGTCTCACCTCCTTTCCACATTGTCCCAACAATTGCCAGGGGCTGGACTGAGGAGGAATGGTGGGAGCCGCTGCCCCCTTCTCCTGAAGCTTCCCAAGGGCAGGAGGACAGTATTGATTCAGAACAGTGGTTTGCAGAAGGGCATAGTCCAGAGCGGAAAAGCTGGGAAATACTGGGTGAGAAACAGCTAGAAGAGGAAACACCAGGAGGGAGACAGCTGGCAGATTCAGTGTCCTTGGACAGCATTTTTGACCCCCCTTCGCCTAGGACTAGACGGTCTCCAAGAGTGATAGAACAAAGAGCGCAGCGGCAGCAAGCTCAGGATACCCAACATAGGAATGACACAGATTAATGGGGACAGAGGAGGGGTAAACCTTTACTGGGAGCACCGCCATTTCTAGAGAGAGATGCATTCCTTTGTCTCTCGCTGTGATTATTAAAGAACTAACTGGTAAGAACACTCCTTTCGTTTGATCTGCTTATTTACTGCCACCGGGGGAGGGATCTGATTCCCCAAAGCCTGACAATGTAGCCTTATGAGGCTTTGCCCTCGGGTGGGAAAAATATTGCGCCCGGGAAAGGGAAGTGGGAGTCAACAGACACTCAAGGAGTAGTTTCAGAGAAAAAGCTTTATTTCTACCATCCATGAACTGGTAGAAGGAGCAAATGTGATAACTCACAAAACGCATGCACGAGTTCACAGTCATGTGCACAAGCATATATACCCCTTTCTAGTTCCCTCCCCCTTTTCTCCTCCCTCAGGAGTCCTGCCCATGAGTTCCTCTGAGCATGAACAGAAAGCTGTCTTGGGAAAGGGGGGGTGAGAAGCCAAGGGGGTTCAGAGTGTTCAGATATGTTTCAATCTCTTGTTCTGGCATAGGTCCCGGAAAGAAAGTTGGAAGTCAAACGTACTGTTTGGCAAGGTCAACTATAGCCTGAGAAGCGACCTTTGTTACAGCAGAGCGAAATGTTTCTGATGCTTAGCTAATGCCTTTTAGCTGCTGAGAAAAATGATTTTGAAAAGCTTTGTGAAGCTTTGAGCCTGTTTTTGGGGGGGGTGACTTTCGGCCTAGGTGGGGTCACCTGTCCTCACCTCCTACAACAACAATCAGGCTCTATCCATGATCTTGAGGTTTGCAGGGTGAGGCAGAGGGAAGATTGAGGCTGCTTCCATGCATCCGGGTCACCTTGTGGGGAAAAGGCATGTCCCTTGCCCCGTTCCTCCGAGGCAGGTAGTGGAAGTCTTCCACAGGTAAGTCTGGATGGAGTTGGCCGGAGCGACATCCTCAATGTAGCCAAGCTGACCATCTGAGATGCTGAAAGGCACATTCCAGATACACCTGAGGGACAGAGGAAAGGTCTGGATCAGGGGTTGGGATGGCGCGGGGCACAGAACCACCCCTATCCCCACCAGAGTTGCCAGGAAAAGGTAGGGGCGCCCTTGAAATGTTTTATATATTTTTAAATAATTTCTTTATTTATAACCCACCCATCTGGCTGGGCTGCCTCAGGCTTCCTGGTGGATTTCTGCACTACTGGGAAGTGGGCAGATTGGGCATGCAAGCGGTGCCCCAGTTGAATCCCTGGCATCTCCAGGCAGGGCTGGCAAAGACTCCCTCTTTGGAAGCCCTAGAAAGCCACTGCCAGTCCCTGCAGACAGTTCTGAGCTAGGTGAACCCATGGTCTATGTACCAGGTGATGAGCCCAGGTGGCAAGGTGGGGGGCAGGCAGAAAAAAGTACCGTATTTTTCGTTCCATAAGACACACTTTTTTCCTCCTAAAAAGTTGGGGGAAATGTCTGTGCGAATGTGTGGTCGATTGCTGGCTCCCTTTCTGGCCCTGCCCCCTTGCCCAGGCCTCCATTGTTGAATGTTCTGCAGACGGAGGCTGTTTGTTTCCCCAGCGACATGTGACTGGCTGATTAGATTATCTGTCTGGAAACTGTAGAAACAGCTCCCTTTCCTTTCCTAAAGAAGCTGCAGAACTGTGAGTTGAACCCCATAAAAACAGGATTTTTCCCCTTTGCAAAGTAAGCTCAACAACTTTGAGCTGATCCTTTAAAAAAGGGGCTTTTCCCCTTTGCAAAAGAAGCTGCACAACTGTGAGCGGATCTCCCCAAAAATGGGGCTTTCCTCCTCTAAAAACTAGGTGCGTCTTATGGTCAGGTGCGTCTTATGGAGCAAAAAATACGGTATATCTGAGTCCCAACAAGCCAGCAGTCAAAAGGGAGGCAGCTGGTAGGGAGATGCAAACTGCCTTGCTTTCAATAAGAGGTAGGGTTGCCAGATCTCCAGAGTGGAACCGAAACCTTCAAGTTTGTCTGGCCCATTCTAGAGATCCATCTGGGTCAGAGCACCTTTAATATTTGTTTATCACTATTCAGAAGACTGTGCATGCAGCTTGAAAGCCGCAGCCCAGCCGCAGCTAGCCTCAAGCTGTAGCATGGGTTCCCCGGGTTTCCTAGGTCATAGATTACCGTCATAGAATTGTAGAGCAGGAAGGGACCACGACGGTGATCCATCCCAACCCCCTACAATGCAGGAATCTTTAGCCCAACATGGGGCTCTGTGGCATGTATCATCACTGTAGCAGTCAAATATAACATTTCCTGTTTCCTAGAGTGGACACACAGGGGAATGTTGGTCCAGACTGGGAGGACTTCCTGGCATTCCTGTTCTGGAGCCTCCTCCCCCTGTGTAGATGGGCGTGACCCTGGGAGACCCTATAAAAGGGCTAGTCACACAGCCGTCTTCCTCTTTTCGCCTTTTCCCATTTTCTCTTTTGCCATCTTCCTCTCTGCTGGCTCTTAGCTAGCAGCACAAGGATGGAAGCCACAAGGTAGAAACGTAACTGGAACCACAAGATTAAAGCCTGCCTTCAGGACACTACTGCGAACTGAATGTAAGTAAACTTTGCCATTACTTTTAAAGAAGACTGCCGTGTTGCTATTATTTTTAAGAGGGAAAGAAAGGCGAATTTACCAGGAACAATCCAATCTGGACAAGCCAGACTGCATTGCTCAACTTACCTCCTTACCTCTCTCGTCCTGACCTAGCCACTGTGATCCACGAGACGGTCACCTCCAGAGTGGATTATTGTAACTCGCTCTACGTGGGGCTGCCCTTGAGACTGACCCAGAAACTCCAGCAGGTGCAGAATGCCGCGGCGAGACTCCTTACGGGGTCCTCGCTGCGGGATCACATCCACCCACTGCTATACCAGCTGCACTGGCTCCCGGTGGAGTACAGGATCAGGTTTAAGGTGCTGGTTTTAACCTTTAAAGCCCTATACGGCCTAGGACCCTCGTACCTACGGGACCGCCTCTCCTGGTATGTCCCATGGAGGACCTTACGGTCTTCAAACAAAAACATCCTGGAGGTCCCGGGCCACAGGGAGGTTAGGCTGACCTCAGCCAGAGCCAGGGCTTTTTCGGCTGTGGCCCCGATCTGGTGGAACGCTCTGTCACAAGAGACTAGGGCCCTGCGGGACTTGACATCTTTCCGCAGGGCCTGCAAGACAGAGCTGTTCCACCAGGCCTTTGGACAAGGCACAGCCTGACCCCCTCCTTTGGCAATCCTCACAGAACTCTAGCCCAATGGTTGCCAAGAATTTGATTTAAACTGATTTTATAATGAATTGATATTAGAATGCTGTATTATTTTACTGTTGTTAGCCGCTCTGAGCCAGGCTTCGGCTGGGGAGGGCGGGATATAAATAAAATGTATTATTATTATTATTATTATTATTATTATTATTATTATTATTATTCTAACAAATCCATCAACTTGCTTCTAACAATGTGCAAGGGAATGTGTTCTGCTTCTTGCTCACTAGCTGGAGTGAGGAGGGATAATATTTAATCAATATATCCTCGCCTACTTTCCTCAACATTCCCACAGGCTCGAACCCAAGACCCTGAGATTATAAGAGTCTCATGGTCTACTGACTGAGCAGTTTTGCTGGAATGCGCTGCATGCTCCAGCCCCGAAGTTCTCCCGGGCCCCCCCAAATACATGCTGATGGCCAGGCAACCTGCTTTTCTTTCCACAAGGCTGCGCACTCACTTGTTAAGCACAACCACCACTGCCACGCCATCCGGGCGTAAGAAGCCCTCGGTCTGTAGTTGGCAATTGCCCAGGAGGCTGTTGCAAGCCAGGAAGACTCGGACGGAGCCTTCCGGGATGAACTTACTGGGGAGAGAAAAGAGAAATTAGGAGGAGGGTGGCGGGGAAAAAGGATTGACGCCGTGCTCTATACGGCAACCACGTGTCGTCGGTATATCTTTGCATCTGCATAAAAAAGTACAGTTGGGGTGTGTGGGGTAGGGGGAGTCAAGGGGGTGGGTGAGGGGTGAAGGGAGGGGGTTGGTAAGGGGTAGGAGAAGGGCCAAGGGGTGGGCAGTAGCGACTAGGAGAGGCAACCCCCAGTATATCTTGTCTTTGAAATACTACTCAGTATTGATCCAGAGCAGAACTCAGATGTACAGTTAGCAGAGTAACAACTTAAACACGTTGCAGGATTCCCCAAAAATAGGCCGGAGGCAATTAATATTTCATCCAGCAGAGCTTTGCTGCTACTGAAGCCAAATGAGCGTAAAGGTAAAGGTACCCCTGACCGTTAGGTCCAGTCGTGACCGATTCTGGGGTTGTGGTGCTCATCTCGCTTTACTGGCCAAGGGAGCCAGCGTACAGCTTCCGGGTCATGTGCCCAACATGACTAAGCCTCTTCTGGTGAACCAGAGCAGTGCACGGAAACGCCGTTTACCTTCCCGCCGGAGCAGTACCTATTTATCTACTTGCACTTTGACGTGCTTTCGAACTGCTAGGTGGGGAGGAGCAGGGACTGAGCAACAGGAGCTCACCCTGTCGCAAGGATTCGAACCGCGACCTTCTGATTGGCGAGTCCTAGGCTCTGTGGTTTAACCCACAGCACCACCCACGTCTCTTTGCAAATGAGCATAATGGTCACAAATCCAATACATTCAGGATTGGCACTGTCCGTAAGAAATCCAGTTGCAGCAGACTTAAACTTACAATAACTTATAATACAGTGGTACCTCGCAAGACAAAATTAATTCGTTCTGCGAGTTTTTTCGTCTTGCGAATTTTTCGTCTTGCGAAGCACGGATTCCCATAGGAATGCATTGAAAAAGAAAAAGGAAACAAACTTGCAAGACGTTTTTGTCTTGCGAAGCAAGCCCATAGGGAAATTCGTCTTGCGAAGCAACTCAAAAAACGAAAAACTCTTTTGTCTTGCGAGTTTTTCGTCTTACGAGGCATTCATCTTGCGAGGTATCACTGTAAGTCTAAACCTTGACATTAAAGCATACTATGTACAGAACACCACACTGGAAGGAAAAGAGATTGAAAGAGAAAGTCAAATCCAGGCTCCTTGTGGTCTATTTTTATAGTCAGCATGATCTTGACAAAAATAGATAAGAGAACCAGTTTAAGCCAGCTGTACTCAGCTTCTCTGAAGGAATAACCCAAACATCCGGAACCTTCTGCTTGTTTCTTTCACACGGAGAAGCTTCCAGAACCCTCTGGAATTAAGTAGAATAGGAAAGGTCTCCACACATCAGATCAATACTTTCTGCACTAAGAAATGCAAACTGACCTTTCTGTCTGTATGACGGTGTGTATTGTTCCATGTTACCCCATTCTCCAAGGGGAGCTCACCCAGGGTTTGTGTTTCTTTTTGGGAATGAGGGAGGCTGATATATGGTTTTTTTACACATATATAGTTACCTGAGCCTACGGCACAGCATTAACAGCCCAAGATAATTATGACAATTAGCATTTTTAACTAATCTTTAATTGTCGTTGTTGTGTACTGAAGTTCTCACCCTGGGCCAGCAGGGGGATACTGTAGATAGTTATGCAAATAAGGGATCGAAAGTGACGTTCAGTGATTGGATAGTTTTAGAAAATTGTTACAGTTGCGTTGTACTGGAGCTCTGTATAAGCAGGCTGACTAATCCCTTCAGTTCAGTTCTGTTCTGGCCTGTGAATAAACAAGAGCTGTTTGAAGAATCGCTGTGTCGTCTGATATGTTCACCCACAACTTAACAGTCGTAATTACCAGAACCAAGATAGCTACGTGAAAAGGTACATTATGCCCGTGCGACGGGGCTTCTTGGATTACCCTCAGGGCATCCTTGGTGGGCAGTTACAGCCAAAGTCACCCACTGAAGCCTTACCTGAAATGAGCCAAGTGGTAGAACATGGGTTGCTTGTAGAACTCATCTTTTGCAGCGTTCACGATGATTGGGCTGTCCACAAAGTTCTCAATGAAGTTGGGTCCCCCGTGCATATCAAGGGCCAAGTTCCAGTCGATCCAGCCCACAACATGGTTGCTGATGTTCTGCAAGGGCTCAAAGGGCATAGGTCAGCCAGGGAGGTGGGAGGGAGGAGGGGGTGGCCCACCAAGGGGAAGGGGCAGGGGGCTCCACAGCACAGCCTGCAAGAGGTCCCAAGGGTCCCATCTCTGGGGAAAGACTTCTGCCAGATTCCCCCCCCCAAAAAAAACCCACTTCCACCCAGGGCTGGATCTACACTGACCTGTTTAGCGTTATTTCCCGCTATTATAATTATATTAGATACAGCGGAATCTCGGTTTTCAAGTATCTCGGAAGCTGAATGGCCCAAACCTGGAAGTGATTGCTTCCGTTTTCGAACGGCTTCCGCTGCGTGTTTTTCTTTTTTTCCTCAATGGCTTTTGCCAACTGCCCATCGCTCCTCGGTTTTGGAAGTCGAACGGTCTTCCGGAATGGATTACATTCGAAAACCGAGGTTCCACTGTATGCCGTTCTAAAACATCACAGAGCACATGTGTTCATTAAAATGTTTTTTACCTTGGCTTTCTCCCATCAAGGTAAAGATGTAGGATGTCGTATGTCCATCTATGTTGCCAAAACCATTCATTAACGTTAAAGAAGGGACACGGGTGGCGCTGTGGGTTAAACCACAGGGCCTAGGGCTGGCCGATCAGAAGGTCAGCGATTCGAATCCCTGCGACGGGGTGAGCTCCCGTTGCTCGGTCCCTGCTCCTGCCCACCTAGCAGTTCGAAAGCACACCAGTGCAAGTAGATAAGTAGGTACCGCTCCGGCAGGAAGGTAAACGGCGTTTCCGTGCGCTGCTCTGGTTTGCCAGAAGAGGCTTAGTCATGTTGGCCACATGACCCGGAAGCTGTATGCCAGCTCCCTTGGCCAATAAAGCGAGATGAGCGCTGCAACCCCAGAGTCGGCCATGACTGGACCTAATGGGGTCCCTTTACCTTTATCGTTAAAGAACATGAGTATAGATCCAGCCCTAACCTGCGTGGGCACCGCAGCTCGTTCGCTCACCCCCACCCCTCAGATGAAGATTTTTGGAAAGCTCCCTCTTCTCAAGTTGCTGCCACCGTGGGCCCATGGGAAGCAGTACCTTACCTCCAAGATATTCTGGCTATACTTGACGCCCCGGTCCCAGCTCCCGAGGTCCACTCTCACGACATTCGGCGGATAACCGTTACAAGATTCCGTGTAGAGCAGGAAGTAATTGGGGAAGAGGGAGTGTGTGGGATCCAAAGTCAGGCTCGGAAGGGTTATGGGATCGTAGTACCAGTGGATTCCAATGCCTGCAATGTACCTGGCGGAACTGCTGTTTCCAAGGGTCTGCCAAAGGGGGGGGCAAAGCTTTCATTCTTATTTGCACCAGGGAGGAAGGAATTCGAGTGTCCTTTGCCTATCCCTTGGCTTGTGCAGTGGGTGGGGGCAATTTTAAAATATTGTCTCCCACCCCTCCACCCCACCTTAAAGTTAATGGCAGGCTGATGTGTTTCTCCTTGCTCAGGCAAAGAGAAGATGGAGTGCCAAGTCAAAAGCAGCGTTCCAAAATGATTGGGTGCGGCTGCACACCCCTCAACTGCCCCGGTTTTGCCGGGGAGGTCCTGGAATTCGTAAAGCCATCACGACTTCTGACTTGAAATCGCTGCGAGGGAGAGAGAGGTGGTGGTGGCCGATCGCAGAGGCTAGGCAGGGTCTCCAAGGTAAATGTTTGCTTTTTAATGTTAGGTTAGGAATAAAAGGGGACGCGGGTGGCGCTGTGGGCTAAACCACAGAGCCTAGGACTTGCTGATGAGAAAATCAGCGGTTTGAATCCCCGTGATGGGGTGAGCTCCCATTGCCCCGTCCCTGCTCCTGCCAAACTAGCAGTTCGAAAGCACGTCAAAGTGCAGGTAGATAAATAGGTACCGCTCCGGCGGGAAGGTAAACGGCATTTCCATGCGCTGCTCTGGTTCGCCAGAAGCGGCTTAGTCATGCTGGCCACATGACCAGGAAGCTGTATACCGGCTCCCTCAGCCAATAAAGCAAGATGAGCGTCGCAACCCCCGAGTCGGCCACAATTGGACCTAATGGTCAGGGGTCCCTTTACCCTTTACCTTTACCTAGGAATAAAAGGGGGGGAGAGGGGAAATGGTGAGTGTGGTGGGGTGGGGTGGTTATGTTTCTGTTCTTCTACTTAGTGTACGTGTGGAGTTTTGTGTCAGCGTTACTTCTATGGGTTCTCTTACTTTTCACTCGTGTATCCTTGGTGGTGAGAGAGGTTGGGGTGGCCTAGGGTGTGGTTGGTTGTCTTTGGCTGGCTGTTGTGAGATTTGTTTTTGTGTGTGAGTGGTGTGTGTGTGTGTGTGTGTCAGATTGATTCGTATGCTGTTGGCGGATTCTTGTTGGACTATGTATGTGATGAAGGGGAGCCATACTGGGGTGAAGGCGTCCTATTTGGCCCCCTGTCTGTTTCAGTTTATCGGTTAGTTTTTCTAATAAGGCTGTTTCTCATACTATTTGATACCATTGGTCCATGATTACTCCTGACAGGTCTCTCCAGTGTCTGGCTATGTTGTTTGTAGCTGCTGAGAGTAGGTGGGTTATGAGCTCTTTATGATGTGAGTAGGCATTATTATCTTGGAACATGTTTAGTAGTTCACAGGCTTCACCCGCCTGTGATTTTTAATGGGTCTCCGCCTTCGCCGTGGCAGCCGGACCCGGATTTCCACGAGGCAAATTCCTCCCGATCAGAGGAATTCCGCCATTACCAGAGGCGCCAACCCGGAAGTCCCAGACGAGTTGGATTTTGGGACATTCCCACCACATGTGGAGGTATGTGCCTGTGGAGCTGCATCCTCTCCAGCAATTTGGTGAGGTTCCTGGGCGTATTAGCGCTCGTTTCTGTGATGGCCTGGGATTCAGACTCGGAGGCTGAACCTGAGGAATCCCAGCCTGCACAGGAGTCCCCGCCTCCAGAACCAGCTGAGCCGGGGCTGAGGCTTGAGCCTGAAGGGTCCTCACCTGTGCTGGATCCTCAGGTGCAGGCACCAGCTGAGTCTGCTCTGGCTCCTGGGGTGATGGAGGACCCATTGCCTGCAGGTGCTCCACTCTCAGCCCCGTCAGGGGAAGAGGAGGTTGCCTCTGGGTCCAGTAACCCTTCAGCATCTCCTGAGCTGCAGAGGCTCAGGGCAGAGAGGCGGAGGGAACTAAGTTCCCGCAGGAGGAGTGCTCGCCTCCAGGCCAGGAGAGGCGAGTCACCTGTGGACCGGGGCTGCCCTATGCCTCTGGGCAGATAAAAGCCAGTCAGCCCCAGTCCCAGGTTGCGGGAGCAACATTGTTGGTAGCCTGTTCCTGCCTGCACCTTGTCCTGCTCTTCTGTCAGAGTTCTGACCCCACCCGACTCCCTGTCTTGGACCCCGCTTCAGCTTTGACGGACAGCCTCAATACCACACCCTCTACCTCGGACTGGACTCAGACCTCGCCGCACAGTTAACCCTCGGGACCAGCAGTTCCTTGGTGTTAGGTAACAGCTGTAAGTGAGTTTCAGGGTGAGGTCTTTCCTTTTCGCTGATACGGGTTTAAAGGGAGGTTTAGACCACATTCTAGTCCATTGGGTGGGGTTAATCCAATAGCCTATGTCATCCTTCCATAGTTTTTTTATTACATCAAGGGGGTTTGTGGGATTTTGGAGCTTGTGGTCCGGTCCACATGGATCCTGCGTCTCAGCCCCTCACAATATAGTTGCCCGCTCCAGACTGGGCAATGCAGCCTGATAATGTCATTCGCCAGGGCTCTGCTGTGAACCAGAGGCAGAGAGACAGAGTGATACAGAAGGGCATGGGCTTAAAAGGGCCACAGTGCAGATTGGAGCCAGCGGCTGTGGTGGGTGAGAGGAGGGCAGGAGGAAAGGGAAGGAGGGTTGGTCCCCAGCACTTAGAGTCCTGCCCGGTAACGTGCGAGGGAATGAAGAGGTGGCAGTAGCCCCTCTGAACATGTACAGAGTATTTCTGCGACCTTCGCTTTCCTCCAGCCAGTAACACCTTGAATTCCTCAGATTAAAATGTGGGTGTAATGGCCTGGGAATCTGATTCAGAGGCTGAACTGGAGGAACCCCAGCCTGCTCAGGAATCCCTGCCTCCAGGGCCGGCTGAGCTGGGGCAGGGCCTTGGATCTGAAGCGCCTGCACCTGTGCCGGATCCTCAGGAGCAGACACCAGGTGATTCCACTCTAGCTCCGGAGGTGATTGAGGACACAGTGCCTACAGGTGCACCTCTCCCAGCCCTGCCAGGGGAAGGTGAGTCTCCCCCTGGGTCCAGTAACCCTCCAGCCTCTCCTGAGCTGCAGAGGTCCAGGGCAGAGAGGCGGAGGGAACTGGTTTCTCCCAGGAGGAGTGCTCGCCTTAAGGCCAGGAGAGGCGGGTCTCCTGGGGGCCGGGGCCGCCCCTGGCCTCAGAGAAGATAAAGGCCAGTCAGCCCGGTCCCAGGTTGTGGGAGCAACGTCGTTGAATACCAGCTCCTGCAGGGACCCAGACCTGACCTCCCAGTGTTCCCGTCCCTGCCTGGCTTCCTGCTTCGGACCCCGCCTCGCTCTTTGTGAACTGTTTCCAGACTAGTGACCCAGGACCAGACTTTGACTACGCCAACGGTAACCTTCCCCCCGGGACCAGCACAGTGGGTCACATTGGTGGGGTCAGTTTGGATGGCAAAGTGGCTTTTCAGATCGCCATGCCCATTGGGATCTGGTGGAGGCGGACGCCAGGGAGCCAAACAGCAGGCAGACCCAGAGCCAATTTTAGGTGGAGCCAACAGTTGCAAGGCCACACCCCCACCATGCATTTCAGGCACTATGGCACCGCTTTGACCGAGATAATGGGAGATAATGAACTGAGGACCTACCACTTTGGCCCAGTTGAGGATTTCGGACCTCTGGTCATCATACATGATGAGCAGGACATCTTTGTGGGAGCTGGAGGCCAGTTCAGGGCCCAGGTCTTGGATGATGAAGTCTCGTGCCTCTTCGGCCGTCTGGCGGTTGACGGGGAAGTCGCCACTGGGCGAGAGGACAGCACTGTTGGGCTCGTTCTGGGGTGTCACCGCCCAGAAGGTGATGTTGTGTCTCTCGTATTCATCCAGGAACCTGAACCCCAACAGATGGAGGAAAGAGGGGATGTTAGCCCCGGCGCTCAGTACATGAAAAGGGCCAGAGCTATGCTTTGGGAGGGAGCTGCGAGGGTCTCAGGGATTTTCTACCCCATCCCCAAATGTTCAGCTTTAAATTTAAATTAAAGTTTCTATTCCTTTTGCTTACAAAGAGGCAGTGGGGCAGCTGAGTAATCCTGGACTTTGGGGTTAAAAGTCCTAATGCAGGCCTTCATCCTTTAGAATTTAAAGTTTTGTTGGTAATGGGCATTGAACCTTCTTTACTGCAGATTATTATTATTATTATTAGTAGTAGTAGTAGTAGTAGTAGTATTACAGTGGTACCTCAGGTTACATATGCTTCAGGTTACAGACTCCACTAACCCAGAAATAGTGCTTCAGGTTAAGAACTTTGCTTCAGGACAAGAACAGAAATCGTGCTCTGGCGGCACAGCGGCAGCAGGAGGCCCCATTAGCTAAAGTGGTGCTTCAGGTTAAGAACAGTTTCAAGTTAGGAACGGACCTCCGGAACGAATTAAGTACTTAACCCAAGGTACCACTATATTAGTATTATTATTATTAGTTGTTGTTGTTGCTGCTGCTACTACTACTTTGTCCTCCATGAAGGAGGTTCTGGTAAAAGTGTTGGCAGGACCTGAGAAATTTCTGTCTGTTGACAACGGAGGACAAAAGCTCTTAATATATGTCTTACATTCTGGACTTTTAAGTACCGCATTGCATTAATTCCTACGAATGGAACTGAAGTTGCCTTCAGCTAGGTAAAGGTAAAGGGACCCCTGACCATTAGGTCCAGTCGTGGCCGACTCTGGGGTTGCGGCGCTCATCTTGCTTTACTGGCCAAGGGAGCCGGTGTACAGCTTCCGGGTCATGTGGCCAACATAACTAAGCCGCTTCTGGAGAACCAGCGCAGCACACGGAAATGCCGTTTACCTTCCCGCCGGAGCGGTACCTATTTATCTACTTGCACTTTTGGACGTGCTTTCGAACTGCTAGGTTGGCAGGAGCAGGGATAGAGCAACGGGAGCTCACCCCGTTGCGGGGATTCGAACCGCCAACCTTCTGATCAGCAAGTCCTAGGCTTAACCCACAGCGCCACCTGCGTCCCATTGCCTTCAGCTACAATGGACCTATTCCCCCTGCTACTAACGTTACATCTTCCACTTTCCCAGGCACTTTTACAGTGCGGAAGCTGCTGAAATCGGAAATATGTCTATTACTCTGGTTCATTTCTTTTAACCAGATCTTGCTGTGCACTGATGATGCAAATGCACAAGTTGGACTTTTGCAGTGTTATTTACTTTGAAACTAATAGATGATGCCACTAGAGGTCGTGATGTACATTTAAAGTGCGGTTTATTTGTGTATGTTTTTCCACCAGGAGGCAGAATGTTGCACTGTGACCTGACCACTTGAATATTTCACATCAGCTAATATATCCCACCATCAAATATACACCATATAGTGCATATAATAACAACATTTTACTATGCTTTTATATATGCTGTAAGCCACCCAGAGTGGCTGGAGAAACCCAGTCAGATGGGGAGGGTATTATTATGATTATTATTATATTATTATTATTATTATTATTATTATTATTATTATTATTATTATTATTATTATTATTATTTTATTATTTTATTATTATTATATTATTATTATTATTATTATTATATTATTATTATTATAATATTATTATATTATTATTATTTTATTATTATATTATTATATTATTATTATTATTATTATTATTATTATTATTATTATTATTGTTATGTTATTATTATTATTATTATTGTTATTATTATTATTATTATTATTATTATTATTATTATTATTATTATTATTCTACCCTTTGCCCTAAGTTCCCAGGGTGGGTCACAACACAATATTAAAAACAGTTTGAAAAAACTTGAAAAAAGGTGGGTCCTAAAAAAAAAAATACACCGTATTTTTCACTCTATAAGACGCACCAGACCACAAGACACACCTAGTTTTTGGAGGAGGAAAACAAGAAAAAAAATATTCTGAATCTCAGAAGCCAGAACAGCAAGAGGGATCGCTGCGCAGTGAAAGCAGCGATCCCTCTTGCTGTTCTGGCTTCTGGGATAGCAGCCTGCATTCGCTCCATAAGACGCACACACATTTCCCCTTCCTTTTTAGGAGGGAAAAAGTGAGTCTTATAGAGCAAAAATTACAGTATACAGCTCCGGTATCAAAAGCCAGGGCAAAGAGATGTGTCTTCAGCATTTGACAGAAGCTGCATAATGAAGGTGCCAGTTGGATCTCTGTGGGCAGGAACTTCCACAATTTAGGGGCTGCCACAGAGAAGGCCCTCTCCCAGGCTGCCACCTGCAAGGGTTGCCATATTCCCAACAGTGAAAATCCGGCTCTTTTTTTTGGCAAAGCTGTTGAGCTATTTTAAACGAAAATCGCCTCCGACGGCACTGCCTCCAACTGTGTTTGTTTAGGGATTTAAACTGTGCGAACGGTGCATCCAAAATACTACGCAAAGGGTTAATTCTGTAGTATAAGGATGTCTGACCATAGAAGGCAGTTTTTTCAGTTAGCTCAGCTATCGACCGCTGAGTGAGTTTGAACTGTGAGAGCAGCAGGCGTGCGGTTTGCATGCAGCCCTGTGCCTCAGAGTCAGTCTGCAAATATTAGCCAGTCTCAGATACGAATTCAAGTAAACATGTTTCAGAGACACAAGTTATTATCTACCTGCCTTGTACATTCAATCTGACAAGGACAAGTATGCTGAGTCAAAGTCGTGTGCTCTTTTAAACTCTAAACCAGTGGTTCCCAACATTTTTTTTTCTGGTTATTCCCCACCTAAGCAGATGTCAAGGAAATAAACAACTATCTAACCTTTATAAGGTTATCTGAAGTAAGCCCAGTTTAGGGAAGTTTTTAATGTTTGATGTTTTATTGTGTTTTTAATATCCTGGGAGAGGCTGGGAAAACCTAGCTAGATGAGTGGGGTATTATTATTATTATTATTATTATTATTATTATTAATAATAATAATATCCTGACACACCCACACCCGTGACATATAATTTTTATTATTAAAAAAGTGAACTATTCATGTAGAGGAAGCCTAAAACGCCATTCACTGTTAATAACTCATTCTCAAATTGCCCCCTCCCCAAATCAAATTGCCCTCCTGTGGGGTCTGTACCCCACGTTGGGAACCACGGCTCTAAGCCAAGTACCTCGCACAGCCTTTTCCCCGAGAGAAAAACAGTACGACTAAACAGGGTCAAACAAATTCCACACAACTCTGTAAAATAGAATTACCACATAAACAACAGCATGAGATGCTCAAATTGCAATAAGCCAGCCTTGTTATTCTGGAGACCGCCCCCCCCCCCCCGCTCCTTCTGCTGAGTGGGGCTTTTGCCCCCCCCCCCAAGTTCTTGTTGGGGTAATTTGGGATTGCATGTGAAATTGCATTAACCGCTTTGCCTGCGTCTCGGGTTCCCCCACGTCTCAATTCGGGGTCAGGGCGCCTGCAACGTTGGGCTGTTTGAGGCAGCTCCAAGCCACGGGTCTCTGTGGCACGACTCATCCCATCCCTACCTTTCTCCAAAGAACGTGTGTGCGCATGCGCGCTGACGGACCAACGGGTGTTACCTGACGAAGTAGCGGGCCCACGTTTTGTGGTACATGTCTCCGGCTTTCCCCTTCAGCTTCGATTTGCCCTCCACCTTGCCGTTGACTCTCATCCAAGCTGGGCTAGACCATGGACTGGCAATAAGGGAGAGGGGTCGCTTAGATAAGGCCCGGATACGTTGAAGGAGAGGGATCTACGGGGAGAGGTGATGGGGATCCAGTGAGCAGATCCAGGAGCATCCCAGAGATATTGAAGCAAGAAAAGGGGGGCTTCCCTTATGCTATTCATATAATCAGTTATCAGTAATCAATATATTCATATATGCTCACACATAACAGGGCTTTATAATCCATTTGAATCAAGAAAAGCTTTTGCCTGCAAACTGCTTGGAACTGCAAGTCCAGAACAGACCTTTCACCTAGAAACATCTTTGCACCCTAGAGAAAAGGGGAAGCCATGAATCAGAAGACACTGGTACAAACTCCCCCTCAAATCCAGGCTAAAATAGTCCACGAAACAGGAAAGGCCAAACCACAAAAACTACATGAGGTAGAATGCATAGGGGGTGGTAGCGCCAGGAGATTCCCTCCCTGAGTCTCATTTCCCCGTTCTGTCAGAACTAGGGAAAAGGTCAGATTGTGCATCATTGTGCAGACAATGGAAAGCAGAAGTTGGGAGTGAACTCTGTGCATGGCCAGGGGCATGGCAAGAAGCGCTAATTGGTTATTTTTTGCTGGCGTGCGTGACTGTCTCATGATCTGTGATTTGCTCAGGTATATAACCTCAGGATTTGTATGCTTCGGGTTCCCAGTCTTTTGGAAAAGAATCCAACTGGGTCCATTATTGCTCAGCAACAAACCCTCACCTTCTTTTTCTCCAAAGCTGTGTCTGTCTGTCCTTGTTCCGCCCTAAGTGGGTACCACTATATTTTCACGTGCTTCAATATTAGGGCCCATACCTGAGGCCTAGGGGGCCAGCCCCAAGGACGTCATCGAGCGGGGCAGGTTAAGCATGGAGCGCAGTCCCTGGGGGCATGGCATTCAAATTTAAAATGCAGTGTCTAAACCAGGCTTCCTCAAACTCGGCCCTCCAGATGTTTTGAGACTACAGTTCCCATCATCCCTGACCACTGGTCCTGCTAGCTAGGGATCATGGGAGGAATTTACATCGCTGGATGGAAATGGAGGCAAACCTTTGCTAAAGGTCCAGCTGCAGGGAGGGGGTCCTTCCTTCTTAACCTGCTTAGGGAGGCCGGGTGGAGATTGTGCCCTCATCCACCTGGGGGGGGGGCGAGCAGGAAAATCCCTATAGACTTCCAAGTTGGGTTTGGGGGGTCTGGCAACATCCACAGCCCCACAAAAAGTCACCCCATTGGCCAGGCTCTCCTCTTCTGAGTAGCCTCTGGAGGAATTGCAAAAGCCCCTGGGATTGAGGGGATTTGTAGTTTTAGGGTGTGTGTAGGGATGGAAGCGAAATCCAGTTTGGTATTTGTGCTTCAGCGCAACACGCACTAATTCGCATGAGCTGAGGCAGAGAATTATCTGTCGGCAGTGGTGTAGCATGGGTTGTCAGCACCCGGGGCAAGGCAAGTAATTTGCGCCCCCTAACCCGTGGATTTTAGCACTCGAGTCTCTTCCACTAGATTAGCGCCCCCCCAGATGTTGCGCCCGGTGCGGCCGGCCCCACTGCACCCCCCATGCTACGCCACTGTCTGGCGGAATGGGCACTTCTCTGAAATTTGCAATGGGGTTCTCCAACCAAATAACATTTATCAAAACGTGTCTATTAGGGGGAAATGTTGGGGTGGGAAATGCATATTGTATACATATGTGTGTGTATATACATATATATGTATGTAGGTTTTGGTGTCCTCGGGTGTCTTCCCGTGTAAAAGTTGGGGTGTCTAGGCGACGTTTCGACGAGGTCTCACTCGTCATCTTCAGGCTGGTGCTTTCGGCTTCTTGTTACTGGAACAGAGCCGAAAGCACCAGCCTGAAGATGACGAGTGAGACCTCGTCGAAACGTCGCCTAGACACCCCAACTTTTACACGGGAAGACACCCGAGGACACCAAAACCTACATTCCTGTACCCGTGAAAATCTACGAAAGCATATATATGTATGTATATATGCAAATGTATATTATATGAATATGTATACATTCATGAAAATAAGATACAGAAATACATTATGTTAGGGAAATCTACTTGCAGAAATGTGTACAGTGGTACCTCGGAAGTCAAACAGATTCCATTCCGGAAATCCATTTGACTTCCAAAATGTTCGGAAGCCGCGGAAGCCAAATCAGGCGTTCGGCTTCCAAAAGAGCATTCGCAAACTGAAACGTTCACTTCCAGGTTTGCGGCATTCGGGAATCAAAAACGTTCAACTCGCAAGGCATTCAGGATCGAAGATACGACTGTACTTTAGGAGAAAAGTGCATCTTAAAACAATGGTGAATTTTCACAAATTGTCCTGGGGCTGTTCCACACAGCTACATTTCAGTTTTTAAAACAGAATTTCTCGTCGTAACTTTAGCTCTTCTTTGTTGTTATAAAACAAACCTGAACTGCAGTTTTGTTAGGGGTGCTGAGAGTCCTTAGGGACAGTCAGAGGCCTTTCATGGCTGTTGAAAGCATCAGCATAAAGCTTTCGTTTTTGTGGTGTGAATGTAACCTCAGGTTGGCCCCTGGAGAAGGGAGTCTGCTCTTGGTATCTGGGAGAACCACAGGAGGGGAGCAGAGGCCTCCCCTTTCAAGCCGGCTCCACTCACTCTGAGCTTGGTGTCCTCCTCCACTAGGCTGAAACATTTCAGCTCAAAGTCGTCGGGGCAGTCGTCGTCGTAAGAGTACGGGCGAGTGGAGAAGTCCGAACAGCCCATGGGTAAGCGCAAAAGGTTGTACTCGATGCCTGCAGAGAGATGGGGAGGGAAACCGGGGACATTAAGTGAATCTATTTATGGATTGAATAAATGCAGACCTCTGGGTTTGCTTACCGTCTTTGGAGAAGTAGGACCGGAGGAGGTGCTCTTGGGCTGGTGGAGACAACTGCAGGATATTAATTGTGGATGAGTCTGTGTGGGAGCCACCAAAACCTTTAATACACTGGTAGCGAACGCAGGGATTGTAGGAATACAGGAGCCCTTCAGAGGAGGTAGAGATGGAGGAAGTGAGTTAGGTCTGGGAGAAGAAGAGGTTACTAGAGCTGCTCGTAGCCTGCTTCCCTCTGACCCGATCTCGGCCCCCAATTGCCTCTAACCCAGCCCAAAATAACCTTGAGTCCATTGCGGTGGGGTGGGGTAAGAAAGAGTTGCTACTTCTTCTTCCTCCATCCTGACTGAGAGCAGGAGGGTTGACTCCCAGGGCCTGGGGGTGCAAGGGGTGTGGGGCACCTGGGCACCGAATTCTGGGGGGCACCCAGCAGCAGCAGTGGGGTCAGCTGCACCTTTGACACGACTGACCTCACGCTGCCGAGATCAGTCGTGCCAAAGGTGCCGCTGACCCCGAGTGAAACATTGCAAATGGTGTTTTAATTTCATCACTTACAGTTCAAATCCATTTAGAGAATTTGTTAAAAAAATAATGTTTATTTTTGCTAATTGTCAGCATTTTCTTTGACTAAGTACTTAGGGCTCTACTTGCGTTTCCGTAATCAATTTTAGTTTTCCATTTCCACAAAAATTCACCTAAGCACACACACACTATGAATTCCACGAGCTGCGTTTTTTCTTCATTTTGCGACAAATGCTAAGCAAGAAAGACATTTTGGAGTAATTAGAAATACATGGGGGCTAAAGACGGCTCTGTTGACTCCTGCCAGGTTTTGCTAGCATGTTAGGGATTGACAAAGGAGGCTCACCCTGACCCAGGTATTCGTCCTCAGGTATTTGAGTCAATCATCCTCGCCCCTCAAATCCCCAGGTATTCGAATCAATCATCCTCGCCCCGCAAATTGGCCTGATGTGGTTCAGGATTTGGCCAAATGTGGTGCGCAGTGTGGAGATATCTATCGATCTTGCCTTATCGATAGAGCCGCGACGTCAGACAGCTTTACGATCCGCATCAATCACCTACAGCGGTCCGGCAGGCTTCCTCTCAAGCTGCGCAATAACTCCTGCTGTCTCTTCTTTCAGTTACGGCTTTTTAGCAGAGTAGAAGCACAGCGTGTAAAGCAGTCTTGCTTCTTGTAAGCACACATAGACAGGTTTGTCTATTTACAGCTCTTTATTCATACATTACAGCATTAAAGTCCAGGGCTTCTTTCAGCCATGTCCAAAGGCACGTCTTTCTCTCTCAGATACACAGAGAGAAGTGAAAGTACAGGGAAAAACTCCTCCTTCTTAGCTTCCAAAAGCTTCTGTCTCCGCCCAGCTTCTGTAAGCTGACGTTAGCAGGTGACACACACCAGGGGAATTTAACCAGATAAATTCTGAACCATCACACCCCCCCTTGTGTCCCTGCGTGATACCTGTGCAACATCTTCAGTAACACCTTGTGAGATCAATTCCTTCCCCAATGCCTTGTGCCCTCCCTTGGCAAACCTGTTTGGCATTTGTGGAACCACCTCACAACTCTCAGAATCGCACTGTGCGAAACTTACCCACGCACCTGTGGCCTGATACCTCTCTGGTGGGATACCTTTAGTAGTGCGACTGGACCTCCTAGGCACAAACTCAGGTGTTTCCTCTGACTCACTTTGATCAGCAGGTGTGTCCTCTGCATCATGGAACTCACCCTCTGACTTAAAGCGTCTTCGAATCCTCTCCATTACACTCACAGGAGAACTAGGCGCACTCTTGGGCAGTCTCATAACAGCTTGTGGAGATGCCCTATCCTGCTTCTGACCCTGGTCAGTGACCTGGTCGTCATCAGCAGCCTCAGCCTCTTCTTCCTCTGCCTCATCAGAACTGTCTTCTGGGTCAGAGAGACATTCTGAGAGAACATCACGCCTGACAGGAGTCTTTGACTTTACATCCTCCTCTAAGAACTCAGCGTGTTTACTGATCAGCACCTTACTCTGATCACCTGATGGGTAAGCAAAACGCCATGCACGGGCATCTGGCTCATACCCACAGAAGATCATTTTCTGGACTTTGGCTCCATCTGGCCCTTGCAAAGCCTTAGGCAAAGCGACAAGCGCAGGAGTCCCAAAAGTCCGCAGAAAGTGAACCTGGGGTTTGCGGCCATTTAACAAAGAGAACGGTGTGTCACCTACCAGTGAGTTGTAGACACGATTCCAGGTGAATGACACAGCCCTAGTAGCCTCCACCCAAAACTCAGGAGGCAACCTGGCTTCTTTCAGCATCACCTGTGCAGCCTTAACCAGAGCCTCACTCCTCAGCTCTGCCACCCCCCCTTGCTGGGGTGAATTAACTGTGTGGCGTATCCCTCTCTTCTGCAAAAACTTCTGCAACGCAGAACCAGTGTACTTAGCATTTCTGTCACTGATGATCGCTTGAACCCTGGTGGAGAACCTCTGTTCCACCCCCTCAATCCAGCTCTTGATCAGCTGTGCTGCATCCTCCCTGGATTTGAGACCGTGAGCCCAGGAACTCTGCGAGAAATTATCCAAAAAAGTTAGGAGAAACCTGGCCCCCCCTAGACTTGGTTCCTTGACAGGACCGGCCAAATCTATGTGTACCAACTCAAAAGGTTTAGTGGCCACACGTTCCACCTTTGGGTAACTGCACCCTCTCACCTTTGCTTGCTTGCAAGTGTCACAATCAATGGCACTTCCACAATTTTGAATCCTACACCCCGTGGCAACCTCGGGCAGAGTCTGCAAGTCCTCTACCGACCCATGAATTGTTCTCTGATGCCATACGCATGCACATGTAACATTATGAGCGGGAATTGTAGTACGCTGGTTGGGAACTGTAGCACGCAACGCTTGTGCTTTCTCAACCTTCCCCTCACCTCCAAGAGACGTTTTAAGAATGAAAAGGTCATTCTGTCCCTTCTGCACTTTGGCCAGTAACCTCCCCCCTTTGGAGATTGTGCAGACATCATTTTCAAAACAAACTTTGAACCCCTTACTTAACAAATAAGGCACAGATAACAAACAATGATGAATCTCTGGAACAATACAAAAATCCACCGTCTCCTGTAAAACAGAAAGATAGGCATTAGTGCATTTGCGAACTCTAGTTTTCTGTCCATTCGCGAACTTAATAGTTTGTCCCTTCGGAACTGCTGTGCAATTCCACCTCTCGACTGCAGGGGTCTCTGGAACCATGTTGCGGTTAGCTGCAGAGTCTATTACAAGGCTGAGCTGGAAATTTTCCACTCCGCCGTCTTCAAACACTGCCATACTCGCAGAAACCTGATAAGACTCTTCTCCCTGCTGTTTACCACGACCACCTGGCTCAGCTCCACGCCTGCCTGTCTTCCCAGGCCTGTTGCCATGGAAACCTGCCTGATTCCCATGGGAAAAGTCTGTGCAAACATCCTGCATCGGCTCTCTGCTCTGGTGGGGGCAACTGCCACGCCGACGTTGAACTCCAGTGGAAAAACCCTGCCCGGGGCTCCTCCCAGCTGGCCTGGCCTTCCTCCTTCTGGAACGGTGCCTTCCACCAGTCTGGCCCCCCCCCTGAAGCTCCTCTCTGCTTCAGCACAAAGGGAAAGCTCTTTAAACTTGCCTTTGGAACTCTTCGCCCCCCCGATCTGCTCACTAGCGCTCCTAGAGGCCGAGACATCGGGAACAGGGCCTGCCAGTCCAGCCTCTCCAGGACTCAGTCCATCACACAGACGTGTAGAAGCATTACAACAGCTCCCCAACACTGTCTCAGCCCCCATTGGGCTTTCTGGGCATCCTTCTGCCTCTCCTGGGCTTTCTTCAGGGCTCTGGCCTTTCGCTAACGCCTCACACAAGCACGGTGCAGCACTAGTACAGCTGCCAGCAATAGTCCCTTCTGCCCCCTCTGGGGGCCTACAGCTTCCCTCAGCTGTGTGTTGACTCTCAAGAATGTGCCCAGCGCCATCTTGCCTCTCCCCTTCTGACGCAGCCGCGTCTAGGCCATGGCGTTCCACTCCTGCTTCACAAGCCTCACGGAGTGCTAGCCATGCAACCTCAGGCCTCTCAGCATCTAGGACAATAGGCTTCAGCGCATCACTTACATTCTCTGCCAGAAATACTAGCACACACTTCTCAGCTTCGCTCAGCTCTGTTGCTGCTCCAGCCGCTTTCTGTAGTGGCTGGACTGCCTCCCAAAGGCTTTCTCCGACCAACAACAGTTCTACGTGGAGACTCCACGTCCACCAGCCTTCGTGCGTCAGCTTTTCACATGGTAGCTTAAGCTCAAAACCATGCTTCTGGAACTGCGCCATCTTCTCCCCCCAGTGCCCCAGCTTACTCACGTAGCAGTAGCCTCCAGCACCTGTCTTTGGAGAAGCGATTTTTCAGCTCCAGCTCTCTGTGTATCAGAAGCTCTTACTGTCTCTCGGAAGCAGGCAATTAATCATTCTTGCTCTCCGGCACCCACGCTGACTTCAAAGAGTTCCTGGAGCTCACACCGACTGCTTTACGAGCGTAGGCTGACCATCCATAATCTGTGGAGATATCTATCGATCTTGCCTTATCGATAGAGCCGCGACGTCAGACAGCTTTACGATCCGCATCAATCACCTACAGCGGTCCGGCAGGCTTCCTCTCAAGCTGCGCAATAACTCCTGCTGTCTCTTCTTTCAGTTACAGCTTTTTAGCAGAGTAGAAGCACAGCGTGTAAAGCAGTCTTGCTTCTTGTAAGCACACATAGACAGGTTTGTCTATTTACAGCTCTTTATTCATACATTACAGCATTAAAGTCCAGGGCTTCTTTCAGCCATGTCCAAAGGCACGTCTTTCTCTCTCAGATACACAGAGAGAAGTGAAAGTACAGGGAAAAACTCCTCCTTCTTAGCTTCCAAAAGCTTCTGTCTCCGCCCAGCTTCTGTAAGCTGACGTTAGCAGGTGACACACACCAGGGGAATTTAACCAGATAAATTCTGAACCATCACACGCAGTCCTTTATTGTGTTATTAAAATTCTAAAGCGTCACGAATAAAATCAATGTTCCTAAGTGCACAAGGTAAATGCGCAGACTTATGCTCATAAACCACATGTCTGAGGTATTGCAGGAGAGCAGTCCCAAAGCCGGGACGTGGGTGGCGCTGTGGGTTAAACCACAGAGCCTAGTACTTGCCGATCAGAAGGTCAGCGGTTCGAATCCCCGCGACGGGGTGAGCTCCCGTTGCTCAGTCCCTGCTCCTGCCAACCTAGCAGTTCGAAAGCACACCAGTGCAAGTAGATAAATAGGTACCGCTCCGGCGGGAAGGTAAACAGCGTTTCCGTGCGCTGCTCTGGTTCGCCAGAAGCGGCTTAGTCATGCTGGCCACATGACCCGGAAGCTGTACGCCGGCTCCCTCGGCCAATAAAGCGAGATGAGCGCCACAACCCCAGAGTCGGTCACGACTGGACCTAATGGTCAGGGCTCCCTTTACCTTTTAATCCCAAAGCCATCTTGGCTCTCTTAAAAAAATGACCCAAGATTATTTTCTCTGCAGTAGAAGGAAAAACATTTCCCAATGGTTCTTTTCACTTGCAAAATCCTTCCAAGTTCCTGAGCGTGGATGGACTTCTCGCATGAATAGAGGAGCCCTGGGACAGTTCAAGAACTAAGCTGTATTTACCATTTCAAAAGAATGGCCCAAACTGGCCAAGATGGGACAGTCAGCAAGAATTATCAGGTATCTTGACAAAGAGGACACAAGCCACACACTCTCTGTTGTAGACGTACTCGTAGGTGGTCTTTGGCTAAGGGGCTAGGCAATTTCTGAAGCCCTTAAAAATGGTCACACATCATTGTTCTGGGTCCCCTCACCCTCTTGCAAGGTGGGGGCGACTCTGTTGCAACAGAAAAATAAACTTCTTCCTTGCTTTGACTGGTTCCTGCCTCCACTCATTCTCCTCTGACCAATAATGAACTCAAAGAGTGTGGCTGTCAAAGCCAACCCCAAATTCTTCTTATATCGATCTATATTTATTGAGAGCGTTTGTACCCTGCTCCAAAAAAAGGTAAAGGGACCCCTGACCGTTAGGTCAAGTCGCGGACGACTCTGGGGTTGCGGCACTCATCTCACTTTATTGGCCGAGGGAGCTGGCGTACAGCTTCCGGGTCATGTGGCCAGCATGACTAAGCCTCTTCTGGCGAACCAGAGCAGCGCGCGGAAACGCCGTTTACCTTCCTGCTGCAGCGGTACCTATTTATCTACTTGCGCTGGCGTCCTTTCGAACTGCTAGGTTGGCAGGAGCAGGGACTGAGCAACGGGAGCTCACCCTGTCGCAGGGATTCGAACCGCCAACCTTCTGATAGGCAAGCCCTAGGCTTTGTGGTTTAACCCACAGTGCCACCCACGCCCCTATGCATGAAGAAATTAAATGCAATTTAAATAAAAACATGCAAGAAATTAAAGCATCGCAGTCCTTGTCTGCAGGCTTACAGTCTAAGAAAACATGACATGCAAGAAAGTAGGAAATTAAATCGGGCACCAGTTATTCGGCAGTTATAATGACCAGCTGGCACAGCTCAGGGACAAGAAGTACCTGATGGAACTGGGCTTTTGGGATAGCTGATGAGCCTCACTTCCCATCTTTCTCGCTGAAGCAGTCTGGTGGCACAGCTACTCCCAGGCAACAGCGGAGGAAGAGAAAGCTTGATGGAGCGGCATGTTTCTTCCTCCAACCCACCTGTTTAGAGAAGGCCCTCCTTACCTGAGCGTTTCCTGTTTGCCAAAAGCTTCCCTTTGCTTGGCTCCAGGCGCTTGCCAGCCTTGCTGCTCAGGTACTTGACGAAGGTGCCCTCGGGCGGGAGGGAGAGGGGGCCCATCATGTCGCAGTAAGTTGCGTTGCAGACGCACACCATGGCACCAGGGCCGACATCCTTTCGCGCGCAAGGGGAGCTCGCTAGGTGAGAGATAGAAAAGCCACAAAGCTGAGCAGGAGGAGGGAAATGGCTCCTTTCAGAGGGAGTGCTCTGCACATGCTCTGAGGTGGCCTTCCCTAACGTTGTTGTTGTTGTTGTTGTTGTTGTTGTTGTTGTTGTTGTTCAAATTTAACAACCAATAACTGTTTTCAGACCCTCCAAGTGTCCCTATTTTCCAGGGACAGACCTGTATGTACAGAAGCCGTCCATTTCTGTTTTGATCCCGGAATGTCCCCCTTTTTCTTTGATAAAGGGACCCCTGACCATTAGGTCCAGTCGTGGCCGACTCTGGGGTTGTGGCGCTCATCTCACTTTATTGGCCGAGGGAGCCGGCATACAGCTTCCGGGTCATGTGGCCAGCATGGCTAAGCCGCTTCTGGCGAACCAGAGCAGCGCATGGAAACGCCGTTTACCTTCCCGCCGGAGCGGTACCTATTTATCTACTTGCACTTTGACGTGCTTTCGAACTGCTAGGAGCAGGGACCGAACAACGGGAGCTCACCCCATTGCGGGGATTCAAACCGCCGACCTTCTAATCGGCAAGCCCTAGGCTCTGTGGTTTAACCCACAGCGCCACCCGTGTCCCCTTGGACGTCCCTATTTTTTTATCCGGGAAATGTTGGAGGTTATGTGTTTAGCCAGGGCTTTTGCTGACTGAAGGCTCCTGTTCCAGGCAACTCAAGATACCTGGATGGAAGACTGCATTTTGCCGTAACTGCTTTTAGAATGTTTGTATTTTATTTTAATATAAATTGCTTTTGGAATGTTTTAAGATGCTTCTGTTGTGTTTGTGCTTTTAAATTGTGCCCTGGGCTCCCTTGGGGAGGAAGGGTGTTGTATTATTCCAACAAATTACAAAATAATAATTGCGGTTTCTCTTTTTTCCAAGTTCAGCTCACCACATTTTTGTGCCAGACTGGGATTCTTCAAGAATCCGCCCTCACAAGAATCCGTCATCACTTTCGCATGTCTCTTAATACACACTTCTGTGCATATAATCTTGCTTAACAGCACAGACATGTTTGTGGCGAGCGGCCCTAATTTAATGCATTTCTGCATCTTGTTTTCACTAATAAATGCTTTGCGTTGCGCAAGTTTGATCTGGGTTTGGGAAGGGTGCAGCTAATCATAAATTAGTTAATTGCTATTGCAGTTAATTGCTATAACTGCTGTAGGGACACCCACAGATCCCTCAACATTAGTATAAAAAAATAATAATGGAGAAATTCTGGTTGTACACACTGGAAACATTAACACTACAAGGCCTCAACCTAGAGGACAGCACCAGTGTCCCTTAGCTTTCACCCCCTCCAACATTTCTCCGATGGAAATAGGGACATCCTTCAAAAACGTCAAGTGTAATCAAATCAGAAACTGGGACTTCTGTAATTCCAGGACTGTCCCTGGGAAATCAGGACACTTGGAGGGTCTGTTATTTCCTGAACTGACATTAATACAGGTGGAAAGGCAGGATGCTATTATTAATAATAATGGTAATAGAATAATAGAAAAGTTGAAAGGGACCATGAGGGTCATCTATTCCAACCTCCTGCAATGCAGGAATCTTGTGCCCAAGGTGGGCTCGAACCCACGACTTTGAGATTAAGAGTCCCAATGCTTTTCCAACTGAGCTCTCCGCCTCTGCTCTAGAGATGAGCAAATTAATAATAATAATAATTTATTTATACCCTGCCCATCTGTCTGAGTTTCCCCAGCCACTCTGGGCGGCTCCCAATCGAGTGTTAAAAACAATACAGCATTAAATATTAAAAACTTCCCTGAACAGGGCTGCCTTCAGATGTCTTTTAAAGATAAGATAGCTGCTTATTTCCTTCACATCTGAAGGGAGGGCGTTCTACAGAGAGGGCGCCACTACCGAGAAGGCCCTCTGTCTGGTTCCCTGTAACCTCACTTCTCGCAACGAGGGAACCGCCAGAAGGCCCTCGGCGCTGGAATTCTGTGTACATTGATTGTCCTCTTTGGGGCTCTTTGTTGGCGCTGTTCAAACTGGATCAAGCCAAGGGGGCCCATCTAATCCAGAACCCTCTTCTCACAGGGCCCAACCTTATGCCTTCATGGGAAGACTGCAAGTAAGGGCAGGGTGCAAGGGCATGGAATGGGGGAGAGCTCTTCTCCAGCCTGACTCTTCCAGAGAAGAAGGAGGCAGCTCAGACTTACAACAGGGGTTTGAGGGAGGTCACAGCTCGGAGGAAGATGAGGGGGAAAGTTGGAAAATAATGGGAGAGGAGGAGGAGGAGCAGGCAGAGCCAGAGCAGCTGGCTGACACGTTAACACTAGAAAGCATTCCAGACCCCCCATCTCCCAGAACCCGGCGAGCCTTAAAAGTAGGAGAGCAAAGAGCTCAGGAGCAAAGGGGCCTCAGCACCACCCGTAGAAAGGATGACGAATTAGGATGTGGAAGAGAAGGGGAGGGGAGATTTACTCTGGGCAGCGCCATTATTCCAAGAGGCTGCATTTCCAACCCTCTCTCTGTAAATATTTTATTTTATTTTATTATTTATTTAAAAGATACAGCAAAGACAGAACATCAACAGAAAGGGGGGGTGAATGAAATTTAAAAAGAACAAAGAAACAGAGTTCAAAAACATTGAAAACAAATGTACTTGTTGCATAGCACTCCCCACCCACCCACCCGCGGCTTCCCTCCGCCACAATTCGACTTCTTTAAATCTCTATCTCCACATTTATCCTTGCATTCTCCAAATATGTCGTTGTTTGTACCTCTTTTATCTTTTTTCTTTTCCAGCTCGTACATATACTTTACATTCTTATCCTAAACATATTAGCATATCTTTCTTAGAACAATACTTTAACGTATAATCTTCGAAACATTCTCTCTTTCTCTGTAAATATTGGATAAAAGCAGATGGTAAGGACTTTTCCTTGTCTTATCCGTTCTTGGCAACCTGCCTTGGGGGTTCGTTCCTCTGCCGCCTGATACTCCAGCTCCCATCAGCCCCGGTCTGACTTTGACCAATGGGCAGGGATGATGGGAGTTGTAGTTCAGCAGTGTCCTTGGACTCCGACTCCCATGAGCTTCAGTAGCATCTGGAGAGCACCAGTTTCCCCTCTCCCTGAAACAGAGGGCTGTTCTCTCTAGAGCTGCCCTTAGATCACCCAGCCCAGCAGTGCTCTTAAATCCTTATGTCTCCCCTCCCTCACAGTATAGTGGCCCTTTCCACTCACCTGTGGCATCTGCGACCACCTGAAGGAGGAAGAAGAGGAGGAGGAAAAGGCTGGCCCCCACAGTCCTCATGCTGCTTTCCTCAAATCTTGAGAGAAGTCGCACCTATGTGCAGAAGGGTTGAGACCTGCTTATCAGGAAATCACACACACACTGCACACACTTTGACGTAACCCAACAACTGCCTTGCAATGTGACAAGACCCAGCGCAAGATAGGGAGCGTTTCCCAACCTATGTGCCACGTTGCCTTCTGCAAAACCTTTCAGGGGCCGTGTGCCAGTGGTGTGCGGTGCCAAAGGAAAAGTTGGTGGGGCAAATAATGCCAGTCTTACCTTAGTACAGTCATATCTCATGTTGAAGATATATACGATATACGATATCTTTATTGTCATTGTCCCATGAAGAACAATGAAATTGAAAAAAAGATGCTTCAGGTTGAGCGCTTTCGGGTCGCGCTCTGCGTCGACCCGGAAGTAACGGAACATGTTACCTCTGGGTTTCGCCACTCGTGCATGCGCAGATGCTCAAAATGATGTCATGCGCATGCGCAGAAGCGGCCAAACACAACCTGCGCATGCGCAGACGCTCTAGATGCAAACAGGGCTCTGGAACGGATCCCGTTCGCATCCAGAGGTACCACTGTACAGTGGTACCTCGGGTTGCAGACGCTTCAGGTTACAGACTCCGCTAACCCCGAAATAGTACCTCAGGTTAAGTACTTTGCTTCAGGATGAGAACAGAAATCGTGCCACCGCGGCGGGAGGCCCCATTAGCTAAAGTGATACCTCAGGTTAAGAACAGATCTCCAGAATGAATTAAGTTCTTAGCCAGAGGTACCACTGTATACAGTAGGCTAGTTTCAAGATGCACATTCAGACACCCAATTCTCTACCCACGAGGCATCATGAGAGGTCAACAGAACTGTAGAGTTGGAAGGGACCTCGAGTGTCATCCAGTCCAACCCCTTGCAGTGCAGGAATCTCAGCTAAAGCATCCATGACAGATGGCCATCTAACCTCTACTTAAGAACCTCCAAGGGAGGAGAATGCAACCACCTTCTGAGGAAGACCATTCCACTGTCAAACACCTCTTACTGTAAGAAAGTTCTTCCTGATATTGAGTCGGAATCTTCTTTCTTGTAACTTGAAGTCATTGCTTTGAGTGCTACCTGTCTGAGCAGGATAAAACAAGCCTGCTTCATCTTGCACGTGACAGCCCTTTAGATATTTGAAGATGGCTATCCTATCTACTAAGGGACGCGGGTAGTGCTGTGGGTAAAAGCCTCAGCACCTAGGACTTGCCAATCGAAAGGTCGGCGGTTCGAATCCCCGCTGCGGGGTGCGCTCCCGCCGTTCGGTCCCAGCGCCTGCCAACCTAGCAGTTCAAAAGCACCCCCGGGTGCAAGTAGATAAATAGGGACCGCTTACTAGCGGGAAGGTAAACGGCGTTCCGTGTGCTGCGCTGGCTCGCCAGATGCAGCTTGTCACGCTGGCCACGTGACCCGGAAGTGTCTGCGGACAGCGCTGGCTCCCGGCCTATAGAGTGAGATGAGCGCACAACCCTAGAGTCTGTCAAGACTGGCCCATACGGGCAGGGGTACCTTTACCTTTACCTTTACCTATCCTATCTACTCTCTGGACTCAGCTCCATTAGTCAAGAAACGCTTGGAATGCGTTATAAACATGCAACAGCAGATGGCACCAGAGAGCAGACAATTTTTCCATGTGATTTTTCCATAGGGTTTTTCTTTTTCTTTTGTTATGACTACTTAATTTCTGACTTATTGATAACATTCCCCCACCCCCATCTCCCGTGTGTAGATCTCCTCTCAGTCTCCTCTTTTCCAGGCTGAACATACGTAGTTCCCTCAACTGTTCCTCATCCGGCTTGGTTTCCAGACCCTTGATCATCTTGGTTGCCCTCCTCTGCACATGTTCCAGATTGTCAACACCCTTCTTAAATTGTGGTGCCCAGAACGGGAGACAATATTCTGGGTCAAGGACATGTTCCAGCCAGGGAAAACAGGACTGGTTAGGGCTATATATACTGTGATGAGAGGGGTCATGGCTAGTAGGGAGAGAGTCCTAGAGGACTGCATTTGGCCTCCCGGCCCGAGGTTCCTCATCCCTGTGTTGGACTATGATCTGGGAGAGCAGGGTTCGAATCCCCACTCAGCCAGGAAGCTCACTGGGTGACCTTTGGCTCAGGCACCATCTGTTAGCCTTACCTACCTTGAGATGCGTGGAAGATACAGGTAGTATATACATGTAATATATAGATAAATAAATAATATATTGTTTTGATTTTTTTCTGGTTTTTACATTTTTTGTTACCTGTATGTCTTTACAAGAAATGTTCGGGGGTTTTTGTTTCTGTTTTGTGTGGGTGGGTGGGTGTGTTCGTGTGTGCGCACTAATGCAGTTGGGAGGCTCCCGATCCCCAGCTGAGCCAGCTACACACATACACATACACAACACCAGTGTGGTGTAGTGGTTAAGAGCGGTAGTCTCGTAATCTGGTGAACCAGGTTCGATTCCCCGCTCCTCCACATGCAGCTGCTGGGTGACCTTGGGCCAGTCACACTTCTCTGAAGTCTCTCAGCCCCACTCACCTCACAGAGTGTTTGTTGTGGGGCAGGAAGGGAAAGGAGAAGGTTAGCCGCTTTGAGACTCCTTAGGGTAGTGATAAAGCGGGATATCAAATCCAAACTCTTCTTCTCTTTTTTGCTCTTCCAAATATGGCAACCCTAAGTAACGGAGGGGAGGGGAGCTTTACTCTTTGCAACGTCAGATTGAGAGTCAGATGCTTTTTCTGAGTCTTGTTGTATTCCGGTTGAAATAAAAGAACTGAAAAGTGTACTCTCTCTCTCTCTTTCTCTCTCTCTCTCTCTCTCTCTCTCTCTCTCTCTCTCTCTCTTTCTCCGTTTCTGATTTCCTGGGCAGTTAGCCAGGAGCCATCGACAACATGACATGCTGCCATCCTCTGGGCCAAAGCTGCAGCCCAAACATTGACCTGGGATGAACCTATTGTACTTGTACTTTGTACAATTTATTAAGTACAGTCAAACCTCCGTTCCTGGATGGCTCTGTTTTGGAACATTTCGACTCCCAAACAGTGAAAACCCGGAAGTAAATGCTCCGGCTTTTGGACGTTTTTCGGAAGTCGAACGTCCAATGCGACTTCCCCATGAGTGCAGGAAGCTCTTGCAACCAATCGGAAGCTGCGCCTCGGTTGTCAAATGTTTCAGAAGCCAAACGGGCTTCCGGAATGGATTACATTCAACAATCGAGGTTTGACTGTATAACACTTCTGGCAGGTAGAAATGATGGAGTGGATTTCAAGCGCTTTAGCCAATCCCCTTCTTCTTCCCATGATCATCCAACTCCCTGGAATTTTAGAGGCCCAGTGCCAACTCAGCCTGCCCTGCCTTTTACACCAGACTTGGCTAGACCTTTGCATTACGGTAACTCTGTTTCTCATTTTCCCAGTTCCCCACATTTTGCATTTTTGGGATAAGAAAAGGCGAAGGGGTAAACCCTACAGAAATCTGGAGTCCCTAAGATGGTTGGATGGCGCTTGAACACCTCTTTCTAGCGACTCCTGCAGCCAAGCTGGTACCAAACATATTGCTCTGCTTTCCTTTGGACCACATCAGCAAGGTCAAGAGGGGGATATTGCTGCCCAGGACCTCCATACACACTGGCCAGGACTGCTCCCTGGAGAGGTTATTTTGGTGCTGCTAACGAAGCAAAAACAGCACGTTGTTGTTGTTGTTTAGTTGTGTCCGACTCTTCGTGACCCCCTGGACCAGAGCACGCCAGGCACTCCTGTCTTCCACTGCCTCCCACAGTTTAGTCAAACTCATGTTCGTAGCTTCAAGAACAGTATCCAACCATCTCGTCCTCTGTCGTCCCCTTCTCCTTGTGCCCTCCATCTTTCCCAACATCAGGGTCTTTTCCAGGGAGTCTTCTCTTGAGGTGGCCAAAGTATTGGAGCCTCAGCTTCATGGTCTGTCCTTCCAGTGAGCACTCAGGGCTGATTTCCTTCAGAATGGAGAGGTTTGATCTTCTTGCAGTCCATGGGACTCTCCAGTCTCCTCCAACACCATAATTCAAAAGCATCCATTCTTCGGCGATCAGCCTTCTTTAGGGTCCAGCTCTCACTTCCATACATCACTACTGGGAAAACCACAGCTTTTACTATACGGACCTTTGTTGGCAAGGTGATGTCTCTACTTTTTAAGATGATCTACTTTTTAAAATACTTTTTAAAAAACAGCACAGAAGGCAGCAATTATGAGTTACCGGTCTCAGGAGCCACAGCAGGTGCTGTGATTCTCCGGCAGTTTGACTTCACGCCCCCGGAGGCACATTCCATGATTTCTCGATACAGACAGATGCCAGCAACACACATTCTGCAGCAATTTGCAACTTTTATATTTAAAAAAAAATCCTTATGGAAATCTACCAGCATTTCGGAGCCTGTTGGATTGTGCAATCATGGTCCAACACATATTTAGCCATTCTCAATGTTAAACCTTCATTCCACTACACAGCCATTCAATTTCAGTGTCCATTAAACCAATTATACTTAACAATTCTGAAATGATGTACACTGAAATGTATATTGCTAATATGGGTTTTTCCCCCCTACACTAGTTTTCTAAGGGACTCTAAGCTCCTAAATGATTATCTGTAGATTGTTTTCCTGTTACTCTAAACTGAGTGTAACCTTTGATCATGTGACAAAGGCAAGGAGTTGCAAATCCTCATCTTGAAAGGGTGGTGGCTGTTTGTCATTCTCTGAAAGCCACAGAGAACAAAAGGATGGGATAATAATGGCTCTCCAAGAGGGACATAGCCTTAGGCAGCCTAAAGCAGATTGGAATGAGAGAGACACTGTTTTGATTTCTGGAGCGATCTTTTATTTCTAAGATGCTGAGCCTGTGCTGGACATTGCACAAGACCTTGTGATATTTGGGATGTATACTGTATTTTGCATTTGCTGAATTTACTGTTTTTTGAAGGGTTCTGCAAGTAGACTTTGAATAAAACTTTTATGGCTCTGGACAATGATGACTTCCAAAAGGAGCCAATTCTTATGTACCACCTAGTTGCTTCAAACCACACAATATTAATATCCGCACTAGGCCTTCGGTCTGTCACTTCAGAGGTTCACAGCCTTCGAACATGAAAGGTCCACTAAGTTATAGGTAAAGGGTAAAGGGACCCCTGACCATTATGTCCAGTCATGAGCGACGCTGGGGTTGCGGCGCTCTTCTCGCTTTATTGGCCGAGGGAGCCGGCGTACAGCTTCCGGGTCATGTGGCCAGCATGACTAAGCCGCTTCTGGTGAACCAGAGCAGTGCACGGAAACGCCGGAGCAGTACCTATTTATCTACTTGCACTTTGACGTGCTTTCAAACTGCTAGGTTGGCAGGAGCAGGGACCGAGCAACGGGAGCTCACCCCGTCACAGGGACCTTCTGATTGGCAAGTCCTAGGCTCTGTGGTTTAACCCACAGCGCCACCCGCGTCCCTTCCACTGAGCTATACCTCATGGCTACTACCTGTGGTAGATTATTCTGTTGTTTAGTTGTGTCCGACTCTTCGTGGCCCCCTGGACCAGAGCACGCCAGGCTTCACTCTGCCTCCAGCAGTTTGGTCAAACTCATGTTTATAGCTTCGAGAACACTGTCCCACCATCTCGTCCTCTGTCGTCCCCTTCTCCTTGTGCCCTCCATCTTTCCCAACATCAGGGTCTTTTCCAGGGAGTCTTCTCTTCTCATGAGGTGGCCAAAGTATTGGAGCCTCAGCTTCAGGATCTGTCCTTCCAGTGAGCACTCAGAGCTGATTTCCTTCAGAATGGATAGGCTTGATCTTCTTGCAGTCCATGGGACTCTCAAGAGTCTCCTCCAGGTAGTTAATTCCACCTCCACATTTTTGCCTCGTCCTCCGCCCTGCACCCCTTAAACCCATCTGCCTGAGGGACTATCATAAGCATCTTGTGATCATCATGTTGACGTTGGCCACAGGACAAAGCCACATATCTGAGACAAAAACGAGCAGGGAAGCTCGTGGTGAGAACAAACCTTTCTAGACCTTCATATACTTTTGCTTCTGCTAAAGAGGCCTCTTCTTGAGGAGTCTGCTGTCCCAAAGAGATAAGTTTCGATCTAAGAACACATACACTAAAAGTTACTAGCCCTCATGACAGATAGGTAGCCGTGTTGGTCTGCCATAGTCATGAGTGCATGTGTGTGGAAATCTTTCATCCCTGTGCCATGCGTTGAAAAGTGAGACAGCTGCAATTATGGTTTTCTGGAAGCCCCACAACCATCTAGAGAGATACTTGGTGACCTACAAGCTGTTCCCTGGGAATAGAAGAGTTTCTTGTTGTGGGATCCTTCTGGCTCCGAGCTTGAGAGATAAGCTGATGATTCACTTGATTCCTTTTGTCCTCAACCAGGAGGTTAGACTTCCTAAACTAGTTCTGTTTGGTGCCCAAGGCTTATTTCTGTGCTGTTAACTAATTTGCACATTATTCATAAGATTAGAAATGAAGAGGGAACACACAAGCTGGCCATGCGAGGGTGGGGTGTAATTTTAAAATGTGCTGTTGCGCATTAACCATAATTGCTGCGTTTGGAACTGCTTATGTGTGATGCTTCCTCCATAGAAGCCTGGGAGGTATAGTTTGTTGTCGTTGTTTAGTCGTTTAGTCGTGTCCGACTTTTCGTGACCCCATGGACCAGAGCACACCAGGCAGTCCTGTCTTCCACTGCCTCCTTTAAAGGTAAAGGTAAAGGAGCCCTGACGGTTAAGTCCAGTCGTGAACGACTCTGGGGTTGCGGTGCTCATCTTGCTTTACTGGCCAAGGGAGCCAATGTTTGTCCGCAGACAGTTTTTCTGGGTCATGTAGCCAGCATGACTAAGCCGCTTCTGGCAAAACCAGAGCAGCGCATGGAAACGCCGTTTACCTTCCTGCCGGAGCAGTACCTATTTATCTCACCCCATCATGGGGAATTGAACTGCTGACCTTCTGATCGGAAAGTCCAAGATGCTCAGTGGCTTAGACCACAGCGCCACCAGCATCCCTATTGCCTCCTTTAAGGTAAAGGTAAAGGGAGCTCTGACCATTAGGTGCAGTCATGACCGACTCTGGGGTTGTGGCGCTCATCTCGTTTTATTGGCCAAGGGAGCCAATGTACAGCTTCTGGGTCATGTGGCCAGCATGACTAAGCCTCTTCTGGCAAACCAGAGCAGCACACGGAAACGGCGTTTACCTTCCCGCCGGAGTGGTACCTATTTATCTACTTGCACTTTGACGTGCTTTCGAACTGCTAGGTTGGCAGGAGCAGGGACCGAGCAACGGGAGCTCACCCTGTCGCGGGGATTCGAACCGCCAACCTTCTGATTGGCAGGTCCTAGGCTCTGTGGTTTAACCCACAGCGCCACCCGCGTCCCACCTACAATTCCTTCTGTGAGTACTCAGACCAGGAATGGGAGGTGCTTGGAGACGGGAACTCTGCAGGGAAGGGTGAGGCGAAGGAGCAGCGAGCGATTATTATTATTATTATTCACCCCACCCATCTGATTGGGTAGCCAGTCTGGGCGGCATTCAACATATATAAAAACATAATAAAACATTAAACTTTTTTTTTAAAAAAAAACCTTCCCTAAGGGCTGCCTTCAGATGTCTTCTAAAAGTTGTAAAGTTACTTATCTCATTGGCTCGGCGGGGTCACATAACTCCATACCCTCCAACATTTCTCTAGTGAAAATAAGGACGTCCTAAGGAAAAGTGGGACCATGCAGAATCAAATCAGAAACCGGGATGGCTTCTGTAAATCCCTGGGAAATAGGGACACTTGGAGTGTCTGGCTTTGATGCCTACCAACCTGGATGGCTTTTAAAAGAGAACTGGACAAATTCATGGAGGAGATAGGGTTGCCATATGTCCTCTTTTCCCAGGACACATCGCTTTCTTTCACAGTTAGAGTCATTATAACGATTCATAGTTAAAATTAGAAGCTGGCAAATGTGTTCTCTTTTTTTTTGCTCTTCAAAATATGGCAGGCCTTGCTGGAAGCCACAGGAGGGGAGAGTTAATAGTGTTATAGAAATAGGGAGGGGGATTCCCCACCATAGAAATTAATAAATGCTCGGGTTTGGGGTTCTTTGTGATACGAAGGCAGAACGTAAGGGGATTCCTGGGCTGACTTATGCAAACTTGGCTGGCTGAGGGAAGGGCAGAGCTGCTAGCATTACAATAGAGAGCCATCAAGGGTTGCCCACAACCTCTTATCCCAGGTGTGACCAAAGACTGGAGATTTGAAAGGTCAAGAGGCCCATTGGTTTAGACCACAGCACCACCCGCGACAGACCCTGGGAGCGTGTCTGGAACCCCCCTGGACTTGCAGAGAGGGAGGGCAGAACATGACTTTTATAACTCTGCATTGCAGAGTTGGAGATGGCACACAGAGAAGATAACCTGCATTCCATTCTTCTGCCATTCTTCTGGGCCCGAAACCAAAAATGTCGGGATCTCCGCTCGGCCAAGCTGATAAAGCTCATTTTCCTCCAGCCGAGTCCTTCGGAATCGCCACCCGACGATAATTAATGACCTGAGCCTTCGATGAGGCCTCAGGCACATTCCCCTTCAGAGGAGTTTCCAGCACAGGGAAGTGATGGAATTTATGGCTACATGGCTAAAGAGTTTAATTTCTCATTACGCAGACAGCAGAGAAAAATACATCCTCTCTCTATAAAAGCAGAGAGCAACTGAACAACAAAGGAACAGGAAACCAGTACATCACATCCGTCTCCCATAAGACTTCCAACAGTATGGAATATGTGGAATGTAAACAGAGCCTTGTGACTCAGCTGCTCAGTGGCAAAACAGAAACTAACAGACCCTGAGGGTCCAGGAGTTGCTCTTATGCTCAGATACGGCTTGCTGCCTTCCCACAGCAAGGTGCGTGACTAAGATGGACCATTTGCCTAATCCAGCAGCCTTCGCTCATTATCATCTCCATGATGCAGCATGGAATGGCTACATCACAACCACCACCACCACAACAACAACAACACACTAACACACCCAGAGGTTGTGCATCTCATCTCTCCGTCTTCCCCTGTTCTAGCCATTGCCTGCCTGTGAAGCATTCTCAAAGTAAAGGAAGGATTGAACTCTGATTAATAAGTATACACACAGAGGCTTGAACCAGCAAGACTCCGGGAAGGGTGCGAATAATAATCTCTCTCTCTACCCCTCGGCCCAGGTCGTTTTATTCACAAAAGAACTTTTTACAGGGTGTTCGTAAGAACCAATCAGATTTCTCCTGAGCATTTCCACAAACCCCACATGGGAACAAAGTTAAACTACCAAAACTAATTAAGCACGGGGCAAACAAAGAACAGGCCTACAAAGGAGAGCATTTGGCAACCCCGGAGATGATAAACAAACAATATACATGATAAGAAGGGTGGCCAGGAGGACAGTGATCATTATCACCGTCATGTGTTTCCCTGCCCTAAGATTAACATCCTGGGATTAACATATCAGAAAGCTACATCAAAGAAACTTGCCCACTATCTTTCATGACCCAAGATGCCTGCCTGGGCTGCGTACATGAAGAGAGAGATGGGCAGTAGAGGAAATGGCCAGAGATGCAGAGGGTTGTGGGATTTGATCAGAAATTATTGCCAACGTATCAAACCCAGTCAACCCAATGCATTCATCGTGGACACAATGGCTTGATGCATATTTTATAATTCCTCATAGTAATCCCACCTGACCCCACACTCTGAATATTTCCACTCCTACAGCCTGCCTTAGCGGGAGTTTGAGGGCAGCCACTCCTTGCTTTTGGGGCCAGGGAGTCTGAATCAAACTTTGAAATAAGCCTGGGCCATGCTTTCTTCAGGCTTGCCTCGGCAATTCCTGTTCCTCCTTTCCTAGGTTCAAAAAGGCAGGCTGCCTCCTACATGGAGCGTTTGGTGTGGGTGTGGAAATGGAACGGAGTATCTTGGGAAAGGGCATGGCCGGCTGGAATCCAGAACCTGAGCTCGGCAGTCCATTAGGACTAATGGGGCTCTTGCTCCACCAACCCTTCTTGCTTGCAACCAGTTGAGACTCAGGAAGGAGAGGGCAAACGGGGACAAAACGACGGGTTCTCTGCCTTCTGACTCAGCAGCCGCAACAGGCATTAACTAATCACCTCTCCACATTGCGATATTTTGCAACAGGACAGATTGCTTAATTCAGTGATGACCAAACTTGGCCCTCCAGCTGTTTTGGGACTACAACTCCCATCATCCCTAGCTAACAGGACCAGTGGTCAGGGATGATGGGAACTGTAGTCCCAAAACAGCTGGAGGGGCGAGTTTGGCCATCACTGGCTTAATTAATCACTTTGTTTGCACAGAAATGGGGGCTTTGCGTGGGCCATGTGGTGCTCCCATTCACCCCAAGTGCCAGAGAGCGGGTGGGTGGCATAGAAGACCCAAAGGGGTCTCCATCGAGTGCAGAGGGTCCCAAACTTATTTGGCCTACAGCCCCCTTTTCAGAAAAAAAAATACCCAGCCTCTGTCCGCCCCCCTAGATATCTACTTTCTTTAAGCAAACAAACAGAAAGATGCAGTGACAAATTTGCATTGTATTTTTGTCAGCAGCATCCTTAAGTCACCGCAATTAGCTATTTACAATCGGTGTACACACACACACACACACACACACACACACACTGGTACCTCAGGTTACAGACGCTTCAGGTTACAGACGCTTCAAGTTACAGACTCCGCTACCCCAGAAATAATACCTCTGGTTAAGAACTTTACCTCAGGATGAGAACAGAAATCGTGTGGTGGCGGCACGTCGGCAGTGGGAGGCCCCATTAGCTAAAGTGGTACCTCAGGTTATGAACAGTTTCAGGTTAAGAACGGACCCCCGGAATGAATTAAGTTCTTAACCCAAGGTACCACTGTGAATGTGTGTGTGTATGTGTGTGTGTGTGTGTGTGTACACACACACACACACATATATATAGTTAACTTGTATTTTGAGTGTCTATGTGGAAAATAATCACTACGACTTTAACTCCATGTTACATTGGGCGCCATTACGCAACACATCAAGCACGTACAAACCCTTCTCAAATTATTCTTCCCTTCTTTCTCTATGCTTTTGCCACCCCCTTTTTTTATTTAATGCCCCCATTGAACCCAAGGCTACTACCCCCCCGATCATTTCAGTGCCCCCCAGGGGAGGTATATGCTTTTGGGAAAGCCCCATAAATAGAGCAGAGGAGCCAACAGACCTTCACTCGCTTGTGTCCCTCAGCCCCAGGTTCTCAGAGGTAGGCTGCCACTGAACATGGATGTTCTTTCTTTTGCTAAGAAGACCCCATTTTTCCCCTCATGGCAGCCTGGTAAATGTCTGGCAGCCCGACAATACACCCCACAAGCCTCAAACCCTCTACAACTAAGCATATATTTAAAAAGGAAAGAAACTTGGGATCTGAGGAATCAGAATATGCAGTCCGACTAGTGAACCGGCCACTATTAGTATTGCTGCTACCAGAAGATGTCTAGTTAAAGGCTTAAAATGCACTTCCAACTTGCCTGCCCCATAAGATTTATGTAATCTCTGTAGGCCAACTTCAGAGAAAACTGAACCCACAAAAGCCTGGTCCTTCTTTGCCTTCCTTAAACACTTTTCAAGCTGAGCTGCTGGGTGTGACCCGCTTGCAGTGAATTTGGATGTGGTTCTTTTATTAGAAAGGTATAATCAATCCATTTCTGCAGCTGCCCCTCCCTGCCCCCCCCCCAGCTACGCCTATGGCCCCAAACAAACATTTCTTCCCTCCCCTTTATACACTCCCCATGCTGTGAAGATTTGGGCTCAGCTGTCAGGGGAATAATAGCACCTTTCCTGTTGGTTCGCCCAAGTCTTAAAAGTTCAGTCCTCTTTCTTTCGGTCCGGGATTCTTTATCAGTTGGGATGAAGCAGCTACAGGCTATTGTTTAAGGGTTCAGCCAAACTTACCTATTGCCCTGCGCTTTCTAAACACAGGCTAGATGGCTCAGTTGGTTAAAGTGTGGTGCTGATCACGCCAAGGTTGCAGGTTCGAGCCCCGTAAGAGACAGCTGCATATTCCTGGGGTAGTACTAGATTGTCCTCAGGGTCCTTCACAACTCTATGGGTCTAGGTCTGTGCTTTAAAGCTCCCTGTCCAACCTCTTTTCTTCTTCTTCTCTCTCGCTCTGCTGCTTTCTCTTGGAAAACTTGTTCTTTAATGCTGAATCAAGACAAACAGCAACTAGGAGTTTCCAAGAGTTGTCGTTTGCTCTGATTCAGCAGTAAAGAATGAGTTTTGTGGGGGAAGCACGAGGGCAAAAGCAAAATACATTGTGTCAGAGCTGTAAAGCTCAGGCCCGGCCCAGAAACATGACACAAAAGGAAGCCATTAATCTCCATGACAGAACTTTAAACCTCCATGATGGAACTTTAATAGGCACTCTAAATATTTCAGTTTTATTAGACAGTGTTGTCCTGGCACAACCTGCTCTGCTCAGGCTAAGACAACAGATTCGCGTTACTTCTGGGTTTCGCCGCTCACGCATGCGCAGACGCTCAAAATGATGTCACGCGCATGCGCAGAAGCGGCGAATCGCGACCCTGCACACGTGCAGACACAGGTTGTGTTCGCTTCAGGATGCGAACAGGGCTCTGGAATGGATCCTGTTCGCATGCAGAGGTACCACTGTACTCTGGAAGCTTTTAGAGCAAATGAAGCGCAGAGACCATGATCGGTGTGGGGATACTATATTTTTCCATGTATAAGATGCCCCCATGTTGAAGACGACCCCCTTTTTCAAAAACCCCAAATTAAGTTGCTTAGCTTTTTTGGAGGGTGGGGGAAGACACTTCCACCAATCGCTCACCCACCTGCCCGCCACTGCCGATCGCTTGCCACAGCCACTGCCGATCGCACAGCTCGCCACAGCCGCCAATTGTCTGCCCGCTCGCCGCCACAAAATGCCCACCTGCCCACTTGCCACAGCCACCAATCGCCTGCCTAATCGCCGCTGCCATTCTCCTGCTTGCTGCTGCCATTAATCGCACGCCCCCCCCTTTGCATTCACTATCAGTGTATAAAGACGACACCCAATTTTTGCCTAATTTTTTTTATAGCAAAAAGCATTGTCCTAGACACAGAAAAATACAGTAACTACCAGCAGTGCTTTTTATTCAGACGGAGTGTAGTTCCGGCCCCTCTCAGGTGGACACCATTGCAGGCTGGCACTTCCTCTGCCTGCTACTTGCCTTTACATACTTCTGAGAAGCCCAAAACTAACATCTTGAGTCAACATGGAAGCTGGCCAGCATGTGTGAGCCCGCACTTGTTTACTATGACTCCACCTAGGTCCTAGCTGTTCCTAGCCACAATTGAGCTATGGACTGGGGCCAATTATTATTTCTTCAGTCCATCTCCCGTATAGCAGCAGTAGGCTTTAAGCTCTCCAGCCAGGCCTCTAGCGTTGCATGTGGACATGTTTCCACGAGGGCCCTTCTGAGATGCCCTAGCCGTCTACCTGAATCTCAGAGAATGAGGGAGGCGGGGTGCATTTATTTGACCGGTACCAGAACCAGGGCTGGCCCCGAAACCAGCTAGGGAGACAGCTTGTACCTCTGTGGGCGATGGATGTGGCTGTTGCCAAACCGGCCTCTGTTCAGGGCTGCCCCGAGTCGCCCGGCAACTAGTGGTAACAACTTCATGGTGAGTTCCGGCACCTATTTTCCTTGGAAAAAAGCAGCGGCTAGCAGTACCGGGTTGGTTTCTGCAGGTCTGGGCGAATCTCAGGACCCAACAAGGCCTTTCCTATGTTCATGATGCTAAGGCTACTAGCCACAATTGCTCAGCCAACAGCCACAATAGCCTCCACCCAGAAAAGCAACCTTTGCCACCTGCTACAGGGCTTCTCAGGAGGACCACTGGAGACCAGGCCAGAGGGGTCTGTGGTCCAGTCCTGGAGGACTCGCCTTCTCTTTCCAAACAGCCAGGAGGGGAACCTCCATTTATAAAAGCGGTGACTATTTACTTACTCACAGCAGCTTCACTCAACCTGGTGTTTTCCACACATGTGGTTGAACTGTAGCTCACGTCATTCCTGACCAAACAGGCTGGGGTTGGAAATCCAACATCATCCATTGTTATGTGTTGACGTTCTCACCCTGGCCACCAGGGATATTGTGTATATAGTTTTCACTCAGGTCCACGTCAGCTGATTTAGGTGGGAAACCCTGGGTTGTTGTTGTTACAATGTTCACCGGACAAACTGCACATGTAAAGCTGTATGGTGAATAGGGTCAATTAATATGTGATGGTGAGTCTTACGGGCAATATTGTTAACAGTGAAAAAGCTATGCCTGCGAACTTGTAAAATTGGAATCAATATGCTTATGTGCCTTGTTGTTGTTTAGTCGTTTAGTCGTGTCCGACTCTTCGTGACCCCATGGACCAGAACATGCTAGACACTCCTGTCTTACACTGCCTCCAGCAGTTTAGTCAAACTCATGCTGGTAGCTTCGAGAACACTGTCCAACCATCTCGTCCTCTGTCGTCCCCTTCTCCTTGTGCCCTCCATCTTTCCCAACATCAGGGTCTTTTCCAGGGAGTCTTCTCTTCTCATGAGGTGGCCAAAGTATTGGAGCATCAGCTTCAGGATCTCTTCTTCCAGTGAGCACTCAGGGCTGATTTCCTTCAGAATGGAGAGGTTTGATCTTCTTGCAGTCCATGGGACTGTCAAGAGTCTCCTCCAGCACCAGAATTCAAAAGCACCCATTCTTCAGCGATCAGCCTTCTTTATGGTCCAGCTCTCACTTCCATACATCACTACTGGGAAAACCATAGCTTTAAATATATGGACCTTTGTTGGCAAGGTGATGTCTCTGCTTTTTAAGATGCTGTTATGCATCTTTTTGGATTTTGCTGTATGTAATGGAACTAATATGATTGTAACTAATGCCTTATCTCGGTGGGGAGGGGTGTTATGTATTGAAGTTCTCACCCTGGCCACCAGGGGTATTGTGCACAAGTTTTCACTCGGGTCCACGTCAGTTAATTTAGGCAGGAAACCCTGGGGTGTTGTTACAATGTTGACAGCCGGCTGCCTATAAAAGCAGACCGGCTGAGCTGTTCAGTTCAGTTCCAGCATACTTATAAAGAACTACTTGGAGAAATCTCTGTGTTGTCTGCTATGTCCACTCACTACTTAATATCTATGGAGAGCAGCCCATTTGGGAAAGGCTAACTGGTGGTACTGTGGGTTAAACCACAGAGCCTAGGACTTGCCGATCAGAAGGTTGGCGGTTCGAATACCTGCGACGGGGTGAGCTCCCGTTGCTCGGTCCCTGCTCCTGCCAACCTAGCAGTTTGAAAGCATGTCAAAGTGCAAGTAGATAAATAGGTACCACTCCAGCGGGAAGGTAAACGGTGTTTCTGTGCGCTGCTCTGGTTTGCCAGAAGCGGCTTAGTCATGCTGGCCACATGACCCTCAGCCAATAAAGCGAGATGAGCGCCGCAACCCCAGAGTCGGCCACGACTGGACCTAATGGTCCGGGGTTCCTTTACTTTTACTTTAAGTGGTGGTATTATTATTAGATCTGTATTCCACCTTTCCTGCAAGGAGTTCAAGGTGGCATGCATTGTTATCTTTCTCCCTGTTTTACTCCCCCCCAAACCCCTCCCATGTAAGCTGAGAGACTGCCCAAAGTCACCAACTGAGTTTTATGGCCAAGTGGGGATTTGAACCCACGTCCCAGTCCAACATTCTAGAAACAGCACCACATTGGCTCTCACATTCCTTGCTCTATCCATCACAAGGTCCTGTCTGCAAGGACAAATCTGGCACAGGTAAATATGACCTCCATGCAGGACAATCCTCCCTCCCATTCACTCCTCTCCCTACTTACCGTATTTTTTGCTCTATAAGACGCACCAGACCACAAGACGCGCCTAGTTTTTGGAGGAGGAAAACAAGAAAAAAAATATTCTCAATCTCAGATGCCAGAACAGCAAGAGGGATAGCTGTGCAGTGAAAGCAGCAATCCCTCTTGCTGTTCTGGCTTCTGTGATAGCTGCGCAGCCTGCATTCACTCCATACGACGCACACACATTTCCCCTTACTTTTTAGGAGGGAAAAAGTGAGTCTTATAGAGCAAAAAATATGGTATATCAGCTGTAGTTGAGAAACATAAAATGCTAAAATGCAATACAGTGGTACCTCGGGTTACATATGCTTCAGGTTACATACGCTTCAGGTTACAGACTCCGATAACCCAGAAATAGTACCTCAGGTTAAGAACTTTGCTTCAGGATGAGAACAGAAATCATGCTCTGGCGGCATGGCAGCAGCAGGAGGCCCCATTAGCTAAAGTGGTTCTTCAGGTTAAGAACAGTTTCAGGATAAGAACAGACCTCCAGAACGAATTAAGTACTTAACCTGAGGTACCACTGTATGTTTAAAAATAAACGCTAAAATACAATATGTTTAAGATCATTGAAACAACAACTTTGCAGCATTAAATAATATTTTTTTAAAAACCACCCTTCACTATCCAACTTGCTAGGGGTTTCTGTCTAACCACAGCAGGACCTAGCAAGGTCATTTGCACTCTTCATTTCCCTCATAAGTTATTGTATTTTTATCCCAGCAGCAGGCTCAGTGCAGCCTGCACAAGTCTCTTTCGACCTCCTGCGTTTTAGCTTCACAACAACCCTGCGAGGAAGGGTGAGCTGAGCGGAGCATCGTGACCAAATAGGGATCAAAAGCCAAGTTTCCTGCTCTCCCTGTCCCGACCCATTCTCCAAAGTGTGACCATTTTGCAGTTGGCAGATGTATTGCATCTCATGGTTTTCTAGGATATCGAAACAACCTGTACTCTGTTTGGAAGCCTGGCCAATTCTCCTAGACATGGCTTCTGGTTGCGGTCTGCCTTAATGGAGGCAGCTCCCATGACAGCGGGAGATCGTTGGCAAAGAAAAAACAAGGATGCTTGAGGATAATTATCCTTGCAGGATAATACCCTCCAGGACAGGGGGGATGGGCTTCACTTGCAGTTTGTCTCGCTACCTGGCTCTCACGCTGGCATGGAATGCAGGGGGCAGGGAGACGCTGAGTGCAAAAGCACTTTGCCTGCCGAAAACCCTCCAACACCTGAAGGGAAGCCTTGCTTCTGCACATGACTGTGGCATGATGGGAAGTCTTGCTTCTAAGCTTTGTTGCTGCCCATGATGCTGCACAAATTGTTCTAATACTAAGACATTCCCTCATCACCTTAGAATGTTCAGTTCACATTGAGTTCAGGAAAACATTATACTCTGACCTGTTCTTAATGCATAGTTGACCACATCTATCGGAATGTAATTGTTTAAGTCTTGCTATATCAATCATTAGTTATAATTCAATTAGGAGGTTTTCGTGCCTGTCTAGTTTTGTGCTCCCTTTCCCAGCCTTTAATCTATTGTTGATTAATGCTTATATGCAACCTTTGCTTTGTACTTGTGTTAACCAATCAGCAATAAGCACATATGTGGCAATGCTGTAATAGTCAATAAAAGAGACTCCCCGAGACTTGCTCGGGAGATGCCTCCCATATGACACTCACCACTCGTCTGTCATTATTTACACCCAACAAACACCGCCATTAAGAAGCAGAGGTTCTCCTGTTAATTGGAGCTTAATTTGAACTAAAGTACGGGCATGTGCTAGAAGAGATGAGATCATAAACTGCGGAACAGAACCAACTGCAAGGACTTTACGGTTTGAACTTGAGATCAGACTTCATTAGGTGCAAAAGACTGTGTCCAGGGAGGGGAGGCTACAGTTTCTTTATGTTAAGTTTTCTTCTCTACGTTTATGATTCGGCAACCCTCCTTTGAACATTAGTTCAAATTATATTTGTACAGTGGTACCTTGGTTCTTGAACGGCTTAGTTGTCGAACAAATCAGCTTCTGAACACTGCAAACCCGGAAGTAAGTGTTCCGGATTGCAAACATTTTTCAGAAGCTGAACATCCGATGCGGCTTTTGCTTGAGTGCAGGAAGCTCCTGCAGCCAATCGGAAGCTGCATCTTGGTTTTCGAATGGTTTCAGGATTTGAATGCACTCCCGGAATGGATGAAGTTCGAGAACCAAGGCACCACTGTACAAGTGAGGAGGGAAGTAATTGGATTATAGATATGGAATATAACATTAAACGTAACTTTGTGAGTAAAAAAAAAAAGGAAACGGAGAGGGAAACTCGATTTTGCAAAACGTTTATGATGGAAACTTAGAGCCGACTATTCCCCATCCTTTATTATTTATGGAGTGAACTGAATAACACTAAGTGGACTTAGAATTTAATTCAGTTGGACGGAAGGATGACAGGAGTCTGCAAACTTGCCAAGGAACTGAGTCATCTGCAGTTTGACAGTTATTGAGTCATCTGCAGTTTGACAAACCACTCTTCTTCCTAAACTGAGAGGAAAAATGGCAAAAACAGGATATTCATTGGGACAGAGTGATTTTTGCAGCTGCTGTTAAAGTTTCAAAACAACCAAGTATGGGACAGAGGGAGGGAGAAATTTCCGGAACAACAATGGGATATCAGCTCCACCCAAGGCATGATGGATAATAGCAACAACCGGGGGGAAAACAGACATAACATTTTACAAGGACGGAAAGAATAATTGCCACACACAGGAAGAACAAGGATATAGTTTGAGTGCCTCACTTGTAGTTTCATAAATCATTTCATGTGTCAACAAATAGTTATGAATATTGCAGTTGTTCTATAAGGCATTATTATTTTGACAGGAATGTAATTGAAATTAATAAGATTTTGGAATGCAGAAATAAAGAAAATAATCAAACCATCAGTTCTAGCATGCGGGGGGGGGAGGGGAGGCCACCTTATCTAAATTATATAACCCGGTATTTGAACAATTGGTATTAGTAATTGTATTATAAATTGGTATTGCTATAATGAGGCTATTATTGAAAATTAATAATAAAAAATACTGTATTGGCCCAAATATAAGCCACACCCACAAATAAGCCGCAAATTTGGGAGGGGAAAAACAAAAACAAAATCCGAATATAACCCGCTCCCTTAAAATCCCGCAGGCACTCACACACGTTCTGTTTTACCGTATGTCTGTTTCAGCAGCAACATCGTAAATGCCATTTTTTTGTAAAGTCACAAATTTAAGCTGCTCTTTTAACTTTTCATGGTCGGAATGGGGTGGGGGTGGGAGGAGTGTGGCTTATATATGGTAAAATACAGTATTATCAGTTCTTGTTTGCACCTCGTTTCAGTTCCAGAAACTCCAGTGTACTCACCCCAGAGCTGTTCCGCCCGGAAATTCTTCCCTGCGACGATTCAGAAGGAAGGTTGTCCCTGGGGCCCTTGTGGCGAGCAAGAAGGTCAAATTGAGAAGATGCTGCTCTTGGGTGGCAGGTGCTGCTCACACCTCTTTGCTCACGGAAGACCAAAGGCTCTGAAGGCTGTATCTTTATAGGGGTGTCATTGGAGCCAGTAGGAACTGAGATGGAAATTCAGGCTCTTCAAGCCAGGTGGCATCTACATTTAAAGAGGAGGATCCACAGAGCTGAATTAATGGGAGACTGAACGAGGAGATGATTCCAGGAACGTTTCATAACCTTCTAATTGCCATTTTGTTGTTGTCGTCCATGGTCCCTGTGGCTCAGACACGTCACATGTAATATGGGTGACACCATCTGTTAATAAGAATAATATTTTATTTATATCCCACCCTCCGAAGCCGGGCTCAGAGCGGCTAACAACAGTAAAATGATACAACATTCTAAAACCATTTCATTATAAAATAAATTCAAATCAGATTAATGGCAACCACTGGGCTAGAGTTCTGTGAAGATTGGCAAAGGAGGGAGTCAGGCTGTGCCCTGACCAAAGGCCTGGTGGAACAGCTCTGTCTTGCAGGCCCTGCGGAAAGATGTCAAGTCCCGCAGGGCCCTAGTCTCTTGTGACAGAGCGTTCCACCAGATCGGTGCCACAGCCGAAAAAGCCCTGGCTCTGGTTGAGGCCAGCCTAACCTCTCTGTGGCCCGGGACATCCAATATGTTTTTGTTTGAAGACCGTAAGGTCCTCCGTGGGACATACCAGGAAAGGCGGTCCCGTAGGTACGAGGGTCCTAGGCCATATAGGGCTTTAAAGGTTAAAACCAGCACCTTAAACCTGATCCTGTACTCCACCGGGAGCCAGTGCAGCTGGTATAGCACCGGGTGAATGTGATCTCACAGCAAGGACCCCGTAAGGAGTCTCACTGCAGCATTCTGCACCCGCTGGAGTTTCCGGGTTAGTCCCACAGCGAGGAAGAAGAGGAGGAGGAGTTTGGATTTGATATCCCGCTTTATCACTACCCGAAGGAGTCTCAAAGCGGCTAACATTCTCCTTTCCCTTCCTCCCCCACAACAAACACTCTGTGAGGTGAGTGGGGCTGAGAGACTTCAGAGAAGTGTGATTGGCCCAAGCTCACGCAGCAGCTGCATGTGGAGGAGCGGAGACGCGAACCCAGATCCCTAGATTACAAATCTACCACTCTTAACCACTACACCACACTGACCCCATAAGGAGTCTCGCCGTGGCATTCTGCACCCGCTGGAGTTTCTGGGTCAGTCTCAAGGGCAGCTCCACGTAGAGCGAGTTACAATAATCCAGTCTGGAGGTGACCGTTGCGTGGATCACAGTGGATCTGTAAGGATCTAGGGGGCATGTATTATTCATGCATTGCAGGGGTTGGATTAGATTAACCTTGGGGTGCCATCCCATTCCACAATTCTGTGTTTCTATGTTTCTAATGTGAGGTCCGAAGCGCTTTTTGGTCCAGTCCAACAATTCCCAGGCCAAGTGAATTGGGGGGGGGGCAAGGTGTAGGCATGAGGGAATTGACACAAAATGGAATAAGTCCATAGCTGTCAAGTGTCCCTTATTTGAAGGGACAGTCCCTTATTCCAGCGCCATGTCCCGCTGCTGTCCCTTATTGATGGGTGTGCCTTAAATGTCCCTTAAATGATATCCCTTGAATTTCAAAGGAAGCAGCTCCTCTCCCTCCCTCCCTGCCGGCCAGGGAGGAGGGAGGCTCCAACTGTGTTGCTTGGCTGTGTTGCTCACCCAATAAGAAGTCTAAGAACGACTGGGGGGTGGAGCTTGCATGCCTTGTGTGTGGCTAGTTAATGCAAGCTGAGGAGGTTTTTGAATGCTGGACGCCATTTTGTTGCGCATGCTGCTGCAAACTTTGCAGTGCAAAGCCAGGCCGGGGAGCCATCTTAAGTTGAGGCTGCATAGGCCTTGTGGTGCATGTGATTCAGATTCTATTCAGTTGATCCTCTGGTTACAAAGTTGGTTGGACAGTGTTCTCGAAGCTACCCAGCCTGAGTTTGACCAGACTGCAGGAGGACAGGAAGACTGGAGTGCCTGGAACAGGTGAGGCTGCAGGTCCTTTATTTTGGCTGCTGGTCCCTTATTTTCAAGGCTGCTGGTCCCTTATTTTCAAATCTGTAAATTGACAGCTATGAATAAGTCTGTGAAGTTCTTGTTGCCCTTTCGTGGCATTCAATTGCTTTCTTACAAATGTACAATGATCAGGGGCTGATCTACTGTAAAACAAAGAAAACTTAAGTTCCAGAGCCCCTAATGCCAGAGGGCCCCCCCCCCCCGAAATGAATTTTGTCCACATTGCTTTTAAAACATTGGGTCTAGCAGACCCAATTTGAGTTGCGCAACTCAAATTTATTAATTATTTGTTGTATATATATCTCAATAAACCCTCCAACATTTCTCTGAAGAAAATAGGGATATCCTAAGGATAAGCGGGATGTTCCAGGATCAAATCAGAAACCGGGACAGCTTCTGTAAATCTGGAACTGTCCCTGGAAAATGGGACACTTGGAGGATCTGGAATGTTGTAAAGGCGGAGGTTTGTGGTAAGTTAGCTGTTCTGCTGTGGCTAATGCAATTTCTCCCCTTTTTAACAGAGATACTGGAGAAATAGCAATGAGTTCATGAAAGTACTTAAGTGGATACAGTCATATCTCAGGTTACAGCCGCTTCAGGTTGCGTTTTTTGGGGTTGTGGACCCCTGAAACCCGGAAGCACCGGAACGGGTTACTTCTAGGTTTTGGCGGTCATGCATGCGCAGAAGCGCTAAATTGCGCTTTGCGCATGTGCAGAAGCGCTGAATCGCAACCCGTGCGTGTGCAGATGCAGGTTGTGAACGCTGTGGATTGTGAACGTGCATCCCGCACGGATCACGCTCGCAACCCGAGTGTCCACTGTACTCAAAATGCAATCTCCTGGGAAATTTGGGGCAATCTGTCATGAAATAACCCCCTTGAAAAAGACAACAGTGGTTAGTTTCCTGGTTGTAAAGGCATCCCCATAAACAGTTGAAACTTCAGGGGACCCCAAAATTTAGGTCAACCACTGACAAGGTACCCTAACCTCCAAAGTTTATCTGATGAAAATAGGCACGTCCTATTCAATGATAATAACAGTAATGACAATGGTGTTGATAACAATAGTTTTTATTATTTGTACCCCACCCATCTGACTGGGTTGTCCCAGCCACTCTGGGCGGCATTCAACACATATAAAAACATTAAACGTTAAAGAACTTCCCTCAGCAGGGCTGCCTTCAGATGTCTTCTAAAGGTTGCATAGTTACTTACCTCCTTGGCTCAGGGGTCGCATAACTCTATACCCTCCCACAATTCTCCGATGAAAATAGGGGCATCACAGAGCCTAGGACTTGCCGATCAGAAGGTTAGCGGTTTGAATCCCTGCGACGGGGTGAGCTCCCGTTGCTCGGGCCCTGCTCCTGCTAACCTAGCAGTTTGAAAGCACCTCAAAGTGCAAGTAGATAAATAAGTACCGCTCCGGCGGGAAGGTAAACGACGTTTCCGTGCGCTGCTCTGGTTCGCCAGAGTGGTACCTATTTATCTACTTGCACTTTGACGTGCTTTCGAACTGCTAGGTTGGCAGGAGCAATGGGAGCTCACCCCATCACGAGGATTCGAACCGCCGACCTTCTGATCGGCCAGCCCAAGAAGCTCAGTGGTTTAGACCACAGCGCCATGGCCCCAAATAACCCTGCACACATTAGAGCTTCCAGCCAATTAAATAATTTAATCTGATTAAATATGTATGTTTATGGTGATCATGGATTAATCTGCAGCTCACATGTAGATACATTTGCACATTAGGTAATATTCTGAAACCGGAAGCCAATTTCTATTCTGTGATGCTTTTGTGTAGTCTTAGGTCTACTCTGCCCTACACTGCGGACAGAATAATTGTCACACACAGGAAGAACAAGGATATAATTTGAGTGCCTTACTTGTAGCTTTAATGTGTCAAAACGAATAAGAGTTATCAATATTGCAGTTGTTGTATGAGGGAGTATTATTGTGATGGAATGTAATTGAAATTAATAAGATTTTGGAACGCAGAAATAAAATCATCAAACCATTCATTCTAGAATGCGGGGGGGGGGCAAAATTATATAACTCAGTATTTGAATGATTGGTATTCATAATTGTATTATAAATTGGTTTTGAGGCTATTTGTTGTTGTTGTTTAGTCGTTTAGTCGTGTCCGACTCTTCGTGACCTCATGGACCAGAGCACACCAGGCACTCCTGTGTTCAATGAGGCTATTATTAGATTGTAATTGAAAACTAATAAAAAATAATTTTTTTATTTAAAAAAAGTCTGTTTCGCCCTGCTTTATATGGGTTTTTAAAACCCCGCAAACACACACTTGCAAGTAAATTTTATACGTTTTGTTCACAGTCTTTCCCTAATACAGTGGTACCTTGGTACTTGAATAGCTTGGCTCCTGAACAAATCGGTTCCTGAACACCGCAAACCCAGAAGTGAGTGTTCCAGTTTGCGAACGTTTTTCGGAAGCTGAACGTCCGGCGTGGCTTCCGCTGTTTCCGAACGAGTGCAGGAAGCTCCTGCAGCCAATCAGAAGCTGTGCCTTGGTTTTCAAACTGTTTTGGGAGTCGAACGGACTCCCGGAATGGATTAAGTTCAAGATCCAAGGTACCACTGTATAGTATATACATTCTTTGTATGCATCTCATCATGCATTTCCCATTAAGTATCGATTTTTGTGCAATTTTCTAGCATCAAATTTGCATCGTTAAAATTCAGAGAATTGTACCATCTGAGCGATTAGCTGCATTCCAACCGACTATAAAACCAGGGACGGAAAGTTAGTTAGGTTCGGTACAAAATGTAGACGCCAACAAGAAGAACTGGGAGGGGGTGTGTGATTGGTTTGTGGTTGTTCTTATTTTTATTATGTGTTTTGTGTTTTTTTATACGGTCATTTTGCATTGTGAACCACCCTAAGATCTACAGATGGTGAGCGGTATACAGATTTAATAAATAACAACAATAAAACAAAACAAAGAAGAGGAAGCAGACTAAACAAATCTTTGCTTGCTCCCTCCAGAAGGATATGAATCTTCGTTGTGGGCCAAGAATGAAAATACATGGGAGGAATTTTAATTGTGTGGTTTGAGCAGTTTTACATCCGTGGCTTCATTAATTCAAGTGGTATCATTAGTTTGCCTGCCTTGAGGGCAGATTTGTGTACCTTTGAGGTGGCAAAATGTCAGGGTCCTTTTCAACTCCAATCCCGTGATTCTATGATTCTATATTAAGGGAATGTAGGAAGGAACTAATACATTAAATGCACACATAGCAACTTGTGTGCTCCTGCAATGACTCTTTTGTCTTTTAGCAGGTGCATGGAAAAAACAACAACCAAGAGGTGAAGTTTTCTCCCTCCAACACAGAGGAAAGCTGCACCTGATGAATTTCTGCCCATCCTCGAGTTGTCATACACACAAAAACCCTCCTAGGGAGAAAGGTTTGTTATTTTGTTGTTTAGTCGTTTACTCATTCATTATATTTCTTACCCGCCCTTCTTTAAGAGATCTCAGGGCACGTTGCAGCAATCTAAATGCTCGGTGTACGCAGTATTTAAAATGCTTAAAACAAAACTAGCCAAATGGCTTAAGGTACATCTCAAAGATGAAAAGGTTTATTTCATTTACTTATTTCATAAAAAAAATTATACACCACATGATTTTCTGAACTGTTTTGAGGTTCCTTTTTGCTACAAAGAACAAAGCAATAAAGTTCATGGCAAAAACTGTTAAAAGCAACTATTAAAAAAAAAATCAGTGATGAATTAAAAATGGGTAGGGCTCCTTGCTCCCTCAGCTGGCAGATAGTGAGAAGGACAAAAGCCAGAGTTTAGAGCAGAGTTTTGAATAATAAAATCAAAGAATTGTAGAGTTGGAAGGGACCCCAAGGGTCATCTAGTCCAACCCTTTGCGATGCAGGAATCTCAGCTAAAGCATCCATGACAGATGGATAGCTAACTTCTGCTTAAAAACCTCCAAGGGAGGAGAATCCACCACCTTCTGAGGAAGACCGTTCCACTGCTGAACAGCTCTTCCTGCCAGAAAGTTCTTCCTGTGGCAGAAATGACTGGCAGAATCCGAGACCAGGGAAGAGAGACGGCGGAAGAAGATTGGAAGAAATTTAAGGACTATCTTAGGAAACATTGCAAAATTAATGAATGTTAGAACGATGTTGGTTTAGAAATTAAGTGGTTTTCCGCTGTAATGATTAAGTAAAAAGAAAAGAAAGGTTAAAAATTAAATGAAAATTAAGGGAGAGGATTTGCTGAATTAATAATTAGAAATTGGAATACAGAAAGGGGAGGTATGAGGAGGTCGGGGAAGTAAGTTATAAGAAAATAAGGGATTGAAATTATACTTGTTTTTGTTTCTGTTTTGTTTGTATTATTGTTTTTCTTTTATATAATTTTTGAAACTTCAATACATATCTTTAAAAATAACAACAACAGAAAGTTCTTCCTGATATTTAGTCGGAATCTCCTTCTTTGTAACTTGAAGTCATTGCTTCAGGTCCTAGTCTCTGGAGCGGAGAAAACAAGCTTGCTCCATCTTCCATGGGACAGCCCTTTAGATGTTTGAAGAGATGGCTCTCGTATCTCTTCTCAGTCTCCTCTTTACCAGGCTAAACATACCCAGCTCCTTCAACCGTTCCTCATCTGACTTGGTTTCCAGACCCTTGATCATCTTGGTCACCCTCCTCTGCACACCTACCACCTTATCAATCTCCTCCTCAAATCGTGGCACCCAGAACTGGACGCGGTACTCCTGGTGTGGTCTGAGAAAGGCAGAACAGAGCAGTACTATGACTTCCCTTGATCTGGACACTGTCGGGATCTCTGCTTGGCCAAGCTGATAAAGCTCATTTTCCTCCAGCCGAGTCCTCCGACGATAATTAACGACCTGAGCCTATGATGAGGCCTCAGGCACATTCCCGTTCAGCAGAGTTTCCAGCACAGGGAAGTGATGAGATTTATGGCTACATCACTATGCTTTATTTCTTACTACGCAGACAGCAAAGAAATAATCATCCTCTCTCTATGAAAGCAGAGAGCAACTGAAAACAAAGGAACAGGAAACCAGTAAACATCACATCCGTCTCCTGTCTTCCGTGAGACTTCCAACAGCCTGGACTGTATCTGGAATGTAAACAGAGTCTTGTGACTCTAAGCAGCTGCACAGCGGCAAAACAGAAACTAACAGACACATCCATGAGAATGAAAAATACCCTGGAACAGTGCTCATGCGATTATGTAGTCACTGTTCCAGAGCATTTTTCATTCTCATGGCTATTATATCAATTCGAAAAAAGATTGGTCAATGAAGAAATTACACATCTTTCTACTTACGAGTGTTTGTTGAACTAATTGGCTGATGAAGAACTGAACAAAACAGTAGTTGCTATCCGGAAACACTGTTCATCAGAGTTCAGAGTTGGACATCAGAATTGGACATTTGCTGATTATACAAACCTTTACAAGCTTGATCTCTGCAGGGTAAAGTCTGGCACCATGACTTATTCAAGGACTTTCAGAGACTTCAGTTTGATAGTTTTGATGTTTTGCATTATTCCATAAAGTTTTCTACACCATAATTGTTTCTGGCCATTGTGTTGCTTTCGATTTTGCTGAGGCATCATGTCTTCACCTGGCACTTTGTTTAGTTTTAAACTCTCTATCAGATATTTTATCTCTACAGGGGTCACCGCTTGCCACTCTGGTAAATTTGACTGATCGATCATCACCTCTGCATCGGGCGATTGCCCTGTCTGTTCTCCAAAATGTTCAGCGTAGTAATCCACCCAACGTTGTACTGATATGGTGGCGTCTAGTGTTGATCTTGATTCATCCATGCCCTGAAATACCAGAAGCCAAAACTTGTCCTCTCTTTGCTCAGCCACTACCAGCGCTAATTCTTGCCACTGGCTTCTCACAAAGCTTGCTTTCTTGTGGATTTTCTTATATGCTACTCTGCTCCTTTCCAGATTTCCTTTATTGGTTTCTGTAATGGTTCTAGGGGTTGCTCGTGCATAAAGCGACGCCACACCTGGCTGGGTTACCTGGGTGAACCCTTGCTGTCTGGACTCACCCGTGGCTGTCTCAATCGCTGGCAGAATCCGTCAGTGGGCGTTTCTTGAACTTCTTCCAGCAAAGAAGCTCTTTGACGCCTAGTCGCCGCCTACTCTCCCTGTGCGGAAGCCTTCTGCGCAGGGAGGGTGTGGGCAGCGGAGGACCTGTGCTCTCCCCGCTGGTCTCCGGCGAGGAGTCATGGAGCCACCTCGCCGATTCCCCCATCTGCCCCCCTTCTGCACTGGTGCTATGCTGAATTCCTTCCCCAGAAGATGGGCTGCTTCTCTCCCTCCCGGGACGCTCTCCTGAACCCCTCTGGAGCCCTCCCTCTCCCTCTGGCTCCGATGGCAGTTCCCTGACAGTTTCGGAAGGTTTCCCCCGATAGATTCTAATAGCACCTACCAGATCTTTCTTTGCTTCCTTGCATTGCTCGTCAAACCAACCCCTCTGATTTACCTATATACAATTTGTGGCCTTGGCCTTAGCTAAGTAGGGTCTGAAGAGTGTACTGATTTGTTGAGGTGTTTATGAGGCGGTGTTGTTTCTCTTCATTAAATCACTCTCCAAGATCCTATGTATTTCATCATTCACCTTCATGTTGGCTACAGTGGTACCTTGCAAGACGAAATTAATTCGTTCTGCGAGTTTTATCGTTCTGTGAGTTTTTTCGTTTTGCGAAGCATGGATTCCCTGGATATTAACGGTTTTAAGAAAAAGGAAACAAACTCGCATGACGTTTTCTTTCGTCTTGCGAGTTTTTCGTCTTACGAGGCATTTGTCTTGCGAGGTACCACTGTATTTGCAGTTTAGTTGCGCTACAGAAAGCTTGCTGGGGAGACCACGCTTTACAAGGAACTCAAAAATAACTTTATCAAGGTTTTAATAACAAAAACTAAAACTCCTTTTACACTAAATATATCAACAAGCATGACCCAACCACCGACCCCCCCCCCAGGGTACTGAGAGAGCTAGGTGCTGCTCTTTATATACTATACCCAATTGCTGACACAGCTTAATTATCACAACTCAGCAGCACCTGCTATACTGTTTCACAGCTGTAAAACTGGGTCACGTTATTTGCTCTGGCCCTTAAAGACATACACATCTTGTGGAACAATAATGAACCTCCACATTTAAAGAGACCATTCAACACTTCAAAGACCATTTCACTCTTGACGTGCCCGAAGATTCGCCAACTGAACACGTTGTCTCTGCAGGGAGCTGACAATCCAGGAAAGGCGCTAAAGAAACTAAAAGCGGGAAATGGTCGCTTTCGGTTCTTACCAACACATCTGCTGTTTTCACCAGGCTGAAAAGTGGTGGTGAAACCATAAAGTAAGTCTATGGCACTTCCTCCCCTACTGTGTAAAAAGGTAAGTTGGCCCTTAGAGGCGTCAGCTGGGCATCCATTTAATATTAGAAAATCATGCAGAAAAGCCCATTCTAGAAGTTTCAGTCCTTGAGGGTTCTTATCCATGGAAGTGCGAGTAAAGGGGAAAATGTCATTCAGATCTATTCCTTGTGATGTTAGGCTTCCTTCTGAGCCATCCCCAATGCAGGCGTTGAAGTCCCTGCATAGTAGAATTCGGGCAGCTGGACATTTACAGTGGTACCTCGCAAGACGAATGCCTCGTAAGACGAAAAGAGTTTTTCGTTTTTTGAGTTGCTTCGCAAGACAAATTTCCCTATGGGCTTGCTTCGCAAGACGTCTTGCAAGTTTGTTTCCTTTTTCTTAAAACCGTTAATACCCAGGGTGCATTGCTTGAAGAGGTGCAGTTGCGACTTGACTTCGAGGAGCAACTCATAGCACGCGGTGTGGTAGCCTTTTTTGAGGTTTTTGAAGACTTTAGTGACCCGTGCTTCGCAAGACGAAAAATTCGCAAGACAAAAAAACTCGCAGAACGAATTAATTTCGTCTTGCGAGGCACCATTGTAATATTCATTTGCTCTATAAGTTTTATAGTCACAACAAGGCTGTGAGGTCGACTAGGCTGAGAGGCTGTGAGGCTGCATGAATCATTTGCTACCCGATAAATATTTATTGCTTATAGCCAGAGGCCATTGCAAGTAGGGCAGAATGCCTATTAGCACAGACATAGAACCATGCATAAACATACTCTCTGTTTAAAATGCAATCAAAATTAAAATTAAAAACCTCCTGGGTTTTACTCTTTAAGATGTTGTTGCTGTTTAGTCGTTTAGTTGTGTCCGACTCTTCGTGACCCCCTGGACCAGAGCACGCCAGGCACTCCTATCTTCCACTGCCTCCCGCAGTTTGGTCAGACTCATGTTTGTAGCTTCGAGAACGCTGTCCAACCATCTTGTCCTCTGTCGTCCCCTTCTCCTTGTGCCCTCAAATCTTGTGCCCTCAGATGTAGCTTGCTCAAATCAATGAGTCAGCTTTTCAAACTGAGATTCTCACTGCAGTCGCCAACAGCACAACTTGACACTCTATATACTCATGACTGTTGGATGACTGAGAAAACTGCTGTGTATTTTGAAACTAGCTTCCCACAACCAAATCCTGACACACTGAGTACTCACAGGCTATGGCATTGGTAGGCAAACTAAGGCCCGGGGGCTGGATCCAGCCCAATCGCCTTCTAAATCCGGTCAGCGGACGGTCCGGGAATCAAGTGTGTTTTTCCATGAGTAGAATGTGTGCTTTTATTTAAAATGCATCTCTGGGTTATTTGTGGGGCATAGGAGTTCGTTCATATATATTTTTTCAAAATATAGTCCGGCCCCCCACAAGATCTGAGGGACCGTGGACCGGCCCCCTGCTGAAAACGTTTGCTGACCCCTGGGCTATGGTTTCCAGTGCAGTTTTAAACTCTGCAGCTTTAAAGCTCTGGCTCCAGCTCTCCGACGAAGCCTGAACAGCCTCTCAGGGCGAGTGTAATGGTGGACAGAATAGCCAACTGTTGTTTCCCCACTCTCTGCCATCCTTCTGTTGGTTTCCTACCACGTCATTTTTTAAATTCCCACCACGTTTTCCCAGTTTGTTTGTTGTCCGCCTGCATAAGGTTGCTGATTGCGTAGGAAAAGCGAGTGGAAGTGGCGGTCTCACTGCATATGCATCATATGTGATGTATTAAAATAGGGGTAGGTAAGAGATTACAGCTGTGTGTTCCAAAACTACAGTGCAGTGCAATTCACCTGGGTTTGACTTCCTGGTTTGACTTCCTGGCCAGTTTCCCAGTTTCCCTCTGTTCTGCCTTCCTGCCTGATGGGGAGGGAGGAAACTGGAGACAATTTTTCTCCATCGCCCAGCCAATAAGAATATTATTAGGAAGTAAACAAACAAAACTTCCTCAGTGCAGCAGTTTCAGTGTTTGTGAAAATTCCATGACATCACAGCTAATCAGGAAATAGCCGAGTTTTAGTCGGTTTAGCTGTGTGTACATCACAATTCCATGGGAGCAAAGGAAAGACACAAAATGTGCTTCTGGTGGAGAAGTCGAGTTGCTTTCCTTTCTTTTAAAAAAAGTTTCTAGTCATTATGGTTGCAATGGAATGCTTAAAAGGCAGTGTTTTTTTCTTTGAAAAAGTGTTTAGGGGTACTCTCATTTTGACTCAAGAAGATCACCATTTTATAGTTCAAATCGGGAGAGATAAATACAGTAAATGGACATAAGTACAAAGATTCACAAAACATTTAGGAGTATGTGTACCCCTGTGTACCCCCGGAAAAAAAGGACTGCTGAAAGATTTGGGAGCAATGCTTGCTGTAATTTCAGAACTAATTAAAATTACAGAGTACAGTGGAACCTCGGTTTTCAAATATAGTCCATTTTATGAAAAAATAATGAAAAACGCGCCTTGGAAGCCATTCCGTCTTCCAGGGTTTTATTTGAAAACGTAAGCATTCACTTCTTTTAAACAAATACATGTGCATTTGTTCTTTTATTTTCTGGTGATGAACTGGTTAAATGCTACATCCTGATTAAAGTAATGCCTGTCAAGTTCTCTTGTTGTAAAATACAGCTTTAACATTATCTCATGGAACATAGCGGGTTGGGCTAACAAACTTGGGGACGAGCCATTTCGTGAATATATAATGGGTTTTGACATAATAATGCTGCAGGAAACTTGGGCAACTGATAACATAGCTCTTGACGGTTACGACGTCTATGAAATCAAGGCCTCTAAACCGCTTGGAAGGGGACGACCGAGGGGGGGCCTAGTAACTCTGGTTTCCACTCAATTGACGTCACAAGTTATTGAGTGCTCAGTTTTCGAGCAGCTGGCACTGGGGATCACCTTGCATATGGAATCCAAGAGTATTATTTTTGTTTCAGTGTATATTCCACCATATACAGTGCAAACACAGATAGAGAGCACGTGGCGTAAAATCCATAGTTTCCTTTATTCCCTACAAATTAGGTACCCTGGCTCGCCATTTTACCTAATGGGAGATATGAATGCCAGAATAGGCTCAAATGATGATAGCCTGGAAATAAAATTCCCAATATTAAGAGATCTAAAGGAAAATAGCGCCCTCTTGCTAAACCCACCCCCACGTAGACATTCGAAAGATTGCCAAATCAACTATGCTGGATTCTGCCTGGCTTTTTTACAAATAAGTCTGGATCTGATCATTGCTAATGGGGCATTCCCCGGGGACAGAGAAGGCGAGTACACATTCATAAATTCAAATGGGGCCAGCACAGTAGACTACTGTCTCACTAACAGACAGGCCTTCGAATCAATTAAAAAATTCACAATAGATAATAGGACTGAAAGTGACCACTTACCTCTTATCATCTCCATTACCGGCCAAAATTCAATTCAGCACTCTCACATAGAACATGAGGACATAGACAAAGCAAATGATCCAGCATTGCGTAGGAAAAAATGGACACCTGAGATAGCAATTGCAGTTGAGAATAGATTGAATTCACAAACTGCAATTAAGTTAAGATCAATTATAATAAACAATTTATCAATAGACTCCTCCCTGACAGCTTATGAAAATCTCATTGAGTCCTTGCAGGATGTGGTCTCGGTTAACATAAACTCAGCCGGCAAGCCACGCACTGCGAAAGGGCGCAGTTGGTTTGACCAAGAGTGCCACACAAAGAAGGAAGCCCTAAGGAACGCCTATTTGGCCTATAGAAACGCTGGATTAAGCTACTTACCTCAATCTTATTTCAAAATCAAAAAAGAGTACAAAGCCAGGGGACGCGGGTGGCGCTGTGGGTTAAAGCCTCAGCGCCTAGGGCTTGCCGATCGAAAGGTCGGCGGTTCGAATCCCCGCGGCGGGGTGCGCTCCCGCTGCTCGGTCCCAGCGCCTGCCAACCTAGCAGTTCGAAAGCACCCCCGGGTGCAAGTAGATAAATAGGGACCGCTTTCTAGCGGGAAGGTAAACGGCGTTTCCGTGTGCAGCTCTGGCTCGCCAGAGCAGCGATGTCACGCTGGCCACGTGACCCGGAAGTGTCTCCGGACAGCGCTGGCCCCTGGCCTCTTAAGTGAGATGGGCGCACAACCCCAGAGTCTGTCAAGACTGGCCCGTACGGGCAGGGGTACCTTTACCTTTACCTTTACAATGGAACCAAACTGCAGGTCCGATGCGGTCGACAGGGACAGCTATCGAACAGCATCGAGATGACTAGGGGGGTGAGACAGGGTTGTATTTTGGCCCCCACATTGTTCTGCCTATTCCTAAATGACCTAGAAGAGAACTTAATGGACCCAGATGGACACATTCCAAAAATAGGAATGAGAAGGACCCCTTTGTTGTTGTATGCTGATGACGCAGCCATCATCTCGCGTTCCAGGCCGGGCTTGAATTATCTGTTGAGGAAATTTTCTGATTACTGTTCTGGAAATGGTTTATCCATTAATTATGAAAAATCTAAAATCTTAGTCTTCGAAAGAAGATTCTCCCAGTCTAAATGGGTGCTGGATGGCCATAACCTCGAACAGGTAAAATACTTCAGTTACCTAGGGCTCACATTCCATCATACAAGATCTTGGAAGAACCATTGGCAAACCTCCCTTCAAAAGGCGGAGATTACAAAGCTAGCCATACATAAATTCTTCTTCACAAAGGGCGGCAAATATGTTCCAGCAGCCTTAAGGGTTTTCAACGCAAAGCCCGTTTCCCAACTCCTGTATGCAGCAAATGTCTGGCATAATGGGGACCTGCCAAAGCTAGATGGCTTTCAGGCAAAATTTATACGATCTCTGCTGCAGGTACCTAACTGCGTCCCCAACTCCGTACTTCTGTTGGAAGCTGGTGAATGCCCAATTTCAGCTAGAGCATGGTGGGCTGCCCTAAGACATTGGCTCAGGATTTCAGTGTTTAATCTAGGGAAGGGTCTGTACCAACATATCACCAATGAGGAATTTGTCAGCAAATGGCAGAAAACCATGGCTAAAAAAGCCACCTCTATTGGTCTGTCTCCCCCCCCAACTGTATTACCTGGGCTATGAAGGCGCCCAAAAGGCTTTAAAGCAAAGATTATGGGACAATGCACACAGTGACTTGCGATCTCGGTCACACGCAGTCTGTAGTCCACTGGCAGCAGGAGTTCAATATGGGTATGTCTTTGAGTTAACACCTTACATCAAAAACCTGACAGTACCTAACTATCGAAGCCTTTTCACCAAGGCCAGACTGAATGTCTTCCCCTCTGCAGTGCTGGATGGTAGGTTGAGAGGAGTTCCCTACCAGGACAGACTTTGCTCGTGTGCTCAAGACATCGAGTCCATAAATCATATTTTGTTACATTGTGCGAAGTATGAGCAGGCCAGGGCTGGACTGATACTACCCTTGCTGGTGCCTTTCCTGGGAAAGTCAGAGGCTCACTATGTCAGGTTCCTACTGGAAGACCGGACAAAAGCTAGAACTTTGGCAGTGGCAAAGTTTTTATCGGTGGTTGAAAGAACAAATGAGCCCTATATTCCAAACAAAGTGCTTGATTAACCTGGAGGTAGGGTGTATGAACTCTGTACTGATTTGTAATGTTTTGTTGGTCTCTGGACCATAATAAAGATTGTTGTTGTTGTTGTTGTAAAATAGAAATAAAAAAGAAAAAAAGTAAGCATTCACTTGCGGGTTTTCGGCATTTGGCTTCCAAAACGTTCGGCAGCCGAGATGTTTGAATGTTTGGTTTGTTTGTTTTTTTAACGCAGGCCAAAGGATGCAAAATGAGAGATGGAAACGAGGGATGTCATGAAAGGCTTAGAGTACAGTGGTACCTCCAGTTACAGACACTTTAGGTTACAGACTCCGCTAACCCAGAAATAGTACCTCGGGTTAAGAACTTTGCTTCAGGATGAGAACAGAAATCACGCAGCAGCAGCAGCAGCAGCAGGAGGCCCCATTAGCTAAAGTGGTACCTCAGGTTAAGAACAGTTTCAGGTTAAGAAGGGACATCCAGAATGAATTAAGTTCTTAACCTGAGGTACCACTGTACATGTCTGTCCAGAAGTAAAGCAAGACTTAATTGTCTCTATCCAGCAAGACAGGTACAGAGAGAAAAATTCCCAGCACTGTGACAAATTCCAGGCCCACCTAATGAGTAAACTAGGCAATTTTTATATTTTGGAAAGATGAGGGAGACTGCTTCCACACTGGGCAATTATTGTGGAGTCATACTTTGATCATATTATTATTTTTTATTATTATTACTCTGTGACTTTGATCCCTTCCAAAACAGCATTGTCGTTATATCCATTTCTTCTCTTAAAGGTAGCGCACGGAAATGCCGTTTACCTTCCCACCGGAGTGGTACCTATTTATCTACTTGCACTTTTGGACGTGCTTTTGAACTGCTAGGTTGGCAGGAGCAGGGACTGAGCAACGGGAGCTCACCCCGTCGCGAGGATTCGAACCGCTGACCTTCTGATCGGTAAGCCCAAGAGGCTGAGTGGTTTAGACCACAGCGCCACCCCCTCTGAACTGCAGTGGAGGGGCAGGAATAATGACTGAGAGTGCACCAAGTGAGGAAAAATATTTCATACAATCATAGGCGTCATCTAGTCCAACCCCCTGCAATGCACAAATCACAGCTGAAGAAGCCCTGACGGTTGGCCATCTGACCTCTACTTGAAACCATCAAATGAGGGAGAGTCCACCACCTTCCACCTTAAACACACCCACCCACTATAATAATAATAAATTTTATTTATACCCCGCCCTCCCCGGTCATAGCCAGGCTCAGGGCGGCAAATTGTAAAATTACAGTAAAAACATAATAGGGGGGGGAAAACAAATCAAAATGCAAATTAAAATGAATTAAACACAATAAGGTTAAAAAATGGGGATAAGAACTTGTTGAACAAACAATTTGAATTGGAATACAAGAAGGGGAGGTGTGGGGGAAGTCAAGGAAATATGTCATTGAAAATAAGGATTGTAAATTTTTATGTTTTTTTCTTTTTCTTAAATTTTTCTTTCTTTTCTTTTTTGATTTTGTTTTAAATGTATTGTGGAAAATCTCAATAAATATCTTTTAAAAAAAACAACCATAAGGGGAGGGAAACATAAGGGTCAGACTGAGTCCAAACTAAAGGCCAGGCGGAACAGCTCTGTCTTGCAGGCCCTGCGGAAAGATGTCAAGTCCCTCAGGGCCCTAGTCTCTTGTGACAGAGCGTTCCACCAAGTCGGGGCCAGTACTGAAAAGGCCCTGGCCCTAGTTGAGACCAATCTAACCTCCTTGAGGCTCGGGACCTCCAGAGTGTTGTCATTTGTGGACCTTAAGGTCCTCCGAGGGGCATACCAGGAGAGGCGGTCCCGTAGGTACGAGGGTCCTAGGCCGCATATGGTCCCAATGAAAATCATGCCCCCTTATGTCAACGTTGGGGTCTGAAGAAAAGGCTGGGGCACATCCTCACCATATATTTAAAGCACATTTATAGCCATGGATTCCCTGAAAGAATTCTGGGAGTTGTAGTTTCCTCCCTCACAGAAAGGGGTGGGGTGGGGAGTGTTGTGCACAGGTGTGGTAGTGACCAGAAACGTAACCTGGGATTTCAGAAACCCAAAAGCAGAGTTGCCGTTCCACTTGTGGTGGAAGCAGAACAGCAATGGCTGAGTGCTGCTGAACTGTCTAATGCCTGGAAGTACCCACAGAGGTTAAAACAGACCCAAAGTGGTGCAGTGCTAAAACTGTGAGCACATTTTCAAAGCTAAGCAGGGTCCGGTATGGTTTCCAATTGGATGGGGGACCGTGTGTTGCGATAGGGCGGGGTTGGGCTAGATGACCCTCAGGATCCCTTCCAATGATCCCTTTTCAACTGGGAGATCCCCGAGGATATAGATACAGTTGGGGGTGTGTGTGTGGAGGGGCCACACAGCTCTTGCAGATATGAGGAGGAAACACAGAGAGCAGGCAACGTGGCCAAGTGGGATCTCTTTTAATGCCAGAAGTCCGACGAGAAAAAGTATCACACATAACACAACAACAATAACAACAGGCTCCTAAGCAGCAGGCAAAGAGAACACGTTGTTCCCTTTTCAAATCTGGGCACCCATCCAGCGGGGCCTTCTTCATTTTATTTCATTTCATTTCATTCAATCTGGGTGCTCTCATGCTCAGAGTGGTTCCTCTTCTTGCACTGAACAAGAGAACGAATTTCCGGTCGTTTCCTTCAGGTCTCCCTGCAGTCCGGCTCATTTCAAATGTGCGGCAGAAACAAAAGCGTCGCCACTTAAATCCGCTTTAAGTGCAAGTTCATGAGGTAGATCCCAAACCAGGACCGGTCAGTAGTAGACCCACCAAGTAAGGCCCACTTGGATCTGAGAGGAAGCGAGGCAGGCCTCAAACCAGGCCTGGGTATCATTGTGCATCGTGCTGAAGAAGCTCACAGTTTTCCAAGTGTGGGGGGTGAAATCCTGAGCGCTGGGCTCACTGGCGCTTCCACAGATAAGTCTGGATGGAGTTGGCGGGGATCTCGGTCAGAATAAGGCCATTCAGGTCGGAAATGGCAAAGGGGACATTGAACCCGGAGCTGAGAAGGGGGAAGGAAGCAAATTAAGAACGTGAGAGGAGGAATAAACAATACTTCGTATCAGGACTGCATGGGTTGGTGTTGAACAATGACAGGGCTTTTTAGGTGGTGGCTTCCTCTAAGTGGAATTTCCCTGGTGAGATGGGTATCCCTCCCTCTTATTATTAACATTGAGGAGGATTTTTTAAAAAACAACAACAACACATTCCTGTTCCCCCAAACATTTCATGGCTGAAATAGACTGCTTTCAGAAGCCCTGAAATTATTAGCTTAAGAGGATTTGACTGGTTTTTAAAAAATGTTTTTTACTTTTCTGCATTATCTAATTTTTTTGGGGGGGGGAGGTGGGAAACTGTCTCTGTTCTGCTCCTATGTTTTGTAACTTTGATTACATTTCTTCTCCCTGCATACAGATCAGAATGAATGCTCATTATATAATAAATAAACAAATAAACAAATTTTTATTTATACCCCACCCTCCCCGGCCAGAGCCAGGCTCAGGGCAGCTAACACCAGTAAAATTACAATAAAAACATAATGAGGGGGGACCCAATTTAAAATACAGGTTAAAATACAATTTAAAATGCAGCCTCATTTTAATAGTAGCCCATAGATCAAAACCATAAGGGGAGGGAAACATAAGGGTCAGACTGTGTCCAAACCAAAGGCCAGGCAGAACAGCTCTGTCTTGCAGGCCCTGCGGAAAGATGTCAAGTCCCGCAGGGCCCTAGTCTCTTGTGACAGAGCGTTCCACCAAGTCGGGGCCAATACTGAAAAGGCCCTGGCCCTAGTTGAGACCAATCTAACCACCTTGCGACTTGGGACCTCCAAGGTGTTGTCATTTGTGGACCTTAAGGTCCTCCACGGGGCATACCAGGAGAGGCGGTCCCGTAGGTACCCGTAGGTAACACTTGCTGGAAAACAAGACTGCTCTGGAAGAATAAGGCTGGCCTATCTTTTTAAAAGAGGGACACAGGTGGCGCTGTGGGTTAAATCACAGAGCCTAGGACTTGCCAATCAGAAGGTCGGCGGTTTGAATTCCCATGACGGGGTGGGCTCCCGTTGCTCGGTCCCTGCTCCTGCCAATCTAGCAGTTCGAAAGCACGTCAAAGTGCAAGTAGATAAATAGGTACCGCTCCGGCGGGAAGGTAAATGGCGTTTCCGTGCACTGCTCTGGTTTGCCAGAAGCGGCTTAGTCATGCTGGCCACATGATCCGGAAGCTGTACACCGGCTCCCTCGGCCAATAAAGCGAGATGAGCGCCGCAACCCCAGAGTCGGTCACGGCTGGACCTAATGGTCAGGGCTCCCTTTATCTTTACCTTATCTTTTTTTAAAAGGTTGGATTGACATGATATGGTCAACTGTGCTTTCTGAACAGCTCACCTATCAGGCTAGACTCCCCTGCGGTGCCGGACTGCTACACCACTGCGCCTTTTTGCTTTTACCCTGCTTGCCGCTGGCTGGCCAGGTCTCTCTCTCTCAGTTCCCTGCTTGCAAGATCTGCCCTGTGCCTTTGACCCGAGTGCCCGACACTCACCGGTTAAGAACGACGACCACGGCAGCTCCGTCGGGGCGAAGTACAGCCACATGCTCCAGGCTGCACCCAAAGCCTTTCTGCACTACGCTCAGCCCGATGCGCTGGGAGCCTTCCGGAATAAATTTGCTGCGCAGAGAGAAAGAGAGAGGAGACAGAATCTGATAACTGCCAGGTCTCAGCCAGGGAGTTCCTCATCAGAGGAAGAACAGGAAAGCCTGGCCTTGTGGAAAGCGCTGGGAGATTTATTATTATTATTATTATTTTAGTAATGATTTTGTAATTAAATCTTTTATTAAACCTTCCAAACCATGCAATAATTCATAATTCCAATCACACATACTGTATTGGCCAGAATATAAGCCGCACTTTCCCCCCAAAAAAATCCAACCGTGAAAATTTAAAGTGTGGCTTAAATTCGCGACCTTACAAATATGGCTTTTACGATATCGCTGCTGAAACAGACATACAGTAAAACGGAACAAAGAAATGTTTTATTGCCAGTTTGCAAGCTTGAGACTGTTGTGCAATTAATTCTAATGTCATCCATCGCTTTCCCCATATTTTACAGTGCAGTGTTGATTTTTTATTTGCATTTACAATGTTACGAACAGGTGTTCAAGCCACTGACGGGTCCTCTCTAGCACCTGTAGGATTTTCTTCCACATTTGCCATTTGCAGGTGTGAGTGCCTGCGGAATAGCAATTTGCGATTTTAGCTATTGTTTTCCAAATACTAGATATATGGAACATGGTAAAATAAAACCACTATTTTATCCCCTGAATTAAATTTACTTTTCTTTTTCTCTAATTTTAAGGGAGTGGCTTATATTCGGGTATTGTCTTTTTCTCTCCCCCCCTTTAATTTTAAAGATGCGGCTTATTTGCGGGTGCGGCTTGTATTCGGGCCAATACGGTATCATTTTGTTGTTGTTACACATTTTCTTCTTGACTTCCTGTCACCCCTTCCCTCATGCTTTTTTCAATATTCCCCCTTAGTAGCTGCATTAAAACACATCTATATTTATTTTCTAAGCTCCCAAAGTCCATTCTCTACGTTCTTCCGTTGCTCCTATCTCAAAGCCTGCGCATGATTTCATAGAAGAATGATAGTCTGATAGGTAATCCAGTAAGCGCTGAGGGATTTGAACCCAGGACCCAGGCCAGGCCTCTAACCAGTACACGACATGGGCAGCAAACATGCCAGCAGCAGGCATTGCCTCACCTGAAATGACCCATGTGGTAGAACATCGGCTGCTTATAGAAAATATCGTTGCCCGCATCCACGATGATGGGGCTGTCCACAAAGTTCTTGACCCAGTTGGGTCCGCCTTCCAGATCCAAGGCCAGGTTCCAGTCGATCCAGCCCGTGACGTGTTGGTTAAGGTTCTGTAAGGAGAAGCTGCTCGGTTTTAACTGCAAAGAGTCAGAAGGGTCATCTGTGGCTCCGATCTGGTGGAACGCTCTGTCACAAGAGACTAGGGCCCTGCGGGACTTGACATCTTTCTGCAGGGCCTGCAAGACGGAGCTGTTCCACCAGGCCTTTGGCCAGGGCACAGCCTGACTCCCTCCTTTGCCAATCTTCACAGAACTCTAGCCCAATGGTTACCATCAATTTGATTTGAATTAATTTTATAATGAAATGATTTTAGAATGATTTTTTTTTTTATTGTTGTTAGCCGCCCTGAGCCCGGCTTCAGCTGGGGAGGGCGGGATATAAATAAAATTTATTATTATTATTATTAAATCCAAACCCCTGCAATGCAGGAATCTTTTGCCCCACTCGAGGCTCAAACTCACAACCCTGAGATCAAGAGTCTCACGCGCCGCCAACTGGAGGGGAGAGGAGAGAAGGAGCCAGGGCGGCCCAAACCACCTCCCCAGCCCAGCCACCACAGGTCCTACCGCCAAGATGTTGCGGCTGTACTGGTTCCCCCGATCCCAGGAGCCGAGGACCACGTCCCTCTCCCAAAAGTGTGACCCGGTGCAGGCTTCGGTGGAGATAATGAAGTAATCCGGGAAGAGCTGTTGGGTGATTCCTACTGTGCTGGCAATGGGGGCAATAAAGTCCAGGTACCAGTGGATACCAATGCCGTGGACGTAACGGTGAGCCGGGCTGTCTCCACTCAGTACCTAGCAGAAGAAGAGAAGGAAGCGTCAGTTGATCATCGAGCCAGGGGGGAAGAAATGCACACGGACAGAGAAAGAAAGGGAACAGCAACATCAGGACGTCACGTCCGGCAACCCGCAATTTTCGTTGGCACCTCTGATTACTGCCAACCTCTGTAGGGGAAGAAGGGGGGCATATTAATTCAAAAAAACCAAAAACCTGCAGGCGGAAAAATCATTTAAAAACATACAAATTATTATTAGTAGTAGTAGTATTAGTATTATTATTATGATGATGCAGGGGGGAATCACATTCAAAAACATGTTCAAGTACCGTATTGGCCCAAATATAAGCCGCACCCACAAATAAGCCGCACCTTCAAAATTGAAGGGGAGAAAAGAAAAAGAAAATAATACCCAGGCTGCTTCCTGGGGGAGCCTTGCTGGCAACATAAGGTTGCGAATATAAGCCACACTTTTCACAGTCAGAATTTGGGAGGGAGGGTGGGGAAAACGTGGCTTATATTCAGGCCAATACGGTACATATCTTTTTTCCCCCTTTCCTTAACGTGTGGGCCGCTCTAGCCCCGCCACATTGTGGTAGAGGAGGACTGCTTTGCTCTACCACAAAGTGGCACGGCTAGAGCAGCTGGCTCTTCTTTTTCTTCCTTTGCTTGACGTGCCGCCCGCTCTAACCGTGCTGCTTTGTGGTCGAGCAAAGCTGTTCTCCTCTACCACAAGGTGGCGCTTTGGTGTGATCCACCAATGCAGGTCTACAACAAAGTGGCCCAGCTAGAGCGGCTCACACGGCAAGGAAATAAGGGAAAACAACAACTATTATTATTATTATTATTATTATTATTATTATTATTATTATATTTATACCCCACCTTTCCCGGTTTAAAAACCGGGCTCAGGGCGGCTAACAGCAAGTATATAACAAGGATTAAAATGCGACTTAAAAACAACATAAAAACACATAATGCAGTATCAATGTCAATAAAATTCAAAAATTCAGGGTCATTTTTTTGCGGGGTGGGGGGGCGACCCAGTCAGAAAACATCAAATGATCACCAGGGCTAACTGCTGGCCAAGTTTGTCCTACTAGGGCCAGCAAGGAGACCAGGGAAGAGTATAATTGTGGGGTCCCAGAAGGGTATCTTCATAAAAAAAAGGAAAGGGAAAAGGGAACGGAGAATCAGGCTAATTCAAATTGAAGGCCAGGTGGAATAGCTCTGTCTTACAGGCCCTGAGGAAGGAGATCAAGTCCTTCAGCTCTAGCAGTGCTACTTTCACACAAAAACGTCTCCAGTGGGCTGAAAGCAGCAGTGGCGAGGGAGGGGGGGCAGGCAGGGGAGGGCATAGCTGTCAAGCGTCCCTTATATAGCGGGACAGTCCCTTATCCCAGCACCATGTCCCGCTGCTGTCCCTTATTGATGATGTCAAAGGAAGCAGCTCCTCTCCCTCCCTCCCTGCCGGTCAGGGAGGAGAGAGGCTCCAACTGTGTTGCTTGGCTGCACTGCTCACCCAATAAGGAGCCTAAGAACGACTGGGGGGTGGAGCTTGCATGCCTTGTGCTGATCAAATCGGCCGCATTGCCTGGGGACTCGCCTTTGCTCAGCGCTTCCCAGCGGAGAGGTGACGGTGGTTTTCCTTGCTGCATCCCTTTTGCTGGGTTGCTGCGCTGTGGGAACCACCGCTCGAGGCTTCGTTTGGCTGCTGGCTGGGCTTTCTGCCTTTGGCTCGGAGGGGCTCAGAAGTTGGACATACCTGTGCTGGGGAAATCCCTTATTTTGCCTGCTGATCCCTTATTTTCGAGGCTGCTGGTCCCTTATTTTCAAATCCGTAAGTTGACACCTATGGGGGAGGGAGCTTACTGGCAACTCCTTTTTTCAAATAAAACACCGTGCGGTACCCACCACTTTGGCCCAGCTAGGCAAATGTATGCGGTTGTCATCCAGGATTATGAGCCGGATATCCTTGTAGGAGCTGTTTGCCAGGGCAGGGCCCAGATCAAGAGCAATAAAGTCCCGCTGCTGCTCAGCTGTGAAGCCCAGACACTGGAAGGGGTAGTTTTCCAGAAGCCCTGCGCTAGGTTCATTTTCCGCCGTCACCGCCCAGAAGGTCACATTCCGCTTGGCGTATTCATCCAGGAACCTGGCAGAGGGACGGGGGGAATATACCTGTTGCTTTAAGTGAGACTGCCTCAAAACCTTCGATTCTAAGCAACCATAAAAGGTAAAGGTAAAGGTACCCCTGCCCGTAAGGGCCAGTCTTGACAGACTCTAGGGTTGTGCGCCCATCTCACTCTATAGGCCGGGGGCCAGCGCTGTCCGCAGACACTTCCGGGTCACATGGCCAGCGTGACAAGCTGCATCTGGCGAGCCAGCGCAGCACACGGAACGCCGTTTACCTTCCCGCTAGTAAGCAGTCCCTATTTATCTACTTGCACCCGGGGGTGCTTTCGAACTGCTAGGTTGGCAGGCGCTGGGACCGAGCAACGGGAGCGCACCCCGCCGCGGGGATTCGAACCGCCGACCTTTTGATCGGCAAGTCCTAGGTGCTGAGGCTTTAACCCACAGAGCCACCCGCGTCCCTAAGCAACCATACTAAGGTATAAATCTGTGGCGCGACTGCCTTTGGAATGCCGTGTTCGGTTCCGGTCGCTTCAGAAACAATACTGTAGGGTTGGAAAAGGTTCGGGGGGAAAGGGCAATGGAAACGAGGATGAAGCAATTATTAGGGACCTTTTCGTTTGGAGAAAAGAGAAGTTTATGAAATTTACACCTGGCATGGGGTAAGTGGCCAGAGCAAAGCTTTTCTCCCTCCTTCCTATCAGAAGAACTTGTGGACGTTCAATGAAGGTTAAAAGATGGAGGTTTGAGGACAGATTTTTTTTAAAAGGACTTACTCACACAGGGCAAATGATGGCACTTGCTCCTACACCAGCCAGTGGCAGCCACCAACCTAGATGGCTTTAAAAGAGGATTTGACCAATTCAAGGAGAAGGCTGCAAATGGCCAGTAGCCACAATGGCTAAGATTGCTGACAGGAGGCAACAGCCAGGCTGGCCCAACTCACAAAAACTACGTAGATGGGTAAAGGTAAAGGGATCCCTTGACCATTAGGTCCCGTTGTAGCCGACTCTGGGGTTGCAGCGCTCATCTCGCTTTGCTGGCAGAGGGAGCCAACGTTTGTCTGCAGACAGTTTTTCCGGGTCATGTGGCCAGCATGACTAAGCCGCTTCTAGCAAAACTAGAGCAGCGCACGGAAATGCTGTGTACCTTCCCGCCAGAGTGGTACCTATTTATCTACTTGCACTTTGACATGCTTTCAAACTGCTAGGTTGGCAGGAGCAGGGACCGAGCAACGGGAGCTCACCCCATCGCAGGGATTCGAACTGATGACTTTCTGATCAGCAAGTCATAGGCTCTGTGGTTTAACCCACAGCGCCACCCGCATCCACGTAGATGGGTAGTTTTCTTTCTTTCTTTCTTTCTTTCTTTCTTTCTTTCTTTCTTTCTTTCTTTCTTTCTTTCTTTCTTTCTTTCTTTCTTTCTTTCTGGCCTAGAGACTACTCTGTGTGTGTGTGTGTGTGTGTGTGTGTGTGTGTTTAAATGAAAGCTCACAGCCCCTGGCCAATGAAGGCCCTCGCACACATGCCATGGCTGGCAGCCTGTGGACCAGACAGCCAAGGGCTTTGGCTTAGCACGAGGCAGCTTCTTACGTCCGCCCTCACAACAAGGTCGGTCAGACTCAGCGACTGGGCCAAACCTTCCCAGTGGGGATGTGAATCCTGGTCTCCCAGAGTCCAGCACCATGGATCCACGCTCAGTGGTGGAGGAAGGGGGGGTGCAGTCTGCCCCAGGTGTCATCACTGGGGGGGGCCCCACAAAATGTATTTTTTAAAAATTGGGCTCATGAAACTTTAGGAGTGACGTGGTGGCTTAGGCGCCGGCAGGTTCTGCGCGGCCTGAAACGGCAGCGTGGGACTTGTGTCTGTCTACCGCCTCTCCCTCAGCCGCCCTACAGCTGAGGTGGAGACGGCGGAGAGGCTCGCCCTGTCCGCATGGGCGCGGATCGCCCTGCCACACCACTGTCCTCTCTCTCTCTCTCTCATCTTCAGTCCCCTCCCTCCGCTAATACCAATTTTACCTGACAAAATAGTTGGCCCACGCCTTGTGATACCGGTCTCCTGCCTGCCCTTTGAGGGACCCCTTCCCTTTCCACGCATTGCTGGTTTTCATCCAAATCGGAGAGGACCAGGGGCTGGCCATAAGGGATAAGGGTTTCTTAGACATAGCCTTGACACGGTGAACGAGGGGGATCTGTGGGGAGAAAGAGAACAAGGAGCCGGTGAGGAAGACTTCGGACAAAAGGAACTGAAGCTCCAGTTATTCCTTCGCGAGGTGCAACTCGTTTGATTACAGCTCAAGGCCGGAAGGACGCCTCTGCATATTCTAGAACAAATCCTTTTAAAACCATTTTTGGGGGTTGTTGCCATATCATCATCATCATCAGGTTCTAGTGGTCAAACCAAATACAGGTTATAGCGAAAAACAAAGAAAGAAAGAAACGACGGGTCTCAAAAGCATAATATAGCTCATATGATGAAAACATAATAATCCACAAATGGCAGAAAACTTAGGGCACCAGACAGGACTCTTGGGCTTTCCTGAGTTGAGAAGCTTTTATTGCAAACTTCGCTGTGTTAAACATAACCGGTTTGTTCGAACTAGGCAGCAGGGAATTGATTTTATCGACATTGGCCCCCGTATCTGAAAAATAAAGTCCCACTGCAGGTCATCCAGGGAGAGGGTGGCCCACTGGACTTTACACCCAGGGACAATAAGAGTTGAATTTCAGCAACATCTGGAAAGCCAAAGATGTTCCCCGCACCTGATATAAATTAAATAAACACCGACAACTGGGAAACATTGGCCTGCGAGCGCTCCAATTGGAGAACAGCCTTTACCGAAGGTGTCATGGGCTTTGAGGATGCTCAAACTCAGGACAAAAAGGAGAAAAGAACTAAGAGGAAGGCACGCTTGGCAAACCCTCACTGTGATCAACTCCCACCCGGAAACCTATGTCCCCACTATGGAAGGACGTGTGGATCCAGAACTGGCCTGTACAGTCGCTTACGGACTCACTTTTGAAAACCGTGTTTATGGAGAGAATCTTACTCAGCTACGAGGGATCGCCAAAGAAGAATATAAATTACCGTATTTTTCGCTCTATAAGACGCACCAGACCACAAGACGCACCTACCGTATTTTTTGCTCTATAAGACTCACTTTTTCCCTTCTAAAAAGTGAGGGGAAATGTGTGTGCGTCTTATGGAGCGAATGCAGGCTGCGCAGCTATCCCAGAAGCCAGAACAGCAAGAGGGATTGCTGCTTTCACTGCGCAGCGATCCCTCTTGCTGTTCTGGCTTCTGAGATTCAGAATATTTTTTCTCGTTTTCCTCCTCCAAAAACTAGGTGCGTCTTGTGGTCTGGTGCGTCTTATAGAGCGAAAAATACGGTAGTTTTTGGAGGAGGAAAACAAGGGAAAAAATATTCTGAATCTTATAAGCCAGAACAGCAAGAGGGATCGCTGGCCAGTGAAAGCAGCGATCCCTCTTGCTGTTCTGGCTTCTGGGATAGCTGCGCAGCCTGCATTCGCTCCATAAGACGCACACACATTTCCCCTTACTTTTTAGGAGGGAAAAAGTGAGTCTTATAGAGCAAAAAATACGGTAAGCAAGATAAACGTCACAGGCCTCTGCCCACGAGGGGGGAAGGCTGCAGCCGCCACCCCCTGCCTGCCAACCCCCTGCCACCTCCGCGGCTGCCCCACTCACTTTCAGTTTGATGTCCTCGTGAACCAAGCTGAAGTTCTTCAGCTCAAAGTCGTACGGCGAGTCGTCATAGGAGTAAGGGCGCACGGAGAAGTCGCAGCTTGCCATTGGCATGCGCAAGAGGTTGTACTCGATTCCTGCAGGTGTGGAGGAAGAGAAGACCACCTTAGACCAAGTCAGAGCACCGATGCATCGAGCCGAGTGCTGCATCAAGCTACAGGTAGAACTCAGAAAATTAGAGTATCGTGGAAAAGTTCATTTATTTCAGTTGTTGTTTAGTCGTGTCCGACTCTTCGTGACCCCCTGGACCAGAGCACACCAGGCACTCCTGTCTTCCACTGCCTCCCGCAGTTTGGTCAAACTCATGCTGGTAGCTTCGAGAACACTGTCCAACCATCTTGTCCTCTGTCATCCCCTTCTCCTTGTGCCCTCCATCTTTCCCAACATCAGGGTCTTTTCCAGGGAGTCTTCTCTTCTCATGAGGTGGCCAAAGTCTTGGAGCCTCAGCTTCAGGATCTGTCCTTCCAGTGAGCTTTATTTCAGTAATTCAACTTAAAAGGTGAAACTAATATATGAGATAGATGCATGACATGCAAAGCCAGCTCCAATATTGGTCTATTTGCAATCCTTGTTTTGCTGATTTCATTTAATATTCTAACTTTCTGAGACTGTTAATTCGGGGTTTTCATCAGCTGTACATCACAATTATAACAAATAAAGGCTTGACATATCTCGCTTTGCATGTCATGAGTCCATCTCATATATTAGTTTCACCTTCTAAGTTGAATTACTGAAATAAACGAACTTTTCCACGATATTCTAATTTTCCGAGTTTCACCTGTATATTCTATCTTTATCACCAAACTCCGAATATAATTGCACACTGTATTAATTAACATTATTTTTTAATATATTAGTGGCCATGTGATAAGTTTAGCTTATAAATTTTAGTGTTTAATGTCTTAACTTGTATATTGAGGTACTTTTATAGCTCTGTTTAGAGTAGGTAATGTCTTGATAATATAAATGTTTTAAGTTTTTTGTATCAAGCCAGTATATTTTCTTTTAATTGTTGAATGATTCTGTGTATATTGCGGCAGCATTTGGCTGTGTGCAATAAAACTGACTGACTGACTGTGGGTCTCCTGGAGACTGCTGGACTCCGGCTCCCACCAACCCCCCGCCAGCATGGCCAATGGGCAGGGCTGATGGGAGTTGTAGTTCCGCAACATCTGGAGGACCACAGCTTCCCTGGTCTACTCCAATCAGCTGCCACTCTTCCAGGATCTCTCTCAGCCCTTCTACCCAAGTAGAAATGTTGGGGACTCAGGCTTCTGCACGCAGAGCCTCTGATCTCCGGGGCTGGATTAACCATTAAGCAAAACAGGCACATGCTTAGGGCATCGAGGGAAAGGGGGCACCGCGTAAATTTTCCATTAACATTAATGGCCACAGATTGCTCTGCTGAGCGTTCATTTTCTCAGCTGGAGAGTATCAAAAAATTCCAGCAGAACTACTATGCAACAAGGCAGGCTGGATGCCCCTATACCATGCATAGAAGCAGATGTGTTACGTAAGGATCCGATCAAAGACTTTGCCATTAGAAAAAAGCAGATTTTTAAAGAAATATAAATAAAGTGGAAGTATATAAAAAAAAAATTCCTTCCAGTAGCACCTGGAAGAAGTGTGCATGCACACGAAAGCTCATACCAAGAACTAACTTAGTTGGTCTTTAAGGTGCTACCCGAAAGGAATTTTTTTTGTTTTGACTATGGCAGACCAACACGGCTACCTATCTGTAGGTATAAAAAAAAAACATTATTCCCCATCTTACTGTCTGTTTTGTTTTGAAAAACTAAAAAAACTACAGTATTTTTCGCTCCATAAAACGCACCTAGTTTTTAGAGGAGGAAAGGGGGAAAGCCCCATTTTGGGGGGGAATCCACTCACAGTTGAGCAGCTGCTTTTGCAAAGGGGAAAAGCCCTGTTTTTTTGAGGATCAGCTGAAAGTTGAGCAGCTGCTTTTGCAAAGGGGAAAAGCCTCCTTTTTTGAGGATCAGCTCAAAGTTGAGCTTACCATATTTTTCGCTCTATAAGACAACCAGACCACAAGACGCACCTAGTTTTTGGCAGAGGAAAACAAGAAAAAAAATATTCTGAATCTCAGAAGCCAGAACAGCATGAGGGATTGCTGTGCAGTGAAAGCAGAACAATCTTGCTGTTCTGGCTTCTGGGATAGCTGCGCAACCTGCATTCGCTCCATAAGACGCACACACATTTCCCCTTACTTTTTAGGAGGGAAAAAGTGAGTCTTATAGAGCAAAAAATACGGTACTTTGCAAAGGGAAAAAATCCGGGTTTTTATGGGGTTCAACTCACAGTTCTGCAGCTTCTTTAGGAAAGGAAAGGAGCCATTTCTACAGTTTCCAGACAGATAATCTAATTAGCCTGTCACATGTCGCTGGGGAAACAAACAGCCTCCGTCTGCAGAACATTGAACAATGGAAGCCTGGGCAAGGGGGCAGGGCCGGAAAGGGAGCCAGCGATCGACCACACATTTGCTCCATAAGACGCACAGACATTTCCCCTTACTTTTTAGGAGCAAAAAGGTGCATCTTATGGAGCAAAAAATACGCTATTCTACAATGTATTGTTGTCTATACCAGTGTTTCCCAACCGGTGTTCCGCAGCACACTAGTGTGCCGCGGAACGTTGCCTTGTGTTCCATGGGAGGGAGGCAGGCGAGGCGGGCGGCGAGAGGCGGGGCGGCGGCGGCGAGCACACGTGGGGCGGCGAGCGAGCTCCCTCCCACATCCCATCGCCGCTCGCTTCGGCCGGCCTACTGGAGGAAGGCGCGAAAACCTCGCGCATGCGCAGGCCTTCCGCCTGCGACAGCCCACTAGGCCGGCCGAAGCGAGCGGCGATGGGATGTGGGAGGGAGCTCGCTCGCCGCCCCGCGTGTGCTCGCTGCCCGACTCGCCCGCCTCCCTCCCACGGCACACCAGCCTACCTCTGTGGGAGGGAGGCGGGCGAGTCGGGCGGCAAGAGGCGGGGCGGCGGCGGCGAGGAGAGGTCGCCCAGCGCGGGGCTCTCGCCGTCTGCCTGCCTGGCTGCCTGCGAGCTCGGCGGGCAGCGCTTCCGCCCACAGCGCCCGCCTCGCGGCTCTCATTCCCTGCCCCTGCCAAAGCTCACCCAGCCAAGCCGCGCTCTCCTTCCTGCCTCGCTTTGCTGCCTCCTCCCCCCCCCACCCCCAAAGCTTGGAGGTTCCCCGGCAGGAAGGAGGGAACTTAATCCTCTCCAAGGGCTGCGGAAAACAGACATGCAAATGGGGGCTTCCCAGCTCTTCAAGCGCCGCCGGCTTTCTTCGGGAATTACCGCCCGCCGAGCCCGGTAACGCTGACAGGCCGAGCCGCTTGGCAGCGCAGCCGGCAGAGTGTGGGAAAGGGCGGCCGCCACGCACCGGGCAAGGCGAGACTCGACGGGGAGGACACCGGCAGCAGCGCCCCCCCCCCAGAAACCCGCTCCGGGCAGGTAATTCACAGAGAGTGGACAGAAGGAAGCCTTAAAGGGCTTCAGCCTCCCAGAGTGGCGGGGAATAATAATAATAATAATGATAATAATAAAATTGACAGGGGGTGTTTTTCTAGGTGAGGGGGTGGGGACTGTAATAACAAAAAAATCAGCTCTATATCAACCGCTGTTTTGCAATGAGGAATTGCAAATAAGGAAGATCAAAAGGAGAATGTTTTTTTTGGGGGGGGACTCTCTTCCTCTTCCTCCTCCTCCTCTCGTTCTTGCTCCTCTTCCTGGCAAAAGGGCTGCTGAGACCCCTTCTCTCTTGGGTGCCGGTGGGTGCTGTGACGTTGACGCTGCTGTGGCAAGTGCCTTTACTTAGCAGAGTGCATTCCCCTTTACACAGGAGGGGAGGGAAAAAAATTGAAACTTACACTTTCGTGCGTCCCTCCCGGCGCGACGCTGCGCGCTGACGTCACGGGGCTGTAATGGTGGTGTGCCTCGAGATTTTTTTCATCAAACAAGTGTGCCTTTGCCCAAAAAAGGTTGGGAAACACTGGTCTATACAGTGGTGCCCCGCAAGACGAATGCCTCGCAAGACAGAAAACCTGCTAGACGAAAGGGTTTTCCGTTTTGGAGGCACTTCGCAAAACGAATTTCCCTATGGGGTTGCTTCGCAAAACGGAAAAATATTGCGAGTTCCCGCGGGGTTTTTTCGCTCCCCCCCCTTTTCCTAAGCCGCTAAGCCGCTTAACAGCTGATCCCTAAAAGCCGCTAGACCGCTAATAGTGCTAATCCGCTAAGCTGTCAATGGGCTTGCTTCGCAAGACAAAAAAACCACTAGACGAAGAGAAACGCGGAACGGGTTCTTTTCGTCTTGCGAGGCACCACTGTATTTTGAATTACATATATATGGAGGGCACCAAAAGCTTTGAAGTGCTTGGGACCTCTAAAGATCTTAATTCATGAGGCCAGAGGAACATTGCCTGGCTGTGAAGGCCACTCCCTGCAAGGTCTTTTCCACCTGGTCTAGGGGGCGAGGCCCAGACTCACCAGCCCTACTGAAGAGGCTGCACAAGAGGCCGGGGAAACATCGTCCGGCTATTGTTTTATTGATTGATGTACTTAATATGCTGTAAACCGCTTTGAGATTTTTATTAAAACTATAAAGCGTGAGGTTCCTAGTTCTAGGGGAATTGTTGCTGAATCTGGTTCAATGGACCATTGCCCACCATCCTGGGCTCCGCAGCCCCTCTGATCCCCCCAGCTCAGAGCCAGGAATCAGGTCTGGATCCTTAGCTGTTGACAATGTAGCCTCCAAAGACCTGGTCACTGCTGGATGGATCCAGCCCTTTCCCTGGTCTCCCCAAGTGCTGATTGCCCCAACCCCCAGTCCCTGAGCCCTTACCTTCATCTGAGAAGTAGGAACGTAGCAGATTGTCCTGGGTTTCTTTTGTCAGAGAGTAGACATTTATGCCAACCGAGTCAGTGATGGAGCCCCCAAAGCCTTTGATGATTTGGTACCGCTGGGCCACCTCCAGAACCAGGACCAGGGCTGAGCAGCAGAAATACAGAAGGAGAGAAGGGTGTGCTTTCAGCAGGAGTGAGACATCCACCAGGGCCTTTTCAGTGCTGGCTCCCTGGTATGCCATCATTATTACCTTTCCAGGGGAATTTGAGAACATTTGTGTTTAGCCAGGCTTATAGAATCATAGAACTGTAGATTAGGAAGGAAACCCCAAAGGAAATCTAGTCCAATGCAGGAATCTCAACTAAAGCATCCATGACAGGTGGCTATCTAATCTCTGCTTGAAAACCTCCAAGGGAGAAGAATCCACCACCTTCTGAGGAAGACCGTTCCACTGTTGAACAGCTCTTACTGTAAGAAAGTTATTCCCGATATTTAGCCGGAATCTCCTTTCTTGTAACTTGATTAGCAGACTACTTAATTTCTGATTTATTGATAGCATTCCCCCACCCCCATCTCCCGTGTGTAGATCTCCTCTCAGTCTCCTCTTTTCCAGGCTAAACATACGCAGTTCCCTCAACTGTTCCTCATAAGGCTTGTTTTCCAGACCCTTGATCATCTTGGTTGCCCTCCTCTGCACATGTTCCGGATTGTCAACACCCTTCTTAAATTGTGGTGCCCAGAACGGGACACAATATTCTGGGTCAAGGACATGTTCTGGAGCAGGAGAAAACAAGCTTGCTCCATCTTCCACGTGACAGTCCTTGAGATATTTGAAGATGGCTATCATGTCCTCTTTTCCAGGCTAAACATGCCCAATTCCCTCAACCGTTCCCCATAAGGCTCGGTTTCCAGGCCCTTGATCATCTTGGTTGCCCTACTCTGCACACCTTCCAGCTTGTCGATATCCTTCTTATATTAAGGCACCCAGAACTGGACACAGGACTCCAGGTGTGGTCTGACCAAGGCAGAACAGAGCAGGACAATGACTTCCCTTGACCTGGAAGGTCAAAAAACCTCGAGATCACTGGGCTAGTGTCATGGATTGGCTTTGACAGCTAGCTTACATCCCAACTCTCTGATTCTCTCACACCCAGAGGACTCCAAAAAGTCACCAGCGCTTTCACGCAAAGCCGTCACTTCCCCAAAGCCTCTTGGGTCAAGGAAGCCTTGACCTGCCAGCCAAAAGGAGGGAGCCAGGCTCATTTCTCCAGGAAGGGAAGTTCCAACAAATGTTGCTTGTTCATGTGCAACTGCAGCTGTTGTTCATAAAGCAAATATTCAAGGCTGTATGCAAAGTGGGCCAGTGTCATCTTCATGTCAATGTCATCTTAACTTGGGGGAAGACAAATCACTATACAGAGAGATTTAATAATGCAGAAAAAATAGGATAGAATATTTTAGATTTTCTCCTCTTTGTTGTTTAGTCGTTTAGTTGTGTCCGGCTCTTCGTGACCCCATGGACCAGAGCACGCCAGGCACTTCTGTCTTCCACTGCCTCCCGCAGTTTGGTCAGACTCATGCTGGTAGCTTCAACAACACTGTCCAACCATCTCGTCCTCTGTCATCCCCTTCTCCTTGCGCCCTCCATCTTTCCCAACATCAGGGTCTTTTCCAGGGAGTCTTCTCTTCTTATGAGGTGGCCAAAGTCTTGGAGCCTCAGCTTCCGGATCTGTCCTTCCAGTGAGCACTCAGGGCTGATTTCCTTCAGAATGGAGAGGTTTGATCTTCTTGCAGTCCATGGGACTCTCAAGAGTCTCCTCCAGGACCAGAATTCAAAAGCATCCATTCTTCGGCGATCAGCCTTCTTTACGGTCCAGCTCTCACTTCCATACATCACTTCCATAAACCCCTTCATGGATCACTGCCTTGGCATGGCGAAGGGGCTTGAATAACTCAGAGAAGCTATGAGCTATGCCACCCAAGATGAACAGGTCATAGTGGAGAGTTTTGACCAAACATGATCCATCTGGAGCAGGAACCGGCAAGCCACTCCAGTATCCCTGCCAAGAAAACTCCATGGACAAAGACAACAGGCATTTCCCCCTCTAGATTTGTGTAATTATTTTTATGTACATTAATAGCAAAGTTTTACGTGAAGCAATAAATGAGAAAGAAACAAACAAACAAAAAGGGGTACCTGGGGTGGTCGTTTTCCCCTGGAATTTCCCTTCGCTGCGCTCCATCCGGCTAGTGGACTTGCTGCTTTCGTACTTGACGAAGTAGCCGGCCGGTGGGAGGGAGACCGGGTCCTGCGTGTCGCAATAGGTGCTGTTGCAGACGCAAACCATCGAGTCCCGGCCAAAGAACTTTGGGATGCAGGGCCGGCTACCTGGATGCGATAAGGAAGAGGTCAGTTGTTGGGTGGGGCAGAGCAAGACCCACAGCTTCACTCCAAGGCCCCCCCAGGAAAGACATACATGGAAGGAGAACAGGGCAGCCCTTATAAGGGGACTCAGCATGGAAAAAAAACCCAAAATGATATATTGTATTGGTCATACTATGTCATCTGATGGTGAAATTAGGGTGACCCAATGCAAAAATTCTGAGGATCCATGTGGATCCGTGTTTTGTAACTACAGTGGTGCCTCGCAAGACGAAATTAATTCGTTCCGCAAGTCTCTTCGTCTTGCGGTTTTTTCGTCTTGCGATGCACGGTTTCCCATAGGAATGCATTGAAAATCAATTAATGCGTTCCTAGGGAAACCGCCTTCAGACCAGGTCCGGGGACAGTCTGTCCCCCGAGCTCTTCTGAAGGCTGTTCTGAAGGCTGGCGGTGGGAAGAAAAGCCCTTCTTCCCACCTCCCGCCCCGCAAGCTCCGGGGACAGGAGGGCTTTGCTGCCGACCGCCAGCATTTTAAAAGCCCCTGCTGTCCCGGGGCGATTTTAAAATGCTGGCGGGCGGGAGCGAAGTCTCCGCTGCCCCGAGGAGATTTTAAAATGCTGGGGGTCGGCAGCGAACGCTTCGCTCCCGCCTGCCAGCATTTTAAGATCGCCCGGGGCAGCGGAGAAGTCTCCGCTGTCCCGGGAAGGCAGGCGGGGGGAGCAAAGACTTTTGCCCCCGCCTGCCTTCAGAAGAGGTCCAGGACCTCGTTCCGATGCCTGGCGGCGGGGGGAGAGGTTCCCGCCCCACCGCCCGGCATCGGGGCATCGTTCCGATGCCCGGCGGCGGGGTGCGAGGTTCCCGCCCCCCCCGCCCCGCTTCGGAGCAGCGTTCCGAAGCCGGGCGGCTGGGGCAGGTGTTCCCGCCCCCCCCGCCCCGCTTCGGAGCAGCGTTCCGAAGCGGGGCGGCTGGGGCAGGTGTTCCCGCCCCCCCGCTTCGGAGCAGCGTTCCGAAGCGGGGCGGCTGGGGCAGGTGTTCCCGCCCCCCCGCTTCGGAGCAGCGTTCCGAAGCCGGGCGGCTGGGGCAGGTGTTCCCGCCCCCCGCCCCGCTTCGGAGCAGCGTTCCGAAGCGGGGCGGCTGGGGCAGGTGTTCCCGCCCCCCCGCCCCACTTCGGAGCAGCGTTCCGAAGCCGGGCGGTGGGGGCAGGTGTTCCCGCCCCCCCGCCCCGCTTCGGAGCAGCGTTCCGAAGCCGGGCGGTGGGGGCAGGTGTTCCCTCCCCCCCGCCCGGCTTCGGAGCACCGGGAGAAGCGATCTCCCCGCAGCCCCTTGCTTCAAAAGAGGTCCGGGGGCAGCGGGGAAGAAGCGCTGCGCTTCCCGCTGCCCCCGGACCTCTTTTGAAGCAAGGGGCTGTGGGGAGATCGCTTTTCCCCGCAAACCCTTGCTTCAAAAGAGGTCCGGGGGCAGCGCGAAGCGCTTCCCGCTGTCCCCGGACCTCTTTTGAAGCAAGGGGCGGTGGGGAGAAGCGATCTCCCCACAGCCCCTTGCTTCAAAAGAGGTCCGGGGGCAGCGGGAAGCGCTTCCCGCTGTCCCCGGACCTGGTGCTGCAGGGAGAAGATCGCTTCTCCCCGCTGCCCCTTGCTTCAAAAGAGAAGACCCGCTGTCCCCTGGGCAAGCTTCGTTTTGCGAAGCAAGCCCATAGGGAAATTCGTCTTGCGAGGCAACTCGAAAACGAAAAAACCTTTCGTTTTGCGAGTTTTTCGTCTCGCGAGGCGTTCGTCTTGCGGGGTACCACTGTACGTTTTTGCACCACTGCAGCCCCATGAAACAGTGGATGCGTGATTTTTTTGGTGCAGACTGTAGCCATGGACATGCTATGTGATCTGATGGTGAATTTGGGGTGACCCAATGTAAAAATCCTGAGGATCCATAGGCTTTTACCTCCCTGCTCTCAGGCAGCCTCCTTTATCGCTAGCCTCCCTTATCTCTCTCCCGATCCCTTACTGATCAGCTGCTTCCTTTCAACACTCCCTTCCCTCTTGTTTGCCTTAGTGTCTTTTCCTTAGCTGAAGCAGTTTTTTGCTCCTCCTTTTCTTCTAATTTCTCTCCTCATTGCTTTGGTCCTGTCTTCTCTCCTAGCAAGTTTGCTGTCTTTACCTCCCCTCTCCCAGGCAGCCTCCTTTATTGCTAGCGTCTCTTATCTCCCTCCTGATCAGCAAACGGTCAGCAGCCTTGTTTCAACACCCATCTCCCTCTTTCAAAAAAAAAAAAGCATGATCTGCTTTTAGCCCCTGGGCAATTCTGCTCCAGGGACCATGCATTCGCACAGACATTTCCCCTTACTTTTTAGGAAGAAAAAAGTGTGTCTTATGGAGCGAAAAATACGGTACACACATTATACCGGGCCGCTACCCCTAGACAGTGTGACTGACCCCTAGGGCTCTGCACGCCTTTAGGAACGGCCCTGTTTACACTGCAAAATCCAGTTGCAGGTCCCACTTGTTGTATACTGATGTTCCTGGTCCTCTGAAACAGTTGACCTGAAATAGTTCCTCTGCTGTGCTCCGGGCAATGCAGTCCCAAAATAGTCAAGAGAATTCTATAAATATAACGACTACTCAGACTGTGGCCTTCATTAGCCAGTTTCAAAATGCCTGTCAGCAGTGTGAATCAGAAAAAGCATAATGACAAGAACAAGAACAACAATAATTTAGATGCCGCCCATCTGACTGGGCTTCTCAACAATTATAAAACCGCAGTAAAAAATCCATCATTAAAAAGTTCCCCATACAGGGCTGCCTTCAGGTGTCTTCTAAAAGTCAGATACTTGTTTATTTCCTTTACGTTCTGACAGGAAGACGTTCCACAGGGCAGGCACAACTACCAAGAAGGCCCTCCGCCTATATTCCTGCAGAGTATTTAATTTTTAAAAATGGCATAGTGCCCTGGAGCCACAGAATCAGAGGCAAGCGAACTCTGGCCTCTGCTATTGGTGAGGAAAGGCAGCAGGAGGCCTCACAAATTCCAGAGTGGTTTCTCCATCAATGCCTCTTCCCAAAGAACTCTGGGAATTCTAGTTCTGGGAGAACATGGGTGTATCCTAATAACTCTCAGCACCCATGACAAACTACAGCTCCCATAATTCTGTGGGGGGCGGGGAGAGCCAGGAATGTTTAAAGTGATAAAGTGTTTTAAATGAATGTGGCCTTAGCATCTAGCTGTTTTGAGCTGTGCATCCAGAAAACTGCTCCCAGCTGGTTCTAGGTACTCCTCATTCTGCACTTCGGACATGAGGTAATGATTCTGGGCCCATGAACAGACTAGAGCAGCCTTGCTCAACCTGTGGGTCCCCAGTTGTTGTTGAACTACAGCTCCCACCACCCCTAGCTAGCAAGGCCAGAGTTCAGGGATGATGGGATTTGTAGTCCAACAACATTTGGGGACCCACAGGTGGAGAACCGCTGGACTAGAGGAATGAGCAACAGCTTTACTCTTCAGGGCCTCCGGGGCCAAAATTGTGCAGCAGCAACTGGGCTCTTGATTCAGGTTGCCAACTGACCGACTTCTCAGAACTAAGGGAATATCTCCAAATAACAAACTCTACACAAGTCCTTGGTGATTTTCTCCCCAGCGCGCAAACAGCTTCACCAACATCTTACTCACCCATCACTCCAGCTGCTACGTGCAGCAAAAGCAAAGCCAGAAGTCTAGCTCGGCAGAACCCCATCGTGGCGCTGGAGTCCAAATGGTGTCAAAGCTGGACGAGGATGGACCCGGGAGAAGAAGGCCCACCTCTTCGCATCTGCACACAAGGAGAAGAGACTTTTAAAACCTTTCAAAGCATTTTAGACAGTTGCCCCAAACCCAGAGTTGGTTGCGTGGCAATACCCGCCCCCTCCCACAGATGGGTAAATAAAGACACGGACAACAGAATTTAGGTTAATGGGCGAAAAATGGCCACAACTTTATTGATTAAAGGTAAGAGCGGTATTGGCCTTAGGCATTGGCCCTAACAGACTATCCGGTTCTAACCGGGAAGGGTTAAACACCAGCAGGGGGAGCCACCCGAGATGCACATCTGTAGGCGAGAGAAAAGGGGCGAGCCCAGGCTACCCTGACCTTAAGTGCCCTCCAGAAGATTCGCCCCCAGACGCCACTCATTGGCTGGCACCGACACTGAATAATAATGAGTACCTGAGTCCCGCGGGGCTGGAGCTAGCCCCGCGAGAGTGTGGGTGGGGTCGTGAGCCCCGCAACCCCCCCCCCCTGAGATCGGGAGTGGCTTTCCAGCGAGTCTGGGCTCTTCTTCATTTGCAGCAGGGCGATGTATGGTGCTAAATGCTGCAGGTGCGCCCCTTTACCCTGGGCTTTGACAACTGAGATAAATGCTCAAATGTTAGAATCAGGGGTGTGTTTTTTTTTAGCTGGAGCTTGCCAGAGCACAGCACTGCCAACCCTCAGCTGGGCAGCACAGCTTCTCGGCTAACAGCTGACACATGGGAAAACTGTCCTGGTCCTTTCTGCTTGGAGCTGGAGAGGCAGGGCTGGGGAATAAGGAAGGAGCTTCCCCGCTCATCACCACACGCAATATCATGTATGTGCGCAGGCGCCTGGAACAGAACCTCTGTAAATGGGGAGTCCCCTGTACTAGAATAAAGGTTCATTCGAGGGGAGTTTCAGCACCTTTTCTTTCAGGAAGAAAGCACAGATTAGGGCACATCTTGTTCTAATTTGTTTTAAACTAATTTTTAATGCGTTTTTATAATTGCTGCAACTGCCAGGACACTGTGATCCAGCGCCAAGGGCCTTCTGGCGGTTCCCTCACTGCGAGAAGCCAAGTTACAGGGAACCAGGCAGAGGGCTTTCTCGGTAGTAGCACCCGCCCTGTGGAGCGCCCTCCCACCAGATGTCAAAGAGAAAAAGAACTACCAAACTTTTAGAAGACATCTAAAGGCAGCCCTGTTTAGGGAAGCTTTTAATGTTTAATAGGTCATTGTATTTTAGTGTTTTGTTGGAAGCCGCCCAGAGTGGCAGGGGGGACCCAGCCAGATGGGTGGGATATAAATAATAAATTATTATATTATTATAACTGTGTCCTTGGGGCGAAGGGTGGGTGATGAAATGGAAAGGAAACCGGCATGACAACAAAAACAGCAGCCTGACTCAGTCTAAAGTTGCTTCCTGTTTTCTTCAGATACCAGCTTGACCTGCAACCCTTCCGAGCCAGCGGCGGGAAGGCGGGTGGTGTAGAAATCCGCCCCAGCTCGCGATTAAAGGCAGCCCTTCCTAATCTGCATTTTTGAAAACTGCAGGCAAGCCGAAACATAGCCAGGGCATGCCTCTGTGAATTTCCCAATGCCGTTCTCCGGTCAGGTAACGTGTACGAAGACATTATAGACAAAGATCAAAAACTGCATGATATGTATTGCGCCACGGTGGCTGCTATCGCCCTTTTGGACTAGGAGAGCGGAAGGCAGGGAGCCAACAGTAGGTGGCGCCATAGGCAGCTGATTCCACTTTTGCCCCTGTGCTGGTCCCGTGGGTTTCTGTGAGGCGAGGTCCGAGTCCAGACCAAGGTCAAGGGTGCAGTATTGAGGCTGTCTGTCAAAGCTGAAGCTGGATCCAAGGCAGGGAGTCGGGTGAGGTCAGGGTGCAGGCAGGAACTGGCTACCAACAACGTTGCTCGTGCAACTTGGGACTAGGGCTGACTGGCTTTTATCTGCCCTGAGGCATAGGGCAGCCCCGGTCCACAGGTGACTCGTCTCTCCTGGCCTGCAGGCGAGCACTCATCCTGCGGGAACTTAGTTCCCTCTGCCTCTCTGCCCTGAGCCTCTGCAGCTCAGGAAAGGCTGGAGGGTTACTGGACCCAGAGGCAACCTCACCTTCCCCTGACGGGACTGAGAGTGGAGCACCTGCAGGCAATGGGTCCTCCATCACCTCAGGAGCCAGAGCGGACTCAGCTGGTGCCTGCACCTGAGGATCCAGCACAGGTGAGGACCCTTCAGGCTCAAGCCCCAGCCCCGGCTCAGCTGGTTCTGGAGCCGGGGAATCCTGTGCAGGCTGGGATTCCTCAGGTTCAGCCTCCGAGTCCGATTTAAATCAAATCCCCCCTGCTTCAGATGGATATTTCTGTGACTGTTATTATATCTAATTTCAATGACCTTGCTATTTCTATCTTTACCGCTTCGGGTCAATTTTTGGCGCAAAAGAATTCAACTAGTCAATATGAATTGATAACAGCAAGAACAAAAACAACTGAGTCATAATCCAGCCAAGAGAAATCTCACCTGGATTAATTGCATGCGTTGAGCCGATCCGTGGATTGGTCAGCTTAATTTGCATGCATTTGCCTGAGCATAAAACCATCTTCCTGAAGGGGGAAAGCTCTCCTTCCTTTTGGAACATGTGATTCAATACTAGCAAGAGAGGCTCTCCTCTCCAGATCCAGTTAGCAACATAGCATGCTTATTCTGGGCTAGCTACAGTTCCCCATCTGTCTTCAAGGGCAGTCCCACGTAACACACATTGCAGTAATCAAGCGCTGAAGTTCCCAGGGCATGGATAACTGCAGCTGCTCACTGTCTGTGCATCAGCCTCAACCCAAACAATGTTCTTCGTGCCACTGAGGCTACCTGAACATGAAAAAATTATGTTAATTGCTCTCCTTGGGCTGTGTTCCCTATCTGTTAAGGAAAGTACTACATGTTCCAGAATTGAATGAGCCTGCCAATTATTTCAGTCAATAGTCCTGCCCTTGAGCTTGTGTTAATTCTACTCAAAGCACATGTTCTGAAATTTGTCATCACAACCCCTTGGAGCCATGCATTTCAGTGGGTCTATACCACGGGTGGCCAACTCCCAAGAAACTGCGATCTACTCACAGTTAAAAACAGTGAGTAGATCGCAGTGATCTACCCCCGTTTTTTTAGGGATTCAGGATTGAGGTTTTTTTTAAGAAGGAAGGCCTGGTTTTTTCAGGCCTATGTTCCTGAGCTTCTTTGGGGAGAGCCATTGATCTACCACAGTCCAGTGATCTACTAGATCACAATCTACCTGTTGGACATACCTGGTCTATACTAGCCAGAACTTAGCTGACTTACAGCTCTTGATAATTATCACTCTTATAAACCACATGACTGTCAAAAATGCATTATTACTGTAAGTATTCCACAAGTGCATCCCAGTCTATAAGGGGGTGTCTTGACCTAAGACAACCGACACCGTGAAACAGCCGCAGGGATCGCGTCCTTAGTGAGTTTACAGCCAGGACGGCCTCTGAACCTAGAGCATCTTGGCTCACAGCTCACCCTCATGGGTGTCACGAGGGAGGGGCAAAAAGGCGCAGGCCAATGATGGACTATATGGGATTGGCAGAAATGTCTGGCAGAATCCGAGACCAGGGAGAAGAGTCGGCGGAAGAAGATTGGAAGAAATTTAAAGATTACCTACAGAAATATTGCAAAATTAATGAATGTTAGAATGATGTTGGATAGAAATTAAGTGGTTTCCAGCTGTAATGTCTTTAGGGAATATGAGAAACAGGCTTAGAAACAGGTTAAAACTTAATGGTAAGGATTTGCTGAACTAACAATTTGAATCGGAATACAAAAAAGGGAGGTATGAGGAGGTCCGGGAAACATGTTAAAGGAAAATGAGAAATGGAAAATCTGCATGTTTTATCTTTTTCTTTTTAATTATTTTTACTTCTGTATTTTTGTTACTATTTTTTATTTTTTATTTTATTTTTACCGGCATTGTATTATTATTAAAAACCTTAATAAATATTCTATAAAAAAAAGGCGCAGGCCAAGCCCCCCTGAGCCAAATGAACCACAAGCCCCAAATCCCCATCTTGCATTAAAAAGAGAGAGAAAGAGAGAGAGAGAGAGAGAGAGAGAGAGAGAGAGAGAGAGAGAGAGAGAGATTCTAGCACTGGTAGAACCTGAGATATGAAATGAAAAGTTACAGACCCTGTTCTTATTTTTTCCGCAAGAAATTAGCCTGCTTCCCCCTCTTTCATCTTTTGCCACTGGCAAAAACTCACGCAGACCCCCACTTTTCCAAGCGACGCTGGGGAACCTGCGTCCCTCGAGATGTGCTCGATTCCAGCTCTCAGCTTCCAGCACAATCGACGGTCAGGGACGATGGGAGTTGTAGTCCGTCACCATCCACAGAGCGAAAAGTTCCCCATCTCTGATTGAAATCGTTGCGCCACATGGCTCTTTAACCTACCCGTCAAGCTTCGCTCTCTCTGCTTCAGATTGGCAGTTGTGCCCTCCGTGCCATTCATCTGCCACCTGCCTACCTCCATGCCAACCCTCGGCAGTTTTATTTGCACCGCTGACTCACCCACTCTTGCCACGCCCCTTCTGTGGGCAGTGGGCCTCTCCCTGGCATCCCTTTCTAGGTCAAGACACCCTGTATCTATATGAAATCAAGGGGCCCGCAACACTACAGTGGCGATAAAGATAAGCTAATCAGTAGGCAGACGGTTGCACTGCTTGCCCAAGTCCTTTTTGAGAACGTTCCAAAATCAAATCTCTGCAAAGATCTCGCCTGACTTCTTGCAGGAGGTGACGATCAGTCATATTCCGGCTTCGAGGCCCGATGGCATCTGTCTACAGAGAGCCACACACCGCTCATCCCTCCTCCACACCCCTGTGACTGTGATTATGTGATCCCTGACTGGTTGGGACATGTGTCTGGGAGAGCGATGATGCAGTTGTGGCCCTCCAGAAGTTGCTGGACCACAATTCCCACCCTCTCTTCCCACCAGCCCTGCAATGTGGGGCTGGCTAGCCCATTACTTCTGGGGTGTATCATTTTGAAGCAAACAATAATTACTCCTGGAGTAAACAATATTTAGCGAGATATGCGCCAACTTACCTGTTTTCTCTCCCTAAAAGCTAAACAAACACACACACTAAATAGCACCTACAGTGTCCTTCAACACCCTTCCCCAACCTGGTGCCCTCCCCTCACCCTCTCACGATTAGCCAATGGCACCAACGCCATCTAGAAGGCACCGGGTTCCTCCATCCTTGCCTTACACCTCTGTTATGTGACCCCTGATTGATTAGCACACGTGTCAAGGAGAGGGTTGAGGCCGCCCAGATGTTTGTGGACTCCGACTCCCATCATCCCTGACCACTGGGCATGCTGGCTGGGGCTGATGGGAGCTAGAGTCCAGAATCTGGAAGGCCGCAGACTCCCAAACATCTGCTCTATAACTTCTCTGCTGTACATCTGCATTATCCTTTCCCTAGCATCCGACTAATCAAATGTCAACGAATATTTCAGAACAAAGCAAGCAAAAGTTAATATTGTTCTGTTTTGCCCAACCTGCTGAAGAGTCCATAACGGGGCAGCACATCACCTGGAATTGGGATTTTGCTGCCTTCTGCCTAATAACAGCAGATCACCATTCTGCCACTAGGTCTGAAGATGGGCTCACCTTCTTCCTCTGCTGTCTCTTGCACACACCCACACCCCGGATGTGTAGTGTCACAAATTGAGTGAAACATCTCGTTCACTGGAGCAACCACACAATTTGTTAAGTTATTTCCCATTATCTATTTATTTACTTGCGGTAGTTTTATCCTTTTTAGAGGTAAGGATCTAAGAAGAGCTCTGTTGGATGAGGCAAAAGGCAAATAATAAATAATAATAATAATAATAATAATAATAGAGAAGAATAAGAAGAGTTTGGATTTGATATCCCGCTTTATCACTACCCAAAGGAGTCTCAAAGCGGCTAACATTCTCCTTTCCCTTCCTCCCCCACAACAAACACTCTGTGAGGTGAGTAAGGCTGATTACAAGTCTACCTCTCTTAACCGCTACACCACACTGGCTCTCCAGTAATAATAATAATAATAATGATTTTATTATTTATATGCCGCCCATCTGACTGGGTTCCCCAGACACTTTGGGCAGCTCCCGACAAAATATCAACAACACAATAAAACATCAAACATTAAAAACTTCCCTATACAGGGCTGCCTTCAAATATCTTCTAAAAGTCAAAGAGTTGTTTATCTCCTTGACATCTGATGGGAGGGCGTTCCATAGGTAGGGTGCCACCACCGAGAAGGCCCTTCACATATACGGGGCCAAAGCCGTTTAGGGCTTTAAAGGTCAGCACCAACACTTTGAATTGAACTTTACCTCAGGATGAGAACAGAAATTGTGCTCCAGCGGCGCGGCAGCACTGGGAGGCCCCATTAGCTAAAGTGGTGCTTCAGGTTAAGAACAATTTCAGGTTAAGTACGGACCTCTGGAACAAATTAAGTACTTAACCCGAGGTACCAGTATATTAATTTGACACATTTATATCACCCTTTCCAAGGAAACACACTGAATAATTTCAAAATTATCGGTCTATGTATTTCTGATAGTATAACCAAATCAGTTGATATATAAGTGTAAAAACTACTCTGGAAATTTATTATTCAAAAAATGAAACCTTCGTCTTGTTGTAAATATTAAGATTATACCAGCAAGAATGAGTCTTTCTGTAAAAAAATTGATTTAAATCAAGTCTTACTGACTAGTGATTTAAATAGTGATTTAAATCAAATCCACCCTGCTTCAGATGGATATTTCTGTGACTGTAATTATATCTAATTTCAATGACCTTGCTATTTCCATCTTTACCGCTTCGGGTCAATTTTTGGCGCAAAAGAATTCAACTAGTCAATATGAATTGATAACAGCAAGAACAAAAACAACTGAGTCATAATCCAGCCAAGAGAAATCTCATCTGGATTAATTGCATGCGTTGAGCCGATCCGTGGATTGGTCAGCTTAATTTGCATGCATTTGCCTGAGCATAAAACCATCTTCCTGAAGGGGGAAAGCTCTCCTTCCTTTTGGAACATGTGATTCAATACCAGCAAGAGAGGCTCTCCTCTCCAGATCCAGTTAGTAATATAGCATGCTTATTCTGGGCTAGCTACAGTTCCCCATCTGTCTTCAAGGGCAGTCCCACGTAACACACATTGCAGTAATCAAGCGCTGAAGTTCCCAGGGCATGGATAACTGCAGCTGCTCACTGTCTGTGCATCAGCCTCAACCCAAACAATGTTCTTTGTGCCACTGAGGCTACCTGAACATGAAAAAGTTATGTTAATTGCTCTCCTTGGGCTGCGTTCCCTATCTGTTAAGGAAAGTACTACGTGTTCCAGAATTGAATGAGCTTGCCAATTATTTCAGTCAATAGTCCTGCCCTTGAGCTTGTGTTAATTCTACTCAAAGCACACGTTCCGAAATTTGTCATCACAACCCCTTGGAGCCATGCATTTCAGTGGGTCTATACCAGGGATGGACAACTCCCAAGAAACTGCGATCTAAAGGTAAAGGTAAAGGTACCCCTGCCCGTACGGGCCAGTCTTGCCAGACTCTGGGGTTGTGCACCCATCTCACTTAAGAGGCCAGGGGCCAGCGCTGTCCTGAGACACTTCCGGGTCACGTGGCCAGCGTGACAAAGCTGCATCTGGTGAGCCAGAGCCGCACACGGAAACGGCGTTTACCTTCCCGCTGGTAAGCGGTCCCTATTTATCTACTTGCACCCGGAGGTGCTTTCGAACTGCTAGGTTGGCAGGCGCTGGGACCGAGCAGCGGGAGCGCACCCCGCCGCAGGGATTCGAACCGCCGACCTTTCGATCGGCAAGTCCTAGGCACTGAGGCTTTAACCCACAGCGCCACCTGCGTCACTCACAGTTAAAAACAAAGCAAGCAAAAGTTAATATTGTTCTGTTTTGCCCAACCTGCTGAAGAGTCCATAACGGGGCACAACATCACCTGGAATTGGGGTTTTTGTTGCCTTCCACTTCATAATCTGATACGCTCAGTTCACTGGAGCAACCACACGATTTGTTAAGTTATACTTTCCCATCATCTATTTATTTACTTGCTATATTTTTACCCGTTTTAGAGGTAAGAATCTAAGAAGAGCTCTGCTGGATGAGGCCAAAGGCCCCTAATAATAATAATAATAATAAAATAATAATAATAATTTTATTATTTATATGCCGCCCGTCTGACACTTTGGGCGGCTCCCGACAAAATATCAACAACACAATAAAACATCAAACATTAAAAACTTCCCTATACAGGGCTGCCTTCAAATATCTTCTAAAAGTCAAAGAGTTGTTTATCTCCTTGACATCTGATGGGAGGGCATTCCATAGGTAGGGTGCCACCATCGAGAAGGCCCTTCACATATACGGGGCCAAAGCTGTTTAGGGCTTTAAAGGTCAGCACCAACACTTTGAATTGGGCTCGGAAACATACTGGGAGCCAATACAGATCCCTTAGGACCGGTGTTATCTGTTCTCACAGGAGCTGCCCCGATGGGAAGCTTGTGAGCAGGTTCTGAGTGCGACAGCAACTCTTGTGATTCCTAGCAATGGACATTCACTGCCTCTGACAGAGGAGGTAGAACATGCACAGAATGTCTGCCCTATCCCAGCCTTTTGCAATTTGTCGGAAAGGAAGAAATGGCCCTAGGCCTAGGATCTACGATATTTATAGTACTGATGATGATTGAGATCTCTAAGAGTCCAAATTACGTATGACGCATGGAATTGTATTCAATGATTGTATCCGGTGATTTAGACGTGTCTGGTTTTATTTATTAATTTGTCACATTTATATCACCCTTCCCAAGGAAACACACTGAATATTTAGTTCAAATTATATCTGAACAAGTGAGGATGGAAGGAATTGGATTATAGATATGGAATATAACATTAAAGGGAACTGTGTGTGTAAAAAGGGGGGGGAAAGGGGAGGGGAAGCTCTATTTTGCAAAAGGTTTACAATGGAAACTTGAGCTGACTCTGAATAACAATAACGCTAAGACGACTTGGAATTTAAATTATGGTAATTGGAAGTAAAACTGCTCATTTATCTTCAGTCAGACGGAAGAATGAAAGGAGCCTGCGAACTTGCCAAGGAACTGATAAGGTTCATTATTGAGTCCTCTGCAGTTCGACAGACCACTGTTCTTCCCAGACTGAGAGGAAAAATGGTGAAAACAGGATATTTATTGGGAATGCGTGGTTTTTGCAGTTGTTCTTAAAGTTGCAAAACAACGAAGGACAGAGGGAGGGAGAAATTTCTGGAACAACAATGGGATATCAGCTCTGCCCAAGGCATGATGGAGAACAGCAAGAACTGGGAAAAGACAGACATCAAATTTTGCAAGGACAGAAAGTGTTCCACCTGTAGTTTCATCAATCATTTAATGTGTCAACACGAATAGAAGTTATGAATATTGCAGTTGTTGTATAAGCAGGGACGTCCGACAGGTCAGTCGCGATCTACTGGTAGACAGACGCCTGGGAGGTATTGGTAGATCTCGCCGGGTCCCTTTCCATTCCAAATCTATTTGTAATTTAGAATCCGGCCCTGCCCTCCATTGTTGCATGACCTGCAGAATGAAAGGCGGATCTCCAAAAAAATGGGGCTTTGATCTGCACCTTCAAAAGGCAGTTTTTAATTCTGTGAGTAGATCGCAGTCTCCTGGGAGTTGGCCACCCCTGGTAGAAGGGATTATTATTATGACTGCAATGGAATAGAAATTAATTAGATGTTGGAACGCAGAAATAAAGCAAATAATTAAGCCATCAATTCTAGCACCTTATCTAAATTACAGTCCTACCCTACCTTCGCTTACTTATCCTTCCGGTTATGTAAACTTCAGGATACGTAAGCGGCAAACCCAGAAGTATATTTCCGGGTTTTTGTTGTGCACGCATGTGCAGAAGCGCTTTACCATCCGGCGTGCGTGCGCAAAAGCGGTGTCTCCGGTTGCGGAAACCTCAGAATCCGACCAGAGCTCCAGAACGGATCCCGTCCACAACCTGAGGTACCACTGTATATAATGTGAACTATTGGTATTAATAATTGACTTATAAATTGGTATTGTTATAATGAGGCTATGATTGGATGTAACTGAAAACTAATCAAAATTATTATCAAGATGAGGTCCTTAAATTGCATTACGAATCTGCTTGTTTGGTATGGATCAGGGACTGGATGAGATTGGACAAGCAAGAGGCATTAGAACTAGAAGGACATGATAACAGATTTGGCTGGCATGCATACTTATGGTATGGGAAAGGGAAGATTCATAGAAGTTTTTACAACCATATAATTAGGAAATCATTAATGAGAGTATGGGAGAGATACAAAGACTTATTGGAACAAAAGACCCCGTGGTGGCTCTCATTACTGCTCAAACCACTTGGAAAGAAAGGAAAATGGCTCAGAAGAAAGGAAAATCGGGTACTCCTTGGAAGGCAAGGCATTTGTAATAGCAAATAAAGTACAATTAAACCTCTGACCACAGAGCAATCTTGGGATTTCAGAGATCTGGAGTCACATCCAAACCACAGACTGATACGAAGAACTGGTTCCAGACTGTAATTCCCCATTGCTTCCACATCTCCGGGGAAACTAACTGTTACATCCGCCTCCTCTTTTTTGCAGGGTGTGAGGTGGCTGGCAGATGGGACCAAGCTTACCTGGTACTTGAGAAACAAAGCAGCACCCATCATTGGCTCCAAGGGCTGTGGCAGAATCCAGAGCCCCCAGCCTCCAGCTGAGAGGGCTGTGTCCAATTAAGGCAGTGTTTTTCAACCTTTTTTGGGCAAAGGCACACTTGTTTCATGAAAAAAATCACGAGGCACACCACCATTAGAAAATGTTAAAAAAATTAACTCTGTGCCTATATTGACTATATATAAAGTAATTCTCTTGAATAGGAATCAAATAAACACAAAGAAAGTATTTTATAATTACTTTATTATGAAATAGTAAGTAAACAGAAATATGAAAAATTATAAAATACTTTATTTTTAAATCTTTCGAATTTTTTCAATTTTTCCCACGGCACACCAGGCAACATCTCGCGGCACACTAGTGTGCCACGGAACAGTGGTTGAAAAACACTGAATTAAGGCATATACGATATGGTACGGTACAATAATCTTTATCGTCATTGTCCCCTACAGAACAACGAAATTGAAAAATCTACACAAGACATTCAAAAACCAACAAGCCTACTATACAATACGATATACGATAAACGATATCTTTATTGTTATTGTCCCATGCAGAACAATGAAATTGAAAAACTACATAAAACTACTACAAAACTACATAAAACATTCCCAGCTATCCCAGCCTGGTTAGCCCTCTAAATACACTGATACCCCATTTTTAAATACAATATACTCCCATAGAGACTCCTTGCACTGCGTTTAAAACCAAAATCGCATTTGGGTAGAAACTGTTTCTCAAGCAGCTAGTCCTAGTCTTTATAACCCTGTACCTTCTTCCAGAAGGCAGAAGCTGAAAGAGATCATTTCTGGGGTGCGCACTATCCTGCGCTATCTCTGCAGCTTTCTTATGGCACCTGAAAGCATAGATTTGATCCAAGGTGGGAAGAGTGCACCCAATTATTCTCTCTGCAGTCTTTACAACCCTGGACACATTGTTTTTCCCCTGACCATGCAGCTGCCAAACCACACACACAGACCATCAGTTGATATGCTCTCCACAGTACAATGGTAAAATGCCATCAACAGGTCCTTTGAGAGATTGTTTTTCCAGAGGATTCTCAAAAAATATAACCTCTGCTGGAATCCGTTGAACGGAAAACGTTCGGAAGCCAAGGCGCAGCTTCCGATTGGCTGCAAGAAGCTCCTGCAGCCGGGGGGCCGCTAGGGGCGCATTGGAAGATGGCCGACAATACCATATCTCCAGTTCACACGAGGTAATTAAGAGGCTGATATGGGAGTATGCAGCCTCCCTTTGTCACCCCAGGGAATGGGGAAACACTGCCTTCGCCTGCGGTTGTCAATAAATCACCCCCGAGTTCAAAAGATGAAAGGGGTGAGGGCACTAGGCGCACAGCCCTTGTTTGGGTTTATGGCTCTCCCGGACGCTGTCTCTGATCGCGCGCCTGGTTGCAGCAGCTCAAAATAAACAATTAGAGAGCAGCAAATGCACATGTTTTGAGTGAAGAATGGGAGTTTAGACTGCTATGTGAAGTGACCTCTGTGAAGTTGAGCGACGGGCTGGATCCAACAGGAAAATATATCAAGAAGAAGACACATCAAAGCTGTTGGTATGTTGGAATGGGACGGAAAGGGGGGGGACTTTTCTTTTTTTCTTTTTTATGTGATTACCTAACAATCCCCCCCAGAAGAAACATTGTAACAATTGATTATAAGCGGGATGATTAAGAACTGTGTGGAAATGAATTACTAACCAAAGACATGGTCTGTGGAATATCTGGAAAGGAATGAAAGGCTTTTGGAATGACACAGTTTATAAAATGAGACTCGCCAGAGGCAGGCTTTGTTGCAAGATTTACGATCGAGGGGGAGGAGGCCAACCGCTTTGTCATCATATTGGACTCTGAGTATGACCTGCCAGAACCCTCTAAGAAGCTTGAGGAGGGAGTGACAGGCCTGCGAAGATTAATGGGTAGACGTTAAGATTGTTTTGTACAGAAGTGTTGAAATGGCGTCTGTCTGTTTGAATATAGCTCTTGGAGAAATGAAAAATCCACACAGGACTATAATACGATTGTTTTCAACTCGCTTGTGGAGACTATCAGAGGTCACAAAGAAAGGAAAAATATACGATAACAACAAGAAGATGAGGAAAACCATAAAGAGAAGAATAGATAGAAAGAAGGATAGAACTTTCTTTATGTATGCTACAACAGCAGCAAGAATACTCATTGCAAAGTACTGGAAGACACAGGATCTACCCACTCTGGAAGAATGGCAGACGAAGGTGATAAACTATATGGGACTGGGAGAAATGACTGGCAGAATCCGTGACCAGGGAGAAGAGTCAGCGGAAGAAGACTGGAAGAAATTCAAAGACTATCTACAGCAATACTGTAAAATTAATGAATGTTAGAATGATGTCGGATAGAAATGAAGCAGTTTCCAGCTGTAATGTTTTAAGAGAGTATGGAAAAAAAGGTTTAAAAGCAGGTTAAAACTTATTGATAAGGATTTGCTGAATTAACAATTTGAATTGGAATACAAAAAAGGGAGGTATGAGGAGGTCTGGGAAATAAGTTAATGGAAAATAAGTTATGGAAACTTTGTGTGCTTTTAATTATTTTTATTTTTGTATTTTTGTTATTTTTTCTTTTTTCTTTTTGATGTTTTTTATTGTGTTAATATTGGAAACTTTAATAAATATCTTTTTTAAAAAAGAGAAGAATGGATAGAAATGTGAATATTATTTGGACAGAACTGTGAACATCAAAGCAGCAGCAAAAGATATGATTGGATCCCTTTCTGAGCTCGAAGCATGGGTACCCCCAACAAAAATTTAAAAATTTGGCTCTGTAATTTGGAATTAATGTGATTTGATTGGTTTGTTATATCAAAAAAAGAAGCTCCTGCAGCCAATTGGAAGCTACGTTGGACATTCGGGTTCCAAAGAACGTTCACAAACCGGAACACTCGTTTCCGGTTTTGCGGCATTCAGGAGCCAAAACGTCCCAAATCGCAAGGCGTTTGGCTTCCGAGGTATGAATGTATTAGGAGTGTAGACAGTCATGGCTTCCCCAAGGAATTCTGGGAGACGCAGTTTGTTAAGGGTGCTGAGAGCTGTTAGGAGACACCCCTTATTCCCCTTCCAGAACTACAATTGTGGTTTAAAGCAGAGCTTTCCAAACTTTTCACTTTGGCGACCCAATGTTTAGACACGCATCGTTGTGCAATGCGGTCATCCAGTTTTACTAGCAAACCAGGGGGTTAAACTAGCCCCTTTCCAACCCCGGGAGGAGCATGGGGAGCATTCGCACGACACAACCGCACACTGCAGCCAACACACTAACATGTCACGACACACGGTTTGGAAAGCTCTGGTTTAAAGAGGGAGTCCCTCTTTGCGGGAATTATGGACGCACATTAAGCAGCCGACATCCTCTACGCTCCCCGCAAACCAATCAGTGAACACGTAGTCTGGAAGTAGGTCCACAGCTCTTCCTCCTGGCAACGTGTGTCCCAAATTGCTGGTTGCTTCCACGTAAGGTAGGCCGCACCCCAACCTAGGCAAGATAAGGCCACAGCTAAGGGTGCCAAAGGGAGAGGTCCAGTGCCAAGGGCCTTCTGGGGGGTTCCCTCGCTGTGAGAAGCCAAGTTACAGGGAACCAGGCACAGGGCCTTCTTGGTAGTGGCACCCGCCCTGTGGAACGCCCTCCCACCAGATGTCAAAGAGAAGAACTACCACCAGACTTTTCGAAGACATCTGAAGGCAGCCCTGTTTAGGGAAGCTTTTAATGTTTAATAGGTTATTGTATTTTAAGATTCTGTTGGAAGCCGCCCAGAGTGGCTGGGGAAACCCAACCAGACCGGCGGGATATAAATAATACATTATTATTATCATAGATGTCACGTATAGATAGGGAACCCAGATGTTTCACTCAATTTATAATACTACACATCCGGGGTGTGAGTGTGCGCAAGAGACAGCGGAGGAGGAAGGTGAGCCAACTTCAGACCCAGTGGCAGAATGGTGGCCCACTGTTATTAGGCAGAAGGAAAAATAGCTTTGCCCACAGAAGGAACTATAATTTTCAAGACAACCATTTGCCAGGAGATTCTTGTCACATTCCCAGAAATGGGTGGCGCTATGATCTAAACCACTGAGCCTCTTGGGCTTGCCAAACTGAACGTTGGCGGTTCGAATCCCCGTGACAGAGTGAGCTCCCATTGCTCTGTCCCAGCTCCTGCGAACCTAGCAATTTGAAAGCACACCAGTGCAAGTAGATAAATAGATACCGCTGCAGAGGGGAAGGTAAACAGTGTTTCCGTGCGCTCTGGTTTCCATCACGGTGTTGCGTTGCGCCAGAAGCAGGTTAGCCATGCTGGCCACATGACCTGGAAAGCTGTCTGTGGACAAACGCCGGCTCCCTCGGCATGAAAGCGAGATGAGCGCCACAACCCCATTGTCGCCATTGACTGGACTTAACCATCCAGGGGTCCTTTACCTTTTACCTGCCACATCTCACTTTACTGGAAGACAGCTTTTATTCTCACTTCTTCTCTTTCGTGACCTGGACTTCGTACCTCGACCCACAAATATAACTGTGCCTATTTTACGATTAAGAAGATCAAACCTATCCATTCTGGAGGAAATCAGCCCTGAGTGCTCACTGGAAGGGCAGATCCTGAAGCTGAGGCTCCAATACTTTGGCCACCTCATGAGAAGAGAAGACTCCCTGGAAAAGACCGATGTTGGGAAAGATGGAGGGCACAAGGAGAAGGGGACAACAGAGGACGAGATGGTTGGATAGTGTTCTCGAAGCTACCAGCATGAGTTTGACCGAACTGCGGGAGGCAGTGGAAGACAGGAATGCCTGGCGTGCTTTGGTCCATGGGGTCACAAAGAGTCGGACACGACTAAACGACTAAACAACAACAACATCTTACGATTTCCTTTCCCATCTTAGGGACTCTGTTCCGGATTTGTGTAGGGTTTACTCCTGAGCCTTTTCTTCTCCTGAAAATATCCCACAAGGCAGCGGAGGTTTAGGATCGGAGGTTTCCTTCTCTGAGATAGGCTCCCTTCCCAGGTGGACGAGCCCAATCTGCCCCTCACTTCCCTCAGCAGCATGTGAAGAAATCCCCTTCTTGACCCAATCCTGGTCTCGTCCGCTCCATCCGCCAGAGCCTGTCTCTGCATGCGGGGGAAGCCCCTCACTCACCGAGGGTTTGAGACCCATCGGCTCCCCTCACTCAAAGCCATTCCCAGGGTATGGCTGGTGTCACATGCTGACAGCTTTCAGGAGCCACAGGTGAGAGATGAGTGCAGGGACAAACTGCCTCAGAGAGAACATTACCCTTCCTCTACAGCAGGGTGGCGCTGTGGGTTAAACCTCAGAGCCTAGGACTTGCCGATCGAAAGGTCGGCGGTTCGAATCCCCGCGACGGGGTGAGCTCCCGTTGCTCAGTCCCAGATCCTGCCAACCTAGCAGTTCAAAAGCACATCGGTGCAAGTAGATAAATAGGTACCGCTCCAGCGGGAAGGTAAACGGCATTTCCGTGCGCTGCTCTGGTTCGCCAGAAGCGGCTTAGTCACGCTGGCCACATGACCCGGAAGCTGTCTGCGGACAAACGCCAGCTCCCTCAGCCAATAAAGCGAGATGAGCACCGCAACCCCAGAGTCGGTCACGACTGGACCTAATGGTCAGAGGTCCCTTTACCTTTACCTACAGCAGGGGTCAGCAAACCTTTTCAGCAGGGGGCCGGTCCACTGTCCCTCAGACCTTGTGGGGGGCCGGACTATATTTTGGGGGGGAAATGTGAACGAATTCCTATGCCTCACAAATAACCCAGAGATGCACTTTAAATAAAAGCACACATTCTACTCATGTAAAAACACACTGATTCCCGGACCATCCGAGGGCTGGACTGAGAAGGCGATTGGGCCGCATCCGGCCCCCAGGCCTTAGTTTGCCTACCCATGCTCTACAGTATGTGGTGTTTTTTTACAAAATACAACACGCTAGACAGAAATCCCGCACTTGAAGTGATCTCGCCCTGCCTCCCAGTCACTTCAGTTCCAGCCCAAGATTTTATCTGCATTTTATCTCCATAACAAGAAAAGCATCACTGCTTGAATTCCCACACCCTAGGCTGCTCTTAAAGGTGCAGGCCTAGCCAAGCAGTTTGCAAATCCCCATGCAGAATAGAAGGGCCATAACCTCGATGGCAGGGACGCAGGTGGCGCTGTGGGTTAAACCACAGAGCCTAGGGCTTGCTGATCAGAAGGTCGGCGGTTCGAATCCCTGTGACGGGCTGAGCACCCGTTGCTTGGTCCCAGCTCCTGCCAACCTAGCAGTTCAAAAGCACGTCAAAGTGCAAGTAGATAAATAGGTACTGCTCCAGCGGGAAGGTAAATGGCGTTTCCGTGCACTGCTCTGGTTCGCCAGAAGCGGCTTAGTACAGCAAACTAAACATGACATAATAGGCATCACTGAAACCTGGTGGGATAAGTCCCACGATTGGAATGTAATAATGGAGGGATACAATCTATTTCAGAGAAACAGACCAGACAAGAAAGGAGGAGTAGTGGCGTTATATGTCAGGGATGTGTATACCTGTGAAGAGATCCAAGATTTAGAACCTCAAAGCCAAAGTGAGAGCATTTGGGTCAAAATTAAGGGAGAGAAGAATAATATTGACCTCATTGTGGGAGTTTACTCTAGATCCCCAAGCCAAACGGAGGACATAGATGATGCCTTCCTGGAACAGATGGCCAAGCATGCAAAAGGAAGGGAGATAGTAGTAATGGGGGACTTCAATTACCCGGATATTTGCTGGATGTCAAACTCAGCCAAGAGCATAAGGTAAAACAGATTCCTCACTGGCCTTGCAGACAATTTCGTTGTCCAGAAAGTGGGAGAAGCAACAACAGGAACAGCCATTTTAGATCTGGTCCTAACCAATGTTGATGACCTGGTTAGTGGGGTAGAAGTGGAAGGATCATTAGGCGCGAGTGATCATGCTCTTCTGAAGTTTACTATACAGCGGAAAGGAGCAGCCAAGCATACTAGGACTCAGTTTCTTGACTTTAAGAAAGCCGACTTCATAAAACTTAGGGAAGTGCTGGGTGAGATCCCATGGACAGTAATACTAAAAGGAAAGGGAGTTCATGATGGCTGGGAGTTTGTTAAGAGGGAGATAATAAAAGCACAACTTCAGGCAATACCAATGAGACGGAAACATGGAAGGTGCCTAAAGAAGCCAGGGTGGCTATCTAAAGAACTTTTAACTGAGTTAAGATTAAAAAAGGATGTGTACAAAAAATGGAAAAGGGGGGAAACCACTAAAGAGGAATTCAAACAAATAGCCAGCACGTGTAGACACAAAGTCAGAAAAGCTAAAGCACAGAATGAACTCAGGCTTGCTAGAGAGGTTAAAAGCAACAAAAATGGCTTTTATGGGTATGTTCATAGCAAAAGGAAGAACAAAGAAACAGTGGGGTCACTCAGAGGAGAAGATGGTGAAATGCAAACAGGGGACACAGAAAGGGCTGAACTCCTCAATGCCTTCTTTGCCTCAGTCTTCTCCGATAAAGAAAACAATGCCCGACCTGAAGAATTTGGAGCAAATGATTCAGCAGAGGAAACACAGCCCAGAATAACTAAGGAGATAGTACAAGAATACTTGGCTAGTCTAGATGTATTCAAGTCTCCAGGGCCAGATGAACTGCATCCAAGAGTATTAAAAGAACTGGCAGATGTGATCTCAGAACCACTGGCAGTCATCTTTGAGAACTCCTGGAGAACAGGCAAAGTCCCGGCAGACTGGAGGAGGGCAAATGTCCCTATTTTCAAAAAGGGGAAAAGAGAGGACCCAAATAATTACCGCCCAGTCAGTCTGACATCAATACCAGGGAAGGTTCTGGAGCAGATCATTAAGCAAACAGTCTGTGAGCACCTAGAAAGGAATGCTGTGATCACCAATAGTCAGCATGGATTTCTGAAAAATAAGTCATGTCAGACTAACCTGATCTCGTTTTTTGACAGAATTACAAGCCTGGTAGATGAAGGGAACGCAGTGGATGTAGCCTACCTTGATTTCAGCAAGGCATTTGACAAGGTGCCCCATGATATTCTTGTAAAGAAGCTGGTAAAATGCGGACTTGACTATGCTACCACTCAGTGGATTTGTAACTGGCTGACTGACCGAACCCAAAGGGTGCTCATCAATGGTTCCTCTTCATCCTGGAGAAGAGTGACTAGTGGGGTGCCACAGGGTTCTGTCTTGGGCCCGGTCTTATTCAACATCTTTATCAACGACTTGGATGATGGACTCAAGGGCATCCTGATCAAATTTGCAGATGACACCAAACTGGGAGGGGTGGCTAACACCCCAGAGGACAGGATCACACTTCAAAACGACCTTGACAGATTAGAGAACTGGGCCAAAACAAACAAGATGAATTTCAACAGGGAGAAATGTAAAGTATTGCACTTGGTCAAAAAAAATGAGAGGCACAAATACAAGATGGGTGACACCTGGCTTGAGAGCAGTACATGTGAAAAGGATCTAGGAGTCTTGGTTGACCACAAACTTGACATGAGCCAACAGTGTGACGCGGCAGCTAAAAAAGCCAATGCAATTCTGGGCTGCATCAATAGGAGTATAGCCACTGTATTCTGCTCTGGTCAGACCTCACCTGGAGTACTGTGTCCAGTTCTGGGCACCACAGTTCAAGAAGGACACTGACAAACTGGAACGTGTCCAGAGGAGGGCAACCAAAATGGTCAAAGGCCTGCAAACGATGCGTTATGAGGAACGGCTAAGGGAGCTGGGCATGTTTAGCCTGGAGAAGAGGAGGTTAAAGGGTGATATGATAGCCATGTTCAAATATATAAAAGGATGTCACATAGAGGAGGGAGAAAGGTTGTTTTTTGCTGCTCCAGAGAAGCAGACACGGAGCAATGGTTCCAAACTACAAGAAAGAAGATTCCACCTAAACATTAGGAAGAACTTCCTGACAGTGAGAGCTGTTCGACAGTGGAATTTGCTGCCAAGGAGTGTGGTGGAGTCTCCTTCTTTGGAGGTCTTTAAGCAGAGGCTTGACAACCATATGTCAGGAGTGCTCTGATGGTGTTTCCTGCTTGGCAGGGGGTTGGACTCGATGGCCCTTGTGGTCTCTTCCAACTCTATGATTCTATGATTCTATGATTCTATGATTCTATGCTGGCCACATGACCTGGAAGCTGTACGCTGGCTCCCTCGGCCAATAAAGCGAGATGAGCGCCGCAACCCCAGAGTCGGCCACGACTGGACCTAATGGTCAGGGGTCCCTTTACCTTTTAAATTTGATGGCAGAACATCTCCTATGCATGCAGAAAGTCCCAAACAAAATCCGCAGCATTTCCAGGTGGGGTTGCGGGTGGGAACCCTTGCCTGAAGAGCTGCTGCCAGTCAGTGTAGACAACACTGAGTTAGGTCCACGGAAAAGAGCCTCAGCAGAAGACCTTAAGCATCTCGGTGCCTCAGTAACCTTGACAGCTGTTTGGGTTAAAAGCGGCCCCGGTCTGAAAAGGTTGAAGAAACCTGGCAAAGCATGGGACTCTTAATCTCAGGGTTGGGGGTTCGAGCACATTGGGTGAAGGATTCCTGCATTGCAGCGGGTTGGACTAGATGACCGTGGGAGTCCCCTTCCAACTCTACAATGCTGTAGAGTTCCTGTACTTTGTCACCAGGTTTGACATCTGGCTTTACAGGATTTGGTTTGTTGGCCCAGTCCCAGCACGCCTGAAGAAGCGGAACCGGTTCCACCCACTCTGCACCTTGCCCACTCACAAAGGGGGAAATTCCCCGGGAAGAGGGATGCTCCATTTAACTTGAATCATATGGGGAAATAGGGGCTTCCCCCCAACTCTCTGAACAAACTACAATTCCCAGAATTCTTTGGGGGGGACAAACTGTGACTGTCTAGTGCAGCGGTTCTCAACCTGTGGGTCCCCAGATGTTGTTGGACTACAACTCCCATCGTCCCTGAGCTCTGGCCTTGCTAGCTAGGGTGATGGGAGTTGTAGTTCAACAACATCTGGGGACCCACAGGCTGAGAAAGGCTGGTCTAGTGCCTTGAATATATGCTGCTGAGGTGACCCTCCGGCCCGCAGTAGAAAACTGCAACAAACCTCCTATAAATCACACAGCATGTACATATAGCAGTGGGGACTCTCGCTCCCTCCAAATCTCTCCTTTTCCTACACCTACAGTATCTAAGCCTAACGCTATGAAATCTAATCCACCCAAGCCTCCTTCCCACTCCATTCCCTCGGGTGTTCTCTCTTCTGCAGCATTTTTTTGACTGTAAGCATCTAGGGGCAGAGACCTCCTGCCTTCTATTAATGAACTGACAAGCATTTTAAGGGAAGGCGAATAATAATAATAATAATAATAATAGGGGGCAGGGGTCTTTAAGGAGCTGGATTTCACCGGAGAAGCCGGAATCCCCTTTTCTATACACAATAGTTACAATGCACAGGAACCTTTGGAATATGGCCACCCTAACAATAATTATTTAAAGGTAGGAGGTGAGATGGGGGAGAGAGACTTGACGTTAAGTTTTAAGCTAGGGTTACCAGACATCCCCATTTCCTGGGGACAGTCCCCAGATTTATGAGACAAATTCCATCCCTGGAATGTCCCCGGATTTCATCTAACGTCCCTAGGAAACGCAGCAGCGGCAGTCTCAGCAGCTCGGAGCAGTTGGCTCTGGCTGGCTTCAGGAGCTGCTTGGAAGTCCCCATACGATGGTGGTGCAGGGGCTCAAAGATGCAGCTACCGGGCGCCTCCACCTTCCGTGACCCCAGCAACTAAGCTGTGAAGGGAGGCTTCATGATGCCTATCGGAGCAACCCTGATCCCAACTCCTACTTGCATGCAAGAGGAATCGGGGCAGGGATCTCTGTTAGGCAACAGGAAGCCTCCCTTCCCAGCTGAGGGATTCCCCACCCCCTCCTGCTTGCAGGCAAGTAGGAACGGGATTGGGGCTGCTCCGATGGAAAGGGAGGCATTGTGCTGCCTGAGAGATCCCTGCCCCCTCCTGCTTGCACACAAGTAGGAGTTGGGCTGGGGCTGCTCCAAAAGGCATAGCTGTCAACTTTCGGATTTGAAAATAAGGGATCAGCAGCCTCAAGAATAAGCGGTCAGCAACATAGCTGTCAACTTTCGGATTTATAAATAAGGGATCAGCAGCCTCACCTGTCCCGGAGACAGTCTACGGGGTATCTAACAATCTGGGATAGCAGTGGGAAACAGCGCTGAAATAAGGGAATTTCCCACAAAAAAAGAAAAGGGAAGGTTGACAGCTATGCCGAAAGGCAATGTGAACCCCACCCCTTCCTGCTTGCACTCAGGTAGGAACGGGATTGGGGCCGCTCTCCGCCCTCCTTCTCTGCCTTCCATGCCTGACCCACCGCACACCGCTTCCCCACCACCACCACCACCGAAGAACCAACAACTCAGGGGCTGCCCAGGCTCATGGAGAAAGGAGATAAAAGCCTCAGGGGAAGGGGGAAGGGGGCGGTTGAGGTCAAAGCAGCGGCTGCCCCTCTGCCACCGCCATCGCTGCATCAACGTCCTGAACGTGTAGTATTTATTTTAACTTTACATTACACTACATTACATGGAGGCGCAAGTTACAGCAACAGCCAAGGCGACATTTTTCCACCTTCGCCGCATCAAGCACTTGGTCCCTTACCTTTCCCGCCCCGACCTGGCCCCAGTGATCCATGCGACGGTCATCTCCAGGCTTGACTACTGTAATTCGCTCTATGCGGGGCTGCCCTTGAAGCTGTCCCAGAAACTCCAGCGGGTACAGAATGCTGCAGCGAGGCTCCTCATGGGGTCTCTGCCATGGGAGCATATTCACCCAGTGCTTTTCAAGCTGCACTGGCTCCCGGTGGAGTACAGGGTCAGATTTAAGGTGCTGCTTTTGACCTTTAAAGCCCTTCACAGCCTAGGACCCTCGTACCTACGGGACCGCCTCTCCCGGTATGCCCCACGGAGAGCCTCAAGGTCCATAAATAGCAACACCCTAGAGGTCCCGGGCCCTAAGGAAGTTAGATTGGCTTCAACCAGAGCCAGGGCCTTTTCAACACTGGCTCCGGCCTGGTGGAACTCTCTGTCTCAGGATCTGATTTCTTTCCGCAGGGCCTGTAAGACAGAGTTGTTCCGCCTGGCCTTTGGCTTGGAGCCAATTTGATTCCCTCCCTCTCTTTTTTTTCCTTTCTTTTCCTTCTCCTCCTGCGATGAGGCTACATTTTAATATTTTAATGTTCCATTATTTTAATGTTGTATTTTATTTTTGTTTTTAAGTTGTAATCATTCATCTTGTTTTTATTATTGCTTCTAAGCCGCTCTGAGCCCGGCCTTGGCTGGGGAGGGCGGGGTATAAATAAAAAATATATTATTATTATTATTACATTTTATTACATTTTATTACATTTTATTTTTTCATTTCATTTCATTTCATTTTATTAAGTGTCCCCGGATTCATTGAAAAAAATCTGGTAACCTTATTTTAAGCCAGCTCATAAACGAGTTGGTGCCAGGAAACGAAGTGGGGAGGGTCAGAAGCATCTCTCCCCAGGAATAAGATAAAAATATAAAGAGACCCACTTACCCAGCAAGACGAAAGTCGGGATCTTTTTCCCTTTCCAGCAGCCACCAGGAAGCAGCCGATAACGATTTTACAGTTGGACTTTTACAGCCAGCCCAAGGCGAGGTGATCATATGATCTGCGGTCACATGACACCTGTGTTGCGGGCGGGGTTCGCCCTGCCGGCAGAAGGGCATCCGCCGAGCAATTAACCCCATGGGAGCAGAAGGGGCTCGTTTACTTGGGAGCAAGCCTAGGATCGAGGGAGGCAGTTGCTTGCTTCGGAGAAAAAAAGATGCCGCAGGGTCGGATCCGCCCTGCAAAGAGAATTAAAACAAGGAAATTTCTCCCGGCCTGGGGAGGTTTTTGCATCCTCTCCCCACTCGATCTGTTGGGTGGCAAAAGGGTCGAGGCAGTTTTCTTGGCTGCAGCGGAGACTCCCGTTGTCACTCACCCTCTGGAATTAATCGTGATTCATAATAATTGGTAAATCGTGATCGGCCATCTGCTGTCGTAGCCTCTCCCAGCCTCCTTTCATCGCTCCGCTCCCCCCCCCCCAAAAAAATAAGCCCGAAAAAGTGTTTAATAATAATAATAATTTTATTATTTGTACGGCCGCCCATCTGATTGGGTCGCCCCAGCTACTCTTTAACAGCTTCCATCATATACAGAAACGTCATCTGTAAAAATACAGCTCGCTGGCTCCATGGTGAATATAATATGGGTAGATCTACTACTACGCCATACATTTAATCAATGCATGTTTAAAACACATGACCCCCGCCCCCCAAAAAAAGAATCCTGGGAACTGTAGTTTAAGGATGCTGGGAATGGTAGTGCTGTGTGTGTGTGTGTGTGAGAGAGAGAGAGAGCGCGAGAGCTACAGTTCCCAGGATTCTGTGGTGCAAGTAATGTGTTTGAAATGTGCTATGGAATGTGGCTTAAATGTATGTGCCATTCAAAAATAAGGGATCAGCAGCCTCACCTGTCCCGGGGACAGTCTACGGGATATCTAACAATCCGGGGAAGCAGTGGGAAACGGCACTGGAATAAGGGAATTTCCTGCAAAAAAAGGGAAGGTTGACAGCTATGGTATGTGGCTTAAATGCATTTGTACCTCCCTGTCTCCCAGTTAAAGCAAGGGGTCCACATGATGTCCTCACATTCTCTGTGTGGTTCCTGACCTCTCGCACCCTTTTAATATGGAGTTTTTCACCTCTGGCCATTTAGGACTTTCAAAGGATTGGCGGCTGGGTGGGGAGCATGGGGCACAGGGGCTGTTGCCTCCCCAAAATAAGTAAATAAATAAAAATACTCATGTAAAAATACGCTGATTCCCGGACTGTCCACGGGTCAGATTTAGAAGACGATTGGGCTGGATCCGGCTCCCGCCCGAGCCTTAGTTTGCCTACCCATGGTTTAAGGCCTTCAGGGAAAGGCTTCCCTCTCATCAGGCTTGCTCTCCACCATTTTTAATTTTGTTGTTGTTTAGTCGTTTAGTCGTGTCCGACTCTTTGTGACCCCATGGAACAGAGCACGCCAGGCACTCCTGTCTTCCACTGCCTTCCACAGTTTGGTCAAACTCATGTTCGTAGCTTCGAGAACAGTATCCAACCATCTCGTCCTCTGTCGTTCCCTTCTCCTTGTGCCCTCCATCTTTCCCAACATCAGGGTCTTTTCCAGGGAGTCTTCTCTTCTCATGAGGTGGCCAACGTACTGGAGCCTCAGCTTCACGATCTTTCCTTCCAGTGAGCACTCAGGGCTGATTTCCTTCAGAATGGAGAGGTTTGATCTTCTTGCAGTCCATGGGACTCTCAAGAGTCTCCTCCAGCACCAGAATTCAAAAGCATCAATTCTTCGGTGATCAGCCTTCTTTATGGTCCAGCTCTCACTTCCATACATCACTACTGGGAAAACCATAGCTTTAACTATACGGACCTTTGTTGGCAAGGTGATGTCTCTGCTTATTAAGATGCTGTCTAGTTTTAAGATGCTGTCTAGTTTTTAATTTTAAAAGCACATAACGTTATCATGAACTGGGATTGCAGTCCTGAGAAGCCAAATGTGGTGTTGTGGTTCAAATGGGGAACATGGAAGGCAGCCACAAATCTCATAGGCCATCAACCTAACCTCCCTCACAGGCTCCTTGTGAGGACAAAGTTGTGATACGCATGTGTCGGGCTCAGGAGCAGAGGCACAGGAGAGGGAGGAAATGGAGAGCGAGGGGGAGGAATCCGAGGGCAGTGTAGGGGGTGACAGTGGCCCGAGGGATTCCTGGAGTCTGTCCAGCGAATCGGAAGACTCGCAGAAGGGAGCGCCGATGGCCAGGGCAAGGGGGGTGCCAAGGGGGACACCCCAGAAGGAAGGGGCCAGCGGGGACTCCCAGAGCAGCAGTTGGGAATCAGGACCAGCTTCCCCACCAGAGCGCAGTGGGGGGGAGGAGTCCCAGGCATCGGGACCAGTGTTCCCACCACCAGCGAGAGGAGATGAGTCAGGATTGACCACGCCTCCATCGGAGAGCGGGGAAACGGTCGAGAGGAAGGTTGCCGGCTGGGCGCGCGCGCCAAGTTCAAATGTACAGGCGAGCGGCACAGCAGATAGCCCGGATAGGGAGCCAGGTCCTAAAGCCCGCCGAAAGGAGGGGCAAGAATCAGGGGGGTCAGCATCAGAAGAGTCCAGAAAGGAGGAAACCCCAGGGGGCAGAAGGACCCAGAGGAGGAAAGAGCAACGGAAGAGGTGGAGTAAGGCTAGAGTCTTAAACTGGTGTACAGGGGGCGGAGACTCAGATGGAGCTTCGCCGGTCTAGCTTCTAGACGTAGAGCTGCACGCTGCGGCTTGTAAATGGAAACTAATCATCAATAAAGACTTTTGTACGTTACTACTGACTAGCGTTGGTCCTCTGTGAGCTGGGACCTAGAGGCAGCCCTGACAGCATGTGATAAAATTGACACAGGGTAAAATTGAATATAGCTTGGGGGCTGCATTCTCTTCTGGGGTCCGCATATGACTGGGGCGAGAGCAGCCAGAAGCAAAAGGGAACAGGGCTGTTACGGGGTTGCATCAGCGTTGGTTCTGCTCAAAGTGGACAAACTAAAACCAGTGGGCATGGTGAACTCGGGCCTATTATCTTCAACAGGCCTACTCTGAGCAGGAATGAGTTGGAAACATCCCCTCTGTCTTTGTCCATCAGGCTGGTTTCTACACAGACTCACTTCACCCACAAAGCAAGTCAAGAGCTCAAGGACACATTCCAGACCATCCAAGTGTCCCTGTTTCCCAGGGACAGTCCCGGATTTACAGAAGCCGTCCTGGTTTCTGATTTGATCCCGGAATGCCCTGCTTCCCCTTAGGATGTCCCTCTGCCCATGGGCAAGTTGTGTACAGTGGTGGCTCGGGTTGCGAACGTGATCCGTGCGGGATGCACGTTTGCAACCCAAAGCGTTCACAGCCTGCAGCGGCGTATCTGCGCACACACGGGTTGCGATTCGGCCCTTCTGTGCATGCGCAAAGCGCGATTTAATGCGCAAACTCCAAAACCTGGAAGCAACCCGTTCCGGTACTTCTGGGTTTCAGAGCATCCGTAACCTGAAAAAACCGCAACCTGATGCATCTGTAACCCGAGGTGTGACTGTATATTGATATAAATAAATGGTGGGATTTTGATTACAGTGGTGTCTTGGTTCTCAAACCCAATCTGTTCCGGAAGTCCCGGAACTGTTCGAAAACCAAGGCGCAGCTTCCGATTGGCTGCAGGAGCTTCCTGCACTGAAGCGGAAGTCGCGTCGGACCTTCAGCTTCCAAAAAACGTTCGCGAACCGGAACAGTTACTTCCAGGTTTGCGGTGTTTGGGAGCCAATTTGTTTGGGAGCCAAGCCATTCGAGAACCAAGGTACCACTCTATTTGGGGTGGGAAAAGAGAAATACAAGCTATAGAGGAATTCCTGAGCTAGCCTAGGACATTAAGAAACAATACCTGGGTCACTGGGGGCCACTGGCAGTGCAAGAGAACAGGTCGGCCATGCCTTGATTCTCAAGGGAACACAGACCCTCCCTCTGACAGAATGTGCAGGTTAATGCACACGGAATGGTGTCTCCTAGAAGAGGGCGCGCCTGGCTGAAATAGAGAACATTCCGCACTGGAACATTTTTTTTCTGTACCAAGCGAGGCAAAAAAGACAAGCGATTAAAAGAGGTGTGTTGTAAAACACAAAGAAAGAATTGTTAAAACCTGCTCACTGGGGCAGTGATTAAATTGCTGATTAGCTGATGGCACTGTGGGTTAAACCACAGAGCCTAGGACTTGCCGATCAGAAGGTCAGCGGTTCGAATCCCAGCGACGGTGTGAGCTCCCGTTGCTCGGTCCCTGCTCCTGCCAGCCTAGCAGTTCGAAAACACATCAAAGTGCAAGTAGATAAATAGGTATCGCTCCGGCAGGAAGGTAAATTGTGTTTCCGTGCGCTGCTCTGGTTCGCCAGAAGCGGCTTAGTCATGCTGGCCACATGACCCGGAAGCTATACGCCGCCTCCCTCGGCCAATAAAGCGAGATGAGTGCCGTAACCCCAGAGTTGGCCATGACTGGTCCTAATGGTCAGAGGTCCCTTTACCCTTTATCTTATATTTTTTTTTAAATAATTTTTATTAAGGTTTTCCAAATTAAAACAAATAAAATCCAATTCATAAACTTTTTCCAATATCCAGGACTTCCCCTCCCCACCCCCTCTTGTGTTCCAAATCTTCCAAAAAAGCAATAATATTCAACAAATTCTTATTCCCAAAATACACTCATCATCAATAACTCAATTTATCCAAATTTCCATCCCCTAAGGTCGACCTATTCCCTTCCACGAGTTCCCCCCTTTCAAATATAGTACAGATGAAAATAGAATAAAAACAAACAATAATTTTACAACCTTTGGATTCCAAATTTCCCTCCCCTCTTTCCCTGTTGCGTTCCTCCGATCCCTCCACTTCTAATGTCTTCCTGATGAACCCACATTTCACTAAACCCACATCCCTCTGGTTCTTTACCGGTCTTTTTTTTTTTTTTTAATTACAGATGTCCAATCATAGAAGGAGTCTATCAAAGGGGGCCCATTTCTTCTATCCAGATTTTTATATCCAGGAGTATAAACTCCAATTTTATATCCATAAGCTTGTCAAATCTGGATATCCCAAATGTTCCCACTCCAGTTCTGTCCAGTTCTTGTTGTTTCCTTGTTCTTGTCAATCACTCTCCTCCTTTTTACTTCCCTGTTCCCTCGCAGAAATGTTCTTTTTCCAAAGGCTTCTAGTGTCTCTACAGAGGCTTGTTATTCAGGAGCAAAACATTACATCATGTTCCTTTCATTTTTCAACAGATTAATCCATTGTTTCCAGTAAAGTGTAGGCCTCTGTAGACAAAATAATGTTCCATTTCTGCAGTTTCCCAGGAGATTAAAAGTTCTATCCAACTGTTCAAGTTTCCCGTCGAAAACACATGCAATGTCCCTCAGCTCCTCTAGGTGGATTACAATAACAAAGTTCCCTTCCAGATCACATCCGCCAGTCCAAATAACTTATAAATCCTTATTTGAAACAATTTATCTCCAATTTATAACAAATGTAACCGGCAAAGTCCTCATAACAAAGTCTCAATTTCATTCTTCCGTTTTGACAGCTCTTTGACAGCTGTCAAAACCTCCGTTATTCTTCTCCAGGCATTTTCACGGATCGCTCCAGGGATTCCGGGGGGGTTGCTTTTTAATACGAATTCCACTTTTCTCCTCCAGCTCAATCTTATAAATTTCCCTCGCGAAGTTGCTAGTTCGGCAAGATAAGGTTCCTCTCGATCTTAGTTATCCAGTCCTTTGTTTTGGCTCTTCTACAATTTGGGGGGGGGGCTGACTTCCTTTTTTCCACCTCCCCCGTTCGCTCCAAATTCTAAAAATTTATCCCTCTTTTTAGTCCATATTCCAATTACTCACGGGTTCTTCTTTTGGATCCAAATTTTCAATAGAAGAAGTCAGCGCTCTCCGCCGGATGGCATGCGGCTGCGCTCGGCAGGGATAGCAGAGGACTCAAAGCACCACGCTCCTCCCCGGCACCCGATCCGTAGCCTTTAAAAAGGCTCCTTCACGAATCGAGAGGGCGCTGACGGTGCCAGCCGAGTCTCCATGTCCACGGCCTCCGTGGCCGTGGTTTTTAAGGGTCCCCGCATCGCCGGTGCGGTAGGACCCAGCCCCTGCCGAGCAGGCTCCCTCCGGAGCTCGGAGGGAGCCCGCCATTCGGCGATGGCGCCGACCCGGAAGTCCCCTTTACCCTTTATCTTATAAACAAAAAATCAGAATAAGCTTCCTGCCCCGAGGCGCTTACACTGAAAATGGTACATTGCAGGAGATGGCAAGCACAAGGTTTTTGTTATTGTTGTTAAATGCTGCTCTGATTGAACCTTTTTTTTATGAAAAGGCTTTGAATCGATTCATGTCTGAATCCAACATATATAAATGAATATAATAATGAAACATTAAACATTTAAAAAATTTCCTATACTTTCAGATGTCTTCTAAAGGCTTGGCGGGGGTCACATAACTCCGTACCCTCCCACATTTCTCGGATGAAAATAGGGGTGTCCTAAGGAAAAGCGGGACATTCTGAGGTCAGATCAGAAACACGGACAGCTTCTGTAAATCCGGGACTGCCCCTGGAAAATAGGGACACTGGGAAGGTCTGGTTAAGAAGCTGAATGTTGGAAGATTCAGGGCAGATAAAAGAATGTTGTTTTTCACGTAGCGCATACTTAGACTATTGATCTCCCTCCCACATGAGGCTGTGATGGAGCACCAACTTGGATTGCTTTAAATGAGGACGGGGAAAACTCAAGGAGGACAAGGCTATCCCTGGCTAGGAGCCATCGAGGCTATGCTCCACTTTCAGAGGTATTAAGCCTCTAAAAACCAGTTGCTGGAAACCACAAGCAGAGAAAATATTATTGCGCTCAGATCCAGCTCACCCGGCCTCCTCCCATAGGCTTCTGGTTGGCCACTGTGAGAACAGGATACGGGAAGAGAAGATCCATTGGTGTGACCCAGCAGGGCTCTTGAGGATCAAGGCCGGTCGTGAAAATTGTCAGGCAGCGGACCTCTGAAATTGAAGGCTCCAAAGTCTGCCACGGCTCTTCTGATGTTTGACTTCTTAAGCACTTAATTAAGTGTACACTTGGTCTATTAAACAGGGTGGGAAAGGGTGGATTAATGTCTATTCTCTCCCCAGGCCTGGAACCTCCCTCAGAAATGCCAGAGAAGAGTCTGAGCTTCTCCATAAATTCAGTGCAAGTACTGATACCCAAGCGTGCTGAGTTAGCACAGTTTTTTGCCGTCTTGGCATAGAAAGAGGAGGAGGAAGAGCTTGAGAAGCAGGCTCCAGTTGTACATATGTCTATTGCCAGAATCAGGGGCGTTCTTAGGCAAATGAGCCCATACCCTCCAACATTTCTCCGATGAAAATAGGGATGTCCTGTTTCATCTTCGTCGTCATCATTTTGGAATGTCCCACTTTCCCCTAGGACGTCTCTGTTTTCATCAAAGAAATGTTGGAGGGTATGGAGTTGTGCATGGGATGTGGGTGGCGCTGTGGTCTAAACCACTGAGCCTCTTGAGCTTGCCGATCAGAAGGTCGGCGGTTCGAATCCCCGCGAAGGGGTGAGCTCCCGGTGCTCGGTCCCAGCTCCTGCCAAGCTAGCAGTTCGAAAGCACGTCAAAGTGCAAGTAGATAAATAGGTACCGCTCTGGTGGGAAGGTAAACAGTGTTTCCTTGTGCTGCTCTGGTTCGCCAGAAGTGGCTTAGTCATGCTGGCCACATGACACGGAAGCTGTACGCAGCTTCCTCGGCCAATAAAGCGAGATGAGCGCCGCAGCCCCAGAGTCGGGCCACGACTGGACCTAATGGTCAGGGGTCTCTTTACCTTTACCTTATGGAGTTATGCAACCCACCCACCCCCGGCCTAGGAGATAAGTAACTATACAACCTTAAGTAGACATCTGAAGGCAGCTCTATACAGAGAAGGTTTGTTTTAAAAAATGTTTAATTTTTGTGTGTGCGTTTTTTTGTATATGTTGGAAGCAGCCCAGAGTGGCTTGGGAAACCAGTCAGGTAGACAGAGTATAAATTACAAAACCTCTCCTATTTCATCAGAAAAATGTTGGAGGGCATGTTCCTTATGTTCCTACCGGCCCAAAAATGTTGGCCTTACATGTCAATGGCACATGACCCTGTTGTGGGTAGTAGGGTGGAATCAACCCTTAACCAAATTCCTCTTTCCCGTGGGACAGATCATCATTCAAGTACAGTATGGAATGGGAAGTCATCACATATTTTGGCCACTGTCATCTTCCATGTGGGAGGGAGGGAGGAATGAGGTGGGGCCAGCCACCAAGGTGGCGTTTTTGCACACATTATTTATTAATCATAGTTACATTTACTGTATTTCATTTTTAAAAATCTTTTTCAGCACCACCCAGGCCATCTTTTTAACCGATCAATGGGTTTTCCATAACCTATCCTAGTCGATGTACCAATATGCCATTTTAAATAGATTTTGACATCCCTCAAACCTCTCATTCCTAAATCTGCCAAATTCCAGAAACGTAGCTGTCGTCTTTGTTTTCATTGCAGCAAAAACAACAGAGGGAGTCTAATGGACGCTTAGACCCTATAAGTGCTAGAAATTGAAAGCTGTTTATACCACTTTAAAGGGACGCGGGTGGCACTGTGGGTTAAACCACAGAGCCTAGGACTTGCTGATCAGAAGGTTGGCGGTTCAAATCCCCGCGACGGGGACTTCCGGAGGCGGCGCGAACGGCAATGGCTGCCAGCTCCTGAACGGGAGAGGGTAGCTCCGTTGAAACGGGTCGCCCGCTACGGCGAAGCGGGGACCCATCCAGAAAAACCACAGGCAGCAGAAGCCTGTGGTCCTGAGACCCGGCGGGCGCCAAAAGCAGCCCCCAAAACGACGAAGGGACCCCGTAAGGGGCTCCGGACCGCGGAGGGGGTAGCGGCGCTGAGGGTCGTTGCGCGATCAACGGAGCGAAGCCGCGTCGCTGTTGCCGGTGAGCGCTGACCTTTCTTCTTGAAACTGCTAACTTTGGAAAGCAGCAACCCGTGAGTAATTTGGACACTATACTTCTAAAGCCTTTAAAAATTGTGAATTTGGCTGAAAGCGGAGTGACGAAAAACAGGAAGTCCGTCTTCCGCTGACACTGAACTTGAAAGTAAAGAGCAGGAGGAGTGGAGACAAAGAGTAATTTTTTGCATTGACTGATCTGGCATCTATTTAAACTGTTGTTTCTGGCTGATTTAAAGACTTTAAGTGGCTGTTTTTTGGACCTTCATTGAGACAAGGGTACCTGTCTTCTGTTGATTTATTGGATTACAAATAAAAGTAAGAAACCCAGGTACTGGAGCTGCCTGAGTAACTGAGCAGTCAGCCTGCAAGCTTTGGATACTTTGAATCTGAACTTTGGAACATACTGAGTTTGAATTTGTTACTTTGAAACACTTGTGGTCTAAGCACTTTTGGAAACAATGTCTGGCTTTAAGTTTTAACTCTGCTAAAACTTATCTTTGTGAAGATCTTTGGAGATCAATTCAGACTTTCTAACTTTAATTGGATTGGACTTCCTCCCTAAAGACATTCTAAGCTCCACCTAGAGGATTTTTGGATTTACAGCAGTGACTTTGTTTTACTTTCTCTTTCCTGGCCTCCTGTTTGAGTGTTACCATCTGGGCTCTTACTTTCTCATGGGAACAATTCAGTTTGACCTTGGCTTTTAGATAACTTTGGAATGAGTGGAACAAGAAAAAGGGGAAGAACCAGACAAACAACGTTAACTTTACCGACAGTCTCACAGCGTAGATCATCTGTGCCTGCTTTGCCTACTACTTTGCCTCCTGAGGCAGAAGCGGCCTCCCTGCTACAATCAGGGGAGGGAGAAACTGAGGAATTACAACTGGAAGATATGGCCTCAGGAGCAAGTGGCACTATTTTGGAGAAAATTTTTGAAAAATTGGAGGCTCTGGACAGAAAGGCTGACCAGCAATCAGCTAAAATTGACTTAAACACAGAAAGTTTAAATAGACTAACTGGACAAGTTGCACAGAATGTTCAATCTATTGGAGAATTGAAGGAGGCTGTAGGTGAAAATCGGAAACTGGCGGAAGACACTAGCCAAAGATTGGGACAGCTTGAAAAAGAAGTAAGACCACTCAGCAAACAAGTAGGAGAACACCAGATCTACTTTTCCATGACAGAACTTCGGAACAGGGAGGCCAATTTAAGGATACGCTCAATTCCAGAAGTGGAAGAAGGTAACTTAACTGAGTTCCTTACCAAGGAATTTTCCAAGTTTTGGAACTTAGAAGAAAAAGACTTTAAAATACTATCTGCTTTTAGGCTTGGAAGACTTATAAAGAAGGAGAAGCCCAGAGACTGTTTGATAATATTGAGATCAAAGGAGGAAAGGGACAAGATTCTAGGCCTGCACTACGGAAAGTCACTGGATATTTTGGACAAAAGAATTGAAATTTATAAGGATATTCCTAAACAGCTGTTGGATCTTCGAGCAGACTACTCGGAATTAGTAAAACTGCTAAGGAGCAACTCAATCATCTTCAGGTGGGAGTTTCCCCAAGGTTTGTCGTTTACTTTCAGAGGGAGGAAGATTAAAATTAGAACGCCGGAGGATAGAGACAAGTTTTTGGTGGCACACGGAGAAGATCTTCATAAAGGACTTGGATTACCCCCAGGGCCTGAACCTCCGGGGGTTCCTGCACCCTCGGACCCCCAAAAATCTGACAATAAGGTACCCCCACAGCAAGAATAACCAGATATATTCAGGATGTCTCTGCAACTTTTGAGCTGGAACATAAATGGCTGTAACATTCCAGGAAAAAGGAGAAAAATCTTTCACATTTTAAAAAAGGAACATTTGGACATTATTTGCTTACAGGAAACACATGTGACCAGGCTCCACAGAAAAGTGTTAATAAATAAAAGACTTGGTCAGGAATTTATATCTTCGGATACAGTTAAAAAGAGAGGTGTGGTAATTTATGCAAAAGAGAGCCTTTTACCTAAATTTCTGTTTAAAGATGAGCATGGAAGAATTTTGGCGATAGAAATACAACATCAAGGGGAAAAAATACTGATATTAGGAATTTATGCTCCAAATGAAGGAAAATCGGAATTCTATAAGAAGTTGCATGAGACCATGCTGGACTATCTGGACTACAACAACATCATTATGATGGGAGATATGAATGGAGTTGTATCAACCAATATGGATAAGTGCTAGAAATTGAAAGCTGTTTATACCACTTTAAAGGGACGCGGGTGGCACTGTGGGTTAAACCACAGAGCCTAGGACTTGCTGATCAGAAGGTTGGCGGTTCAAATCCCCGCGACGGGGTGAGCTCCCGTTGCTCGGTCCCTGCTCCTGCCAACCTAGCAGTTCGAAAGCACAAAGTGGAAAGTTGATAAATAGGTACCGCTCCGGCGGGAAGGTAAACGGTGTTTCCGTGCACTGCTCTGGTTCGCCAGAAGCGGCTTAGTCATGCTGGCCACATGACCCAGAAGCTGTACGCCAGTTCCCTTGGCCAATGAAGCGAGATGAATGCCACAACCCCAGAGTCGGCCACAACTGGACCTAATGGTCAGGGTTCCCTTTACCTTTACCTTTATACCACTTCAGCAATCATGACCTCCCCTCTCCTAGACTCCTGGGAACTGTAGTTTGTTACAGGTGGTGGGAGTTGTTAGGAGACCCCCTATTCCCCTGACAGAACTACAATTCCCAGAGTGGTTTAACAATCAATCCCTCTGCCCAGGGAACTCTGGGAATTGTACTTCGGTGAGGGGAAGGGGTGAGTTTCTCCTAACAACTTGTTTCCTGCTTGGCAGGGGGTTGGACTCGATGGCCCTTGTGGTCTCTTCCAACTCTATGATTCTATGAACTTTCAGCACCTGTAACAAACTACAGTTCCCAGGGTTCTTTGGGGGAAGCCATGACTGTTTAAAATGGTATCACAGCGCTTTAAAGGCATAGTGCTGATGTGGTTTTTAGGATGAAGGAATGTATAATGCCACAATCCCCTGAACCCCCCAAAATAGTTTCAAACAGGGATCCAGTCTGAAGCTGCTGATATATTTACAAATCTACTGTGCTCTGTGGAACAGGGCTGGGGAGCTGTGGCCCTCCAGATGTGGCTGGACTCCCATCAAACCTGGTGGCCACCATGGCCTATGGTCAGCGATGATGGGATCTGTAGTCTAGGGGGGGAAACATTGGGGTGCCCTAGTTATGCGCCCTTGCTGTAAACAGTTGGCACCGTGTCAAATCCATAAACAAATTGCACACTTTGTGTGACTCGGCCTCAACAAATACTTGGCACAGAAATCTTATTAATGAAAACAATTATCTCTCCTTCAACGTCCTTACAATGTTGATCACCTCGTTCTAGTGGCATCTTATCAGCCGCTGCTGGTTACACTGTAAGTCACACGTTTGCCCAATTCTTTTGCTTGGAATTCGAATCCAATTGCTTAACTCATTTCATTCAAAAACATACTATCAAAAAGACCGGCAGAGAGGAACTGAGAGAGAATTAAGAGCCTCAGACGTGAGATCTCCAGGCTGATAGTAGATCAAGACTGATGGACACTTGTTGGGGGCTGAAACCGGGAAAGGGGGGTGGAGTTTGGGAATCCAAAGGGTTCATAATTACAATTTAATCTGTTTTTATTTTGTTTGTTATTAGTATGAAAATTGGGAAATTCGTGGAAGGGAATCTTGGTCGATCTTAGAAAAAATGTTTTAAGAATAAGAATTGATGGATAAGTATTGATGTTTAAGTTTGGATAAGGTAGAATTGGACTTTAAAATGAATTAAATTAAATGAAAATAAGGTTAGCAAAAATAAATTGAGGAAAGGGATGAAGGAGAAAAAGTAAAATAATAATATGTTAAGATAAATTATTAAGTTAAAGTTGAGAAATAAGTAATAAGGATTTGCTGAGCTAATAATTTGAATTGGAATACAAGAAGGGGAGGTGTGAGGAGGTCTGAGAAATAAGTCAAAAGAAATTAAGCAATTGAAATTTTATGTGTTTTTAAGTTTTGTGTTTTTGTATGTTTGTTACTTTTTGTTTATTTTTGTTTTTGTTTTATTGTGGAAAAAGCTAATAAATATTCATTTAAAAAAACAAAAACAAAAACATAAAGACAGAGCTCTGTGTGTGTGTGTGTTAGCAGGGTCTATTGCAAACCAGGACTGGGGGGGGGGGCAGCGCTCAGAGTGAAGTGTTGGGGGTCAAATGCGGCTGTCTATGCCTCCCCCTCTGGCTTTCAAGACTCTCCACAGTCCTGGATGGTGGGCAGAGAGGGTTGTGTCAGTGTTAGGTCTTGGCTGAATTGACACCGAAATAGGAATGTCTGTGTACTGGTGAAAAGGTTTCACAAGGGGAGATTCTACTGAAGATAAACAAGAGCAGACCTTCCAAGTGCCCCTGTTTTCCAGGGAACAGTCCCGGATTTACAGAAGCCATCCCGGTTTCTGAGTTGATCCCTGAATGTCCTGCTTTTCCTTATTTTCATCCGAGAAAAATTGGAGGGTATAGAGTTATGCCACTCATGAGCAAAGGAGATAAGTAACACTACAACCTTTAGAAGACATCTGAAGGCAGCCCTGTATTATTATTTTTTTAATGTTTTGATATTATTTTTATATGTTGGAAGCCGTCCAGAGTGGCTGGGGCAACCCAGTCAGGTTGGCGTGGTAGAAATAATAAAACTATTATGTATTATTATGGAACAGGACGTCCCTATTTTCATTGGAGAAATGTTGGAGGGAATGGAATGGCAAGCTTTCTCTGAGCTTCTGCTGAGTTGATCAATTAACTAATGGTTGTTTCCTGCCAGCAAACAGGTGAGTATTGTAACCTTAGATCAGGTGACGAAGGTGTGGGATTCCAAAACCGCCATCTTGAAAGGTTGGTTGGTGGCTTCAGTGTTTCTCTGAACCCGACAGAGAACAAAAGGATGCAAATGGCTCTCCAAAAGCTGCATAGCCTTGGGCCGATGTGGGCTGGAATGCAGGCTTTGGGGGAAGAGACACAGTTTGGATTTTTTTTTAATTATCTTTTGTTTCTAAGAAGATGCTGAGCCTGTGCTGGACATTGCCCAAGATCTAATGGATATTTTGGGTGTATCATTTCCTCTTTTTTGTTCCATTTTTGATGAGTTCGGCAAGTAAACTTTGAGTAATATTTTTATGGGTCTGGACAATGCTTTCTTTCCAAAAGGAGTTGGTTCTTATACATCCAAACACTTCATGCTGCACAATATTATTATCAGCAATAGCAAGTGTGTGCAGAAACTAGCCTCCTGTACTGAGGTAAAATCTGCACTCCTTGTTCCCCTCCAGCCCTGACATGTGGCCCCTGAAAGGTAGCTCAGAAGAGAATGTGGCCCTTAGTCTGAAAACAGCTCCCCATCACTGCCATATATTGACAGACCTGTATATTTGTAAATAATCACCATTTTTAAAAAAGAACCCCCCCCCCCAATAATCATCCAGTGACATTTTTTTTTCAAAGGAAAGCAACCCCAGCAGAGCACCCCTAAAAATTCTAACTTCTTGGGGTGAACACAGCACCCAAGCCCACTGAAAGGTCGTCCTACAGTTAATGAGAGTTTGCACTGAAGAGCCCTCCGTGGTTTTGAACAGCATCTGCAAATAATTCTCATTTTGCCACATTCAAATGAGTAGAATCGGTTCCCTACCCCACCCCATCACCCCTCCATCCTCTCCTGACTTCTTTATGCTTTTAGTTTCATCTCCAGTCTTCATTGGACATCCGACAATTTGATTGTCAGGACTCCGTGACAACCTGGGTAGCCACCGTTTTCCATCCGGCTTGGCTCCTGCGCTTTTAAATTAGCAGACAGGCTTTTCCCCCAATACAGGGCATGCAGGAACAGGAGAAAAGGCTTAACTTGGTGAACTGCAGGTGTCGAGCAATTGCTAATTACACCAGAGTCCAGTCTGGGAGGTAAGAAGTGATAAGACCTCATGCAGATTCAACCTAGAAAACGATAAGGAAGGGCTGTGAAATGTGTGGGTTCAATGTACTGTATAATGGGAAGACATGTCAACAACAATCGCATGATGTTCTACTAAAGACAAAGCATTGCCTAATTCCTACATCAGCGTAGCGCAACCCAAATCAAATGTTAAACAAGCTTTGTGAGAGATCTTAGCTGTGTGTAGGTGTTTTTTTAATGAAGTCCTCTTACAAAAACCAACAGCTACAGATTAGATAGATATGGCTTTATTTGGTTTATCTCAGATAAGTATTTGTGCAACTCAAACTGACAGTGGTGAGCGTCTCCCAGGGCGCTAACTTTCCCAACTCCACTTGGCTCCTTTGCTTCTTAGCAGCCACGGTTGGAAATTTGGCGACTGCTAAAGGGAACATAGGCATCATTGCAAGGAGGGGAGAGTCAGCAGCCCTCCTTGCCAACCGAGCTCTCCACCCCACCCTCGCCCCCCGCCACTTACTCCCCTCAGCTCTGCAAAAAGGAGAGAGAGAAAAGGGAGCCCTGTCATCTTACAGATGTGCACACCTGTGTTGCAAAAGAGCGAGGTAAGAGTGGGAGGACACACGACAGAGGAAAGCGTGGAACCAAACCGGTTGGGGGCTGTGTGTGGCATTGGTGTACATGCAGACTTCCTCCTTCAACAGGAAATAGGGTTGCCGGGTCTTGCGGAGTTTGACCTGAGGTTGCCAGGGGCTAAAAAGCCTCCCTTCTCAGAGTCTTCAAGTGAAGAAGGCCAGAGCGGGTGCCGGAGGAGTTGTAAGTTTTGGGTTGGGACGGAGTAAGGGACTCTGCAAGGAAGAATGCTTGTTAACTGAAACTGTTAACAATCTAAAGGTAAAGGGACCCCTGACCATTAGGTCCAGTCGTGGCCAACTCTGGGGTTGCAGCGCTCATCTCGCTTTATTGGCCGAGAGAGCCGGCGTACAGCTTCCGGGTCATGTGGCCAAAATGACTAAGCTGCTTCCGGCGAACCAGAGCAGCGCACGAAACGCTGTTTACCTTCCCGCTGGAGAGGTACCTAGTTATCTACTTGCACTTTGACGTGTTTTCGAACTGCTAGGTCGGCAGGAGCAGGGACCAAGCAATGGGAGCTCACCCCGTGGCGGGGATTCGAACCGCCGACCTTCTGATCGGCAAGCCCTAGGCTGTGTGGTTTAACCCACAGCGCCACCCGTGTCCCTTGTTAACAATGTAGATAGCATTTATTTGTCTGCTCAACTCTTCCTATTGATTGTGACAGTAGACGATTAATCCGAATTATTAACGGGAGGTGAGGAGTAAAATAGATCAGTATGAGAAGGGGTCAGGGTCAAGGGAAGGGAGCGGGGAAAGTCGCTGCTTGACTTGAGAACTTTTTGTTCTTCGCTCTGACTCCTCTTGCGCAGTGGCAGCAGGTGTAACTTGACTCCCACCCCCCTGCCGCCTGAGATGTGCCATCCTTTGCCCAGGGCTGGTGCCAGCACTCAGCACCCAAGGGCAGCCGCTGAGGCCCCCGCATGTCCACAGGGTTGACCGCAGTTGCCAGAAACCCTGTGGTGGTTTGATAGCTGCCTGCCACCCGCTGAAACAAAATTCCCACAGTGCCCCACGACAGGGTCGTTGGAGGGGCATTCTGGGAAAAATACGCTCATGACACGAGACTGGGGTAGGCTGGGGCTCGCCTCAGATCTGGAGCCAGACCTGCTCTGCTCCACCCCACACCGTGCAATGCTAAGCCCCATCTTGCCCCGCCAGTGGCCAGGCCTCACCCTTTAAGCTCCTATGCTCAGCTCCTTCTGCGTCACGGGATGGCTTTAAAAGGAGGTTAGAGAAGGAGGAGGTGGCTATCAATGGAACCTCCAGGCTTAGAGGCAGGGCAGAAGTGAAGCATCAGAGGGATGGCTCTTGCTCTCATGCCCTGCTTTCTGGGAGTCCCAAAGGCATCTCTGTTTGGGGCCACTGTGAGAAAGAGGCAGCTTTGGGGCAGATGAGCCAGCTTTGGTCTTTGCGAGTCTTGGGAGACCCGGCAACCCTAGTGGGAAGCTCTCTTTCTCTCCAAAGTGATTCCAGAGAATTTATCTGGCCCTGTCCCAGCACCTGGGAAGCAACCAACCAAACAGTCAATCAAAGGCACAGCTAAAAGTGAGGTATCAGTAGTAGGCAAAGGGTTTGTTGTTACAGATACGCTAGGGCAGCTGAGCTCCTGGGCATGGCGTGTGTGCACGGGGGGCTGTGGGAGGGGGAGCAGCAGCTGGAGGTGAGAAGTCCAGGTAGGGTACCTCTCAGGTGGCCATGCAGGGAAATCCCTGGTGATGTCAGTTAAATGTGCATAGAAGAGCTGAGATCATTCCCAACCCAGCCCTCTTCTCGTGCCAAGGAAACCTTTGCCAGGTCAAGCGGGATTCCTGGGCACGCATCTCTTCAGATGGGACAGCGGCTGCCATGCACACACACACCCCGCCACACAACGCCGTGAATCATCAGGATGCGGGGAAGCGATCCATTGCCCTGTGCAAGGGCGTCCGCCTCTGCCGCTGCATGCCGCAGCTGGCTGGCAGGCAGTCAACATTTCCTTGCATACATACAAGTCAATTTGCGGGAGCCAAGAGTGCTGCTGGCCGCAGCGTTTGCCAGTGTTCCCTATCGTACAAGCCCTCAGGCGTCACTGGAGAGTGAGTGCTCCTTCCCACGCCACACAACCTGGAGGAGGTTGCAGAGCGAATGAGAACGATGCTTCTCATGGCCCATCAATCAACACCTGGTCATTGCACCATATCTCCGTAGGGTGGAACTCCTGCGCGCTGCATTCCTTTCTTCTGTCTTCCTGACTGAGGTGGGAGAGTGGGTGGTTTTTTGCTTGTTTTTGCTACAGGGGCCCCAATCCAGTTCCTCCAGAAATCTAGCCCTGGGTTTCCTGATCCGAGGCCCGAGTCACGAAGCAGCCCCAATCGTTGGCATCGGGAAGACGCACATTAAACGCCCTCTTACAGATTGCTCTCTCGGACAAGTCCGCTAAGGCTGTGGGGGCGCCTTCGCTCCAGCCGGCGGCCAGAGAGCAAGCGCCGCAAGGACGAGGTGGAGCTCAGGTCCCCGCAGCTCTGCAGGTGAATCCCTTCCGGAGAGCTCCGCTCCAGCCTCTGCCTGGGCACCTGAGAGAAAAACAAAATGACAGCCTGTAAAGGAAAATGAAACCAGAGCTGCAATTTTCTTCCCTGCCCTCGAACCCTGTTAGCATTGCTAGGGTTTGGCCGTGCAGCTTGAGAAATCGTACTTTAAAAAAAAATTGTATAAAATGTATATTTGTATTTTTTCTAATTTGTACTCTATAACATTAATATTTTTTTTAAGAGAAATCGTACTAAAAGGAGAGCAGCTCTGACCTCACAGAGAGATTGGCAAGCGGCGCTTTCAAAACAGGAATCACGGCTTCTAGCAGCTAAATGTATTGCAATATTTTAATATTTTTTGGGAAGCCACCCAGAGTGGCTGGGGAAGCCCGGCCAGATGGGCGGGGTATAAATAATAAATTATTATTATTATAAAAGAGCCAGACTTGTTTCAGAGAGGTTCGCCACAGAAGTTCAGCTCTTCTTTTTAGGCGGGTGAGGCAGAAAAGTAAAAAATTGTCTTAGGGGCCCATGGAGAGAGCTGCTCACATCCCCACAGGCTGTTTGACATATTTCTCCAGGGATACTTCTTTTTTTCCATCCTCCTGCTCCAAAAATGCAGACCTAGCAGCTGTTGCACAAGAGGTTATACTGGCGGTTGATCGCCTCCCCACCCTCCACGAGCCTGAAGCTATGCCGGCTGCGTTGCATTTTCAGATACTGCGTTGTTAACAGGAGGGAGGGATTCAGTTCAGTCTGCATTCAAAGGCGAACCTAGCAAATACCTTCTGAAGCAATACATGGAGCCGTCCCTCCAAATTCACAGTTCTCCGAATTTTGCAACGCAGCTCTCCAGCTAATTAATGGGTACAGAGATACCTATGTCACAGTTGTTTTCTTGTTCGTTGCTATGCTATGTGTCTTTGTGCTGTAAACCACCCTTGGATGAAGGGCGGTATAGAAATTTAATAAAATAAATACAGATATTAGTGAAAATAACGTAGAAAATAGACACGCACACACCCGCACACATATATAGCTTTTTTCTACATTTTTTCCACTAATAATGCTTTTGCAAAGCAATTTTAATATGTGTGTGTGTGTTGTTTGCTGTGCCCACCCCACTCTGCAAAATAATAATAATAATAATAATAATAATAATAATAATAATAATAATAATAATAATAATTATTTATTATTTATACCCTGTCCATCTGGCTGGGTTTCCCCAGCCACTCGGGGCGGCTCCCAACAGAATATTAAAACACGATAAAACATCAAACATTAAAATTTCCCTAAACAGGGCTCCCTTCAGGCATCTTCTAAAAGTCTGGTAGTTGTTTATTTCCTTAACATCTGATGGGAGGGCGTTCCACGGAGCGGGTGCCACTACCGAGAAGGCCCTCTGCCTAGTTCCCTGTAACCTCACTTCTCGCAGTGAGGGAACCGCCAGAAGGCCCTCGGCGCTGGACCTCAGTGTCCAGGCTGGACGATGGGGGTGGAGACACTCCTTCAGGTATACTTCACCAAGGTGCCACTTGCTGGCTCAACATCTCAGCTCACACTAAGCCATGAGTAGGCAAACTAAGGCCTGGGGGATACCGCCTTCTACGGTAAATCCGGCCCGCGGACAGTCCGGGAATCAACATGTTGTTACACGAGTAAAATGTGTCCTTTTATTTAAAATGCATCTCTGGGTTATTTGTGGGACATAGGAATTTGTTCATTCCCCTCCAAAAAATATAGTCCGGCCCCCCACAAGGTCTGAGGGTCAGTGGACTGGCCCCCTGCTGAAAAGGTTTGCTGACCCCTGGCTTAAACCATGCAATGCAATTGCTGTGCCTTTAACCCTTGCCTTGCCCAGGTCTATGAGTTGGGCAGAAACAACAAGTTCTTCATCTGGTAGCAAGGGTCAAGAAAGCTGCCATCTTAGCCAAGATGGCACAACTCTGGGAAGCCTGCTGTGTCTGTGGCCAATGCTTTTTCAGCTTTATGTCTATTCCTGCTTTGCTGTTGTTGAGGGATAAAAAGAGCAGCGCATATTTTAAGCCACCTCCACATCATGGCTGTGCACACATTACAGCGGTACCTCGGGTTAAGTACTTAATTCGTTCCGGAGGTCTGTTCTTAACCTGAAACTGTTCTTAACCTGAAGCACCACTTTAGCTAATGGGGCCTCCTGCTGCCACAGCGCCACCGCTGCACAATTTCTGTTCTCATCCTGAAGCAAAGTTCTTAACCTGGGTTCTGGGTTAGCGGAGTATGTAACCTGAAGCATCTGTAACCTGAAGCGTATGTAACCCGAGGTACCACTGTATTTGTTTCCCTCCCTCCAACTGTAGTTTGCTCAGGGTACTGGGCATTGCACACCAGTGTGGGGTGAACTATGGTTCCCATGATGCTTTGTGGGTGGGGAAATGTGCTTTAAATTTACAGCATAGGCGCAGTCTCTCGGGATTTTGTGGGAGGGGTTAAAGCACTTACCAGAAATTTAGGTTTGCGCAACTAAAGAGGATGGGCTTATTTTGTCACCGACCGCAACAAATCCATTTGCAAAAACAACACCAGATATTTAACATTCCGATTAAGGATGGCGAAATGAGCTGAAGCGTGTTTTACAGGAAGACATGAAAGATTAACAGGAAGGCATGTGAACACGGTGCAATGTTGGTTCTTGTATAACTCCCCTGCAATCCAATCTGAAGGAACGCTCAGCAAAGACAGGGCATTGTCGAACTAACCTCCACAATTTGCGCCACGAGATCAGGGAGTATTGATGAGGGTAGACCTTATACTTGGGCTTACTCCCAGGGAAAAGTCAGAAGGGGTGTTCAATTTCTGAAGCAGCCTCCCACATACCCGGGATTTAATCAAGGAAGAATTCATTGTGAAACCTAAACAGGAGCTGGTTCAGTTCCTTTGTCGCCTTCTTTCAAGAGCTGTTCCCTAAGGCTCAGGCAATTAGGATGTTTAACCCAAATTAGTCAGCACCATTAATTTGCCTCCTTAAATACCTGAAATGGCCCACATCATATGGGGGTTTCCCAGCCTTTCAAAACTGGGGGTGGGGGGTTATATTTTTGCCTTTGACATCCTAATCATGGAGTCCTTCCTGATGGGTTCTTTCCTGTTTCCATCCACTGTGGGTGGATTTTAATTTATTACATTTGTTATTTGAGGGGGGGAGGTTTTTTTTGGGGGGGGGGATAGCACACAGTCAGCTTACAAGTAGCTCCAGAGGCTAAGTTTGGTCAGAATCAAGTATACTTTTCCAGAGTTAATGCTAAATACATTACTTCTGGTAAATTAGCCGCTAAAGGGCCTTGGCAATTTGTGCCTCTGGCTTATTTAGACTAGTCTACCAATGTGGTATCGGGACGCGGGTGGCGCTGTGGGTTAAACCACAGAGACTAGGACTTGCTGATTAGAAGGTCGGCGGTTCGAATCCCCGCGACGGGGTGAGCTCCCATTGCACGGTCCCTGCTCCTGCCAACCTAGCAGTTCGAAAGCACATCAAAGTGCAAGTAGATGAATAGGTACCGCTCCGGCGGGAAGGTAAACGCCGTTTCCGTGCACTGCTCTGGTTTGCCAGAAGCGGTTTAGTCATACTGGCCACATGACCTGGAAGCTGTACGCCGGTTCCCTCAGCCAATAAAGCGAGATGAGTGCTGCAACCCCAGAGTCAGCCATGACTGGACCTAATGGTCAGGGGTCCCTTAACCTTTTACCCATGTAGTATCTGAAACCAAAGCGGCACATGGGTTGCTAGATGTTAATTCCCCCCCGCCCAGCTCTCCTACCCCACTATTAGAGGGAAAGGGCTTTCTTAAAAGAAAACAAAAGAATTCTTGTTCAAATGAAGAGAACAAAAAGGAACAGAAAATTGTAGAACTGGGAGGGACCACAAGGGTCATTTAGTCCAACCCCTTGCAACACAGGAATCTTTTTGCCCACCATGGGACTCAAACCCACAACCCTGAGATTAAAGTCTCGTGCTCTCCCAACTCGGGGAGTTTTTAATGTCTGATGTCTTGCTGTGTTTCTTATACACTGAGACACTGAGATCCAGTGCCGAGGGCCTTCTGGCGGTTCCCTCATTGCGACAAGTGAGGTTACAGGGAACCAGACAGAGGGCCTTCTCAGTGCTGCCGCCCACCCTGTGGAACGCCCTCCCTTCAGATGTGAAGGAAATAAACAGCTATCCTATCTTTAAAAGACATCTGAAGGCAGTCCTGTTCAGGGAAGTTTTTAATATTTAACGCTGTAGTTTTTAACACTTGATTGGGAGCCGCCCAGAGTGGCTGGGGAAACTCAGCCAGATGGGCGGGGTATAAATAAATTATTATTATTATTATTATTATTATTATACAGTGGTACCTTGGTTTAAGAACAGCTTAGTTTATGAACAACTTAAGAATGCTGCAAACCCGGAAGTAGGTATTTTGGTTTGTGAACTTTGCCTTGGAAGCAGAACATGTTCTGCTTCCTGTTGAGTGTGTTCCATTTGTAAATTGAGTGCTCTGCTGCTATGAGAAAGCACACCTTGGTTTAAGAATGCTTTGGTTTAAGAACGGACTTCCAGAACGGATTAAGTTCATAAACCAAGGTACCACTGTATTCTATTGGGAGCTGACCAGATTGGCTGGTGCAACTCAGTCAGAAGGGTGGGATATAAGTAATAAATTAATTATCATCATCTTCACTTACTTGTCTTCCGTCCCACCAGCCACCGTGACTGCTGAGCTGATAAGAACTCCATTTCACGCGAAACAAAAAATAAACAGCATAGGAAATTCCACTACCTGGTGAAAACTTGTTTTGCCCTCCGTACCTGCTTGCGCCCCGGAGTGCTGCTTCGCCCTGCCATGTCGGCTCCCGCCAGAGCCAGGTTGCGCTTGGACCTGTGCAGGAAACGGGCCACGAGCCCACGCGTCCCACGGCACACCTTCAGGTCCCCCAGGGAGCGCGTGCCAGTCTTGGAGAGGTGCTGCAGCGGCGCTTTCCGTGGCACCTCCAGCTTGGCCTTCCCTGCCAAGCGAGCCCGCAGGGGCAGCTCGCAGAGTGACGGGTGTAAAAGGCAAGCTTCCGAGCAGGGCCCTGGGAAGGGAGGGAGGAAGGAGGGAGGCAAGGTATTAATGGCAGGTAATAAGAGCCTCCGGGACGCGGGTGGCGCTGTGGGTTAAACCACAGAGCCTAGGACTTGCTGATCAGAAGGTCGGCGGTTCGAATCCCCGCAACGGGGTGAGCTCCATTGCTCTGTCCCTGCTCCTGCCCACCTCGCAGTTCAAAAGCACGTCAAAGTGCAAGTAGATAAATAGGTACTGCTCCAGCGGGGGAAGGTAAACGGCGTTTCCATGCACTGTTCTGGTTCGCCAGAAGCGGCTTAGTCCTGCTGGCCACATGACCTGGAAGCTGTACGCCGGCTCCCTCGGCCAATAAAGCGAGATGAGCGCCAGAACCCCAGAGTTGGTCACGACTGGACCTAATGGTCAGGGTTCCCTTTACCCTTTACCTTTAATAAGAGCCTCCATCTTCAGAGGCACTCTACCTCTGAACATCACAATTGATGGTGGGGTACAGGACACAGGGGTATCAGAGGTTGTGTGATTTCTGCAGGATGCTATGGGACACACTGGCGGAGTTTTATGCTCCGGCACCGGGGGAGGCAGAGAGCAGGTGGGGGCAGGGCTGGCACACGTCCTGGGAGCGGGGCGTGCCGCCCGTAGGGTCATGGCACGCATCCTGGGTGCATGGCACCCAGCGCGGGCAGGAGGGCAGCCGCAATGGCACCCCACTGGGATTGTGATGGGACACGAACCAACTGGACAATAAGCAATACATCCGCCCTGAAACTTCTTCATGCAAAAACAATATTGGAAGTGTGACCTCCCCACTTACGAGGGGTTTATATTCAGGACCCCTGCACGCATAAGTGGAACGCATGAAAGCGGGGAACACCATGGCTCGTGAGAAGACCCTCCAGAGCCCGAGTCTTTGGGGAGGGTCTCCTTACGAGCCACAAGGACTCTCCAGAGTGCTCCCCACTTCCAGGTTCCACTTCTCGGTTCCCGGCTCCGTTACACACAAGTAGATCGCTCACACGTGAACAGCCGTCTGTATAACCTTCCTGACACCATAATGAGCACAAATAGCTATGGAGAGACAATAAGGAGGAGGTCTGGAAGGACCCCGAGTCACAAGAGCAGGAAATACTTCTTAAACGTACAGTGTTTACAATAACCACCTCGATTTCAAGGCGCTAGACACCTGTCTCATTTCAGCTGTTAAATGATTGCAGAGGGCTGAAGCTGCAACACTAAAAGTCCAGTTTCTAGTGCAGGCTAAAGACACTGCTGGGGCAGGTGGTTACTCTCAGCGGTGCCCCTTCTGAGGATCACAGTTGCCATGCAAGGATGAGCGTGTTCACAATGTTTTAGGCTGCACTGTAGTAAGAATGAGTACAGCGTTCAGACTTACTACACTTTCGTAAGAAGAATGATGCCAAAAACTGTTAGTAATAATACTCAAGGCAATTTGTCATTAATCATCTGCTTTGTGTCTTAAAAGTAAAACGATGTAACTGGAGACAAGACATCCTGTGAGGGCAATTAACTCCTTGAACTTCTGACATGTTTTATCTGCACGGAGGAACAGGTGGGTGGGAACTGTCTGGATTCCAAGGTTGCAGTCTTCATGATTCAAGCAGTCGCTGACCTCAACCTGTACCTGCTGGCTCATTATTTGCCAGGTTCAAAGATGGCAACCTCACTCAGCTTCAGCAGCCAGCACCTGCAGCTGGATCTGCCTGATCACAAACAGCCAGGTCCAAAGATGGCTACCAAAGCAAGCTACTTCCCTCACCTGTATCTGCTGAGGAGTTGGGCCCATCCTCCTCCGACGCCTTGGCGCAGAATACCTCCTGGAAGTCCGCTTCTGGTGGGGAGTGAGGAAATGAAAGGCAGGAAAGAAATGGTTTTAAATGGGGGCGTTTCGGTAGCTCAGAAGCAGAGAACACCTTTTGCATTCAGGAGATCCCAGATGCAATCCCCAGCATCTCGAGGTACATACCATGCAAGCGTCCCGTGGGGGGAAAACCCGGGAAATCCCATTTTTCTGAGTGCGAACATGGTGGCCACTTTGAGTGCTGTGATCTTGAGTGATTTCGCACTGAGATCTCACCCCAAAAATGCTGGGGGGGGGGAATGCAATAATACATAGCACATACTCTTGTGAGAAACCATGGCCTTGAAAACAGCACGTATGGGATGTTTAAGATGCAGACAAACCAACAATTTGTGTTTTGCTAGATAGGTACATAAAGGGAGCTGAACTCACAGAGTTTTCCTGTAAGCCTGCTAGAGAGAATTTGGTGAGATACAATCCTACTGTGCCCTGACATTGGCGGGGGGCGGCATAGCTATATATTCTCCTACCTGCCTGGGCACGTCCTCTCCCTCTTTACATCTCTTTCCGCTGTGCCAGCAACGTGACGACATCTGCCATATTTGAGCTCCAAGCTCAGACTACGTTTTAAGCCAGACTTAAGTACAGTGGTACCTCGGGTTAAGTACTTAATTCGTTCTGGAGGTCCATTCTTAACCTGAAACTGTTCTTAACCCGAAGCACCACTTTAGCTAATGGGGCCTCCTGCCACGCTGCCAGAGCACGATTTCTGTTCTCATCCTGAACCAAAGTTCTTAACATGAGGTAATATTTCTGGGTTAGCGGAGTCTGTAACCTGAAGTGTAAGTAACCCAAGGTACCACTGTATGCCTTGGTAGCTGAATTACCAATTGAAGCCTGCCTGACCAAAGCTGCTGTACCGGTTACTCTTCAACAAGTATTCCAAGAAAGTAAATGTTAATTTTACCTTTTACGAGACTGTGTGCTTGTCATTTTATGGAGGGGACATGCCAGGAAAATCCAGTCTGCCTTAAAGCATCCTGGATTACTCAAACCAAAAGGCTAAAACTAGGCCAAGTTTTCTTTGAAGCTGCAAAAGGATGGAATTCTGCTGAACTCAAACGTGAGGAAGGAAGGATAATATCCAGAGGTTGGTTTTTTTCCCCAGGTGGGCGCCGTTCAGCAGCATAGCTAGGAGGGAGAGGCGGTGGGCAGATGCAAGCCCCATGCTGCCATTTCAGGCAGTGTGGAACCTGCAGGCGCCCAAGCCACCACGTCACTCCCAGGAGAGATGCATGGCTCGGGCACACTGCAGGCCCTGCATTAAGTGTTAGAATTCCTGCTCCGTGATTGCAGTCATGGGACTGTTGTCTTTCACATGACGGTGTATGTTTTGACTCCACAGAGTGGGAAGTGACAGGATGTTTGTGTTACTGTGTTCCGTGAAGTGGGACTATTGTCCTTTGTTCTCTCTCTTTGCTGTCTGATGCTAAAGAGAGAGGGAGCCATGTTGCAGTGCTCCGTGTGTGTTTACATGTAAATAAAGCAGATTAGCCAAAATGCTGAGTTGCTGAGGCCTGTCACATGTACTGCGCAGACTCTGCGGATCCCTAAGTGTGCAGATGTCTGTTGGCATCGGTCGCTGTGATGTTCGGGCAGAAGAAAGGTTCTGAAGCTAACGAATGAACAACCCCTTCTGAGGACCGAGGAGTCCTCATAAGGGAGCTGTTCCTGGAGGAAGAACTGAGGGGAGAGACTCCATCAGGCAAGGCCTCCTTCTACCTGCCTTGCCCCACTCTCTGCTTCTCAATGTGTATTGTATTGTTTTATGTACTGTGGCTTGCCGTTGTTTTATTGATTATAGTTTAGATATTATTGTAACTGTTGAGTGGATTTCTGTTTAACTTTTATATGTTGATATTATTATTTTATACTATACTATTCTAATGATTGTTGAATGTTACTTTTTTGATGGAGGTTGCCTATTTTAAAGTTATGTTTTATTATCACATTTCTGTATTGCATTAGATTGTTATAAGATGTACATTTTTCGTTTCTTCAGCTTGTAAACCGCCTTGAGTATTGTAAGATAGAAAGGCGGTATACAAATTAAAAATGATGATGATGATGACGAGGAGGAGGAAGAGAACATGCTAGTCTGCCAGTGCCAGCCGTGTTTCATTACGTTTGTTGACTGAACTAAAAACTTTCATGAGCACAATTTTCTTTACCGTATTTTTCGCACCATAGGACGCACCGGACAATAGGACGCACCTTGTTTTAGAGCGGGGAGAACAAGAAAAAAAAAATCTCCCCCTGTCTGCCCAGCGCCCCTTCAGCGAAGCGGCAGGAGGCACTGCGCAGAGAGGGGGAGATTTCCCCCCTCTTGTTTTCCCGCTCTAAAACAAGGTGCCCTCTAAGGCGCGTTCAGGCGGCTACCTTGGAAGCCTGGAGAGCGAGAAGGGTCAGTGTGCACCGACCCCTCTCGCTCTCCAGGCTTCAGGTTCCTTTCGACCTGCTCTTTGGGGCTGGCGGGGGAAGCCCACCACCAGCCCCAAAGAGCAGGTCAGGGAGCAGCGGAAGGGTGCAGAGGAGAGGCTGCTGCCATAGTCGCGCATCACTTCTCCAGCCGGGAGAGGGTCGCGGGGGGCTGCTTTAGCCCCGCGCGCGCTCTCCCGGCTGGAGAGGTGATGTGTGGCTATAGAGGCTCCTGCCATAGCCGCGCATGACCTCTCCAGCTGGGAGAGGGTCGCGGGGCTATGGCGTCTTCGCTCCATAGGACGCACACACATTTCCCCTTCATTTTTGAAGGGGGAAAAGTGCATCCTATAGAGCGAAAAATACGGTAACTCATATTTTTGTCATTTCGTCACACACCCCCACCAGTGATGACACCCAGGGCGGCCTGCACCCCCTTCGTCCGCCACTGGCAGCATTGCCATTATAAGAGAACAAGGGTGGCACTCATGGTGAGTTCCAGTACCTCTTCTTCTAGAAAAAACAGCACTGATAATATCTAATAAATACAGTGGTACCTCAGGTTAAGTACTTAATTCATTCCGGAGGTCCGTTCTTAAACTGAAAGTGTTCTTAACCTGAAGCACCACTTTAGCAAATGGGGCCTCCTGCTGCGCCGCCACCGCCCAATTTCTGTTCTCATCCTGAAGCAAAGTTCTTAACCCGAGGTAATATTTCTGGGTTAGCGGAGTCTGTAACCTGAAGCGTATGTAACCTGAAGCATCTGTAACCCAAGGTACCACTGTATATCCTTTCCCAGCATCTGTCCACATCGCAACGAAACACACCCATGCCACATTCTCCGCCATCCAACCAGTGGCGTAGCGTGGGTTGTCAGCACCCGGGGCAAGTAATTTGCGCCCCCTAACCCGTGGATTTGCGCCCCCTAACCCTAACCCCCAGATGTTGCACCCGGTGCGGCCAGCCCCGCCTGCACCCCAACACTACGCCACTACATCCAACTTCCTCCCACCCGGTCTACTCACCATTCTCGCAGGCCGTGACGATCCCGGGATCGCTGTGAGACCTCAGCAGTGGACTCCGAACAGAAGGCAGGCGGTACGAGGCCTCGCTGCTCCGGCGCTGCCGCCCGGCCCCTTTGCGTCCCGGCAGCGAGGCCTTGGGCTTGACCCGCACCTCAGGGAAGCAAGGCCCGGCGCTTTGGCCTAAGCTCTCCAGGCGCTGGCAGCTGTGCGTATGGGCACTGCCTGCCTCCCGCAAGCCCTCATAGCCCGTGGAGCCGGGCGTGGAGCAGGAGTACGAGCGCTCCCCGCGCAGGCGCGCCTGGGGTGTCTCCTCAAAAGGGCCCTGCAGGGTGGGGCTCTGAGGGTGCAGGCCACACTGCCCGCAGTCCACACTCAAGCAGTAGTCAGCCCGGCTGCGCTGGATGGAGCGGAACAAGACGTAATCCACCGAGCAGACAGAACCGCTGGCGTCCAGCAGGCAGGAGTCCTCGGATGGGCTGCTGTCGCCGGGAATGTCCACGATCTCCGACATAATCAGGGAGCCGCTGTCCATGGAAACCGCTGCAGGGGAGAGAGCGAGAGAGCACCATTTTAGTAAAATGGTGCTTCCAGGGTCAAAGGAAACGGTTGGAGGATGGATGGCGGCTAACAGATTGAGGTTGAATCCTGACAAGACAAGAGTACTGTTTTGGGGGGACAGGAGGCGGGCAGGTGTGGGAGACTCCCTGGTTTTGAATGGGGTAACTGTGCCTCTGAAGGACCAGGTGCACAGCCTGGGAGTCATTCTGGACTCACAGCTGCCCATGGAGGCACAGGTCAATTCTGTGTTCAGAGCAGCTGTTTATCAGCTCCATCTAGTACGCAGGATGAGACCCTTCCTGCCCGCGGACTATCTCGCCAGAGTGGTGCATGCTCTGGGTATCACTCGCTTGGCCTACTGCAATGCGCTCTATGTGGGGCTACCTTTGAAGGCGACCTGGAAACTACAATTAATCCAGAATGCGGCAGCTAGACTGGTGACTGGGAGCAGCCGCCGAGACCATATAACACCAGTCTTGAAAGACCTACACTGACTCCCAGTACGTTTCCGAGCACAATTCAAAGTGTTGGTGCTGACCTTTAAAGCCGTAAACGGCCTCGGTCCAGTATACCTGAAGGAGCGTTTCCACCCTCATCGTCCAGCCCGGATGCTGAGGTCCATCGCCAAGGGCCTTCTGGCGGTTCCCTCACTGCGAGAAGCCAGGTTACAGGGAACCAGGCAGAGGGCCTTCTCGGTAGTGGCCCCCGCCCTGTGGAATGCCCTCCCACCAGATGTCAATGAGAAAAATAACTACCAAACTTTTAGAAGACATCTAAAGGCAGCCCTGTTTAGGGAAGCTTTTAATGTTTAATAGGTTATTGTATTTTGGTGTTTTGTTGGAAGCCGCCCAGAGTGGCTGGGAGGACCAGCCAGATGGGCGGGGTATAAATAATAAATTATTTTTAATATTAATATTAAATCTGTCCATTTGCAGCCCTCTCTGTTTTGCATATTCCCCATCTCAGGTCCCGTTCTCCCATGCTAGTTTGGGATTTTTATCGTTCCCGTCTTTGTTCTTTCCAGAGAAGAATGGCAAATGAAGCTGTTGGACTATGCCGAAATGGCAAAACTGACCAGAAAGCTCCGGAACCAGAAAGACCAAAAATTTAATAAGGAGTGGGGGAAATTTACAATTTACCTTAAAGGTCACTGTAAGCAGCTGAAAACTTTAGCAGGATTGCAATAACACTTGTAATGTAACAAGAACTATGGATATAATGGAGTTACTTAAAAAAACCAACAACTTGGTTTGTTTTGAAAAGATGCAGTAGGAAAGGTTTAATAACAGAACCCATCGAGGGGAAGGTGGGGGGTCCAGAGATTTGGGAGAATCTTGTAACTTCGGATGTATGGTGGTATGAAAATAAGCAAAACCAAATAAAAATTATTACCAAAAAGAAAAAGAAAGTGAAGTCCTCATTAAACTCATCCGCATTCTAGCACAAATTCCCTGTGTGCACATTTTTATATGCAATTCCCCCTATCATGTGCATCTTGGGAAAGCAATTTCCCCGTATATAATGCATTTTTGGGTGTGTTCTTTTCATGAGTTGTCAGGGAACTGCCATCGGAGCCAGAGGTGGAGGGAAGGCTCCAGAGGGATGCCGGAGAGGGTCCCAGCAGGGAGAGAGGCAGCCCATCTGCTGGGGAAGGAAATCAGCGTAACACCAGTGGAGAAGGGGGGCAGATGGGGGAATCGGAGAGGAGGCTCCAGGACTCTTTACCGGAGACCAGTGGGGAGAGCACGGGTACTCTGCTGCCCACACCCTCCCTGCGCAGAAGACTTCCGCGCAGGGAGAGTAGGAGGAGACTTGGCGTCAAAGAACTTCTTTGCTGGAAGAAGTTCAAGAAACACCCACTGACGGATTCTGCCAGCGACTGAGACAGCCATGAGTAAAAGGCTGTCCAGAGAGAAAGGGTTCAACCAGGCAACCTAGCCAGGAGTGGCGGCAGCTTACGCACAAGCAACCCCCTAGAACCATTACACGAGTGTATGCCTTTTATGGACATTTTGTCTTAGTGAATGCATGTTTCATTTTGTTAAAAATACTCTTTTCTCATTTTGCACATAGTTTAGAAAGCAACAAAACAAACGCAATAGGGTGAATCACATTTCGATGGGCAGGAGATAGAAATATGAATGTACTGTCTATCAAAACAGTCATCTGGTGCTCATATTCATCCACACATTACTTCACTGGAGAAATGCAATGCAAAACCTGGAAAAGTGTGGATTCTGAAGTGTGGATTCACGTATAGTTCCGCAAAGTACCAATTAGGCCTTTGAATGCGAAGTGAAATCAAATTTCTCCCCTGCCTAGAGGGGGGCAACCAAGTACAGGTGTCCGCAGGAATTTTTTGGGTGGGGGAGGGGACAGCAAAGCAAATATTCCAGATCACTTCATCAAAATACATGCTACAATCTTGTCCCTGACATCCTTGGACAGCTCTTTGGTCTTGGTCATGGTGGCTACTTTGGAATCTGCTGAATTGATTGCTCCTGTCGACAGGTGTCTTTCGTACAGGTACTGTAAGGAGCTGGGATTACAGGTAAGACCTCTCCCTTGCAGCAGGTGCTTCTAATCTCAGCTCGTTACATACAGTGAAGATACCAGGCAGCCTGACATCTGTCTGGTTGATAGGGGATCAAATATTTATTTCACTCATTGTTGTTGTTGTTGTTTAGTCATGTCCGCCTCTTCGTGACCCCCTGGACCAGAGCACGCCAGGCACTCCTGTCTTCCACTGCCTCCCGCAGTTTGGTCAAACTCATGTTTGTAGCTTCGAGAACACCATCCAACCATCTCGTCCTCTGTCGTCCCCTTCTCCTTGTACCCTCCATCTTTCCCAACATCAGGGTCTTTGCCAGGGAGTCTTCTCTTCTCATGAGGTGGCCACAGTATTGGAGCCTCAGCTTCAGGCTCTGTCCTTCCAGTGAGCACTCAGGGCTGATTTCCTTCAGAATGGATAGGTTTGATCTTCTTGCAGTCCATGGGACTCTCAAGAGTCTCCTCCAGGACCATAATTCAAAAGCATAAATTCTTCGGCGATCAGCCTTCTTTATGGTCCAGCTCTCACTTCCATACATCACTACTGGGAAAACCATGGCTTTAACTATACGGACCTTTGTTGGCAAGGTGATGTCTCTGCTTTTGAAGATGCTGTCTAAGTTTGCCATCGCCCTTCTCCCATCGCCCATCACTCATTATAATGCACATCAATCTCTGACTTTTGTCTTCTGGGTTTCTGGGGGTTTTCCTGTTGTTATTCTGTCTCTCACAGCTACAATAAACCTACCATTAAAATTATGGACTGGTCATTCCTTCGTCAGAGGGCAAACAGACAAATTTAGCAGGGGATCAAATACTTTCCCCCCTCACTGTACCTGTCAGAGATCTGGTCCACCCAGGTCCATCGTTAGGGATGCATGCCTACAAAGGTCCTTACCTTCACCACTGAGGACAACAGATGGGACCCGGTTGCAGGAACAAGGACCGTGTGAGGTATCTGTAAACTGCGAGTCAAACAGAGTCACCTGCAGAGCAAAGGCAGAAAACGTTGGTGAGCAGCAAACTCGGGAACACCTCGCCCCTGGGGGCTGAATGCGGCCCCTCCAAGCCTCTCTTTCTGGCCCTCATGACTCTTCCCCAAGCCACACCCTCTACTGGGCCCTGCTTCAAGCCTTCCTCACGGGTTCTTGCCTGGCTGAAATGTGTCCCATCACATTGCAGCCATGTCTCTCACTTGCCTGGCCAGGTGATAGAAACTAGCTTACGACCGGTCCTAAGACCTGCAATGGCTCCCAGTACATTTCTGAGCACAGTTCAAAGTGTTGGTGCTGACCTTTAAAGCCCTAAATGACCTCGGTCCAGTATACTTGAAGGAGTTTCTCCACCCCCACTGCTCAGGCCGGACACCGAGGTCCAGCGCCAGGGGCCTTCTGGCAGTTCCCTCCCTGCGAGAAGCGAAGTTACAGGGAACCAGGCAGAGGGCCTTCTCGGTAGTGGCACCCACCCTGTATAACGCCCTCCCATCAGATGTCAAGGAGATAAACAACTGCCGTGGTACCTCAGTTTTCGAACGTAATCCGTTCTGGAAGACCGTTTGAGTTCCGAAACGTTTGAAAACCGAAAACTCAAAACGGAAGCCTCAAAATGGAAATCTCAATGCGAAAAACTGAATACGGAAGCCGTGTTTACAGTTCGACTTCTGAAGCACATTCGAAAACCGAAGCATTTACTTCCGGGTTTACGGTGTTCGAGTTTGAAAACCGAGGTAAAACGGTCTCTGACTTTTAGAAGACATCTAAAGGCAGCCCTGTATTGGGAAATTTTTAATGTTTGTTGTTGTGTTGTACTTTTACTATTTTCTGTTGAGAGCTGCCTAGAGTGTCTGGAGCAAGCCAGTTAGATGGGTGGCATATATTATTATTATTATTATTATTATTATTATTATTATTATCTCAAGTCTCCTTCACTTCCTCTAGGAAGACATTGGTTTCCCTCCAGGGAAAGAACCTGGAATATATTGATATATATATATAGCCCAGATATTGTAAAGGTGTGGTAATCTGTCATGGAACAACCCCCTTGTAACCAGGTAGCAGGGGCTACCCAGACCTCGTTGCTGGTTGCAAAGGGGTCCCCAAGACACTTCAAGCTTCAGGGCTACAAACACGTAAGTCCACCACTACCCAAAGGAAGACCTTCCTGCCTTGAATTGTACCAATGTAATACCTGGCTGTCTCCGTGGAGTCCCATGACGGCCTCGTAACTGGGAGGGAAGTCGGTGGGGTAGAGAGGAACCGGGCTGTCCATTGAACCATTGTAGGTTATGCTGTCAGGGGGAGAAATAATAACCTCATTGTCCATGACACACTTTCCTTCTTGGTTATGCATTTATATCTCACTCTTTCCCTTAAGGAGGTCAGAATGGTATGCAGTGAAAACAGTGGGGTGGGGAGGGAAGCATTAGTTTTTAAAAAGTAACAGATGAGATGCTCTGAAGCCCATCTCCACCTGTGAGAGACACACAATCCTAGAATCCTAGAGTTGGAAGAGACCACAAGGGCCATGGAGTCCAACCCCCTGCCAAGCAGGAAACACCACCAGAGCACTCCTGACATATGGTTGTCAAGCATCTGCTTAAAGACCTCCAAAGAAGGAGACTCCACCACACTCCTTGGCAGCAAATTCCACTGTCGAACAGCTCTTACTGTCAGGAAGATCTTCCTAATGTTTAGGTGGAATCTTCTTTCTTGTAGTTTGGATCCATTGCTCCGTGTCCGCTTCTCTGGAGCAGCAGAAAACAACCTTTCTCCCTCCTCTATGTGACATCCTTTTATATATTTGAACATGGCTATCATATCACCCCTTAACCTCCTCTTCTCCAGGCTAAACATGCCCAGCTCCCTTAGCCGTTCCTCATAAGGCATCGTTTCCAGGCCTTTGACCATTTTGGTTGATCCGTACAGTTTCAAGCCTGCATTTTGCATCAATAAGGACTAGAAACCTGCATATAGTGGTACCTGGGTTCTCGAACCTAATCCATTCCGGGTGTCCATTCGACTCCCGAAACCATTCGAAAACCAAGGTGCGGCTTCTGATTAACGCGGAAGCAGCGTCGAATGTTTGGGTTCCGAAAAACATTCACAGACCGGATGTGATGGCCTGGGATTCGGACTCGGAGGCTGAACCTGAGGAATCCCAGCCTGCACAGGATTCCCTGCCTCCAGAACCAGCTGAGCCGGGGCTGGGGCCTGAGCCTGAAGGGTCCTCACCTGTGCTGGATCCTCAGGTGCAGGCACCAGCTGAGTCCGCTCTGGCTCCTGAGGGGGTGGAGGACCCATTGCCTGCAGGTGCTCCACTCTCAGCCCCGTCAGGGGAAGAGGAGGTTGCCTCTGGGTCCGGTAACCCTCCAGCCTCTCCTGAGCTGCAGAGGCTCAGGGCAGAGAGGCAGAGGGAACTAAGTTCCCGCAGGATGAGTGCTCACCTCCAGGCCAGGAGAGGCGAGTCACCTGTGGACCGGGGCTGCCCTATGCCTCGGGGCAGATAAAAGCCGGCCAGCCCCAGTCCCAAGTTGCGGGAGCAATGTTGTTGTTAGCCTGTTCCTGCCTGCACCCTGTCCTGCTCTTCTGCCAGAGTTCCTGACCTCACCCGACTCCCTGTCTTGGACCCCGCTTCAGCTTTGACGGACAGCCTCCATACCACACTGTCAACCTCTGACTGGACTTGGACCTCGCCGCACGATTAACCCTTGGGACCAGCACACCGGAACTCTTACTTCTGGGTTTGCAGCGTTTGGGAGCCGATTTGTTCGACAACTACCGTATTTTCCGCTCTATAAGACGCACCTAGTTTTAGAGGAGAACAAGGAAAAAAATGTTCTCTCCCTCTCTGCTCAGCGACTCTCCAGCAAAGCGGGAGGAGAAACGGAAGGGGCTCCTTCGCTAAAGGGGTGCTGCGCAGAGAGGGAAAGCTGCGCAGTGGCTCTCCAGTGAAGTGAAGCCACGAGAGCAAGAGGGATCGATCCCTCTTGCTCTCCTGGCTTCTGGGATAGTTCCGCAGCCTGCATTCGCTCCGTAAGACGCACACACATTTCCCCTTACTTTTTAGGAGGGGAAAAGTGCGTCTTATAGAGCGAAAAATACGGTAAGCTGTTTGAGAACCAAGGTACCTCTGTATTTAAAAACAAGGAAGACTTCTTTCCATCCTCAGCCTCTTTGTCCCCCAAACTGCTCCCAGGCTCCCCCTCTTATCTCCCCCACCTCTCCAAACCCCCCACACACACCTTTGGGCATCCGTCTCTGAACTGCAGGTGTACTCTGGAGGGTAATAGGGCGGAGGTGGCACTGGGGGAACAAACTCTTCCAGGTCCAACATATGCTGCAAGAACGTGTCCGGGGGTGACGTGCAATCCAGCGTCACGGAGCTGGAACGTGGAGGGGACAGCTGTGGAAGGAGACAGAAAACAGGGTAAGTGAGGGGGTTGGGCAAGATCTGAAAGGCCCCTGATGTTCTGAGGAGCCCTTTCTCTTGTTGACATAGGCTGGATACACACCATGTGTCTAGAGCAGTGTTTCCCAACCTTGGGCCTCCAGCTGTTTTTGAACTACAATTCCCATCATCCCTGACCACTGGTCCTGCTAGCTATGGATGATGGGAGTTGTAGTCCAAAAACAGCTGGAGGCCCAAGGTTGGGAAACACTGGTCTAAAGCACACGGCATCCCTCAAAGGATCTTGGGAACTTTTAGTCTATCCCTCCCGCACCCTTAACAAACTACGGTTTCCAGATTTCTTTAAGCGGGTGTGTGCTTTAAATGTATGGTGGGTATGCAGCCCTGGGGTTAAGTCTGTTTCCTGGGCATAATTTGCAACCCATCAGTCCCAAAGAAGCCCAGAAATTGGATTTATCAGAACCTGGGAAACTTGTCTAAGAGTCACATCCAAATGAAGACTCCTGAGAACTGTAGTTTGCTGGGGGTGCTGGGAATTGTTGCTTCGCAAGGGGTCAACTACAGTTCCCAGGATTCTTTGGAAGAACCACGACACATCAACAAGGAATTGTGCCTCCAGTGTTGTGGGTGCAACTCTGTGGAACTCCCTCCCACAAGAAGTCACAGAAGCTGCTGTCCCTGATGAGTTTCAGGCACCTAATTAAAACCATTTTATTTCAGGAGAAAAAACAGGTTAATTTAATTTTTAATGTTAATGTTAGTTTTTTTAAAAAAAATTAAATAAAATAAATTTAAATTATTATTTCTAAACTGGCAGTGAGTTTGCAGTCAATGAGAGTGTGAAAGACAGCCCTGAAAAGATTTTGAGAGGATAAGGAGAGGTTTTGAAAGCGCTCAGATTGTTCCCAAGTGAATCTGAGGCAAGCTGGGAGCAGGCCGCCCGTCTCTGGAACTCACCGCATAGAGGATGTCGAAAGAGAAGATTTGGATGCAACACATAATGGCAGAGAGGGTACAGACCACGATGGCGAAAACAGTCAGGCCACACACACTGAAGAGGAGGTCCTGAAGGGGCAGGGAAGGGGGAGGTGGGGGGGTGTCAAAACAGATCATTGTCACTGCGGTTGCAAAGGAACACTTGATGATAAGTCTGGCTGCCTAGACACTAACCCGTTTGCAGCACACAAAGGTAGCTTTCCTCGACCCAGAAGAGCTCGTTGCAGACCCTAAACACACTGCTTTTCATCTAGATTTGATTCTAGGTCCTGCCATCAAGTTGATACACATTTGGAAAACCTTCCCTTGACCGGATTGGCTATCCATGCCTTTTCCTCCCTGCCCAGGCCCCAAGTGACTGAAAAATAAGGTTACCAGACGTCCCCGTTTCCCGGGGACAGTCCCCGGATTTACAAACCAGTCCCCATACAAAATCCATTGAAGCTGAAAAGTGTCCCTGGATTTGTTAAGTTGTGGGCGAACATATCAGACCACACAGCGATTCTTCAGACAGCTCTTGTTTATTCACAGGCCAGAACAGAACTGAACTGAAGGGTTCAGCCAACCTGCTTTATATAGAGCTCAACTACAAAGCAACAGTAACAACTTTCTGTAACTATCCAATCACTGAACGTCACTTTCAATTCCTTATTTGCATATGCAGACCTGAGTGAAAACTATCTACGGTATCCCCCTGCTGGCCCGGGGTGAGAACTTCAGTACATAACAGGACTCATTGAAAAAAAAATCTGGTAACCTTAATGAAGAAGGAATTGGCGATTGAACTGCCCACCCACAACTGCACTGGGCTGGTGTGGGACACACACACACACACACACACACACACACACACACAAACACACCATTGCAGGACAACTTACATCTGTTTTACACATCACAGAGTAATACATAAGCAATCTGCCACGAGTTTTTATTTTCAGAACAAAATCAGTTTCTCAATAAGGGCCTTTCAAGAGCAAACAAATGGCCAAAAGATCTAGATTCGGGTAGTCCAACCTCTGCTTGTGTCCCCCGGGCCTTTTTTGGCCGCCCTCAAGAAAAAAACACCTTAAAAATCTAAAAAATCAAGTCTGATTACTGGTAACATGTATTTAATTATTGACATTAAAAATTATTATAGCCTTGCTGTGTACGTATTAACTGTGTATTTCATATATTTAATTAAATATAACTGTGTATATCTAGTAATATTAAATATATTGCAAGCACCTTAATGTACGATATGGGAATTTAATTCAGTGCGTGGCCCAAAGGTTCTGTGTCGGAGTTCTCTTGCGGTCCATTTGGTCCGAGAGTCTGGGCCGCTTTAAGCTAGATTGTGTGTGGACCATGCAGAATAAAGGACTGAGGCTATGTTGACGTCATGGATTTGAAGCATTATGTGACTGTAAGCCACTGTGGGAATTGTAGTTTTGTGAGGGGAATAGGGGCTGCCTAATAATAATAATAATAATAACAATTTATTTATACCCACCCATCTGGCTGGGCTTCCCCAGCCACCCTGGCAGCTCCCAACAGAATATTAAAAATCAACAACTCTCGGTGCCCTAAACAAACTACAGGTCCCAGGATTCTGTTTAGAGTGGTGTTGTGGTACTTTAAATGCATGGTATAAAAGCGGCCTCAGAAGAGGCAGATTTCGGGGAGTGTGGCTGGTTTGCCCACACTGAGTGCCACCACAATGATGTAATGCGGCAAGAGGCAAAGGGGCGCCAAATTTTGGCATCCAACAGGGCACGGCTGAAATTTGAAAGCCACTGGCCTCAGGCTCCATTTATTCTACAACACAACGTCGCGGGGGAAAGACCCACTTAAATCTCAGAAGCCTAATCTCCTTCTTTCTCTTGAAATAAAAAATTTAAGGTCTTATATATATATATATATAATAAATGTTCATAACTGCATATATAAACCACATGTCTGAAACCCCACAGAAAAATTCCTGAAACCATTTTGTCCCTCCCAAATTGACCTCAAATATTTCTCTGCTAGGTCAAAGGAAAATGGAAAAGCCTCCCCATTGTCCTTTTGTTCACAAATCCCGTCTTAAGGGTATGTCTGTGTATGAATAGGGTGACCCTGTGACCTGGCTCAGGAAACTAAGTATTTATCATTACAAAAGACTGGCCAGGCTCCCCAGGTAATCCAATCAAGTGACCATTAACAGGTAACCTGCCGGACAGGAGATAAACAATGCACTCAGATTTCTGTTGTAGACCGCCCTTTTTGTGATGTAGGTATGATGTATCTGGAGGGTGGTCTTGAGCTACACCCCTTCTGTGATGTATGTATGAAGTTTCTGGGGGTGGTCTTGGACTCCAGGGCGGGCAATTTAAAATGTCTATATAAGGGCAGGCACACCTTTGTTCTGGGTCCTCCTCCTTTCCTGTATGTGAGGGGAGCACCCTGTTGCAACAGTCAATAAAGATCAGGCTTACTAGCTGCTTTGCTTCTCAATATTCTCTGGTTGGCCTCTGTTATTTTCTCCACCAATGGAGAACCTACAAAGGACTCTATGAGGGCTCTTGTATACCCCATAAGGGAATAAGGGCAGATTTTTGTTTCTTACACTCTCATTCACATTCACACACACATACGCATACACACACACCTCCTATAAAACGTCGGATGCAGCATGTAACCTTCATCAAAAACTGCCAATAGATCCGTCTGCGATCAGGAGCATCCTTGTTTACTCACCTTGAGGACCAGGCGGACCTTGGAACAATTTGGATCCAGTTCTGCATTACTTCCGCAGCTTCCGAGCTGGCAGCAAGGGCACAGCTGAGATGGAGAGGTGCCCTGCTGGGGAGGCAGGAAAAGTTTGTAAGTGTGCTGCTGGCAAATGTACTTTAACCCGAGGCAAGGTTTCTGGGCCTGCCCGCAGTTGCACAGCACCATGGGCCTCGTAGTCTCCTCCCTTCCTCCCCTGTTGCTCCTTTATCCTTGGAATTGCCCCCACCCCAAAACAACTTTTGAAGCCCCCCCTCTTACTTCTTTCACACCCACCTTTTCCACGAAGCGTTTGGCGCACAACCATGCAAGTCCCCACAGCCCTGTCACGACTAAACCGAACTACGCAGTAACTAAAACAATTCATATTCCCATTGCTATAAATATGCAAAGAAATACTCTAATGTAAAATGGTACATGCATGCTTGGAAGAGGGAAGAGGGATGCAGCGGGGGGGGGTTTGGGGGGGCGCAGCTGGCAGAGAAAGAGTTAAGTGGGCCCTCCTCCCCAATCCCTCTGCTCCAAAGCGCCCCCTTCGAAAGCTGCTTTCCCCCTTTGAAGCCACCTTCCCCAACCAGGTGCCCTCCAGATGTCGCTGGAGTCATTCTCCCTGATCACTGGCCGCATCGCTTGAGAATGATGAGAACTGGAGCCCAAGAACATTGCTGAACTACAACTCCCATCATCCAAGACCGTCGTTGAACTACAACTCCCATCGTCCATAACCGTTGGCTGTGCTAGCTGAGGCTGACGGGAGCTGGAAACCCAATAACATTGTTGAACTACAACTCCCATCATCCAAGACCGTCGTTGAACTACAACTCCCATCGTCCATAACCATTGGCTGTGCTAGCTGAGGCTGACGGGAGCTGGAAACCCAATAACATTGTTGAACTACAACTCCCATCATCCAAGACCGTTGTTTAACTACAACTCCCATCGTCCATAACCATTGGCTGTGCTAGCTGAGGCTGACGGGAGCCGGAAACCCAATAACATTGTTGAACTACAACTCCCATCGTCCAAAACCATCGGCTGCGTTAGCTGAGGCTGATGGGAGCTGGAAACCCAATAACATTGTTGAACTACAACTCCCATCATCCAAGACCATTGACCAAGCTGGCTGAGGCTGATGAGAGCGGGAGTCCAAGAACACGGCTGAACTACAACTCCCATCATCCCTCAGCATTAGCCGTGCCAGCTGCCAGGGGGTTCTGCCGGGAGCTTGGCGATGCCTGGAGAGCACTCGGTTGTGGAAGGCTGCGCTGGAGGAAGAACGTAACGTATTAGCTCTGCTCTACGTCAAACCCCACCTGGACGTCCAGGCTCCGTATCCCCTGCTCCTTCCAGACCGCATAACGGTCTCGTTGTCTTACCGGCTCGCAAGCCTCCAGGGACTTCACCTGCTGCTGGGCATTTTGGCAGGAGAGGATGGAGCCAGCCAGGGTGAGCATGACTCCGAGGACTGAGAGGAGCGTGAAGAAGGTAATCTGGGGGGTGGCGGGGAGAAAGAAGGCCATTAAATCCCTAAGGAAGATGAGAGGGGAAGAGACACACACACACAGGAAATGGAGGAAGAAGGTGTCTTGTACAAAGCCAGAACGCTGTCCCATCTAGCTCAGTAATAATAATAATAATAATAAATTTTACTTATACCCTGCCCTCCCCAGCCAGAGCCGGGCTCAGGGCAGCTAACACCAATAAAACCACAGTAAAAACATAATAGGGGGAAAGAGAGGGATGGGAAGGAAAAGGGGGAAAAACCAATTTAAAATACAGGTTAAAATGCAATTTAAAATGCAGCCTCATTTTAAAGTAGCTGATAAATCAAGACCATAAGGGGAGGGAAACATAAGGGTCAGACTGAGTCCAAACCAAAGGCCAGGTGGCACAGCTCTGTCTTGCAGGCCCTGCGGAAAGATGTCAAGTCCCGCAGGGCCCTATTCTCTTGTGACAGAGCGTTCCACCATGTCGGGGCCAGTACTGAAAAGGCCCTGGCCCTAGTTGAGACCAATCTAACCTCCTTCAGGCTCGGGACGTCCAGAGTATTGTTATTTGTGGACCTTAAGGTCCTCCGTGGGGCATACCAGGAGAGGCGGTCCCGTAGGTACGTGGGTCCTAGGCTGCACAGGTTGTAGTCCTACCTGGACATGCTGAGGACCGAACCCAGGACCTTCTGCATGGAAAGAAGATACTGTGCCCCCTGAGCCACGGCCCATCCCAAAACAGTCACAGTGAGGAATATCTTCAGACGGCCAATTTCCTTCCACCCCAGGCTGATTAAGTGTGCACAAAACCACTTCTGAACTCGAGAGGAGGTGGAGTTGCAGGCTGCACGCCCTCTCCACGTGCGCGGGGGCCGGCTCTCAGCCTCCGCACGATTGAGGGGATCCCTGGCCGCGTCATCCCCTGGGATTGGCTGGCCTAGGGTGTGTGTGGCTGGTGCGACATCACACTGGCGCGGCCGGGGATCTCCCTCTTTTGCCACCTCAGCTCATCGGGTTTCTCACCCTCCCACCCTTTAGGTTTTCCTTTTGACCTTGCTATGGGCCTCGGTTGGTCGCCGTTGAGGGGCCTGGTAGGAATTTTTACCACTTGGCAAATTGGCACCAGCCGCTTGGTTTTTCGCCTGCCTCGCAGCAAATCGTCACAACTTCCTCGGCATTGGTGGTTAGGCATTGGTAGGGGTATTGTCATGTGGATGAAGGGGGGAGGAAGCGCCATCACCTCCCCTGAATATCGAAGGGTATTCCTGTTAAATTGTGGGTGAACATATCAGACGACACAGTGATTCTTCAAACAGCTCTTGTTTATTCACAGGCCAGAACAGAACTGAACTGAAGGGTTCAGCCAGCCTGCTTATATAGAGCTCCAGTACAACGTTACTGTAGGAACTTTCTAAAACTATCCAATCACTGAACATCACTTTCGATCCCTTATTTGCATAACTATCTACAGTATCCCCCTGCTGGCCCAGGGTGAGAACTTCAGTACATAACAATTCCAGTAAAGGATTCCGGGGGTTGTGGCCCTGTCTGAAGCCTAGGGAGGTGAGGGCCTAAGGCACGCCCCCGAGCGGTGACCCCGGGGTAGTTCCTAGTTGATGTGCATCAGCAGGTCTCCCCCTACTGGTGGTTAACCCTTCTTGGTCTTCAAGCAATCGGGCTGAAGTCGGATAGTCGGTAATTGCCTAAGCCAATACCGCTCATTCCTGTAACCAATAAAGTTGTGGCCATTTTTTGCCCATTAACCTAAATATTTGTGTCATGTGTCTTTATTTCCACTGGTGGGGGGGCTCGGCATGCAATGGAAGGTGCTACCAGTAGGGCTAGACCCTACAGAGTAGAGCTGGGGAAGGAGGACTTCCACAACAGCACAAAGCAGAAGGAGAACAATTTTCATCCTGGCTAGTAGCATTTTGACAGCCTTATCCTCCACAAAATTCTCTTTTGCGGCTGTCCAGGTTAGCGGCCGTCACAAATTCTTGCAGGAGTGAGTTCCACAGTAGGTGCCCTGCAGGGGCGAAACAACTCTTTTGTCTGACACCCGAATCTTCCCCTCAGTTGGCTTCATCTGATGTCCTCAAATTCCAGCGTTATAGGAAAGAGAAAGAGAAACTTTCCTCTTGTCCACTTGCAGCATTTTAAGCACATCTATCGTGCCTAGACTTGGGTGGCGCTGTAGGTTAAATCACAGAGCCTAGGACTTGCCAATCAGAAGGTCGGTGGTTCGAATCCCCGCGACGGGGTAAGCTCCCATTGCTCGGTCCCTGCTCCTGCCAACTTAGCAGTTTGAAAGCACATCAAAGTGCAAGTAGATAAATAGGTATCGCTCTGGTGGGAAGGTAAACGTCGTTTCCGTGCGCTGCTCTGGTTCGCCAGAAGCGGCTTAGTCATGCTGGTGACATGACCCGGAAGCTGTACGCCGGCTCCCTCGGCCAATAAAGCGAGATGAGCGCCACAACCCCAGAGTCAGCAAAGACTGGACCTAGTGGTCAGGGGTTCCATTTACCATGTCTAGGGCTGGGTGATATCTGATTTTCAACATCGCAATATCCGGTTCACCAACATCGCGATATACTGATATATCACAATGTCTGAAATAAGGATGGAGCTTGGCTGGCTTCACGGTTTTTCATGCCTTGTGATTTTGTGTGATTAGCACACAAACGCACACACACATTATGGTTTGTGATATATTGCTAGGTCAAAAATTATGAAACCGATATCATGATAGGGACTTCAAACCAGTTTTGGACAATATATTAATATATTGCCCAGCCCTAATTATGTCCTTCTCACCTGTCTGTTGGTTTCCTTCTAAGACAACTCATCTCTCTCTTTCTCTTTTTCTCTCGATCTCATGATGCCCCATTTTTGGAACGATAATGCCTCTCTCCACCCGCCTTCCATTCGGAGGCCTCCTCAGAACCCACCTTTTCCATAATGCCTTTGGCACAACCTCAGCTGGAAGGAATCCTAAGTATAAATGTGCTTCTTGACAATTTGTTTCCATTTATGCCTGCTTTGCCTTCCTTCTGCACATCAACCCTTTGTGTTTCCTAAGAACATTTGCTTTTCAGAGCTAGGGAAGTTCGTTCTGAAATGGAACTCGTTTTGGTTCAAGTTCAAGACGTCCAAAGAGGAACGGATTCCGGCGAACGACCATCCCTTTACAAAGCAAACTCGTTCAGGCCAGAGTTTGATTCAGGTTCGTCCAAATGATCCTCAACATTCAGACAGTTGCAAGCTGCTGAAGTATAGAATACAGTGGTACCTCGTGTTACAAACACTTCGGGTTACAAACTCCGCTAACCTGGAAACAGTACTTTGGGTTGAAAACTTTGCCCCAGGATGAAAACGGAAATTGCGTGGCGGTGGCATGGCAGCAGCAGGAGGCCCCATTAGCTAAAGCGTGCCTCAGGTTAAGAACGGTTTTGGGTTAAAAACGGACCTTTGGAACGAATTAAGTTCGTAACCTGAGGTACCATTGTATACTTAAAGAAGACGAAGAAAACATCAAAACACACGGTGGCGTGTGAATTGATTTTTCCATGTATTTCCCCCATCAATTACGTATTTTAATGGCCCGAAAACTCCAAAGCTTATTTTTTTAAAAAAGCAAATGAAGAGAATGAACTTGAAGATGAACTAGAAACCTTCCAAGGTTCCACCACCAAAATAACTTTTTTTGTGTTCATTTAACTTGGCAGTTACAGGAACGACTTTCAGGCTTTCAGCCCAGAGATTTCTGAACTAATTCAGTTAACTATGTTAAGAAGAAGAGTTTGGATTTGATATCCCGCTTTATCACTACCCTAAGGAGTCTCAAAGCGGCTACCATTCTCCTTTCCCTTCCTCCCCCACAACAAACACTCTGTGAGGTGAGTGAGGCTGAGAGACTTCAAAGAAGTGTGACTAGCCCAAGGTCACCCAGCAGCTGCATGTGGAGGAGCGGGGAAGCGAACCCAGTTCACCAGATTACGAGTCTACCGCTCTGAACCACTACACCACACTAGACTAGTTCATTCCAAACACGAACGAAGCGTCAATACTTACCACCGGGGTGAACGGGCGCCTCCAGGAGACGATGCCAACCACTCCGGAGAATGCCAACTAGAGATCAAGACACACAGAGAAGAGAGGTTGCCTTGATTGCCAAAGATCTACCAGTGGCTTTGAGTGACCCCTGCTGGTCCTCTCTAGGTGAGAAGGAAGCTGCTGAGAGCTTGGCCAGGGGTGGGACGGCCCACTTCTATGCATTATTATTTTTAAAGAAGCTTTCACTTCTGCTTTCCATTAACCAAAGCTTTTCTCATTTTTCCAAAGGGCTGCCGCTGAATGCGGTTCGGAAACTGCAGCTAGTGCAGAATTACACCAATCCTGGTCCAACTGCACTGGCTGCCAATAAGTTTCCAGGCAGTGGTGTCGTGACGGGGGGACGGGGGGGGACGGGCAGTGTGCCCAGGGTGCCATGTCTGGGGTGTGACAAGAAGGCACCTCGCGTGGACTTGTGGCGGCGCGAGCTGCCATTGCACCGCCGCAGTTGCACGTGGAGGATCCTCTGCTTGTGACTGCCAGAGGCAAACCGCTATGTACACCACGTGTGGCGTCGCATGCACACGCTGTATGTACATGTGCTGTACATTGCGGTTTCCCACCGGCGCCAATCAAGCTCCATAAGGACGGTGGTGGGATCCCTCCGTTGCCGCTACAGCCGCATGTAGAGGATCCTCTGTTCGCAGCTGTGGCGGCGGCAGAGGGATCCTGGCACTGTCCATATGGCGCTGGAGCACCGGCGCCAGCAAACCGCTATGTATATTGCATGTACGTATGGCCCGGGTGTCACAATGCCTTTGTTCGCCCCTGTTTCCAGGCCCAATTTGAAGTGCTGTTCTTGATATATAAAGCCTTAAACAGCTCAGGACCGCAATACCTCAAGCATATGAACCTACCCAGCATATGAACCTACCCAGCATATTTCCATATGAACCTACCCAGACCCTTCATTATGAGGCCCTTCATTGAGTGCCTCCTCCACAAGAGGTGTAGATGGCGACAACACAAGAAAGGGCCTTTTCTGGGTGGCTCCCCTTTTGTGGAATGCTCTCCCCAGGAAGGCTCGCCTGACACCCTCATTATAAACTTTTAGGCACCAGGAGAAAGCGTTCCTATTTAACCAGGCCCTGGGCTGACATCCGATGCCCTTTTAAATATATGGGGGGGGGGGTATTGGTTTGTTGTTGTTCTTTATATTGTATTTTGTGTTTTTTATATTGCAGTTTTATGCTGTCAACGGCTCTGAGATATATGGCTAAAAGGTAGCACACACATTTAATAAATAATAATAATAATGATTTTTAAATCTTAAGCTCAGTTCTCCCCTATTTTCACATCACTGTACGGTTTGTTTAAAAACAACAACCATTTCTTCCCAATAAATTGCCAGCATTTTAGTGCGAACCTCCTAATGGGCACGCTTTTCTACGCAGCATTGCTTAAAATACACATTTTTGCAAAGCTTATTTCCCCTCACATTTACATTTCCTCACACGCAATGCATTTTGGTGCTCTTTTCTTTAGCATACGCAATTTTAGGTACGCTTTACCTCAGCGCATGCCTTTTCATGCACGTTGCTCAGCTGCAGAACTGCGCTACAAACAAAAAAATCTGGAGAAGTGCCGGTTTCGAAGCTGTTTCAGCTCGAATACAGTTTCAGAAAGCGTGACCGAATCACAGAGTTTTTTTTAGCAGTTGCTAGGAAGGACCTCCTGGAAGAAGTCGGAACATCTCTGTCCCAGATTAAACAGGGGAGAGAGGCTGCAAAGCTCAGCGTTCTTTCCCATGGCTGCTGGCAGCCGAGTTGACTCTGATAGCAGAGGAGGGATGCAGCATTTCTCAGTAGGCTGTGGATTTTATTATTATTATTTTATAATGGAGTTCATTCGCTCTAAATTATTCATGATTACATTTTTTTTTTATAAGCGATGTGATTGAAAACACAGCCGGCAGAAACTGCCTCGAGCTGAGGAAACGGAGGATTGGTGCCTAAAGCTAAGTCCTGCTCCGAGGAGACCCACTGATATTAATGCTCAAGGGTTAACTGAGGCCAACTGGCTGCAATGGGTCTATTCTGAGCAGGATTTGTTAGATCTCAGTGTAAACAATGCTCAGAAGGGGGCAGGGGCCAAGTATCTTTGTGTCTTTGAGGTTCCAGGCCCTCCTCTCAGAGATATTTAGAGACTGGGTGCTAGAGGACTGCCGTGCGCTGTACGTGGGGCTGCCCTAGAAGACGACTCTATTTGGTGCAAAATGGCAGCAGCCAGATTACTGGTTGGGGTTGCCTTTATAATAATAATAATAATAATAATTTTTTATTTATACCCCACCCTCCCTGGCCAAGACTGGGCTCAGGGCGGCTAACACTGAACATAAATACAGTAAAAACATTAAAACCAAAAACAGTTGATTAAAATATAAGTTAGAATCATAGCTGTCAACTTTTCCCTTTTTTAAAGGGAAATTCCCTTATTCCGAATAGGATTCCTCGCAAGAAAAGGGAAAAGTTGACAGCTATGGTTAGAATAAAGATTAAAATGCAGCTTAAAATGCAGCCTCGTTTTAGTGGTAGCCCATAGATCAAAGCCATAAGGGGAGAAAACGTCAAATATTCACCGGGGCAAACTATCCATGCTGGTCCTACGTGGGCCAGCAAAAAGAGCCAAGGGAAAATTTATATACAAATCCCATATAAGGAGTTCCATCTAATAATAATAATAATAATAAATGAGAGGGGGGATAGACTGAGTCCATCTGAAAGGCCAGGCGGAACTCATAAAACCGTGTTCTAAAGCAGATGCATTGCCGGTTGCTTTTTGGGCATAATTTAAGGTGTTCACACTAGTTTGAAGCTCTAAAGGACTGGAAGGCTGGCTCCTTCCCTTGAGACCCCCTTGGGTGCTGAGATCAGCAGAGGAGGCCCTCTGCCACCCTCAGAGGTCCAACACGGTCTTTGGGCTGTGGGTCCACCCCACCACTGCCTGTGGCCCCCAATTGACTTCCCATTCATGGGGGAGTGAATATTCCAGTTCACCAGTTTGTCACACAACATCGCCTTGATATTTTACAATATGGCAGTATTTAGAAATGTGTCTGTAAATAATTACGTTGTTGTTGTTGTTTGAATTTATATACCACCCTAAACCCACAAGTTTAACCCTATAAAAGTAAAAACCAACGCTAACCAACGTTAAAATGCCTAAATCAAATAGACATGATGAGAGACCAAATAAAAGTTTGCCAAACCAGGGAGAACTTGAAATTCAGAACCCCCCTGGTGAAACACCCACTGTGTCTGCAGAGTAGTTTATTCTCTTTTATTGAGTAATTAATGAGTAATTAATGAACTGGAATGACTACTTGCTCTCAGTGCTGTCATGTGAACCTATTGCCTATTAATGGCAATCTGCATCAGAGGCCCAGCTTCCAGGCGCCTCTGCCAGAGGTGAGGTGGGTGGTGAAATCAGACAGGGCCTTTATAGTGGTGGCTCCCTAACTGTATAATTCTTAACCTTGGGACAGTTAGCTGGTATCTATTTTGTTTGTCTCTCCAGATCCAGCTTATATGTTTTTGATTTCCCTGGGCTTTCACTGGATTTTCTGCTGTATATTTTAATTATGATTGCTACTTATCAACTTGCTTTCAGTTTTGCTGCTGATTTCAGTGTTAATTAGTGGGTACAAAAAAAATTCCTTCCAGTAGCACCTTAAAGACCAACTAAGTTAGTTCTTGGTATGAGCTTTCGTGTGCATGCACACTTCTTCAGATATTCGTCTTTAAGGTGCTACTGGAAGGAATTTTTTTTTTGTTTTGACTATGGCAGACCAACACGGCTACCTATCTGTAATTAGTGGGTAGTTTGTTTGTTTTTTAAAAAGATCTTTCTTGGAAGTGTTGGCTGATGGATGGCATCGCAGAAATCTGTTAAATAAGTAAATAACATCAGGCTGTTTTTTTGCCTTTCCCCCTTCTTCTTCTATTAAAACATCATCTGCAAATGGCTTGATTTAAATCAATGTGTGCTGCATGGGGAAGGTGGGGGAAGCCCAATATCTATCAATAATGGATCCAAAAATGGATCTGGGGAAAGCCTGAGGTTTCACCCAGCTGTGCTATGCAAGATGCACTCACCGGAAAACCAGCCCAGATAGGACATGCGTTCCGGATATGGCTCTGCGAGGGCATGTTGGTGGTTACCAGCAGACTCAACGTCACGATCAGGACGCCCAGGATCATCTGGACGAAGCCGAGGAGGAGGATGATCTGGAGCCAGGCCCGCCGGACGCGGAGGTGCGTGAAGCTGCGGGACGTTGTGCGGGCCGTCAGCGAGTAGCTGGAATCGCTCCTGGAGGGCATGACTCTGGCCCAAAGGAGGGCGGCTTCCGGAGGGACCCCAGAAGCAGCCGTAAACAGAAGCAACCCTGGTCCTCAAAGGCTAGGCCTCGAACCCTCCTGCGTAAGGCACAGGACCTGCTTTCCAAAAGAGGCAAGTTTTTTGTGGCTTTCCAAAAAGCAGCTTCTTGTTGGCCCACCCCAAATCCACTTGACTCTCTAGGCTCTGTATATTTGAGAAGAAACCGACGAAAAGGAGGGCGGATGTTGGTGTATAATTCCAAGGCAGCAACACGGCTTCACCAGGGCACCGCCCTAGAAGATATCTCAACGGTGAAAGGGTGCCTCTGAGCATGCGTGGAGGGCCCCTGCCCTGAGCAAACACACACATAAATGCATCCGACAGGAGAGGGATTCCAGGGGAGGAGACGAGGAGAGTTTGGCCTTGGCACACTTTCGCTTTTAGCTGGACGCCGCCTCAAGGGAGAAGGAGATGCCAACTTCCAGATCTCCCCCCGCCCAAGAAAGCCACTGCCCAAGAGAAGGAACATCAGAGCTTGGCTTCAGGATAGGGATCATCCCAACCTCAAAAGCCCAGAGGTTGGAGAGACAGAGCCACCAACCCAACCCTCCCGTCCTCCACGTGAATCGGTCCAGCAGAATGTGAATCCTCCAGGTCCCACGTGAACAGCATCTAACCACATCACTTGGGAGTCGAATGGGGAAAGTTAGCCCTTTTTCTCAGCCTGGCTGTGGTTAAAACGCACCGTGCAGTTTTGAATCTGCAGGGCTTTGCGCTCTTCCTTTGGAAGAAGGCCTCCAGGCCGCCAGGAGATGAAGGACTGGATGCAGAGAGATTGTTACGCAAAGAAGGGGCTTTCTGACTTTTTCCACAACCGGGGTCCTCAAGAGAGCCATCTTTCCCGAATCAGGGATCATCATGGCCCAAAGGGGACCCTTGCCTGGCAGCCATGGGATGGTTGTTTATCCGGACAGGAGTTTGCTTCCAAGGAGGAGAGAGAATCGCAAGAGCAGCAGCAAGCGGTTGATGCTGTTTCCGACGGATGAGAAACACCAAGCGGTTCCCGGACGAGCGATGGATTCTCAGCCGACCGCTGCTCCTTTGACGGGCGGCCTGGCACCACCGCTGCCATCCACGCGGCTTGCCTCCTCCCTCCTCCCCTCAACCCAGCGTTGGCAGATGCATCAGGAAAAGATGTCCGGAGTCAGCTCCAAAACCCCAGAGGATTCTCACTGAACCGCTGGCAAACCGACCTGACGCTGCGGTAACCACGCTGAGCAGGAGATGGTGGCATCTCGGCTTGGTACAGCAGAAGGCACCAGTCTCATCCGGCACAGAGGTTGGCAATTGCCAGAGTTCAAGCATTACCCAGGAAAAGTTTTTTTGGGGGTGGGGGGTGGGTGGGGAGAGGGTCCCAGCCGTGGGGGGAGAGGCTTTTTCTTCTGTGCCGTGCAGACAGAAGGCGTCAGCTCTTAAAGAGGCCACAAAACTCCGAGCCGTCTGAAAAACAGAATTGCCACTGGATAAAATAAACCGTCTCGGTAAAAAGCTGGGCACCTCGGCTTCCCTATCACAGTGGGGCTCACCTCCCTCAGCTTCTCCCTATAAACTTTGGTCTGCCCCACCCCACCCCAGAGGTCTACCGGGAAGCCCCCAACTTTGCAAAACACCCAAATCCCTCCATCTAAACTGCTTCCAAAAGGAAGAGACCAGCCATCAGCCTGGCTGGCTTGCTACAGATTCTTCTACACCCTCCACCTCACCCCACCCCACTCCCCTCTGCTCCCCATCTCATCTTTCTTCCTCCCTCCCCCCAAAAAAAGGAGCTAAACACAGCTGCAGACTTACCAGGCATGGGAGGAGTTTGCCTGCCCAGCTGCAGGGCAGCTCTTGGCCAGGGATGTTCCAGCAGCCACCTCCCCCTGCCAGGCGCCAGCATCCCTCTCTCTGGAGGATGCTCGGCTGGTCCTGATGCTGCAAGGAGGAAGGACACGCCCTGCCGTGATGCATCTTGGGAGTTGTAGTTAATCAGCCAAGGACTAGGATCCCAGGCTTTTGCCCTGCCAGGGGAAGGGTACAGGGAGCCCAGCTTGGGCAGGGTGGGTGTGCAGAATTGTGTTCCAGAGTTTCCCTGTTTGGATGGCAAGGGGCATGGGGACATAAGAAGAACAGGGAAAATCTCAGATCTTTCAGGAATGAGCAAGGTATTGCCGGTAGTAGCCTGTCCACTTTAACAGGACCAGTGCTGGTTTTTTTAGTTTTGTATTGTTTTGATTGAGAACTCATGTGCTAATCCTGGCATAACTGCATACACATTTTAAAATAATAATAATAATAATAATAATAATAATAATAATAATGCATAGCCACCCTGTATTTAAGGAGAAATCTGTTCAGTCATCCTCTGCTTCCAAAACAGGGTAATAAGGTCTGCATTAGGCTTCAGCTGTCCCATAAAATCGTATCATCTGGCCTGACCAAATTTACAAGCAGTAATTTGGGCTTTCAGATTTCAGCAGCACCCTGCGCAACGCCAAAATTCACCCCCCCCCCCACCCTCCGTCGTTCAGCTTCTGTTCTAAGTCATTGTGGTAGCACCTCCAGCAGTGCCCTCTCAGCTCAGTGGGAGTGAACCGGTTGCGCTCCCTTAAATCTGCCTCTGTCCACAACCCTTATGCTGAGAAAGAGGAGCTGGAATTTTAACCTGACACCAAAGGTGCTTCATCATTGGTGTGGGTGTGTCTGCATCTGAGCATGCACAGAGTGCCTCTTCTTTTCAATAGATACAGCCAGTCAGCTCACTTCAGGGAATGGGGGAAATCAATGTTGCTCCAATGACCATTTGGAAAGGGTCTTGATGATATGTTTTTATTTGAGGATTATTCAAGCTGCAGGTTCCAACCCACACCAACAGTCATCCCTTTCAACAATAGGTTTTTTGGGGTTTTTTGCCATCACATAAACAACTAATCACTCTTGGTTTAATGCATTTCCACTTTCATACATGAACAGAAATACAAATTTGTTCACTTTTAAGGTGTCGCAAAGTTGGATTTTTTTTTTTCTGCAGCAGACTAAAGTGACTATCCCTCTAAAAGAGGATTGGACAAATAACGCCAAGGCTGCAGGTTTGATCCCTGTATGGGGTCCCTTTCAACTCTACACTTCTATGAAATTCATGGATAAGGCTGTCGGTGCATTTTAACCTGTATTTTAATTTGTTTTTTTCTTTTTCTTACTATGTTTTTACTGAAATTTTATTGGTGTTAGCCGCCCTGAACCCGGCTCTGGCCGGGGAGGGCGGGGTATAAATAAAAATTTATTATTATTATTATTATTATTATTATTATTATTATTATTATTATTATTATTATCATCATCATCATCATCATCATCAGCCACGTGCTGCTTCCACTGTCATAGGCAGAATGTCTTTGAAAGCCAATTGCTGGGAATCATAGTTGGGGAGAATTGCTGTTGCAATCAGTTACTGCTTGCGAGTTTCCCAAGAGGCACAGAGTTGGCTTACACGAGAACAGGATGCTGGGGCTAAATGGGGCATTTGGCCTGATCCGCCAGGGCCCCTTTTATGCTCTGGAAATGGCCGTTCTGCATCCATTTGTCCATTTCACAGATATTTTTTTTCTTTGAGAGAGGACCTCTTTGTAAAATGATTGTTCTCATATGAGCATCTTACAGTTCAACTCCCTCCCTCTTCTCATCAGGGCCTGAAATTGCACATTGCTGAGTCTCCCATTATTTGTTTACTCTCTCTGTGCTAGCTTCTCCGCAGATTTAAAAGCCACGTGGGTGTTTGCTCTTCCAGCTAAAGGGAGCATTTGCAAAGCGCTTGGTGCCGTGTTATGTACAGTTCAAAGATATCACGTCCTCCAATATTTCTCCAATGAAAATAAGGGTGTCCTATTTAATAATAATAATTTTATTTTTTTTATACCCTGCCCATCTGACTAGGTTGTTCATTAAATTTGTATATTGCCGTATACCTGTAAAGAGGCGCTTCACAACAGAAAATTACAATTAAAAAAACACAAAACACATAACAAAAATAAGAACAAAGAGAACCCAATAACTCCCCCCACTTCCACAACATATTTAAAACTAGGCAGAGGGCCTTATCGGTAGTTGCACCTGCCTTGCAGAACGCCCTCCCATCAGATGTGAAGGAAATAAACAGCTATCTGACTTTTAGAAGACATCTGAAGGCATCCCTGTTTGGGGAAGTTTTTAATGTTTGATGTTTTTTCGTATTTTTAATATTTTGTTGGGAGGCGCCCAGAGTAGCTGGGGAAACCCAGCCAGATGGGAGGGGTATAAATAATAAATTATCATCATCATCATCATATGAAGGGGAACATCTTTTCCTGGCGCCTAAAGGTGTACAATGAAGATGCCAGGCCAGTCTCCCTGGGGAGAAGGTCCCACAAACTGGGAGCACCCTGTGTAAGGCTTGTGCAAGCAAAAATGTTTTCAGCAGGCATTGAAAAGAGCAGAGAGAAGGCACCTGCCTGATGTCACTAGGCAGGGAGTTCCAAAGGTTGGGCGCTGCCACACTAGAGGATAAATTTCTTACAAATACAGGATAAGCTGCAGCTGTCAGAATACCAGTTCCCACCACCTGACTCAGTATTGCTGGCTCAGATTGGCAGCAACACCCCGAAGTCTCAAGCATGGAAGGCTCTCTTTCCCATCACTAAGTATCTGCCCCCATTTAACTAGAGACTAAACTTCTGTTGGCAAACATGCCGAGTTACTTGCGCTGTGCACACTACGCAAAAAAATACACATTTAAAGCATATTATTTCCAATTCTGTTGCAGTATTCGAGGAACTTCAGTAATAGTTGCAAGGTAGATATAAGAAATTAGGTTTATTAAGAATAAGTTTAATTATGATTCAGTTACAGATAGGTAACTGAACACATAACAAAAATAAGAACAAAGAGAACCCAATAACTCCCCCCACTTCCACAACATATTTAAAACTAGGCAGAGGGCCTTATCGGTAGTTGCACCTGCCTTGCAGAACACCCTCCCATCAGATGTGAAGGAAATAAACAGCTGTTGGTCTGCCATATTCAAAACAAAAAAATTCCTTCCAGTAGCACCTTAAAGACCAACTAAGTTAGTTCTTGGTATGAGCTTTCGTGTGCATGCACACTTCTTCAGATACACTGAAACAGAAGTTTCCAGACCCTTCTATATAGTGAGAAGGTGGGGAGGGGTATTACTCAGAAGGGTGGTGGGAATGGGTGATTGGCAGATAGCTGTGATGAGCCTGTTGACGACTCTTAACGACTGCAATAGGTCTTACAGGAAAAAGCAAGGGGTGAGAAGGTGAAAAATGGCTTTGTCATGTATAATGAGATAAGAATCCAATGTCTTTGTTCAGACCAGGTCTCTCCATGGTTTTAAGTTTGGTAATAAGTTGCAATTCAGCAGCTTCTCTTTCCAGTCTATTTCTGAAATTCCTTTGTAGTAAAATAGCTACTTTGAGATCTTGTATAGAATGTCCTGGGAGATTGAAGTGTTCTCCTACTGGTTTCTCTGTCTTTATGATAAAAGTGTGTATTGGCAATAAGTAATATGAAATTGAAATATGGAATAGACGGGAGGTTGGGTCTTTAGTGTCAAGACCAATATATGTTTTATTGTTTGCTAAGAAAATTATGTGTCTATCGTTATTCCTGTGTGTAATTTGGTATTTGTGGGGTTTTTTTCTTGTTGTATCAATAAAAACTAAGAAATAAATAATTTAAAAAAGCGTATTATTTCCCCCAAAGAATCCTGGGAGTTTTCACCACACAGAACTGCAATTCTCATCCCCCTTACCAAGCTAAAGTTCCCGTGATTCTTTGGGGGGGTGGGAGGAAGGAATAACATGATTATTTAAGTTACAGATAGGTAGCTGTGTTGGTCTGCCATAGTCAAAACAAAAAAATTCCTTCCAGTAGCACCTTAAAGACCAACTAAGCTAGTTCTTGGTATGAGCTTTCGTGTGCATGCACACTTCTTCAGATACACACGGTATAAGGTGGTGTCTATGCGCCCATCCTGTATTTTTATAGTAGTGTCCAAAAAATGTATTTCTTGCATAGATTGATTCATTGTTAGGTTGATTGTGGGGTGAAAATCATTGAATTTCTGGTGGAAGGTGTCCAGGGTCTGTTGACCATGTGTCCACATGATAAAAATATCGTCAATGTATCGCAGGTACAAGAGAGGTTTGAGTGGGTAGGAGTTTAGGAAACGTTCTAAATCTGCCATGAAGAAGTTGGCATACTTTGGGGCCATGCGGGTGCCCATTGCTGTGCCACTGATCTGAAGGAACAGGTCATCACCGAATTTGAAGTTGTTGTGGGTAAGGACAAATTGGCTGTGTATCTGAAGAAGTGTGCATGCACACGAAAGCTCATACCAAGAACTAACTTAGTTGGTCTTTAAGGTGCTACTGGAAGGAATTTTTTTGTTATGATTATTTAAATTCATGGGGTGCCCAGGTCAGAACCAACTCCAGCTACCCTGGGCGAACAAGGGGGGCTATTGGCTTCAGTAGCCAAGTAGAACCTCCAGCTCCAGCAACACTATACCTCCAAATCCTAGAGTGGCAACCAGAGGAAGGCCACCGTCTACACATGCCCTGCTTGCGAGGTTCCAGAGGATGCAACTCGGGGAAATATAATATGCGACGTGGCCTGGTTTACAAATGCTGCAGCCGTTCTGAGAGGTTTGTTCTGCGGGAAGGAAGAGGCAGCAAAAGCCCAGCAGCCCCAGCTTTTAGCTCTCCTCTCCTGCCATCAAGACAGCTCCCCAGAGGCCCTCCGTTGCTGCTTAATGGATGCTCCTCCACCACCAGCCGCAGCCCAGCTCCTTCCCCGCCCTACGTTAAGTGCAGCTCGCCGGAGCTGGCGGAAACCCCAAATGGGCCAGGCCCGGTGGCTCCCTGCTCATCCGCCACCCCCCAACTGCCTCCCCCGTTCCCTGGCACCAGTGGGAAACGGCCAGGCAGGTGGTGGCAATAGATGCCAAAAAGTCTTTTCATGAAACAGCAGCCGGGGCTCCCAGGCTTCCAAGCAAAGCGGGAGCCATTAGCCTCACCCCCCCAATGTGTCTTATTTATTGAAATCGATGCCAGCAGGGCTCAGATCCACCTGACAACAACACCCTGAGTGACCAGGAAGGTCTTCTCTGGGGTTTTCGGATGTGTGGGGGTTCTCTGAAGCAGCGGTGGGGTGGCAAAGGCAGGGCCCCTCCTTCGTGGCTAAGTCACAGCCTCTTCTTAATATTCTGCAACCTTCCAAGATTACACATTAAATCTTATAATTATGCAATAATAGTCGCCAGGGATGTAGAGTGGTACCTCGGGTTACAGACGCTTCAGGTTACAGACTCCACTAACCCAGAAATAGTACCTTGGGTTAAGAATTTTGCTTCAGGATGAGAACAGAACACAGCAGTCAACTTTCAGATTTGAAAATAAGGGATCAGCAGCCTCGAAAATAAGGGATCAGCAGCCTCACCTGTCCCGGGGACAGTCTACGGGATATCTAACAATCTGGGATAGCAGCAGGAAGCAGCGGGAAACGGCGCTGGAATAAGGGCATTTCCCGCAAAAAAAGGGAAGGTTGACAGCTATGGAACAGAAATCTTGCAGCAGCAGCAGTGGGAGGCCCCATTAGCAAAATGGTGCTTCAGGTTAAGAACCGTTTCAGGTTAAGAACGGACCTCCAGAACGAATTAAGTTCTTAACCCGAGGTACCACTGTACTGCAACAATCAATGCAGATCTCTAGGTGGGCTGACATACTCAGAAGATTGTTCGTCAGATGAACTCAAGTTGTTGAAACTGAAAACTTGCTGAACGTGCATTTGGCGTCTTAGCAAACAAAGGATGCTGAAGAGAACAGATAGATAAAAATGGCTTCTTGGGTTTCTGCGGAGAAACAACTTGCTGTACGGTAAGCCACCCAGCTGGGAAAACCCAGGCAGATGAGTGGGGTATAAATAATAAAATTGTTGTTGTTGTTGTTGTTGTTGTTGTTGTTGTTAGGGTAGCGGGACAAAGTACTGGCGTTACAACCAGGAAAGCTAAAGCAATATGGTCCCCCGCCCCCCGAAGCCCCTTATACATCAGCCCAGGAGACCAGCGAGTTAAAATGTAGTTTATTCCTTAAATAAAGTTCCGTTAAGTCATCTTGCATTTGGCACAGCAAAATAAATAATAAAAAAGTCGGGGTGGAGGAAGAACCACGCACGCACGGACAAGAAAGTCCAACATGGGGGGAGAGGAAGGGCATCGAGTGAGTCAGGGAAACATTGGCTACGCGGCACGGACCCGGTAATTTCAGACGCAGGGAAAAGGAGAAGGGCGGTCGGCCTTCGGGGGGGTCAAACAAACGGAATGAGCCACGGAAGAGAGGATCGAAAGCCTCTGGGCTGAGATCTGGAACCGGCAGGAGCTGAGAGAAAGAGAGACAGAAAGAGCACAGGTGTGAAACCGAGACCAGGGGGAGAAGAACCGGCAGGTTCCCTTTGCTCTTCAGAGCATCCCAGGCCACAAAAAGCAGGCCTTCGAGGCACAGGGAGAGGAAGGCGACCTGGCTGGACCTCAGACCCCCAACCCTCACCTGTTTCCTTTCCTTAAGCCATGGTTCAGGAGAATAAGGCGAGCGCAGATGGGGACGGAAAGAAGGAATAGACCATTTTAAGCAGAATTTGGATAGTGGGGTGCAGGCTCCCCCCTCAGATCTGGAGGCAGAGAAGGAACAGGGAGTGCTGGGAAACCTCTAAAAGGGTGCCAAACCCAAAACAGATACCTATTTATATCAGTCCCTCACCCCCACTTTAAAAAATGAAGACACACAATATCAAAGATAAGGCAGGGCTGTAATGGATGAAAAACCTAGGGAGAGTTGGGGTACAAAGATTTGGGGCACAGAGCTCCCCACCCACAGGCCATGTGGGGAAAGCAGGAGGCATGGAGATGAAATTCTGTGGCATCACCCGCAAGGGTTCAGCTCAACGACGACAAGGGGCGGGGAAATAACCCAGTACTGTTCTATTTACTAAAATAAAACAGATGTAGGCCAACACCACCCTCCAGTGGCCAGCACCGGCAAGAAAAAGCCCTATAAAACTTGGTGGAGGAGAGAGCCTAGAAAGGGAGCGCAGCAGAAGCAATGGCCGCTCTGAGAGCAGCAGTTAGCTAATAAAGAGGGCGCAGCAGAAAAAGCCAAGCGCCTCTTCTCCCACAGACGGACCCACACGCACAGGCCCCCAATCTGCACTATATACATTTTACATTTATGTCATACCGCTTTAAGCAGCTACTTTGGCTTCCCCCAAGGAATCCTGGGAGCTGTAGTTTGTTAAGCGTACCAAGAGCTGCTAAGACACATTAGAGGACTACAATTCCCAGAGTTCCCTGGGAAGAGGGACCGATCGCTAAACCCCTCTAGTAGTAACTGTGTGAGGGGAAAAAAGGCCTGCTAACAGGTCTCGGCGCTGTTGACAGACTAGTTTCCCAGGATCCTTTGGGGGGAAGCCGTGACTGTTTATAAAGTGGTGTGATCCTGCTTTAAATGCATAGTGCAGAGGGGGCCACAAACACACACAAGGGTTCAGGAAGCACCTCTCTGCACTGAACAGGAGGAGGAGGACCCCTTATCCTGCCAGTGTAGTTCTCCCTGCTCTGTTTTCCACCAGCAGGGAAGATGTTCGAGGCATCAAAGCCCCTTGCCATTTAAGGGGGGCAACCAATCAGGAAGCAAGGGAGGCAGAGAGAATTGTGGGAGATGCGAGGATCCGGCAGCCCATGGTCGCAGCTCAAAGGAAGAAATTTGGGGAACTTGGGGAAGTGCCCCTGCCTCACCCCACCTGGGCTAAGCTGAAGGAGGGGGGGGCACGTGAAGATGCTTCAGCAGTTGAAGAGTCGCTCCTAGCAAGGCCTCCATCCTCCACGCAGCCTTGGGAGAAAAGGCAGAGAGGTCCCCTGCTGCAATCTCCGGCGCCAAGGCGAAGAGGTTCAAAACTTCTCGCAGAACGGTTGCAGGAGATGAGCCGCAGATGCCGATTCCATGCTGGGTGGTGGTTGTGGTGGTGCGGGGGGGGGGTGGAGAGTGAAAGGACGGGGGCGGGCAGGGAGAGCACAGCCTTCTAAAATCAGCACACATAGGAAGGACGTCTGACGAGGGAGAGAAGGAGAGAGAAAGTGCAACTCGGCTTGTCGGTCGAAGCTGCCCCCGCCCCGGTTGGGAAGGGGGCCGGAAGAGGAAGAGCAGCGGCAGATTTCTAACACATGCGCGTGCGCACACACACACACACGCACGCCTTTACGAAGGCCGGAAAGCGTTGCTCGCCGCCCCGGTCGCTGCGTTGGCGGCCGCCGTGCGCACCGCTTGGTTGGAGAAGACGCCGGCGGCAAACTCCTCCTGGGCTTTCTGGAAGCTAGCGCCCGTGCGGCGGTAGAGAGAGTGGATCTGTGGGGAGAGACAGACCGGAGATGGTTGTTCAGAGTACTGGCTGTGTCCTATAAAAGCCCTAGATCAGGCATAGGCAAAACTCCAGGTGTTTGGGGCTACAATTCCCATCATCCCTAGCTAACAGGGACGCGGGTCGCGCTGTGGGTTAAACCACAGAGCCTAGGACTTGCCAATCAGAAGGTCGGCGGTTTGAATCCCTGCAATGGGGTGAGCTCCCCTTGCTCGGTCCCTGCTCCTGCCCACCTAGCAGTTCGAAAGCACGTCAAAGTGCAAGTAGATAAGTAGGTACCGCTCTGGCGAGAAGGTAAACGGCGTTTCCGTGCGCTGCTCTGGTTCGCCAGAAGCGGCTTAGTCATACTGGCCACACGACCTGGAAGCTGTACACTGGCTCCCTCAGCCAATAAAGCGAGATGAGCGCCGCAACCCCAGAGTCGGTCACAACTGGACCTAATGGTCAGGGGTCCCTTTACCTTTACCTAGCTAACAGGACCAGTGGTCAGAGATAATGGGAATTGTAGTCCCAAACATCTGGAGGGCTGGAATTTGCCCGTGCCTGCCCTAGATGGTGTCAGCCAGGTGATGGACGTTAACTCCCTCCATGCCACCAGAAGGTTGGTGATTCGAGCCCACCCAGGGATGGCTGCAGACAGGACCCCCACATTGCAGGGGGTTGGACTAGATGTCCCTCAGGGTCCCTTTCCAACTCTACCATTCTACCTGCACAGGTGCTAAGATCCTCAGGTGAGCACTATTTATTGAATTTATATATTGCCCTATAAGCCACAAAATACATAATAAAAACAACAACCCAATAGGCCCCTCCCCACAGATCAACCAAAGGCCTGGTTAAAAAGGAACATTTTGGCCTGGTGCCTAAAGGTGTATAATGAAGGCAAACCTCTCTGGGGAGAGGATTCCACAGGTGGGGAGCCACTGCAGAGAAGGCCCCGTTCTCATGTTGCCACCCTCCGGACTTCTCAAGGAGGGGGCACACAAAGAAGGGCCTGAGATCATGATCTCAGGGTCCAGATAGGTTCATATGGAAAGAGGCGGTCCTTGAGGTATTAGTGTCCTGTAAGATTTCTATGGCCAAGAAATCACAAGAAATCTATGGCCAATTGCCACGGAAGGAAGGAAGGAAGGAAGGAAGGAAGGAAGGAAGGAAGGAAGGAAGGAAGATGTGCTACCATAGTGATTAAGGTTTTAAATGATAATTTTAGGTTCTATGTTAATGACTAAGTTTTAATTTATATATTTTTAAACTGTTGCTATATCTGTATTGTCCCTGTTATACCTAATTGCAAATTCAAATGTATCCTTATCGTGTTTTATGACTCCCTTGATATTGTATGTGGGCTGGAACTGGTCTGTGACTGAAATAATAAATTCATTCAAGGAAGGAAGGAAGGAAGGAAGGAAGGAAGGAAGGAAGGAAGGAAGGAAGGAAGGAAGGAAGGAGAACAGACTGGGAGCTCAGCAACCTTCAGCTGCCATACTCACCCTCTTCAGCATGATGATGCCAAGTCCGGCGACAACCGTGAAGAGTGTGGCCACCAGCATCATGAGAATGGCCACCCCAGTGTTCAGCTTCAGCGCTGTGAGGCTGACGATCCAACCACTGCAGTTGAGGGGGGGGGGAAGAGGGATCAGCGCCCGTGAGCAAGGGGGGGGGCAATTGATAACTGTGAGCAACCCAGCAATTTTAGGCATAAGGAAAATCTCCCCTAAAAGCAGCCACAAAGCGTAATTATTATTTATATGCCTGGATTCCCCCGTCCCGCACAAAGCAACTTGCAAACCATTTTAAAAACAAAGAATAAGAGTTTAAAGAAGGGGGCCAGTCACCATCTCTTAGCCTAACCCTACCTCGTTGTGAGGTCATTGTGAGGATGAAACAGGGAGGAGGAGGAGGACCACATATACTACCTTGAGATCCTTGGAAGATAGAGGTGGTATAAAACTGCAATCAATCAATCAATCAATCAATCTTTTTTTGTTAATTATTTTTTTTTAAACAATCCAGCAGGCATTTTAACTGAATTCCAGTTTTATAGTTTGGACCGATTTTTGCTTTTGTTGTACAGTGGTACCCCGGGTTAAGTACTTAATTCATTCCGGAGGTCCGTACTTAACCTGAAGCACCACTTTAGCTAATGGGGCCTCGTGCTGCTGCCGTGCCGCCAGAGCACGATTTCTGTTCTCATCCTGAAGCAAAGTTCTCAACCTGAAGCACTATTTCTGGGTTAGCGGAGTCTGTAACCTGAAGCGTTACAAGGCTCCCTCCTTGGCTGTGGGCGAACCTGTGGCCCTGCCCTTTAGCTGTGAAGTTCCTTCCCCACAGAGACGCAACCCAGTACCTTCATTATACAGCTTTCCGCGATTGCTGAAGGTGTGCCTCCTTTATATCCCTGGACTTTTTGTTGGAAAAACGCCCCCGGGAAGGGTGCCAACTTCCCAAGGCTTCTCTCCGGTGGTCACTCTCTGGCTGAAATCCTCCCTCAGTCCAGAGAGACCGGTAATAAGCGACCCCTCCATCCTGAGAGGAGCACACTAATCTTCTGGCATCCCATCACAGAAGAAAGAGACAGTCCGTAGTCTACTCACTACTTTATTAAGACTGTATAAGCAGCTCTTACAAGCATGACTGCTCTCCTGAGCATCAAACACAAGAGTCTCCGACTCGACTCACACTTCGACTCAGAAGCGAAAGTAACTCTCCGGTTACAAGAGAACTGGCAGAGACTTCCTGTCTCACGCTCAGAGATATCACATGTCAGCAATCTAGCTGCTCTTCGCAGCTGGTGAGATATAAAATCCCAACACTTTTGACGCCACAGATATATATTTCCAGGACCCGCCTTATTTCTGTGACCGCCAGTTGATTTAAACTGTTTTCAACCTAAGTGTTTCAATTGTTTTAGCTTGCCCTGGGACCTCAGGGCAGGTAATAAATTGAAGTCACAAGACTGCAGGCCACAGAGACAGCGAAGAACAGGGTCGCCTTACCTGAACCCCCAGCCTGGGATGCCAATGGCCTGGAGAACGTAAACCACATCTTGCGCGAAGAAAATGAAGAAGAAGACGAAGAAGTTGAAAGAGCTGTCACTCCTGAAAGAGGAGGAGAGAAAGGAAGAGTTAGGACCCTATTGCTGTAACTGGGCTGTGTCTGTTTATAATATTTAGATACTGCTGTTCCATTGAAATAAATGTCAGAGTGGTTCACAACAGTCATACATAAAACCAGACCAGTAAAAAAACTCTATCCATATAAAACTCTTATTCTCAAGAATGGGGAATCGGTGACCCTTCAAATGTTGCTGAGCAGGGGTGCCATGTGTCCCCCTTTTCCAGGACACATCCTCTTTTACAGGGGTAAAAATTCTGTCTGGGTGGATTTTTTAAATATTTGCCAAATTGTCTCTGGCTATGACTTTTGGATGATACATTGACATAACTGGTGGTTGAAGACTTGCTTTTTTCTTTTCTCCTGCCTCCCCTCAGCAACAGATCACAGCTTCTATAGCCTACATATAGTAAAGGTAAAGGGACCCCTGACCATTAGGACCAGTCGCGGAAAACTCTGGGGTTGCGGCGCTCATATCACTTTATTGGCCGAGGGAGCCGGCGTGCAGCTTCCGGGTCATGTGACCAGCATGACTAAGCCGCTTCTGGCAAACCAGAGCAGCGCACGGAAACGCCATTTACCTTCCCGCCGGAGCGGTACCTATTTATCTACTTGCACTTCGTGCTTTTGAACTGCTAGGTTGGCAGGAGCAGGGACCGAGCAACGGGAGCTCACCCCGTTGCGGGGATTCGAACCACCGACCGTCTGATCGGCAAGCCCTAGGCTCTGTGGTTTAACCCACAGCGCCACCCGCGTCCCTTCAACATATAGTAGAGCTATTTAAAAATGAGAGTCGTCGTAGCATCCTCATTTTTACTCTTCAAAATGTGGCGTTCCCCTCACTAGGCTGCCTGCGACTGAAGGGAGTTGTGAGCCCAGTTTACATTCAGGTGGGCCCAAAGGTTCCCTCATTCCTTAGGCAGCGGAAACCAATTCCCAAAATATCCCCGCTCCATGGCAACACAAGGCCTCGCAGCCGCACGCCCATTTTCCCGCCGTACCTGAAGGCCTTGTACATGGGCCGATACCAGCAGAGGAAGGAGCAGGGCGTGAAAATCAAGGCCCAGAGGATTGAGAGGCCAAAGCCTGAGCCGCCCCCAGAATCCACGCAGAAAAAGGCCAGGGAAGCCAGGAAGTTGAAGAAGAGAGTCACAATGCCGGCTGTGGGGACAAGAAAGGGGGCGTGGGTTAGCTGATCTCGAGGAATTGGGGAGAGAGAAGGGCAAAGGTGTCCCCCACAAACTGCAGCCACGGGGTGGGGGGGCAAAAGCTAAAGCCCTCCCTTGGGACGCAGCTGTGACCCCTCTCTCTGTCCTGTACAGAGTTAAGACTAACCATTCTTTTTAATTCTGTGCAATCTCCTCCCAAAGGCTGCTCGTTTGTTTATTTGTGGCTTGGGTTCGTTTACTATCCTGCCTTTCTCCCACAGTGCAGAACCCAAGGCAGCACAGAGGATAAATTTGAAAAGATGCAACAACAAAAAACCCCCACAATAAATATAGATATTTCAAAAAAACAAATCAGTACCCCTATTCAGTGAAAACACCCAAAAGTGTTTAAAAGGACACACACACACACACACAATGATGTGGCTTGTGTTTCCTAGCTGCCGTATTTTTCACTCTATAAGACGCACCAGACCATAAGACACACCTAGTTTTTGGAGGAGGAAAACAAGAAAAAAAATATTCTGAATCCCAGAAGCCAGAACAGCAAGAGGGATCTCTGCGCAGTGAAAGCAGCAATCCCTCTTGCTGTTCTGGCTTCTGGAATAGCTGCGCAGCCTGCATTCGCTCCATAAGACGCACACACATTTCCCCTTACTTTTTAGGAGGGAAAAAGTGAGTCTCATAGAGCAAAAAATACGGTAATTTGTACTTATGCCTTGAGTGTGTGTGTGCAAGCTTGCAGGCCACACAGAACGCTTCTTCAGGTGGTTGTTTGTTTCCTGTTTCGAAGCTGCAAAATAACTAAAGCATGTGAGGAGGATCCCCATTGACACAGTGGCCTTAGGCTAGTTTATCTACGTTCTCATTGTGCTGTCAGAGGCAGCATGCCTCTGAATGACCAGTTGCCACGAACCTCAAGTGGGGAGAGTTGTTTGTTTGTTTTTAATATGATTTTTATTAATTTCTTTTTCAACACAATATTTCAGCATACCAATAACAAAACAAATAAACTCTTTGCTCTACTGAGCTCGTGACTTCCCTCCATCCTTTCAACCGGTTTTTAATCTTCAAATCTTTGTGTCGTACTTTATATCCTCTACTTCAGACCTTTATATCCTTATGATCAACTCTGTCTCAATGGTCTATAAAGTTTTGAGATCTACAGTTGTTGTTTGCCCTCAGGTCCCCTTCCTGGGCTGTCCCTAAACACCTGGCTAGCCGCTGTGAGAAAGAGGACGCTGAAGAAGAGGAGTTTGGATTTGATATCTGGCTTTATCACTCCCCTTCAGGAGTCTCAAAGCGGCTAACATTCTCCTTTCCCTTCCTCCCCCACAACAAACACTCTGTGAGGTGAGTGAGGCTGAGAGACTTCAGAGAAGTGTGACTGGCCCATGGTCACCCAGCAGCTGCATGTGGAGGAGCGGAGACGCGAACCCGGTTCACCAGATTACAAGTCCACCGCTCTTAACCACTACACCACACTGGCTCAACTGGAACAGTGATGGGCCTTTGGTTTGATCCAGCAGGATTAAGACCACACCTGCTCTAAATTCTCCCTGTGGCTGCCAGGGACCTTCTGCCTGCAAGACATAGACTCCTCTGCCGCTGTGCTGTGCTTCAAGGACTTACCCATCCACAGGTAGTACATAGTCGTGACCGTTTTCTGTGATTCCACGGGGATCTCCACAGGGATATCCTGATAGAAACACGGCTTCACCGGACAGAAGGAAGGCAATGGAGGCCAGTTGTTCTGATGAGCTGCAAATCCAAAAGCAGAAAAACAAGAGTGAGGCAAGTGGCAACTTCAGGGTCCTTTCACGATACTCACAGCTAAGCCCCCTCTAAGATTATATAATAATACTCTAATAATACATTGCAAAGATCCATGCAGATCTCCACCATGCAGATCAACTAGATCTACTATTTTCTGCGCCCCTACATGGAGGCAAATGATTTGGAGTGCTCCAATATCTTTTTTTCAGAGTAACTTACTGTATTTTTCCATTTATAAGACTAGGGTTTTTATTTTCCTTCAAAAACTAAGCTTAAAAATTGGGGTCGTCTTATACATGGATAGTGATGTGGTTGGAGAGGCGATTGGTGGCTGCTGCGAGCCGGAGATTGTCAGCGGCGTTTTGGCGGGTGATTTGTTGTTGCGGCAAGTTCCACAGGCTATTGGCTGCTGCGGCAGTTGGGCGGGCGATTGCCGTTTGTTGTCGGCGAGCGTTCAGACGATTGGTCGCTCCGTCGATGTGCGCGCCATCGGCTGTCTTGGTCCCACGAAAAAGTAGACTTTTCCATTGTACAGTCACACCTCATGTTATGTCCGCTTCATGTTAGGTTTTTTCAGGTTACGTCCCGGAAGTGCCGGAAAGGGTTACTTCCGGGTTTCGCCGCTTGCGCATGCACGCAAAATGATGTCACGCGCATGCGCAGAAGCGGTGAATCGCAACTTGTGCATGCGCAGACGCGCCACTACAGGTTGCGCTCTTTTCATGTTGCAAACGGGCCTCCGGAATGGATCCTGTTCGCAACCAGAGGTACCACTGTACGTAACAGAACTCGCATGTCGTTCTCTTGAAACTGAAGCACCTTGTGGTTTCGGTGTTCCTAAACACTTCGCTTTGCAGCTGTCAGGGAACTGCCATCGGAGCCAGAGGCGGAGGAAAGGCTCCAGAGGGATGCCGGAGAGGGTCCCAGCAGGGAGAGAGGCAGCCCATCTGCTGGGGAAGGAAATCAGCGTAGCACCAGTGGAGAAGGGGGGCAGATGGGGGAATCGGAGAGGGGGCTCCAGGACTCTTTACCGGAGACCAGTGGGGAGAGCACGGGTCCTCCGCTGCCCACACCCTCCCTGCGCAGAAGACTTCCACGCAGGGAGAGTAGGAGGAGACTTGGCGTCAAAGAACTTCTTTGCTGGAAGAAGTTCAAGAAACGCCCACTGACGGATTCTGCCAGCGATTGAGACAGCCACGGGTGAGAGGCTGTCCAGACAGAAAGGGTTCAACCAGGTAATCTAGCCAGGAGTGGCGGCAACTTACTCACGAGCAACCCCTAGAACCATTACAGCAGCCTACAAAACAACCTCCTCTTTTTTCTCCAGAGTGATGCCTGGAGCCCATCCTCAGAGGCTGCCTCCCCTCCTTTCACTCTGACGGGCTTCAACCGGAGCGTGTGGCTAAAAAGCTCCCCTTTCGCCCTGATTGGGCAACTCTGCGACAGACCCTGCTGCAGGAAACAGTCGTGGTCTTTGGCACCGCCTCCCCGCGGCCCCAGATCACTACACCCCCAGAGTGAGGTCAGGGTTTTTCTTACTGCCAGGGTGGGCTATACCTGCTCCGCCACTCAGAGCAGCGTTCTGCAGTTCTCGCTCCCGCCGGTCCAGCTCCTCAGCTTTGCGGTTCAGCTCCTCTTGCCGTTTCAACAGCTCCGCCGTGGCTGCCGCAGTCGACTCCTGGGGGGAAAGCAGGAGAAAAATCAGCAGGAATGAAAGAGGAGGGACTGTCCTTCCCGATGTGTATTTTTCATCCAATTGATTTTTTATTATTATTTAAATGTCTATGCCACTTTTCCATATGAATATGCTCAAAGCAGCTCACAATGGATACGTAAAATGCGTATCAATACAGTGGTACCTTGGTTCTCAAACAACTTGGTACTCAAACAACTTGGAACCCACTTGGAACCCAAACACTGCAAACCTGGAAGTGTTCCGGCTTGTGAACCTTTTTCAGAAGCCGAATGTGCACTGCTTTGAGTGTTACACTTCCAATTTGAGTGCCACACTTCCGTTTTGAGTGGTTACACTGAGGTCTGTCTGTTTTTGCTATTTATTTTGCCTTTTTGTTTTTGCAGCTCTTTTTGTTTTGTTTTTGTTTGTTTTTGTTTGTTTTTGTGACTGTGTGAAACCCAGTTCTGCTACTGACTGATTGATTGATTGACTGCAGTACATTGTTTATTGCTTTCATTTTATGGATCAATGGTCTTGTTAGATAGTAAAATTCATGTTAAACTGCTGTTTTAGGGGTTGTTTTTAAAAGTCTGAAACTTTCTATGGGAAAGCGCACCTTGGTTTTGGAACGCTTTGGTTTTGGAACGGGCTTCCGGAACGGATTAAGTTTGAGAAGCAAGGTACCACTGTACATCACTACTAAATTATTTTAAAACACAAACACTCCAGCCAATAACCCAATTTGGTTCTATGAACATTCAAAAGCAAACATATCAATGGTATCACTGAGAGGGAACGGACTTCTGGAACGGATTAAGTTTGAGAACCAAGGTCCCACTCTAACTGCAGAGCATCCACGCACAGAAAGGCAGTCTTGTTTAACAGCCCTGGGAAAAGAGCCTTAAACTATTGCTCCAAAGGGAAAATGAGAAAACTATTATAGTTTCCTGCCTACATACGTAAAGATTCTTATGATGGCATAGTTTTCTTTGTGGGTGTGGTTTTTTTCCTTTCATTTTTGGTTTCTGTTTGTTTTGCTTTGTTTTTTGTTTGTTTGTTTTTTGGATTTTATGTTTGTCATTTTTGTTGTAATTTTGCATTGAAAATAAATACATAAATAAAGGAGAAAACTATTTCTGCCTGTAGTACATCAGAAGGTCTCTAATCGGCCGAAGCAGGTGCACTGTAACCCATCAATGGAAACGGTGTGCTGTTTCTTTAAGGGAAGTGGTTTGGGAGTGTCACAGGGAGAGTGGTCTGATATCTCTCAGAGTTAACTCGCCCTCGTTGAGTCTTCTGAGAAGTGAAAGTAAGTGGGTTTCTTTTTCCCCGCTCGTTCATTTCCTTTTCTCTTTACAGTTTGTAAAAGCAGCCTTCTGCTTGACGTAAACGAAGTTTGCCAATGAATCAAAATAGATCTTTGTTAAAAAAAGAGAAGCCAAACTTCGGAAAACCATCATTCCGTTAAGAAAGCCTCGGCCGGCGCAACATCACATAATCACAGAAAGTGGCAATGGCCTCAGAAAGCAGCATTATAAGAATACTAGTTTCATTTTTTTAAATAACCCACACAATGACAAGTCACTAGTCCTGAAGATTGGCTTGAAGGAATACAAGCTGAAAAGAACAGATGAGCAGCATTCTTGGGGAATCAAAGAGTGCAAGTTTCACCACCGTTTCTTCATTTATTAATTATTATTATTATTATTATTATTATTATTATTATTATTATTATTATTATTTATATACCACCCTTCAAAGATCACGGGGCAGTTTACTATACGCAAAAATACATAGCATAGTAACAAAACAAAAGAAAAATACCCCCCCACACACAGAGTTTAAAAGGCCATAGATTGTTTAGAGGCTTAAGAGAAGAGGAATTATTTTGCCTGACACTTAAAAATATATAATGAAGGCACCAGGCAAACCTCCCTGGGGAGAGCATTCCACAAACACGGAGGCACCACAGAAAAGGCCCTTTTGCATGTTGCCCCCCCCCCAGACCTCTCATGGAGGAGGAACACAAATAATGGCCTCAGATGACTAACGCAGAGTCCAAGTTGGTCCGTACTTAACCAGAAACTGTTCTTAACCTGAAGCACCACTTTAGCTAATGGGGCCTCCTGCTGCTGCTGCGCCACCGGAGCACGATTTCTGTTCTCATCCTGAAGCAAAGTTCTTAACCTGAAGCACTATTTCTGGGTTAGCAGAGTCTGTAACCTGAAGCGTATGTAACCTGAAACGTATGTAACCTGAGGTACCACTGTAATCCTTTAAGTGGTCTTTTTTATTTCGTGGCAACTTACGATGCTGTGTTGTCAACTGTGGCAATAAATTGCTTGGTCACCATTCCAAGATGCTTTGGACTTGCAGTTGGACTTGGACTATTTCTGGGTTAGCAGAGTCTGTAACCTGAAGCGTATGTAACCTGAAGCGTACGTAACCCAAGGTACCATCGGCTGGGTGAGGACTGCAGGGCCTGCTCCCTTCTAGGGCCTTTTCCAACTGGCCCAGGGGGCGTGGCCCAAGCCCGCTCTCCCAGCTATAAAGGGACTCCTGCTGCTGGGAAGCCTCGGACCATCGGCTGGGTGAGGACTGCAGGGCCTGCTCCCTTCCAGGGCTTTTCCAACTGGCCCAGGGGGCGCGGCCAAGGCCCTTATTCCAAGTGGTTAATGTGTTTTAAAATGTCCTCAAGCAGTCGGTGGCAATTTAAATTTGTATTTCTCTTTTTCCTTTTTTCTTCTGTTGGGGTGGGTGGGTGGTATGGATATTTGGTTGGGGATTAATTTTAGTATTATTGTTCTGTTTTGTTTTCTGTTGTTTTATTGCTTCTGTATAGTTTGTATTTTGTTTTTAAGGGGCGGGATCAGGGCTGCCTGGGAGTGGGGCCCCAGCCAACACGATGGCTGGGACAAGTTCCACAGGGGCGGAAGCACTGGGACATCCGATCTCGGTGATCATGGGCAGGAGGCGGAGTTACGCTAAGACCAGACCATGTCATTACCGAGGAGGCAGGTTTAGTCGCTGTTTGAAGACTATCCCTGCCTCCGGGTCTGGCCTTGACCGGATGGATACTGGAATCAACAGGGGAAACCCACATGACCTGAAGGTGTTGCTGTGTAATGCCAGGTCAATGATGAATAAAACCACTGCCATCCACGACCTGATTGTGGATGGAGGATTTGACCTGGCATGTGTGACAGAGACCTGGTTGGAGGAAGCAGATGGGCCTGTCCTTGCTGCCGCTTGCCCACTGGGTTTCTCTTACGCACAGCAACCCAGGTCATGTGGGCGGGGAGGGGGGGTTGCAGTGATTTTTAGGAAGTCACTAGTTTGCATCAGGCGTCCTACTGGGAAGACCCAGTTTTCTGAGTGCATGTTCTGGAAGTTGGGCAATAGGGGCAGTACAGGATTCCTTTTGGTGTACCGACCTCCCCGCTGCACCAAGGATTCCCTGTCCGAGCTGCTTCAGGTCGTGGCGGATGTTCTCCTGGAGACACCTAGCTTGGTTGTCCTAGGGGATTTTAACATCCATGCCGACACGACCTTACAAGGGGCCGCTCGGGACTTCGTGGAAAGCATGGCCTCCATGGGGCTGTCCCTGAATAAGTTGGGCCCAACTCATAGTCATGGACATGCCTTAGACCTGGTATTCACCTCTAGTGACGTGGGTGATCTGACACTAAGTAAAAGTGAAACCAAAGAAGTGCCATGGTCAGATCACTTCCTGGTGCAACTGGACTTCTCCGCGACCCTTCCCCTCTGCAGGGAGGTGGGACCAATTCGGATGGTCCGCCCCCGCCACTTAATGGATCCAAATGGTTTCCAGAGAGTGGTAGGGGATGCTTTATCCCATGTTGATGGCCTTTCAGCTGATTCCCTGGTGGCCCGCTGGAATGCGGAGTTAACCAGGGCTATTGACTGTCTGGCTCCGAAGCGCCCTCTCCGATTGCATGGAGCCCGGACAGCCCCGTGGTTTTCTTCGGAGCTGAGGGCGATGAAACAATCGCTGAGACGGCTAGAGCGTCGGTGGCAGAAAACTCACTCCGAATCTGACCGGACACAGGTTAGAGCTCAACGTCGAGCCTACCAAGTGGCGATAGCGACGGCGAAGAAGACTTTCTTCACCGCCTCTATTGCATCTGCAGAAAATAGTAGCAGGAGACTCTTTCAGGTGGTCCGCAATTTAACGGAACCACCTTTACCACCGGGGCCTTGTAAAGACCCCAAGATCTCCTGCAACGATTTTGCAAAGTTTTTTGCAGATAAAATCACTCATATTCGGAAGGAGCTAGACACCACCGTGGGAGCAGGGCTGGGGCGGGAGAGTGCTAGAGCCCTGTCTGGTCAAGTTGCATGGAATCAGTTTCAATCCGTTACCCCCGAGGATGTGGACAGGCTGCTTGGACGCGTGAAACCAACCACCTGTCTCCTTGATCCTTGCCCATCCTGGCTAATAAAAGCAAGCCGGGAAGGGCTGGGCGATGGGCTCTGCGGGGTGGTGAATGCTTCCCTCTGTGAGGGAACATTCCCAGATCCGCTGAAAGAGGCGGTCGTTAAACCGCTTCTTAAAAAACCATCTTTAGACCCGGCCAGTATGGCCAACTATCGCCCAGTCTCAAATCTTCCATTCTTGGGCAAGGTGATTGAGCGTGTGGTTGCTGAACAACTCCAGGCACGCCTGGAGGATGCGGACCATTTGGATCCCTTCCAATCGGGGTTCAGGCCTCATCATGGGACCGAAACTGCCTTGGTCGCACTGGTTGATGATCTCCGGCGAGCTAGGGACAAAGGTGAGAGTTGTTTCCTAGTTCTGCTGGATCTCTCAGCGGCCTTTGATACAATCGACCATAACATCCTTCTGGACCGTCTAGAGGGGCTGGGAGCTGGGGGCACTGTTATACAGTGGTTTCGCTCCTTCCTCCAGGGCCGTGTTCAGAAAGTGGTGGTGGGGGATGAGTGTTCGGACCCTTGGGCCCTCACTTGTGGGGTACCTCAGGGTTCCGTCCTCTCCCCCATGCTTTTTAACATCTATATGAAGCCGCTGGGAGAGATCATCAGGGGGTTTGGACTGGGTGTCCATCAATATGCAGATGATACCCAGCTCTACCTCTCTTTCAAATCAGAACCAGTGAAGGCGGTGAAGGTCCTGTGTGAGTGCCTGGAGGCGGTTGGAGGATGGATGGCGGCTAATGGATTGAGGCTGAATCCTGACAAGACAGAAGTACTGTTTTTGGGGGACAGGGGGCGGGCTGGTGTGGAGGACTCCCTGGTCCTGAATAGGGTAACTGTGCCCCTGAAGGACCAGGTGCGTAGCCTGGGAGTCATTTTGGACTCACAGCTGTCCATGGAGGCACAGGTCAATTCTGTATCCAGGGCAGCTGTCTACCAACTCCACCTGGTACGCAGGCTGAGACCCTACCTGCCCGCAGACTGTCTCGCCAGAGTAGTGCAGGCTCTAGTTATCTCCCGCTTGGACTACTGCAATGCGCTCTACGTGGGGCTACCTTTGAAGGTGACTCGGAAACTACAGCTAATCCAGAATGCGGCAGCTAGACTGGTGACTGGGGGCGGCCGCCGAGACCACATAACACCGGTCTTGAAAGACCTACATTGGCTCCCAGTACGTTTCCGAGCACAATTCAAAGTGTTGGTGTTGACCTTTAAAGCCCTAAACGGCCTCGGCCCAGTATACCTGAAGGAGCGTCTCCACCCCCATCGTTCTGCCCGGACGCTGAGGTCCAGTGCCGAGGGCCTTCTGGCGGTTCCCTCATTGCGAGAAGCAAAGCTACAGGGAACCAGGCAGAGGGCCTTTTCGGTAGTGGCGCCCGCCCTGTGGAACGCCCTCCCAGCAGATGTCAAAACGATAAACAACTACTTGACATTCAGAAAACATCTTAAGGCAGCCCTGTTCAGGGAAGTTTTTAATGTATGATATTTTAGTGTTTCCTGGTTTCTATGGAAGCCGCCCAGAGTGGCTGGGGGGGCCCAGCCAGATGGGCGGGGTATAAATGGTAAATTATTATTATTATTATTATTATTACCACTGTATTTAAATTCCTCTTTTGTTACTTCCGTTACAAAAGCAATGCAGCAAGGAAACAAAACTCGTGCAGAAAACAGAAGACGTTTTGGAGGAGTTAAGAAACGGAAATAAGAACGTAAAATAAAAAGCGACCATCCTGGATTTATAGTCTCGAACCCAGGAGCGTTTAAACGCAGGCGCTTCCCCCTTACCTGAGTGCCATAGGAGCCGTAATTCTTGGGCTCGGTGGGGCTTGGCTTCTTGGCGGGCTGCGAGGCAGGAGCTGGCGGTGCCGCAAGGGGGGCCGGTGAAGCCGAGGGAGGGGCAGCGTACGGAGGGGGCAGCTGCTGCAGAGGGGAGAATGTAAGAAGATAAGATGCGCCTGACTCCTGGATCAGGCCAACGACCCACTTAGTCCAGCATCCTGTTCTCCCCGCGGCCAACCAGATGTCCCAATGGAAAACTCTCAGGCAGGATTCGAACACAAGACTGCTTTCCCCACCTGCGGTTCCCAGCAACTGGGATTCAAATGCATTCCTGCCTCCAACTGTTGAGGCAGAGAATAGCCGTCATGGCTGGTTAGGCTACTGGCAGCCTTCCCCTCACCCTCACCCTCACCCTCTTTTATTTTATTTCTTTAAATTTTTATTGGAAATGTTATTTACAACATACCGTATTTTTCGCCCTGTAGGACGCACTTTTTCCCCTCCAAAAATGAAGGGGAAGTCTGGGTGTGTCCTATGGGGCGAATGCAGACTTTCGCTGAAGTGTGGAGAGCGAGGGGTCGGTGCGCACCGACCCCTCTCGCTCTCCAGGCTTCAGGAAGACATCCGCAGAGTTCCCCGCAGGGCTCCCCACGTTGCGGATAGCAGCCTGCTGCCCGATTCGCGGGGCGCCCTTAAGCAGAGCGCACCTCGCGCCGGGCAGACATCGGCCAGCCCCACAAGCTCGGGGGACAGCAGGCAGGCGCAGCGCCGCCATCCCACTGTTCCTCGACCTGGTTCGGTTTCCCCTACCTGCTTTTGGGGGGGAAATAAAGGGGGGGAAATTTCCTTTATTTCCCCCCCCAAAAAACTAGGTGCGTCCTATGGGATGGAGCGTCCTATGGGACAAAAAATATGGTAAATAACATAAACACCCCACCCCCCCAAATACATCAATCCACCCTCATTAAACATGAACATAACATAACATACATTGAGCATAATGTACAACAATACAAACAACCTAATAAAAGACTTCCTTTATCTGGCCTCCTTACTTACTTCTTATAAGCTGTTTCCTTTATGAATAATTATTAATATTTTTCTAGTTATAACTTAAATATCCACAAAGTCTCCTGCAGAAATTAATCGAAACAAGTCCAGGTATGTATTTTAGGGCACCATTTTGTGAAGTAGTCGCTGCATTTCCCCCATGCTTTTTGAAACTCTTGTCTAGTGTGGTCTCTAATTGCCTCTGTTAATCTAGCCAGTTCAATATCCTCTAACAGTTTGTCTTGCCATTCCATTTTTTGGCACAGTTTCTTTTTTCCAGTTTTTAGCAATTAGCTAAAAACTGCCTCATCCTCTTTCAAAGCCATCCAAGATGGCGGCCATCGCAGTTTCCTGTGGCAGGGAGTTCCATAGTTTAACAATGCTTCTGGACTCCCTACATGCTGCCCTGACGGCCTCAAAAGAACCCCGGCCACCATGCGCCCGTGTAAGGAGAGACACGGCAATTTCTCTCACAGGCACACCAGTTCTAGAGAGTTTCCCCTCAGCACCCCATACGCCGAGTGCAATCTCAGCCCAGCTGCAAACTGGGCCTCGGAGACTTTCCCTCACCCTGTAAAAAGAAGCAAGAGCGAAACTGGTGTAATAAAAGAATAGCCCTCCTACCGCTGTGTTATCAAAAGGGTTGTAGACATCCAAGGTGGCGTAATCCGACGTCGGCCTGTGCTGTACAATGGCGGGGTCCTGAGAAGACAAAAGAAGTTGTGTTTAGATTCGAGAACTGGTGTAGGTGTTGAAGTCAGTGACTGATATGGTAGATTAGCCTTCCCTGACTTTGGATCCCCAGATATTGGTAGACTACAATTCCCATAATCCCTGGTCACTGCGCCATGATGGGAATTGTAGTCCAACAACACCCGAAGTTGGGAAATGGCTCTCAGTGGCTCCTAGTCTTAATAATAATAATAATAATAATAATACAGTGGTACCTCAGGTTATGGTACCTTTGGAGTTACGAACGAGGCAAAGACTTCTGGGTTTCGCCATGCGTACATGCGCAGAAGTGCTCTATTGCGCCGTGCGCACGCGCAGAAGCAGTACCTCTGGATATGGATTTTTGGGGGTAAGTACGGATCCCCAGGATGAATTAAGTTTGTATCCAGAGGGTCCACTGTAATAACTTATTTATACCCCGCCCATCTGGCTGGGTTTCTCCAGCCACTCTGGGCAGCTTCCAGCAAACTATTAAAATACAGTAATTCATCAAATATTAAAAGCTTCCCTAAACAGGGCTGCCTTCAGATGTCTTCTAAAAGTCAGATAGTTGTTTATTTCCTTGACATCTGATGGGAGGGCGTTCCACAGGGTGGGCGCCACTACCGAGAAGGCCCTCTGCCTGGTTCCCTGTAACTTTGCTTCTCGCAATGAGGGAACCACCAGAAGGCCCTCAGCGCTGGACCTCAGTGTCCGGGCAGAACAATGGGGGTGGAGACGCTCCTTCAGGTATACTGGACCGAGGCTGTTTAGGGCACCAACACTTTGAATTGTGCTCAGAAACACACTGGGAGCCAATGTAGGTCTTTCAGGACCGGTGTAATATGCTCTCGGTGGCCGCTCCCAGTCAGCAGTCTGGCTGCCGCATCTAAGACAACAGGCCTCTGAACGGCAGTTACTGGGGAACCCAAACTGGGAATGCTATGCACCTCCAGATGGTGGGGATGTCAGGCGTTATCCTGGCACCCAGGCCTCCTCACTCGGTCGCAGGTGGCCAATAGCCAGGTGCAAAATGCAGGGATCGCAATTTAATGCCCCCCTCCCAGCTGAGCAGCGCAAACAAGCTGTGTTGCCCCTGCTCGCGAGGCAGTGGGGTGAAAGTGTCTCAGCTCCCACCGGGCCAAGGCAGCTTCTTGTTTCAACATCATGGTGTACAGTGGTACCTCGTGTTACAGACGCTTCAGGTTATAGACGCTTCAGGTTACAGACTCCGCTAACCCAGAAATAGTACCTCGGGTCAAGAACTTTGCTTCAGGATGAGAACAGAAATCACGCAGCGGCGGCGTAAGGCCCCATTAGCTAAAGTGGTACCTCAGGTTAAGAACAGTTTCAGGTTAAGAACGGACCTCCGGAACGAATTAAGTACTTAACCCGAGGTACCACTGTAACTCCAGATAGCGATGTTTGGCTGGTGATACATCGTGCTGGTGGTGTTTCTTTCTTTCTTATTATTATTATTCCGCCAGATTGCTAGTCAGCATCGTTTATGGTTAGAACTAGTGACTAGTAGCCGCTGGAAAAGTTATCCTCTGCAAATTTGTCGAATCTTCTCATGCTTCGTGGCACAACTCCATAGAATCCTAGAGTTGGAAGAGACCACAAGGGCCATCGAGTCCAACCCCCTGCCAAGCAGGAAACACCATCAGAGCACTCCTGACATATGGTTGTCAAGCCTCTGCTTAAAGACCTCCAAAGGAGGAGACTCCACCACACTCCTTGGCAGCAAATTCCACTGTCGAACAGCTCTTACTGTCAGGAAGTTCTTCCAACTCCGCTGCATGCAAAGGTGGTGAAAGGGAGCCATATTGGGCCCTGCCAATTCAACATAAAGGAAGGGGGTGGGGGAATGCTTTGAATGTGTGGCATGGCTATCACCCCCTGATCGCCTGAGATCATCCCACAAAACCACCTGACCTCTGCGCAGTTAAGCTGTATTCATCTAGCAGTGCCTACATGAATCAAAGCTTTTGGTGTCAGTTCTCTGAAAGGCTTTTTCCTGTTGAAACCAGAGGCACCTGCAATTCTGCAGAAAACATTTCTGAATTTCATAATCTTAAACATTTGTGATGTTTTAAGGATTCCCTTGTACGCTGCCTTCGTATGTTTCTTCTGTGAGTTGGTGGTTTGCAAAAACTTTTAGGAACAAAAATACGCATCCCTTTCAGTCCTAATATCTTTTTGCTGTTCGCTGTGATAGCATCTGATTGGAGCCTCCATCTTCTGGGCAAGTCTACCTCCGAATACTCTGTGTGCTGGGAGGGCGGAGAAGGGAGGGTGTGCTCTCCCCCCCCCCACTCTGCTTGTCGGCTTTCTGGAAGCTTCCGGCCAGCTGTTGTTGGAAACAGGATGTTGAAGCAGATGGTCTTTGGGGTCTGATTTCGCAAAGCAGGCCCTGTGTTTTAATCGCTTATATGCTGGCCAGTTGCTGTTATTGTTCACTCTGCACACAAAAAAACCTTGTGGGAAAGGAGTGTTGAAATGGAGCGCTCTAAAGCTACATGTTTTGATTTGAAGCCTGTCTGAAGCGGGTGGCTCAGCTCTTGCATAGCTTCCTGAGATGGGCAGGATGTGGAGGAGAATGCTCGAACTCTCTGCCTCTGTCAACAGCGTCGCCAGATTGAGCCTAATGGTTCGTCTAAGTCCAACATCCTATTCTCACAGAGGCCAACCAGTGCGAAAAGACACCCCTTCATTGGAGGTTTGTAAACAGAGCTCAGCTGGCCATCTTGCAGGGATCCTTTAGCTGTGATTCCTTGCATTGAAGGACTAGAGTGTGATGGCCTGGGACTCGGGCTCGGATTCAGAACCAGAGGAGACTCAAGTCTGTACCATATCCTTTGCCTGAGGCATCATCTGAACCAAGTCTGAGGCCTGATCCTGAAGAGTCCCAGTCTGCACAGGTTCCCCTGCAGCAAACACCAGCTGGGCTGAGTCAGGGGCCTGAGCCTGCCCTGGCTCCAGATGCGGGGTTACCTCGTTGCCTTCAGCTGGGCCATCACTTACAGCTGCTCTACTACCAGTTGGGTCAGGGGAGGCTGAGGCAGCCTCTGGGTCTAGTAACCCACCGACGTCTCCTGAGCTGCAGAGACTCAGGTCTGGGAGAAGGAGAGACCTGAGTACTCGCAGGAGGAGTGCTCGCCTTCGGGCGAGACCAGGAGGTGAGTCGCCGGGGGATCAGGACCGGCCGATACCCCGACAAAGATAAAAGGCTGTTGGACCCCGCCCCAGGTTGCGGGAGCAACGTTGCTGTATGCTTGACCCTGCCTGAGATCCTGTACCTGTCCTTGCCTGGTTTCCTGCCTCGTGTCCCACCTTGGCCCTGTCGGACTGACTCCTAGCAGAACCTTCGGATTCTGGCCTGGTCCTGAACCGCGTTTCACGGGTTACCCCCAGGCCCAGCACACAGAAGTCCCTCGAGGCCTCTTCCCAATTCTATGATTCTACAACCAGTTGCCTTCTGGGACATATACTAGCAGGACCTTAGTGCAGTAGACCTCTGCTAGTGTGCAGTGTTCAAAATGAGCCAGGCACATTTTGCACCAAGCTATTGGCCACTTGAGACCAAGTGAGGCTGTCTGGGGGCCAGGAGGGGGCCTGACATCTCCACCATCTGGGAATCATTGGATCTGGGCTGTTTCCACACACTAATAACCCATCCTGAAAAATTATGTCAGTTATATTTTTTCCTGCACAACTGGAAAGCATTTCTGGAACCAAAATGCTTTTTTCTGTGCCAGCCTGGGCAGGAACAGCGAATGGCGTTCCAGTGAGCTGTTGTCGCTGGTCTTCACTTAGCCCACATGGCTGCCCTGATCACAGTTGTGAAGAATATCCCGGCGTTATGAATGGCCCTTGTTGCCATTAAGAAAAAGAGGTCGAGATAAGCCAATATACATGTGGACTGTCCCTGGGTCAAGTGACTTTTCTTCTTTCAGTTCTCTAAGCTCTTAACTGAGCTTAAAGTTGCCATCTGAACTGGCCAGATGTTTAACTGAGAATCAATCACAGTCAGTCCATTATTTGAAAAATAAGACTTGAGAGCCGTCTTGCCCCAAAATGGCAACTAGACCTTCTGTTTTGGTGACTGTACCCTTGGTTTAAGGAGCCATTTGGCGCTTAGCTTACAGTGGTACCTCGGGTTAAGTATTTAATTCATTCCGGAGGTCCGTTCTTAACCTGAATACCACTTTAGCTAATGGGGCCTCCTGCTGCCGCCAGAGCACGATTTCTGTTCGCATCCTAAAGCAAAGTACTTAACCCGAGGTACTATTTCTGGGTTAGCGGAGTCTGTAACCTGAAGCATCTGTAACCTGAAGCGTATGTAACCCAAGGTACCACTGTATATATCTGAATTTCTAACACTGGACAAGAGTACCCCTGAGCACTCACAGATAGCACCCACACAGAGGCTTAATGATGATGATGATGATTAATAATAATAATAATTGATACCCCGCCCATCTGGCTGGGTTTCCCCAGCCACTATGGGCAGCTTCCAACAAAATATTAAAAATACAATAAAACTTCCCTAAAGAAAAAGGCTTGTGGAAAGCAAGACCTCCAAGCACTGTTCACAGCTCTCTCTTTTGACCAAAGGATAAATATTGACCCAGGCAGTTACTCATTGCCTATGGAAGTTAGGCAACCCATTTTGCTTAGAAAAGTTGGGTTGGGCCCAAAGAACAGTAGAAGGGACAGGAAGACAACATGGAAGATGTCCAGCGTATCAGAAATATTTCCCAGTCGGAGAAGACACTATTTGACAATAAAAAAACGACCACACTTGAAAAGATAGTCAACAACAGGCCTACAGCTCTGAAGGAACCACGTGCTTGGGGTCTCATATGATAAAACCCCAAGGTTAATAACCTTATTGAGTTGACAATAGTTTACCCCACCTCAGATCCTAGTTATCTCTAGGAGAGATAAGTGACTGCAGTGGACCAGGCCAAACCTTAAGAGTTTCACAGCCGTGGAGTTGAAAGGCGGAAGAGGCAATTAGAATGAAGCCAAGCGGCCAATTATCCAAAGAGATCTGGGCTGGGCGAGCAGCTAGGTTTATTTAATCCAGAGATAGGACAGAATGCAGCAATTCTCAGGAGGTGGAGATAAACGAAGGCACCATGGGAAATACTATTTGAAGAGTATGTGTAAAGCCCCTCAGTTATTCTAGGGCTCGGGTGGCTCCGTAACAGGCAGCCTCCAATTATTCCTGAGGATTTTTAATTTATTTTTAAGGCAGGGCAGCCACAAACACTGCAGCGTTCTAGAATAGTATGGTTGACTAAACAGATCCAGACAGATCAATTGTTTCTTACCCCAACTGATGAGACAGGAGTGGCGAGAGAGGCCCTCATTACACCAATAAAGAGTAATTTAAAAAATTAAGCCTGCCCTACAGGCTCGGCTACAAAGGATCCATTGACCACCAGATTCAAAGCAGCAGCAAACGGCAACAACAATTGACTGGCATCTCGCTCTTGCTCTGCCAACAGTCGCCAGGAGGAAGAGTCGCTTCTGAAGGGTCGGGATGGGGGAAGCAGCAGACGGTGGTTCCTAGGAGCCAACTCCTAGGGGCCCGAGGTCCCTGACGCCTCTCCCCAATAAAATGTTTGAGGGGGCGAGGCCACCCGCTCCCCGCCCAAGTTGATGGGCATTGCCATTCAAAGAGTATGTGTGTGCCGCGTCTTGGGATCGATTATGTGGGGAGGGGCTTACCTGCCCCTCCAATATTATATTCAAGTTGGTTTATTATAAGGGGGGGGGGACAATGGTTGGGGATGGCAGAGAGACCAGCACCCCACAATCACAGTACAGTGGTACCTCGGGTTAAGTACTTAATTCGTTCTGGAGGTCTGTTCTTAACCTGAAATTGTTCTTAAATTGAAGCACCACTTTAGCTAATGGGGCCTCCTGCTGCCGCTGCACGATTTCTGTTCTCATCCTGAAGCCAAGTTCTTAACCCGAGGTACTATTTCTGGGTTAGCGGAGTCTGTAACCTGAAGCGTATGTAACCCGAGGTACCACTGTACCAGGGGCAAAAGCAAACCCAAAACGGAGAGCCAAGAAGGCGCCCGACTTACTCCCAACTTCGGACTTACCACGGGAGGAGAATGGGAGGTTAAAACCCCTCTGCTCACCTCCCCCCCGAGGGACTGGGGGCAGGTAAGCTACGAGCCCCCCCCCCACAAACCTCAAGACAACGGGCAGGGGGTCAACGAGATCAACGCCCCAGGGGAAATCCTGCTCCCCGAGTCCCCGGTCCTTATCCGGGTAAAGAGCCCCTTTTACCCCGGAATGGGCACCACCACCCCGGGGGAGGGGAGGAGAAGCCGCGCCCCCCCCCGCGCGCCCCCGCCAGACGCACCTGGAAGGGATTCCCCGTCTCCCCCTCGAAGGGGTTTCCCCCGCCGTTCAGGGCCATGCCTGCCCGTCCTGCCCTCCCTCCGCCGAGCGTTCGACTGCGTCGCCTCGCCTGCGATGCTCAACGCCCATTGGCTGCCGAGGTTCTACGCGTCACCCGCAGAGAGGGAGGGGATTCCTACGCACGTGACTGAGAGGAAACGGGGGAAGCGGAGCCGTGACGCCCAAAGGGAGATGTCACCCGCGCGGGGGATGATGGGAGATGTAGTTCTATACAGAACTTGAGTTTAGAGAGGGGACTGGGCGCAGGGCATGCTGGGGGCTGTAGTCCCATATAGGATACGGAAGAAGTGCAACGAAAAGGGTATCAGTCATGCCCCGCACCAGGGGTTAGGCAACATGGAGCTGATGGACTCCAACTCCCATCAGCCCCAGCCAGAATGGCCGGCGGCTAGGCTTGATGGGAGTTGTAGTTGCTGGATTACAACTCCCATCGTCCGTAGCCATTGGCCGTGCAGGTTGGGGCTGGTGGGAGTTGGAGTCCAGCAACAGATTCCGTGCCCTACACACGTTGCTTGAAAAGCACATGGCACCTCCTCAAAATCCTGGGAATTGTAGTTTCTTAAGGATGCTGGGAATTGTAGCTCTGGGAACTACAGTTCCCAGGTTTTTCCCGGGGAAGCTGTGTGCTTTAAATGTATGGCATAGGCGCAGCCTGAGTTTCCAGAAATGGCTACTTAGATCAGTGACGGCCTCCAGGTGACCAAATTTGTTGAGTGTTCATTCTGATTTCTTGCACAATTTTTTGTAGGGCAACTGTACAATGCCAGCTGCTTATTAAGTACAGTAGTACCTCAGGTTACATACGCTTCAGGTTACAGACTCCGCTAACCCAGAAATAATGCTTCAGGTTAAGAACTTTGCTTCAGGATGAGAACAGAAATCGTGCTCCAGCAGCGCGGCGGCAGCAGGAGGCCCCATTAGCTAAAGTGGTGCTTCAGGTTAAGAACAGTTTCAGGTTAAGAATGAATCTCCGGAACCAATTAAGTACTTAACCTGAGGTACCACTGTATTTATTTTATTGCACAAAGTCTGGTGCACGTATACGTGTGTGTGCTGTGAGGAGTTTTGTCCCGTAAGAGCACCAGATCTACTTGTAAGTGAACAACCTGAATTTGCAGGCATTCAATGGACTCAATCTCTACCCCAGCAAAATAGCAGGAGTCTGGAAGCATTCCTGGTCTTGCTTTTGAGCTGCAATCTGGTGCTGTCAGATTACTGGGTAGGGCTCAGGGATTCTGCTGCCTTTTCAAACAATTCACCTCTGACTCTCTTTCTCTCTCCTTCCTGCCCTGTTTCCTCCCAGCTGCCTCTCTCCTACAGCTCCACCCTCCATGTTCTGATTATTCTCACAAGCTTTATGAAGCTCCAAGAATGAACAACAGCCTGGGTCAAATCTCCTTGTAATGGATAATTAACAAGAGCCCCTCTTCAGATCATAATTCTTATAGCAAGAATGACGACAAGAGCAAAAGATCAACTGTTTTATTGAGACAAGGGACTCTGAACCCACAACATCACCCCAAAGACAGCAGGAACGTGGACTGTCAGGAGATGGACCATCTTGCCCGGGATCACCCAACCTGGCTGGTGGCCGCTCCCCAAAGCCCCACACACAGATCCTTCTCCTCCCACACTGCCCAAAATCCCAGCACCCAAAGACACTGGGGGACTGAACCATGGGCCTTGTGCCCAGCGTTGATGTCCTCTGCCACTGGCCAGCTGAGCTCTACTTGTGGCTGCTTCAGAGCAGCCGCGTTCATGGTGGTACCACGGATTTTCTTCTTCAACAGACTTTTGATGCAAAGATCCTGAAGGACCTAACACTGGCAAGGGCAACCAGGCTGTGTGGAAGGAGCCACCTCAGGGAACCTCCCAGATAAACGTAAACAGTGGCCATGCAGCCGGTTCCAGGTGGCATCATCCTTGATGGCGCCCAACCACTTGTCCCATCAGAGAGCCAGAAATTCTCCTACGGCAGTGGCAGGGAAGCTCTGTCTTATGGGCTTCACAAGACCCACCAGGACACCCCCACCCAACCCACAAGTCCTGGGCTACAGAACCAAGACAGCCTTGAGTTTTGGTGGACGCTGGGCCCACGTCAAGACCGTGGAGGGGCTTTGAGGTCCAGCGATCCGCAGTCGCGCATCCCGGTGAATAATAACTCCTGTGTCCGCTGGAGTGAGGGTCCTTGGAAGGGGGGCTCACTCACATGACGGGGCACTGCACCGGGCGCTGCAGGGACTGCACAGCGTTCGCTGCCGTCACCCGCAAGGCGCTGAAATCCAGACCACCCAAGCTGGAGAAGATGGAGCTGGGATCTGTGGTAGCTTTGGGCTTCACAATAGCCAGGAGGTCCTGGGGGAGTTTCGTCTTGTTCCCAACTGCTTCCAGCTGCTTCTTATCTGTCCGGTTCTGGGAGAGGAAGAAAGGGGGGCAGGGTGAAATTAATGTTGGACCATGGCTGTCACCCTTTGGGTCTGGTAGGACGGAAGGCAAGGAGCCCAACAGTAGATGGCGCCAGTGGCAGGCAGAGCTGGCTAATGATGGCTTTCTTGCCACCCTCCTCTCTCTGTTGACTTCTACAAGGGCAACACTGACTAAGGAGGAGGGAGCCTTTCCACTTAAGATGCTTTGTGTAACGCGTGTAACGCTAAACCATAACTAATGCTAACCACAGTTAAAGTAGAAGCATCTGACAATCGCTTAAACCTTGGTTTCTTGTGTCACAGGCTAGTTAAATGCACCAGTAGGAGCAGCTGAGCCTTCAGAGTGGTTTTGATAGTTTTGTGGATCTGTAGCTGTTGGGCAGCGATGACTCCTTAACTGTTCTTAAGGAGGGCATCCAGGTTTGCGCATAATACTATGGTTAACATTAACTGAGGTGTAGTAAGGAAGCAACGGCAAACCGTGGTCTACAAGAGACTGTTAGCCATAGTCAGTAAACAGTAGTTAGCTGGGGAGCTGGGCTCACATATAACACTAAACTGTGGTTTAGCAAACCATGGTTCAGCAAACTGGTTTAGCAAACCATGGTTTAGGTCACTAACTATGGGGAAATGGAGTTTGGAATGCCACAGTTGGGACACCACCACCAAGAAGCCCCTTCCCCTGCAGCCAGTTGTTTAATCTCCAGATATGGGGACCAAGGAAGGCCCCGTTGGAGACAGACAGGGCAAGATGTGTCAGGGAGAAGGCAAGCCTTACCTTGGGCAGCTGGTATTTCTGCCGGAGGTGGGCCCTCATAGTGGCCCGCTCAGCTTTCTGTTGAGCAAAGGCTGCGTCCCGTTTGCTCCTGGAGGAAAAAGAGAATCAAGATGAGCCACTCAAGCACGGGAATGAGATGCTTCTGGAAGAGGTGGGCTCGCCTCCTTTGTGGAATTTGTCAAAAGTTTGGACGAGCAACTGCAGGTGCTTTTGTGTGGGTGCTGGACTTCAGCCGTGTGTTTCCAACATTGCAGTCAAGCGCAGAATTAGCACATGCAGAATTGGGTAGCAGGGAAACCTTGAGAATTCCGGAGAAATCTTAGCATCATCTTCATTTTTAAAAAACGGGTTTCTAGCCCTTATGGATGAAAGGGTAGGCAAACTCCTAGGGGCTGAGGTCCCTTCGTGCCCCTGCCAATAAAATATTTGAGGGGGCCAGGCCCCCTGCCCAAGTTGATGGAAATTGCCATTCCAATGGTGGGTGAGTACCATCTATTGTGATAAATTATGCAGGGCGGGGCTTACCTGCCCCCAAATATTTTATTCAGATTAGCACCTCTGGGCTACACCCATCAGCAGTCTTACTTTTCACCCTCCTAGGGTGCTGGAATATGTCCCTCTGGTCCCTCTGACCATGTCTGGTTGGAGGACAGAGAGGGCCATTTGTGAGTGTGTGTGGAAACTAAGCAAAAAGTGAAATTGACATCTGTTGCCCCGCCTACTTTGGCCTCTGGCCCTGCCCACTACCTGCATGCGGCCCCCGAGAGGTTGCCCAGAAGGGAATGTGGCCCTCGAGTTGAACCTCCTGGCTTAGGGTTTTGAGATCCTCGGTCAGGAAAGGAGTAGAGGGACTCTTACTTGTGCTTTTCGTTGATTGGCTTCTTCAGAGCCGGAGGCTGCGCTCGGTTCTTGCTGTGGCACCTTTGGGAGCTGATGCCCTTCTCCCTGGGGAAGTCGGCCGAGACACAGCACAGCAGCTGTCTGGCCGGCACTCCAAACGCCGATTTCACTGCGGACTCCATAGGGAGGACTGCTGGAATGCAGGGCAGAGAAAAGGGAGGGGGCAAGGTTGAACATGGCGGCTCACAATGTGAAATGCACAATCTTTTTTTAAAAAATGAGCATTTTGCGGGGAACCTGTCAGAATTCCTTTGCCAGATGACTAAAACAATACAGTGGTACCTTGGGTTACAAATGCTTCACGTTACGGATGCTTCAGGTTACAGACTCCGCTAACCCAGAAATAGTACCTCGGGTTAAGAACTTTGCTTCAGGGTGAGAACAGAAATCGCGCGGCAGCAGTGGGAGGCCCCATTAGCTAAAGTGGTACCTCAGGTTAAGAACAGTTTCAAGTTAAGAACGGACCTCCAGAATGAATAAAGTTCTTAACCCGAGGTACCACTGTCTTTAAAAGGATAACATGTATTTTAATGACGATTCCAGTTTATTTCAGATTAAGTGCCCTGGCTAAAGGGCCATTCAGTCCTTGATTCCATTCCGCTCTCTGCCACGAATGCAGATTAGGATCAAGGTTTTGTGCTAAGGCTGGGCAATCTGTCATCCAAAACTGGTTTGAAGCCCATATCGTGATATCGGTTTCATAATTTCTGACATGGCAATATATTGTGAATTGTGGGGTCAGTGTGTATGTGTGTTTGTGTGCTATGCAGAAATCATGATGCAGGAAAACCCGTGAAGTCGGCCAATGCCTCTGCTTACATGTAACTCCATCCTTATTTCAGACATCATGATATCTCAGTATATCACAATGTTTAGCTGGTCATATATCACGATGTTGAAAACCAAATATCACCAAGTTCTAGGGGGCGCAATTTGTTGTTTGTAGGACAAGAGCAGCCATTTTATCTGTATAAGCTCTCCATTCTAGGACAAGGAGAGAGAACCAGTGGCCCACTCACACAGAGATTCAGAAATATTATTTGAAGCTATATAAGAAGGATAAGGGGGGAACGTGGGTAGTGCTGTGGTCTAAACCGCTGAGCCTAGGACTTGCCAATCAGAAGGTTGGCGGTTCGAATCCCCATGATGGGGTGAGCCCCCGTTGCTCGGTCCCTGCTCCTGCCAACCTAGCAGTTCGAAAGCACGTCAAAGTGCAAGTAGATAAATAGGTACCGCTCCGGCGGGAAGGTAAACGGTGTTTCCGTGCGCTGCTCTGGTTTTCGCCAGAAGCGGCTTAGTCCTGCTGACCACATGACCCAGAAAAACTGCGAACAAACACCAGCTCCCTCGGCCAGTAAAGCGAGATGGGCTCCGGAACCCCAGAATCGTTTGTGACTAGACTTAACTGTCAGGGGTCCTTTATCTTTACCTTTAGGAGAATAAAGGGCCCTTTGGGCTGAGAATCTGCGGGGGGTATGTGTGAAAGAGAGTGAATCTATCCCAGTTAGTTTCCTCGCAGCGATATTTGCAGCAAAAAGGAAACTCTTGCAAAACCGTCACAGGTGGAAGAAATTAAGAGTGTTATTTGTAATATGAAGTGTGGGGGCCAGGCAGTTTCCCCATGGGATAGTCTATGACATATTCCGCAGCCCAAATCAGCAAAGACTGCTCTCTTTGAAGGACCGTCTGGTCCAAATCTTGTTTGAAGATTTAGGACCCCCCCCCCTTCACAAAAGGCAGAGCAGGAGGAACCATGAAGCTGCCAGTTCACAGTGAGCAGGCATTCACAGGTCCCTAGAAGAACATAAGACGCGCCTGGTTGCTGGATCAGGCCAGTTGCCCATCAAACCCAGAATCCTGTTCTCACAGTGGCCAACCAGATCCCTGCGGTAAACCCTCAATCAGGATTCGAACACAGGAGCGACTCTCCTCACCTGCGGTTCCCAGCAAGTGGGATTCAAAAACATTACTGTATCCAACTATGAGATCCATACTTAGAGGAGACCCGTTGAAATCAGTTGAAATCCACTGATTTCTAGGAGCCTGCTTGGCGTATGACTTCGCCAGATCTCACCCAGTAGACGCTGGGCTTTGCAATCCAGCAAGGATCTTCTGGCATGCTCTCACCCCAGTCCTAGGTGGGCTCCTTTCCCCCCATCGAGGGCCACATTCCCTCAGGAATAATCTTTTAAGGGCCTCATGCTGGGAGCGGGTCAGACCCAATGATGGTTGGAGCCAGAGATGCAAAAATATTCCAGGACAACTAATCTGGGATAAAGATCACCCTGCTTCAAATTTCACCACATATTAAGAATTCTCAGTCTTTCATATCCTCCAACGTTTCTCCAGTGAAAATAGGGACGTCCTATTCCCTAATAATAATTTTATTATTTATACCTCGCCCATCTGACTGAGTTGTTCCAGCTACTCTGAGCGGCTTCCAACATATATAACAACATAATAAAACATGAAACATTTAAAACAGGGGTCAGCAAACTTTTTCAGCAGGGGGCCGGTCCACTGTCCCTCAGACCTTGTGGGGGGCCAGACTATATTTTGAAAAATAATAATGAGCGAATTCCTATGCCCCACAAATAACCCAGAGATGCATTTTAAATAAAAGGACACATTCTATTCATGTAAAAACACGCTGATTCCTGGACCGTCTATGGGCCGGATTGAGAAGGCGATGAGGCCGGATCTGGCCCCCGGGCCTTAGTTTGCCTACCCATGATTTAAAAAATACAGGGCTACCTTCAGCTGTCTTGTAAATGTTGTATAATTACTTACAGTGCTTTTTTCTGGGGGTACACATACCCCTAAACATTTTTTGAATCTGTGTACTTTTGTCCGTTTACTGTATTTATTTCCCCTGATTTGAACTATAAAATGGTGATTTCCCTGGGGCAAAATGACTCAAGAACATTAAAAAAAAAGCACTGATTACTTATCTCCTTATCACATTATCCCAGACCCTCCAACATTTCTCCAATGAAAACAGGGGTGTCCTGACCTAAGGTGAAGCGGGACATTACGGGATCAAATCAGAAACCGGGACAGCTTCTGTAAATTGGTGACAGTCGCTGGAAAATAGGGACACTTGGAGGGTCTGGTTTTGATGCAGGCTTGACTCTCAGAAAAGTATGGCAAAACACAAGGAATCAGCCTCCTGCCTCTGGAAGCCAGAAATGTACAGGCACATCCCAGCTTCTGCTGACATCTTCTCACCTGAATATTGCCCTGTTCCGTAAACTCACCTGGGAACCTGGGAATCTTTTGTGCTTCTGTCAGGCATAGGTAGCTTCCTGGTCTTCTCTCTCCAAGTGCCCCAGAAAGAAGATTAGATCTCTCAGGCAGCTCAAGCTATTTAAACAGGGATCAGAAGCGACGCAAAGACTCCGGCTGACGCCAAGCTGTCTCTGATCCACCTGGGTGACAGTCAGGCCATCCAGATGGCACCTTGAGCAAAACATCCGTTGGCTTGCCGTGTGGGACACCCGGCACGTGCTGGCAGCCTGTGACACACTGCTCCATTTCCAAGGTATCTCAAACAGCTTGCTGGGGGATAGAAGAATTAGCTTCGTTTTTCTTTTTCCAAATTGCAAGTTCCTAGTCCTCATGGCTTGCTCCAAAAGAGGAAAACAAAGCAATTGCCAAGAACTGATATCAGTACAAATCCGGCACATTTGTATTTCTAGTTCGGCATTTCCCAAACTTGGGTCTCCAGCTGTTTTTGGACTACAATTCCAATCATCCATAGCTAGCAAGGTCAGGGATGATGGGAATTGTAATCCGAAAACAGCTGGAGACCCAAGTTTGGGAAACACTGTTCTAGTTTATATACGGTCAAAACACCTCTGGCCACGTCACTCTTCCGAATTTTAACTTACCTTTTTTAATCGTTTGCTTGAATGTCGCTTCAGTAATTGAATTGTATTATTCAAGAATTCACAGAATCACAGACTTGTAGATTTGGGAGGGACCATGAAGGTAATCTGTTCCAACCCCCTGCAATGCAGGGGTCTTTTGCCCAATGTGGGGCGCAAACCCATGACTCTGTTTGTTTCATGCTTTACCAAATGAGCTATCCCTCAACTCCCATATTAAGAAGACATCTTACTGTCTTTCACCTGTTGAGGACTGGTGGGTCGAGGAATACCTGCAGGAAGTATCTTCGCCTGATAAAAAAGAAGTACCACCTCCTTATACCTTTTTTATATTAAAAAATGTATATTTCAAACTGTTAAATGAAGGAATGGTGCTAGTATTAAGGCTTTATTGGGTGAAATGTATTTTTAAAAACAGGGCTTTCAGAAACACAACTTTTAACTGGCTTTCAAGGTGCTCCCTGGTTCATAAAGTACCAGATTTTAAAATTTCACCCACAACAATTCTAAGATCAAGGAGTGTGGACTGAAAACTGTCTTGTACAATGTCACAAAACGAATTATCTATGGCTTTTAAACTATGCCGTTTAAACTGGAGAATATCAGTCAACAAGCCAAGAATAAAATCAGTTTCCAAGGAAAACGTACTATCCATGATCAAACCTATCCATACGGATTGCATTATTCATTCCTAATATATTAGCCTCGAATGTCTCATGGACAAAAAACAGGGACTCGGCTTGCAAATGGCTTGACGCCAATGCTCAGGATCATTGCCTCTGAGTCGCATCTCAACCATTGCATATTGCTGATGTCTCTCCTCTGCCTTACGCTCTTTGCCAACCCGGTGCCCTCCAGGGACTTGGGACTGCAAATCCCATGCGACCACAAGAAGATTTCACAAGCTTTTCTTTTGCAAGAGAACAAGGAACCTTTTATTTTTAAGAGAGCTGCAATTTGTAGAGCTCTCAGTTCTGCACCAGTGGACAGTTTGGGCTCCCATCACCCACTTCCAGGAAGAAATACCTCCGTGTTTCTGTATCAGGCCAAGTGAATCGCACAACAGCCCCCTCCCGCCCAGGTTACTCAGACATCTCCCCTTCCCTCCTTTTGCTCTAAGCCGCTTAAGTATAACCCAGGTCTGGGTCCTACCACCTGCTCGGGCTTGTCCTTGGCCGGAGAGTCCCCCAGCTCATCGTGCTGCAATCTGTTTAGCGCGGCCTAAAACCCAACTGGTGCGTCAATCTGCTCTGAATCTCCACTCTTGATGGATTGCTTTAGACAGGAGAGCCTACAGCAAATGCGCCGACTTGGGAGCCAGGCTGTGCCAGGCTGCGGGCAGAGAATACATGGGGCACACGACCCACATCAGAAGGAGGCCATTTTCTATGTCCCGGAGATGTACCCTCCAACTTTTCAACTTCCTTTTCTAGTGCATCAGTTCTGCTAAAGATTCCCTCTGGTGTTTGTTTAGAGAGGAGACATTGATCATGCAAAATTTCCCATGCCAAGGGAGCTGCAGTCTTTTGTTGTGGCAGAGTCTATTATGCCAAGATTGTTCTCGTGCCTAGTTGAGGTTTTGTTATATGGAGGAAGATGAAGGAGCCTGAGAGCCTATATATATGCCGGCTCCTAACAAGCCCGGATCAATTGACCTATACTTCCATCAGAGGAATACGTGGCAATACCTCTTACTTGGAATAAAGTATCTCCGGCCGCAGTACTTGAACACTCGACATGTAAAGGGCAAAGGCTGCAAGACATATTAATTACATACTGCTTTGCATTTAGCTTTCCCTTGGCTGAGTCACTATAGTCCAGCATAGATTTCTGGGCTAAATTTAGCAATGGAGTTGTGGGCGCTTTAACTGAAGCCATGTTGTTAAAACTGCAGAGAATCCTTCGGTCAAGATGGTCTTCTAAGCCTTTCGAATCAGTTTAAGAATATCAAGGCAAAACAGGTGCTCTCCCAGCTCCTGTCCTCCAATTAAATTATATGGCTTTTGAGCCCACATAGAAGTAAAACGGGTATGTCCCTTGCCTGTATGTAGCAATTAGCATGAAAGAGAGAGATCCTCAGTTGCTTTCAGGCTTTCATTGCATTTTCATTTCATCTTTGTATGCATTTGATCGGTCACACTTATTGCTTTTACCGTATTTTCTGTATGTGTTTTTATCAATATATATATATATATATATATATATATATATATATATATATACACAAAACTAGAACAGACCGCAGAGCTCAAGCACAAGCAGCCTTACTCGTCCCCATCTTCACTTGGAAGTCCTAGTTATAAATATATATAACCCGAGCATGGATTGAAGAGGCTCAACAGGCCATGAGGAAAGGCCTATCCATTTGTTTCTACGGCAACCTCTTTGCACTATCCCAGGGGTCAGCAACCTTTTTCAGCCGTGGGCCGGTCCACCGTCCCTCAGACCATGTGGGGGGCTGGACTATATTTTTTTTGGGTGGGGGGGAATGAACAAATTCCTATGGCCCACAAATAACCCAGAGATGCATTTTGAATAAAAGCACACATTCTACTCGTGTAAAAACACCAGGCAGGCCCCACAAATAACCCAGAGGTGCATTTTAAATAAAAGGACACATTCTGCTCATGTAAAAACACGCTGATTCCTGGACGGTCTGCAGGCTGGATTGAGAAGGCCATTGGGCCGCATCCTGCCCCCGGGCCTTAGGTTGCCTACCCTTGGAGTAGCCAAACAAAGACATTACCTTAACATAGGAACTGGTTTGGCAAGATTCCCCTTATACATTCTAACCTCACAGATACAAGATGACAGGTTCTGGAAGGGGACCTAGGCTGACCCCCCCCAACTCATCTGGACCTCCATCCAAACTGAACCCCCCCCCCAAAAAAAACCCCTCATAACTACACACACACACACACACACACACATTTTACACAAGTCAATGAGAAGTACTGGGACCCCATGCCATGAAAAACGTGATTCAGGGAAGCAGAGCTAAACCCCCATCTTCCAACACACACATGGCTTGCTGTGGGTCATTTTAATACCCACCCCCCAAAACGTCATATGTAGGAATGAAAATCACGGGAGACGAGTAGTAGGTGTCATGTGAGAGGCGTCTGCCGGGAAGTCCCGGGAACTCTCTTTTATTGAATATCACAAAGCATTGCCACAGGTGTCCTTGTGGCTGATTGGTTGTTACAAACACAAAGAAACTCATTGCCTATTGGTTAATGCAAATGCAAGGCGGGAATTACATGTGAGGGGTGGGAATTACATGTGAACATTTATCACTGGTAGATTAAAGGCTGGGAAACGAGGTTGGGACTAGACAAGCATGAAACCTCCTAATTAATTATAACTAAAGATTAATATAACACAGACGATTACTAATGATTGATCATAACATGAAAGAATATAATAATCAAGTTCTATAGATGTGGTCAGCTATGCATGGAGTACAAGTCACCATGAACTTGAGGTGAACTGAGCGATGAGGGAATGTCTTGGTGTTTGGAACAAGTTCGTACAGTGTGTGCAGAAACAGAGAGAAGATTATGAGCGAGAGTTCCCAGAATGCAAGAGGAAAGAAGCAAGACTTCCCATAAGGCCACAGTTATGTGCAGAAGGAAAACTTCCCTTTATCTCCCCCTTTCTTTTCTTTTTTGCGAGGCGTTCTGGGTAAATAAGGCAAAAATATTTCGGGATTAGTGGTGTGCCAGCAAATGCCCAAAATAAGTTCGCCAGGGAGGATGGGACAGAAGATACTACGAGATACGTGGTTTGCCAACGCATGCTCGAAATAAATCTGCCCATATCTCCCCTTTGGTTTACAATTGGTATCGCCACTTTGCAAAATAAGCAGCGAGGATTTTATTGGGTGGTTGAGGGGGAGAGAGAAGCCGGGAGAAAAGACTTATGAGGCCAGGAATGCATTGGAGGAAGCAGCATAGTAAGATCAACATGCAAATTATGACAATAGCATATTGAAAGAGATTACGAAGCCAAGTAAGGTTTGGCAGCCAAGCGGTAAGCCACTGGGTGAAAGAATCCCAGAAAGCAGGAAAACCAACATCCTGTTTGATATGATGTGTGAGATTTTGCAAATGAAAGATTTGTTTTTGAATAGCCTTAGAATTGTCAGTGATATTAAAACAGCACATGTTTTCCACTTGTTCGCATCCGTAATGATGGAGCATCAATAGATAATCGATAGCAGCGCGGTTCTGCAGGACGCCATGCTGGAGTTCACTCTGCTCTTTATTCAAAAGATGAAGGGCTTGCGATGTAAAGTTCAGAGCCTTTGCTGCGGAGCAAGCTAAAGAGTTAATATTCCTGCTATTCCGTACAGTCCAGGGACTCCTAAAAGAGAGACAGCTAAAGAAATATATTCAGATCTGCTAGGGAGAGAGACAAAATCGTTATAATCATTAGTCAATTGCACAGGGCGTCAATATCGAGAGCGGGACAAATGATGCTTTTTTGGTAGACATACGGCTTAAGCAGCAGGGCGTGCCATGGCTAATGTTTGCAGGAATATAATTAAACGTGAAGCCTGGACACGACCAAAACCAGCCGTCAGGCAGCTCTGTGTATTTATATATATATGAAATATTTACATAATCAGAACAATTGAAGTTATCCTTGCCCATTTTTACACTGTTGGTTTTTGTGCAGTTCACCATACGGGCACAAGTAACATTAAAGGAAGCCACGTATGGGGTCATGGAATTGGCTGTGTGGAGAAATGATGCAAAACTTTAACAGCAGCTGCCAGCTCAGAATGCTGGGCAAACTTCTGTAGAAGAATGTAGAGGCTGTGCCATTTATCATTTTGTAGCCATGCAACGACCCCCCTGGAGGGGGCTCCATTAGTAAACACAGTAAGGGCATCCAACAGGACAGGGCTACTGCGCTATGCTTAAATTCACTTTCAAAAACTACATATTGAGCAGCATTTAAAAGCATTTGGTTGGCTGCCAAATTTGGATTGGCTCTGGCAAGCAAGGACATGGCATGGCTCTGGCTGCCAAATTCCGCACAGGATTGAATCCTCTGAGCCGGATCGTATTTAGGACGGTTAATGATTGACTGCAAAGCCTTCTTACAGTAGGTGTTTGCATTTTCAAAAGGCAATTTTTCCATCAGTTCATTCTGGGCTGTAGTATTATCAACCTGCCTGGTGACTGCTTCTTTCAATCTATCTATAAATTGATGGTAGGGCTCTGAATGTTGTTGTTTAATATTAACAAAAGAGCTAATAGGGAAAGCAGAAGGCAATTCCCCAGCCCACACAGATTCCTCCTCTAAGGACAGAATTCCTTTCTGCCTAGCCAGAGAAAGTGAGGTGCGCACAGCTCCTGTAGGAGAGCACGCAGGGGTTGTGGCAGACAAAGCAGGCAAAGGAGGAAGGGGAGGGGTGGATGGGTTTGTGGGCTGAGGTGTAGGGAGGGGTTGGCAAGGCTGCAATGGAGGCAAAAGCTTAGGATAAGGAGGGGGGGGATTGTCTGCAACAGCCAGAAGGGCAGGAGCCGAAGGAGACGCCTGGGGTCCTAAATTAGCAACGGCAGCTGCACATTTCTGCCAGGTGAGCAGACAATGAATTGAAGCCCTCGGTTCTGCAAAGAGGGTCTTCCCGATCTTTTGCCAAGTCCCCACCTCAAGGGACCCCCTTTCAGGGTAGGAGGGAAATTGGCAACTGATCTCGCCGAGCAGTTGTTCAATTTCTTTTAAGGAAACATTGACACCCACAACCCGCTGTTTAACTAGAGAAAATAATTCCCTGGCATGTTCTTTCTGCAATTTTGTCAAATCGCCCCCCATACTCACGAAGTAGCGCGCTGAGACTTTTCCAGTCGAGTGAAGTACAGGGGCTAGGCTGCGTAAGGGATCTGGCACGTCGGGGGTCACCAGATGTAGGAATGAAAATCACGGGAGACGAGTAGTAGGTGTCATGTGAGAGGCATCTGCCGGGAAGTCCCGGGAACTCTCTTTTATTGAATATCACAAAGCATTGCCACAGGTGTCCTTGTGGCTGATTGGTTGTTACAAACACAAAGAAACTCATTGCCTATTGGTTAATGCAAATGCAAGGCGGGAATTACATGTGAGGGGTGGGAATTACATGTGAACATTTATCACTGGTAGATTAAAGGCTGGGAAACGAGGTTGGGACTAGACAAGCATGAAACCTCCTAATTAATTATAACTAAAGATTAATATAACACAGACGATTACTAATGATTGATCATAACATGAAAGAATATAATAATCAAGTTCTATAGATGTGGTCAGCTATGCATGGAGTACAAGTCACCATGAACTTGAGGTGAACTGAGCGATGAGGGAATGTCTTGGTGTTTGGAACAAGTTCGTACAGTGTGTGCAGAAACAGAGAGAAGATTATGAGCGAGAGTTCCCAGAATGCAAGAGGAAAGAAGCAAGACTTCCCATAAGGCCACAGTTATGTGCAGAAGGAAAACTTCCCTTTATCTCCCCCTTTCTTTTCTTTTTTGCGAGGCGTTCTGGGTAAATAAGGCAAAAATATTTCGGGATTAGTGGTGTGCCAGCAAATGCCCAAAATAAGTTCGCCAGGGAGGATGGGACAGAAGATACTACGAGATACGTGGTTTGCCAACGCATGCTCGAAATAAATCTGCCCATATATTTTTGCAGTTTACATCGAATGAGGTTTAAGGGTTGTTTGTACTTTAATTAAGACTTTGCACTTGTTTTAACAGATTAACACACTAGCCCTCTAGAACAGATCCACGAGAGGGATCAAGAGCAAGAACAGCCAACGGGGATCTGCCATGGGTCAGCCCTCGTGACTTTGTCACTTAAGCCTCCAGGGATGGCCCAGCCCCGCTGACTCAATGAACCACCAGCCCCACGGACTTGCAAAGCTGGAAGGATTCCAGCTCCCTGGACGCATGCTTTTAAAAAAAGAACTCAAAACACACCGTGACGCCAACACCACGATCCGCCTCTGACCTAATTTGTGTCACCTGATATCGTGCGCAGATCAGAACATTGGGGTTTTTTCCAGCATTAGTAGACCCACTGAAAGTAATAAACAGAACCATTTCAACAAGTCTACTTTGAGTAGGACTAACACTGGATAAACCCCGTAATTACCCATCGGTGCTTGCTTGTCTCCAGATTACACAATGTATTTCTCAGCACAACATAGCCAGGTGAGTAAAAAGACGCCCATTTTAGGGTAAAATGTGCTACTTTTGTTTCTCTGCAGCAGCCCCCAAATTGCGACACTCCCTTCCGTATAATGAAGATGCGATACTTCAGCCTGGCATTTGACAACTAAAGGCATTTTGTTTTAATGAATTTATACTGCTCTATTCCACTTTGACTGGGTTTACTCATTTTATAGTTGCTAAAACATTTTCCTCGCCATTTTTCGTAACAGTATATTATTGTAATTTTGAGGACCTTATAGGAAAAGTTGACGGTGGTAGGAAATCTTACGGGGACCTATTTAAATACAAATCTCTGTATCATTAAATTTATACTGCCCAATCTGCAGTCCCAAGGCAGGGTCCAACAACTATTTAAAATTTAAAAAAGTTAAAACAGATTAGTCATAGGAATAAGGGTGTGAGCCCTGAAAACAGACATCTTGGGTGTCAAAGCCCAGGGCAAAGAGGTGCATCTTCAGTATTCACCAAAAGTTGTCTAGCGAAGGTACTAGGCGGACCTCTGTGGGAGGGAAGCCCACAAGAGAGAGGCTGCCACTGAGAAGGCCCTGTCCTGGGCTGCCACCACCCAAGCTTGAGGGGTAGTGGAACTATTCAAATTAGACCCAGTGACCTGAATGGACATGCCTAGCGCTGGGCGGTTAATTTCCAATGGGTCTACTTTATGAATGACTTGGACGCAACGCCACCCTCCACAAATTGGTGGTGTTGTGTGTCTTTTGAGGCAGTGATTGGCCCGAGGCTACACAGCGAGAGCTTCATAGAAATGTAGAGTTGAAGGGACCTCGAGAGTCATCTAGTCCAGCCCTCTGTAATGCAGGAATCTCAACACGGCTGAGTGAGGATTTGAAACCTGGGCTCCCAGGCGCTGGCCCACTGCTCCAACCTCTATACCACCTGTTTTAACTTCACCAAACTTTAAATGATAGTTGGGGCAGAGGACTATTAAGACATTCCACTTCCCACTGGAATCCTATTAACCACTGTCAGGATTGAGGTGGGCAAAAGAAACAGAGAAGGAAGGAGACAGCTACAACCAGAATCCCAAACAGCAGCCCTTATAGCATTAATTCATGTCATATTTTATTTCATTTTCCCACAAAGACTGTACAAAATCCATATAAAATCCTGGCATTGGAATGGGCTATGGTTTAGTATCCAAAAATAATTCCCCAAAGGGGATCCCACCAGCCTTATAACTTACATGGGGACGTTGAGAACACGCTGCAGAGGGGAGAGAGGGGGCTGGAATTATGTACAGCAGGAGCAGGAGAGGAGAAGAGGGCACCGATTCAGAGGGAGAGTCACATTATTTACAGGAATGGGGGCAGGTGGGAAATGCCACAAGATTTCCTGCATGTTTATATAGATATTTATAGATATTTATATTTATATATATATACACACACTATCTCACATATTAACAAGCTTTACATGATAACAAAAAGGGGAGCCTGTGGTGAATTAGGACGCAGTCTGTATTATCGTCGTCCCTGTTATTATTATTTTTAAAGCACCAAAATGCATGAGCGTAACCTGCACGAGCCTCCACAGGGGCCGAATGTGCGGGAAGGTATCGAGGGGGGCGGGGATGAGTCAGGGAGGAGGAGCTACGCTGGTCACCGGCTGATGTCACGGCTGGAGTCCCAGGCTTTGGGGCCAGGCTGCAACTTCAGGGAGTCGAAGAAGGGGTGCTTCAGGGCCTCGGCCAGCGTCAGCCGCTTGGCCGGCTCGTATTCCAGCATGCCCTCGATGAGGTCGAAGAGCTGGTGGTGTTCTTCGGCCTCGGAGGCCAGGTACCTCTGTGGGGAGAAGGCAGCTGTCAGAACACAAGGAAAGACCAGCTGCTGGAGGCAAACCTAGAGGGATGCTGTGTGCTGTTCTGGTAGCCTCACCACAAAAGGGATACAGTGGTACCTCGGGTTACATACGCTTCAGGTTACAGACTCCGCTAACCCAGAAATAGTGCTTCAGGATGAGAACAGAAATCGTGCTCCGGCGGCGTGGCTGCAGGAGGCCCCATCAGCTAAAGTGGTGCTTCAGGTTAAGAACAGTTTCAGGTTAAGTACGGACCTCCGGAACGAATTAAGTACTTAACCCGAGGTACCACTGTATTGTAGAGCTGGGATGCGGGTGGCGCTGTGGGTTAAACCACAGAGCCTAGGACTTGCCGATCAGAAGGTTGGTGGTTCGAATCCCTGTGGTGGGGTGAGCTCCCGTTGCTCAGTCCCTGCTCCTGCCAACCTAGGAGTTCAAAAGCACGTCAAAGTGCAAGGAGATAAATAGGTACCGCTCCGGCGGGAAGGTAAACTGTGTTTCCGTGCGCTGCTCTGGTTCGCCAGAAGCGGCTTAGTCCTGCTGGCCACATGACCCGGAAGCTGTACGCCGTCTCCCTTGGCCAATACAGCGAGATGAGCGCCGCAGCCCCAGAGTCGGCCACGACTGGACCTAATGGTCAGGGGTCCCCTTTACCTTTACCTAGAGCTGGGGAAAGTTCCCCAATGGGCAAGCGGAATGATCAAGGGGATGCAGCAACCCCCTTCATGAGGAAAGGCGATTCTTAGGTTTAGAGCAGCGTTCGAAATTTGCCATGCATATTTTGCCCCTGGCTATCGACCACATGCAGCCAAGTGAAGATGCCTGGGCATGTGGACGGCGCCTGACATCTCCACCATCTGGAGATGAATGCCAGGGGATCCTTGGATCTGGATTGTTTTCACACACCAAGACCCCATCCTGCAGAATTCTATCCATTATACTTTATATGCACAATCAGAACCAATTTCAGGAACCAAGAAGTTGTACTGAAAAACGTGACCTTTGAGCTGCCTGGCCCCCAAATGGCAACTGAGGCATTCCGTTTTGGGGACTTGTAACCCTGGGTTTAAGAAGCCATTTGGCACTATATCTTTTAACATTGGTTTATAGAGTAATATGTGTGATATTTTAGTGTATTTTTGGTTTCTGTGGAAGCCGCCCAGAGTGGCTGGGGAAACCCAGCCAGATGGGCGGGGTACAAATAAATTATTATTATTATTATTATTATTATTATTATTAGCGAGTAACAGGTGGCATGAGAGAGATGTATGGCCTGGAGAAAGTGGAGAGGGAAAGGACTCCCCCCCGTCACTCTGAAACACTAAAACTTGGGGGCATCTAAGGAATACGAACGTTGGAAGATTCAGGACAGATAAAACACGGGACTTCTTCATGCAGCGCACAGCTGAGCTATGCAACTTGCTCCCGCAGGGGGCAGTGACGGCCAACAGCTTGGATGGCTTTAAAAGAGGATTGGGCAAATTTGGGGAGGGTGAGGCTACCAATTGGCTATTCCATGGCCAGAGGGGAGTTGCTCTTGTGTTCAGGACCTGCTTGAGGGTTCCACATTGGGGCACCTGGCCAGCCACTGGATGCTGGACTAGATAGGCCACTGGCTGATCCTGCAGGCTCTCCATATGTCTCGTTATATATGACCACTTCGTAGGTGGAAACTGCTCTTTGCTCCTACCCAGAGTTTCCACTGGTGCCAGCCAACCTGCCTTGCCCAACCCTTCTCCCAGACCCTGTGACATCCCTATCTCCCTCTCCCATCACAAAGCAGCCTTACTCTCAGCGGCTTGCAGTTCTCTCGAACATAGCGCCCAGCAGAGGTGTTCTCGTCCCAGTCCAGGCGGCCGTGGTAGAAGTATTTCTGCTTCCTGCAGTGAATGAGGAACAGCCAGGTGAGGGCCAGATTACAAAAAGCCAGGTGAGCGGAGGGGTTAGGGAGCAGCCACCCACCCAACAACCCCAAAGGAAGTGTTTCAGATTTTCCCATCCCATCTCACACATGAGCACCAAAAAGGCCCCACCTGGTCTTCCTGGTCATCCTCGATGGAAGGGGACCCAGGATTCGCTCCATCATTGCCAGATGCTCTCTGTTATCATGGGTCTGAAAGAAAAACAGCTTGGGGTTGAAAATGCTTTGGGGGGGCAATATGCCAAAATAACATTTCGTTTTGAAGTTGGTGTCAAAGCTCTATCAAGGCTTCAGGAAATTACAATCCCTCCTCCGGTGGCAGTCAAAAGGCAGATACAGTGATACCTCTGGTTGCGAACAGGATCCGTTCTGGATCCCCGTTCGCAACCTGAAAGGAACGCAACCTGCATCTGCACACGCACGGGTTGCGATTTGCCGCTTCTGCGCATGATGTCATTTTGCTCACATGCACGAGCGGCGAAACCTGGAAGTAACCGTTTCCGGTACTTCCGGGTCGCCACGGGACACAACCTGAAAAGACGTAACCTGAACCGAACATAACAAGAATTATGACTATAAATGAAATCTTACCACGTAATTTATTCAGTATTCACAGAGAGAGACAAAGGAACGCTGTCTTTACAATAATGGTGTTGCTCCAAGTAAAGTCCCACCCCTTCAGTCCCTCCTAATATACATCACCCCTGCGCCGGCTGGTCAGTGCTTTCTGTCTCTGAGATTTCTGCTCTGCTACTCACAGAGTCTGTCTGGTTTTGGGAGAGGGAGGATCAGGAATGCTTTCAAGAGACACTGAGTCTGTTAAATTTCTCTCCCCCGATGCTTCTCCTTCCTGCTGCTCCCCCAATATATCCCAGCTTTCCCCCTGAACTATGCCTTTCGGCAAACCACTGTTCTAAATCTACACTGTCCTCCTCTTCCCAGGAAGCTGCAGAGAGAGGTGAGCGGCAGCAGTGGCTCCCACCATTCCTCCTCAGTCCAGCCCCTGACAGTTGGTTGCCAGTGTTGTAGTGAGGTCTTTGTGCTGGGGACAGAGTTTTGAGAACCGACACTTCAGGCAATTTGTGCTACAGACCTTGTGGGATGCTCACCTGGAACAAAGTGAAACCCATGTAGTACTCGAAGATGATGCAGCCGATGCTCCAGACGTCACAGGGCTGGGTCCAACCGAGCTCTGTCATACCGAGAAAGAATTTCAGCAGGTTGCCCAGCCCCGTCGCTGCCCCACCTCTCCTCACCAGCCCAGTCACGTGTGGATCGTCCTGCCCTGCCCACCTGCACAAACTCACTAGCAACCCCCAAATCGAGTGAGAGCCAAGACACTGACCCAGGATGACTTCCGGGGCCCGGTAGTGCCGCGTGGAAACGATGGTGCTGTGGTGCTCATGGTCGAAGGTGGCGCTGCCAAAATCGACCACCCGGACGGCCGTGTTCTTGACGCTCCGCTCGTCTCGCTTCTTGTGGGGAGGGGGAGACAGGGGAAGAAAAGAAGGGGAAAGGGCAGTTAATGCAGGATGGAGGGGGGGTCAGGCTCTGGGGCCATGTGCCTCTATATCTGGCTACACCCCTCTTCCCCAGGCCACATCCCTCAGCAGCTCTTGCTTCACCTCCCACCCTGGCTTCTGAGCATTTTTTGCTTGGCTGGAATATGCCCTGGGACTCCCATAATGCCTCTTGCTTGGAAGATCAAGAAGGGGGGGGTTGAATGTGGGTAGCAGTGTTTCCCAAACTTGGGTCTCCAGCTGTTTTTGGACTACAACTCCCATCATCCCCAGCTAGCAGGACCAATGGTCAGGGATGATGGGAATTGTAGTCCTTTCTAGGGAAGCTTTTAATGTTTAACAGACTACTATATTTTAATACTTTGTTGGAAGCCGCCCAGAGTGGCTGGGGAAACCCAGCCAGATGGGCGGGGTATAAATTATAATTTTTTTAATATTATTATTATCATCATCATCCAGAAACAGTTGGAGACTCAAGTTTGGGAAACGCTGAAACTAGCCTACTGCACATTGGGGAAACTTGGCATTTGTTGCTCTGCCCACTTTTGCCTCTGGCCCCTGAAAGATTGCCCAAGAGGGAATGTGGCCCTCAGGCTGAAAAAGGTTCACCACGCCTTGATTGATGTCCCAGGCAAGGATGGGGAAAGGACGCAGCTTTACATGCAGACGATTCCTGGTTCATTCTCCGGCACCTCCAGTTAGGGTGGGTAGAGACTCCCTTCCTGAAACCCTGCAGAGGTGCTGCCAGTCAGTGTAGACAATACTGAGCTAGATGGCCCAAAGGTCTCGAATCAGTGCCTAGCAGCTTCCTATATCCTGCCAATCAGCCCTGCTCATCACTCTTTCCTCCCTGGAGCCAATGCTGCGCAGATTGCAAAGTGCAAAGGGAGTTTTGGCCACCCCTGCTCTGGCCTGTTTGTTGCAGTACGATACGGATTTATCCAACGCACAGACTCACCTTTTCCAGGTTGTAGGTCATCTCATAATCAGAGTTGACAAAGAGGATGTTTTCGGGCTTGAGATCCGTATGCGTGAGCTTGTTTTCATGCAAAACTGAAGGGGGAGGGAGGAAATGAAACCAGGTCAGATTCTGACATGAGAGGTGGGTATAAGGCAGGATGTTAAAACTTGCAAAGGAAAAGCTGTACTCATTCAACCTGCACGGCTCTTAAAGTTCTCCACGTGAACCAGGCCACAGGTCAGCTCCCCTCCCATCCAAGCCCTCTCCTTGGAAACCTTTTAAAGACAACATTTTCATCTTTCCAGGTTTAACACATGCACTTTTAGGGGACACTTCCCTCCTGGCTGCAACTGAACAAAACCAAGTTGCTTTCTACAGAGACTGATGGAGAGTAATGTCTCATCGAAGGGCACACAGAGGTGTCATCTGGCTTTTCTGCCTGGGATTATTTTAACTGGAGATTTCAAAGTTTGTGTGTGGACATTTTTCGTGCAAAGCAAGCTCAGCCTTCCAGAGATCTGTGGCAGAGGTGAGTGAGGAACTGAAGACCAAATGTGGCCTCAGGTACCTCTCCACTGAGTCTCTGAGAGGCTCCTCAGACTACACCTCTCAGCAGCCCTGCTCTGTCTCCTCCTGAAGTGCATTTGTGTGGCTGGAACGTGTCCTTGAACTGCAACCACCCCTCTGGCTTGCCAGAATGGAGGACAGAGTGGGGCAGAGGTGTCTGCGAAGATGCAAAAACCTCTCGACTTTGTACAGGTGGCTCTACCTTCCGGGTATGCAAAATGTAAGAACCTGTTCCAGGTTCTCGAGTCCAGGAAGAGGGAAGACTGCATGTTCTGGGTCTGTCCCTGCAACTCCCCTGTGAGGCAAGTTTGTAGTAATAATGCTGAATACCAGCTGCTGAAAAACACAAGAGGGAACTGCATTTTTCTGCTCGGGTCCTGCTTTCTAGGCATCTGGTGGCCACTGTGAGAACAGGATGCTGGACTAGATGGAGCACTGGCCTGATCCTGCTGGGCTCTTGTGTACTTTCTCCAGGCCATGCATTGTTTTACAAACTTCATGTCACCTCTTGTTCAGCTTTTCTCTAAACTACAAAAAGCTGCAACTCAAGAGCTGCAGCCTTTTTTTTAAACAGAAATGGTCTAAATAAATAAATAAATGCATTAAACCGTCCAGATCCAGCAGGCCGGCGTCTTCCTGCAGCCTCTTGTCCCCACTTGCCCTCCCACCCCAGATTGTGTCTGCTCTTGGCACTCACATTTGACAGCCAGGCACACTTGATAGGCCATGTGCCTTATCTGGTGGAGGGGGTAAGGCAGGTAATTGTTGTCCTTCAGGAAGTCAAAGGTGCTGAGTCCCAGAAGCTCGAAGGAAATGCACATGTGACCGTGATAGTCGAACCAATCGTACATCTGCACGCACAGGCTGGAGGACAGAGAAAGGCACAGGCAGTTGAAGACTCCTCCCTGCAACTCGCTGCAGTTGTTTTATCAGGCTACAGGAGGAGAATGATGGGACTTGCAAATATTTATTGCTTATTCTTTTACTGGCCACTCGGCTAGCTATGGCTGAAACCTTGAGGGCCTCACACAAGGACTATACCACGACTCGGGGTACAAAAATGTCTGGTAATTGGCCACTCCTGAGAAAATAACTCAGAAGTTATAAAACTGGGGAGGGGGATTTGCAATATGGTGGCCATTTACTCCATATACGAATGACACTGGTCTTGGAAGATAAAACTCTCCACAAAGCATCTTTGCATGTATTGCTATCCTGAAGAGGACGGCTTGAACTATATTTCTTCCTTGGGAATGACTGAGACAGATAGCACAAGTTTTGTGCTGTCTCCAGAACGTTACAAGCCGGACATTTAGATAATTTGTAGATATTTATAAGAATTGTTCATGTTAATGTGCAACCTAATACTGGTTATGGGGGTGAGGGGATGTCATGTTATATAATTGCTATTATATATGGTAATCCAACAAAGATTATTCTTTTCAAAAACCCTCCCCCCTCAACTAGCTGCAGCCGTTTTATCAGGTTAAAGCAGGAGAGAGAAGGGACAGCAAGACCTCTCCATTGCCTCCGCTGAGAATATAAATAATAATAATAGTAATAATAATAATAATTATAATTATTTATTATTTATACCCCACCATCTGGCTGGGTTTCCCCAGCCACTCTGGGCGGCTTCCAACAGAATATTAAAATACAGTAGTCTGTTAAACATTAAAAGCTTCCCTAAAGAGGGCTGCCTTCAGATGTCTTCTAAAAGTCTGGTAGTTGTTTTTCTCTTTGACATCTGGTGGGAGGGCGTTCCACAGGGCAGGTGCCACTACCGAGAAGGCCCTCTGCCTGGTTCTCTGTAACTTGGCTTCTCGCAGCGAAGGAACCTCCAGAAGGCCCTCAGCGCTGGACCTCAGTGTCCGGGCAGAACGATGGGGGTGGAGATGCTCCTTCAGGTATACTGGACCAAGGCCGTTTAGGGCTTTAAAGGTCAGCACCAACACTTTGAATTATGCTTGGAGAACAGTGATGCTCAGCTCCCCCCTTGGCTGTTGCAACAACTCTGCTTACTAGGTGGGCCATAGGCTGGCTGCTACTTCTCTCAGTCTAACCTGCCTAACCCAACGGCCACCAGCTACCACTGGTAAAGACATTTCTACACTGCCCTTGAGTTCCTTTACAGAAATATAAGTAATCTCCACTAGGTGGCATTGTAGGAGAAAGCCAGGAGTTCCTGGACCTGGTCTAGGAAGGCAAACCAGGGGGGAAAAGGCTGGGCCGGAGTTCTTCTCCTTGACAAGAGATTTTGCAGAGGCTGCACACACCTATTTGCAGATGTGTTAGAGCTACTCACTTCTTGTTCTCCGGATCCTTCTCGTTAATTTTCTCCAGCACGTTGATCTCCAGCCGAGCTGCCTCTTTGTACTTTTCCACATTCTTGATTATTTTTAGAGCCACCCGTGTATTGCCCCTTGGGAGGAATGCAGGAGAAGTATCTCAGAATCAAGGTATTTGGGTGGAAGAAGGCGGGGAGAAATGCTTGAAATGCTATTGATCATCTCAACTATAGAGAACCTGTGGAGCCCTCCAGAAGTGGTTATGACTGAGCCCTGTACTAGTCAAACCATTAGAACATCTAGCTCAGTACTGTCTACACTGACCAGCACAGGCTCTCTGGGGTTTCAAGGAGGGGACATTTCCAGCCCTACCTGGAGATGCTTCACATTGAACCTGGGACTTCCTGTACACAAATCGGATGCTCTACAACTGACCTATGGCCAACTGAGCTACTGCTGTATCCTAGAGACACTCTAGGAATCTGCCTTCTACTGAGTCAGACCATTGGGTCCCTCTAGTTCAGTACAGGCTATGCTGACTTTCCTGGGTTTCAGACAGGAGCCTTTTCCCCAGCCCTACCTGGGGATTGAGGCTGGGACCTCCGGCATGTAAAGCAGCTGCTCTAGCAGTGAGCTAGGGCCCTTCCCCACAACTCCTGAGTCACTCCTTTTTTCTAAGCTGGAGGATTGCCCAGGTGCTTTTGCTGTTCCTCACACAAAAGCAGTTCCAGCCCACAATGCACGATTCAGCCCAAGCCTTTAAGCAGAACACATTTGCTATGTTTGCTGCAAGTGGCCAGCACAGCTGCCGCTCAGACAAGAATCCCAAATGCTGCTTCCTTCTGCCACTGGCTCACTCACCTGCGGTGATCCACACACTGTACCACCCGGCCAAAAGTGCCCTCTCCGAGGGTGCTAATAATCTCGTCTGAGAAAGGAGAGAGAGACAGAGAAAGAGAGAAAGAGAATGTAAGAGAACAAGCAGTGTCTGGTCACAGCGCATTAACACACCATCACAAAGGCTGCCTTTGCCAGCTCAAAGAGCCAAGACAGGGAGGCCCCTGCAAACTAATTCAATCCCTGACACTTTGGGTAACAATATGAAAAGATAACAGAGAATGGAGTTGGGAAGGGAGACTCTTTAAAGAAAAGGAAACAGAAGAAGGGCTGGGCTTTTTTTTTTCCCTTAAAAAAAATAACAACAACAACAATTAATACTGCGAAGAAAAATAAAAAAGGAACAGGGCGGGAAGGGGAAGCTAAGAGAGCAACTGCGCGACTGCAACGGGAGCTTAACTAGAGACTAGATTATGTTACGATTTGGCTGTACATCTTTCTTGAAGCCAGTCGCCGATGCGATAGACGAGGTGGCCTTCGTCGTCGTCTTCCACGCTCTTGGCTCTCCGGCCGCTTTGCTGACTCCGCTGCGGGGGGGTCCCCAAAAACGCAGGCACAGGCGGAGGAGGGGAGGGTTTTCGTGTTTTCATTCATTCATTCACCCGGCCAATTCGGGGCGTTTTCAAACCAGCGCAGGGGCAAGCCAGCCAGCCAAGCGTCACCCATGGAAATGGTAGGTAGGCCCGTTGGCAGATTTGAGGAAGGAAGGAGGGACGATTCCCAGGCCAATTCATACGGCGCAGAGGCGCATATATATATAAACGATAAGGGATATTGCAAGGGAAAAAAAAGTCAAGATAACACACACACTCGCTTAGGAAATCTCTCTTTTAAAAAAATAAAAATAAAATGTATAATCAAAGAAGTAGTAGTAAAATATATAAATATATATATATATGGAGAAAGTCTTCCACAAAACAGACCCACCCAAGGCAGTAAAAAAGGACAGGGCAGAGAGAAAAGTTGGGTCCTCGCATGATAGGGTCTACATGCTGGAAGAGCACACGGACAGTGGCTCACCAGCCAGAAGCTCAGCAACCACAGGAAAGGGATAGGGCTTGCTTGAAGCAGACCCCACCAGACGAACAGTGGCAAGGGGTGGAAATCCTCCATGGTCAACCTCACCCTTTCCAGCCTCCTAGACTTGCTTACCCCCAACATGCAGAGAAGGGAAGGAACTGGACTTTGATGGCTGAGCACATGCTCTGTAGACTGAAGGCCCAGGGTTAAGTCCCTGGCAACTCCAGGCAGCTGGTGATGGGCAAGACCTTTCTCTGTCCGAGGTCAAGGAGAAGCACTGACAGTCAGAATCTACTGGGCTAGATGGGCAAAAGGCCTGAACTGGTCTAAGGAAGATCCCCCATGTTCCCAGAAGCTATAACCTCAGGGCGCCTTTTCCCCAGTTACCACGGGGAGAGAAATTAGGTTGAAGCACACAGCTCCCCGTAAGGTGGAACTTTGGCTGAGCTCTATTCACTAACCAAAAAAGCTGGGTCAGTTATGTACCTACGCCGTGTACCAGAACATTTCCTGGTTCAAGGATCCCAAAAGTCCAGAGGACTCATGAGTGGAAGAGCCTGACTGTTGTTTCTCTGCACCATTTGGTGCTCTGGCCATGCCTCCTTCTGAACAGCCTCTGCTTTCAGGGGAGAAGATAATTTTGCAGCATGTTTGCACAGTGTGTGAGCAAGAGCTCTTGTACGAAGCTGCCTGCTGCATCTCTGGACTAAGTCACTGCTCTGGCCTTCCAGTCGAGAGGTATGACCAGGACAAGCAGACACATGACAGAAAACAAAGGAGTTGTTGGTTCATACTCTTACAGAACCTCAAAGGCAACATGTTTTTAGGTGCAAGAAGGAATTGTGTCCTCAGTTTTTAACATCCTCATTTGTTAGTTCGGGGAAAGGTATGTGTGTCAGCTATCAGAAGTTGGGGACACACCAATTCTACAATAAAGCCCATGCCTGTCCTGGGAAGCGACAGAAAACCTATCAACCTCCAGAAGTTGCTGGGCAACAGCTCCCATAATCACTGGACATACTGTAGTCCAGCAGTATCAGGAAAGCCACAGATTCCCCATGAGAACTGTTAAAAAGCTGGCAAGCACCCACTGTTCTGGGAGTATCCAAGAGGTCTACCTGTTTTCTTCCTATAACACAGAGCTTGCTCACTTTAAAAACCTCTTCAAACTCTATCAAGCGAGCTGGTCTTGGGCAAAATGAACCAGCTGTTTCACTCAGTATTCAGTAGCTTCATATGCAGAGAATTCAACGGACTACATCCTTTGCAAGCAAAAAAGGTCCCCTGCTCAGTTGCTGGCATCTCCATGTAAGGCTGGGAAAGGTCCTCTGCCCCAAATAAACGAGAGAGATACTGCCGGTCAGGCTATGTAAAGACTGGGCTAGATAGATGGAATACAAAGTTGGTTTTCTATTTCATACTCTCACAGGTTGCCAGTCTGGCATTCCTGTTGGGTTTACAACAGGGTGGGGAGAAAGACATATAGCTCAGGGGCACAGCATCTGTTTCGCCGATGCTGCATCTTCAGGTAGGACAGGGAGAGACCCCCTGTCTGAAATCCAGGAGAGCCTCTGCCAGTCAGTGTAGGGAATACTGAGCTAGATGGACCATGGTCCTGAAATTTAGACTATGGAGCCAGCAGGGTGCCAGAGGCCTCTACTCCCTACTTGCATGTGGAGGTGAAGACAGCCACCTGGGAGCAAACAAGCTGAGGAGGCCCACTGCAAGGGATAGGCTGAAATCATTTACACGCACCCGTGGCGAGGCTGTCGTCACAAGAAGTCAAACTGTGAATCTTCTTTTTAGCACAAAATCACAGGCCTTGCCTGTGCGTCTAGAGAAGTCTGAAAACTCTCAGATCGGGACGCATGAGTCCACCCTCGACACTGGCTGGCCTGAGCCCTCTGAGAGCGCCTCAGGTGACCTTAAAAGGGGATGCAGGCAAATTCATGAGGTGGGGAAGGACATCAGTGGCTGGTGCTAGCTTTGAGATCAGGGGCAGCCTGCCCCCTAGAAAACAGTAGCCAGGGAGAAGACTATTACCATCATGCTCCGATTGATGGCATCACAGGAGGACCAACTTGGCCACTGGGGAGAAGGGACTCTTCTTACGTCCCTAATGCAGCAGCATTTGCTGTCCATCGTAAGAGCACAATCAGAGCCCTGCCAGATCACGCTAATTGTCCATCCAGTCCAGCACCCTGAGCCTGAGCAAAACAGCACTCTCCCTCTTGTGAATGGTATTCGGAAGCAATACTGCCTTCAACTGTGGAGGCAGAGCAGAGCCATTATAGCTAGTAACCATCCTTACCAAAAGACAAGGGCGGGAGCAATCTAGGACTCTCAACAGAGCAGGACAGACCTCCAAGTAGAGTGGACATTTCTGGAACGGAAGGGGGCTCGGGACTAACACCAGGGCCTCCAAAGCATCCACTGCACAGTTGTGTTTCTCGCGGAAGAACTCTGGCTGCCTCTGGAGGCCGCAACAACTACTCACCGATGAGGAGCGGCTGAAAGAGCGGCTGCGGCGGCGTCTCCGCCGTCGCTTCCGGCGGCTGCTTTTGCAACTGCGGTAGCTGCCGTCCCGGGAACGCTGATACTCGTAGGAGTGGTGGTAGTCAGGCTCGTAGTAGGCGTCGCCCCGCTCGCGGCTGTACCCGTCTCGCCGATAGCCGTCGCAGTAGCGCCGGTCGTAGGCGCGCCGATCGGAGGAGTGGTCATCGTAGCTGGGAGAAGGGCAGCGGGGAGAAACATGGCACAGTTCAGCCAGCGTCCAGGAGCAGAGGCAAAGGGTGTTGGGCAAGGCTGGTTCACAGTGCCGCCTGGGCCAGGCTTGCCCTCCCCTGACCTGCTTGCGCCTGTTGCCTGCCCAGCCCCCCTGGACCCAAGTGCTGTGACATGTAAGAGCTGCGGCGTGCGAAGTTGTTGCATCTCAGTGACAAGCGATACGCCTCGCATTTAATTAACAGTTGTCCCCAGCCCCGGTTTGCAATCGTCCTTTGCGCTGTGGACGTATCTGTTCTCAGCCACTGTTCTCACTCTTCTCAGCCACTCATTGTGCACCAAACAGTTTTTATGAAAGTGTCAGAGAAGGCCCTCTTTATGCAAGGACACGAGAAGAGCCCTGCTGGATCAGGCCAACGGCCTATCTAGTCCAGCATCCTGTTCTCACAGTGGCCAACCAGATGCCCCAATGGGAAGCCTGCAAGCAGGACCTCAGGGCAGCAGCAACTCCATCCATGTGTGGTTCCCAGTTCCTGGTATCGAGGGGCCTGCTGCCTCTGACAGTAGAGGAAGGGCACAGCCATTGTGCCATTAGCCACTGATAGCCTCATCCTCCAGGAATTGTTCTAATCCTCCTTTAAAAGCATCCAAGCTGGTGGCCAGCCCGGCCCCTGTGGAAGCGAGTTACATAGTTTAACAGTGCACTGTGTGAAGAAGTACTTTCCTTTATGTACGCTGCATCATACACAACTACCCCTCTGAAATTTATATATATATAAATTTATTTTTTATTTATATATATATAAATACACACACACACACCATAGCTGTCAACATTTCCCTTTTTTAAAGGGAAATTTCCTTATTCTGAATAGGATTCCTCACAAAAAAAGGGAAAAGTTGACAGCTATGCATATACACAAACAAACAAAATAGGCCTCATCAGGGAGCTTACCATGTTTCTTTCCCCCCAGGTGTACATCTCAAAAGCATGGAAGAATGGGCATTGCAAACACACACACACACCATATAGACAGAAGCCTCAGGGACCTTCAGCCTTCCCTGAACTGATGGCTTCCAGACTCCAACTCCCATCAGCCCCAGCAGGCACAGCCAATGGTCAGGGATGATGGGAGCTGGAGTCTAACCTCATCTAGAACAGCGGATCCCAATCTTTTTGGCATGGCAACCTGAAAATCCAAAGCATCTTGGAATGGTGACCAACCAATTTATTGCCATAATTGACAACACAGCATCGTAAGTTGCCAACAAAATAAAAAAGACCACTTAAAGGATTACAAGCAATAAAGATTTGGGGTTTGCTTATAAAACTTGCAACAACATAACGGGAGGCTTGTTTCTAGGACCAAGGTGAAACTTTCAAGCTCCCTTGCTATTTTTACTATAGGATGCTATAGTTAAAGTGACGGTACTGAAATGTTGCTTTTTGTATGTTGTTATATTTGCTATTGTTTTATTGTGTTCTTATGAAATTGCTTTTGCACTATTTGATTTTGAAATCCGTATGTTCCTGTTTTCTTTGTTTTAAGCCACTTGGAGCATGATTATTTTGGTGCATAAAGCGGCATACAAATACAATTACGAATGACTTTGAATCTAGAGGGCTGATCTAGAGGGCACCAGGCTGGGGAATGTTGGGTCATTCACCCAGAGCCACTCTTTCCTAGGGTCCTGTTCCAGGTGCCACAGCCAGCGCTGGCTCTTGGTACCTTCTGCTCACGTGCTCACCTGCGGGAACGGACATGATAGCTGTCTTCCCTGCGGTGGCGCCGCTCGCTGCTGCTCGACCGCGAGCGACTCCGCCTCCTCTTGTGCTTGCGGCTTCTGTAGCGCTCGTGGAAGCTGCCTCGGCTGCTGCGTTCTGAAGAGCGGAACCTTCTGGAATGAGGCATCTGCAAGGAAAAGAAAGAAGGGTTAAATGGGGCTACCTAAACTGGCCAACAGGTGAGCAGCAATTAAAACGTTAATGGTGGGGAGGAGCCTGTTTTGAATTGCAAAAAAAATAAAACAAAGGGCTTTCCCCAGCAGTCAACAAAATAGTGTTTTGACACAAACTAATCTATACAAGCTTTTCATTAATTAAAAAAGCCCTGCTATTATGCTGTTACATCCAATCAAGAGCCATTTACAAGAGCTATTTAAAAGACCATACAGAGTTTCCAAATTGCTCTTAAAATAGCTCTTCCTATCCCCCAGGGATGGAGGAGCCTGTATCTTTCCAGATCTTGCAGGGCTACAGTTCCCTCCATTCCTGGCCAGTGCCTCAGAGCATGCACTTGCCCACGCCTTTGCTTTGAATTCACAGCAATTGTAACCTGGGGAGGAAATTCCAACTGCCACACTGGGACTTACACCTAAATAAAAGATGTCATGGAATGCACCATTGTGGGAGGGGAGCTTTCGTTACTGCTCTTGTTAAAACAGCTGAGAATCAGAAATCCTTGCCAATCTATCACAAATACACCCCCCCCCGGTCTTTCTGCCCACCTCTACGCCATGAGGTCCTTGTGTTCATTGATACACAGGAAGCTGTGCAAGTTTCTCTTCCATGACCTTGCCTAATTCTCTTTTAAACTTGAAGCCATCCAAGTAGGTGGCCCTCAGTACCTGCTCAGGTGGGAGCACATTCCAGAGTTTAAGCATGCCAAGAAGAGCTTGAGATTCATAAATCCATGCAACCCACCACCTTTCCACACACTCAAAGCAGCATGCGAAAGAGATAAAAGAACCACAAAGAAAACCATTTTAGAAACCCTGCAGGAAAAGAAAAGAAAACCGGCACCAACTACAAACACACTCAAAGCTGAGCTGGAGACAAAGCACAAGGACACACACAAAAATGCAGCTCCATTTTCAGTTCAGACTAATAATTTACAAAGCAAACTTTTAAAAAACAAGGAACTCTAAAAGGAGCAGAATAAGACAGCTAGGACACACATAGGCAGCAGGATTCATTACAGACTTTTAAAAAAAACCCAGTAGGATAAAAAATAATTCAATATACAAATAGTGTCCAGAATTATTTATCTACATCCATTTCTTAGTCTGTATCTAAATCAGTTTCTTAGGCCACATCCACACCACACCTTTTTTTTTACAGTACCTAAAACACATATATTAGGTGCCTTGCCAACAAATGATGACATATTATAAAAATAATATTATTTATCTTCGTTAGTCACTTTCCTCACAAAAGTGATGTAAAGCGACCTTCATTAAAACAATTCGGGTAAAAGCCTTAAAACCACATCTTGAAATGATGGGTCTCACAGACAGTGGCGGAGCTTCACGGAGCTTCCCCCCGCACTCCTCTTCCTCTGCCAGTGCTCACAGATCCTGCCCCACTCAAAGAGGCCAGAAATGCCTGAAACACTTCAAGTTAAGGGCAAAAAGTGCAGGTGAAGAGGAGAGTCTTTGCCTAGCAACTAGAAATAAAAGATGGTGCCAGGTGAGCCTTCCCGGGAAGAGCATTCCACAAGCAGGGGCCACCTCTGAAAAGGCAATGCTCTCTTGTCAGCCTCCGGACCACCCATGGGGGGGGGACGACGACACACTGTTAACAAAGCTGCTGTTAATTTATCATTAATATTAACGAAACTAATTTTAAAAACAGAACCTGTCCCTTGAAAATCTGTCCTTCCTACCCACTATCAGTGGCGGTGCTATGTATATTATGAATTACAGGGTTGAATAATATAAGCATCATTATTAAATTAAAAAGCAACAACACTTGAACTGAAAAACTACTCTCGTCACCCACCTCAGATACAATTATGGTGTTGAAAATACTGCAAATACACTATTAACAATGCTACTGTTGTTAAGTCATTACTACTATTACTACTACTGATATACTACTAATAAATAATGCTAGCAGGAGCCAGCCTCTTACCCTGCTGTCAGTGTAACACATTTCACACACAATTGTGCTGCATCTATTACAGACACATTACTCAACAATGTCATTACTTTTCATATTCAATGACAAAATCATGCTAATGAAAAGAAAGTCAGCCTCCTCTACTGAAAAGCTACAGTAGTCACCCTACAATGCTGGTGTTGGGTACGGTATATAAAGGGCATGATGTTAATAATAACTTTAATAATTTTATTATTTATTCCCCCACCCAAATCTGGCTGGGTTTCCCCAGCCACTCTGGGCAGCTTCCAGCAAAATATAAAAATACAATAAAACATCAAGCATGAAAAAACTTCCTGATTCAGGGCTGCTTTCAAATGCCTTTATCTCATGCTGAGTACCAGAACCTTTCCCCCCTAGAAAATAAAAGCACTTTTCTCTTAGGAATTGTAGGCAATGAAATAAATAGAAAGGACCATAAAATCTTCCAATATGCAGCAACAGCGGCAAGAATATTACTGGCTCAGAAATGGAAACAAGAACAATTACCAACGTTGGAGGAATGGAGAACGAAGCTGATGGACTATGCAGAACTTGATAAACTGACTGGGAAGATCAGATATCAACGAGATCAAAAATTCATCGAGGACTGGGGAAAATTAACAGATTACTGGGAATGTATAAGTGATAACGAAATAACGTTAGTGGCATTTAGAGAAGCTCTGTGATAAAATAAGAAATATTGTAAAAAAGTAAAATATAAGAGGGGGGAAGGCATAAAGGCAATATCAAAATTTGGAAATATGTATTTAAAGAAATTAAATTCGAATGATTGGCAGAAAAGCCGAAGGAAGTCAAATAACCGAAAAGTTCAACAGAAATTGTAATGTGGTACGATTGTATGGAAAATTAATAAAATATAATTATTTAAAAAAAAGGACTGCTGTTAACCGTGTTAATGTGCCAGTGTGGCACATAATAGTTCAAGTGGTGAGCTAGAACTCTAGGAGACCTGGGTCCAATTCCCCGCTCAGCTGTGAGTGATCCTGAGCTAGCAGCAGCTGTCTCTTAGCCTAACCTACCTCAAAGTGTTCTTGTGAAGATAAAAATGGGGAGGGGGAGACCAATGTATGCCACCTTGAGCTCCTTGGAGGTATGGTGGGATATACATGTAATAAAGAAATAACAGTGGCATTGTCATTATTGCAATGAAAAGCCACCCCAAAGGGGCTGCTCTTGTCACTTCCCTAGAGTGATGGAATTTTATCAAACCAAGTCCCACAGAAGTCAACAGATTTTAAGTTGGCCTCTCTCTCTCTCTCTCTGAATGTATATGAAAACCACCCTCAGAAACAAGCAACTAATAAATAAAACATCTGATTTTATGATAAATTTGCTTGTTGTCCTGTTTTCGGTGGATTGTCATTTATAGGCACCACATAGAAATGCAAATAATTAAGTGGTATACAAATGTTTCAAATATTATTTTTATTATTGGTATTGCCTGTCTTTCACCTGCAGGTCCCAGGACAGAGTTACAACAACTTAAAATAATTTGCAGGTTTCTCAAAGGAACCTGAAAATCTGATTGCTCACTGTTAAGAACAGGATGCTGGACTAGATAGGCCCTTTCTTAGGCTCTTCTGTTTAAAATTCAGTATTTAAAATAGTCAAAAGAGGGTGGGTCCTAACACAGCTCCCGATTACAGGAGGTCTACACAACTTCACTGTACTTTTTTCAGCACCTGCTAAAAACATTTTCTTGCTTAGACAAGCATTTCCAGATAGGCAGAATGCTGACATGCATTTTAATCTGGTTCTGGTTTTTTGTTTCAAATAGCTGAGGTTTCTTTACTGATAATTTCACCGCTTTACTCTTTTTGTAAACCCTTTTGAGGTTTATTTGGTTTTTACAATCAAGCTGCAGATAATAAATTATATGAAACAAATAACACCCCGGAGTTGGGCTCTTAGCCCAACACAATCCACACATCCTGGTGCTGCCTGCATTAGGACTGTGCTGTAAACAATGCCTAAGTGTGGTTGTGGTTGCTGTTAATCACCACCCCTACAACAACAATGGGTGATGATGTAGTGCTAGGGAAGGTGATTAATGGTGGGTGGAAGAGAGAGAGAGAGAGAGAGAGAGAGAGAGAGAGAGAGAGAGAGAGCACAAGCCAGCAATAACACCTTCAGCTCCTCGGAAGAAAAGGTGGAATACAAACGCGATAAACGACGACAAGAGCAAAGAAAGAGAGAGCCAAGTCAAGAGCTGCCCCTCCTCACCCACTACAACTACAACTGCAGCAGCAGGACAATTTCATGGAATACCAGACTTGCAGAGGTGGAAGGGACCACGAGGGTCATCTCTAGACCCCCCCCCACAACCTTCTGCCCAACCGACCCTGGCATTAAGACCCTAATGCTCTACCAACTGAGCTATTCGCTGCTTTCCCCCAGCCACTCCGAGGGGTTCCTGTGTTTACAATCGAGCGGCCTATACAGGAAAATAAATAAGGCTGCCAGTAGGGCTCTCTCAGAGGCCCACCCTGCTGGGGTCGCCTGGTTGTTCCCAAGGCCTAAGTGTGGTCGTGGGGGCGACTGTTCACGACCCCCCATTATTGTGATGTAATTAACTGAAGGGTAATTAACGAGAGGTCATTAACAATAATAATAATAATAATGCAATAACTGTTCACGAAATAACTGTACATAATAATGCAATAACTGTTCTCGACCCCCATTATTGTGATGTAATTAACTGAAAGGCAATTAATGAGAGGTGATTAATAATAATAGTAATTATAATAATGAAAGAGAACCGAGGGAAGAGCTGCCCCAGGTCACCCCCCCTCCCACAGCACCGCCTGGGCCTAGTCTGCCCCTCATGAGCCCCGCCCCGTCCTGCCCCATAGACGCCCCCCAACCCCACAGCGGGGGGAGGGGCGGAGGGCGAACTCCCCTCGCCCCCCCCCGTCCAGAACAGCCCTCCCCCCGCACTTTCCCGCACCCTCTTGGCCGCCAGCCCGGTGCGCTTGTCCCACAAGAAGTCCGTCTTGGCGGCGGCGGCGGCGGCTCCTCGTCTCCCCACTTCCCCGAACTGAGGGACGAAGCCAGCTGCTCCGAGAGAACGGGCGAGTGGCGGCGCGCATGCGTCGCCGTCGCCGTTGCGCTCGCGATCGACGCGCGCCCAGCATACGCACATACGCACGCCACGTACGGCACGTATGGGGGAGGGAGGGAGGGAAGGCGGCGTAGGAACGTGCTGGCGTCGCCGGACGTGCGGTGGGTTGGGCGAGGCGTCATGGAGCCGCAGAGATAGGAATGAGGAAGAGGCGCGCGCCCACCTGGAAAGAAGGGTAATGTTGCTTTGCCTTGCGAGTTGCGGGACTACAACTCCCGTCATGCTCTCCTCGACCTTTTGGGCGTTGCTGGCTGCTGGGGTTGCTGGGAGTTGCAGTTCAGCAACGGCTGGAAGGCCAGGCAGGTTCCTCCAGCCCTGCTTTTTTAAAAAAAAAATTATTGGTTTTCACATTATAAACAAACACATAACAAACATAAATCATAGCCTTATTTGAAAACAAACATAAATCATAGCCTTGTTGAAAATTACACTTATTAACATTGTCACGTGACTTCCTCGCTTCCCCTTGGTTGGATTTCATTGCATATCCTTTTAAGGGTTTTCCAAATCACAGTTCTTATAAAATTTAACTTAAACATTAACATCCTTAGATCTTCACATTATGAAATTAAACATATTAATTCGACACTTAACATAGATAATATCCTAAGCCAATTAAGTGTCTGCAAGCTGTTTTCAGTTAATTTAACTTAACATATTTAACTAAGTAATCATTAAAATTAATCCACTCTTCCTGATACTCCTCCTCCTTCTGGTTGCGGACTCTTCCGGTTAGGTCGGCTAGCTCCGAAAAATCCATCATCTTCATCTGCCATTCTTCCAGCCCTGCTTTGGAGGCTTGTCTATCCCCAGCAAAGTGCATTGCCTGTAAGCATAGTGTCTTGTATGCATGCGGGAGCGAGCCTTTGCTTGAGCTGTGTTTGAGCACAACCTCTATTTTTATTACTTCTGTGATGTTTTTACATCTTTCAGTTTTTTAAAAAATATTGTTTCAATTCTGTTACAATGCAATTACTTTTTGACTATTCTCTTTTGTATGTTTTCAGCTTTTTGTGGTTTATGGCATGCATGTGGTAAGTTTTGTAAGCTGCCTCGAGTCCTGGATATAAATCAGGATGATGATGCTGAGATCTCCATCAGCCCCAACTGACATGGCTGGTGGTTACTGATGGTGGGAACTGGAGCCTTGCAGCATAGGGTTCCTCCCATCCCCTACCTTAAAGACTAGTAAACGTGTGTCACAGAATTACAATTTCCAGCAACTCTTAATAAACTACAGTACCCAGAATTCTTTGTTGTTGTTGTTGTTTAGTCATTTAGTCGCGTCCGACTCTTCGTGACCCCATGGACCAGAGCACGCCAGGCACTCCTGTCTTCCACTGCCTCCCGCAGTTTGGTCAAACTCATGCTGCTACCTTCGAGAACACTGTCCAACCATCTCGCCCTCTGTCGTCCCCTTCTCCTTGTGCCCTCCATCCTTCCCAACATCAGGGTCTTTTCCAGGGAGTCTTCTCTTCTCATGAGGTGGCCAAAGTATTGGAGCCTCAGCTTCAGGATCTGTCCTTCCAGTGAGCACTCAGGGCTGATTTCCTTCAGAATGGAGAGGTTTGATCTTCTTGCAGTCCATGGGACTCTCAAGAGTCTCCTCCAGCACCAGAATTCAAAAGCATCCATTCTTCAGCGATCAGCCTTCTTTATGGTCCAGCTCTCACTTCCATACATCACTACTGGAAAAACCATAGCTTTAACTATACGGACCTTTGTTGGCAAGGTGATGTCTCTGCTTTTTAGGATGCTGTCTAGGTTTGTCATTGCTTTTCTCCCAAGAAGCAGGCGTCTTTTAATTTTGTAACTGCTGTCACCATCTGCAGTGATCATGGAGCCCAAGAAAGTAAAATCTCTCACTGCCTCCATTTCTTCCCCTTCTATTTGCCAGGTTATTATATAATCCATGGACATGGAGCCTTACAAACAATGAGATGACAGGGCACTGCATCAAGGGAGCGATTGTGGTCTACTGGTTAAGAGTGTCAGACTAGGATCTGGCTGATCAGGGTTCAAATCCCCTCTCTGCCATGAAACTCACTGGGTGACCTTGAGACAGTCATTCAGCCTATCCTGCTTAACAAGGTTGTTGGGAGGATGAAATAAGAACCATGTAAAGTTCCTCTTTAAAGGAAAAGTGAGATATAAATGTGATAAATAAATCATGCAATAAATCAGGGGTAGGCAACCTTAAGACACGTGGGCCTTCTCAATCCGGCCCACGGGCAGTCTGGGAATCGGCGTGTTTTTACATGAGTAGAATGTGTCCTTTTATTTAAAATGCATCTCTGGGTTATTTGTGGGGCATAGGAATTCGTTCATTTCCCCCCAAAAAATATAGTCCGGCCCCCACAAAGTCTGAGGGATGGTGTACCGGCCCATAGCTGAAAAAGGTTCTGATCCCTGCAATAAACAAACAAACAAACAGGGCTTTCAGTCTGGAAAGAGAGGAAGCAAGGGAAAGACAATAAAATGCAGGTAGAGGTAAAGGGAGGAGAAGTATTTACTTACTGCATTTAGGTAATTATTTCACTTCTGTTTACATAAAACCTGTCAAGAATCCGACTGTGTAAGATCATAATCCTAAATACACCTCCTAAGGAGTCATTAAAGCCCCTCTGGACTCCACAGCTTTTAACACTGAATAAATCTTCATTGGATGTGTGCCCTTTAATCGTATGTCTGCATTATTATTATTATTGTTATTATTATTATTATTATTATTACAGTGGTACCTCAGGTTACATATTCTTCAGGTTACATACGCTTCAGGTTACAGACTCTGCTAACCCAGAAATAGTGCTTCAGATTAAGAACTTTGCTTCAGGATGAGAACAGAAATAATGCTCTGGCGGCAGCGGGAGGCCTCATTAGCCAAAGTGGTGCTTCAGGTTAAGAACAGTTTCAGGTTAAGAACGGACCTCTGGAATGAATTAAGTACTTAAGCTGAGGTACCACTGTATTATTAATTTCATAGCTGGCCCTTCAGCAGCTTCCCTTTACAAAAAAAAATCCAATAAAATAAAATGTTGAAATACTACAGTAGAAAAGAGCAGCAAAGAAATTGTCAGACTCAACGGGATTGAAAACAAACACCAAGCCCCATAATAGCAACATAGAGTGGATTAAAGCAGAAAGGTCTTTACTAAAATGACATCAAGGTAGGGATCAGGAGGGCTTCCTCAGGGAGAGTATTCCATAGTCAAGGGGTCATCACCGAGAAGGCCCTTTCACGCAGAGCTCTTTGCCGCACCTCAGATGGCGGGGACACCAGAAGGAGGGCCTTTGCTGAAGATCTCAGCATGCAGGCAGGCAATTGTGGAGGCAACCAGCCCCTCCAGTCTCCCTCCCTCAAGCCTCGCATAAAAACCAACATCTTGAACCTGAAAATTAATCGGCAGCTGGTGCAATTGGCGAAGCAAAAGCATAATGTGATCCCAGTTGGGGTTAACAGCTCTGCAGGTATATTTTGGACTAAGGTCACACCCACACATACATTTAAAGCAGCTGGCTTACGTCACACAAAATCCTAGGAACCGTAGTTTGTTAAAGGTGCAGGGAATTGTAGCATTGCAAGGGGAAAATGAGAGTTTCCGGGATTCTTTGTGGTCGGGGGTTGGGTGAGGGAAGGAAGCATGTACTTTAAACGTGCAGTGTGGATGTGACATAAATTCAGTTTCCATACAGTCTTTAAAGGCAGCCCCACATATAAACAAATTATAGTTCAGTGGTACCTTGGTTCTTGAACGGCTTAGTTGTCAAACAAATCGGAACCCAAACACTGCAAACCCGGAAGTGTTCTGGTTTGCGAACGTTTTTCAGAAGCCGAACACCCAACATTTCTTCCACTTGAATGCAGGAAGCTCCTGCAGCCAACTTGAAGCTGCACCTTGGTTTTCGAACAGTTTCGAGAATCGAACAGACTCCTGGAATGGATTAAGTTCTAGAACCAAGGTACCACTGTAGTCTAATCTGGAGGTTCATCAGCAAGCCAGTTCTATTGTAGGAATAGGGACATGGGTGGCGCTGTGGTCGGCAGTTCGAATCCCTGTGACGGAGTGAGCTCCCGTTACTCTGTCTCAGCTCCTACCTACCTAGCAGTTCGAAAGCACACCAGCGCAAGTAGATAAATAAGTACCGCTGCAGCGGGAAGGTAAACGGCGTTTCTGTGCACTCTGGCTTCCGTCACGGTGTCCTGTTGCGCCAGAAGTGGTTAAGTCATGCTGGGCACATGACCCAGAAAAGCTGTCTGTGGACAAACATCGGTTCACTCGGCCTGAAGTGAGATGAGCACCGCACATAGGCGCTGACTCCATGGGGCCTGAGGGGGCCCGAGCCCCCTCAAAAATTCACCATGGCTACAGCCTGCCCCCCAAAAATCACGTACCCACTGTTGCCTGGGGCTGCAGTGGTGCAAAAATGTGGTTAAAAAGCATGGATCCACATGGATCCTCAGGATCTTTGCATTGGGTCACCCCAAATTCACCATCAGATCACATAGCATGTCCATGGCTACAGCCTGCCCCCCAAAAATCACACACCCACTGTTGCCTGGGGCTGCAATGGTGCAAAAACGTGGTTACAAAGCATGGATCCACAGGGATTCTCAGGATTTTTGCATTGGGTCACCCCAAATTCACCATCAGATCACATGTCTGTGGCCACAGCATGAAGCACAAAAATGATACATCATTAATATTCACCGCCCACGGCGGCAGCCAATCGGCTGCCGCAAAGGGCGGGCCCTCACAGGTTCACTTAAGGTCGGGGCAGCCCGGGGCTCGCCCCTTTCGTTCCCCCAGCAGCAGCGGTTTGGAGGTCTTGGGCCCCCCCAATATTTTTTATAAGTCGGTATGGGCCCCCCCAATATTTTTTATAAGTCGGCGCCCCTGGCACCGCAACCCCAGAGTCGCCTTTACTGGACTTAACTGTCCAGGGGCCCTTTACCTTTACCCTTTACCTACTAGTAGGATTACTGCAGCCTCACCAGCTTAAGGTGGTAACAGATGCTCCATGCCAAGGAGAGGCAGTGGGGTGTAGTGGTTAGTGTGTCAGACTAAGACCTGGGAGATCAGGGTTCAAATCTCCTCCCAGGCACGACCTTGAGTCAATCACTGTCTTGCAGCCTAACCTACCTCACAGGGTTGTCGTAAGGATAAACGGGGAGAGGGGGCAAAATGTATGGCGCCTTGAGCTCCCTGGATAAAATGTGAGGTACAAATGCAGCAATAAACCTGTGCCTCAAACGATAATGATGGTTCAGTGAGTGCTGCCAGACAGCTCAGAGAGGGAATGCCACTAAACCATGCAGGCATATATGATATCAGCCAGCTAAGGATAATTGGTTTCTGAAAGTGTCAGGGAACTGCCATCGGAGCCAGAGGGAGAGGGAGGGCTCCAGAGGGGTTCAGGAGAGCGTTCCGGGAGGGAGAGAAGCAGCCCATCTTCTGGGGAAGGAATTCAGCGTAGCACCAGTGGAGAAGGGGGGCAGATGGGGGAATCGGCGAGGTGGCTCCATGACTCCTCGCCGGAGACCAGCGGGGAGAGCACGGGTCCTCCGCTGCCCACACCCTCCCTGCGCAGAAGGCTTCCGCGCAGGGAGAGTAGGCGGCGACTAGGCGTCAAAGAGCTTCTTTGCTGGAAGAAGTTCAAGAAACACCCACTGACGGATTCTGCCAGCGATTGAGACAGCCACGGGTGAGAGGCTGTCCAGACAGAAAGGGTTCACCCAGGTAACCCAGCCAGGTGTGGCGTCGATTTACGCACGAGCAACCCCTAGAACCATTACAGCAAGTCACATTGATTATGCTACTTCATGCATTTGATTGTGGCACTAGTCCACAAAACCTATAGCTGAGATGTGGGCCACAACATAATGTTTGAAGACTGGGAAAGACTGTGGAAGAAAGGGGTCAAGTTCACTGCATGTACAGTGTTAAAGGAAAATATGATGAAAATGATGTATAGATGGTATTTGACTCCTGTAAAACTAGCAAAAGTTTACCATAACAGTGTGGAAATGTAAAGAAAAAGAGGGTACTTTCTATCATATGTGGTGGACTTGCCCCAAGGTGAAAGACTTCTGGGAGAAGCTTTATAATTAATTGAAAAAAATGTTGAAATATAAATTTATTAAGAAACCAGAGGCCTTTCTTCTTGGAATAATAGGTTTGGAATTTCCCAAAAAAGATGTTAAATTATTTTTGTATGCCACAACTGCTGCTCGAATTTTATTAGCTAAGAACTGGAAAACACAAGAAATACCAACGGTGGAAGACTGGCAGATGAAGATGATGGATTTTTCGGAGCTAGCCGACCTGACCGGAAGAGTCCGCGATCAGAAGGAGGAGGAGTACCAGGAAGAATGGATGAAATTTAAAGACTATTTAGTTAAATATGTTAAGTTAAATTAAGTGGAAAAGCTTGCAAATACCAGATAGGCTTAGGATTTAAATTTGTAACATGATGAATTAATATGTTTAATGCCGAACCGGAAAGAAAGAAAGATGTTAAGTGATTAAGTTAATTTTTTTAAAAGAATTTAGGAGTGGGGAAACTGTTAAAATGATATACATTGAAATTCAACCAGGGGGGCATGAGGAAGTCACTTAACAATGTAATTAAGATTGAATTAATACGGTGAAGATTTATGTTTGTTTGTTTGTTTATTTGTTTGTTCCTTTAAAAAACTTTTTGGAAAATTAATTTTAAAAATTGGAAGGAAAGAAAGAAAGAAAGAAAGAAAGAAAGAAAGAAAGAAAGAAAGAAAGAAAGACCGCCTCTTTCCCTACAGAGCTGCCTGGGTGCTGAGAACGGCAGAGGGGGAGGTCCTCTTGGTAGGTTTGCTACCCTCTGAAGTTTGCTGGAAGGGCTCAGGAGAGGACTTATCTGTGGCAGCCCCTAAGTTGGGAACTCCTTCCCCAAAGAGGTGCGTCTGGCCCCTTCACTGTGCAGCTTCCCCCAATGCTGAAGACAAAACTGACCTTTGACACCTGAGATGTGTGTTTTCAGCACTCGCCCTATTCCTGTGGCTGCAGACTGGCAGAATCCGAGACCTGGGAGAAGAGTTGGTGGAAGAAGATTGGAAGAAATTTAAAGACTATCTGCAGAAACAGTGTAAATTTAATGAATGTTAAAATGATGTTGGATTGAAAATAAGTGGTATTAATGACAAAATTAATAAGAAATGTAAAAATGAATATTATATGAAATTATAGAGTCATAAATGTTAAGAAATAGAGCGAAGGTAAAGGAAAGAGGATAAGGATTTGCTGACTTGATTATGTAAATGGGAATACAAAAAGTGGAGGTGTGAGGAGGTCAAAGGAACAAATTAAGGAGTTTAAAATTATGAAAAATGGTATTGTTTTTAATTTTTTCTTATTTTTTCTTTGTTTTTTGTATGTAGTTTTTTTAACTCTCTTTTTTTTATTAATAAATTTTATTGGTTTCCATTCAATTATACATTTCATCTCGAATACAACAAATCATGACTGTTTTGGACTTCCTTTTTTATTATTATCTTTGTAAGTTGTATTTCTTTATATATTCCTACTTTTTCTTTTTTGATGTATTTCTTTTTCTTTCTTTTTATGTGGTTTTGTACTGATGTTTTTGTAAAACTTAATAAATATTTTACACACAAAAAAATATTCCTGTGGCTGCAGTCCGTTTAATCTGGTTTTAATACTGGATTTTAGATCCCCTTTAATTAGGCCCACAAATGAACTGGCAGCCGATGAAGCTATTTGAGACTAGGGCTATATGACTTACAAAGGCAGCCCCGGTCCGGCCACTGCGTTTTGGACCAGTTGATTATTCCCAGTCATCTCTGAGGGCACGGAAACAATCCAATATGAACTTTATACAAAGGTATGGAGGATGGGGGCCAAGTCCTTTCTGTCCCAAAGGAGGCTGAAGCTGCCAAACCAGGCTGAGCTGGAAATCATCTCTCCTACCCACGACGTCCACCTGGGCCTCAGGTGATAATGATGGACCCAGGAGTCAAGTGTGCTTTCCCCATGTGTTGTTGTTGTTTAGTCGTTTAGTCGTGTCCGACTCTTTGTGACCCCATGGACCAGAGCACGCCAGGCACTCCTGTCTTTGCTTTCCCCATGTATCCAATGCTAATTATTAGATTCTTTTGCCCCATCTTTTTGTGCCTGCCAAACAGCCGTGTCATGCTTAAAATACTTTATTTTCTGTTTAATTATGCTGTTTTAAATGTGCATTTTATATTTGACTTCACTTAGCAATGTTTTCTTTCAAAATGTTTAAGATTTTGTCTTTGTTTGTGTTAAATATGTTTCCATTATTTGACCTCCTTTGTAATGAGAAATCTTTGAGGTGGTATTTTGGTTTCCTGTCAATTGTGTTGCTTTGACTGTGTACTTTATATTTGACTTTCTTCAGAAATGCTTGATTCTGCATTGTTTTGTTGATGTTTAATATGCCGTAAACCGCTTTGGGATTTTCTTTAAAATATAAAGCGGTATAGAAATGAAATCACCATCATCATCATCATCATCATAGCAGACCCACCCAAGTGACTGGGACCTGAGTTCAAATCCCCTCCTGGCAGTGTAACTCATTGGGTGACATTCAGCCAGCCACTGCCTAACCTACCTCCTAGGTTTATTGTTGTTGTGGGATTAATTAGGGAGGGGTAGAAACATGTTGGACACCTTGAGCTCCTTTGGAAGAAAAAGTTGGGCTACAAATGTGATTAATTAATTAATTGAATGATTAATTAATAAAAATGGCTGAATTAATTCATATTCGCCCATTGATGTGAATAGCCAAAACTAACTTAGGGCCATTCGTTCCAACGGGTTTACTCTGAGCAGAATTCCACTACTATTGCTATTCATTTTAATATTTTTATTAAATGTGTATACTGCCCTATACTCATAGATCTCAGGGCAGTTCACAAGATAAGATTACAATATGAAATTTATTTGCAATATAAAATGTATCAGTCGCTTTCTTGGGGGCCACAGGAATCCAATGCAACTTACAGTACATTTTTTAAGCAAGCAAACAAACACAGGGTGCCAATTTCAATAAAATATTGGGGGGCTCAGGTAAGCACCGCCACACATAATCACAACACACACACATAATGCCAGTGGTCATCAGCTTGGAGGAGGGGTGTCTCGGCCCCCTCAAATATTTTATTAAGGGGCTGAAAAGACCTCGGACATTAGGACTTGGCTCCTATGAAATACATACATTAAAACCAGCATTTTAAAAAAGCAAGTCTCTTAAAAAACAACAGCAAGTAGATTTCTTCTTCTTTCGTATCTCATCTTACTCGGCGCACTTTGTATTTTATTTTTTAATTTTTCAAGGAAGAAGAAAAAGAAGAAAAACTAGATTAAGACAACCCGCCCACGCAAAAATAAAATAAAAAATAAGGTGGCAGATAATCAAGAGTCCAAGCCCCGGAAAGAAATGACAGCGGTCGCCGCCACCATCACCATCGCCATGGCAGCAATGCAATTTACCTCCCCAGGTAAACAGGCGTCATTAACCCACAGAGGAGATTCCCTGCCCCCGCCCATCTCTAAGGGGTGGGCACCTCCGAGGCGCGTGCCTTTCCGCCCCCCACCCTCGGCACCGCCCCAGCCGCTGGCGATCTGCCGGCCGACGCTAGATGGCACCTTCCCCTCGCCGAGTTAGCACCCCTCCGGCTGCCCGTTCCTTAGAGCCGCCCCTGCGCGCGGCGGCGGCGGCGCCCACTGGGTTTGTTGCGCGCCCTGGTGCCGCCGCCACTTCCCTGCCCGTTCCTACGAGGATGGCTCCTCCGGCTCGCCCTCTCCGACAGCCCGGCTGACGACCCTCCACCTCCTCCGCTGCCGCTCCCTTGGGCGCGCGCGCGAGGGCGCGCAACAGGCTTTCCGGCACCGGCGACCCCCTCGCCCGTCCGGGGGAGGCCATGCGAGGTAGCCCCTCGGTCCCCGGACCCAGCTGAGGCTGCTCGACGCCAGCCTCGCCCTTGATGCGCGCCCCGGGCCTGCCTGCTACCTCTCCGCGCGCCCCACCCAAGCGCCCGCCCGTCCAGGCTGTGCGCGCCCTCCTCCCCGCTGGAGCCGGGCCCGAGCGGGGCGGGCGAGGGGATGCGCCCTCGGAGAGAGGGCAGCGGGGCCGCCCGGGCAAGGGCATCTGAAGGAAAGGCGCCCGCCTAAAGGGACGATGACGACGACCAGCGCCATGGACGCCGCCGAGCCCCACGAGGGGGCGCGCCGGCCGCTCCAGGGGCCCCCCGACCCTCGCCCTAAGGCGCCGCCGCCGCAGCCCGTGATGGACGGCGAGGCCGCGGGGAGGCCCCCGGGCGGATCCAGGTCGGGCTGCCAGCCCCCCGACGGCAGGTCGGAGCCCCCCACCCGGAAAGGCTCGGCGGCCCCCAGCAAAGCGGAGATGGCGCCGGCCACCGTGGCCGAGCAGATCGTGGCCGCCGACATCGCGTCCGCGGCTGCCGCCACCGCCAGCCCCGACGGCCCCGAGGGCACCTTCGTGCAGCGGCAGCTGGGCGCCATGCTGCAGCCGGCCGTCAACAAGTTCTCGCTCCGCATGTTTGGCAGCCACAAGGCGGTGGAGATCGAGCAGCAGAGGGTCAAGTCCGTCGGGTACTGGATCATCCATCCCTACAGCGATTTCAGGTGAGCGCGCCGGAGGGGGTGGGTTTCGGGCACCCCCACCCCAGGGACCCGCTTCTCGACGGGGGTGGAGGTGGGTGCGCCCTGGAAGAAGGACCGGGTCGTGGGAAATCAGAGCGCGGGGCGCGGGGCGCTGTCCGAGGTGCTGAACCTCTCTCGCTTGCAAGCTGCACTCGCCCAGGCCGTCTGAAGGGCCAGACGGTGGTGGTTTGCTTTGGGCTGTCCTCGGGGCGGGGGCTTTTTGCGAGCTGCTCTTAAAATAAAGCGCTGGGCGCATTCATGGCGTCATCGGCCTCTTCCACAACATTACCCTCACCAACTTCTCTTTAGCACACCCCCCCTCTCCTTGCAAGGCGAAAAGGGGGCGGGGGAAGGAGAGAGAGACATATATATTCTTGAAGCAACAGGGCCAGCCACCCTTCGCAGGACTATTTGGGCCACGTCTTCCCGTTGTTTACTTATTCATTTATTCGTTCTATTTATATCTCCTGCCATTCAGTTTACAGTAAAACTCCCAGGACAGATTCCGAATTATCCCCACTATTAAAAAGGCGGGAGGAGCGAAGGGGAGGGGGGGGGAGTGAGTCATCCCTGATCCACCAGACCAGGTGCTCTCATTTCACATCCTGCCTGCAGGAAAGCAGAGGCCTTAAATTCCTCCTTGACCGGTCTGTGTGTGCCACCTGGGCCTTGCCCATGCCATGTGTCCGGATTAACCAATCTGTGTTGGCCCTTGCTAACGCAAACAAGGACCCCAGCTCTTGCTGTGGATGTAAATAGAAGGTTAAGGTAAGGGTACTAGACGTCCCCATTTCCTGGACACAGTCCCCGGATTAACAAATCAGTCCCCATACGAAATCAATTGAATTTGAAAAGTGTCCCCAGGTTCATTGAAAAAAATCTGGTAACCTTAGGTTAAGGGGGCTGGGAGGGGAGCCTGCAAACAGAGACTGTAGTTCTGTGGTCAGAGCGTCTGCCTTGCCTGGCCGCATCTCCAGGTAGTCCTGTCTGAAATCTTGGAGAGGCACTGCCAGTCAGTGTAGACAGCACCGAGCTACATGGACCAATGGTCTGACTCAGTGTAAGACACATTCCTATGTCCTCCTGCCTGTCTGTCATGGGTCCCTAGGCAGAGGAATCCTTCAGGGGGAAGGATCATAGCTCGGTGCTAAAGCACATCCTTTAAGGGTAATAATTTCATTATCTGTACCCTGCCCATCTGACTGGGTCACCCCAGCCACTCTGGGCAGCTTCCAGTATATACAAAAACATAATAAAGCATTAAACATTGAAAACTTCCCTATACAGGGCTGCCTATAGATGTCTTCTAAAAGTTGAATAGTTACTTATCTCCTTGACATCTGACAGGGGGCATTCCACAGGGTGGGTGCCACTACGGAGAAGGCCCTCTGCCTGGTTAACTGTAACTTTACTTCTCGCAGTGCGGAAACTGTCAGAAGATGTTCAGAGCTAGATCTCAGTGTTCAAGCTGAACAATGCGGGTGAAGACCCCCCTTCAGGCATACAGGGCTGAGGCTGTTTGGCATCCTTTGCATGTCAAATGTCCCAATTTAAGACAACAACAACAACAACAACAACAATGACTTGTAGCCCGCCCATCTGACTTGGTTTCCCCAGCCACTCTGGGCGGTTTCCAACGGATTATAAAGAACACATAATACACCAGACATTGAAAGTTTCCCAATACAGGGCTATCTTCAGATGTCTGCAGAAGGTCATATACGATATTGGCCCGAATATAAGCAAATAAAATTCAAGGGGGGGGGGTTAAAAGACAATATCAGGATATAAACCGCTCCTTTAAATTCCGCAGGGACTCGCACCCATTCCGTTTTACCGTATGTCTGTTTCAGCAGTGGTATCGTAGAAGGCAGGTTTTGTAAGGTTGTGAATTTAAGCCGCACTTTAACTTTTCACGGTCGGATTTTGGGGGGAAAGTGAGGCTTATATTCAGGCCAATAGGGTAGTTGTTTATCTCCTTGACACCTGATGGGAGGCTGCTCCACAGAAGGCCCTCTCCCTGCTTCCCTGCAACTTCACCTCCCACAGTGAGGGAATCTCCAAAAGGCCCTTGGAGCAGGACTTCAGTGTCCAGGCTGGACATTGGGGGTGGAGATGATCCTTCAGGTATCTTAGAGAATGCCTACTACTTAGTACTGATAGCATTGAACTAAATAGATCAACAATCTGACTTGTTATAAGGCATCTTCCTCTTTCTAAAGGGTTGCAGGACTTTCCTTGAAGAGCCTAGGCCAGGTGTGGAAAACCTCAGGCTCAGGAGCCAAATTCAGCCCTCCAGGCCTCTCTATGTGGCCCCCGGACCCTCTCCCCAAGCCATGCCTCTCAGCTATCCTGTCAAACACCCTCCTCAATTTTTTTGGCCTGGCTGGATTGAACCCTGAAGTAGGCCAGTGCTTCTTGCTTGCATGGGTGGATGTTGGAGGAGAGAAAGAAAAAAGTGTGTGTGTGTGTGTAGAAGCTTCTGACCTCTGAGTGGCTAAACTTGTGGATTGTATGGAGCAAGAACATGTGCTTACAGAAGCACAAGCTGGTTTCAGGGCATATTGGTCAACCATAGATCAAGGCCAATCAAGGTCAATCATAGATCAGTACTACTCCCACACCTTGTGGAAAAATATACCTCAAAAAAAGGAGGATTCCTTTATGCAGCCTTTATAGATTTTAAATCTGCTTTTGATCTGATATCACGAGACAGATTTTGGGAAAAACTGAGTTCCTCAAACATAGATAGATGATTACTGCTTCTCATCCGCAGTTTATACGAAAACACCTGTGTCCGGGTTAGGTGTGATCAACAGGGCCATTTATCTAAGGAAATTCAAACCATATTGTGTTGTTTAGTCGTTTAGTCGTGTCCGACTCTTCGTGACCCCCTGGGCCAGAGCACGCCAGGCACTCCTGTCTCCCACTGCCTCCTGCAGTTTGGTCAAACTCAAGCTGGTAGCTTCGAGAACACTGTCCAACCATCTCGTCCTCTGTCGTCCTCTTCTCCTTGTGCCCTCCATCTTTCCCAACATCAGGGTCTTTTCCAGGGAGTCTTCTCTTCTCATGAGGTGGCCAAAATCTTGGAGCCTCAGCTTCAGGATCTGTCCTTCCAGTGAGCACTCAGGGCTGAGTTCCTTAAGAATGGATAAGTTTGATCTTCTTGCAGTCCATGGGACTCTCAAGAGTCTCCTCCAGCACCAGAATTCAAAAGCATCAATTCTTCGGTGAAACCATATTGTACAAAAGCCAATTGTCACCTCCATTGCCCCACCCACTTTTGTCCCAGGCCACACCCACCTCCCACCTCTCTGTCTGGCCCCTTGGGCTCTCTCTGTATCCCCAAGCCACACCCCTCTTCCTCTCAGCAGCCCTGCTTCATATACCCCTCAAGTGCTTTTGTCTGGCATGCAGTCCCACCGGAAGCCTTACTGTGAGCCAATATGGCCCTTGCCAAGGAAAATATTCTCCCATCCCAGGCTTAGGCTGATGACAAAAACGAGTCGATAGCTAGGAGCACAGTGTTTATGTGGGGATGGAGAGGTGACTATTGTGAAGCCACTAACATCTTTGTAATTCACTTACATTTTGTGGCTGAGTGCCAGGCTCTTTCCTACTTGTCAGAACATGCAATCTCCTTTTAACCTCCCAGAAGGTTAGAGCCAGTGGTGGCTGAAGCCCCTTTCAGCTGGTGGAGTGGAAGGCAGGGAGCTGAACAGTAGGTGGCGCCAGAGCCGGTGGCAGGCAGAGGAGCCAGCTAATTCTAGATTCTAGTTTTGTCCCACCCTCCTCCTCTTCCCCCCTACAAGGCGCAACACTGAGACTAAGAAGGTGGAGGAAGCTGACAGGCAGAACCACCACCATGGACCTAGGACTAGGACCAAGGTCTAGGACCCTCGTACCTACGGGACTGCCTCTCCCGGTATGCCCCACGGAGGACCTTAAGGTCCATAAATAGCAACACCCTAGAGGTCCCGGGCCCTAAGGAAGTCAGATTAGCCTCAACCAGAGCCAGGGCCTTTTCAGCACTGGCTCCGGCCTGGTGGAACGCTCTGCCTCATGAGACCAGGGCCCTGCAGGATCTGATTTCTTTCCACAGGTCCTGTAAGACAGAGTTGTTCCACCCGGCCTTTGGCTTGGAATCAATTTGATTCCCACCCCCTCTTTCTTTTTTCCTTTCTCCTTCTGTATTGCAACTCCTATTTGGGGACTTCCCTGGCTTTTTTCTGGCCCGTGTAGGACCAGTCTGGATAGCTGGCCTTGGTGAAGACTTGACGTTTTCATCCCCCAAAAGTTTTTGATTTGAGTTTCTGCTGAAATGAGGCTGCATTTTAATGTTGTATTTTAATCTTGTTTTTAAGTTGTATTTTAATCAGTTGTTTTTATACCTGGTGTTAGCCGCCCTGAGCCCGGTCTTGGCTGGGGAGGGTGGGGTATAAATAAAATATTATTATTACCATTATTATTATTATTATGGACTGGATGTAGATAAGGAGGCCACAGGTGGGGCACTGGCTGAGGGCAAACTGAGCTTGGTGGGGCACTGCCCCATTTACCCTCATAGACCAGCCTCCCTTTTCTGGACAGGGACCGGGTTCAAATGCCTGCTTAACTTGTGAAGCCCATTGGGTGGCCTCAAGCCAATCATGATCTCTCAATTTGGCCTACTTCACAGGGTTACTGTGAAGGTGAAACGGGGTGTGGGTGGGTGTGTGTCTTGCTGGCTACCATGAGCTCATAGAGCAGAGTTTCCCAAACTTGGGTCTCCCGCTGTTTTTTGGACTACAGTTCCCATCATCCCTGATGACTGGTCTTGCTAGCCAGGGCTGATGGGAGTTGTAGTCCAAAATCAAGTTTGGGAAACCCTGTCTTAGAAGAAGGTTGTAAAGTGTTGTTTACATGTAGTTAGGGGAACCTGTTGCATTCAAGACATTGCTGGACTCTAACTCCCATCTGCCCCAGCCAACATGTCCAACGGTCTGGGTGTTAGGAGTTGTAAGTCATGGGCCCCGCCTGCTAGCCTGCTCCCTAAAATATCACTGGTTTGCTCATTTCTATATACAGTGGTACCTTGGTTCTCAAACTTAATTTATTCCGGATTTCAGTTCAACAATTACTCTGAAAAAATACATATTTTGTTATGTGCAGATGGCTTTAGATACCTATTAGGTCCACAAATTACCATGTAGCATATATTCAACACAAAAAAACAGTGACATTTTGTTGTTGACAAAGGACAGCTGGACATATAAAGGGCCCCATTACCTTCAGTAGCTTAGGGCCTCATCAAACCTAAATCCGGCCCTGCCAGCAACATATGGAGGGCCACAAATTCTGCACCTTGGAGGTACAGGGTAGCATGGACCAAATGAACACTCCAGGATGATGCTGTGGAGGGATAGCTCTATCGCAGAGCACTCTCTCTGCATGTAGATAACCTCAGATTCAATCCCTAGCATCTCCTGTAGGGCTGGGGATGTTCTCTGTCTATAACCCCAGAGAACTGCTGCCAGTCAGTTCTGGGAGACTGGGGAGGGAGGGGAGCTGCCCTTCGCAGGAAGAGGAGACTCCCGGGCTTCTTCGGCAGCTTGTCTAATCTCTGCCTCTTGGCCTCCCTCCTCTCCAGCCTCCGCTTCTGCCTCTGGTTCTGAACTGCTCTCTGACACAGACTCTTCCTGCTCACTAAACCCTGTTGCCTCTTCAGCTTCTGACACCTCCTGCTCCCAGTCCTCTCCTTCTGACTCACCCCCATCCTGCCACCAACCCCCTGGCTCTGAGCCTTCTTCCCTTGGGGATTCCCCAGCTGGAGCCTCCAGCCAGTCCATGACACCCAGAAGGGAATATGACCCTCCCCCTTTAAAAGGCCCCCCACCCCTGCTAAAGGCATAGGAATGATTCTCTAATGTGGCATGGGTACCTCTAGCTCACCAGCGTTCTTTGGACTACAGCTTCCATTATCCCTGATCCTAGGCTGCCCTGGCTGGGGCTGATGGGAATTGGAGTCCAACAATTTCTGGAGGGCCACAGGCTACAACAGAAAAGAGGCTTGGTCAGCAGTGGAGGAGAAGGTGAACTCTCTTTCAAAGTTTGACTCCAAAAGCCTGAGGGCTAGAATGTTGGTGTTTTAAAAACAGGAAGGCGATGCAATTGTCGGGCTGCCAGGTTTCGCACCAGAATGATTGCCCATCTTGTGTTTGCATAACAAATCTGTGGCCATGTGGAAATTCATGCGGGCTGTTTCCCTTGGTCTCCTCGCTGCTCTCTGTATTTAACAGCTTGAAGATTTCCGTATTTGGCACACCCTGAGCAACAGATGTGTTCACATGTCAATAGAGATCAGGAACCAATTCACACACACAGTGATTTCTCACAAACCAGAGTCAATGTGAGTTGGCTTTTGGGGCAAAATAGTTGGGGGTGAAAAAGAAGAAACAAGCAAGTTTTTTATATATATAATAGCAAGTAGGTAAAGGTAAAAAGACCCCTGACCATTAGGTCCAGTTGTGACTGACTCTGGGGTTATGGCGCTCTTTGGAATTTGCACCAAAGAGTCAGTCTCCTATCTGAGCAACGTACGCCCAGGGTACCAGTAAGTGACACTTGCCTCCCTGGCATCTGGCACAGCAGGAACCTGGGAATTGCCAAAAAGGGAACTGGGGATTTAGTTGGCACAGAGAAGGGAATCCCACAGCAGCAGTCTCAGTCTGCCAGCTCAAGGCAACCCTGTAAAAGGGAACCTGCGAAAAAGTCAGCTGAGCGGAAAATTCTAGGGCCTGCGAAAACGAGTTCATCCTTTACCAGAAGGCTGGGGATGGCTTCTAATCTGCAAGGACTATTCCCGGCATTTTCCTAGCTTTGTTCCTTGGTTCACTCACCTCAGCTCAACTGCAGACGGCTCAAGGTGACCTTCGGGTCACCTTGGAACTTCTGGGTGGATGTTTTAAGTGCTGAGTGCAGTTCCTTGTATTCGCCAGAAGGTCGTGGCAGAAAGTTGGTGGGAAGAGAGCGGAACGGGGTGACTGGGGCCTTGAAGAGCTTCGCTCTAGACAGCACCATTTTGTTGCAGTGTGTAATATTTAAAAGGAAATCTAAACCACTTTCCCCGTTAATAACCAAACCATTTCCATTGCGACCAGGGCGCTTTTATTTATTTATTTCAGCCAGAGCTCACTGGAGCTCAACACTGGTGGCTCTCAAGTAGGCGCCATTGCCATTCTAAGAAAACAAGGGAGAAGTTCATGGTGAACTCCAGCACCTCTTTTTCTAGAAAAATAGCACTGATTGTGACCAAAAAATAACTTTCTGAGTCGTTCGGGAGCTTCAAAAGCTTTCTCCAGCCTGAACATCACAGCGACGGATACCAAAAGGCATTAGCACGCTTTAGGATCCTGCAGAGTGTATAGCAGTTTGCGTAACAGACTCAGTAGCACAGCATTTTGGCTGAACTACGTTTATTTACATATAATACACTTGGAGCATTCTGACTTAGCTCCTTCCTCCTTCTCATCAGACAGCAAAGGGAAAGAACAAAGGACAATAGTCCTACATCACGGAAACACAGTAATACCAAAACATCCTGTCTCCGTCACTTCCCACACGGTGGAATGAAAACATACACCGTCGTGTGATAGACAACAATCTCATGACTGCAAGCATGGAACAAGAATCCTAACAACACACGCACACAAACATTTCTGCTCTTTATTTTTATAAGGCAACTTTCTGGCTGCACAATCTTGGGGTTGTTTTTCAGTGTGGATTTCTACCCTCCCAGAATAAGTCAGGGGTGTCCCGAGATGATGAAAAGGCTCTCTGCTTTTAACAGGAGATATTCAACAGGAGAAACTTCTTCCAACAGTGCACCCTCCTTGCTGGGAAATGCTTCCCCTGAGGGTTTCTGGGAATCGGACAATATTAAGGGGAAATTCCTCTTTTATCAGTTTCTAAGTTAGATCAGGTCTTGTCACCCGCTAGGAGAGGTAAAGGTAAAGGGACCCCTGACCATTAGGTCCAGTCGTGGCCGACTCTGGGGTTGCAGCGCTCATCTCGCTTTATTGGCTGAGGGAGCCGGCGTACAGCTTCCGGGTCATGTGGCCAGCATGACTAAGCCACTTCTGGTGAACCAGAGCAGCACACAGAAACGCCATTTACCTTCCCGTCGGAGTGGTACCTATTTATCTACTTGCACTTTGGCGTGCTTTCGAACTGCTAGGTTGGCAGGAGCAGGGACCGAGCAAAAGGAGCTCACCCCGTCGCGGGGATTCGAACCGCCGACCTTCTGATCGGCAAGTCCTAGGCTCTGTGGTTTAACCCACAGCGCCACGGAAAATTCCTCTTTTATCAGTTTCTAAGTTAGATCAGGTCTTATCACCCACTTTGAGAAACTTGACGTTATAAGAGCAATGGACAGAAATGCTTGGCTTGACTCCCATAATCCTTTGCTCACTCCGCTCAGCGTAGAGGAATTCTCATTGTCTCCAGGCCTTGTTCATCGATCTTTGACAGATGGTATGTTACAGGGCAAAGGCTTTTGACCTTCTCCTTAGGATGAGAAATGAAATAGGATTAAGCGTTGTTGATCGCGTAATGATCTTTGGTCAATAAACACATGGCTTCTCTCTGTATTAATTCTTTGAGCCCTTAACAAAAACGAAAAGCCAACTGGCAGATGGAGATTGTAATTCACAAAGAAAGCTCCCCTGGATAAATGGCTGTGAATGACAGGCCTTTCTTTCTTTTTATTTCTGTGATCTATAGGCTGACTGATCGATTTACGCCATGGGCAGGCAAACTAAGGCCTGGGGGCCGGATCCGACCGAATCCCCTTCACAATCTGGCCCACAGACGGTCCAGGAATCAGTGTGTTTTTGCATGAGTAGAATGTGTGCTTTTATTTAAAATGCATCTCTGGGTTATTTGTGGGGCATAGGAAATGGTTCCCCCCCAAAAAAAAAATAGTCCGGCCCCCCACAAGGTCTGAGGGACAGTGGACCAGCCCCCTGCTGAAAAAGTTTGCTGATCCCTGATTTATGCTTTTGATGAAGAGCAGGAAAGGTACAGGGATATGTTATCCCTTTGATTGCCCTCTGCGCACCCATCCCATCCAATCCTTGTGACTCAAAAGAGTTAAGAAAGAAGAGGATAAGACTGGAGAAAAATCTCATGAGAGCAGGAACACCGGAGCCCTGCAAATTCAGCTTCAGTGCTTGGGCAGAGCATCAGAAACCTATGAAACAACTATAAGGTTAGGTAGGGTGCCTCTGAGCACGTCCAGAGTACATTTGCCACTCCATTGCGCAATCACTACCTCCTAGCATCCCAATCTGGGGAGAGGGAGCACGCTCTCTCACAGAAAAGGTATCAGGAGCTTAGAAACATCCTGCAAAAGAAGGGATGGAGCGCTCCTGTTCAGGGTTTTAGCCAGCCTTACCCTTTCCCACATACTCCGTTCCTTTCTCCCTCCTACTTTCCATTCCACCTGTGGTAGAAGATGGAAGATGGTCTACAATTTGTGACCACTGAGCATGCTCAGTCCACATTTGGGCAGATTTGAGTCCCCTCCTCTTTTAGGCTCACCCCCTTTATTGGGGGGTCCTTTGGTAAACCTTGGGGTTCCCCCAGACCTGTTGATACCCCTCCCTTGTGCCTGGAGGGTGGCTTTTTGGAACTACATAGAAATAAAGCAAATCTGAACCTGCAGTTATTGTTATTACTACTACTAATACCAGCGGGGGTTTTTGGGGGAAATAAAATAGGTTCCAATACACACCAATCGTAAATAGGCCATGCCAGTGCAGAGGCAGTACAGTGGTACCTCGGGTTAAGTACTTAATTTGTTCTGGAGATCAGTTCTTAACCTGAAACTGTTCTTAACCTGAAGCACCACTTTAGCTAATAGGGCCTCCTGCTGCCGCCACGCCGCCGCTGCACGATTTCTGTTCTCATCCTGAAGCAAAGTTCTTAACCTGAGGTACTATTTCTGGGTTAGCGGAGTCTGTAACCTGAAGCGTATGTAACCTGTAACCTGAAACGTATGTAACCTGAAGCGTATGTAACCCGAGGTACCACTGTATAGAAATGAAATGAATAACGACGATAAATTGCAGTGTAAAAAAAAGGGGGCACTGAGATATTCCATTGTGGTGACTGCAAACTAGGTTTGAAGGTGCTATTTGGCAACCAGCTTATCTATCTGAGTTTCTGACACTGCCATGTGTGCATACCCTCCAACATTTCTCCAATGAAAATAGGGACGTCCAGTGCTATTTTTCTAGAAAAAGAGGTGCTGGAACTCACCATAAACACCTCCCTCATTCTCTTAGAATGGCAACAGCGCCGTGGGTGTAGTCAAGAGGGGGCAGCTGCCCCCCGAGCAATAAAAATTGAAAAAAAATCAAAGCTAACTGAGGTTCCGCCCCCCCCAAAAGCCTGCCCCCCCAACAAAAATCCTGGCTACGCCCATGAATAGCGCCCCACTGAGAGGCGCCGGAACTGAGTTCTGGCTGAAAAAAGTCCTATTCCATACCCTCCGCCATTTCTCCAATGAAAATAGGGTCATCCGACCGTCCTCTCCAACATTTCTCCAATGAAAATAGGGACGTCCAAAGGAAAAGCGGGTCATTCCAGGATTAAATCATAAACCAGAACGGCTTCAGTAAATCTGGGACTGTCCCTGGGAAATAGGGACACTTGGAGTGTCTGTGTATGTAATTTAGCCAAAACCCTCAAATAAATTTCTGGCAGATCCTCTTTCCCTCCTTGCTGTGACAAAGGGCGTTTGTTTCTACTCCCTTTGCAGGTTCTACTGGGACTTGATCATGTTGCTTCTCATGGTTGGCAACCTCATTATCTTGCCTGTGGGCATCACGTTTTTCAAGGACGAGAACACCCCTCCGTGGATCGTCTTCAACGTCCTCTCGGACACCTTCTTCCTGGCCGACCTGGTCCTGAACTTCCGCACGGGCATCGTGGTGGAAGACAACACCGAGATCATCCTGGACCCTCACACCATCAAGATGAAGTACCTTAAGACCTGGTTCCTGGTGGACTTTGTCTCCTCCATTCCCGTCGACTACATTTTCCTCATCGTGGACCTGGAGACCCAGGTGGACTCCGACGTCTACAAGACGGCGAGGGCGCTGCGCATCGTCCGCTTCACCAAGATCCTCAGCCTCCTGCGCCTCCTGCGCCTCTCCCGCCTCATCCGTTACATCCACCAGTGGGAGGAGGTGAGTCAACATCAGGACCACTGCACCATGTGACTCCGACCAAGGTAGATGCAAAAGTACGGTGGTCCACCAGGTTGGGCTTGATAGGCCTCCCACTTTACCAGCAACCCATGGCCTTTTGTATGTAGCCTGATCGGGCTGCCTTTGGTTTCAATAATAATAATAGTAATAATGGTAATAATGGTAATAATAATAATAATAATAATAATAATAATAATAATAATAATAATAATAATAATTTATACCCTGCCCATCTGGCTAAGTTTCCCCAGCCACTCTGGGTGACTCCCAATCAAGTGTTAAAAACAGCACAGCGTTAAATATTAAAAACTTCCCTAAACAGGGCTGCCTTCAGATGTCTTTTAAAGATAGGATGGCTCCTTATTTCCTTCACATCTGAAGGGAGGGCGGGTGCCACTACCAAGAAGGCCCTCTGCCTGGTTCCCTGTAACCTCACTTCTCGCAAGAAGGGAACCGCCAGAAGGCCCTCGGAGCTGGACCTCAGTGTCCAGGGCTGAACGATGGAGGTAGAGACGCTGCTTCAGGTATACAGGACCGAGGCCGTTCATGTACAGTGGTACCTTGGGATGCGAACGGGATCAAAAAATGTTCCTTTTAAACCAGGTTTTTGGTTGATCTGTTTGACATCCTATACCCTTTTAAAATGTGGCTCTTTTCGGGGGGGTGCTGTTATTGGGTTGTTGTTTTTATTCTGATTATATATGTTGTGATCTTTTCTGTGAACCGCCCTGAGACCTCCAGGTATAAACTCAATTAATAATAATAGTAATAATAATAATAATAATAGTGCACTTTGGTTGTTGCTGTACTATGATTTGCACAAGCCTCTGGTGCCCTGAATTAATTAAATAATCAAGATTCCCCCACCGCCCATCACAAGAATTACATACCACTTAATTGTAATAAAAGCTTAGAACATTTTGCAAAAGATGAATAAGGCGATTAAATAGTCATTAATACAAACAAACAGCTAGAAACAACTAAATTTTCACAAAAAATAAGATAAAATCCAGATTAGACCTGGCATGAAGCATCTTTCTCATTTCCTAAGGGAAATATTGCAGTTTTGTGAGCTCACCCAAGCCCAAACTCCCCTAGAGGGGTCTGTTCCATGAACCTCCACAGATTTGTATTATTATTGCTGCAGTGGTTACAATTAATTTCTTAATTGCCTTCTAAACCACCGTCTCAAGGTTATTCACACATCAGATAATTAAAAACAACGAGCGTATTTAAAGTGAGACCCAAACCCGAACAAGTGGTCCACTCTCATGGTCGTAATAACAACAACAACAATTTATTATTTGTACCCTGCCCATCTGGCTGGGCTTCCCCAGCCACTCTGGGCGGCTTCCAACAAAGATTAAAAATACATCAAAATGTCACACATTAAAAACTTCCCTGAACAGGGCTGCCTTCAGATGTTTTCTAAATGTCAGGTAGTTGTTTATCTCTTTGACATCTGGTGGGTGCCACTACCGAGAAGGCCCTCTGCCTGGTTCCCTGTAGCTTTGCTTCTCGCAGTGATGGAATTGCCAGAAGGCCCTCGGAGCTGGACCTCAGTGTCTGGGCAGAATGAAGGGGGTGGAGACGCTCCTTCAGGTATACTGGACCAAGGCCGTTTAGGGTCATGCAGTCGAAAGACACCCCAGGCAGCCTCTGTCTCTCCTTTCACGGCCTGTCCCGGCTTTCTCTCCTCTTGTCCAGATCTTCCACATGACCTATGACCTGGCGAGCGCAGTGGTGCGGATCTTCAACCTCATTGGGATGATGCTCCTCCTCTGCCATTGGGACGGCTGTCTCCAGTTCCTGGTCCCCATGCTGCAGGACTTCCCTGAGGACTGCTGGGTCTCCATCAACCACATGGTGGTAAGGGCCCCTCCATGGCATTCCTATAAACAGGCAGAGCCAGCTTAAGACAGGTAGAGGCCCTTGTTGTTGTTGTTTAGTCGTTTAGTCGTGTCCAGCTCTTCATGACCCCATAGACCAGAGCACACCAGGCACTAAAGGTAAAAGGTAAAGGTACCCCTGCCCGTACGGGCCAGTCTTGACAGACGCTGGGGTTGTGCGCCCATCTCACTTAAGAGGCCAGGGGCCAGCGCTGTCCGGAGACACTTCCGGGTCACGTGGCCAGTGTGACATCGCTGCTCTGGCGAGCCAGAGCTGCACACGGAAACGCCGTTTACCTTCCCGCTGGTAAGCGGTCCCTATTTATCTACTTGCACCCGGAGGTGCTTTCGAACTGCTAGGTTGGCAGGCGCTGGGACCGAGCAGCGGGAGCGCACCCCGCAGCAGGGATTCGAACCGCCGACCTTTCGATCAGCAAGTCCTAGGCGCTGAGGCTTTAACCCACAGCGCCACCTGTGTCCCACGCCAGGCACTACCTTGGATCAAATCTATGCTTCCAGGTGCGATAAGAAAGCTGCAGAGATAGTGCAGGATAGTGCGCACCCCGGAAATGATCTCTTTCAGCTTTTGCCTTCTGGAAGAAGGTACAGGGTTATAAAGACTAGGACTAGCCGCCTGAGAAACAGTTTCTATTCAAATGCAATTTTGGTTTTAAACGCAGTGTAAGGTAGTCTCTATGGGAGTATATTGTATTTAATTATGGGGTATCAGAGTTTTAGGGGGCTAACCAGGCTGGGATAGCTGGGATAGCAGGCTTGTTGGTTTATGAATGTCTGGTGTAGATTTTCAATTTCGGTGTTCTGTATGGGACAATGACAATAAAGATTATCGTATTGTATCGTATCGTTTCATATCAGTGTAAGGTTACTTCCTATTTAAACCAGCCGTTAAACCAGCCCATAATTCTAGAACAGAGTTTCCCAAACTTGGGTTTCCAGCTGACTACAACTCCAATAATAATAATAATAATAATATATTTATTAAAATAAAGGCTAGTGATCAGGGATGATGGGAATTGCAGTCCCAAAACAGCTGGGAACTCAAGTTTGGGAGACACTGTTCTAGCTGATATATGGTCAAAACACCTCTGGTCACATCACCCTTCCAAATTTTAACTTTCCCTTGAGCTCATAATTCTAGAACAGGGTTTTCCAGACTTGGGTTTCCAGCTGTTTTTGGACAACAACTCCTAGCTAGCAGGACCAGTGGTCCGGGATGATGGGAATTGTAGTCCGAAAACAGTTGAGGGTCCAAGTTTGGGAAACCCTGTTCGAGAACGATGAGAAGAAGTGGGTTTAAAAAATAAAATAAAAATTAAAGTGTGTGGTCACTTGGAGGTGATCTCTATGGTTACCCTAGGTAACCATACTGACCAGAAACAGCTGTTTCAATGGACCTGTGCAGGTAAGACTGCTCCCATCTCCGCAAATGTGCACACCGACGACCGGCCTGCACTGAAGGCCGCTTCTTTCTCTGCCCCACAGAATGACTCGTGGGGCAAGCAGTATTCTCACGCCCTCTTCAAGGCCATGAGCCACATGTTGTGCATCGGGTACGGGCAGCAGGCTCCTGAGGGCATGACGGACGTTTGGCTCACGATGCTGAGCATGATCGTGGGGGCCACCTGCTACGCCATGTTCATCGGCCATGCCACCGCCCTCATCCAGTCGCTGGACTCCTCTCGCCGCCAGTACCAGGAGAAGGTGAGCTGCAGGGTCGCCCGGTTTTGCTTGTGGAGGACCTGATGTCTTGCAGAGTGCCTTGTGGGCGAGCTGAGCTCTTGCAAGGCTCACCTCGCCGGTCAGTTTTAAAGCAGGCCAGAAACTGAGAGTTGCCATGCAATGCTAGAATAGTCAGCGTAGTCTGAGCTAATTGGAGCAAGGGGTCTGTGCTGGTCCCGGGGGGGGGGGTGTTTCCCGTGAGGCGTGGTCAGAGTCCGGTCCTGGGCCGAGGGTCTGGAGACTGTCCACCAAGGGCGAAGCGGGGTCCAAAGCAAGAAGCCGGGCGTGGTCGGGAACTCCGGAGAAACAGGTCTGGGTGCTGGCAGAAACAGGTTTCCAACATCTGGGACTGGGCTGACTGGCCTTTATCTCCTCTGAGGCATAGGGCGGTCCCGGCCCACAGGTGACCCGCCTCTCCTGGCCTTAAGGCGAGCACTCCTCCTGAGAGAACCCAGTTCCCTCCACCTCTCTGCCCTGAGCCTCTGCAGCGCAGGAGAGGCTGGAGGGTTACTGGACCCAGAGGCAGCCTCACCTTCTCCTGACAGAGCTGGGAGAGGAGCACCTGCAGGCAATGGGTCCTCGGTCACCTCTGGAGCCAGAGCAGATTCAGCTGGTATCTGCTCCTGAGGACGTGGCACAGGTGCAGGCCCTTCAGATTCAAGCCCCTGCCCCAGCTCAGCCGGCCCTGGAGGCGAGGACTCCTGTGCAGGTTCAGATTCTGAATCAGATTCCCAGGTCATCACAGGGTCTGACTCAGTCCGAGACTACTTCCCATGCTCCTATTTAATCAGGTCTTTTATTCGGAACAATGAGGACTAGAAACTTAGAATCTTTAAGCGAAAGGGGCGTAGCTCAGGGGTGGAGTGCATGCTATGCATGGAAAGGTCCCAAGGTTCGTTCCCCACTATCTCCAGGTAGGAAGGGCAGAGAGAACGCTCCCCAAAACCCTGGAGAGCCTCTGCCAGTCAGTGCAGGCAGTACTAAGCTAGATGGATCCTAGAGTCAGTCGAGGGCAACTTCCCATGAATGGTGGAAGATTCAGGACTGACTAAAGGAAGTATGTATTCATGCGGGGCGCAGTTCACCTGTGGAACTCATTGCCACAAGGTGTAGCGGTGGCCAGCGGCTAATAGTGAAAAGCTTACACAAGCCCTCCAACCTGCTGTGCAGTTAAAAGGGGAATGTAAAACTCGGCTAAGTAAAAGAACTTGCTAGCATAAGTTAGGAAGGATGTTAATAAACAATATATCCTCTCCTGCCTCCCTGAACATTCCCACAAGAGCAGAACATTGGACTAGAAGAGTTTGGATTTGATATCCCGCTTTATCATTACCTGAAGGAGTCTCAAAGCGGCTCACATTCTCCTTTCCCTTCCTCCCCCACAACAAACACTCTGTGAGGTGAGTGGGGCTGAGAGACTTCAGAGAAGTGTGACTGGCCCAAGGTCACCCAGCAGCTGCATGTGGAGGAGCGGGGAATCGAACCTGGTTCACCAGATTACGTGTCCACCGCTCTTAACCACTACACCACACTAAGTTGTGCCTCTGGCCTGATTCAGCAGGGCTCTTCTGATTCTCTTCTCCCCTCGTCTCTCCTCCTAGTACAAGCAAGTGGAGCAATACATGTCCTTCCACAAGCTGCCGGGAGACACACGCCAACGGATCCACGAGTACTACGAACACCGTTACCAAGGCAAGATGTTTGATGAGGAGAACATCCTGGGGGAGCTGAGCGAACCTCTCAAAGAGGTACGTACCTGGGCAGCACCCATCTCTGGAGGGGGAGAGGGAGGGGTAGTCAAGGTTGGGGAACAGGGATATGGAAAAGGGGATCCACACATCTTCACTGGAAAACAGCATCCATATAAGCTAAGGGGGGGGGGAGTCTTAATTGAACAAACTCATGTTGTTGTACGTGCCTCTGACAGTGGGACACGGGTCACGCTGTGGTCTAAACCACTGAGCCTCTTGGGCTTGCTGATCAGAAGGTCAGTGGTCCAAATCCCTGTGACAAGGTGAGCTCCTGTTGCTCTGTCCCAGCTCCTGCCAACCTAGCAGTTTGAAAGCACATCAGTGCAAGTAGATAAATAGGTACCGCTGTGGCGGGAAGGTAAGCAGCGTTTCCGTGCGTTCTGGTTTCCATCACGGTGTCCTGTTGTGCCAGAAGCGGTTTAGTCAGGCTGGCCACATGACCCGGAAAGCTGTCTGTGGACAAACGCTGGCTCCCTTGGCCTGAAAGTTAGATGAGTGCCGCAACCCTGTAGTCGTCTTTGACGGGACTTAACCGATCCACCTTTAGGTAAAGGTAAAGGGACCCCTGACCGTTAGGTCCAGTTGCAGACGATTCTGGGGTTGCGGCGCTCATCTCGCTTTACTGGCCGAGGGAGCTGGCATACAGCTTCTGGGTCATGTGGCCAGCATGACTAAGCTGCTTTCTGGTGAACCAGAGCAGCGCACAGAAACGCGGTTTACCTTCCCGCTGGACCGGTACCTATTTATCTACTTGCACTTTGACGTGCTTTCGAACTGCTAGGTTGGCAGGAGCAGGGACCGAGCAACGGGAGCTCACCCCGTCGCGGGGATTCGAACCACCATGTTACGTTGTGGGTGAACATATCAGACGACACAGTGATTCTTCAAACAGCTCTTGTTTATTCAGAGGCCAGGACTGACTGAAGGGCTCAGTCAGCCTGCTTATATAGAGCTCCAGTACAACGTTACTGCAGCAACTTTCTAAAACTATCCAATCACTGAACGTCACTTTCGATCCTTCATTTGCATAAAAACTATCCAATCACTGAACGTCACTTTCGATCCTTCATTTGCATAAAAACTATCCAATCACTGAACGTCACTTTCGATCCTTCATTTGCATAACTATCTACAGTATCCCCCTGCTGGCCCAGGGTGAGAACTTCAGTACATAACACACCAACCTTCTGATCTGCAAGCCCTAGGCTCAGTGGTTTAGACCACAGTGCCACCTGCTTCCATTTACCTTTACCTTTACCTTTTACCTAATCGTTGACAAGTAAGATACACAACACTTGCCTAGGGTTCTGTTTCCTTGGAATACAGTCAACAGAGACTGTGGGGTCTTTAGGATATTCCTTTTTTTCTACACATATATATAACCTGAGCATAGGTTGGAGGGGCTCACAGCACTGATGCTCTCATCTTGGGTTTCTAGGGGGGCAGGGTGCCCCCAAAGCCCAGCACAGAGCAAGACATGTCTCTATGCCTTCCGCTTCCAGCAGCGCTCCAAAAACTCACTCAGACGATTCTCACATGCGCAGGTTTTCCTCCTTTCTGATTTATGACCTGCCCTGCCGCCCCCTTTTAGGAAATAATCAACTTCAACTGCCGCAACCTGGTGGCCAACATGCCGCTGTTTGCCAACGCTGACCCCAACTTCGTGACGGCCATGTTGACCAAGCTGCGCTTCGAGGTCTTCCAGCCGGGGGACTTCATCATCCGGGAAGGGACCGTGGGCAAAAAGATGTTCTTCATCCAACACGGCGTGGTCAGCATCCTGACTCGAGGCTCCAAGGAGATGAAGCTCTCAGATGGTTCCTACTTTGGGGGTAGGTTTTAGAGGAGGGGGGATGGGGAGGTGAAATATACTCAGAGTCGAGAGTGGATTTCATGCTCTTTATTCAGCTCATAGTGGGAGGAGGAATGAAAGTCCCCTCCAAGTATCTGCTTTATATACATTATTTACACAATGGGCTGCACGTGATTGGCTAATTCCGGAATTCTCCTGTAGGCCAATCAGGTTGTGGATTCACTTCCATCTGGAGCTGGATTGGGTGGCTGCTGCGGACCAATCAGACTGCTGCATTGTTCTAGGACCAATCAGACTGCTGCATTCTGAATCCTATTGTTCTCAGACCAATCAGACTGCTGCATTTTGGATCCTATTGTTCTAGGACCAATCAGACTGCTGCATTTTGGATCCTATTCACTCAGTACATAACAGGAAGAATCAGCAAGCTCCAAAACATGGCTTTGTGTTTTTCAAATATATTTACACTTTCAAAATTCAAGCTTAAAGATGGCTGGCGAACCAGGGTTACTGAATTGTTGAGGCAATAACCAGCATTCCTGCAATAAATGATGTTCAAGGTGTGAATGCCAATGATTTTGTAGCCCAACCAAGAACACCCACACTGTTTTAATCCAATTTGCTCCTGTTTCCTTCCATTCTTGGCAGCTGCTCTTTGGCAAATTTGATGTTGTTGCTGTTGATAGGTTCTACGTGCTCTAACATCCAACTAATCGGGGATCACGTAACCAACGTAATGACATCACAGCACCAAATAACCAATCAGGTTTGGCTAGGTGAGAACATCACAAAGCCAAATCAGAGAGAGGTAAATGCTTTCTGACCTCACTCTGAATGGTTAGGACTCTTTTTTTGGGTCCCATTTTGCAACCTCCCTGAATTAGTGCTGAAAGGGAAATAGGGAAAAAGTTTGGGTAAGCAGGTTGGCTTGAAAGGGGTCAGGTTTCCTCCCCCCCCCCCACAAAAAAAACACACACATGCTATTTGTGTCAGCTCCAGTAACTCCTTTTTGTAGAGGAGAATGAGAACAGTTTGGGCCTAAGATAGATGCACAGGCTCTCCTCCCCAAACTGCCTCTCCCAGAGTTACCCTGGAGGAGACCCTTGCTTGCCGTAGGTGATCAAGTGACAGGGTGCAAACCTCTCCTGGCAAACACCTGAAACTGTTCCTGATCCTCATCTCCTCGGTTGGTCCCTGCAGAGATCTGCCTCCTGACCCGCGGCCGGCGTACGGCCAGCGTGCGTGCCGACACCTACTGCCGCCTCTACTCGCTCTCAGTGGACAACTTCAATGAAGTTTTGGAGGAATATCCCATGATGCGCCGGGCCTTCGAAACCGTCGCCATGGACCGACTGGACCGCATAGGTGAGACGTGTGGGTGGAGGCTATTGGTCACTTGGACCAACGCACTGGCTAGGAGAGGGGTGGGGCCTCATTCCCTTCTGGGCAGGCTTCTGGAGAACACATGCCGGTGGAGGCTGGGACCAGGGGAAGAAGCAGGCAGACTAACGGAAGTAAATTCTGCCATTTGTACAGTAGGTTGGTGTGGCGATCACACAGGGTCCCTGGACGTTTGACGATCTATTGACCCTGTGCCACCACTGTACTTGTGTTCTTCGCTGCCACCAATCCGTTTCCCATGGGTACACATGGAGTCCAGTCAGTTGTTAACATTAACAAATAATCAAGTTTATTTTATAGGCATGAACAAGCTTATGGTTACAGTTAATATTTCTTGGCAGTTTCTTGATCTTAGTTCCTTAACTCAGTGTTTTTCAACCTTTTTTGGCCAAAGGCACACTTGTTACATGAAAAAAATCACGAGGCACACCACCATTAGAAAATGTTAAAAAAATTAACTCTGTGCCTATATTGACTATATATAAAGTAAGTCTCTTGAATAGGAATCAAATAAACACAAAGAAAGTATTTTATAATTACTTTATTATGAAATAGTAAGTAAACAGAAATATGAAAAATTATAAAATACTTTATTTTTAAATCTTTTGAATTTTTCAATTTTTCCCACGGCACACCAGGCAACATCTCGCGGCACACTAGTGTGCCGCGGAACAGTGGTTGAAAAACACTGCCTTAACTGTCCTATCCGTTCCTAACAACTTCAAACTGATTATCCCAACTAACTATCTGACTCCACCTAATAATTCCTCTCACTCTCTCACCACACAACTCGACCAACCCACAGACTATTCCTCCCTCTCCCTTCTCCAACTCCCAACTCTCAACTGACTTTCACACAACTCCCCCTCTAACCCTAACTCCTCCTATCAGTTTCCACTGGCCAATCACATCACACTCATTTTAACCCTTTCCTTATGACCCACCTAGGAGGCAAACGCCACAGTTGGTTTCTACAGACACTCACAAAATGCCTCTCTCCTGCATCCAGACCAGCAAGAAGCAAGACCAGAGCTCACAGGCACATCCCAGTCAGGGGGAAACACTCACAGAGGGTGTGGAACTGGGCTGGTGTGGGGGGTGGCCTGGGAAGAATATAGATTCTTCCCAGGCCACCATTCCCACCAGCCCACCTCCAGAGAGCCATAGAGACCAGCATTCAGCCTGAGGTTCTCCACTCCTGTCCTAGGGGTGGGGGGACTCTGGGGGGGGGGGTCAGAGGCACTGATTATGAAGCAAAAAACAAGCCCCCTGCTTATCTCTCCCTTTTTCTGCTCCCCCCTCTCTCACAGGCACACAAAAATACGCACTCCCTCTTCATACTCACCTTCCCATTTTTATTCATGAAAGCACAGCAGCCATCTGGGGCACTGTGATTTTGAACAATTTTGTGCCACAATTTTGCCCCCCCCCCGATAAAACTGCTTTTTTCAGGCACAGTGCCAGATCGCAGCCCCAAAAAAGATTTCCGGGGGGGGGGGGGAATCGTGGCACGAAATCATATGAGAGATCACAGTGCCCAAAGGGCTACCATGCTGTCGCAAGAAAAAAACAGATGTCCCAGGTTTCTCCGGGAGAGTTGGAGGATGTGCCTCTTTCTGCCACACCTCTCTCTCAATTCCTCTCTTTTTGCCATCGCCTCCTCTCTCTCTGCTGCTCACTTTGCTCTCACTCTCTTTTCGCCCCTTCTCTCTTACTCTCTGGGTTGTAGTTACAGGTAGGTAGCCGTGTTGGTCTGCCGTAGTTGAGACAAAAAAAAAAAATTCCTTCCAGTAGCTCCTTAGAGACCAACTACAGTGGTGCCCCGCAAGACGAATGCCTCGCAAGACGAAAAACCCGCTAGACGAAAGGGTTTTCCGTTTTTCGATGCGCTTCGCAAGACGAATTTCCCTATGGGCTTGCGATTTTTTTCGCTCCCCGCCCTTTTCTAAGCCGCTAAGCCGCTAATAGCTTTTTAGCCGCTAAGCCTTTAATAGCCGCTAAGCCGCTAAACCGCTAATAGCGCTAATCTGCTAATCCGCTAATAGGGTTGCTTCGCAAGACGAAAAAACCGCTAGACGAAGAGACTCGCGGAACGGATTATTTTCGTCTTGTGAGGCACCACTGTAAGTTTGTTATACCCTCTCTGGATAGCTATCCAGCTAAGCCCAACTCTGAGCAGACCCATCGAAACTAATGAACCTAACTTTGGCCCACTAACGGGCCTACTCTAAACAAGAGACAGTCTTCGATTTCTGCCATCCTCTCCTTCCCTCGTCCCCCTGCCCTTTGCCCACCTGCGCATAATTCACCCCAAGGTAGCTTGACAAAGCCTCTGGCACAGTGAAAAGTGGCTGTGTTTGCTCAAGGCCTAGTGTGGAAGCTCTTCTGCTGCTGTGTGTGGACATGATGATGATGATGATGATAATTCCCTTTGCTCATCCCCGGGTGTCTCTCCAGGTAAGAAGAACTCCATCCTGCTGCGCAAGCGGGCCGAACACAGCTCCAGCTCCGTCAACCAAGAGATCATTCAGCAAATCGTCAAGCACGACCAGGACATGGCGCACAACATCCAAGAGCTGCCGCCGGTGGTGGCTGGGCGCGAGCTGAGCGGCAAAGCTGTGATCTGGGAGCCCCTGGTGCACGCTCCGCTGCAGACCGCCGCCGCCACCACAAACGTCGCCATTGCCTTGACGCACCAGCAGAGCCTCGCGGCTCACATCTTCCTGCCCCCTTCTTCCGTCACCAGCCCTCTGTCCCCCGACGCCGCCCTATACCCTCGCCAGCCCCGGCGCTCCCAGCCCAGCTTGGGCGGCTCGCGCCCTTCCTCGGTCAGCTCTCCCGCCTCGGGGGCGCAGTCCCACTTACAGACGCCGGCGGTCGGGTCCCCGTCCTCCCCTATGGTCCAGTGCCCCTCGCCCTTGGAAAGCATCGGCCCCCGCGGCGTTCCTCTCGGACCCCCCATCCCGCAGCCCATACAGAAAGCGGAAGCTGCCCCAAGCCAGCCTCAGCTCTCCAAGTCCCGCGGCACCTCTGTCTCCACCTCGCTCCTGCAGCAGCCGGCGAGCATTGCGGCCATCCCACCCGGACGGACTCTCCACTACAGCCTCTCGCGGGCCACCGGCTCCCACATCTCCTTGTTTCTGCAGCCGCAGCAGCTGGTCAAACACCGCAGCACACAGGGCCTCTCGGCAGGCCGCCTCACCCAGGATGTTAGGCCACTTTCAGCCTCCCAGCCTTCCTTGCCGAACCGGCTCACCCAGCCGGCGGACATGGGCCCCCCTCAGCAAGCCCGGAAGTCGGCCGGGAACCTGACGTACCGGTCATCTCCTTCGGTCCCCGGGCTTCTGGCCAAGCCAGCCCCCAGCACTGCCAGGCGTCCTGTTTCGCCCCAGCAGGCCACTTCGGGGTCCAGTCGGTCCGTGAGCGGACCCAGCACCCCGCAGTCACCTGCCACCACACCCCGCCACACAGCCGCCCCGTCCCGCAAAGGTTCTGTGGCGTTCAGCCCCGACGTGGACACTGGGAAAGCGAAGCTCACGTCCAATATGTGAGGCCGCAAGAGTCCAGGGCTGCACTTTCTGGTGTCGGAAGGTCAGCCTGTAGGAAAGGCGGGTGCGGGGGCCAGGAGGCCCGTCCAGAGATAAGGAAACGGGTACTTGGGCAATTCGCCACCATCTCGGGGCAGGCTGTCCGCCTCGAAAGTCGGCCTGAGGGGTCTCTGAGCCATGACTGACTGGAGAGGGAGGGAGCTGTTCTCTCAAGGAAAGGCCAACCTCCCCACTGCCGCCATCTTAGCTCCTTGCCAAAAGGTACCCGCCGAGCCCCGTGCCGCACCCGCAGGGGGCAGGAAGCTAGGCCGCAAACCCCCACAGCCACCCTTTGGTTGGGGACATGTCCCTGGGCCTCATTTCTGCCCTGCCCACTTTGGACCTATTAGTGCCTCCACACACACCATTTCCAGGCCTGCCCTTGATGGTGGGTTGTGTGGGCTTTGCCCCATATCGAAACCCCCACAGGGCCAGTGGGGTGAGGAGAGGCAGCAGAAGGGGTTCGCTTTCAATAAAGTCTGGGCACCCCGTTCCCTCAGCACAGCCTGTCTTTTTGAACATGAAGGAAGAGATGCGGAGGAGGCCAAACAACAGTCCCGGAAGTCTCCGGCCACACAAAATCTGCCTCTGATGTCCAGCGCTGGGCGGTGACAAAGTTGTGGACACTCCTGGATGAGTGCCGTGCCCCCTTGTACCCTGTCTCTCCCCCTCCCTTGAGGGATATTTTTAACAAGGAGATATTTTATCTGGTCTTCTTCTCTTCCCCAACCCCGTTCTCAATTTGTGCAATATGAGATCTCAAGGTGTCTTGTGAGAGTGTGTGTAGCTGTAGAAACCCCGCTTCCATGGGAGAGGGAAGGAAGGACACCCGTCCAAGTCCTTTGCCCCCCACTTCTGTCCGTCTCTTCTGTCCCGGAGACAATGGGTTGGAAATCCGATTCTGATCTTGCTACTACTGCCATAAACTTAGCAGCTGGGCCAGGCGATAGGGAGCAGCCCCTTATATACACCTATAAACCCCCTGTGTCTTCTTCCCAACCAAACTGGTTCAGGGACCACTCCACTCACTTGAAGGTGCATTGAGGCCTACCTGGTAGAGCTGCACGACAGACTTCCTCAGAGGAGTCCCTTGGCATTGTGATCCCAGTTCCCTCTGGGGAGGGTGGCCGTAGAAAGCACGTGCCCCCTCTGCTTCTGGTTAACTACATCCATACTAATGTTAGAATCGTAGAAATGTAGAGTTGGAAGGGACCCCAAGGGTCATCTAGTCCAACCCCCTGCAATGCAGGAATCTCAGCTAAAGCATCCATGACAGGCGGCCATGTTGTAAAGTATATCGGCAGTTTTTTGTGCCTCCGTTCCTTCTCTGTCGTCTGTATGATGCTCTCCTTCAAATCACACTTTCCCTTCCTTCAAAATTCCGATTCAGTGTGATTTGGAGGGGAACCAACAATGGAGCATGAATGGGGGTCCAGGAAGCTGATGATCCACATTCAATGGCTGTATGGAGGGCCCCAAAATCTTATTTACTTCTCCCTGGTTGCCTTTACTGTAGCTCTGTCACTTGATTGAAGGCACTTTTGCCTATCTGATTTAGATGATTCACTGGTAAATCAACCAACAAAATCTGCACACATTGCCTGCATATCAACAAGGAAAAAATCATAGATACAGTGGTGCCCCGCAAGACGAACGCCTCGCAAGACGAAAAACCCGCTAGACGAAAGGGTTTTTCCGTTTTGGAGGCGCTTCGCAAAACGAATTTCCCTATGGGGTTGCTTCACAAGACGAAAAAATATTGCGTCCCCCGGCGGTTTTTTTTTTCTTTTTTTGCCCTTTTCCTAAGCCGCTAAGCCGCTTATCAGCTGTTCCGCTGATAAGCCGCTTAACAGCTGATCGCTGGAAGCCGCTTGACAGCTCTAGCACTAATCCGCTAAGCTGTCAATGGGCTTGCTTCGCAAGACGAAAAAACCACTAGACGAAGAGAATCGCGGAACGGATTAATTTCGTTTAGCGAGGCACCACTGTATATACATGCATATACATATGCACACAGTATACAGTTGTATCCAAAGTTCTGTCAGCACAATGATTTCTTTTTCTGCAACAGAACATTCTCCCCCATGCCTCCCACCACAAATCTGTTCTATGGGGTTAACGTTAACCCAGCCCTCTGGAGTAGATGTGGGGATGGCATGGGTCACACACAGTGGGGAAGAACCATGGGGAGTCCTGTTGCACAAGTGCAAATCTTTGTGCTGATAGAATAAGTGAATTAGAATTTGTCTCAAACTCCAATCTGTTAATCCAGGACTGGAGAACATGCTATTCCCTCCTGGTGTTGCCGGACTCCAACTCCCACAATCCCTGAGCGTTGGTCATGCTGTCTGGAGCTGATGGGAGCTGGAGTCCTAGAATATCTCTAGGACCAGTGGCGGAGGAAGGGGTGCGGGGGTGCTGTCCGTCCTGGGTGTCATCACTGGGGTGTGTGTGTGACAAAACAAGTTTAAAAAATAATAATAACTTGAGCTCACGGAACTTTTTAGGAGTGACATGGTGGCTTAGGTGCCTGTAGGTTACGTGCTGCCTGAAACAGACTTGCGTCTGCCTACCAACTCTGTCTCAGCTGCCCTACAGCTGAGGGAGAGGCAGTGGAAAGGCTCTAAGCGTCGGAGAGGCTTGCCCCACCCCCTGGAGGCTTGCCCCGCCCCCATGGGCAGATCGCCCCGCCCCGACTGCAGGACACGCTCCCGCACCAGGCCCCCGAGTGACTAGCTATGCTGCTGTGGAGGACCACATCGATTCCCGATCCCTGGATTAATCAGATGCAATGATTTAAACGTTTCGGACTGAGTCAGAATTCTAATTCCATTTCAATACAGGCATTCCCATTCTACGCTCATGCTCAAGAGGTGGGATGCTCCCACTAATATTATCTTAAAAGAGGCACTCCCCTTTATGTCAGGAGGGAATTCCTCTTCTAAAACGCCAACTTCTGTGATCAGTACAAGCACTGTATCCAAATTTACACCTACTCACAGTAGACCCGTACAGTGCGACTCACTTTCGTCCATCGATTTTCATTTGGGACTTCTCTAAGAATAACCCACCCTCTAGCAAACAAAGTAAGCTTTTACTATTCAAAACTATTGTGTTAAAGAGGCAGATTTGTGCAGATTTAATTGATCTGTGCAGATTTGATGGATTTGTGCTGCTATTTCTTTAATCAAGTGACAGCCCTGCTTTGTTTTCCTTTTGGTTCTTTTAAAAAGTATCTTTTAATTGAATTTTACTCATATAACCCGAATAACAAAATACCGTAGAATTTCATGAAACAAACACACAGCCCTGCTTTGGGTTTTTTCTGATGACACATGCATTTGTTGCAGTCGCTTTCGTAGAAGAAGATTATGCTTTCCAGCTGCAAAATTTGCATCGAAATATCATTTACAGCGCAATTCTATTTTGGGTCCACTCAGAAGCAACCTTTATTGAGCTGATTGGGACTTACTCCCAGGTATGCGTGTATAGGATTGCAGCCTATTTTTTTAAATGCAGCGGATCAGTTAATTCAGTTGATCGAAATATTTTAATTGATTAATACCATGGTGCGTGAGTGTGTTTTCAAATGGATGTATACCGATAATGAATTGTGAGTACAGAGGTGCAATTAAAGTGTGTTAAGGGGCATTTTATCTTCAGTTAGGGATCTCGTACCTGCATCCTTCGGGGGCACGTAATCAAGACAACCTAAATGTACACGACTGGCCTCTTAACACACTTGAATCCTTGTTTTGTACATCTTGTCAGGAAGAGCAGCTACGGAGGCAGGATCTGCTCCCCCTTTAGTGCATGTTTACGGGCATTGTGCAATTATCGAAAAGCAACTAACAATTGAGGATACAGAGCAAGAGGGAAGGAGTTAGCCCTGGATTAACTGAGCAAAAGACTAAGGAAGTATGTCCTCCTGGTTTCTTTTGTATGCGATAACACTTTGGACTCTTCCAGGAAGTGATGGTTACAGCTCTCCTTCAAGTCACATAGCGTCACAAGAGAAGGTTTGGTTTGGGGTTTTAAAAAAATGCAGATTAACCAACGGGGCATTGGCTAGGATTATTATTAATTTTGGGGGGGGAATTCCCTCCTTCCACTACTGACTGCCATGCCCCCCGCTATTTTCTTGGGAGCAGTTTGTAGTGGGAATGTCTATCAGGAGTTGGGAATGTCTATCAGAGTGGATTTGATGCTGACCTTTAAAGCCCTAAATGGCCTCGGCCAAATATACCTGAAGGAACGTCTCCATCCCCATCGTTCAGCCTGGACACTGAGGTCCAGCTCCGAGGGCCTTCTGGTGGTTCCCTCACTGCAAGAAGTGAAGTTACAGGGAACCAGGCAGAGGGCCTTCTCGGTAGTGGCGCCCGCCCTGTGGAACGCCCTCCCGTCAGATGTCAAGGAAATAAACAACCACCTGACTTTTAGGAGACATCTGAAGGCAGCCCTGTTTAGGGAAGTTTTTAATGTTTGGTTCTATTTTTAATATACTGTTGGGAGCTGCCCAGAATGGCTGGGGAGACCCAGCCAGATGGGAGGGGTATAAATAATAGATTATTATTATTATTATTATTATTATTATTATTATTATTATTATTCCTCCTTCCCCTGCCTTTGTGCATGGCAGGCCATTGAAGGACGAGGGATAAATATTTACACCTCTGTGCCCTAACCCACGCCCCACAAGTTCCCTATTGGAAATACTCATCACCAGCGATGAAGGGTCATAACAGGGTAGCAGAGCGCCCTTTCTTTATCTCACCCCCTCCTTGTGCCTAACCACTGCCAGGGGTGGAAAGGAGCTCTGCTTGGGTCCAGGGCAGCCTTCCATCCTTCTAGAACAGCCTGGGTGCCACCCACATTTATTCCTTCTTATGTGAGGGCCAGTGAGCCCACAGTCTCTCTCCAGGAACCAGTAATCTGTGACGTGCAATCAGTGCGTGAAAAGGTGTTGCTTTCAGATCCAGCCATGTTATCAATTCAGGGTAGAGTAGACCCTCAGGAGCCTTGTAGATTTCTCCCTCCTGACCCCCCCCTCCATCCCCAACCATTTCTGCCGCTGTGCTGTCAAATGCTTTTCTAGAGCGAGAATGGGGTAGGGAATCAGCGTCGCTCAATTATCTTTCCCAGGAGGGGAAAATTAGAGGGAGGGGATCTCTGATGCAATCTTCAACAGGACCAAACCCCTCGCCGCCCGCTTGCTGCTAGACTAGAAGCACAAACCATAAAGGTACTAGGCCCAGGGCAAGAAACCTTTGGTTGTTCCATTGTTCCCCCTACTGAATTGTGGAGGGGGCCCCTATCATTGGGCAATGTGAGATGGCAGCCTCAGGCGGCAGGTACTAGGGAGCAGCAGCAAAGCATTGGACAGAATTGTGTGCTGCACACGGTTTGATCAGTGCCCTCTCAGCTACTCTGATGCCTGCAGATTGCTGGTTCTCGATTCAGGATTCTACATGTGGAATTCACTGTGGGAGGGGCCGCCATGTCCCTTGCTACATGCATCAAAACGTATTGGGCAGACCACACTGGGTTAAGATTTTGGGGGAGTCGGTAGGCTATCTTAAGGGATGGCAGGGGGTTCCACTGGAAATGGGAAGCCAGTTATCGCTTTATTCATCCTTGCCTTGTGCCGATCAAAGGGGACTGGCCTTTGCTCAGCGCTTCGCAGCGGAGAGGTGACGGTGGTTTTCCTTGCTGCATCCCCTTTGCCGGGTTGCTGCGCTGTGGGAACCACCGCTTGAGGCTTCCTTTGGCTGCTGGCTGGGCTTTCTGCCTTTGGCTCGGAGGGGCTCAGAAGTCGAACATACCTGTGCTCTGAAAATCCCTTATTGTGGCTGCTGGTCCCTTATTTCCAAGGCTGCTGGTCCCTTATTTTCAAATCTGTAATTGACAGCTATGGAGGAAGGTGAACTGCAGTGGAATGGAAAGAGCGCTGCATGCAGCAAATACAGGGCAGCGCAGGCAATTATGCCTCCTTACACCCCTGACCAGCTTAGTCCCTTCCAGGGCATCCCCACAAGAAAGAGGGTTCAACCAGTACTGCCTTCTTGACCCTGCTCTCCTACCCTGCCTCCCATCCCACAACGGCCCCCTCTGGCAGGAGCCACCCAGTCTGATCACATAGGTTCAAAAACATTCCAGAACTTCTTCTTGTTTACACTCGAATTGGGTTAGAGCCATCCGTAGAGCTGCTGTTCCCATAGCCATGAAGCTGGGGGGGGGGTGGCGAAAGGGAGGGAGGTGTTCTCCACCCCCACCTCCTTTCCTCCCAGTGGCCCCTGTGTGGCCGAGCCATGGCTGTGTCCTCACTGGGGCCTGTTCCTCCTATTGTTTCTAGCCCCACTGCCCAGCGCAATGACTATCTTTTGGGGGCAGGAGGTTTTAGGTAGTGTTATCATTGGTGGAGAAGGCAGGCGTGCTAATTGAAACTGCAGATTTGTTGCATCGAAAGATCCACGGGAGTTCACACATACACACATGCACAGATTCTTCTCAGCGGGGTCTCTATACTCCCTCTGTGCTGGTGTGTGTGTGTGTGTACGCGCAAACACATATCAAAAGGAGATCTTCCTACCCTTGGAACACGCTAGCGTCTCTGGGGAGATCCAGAATATAGGGATCCCAGTGTCAAGACACAGCCAGTAGGACACCCCTACAAGTGTGGTTGTGTGTGCGCATGTGTGAAAGAGTCTCTGTAGTGTGTGTGTGTGTGTCTGTGTGCATACAAGCAGGTGTGAACGTATGTGCAATCTAGTCACCAAAGACCATGAACCATCACCTTTGCACTCGGCGTTGCTCAGTGTACGGCGCTTGTAGATTTCATATCACGGGGGGCGATTTTAAAAAGCTGTGCTCTCTTCTTCTTTTTGTAAAATAAAATAAAAACTAATTTCGTTTCGTTTCGGATGTTGTACCTAACGGATTTCGGTAATAAAGAGAGACTTGGAGCTGGTTTTGTCATTTAGTAATAGCAATGCCTGGGGCCAATCGCCCAGCCATATGGACCTAATAATAATAATAATAATAAATTTTATTTATATCCCGCCCTCCCCAGCCGAAGCCGGGCTCAGGGCGGCTAACAACACCAAAATAGTGCGACCTAGTGGAATGGTGGGCTGCGCCGTGGGTTTGTTGCAAACTTGGAGGGTTATTCACATATTAATTTTATTTCTTTGTTAATTGCTTCCCATGAAGATATCCCAAAGCAAACAGGTTTGTTTTGTTTTTTTAAAGTCAGCCATTTAAGTGATCTCAAATCCAGTACAGATACAGCTAGGGATAAAAGGCATGTCGAAAGAGGAAGCTGTTTAACAGGTAACAAAAAGACAATCGTTGGTGCCCATCTGACATGAGGGTGTTCCAAAGGGAAGAGGCAACCACATTAAAGGTGCAATTCCTACATGATAGGGAATGGGCCTTTGGCAGAGGAGGAGTAATTAAATTCAGTTAATAACAACATAGGAAGTTGCCTTGTACAGAACCTGACAATTCACCTGTATAGTGGTAAGGTAAAGGTAAAGGGACCCCTGACCATTAGGTCCAGTCATGGCCGACTTGGGGGTTGTGGCGCTCATCTCGCTTTATTGGCCGAGGGAGCCGGCATACAGCTTCCGGGTCATGTGGCCAGCATGACTGAGCCGCTTCTGGCGAACCAGAGCAGCGCACGGAAACGCCATTTACCTTCCCGCAGGAGCGGTACCTATTTATCTACTTGCACTTAGATGTGCTTTCAAACTGCTAGGTTGGCAGGAGCAGGGACTGAGCAACAGGAGCTCACCCCGTCGCAGGGATTCGAACCGCCGACCTTCTGATCGGCAAGCCCTAGGGACCCACAGCGCCACCCGGGTCCCTTTGTACAGTGGTACCTCAGGTTAAATACTTAATTCGTTCCGGAGGTCCATTCTTAACCTGAAACTTTTCTTAACCTGAAGCACCACTTTAGCTAATGGGGCCTCCTGCTGCCACCACGCTGCCGGAGCACGATTTCTGTTCTTATCCTGCAGCAAATTTCTTAACCTGAAGCACTATTTCTGGGTTAGCGGAGTCTGTAACCTGAAGCGTATGTAACCTGAAGTGTATATAACCCGATGTACCACTGTATTGTCTACTCTACACCAATAGTCTTCAACCTTTTCAGACCCAGGACCCACTTGTAATCCAAATGTGATTTGGGGACCTATTTCTTAATCTTTTATCACATATTTGCTGGGTGGCGGTGCTCCTGTTACGACCCACCTCGGACCAGGCCGTGATCAGTGGCAGCAGCTCTCCAGGAGTCTCTCAAGGCTATCAATCATTGTTGGTCTGCTCTGCTCTGCCTCCATGCCCAGAGGTGGAATGCTTCTAAACACCAGTTCCTGGGGACCACAGGAGGGGAGAGGACTCCTTGCACTCAGGTCCTGCTTGCCCGTTTTTCACAGTGTGGAGCCAGTGAGAGCCAGTGTGGTGTAGTGGTTAAGAGCGGTGGACTCGTAATCTGGGGAACCGGGTTTGCGTCTCCGCTCCTCCACATACAGCTGCTGGGTGACCTTGGGCCAGTCATACTTCTCTCTGAAGTCTCTCAGCCTCACTCACCTCACAGAGTGTTTGTTGTGGGGGAGGAAGGGAAAGGAGAACGTTAGCCGCTTTGAGACTCCTTTGATAAAGCGGGATATCAAATCCAAACTCTTCTCCTCCTTCTTCACAGGCATCTGGTTGGCCCCTGTGAGAGCAGGATCCTTTGGCCTGATCCAGCCGATCGCTAAGAATTATGGAGGAACAGAAGGGTGGGAAATCCTCTCAAAGTCCAAACTAAGAGAAGGCCGCAACAAAGAGACTCCGGTTTGCAAATAAGAATGCAAAACACCGTTCTTTGTGCCTTCCCCCCTTCTGCTGGTCACACAAGCAAACTGGGTCTCTCTGCTTTCTCCTAGCTGGATTATCATTTTAAATCCATATTGTATTCCTCTCTCTCTCTCTCTCTCTCTCTCTCAATCCAGGGCTAAATAGTGATGTGGTTGGGGACGTGGCAATCTTTCCTGATTAAGGTTTGGACTTCCAGCTTTAAGTAGATTATAAATCAAGGTCGGGGAAATGAAGACGGAGGACAGAGCAAGTATGAGGTCAGCTAACAGCCCCCCAGACCCACACCTTCATTTTCAAAGATCAGGGCTCAGCATCTTCAGGTATCTCCTGGGTCCTGCACCTGAGCAAGGGGCCCACTGCTGACCCCCAGCCTGCTGCCCCATAAGTTGCCCCCACCTGCCCACACTTGTACTTGCAACCAGTTCAGGAGCGGTACCAGTTGTCAGCCTCCTCTGCTGCCGCCTTAGTTGCAACGTTTCCCCTTGGAGAACTCAGCAAAAGAAGCAGATGACGGGAAAACTGGTGTTCATTGGCTCCGTCTATCGTTGCCTCTGGCTCCCCCTACTGTTGGACTCCTCACCTTCTGCCCTACCAGCCACCAGCGGTAAATACACCTCCTCTCTGCCGTTCAATTCATTTACATAAATAGAAGTAATCTCCCCTAGGTGGCACTGTACTGGAAAGCCAGGAGGCTGGCCTGCTATTGGCTCTTGATCTGCCTGTCATTGGCTCTGGCTCCGCCCATCCCTAGACCTCCCTGCTTTCTGCCCCACCTGTCTCAATGAACATCACTTGGCTTTGCTTCTCCTCCCAGAGCAGCAACAAGTAGACTCGACTTGCTATTTCTGGGTGGTGAACTGATTGGGCCCAGAGAGAGAGAGAGAGAGAGAGAGAGAGAGAGAGAGCGCTTAAGGAGAAGACATAGCTGTCAACCGTCCCTTATTTGGCGGGAAAGTCCCTTATCCCACCGCCGTGTTCCACTGCTGTCCCTTATTGATGATGTCCCTTAAATTTCCCGGGTTTCAAAGGAAGCAGCTCCTCTCCCTCCCTCCCTGCCGGCCAGGGAGGAGAGAGGCTCCAACAGTGTTGCTTGGCTGTGTTGCTCACCCAATAAGGAGTCTAAGAACGACTGGGGGGTGGAGCTTGCATGCCTTGTGCCGATCAAATCGGCCGCATTGCCTGGGGACTCGCCTTTGCTCAGCGCTTCCCAGCGGAGAGGTGACGGTGGTTTTCCTTGCTGCATCCCTTTTGCCGGGTAGCTGCGCTGTGGGAACCACCGCTTGAGGCTTCGTTTGGCTGCTGGCTGGGCTTTCTGCCTTTGGCTCGGAGGGGCTCAGAAGTCAAACATACCTGTGCTCTGAAACTCCCTTATTTTGACTGCTGATCCCTTATTTCCAAGGCTGCTGGTCCCTTATTTTCAAATCTGTAAGTTGACAGCTATGGGAGAAGACCAACCAATGGCATCTCTGCCCAAAGGCCCTCCAAAATCTAGAGCAGATGATGCAATTGGTAGCTTGCATGAGAGGGAGGGAAACCAGTGGAGGCTAGTCCATCAGGGTGAAGGGGGGAACTGCCCCACCAACCTCAATCTGCTTCCACCCACCTGCCTTCTTACTTGCTGTTGACCACTGCCCCGTGTGGCAAGCTGTGACACTGCAGCTTCTCAGGAAATAACATTCTGGACTGACTCTGCTCCTTTGCACTGGCCATGGGCTATTAGGAAGGCACGTTAAGAATAGGGTTACCAGACAACCCCGGTTCCCAGGGACAGTCCCCAGATTTGCAAATCTGTCCCCGGACAAATTCCATCCCCGGAATGTCCCCCGATTTGCAAATCTGTCCTCGGGAAACATGACAGCGGCAGCCTCAGCAGCCTGGAGCCAGCCTGGTAGCGCAGTTGGCTCTGGCTGGCTTCAAGAGCTGCTCACTGCCCACTGCCGTGGCGCCCGCCATTTTTCCTTGCCGGAACTTCCAGCGAGGAAAAATGGCGGGTACCACCGCAGCGGGCAGCTCCTGAAGCTGCTGACTGCCACTGCCACTGCCAAAGGGGAACTGAGGACGTCCGCTGGCACAGATCTCTTGCCCCCTTCCCCCTTTGTTTTGACTGATCGGGGGAGGCTCAGGAGTTGCGGGTGGGCAGCCGTTGCCCAGTTTTTTAAAAGCTCTGCGCATTTATGTTTCACAGAGTGCGAAAGAAGGGCTTTGCACCTTTCTACAATATGCATGTGTGCTTGGGCCCAGGGTCTTTTGCCTTACCATCCCCACTACTGACTCCCTGTTGCTACTCAGCTTCAAAAAAAAAAAAGTGTCCCCGGATTCATTGAAAAAAATCTGGTAACTTAAGAAGGCTTCCTGTCTCAGGGACAGGTTGCTCTGCTGTCTGGTCTTGCTCACCAGCCCTAACTTCCTGGCTCGTTCTAGACTCCTGCCAGTGGTTAGAAGGTCCATTAGGGCACGTGGGGCACTCAGCCAGCTCCCACCCTCCTGCCTCCTGACTTGGATCCAGTCAAGTAAGGGCTCCTGCCTGCCAGCTTTCTCCTTCTTCTCCTAAGTCTGAGTGTTGCTTTGTGTAGAACTCAGCAGGGAGGAAGGTGGGGGCAAAAAGCAGCATTATTTGGCTCTGGCGCCACCTGCTGTTGGGCTCCCTGCCTTCTGCCCTACCAGATGCAATAGGCCCAGATTGCTATGCCCATGAACCAGCCTTCTTAATGTCACACCAGGAAGCGGGGCTTGAAGGGCAAGCTGGAAGGCAGGACAAACCAGGAAGGACAAACCAAGAAGACCACGTTGCTCAGGCCAGACTTTCACACACCTTCCTGCCCAGAAGTAGCCCATAGCCAGCCCCAGTGGGTGGAGTCATTCCAGGGCCCAAAGGTATTTCGCCAAGAAGAGCATTGCCTACAGTTCAGTGGCTGGACGCCTGAGGGAGCTATTTACAAACTGAGGAGCTCCTGCCAGGTCCCATTTATTAAAAGGAAGTTGACCCTCCAGGTACGTGAAGTCGTATGAGATGCAAGCTGGGCCTGGGATGCATGGAGAGAGTGGGGTATTTGCTAGCCATGGCTGCCGAATGCCCAAGGCTCTCTTGGCACCAGGCCTGCCTGGTGTGGCTCTGTTTACTTCTGCAGGGATCAGAAGCGATTAAAGAGCTTCTTTTTAATTTGATTAGGTCAGATTAACAGAGAATCTGAGCTGATGATGAGGGGCGGGGGGGGGGGACAGGCTAGGCTGACCAACCTTTCCCAAGTCACCCATGAGCTTGCAGCTCTCAAAAAAAAAAAGAAAAAAGACGAAAAGAGCAAAGGAAGCCCAGCTAATCAGGGAACACACTCCACTCAAAGGAACTCCTGAGGTTGCAGTTCTAAAAAATGACTGGGGTCTGCCTTTCCCTTGTCCCTTGTCTAGCTCAAAGCCCTAAACGGCCTTGGTTCAGTATATCTGATGGAGTGTCTCCACCCCCATCGTTCTACCCGGACACTGAGGTCCAGCACCGAGGGCCTTCTGGCGGTTCCCTCACTGCAAGAAGCCAAGTTACAAGGAACCAGGCAGAGGGCCTTCTCGGTAGTGGCACCCTCCCTGTGGAACGCCCTCCCACCAGATGTCAAAGAGAACAACTACCAGACTTTTAGAAGACATCTGAAGGCAGCCCTGTTTAGGGAAGCTTTTAATGTTTGATGTATTACAGTATTTTAATATTTTTTTGGAAGCCGCCCAGAGTGGCTGGGGAAGCCCACCCAGATGGGCGGGGTATAAATAATAAATCGTTGTTGTTGTTGTCATTGGCTCTGGCACTACCCACTGTTGGGCTCCCTGCCTTTTGCCCTACCAGTTCAGATGAGCAATAGCTGCCACTGTTCTCCTGCTCTTGCATGCATTTGCTTGGAATCAGATAACGGAACTGTAGTTGGAAAGGACCATGAGGATCATCTTCTAGGACAACCCCGCATCGTCTAGTACAATGCCGCAATCTTTCGCCCAGCATGGGGCTCAAACCCTGAGATTAAGAGTCTCGGGACTCTACCGACTGAGCTATCCCAGGGACTTGTAAGGGAGCACAACGCCCCTCCTTTTCTGAGTGGGAGCCAACAATGCTTTTTCCATCTGCACAAGCACACACAGACACAGAGAGAGGCCCGGAGTTGGTGATAGTCCCAACCAAAGACTGGGAGGCCACCACTGGTTGGAGGGAAGGATTAATGGGTTGATTAAAGAAGGTTTAGATGGGATTACGGGATCATGGCAGATCAGGGACAGATTGGCAATCAGGGAAGGAAGGGCGGGGGGAGAGAGACTTTGTCTCCTGCTTCCCTGTGCAGAAAGATCAGAAGCAGCTTCTCTTGAAAGAGGAGGAAATGATTGTCCATGAGGGGCTGGAAGAGGGTGTTTGTTTGTTTGTTTGTTTGTTTGTTTGTTTGCTTGTTTAAGGGTTTATGTTTGCCAGGTTGGCCTCGAAGAGGATTTCCGTATGACTTTATCCTAACAGACCATTTTGCATAATACAAAGCACATTTTCCTCCAACGTTTATATTTTTTCTTAATACGAGTGCAAAATTCAGAGTGCAAAATTCAGAGGGGTGCAAGTTTGAGCACAAAACTCCGAGCGCAAAGTTCAGAGGGGTGCAAATTTCGAAAGATGGCTGCTGTGTGTTCCAGTTTGTGTATTGTTTCAGAAAGTGTGCGTTTAGTAGATTTGCCTTCCGATGTGAACTGAATCAGGCTTCTCCCCCACCCCAGCACCTGCCTCTCCCCAGCTTCCATGCGGAGAAGCAAAGGCACGATCCGAGTTCCCAGTTCAGGCAGGCAAAAGCACTCGGGGTGTAATGTAAGGCCAGTGAGGGGTGTGACCTGTGGACACTTACAAGGGCCAGTTAGAGAGGGCTGGAGGGCCGCATGCCCTCTGCCACCCAGGTCTGAGGATCTGCCACCACTAAGTGGCTTAAACACTAAGACACCTGCAGCACTGGCAGCCAAGTATTTCTTAGAGGTGCCTCATCTGCCGAGGTCTCTACATCTTAGGAACAGTCGACAACAGACTGAAGGACAATAGTGTTTCCCCAAATAGATCTTTAACTGAAGATGAAGCACCCACTTGGCTTTTAGAGGAGGAGAGAGTTGGTGCACAGTCAGCTGAAACAGCAGGCAGAGTACAAACACAGCTCATATATAGGAAAGCAAGAGGCAAATTGTATGACCTGTAGGTAACCCTTGCCAGAAGCACAGGGACTTTATAGGCATATCCCCATTTTTCAGCTGTGAAATGGCATAGGGCATGGGCATCTCTCTTGACGGGGATTTTTTTTTTTTTGCCTCTCGTTGTGCTTACGGAACCTGCTGCACCCTCATGATGTTGGTATAACCTGCTCCAGGCCGCCAGCCTGTAACCACGATGACCAAGTCCTCGGACCGCAGGAAACCTCGCACCCGGCCTGGGGAGGGAGAGTGGAAGACGGGATCAGGAAAAGGAAGAAGGGTAAGGAGAGCCAGAAGTTCCGTTGCGAAACTGTGAGGAAGGGCAGTCATGCCCTTCCAGATCATAGAGTGCTGGATGTTCCTGTGAGACAGAGCTGGGGTGTGTGTGTTGTTTTTCGACCCAAGGCTTCTACACTCTAGGGGAGAGGGGGATCTAACAGGGTTGCGCTCTTGGGCTGGCTGGATGCAGAGGAGCTGGGGAAAACCCCCCCAAGGGAACCCCTTGGGGAAGAAGGCTCAGAGCCAGGGGAGTGTTGCTGGGATGGCGATGACTGGCCAGAGGGAGCAGGCTGGGAGGAGGAAGTGTTCGAAGATGAAGAGGGAATGGGGTTTAGTGAGCAGGAAGATGCAGTGGCAGAGAGCGGTTCAGACTCCGAGGTAGAAGTGGACGCTGGAGAGGAGGGGGTGGCCAGGCTGCTGAAGAAGCCAGGGGGGTCTTGCCCTCCTGCTGTGTGACCAGCTCCCTTTCTGCCTGCTCCCCCAGAACCCACAGAGAAATAAAGAGGGTGGGGGAAAGAGACAAGAGAGTGCAGTCTTAGGCTGCTGGGGAAGGAACCCAGAGAGGGGGAGTCTTAGGGAGCAATGGGCAGGCGGGAACCTTCGGTCCTCGCAACTGCCTCATTGGGGCAAGATCTACTGGGATGGGTTGCTGTGACCACTAGGCCTGCACTTTTTATTTGAATAAAGTGTTAACTTCACTGACGCCAGGTGTTTCGTTACTGAGCTACTCCTGACTCCGGCTCCTGACGGACTGGAGAAGAATGGAATGGAAAGTGAGTAGGTGTGGGTTTGCCCATTGCAGGATTCCACAGCACTGTGCATGCCACCCTCTCTCTCTCTGCCACTGTCCAAAGACCCCCTGACATTAGACTGTGGGCTGTATTGAGGCCACAGATTTCCCACTGCTTCCTGAAGGAGCTGACCTCTCAAACACACCCTTCTTGCCTAAGCAAGGAGTGAGTTAGGGCCGCTGCCTTTCGCTGAGGCCCTCGAAGGGGCATGCATGAGAAGCGACCATTAAACAGGCACCACATTTCCTGTTGCAGCGTCAAGTTGCAGCGTCAGGAGGGGCTTGCACCATTTGGATATCTGCCTGCAACAGAGCAGGTAAAAGGCTCCCAGGAGCCCCATCAGGGAGAAGAAAGAATGGCAGATCTTTGGGCAGGATGGAGTTCTACAGACTCACCAATTTCGATGCCAAACTGCACTCTGCGATCAACATCGTCCGCCCACACCTCCTGGGTGGCCCCACGCCACAGGACTGGGAAGATACCGCGGCTGAGGTGGGCCTGGCGGGCAACCTGCTCATCGCGGGTCACGGCGATGATGAGGGCCCGGGGACGGTAGCGGGACAGCAGATGAGCAGACCTGAGTTGAGGAAGGGAGCGGGTGGAAGGGTGAGGCAGCAAACCTGGGAGCATTCACGGTGCAGACTCCTTATATCTGTCATTACCAACATTCAGGGTTCCTGAGTGGTCTTCACAGTTATGCTTCTACAACCTTTTTCAGCCTGAGGGCCACATTGCCTTCTGGATGACTTTTCAAGGGCCACCTATCATTCGTCCCTACCCGAAGGTCCAGCTCCGAGGGCCTTCTGGCGGTTCCCTCACGGCGAGAAGTGAGGTTACAGGGAACCAGGCAGAGGGCCTTCTTGGTAGTGGAACGTCCTCCCGTCAGATGTCAAGGAAATAAACAACTACACGACTTCGAGAAGACATCTGAAGGCAGTCCTTCTTCAGGAAGCTTTTAATGTCTGATGTTTTATTATGTTTTTATATTTTTCCAGAAGCTACCTATAGCGGCTGGGGCAACCAGGCCCAGACAGAGAGGGGCCACTTGGCCCGGGCCTCCGATTCCAAAGGGGGCCTCGGTCAGCATATTCACAATTGCAGGAGATGCACTGGGGCGAACAAGGAGGCGCAAAGGCAGCGGCGGCAGTGGGTGGATTCCCTGGGGCCATGGCTGGCAACACGAGAGAAAAGCTTCCCCGGCGTCTGGGTCGGGGCCTGCGATTGGCTCCGCAGAGGAGCGCAGAATGGGGGGGCACATTATCTACCTGGACCGGGCCTCTGCCTGGCTCTGCAAGGCCCTGGGGGCACCCCAATCAAGATGGGCGGCATATAAATAATAAAATTATTATATTATTGGGCCAGGGCAGAGGCGAAAGTGGGTGGAACAACAGGTGTAAGCTTTAATCGGAGTGGTTTTAACTATCAGTCCCTTTTCGCTGCAAACTCTGGAAATTGCAGCTCTGTGAAAGGACTAGAGGGTCTCCTAACAACTCTCAGGCCTCTTCAAGTACAGCTCCCAGAATCCTCTGGGGGAAGCAATGACTGTTTAAATTTATGGTGTGAATGTACCATAACTCCTATACAGAGTAGACCCATTTAAATGAGTGGATCTATGTTAGCCATGTCTATTAACTTCAATAGGTCTACTCAAAGAAGGGCTGGATCTACACGGGCCTGTTTAACGTTATTAGAACAATATTAAATATATCGTTCTGAAACATCACTGGGCAGACTTGTAAAATAAAGCGTTTCTTACCTCCGTCAAAGCACACTTTGCCTAGTGCTAGTTGCTGGTTGCTCTGCAGCGGCCTAGGGTGTCGCATTTTAATAATTATGAATGTTAAAAGCAAAACCTCATGTGGCCACATGGTTATCAAAGCCATTCCTTAACCCTTCCTTAACGTTAAACACCATGAGTGTAGATCTGCCCCGGGTCTCCATCTCTGCATTAAGGCAATGGGATCTGGGCTGTACAACTGGCTGCTTGACAGACAGGTTGGGGTCCCAGCCACTTTGAGCATCCCACCCTTGACCTCACCTGCCGGATGTCGTGAGGACGATAATGGCAGCTGCGCAGCACTTGAAGGAAGCCTCCACAGCGCCGATGGCTGTCACCTCCGTGGGGTCCTGGCTCAGCGGGGTCAGGCGGCGCAGCTCTTGAAAGAGCTGCTGGTGATACATGGCGGCCTCCGCCTCTCGAGCAATCTGTGCAGGAGGGACATTGACATTAATGCTGGCCCAATACTGTCTGCTCTGGCAGGCAGCATCTCAAGAGGAAGATATTCCCCATCACTCGCTGCTGGGGATGGAAGGATTTGTCCATTTCAGCACTCTTCATTTCTATTTTCCCCCCCAATCATATATTTTGCAACAATTTGCAGTTTGTTTATTTTTCACAACCCACATGAAGATTCATCAGCAGACACATTTTGTTGTGCAGTTTTGACTAATGCACACCTTTTGGCAAGCCATTTCCCCATACCTAATGCATTCTTGTATGTTATTTTCCTGAGCATCTCCCCTCTGGTGCACACCTCCCGCTAAAACATGCATTTTTGTAAACACTGCCGGGGGAGAGAACTGCATCAAGAAATTCAGAGAAATGTGAATTTTCAAGGATGGCTGTGTATCTGGTTTGCATGTTGTTTCAAAAAGTACAGGTTTAAATGCACACTGTACCAAACTGCGCCCTCGTCCCTAATTACTACCTTTGAAAACTGGAGATGCCAGAAGTTGATCCTGGTAGCTTTGGCAGACCAAATACAGAGCAGGTGATCTACCCTTTGAGCTATTGCCCCATAGTGAAGAAGAAGAAGAGTTTGGATTTGATATCCCGCTTTATCACTACCCTAAGGAGTCTCAAAGCGGCTAACATCTCCTTTCCCTTCCTCCCCCACAACAAACACTCTTTGAGGTGAGTGAGGCTGAGAGACTTCAGAGAAGCATGACTGGCCCAAGGTCACCCAGCAGCTGCACGTGGAGGAGCAGGGAAGCGAACCCGGTTCACCAGATTATGAGACTACCGCTCTTAACCACTACACCACACTGGCACCAACATCAGGTGTCACATAACTTCCTTGCAAGGTTTATGAAAACAAAGAAGGATGAACACTCAACGGACAGGTTGCTTTGAGCTGCCTTAGGCACATTATTATTGAATTATTATTGAATTATTATTATTATTATTCAGATATAACAAAGAAAAAATAAGCAACATTGGCTTATTTTATCATTCTGAATCATCCACCAATCCACACATGCACATACAGGCAACGGCCAATCGATGTGCATCTGATTGATGTCCAAACATGCACACGCACATTACGGAAACCTGAAAGTGGCTGGAAAAGGGGGCGGAACAGGATGGAATGGATTTATGCATGCTCCACCATCATGTGTGATGACCCAGAACACAACCCCCATACATATGCAGTCCATCAGTCAGCACAGGTATCCAAACAAGATTGACGATTATAAGACGTAAATTCAAATGTGGAAAGGGCAGCAGTTGATTCAGACCACAGAGAAATGGATGGGGGATGTTTATCCTTCCAAGTTCAAGTGTAAGGGTATAACAGAGCAGGGCCTGGCTGGCTGGCTGGAACCTTGAACTCCACACTCCAATAATAATAATAATAATTAATAATAATTTATTATTTATACCCCGCCCATCTGGCTGGGTCTCCCCAGCCACTCTGGGCGGCTTCCAACAAAACACTAAAATACAATAACCTATTAAACATTAAAAGCTTCCCTAAACAGGGCTGCCTTCAGGTGTCTTCTAAAAGTTTGTCTTCTAAAAGATGTCTTCTAAAAGTTCTAAATATTTTGTTGCAGATCTTGCTTGCCACAACCACTAATTCTTAGCAGATTCTGGTATTGTTTATTGTTCTGTCATGCTCCCAGCCAGCCAGCCACCAATATATATATATATATATATGGGAAGAGGTAATTGAAAGGAAGAACCGAATACATACCGCATGCTGCATCCGCACAGCTTCCACAGGATACGCCCCCTTGGCGGTTTCCCCAGACAGCATGATGCAGTCAGCTCCATCCAAAACGGCATTGGCCACATCGCTGGTCTCTGCCCTCGTGGGGCGGGGCTTCTTGATCATGCTCTCCAACATCTGCCCGGGAGAGAGGAAGGAAACTGTAAGTGTGTCCCTTTTCACAGGTCCCTTCATTATATGTGTTCATTCTAACATACCGTATTTTTCGCTCTATAAGACACACTTTTCCCCCTCCAAAAATTAAGGGGAAATGTGTGTGTGTCTTATGGAGTGAATGCAGGCTCCATGGCTTCAGCGAAAGCAACGTGAAGCTTCCGGGAGCTCCCGCTGCCCTCTGGAGGCTTCACATTGCTTTTGCTGAAGCCTGGAGAGCGAGAGGGGTCGGTGCGCACCGATCCCTCTCGCTCTCCAGGCTTCGCTTCGCTGGAGAGGCGCTGCACAGCTTTTCCTCTCTGCGCAGCACCCCTTCAGCGAAGCGGGAGGAGAAATGGAAGGGGCTCCGTTTCTCCTGCCGCTTCGCTGAAGGAGCGCTGCGCAGAGAGGGAGAGAAATTTTTTTTTCTTGTTCTCCCCCTCTAAAACTAGGTGTGTCTTGTGGTCCGGTGCGTCCTATAGAGTGAAAAATACAGTAGCTAATTTTATTTCTATTTTGATTTTTGAAAAAGTTGTGCCAACTTGGCATTTATCAGTATTTTCTTTAATGAATAAGAACATAAGAAGAGCCTGGCTGCTGGATTAGGCCTATATTTCATTGTTCAGCATCCTCTCTGTTTTTTACGGTGGTTGGATGAGGCCAATGACCCATTGTGAGATAACCAAGCCTCGTATAACCAACATATTTAAGTCTAATTAATGCATGTAGGGGTTAAGACCATAGAGTAAGCTGTCCCAGCATGCTTAGCAAACTTTGGGAGGAACTAGATAACCAAGCTTTTGTTCCCCTCCAGTCTACCCAAGAATCTCAATGTGTCAAGAGGTCTGAGCTGGTTGCTCCAAGCTCAGACCACATGGCTCTCACAAGCCATTCTCAATTTCCTATACCAATAATTTAGGAACTTTAACCACTTTGTAACATCTACGTTTTAGTGCCTGTGCAACCTATTCTGAAGCACATGAATCTGACCTCTGGAAAGTTGGTAAGTAAACCATTTAAAAAACTTTCCAAGCGTAGGGAATTTGGAAATCGCAAGCGTATATTTTAGAGACCCAACAGCCTATATTTCCACACATTACTTTGCTGCGTATTTTGCAGTTTTAAATCTCTGCTGGGGTTCTCTCACGGAAGAGGACTTGCCCCAAACTTGGATCTTGGCACCCAGGAATTCTCCTTTCTCCCTATTTTTCCCTTGCAACCAATACTAGTCCAGCATTCTGTTCTCACAAAAGCTAACAAGATGTCTTTGGGAATCCTTCTTCCGCCACTTGTGATTCCCAGCATGCTGCCTCCAACATTGGAGGTAAGGTGTAAGGACCAAAGATGGTGATGGATCAGGCCAATGGCCCATTTAGTCCTCATCCCTTTTTTTAAAGTATATTGAGAGCCAGAGTGAGAAGTGGTCCACTTTAAACCGCTCCTTTCTAATGGATAGAAAGGATGGTATCTGACTGAACTCCCTGTGGGTACTGCCTCATGAGGCAGCTGATTTGGACATGGAGACCCCATGTTCAGAGGCAGTCTACCCCCAGTTCCCCTGCTCTCAGCAGCTCACCTGAGTGGCGCAGATCACAGGCTTCCCTGCGCGGTTACATCGCCCAATCATCATCTTTTGAGCCAGGAAAACCTTCTCGCTGGGGATCTCAATGCCCAGATCTCCACGCGCCACCATGATGCCATCGCTGGCTTCCAGGATCTCGTCAAACCTGCCAGGAAGCAGGAGAGGTTGCAATGAGGCCAAATGCAAGCGATAGCAGGGGTTATACAAGGAGGGCTCTCCTGCATGCAGAAATCTAGCTTCTCTCATAGTTAAATCATCAAGTGATATATGTAAAGGTAAAGTTAAAGGTAAAGGAACCCTTGACCATTAGGTTGCGGCGCTCATCTTGCTTTATTGGCCAAGGGAGCCGGTGTACAGCTTCCGGGTCATGTGGCCAGCGGGACTAATCTGCTTCTGGCGAACCAGAGCAGCACACGGAAACGCCGTTTACCTTCCCGCCGGAGCGGTACCTATTTATCTGCTTGCACTGGCGTGCTTTCGAACTGCTAGGTTGACAGGAGCAGGGACTGAGAAACGGGAGCTCACCCCGTCGTGGGGATTCGAACCGCCGACCTTCTGATTAGCAAGTCCTAGGCTCTGCGATTTAACCCACAGTGCCACCCGCGTCCCTTAAGTGATATTTGTAGCTCCTGAATATTCAGATTCAGACCACTGGGGGATGTTTTATGCCAGGGTGTTTTATTCCAGGCCCCCCAGATCACCCCCTCCCCATTTAAAAAATATGCTTGCAAGTGCTCAAGGTTTTATACAAAGTCATGAGGACTAGGAACGTGCTCCCTTTTTGTAAAACAAAAGCTGCTAATTAACTGGATGGCAGATGCGATACCAGATAGCAACCTTTGTGTTGGTTTGATTGACTTATGGATCTGCAGAGAGGAATATAAATCTACATTGTTATGTTTAAACCCTGAAAATAAGGAATACTTCACCTCTTAACAAAAATGTCCCATGTGATATGTATTTTTAAAGTGAAGATTGATCCAAGAAATCAGGTTATTCTCCTCTTCTCCCAACACACCACAGACGGCTTTATTCTGCTAGCCTAAAATTCACTGGAAATTGGCTTAGGGGCAGAAATCTAACCCATGAGACTGTGTATGGTAGGGGTTTGGAGCCTCTTTTGGCCCAAGGGCCATATTCTCTTCCAGGTGTTCTTCTGAGGGCCACATTCCAGTGGTGGGTGGGGCCAGAAGCAAAAGTGGGCGGAGCAACAAATGTTTATTCCCACACCCTTTTCTATTTTCTATCCAGGCAAGCAAGAAACAGTATCAGAGTTCAAGGGCAATTTTCTGCCAGGCAAAATCACCCAAGGAGGGAACATCGCAGGGCAAGTGAGGGGTTGTGGCCTGGTGAGAGTCTTAAGCCCTGGAGGCCTGGAGGGCTGCACCTCCAGTCTACAGGGCCAGGAAAACGTAGAAGCTGGAAATTACTTTTTGACTCCCTCGTGGTTTTCGATCTTGCTGATGATCTTGATGTTGCGGCCCTGCTCTCCCAGAACCTTCCGGATGGCAGCCACATCGCTGGCCTTGCGGATGAAGGAGGCGAAAACGATGTCAACGCCCTGCTGCAAGCCAAACTGCAGGTCCTGGATGTCTCGCTTGGAGACCGCCGGCAGGTCCACCTCGGCCCCCGGCAGATTCACCCCCTTGTGACTGCACAGCATCCCACCATTCTCCACCTCGGTGACGCAGCCGTTGGGGCCTGTGGGATGGGGTCAGACAAAGAAGGCTCAGACCAGGACTGAATAAATCACTCAATCTCTGTATCATGACCCATAACCAGTAGTCCAAAAGAAACTCGGTACGAAGACCTACATTCGCTCCCAGCACATTTCCAATCACAATTGAAAGTGTTGGTGCTGACCTTTAAAGCCCTAAATGGCCTCGGCCCAGTACAGTGGTACCTCAGGTTACATACGCTTTAGGTTACAGATGCTTCAGGTTACAGACTCCGCTAACCCAGAAATAGTGCTTCAGGTTAAGAACTTTGCTTCAGGGTGAGAACAGAAATTGCGCTCCGGCGGTGCGGTGGCAGCAGGAGGCCCCATTAGCTAAAGTGGTGCTTCAGGTTAAGAACAGTTTCAGGTTAAGAATGGACCTCCGGAACGAATTAAGTACTTAACCTGAGGTACCACTGTATACTTGAAGGAGCTTCTCCACCCAGTCCAGACACTGAGGTCCAGTGCTGAGGGCCTTCTGGTGGTTCGTAAGGTGAGAGAAGCCAAGTTACAGGGAACCAGGTAGAGGGCCTTCTTGGTAGGGGCACCCGGCCTGTGGAACTTCCTCCCACCAGATGTCAAGGAAATAAACAACTATTTGATTTTTAGAAGACATCTGAAGGCAGCCCTGTTTAGGGAAGTTTTTAATGTTTGATGTTTTATTGTGTTTTTAATATCCTGTTGGAAGTCACTCACAGAGGCTGGGGAGGCCCAGCCAGATGGATGGGGTATAAGTAATAATTTATTATTATTATTATTATTATTATTATTATTATTATTATTATTATTATACAAAACAATGCTGAACAGAGAACCATAACAAACCCCCAGTTCTGTTGGCCCCAACAAACAAAGGTTTTGCCGAAATTCCCCCTGGATGCTGTTTGAATTCCGGACGTTACAAGGAAACTCTGGAAGTATGGCAACCCTAACTTTATGCAACCACCTCAATTGCTGTTTCTGGGAACAATGATCTGTTGCCCAATAGCCACTATATCGGAGGTGTCCAATCTTTTTTCAAAGAGGGCCAGATTTGATGAAGTGAAGGGCCATGAGGGCCGACCAAATGACCAACCAAAGTTGTTGAGGTTTGAGGTTGTTGAGCTCTTTTTTATGATTTTACCCCAGAATTATTTTTTTAGGCTTCAAGTTGTTGAGTTTTTTTTACCCCACCAAATACACTGCCACAGGGGTGGATTAAACGGACCAGCAGGCCGGATTAGGCCCCTGAAACGGACATTGGACATGCCCCCAGGCCTTATCAGGGAGGGTGCTGTCCTGGGTGCTGAATTAGCAGGAGTGGCCAGCAGAGAGGTGCTACTGCACACCTGGCCTCCTGGGAAGGAGAGAGGTGAGAAGGGAAGAACCGCACAGGTGCAACTGCAGAGCAAACCCAACACTCCCTACAGTGCAACCACACGGAGACATCCTCTCTGCTGCCTCGCCCTTCTCCCTGCTGGTAAGCAGTCGTGATGCTGCTGCTGGGAGGCCAGGTACCTATCCCCACCTAACCCACTTGTCAGGGAGTGGCTGGATAATGATATAATAATAATAATTTATTATTTATACTCCGCCCATCTGGCTGAGTTTCCCCAGCCACTCTGGACGGCTCCCAATCGAGTGTTAAAAACAATACAGCATTAAATATTAAAAACTTCCCTAAACAGGGCTGCCTTCAGATGTCTTTTAAAGATAAGCTGGCTGCTTATTTCCTTTACATCTGAAGGGAAGGTGTTCCACAGAGAGGGCGCCACTACCGAGAAGGCCCTCTGCCTGGTTCCCTGTAACCTCACTTCTCGCAATGAGGGAACAGCCAGAAGGCCCTCGGCGCTTGATCTCCGTGTCTGGGCTGAACGATGGGGGTGGAGACGCTCTTTCAGGTATACAGGATGAGGAGGAGTGGTGGAAGCTGCCTGACCAAGAGCCCCCCCTAGGGAAACACAGAGGGAAATTATTTGGATCCTGGTGGTGGGAAACGTGCCACATCCCAGAGCAGCGGAAGAGCTGGGAAGTACTGGAGGCTGGGAGCTTGGAGGAGGATGAAGAGGAGGAAACAGGGAGGTTCCCCAGCAGGGAAGAGATGGGAATCAGACTTGGCTGTCCACCACAGAGCCACCCTGACAGCTTTTTCTGCAAGCCCCCACTCTCAGAACAAGGCATCTATTTCACTTTACAGAGCAGAGAGCCAGGCAGAAACAAAGATGGTTCCACAGGGAGATTAGGCTGGCCTCGACCAGAGCCAGGGCTTTTTCGGCTGTGGCCCCGATCTGGTGGAACACAGTCACCAGGGACTAGGGCCCTGAGAGACTTGACATCTTTCCGCAGGGCCTGCAAGACAGAGCTGTTCCACCAGGCCTTTGGCCAAGGCACAGCCTGACTCCCTCCTTCGGTAATCCTCACAGAACTCTAGCCCAATGGTTGCCACTAATTTGATTTTGAATTGATTTTAGAATGGATTGATGCTGTGTTACTTTTATTGTTGTTGGCCGCTCTGAGGAGCCTGGCTTCAGCTATGGAGGGCGGGATATAAATAAAAAAATATTATTATTATTATTATTATTATTATTATTATTATTATTACTCGGGCTTGCCATAGGGAGGGGCCTGACACAGAGGGATAAGGAGTGGAGGGGGGAGTCACAAGCCAGTCCGCTCAACTGCTTCATCTACACAAGAGCAACACTTAGGAGTCTCTGTGTGTTCTCGGTTCTGCTTGCCTCATAAAGAAACTAACTGTAAGTTAGCTGGTGTTTACTATCTTTCTCTGATCTGTGAATGCCCTGTTCTCCTTGGCGGTTCCTGACACCACTGGCCGCTCCTGGACAGGAGGTGCCAGGCTGAGGCATAAGAAAGATGGAGACCAAAGATATGTAACCACTTGAAAGAAACAATTAGGCCTAGGATTAAAATGGAATTAAGTTTATAAATAAGAAAATGTATGATAAGGAAAGCTATGTAATATGATTAGGACTGTGATATGGTCTTTTGAAACACTGATATGGGAAACTGCTACATATAATTACTAAGAAATTCGGATGGAAGAGATTCGAGGAAGTCAAATACTATGTCTATGAAGATGGATGGCACTTAATTTTAATTAATTAAGTGGTAATATGTTGTATGTATCTTTTTTCTCTTTTTCTCCTATTGTTTGTTTGTCTTTATTATTGTTAATCTTTTCTTTTTTATTATGTTTATTTACTGAAAATAATAAATATTATTTGGGGGGAACAAGAAAGATGGAGACCACCCACCTCACCAGCGAGAGGCGAAAGGGGAGAAGGCTACGTACGGATTTCCTTGACCAGCAAGGAGATGAGGCCGTCGTCAATGAAGATCCGTCCTCCGACTTTGATGACTTTGGGCAAGTTGACGTAATCCAGCCAGACGGTGTTCTGGTCGCAACACTCCTGGAAGGCTGGGTCTGTCGTAACCGTCACCCGCGATCCTTTCACCAGTTCCACTTCTTGGTCCACACCCTGCAGAAGGAGGCCACACCCACGTGAGCACTCAGTTATTTCTTAAGAACTTTGACCTTTAAAGCCCTATGAGGCCTAGGGCCCACGTACCTCCTGGTATGCCCCACAGAGGACCTTAAGGTCCACAAATGACAACACCTTGGAGGTCCCAAGTCGCAAGGTGGCTAGATTGGTCTCAACTAGGGCCAGGGCCTTTTCAGTACTGGCCCCGATCTGGTGGAACGCTCTGTCACAAGAGACTAGGGCCCTGCGGGACTTGACATCTTTCCGCAGGGCCTGCAAGACAGAGCTGTTCCGCCTGGCTTTGGTTTGGACTCAGTCTGACCCTTATGTTTCCCTCCCCTTATGGTTTTGATCTATGGGCTACTATTAAAATGAGGCTGCATTTTAAATTATATTATAACCTGTATTTTAAATTTAAGAAGATTTAGACCCCGGGTGTCCTGAATCAGCCAGCTCCCAGGGAAAGTTTGCAACCAGCTCCTAGTGAAGGGAATAGCCAGGAAGAGAGAGGGTTAACTGCAAGACAGGAATTTCAACTGATAGCAGAGTGGTGGAGAGTCAGCCGGCAGCTTGCCAGCACACCAGCGAAGGACAAAATCCAGGGGCTAGATACGAAAGTAGCTCAGAGAGCAGGAAGGACCACGGAAGTACTGTTTCAGAGAATGAGGAAGGGGTGGGAGCTGACCCCCTTAGTCCAAGGTCCAGGCGTATGGGGGGGGTCTTCAAGACAGAATACGTCACAAGAGGAAGTTTGGCTGTTTCTGGTCTCTCCAGAAACATCCCCCTTAGAAGGGATATCTTTGATTTATAGGCGGACGGCTGTGATGGCCACTCCAGTGAACTCTGTTTTTGCAATAAATCTTATTCTTAATTAACTACGCCCATTTGTTATCAAGACTCCCTGACACCGGGTCATGGTGATGGGACACTGGGGAACACGAATTTTGAGAGATTAATGGGGGTCAGGAGGAGGGGGCCCTTCCAGGACAGAGCTGGAGGCTGAGAGTCTCAGTGTGAGCACAGACTCAGAGAGAGAGGAGTCAGAGGTTGCCCCTTGCTACCCAGCAGCAGGGCAGTCCCAGTCCCTCTCTGACACCCCACCTGAAGAGAGTCCTGCACGTTGCTGAGCAACAAGCCAGACAGGAATAATAATCATAATCATAATCATAATCATAATTTATACCCCACCCATCTGACTGGGCGGCTTCCAACAAAATATTAAAATACAGTAATGCATCAAACATTAAAAGCTTCCCTAAATAGGGCTGCCTTCAGATGTCTTCGAAAAGTCTGGTAGTTGTTGTTCTCTTTAATATCTGGTGGAAGGGCATTCCACAGGGCGGGTGCCACCACCGAGAAGGCCCTCTGCCTGGTTCCCTGTAACAGCCTAGTCTGTTATAACCAAGACAGCCAATGGCAAACATTTATTTCATGAGGCAACTACCCAAATATTGAACCACTCATTCCCAATCTTACCCCTTTGACCACACCGGTGCGGATCTCTGGGCCTTTGGTATCCAGGGCAATGGCCACTGGTCGGTAGAAGAGCGGGTTGGAGGCAAAACTCTCCGTTGCTTTCCGGATATTCACAATGGATCCTGCATGGTACTGAAAGAGAACACAGTGGTGGTGGTGGGGGAGGCAGTGGATCCTTTCCTCATTCACTGAAGAAGGAGGAATCTGACTTCAGAGTCGCGGCACCCAACCTCTGAGCACAGAGCCCAAGGTGTAGAGACGGATGCAGAGCTGGATCTGAGTCAGGGCTCAGAGCAGGAGAGGAGGGGGGCCAAGAGGCAGAGATGGGTCAGGCTGGTGAAGAATCACAGGGCTCTCCCCCTCCTTCTGCCACAAACTTCCCTCTCCCCCAGTTTCCCAGAACCAGAAGAGGCATGAAAAGGGTGGAGGACAGTTTGGCTTTGCACAGGAACAGTCTCCAATTGTTTGGGGAAAACTCTGGAGAGGAGTGGGCTTAGGCAGCTGTGGGGAGGTCTCAGTCTCAGCAACTGCTATGGGAATGTTCAGGGATGCAGGAGAGGATATATTGTCTGATTATATCCTTATCCAACTTGTGTTAACAAGTTCCACAATTTCAGCAGAGTAACATTCCCTTCTTTTAAATTTGCAACGGATGTGTTTTGCTCAGGCTCGCTAATGCCTCTATAATAACTGTTCTGGTAGCTTTCCCTTATTCCCTCATAAAATATAAGACATAACACAGTCTTCTATAAAAGTATAAAAAGAGTTTACTCACATTCAGTTCACAATCAAATCCCAGAAGGCAGACTTAGCTTAATGAAGTAACATACACTTGGAATCTATCTCATAAGAAGACAGTCCCTTTGTCCTCTCTTGGCTGGAAGCCAAGGGCATCTTTGGCTTAGTAGATGTTGTTTCTTCGATGCATGTGGTGAAAGAGAGAGATGGCTGCCCTGCCCTGTGCTTTTGTCGTTACCTGCACAGGTGAGGCCACACCCACCTCCAGTCACATGCAGAGGAAGTCTGTCCCAGCCCAGAAGGAAACAGGAAGTTTTCCTGCTGGCTGGACAAACAATCCTCCCCATGTGCAAACATGTTCACTCTAGGAATGTTGTACTTGACTGCTCTTGTGTTTCACATCCTACAACTGCTTTATAGGGGCAAGACCTGCCAGGGATGAGTTACTGCGCTCATTAGGCCTGACACTCCTGTGCAGACAGAGGCGTAGCGTGGGTTGTCAGCACCCGGGGCAAGGCAAATAATTTGCGCCCCCTAACCCGGGGCAAGGCAAGTAATTTGCGCCCCCTAACCCCTAACCTGCCGCCGCTGCCAGCTTCTTCTTGCTGCTGCCTGGTCTGGTCTGGTGTGGTTCTCTCTCGCGCTCAGCACTGCGCTGGGCGGCCGCTGCACTGTCCCTCCCCCAGATAGTCCCTCGCTCTCTCTCCGCACCGCACGCCAGGCACACACCCCCTCCACAGTGGGCGGCGACCCGGCGGCTTGGATCGGATTCGCACAGGCAGCACTGCAGTAAGAGAGAGTGAGTGAGCCAGGTAGGGGCAGAGAGCTGCGAGTGCGAGCGCCCCTACCCCGATGTTGCGCCCGGTGCGGCCGGCACCCCCTGCACCCCCAACGCTACACCACTGTGTGCAGATCCTATTTTTGCTAATAAAGAGTTAACTCCAACTAGCTCGGTGTGATTTACTGCTGGCTCGCTCCTGTCAAGGAGGGAGTCTGGAGGCTGAGGCCTAAAGCGCCTCAGTCCATGTCCTAGATTTGTTGGTGCAAGTGGCTCAACTCGGAGCTGTCCATTGGTCCAGGAACCTTCAGCTTTCCCCGTGGGATCCAGCATCGGACCAGGACATGACACCCCACCCTCTTGGGGAAGGAAATGGCTTACTCTCGTCCCCACCCACTCGATACCTCATGTGAGCCGTGCGAAAAGTTCAGCCGTGCAATGTTCATTCCAGCCTTGATCATCTCACGGAGCATTTCCACCGAGCGGGAAGCAGGGCCTGAAAGAGGAGACGGGAAGCTATGGGTCACTGGGACAAAGAACCGTATTGACACATCCTCCCTCAGCTCTTGCACCCAATGTCACCAAGCCAGTGGCTAAAGTAAAGGTAAAGGGACCCCTGACCGTTAGGTCCAGTCATGACCGACTCTGGGGTTGCGGTGCTCATCTCGCTTTATTGGCCAAGGGAGCCGGCGTACAGCTTCCCGGCCATGTGGCCAGCATGACTAAGCCGCTTCTGGCGAACCAGAGCAGCGCACGGAAATGCCATTTACCTTCCCGTCGGAGTGGTACCTATTTATTTACTTGGACTGGTGTGCTTTCGAACTGCTAGGTGGGCAGGAGCTGGGACCGAACAACAGGAGCTCACCCCATCATGGGGATTCGAACCGCCGACTTTCTGATCGGCAAGTCCCAGGCTCTGTGGTTTAACCCACAGGGCCACCCGCGTCCCTAGCCAGTGGCTACATCCTGTCAAATGACCCAACTCAGTCTTTAACAGGAATCGTTCATTTTCCCCAAACGCCCCAGGGGAAGTGGGGGTGCTAAGTGTGCACATAAGTACACAGGGACCACCTTTCTGGCTGAATATCCTGTTTCCAACAGAGGGCAGCCAAATGCTGCCAGGAAGCTGACAGGCAAGCCATGAACCCTGTTTCCCTTTCTCCAATAATTCTCATTCTCTGATTCGCTGCCTCTAGCTATGGACTTTCCATTTTGCTGTGCTGGTTAACATTCCTCTTCTGCCTCCTCTTCTATCATCAATTGGTCCGATTTTTCGCTTAGAGCACCGCCACAGTTTGTGGCAGTAAATTCCAGGAGTTAGGGGTGTGTTGAGTGCAGAGGTATTTATTTTTGATCGCAAGGAATCTTGCCCCCCTCCCCTTAAATGAAAAACGGAAGAGCATAACATAAGAAAATAAGAGCCTGTTGGAAGAGGCCAGAGAGACATCTTGCCCAGCATCCTGTTTTCACAGTGGCCAACCAGAAGCTTGTGGGAAACCTGGAAGCAGGATTCGAACACAAGACCACTCTCCCCTCCTGCAGTGTCCAGCAAGTAGTATTCAGAAGCATTAGAAGGCAGAGCATGGGCATCATGGCTAGCAGCCATTGCTATATCTCTATCTCTATCTCTATCTGTATCTCTATCTCTATCTCTATCTCTATCTCTATCTCTATCTCTATCTCTATCTCTATCTCTATCTCTATCTCTATCTCTATCTATCTCTATCTCTATCTCTATCTCTATCTCTATCTATCTCTATCTCTATCTCTATCTCTATCTCTATCTCTATCTCTATCTCTATCTCTATCTCTATCATCTCTATCTCTATCTCTATCTCTATCTCTATCTCTATCTATGTCTATCTCTATCTCTATCTCTATCTATCATCTATCTATCATCTATCTGTCTATCTATCTATTGTCTGTCTATCTATCATCATCTATCATCTATCATCTATCTATCATCTATCTATCTATCATCTATTCTGCATCAAAATAACACACATTTCGCAACAATAAACAATCAGCTTTAAACTCTGATAAATTAAAGACACACACATATTTCTCATCCCTCCAGCATAATTTATCCTACCATTTCCTATTTTGCAAAAGTGTTTTTAATTTTTTTAATCCCTGGGAGGGATGATTCCTTATGCAGTAGACCAAACCTGACACTAAATACAGTGGAACTTCAGTTTTCGATTGCCTCAGAAGTCAAGCATTTCGGCTTTCGAACGCTGAAAACCTAGAAATAACTGCTTCAGTTTTCAAACAATTTTTTGAAGCCGAACGTGCCACGTGGCCTCTGTTTGGAGTTTCCCTATTGTTACTGAGGCTTCCGTACTGAGTTTTTGGTTTCCGAACATTTCGGAAGTCGAACGGTCTTCCAGAACGGATTACGTTCAAAAACCGATGTTCCACTGTACTATAGAAATTTTATTGAGCTTGTGAGATTTCAACATGCCTGGGCCATGTGCACCCAGTCCTATATTCACAATTCACTAGAATTCACTAGATTCCCTGCAGCTCTTCTGCAGGGCAGGCGAGAGGAGCACGTCAGCTAAGGACCGGTGCCATACCAATGGTGCAGACGATTCCTGTGCTGCGGGCAGCGATGGGCTCTGAGTCGATGTCCAGCAGGCAGAGGTGTTCCAGGAAGGTGTCCGCCATGGACGCTGGCAGCTGGTGCTTCTGGAAGAAAGCAGTGCCCAGCTCCTGGGTGAGGCTGGCCATGTCGTCTGGGAGAATCGAGATTTTACCTGTGTGCAGGGGAAGGAAGAATCACTCCTGAATGCAAGCTCTGGGCAGGAAGGCAGACGGACGCGTCATGGCAGCGCTTGCAGATCACGGCGCAGCCTCATGGTCAGAGCATGATGCGCTCTCCACACCCACCTCCGTTCCATCTGCTGGAGAGGCCCGGCCAGCAGCCCCTTCTACCCGTCCCTTCCTCCCCAGGCCTAGCCCAGACGCACCCTCCATCTTCACACGCCTCCCTCTCAAAGCTTCCCGGCTTTGCTCCAGGCCCAGGTAGACTCTGCCCCGACTCCCAGGCCTCCAGGCCTCCCCTCATCCAGCCACCCCACCCCTCTCCCTGGTTAAAGAGTTACCAGCTCAGTTCTAAGTCCACAATATCCGCACTGATACGGAAGGGGGGGCATGTCTTCTTCAACTTCTTCTTCGCTACAATATATCAATTTATTTCCAATTGTCAATGTCAAAAGGGACTAAAATCTATAAAATTCATAGAAAATCAACGTGCCAATTTGCTCAATTTCTCTAGGACTCTATCACACCTCCCCTGTCCTCCATAATCCCTCAAGCAAGGTGTCAAGACCCTAATCCCGTCAAATCACTCTGCCAAGCCTTTCCTCCAGGAAATGCCAGTACATGGACCATTGTCTTCTCATCAGGAAGCGCTTATCTGCGCATATCTCCAGCTCTGCATATTCCCCCCTCCCTCCTCCATATGTTAATCCTGTGTAACCCAACCTCTTCTTAATGTATTCATGATGTAATCTGTGTAACCCAACCTCTCTTTAATGTATTCATGATGTAACTGGGATGTATTTTGCACTGTATTCTGGGACATGGAGGGAAGTTTCAAAAGTTTATGTCACCCCTTTCTCGCTGTTCAATCTCGCCTTGAACCTGTTGCGCAATAAACGTGGATCTTCTGCAGCTTGCTCCTGTCTCCGGCTGAGCTAATTTTCCTCCGCAGGGACCCGCGAACTTAGTCCGACGAGCTGGGTGGCAGAGCAGCCTCGCACCCAGATTTTTACCGTAACAGCGCGGTGGTTGGTGTACAAAGCCAGCAATTACTCCCCATTATTATTGCTATTACAGTGGTACCTCGGGTTACATATGCTTCAGGTTACACACACTTCAGGTTACACAGTCCGCTAACCCAGAAATATTACCTCGGGTTAAGAACTTTGCTTCAGGATGAGAACAGAAATCGTGCTCCGGTGGCGCGACAGCAGCGGGAGGCCCCATTAGCTAAAGTGGTGCTTCAGGTTAAGAACAGTTTCAGGTTAAGAACAGACCTCCAGAATGAATTAAGTTCTTAACCCGAGGTACCACTGTATTATCAGGTTCTGGCGAATTGAGCTGACAAGACTGATTGCGGGTCCAACAGTCAAGGAGGTGGTTTCTGTGCATGCTCTAGAGGAAACTGAGGGGCAGATGGGGCCTGGCAGCCTGTGGCTCCTAGACAGTGCTATTTTTCCACAAAAAGAGGTGTCGGAACGCGCATAAACACCTCCCTCTTTCTCTCAGCCCACCTGAGAGGTGCTGGAACTGAGTTCTGGTGAGTTCCAGCTGGGGGGAAAAGCCCTGCTCCTAGAAGCTGTCAGCATGCGACAGGAACCACACCCCGGGAACGGCTTCGACTGGCCAGCTAAACCAGGTGAGGGGAGCCAATGGGTCTCAAACCCTTGGTGAGTTAGGGAAGGTGGGGATCATCAACCTGGGATGGGAGCCCACCTAGGAGAAGGAAAACTCTGATCCTAAACCTCTCCTGCCTTGTGGGATGTCTTCGGGAGAAGGAAGAGCTCAGGAATTAACCTTACAAAATCCAGAGTGGACTCCCTAAGACAGTTGGAAGACGCCTTGCACATCTCCTTTAGGCAATTCCTGCAGCCAAAATGGCGCCAAATGTGTTGCTCTGCTTTCCTTTGGACCACATCAGCGATGCTAAGAAGGGGGTCTTATCATCTGGGCAGCCCAGGACCTCCACACACACTGCCTAGGCTTCCACTCCTGAGAGTTCTCTTCAGTGCTGCTATTGCAGAGGTTTGATTTCACCCCCAGAGGCATACTCCATTGTCTTTTGAGACAGACAGAAGCCAACAATAGCCTATTTTATTATTATTATCCAGTGCTTCCAGACTGCAGCTTATTTTGGGGGGTGAGGTCAATCAAATACAGTGGTACCTCGGATTAAGTACTTAATTCATTCCGGAGGTCTGTTCTTAACCTGAATCTGTTCTTAACCTGAGGTACCACTTTAGCTAATGGGGCCTCCTGCTGCTGCTACGCCACCGGAGCACGATTTCTGTTCTAATCCTGAAGCAAAGTTATTAACCCGAGGTAATATTTATGGGTTAGCGGAGTCTGTAACCTGAAGCGTCTGTAACCCGAAGCGTATGTACCCTGAGGTACCACTGTATTGGCTTAATGAAAGGGAAGGCCCATAGCTCGGTGGTAGAGCATTTGCCTGGTGTGCAGAAGGTTCCAGGTTCAGTCCCCGGCCTCTCCAGGTAGGGCTGGGGGAGATTCCCTGCCTGAAACCCTGGAGAGCTGCTGCCAGTCAGTGCAGACAGCTCTGAGCTAGATGGAATTATCCTCTGACTCAGCTTCCTATGTTCCGTCATGCTTTCAAGGCTGCTTAGTGCTCTTGCGCAGTAAACCCACCCTTCCCAGACTTTTTGCGAGCGGTGAAAAATAACAGCATACACTAACACAGTCGGACCTCGGAAGTCGAACGGAATCTGTTCCGGAAGTCCGTTCGACTTCTGAAACGTTCGGAAACCAAAGCGGAGCCGCAGAAGCCCCGTCAGACATTCAGAAACCAGAATGCTCACTTCCAATTTTGGATTGTTCGGGAGCAGAAATGTTCAACTCCCAAGGCGTTCGGGAGCCAAGGTACGATGGTACTGACATTGCCCCACACGGTGCCGGGAAATAAATAAATATTGGATTCTTTCAGAAAGTGTGAATTATGCAGATTTGCCTTTCGGTGCAAATCAAATTCCCCGCCCACAACTAGTCATGATGAGGTGTGCTATTTCTCTTCACATTACTGCATTTTTTCACCACTAGGGAAGGAGAGAAATATCTGTGGGATTTTCCAGCTGCCTTCGCCAGCCTTGGGTGCTAGGGCATTGCGTTTTAGACCTGTGTGCGTTGTGTAAAAAGGGAGCCACTACAGTGGTACCTCAGGTTACAGACGCTTCAGGTTACAGACTCTGCTAACTCAGAAATAGTACCTCGGGTTAAGAACTTTGCTTCAGGATGAGAACAGAAATTGTGCGGCAGCAGCGGGAGGCCCCATTAGCTAAAGTGGTACCTCAGGTTAAGAACAGTTTCAGGTTAAGAACAGACCTCCAGAACGAATTAAGTTCTTAACCTGAGGTACCACTGCATTTGCTCCCTGATGACTCAGGCACGAAATATCCCGGGCCCAGCCCTGAGCTGCTGTTGCCTAAAGGCCTAAGCCGCCATCTACGGATACAGATAGGATCCGGAATCTTCTGCATCTTCAAATATCTTCGGCTGTCGCAGGGAAGAGGGAGCAAGCTTGTTTTCTCCTGCTCCTCCGGAGGTCAGGACTCGAACCAACGGCTTTAAGGTACAAGAAAGGAGATTCTGACTATGCATAAGGGGAAAAACTTTCTGACAGAGCTGTTTGATCATGGAAAAGGTCTCCCTCGGGAGGTTGTGGACTCTCCTTCCTCAGAGGTTTCTAAAGCAGCGGTTAGATGGCCATCCGTCCTGGATGCTTTAGCTGAGATTCCTGCATTGCAAGCGGTTGGACTCCATGATGCCTAAGGTCCCTTCCAAATTCCACGATTCTATACATGCTAAGCATGTGCTCCCCTGCACTGAGTTATGGTCCTTCTTGCCCTTGTGATTCTGAATTAAACAGGAACTCGGAGGCCACATTAGACAGACTCAGAATGAGCTACATTGATGGGCAGTGGCTGTCCAGAGTTTCAGGCAGGGAAGAAGAAGACTTTGGATTTGATATCCTGCTTTATCACTACCTGAAGGAGTCTCCAAGCGGCTAACATTCTCCTTTCCCTTCCTCCCCCACAACAAACACTCTGTGAGGTGAGTGGGGCTGAGAGACTTCAGAGAAGTGTGACTGGTCCAAGGTCGCCCAGCAGCTGCATGTGGAGGAGCGGAGACGCGAACCCAGTTCCCCAGATTACGAGTCCACCGCTCTTAACCACTACACCACACTGCCAAGCCATACCTTGCAATGATGGAGATCTTTATGCAAAGCAGATGCTCTACCACCAAACTTTTTCAGCAGGGGGCCGGTCCACTGTCCCTCAGACCTTGTGGGGGGCCGGACTATATTTTGAAGGAAAAAAAATGAACGAATTCCTATGCCCCACAAATAACCCAGAGATGCATTTGAAATAAAAGCACACGTTCTACTCATGTAAGAACACGCTGATTCCCGGACCATCCGTGGGCCGGATTTAGAAGGCGATTGGGCCGGATCCGGCCCCCGGGCCTTAGCTTGCCTACCCATGCTCTTCCCCCACTGAGCTCCCCAAAAGTAGACTAGGCCTGGGGCAACCTCCTCTGGAGATAAGAGCATCTCCTGCACATTCTCTGCCTCCGGACAACACCCCTGCAGGCTGACTGTGAGGTCTCGCAAGGGCTGAGCACCGGATCAGGGTGGGAGAGAAGTTGTATACCCACCCTCCTTGCCGTTTCCTCCTTCAGCTTTTTTTCCTGGCCTCTGCTCGCAGCTGCAGGGAGAACGAGGAAGAGAGGCTGTTTGGCTTGCGACGGCTTTAGGCCAGCCCCTTCAAAGTGGGGAGGCCTTCAGCCCAGCAGCAAAACCGGCAGCCACACCCTGCTGGAGACTGCGCCAAAGCACCAGGCCTCACATCCTTCCTGAAAGGCTGCTTTTTTTTCCCCTGGCCCCAGGGCTAGATCTCAAGATTCCCGGCTGCCCCACGACAGCGGCAGCAGTTGCAACAGTTCCTCCTGTGTTTGCAACCGGCACGCCTCTGAATTTTGCAGCGCCTTTCTCTTGCAGAGTAGTGTGTACAATAACACACAGGAGTAAGGAAATCAGAGCATACGTAAGTGAAAATAGAAGGGGGAGTATTACATTAGAGGAAACGGCTTTGCCAAAAAGCATATTAGGGAAATTGGCATTAAAGATATGGAGATGAATTTTGCACTAAATTGTCGGTTGACTTTCACGAAGATTCTTTGTCTTAAAGAAGAATATTGCAGAATGACCTCAGACCCGAACCTGAGGCTGGAAAAGTGAGAAAATGAGAGGAACTGGAACTACAGCTCCCAGAATCCTTTGGGGGAAAGTCATGATGGTTTGAAGTGGCATCGTAGTGCTTAAAAGGCATAGTAGGAATGCAGTCTAAATGGCTCGAGTAGATTCATCTTCACCACAGCTTATTCTGGGAAAGCTGCAGAGAAAACACAAGTACAGTAGGAAGGGAAAAGGCACACACACAGCATTCTATATGACTGAGTTGGTAGCTTCTTGGCTCATAAATTCTCCTCCCCCCCGCCCCTAATTTCCTCTATTACATGGGTAGGCAAACTAAGGCCCGGGGGCCGGATCTGGCCCAGTTGCCTTCTAAATCCAGCCCACAGATGGTCCAGGAATCAGCGTGTTTTTACATGAGTAGAATGTGTCCTTTTATTTAAAATGCATTTCTGGGTTATTTGTGGGGCATAGGAATTCGTTCATTTTTCCCCCCTTCAAAATATAGCCTGGCCCCCCACAAGGTCTGAGGGACAGTGGACCGGCCCCCTGCTGAAAAAGTTTGCTGACCCCTGCTCTATCAGATGTAACCAATGGCAGCAGCTCACAATTATGGGTGCCCAGTGGCACATGTAACGTGACATCGTGAAGGAGCATCTCCACCCCCATCATCCAGCCCGGACACTGAGGTCCAGCACCGAGGGCCTTCTGGCAGTTCCCTCATTGCGAGAAGCAAAGCTACAGGGAACCAGGCAGAGGGCCTTCTCGGTAGTGGCACCCGCCCTGTGGAACGCCCTCCCACCAGATGTCAAGGAGATAAACAACTACCTGACATTCAGAAGACATCTTAAGGCAGCCCTGTTCAGGGAAGTTTTTAATGTGTGATATTTTAGTGTATTTTTGGTTTCTATGGAAGCCACCCAGAGTGGCTGGGGAAACCCAGCCAGATGGGCGGGGTACAAATAATAAATTATTATTATTATTATCATCATCATCATCATCGTGACGTCACATGACATCGCACACCCTGTGAGGCCTCAAACCTGACCTCCGCTCTCCCAGAAGTCGTGTCTGAGGCCCTGCAGGGTGGGTGCTGGGCACCCACAACAACAAAAAAATGTGGGTGCCCGGGCCCCCAGGGCTTCCTGGAGTTGGTGCCACGGGATGCAAATATGTTAAATAATCACAGCTCCCCCCAAAGAATCCTGGGAGATGTGGTTTGTTATGGGTGCTGAGATCTCTGTTCCCCTCGCTGAGCCCATAGTTCCCTGGGAAGAGGTTTTAATTATTAAAGCACTTTGGGAACTGTAGCTCAGAGAGGGGACTAAAGGCCTCCTAGCAATTCTCAGCATCCTTAACAAACTACAGTTCCCATAATACTTTTTTTGGGGGGAAGCCATGACTGTTTAAAGTGGTATCATAGGGCTTTTCATGTATGCAACAACAGCAGCAAGAATACTTATTGCAAAGTATTGGAAGACACAAGATCTACCCACCCTGGAAGAGTGGCAGATGAAGGTGATGGACTATATGGAATTGGCGGAAATGACTGGCAGAATCCGAGACCTGGGAGAAGAGTTGGTGGAAGAAGATTGGAAGAAATTTAAAGGCTATCTGCAGAAACACTGTAAAATTAATGAATGTTAAAATGATGTTGGATTGAAAATAAGTGGCATTAGCAACAAAGTTAATAAGAATATGCAAAAATGAATTGATAATGGATGGAAATATAGAGTTATAATATGTTAAGATAAAGAGGTAAGATAAATGAAAGAGGGTAAGGATTTGCCGACTTGATTATGTAAATGGGAACACAAAAAGGGGAGGTGTGAGGAGGTCAAGGAAACAAGCTAATGAGTTTAAAGTTATAAAAAATGGATTTGTTTTTAATTTTTTTCTTATTTCCTCGTCTTTTGTATTTTGTATTTTGTATCTTTATTTTGCTTTTTGCTTCTTTATGGATTTTTGTATTTATGTCCTTGTAAAATCTTAATAAATATTCTATTAAAAAAAAGTGGTATCATAGGGCTTTAAATGTATGGTTTGAATGTGGCCTCAGGAAGCCTTAAATTAATTCAATCAGCAAACTGCAGCTCCCTCTAGTGGTTGAAGCCTAAAGAGATTTCTTTCTTCCCCTCACCCCACCAAAACCATTTCTAGTCTACAGCTGCAGACCCCTCCCATACCTCCGCCTTATTAGCTGAGCGCAAGGAGGCGTGGAAGAGAAATTTGGTTTGCTTTGCAATTTCCTACCAGCACCTCTAGGAACCGCAAACAAACCGAAGCACAACCGTCCTTCTCTAAGTTTCGCAGTGCAATTCTCCCGTCAAAGAATGCATACGAAAGGCGTAGATTAGGTTAAAGCCTGCACATAAATTCCATATATTAGCAAAAATGACATACAAAATGCATTACACTAGGGGGAATTGCTTTTTTCAAATAAGCGTGTGAGAGGAGATGTTTGCTCTAAAGTGCTGGCGAATCTTTGTGAGGATCTTTGAAAAGAAAAGAAAAGCAATCTGAAAATGTTGCGAACTCTGAATTTAAGGCCATATACACATTTCTAAATTCAGTTTTGCCTAATATATACATTTCTGCAAAGCATTTTTTTCTAATATAATACATTTTTCTAATATAATACATTTTGGTATAAATGCATTTTTATGCACATTTAGCCCTTACGTATGCATTACTGAATACAACTGAATTTGCAAAACTCAGAAGAGTGCAAAATCTTGAAGGATAGCTCATGTTTTCTGTCCAATTATTGCAGGGGTGCCCAAACTTTTTTCAAAGAGAGCCAGATTTGATGAAGTGAGTTGAGTTGTTGACCTTTTTTTAGGATTGAGGTTGTTGAGTTTTTGGGGAGATTTGACCCCAATTTGTTGTTGTTTAGTCGTTTAGTCTTGTCTGACTCTTCGTGACCCCATGGACCAGAGCACGCCAGGCACTTCTGTCTTCCACTGCCTCCCGCAGTTTGGTCAGACTCATGTTTGTAGCTTCGAGAACACCGTCGAACCATCTCGTCCTCTGTCGTCCCCTTCTCCTTGTGCCCTCCATCTTTCCCAACATCAGGGTCTTTTCCAGGGAGTCTTCTCATGAGGTGGCCAAAGTATTGGAGCCTCAGCTTCAGGATCTGTCCTTCCAGTGAGCACTCAGGGCTGATTTCCTTCAGAATGGAGAGGTTTGATCTTCTTGCAGTCCATGGGACTCTCAAGAGTCTCCTCCAGCACCATAATTCAAAAGCATCAATTCTTCGGCGATCATAAAACCAGACTTTGGACATGCCTGACTTACATTTAATGCAAACTGAAAAACTTTCCTCCCCATTACCAGCAGTGTCTGACTGAAAGTTGCCTTTGTTATAGGCAGCGGTTCAGGAATCCAAATTAGTTCAGTCCCCAGACAAATTCAGGGAACTCCGTACCAGAACTCAGCACTAAGCAGGATTGCTCCCACCCATCACCAGCTGCAAGAAAGAGTGACCCTTCAGAGTTTGGGTGTGCAAATTCCCCCTGCAGGGAGTTCTCTCGCACATTCGAACTCGCCACTAAGCAATAATTTGACATGTGGGCGGGACGTGTCATGGCACCACGTGACTGACAGGTGGGTGCCCCACCCACCGACCCACCTGCCATTCTTGGTCTGCAAGGCTGGTCCTGATAAGGATCTGTCCTTCTGTAGCCAAAAAAGATTTCCCAACTATACCATGTTGGGGATGAACTTGAGTGCTCTTGCTTTTATGAGGCAAGGAGCAAGGACCATCTCTGCAATCTGTACAGGCCACTTAGAAAATGCTTGATGGCTAATTAGGGAGGAATGTAGCAGTGCCGGATTTACATATAAGCTAAACAAGCTATTGCTTAGGGCCCCACGCTCTTGGGGGCCCCCCAAAAAATTAAAGGGAAAAAAACAACTGGATGTACATTTCCAAAATATAAGATAAAAAACAAATAAATTAAAACCTACACACAGCAACAGTGTTTTGTGTTGCGTAGGCTCCTATGATGTAAGTCATGGGCCCCGCCCATTAGTGAACTACTAAGGTGATATTGATATTATATTAAAAAATGCATTGTATTAACTACAATTGCATTGTACAGATTATAATTATAATAAAGCTGTTTATAATTATTAGTACTGTAGTTTGCATCATATATTTACACCTATTATTATTTCATGTTATAGCAAGTTTCTAGAGACTAGATTACAATTCTAAAGGAACTTTTGTTATTGCCAAATGCCAATGTGTTTGCATTATTAAGTTCGTTATGAATAAAAAATCATTTTAAGTTAGAGCTTAATAATTATTTCGCTATTAATATACTTCTTAACTGTATTTCAGTTCAACAATTACTTTGATAAAATCCCTATTTTGTTATGTGCAAATGGCCTTAGATACTTATTAGGTTCACAAATTACCATATAGCATATATTCAGCACCAAAAAAAACACACACAGCGACAATTTGTTGTTGACAAAGGACAGCTGGACAAATAAAGGGCCTCATTACCTTCAGTAGCTTAGGGCCTCATCAAACCTAAATCCAGCCCTGGATGTAATGGAGCCATTTGGCAGAGGGTATGGCTGGCAGGCATCCCAAACAGGAGCACTTCACGCTGCAACAATTTGTTACAGGTCCCATTTATGGTGGGGAGTACAGGGGTGTCCAAGTCATGTCCCTGCTTTTCGTCACTAAAGTAATGGGGGTATCTATAAGAAAAATCAAAGTCACAGAAACATTCGAAAAGTTTCCTGTTTACTCCCGTAAACAAACACACAGCAAATACAGAGGTAGGAATGGAAACATTTGACTCAGAGAGCAGCCTGTTAGTTCAGAAGCAGGTATCTGTGAGGTATTTGGAGCTTGTTGAACCCACAGAGACGGGTTGTCACCGTCTAACTCTAGTCTTCAAAGAACAACTATGATATCTGACTTCCTGCACCCTTCCTTAAATTGTAAAAAGGGCCTTTCTTTCCACTTTTATATATTCCTCTAATCGTTTTATTTACTAATATCACTCAATTTCTGCTAATATGGAATTATTAGGAAGAAAGGATATTATACAATACAAATCTGTGTTAAAAAAGAATGTTTATATTACAGTATAATGAGAAGGATGGGAAGGGTTGTGTTGATGAACACTTTTATTGTGTGAATAATGTTGTCTTGTCTTTTCCTCTTTTGATTTTTTTATTTCGTATCTTTGTTATTTCCCCCCTTTCTTTTCCTCTTTTTTATTCCTTTATAAATTTTCTATTTTCTACCTAATTTTCTTTTTCTTCACATGTAAAGAAATAGCATATAATGTTTGTATAGATATGTACATTTTTAAGCAATAAAGAATAATATTAGTAAAAAGGGCAGGTTGTGAATAAATGTCAAGCTGGGTTTCTCTAGATGAGCCCCTTTAAATGATGTGGTTACAGCTTTTCAAGCTCCAGCTCACCCCCCCCCCAAAAAAAAATGCTCTCTGTGTCTTCATGATGAGGACAAAGATGGTAGATAATATAAACAGAGCACCTAAAATATTCTCGGTCCTGAACGAAGCTTTAAAGCATGGGTAGGCAAACTAAGGCCCGGGGGCCGGATCGGCCCAATTGCCTTCTAAACCCGGCTCACAGACAGTCCGGGAATCAGCATGTTTTTACATGAGTAGAATGTGTCCTTTTATTTAAAATGCATCTCTGGGTTATTTGTGGGGCATAGGAATTCGTTCATTTCCCACCCAGCCCAAATAGGTCTGAGGGATAGTGGACCGGCCCCCTGCTGAAAAAGTTTGCTGACCCCTGATGTATGCATAGGCACACACAATTTCATATATAAAAACCATTTCAAATCTAATACAGTGGTACCTCTGGTTACGTACTTAATTTGTTCTGGAGGTCCATTCTTAACCTGAAACTGTTCTTAACCTGAAGCACCACTTTAGCTAACGGGGCCTCCCGTTGCTGCTGTGCTGCCACCCATGCAATTTCTGTTCTCATCCTGAAGCAAAGTTCTTAACCTGAAGCACTATTTCTTTGTTAACGGAGTGTGTAACCTGAAGCGTATGTAACCCGAGGTACCACTGTACATAGATACCGACAGGGATGGTGGGGGGGGAATCTAGTGGCTCACAGTAGGTGAGTCAAATTTTCCACTTACAGAATGACCAGGTAGACTTGGCCACTGAGGAAACGATACTTTATTTCTCCTCCATCTCACTTGGTTACTCAGAAAGGCATAATTATCACAACCAAACATCTTTCTCGGTGTGGTTTTCCTCTGTTGTGCAAGGGAGCCACAAGTGCAGCAAAGCTGGCTGAGGCTGGACGCCACAAACACCTCCCGTCACACCTGCCTAAACATTTCTGAGCAGAAGGCAAGGCCCGAATGTTGCCCGAGAGCAAACTTGGTTATGTCGCTTTCCTGTCTGTGACAACAATATTTTCCATGGTTAACTGCTCCTGCCACCCTATGCTCATCAGAAGTTGCTACAAAAGAGGTGAGGAGTTAATGGTGTTATGGCCATTTGAATTTCTGCCTCCTCTCACTATGGCTGCCTCTGAACTGGTACAGATTCCCCTCAAATAATCCCGAGAACCGTAATTTGCTAAGGGAGAGTTGTGAGGAGAGTTGTGAGGAGACCCCTGTTCCTTGGGAAGGCAGGTGGTGATAATAATAATAATAATAATAATAATAATAATAATAATAATAATAATAATAATAAATTATACCCCGCCCATCTGTCTGGGTTTCCCCAACCACTCTGGGCGGCTTCCAGCAAAATATTGAAATACAATCATTCATCAAATATTAAAAGCTTCCCTAAACAGGGCTGCCTTCAGATGTCTCTTCTAAAAGTCGGAGAGTTGAACCCAGAAATCAGTGGGTTAAAGCTGACCGAAAGTCCAGAGGTAGCATTGTTATCAATTTACGATGGGGAAGAAGGTTCGCAGGCCATGAAGGACTTGCTCACAAATTGATTGACAGCTGCACGAGTTATTATCGCTAGGAAGTAGAAAGGGCAAGGTGAATACAAAATGGAAGAATGGTATAAAGAGGTGTGGAATATCCCTATTAATGTTAAATGAACATGTGGTGTTAAGGTAAGATGGGGAACATGCAGGAGAAATTATTTTGAGGAGATATGGAAGGCATTTGTAGAATTTGTACTGTTAAAACGGAAAGGGGTCAAACCATCACAAGACGTGTTGAAATTTTGGGAGGTTGGATAGTTACAACGGAATGGTTTCAGTGGTGGGGTGCACATTTTTATTTATTATTTATTATTACTTTGTTAAAATAATAATAATAAAAGAAAAGAAATCCAGAGTTAGGACAAAGACGAGGGTTGGAAGGAGACGAGTTTTGAGCATTGCAGTTGGCTGTGGCGTGTTCTGAGGGTGAAAGCTTTCAGTCTGTAAAAAGCAGCAAGCTGAGCAGAGGGACAGAGGGACAGGGCTGATTTCTGCTGGCATCCAAAACAGTGTTCATGGGAGAAGGAAGGCCTTCTTGGGGTGCTATTGCTGTAAACTCCTCCATCGTGGGCTCAGGTTGTACGTATATATGTGTCAATAAACCATATAGCATAAAGACAACACAGTCTCTGCTGTGCCTCATTTCCAAAGGAAACACAAACCCTGGGCAAGCGGAATTTCGCACCCCTTGGAGATTGGGGCACCGCGTAACAATTCATTTCCACAACAGCTGTGAGAAGGAGGTCACTGTTTCCTCCAACTTGAAGGGAACAGGGGAACAGGGACCTTTTGTTGACGTCACTTGCTGGCTCTAGAAGCTGAGCTGGTGTTTCTTGTTAGTTTCTGTTTGCCACAAGCTTAGAGTCACAGGACTCTGTTTACATTCCAGACACCTTCCAGGCTGCTGGAAGTCTCACGGGAGACGGGATGTGACGTTAGTGGTTTCCTGTTCCTTTGTTCTTTTGTTGTTTCGGTTGCTCTCTGCTTTCACAGAGAGAGTATGTCTTTTCTGTCTGCGTAGCGAGAAATAAAACCCTTTGCAATGTAGCCATAAATCTCATCACTTCCACATGCTGCTGGAAACTCTGCTGTATGGGAGAACGTGCCTTGGAGTCTCATCAAAGGCTCAGGTCGTTAATTATTTGTTGGGAGGGCGATTCCGGAAGATGAGCTTTATCAGCTTGGCCGAGCGGAGATCCCGACATTTCTATCCTCCCAGCCTCGCAGATCAGAATCCAAAAAGCTGCTGCAGCATGTTAGAGTCTTTTGATCCCAGACCCCAGCCACTTCTGATACTCGCTGACTCTTGTTCTTTTCTTAGGTCCTTGAAGCAAGATTTAGCTGGGCATAGCAAGTGCCTTCCTGTTTCGTAAAGAGTGGAGAAACTGTTATTTGGAGCTCAAAGGCTCTCTGCACGGCCCTCAGAAATCTCATCAGGCCACGCCTCCTCCCCTCTGGCCACACCCCCTTTCCCAAGGCCAATCCCCTCACTGACAATGTCTCGTATCCGTTTGGGCCCATTTCCCCAAATATACCAGCCTCTACTGCTTTTGGGCAACATTTTGAGGGTCACATGCTTGTAGTGGGCGGGCCAGAGGCCAAAGTGGGTGGAGCAACAAATGCAAATTTTATTTTTGTTTATTTTCTACACACACATACCCCTCTCTATTCTCTATTCAGACATTGGACTCAGCTAGATTGGTAAAGAAAAAAAGAGTTTTACAGTGGTACCTCGCAAGACGAATGCCTCGTAAGACGAAAAACTCGCAAGACGAAAGAGTTTTTCGTTTTTTGAGTTGCTTCGCAAGACGTATTTCCCTATGGGCTTGCTTCGCAAGACGAAAATGTCTTGCAAGTTTGATTTTCAATGCATTCCTATGGGAATCCGTGCTTCACAAGACGAAAAATTCGCAAGATGAAAAAACTCGCAGAACGAATTAATTTCGTCTTGCGAGGTACCACTGTATATGCGTTGTATATGCATTATAACCAGTGTGACACCAGATGGCACTGTGGAGTTCCGTTTTTTTGCCAATGTGATTTCTCATATCAAGTTTACAATGCGTTCTCCTCAAATGCTTCCTTGATCTGTCTATATACAGCCATGTCTGGGTTCAATGACACATTTCAGCTAGGCAAAAACGCTCAAGGAGGATTCAAAGCAGGACTAGGGAGGGGTAAGACTCTGAGAAGAGTACTGGGGGCCAGGTGCAGAGGTCTGGGGGGCTGCATCTGGACCTCAGGTATGAGGCTCCTGATCTCTGGAACATCATCACCTCTGTTCACAAGCAAGTTAAACTAGGCTGAAATGTCAAAAAATGTAAATTCTCCTTTCCTTTCCTTTCCCTGCCCGGCCTCCTCCTTAGCCCAGTTGCACTTGCTCCAGTTCATGTCCAGGTGCAATTCAAAGCACCACCTGTTGGGGGCGCTATAGCATTGATAGGGGCTGGCCTGGATGACCTTGTGAGGCCCCTAAAATGTATATCATGTGATGGTTCAGAATTTATCTGGTTAAATTCCCCTGGTGTGTGTCACCTGCTAACGTCAGCTTACAGCTGGGCGGAGACAGAAGCTGGGCGGGACAATCCCTGTACTTTCACTTCCCTCTGTGTATCTGTGAGGGAGACATGGCTGAAAGAAGCCCTGGACTTTGTTTGCTGTAATGTTTTAATAAAGAGCTGTAAATAGACGGAGCTGTCTATGTGTGCTTACAAGAAGCAAGACTGCTTTACACGCTGTGTTCAACTCTGCTAAGCCGTGACCTGAAGGGAGCAACAGTGGCGCAGCTGTGAAGAAGTGTGCCGGACCCGTTATAAACCGCTGTAGGTGATTGATGCGGATCGTAAAGCTGTCTGACGTTGCGGCTCTATCGATAAGGCAAGATCGATATCTCCGAACAGGTTATGGAGTGTCAGAAAACGCTCGTAAAGCAGTCGGTGTGAGCTCCAGGAACGCTTTGAAGTCAGCGTGGGTGCCGGAGAGCAGATGATTCATTGCCTGCTTCCGAGAGACAGTGAGAGCTTCTGATACACAAAGAGCTAAAAAGCAGCTAAAAGCTGGGAGCTGAGACGCAGCTGAAATATCGTTTCTCCACGGAAGGGAAGGCCGGAGGAAGCTGGTACGGAGTAAGTACAGCTTGGGGCACCTTGGGAGAACGGGAGAAGATGGCGCAGTTCCAGAAGCATGGTTTTGAGCTTAAGCTACCATGTGAAAAGCTGACGCGCGAAGGCTGGTGGACGTGGAGTCTCCACGTAGAACTGTTGTTGGTCGGAGAAAGCCTTTGGGAGGCAGTCCAGCCACTACAGAAAGCGGCTGGAGCAGCAACAGAGCTGAGCGAAGCTGAGAAGTGTGTGCTAGTATTTCTGGCAGAGAATGTAAGTGATGCGCTGAAGCCTATTGTCCTAGATGCTGAGAGGCCTGAGGTTGCTTGGCTGGCACTCCGTGAGGCTTGTGAAGCGGGAGTGGGAAGCAAGGGCCAAGATGTGGCTGCATCAGAAGGGGAGAGGCAAGATGGCGCTGGGCACATTCTTGAGAGTCAACACACAGCTGAGGGAAGCTGTGGGCCCCCAGAGGGGGCAGAAGGGACTATTGCTGGCAGCTGTACTAGTGCTGCACCGTGCTTGTGTGAGGCATCAGCGAAAGGCCAGAGCCCTGGAGAGGCTGAAGGATGCCCAGAAAGCCCAATGGGGGCTGAGACAGTGTTGGGGAGCTGTTGCAATGCTTCTACACGTCTGTGTGATGGACTGAGTCCTGGAGAGGCTGAACTGGCAGGCCCTGTTCCCGATGTCTTAGCCTCTAGGAGCGCTAGTGAGCAGATCGGGGGGGCGAAGAGTTCCAAAGGCAAGTTTAAAGAGCTTTCGCTTTGTGCTGAAGCAGAGAGGAGCTTCAGGGGGGGCCACGCTGGTGGGAGGAGCCGTTCCAGAAGGAGGAAGGCCAGGCCAGCTGGGAGGAGCCCCGGGCAGTGTTTTTCCACTGGAGTTCGACGTCGGCGTGGCAGTTGCCCCCACCGGAGCAGAGAGCCGATGCAGGATGTTTTCAAGGACTTTTCCCATGGGAATCAGGCAGGTTTCCATAGCAACAGGCCTGGGAAGACAGGCAGGCGTGGAACTGAGCCAGGTGGTCGTGGTAAACAACAGGAAGAGTCTTATCAAGTTTCTGCGAATATGGCAGTGTTTGAAGACGGCGGAGTGGAAAATTTCCAGCTCAGCCTTGTAATTGACTCTGCAGCTAACCGCAACATGGTTCCAGAGACCCCTGCAGTCGAGAGGTGGAATTGCACAGCAGTTCCGAAAGGACAAACTATTAAGTTCGCGAATGGACAGAAAACTAGAGTTCACAAATGTGCTAATGTCTATCTTTCTGTCTTACAGGAGACGGTGGATTTTTGTATTGTTCCAGAGATTCAGCACTGTTTGCTATCTGTGCCTTATTTGTTAAGTAAGGGGTTCAAAGTTTGTTTTGAAAATGATGTCTGCACAATCTCCAGAGAGGGGAGGTTACTGGCCAAAGTGCGGAAGGGACAGAATGATCTTTTCATTCTTAAAACGTCTCTTGGAGGTGAGGGGATGGTTGAGAAAGCACAAGCGTTGCGTGCTACAGTTCCCAACCAACGTGCTACAATTCCCGCTCATCATGTTACATGTGCATGCGTATGGCATCAGAGAACAATTCATGGGTCGGTAGAGGACTTGCAGACTCTGCCCGAGGTTGCCACGGGGTGTAGGATTCAAAATTGTGGAAGTGCCATTGATTGTGACACTTGCAAGCAGGCAAAGGTGAGAGGGTGCAGTTACCCAAAGGTGGAACGTGTGGCCACTAAACCTTTTGAGTTGGTACACATAGATTTGGCCGGTCCTGTCAAGGAACCAAGTCTAGGGGGGGCCAGGTTTCTCCTAACTTTTTTGGATAATTTCTCGCAGAGTTCCTGGGCTCACGGTCTCAAATCCAGGGAGGATGCAGCACAGCTGATCAAGAGCTGGATTGAGGGGGTGGAACAGAGGTTCTCCACCAGGGTTCAAGAGATCATCAGTGACAGAAATGCTGAGTACACTGGTTCTGCGTTGCAGAAGTTCTTGCAGAAGAGAGGGATACGCCACACAGTTAATTCACCCCAGCAAGGGGGGGGGCAGAGCTGAGGAGTGGAGCTCTGGTTAGGGCTGCACAGGTGATGCTGAAAGAAGCCAGGTTGCCTCCTGAGTTTTGGGTGGAGGCTACTAGGGCTGTGTCATTCACCTGGAATCGTGTCTACAACTCACTGGTAGGTGACACACCGTTTTCTCTGTTAAATGGCCGCAAACCCCAGGTTCACTTTCTGCGGACTTTTGGGACTCCTGCGCTTGTCGCTTTGCCTAAGGCTTTGCAAGGGCCAGATGGAGCCAAAGTCCAGAAAATGATCTTCTGTGGGTATGAGCCAGATGCCCGTGCATGGCGTTTTGCTTACCCGTCAGGTGATCAGAGTAAGGTGCTGATCAGTAAACACGCTGAGTTCTTAGAGGAGGGGGTAAAGTCAAAGACTCCTGTCAGGCGTGATGTTCTCTCAGATTGTCTCTCTGACCCAGAAGACAGTTCTGATGAGGCAGAGGAAGAAGGGGCTGAGGCTGCTGATGACGACCAGGTCACTGACCAGGGTCAGGAGCAGGATAGGGCATCTCCACAAGCTGTTAAGAGACAGCCCAAGAGTGCGCCTAGTTCTCCTGTGAGTGTAATGGAGAGGATTCGAAGACGCTTTAAGTCAGAGGGTGAGTTCCATGATGCAGAGAATAAACCTGCTGATCAAAGTGAGTCAGGGAGAACACCTGAGTTTGTGCCTAGGAGGTCCAGTCGCACAACGAAAGGTATCCCACCAGAGAGGTATCAGGCCACAGGTGCGTGGGTAAGTTTCGCACAGTGCGATTCTGAGAGTTGTGAGGTGGTTCCACAAATGCCAAACAGGTTTGCCAAGAGAGGGCACAAGGCATTGGGGAAGGAATTGATCTCACAAGGTGTTACTGAAGATGTTGCACAGGTATCACGCAGGGACACAAGGGGGGGTGTGATGGTTCAGAATTTATCTGGTTAAATTCCCCTGGTGTGTGTCACCTGCTAACGTCAGCTTACAGCTGGGCGGAGACAGAAGCTGGGCGGGACAATCCCTGTACTTTCACTTCCCTCTGTGTATCTGTGAGGGAGACATGGCTGAAAGAAGCCCTGGACTTTGTTTGCTGTAATGTTTTAATAAAGAGCTGTAAATAGACGGAGCTGTCTATGTGTGCTTACAAGAAGCAAGACTGCTTTACACGCTGTGTTCAACTCTGCTAAGCCGTGACCTGAAGGGAGCAACAGTGGCGCAGCTGTGAAGAAGTGTGCCGGACCCGTTATAAACCGCTGTAGGTGATTGATGCGGATCGTAAAGCTGTCTGACGTTGCGGCTCTATCGATAAGGCAAGATCGATATCTCCGAACATATCACATATGAAAGCACCCTTGAAATCTGGAGACGTCCCCCCTTCGCCATCTCCAAAGAAAGAGTCATACCTTTATTACCTCTGAAGATGGAGGTTCAGAGTCCTGGTATTGGGATCCTTGGGGAATAAAAGAAAAGGAGACAATTAGGAATAAATAAAAAGGATAGAGGGGCCATTCTTCTTCAGCTGCTGCTGTGAGGGCCAATATTTTTGCCAACTGCAAAAGGGACAGAGAAGAAGCTCCGTTAAGTTCAAACCTACCTAATTTGGATTTCCCAAAACAGTGCTCACGCCCCCGCCAAGGATCTGGACCTCCCAGGAGGAACTCAGGAAAAGTCCAGAATAACAATTGAGAATGCATCATGGGAGACCTGTCTGGGGCAGCTTCCTGTTCTTACAGATCCTAACAGATCCCACTGAGAATCTCACCAACAGAAAATGTGCTCAGTCCATTTCTGGTTCCTTGCTGCTTTTCCCTGGAACATAATCCCTGCCTGAAAAATCGGGTGCGAAAACACTCAAGTCCAGGGAACCTTGGGTACGGGGCCAAAATGGCCTCTCTGCCTGGCTTTTGGGCTCTCCTCCTAGCCACGCCCTCTCTCCTTAGGCCACACCCCTTACCAGCTTGCTTCGCAACCTCATTAAGTGCGCTTGCCTATCTGGAATTTGTAATTTGAACTCTGATCATGCCTAGATGGAGGGTGGTGGGGTGTAAGTTTGTGTAAAAACTGATCTACTACGCAAAGGGGGGGGGGAATTAACATACTTTTCCATGTATAAGACTATGGGTTTTTTTTACTCTAAAATAATGTTCAAAATTGGGGCTCGCCCTATACACGGATAGTGCAGAGGGGATTTTTTCCCTCAAATTGGAGTCCCCCAAAATAGGGGCGTCTTATACACGGAAAAATATGCTGCAGTGGTACCTCAGGTTACATACGCTTCAGGTTACATATGCTTCAGGTTACAGACTCCGTTAACCCAGAAATAGTGCTTCAGGTTAAGAACTTTGCTTCAGGATGAGAACAGAAATCGTGCCCCATTAGCTAAAGTGGTGCTTCAGGTTAAGAACAGTTTAGAACGGACCTCCGGAATGAATTAAGTACTTAACCCGAGGTACCACTATACATTCATTGCTCGGCCACTTTTGCCACTGGCCCTCCCACTGCTTGCAAGTGTCCCCTGGAATATTGCCCAGCAGGAAAAATGTGGCACTCAGGCTGAAAAAGCCCCGCTGATTCGAGTGTTGGTCTATGACCTGGGAGAGCAGGGTCCGAATTCCCATTCAGCCGTGAAGCTCACTGGTTGTGACCCTGGGCCAGTCACCGTCTCTTAGCCTAACCTACCTCACAGGGTTGTTGTGAGAATGCAGGAAGAGGAACTGTGATGGCCTGGGAATCCGATTCAGAGGCTGAACCGGAGGAATCCCAGCCTGCACAGGAGTCCCCGCCTCCAGGGCCGGCTGAACTGGGGCAGGGACTTGATTCTGAAGCGCCTGCACCAGTGCCGGATCCTCAGGAGCAGGCACCAGGTGATTCCACTCTGGCTCCAGAGGTGGTTGAGGACTCAGTGCCTACAGGTGAGTCTCCCCCTGGGCCCAGTAACCCTTCAGCCTCTCCTGAGCTGCAGAGGCTCAGGGCAGAGAGGCGGAGGGAACTGGTTTCTCCCAGGAGGAGTGCTCGCCTTAAGGCCAGGAGAGGCGGGTCTCCTGGGGGCCAGGACTGCCCCTGGCCTCAGAGAAGATAAAGGCCAGTCAGCTCGGTCCCAGGTTGCGGGAGCAACGTCGTTGTTGAGTACCTGTTTCTGCTCGGACCCAGACCTGACCCTCCAGTGTTCCTGTCCCCGCCCGGCTTCCGGCTTCGGACCTCGCCCCGCTCCTTGTGAACTGTTTCCAGGCTAGTGACCCGGGACCGGACTTTGACTACGCCAACGGTAACCTTCCCCCCGGGGCCAGCACAGGAACAGAGTCATGAGCACCGCCTTCAGCTCATTGGAAGAGATGGTCTATCAATGTAATACCGTATTTTTCACCCTATAGGACGCACTTTTTCCCCTCCAAAAATGAAGGGGAAATGTGTGTGCGTCCTATGGGGCGAATGCAGGCTTTCACTGAAGCCTGGAGAGCGAGATGGGTCGGTGCACACCGACCCCTCTCGCTCTCCAGGCTTCAGGAAGCTCTCCGCAAGCCTTGGGAGCCCGCAGGAGTTCCCGCCGGTCTCCCAAGGTTTCCGGAAAGCTGCCTGCATCCCAAAGCCCGGGGTGCGCTGAGTAGCGTGCTCCGGGCTTCGGGCAGATATCCGCAAGCCTGGGGAGACCGGTGCGACTTCCCACCGGTCTCCCATGGCTTGCGGATAGCAGCCTGTTCTGGGGGCTGGGGTCGGGGGAAGCTCGGGCTTCCCCCAAAACTAGGTGCGCCTTATGGGGCAAAAAATACGGTAAATTAAATAAACAACAAAATAAAAATAAACGTGGCCCTTGAACTTAAAAAAAAGGGGTTCCTAAGTAATGCCTGACTTTAAGAGAGCCTGATATAAAATTTAAACACTTGTTGTTGATTTCTTAGGACATGGCTGCTGATATTACCTAGCCTGGAGCAGCTGCATCGAATCCGAAGGAAGCTTAAGAGAAGCATCAGCAGTGTCAGAACAGCCAGGACAGACAAGGACACTGAGAAGCTGAGACATTTGTTGTCTACGACTGCAGAGAGAGCTGTAAAAGGGAAAGGGAGAGGGAGGGAGGGAACAGGCAGACATTACTTAGCAACTGCTGTCACTGACACAGAGCAGAAGAACCCCATCATTTATATTTTGCTTCATTGTGTTACTGGAGGAGGGGTGGGTTTTGCATTTCCTGAACTGAAGAAGCAAAGCTATTCTGCAAAATCCGTACTTTCCTGAATTTTGCAACGCGGTTCCCCAGCCGAAAAATACGCACGTTGGAGAAAAGTGTGCATACCAAGCATATATATGTGGAAACAGTGTCTAAGAAGGCAATACATGCAAGGAAATGGCTTGCCCAAAATGTCCATACGTACTAGAGAAAAGCATGCACGAGAAGAATATGTTTGTGGGAATATCTCAAGGAAATGCAGCACATTATTTGAGGGAATTGCTTCCCCCAAAATGTGCATAAAATGTGCATAACCAACACATGAAGATGACCAGCCAATTTTGCCAACAAGGGCAGAGGGTGATGTGACGCACCACCACTCACCCGCAGGGAATTTGGCGTTCATCCTGACAGCGGTGCCTGAGGAGTTGAACCTGACCTCACACGTGAAATTCGCGGCACTTGCGTTCAAATCCAGGGGGACGTGAAGGACACTGACGAATGTCCAAGAACTGCGGTTGCTTCTCATCAGCAGCGTCTCTTGCCGGAGATGTCCAGGAACGTCCCAGGACACTTGGACGAAGCTGGAAGCGCCGTGGACCAAGCAAGCCATTTCGTTGCTCTGCAAGATTCGAGATGCTTCATGCGGAGCGGGCTGCAAAAGTGTCACCCAGGTGCTCTGGGTGTAGCTATCTGTGTGTGTTGTAGCGAACAAAGCCGAGAGTTCAGGAAACGGCAGCAACAAAAACAATAATAACAACAATAAATTTTACTTATACCCCGCCCTCCCCAGCCAAGACTGGGCTCAGGGCGGCTAACACCAAATATAAAAACAATTGATTGAAATACAGCTTTAAAAACAAGATTGAAATACAACACTCATCTCAGTGGAAACTCAAATCAAAAACTTTTGGGGGGATGAAAACGTTAAGTCTTCACCAAGGCCAACTATTGAGACTGGTCCCACATGGGCCAGAAAAAAGCCAGGGAAGTCCCCAAATAGGAGTTTCAACACAGAAAGAGAAAGGAAAAAAGAAAGAAAGAGGGGGAGGGAATCAAATTGATTCCAAGCCAAAGGCCAGGCAGAACAACTCTGTCTTACAGGCCCTGTAGAAAGAAATCAGATCCTGCAGGGCCCTGGTCTCATGAGGCAGAGCGTTCCACCAGGCTGGAGCCAGTGTTGAAAAGGCCCTGGCTCTGGTTGAGGCTAGTCTAACTTCCTTAGGGCCCGGGACCACTAGGGTGTTGCTATTTATGGACCTTGAGGCTCTCTGTGGGGCATACTGGGAGAGGCGGTCCCATAGGTACGAGGGTTGTAGGCTGTGAAGGGCTTTAAAGGTCAAAACCAGCACCTTAAATCTGACCCTGTACTCCACCGGGAGCCAGTGCAGCTGGAAAAGCACTGGGTGAATATGCTCCCATGGCAGAGACCCCGTGAGGATCTACATTTTGTAGAGGATTTCTACAATCAAAAAAGTGTGGACTGTACAAAAAGAGAGTGCGTAGGGCTGCTCCCCTTGCTTGCTGTGCTCTTCAACCTGGTGCCATGCACCAAGAGGCAGCTTCGCCTGCTGAACAGCAGCCTGAAGGTGGAGAAGGCGGAGTGACTCCACCCTGCAGCTGATCAACCTTCAAGGACACAGAGAAGGCACCGATGAAAACCAGCCGGCTTCAGTCTTCTTAAGCAGAGCTTCCAGCAGCAGTCAGATGCTGGAAACAATGCCTGCAGTTCCTGGCTCAATCTTGCTGCTTCCTGTTCATCTTGATCCTTGACCCCATGGCAATCGGATTCCCTGAGCCCTGGACTATCTGGGCATGCCGTTTGCCTGACCCTAAGGCTGGACCTGACTTCGAATGCTGAGTCTGCCTCCAGGCGAACACACCTCAGAGACTCTTCTGGTTGTCTGGCCTTCTTCTCCACTGAGCTCTGCACGTAGAATCATAGAATCATAGAGTTGGAAGAGACCACAAGGGCCATCGAGTCCAACCCCCTGCCAAGCAGGAAACACCATCAGAGCACTCCTGACATATGGTTGTCAAGCCTCTGCTTAAAGACCTCCAAAGAAGGAGACTCCACCACACTCCTTGGCCCCAAGTTCCACGTGGTTGCTCAGCAATGAGACTAAGAAACCTGCCCATTTTCCAACTGCCCTTCTCCCACACCTAACAACTCCCTCTTTTTTTACACCTTACCACCCCCTTACAGCTTGCCCTAAGCTCCTCGTCACACAGATTTCTCAACCCCTCTTGAAGGAAGTAGGAAGTGCTTGAGAGAGCAGCTTGGTAATGTGCTGTGTGAACCACCTTTCCCCTCCATTAAACAGTTCACCCGGGTTGCCTGCCACCCCACACTGCTTCTTCACTCACTTGCTGTACATGTCACTGCTGTTGGTGTGGCCACCTATTGGTGGCCATGCCAACTGCAGCATGATGCTAACCTTATATTTTTTATGTATACAGTGGTATCTCTGGATGCGAACGGGATCCGTTCCGGAGCCCCATTCACATCCTGAAGTGAACGCAACCCGCGTCTGTGCGTCTGCCTGTGCGCGGGTTGCGATTCGCCATTTCCATGCATGTGCGTGACATCATTTTGAGCGTCTGCGCATGCCCGAGCGGCGAAACCCAGAGGTAACGCGCTCTGTGCACAAAAATGTATAGATATGAGGCAATAATGTACAAAAACTAACTTCCTTGGGCGAAGTTAAATGCAAAAATATGTGTGTTAGGAGAAAAAGACACTAAGATGCTGATGAATCCACATTGGGACTTGCAGTCGAACCTTGGAAGTTGAATGGAATCTGTTCTGAAAGTCTGTCCAACTTCCAAAACGTTTGGAAACCAAAGAGCGGCGGCTTCTGATTGGCTGCAGGAAGCTCCCGCAGCCAATCGGAAGCTCCATTGGTCGTTTGGCTTCCAAAAATAGTTCGCAAACCGAAACTGTCACTTCCGGGTTTGTGGCACTCGGGAGCCAAAACGTTCAACTTGCAAGGCGTTCGGAATCCAAGGTACGACCGTATTTCCAATAAAAACAAATTACAAACAAGGCAGCTGAACTTAAAACAGATTGGTAGGTTCAGCCACTGTTAGTAAGGAGACAGTATAGGCTTTGAACTGAGAAGGAGGACCGTGGTGGTAGAAGAGACTTAATACCCCTCAAACTCCAAAGCTCAGTCTTTTTGCTTTCTTACCTCCAACAACCAGCGAGGAGCCATTGCTGAAAGTCAAGGTGGGATTTCTCTTGGCGCACATATACAGGCCAGTATCTTCCTTTTGGGCCTTGGTGATAGCCAAGACCAGATTTTTTCCTTTTGCCTCGCAAGCAAACCTGCCTCCATCTTCCTTCTCTGAGCATTTCTTAATGAAAAGGGGTGTGCCATCCTCTCTGCTTTTAAACCAGCTGAAGGACAAGCCTTTGTCTTCCACACTTTCTGTAGAAAAGCACTCAAGTTGGGCTGGGCTCCCGGTATCTACAAAATGGAACGGCTCCGTCTGATACAATAAGAGTAACTGGACTGGTAATACTGCTGAGAGAGGGGAGAAATGATGAAAGAAGGAACGTTGCAGTTGGGTCTTGTTTCCTTTCACACAAAGGGAGATTCCCTATTGAACAAAAAGCAATCCTAAGTATAGAAAGCTGGTAGGCTTTTTGGGAGGTGGGGAGAGAGAGGTCATTGTCTTCTTGTGCTGTATAAGTGATAAAGGGGAGTCACACCAGTAGTTTAAGTTTATCGGCTATCTTTTCTAGTAGGGTGGTTTCTCATAAATAATAATAATAATAATAATAATAATAATAATAATAATAATAATGTATTATTTATAGCCCGCCCATCTGGCTGGGTTTCCCCAGCCACTCTGGGTGGCTTCCAACAGAATATTAAAATACAATAGTCTATTAAACATGTTATGTACTGAGTTGAATAGGATCCAAAATACAGCAGTCTGATTGGTCCTAGAACATTAGGATTCAGAATGCAGCAGTCTGATTGGTCCTAGAACAATGCAGCAGTATGATTGGTCTGCAGGAGCCACCCAATCCAGCTTCAGGTGGAAGTGAATCCACAACCTGATTGGCCTACAGGAGAATCCAATCACATGTAGCCCATTGTGTAAATAATGTATATAAAGCAGATATTGTGGGGGAACCTCCATTCCTCCTCACCACTTTGAGCTGGATAAAGAGCATTAAATCCACTCTCGACTCCGAGTATTTTTCAAAACATTAAAAGCTTCCCTAAGCAGGGCTGCCTTTAGATGTCTTCTAAAAGTCTGGTAGTTGTTTTTCTCTTTGACATCTGGTGGCAGGGCATTCCACAGGGCGCTGCTACTACTGAGAAGGCCCTCTGCCTGGTTCCCTTTAACTTGGCTTCTCACAGCGAGGGAACCACTAGAAGGCCGTCGGCGCTGGACCTCAGTGTCCGGGCAGAACGATGGGGGAGGAGTTGCTCCTTCAGGTATACTGGACCGAGGCTGTTTAGGGCTTTAAAGGTCAGCACCAACACTTTGAATTGTGATGGGAAACGTACTGGGAGCCAGTGTAGGTCTTTCGGTACCAGTGGTCTATGTCTATTCTATCGGTCTTCCCAGTGTCTAGTTAAGATATTTAGCTGCACGCTCTTTCCCCCACAAAGTCTATGACAATAGTGTCTCATTCGATCTGTGAAAAAGGCTCTATGAATCAAAAGTGGACACGTTATATGTAATTTCCCGTTTATTTGTTTTGTAACCCAAAGAATTTTTTTTTTAAAATAAAACTATTTTTAAAAGGTATAGAAAGCTGGTTACCCCTATTCCAAACTCCATTCAGGAGGAATTTGACTTATAATACCTTTTTTGCTGGTGAAGTTCTGCCAGATTGTGGGGTCCTGAACAGCCACATCACTGGAAAACACCTTTTTGGGAGTCTTCAGCCAGAGTAAATTTAAGAATGTCGGCTGAACTGGGGTGAGGGACAATAGTATGTTTCTGATTTAGCCAGTGCTTTTTTCTTTTAAAAATGTTTAGGGCTACTCTCATTTTGACTCAAGAAAATCACCATTTTATAGTTCAAATCAGGAAACATAAATACAGTAAATGGACAAAAGTACAAAGATTCACAAAATGTTTAGGAGTATGTGTACCCCTGTGTACCCCCAGAAAAAAACAACAACACTGGAATCTGCTGAGGTGAAAAACTTACACCAGCTCAGTCAGGAAAGCGCAAGCTCCACCAAACCGAAATCCCAGTCGATCTTGGCTTTGGATTGTACTGTTAGGCAGAATCCGTCAACCTTGGATCCCCAGAGAACACTGAACTACAGATCTCATCATCCCCGGCCAGTTCAGCCAATGGTCAAGGATGATGGGAGTTATAGTCCAATGATACCTGGGGGTGCAAGGTTGAATAGGGCGGATCTAAATCCATTAGTTGTATTTATTTCAGAAATTTGTACCCCACCTGCTGTTGTTAATGTTTTCAGAATGCCCTTAAAAATAACCTAAAACCATTGAAAACCAGTTTTGTACATGTGTGTGTGTGTGTGTTTTTAAAAAAGCACCTGCTGGTTTTATCAATATTTTGATAATTTTATTATGCCTACTGTTTCAAAAGTCTATTTTCATTGCTTATTTTCATTGCTTAATTTATAATTTTATGCAAACTATATTGCTTTTAATTAAGCAGTACAGAATCTGATAAATAAATATTTTTTCAAGTACCTTAAGGTCCAAAGTTTTAAATAAGTTTTGTTTTTAAGCAGTTCTTCCGCATAGGCTATGACTGTAAGAAATCTATATGTCTTGTGGATTCTCAAGACCAACAGATTTATTTTGGCACAAGGGTTTGTGGACTACAGTTCATCAAATGCTTGAAGTGTTATACTCGGAGAGGGGGAGATGTGAAGAGAGAAATCTGAAGAGTGGGGTGAAAAGGAATTGAAATGGAAGAGTTAGTCTATTGCTTTTTGATGCAAAGCTCAAATAAATACAAGATAAACCAAATGACCTTTCACAACGGCAGCAATCAGAGATAACATAATCCTGCTATCTGTGCTCCAATAATTCTTTGTAAACCACTTTGAGGGCTTTTTAAAAGCCATCAAGTAGTATATAAATCTTATGAAATCAAATAAATGCTTTAACAGCTAGTAGGGGAGAGAGATCTCTTGTCTCAACCGAGTCCTAAACTAATAGGATCAAATTTGCTGGTGGATTCCAGTTCAGCAAATTTCACACCGCAGCTACACATTAAATAAGTAAATAAAGTCTTTGGTTGGAGACCGGTAACTTTCAGGCTTAGAATCATAGAATCATAGAGTGGGAAGAGACCACAAGGGCCATCCAACTCTATCTTCCAGCAGGATATCCTGGGAGAACATTCCACACACACACCCTGGTCCCTCCCCCACCCTCCCAGAATAATAATTAATAATAATAATAATAAAATAATAATTAAATAAGTCATTACCTGCACAGATCAAAATGAGGCACTGCGGGAACTGCATCCCCCAAAGTCGTCAGCTGCGCCCAGGAGCCCCGAGCCTGCGTTTGAAACGGCAACTTCGAGAATAAGGGTCTGAGATCATCCTGACCCCATTTCCTTTGTAAAGAAACCCAGCCTCTGCGTGGGTGGTACAGTTTGAGACCAGGTGGCTGAACAGAATAACAGTGTGGCTTCACAAGTACAGCGGTACCTCGGGTTACATATGCTTCAGGTTACAGACTCTGCTAACCCAGAAGTAGTACCTCGGGTTAAGAACTTTGCTTCAGGATGAGAACAGAAATCGTGCTCCGGCGGCACGGCAGCAGCGGGAGGCCCCATTAGCTAAAGTGGTGCTTCAGGTTAAGAACAGTTTCAGGTTAAAAACGGACCTCCGGAACAAATTAAGTACTTGACCCGAGGTACCACTGTAGTCATTTGCTGAATGTGGATCGGTTCCAGGGCTTGGACGCAGTCAGGACCGGATTTACGTATAAGCTAAACAAGCTATAGCTTAGGACCCCATTCTCTTGGGGCCCCCCAAAAAAATTAAAGGGGGGAAAAACTGGATGTACATTTCCAAAATATAAGATAAAAAACAAATAAAATAAAACCTACATACAGCAACAGTGTTTTGTGTTGTGTAGGCTCCTGTGAGGTAAGTCATGGCCCCTGCCTGCTAGCCTGCTCCCTAAAATATCACTGGTTTGCTCCTTTCTATATATAGGGTGCCTACATTCTGCATGGACTGGTTGCAGGACAACATGTGCAAATGGCTTTAGATACCGATTTGGTTCATAAATTACCATATAGCATATATTCAACACACAAAAATAGTGACAATTTGATGTTGACAAAGGACAGCTGGACATATAAAGGGTCCCATTACCTTCAGTAGCTTAGGGCCTCATCAAACCTATATCTGGCCCTGGACGCAGTGAAGGCTTTGGGTCTTGCAATTTGCTGGGCCGCAGCACGGAACAGATGCCAACACAATTTGGGGTGGGGTGGGATTCTGTCTCCTCAGAAGGGATGCAGGTGGGGGGAATTCAATTCAATTCACATCTGAAGGCAAATCTATCAAATTCACAATATCTGGAACCAGGTGAAACCTAAAACACAGTCGTCTTTCAAGATTTGCCATTGTCGTGAATTTTGCAATGTAGTTGCAAAATGTAGTTTAAAAAAAACAACTAGCAAATTAATGGAAATTATGGATTCTTTTTTATTATTGGGTGGAATTCAAGGCTGCACTCTTCCAATAGTTCTGCTTGTCAGATGGAACAATTCTTCCCTCTCTTATCTGCCCTGCGGTGGGGGGTTCCCTAACCCCCTTGAGGTAATTTTTTTGGGGGGGGCACAGAGGGGAGGGCTTCCACTTATGGGCCTCATTAGGTGAATCCCACCCATTACTATAAAATGGTGATGATGATGATTTGCACTTATTAGTCAATTTTTTATGAGAAGCAGCATACCAAAAACCAGCGGCTACAGAGTAAACACTAAAACACATTCATATTGATATGAAAAGGGAGGCCTAAAACATCCTACGCACTGAAGGAGGCCACAGATAATTTAAGAGCGTGATGGAAAAGAAGTATAGTTTTGTGTTTGGTTTTGTTTTGCCTGGCATCTAAAATAGATAGTAGAAACTTATCTTCATGTAAACTGCTTTTGATAAGGTGTTTTGTTTTGTTTGCAATCAAGCAGTGTATAACTTTTATTAGATATGAAGTAGCTTTGAGGCTTTTGTTGTTTATAGCGGCTAACAAATAATTTACAGCAGAGCCACACCATACAGTTAAAACACTTGACGTCTCCTTGCAGAGCTATAATTCCCAGCACCTAAAAAAAATATTCTACAGTTCCCAGGATTCTTTGGAGGGAATCATGCACTTGAAAAGTGCATTTGGCGTGCCTGGCATTGCCACCCATCGTTCTTTTCTCTCTCTGCTTTCCTTTCCTTTTGCAGGGAAGTATAGTCCTGGGTTAAACCACAGGGCCTAGGACTTGCCGATCAGAAGATCAGCAGTTCGAATCCCCACGACGGGGTGAGCTCCCTTTGCTCGGTCTCTGCTCCTGCCAACCTAGCAGTTCGAAAGCACGTCAAAGTGCAAATAGATAAATAGGTACCACTCTGGTGGGAAGTTAAACGGCGTTTCCGTGCGCTGCTCTGGTTCGCCAGAAGCGGCTTAGTCATGCTGGCCACATGACTCGGAAGCTGTATGCAGCTGCCTCGGCCAATAAAGCGAGATGAGCACCACAACCCCAGAGTCGGTCACGACTGGACCTAACGGTCAGGGGTCCCTTTACCTTTACCTATAGTCCTGGGCTACATTTTGGAGTCCCTTGTTTTGCCATCCTCCTCTTGACTATTCCAGCCTTGATCTCGCTCTCCAGAAAGCACTGTGCCAAGGGTGATGGCATTTGTAAGACCTTTCCTTTACAGCCAACTATTACGCAAGGCAACATAGATGAACTTTCCCCTTTGTCTCGCTTTCTTCCTTGCAGGGGAGGCAAAGCAAAAAGCAAGGCGTATACTTAGGAGGAAGATCCCTCAGGGAACTGACATCCTCGTCTTCTTTGTAAAGTTATATTGCTTCTTGTTTGGGTGGATGGCTTAAAATGATCAGCCTTTGGGCAGTCTGCGTTTGGAAAACATGAAATTATATTTGCACAGTATTATTACTATTAATGAGGTTGCAGTGTTTAATTTATTAAGGGGTTATATTAAATTAATTTTAGAAGAATTTATAGTTAAATGAGGCGTACCTGATTAATTAGGCTAGACATTAGGCCAGGGTTGGGCAGGTAGTGGCCGTAGGGGTGACAGAAAGAGAGGGAGAAAAAAAGGCTGGGAGAGAAGTGCCTGAAGGAGAGAAAAAGAGAAAGGAAGGGCAGAAAGAGTGCTTTTCATTTAAGAAACAGACACAATAAAAATGAAAAGTAAAATTGAAAAAAGAGTGCTTTTCATTTAAGAAACAAACACAGTAAAACTGAAAACCAGCTCAGCCTCCTTTGTGAGGCTGTCTTTGACCTTTCTCTCTTCTTTCCATTTCAGTTACGCAGAAGTATGTTTCAACAACCCAAATGTGGTCGGACTGTGTCCTGGTAAAGTTTGCCTTTTTTTGCAGAAGAAGGGCAGAGGCAAAGAAAGAAAACACACCTCAGAATTTAGTATTTTTTACGTGCTAAGTTTTAGACGGCTTGTATTAAACACAACTTTTTTCATTACAGTAATAATAATAATAATAATAATAATAATAATAATAATAATAATAATAATTTATTATTTATACCCCGCCCATCTGGCTGGGCTTCCCCAGCCACTCTGGGCGGCTTCCAACAAAGATTAAAAATACATCAAAATGTCACACATTAAAAACTTCCCTGAACAGGGCTGCCTTCAGATGTCTTTTAAAGATAGGATAGCTACTTATTTCCTTCACATCTGAAGGGAGGGTGTTCCACAGGGTGGGCGCCACTACCGAGAAGGCCCTCTGTCTGGTTCCCTGTAGCCTCACTTCTTGCAATGAGGGAACCGCCAGAAGGCCCTCGGCGCTGGATCTCAGTGTCCGGGCTGAACGATGGGGGTGGAGACGCTCCTTCAGGTATACAGTACTCTGTAGGGCTTCTTGCAACTCTGTGCCTCTCAGGGGGTGAGAAACATTTTTGTAGGGGTTGTGGGTTGCATTCCCTTCAGTCTTTTTTTTGGGGGGGGGGTCATCTGTTGGGTGGGTGTGCACGTTCTGCTGAAATGAAATGAAAGTGTGTCTCCATGAAGGGTGAAAAAACTGCTTGTTACACCGTGTCCTATAGGTGTGAGTCTTCCCTCCCCCAGATTGATATTCCTTTTGTGAACCAAATCTACACTGCTATCTCCAACTGGCAACAAATCTAAACCAGACCAGCTTCGCTTCAGAAGCAACAAGATAAAAAACCGAAATCTTAACGGCACAATATTTCCCTGACGAAGAACCCTGTGAGGTCAGAAGGCTTGCGAAACTTTCAAAGGCAAATACTCCTTTGCGGTAGCGCTTCCTCCCATTATTCCCTCCCACCATGGGCTGGTTTGTTTCCCGCCTTCTCTTCCCACCCCTTTTGTTTCCCCGCCAGCCAATCCAAAGCTCCCGTGGGGTTCAAGCGTCTCTGCTCACTCCTCCTGATTGGCTCCCCGCCCCATGGCCCGTCCTCATACGATGGAGAAAGCCAATCCAGGTAGTGGCGCTGCTATGGTCCATTTTTACCAAGGGAACCGCCGCCCTCTTTCGCGGTGCACTCTGGGGGTTGTAGTCCGCCAGCCGGCAAACCTGCGCTGGGTTCCTTGGGGCTCTGACAGCGCGAGGACTACAAAGCCCTGAATGCACCCCGGCGCAATAGGAATCTCTATAAGTAATGCTGCCCGCAGCTCTGGGTCAGTGGCGCAGAGAAGCCTGGAGAAACAGGATCAGGTGAGAGAGCCGGCGGGGAGGGGTAGAAATCTTCCTTTCCTTCGTATTCCCTTATAATGCTATATTATAAAATCAACAGGGAGCCTAAAAAAATAGCAGTTCTTTAAGGTGCCACAAGACTCCTTTGTTGATTTACCTGCAATAGACATAGCACGGCTATTCCACTGGAAGCTGCATTTATTACCCACCCGAGGTCTGCGTGTGTATTACCCAGCCTAGACGCGGGAAAAAACCTCATCAAAGAGCGGGGAAAGAAGGCAAAAAGGGTTCCTTTAACAGGAATGGGCGGGGAGGACTCCCGGATTCTCTGCAAACGTCTGTGTGGTTAGGACATTGTTGACAATGCAAGTCACTAGTCCTCAAGGGGTTTTGCTATCTTACCTTCCAACACATACCTAAAATAGCGTAGTGGCAAATTCGCAAGTCTTTTCGTGATAGTTAAAACCATGACCCCTTCTAAGACAATGCAATGATAATAAGAATAATGGATGCATTTCAATGATCAATGCAAATCTCCAGGTTTTGCCTTTCATAGGAATTTAGTTTTTCTGTGCACATACTTGGGAAATGATTTGGAGTGCTCCTGTATCTTCCTTCAGGGTGATTTAAGTTGTGCTTTGCTTGAAGTTCCATTGTACGTAACAGAACGTGTACGCCCTTCTCTTGAAACAGAAGCATCATGTTCTCCGTGTTCCTCATGCTTAACTTTCACCCCCAAGCATCCTTTCCTCCTTCGTGGAGCCCTCTTGGCTCCCTGGTATGGTCCAGAGCTTAGGGCGAGGACTCAAGCATAATTTGGAGGAAAACTCCAGTGGAATGAAATCAAACACTCATCGCTGAGCCTACCTAGTGGCAGTGAAGGCGGCAAAAAAGTCATACTTTGCTGCCTCCGTTGCATCCTCATTGTGCCATCTAACAGAGCTTTTTCCAGGTATGGGGGCTTTTACAACCTGGCCTGAAGGAAGTGGCAAAACTGATCATAGCTCGCTGTGGCTTCTTTGCAAAGAATTTTGAGGATAAAATTGCTTGCATCCACCGGGATTTTGACTCTGCTGATGAATCCTGAGGGGTGTCCAGAGCACGGTCTCGTCCTGTTGTGTTGGATGAGTTTCAGTTAGTAAACTCAAGGATGTCGATGATGTGCTTGGATTAGCCTTATGGGTAGTCCCTGCCTGCTTAAGTACATGGCGATGAAGCCACTCCTTTCAGGAAACCCTCTCTGGATAAAGAAAATCTAAGTAACTACAAGCAAGTTGCCAATCTCCCCTTATTGAGCAAGGTTTTGAGTGGGTTGTCGTGGACCAGATCCAGGGGCTCTTCAAGGAAACAAATTTCCTAGATCCATTTCAGTCGGGGTTCAGGCCAGGGCTTTAGAGGTGTCAAGGTCCGGTTCACGGGAGATCGAAGTCCTAGCAAGGGAACATCAGGACCGGGGGCAAGATGGTGGGGTGGGAGCAGGAACGGGGGTCCAGGAGTCAGGAAGCCAAGGGTCCGAGGGTCAGGAAGCAAGGAGTCCAGAAGTCAAGGGTCCGAGGGTCAAGAAGCAGGGAGTCAAGAGAGCCAGTATGGTGTAGTGGTTAAGAGTGGTAGACTCGTAATCTGGTGAACCGGGTTCAATTCCCCGCTCCTCCACATGCAGCTGCTGGGTGACCATGGGCTAGTCACACTTCTTTCAAGTCTCTCAGCTCCACTCACCTCAGTGTTTGTTGTGGGGGAGGAAGGGAAAGGAGATTGTGAGCCGCTTTGAGACTCCTTCGGGTAGTGATAAAGCAGGATATCAAATCCAAACTCTTCTTTTTCTTCTTCAAGAAGCCGAGGTTCAAGGATCAGGAAGCAAGAAGCCAAACGCAGCGAGGCAGGAAGTGTGTTACTGTGGCAAAGAGCCGATCTTGTATCCCTTCCCGGCTCTTGCCACCAGATGCTGTGAGTTACCAATCGGACTCACCTTGCCTCTCCAGAACAAACTTAGGAAGGCCCCAGTCCTGCAAAGTCCTATTGGTCACAGGGCCTGGCTCCTGCACGCACACCTGATAAGAGGAGGGTGGCACCACTTTGCGGTGGTTCCCGTCCTACTTGGATGGTCGTTTCCAGAGGGTGATTTTGGGGGGTGCTCTTCAGTCCTGTGGAGCCATCAATGTGCGGTTCCTCAGGGTTCAGTTTTATCCCCTTATGCTGTTTAACATCTGCAAGAAACCGCTGAGTTATCCAGAGTTTTGGACTATGTTGTCAGCAATATGCTAATGGCTCTGCTTCTTGTATGCATCTTCAGTTGTAGCAGTGGGTGTGCTAGACCGTTGTCATACCTCAGTAATGGGATGGATGAGATTCTCTCTGAAGAAGCGAGCGCATAGCTTGGGCGTACCTCTGGATCCTTTGCTGTCACTTGAGGCTCAGGTGGTCTCAGTGGCACACAGTGGCTATCCTCAGCTTTGGCAGGTGGCCCATCTGTGCCCCTGTCTGGACAGGGGTAGCCTAACTTCCGCCATCTATGCTCTGGATATCCTCTAGGTTAGATTACTGTGATGCGTTACATATAGGGCTGGTGCAGTTCAGCTGGTGCAGAATTCGGCAGCCAGGTTGCTAACTGAAGCAAGACAGTTTGAGAATATCACTTTCATTCTGGCCCACCTGCCTTGGCTGCTAATTAGTTTCTGGGCCGAATTCAAAGCGCTCGTTTTGATCAATAAAGCCTTAAGCTGTTCAGAATCACTATACCTCAAGGACTGCCTTTCCCCATACAAACCGACCTAGACTCTGCAGTAATCATGTGAGATCCTTCATCGAGTGCCTCCTCCATGAGAGGTACGGAGGGTGGCAACATGAGAACAGGGCCTTTTCTGCAGTGGCTCCCCTTTTTGTGGAATGCTTCCCCCAGGCAGTCTTGCCCGGCTCCTTCATTATATATCTTTAGGTGCCAGACGAAAACATTCCTCTGTAATTAGGCCTTTGGCTGATTAATATCCCATGGCCTTTTAAATATGTTTGTGGGGGGGGGATTATTGGTTTGTTTTGGTTTTATTACATGTATTTTGTGTTCTCATTTTGCATTTTTATGTTATGAACCGACCTGTGATCTTCGGATGAAGGGTGGTATACAAATTTAATTAATAATAGCAACAATAACTTAGGAGCATGCAGGGGCTAAAAAGTTCCCTGATCAAGCTGGTTGGATGGATGCTGGAAATTGAGATTCTGATGCAGAAATAGTATCGGGTCTTTGACGCACCCCCGTGACCTGAACCACCACAGTGCTGTGTATCTGTAAAATTAAAATTCATTGTTCCGTCCATGTTTTGGCTCAACCCAGTACTTCGCAGCCTTCCCAGGAGGTTTCCCATCAGGGAGGGTAGCCTGAGACCAAAAGTGACTCCCTACCCCTGTATTAGAGCAAATGAATGGAATGGGGGAAGAAGACTCCTTTAGGAGGGAGCAGAATGGAGCCAGGACCTCCTGGGTTGGGTTCTTGCTTAGAACTCCTAAAAAAAGTTCAGCCCACGTTGTGCAATTGCCTTGGGTGTAGGCTGCCTTCTGTTGCTCTAGAGACTTTTGTGTAGACATATCACAAAGTGTGTGGGTGCCTTGCCTTGTGTAATTCCATGGCCGTGTGCTTCTCTTTTCCAGATAGAAGAATGAGCCAGAATGGAGTGGAGGCGGCGGCGGCGGCCACAGACAGGGACCAGTTTGTGGGGTTCTTCCCCCAAGTTGTGAAGGATCTGACGGAAGATGACCTCCACAACGCAGAGGTGTCTGATGCCGTCGCCAGGCTGAAGCAGGTGATGGCGTGAGCTTGATTGAAAAGGCTTTTAATGGAAACTTGAAGATGGTGGTTGCCAACATGGTGCTCGTGGGCACAGCGGCCTTCTTCAGGTCTTCCTCTGCTTGTCCACAAAGCCTCTGAGCCCCCAACTCTCTGCCCCCTTGGTCATGAGATATAGAGGGTCATCACCTTTCTTCCTTGAGAAAAACAGATGAAGAAGGAAGTTGGGAGAGTGATGTTCTTTCCCACTTGCTCTTTGGGCTCTATGGGCTTTTTGTTCAACTTCATCCAACTTCGTCATCCATTAGAAAAAGTAAAGTGTGTGTGTGTTGTGTATGTGTGTGTGTTCTGGGAGAGGGACCAGAAGGGGGCTATCTATGGCAGACACCCAAAACCCCAAATATATCTTTATGTGATCCCTGACTGGTTGGGACATGATGATCTAAGACAGGCATTCAGGCCTCTAAAGGTTAGTGACCCTTGCCTTAAGCTGTGGTGCTGTATATTTGCGGCAGTTTCATCTCCCTAAGGCATGCGCCTTATCTAAAGGGCAAATTGTGCTGTTCTTCTGTCTCATTTATTACATTCATTTTCTTCCCTGTTCCATTTGTTTACATTTGCCTCCCAGGCACATCCAGGCTTCAGCAAGGTGGTGACTTCATGGTGCTTGGGGCCTATTCTGTCTTTCTGCCTCAGAGTGGTTTCACTTTTCCCAGGGAACTCTGGGAGTTGTAACTCTGTTAGGGGATTAAGGGTCTGCTCTCGGCACCCTTAACAGACTACATCTCCCAGAGTTCTTTGGGGGAAGCCGTGGCTGTTTAAAGTGGTATCATTGTGCTTTAAATGCGTGGGGGAAAGCAAGTAAGGGAGGATGTGCCGGCTGCGGATAAAATGGTGCAAAGTGTGGAAAAAGTGGACATAGAAAATATTTTCTTGTCATAGAAGTCAGGAGCCATTCAGTGAAGCCAAATGTTGGAAGATTCAGGACAGACAAAAAGGAGGGCTTCTTCACAAGGCTTTTTTGATTAAGCTATGTATGGAGTTCGCTTCTATGATACGTTAGCGATGGCTGTTAAATGGGATTAGGCAAATAAGCCTGTCAGTGATTGTGAGCCATTACGTCTATATATTATTTCCAGCATTGGAAGTGTGGGCCTCTGAATGTCTGTTGAAATCATAAGTAGGGAGTTGTTGCTGTTAGCAATTGTGTGTGCAATGTATGTGTGCAATGGATATTGTTTCACAACCTTATAGCAAATCCTTGTACAGCAGTATTTCCCAAACATGGGTCTCCAGCTGTTTTTGGACTACAATTCCCATCATCCCTGACTACTGGTCTTGCTACCTAGGGATAATGGGCAGTCCAAAAACAGCTGAAGAAACACTGCTTTACACGATGGGAGGACTACAACTTCTGGTCATTGGCCGTTCTGGCTGGGACTGATGGGAGCTCGAGTCAGCATCTGGAGGGCCACAGGTATTCCCCATCCCCACTTTAAGTAAAGGTAAAGGAGGAACCCCTGACCATTAGGTCCAGTTGCGGCCGACTCTGGGGTTGCGGCACTCATCTCGCTTTACTGGCAGAGGGAGCCGGCGTACAGCTTCCGGGTCATGTGGCCAGCATGACTGAGCCGCTTCTGGTGAACCAGAGCAGTGCACGGAAACGCCGTTTACCTTCCCGCCAGAGCGGTACCTATTTATCTACTTGCACTTTGACGTGCTTTTGAACTGCTAGGTTGGCAGGAGCAGGGACCGAGCAACAGGAGCTCACCCCGTCGCAGGGGTTCGAACCGCCGACCTTCTGATCGGCAAGTCCTAGGCTCTGTGGTTTAACCCACAGCGCCACCCGCTTTACACCTCACTTAATATGTGATCCCTGACTGGTTGGGACATGACTGGTCTAAGATGGAAGCAAGAACCGGTGTCCCTCCAGATGTTACTGAACTGCCACGTCTGCCATCTCTGACCATTGGCCATGCCTGCTAATGGGGCTGATGGGAGCTGCGGGGCCACAGGTTCCTCCATCCCTGTTCCGAAGCCTGCTTTCAGTAGCAAAAATCTTCCTCTATCGTGGAGTGTGTAACTATGGGGGTGAGTGTCCCAGCAAATGTTATCCCTCCCTGTTCCCCTGCAGGTCGTGGAATACAATGCCGTCGGGGGAAAATATAACCGGGGCCTGACGGTGGTGGCTGCTTTCCGGGAGCTGGCTGCGCCAGAGCAGCAGGATCCGAAGAGCTTCCAACGTGCTCTAGCTGTTGGGTGGTGCATTGAACTGGTGGGTGTTTTGTACACAATTATCCCTGTTATCTGGTGATGTGGAAATGAAAGGGTGTATCCCCAGGCTTGCCATATCTGGCCGGATTTATGTCTAATCTCAATTTGTGTGGATGTGACACCCATGCTTGAGAAATACAATTTCTGCTTGTCCTGAGGTGAGCAGACCTACTAGTCACAATGGCAGTGCTCTACTTCCTGATCATAGAATCATAGAATCCTAGAGTTGGAAGAGACCACAAGGGCCATCGAGTCCAACCCCCTGCCAAGCCGGAAACACCATCAGAGCACTCCTGACATATGGTTGTCAAGCCTCTGCTTAAAGACCTCCAAAGAAGGAGACTCCACCACACTCCTTGGCAGCAAATTCCACTGTCGAACAGCTCTTACTGTCAGGAAGTTCTTCCTAATGTTTAGCTGGAATCTTCTTTCTTGTAGTTTGGAACCATTGCTCCGTGTCCGCTTCTCTGGATCTTGATCTTGGAGGAAACATGCTTTTGAAATGGCTGGGAATTGCAGGTTGGGATAATTGCCCCTGCACTCTGGTTCTGCCTTTGGGCTACCCATAGGCATGTGATTGGCCCCAGGGAGAACAGGCTGCTGGACAACATTGCCTGCTATAGCAGGTCTCTTGTTACCTTCTTTTGTGTCAAATTTTCATCAGACTTTAAAATCTTTACATAGAAATTCCAGATTTCAAATTTGTTACACATTTCTCTCTAAACTTGTTATTTTCAGTCCTGTCCCATACTGCATTCCAATAAACATTTTGCCTAAGGCATAGCCTTCTATATCATAGACTATCATTTTTCTACCGCTGCTCATATTTCAAACCCTGCTCGCGATTCCATCTGATTATGGTATCTTTTCAGATATTCCAAAAAGGGCTTCCATTCTGTCATGAATATTCTGTCATGTTGGCTTCTTATTTTTGCTGTTAGCACCGCCAATTCTGCATAGTCCATTAGCTTTAAAATCCAATCTTTTTTTGGTGTTTTCTCTTCTTTCCAGTTCTGTGCATACAAGAGTCAAGCTGTTGTTGTTGCATACATAAATAAGTTAATCTGATTTTTGGGGGGTCTCTGATCCTATTATCCCTAAAGGAAAGGCCTCAGGATTTGGGGGAATTACCAGTTTAGACTTTTTTTGCATTTTCATTTCGTTGTGTATGATTTCCCCCAAACCATCCACCACATTTAAAAAAACGTTCCCTCATTCTTATTTGGCCTTTATCTTCCTATATATAGGAAGGCCTGGCATTTCTCAAGCTGCAAGACCGTGACAACAACCTTACCACGATCTTGCAGCTTGAGAAATGGCGAACTGACTGGCCCAAGTGAGCTGTTTAAAAAGCATGGGGGGAGGCCCTCCTATTTTAAACCTGCCTTTCACACAGCAATTTAGCAGAGTCTGTGTGAAGCGTCTTCCTTTGCTGAACATGCCTTTAAAGGGGGTGGGGCTCCAGGTGAGCTATGGGGGAGGCATGGGGTGATAGGTGAGGGATGGGCAGGTGTGGAGGATGGGCAAAGGGGTAGCTGGTACTGGCTAGGAGAGGGAGCAGGTGTGACAACCCCTAGTATTACAGTATGCAATAATAATATGGGGGTGGAATCTGGTTTGATTTCAGCTGCAGGCCTTTTTCCTGGTGGCAGATGACATCATGGACTATTCAGAGACCCGCCGGGGCCATCCCTGTTGGTACAAAAAGGTAGGGATTATGGTTTCTAGGGTTTGCCTGACCCCTGTGGCACGTGGGTTGGCCATTACAATGAAGGGAACAGCAACCTGTGGCCCTCTGGATGCTGTCAAGACTCCAACTCCCATCAGCCCCAGTGAGCGTGGCCATCAAGGATGATGGGATTTGCTGTTCATCAACATCTGGAGGGTTGTAGGCTCCCTATCCTATGGAGGATGTCCAGTTTCCAGGATCTAGCCTGAAATCTCTCATTGGCCCAGGCAGCTTGTGAGTTGGGTGGTTTATCCGGATCCTGGTCTTCTGGTTCTGTTGTGTACCAGATGGTAGGTTCCTTGCCAACCTGGTCCACCAGATGTTATTGGATCCCAGCTCCTATCAGCTCCAACCAGTTTGGCCAGTGGCAAGGGATGATAGCTGTAATCCAACAATGTCTGGAGGGCACTAGGTTGTGCAAGAGCAGCTCTGGGTGACAGATGATTGAATGTCCTGAGCGTTAGTTTATGTCCTGTCCTTTAGTTTATTGCATTAAGCATCATTTTGCAAGCCCCAAGCCTTCGCTGTTGCCTATTGTTGTCTGTCTGCTGTGCTCATTCACTCTGTGCTGTTGATTATGATCAGCATTTTAAATGCAAATATCAATGGTACAAGGAGATCAAAGAGACACAACACAAAAGGGAAACGGGGCTATGAGGGAAGGTGAGAAAAGCAAGCTTAATTACTTGGCCACAGAGGAATGTAGGACTCAGTGCTAGTCCTACTCTGAATAGACCCATTGAAATGAATGGTCATGGCCAGCTTATGTCCATTCATTTCAATGGGACTATACTGAATAAAACTTAGCTGGGTGCAGCCCAGAGATCTTGTAGTGAATGGGGAGGAGGGAATCTAGAGGAGCTAAAAGTTGCTAGCCTTTCGGCAAAACTGATGAAGAGGCCTTACGGCTCCCTCTCTTATAACCTGATAGAATATCCTCCACTGATTATTTTTTTAGATGCCATTTTGGTGGAGAGATAACTAGCTACCACCAGCCGTTCAAAAACATATATTATTAGATCCAGTATGTGTGAATCGCCAGGCTGACCACCCCGTGCCACTTTAGTGCACATAAATGCACAATCAGGTGGATGTGTACTGGCGCATAGTTAAACTGTAGAACTCCCTGCCACAGGAAGGCCACCAACTTGGACGGCTGTAAAAGAGGATTGGGCAAATTCACAGCAGATAATGGCTGCCAGCCGTGATGGCTGTGCTATGCCTCAGAGGCAGTAATGCTTCTGAATATCAGCAGCCGGAAACCGCGGGAGGAAAGAGCGCTGTTGTGGCTGGATCCTGCATGAGAACATGATGCTAGGCTAGATGGCCATTGGCCTGATCCTGCAGGCTCTTCTTACATTTTTAGATGCGTTATAATCCATTCCCCTCTCAGGGTCAAAGCTTCTACAGACTCCTTAGTAATTAACGCCACAGTCCTATGCCAGTCTCCTCAGAAGTAAATTCCACTGAGTCCAATGGAGCTTACTCCCAGGTAAGCATCACAGGACTGCAGCCTCGACAATGAGCTGGAGTGTGTGCCTAGTCACTAATGCATTGAACTGTTTTTCCTCCCTTTCTGTCCCCCAGGAAGGAATTGGCCTGGATGCCGTGAACGATGCTTTCTTGCTTGAGTCCCTCATCTACCGCTTGCTGAAGCGATACTGCCGGGGTCAGCCGTACTACCTGAACTTGCTGGAGCTGTTTCTCCAGGTGGGTGCCGTGACAGGCTATCGTCATTTCAACACTGTCGTTTTTCAACACTATCTATATGCTGGGGACTGGGTCGAAGCCTTTGCCCCTGATGGAAGGTCCTTCTGTTGCCATGGAAACTGCTTCCCCTTCATGGAGGGGAGGGGAGAATTTGCGGGCTTGAGTGTGGCGGAGGCCATTTTGACCTGCAGAGAATATACTCCCTGACCAAAAGGAAGACTGCACACACACCCATTGCTTTTTCACGGCACCCCGTTCCCACATCTGCAGAAAGGTCTGAGGGAGCGCTTGTTGCAGATTTAATCAGCAGGAAAATATTTTCTCTCTTTTATTTTAAACCCATCTTTGGGGATAGCATAAGCTTTTTTTTTTAAAAAAAAAAAATTTACCCCACCACCCTTCCATTTTATCCCCACAACATAACCCTGTTGTGTTGTTTAGGCCTGACAGGCCCAAGGTCACCCTATGAGCTGCATGGCTGTTTGGGGATTTAAGCCCTGGTCCTAATCTCACCCTTTGACCATTATAGCAGCCTTAAGGCTAATGGAGAAAGCACCCTTGTGAGAGAAGCACACTGGAGGGTCTGGCTCTGGGGCCCATAACTCCTCCAAGAAGCCCCCTCTTTTGCAGTTTACTTTTGCAAACCTTGCTCTGCTTTCAAAAAAGCAGCCCTTTCCCCCCAGACGTGGCAGCACATTCTCTCTCTCTCTGCTTTCAAAGGTTAATCTTGAGGACTAGAATCTTTCCCCTTCACCAAGTTGATTGGGAAATCTCGATCACATCTACTACTGCCATTAGTTGAGAAGCCTTGTCCTTTGGGTAGGAAAATAATATCAGTGCCTTCTCTCTATTCCTTTAATTAACATATATCTAAGTTGCGCTTTGGTGAGGGAGGTCTGTGAAGAAGTAGCAGACGACCCTGATCGGGCCTGTTTTTAAAAATGAGACACTTTGCAACATTTCTTCATAGGAATAGCAGGGAGCTGGTGGTTTATCAATCTTAATTTTCTGCTCTTATCCTGTTCCTGCTCTCCCCACCCCCCAGACATCATACCAGACTGAACTGGGGCAAACCCTGGATCTTATCACTGCTCCCCCATCTAAGGTGGATCTGAACCGCTTCACAGAACAGAGGTGAGAAGCTACTGAGATGACAAGGAAATAGTATTGGACTCGGCCCAGGAAAAAAGTGGCGCAATGATGCTTATTGATAATTAAATCTACAAAAAGAACAAAGCCCTAGATCCATTGTTGGTCCTATTCAGAGTTGGCTCATTGCTATTAATGGACATGACCTAGCTGGAATATATTAATTTATGTGGCTCTGTTCTGAGGGTATAACTTACTTGAAAACAACCCGACCCTTTTTTATAATAAAGGGGAGCTGTGAGGTTTTGTTGTTGAGGGTTGGCAAAGGGGGTGCTGGGTAGACAGAATTGGTGTGCATAGCTGTCAACTTTTCCCTTCTCTTGCGAGGAATCCTATTCGGAATAAGGGAATTCCCCTTAAAAAAAGGGAAACGTTGACAGCTATGTTGGTGAGCAATGCAAGCAGGAGTTGCAGCCTGTAGTGTGTTGCATATTTATAATTCAAAGCTGGAAGGCTTTCAAGGCGTGACCGGCTCTAACCTTCTCTGGCAGGTACAAAACGATTGTCAAATACAAGACGGCCTTCTACTCATTCTACCTCCCAGTGGCGGCTGCAATGTACATGGTGAGCGAACGGACTTTTGCAATATCAATGTTGCTTGGCAGGGCGGGAGGGAGGGTGTCGCAAAGACAAGTTTTCCTGGGGCTGGAGAGCTGAAGGCCAAGCATGTTCAGGCTTCTGCCCTTAGCTAGGAGTCCTGGAGTCTCTGGCTCCCAGGAATAGCAAGGCCAGGGGGCTGCCAACCAAGCCCCATCCATCAGCCAGAGAAGAACCAGCTGCAAGTTGCTGGTTGCTTCCTCCTTGCTAACAAGAACGCTCAGCTCCAACTGCTAGTTTCCCCGGAAGCAACAGAAGCGGATCCCAGCCCATGAGCCAGAGGGCAAAGGGCCCTTTGAGGACAAGCAGCAAGGGGGAAGAACAGCCTGGCCCTAGAGCTATCAACCACTACTCAAACAAAAACACCTGCAAGGAAAGGTCAGCCTGCCCTGAACTGGATATAACTGCCCTCTTATAGCTGAAATAATAATAATAATTTTTTATTTATACCCCACCCATCTGACTGGGTCTCCCCAGCCACTCTGGGCGGATTCCAACCAAATATCAAAAACAATACAGCATCAGACATTAAAAGCTTCCCTAAACAGGTGTCTTTTAAAAGTAAAATAGTTCTTTATTGCCTTGACATCTGATGGGAGGGCGTTCCACAGGGCAGGTGCCACAACCGAGCAGGCCCTCTGCCTGGTTCCCTGTAACTTGGCTTCTCGCAGCGAGGAAACCGCCAGAAGGCCCTCGGAGCTGGACCTCAGTGTCCGGGCTGGATGATGGGAGTGGAGACGCTCCTTTGTTCTGTTCTTGGAATAACTCCTTCCTCTACCTTTCCCCTCAACTTCCCTTTTCCCCTTGTGTGCTTTAGTTTTTGACACTGAGAGCTGGGCCCCACTCCCTCAGTCTCTCTCCCTCGTTTTCATTTTTAATTGGTGTGAGCCGCTCAGGCAATTGTCTGCAAAAATGCAGTGAGAATAAATAAAAACAAGAAGGGTTTCGGGGACCCAAGTTCCCACTCCTAAAGGGGAGAATGTATGCATTTGGAATCTTTTATTTGAATCTTTGAGCAAGTCATTCTCTTGGGTAACTCTGTTTAACAATAGTGTGTATTCATTGAGCCACACAGCTGCACACAAAACAACATTATATATATATATATATATATATATATATATATATATATATATATATATATATAGACAAATATGGTCATTAAATAACAAAGCAAATTTAAATGAGTTTTAAAAAAATCTAAGAAGCTTCCGGCCATCAAATAGATCATTTATTCATAGCTTGTTGGATCCCAAATGCTTGCAGAAGCAAAACTGTTTGTGATAAAATACTAAAAAGGATGGAGAAAGGGCAGCCTTAATAGAAGAAAAAACCTTGTAAACTCACTGTAGACAATGGGAAGGCCCCTGTCCTGCACTGACCCCTCCAACAGAAGAAATGAGGAGCAAGGCCTTCAAAAGTAGCCTTGATGTGCCTGGATGTTTTTTACAGAAGGAAATACTAACGACTCTTGCCTCCCTGCCCCCAGAGAATTCTGGTAAATGTAGTTTTTGTGAGAGCTCAGGTAATGGCTTCCCAGGAGAAATGGCTCCCAAAGTAACTTTTAAATGTTTTGTCTGTCTTCTCTTCTCCAGGCGGGCATAGACAGTGAAGAGGAACATGCTCATGCGAGGACCATCCTATTACAGATGGGGGAGTTCTTCCAGATCCAGGTGTGTTTTTCTTCTCTTACTTATGGTGATCTCTGTCCACATCTACCCCGTCCTGTATACCTGAAGGAGCGTCTCCACCCCCATCATTCAGCCCGGACACTGACGTCCAGCGCTGAGGGGCTTCTGGCGGTTCCCTCACCGCAAGAAGTGAAGTTATAGCGAACCAGGCAGAGGGCCTTCTTGGTAGTGGCACCTGCCCTGTGGAACACCCATCAGATGTCAAGGAAATAAACAAGTATCTAACTTTTAAAGGCAGTTTAAAGGCAGACCTGTTTAGGGACGTTTTTAATGTTTAATGCTGTATTGTGTTTTTAATACAGTGGTACCTCTGGACGTGAATGGGATCCATTCCGGAACCCCGTTCGCACCCTGAAGCAAATGTAAGACGTGACTGCGGGTCGCGTTTCACTGCTTCCGTGCATGCGTGTTACGTCATTTTAAGCGTCTGCACATGCGCGAGCGGCAAAACCCGGAAGTAACGCACTCCGCTACTTCCGGGTCGCCATGGAGCACAACCCGAAAATATTTAAGCTGAAGCGTATTCATCCCAAGGTATGACTGTATTCGGTCGGGAGCCGCCCAGAGCAGCCAGATGGGCGGAGTATAAATAATAAATTATTATCTATTTATTTAAAGCACTGTTGTACCACAAACAGTCATGGCTTCCCCCAAAGAACTCTGGGAACTGTAGTTTAAGAGTAGGGCAAGTTGTTAAGAGACCCCTCAATTCCCTGTACAGAGCTACAATTCTCAGAGTGTTTTAATAGTCAATGCTTCTTTCACAGAACTCTGGAAACTGTAGTTCTCTGATCAGTTCCCAGGAGTCAGTGGATATGGCCTTAATTTGCCAAATACTCAGAGCATGTAATATTTTGTTTCAACAAGGAGGTCAGGGTTCAGAGGCGAAGCTGTGGTGGACCCTTTTTCTGTGCATACTTTTGTTCTTCTTCTCTTTCTCTCCCTCTCCATTCTTTCGATGGTTAGCTCCATGAGGACCAGCACCTTTCCTGTTATTTTAAATTGGGCAGAGAGCCTGTTGTTGCTGGTTATCTGTCATGATTCAAGGCTGCATTTCTAACTAAACCCCAGGACATACTTTTGTGTAGACAAGGTTAGCAGTAGACAAGATTACATCTCACAACTGGACTTGACTTCTGAGTTGACAAGGTTTGTCAAGTTACTACCCTGAAGGAATATGGAACAGGTTTGAACCAGGAAACCCAAAATTGCACTACTTGTTAGATCAGGCTAGCTGATATTTTGCCTAAAACCCCTTTTTTCTCCCTTCCTTCCTCTTATTAAAAGTTGCATGAGTGGGGAAAGAATAGGAAGAAGGAAAATGCTATGGGTTTTTTTTCCAGACGAATGCTGTTTTAAAACTTCAGTCCTTAGGGTAACTGAAATGGTGTATGCTGCTTTTGCAAGCTAGGGTCAGAGAGTTACATACCGTATTTTTCCGTGTATAAGACTAGGGTGCTTTTTTTACCAAAAAAGTAGGTTTAAAATTGGGGCTCGTCTTATACATGGGTGATGCTGAGGGGTGTTTTCTTAATTTGGAGTCCCCAAAAATAGAGGGTGTCTTATACATGGGGTGTCTTATACACAGTAAAATACGGTGATAGCTTATCAAAGTAACTCAAAGTCATATCTTATCCGTGTATTTGGTTCCAACTGATTGGACACCATTCATTCATTTACAGTAATATATGCTGCTTTTCGGGCAGACATCATAAAGCACTTTACATAAGATTATTATATCAGTAAGCATCACCTAAAAAAATAAATTCACAAGACAACTTGCTTATTTAGAAACAGCTGTTAATGGTTCTTCTTCCCTCATTGCAAGATGGTCCTTTAGTTACAGATTAGAAACCAAACATTAACGTGTGTGGGATGATCCAGACAGGTATTAAGGCACCCAACATAGTTTCAAGCAGGCTTGGACCTAGAATGAATCATAGAATCATAGAGTTGGAAGAGACCACAAGAGCCATCGAGTCCAACCCCCTGCCAAGCAGGAAACACCTGTCAGGGTACATTGGAACCTCACGTAAGCCAACGCTGTATACGTTTTTTTTAGAGAAAGAGTCGAGCTTGTAGACATGTCCAGACATTAGGAGACCCCCTGTTCCCCTTGCAAAGCTGTAATTCCCAGGGTTCCCTGGGGAGAGGGATCAGTGGTTAAGCCACTCTGAGAAACTGCAGCTCTGCAAAGGGAATAGAGGCCTCCTCCTAACAACTGACAGCAACCTGAACAAAAGACAGTTTCCCAGGATCCTTTGGGGGAAGCCATGAGTGTTTAAGGGACGTGGGTGGCGCTGTGAGTTAATCCACAGAGCCTAGGACTTGCCGATCAGAAGGTCGGCGGTTCGAATCCCCGCGACGGGGTGAGCTCCCGTTGTTCGGTCCCTGCTCCTGCCAACCTAGCAGTTCAAAAGCACGTCAAAGTGCAAGTAGATAAATAGGTACCGCTCCGGCGGGAAGGTAAACGGCGTTTCCGTGCGCTGCTCTGGTTCGCTAGAAGTGGCTTAGTCATGTTGGCCACATGACCGGGAAGCTGTACGCCGGCTCCCTCGGCTAATAAAGCGAGATGAGCGCCGCAACCCCAGAGTCGGCCACGACTGGACCGAATGGTCAGGGGTCCCTTTACCTTACTATGAGTGTTTAAAGAGGCATGATACTGCTTTAAATGTATCAAGTGGATGAGGCTTTCGTTTCATGACCCTGTTTCCATATGAGTTACAGTCTCTGCTCAAATGTGGGGAACATCAGGCTTGAGGGGGACATATTTTAATCCTCCAGGCTTCCCTCTTTGGCCCTCAGGTCTCTTCCTCCGGCCGCACACCAGCTCAGCCTTCCACCTTCCTCAAATATTTTTGCCTGGCAGAACCTCATTCCTCTTGCTTGCCTGATGTGTGTGTAGAAAGTAGCCTACCACACAAAGCCAAAGCTTACATGCCCAGTTTTGCCCCTGGCCCCAGCTACCACTGACATATGGCCCTCAGTCTGCGCAAGGTTTCCCATCCTTGCTCCATGCGATCAATCTAGGACCCTCTGCCTCTCCTCAGTCTCTCTGCTGCCAATTTTCTTTTCAAGGGTGGCTGGCTTTGGTCGTCATGGCAACCAGGAACCCATGTTATGGCAGCTTCCTGCTGGAACCTTGTTGAATGCCCATAATTGAGAGTGTCTGATATCTTTGCATTTATTTATTTTTTGTCCTTCCACTGAGTAACCTGTTGCTGGAGATCAATGGCAGGGGAAGAGTATAAACATTCTATATCCAAGGCAGTATATGTTTGTGTGTGTGTGTGTAAATATATGTATATATTTATATATTTTTTTGTTGATATGGGAAGTAACAGAGTAGATTACAGCAAGGAAGCTAAATCACTCTTGTAGGTAACTGATAACTCCTTTGTAAAGACTATACAGTGTCCAGAACCTTGCTTTCATAAACATATAACTGTGAAGAATATATTTACAATTTCATGCGCAGGTTTCCTCCTATTAATGTTTAGGGATCTTCCTCTGTCTGTTTGACTTCAGACAGATCACACTGACACAACACTGTCCCCAGCAGAGCAGCTGTTCTCCTCACAGACAGAGAAGCAGAAAGCAGTTAAAAACGACAGTTGCTGGAATAACAGTCACAACGGAACGGAATGCCTCTCTTATGTGAATCAGCCATTCACACGAGGGCTACTGCCAAAGCGGGGGGTGGGGGGTAAAAACCCATGTTAAAAAGACACAGTAACCCAACCTAAGTAAACATTCCCATTTCAGGAAATTAAACCATTATCCTTAACAGAGTTCCCCTGAATACGAGGAGAAGAGCTGTAGCTCAGTGGTAGAGCAGTTGCTTTGCATGTAGAAGGTCCCAGGTTCAATCCCAGGCACCTTCAGAGAGCTGCTACCAGCCAGTATAGGCAAAATGGAGCCAGATGGGCCAATGGCAGTTTCCTGTGTTCCCAAACTGCAGACAGCGAGGAGCTGGCTCTGCCACATGCTACCCCTCTCGCCAGCTAGGCTGGATCCCGCCTCCCTGCTCACAGGGGCCCTCAGGTCTAAGGGCCCCATGCAAGAGAGCAGCAGGGGCGATGGAGCAAGCTCTGTTATGCGCAACAGAATGCCGTGGAAAATTGTTTCAAAAGAAGGTACTGGAGCACTTCGAATCATTTGCCCATGTGCATGCAGAGAGATTAGCAGATCTTAGCTGAAAAACAGCATCTGGAGATCTGCACTGAGTGTTGCAAAGCCTCCTTAATTATTGCTATATGTTTTTAGGAGTACAGTGGTACCTCGGGTAACAGATGCTTCAGGTTACAGACTCCGCTAACCCAGAAATAGTACCTCGGGTTAAGAACTTTGCTTCAGGATGAGAACAGAAATCGTGTGGTGGTAGCGGGAGGCCCCATTAGCTAAAGTGGAACCTCAGGTTAAGAACAGTTTCAGGTTAAGAACAGACCTCCAGAACGAATTAAGTTTTTAACCTGAGGTACTACTGTATTACATAATCTTATAAAGGGTGGCATGGCGGTGAGGGCCATGAAGGGACCCTGCACTTCAGAATCTGCCATAATAATAATAATAATAATAATAATAATAATAATAATTTATTTGTACCCTGCCCATCTGGCTGGGTTTCCCCAGGCACTCTGGGCGGCTTCTACAGAGACCAAAAATACACTAAAATGTCACACATTAAAAACTTCCCTGAACAGGGCTGCCTGTCTTCTGAATGTCAGGTAGTTGTTTATCGCTTTGACATCTGATGGGAGGGCGTTTCACAGGGTGGGCGCCACTACCGAGAAGGCCCTCTGCCTGGTTCCCTGTAATCTCACTTCTCGCAATGAGGGAACCGCCAGAAGACCCTCAGAGCTGGGCCTCAGTGTCCAGGCAGAACGATGGAGGTGGAGTCGCTCCTTCAGGTATACTGGACCAAGGCCGTTTAGGGCTTTAAAGGTCAGCACCAACACTTTGAATTGTGCTGGGAAACGTACTGGGAGCCAATGTAGGTCTTTCAAGACCGGTGTTATGTGCCACTATACTATTGGCGCCTTGGTCTTCTCTAGCAATTTCTCTGAGCCCAGCTGTGCAGGTAATGTCAAGCCACAGCACTAACACTCTCCCTGCCTGCAGGATGATTTCCTTGACTGCTTTGGTGACCCTGAAATGACCGGGAAGATCGGAACGGACATCCAGGATAACAAATGCAGCTGGTTGGTGGTGCAGTGCTTGAAACGAGCCTCTGCAGAACAGAGACAACTTCTAGAGGTAAAGAGGCTTCACAGTTCCATGCCCTGCTAGCGTGGGAGGGGAGGGGAGCCATAATCCCTCTTTGTCCCACTGGGACCAGAAGCTGGTTGCTACCTGTGGATTTCTCCATCTCTCTTTGAAATCCAAGCAGCGATTCGAAAAAGAGCTTAGCTGCTTTTCATCAGGTGCCAAAATGGGTTTTTAAAAAATCCAGTTTACACCCTGATGCAAGTTACGGCAAAACACCAGCAAGTGTGCAGAAGTCAATTGAAATTGGTAAAGACAAATAACCTCTTTTTAGACAATTTCTTTTTTCATTCTTCTAAGCTACCTTTTGGGGGAAACACCCAAAGGCACAAGGACACTAAAAGAGCGTTGAAAGAAGTATTTTAACATGATAAAACGATGAGAAGAGTTAATTTTGTGTTTGCTGGTGAAAGATGAATCATAATAAATTAAATTAGATGTATTTATTTGTATCTAGTCATCCAGCCATTGCAAAAGCCTGACAGTATCAATGTACCGTATTTTTTGCTCTATAAGACTCACTTTTTCCCTCCTAAAAAGTAAGGGGAAATGTGTGTACGTCTTATGGAGCGAACGCAGGCTGCACAGCTATCACAGAAGCCAGAAAAACAAGAGGGATCGCTGCTTTCGCCACACAGCAATCCCTCTTGCTGTTCTGGCTTCTGAGATTCAGAATATTTTTTTTCTTGTTTTCCTCCTCCCAAAACTAGGTGCGTCTTATGGTCTGGTGCGTCTTATAGAGCGAAAAATACGGTAACTTGAACTGAAGTTTGTGTTAACTCGGACTCAAACTGCAACATAATGCAGACTTAAAATGCCAGATTTCCCTGGCAGGTGACAATATGCCAGGGGGGGAAAAAGACCTGTTCCTCTTTTAACAAATATTAAAATGAAATAAGTGACTAACAAAGGAACCTTATACAGTTCCTGTATAATGTACCTGGTGAATCAGATTCCTCACCAAGTTACGACACCTGAACAGCCACGCCATTAATTGAAGACCAAACAAACGGATGGCACAGTCTATTCATTAAGGTGCTATAAAATTCTGCAACTGATTAGCGAGGCTGCACCTCCTGACATTTCTAAAGTGTGTTTCTCTCAAGCATTTTAAAAGGGCAGGTGGAATAATTATTAATCATCATATGGTATTGAACTAGCGAATGCAGAAACTGCTCTGTCCAAGCTTTCCGGATCCAGGAACGGCGATAGCTATTGTACCGGCTGCAGCTGATAGAAGGCATTTCTAGCCAACTAGCCTACCTGGTCCTCCAGTGACAAAGCTGGATTGCAGAACCTGCTTCTTCAAAGGGAGCAGAACCCCATCCAAGTAGACAACTGGCCAATTTCTCAGGCACAGGAACCCTTCGCCCACAGTGCTTCCGCCCTGCCAGGATTCAAGCTCAGCTTGTTTCTCCATCCATCTCACGGCCTGACCCGATGCTAATAATTTATTATTTATACCCCGCCCATCTGGCTGAGCTTCCCCAGCCACTCTGGGTAGCTTCCAACAAAATATTAAAATACAATAATGCATCAGACATTAAAAGCTTCCCTAAAGAGGGCTGCCTTCAGATGTCTTCTAAAAGCCTGGTAGTTGTTGTTCTCTTTGACATCTGGTGGGAGGGTGTTCCACAAGGCGGGTGCCACTACCAAGAAGGCCCTCTGCCTGCTTCCCTGTAACTTGATTCAGATGCGATGGAGAAATAGAGCTGAGTGTCACCGGCATACTGAAGGCACCTTGCCCCAGAAGTCCTAATGGCCACTCCCAACAGTTTCATACAGATATTAGATAGCGCCGGGGATAACGTAAACTCCAGGGGGCCGGAAAGCACTCTCCCGATGCTACTTTCTGAATTTGGTCCAGGAGGTAGGACTGGAACCCAGTTCCCATTCCCCAGAGCCGGTCCAGGAAGACGCCATGGTTGATGGTATCAAAACCCAAAGAGGAGGTCAAGAAGCAGGAGCAAGGCCACACTCTCCCTTGCCCCACTCTCTGCAAGGTCATCCATCTGGACCGCCAAGGATGACTCAGTCCCATGGCCAGGCCTGAACCTGGATTAGAAGGGATCTAAATGATTGGTGTCACCCAAAAATGCTAGTAGCTGCCCCACCAGAATCCTCTCTACCCAAAACATTAGTCCACCCAAAACATTTGCCCCCAAAACATTAGTCATTATTGCTAAATGTGCATCTATGCATCTAAAAAGTAAAGGGACCCCTGACCATTAGGTCCAGTCATGGCCGACTCTGGGGTTACAGTGCTCATCTCGCTTTATTGGCCGAGGGAGCTGGCATACAGCTTCCGGGTCATGTGGCCAGCATGACTAAGCCACTTCTGGCAAACCAGAGCAGCACACGGAAACGCCGTTTACCTTCCCGCCGGAAGTCCTAGGCTCTGTGGTTTAACCCGCATCCCTATCATCTATGCATCTACACGTATGCAATTATGTGTCTTCCCACCCACCTTTTTTGGTGATGCATTTTCTTCTAGTTTTGTCACTGGAGTAGAATGTGGGCCACGTTTCAAGATCCCTGGGACCCATTGTTTGTGAAGGGTGCTGGGAACTGTAGCTCTGTGAGAAGAGGAGTGAACTACACTTCCCAGCATCCTTTCAGGGGGAAGCCATGGTGTGTTTTCGCAGCCTCAATCTGCCCTCGCAGCATTCCTTTCTTAAATCAATAAATCTCTGCCCTTCTAGGAGAACTATGGACAAAAGGATCTGGACAAAGTTGCACATGTGAAACAGCTCTATGAGGAGCTGGGCCTGAGGAAAATCTACCAGGACTATGAGGAGAGCAGCTACCAGTGCTTATCGGGCCTTATTTCCCAGCATGCTGTACGTCTGCCCAGCCAGATCTTCCTTGGCCTGGCCCAGAAGATCTACAAGAGGCAGAAATGACAGACTCGGCTATCAAGAAGGAAACCAGCGTATAAATGCTTGTCACATGTGTGTTTGTGTGGGAGGGTGGGTTTCCTCCCATCTTTCCTGACATTGATTAGTGGAGCTGCTTTAAAACCTGTTTTTGAAACCTAGTTCAGGCATTTCTTAACTCCCTGACACAGGGAGTGGTGGTTTGAAGGGGCTGGAAGGCTGAGTTACACCCTCTCTATCCAAGGTGTTCTCACCACTCTTTAAACTTCTGACTATTCCCAGGATTCCCTGGGCTAAAACCAAGTAGTGTCCAGCTTAACCCAAGAAACATGTCCTGCAGTGCTCTGGCCACTTCTCCCAACCCTGCTGGTGAATCTTTATCCCCCACCACTGCCACCACAACTCTTAGAAACAGCTGGTGGCTGCCTATTTAAAATCAAATTTAAAAATCCTTCCATGAAGCACATGGGGGTTTAATTTGGGGGCGTGGGGTTTTTTTTGCATCTTATATGCAAACTGATTTACCTCAGGGTGAGCTGTCCTGTGGCAATGAGAGCATTTTTGGCTTAGGATTTTTCTTCCTTCAATCTTTTTCTCCCATTCCCAGCCTCTAAGCAAAGGGATAAGGCTGCTACAGTTTTGTCTGTTTGTGGAAGAAGACAAGATCCATAGCTGAATGTAATCATCTCTGCAACACGCACCATGCATTTTAAAGCACCCCTCCGAAAAAAACAACCTGAGAATTGTGGTTTAAGGGCCCTGAGAATTGTTGCTCTGTGAAAGGGTAAACTACAGTTATCAATATTCGGGGGGGGGGGGGAGCGGAGTGATGTGCTTTTAATCAATCTCTCTCTCTCTCTCTCTCTCTCTCTCTCTCTCTCTCTCACACACACACACACACACACACACACACACACACACACCGAGCGTATCTATAGTAAATGTTACTGACTGTATGTCCTGACATACCTTCTCAGGAGGGAGAGCGATTCACCTGGATCAAAACAAACCTGTTCCCATTTGGGGGAGGGGGGGCATGAAGAAGACCCCCCTCCTGCCACCCTCCCACAGTGCTCTGGAGCAGCACCCAGGGGTGAAAATGATGTTGGGGGGGTAGTATCGAGCATCCTATCATAATGGAATGCACAGGCTGGAGAAAAATGAGTTTGTAGCAATAAATTATTTTGAAAGCAGGCTCTTGTTTTATATTCCTTTTAGTGACTTTTGTATACTCCTTTGTCGTATGTTTACGCTTTTACTTGCATAAGAGTTTTTTGGCCCAAAGCCCCCAACCCACCCTGTGAAATTGTGTTCTAAGCCGTCTACATGAAATACTCATTCAGTCTATCAATAAAATTCAGAGTTGGAAAGAAACTAACATGAAAGAAGTCCAACTTGTAAATTAAAATCCTTTTTCTGCAAGGAGCTTAAGATGGCATATACAGTGGTACCTCGGGTTAAGTACTTAATTCATTCCAGAGGTCCGTTCTTAACCTGAAACTGTTCTTAACCTGAAGCACCACTTTAGCTAATGGGGCCTGCTGCTGCTGCCGCGCCGCCGGAGCACGATTTCTGTTCTTATCCTGAAGCAAAGTTCTTAACCTGAAGCACTATTTCTGGATTAGCGGAGTCTGTAACCTGAAGCATATGTAACTTGAAGCGTATGTAACCCGAGGTACCACTGTATGGTTTTCGTCCTCGCTTAATCCTCCTATGAGGTACGTTAGGCTGAGAAACAGTAAATGGCCCCAAATCACCCACTAAACTTCACGGCCAAGTGGGGATTTGAACCCTAGGCTCTCAGGTCTTATTAAATTTATATACCACTCTTCATCTCTAAATCTCAGGGCAGTTCACAACATAAAAACACAAAATGAGAACGCAAAATGCATAATATTAAAAAAACCAAACCAATAACCCCAATCCCACAAACACATTTAAAAGGCTATAGTATAGAACATTAATCAGCCAAAGGTCCGATTTGAGAGAAAAGTGCCCACCTGGTGCCTAAAGATATGTAGGGAAGGTGCCAGGTGAGTTTCCCTGGGTTGGGCAATTCCACAAATGGAGCCCCTGCAAAAAAGGACCATTTTCGTGTGGCCACCCTCTCATGGAGAAGGCACACAAAGAAGGGCCTCAAATGATGATCACAGGGTCCGGGTCAGTTTATATGGGAAGAGGCGGTCCTTGAGATATTGTGGTCCTGCTCCATTTAAGACTTTATAGGTCAAAACAAGCTCTTTGAATTGGTTCCGGAATCTAAGCAGCCGGTGCAGTCGCGCCAGGATCCGTGTAAGATGCTCACATCGCCTTGCCCAGGTGAGCAACCCGGCTGCTGAATTCTGCGCCAGATGAAGTTTCCGAACCGTTTTCAGAGGCAGCCCTAGGTATAATAAGCTGCAGTTGTTTAACCTAGAGGTTACCACGGCATAGACACCAGTCGTTGGGCTATCCCTGTCCAGATAAGGGCACAGCTGGGATACCTGAGCCTCAAGGGACAGCACAGGACCCAGAAGTACCCCCAAGCAGACCCAGACCAGGGGGGGGGCATATGGGCCACTTGGCCCGCGCCTCCGATTCCAAAGGGAGCCTCGGTCAGCATACATTCCCTATGTATTTTTAAAAGGCGCTTTTGTCAATCTATATTTTCCATTTTGTCTTTATATCCAGCTATGGTTCAAGCATGGGACGCGGGTGGCGCTGTGGGTTAAACGACAGAGCCTAGGACTTGCCGATCAGAAGGTCAGCGGTTCAAATCCCTGTGACGGGGTGAGCTCCCGTTGCTCGGTCCCTGCTCCTGCCAACCTAGCAGTTCGAAAGCACATCAAAGTGCAAGTAGATAAATAGGTACCGCTCTAATGGGGAGGTAAACGGTGTTTCCGTGCACTGCTCTGGTTCGCCAGAAGCGGCTTAGTCATTCTGGCCACATGACCCGGAAGCTGTACGCCGGCTTCCTTGGCCAATAAAGCGAGATGAGCGCTGCAACCCCAGAGTCGGCCACGACTGGACCTAATGGACCTTTACCTTTATGGTTCAAGCCTTAAAATTATTTGTCAGCATAACTTTTGCGAAAATTATTTTTATACTTACTTATTCATAAGACTTCAGTTATCCCCAGGGTAAAAATAAAGGGGGGGCACATTATCTACCTGGCCCGGCCCTCTACCTGGCTCTGCAAGGCCCTGCCCCCAAGATCCATACTTTGCGAGATGCCTGCACTGGGCATGGTGGGTTGGGCCAGATGATCTCTGGAGACTCCTCCCAAGGATGCAACCCCGCCACCCTCCAGCCCAAGCCCATTGGCACGACAAGAGTTAAGGCGGAGAGGCGAGGCGAGGCATTGATGGACGCTGGCTCCTCCTACCCGGACTGGGGTGAGCTCAGCCAGGGAGGCTGCCCGGAGCCGCAGCGTTATAGCACTGGGGGCTGGACCAAGTCTTGCAGCAGAGTCTAAAGAGAGGCAGAGAGGCGGCAGGTGAGTGCATTTAGCGCTGCAGATGCAGCTGTGATGGGCACCGTTTCGGGTGGGGGCGGTCAGAATAAATGTGTTGATGGATGTCTTTAGGAGGAAGGGAGGAGGTTTTGGGGCGAATCCCATGACCGGGGAGAGCTGTCTATTATATCCTTCAAGCCCCCTCCCTCTCCAGAAACCTGCAATGCCCAATAATAGGATGCGATCGCACTTGGGGGTGCAAAAACCTCTGCCCCACCCGTCCACCTTATCCGGGCTGTTTTGGAGACCTGTGCCCACCTGAACTGCAAGGGACCCAGCCTACTGAATTCCCATTAAATCTAGGAAATGTCTTGATTCCAGGCAACAGGGAGGGTGTCCCTTTTTTGAAGGGAAAAAAAATCCCTGCCCAAAAGCTTTCCTCGCAATTATCACTAAATGCTTTCCTGCAGGACACTCTCCGAACGATTTGCAGTACAATGGAAACAAACCCGAAACAATTGCATATATTGAAATAGGCGTTGTACTGATGCTCAAAAGGTAGCCTTGATTCTACCCCTTGTTCCTGGGAGGTGGCGGGGTGGGGAGGGCGGCGGAAATCCCACCCCCACCCCAGCAAGGGGTGACCACTGAGCCCGGCGTCTGTGCTGTACCCCTCCATCACCCCCCCTCCCATTTTCTTGTTTACCACCACAGTAGGCATGGAGTTGACCCCCCCCCCGCCCCATAAAATGCACACACACTTTGGCTCCCTCCCTTTGCATTGCTAACAGGATGGTTGGCATCGAGGGTACACCTTTCGTTTGCCCACCCACCCAATGAGCCCCACGCAGCCTCTGCAGTGATTTGGCTCTCTTCCTGCAGGAAGGGTTGGGCCGGTGGCGGCTGTGATGGCTGGAGGATGGGATGGGCAGCGTCTAGGTTTGTACAGAGACGCACAGATCCTCACGTCTCTCTTTCTCTCTAGCCGTGGGATACTCCATCTTTCTCCTGTCTGTGGGGTGCTCTTTGCTTCCCTAAAGAATCATGTCGCCGGGGAGCCTCTGCCAATCAGTGCAGACAATACTGGGTGGATGGTGCAAAGCTCTGACTGGGTACAGGGGTTCTGCATGCCTTCCTAGGACTGTCTGCCGTTCGCCGGAGGAAAGGCACTCTGCACTGTCTCAGAGACCACACGCTCTGTCTTGTCCTGGTCTAAACCTGGATTGAAAACAGATGCCAGGAGCCAATTGTTGGTGCAAATTCCATCTTGGCACTGCCGTTCTGTATTCTTTTATCCCTCCCAATTATGGCCCAGTCCTCTGGAGAGAGGCGTACGTGAGACCTCGCCTCATTTTTACTCTTACAACATCCCTGCATGGTAGGTTAGGGCTAAGAGACCATGAATATATTGCCCAAGGCCGCCCCATAAGTGGTAAATCCGAGGTGGGGTGGGGAGCATGGAAAGCTGCCTTATGAGTATCTAACTCAGTACTGCCTACACTGGCTGGCATCAGCTCTGCCCACGCCTCCCCCACAAATGTACGTCAGACCTCTGGGTTGATTCAGGACAGGCTGGTGGCCATTTTTAACGTTTATGTTTTCTTTATTTTAAAAAAACCTCACCTGCTTTTGCTGTTTTTATTTATTTACTCGCATTGTGACCCATCTTGAGCCCCTCAGGAAAGAGTGAACTATGGGCAGATCCATAACATATATTTAAATCACCATGATTTCCCCCCCCCCAAATTTCTAGAAATTATCATTGCCATCCACAGAGCTACAATTTCCAATATCCTTACATACCCTGCAGCATTTCTCTGATGAAAATAGGGAAATTATATTCGATAATCATAATAATTTTATTTTTTATACCTCACCCATCTGACTGGGTTGCCCCAGCCACTCTGGGCGGCTTCCAACATATATAAAAACAGAATTAAACATTAAAAAGCGAGAAACTTCCCTTCACAGGGATGCCTTCAGGTGTCTTGTAAAGGTTGTATAGTTAGTTATCTCCTTGGCTCAGGGGTCGCATAACTCCATACCCCACAACATTTCTCTGATGAAAATAGGGACGTCCTAAGAGAAAGTGGAGGGACGCGGGTGGTGCTGTGGGTTAAACCACAGAGCCTAGGACTTGCCAATCAGAAGGTCGGTGGTTCGAATCCCCGTGACGGGGTGAGCTCCCGTTGCTTGGTCCCTGCTCCTGCCAACCTAGTAGTTCGAAAGCACATCAAAGTGCAAGTAGATAAATAGGTACCATTCTGGCGGGAACGTAAACGGTGTTTCCATGTACTGCTCTGGTTCGCCAGAAGCGGATTAGTCATGCTGGCCACATGACCTGGAAGCTGTACGCTGGCTCCCTTGGTCAATAAAGCGAGATGAGCGCCGCTACCCCAGAGTCGGTCATGACTGGACCTAATGGTCAGGGGTCCCTTTACCTTTAAGAGAAAGTGGGACATTCTGGGATCAAATCAGAAACTGGGACTATCCCTGGAAAACAGGGTCACTTGGCGAGTCTGTCCTTAACAAACTACAGTTCCCAGAGTTCCTTGTGGGGAGCCATGTGCTTTAAAATGTGTGTTGGAAATAAATAAAACGTTTCCCCTGCATCCCCTCCCCAATCCCTGCCTATCTTAGATAAGAAAGGAGGATCCTATGGTCCTCTAGTTGTTTCTGGTAGCTTACAGATCCCATCATCCCTCACCATTAGCCATGTTGGCTGGAGACTGATGGGAGCTGGGTGGCAAATGGCATCTAAAGGATCATCCATATCTAAGACCTTTTAGATGCTACCTGTGAAATAACTAGGCAAGATATTCCCATCATGCCCTGCTTCAGAATTGCTGACCCCTGTTTAGATAAAAGTATGGACCCAGAATTTGCCAAGCTTGTGATAAGGGTTGTCTTGAAAATGGTATAAAAACTGTCTGGAGGTTTCTGTCCTTACCCAAATCTCAAATTATGTGTAATTTTCTCCATTATTGCTATACAATTCCAGAGTGAGTGATACTAAGCAGCTAGTGTAAGATTTGGGGCTATTTTCCATTGAGTCACAATTACTATTCAAGCTGCCAAGATTATATATAAAGACCACTTGTATACACATGTTTTCCCCCCAAGTTGAGACTGGACAGCCACCTGTCAGGGATAGGGTTAAAGGAGATTGTCTTTAGGCTTCCTTGAAAATCTATGATTTAGCGATCCCAATGTGATTTACTGTAATATTGTCCCCCATTCTTTCTCCCTCTTCCTCTCTCACAGAAACACACACACGTTTCTCTGGTATGGTTCAGTTACACCCAGCATAAGCTTAGGCAAACTCTATAAGAAAACCACATTAGTATAGTTTATTGCATTCAGATCCCGCCCTTTTCTCCAAGGTCATACAGGGTTTTAATCCCCACAAGAACCCTATAGGGTAGAGCAGGGTGAGAGGCAGTGACTGGCCCAAGGTCGCATCCAGTTAGATTCATGGTCGAGCTCTAACTACTAGGCCACACAGTCCAGATAAGTGAGATTTACTTAAGACAGTTGCTGTCCTGGTGTCAGTGATGTCACCTAACCCTGAATCTTGTCACTAGAACCCAATGGGTCCGTCCAATGAAACTGAACGTTGAAAGACTCAGAGGAGACAAAAGGATGTGATTCTTCATGCTGTACATAATCTGTGGAACTCCCTGCCACCAGATGTTTTGATGGCCGCTGACATGGGTGGCTTTAAAGGGGGATTAGACAAATTCATGGAGGATACCAGCGGCTACCGGACATGGCAGCTGTGTGTTATTTCCAGTCTCAGAAGCACCATGCTTATAAAAACCAATTACTTGGAATCATGTGAGGAAAGTTGCTATTGGACTCAGGTCTCCCTTCTAGGGTTCCCAGAGGCATCTGTGAAAACAGGAAACTGGACCAGATGGGCCCTTTGTTTTGATCCAACAGTGCTCTCCTCTTGTTGGGGAGAGAGTCAAAATCCTGATTTTGGGGGCAGCTGGTCCCTTGAGCTGAGTCTGGACTAATTTGCGATGATTCTCCAGGGTTTCAGGCTTCTTGGAGACACCAAAGATTGAACCTGGCACCTTCTGCATGTAAAGCAGATGCTGTCACGGAGGTACATCTTTTCCCTTGGCCCCGGGTTCAAACCCCAGCAGCTCCAGGCTGGGTAGCTGAAAAGACCCCCTTCTGAAACCCTGGAGGGCCTCTACGAATCAGAGTAGACAATGCTGAGCTCTATTGACCAATGGTCTGGCTCAGTATAAGGCAGCTTCCTATATCCAACTAGGAAGGGGTTGTATTGGATAGTAGCCACTTAGGGGAAAAAGATAAATGGGCTTCTATTCAGTATGTCCCTTTCATAGCTCAGTGAGGCTGGACTTAAGCGAGGTTGGATGCTGTAGTCCAGGGGTCAGCAAACTTTTTCAGCTGGGGGCCGGTCCACTGTCCCTCAGACCTTGTGGGGGGCCGGACTATATTTTGAAGGAGGGGGGGAATGAACGAATTCCTATGCCCCACAAATAACCCAGAGATGCATTTTAAATAAAAGGACACATTCTACTCATGTAAAAACACGCTGATTCCTGGACTGTCTATGGGCCAGATTGAGAAGGTGATTGGGCCGGATCCGGCCCCCAGGCCTTAGTTTGCCTACCCATGCTCTAGTCTTACCCCACCCTTGGCTGAGTGGCAATATTTTCCTAAAATTGGGGAACCGACTGCTGTCTCCCCCATTTCCAGAAATAGGTCAGATCCAGAATTGACTGGCATTTGACCCCAGCACCTGTTTTTGTTTTAACCTCCTTAGTAAAGAGTGCCTCTGAACTTACACAGAGTGCCTTCAGTGCCTTTGGACAAGCAGAAACAATTACATCTCTCTTTTTGGAACTGGCAATGACTCGGAGGTGAGAAATCTCCCTGCGCCAACCTTGAGCTATCTTCCTTCTTTGTCCCCTCGCCTCTTGAGCAAGAGAACTGATGCCGTTGGCGAGCCAAACCTCTCCAGGACTGCATCCAGTTTGGATGTGAAAATACTGTATACATGTTTTGCTCTTCTTACCGCTTCTGCAGAGACAGTCCTGCATTGTCCTTGAACATCTGGTGTTTTGTTTTTGAAAAAATATTCTCCCTTTTCCTTTCTTCAGGAGGGTATTATGATATAAAAGGCAGGGATAGTGGCAAGTGGGGAAGGGGAATAGAGAGGAGGGGGAACACCCTGCCATGTGACAGCCCCTGTTGTCATGAGAACTTAATTTCTCTTTCTGAATTATTGATGGTTAACGTACGATGAGAAGGAGAGAGCGGATGCAAATCCTCCATCCTTTCTACCCTCTGCCTTGCAGCAAGGGACCTGGACTCAGTTTGTGATCGTTTGCCTCCCATCCCAATGCAGTTTCCTGGAGTGCTGGCTTTGAAAGCACATGGACTTTATTTCCTTTTTTAAAAAAAATCATTTTGACATCTCTTAGCCACAACAGGGAAACAGAATATTCATATTTAGAGAGCAGAGTGAGCTGTTTCCATCACGCTCTGTCAGGGAGCCTTTTAGAGGCATCTGATTGGCCACGATTGGAGACACGGTTCTGGGGCAGACAGCCCATTGGTCCAGCCCCACAGAGCATTAACAGGGCTTGGTCCATCAAGCATTGTTAAGGGTCAGTCAGGTCTCCCAGGGGGAAAAGGACATGGCTCTCCTTTGCATGCATAAAGTCTCAGACTCAGTCCCCAGGTAGGGCTGCTGGGAGAGAGACCCCTCGAGAGCTGCTGCCAGTCAGTGTAGACAATATTGAGCATAATGAGGCCGCTTCCTACGCCTCGCTCTGAATACCAGTTGCAAGGGAAGGCTGTTGTCTTCAGCTTGTGGGCTTCTTAGGGGCAGTTTTTGGAAACTGAAAGATAGCCTTGATCAGATCCAGGAGAGCAGTCCGGCTTCATCCCAGTGCCTTCATGCTCATTGGCCAGAAATTTGGAAGTTGGGATAAAGTTTTAATCCTTGTGGACCAAAAATCACAGAATTGTAGAGTTGTAAGGGACCCCAACGCAGGTGGCGCTGTGGGTTAAACCACAGAGCCTAGGACTTGCCGATCAGAAGGTCGGCGGTTCGAATCCCCGCAACGGGATGAGCTCCCATTGCTCGGTCCCTGCTCCTGCCAACCTAGCAGTTTGAAAGCACAAAGTGCAAGTAGATAAATAGGTACCGCTCCGGCGGGAAGGTAAACGGCGTTTCCGTGCGCTGCTCCGGTTCGCCAAAGGCTGGCATTTTAGTAGTATAATGCTCCTTTCAAATGCACCATGCAGATGTAGCCTAAGATAAACCTAAACCCTGTTATGATTATGTGCTCTCCTTATTTTCCTGTTTCCTGAATTTTGCCTCCACTCAGAAGCTGGCTTTGCCTTTCACAGGGAACTTCCCAGGGCACCCTGGCGGGTGACATCCAGGCAGAGCCGACGGACTTGAGCGCCACCCGTTTCCCCCTCTCGCGTTCCGGGATCATGCAGTCTCCGAAAAAGGGCCTGATCTGTAACCTGAACCACGTCCACCTGCAGCATGTCTCCTTGGGTCTCCACCTGTCGCGCCATCCGGAGCTCCAGGAGGATGCCAACACGCTGGCGCCCCCGAGAGACCGGGTGGGTTGCCAGGATTGCCGCGGTCACGGCGGCAACACCCGCGAGCTGGTAGACGCCAACTCCAATAACCCGTCCCTGCCCTGCCGCTGCTGCGACGGCCACACGCTGCATTCGGATCTCAAGCGAGGTCTCCAGGGTCAGCCGCTCTCGCCCAACTGCCTGGCTCTGAAACGTGAGGAAGAAGAGGAGGATGAAGAAGAAGAGGAAGAAGAGGAGGAGGAGGCAGGTTCCCCGTCGGAGCTGGGCTCCTCATCAGTTAGCAGCTCCTCAGATATCAGCCTGGACGAGAGCCCGGTTTCTGTGTACTGCAGAGAATTTCCTTCTGAGGAGCCAAGGAGTCCTGAGAACCAGCCCAACATTGTCCCCTTAGAAGATGCTCGCGGCATCCTTCCCCTGGCTGACCACAAAGACGAAAGCTTGAACCTCAACACCCAGATCGGCGAGCCTCGCCCATCCCGTGTCTGGGACAGCCCCGACAGCTTGTGCAGCGGTAGCTCGCTGGGGTCCACGCCTGACATGTCTTCTCCGTGTGCGGAAAGCCCGGTCAAGTCGCCCCTCGCTGATTCCTGCAGGGCTGCCTTGCCTGTACCGCCCCCGACCCGTCCCTTCAGGGCTCCCCCAGCCGTGCCAGCCCCCAAAATCAGCCCGGAGCTGGATTCAAACTGCAATGCTCTCCCGAGCCGGGAAGCAGAGCCCGGAAAGCTCTTAGTGGACGTCAACTCGAACCAGGCTGCTCCGCCGAGGCCTCGTGTTTTGAGCGGCCCTCCACCAGTGCCCCCCAGAACGAAGAGGGGGCTTCAGGGGTTGAGGCGAGGCGAAGCAGGGAAGCCTGCAGTGGCCCCGGCAGACCTGCCGCCCTGCCACAGCGACCCGCAGGCCGCGGGCAGCCAGAAGAACATCACTTCCTTCCACGAGTTGGCGCAGAAAAGGAAGAAGGCCGCAGCGTCGGTGGGGCCCCCACCTCAGACGAAGAAGGACCAGAGCGACTGGCTGATTGTCTTCTCCCCTGACACCGAGCTGCCACCATCGAATGAGCTGACGTGTGGCGTGGCCCCTTGCCAGGAGACGCCCGGGCCCCCAACTCCACCCTCAGAGCCGCCAGCCAACCCTGCCCGCCAAAGAGGGGTGACCACGTTCAAGGAACTGCGCTGCCGGAAGCAGAAGGCCCAGGCGCCCGTGAAGATGGGCACCCAAACCCCATGGCAAGTGGATCCCGGGAAGGGGGTCCCCGACGGGAGCGCTCCGCCGGAGGTTGTTGTGGAGCCACCACCAAGCGGGCCCTTCAGGCCCCCGAAGGAAATCCCGCCCCGGAGGAGGAAATCCCGCCCCGGGTTGCAGCCCATTGTGGAGGGCGGCTTTGAAGAAGGAGAAGACGGAAGGATGGAGGTTAAGGCGTCTGATCGAAGCTCCGAGGGCCCATCCAATGGGAGGAGGGACCCCTGGATGCCGGGGAAGGAGGAGAGAGGAGAGAGGAGTTTTGTGGAGGGTAAGGCTTGGATGATCTCCCCAGATGTGGAGGCTCAGATTTTGGAGAGCGGGTGGACCTGGTGCCTGAAAACAGAGCCACATCCGTACCTTACATTTAAAGCACTTTTGCACCGCTTTACACAATCGCTGCATCCCCCAAAGCAATATTGGAGAATGTAGCTTGTTAGGGGTGCTGAGAGTGGTTTGGAGCCCCCCCCAACACCATTTCCCTCCCAGAGCTGCTTTTCTCAGAATTCCCCGCTTGATAAATCACCCTGGGAACTGTAGCTCTGTGAGCGGAACAAGGGCCTCCGAAAGACTCTCAGCACCTCAGACAAACTACAGTTCCCAGGGTATTCTTTGTGGGAAGCCATGACTGTTTAAAGTGAATCTTAGGACTGCAGAGTTGTAAAGGACCCTGAGAATTGTATAGTCCAGGAATCTCAACGTGCAGCCCCCCATCTAGTTTGAAATCACACCAGACCCTGCTTCGTTTTGGAAATATCCTAGCAGTTTTATTATTATTTTACTTATTAAATTTGTATACCACCCTATACCCTTAGCTTCCAGGGCTGTTCACACAGCGGTTATTGCAAGTATTGTGTAGATGTGGCCCAGGGAGGCAGCTAATGGGGGCAGGACGGCACTGGTTAAAGCACATTAGCGGTTCCACAAAAGTTTGAAAGAGAGCTCAGTCAGGAAATGGAAGTCGACATGCCTTTTAACCGCTTCCCCAAAACACCAACCAACAAGCCTTAGCCAACCAAATACCATATAACCCTATGACTCCCTGTGTGATATGGGGATTGTAAAATATGTGGTTGACTAAGAGGAGGAATATATCTTTGGGGTAGGGTCGGGGTGATTGTTCTCCTCAAACTTCATATCTGCATGTGTTTCACTTTGGGAATTGTAGCTCTGGCAGGGGACTCGTGGTCTCCTAACAACTCTCAACACGCTTAACAGACTACAATTCCCAGAATTCTTTGGGGGAAGCCATGACTGTTAAAGTGTTATAGTAGTACTTTAAATGTATGGTGTGGGTTCAAATCCTCCATTCTTCCTGTGAGGCGCGGCGGGTGACCTTGGGCCAATCACTTTTTCTCTCTGTGTGTGTCTCTCTCTCTCTGCCTAAATTACCTCACAGGATTGTTGTGAGGGTAAAATGGGGTGTTTCCCCACAACCACTATGTACCGTATATTCTCCTAAATGGAAAGCTAGGATTAAGAATGGAAGCAGTGTGTGGAGTCTCCATCAAAACACAGTTCTCACAGCATTAACACTCCATTAGATCTTCCCACTGCATTAAATTCCTAGGGAGATCTCCAAGCCACAACTATGGGCCCAACACAGAGCAAGATAAGCAGCTTCCAGTATCAGCCAACCCCACTCCCAGCCTACTTTGGCCTATTGTTCCCCATCTGGGGAATTGGGGAAAAAGCCATCCATTTGTCTCCATGGCAACAGGGCAACCTCTTTGGACATGTAAATAGCAGCACTTAACAGGCCATTAGAAAGTATTCTTAAGATAATGATCTTACAAAGAAACTTGGCTGACCAGATCAGCAGGTGTCTTCTTATAAATTATAATCTCACGGGGACGGACGGGTATTATCTAGACTACGGGTGTCAAACACAAGGCCCGCAGGCTGAATCTGGCCCGCCAGACCTCGTCATGTGGCCCGTGTAGCCGCCGCCGGCCGCCAGCCTTCACCTTTTATTCTCACTTTTTTTTTTTTACACAAGAAAGCCGCCTCTTCAGCACATGCGCGGCAGCCTACAAGCCAGAGAACGTCTGCCCTTTAGCGGCGCCGGCCGTTCTACACAGGAAATCTCCGCTTTACATGCATTCCTACAGATACAACCGGCCCTTTGAGGGTGACCAAACTGCTGATGCGGCCCCCGATGAATTTGAGTTTGACATCCCTGATCTAGACTGAACCCCACCCCACAAACATATAACAATGTGTTATTTATTTTTCCTGGAGTGTTTAAGGTCGTTTCAAAGCAGGAATGTGGCCTGTGACTGGGGTGCTCACATATTGCGTTCAAAAGAGTACGCCACCTATGCGCTCAAGTAGTCGAGGTATACAAATGAACAAGTGTATACTCTGTGTGCATTCAATTCACCCAAAGCACAGTTAAAGCAGAGGACTTCGCCCCCAAAGAATATTGCAGTTTCCTAGCACCCTTAACAAACGACAGCTCCCAGGTTTCCTACAAACTGCACGGCGCAGATGCAGTCCTTTTTTTGCACAAACATTAGCACATTTCCAGGGACATTTTGTGCTTTTGTTCGGAGTGGCGTCTGACAGACACGTGAGCTCCACTTCCATTTCTGCTCTGCTATTGTGAGTTTTTAGTTGGTTTCTTGTTTTGCTTTAAGAGAATGAAGAAATCAATGCCACCCTGCACCTTTCTCTCTGTCTCGCCAGCCTCTAAGGCACACCTTGAATCTGGTTACCTGGCCTAAAATTAATAAATAACCAAAAGGAGTTGCTCTGATTGGTTAACGTGGTTGTCAGTCGGCGCTAGGGGAACTTCTCCCGCCCCCTGCTGCCTGTCTCCCTCAACAACACACACTCATGCACTTCTGTTAGCAGGAGGAAGCAGGAAGCAGATAACCACTTTGCATTTGTCTTCCTGGGCTGACAACCGTTGCAGTACTTTCCCTTTCTTTCTCTTTCCCCGGGAGCAAACTGGATCCTTGCCCCTTCCACTCCACCCACCCCTAAAACGGGGCAAGATGTGGGGGCAACTGTGGAGCTATAATCGGCTGCCTTTTCCTGGTTTGGAGAGAATCATTTGTTTTTGTTTTTAAGGTAATGTAACTTCACGTCATCGTGGCAGCGGTGCACTTAGGAAATTTTAGACTCTGGACTTCAGAGTCTGCTGTGGATTGAGGTCTGTGTGCTCTCTTCAGATAGGACAGTGGTACCTCGGGTTAAGGACTTAATTCGTTCCGGAGGTCCGTTCTTAACCTGAAACTGTTCTTAACCTGAAGCACCACTTTAGCTAATGGGGCCTCCTGCTGCCGCCGCGCCGCCGGAGCACAATTTCTGTTCTCATCCTGAAGCAAAGTTCTTAACCCGAGGTACTAATTCTGGGTTAGCGGAGTCTGTAACCTGAAGCGTATGTAACCTGAGGTACCACTGTAATGTGGATTACTTTGTGAGACTTCAAGCCAAACTTGCTAAATTTCAAGGTGGGGAAGTTTGTGTTCCAGATTGGGGGCTTTGGAACATAGAAAGCTGCCTTCTGCTGAGTTAGACCACTGGTCCACCTGGCTCAGTGCTGTCTACACTGACTGGCAGCAGCAGCAGCTGCTCTCCAGGCTTTCCAATCCTACCTGAGATGCTGGAAATTGAGCCAGAGACCTTCGATTTGCAAAGCTCTGCCATTGAGCTATGGCCCTCCCCAGAGTTTGAGACAGTGTCTACTGCCAGTCCTACCTGGAGAACATGGAGAGCTACCTTATAGATCAGACCAGTGCTCCATCTACCTCAATAATGTCTACACTGACTGGCAGCAGCACACACCAGGTCTTCAGGCAGGGAGTATTTTCCCAATCCTACCTGAAGATGCTGGGAGTTGAGAACATGGGACCTTCTCATAAACCACTGAGAGGCTTTTCTACAAGCAAGTAGTCTATACATTTTGTTAAATAAATTAAGATTAGAAAGCATTAGCAGTCTCATACCTGGAATCGCTCGGGGATTGTAACAAACAAACAAATCAGCACAGTTTTGACATCTGTGGTTAAAATCAGTGCAGTTTTGAAAGATTCAGTTCTGCCATCTCAATTCAAAATGGTGTGCGATTGTATCCAAACATAGCAGGGGCAGATTGTCTCTTTTGGATGCCTGAGGGCTTTTCCTACACCAGACAGGGCAAGCTTGTGACCCTCAAGATATTTTCGGTCTCTCAACCCTCCTCTGCCCAAGCCAACAAGGCCAGTGGTCAGTCAGGGGAAATGGGAGCTGGAAGTCAAGCAACAAACAGAAGACTTCTCAGGCCATATTCACACCATGCATTTAAAGCACTATAAAGAGTCATGGCTTCCCCCAAATAATTCTGGGAGCTGTCAATTTGTTAAGGGTGATGAGAGTTATTAGGGTGACCCCTCGTTCACCTCCCAGAGCTACAATTCCCAGAGTCCCCCATGAAAAGGGCTTGGCTGTTAAAACCGCTTTGGGAATGGTAGCTCTGGGCGGGGAACAGAGGCCTCCTGACACCTCCCAGCGCCCTTAATGAACTTTTATCTCCCAGAATCCTTTGGGGGGACGCCATGATTGCTTAAAACGGTATCTCGTGTATGGAGTGAGTGGGGCAGAGTCCCCCAACTCTGGATTAGGGTCCTGCGTTTCCCAGCTAAAGACATGCAGCTTCTCCAAACGAGGTTGGGTGTTTTTTTGCATCGGGATTTTGTGTTGCGTGTCTCATGACCATTATGTTTGTTCGTTGTCTGCTGTGTGACTTCTGGAAATAACTTTGTTTTGTTTTGTTTCATATTCTCTCCTCTTCCTCTCCTTCCTTGCTCTTGACCCCCACCCAAAACCTCTTTCTGGCTTCCCCTCCCACACCCCCGTCCCGCTTCCCATGTCAATCAATCAATCAATCACGCTGGTCTGGCTCGTTGTCTGGCTTCCATGCATTTCTCACTGGTTTGTTGACCTCACGTGCTCCCCCCCCCCAAATCCACCCATCCCTTGCTCTGCACTGGCTTCTCTCCTTGGTCCTGCTGCCGCGACCTCCTGGCCCCCTTGCCCTCGCTCTGGCCTGCAGCTGACGCCCTCCTTGCCCGCTCCTCCAGGCCTCAGAATCTGCCCTACCCACCTCTCCTGGTCCATTTCTCTGTGGTGGATGGCCCAGCACCCCTGCACCCCTCACTCTGCGCTGGCTTGGAGAGTGTGGAGCTGAGCTCCCCTGCCCCTCCTGCCCCGGCCTTCTGCCCCAGACTCAAGACCTTGTCCTGCGAGGAGGTCTGCCTCCTGGCCGGGCGACAGGGGCAGGTCTTGGGCACTCTCTCGCCCGAGGAGCTGCTCCCCATCCGCCTCTCCCCCATTGGGGCCTACTCCCCCCCTGCCAGGAGCGTCCTGCCTTTCCTGGAGAGCCCCGACCTGGCTGTGCTGTTCTCACCCCTCTTCCCCCGCAGCCGCACCTTCCCCGCCTTAGCTTTCCCACCCCGCCAGGTGCCCGAGCGGCCGTTCGGAGCCCGCCGCGCCCCCCTTGACAGCCAGGCTGGAGCAGGGCTCGGGAGAGTGCCCTGGGGCAGTATGGAATCCAAAGAGCCGGGAGCTCCCAAGCAACGTAAGCCGCCTCTCCCCTCATTCTCCCCCCTTCTCCTTCCCACCTTCCCTGCCTCCGTCACCTGTTCCCCAAACTGTGCGCCTCCTTGAGGGGTTTGGTTGAAGGCTGTGAGGCCAAAGCAGCTGTCCGCACAGAGACAGAGGCTGCCCGTTGCAACTCTGTGCGAGTTGCCGTTCTGGCCTTGTCCAATCACCTTGGGGGACTTGAGGTCCTCTAGACCAGTGGTTCTCAAACTGTTTTGTGCCACCGGTCCCTCGGTTCTATAAACTCAGCTCCAGTTGCCCCCCAGCCCACCTCTCTAAAAAGCATGATGCAGAACTGCGGTTTGCACGGCCCACTAAGGGGGATAATAACACAGTGAAATTCAAAGCAGTAACAACCAATTTCACATTCATTCAGAATCCAATGAAAACTATTTGCAGACAGCGGCTGTTTTAGGGGACATGTGTGCCATTGCACACATGCGCATTGCGCTGAACCCAGAAGTGCCCTGAAAACATCACAAAAAGGGGTGGAACAGGACAGGGGGGGCAGAACAGGGCGGGGTGGCCCCAGTGATCTGCATGGGGGAGTCCAGAACATAGCAAATTGGTCTCTGTCTTTAGATTAATTCAAGCAACTAAATAGATGAGCTTCATCCAGTGATACCAGCTTTTCGAAATCTGATCGTCATTTGCATCGCCCTCTTGCCTCTTAGCACCCACCCCACAAGTAATTTGCACTGCCCCCCAGGAGGTGGAACCAATGCTCTCTAGACTCTCTTATTATTGATCACTGCAACCCGCTATGGGAGGTGTTTGGGGGCTGAAGAGCTGGTAAAAAAATGCTTTCGACAAATAACTTGGTTGGACTCCAGCTCCCACCAGCCCCAGCCAGTGTAAACAATGGCCAGGGATGATGGGTAGTCCAGCAACATCTGGAGGTTTCCCCCACCTGTGCTAGAAAAAGAATTAACCCCTAAGAGGAGGCTAATAGTCGCGTGTTTCTGATCATCTCCAGTCCAGACTGGTTGCCTAAGTCAGGATATATATCTTGCCAGGAAAATACAGGGGGAGAGCTCCTTCAAGGAGGGGGCAATTCAAAGAGCTATAGAGGGACCACTAAAGTTCATCCTCCTATTGATGGGAAACCATATCTGCATGCCTCCTGCCCACAGCTTCATTGGCGCATATACAGTGTGTGTGTGTGTGTGTGCATATACATATACATGCATACATACATGCATACATATACTATATATATATATATGCGTGCCATGAGGACTGGAAGTTTGCAGATTTGTTTTTAAAATGATATGAGATTCTCAGCATGTGGGAATCTGAGCCAAGCAGGAAGGAAGCAAGCTATTGGATGGTGTAGAAAGTACAGAAATTAATATATTACATATATAGGGCTGCAACACTTAGCAATTGATTGGATCAGGGGTTTCCACATTCAGTGTTCCCATTGATTTTTCATTGCATTTTCATGGCTTTTTTTTTTTAATTCTTACATCGTATTGTTTTCTAATTTCATTTATATCCCTCCAAGGAGCCTAAGCTGGCCCACATGGTTTCTCCCTTCCTCATTTTATCCTCACAACAACCCTGTGAGGGAGGTGAGGCTGGGAGACGGCACCCAGTGAGCTTCATAGCTGAGTGGGGATTTCAACTCCCGTCTCTCAGGTCCTAGCCTGTAACCACTGCTTCACCAATGGATCAGACTATATTGAATGGGACAGACTTTGGTGCCCTTGGCATAAGGCAGGCATCTTCCTATATTCCTGACTTAAGCACATATAACCAGCTTCAAAAACTTAATGGCATAACAGGCAGAAGGAGAGGCTGTTTCAAGCAGAGCTTGGAACCAACTAGTTCAGAGTAACTAGTTCAGTGTAAGTTCACTAAATTAGCCCACAAATCTCTGACCTACACCTGAAAGGAGTTCCCGCAATTGCTGAGTGAATTCAATTCAATTTGGGGTACAACTTAGAATGATTTCTAGTTCACCTTCAAGTTCATTCCCTTCCATGTGTGGATTATTATTATTATTATTACCGTATTTTTCGCTCTATAAGACGCACCTAGTTTTTGGAGGAGGAAAACAAGAAAAAAAATTATTCTGAATCTCAGAAGCCAGAACAGCAAGAGGGATCGCTGCGCAGTGAAAGCAGCAATTCCTCTTGCTGTTCTGGCTTCTGGGATAGCTGCGCAGCCTGCATTCGCTCCATAAGATGCACACACATTTCCCCTTACTTTTTAGGAGGGAAAAAGTGAGTCTTATAGAGCAAAAAATACAGTATTTACACTTTAGACTTTAGACTCTTTGGCCCTTTAAGCTGAAACATCAGAATTGTTGGGGAAACTAAATGAAACCATTCACATTCTGCTCTCTGTGTGTGTTGATGTTTTCTTCATCTTTGAAAGTACAGTATGTTCTATATCGTAGCACAGCAGCTTGCCACATTCTGAATGTTGATTTCTCTCTCTCTCTCTCTCTCTCTCTTTGACGTGGATAACTTGAATGGACTCAAACTGAGAACTGAACTAGTTTGTTTTGTAAAAGGATGAAGCTGAACAGAGATGTAGTTCCTTTTTGCATGTGTGTGTGTGTGGACATCTTGAACTAGAATGAGTTCATTTAATAATAATCATAAAACCTTTCTAAGCTCTGGTTTTAAGTGGCATTCCACAAGGGCCTGGTGGCGAAATGATCTAGGTATCTTGCTTTTGGGGGGAGCTGGGAGATGTGTTGGAAAGAAAGAGGGACAAGAGGGGACACACATCTGCCTGAGTAAGGTGGATCCCTCCTTGCTGTCATGCGAAAGCACAATCTTTCAAATCATCTGTAGAAGCAACCCTCTTGCTCCTCAACATCTGAGTGCCAGGTCTGGTCTGCAAGCACCAACCTGGGTTGGATGGGTGCTCTGAGGCTGCTCCATCACTGAAAGGTTCCCTTGGTCCATATATTCATAGGATATTGGAAGGGACCACAAGGGATATGCAATCCCATCCTCTGCAAGGCAGGAATATTTTGCCCAGCATGAGGCTTCAACTCATGTCCTTGAGATGGAGAGTCTCATGTTGCACCAGTTGAACTGTCCCAGGTGTATATCATCTCTGACCATCCTGGCTGGGGCTGATAGGAGCTGGATCCCAGCAATACCTGGAGGGGCACAGGATCTTCACCTCAGCTGAGATCCAGGACCTGCACTTCTCCCTTTCCCAAAGGGAAGTTTTTAATGTTTGATGTCTTGTCATGTTTTTAATATTCTATTGGGAGCCGCCCAGAATGGCTGGGGAAACCTAGCCAGATGGGCAGGGTACAAATAAATTATTATTATTATAATTATTAGGGTTTAGGTGATCTAATTCAGGCCACGACTTCCTGAATCTGCTCAACACTTCATACTCACTCACTCTCTCTCTTTCTCTCTCTCTCTCTCTCTCTGTGTGTGTGTGTGTGTTTGTGTGTGTTTTAAAAAAAGATTTTTTCCCCTTCGTTTCACTTTGTGAGGGCTTGGCTAATAACTGGAATAAATAAATAAAAATCCTGGCATCCACAGAGAAGCTAGATAGCTTCTTCTCCTCCATATGTTGACTTCCCCTCTTTCTGTCCCATCTTCTTCCAGTCAGACATTCCCAGTCCTTTGGTGGGGTCCCAAATAACAGCCATCTGTGGGGGGCCGACGCTGATCGAATCTGTGCCCAACTTCGAGAACAAAAGAAAGGTACAATCTTAATCTTAAAACACATTATATCTCTCTATCTCTCTATCATCTATCTATATCTATCTATCATCTATCTATCATCTATCTATCTATCTATCTATCTATCTATCTATCTATCTATCTATCATCTATCTGTCTGTCTGTCTATCTATCTATCATCTATATCTATCATCTATCTATCTATCTATCTATCTATCTATCTATCTATCTATCTATCATCTATCTATCTATCTATCTATCTATCTATCTATCTATCTATCTATCCATCTATCTAATCTATCATCTATCTATCTATCTATCTATCTATCTATCTATCTATCTATCTACTATTGATCATCAATAATTGTTTATCACGATTGGTTATTAATTATTATTTTTCATTGTTGACAATACTGAGCTTACTGCCTGCGACGTGCTAGGAAATGTCTAGCCTCATGGTGTTAGCAAATTAGACAAAAGTATTCAACTTTAGAGGCTGGGGTGGGGGACATGTTAGGAGAGGAAGGAGGGAAACACGGGCGAGGGGAGAGAGATGCAAAGAGCCACCCAAACACCTTCAATATCTGGGAACTCTTCCCAACTCCTATTCAGGCCTTGTTCGTTCCCATGGCAACCCATGTCTCTCCTGGCACCTTTAATTCTGGAAAACCTGAAGGGAGGCCAAAGAGATGAGGATTTCCATGGAAACGTGTTGTATTCGCAGGAAACCCCAGGAAGATTTGAAAAGAGAGAGAGACAGGGAGGGTCCTTTTCCATCGGCACCCATGGGCATCCAACAGAGAGGGGGGCATACATATTAAACCTAATTTCCAGATCCCCAGCTTTCACTTAAAAGAGAAAGAAAGTGAGGCCCCATTTGCACTATACATTCAAAGCACAGTAATACCACTTTAAATAGTCATAGCTTCCCCCAAAGAATTCTGGGAGATACTGTTTGTTAAAGGCACTGAGAGGGGTTAGGAAACCCCCTCCTTCTCCTCACAGAGCTACAAGTTGTTTAACAACCAATTCCTTTCCCTAGGAAACTCTGGGAATTGTCGCTCTAGGAGGGGAAAGGGGGCCTCCTCACAACTTTCAGCACCCATAAAAAACTACAGTTCCCAGGATTCCTTGGGGGAAGCCGCGGCTGCTTAGAGTGGTATAACAGCGCTTTGAATGTTTTGTTGCTGGCGTCTGTCTGTCTCGAGAGACAAAGGAGTGTGCCTCTGGGGGTGGCATCAAACCGCTGGAGAATCGCAGCGCCTGCTGTGGTTGCAGAGTCTGGGAAATCATAACTGCTGCCTCCCATGTTGTTTTTGCCCCGTTAGTGGCACCAAAGTGACCTTTCTGGGGTGCAGTGTGTATGGAGGACCTGGGGCCCCTTTTCAGCCTCGCTGATGTGATCCAAAGGAAAGCAGAGCAATACGTTTGGCACCAGCTTGGCTGCAGGAGTTGCTGGAGGTGTACAAGGCGCCATCCAACCTCCTTAAGGACTCCCACTCCTGATTTGTAAGCACAGACCCTAGGACTTGCCGATCAGAAGGTCGGCGGTTCAAATCCCCGCAATGGGGTGAGCTCCCATTGCTCCGTCCCTGCTCCTGCCAACCTAGCAGTTCGAAAGCACGTCAAAGTGCAAGTAGATAAATAGGTACCGCTCCGGCGGGAAGGTAAATGGTGTTTCTGTGTGCTGCTCTGGTTCACCAGAAGCGGCTTAGTCATGCTGGCCACATGACCTGGAAGCTGTACGCCGGCTTCCTTGGCCAATAAAGTTGAGATGAGCACCGCAACCCCAGAGTCAGCCATGACTGGACCTAATGGTCAGGGGTCCCTTTACCTTTACCTTGAATGTATAGCTCAGATGATGATGATTAATTAAATGCCGTGCTTTTTTCTGGGTGTACGCAGTGGTACGCATACCCCTAAACATTTTGTGAATCTAGGTTTGGCCTCATTAAGGGCCAGTATTTCAATATGAGTAGGAAAATGAAAGTACACCTAAACATTTTTTATATATATAGAAAGAAGCACTGATTAAATGTGTATATCAGCCTTTATCCAAAGACCACAGGGCAGTTCACAACATAAAAATACAAAACGAGAACACAAAATACATAATAAAAGCAAACTGACCATTTTATCAGCCAAAGGTTTGGCTATAGAGGAACATTTTTGCCTGGCATCTATATAATGACGGCGTCAGGCAAGCCTCCCGGATGGTGCTAGCACTTCAGCAGGAAGCTATGACATGTGTAGTGTAGTGGTACCTCGGTTTTTGAACATAATCCGTTCCAAAACGCTCGGAAAACTGAAAACTCCGTACAGAAGTCTCAATACGGAAAACTCATTACAGAAGCTGTGTTTCCGGTTCGACTTCTGAGGCACGTTTGAAAACAGAAGCATTTTTTTCCTGGTTTACAGTGTTCAAAAACCGAAATGTTCGTCAACGGAGACGTTCGAAAACCGAGGTACCACTGTAATCGCTCGCAACTGCCCCCATACCATCATAAGCCCAAATCATAACCAGAAAGGACTTAATAATAATAATAACAACAGTAATAAAATTTTATTTATATCCCGCCTTCCCCAGCCGAAGCCGGGCTCAGAGCAGCTAACAACAATAAAAGTAACACAGTTTACATAAAATCACAATCCATTAATTGACATGCATTCTAAAACCAATTCATTCTAAAATCAATTCAAAATCAAAACTTCTGGACGGCAGCCCCCGAAGCGCAAGCAAACAATGCCCCCCAGCGCCCCTGGTAATCCTCTCTCTTCTCTCGGTTTCCCCCCAGCTTTGCTTGTGGCAGTCAGTGCCTCCGTGGACAAGATCGTCGCTCATTTCAGCACAGCCCGGAACCTCGTTCAGAAGGTTTGTTTTGACGTTACATTTTATGCAGCTGGCAGCTGGTGCCCCATTGCGGGTGGTGGGGCAGAAGGCAGGGAGCCCAGGTGGCATCAGAACCAATGATGAGCAGCAGTGGCGTAGCGTGGGTTGTCAGCACCCGGGGCAAGGCAAGTAATTTGCACCCCCTAACCCATGGATTTGCGCCCCCTAACCCTAACCCCCAGATGTTGCGCCCGGTGTGGCCGGCCCCCCCTGCACCCCCCACGCTACGCCACTGATGGGCAGTCCCCACTCCTTGTTGATTCCCCCCCCCCATCTTTCTCCCCACCCCCAGCTGATTTCTGTATGGGCAACACTGAGACTCAAGAGGAGGAAGCTGAGAGCAGGGGCAACCCCTTGGACAGGCTGCAAGAAAAGAGGGCAGGAAGGTGGGGGCTGGCTGAACGCAGACCGAGCGTTGGTCGGCCGCTGCCCCATTTGCCCTAACAAACCAGCTTCCACTAATTTTATATCCCCCCCTTTCCTCCAATAAGCTAAAGGCAGCATAGATAGGGCTCTTGCTCCTCTGTCACTACCCTAATTTAGCCTTGCAGCTGGTTGCGGATTCAGATTCTGCCAGGGAAGAGAGACACACCCTGCATTTATTACCCCACTCTTTCCTCCGAAGAGTTCAAAGTGGCATAGTGGTTCTCCCCGCCCCCTTCAATTCACCCCCACAACAACCCTGTGAGGTAGGCTAAGAGGCGGCGACTGCCCCAAGGTGAGCTGGCAGCAGAGTGGGGATTTGAACCCCTGTGTTAGGAGCGAGCCAGCAGCAAATCACCCTGAGCTAGTTGGAGTTAAATGTGTATTAGCAACAACACAATCTACATAGGGGTGTCAGGCCTAATGTGGACAGCAACATCTCCAGCAGGCCTTGCCCCCATGGAGCAGTTGCAGAGACTGAAGGTGCTTGTCTTCCTGCTGCTGTCTAAGTACCTTCCTCTCCAAGGTTTCCCCCAAGCAATCTGAGACTGTACCTGCATGATGCTAATTTGTCCCTCTTCCTGGTGTCTTGCCTAGTTTTGGGAGACCGGGGGTGGGGGTGGAGGGGAGCTTATCGCAGCAAGAGGGAGAGACACTCGTGACTCTTCGCCAGCCAGAACCTCTCTGCTCCTTGGTCTCTACCTCCACCCCTTCTTCAGCTTCTGCCGCTGATTCTGGGCTTCTTTCTGCCACAGACTCTCCCCGCTCACTAAGCCCTGTTGCCTCTTCAGTTTCCAACACCTCCCTGTTCTCCTTCTGACCACTCATCGCTGTCCCACCAACACTCCCCGGGCTCTGAGCCTTCTTCCCCTGGGGAATCCCCAGCTAGTTCCTCCCACCATTCCTCTGCGCCCCAACCAGTCCATGACACCTGGTTTCTCCTGGTCCCTGGCGCTCTCACCACTAGGCCACACTGACATAGAGATACAGTGGTGCCTCGCAAGACGAAAAGAATCCGTTCTGCGAGTCTCTTCATCTAGCGGTTTTTTCGTCTTGCGAAGCAAGCCCATTGACGGATTGGCGGATTAGCGCTAGTAGCGGCTTTTAGCGGATAAGTGGATAAGTGGCTTAGCGGCTTAGAAAAAGGGGGGGAGGGAAAAAACCCGCAGGAACTCACAAGACATTTTCGTCTTGCGAAGCAAGTCCATAGGAAATTCGTTTTGCGAAGCACCTCCAAAACGGAAAACTCTTTTGTCTAGCGAGTTTTCCGTCTTGCGAGGCATTCGTCTTGCGGGACACCACTGTACAAAAGTGTGTTGGACTATGCAGAATTAGATAAGGTGACAGGAAGGATCCAAAACCTGCGGGACCAGAGATTCTTAGAGGACTGGAGTAAATACTTGAACTATTTGAAAAGCAATGGAAATAAACAGATTATGCTAGTGGGACTGCAAGAAGATTTGTAAGGAGGGCTGTGCGAAATATTGCAATGAAGACTATGAAGAGAGTTACAGTGGTACCTCGGGTTACATACGCTTCAGGTTACAGACGCTTCAGGTTACAGACGCTTCAGGTTACAGACTCCACTAACCCAGAAATAGTGCTTCAGGTTAAGAACTTTGCTTCAGGATGAGAACAGAAATCGTGCTCTGGTGGCGCGGCGGCAGCAGGAGGCCCCATTAGCTAAAGTAGTGCTTCAGGTTAAGAACAGTTTCAGGTTAAGAATGGACCTCCGGAACGAATTAAGTACTTAACCCGAGGTACCACTGTATTAGTTAAGGATGATTAAAAGTAATAGAGAAATTAAGAAATGTAGACAAAGTGATAAAGACTGAAAAATCTTCAGAGGTGGCCAATGGAAGTCCAAAACATTGTATAAGATAAGAAAATATGTTAAATGATTGTTGGGAATGAAATGTTAAAAAACTAATAAAAATATATATTTAAAAAGATAGAGATAAAAAGTGGGTGCTTGGGGGGGCGTATGAAAGGCTGCCTGGCAAGGAGCTGCAAAAGGAGCAGCCCTCTGCTGGTGGGTGCAGGGAGGCTAATTAGAAAGTGCTAATTACCAATTTGCAAGGGGAGGGGGGCAACGTTGGTTGTTTTCCCTCCCCAGCCTGCCAGCAGCTGACACCCAGCCTTTTCCCTCCTGCGCAGACCCAGCTGGGAGACAGCCGCCTCAGCCCAGACATCGGCTACGTGGTCCTGACCACTCTGTGCCCGGCCCTGCGAGCCCTGGTGGGCGACGGCCTGAAGCCCTTTCAGAAAGATGTCATCACGGGCCAGAGACCGAGTTCCCCGTGGAGCGTTGTGGAAGCCTCAGCCAAGCCAGGTAGGAAGGAGACGTCAGATAGGCGGGTTTGTTTGGTGGTAGTTTTCCTTTTCAAAAATCTTGATTCTGCACCCCAAATGGCCACATTTTGCAGAGCTTCCTGGTTAAAGCCGGTAGGATAAATCTGCTTATTTTGTGTAATTGGTTGGTTGTTAGTACTCTAATGTTGCTAATATTGTTTTGTGGATTCAGAGTGCTGTAGTAGTGCTTTGTGAATCTTTTGCTGTGGTTGTGCCATTTAGCTAATAATAATAATAATAATAATAATAATAATAATATATGTATATCCCGCCCTCCCCAGCCAAAGCCAGGCTCAGAGCGGCTAACAACAATAAAAGTAACACAACATTCTAAAATCAATTCATTTTAAAATCAATTCAAAATCAAATTCTTGGCAACCATTGGGCTAGAGTTCTCTGAGGATTACCAAAGGAGGGGGTCAGACTGTGCCCTGGTTAAAGGCCTGGTGGAACAGCTCTGTCTTGCAGGCCCTGCGGAAAGATGTCAAGTCCCGCAGGGCCCTAGTCTCTTGTGACAGAGCGTTCCACCAGATCGGGGCCACAGCCGAAAAAGCCCTGGCTCTGGTCGAGGCCATCCTAACCTCCCTGTGGCCCGGGACCTCCAATATGTTTTTATTTGAAGACTGTAAGGTCCTCCATGGGACGTACCAGGAGAGGCGGTCCCGTAGGTACAAGGATCCTAGGCCGTATAGGGCTTTAAAGGTTAAAACCAGCACCTTAAACCTGATCCTGTACTCCACTGGGAGCCAGTGCAGCTGGTATAGCACCGGATGAATGTGATCCTGCAGCAAGGACCCCGTAAGGAGTCTCACCGCAGCATTCTGCACCCGCTGGAGTTTCTGGGTCAGTCTCAAGGGCAGCCCCACATAGAGTGAGTTACAGTAATCCAGTCTGGGGGCAGTGGCGTAGCGTGGGGGGTGCAGGGGGGGCCGGCTGCACCGGGCGCAACATCAGGGGGTTAGGGTTAGGGGGCGCAAATTACTAGCCTTGCCCCGGGTGCTGACAACCCGCGCTATGCCACTGTCTGGAGGTGACCGTCTCGTGGATCTTTTCAGTTCTTTCATTTAGCCATTTATAGAAGGTGGTTGTTTTATTGCTGATATGTAGAGTTAGAAGGGACCCTGAGGATCATCTAGTCCAACTTCCTGCAATGCAGGAATATGCAGCTGCCCTTTATGGGGATGGACCTGCAACCTTGCCATTACCAGCACCACGCTCTAACCAACTGAGCTATCGTTTTACAGATGATTCATTAATTGTTCTAGACGATTTATGTTGTAATTGTGATGTTCTATTATGCTATTGTTATATCTTGTTTGCAATCCGGTTTGTGACTCGTGGGAATGAAAAGCAACATAGAAAGGAATGAATGAATGTGTTATAAGAATTATAATGAATGAATGAATGAATGGGTTCTTCTGGCCCAGGGGACGGGATGAAAAGTGATGTTGCACGCTGAAGTACAACCACCCCACCTAAGCAGCCTTAACGTCCATAAAGCTTACTCTTTGTACACATTTGAATCTTCTGAAATTTAGGTTTTACCGTATTTTTCGCTCTATAGGACGCACCGGACCATAGGAGGGGGAGAACAGGGGGAAAAAATTCTCCCCCTCTCTGCTCAGCACCCCTTCAGCAAAGCGGCAGGAGCGTAGCGTGAACTCCTGCTGCGCTCCAAAGGCTTGTGGATAGCAGCGAAAGCAACACGAAGCCTCCGGAGCACAGGGGGAGCTCTCCCTCTGCGCTTCGGAGGCTTCGCGTTGCTATCGCTGAAGCCAAGGAACCTGCATTCGCTTCATAAGACGCACACACATTTCCCCTTAATTTTTGAAGGGGAAAAAGTTCATCTTATAGAGCGAAAAATACGGTATTTCCTTATTCATTTATTTTTATGTGTTTTTATACAGCTGCTTTCCTGGTTTTTCCGGGTGGCATTCTTGTTTCCACGCTGTGCCGTGCCTTTGTTTTCCAAGATGTCAAGCGGCGGAGAAATGCTTTTAAATAAATAGAACAAAGCGCCCTGCAATTAAAACAGTGAAAGCAGGAGCTTCATGTCAGGAGATCGGGGTGTGTGTGCGCCCGCATGCGCGCTTGTCTACACAGGCTGTGTCTTCGAGAACCAGCGAAATAATAGAAATGGGAGATTGAGGCAGGCTCTTTCTGGCTAGGCGCACGCCTGGTCCGTAAGGATTTTGTGAGCTCTCGTATTTGGGGCAGTCGTGGCTTGCTCATTCATTCCTGTGGGGCTTTTGGGGCAGGGGCGGGGAGCTGGGATGTGGCACTAAGTGAAGGCATCTGCTGGTGTTTCTCCATGTGCTTCTTGCCCAGGCCCCCACGCTCGGTCGCTGAACGCTTTGTACTGGCGGGTATCTCGCTTGGCTCCCCTTCGCAGCAACCAGCAGCGCTTCCACGCTTTCATCCTGGGCCTCCTGAAGTGAGTAGAAGACATGGGGGGGGGGAGGCTGTAGCTCATCTCCCTTACATGCAGGAGGTTCCTGGTTCGATCCCCAATGGCATCTCCAGGTCGGGCTGGGAATGTCCCCTGCCTGAAACCCTGGAGAGCTGCTGCCAGTCAGTGTGGACAATACTGACGAAGGATATCACACCTGCAAGGCAACTTAATAAATATTATTCTAAAAAAAAAGTTTTTAAGTTTTCCATTTTAACAACCCAATAAAAGCCACTTTGAGAACATTCCATATTATAATGCAATCAAACACTCCAAATTTTATGCCAAATTATAATGCGGGTGGCGCTGTGAGCCTAGGACTTGCCAATCAGAAGGTCGGCAGTTTGAATCCCCGCAACAGGGTGAGCTCCCATTGCTCAGTCCCGGCTCCTGCCAACCTAGCAGTTCAAAAGCACTTCAAAGTGCAAGTAGATAAATAGGTACCACTCCGGCCAGAAGCAGCTTACTCATGCTGGCCACATGACCCGGAAGCTGTACGCCGGTTCCTCGGCCAATAAAGTGAGATGAGCACCGCAACCCCAGAGTTGTCCGTGATTGGACCTAATGGTCAGGTCCCTTTACCTTTACTTTTTTATAAATCTTTGGTTGACTCCCCATGCTCTGAAGTTCGGGGAATGATGATCTCACATTGTGCTGCATTCCTTAATTCATCCACGTAATCCCAACAAAACATTCCAGTGTCAATCCTTCATTTATATTTAACAGCCTCTGAATTTGTCCAGCAAGCGGATTTGTCCTGCAAGGCAACTTAAATCAGCCCTTTACTCAAATCCATGAGGACTAGGGTCTTGCTTTCTTTTTAGGGCCAAGGCCCATAGTGCAATGAGGGAGCATTTCCTTTGCATGCCCAAAGGTCTCAGCTGCAACCTTTGCAACCTCCCTGGGGGTGAAGGATCCCTACCCGAAACCCTGGACAGCTGCTGCCGGTCAATATTGAGCCAGGTAGACCCAAAGGTCTGATTCTACAAGGCAGCTTTCTGCATTGCTACGTCCGATGCTAAAACCCTTTTGTCTTGTCCTGTTCCTCCATAGCATGATGTCCCAAACGCATCATTGAGACTGGAGGCAAGTCTCCCTTCAGTAGAAGTACGGACTTGGCAAAGAACTCTTAATTTCTGGCTCCGCCTAAACTCAAATCCCCCCAGTTTACTATCCCTAGTACTTCAAGACTCCCATAAAAGTGCCTGGCTTAAAACTGTCTATCAAAAACGTCACTCTTGTGGCCTATCCCCACAACACCTACTCACTATGGACCCCACTAAAACAAACAGTCTAATTGGTCAACGTCTGAAAGATATCGAGCTTCAGAACAACCTGGCCACTATAAGGAAATTCTGCCCTTGGTATGTTCATTTTCCACCTCTCCATTTTGATTCTCTGGCCCCATATCTGCACAAACCTATTATCCCAAAATACAGACGTGCTTTTACACTTGCAAGACTGGGTGTTTTGCCATCTGCGGAACTTGAGGGTCGATTCCAAAAGATCCCGCCTGAGAAACTCCTTTGCCCCTGTGGAGATTGTAGCACCGAAACAGCGGCACATGTCCTCCTGTCCTGTACTCTCTACAAAGACCTGAGGAACCAGATCATCACCACACTCGTACTAACCATCCCAGGGCGCTCAGCCACTGCCACAATGTCCTTTCTTCTATCAGATCAAAAATGAGCAGATAACAGCAAAGGTTGCTAGGTTCATAGCTGGGGCAATCAGAATAAGGGCCACTAACTGACTGCTGATTCAGGACTTTAAATTGTGCTCTTATATCAAATTTCCTTTTCTGCGTACAGTGGTACCTCGCAAGACGAATGCCTCGCAAGACGAAAAACGCGCAAGAGGAAAGAGTTTTCCGTTTTTTGAGTCGTTGCGCAAGACGAATTTCCCTATGGGCTTGCTTCGCAAGACGAAACGTCTTGCGAGTTCTTGCGAGTTTGTTTCCTTTTTCTTAAAGCCGTTAAGCCGTTAATAGCCGCTAAGCCGCTAATAGCCGTGCTTCGCAAGACGAAAAAACCGCAAGACGAAGAGGCTCGCAGAACGGATTAATTTCGTCTTGCGAGGCACCACTGTATACTGTAATGTTTTACTGTTGCTATGGCCATTGGCTAATGCGAATAAAGTTTTATCTCATCTGTCTTATCTCCATAGCATGAAGCAGTTGGAGCAGTGGTTTGCCAACCTGCAGCGGAACTCAGGTAAATTCGGGGCACCCCACATTTTTTATTAGCACCTCCACGATGTAGTGATATTGGGCAAGTGCCTGTGCATTACTCTTTTCGGTGCCTGCTAAAACCCTTTTTTGTTTAAGCACACCTACCATAGAATCATAGAGTTGGAAGGGACCCTGTGGGTCATCTAGTCCAAACCCCCCTGCAATGCAGGAATCTCAATCCGGGCACGTATTTGAATATAAGCTTTTATATTGGGAACTGCAGGGGGCAAGGAGAGGGAATGCTGGTTTTAGTTTATATCTTTAAATTTTTTAGGTTCACTTGTGGGTTTTTTAAATACACAAGAATTAGAAATTTGGTGGTGGTGGTTCTTTTAAAAAGTGAAAATGGAAGATTAATGCTGCTCCCTGGTGTCACACCCTCTACTTTCACCCCCACCCTGTGCTCCTGGAAAATCACAGAATTGTACATTTGGAAGGGACCCCAAGAATCACCTAGTCCAACTCCCTGCATGGACAACCCTTCTCAAACTGGGGTCCCCAGCTGCTGTTGGACTACAACTCCCATCATCCCTGACCACTGGTCCTGGTAGCCGGGGATGCTGGGAGTTGTAGTCCAACAACAAGGTTGACTTAGAAGGATGCGTTTCTGACTTGTTCATGCCGTCTCCCGACCCCACAGAGCTGATCTCGGCGCTGTACTTGCCTACCGCCTTCCTGGTACTCAGCCAAGGCTTCTGCCGCCGCTGGGCCGACGAACTCCTCCTGCTGCTCCAACCGCTCTCCATGCTGACCTTCCAGCTGGACCTCCTCTTCGAGCACCAGCACCTGCCCCTCGACGTCCGGCCGCCACCCCGGCGTCCCACCCCGCCGACCAAGCTGCTGGCCGGTTCCCAGAAGGCTCGCGGAGGGAGCCGAGTCGCTTTGCCCAAACGCCCGCCTCCTCTAGCCGGCCTGGCAGAAGGGCCCGTGGCCCAATCCAGCCCGCTCCACGAGCCCCAGGCTGGGCCGCCTTTGCACCAGAGACTCCTGCGATGGGGCGACCGGCTGAGCCACACCTTCCGAGGCGGCGAGGGAGCCCCCGAGGCGGAAGCGGGGGCTGAAGGGAGCTGCCAGGAGAGCGAAGAGAAGCAACAAAGCTGGTGGGAGCAGCTGAGCCAGGCCTCGAGGGTCTACGGCGAGCCCCCGAAGCAGGAGGGCTTCCCTCACACCCACTGGACCAAGCTGAGGGCGGCTCTGGGAGAAGCTGTGGAGGCGGCCCGCAGCGGGGCTGGAGAAGCTAGCGTGAGCCCCGACGTGCTGCCCCAAGCGCCCAGCCCCAGAGGAAGCAGCTCAGTGGAGAGCCCAAGGCAGGCACCTGCTGCCTGCGAAGAAGGTAGCTCACCTGTATGGGAAGCTGCAGGGAAGCCAGAGGCGAATTGCTTGCCTGATGCCCAGGAGGCAGCCGAAAAGCTTGGCGGCGCTGGAACTGCAAAGGGAAACTGGCTAGGGTGGCTCTTCGGAGCAGCCGCTCCAGGATGCGCCAACGAGGCCGATTCTCACCTGTCGAAATCCAGGTAAGCGGCCGACCGGAGGTGGGGGGGGGGAACCTGAAGCCCATAGCTGTCAACCTTCCCTTTTTTTTTTTGCGGAAAATTCCCTTATTCCAGAGCTGCTTCTCGCTGCTATCTCGGATTGTTAGATATCCTGTATTGTAGACTGTCCCCAGGACAGGTGAGGCTGCTGATCCCTTATTTTCGAGGCTGCTGGTCCCTTATTTTCAAATCTGAAAGTTGACAGCTATGCCTGAAGCCAGCGGCCCTCTGAGCCTCTCTATGTGGCCCTTGGAACTATCCCTCAGCCCACACCCCTTCTTCCAGGGCACACCCCTCACCAGCACTGCTTCCCACCCTCCTAGAGCATTTTCACTTGTCTGAAATTGGGACTCCGATCCCTTGAGAACTAACCTCCCGTACAAAGGAAATATTTACATCAGTTTCTCCGCCCACCTTTGCCACTGGCCCTACTCACTACTTTCATGCGGCCCCCGGAAGGTTTCCCTCAGAAGGGAATGTGGCCCTCAAGCTGGAAAAAGCTTCTCTGCCCCTGAGTTTAAAGCGATCTGGTCAGAAGTAGCAGCTCCCTAGGAAATATATAAGGCAAGTTATTCTTACCATCTCCCGCTTGTGAACTTGGTCCTTGCCAGCAGTCAGAATTAGCCAAGTAAGACAGACTTGTGTCCTGAAGGCAGCATTTGTTGTTTAGTTGTTTAGTCATGTCCGACTCTTTGTGACCCCATGGACCAGAGCACGCCAGGCACTTCTGTCTTCCACTGCCTCCTGCAGTTTGGTCAAAATCATGCTGGTAGCTTGGAAAACACTGTCCAACCATCTCGTCCTCTGTCGTCCCCTTCTCCTTGTGCCCTCCATCTTTCCCAACATCAGGATCTTTTCCAGGGAGTCTTCTCTTCTCATGAGGTGGCCAAAGTCTTGGAGCCTCAGCTTCAGGATCTGTCCTTCCAGTGAGCACTCAGGGCTGATTTCCTTCAGAATGGAGAGGTTTGATCTTCTTGCAGTCCATGGGACTCTCAAGAGTCTCCTCCAGCACCATAATTCAAAAGCATCAATTCTTCAGCGATCGGCCTTCTGTATGGTCCAGCTGTAACTTCCATACATCACTACTGGTCCTCCCTAATTTTTCCCAGCGAACTCCTGGTTTGCCAGAAGGGAGAAAGATACAGCTCTGCCTGAAAAACTGGGATTCGAACTCAGGCCTTCCAGACTCAAAGTTAGGACTGTCCCCTGCCTAATACTCCAACCAAGTGCCCAACTTTCAGGCAGTTTTTCCTAAATGTCTCTAATTAAAATTGCACCCCCAATGGCAAAAAAGTGGGTTTTTCTTGTGGGTCAGGTATATTCTCTTTCCTATCCAAGCAGGCGTCCGTCAAGCTGGTTGCCGCCCACCATGAACATCCTGGCTCTGGTGATGAAGGGGGCACCGGCCGAGAAGAGCTGGCCAGAGGAATCATGGGAAGACGTCCCACCAAGCCCACAACAGTCATACAGGTGAGCCACCCTCTCTCCGTGCCCACGGCTGCAACAAAGTGTTGCAGCGTGAAGTGCTTCTGCTGGGGGTTTCAGGCCCGCCACTCTATTACCCCTCCCGCTCTGGGTTTTCCATCAGTCCCACCCCCCCCAGTCCGTATTCTGTGCCCACTGAGCATGCTCAGTACTCCTTGGGCCCGGAAGAGGGAGATGTGTCCCCCTTAGGGTTTTCCTTTCCTTTCCTAAACATTTCTTAGTACTTCTGCAAAGACTTTGGCGTAGTAGAGCATGAGACTCTTGACCTCAGGGTCATGAGCCCCACGCTGGGCAAAAGTTTCCTGCATTGCAGGGGCAGGGTTTGGAGTGGATGACCCTCGGGGTCCCTTTCAACTCTAGATTCCCTGAATCTGCCAATTCTTCTGAGTGGCCTTCTTGGGTATTTAAAGCAACGGTACTTACAGGAAGCTTGATGCATATCTAGTCAGACAATGGCCTCATCCAGTATACCTGAAGCAGCATCTCCACGTCCATCGTTCTGCCTGGACACTGAGGTCCAGCGCCGAGGGCCTTCTGGCAGTTCCCTCGCTGTGAGAAGCCAAGTTAAAGGGAACCAGGCAGAGGGCCTTCTCGGTAGTAGCACCCGCCCTGTGGAACACCCTCCCACCAGATGTCAAAGAAACCAACAACTACCAGAGTTTTAGAAGACATCTGAAGGCAGCCCTGTTTAGGGAAGCTTTTAATGTTTAATAGATTATTGTATTTTAGTGTTTTGTTGGAAGCAGCCCAGAGTGGCTGGGGAAACCCAGCCAAATGGGCGGGGTATAAATAATAAGTTATTATTATTATTATTATTATTATTATTATTATTATTATTATTATTATTGGTTACATGGACTGGCAGTGACATTTCAGGGTTTCAGGCAGGCCTATCCGGAGGTGCCATTGGGGACTGAACCTTCTGCATGCAATGGTGGTGTTTACTGCCTCTTCCCGTAGCAGCTGTTCTCAACCTGTGGGTCCCCAGATGTTGTTGAACTAGAACTCCCATCATCCCTAGCTAGCAAGGCCAGAGCTCAGGGATGATGGGAGTTGTAGTCCAACAACATCTGGGGACCCAAAGGTTGAGAACCGCTGCCTAAGGGATGTGCACTTTGAAAGGAGACCAGTCTGTGTTTTTGCCGTGTGTCGTGTCCCCCCCCCCCCCCGCTCAGTCTGTGTCGTCCCTCTGTCTCCATCCAGGGCCGTTCGCGCTCTCTGCGACCACGCCGGGAGCCGGGACGACCACCTCAGCTTCCGCAAAGGCGACGTCTTGCGGGTCCTGGACACGGTGGACGAAGACTGGATCCAGTGTTGCCACGGAGACCGCCGAGGCCTAGTCCCCGTCGGCTACACCTCTCTCATCCTGTGAACTGCGCAGGGAGATGTCAAGGCTGCGGCTGTTGTGGGGGGGGGGAAGTGGTGCACACCAAAGGATCACCCCACTCCTGCCTACACAAAAACACACTTTATAAACGCACCGCTGAAGGAATTTCAACAAAATGACGTGGACACTAAGAAGCTGAGGGTGCCTACTTCCCCCCGCTCCAGATTGCACCTCAGTTATCCTCATGAGCCCCAAACCAATATCTCTGTTCTTCCACCCTCCCCTCTGGCTGTGGGTGCAAATTCTGCCGCAGGGGGTTGGCAGGGCTCCCACCGTCTCACCATTTCCTTCTTTCGAACTCTTCTCCTGCCTCTCGCCTGACTTGGCCAACTGCCCTTCTGCTCTTCCCACCCCCACCCCCCGAATCACACGTTTTACCGCTTGTGCTTGCTGCTTTCCACGATCGCGTAACACACACACACACTGTCGGCCAAACTATGGTTCTCATTTGTATATTGCATATATCTGTGTAGATATACATACCTATATATATATATATAATATTATATATTTCACCTTTCCTGCTGCTTTCGTCTTGCCGGCGATCCTCACGTCTCTCTCCCCTCCCCACCCTGAAGCGATGTCGATCGTAGAACTGGAGACTTGGAAGGGACCCCTTAGGGGCATCTAGTCCAACCCCCTGCGGTATAGGTCACCAGCCAAGTGGATCGGGACCCGTCTGGAATGGCTGTTCCTGCAGGGCCCCCTCTTGAACATCCACCCAGCCCCAAAACCACGGCAGAAACGGCTCCTGTCTGAAGACGGGCACCATCCACGCTCTCTTAAGAGATTGTGCAGAAGGGAGGGAAATAAAGGTTGTGAGAAAAGACAAGCAAAGAGGCGTCACCGTGTGAGATTGAATTGCTGCAGGCTGCACATCTCCAAAGGGTGCGGCTTGAGAAAGATTGGTTGGCAAGCGGGGGCCCCAATGAAATGTTGCAGCCCCCTCCCAGGATACTCCATTCCACCCCCCACCACCCCCTTGCCATTGCTCCCAAGCCTGCATCAAGACATCTGGCATTCAGCGAGGCCAAAGGATGCATGGGCAGTCAGTGTGGGTGAGGGTTGCAGTTTTAATTTGCTGTGTGGGAGGCAAGGAATAGTGTGTCTAGCTGTTATCAGGGGGTCGGGCAACACTGATCGGCTTGCCTGACCCCTTCCCCACAGTGCTGTGTGACAAGTGGCTTTTGAAACGAGTTTCAAAGCAGGTTGCAATATGGTGTGGGCAGAAATCCACACTGGCTTTGCCCAACCTTTCTGAACTGTAGTTCTGAGTTCCCCAGCTGCTACTCAAAGGAGGCCGGCCCTTTAAGAGTTAATGGGTCACTGTCCCAGCAGCCTCGATCTGCCCTCAATCAGCTCCCATTTGCCTGCCTGCAAAATGATCTCTGCTGGATCCAACCAAAGGCCACTCTAGTTCCTTATAGAAATGGAAAACCAGAGTTTGAGAGCATCATTTCTCTGAACACCAGTTGCTGGGGAGCAAGAGCAGGAGAGAAACGATGCTCTCATGCTCTGGTTTTCCATTTCTATATGGGGCTAGATTCTGGCCTTTGGTTGGATCCAGCATGGATCATTTTGCGCCTAGACAGGATAGAAATAGACTCCGGACCTAGGAAGGAGCTGGCTTATACTGTGCAGACTTCAGACTCTTAGTCCAGTGTTCCCAAATTAGGGTTTCCAGCTGCTTTGGGATTACAATTCCTATCATGCTTGCTAGCTAGAGATGATGGGAGTTGTAGTCCAAAAACAACTGGAGACCCAAGTTTGGAAAACACTGCTTAGTCCAGATAGCTCTGTATCGCCTACGCTGACCGGCAGAAGCTCTCCGGGGATCCAGAGGGGTGTGTGTGTGTGTGTGTGTGTGTGTGTGTGTGTGTGTGTCTTTCCTGGCCTTACTTGGATGTCAAGGCCTTCTATTTGCAAAACAGGTGCTCTCCCATTGAGCATCCCCAAAGTTTCAAACAGGGGACACTCCTTGCCCTACCTAGAGATGGAGGAAGCTAAAGCTGGACCTTCTACATTCAGATCAGATGCTCTACTACTGAGCTACAGCCCATCCCACTTTCCCTCTCCCCTCCCAATAAGCCCCCAGTGAATCAAGGCCTGCTAGCCTCCCAGCCACATCTGGCTATTCTTTCTACGCTACGAGATTTCCTTTCTGTGACCTGCATCTTCCCAGCTATATAATTGGAGCTGTTGGGCACCCCTTTTAATAAAGATCAACACAATTCCCCCCGCTCTAGCAGACCTAAACTCAAACATCTTGTAGTCACAGCCACTTCCAAAGCTGAGCTAGGAAGACTAAGGGGAATGGTCACTAGTTATGGGCAGGATTCAATTACACACTGGCCAATCCAAGTTGTGCAATTCTAGTATGCAGGAAGGGTCTTGCACAACAAACCAGCTTCCCCAAAAGTTTGGAATTGTTGCAGGAAAGAAAGTTCAGGCAGGAACACACTGGAGAGCATGGAACGACACGCTTGTTTTGATGTTGCAGCATCCAACCTTTGGGGCAAACCAGAACGAATGGGCATTGAATAGTCAACATCATCTTGCAAACAAATCCAGATGGAAAGCTCAATGAACAGACTGGATGCACTTTTAAGTACAGTATTGACATGTGTGTCTGTCAAAAGACCAGAACCTCCCTCTTGTGGTCATATGTTGAAACAAAACCTTCAAAAAATGTGGAGTTCTATTGTACATACTTTTATGATTCTCCTTTTGGGAAAATAAAATCTATAAAAGGTGCTAACTGTTTCCCTAATGAGAAAATATTAAAGAGGCTTGTTTGATTTCTTAATACATCAAGAAAGATAAAATAAAATTCAGGGACCGAAGACATGACAAAGGCTTAGATAAAATCTGAGCTTCGGAGATGTGACTCTTTGTACCAACTAGATTTGTATATTTAATGAAACCAATTAAGCAAATAAAGGAAGCATTTCTCCACACAAGGCCAGGGATGTAACATGATGAGTCATGTACCACCTACTGGCAGCCGTGTGAACTGCAACGTGACAACAACCTTACATTTTTATGTGTATAGGAAGATACATGTTTGTGTACAAAAGTGCAGAACAAGTGAAAAAGAAAAACACCCAAGCCATTGAATAGGAAACATTTTTTTTCCATTTAATACTAGAATCTCTCAGTATTTGAGATGCAGGCCTTTTATGCAATTACATCCAATGTTAAAATTGGTAATACATAATTTACAAAGATTAACATCAAAACAATGGTCTATTTAGATATGCTCTTGTAAAAAGGAAATATCTTAGCAGCATTTCTCCTCAGCAACCACACGGCCTATCCCCATGCAGACTAAAAAGAGTTCGTATCTATATTTGCAACAAACGTAGTGCTTTCCCCTCCCCTCCCCTATTTTCCTGGGCTTCCATCAGCGATCAGGTGAAGCGCTGCCAGTCTCCTCAGTTAATACAAAATAAGCCACCCACCCACCCAGAATTTTTTTTAAAAAGTCAGTAATTTTCTACACCAGTAAGAAAACAAAACCAAAAACTTAAAAAAAAACCCAAAACCAACAAATTCTTCGCACTTACCTAGAATTTGATTGTCTAAAAAACATCGTTTTTAGTCTTTCAACGAAAGAAAGATAAAATGGCAGAGCTAGTGTCTCGCATCAGGGCAAGCTTTTCATTATTCTTCTTTAAAAGGACCTCGTGTTTTTTTTCTTTCTTTTTTTTTAGTGTTTAACACCATTTTGAGATGACGATTTCCCCCCCGTTTTGAACTAAATGGAGCGACTCAAAAGATTTTCAGACATGCGATTTTTTTAAAACTTTTTTCCCCCCTACGACACACATGAGTATTTAATACTCAGGGTTCTCCTGTACAATGCTTCTCTACAGTAAGAAAATATTCCAAACTATTTTCTTATTTGTCTTCTCTTTTTTTTAATAAAATATGCTTTCCCCCTCCTCCTCCTCTTTCCCACCCCTCTCTTAAACCCCCCGCCCCCACCCCAAACTTTTTTTTTTTAAATCGCCAGGTTAAAATTTGAATGGAATGGACCCTTTTGTTGTTGTTATTGTTCCAAACGAAGAGTAAAATAAGGATTATATAGTCAACGAGAATGTACAATCAGGACAAAGGTTGGTCCGTCGGGAAGGAACACGGAGAGAGATTGTGAGAGAGAGCTACCATATTGCTTTACAACCACACAGCAAAGGAAGGGGGAGGAAGAGAGAGGGAGATTTAAGATATATACAACTTGGCACATTTAAAAACGGGATTCTTTCGTAAGGACATCTAAAACAGGACCATAATATGCATATGAACGCCAAAGAGAGACTGAGAGCAAAGCCACGTTTAAAGGGCCAGTGTATGCCTGACTGCCAGCTCCCTTTGCCCGTGCAACTGCCCGTGAGTTGCTGGTGTCCGGAGGGAGGGGGACATGTGGTACGTCATCATGGAGTCACGCCACTCCCTTGGGCCTGGCACCGGACGACAGCAACCAGGGCGGCTGAACACCCTACTGCGTCAAAAGCAAGGAAACGGTTCCTTCGCTGCAGCCGACGAGAGTTAACACTTGTGTCTTTTTAATCCACCCCCCCCTCCTTGGATTAAGGGCAGAGAGAGAGGCGGGAAGAGTAAAATACACTGTCTCTTTAAGAGACGGGACGCTTTTAAGCTGTACAGGTTTTATATTTTTTCTTCTTTTTCTTAAAAAAAAAAAAGAAACACAAAGAGTAGTGTTAATCAGTGGATAATAGTCTACGGTTTCACAACAAATACGCGCTCAGAAAATACTGCTTGACGGTTTGTGTAGTGAAAGGTTGGTTTTTGTTTGCCTTTTGTTGTTTTAACAGTTTTCCTTTCTTTCTTTTTTTTTTTTTTGTCTTTGAAAGTTTTCACAATGCACTGGACACACAAGAACCACAGCTTATTTAATTTTTTTCTTTTTTCTTATATATATATATATATATATATTTATATATAAAACCCAACCGAAAACACTAAAACGAAAAATAAGTAAAACAGGGTGGACTTGGCTTTATAAAAAATCTTCTGCAGCAAAATAAAAGGGGAGGGAGGGATAGAGAGAGAAATTAAAACCACCGTTGTTCTCCTTGACCGCCACCCCACCCCGAGGTGCAGAACGCAGAACCAAGTGCTTTCATTTCGAGTCTGCGGCCTCCGCGGCGATGGGGCGCTTTCCACGCAGAATGTCCGACAGCCCCCTCGCGCTCAGAGCGCCACACTTCCTCTGTTGCATCTTGCGCAAAATCGAAGATCTTGCCCCCCTCCCTGTATCTTCAGCCCTTCAGGGCCCGGACACTTCCTCACGCCGTCACCTCCGCCCTCCCAAACAACTTCCGAAATCAGACTGTTGCGCCAGCTGAAGGAGAAACGATGTGGGTTCCTTCGGAAAGAGCGTGGTTCCGAACCGGTTCACCAACACCCCCCCACACCTTGTACACCCCCCCTTTCCCCTCCCTCTGGCGCAGGGACGCTGGGGTGGGGAGGGTGGAGGGGAATAAGTTAAACTAAAATTTGACCATCTCGGACAAAGAACCACAAGGTTGTTTTTTTTCCTTAGTACCTCAACATTGACAACAAGGCACGCCCAACACCACACACATTGTTAAGACCACTGCCAGGCAGGCCGCGGGTGAAGGGGCAGGGCGGCGCGCCTGCCCAACCGTTTCTTCTAAGTGCTACAGAACCGTGGGGGGTTTTTTTTTTGTGTGTGTGTCAGTTTCCTCTTGCCCACCTGACGCCCTCAACGCACACTGCAGAGGCACAGGAAGGCGGCAAAGCCTCGCCCGTCCAAGTCCGTCTCACGCACAATCCGACGGCGGAAAACTCCAGGCCGCAGCCTCTGTCCCCGGGGCACAGCGTCACTTCCGAAAGCTGCTCTCGGGAAGAACCAGAGTGCGCCGCCGCAGCTTCCTCCCCGAACCTTCCTCTAGCAGGTACGTGACGTCAATTGCTGGAAGAGACACACGCACCAAAGGAAAATAACAGTGTGGACTAAAGAGAGCAAACGCTCTTGGAACCCAAGAAAGATGCTTTGCTACTTGGTAAAGAACCTCAGACCCGGAGGGCAGACGCCTCTCTCCCTCAGGCCATGCCCGCCACCAGCCTTGCTCTGTACCACAGAGGACCTTAAGCAGCACCCTAGTGGTCCCGGGCCCTAAGGAACTTAGATTGGCTTCAACCAGAGCCAGGGCCTTTTCAACACTGGCTCCGGCCTGGTGGAATGCTCTGTCTCATGAGACCAGGGCCCTGCGGGATCTGATTTCTTTCCGCAGGGCCTGTAAGAGTTGTCCCGCCTGGCCTTTGGCTTAGAATCAATTTGATTCCCTCCCCCCTCTTTCTTTTTCCCTGTCTCCTCCTGTGAAGAGGCTGCATCTTAATGTTTTAATGTTGTATTTTAATCTTGTTTTTTAAGTTGTATTTTAATCAACTTATTTTTATTATTGGTTGTTAGCCGCCCTGAGCCCGGTCTTGGCTGGGGAGGGCAGGGTATAAATAAAATAAAATAATAATAATAATAATAATAATAATAATAATAATAATAATAATCACTACTACTACTACCAGCTGGGCTAGCTTTTGGTGTGATGATTATCTGGGCTGCTTTACTCAAGCTCCCCCACTCCCAAAAAAGTTGGGAGCTACACATTACTAACAATCCTCTAACTTTAAAAGAGGTTTCTGGCGAGGGGAATAAGAAGGGGGGCTGCGCTCTCGCCTCTTACCATTTTTCCCTGGGATTTTCTCTAGGAGGGTGAGGAGGATGAGGTTGAGCCTCTCTCGCTGCATGTTCCTGCGTTCCTCCGGGGTGCAGGGCCGCCTGGGGACGGGGCTGCTCTCCTCCACCTTTTTCTCCACCTCGCCACTCTCCTGAGGAGGCGCCTCTTTCTCTGGCTCCTCCAGGCTGGGCGCCGGCTCGCTGGGAGCCTGGTCCTGACTCACGATCACGTCTTCCATGAGCGGCAGGGGGTCCTCCTCTTGGCTCAGGTCTTTGTTCTGGGGCTTGGAACGGTCAGACTTCCAAGATGACCTGAGAAAAGAGACGTCAGCCACATGTCAGGGGGAGAACCTTCCAACATGGTCCTCCCTCTCTCTCACACACACAAATGGGAGGGATGCACACTGCTGCTGCAGCTTGCACTCCTTCTGTGCTGAGGGCTCCCTGTGTCCTTCCTCTCTAGATCTCTGAAAGGGTCATGTTTGGGAGGCAATCCCCCCGCCACATATCCCCCGTCTTCCTACATAAGAGGTCACAGAACCCAATCGAGAATGTACTGTATTTTTCGCCCTATAGGACGCACCTAGTTTTTTTGGGGGGGAATAAAGGGGGGGGATTGATTCCCCCCCCCAGCCGCGGATGTCTGCCTGAAGCGCGGGGCACTCTGCTTCGGTGCGCCCTGCGCTCCGGGCAGCAGGCTGCTCTCCGCAGCCTAGGGAGCCCTGCTGGAACTCCCGTGGGCTTCCCAGGCTTGCTGATAGCTTCCTGAAGCATGGAGAGCAAGAGGGGTCGGTGCGCACTGACCCCTCTTGCTCTCCACGCTTCAGTGAAAGCCTGCATTCGCCCCATAGGACGCACACAGATTTTCCCTTCATTTTGGGAGGGGAAAAAGTGCGTCCTATAGGGCGAAAAATACGGTACCTTTTCAAGGCACCACAGAAATGAAGCAGCAGAATTCTGGGCAGCGCTACTTTAGGCTATGAGCAGTGTGTGTGTGTGTGTCTCAGTAGTACAGCACTCTGGGCTTTTGCATAGAAAACACTCCAAGTTCAAACCCCAATGGCATCTCCAGGTGGGGCTGGGAGATACCCCTGCGTGAAACCTGGCAGGGCCACCGCCAGTCCTTGTGGACAATGCCAGGCTACAGGAGTCAAGGGTCTCACTCTGTAAGGTGGCAGCTGCTCCTCAGAGGAACACCACACTGGGGAGCGGGCCTTGGAGGAACGAACATACACGAACACACACACACACACTGGGCAGATGTGTCATTTCTGTTCCATTTGGAGCAGTGATTTTTCCCCCCAGACCTGAGAGAGCGGCTGCCTCACTACTGCAGAGCAAACATCCTTTAAACAAGTATAGTGAAAACACCTTCTTTTGCTTGCCGTCAACTTGCTGCCAAACATCCTTTTTAGACAGGGCACAACCAGAAGTGTGAAGAGTGTGTACAGGAGACTGCTGACCCTGAGTTCTGGGAGTTGTGGGAATCCTGGGTTACGGCATGCCTCACTTTATTACCACCATCCTATCTGCTTTGCAAGGGGTGGGGATTGAGGGACAAAGCCCCTCTTTCTATGATCCTGTCCCTGAGCTGCCCAGAGTCATCTCTACTGAGGGAGCACCACACTCCACTTGCATGCTGCCTCAGCTTTCTGCTAGCGGCTTTGCAGGATGCCTTCTCTGTACTGCTTAAGGGTCGCAGGCAAGCTAGGCTGCTCTTGCTCCCATCCTGTCTAACTCAAAGGAAGGCAAGGAAAGTGCCATTTGTGCTGCAGGTAAGCAACTGAGAGCAAGAGCTCCAAAAAGGTCTCTGCAGAAGCACCCACCAGACTGAAGGCCCTAAAAAAAAGAAGAAAAAGGAGCCAAAAGAAGCTAAAGCGACTCACCTGCCTCCATTCCTCTTGTAGTTGTCTGGTACATAATGAGGCTGCAATGGAGGAGTAAAAGAGAATCAAGTGAAAGTTCAGAGGAGGCTTAATGCTGTAAACGCAGAGAAATAGCACCTGCTTTGTTTGCAGAAGGTCCCAGGTTCAAATCCCCCGGTAGGGCTAGGAAAGACTCCCTGCCTCAAACCCTGGAGACCTGCTATCAGTCAGTGTCAACACAGCTGAACCAATCATCTGACATGGTAGAAGGCAGATTCCCATGCTCCTTTTTAATTCCATCCTATATATTCAGCAGCATGAGAGTTATTTTACTTGAGGCTCAGTGGGAAAGTACGTGGAATTGAACAGCAGGGTGGGGAGGGGGGAAGAATGTGATTATGGTATAATGCAGGTGCTTATCAGTGTACAGCTTGGAAGAGCCTCCCACTCTGCCACTGCTGCAAAGGAAATCAGATCTGAAGTCAAAGGAAATCAGGTCTGAATTCATCCAGGAGATGGCAGCTTCCTGCAAAGGGTGGCAACTTAAAAGAGATGCTCTGATTGGAGTTGCCTTTGGCTTAACCTTATTATTCCACCCTTGTGTCCGTAGGAACAACCGGTTTGTGGTTACTGGTGTTCGCTTGTAACAAATTAAACGAAAGCAGAGTTTTAGCATGTGGGTTAGGATTCCCCTTGATGCCAGAGAGAGAAGTTGTGGAGCCGCTCACCGAGAAGTCTCTTTTCGGCGTCATCCTTTTGGGGAAGTGGTCGAAGGCGTAGGACTTGGTGCAGACTGGGTAGCGGTTCCGGTGGATCTTGTAGAAAAGGTGGGCTGACTTGTCGAGGCGGTAGTCGCAGATGTAGACGTCCTGCTCCTTCACCCCCTTTGGCCTTCCTATAGGGAGTTTTGGCACAGCAAGAATATCAGGTGAGGCAGAGTGCCAAGAATCAAAATAAGCACGACTAGGGAGCTTAGCTGTTCCAAATTCCTCCTGGCAGGGCTGGAGAGGGTTTTTAAAAACTAAAGGAACTTGCCACCCTCGCAAAACTGCAGGATATTGTCTTTTAAATCCTTGTTACTGTAACTTTCCCTGGACGGAAGCAAATGTTTGTTCCTGCACTTAAAAAGAAAAACAACTCCTCCTATATTCTTACCTCCAAATGAAGTTTAGCATGTGGAAGTGGTTAAGAATTTGGGGGCAACCTTCTGGTTTTCAGCACAATTCGCTTTCAGGTTAGCCACATCCGAGGGCAGGTAATTCTGCTCTGTGTGTCTGCCTGGTGAGTAGCTAAAACTGGCTCACTTAACCCTCAGCACATAGACGCAGCAAGGACTGCCTGCCTCCTGCAGATGCTGGCGGCTAGGCTAAAGCAGTGAACCTTGCACAGATACACGTATGGAAGGGCCACAGCTCAGTTGCAGAGCATCTGCTATGCATGCAGAAGGTACCAGGTGCAATCCCTGGCATCTCCAGGTAGGGCTGAGAGAGACTTTTGCCTGGAGAGCTGCTGATGCTGCCAGACAACGTGTAGATAACGCTGAGTAAGATGCAGAAAGGAATGACTCGGCATGAGGCAGCTTTCTGTGGTCTGTGTTCTACAGGGAACGGAAGTTAAGTCTGTGCTGTTGGATGAGACCAAAAGGGCCCAGCAGCCAGTTTTCTACAGAGGACCAAGCTGATGTTCCTGGGTAGACCAGAGGCAGAGCTTGAAGGTAACAGACTGTGTCAGGGGTTGGTAAGGCTTACTGGGCATGGGCCAGACCACTCCCGCAGAGATCCTCCGTGAACTGGACTGGCGCAGTGCGATGCTGGAAATCACGTCTGCACATATCCGCGGCACCGGAAATCACTTCCGCACATGCCCAGATGCAGGAAATCGCATCTGTGCATGTCCGCGGCGCCGGAAATTGCTTCTGTGCATGCCCAGATACCGGAAATTGCATCTGCACATGCCTGCGGTGCTTCTGCGCATGCCCAGACACCGGAAATCGTGCCTGTGCAGAAGCGATTTCCAGCGTTTGGGCATGTGCAGAAGCAATTTCCAGAGCCGCAAAAGCAAGTTCCCACGCCGCACTGAGCTGGTTTAGCGCAGCACATGGGGACTCACCAAGCAGGCAGCTCGGTTCGGGGGTGGCTCATGGGCCAGTTAAGTGACCCCCATGGGCTGCTTCCGGCCCATGGGCCTTAGGTTGCCGACCTCTGGGCTGTGTCCTCCACCCCCTCTTCTCAGCAACTGGCGTTCAGCGATTCCGTTCAATCATCACAGCTATAAGCAGCTGTTGACAGAAGCTTCACAGAGGTCTACCAGCCATCTTATTTTAATGTCATCTGAGAGCCACGATCCATCATCAGGTATGGTGGCAGAACCACTGAAATTAATGGGCACGAACAGCTTTTGCTCCACTGATTTCAGTGATCCTCCTGGGAATTTTAGGCGGATACCACCTGTTTGGTCCAGAATCCTCCTTCGTTGGCCTTTACCGTCAAGAGTGATTTAAATGGGTGACTCTCCGGAGCTCGAAGCAGCAGGGAAAGAAAAACACTTCTCTATGTTCATTTTCTCTACACTATGCATAATTTTATAAACCTCTGATGGTGCCTCCTCCCTGACCGTTAAACAAAAAATGCTTTGGATTTCCTTGTGAGGAAGATGCTTATCCTCATCTTTTCTTTGTTGTTCCCTAGTCTCATTTCTTTGTTGTTCTCTAATCTCAGGGTTGTGGGTCAAGCCCCATACTGCGAAAAAAGATTCCTGCACTGCAGAGGGTTGGACCTGATGACTCTTAATGGTTCTATTATTCTATGGTTTGCACTTTTCCCAGCTCTACCATCTCCTTTTTAGACAGGGCACAACCAGAACTGTGAAGAGTGTGTACAGGCTGCCGAAGGGGTATTTCAGGGCTCAAACAGGAGCCTTTACCTATTTACACCTGGCACTGTGCGCTGGGGAGCACAACAGCCTGGGATTATAGGTCCCCCTGGAGAGAAAAATCAAGGTGGCTCCAGGCCGCCGAAACCATTGACTTGCCTTTGCAATAGGTGTAGAGATCCAGGACGCAGCAGGTGCCCACCACGGCCTCCAAAGGGATGATCTCGTACAGCGGTACCCGGAACAGCTCGTTGTGGTAGAACTTCCGGGATGGGGAGTGGTGCGTTTCATGCGGACGGAAATAATGGTGGCCGAAGGCAAACCGTTCCTCCCTGATATAAGGAGGAAAAAAGGAAGGAGGTGTTTCCATTGGAGCTGAGATGATGGACCCAACGGACCCACACGCTTCCTCCTCCTCCTCCTCTACAGAATTTGCTCCCTTTTGCTTGGCTGACAGCCACAAGCCCTGGGATTCTGACACAACAGGTGAGCTGAGAGGAGAGGTGGTTTGGATGCTGACGATGGAGCACTGACTCATGAGAGCCCCAGCCAGACCCAAGGTGACCTCAGTGAGGGAGCTTGGCTTTTATTCCTCTCCCTCCTGGTTGCCTGCAAATGAATCTGTGTTTACGGAGGAGCTTAATACGATCGCTGTTAAATATAATTAAGTTTTAAGTGTGTACTCATTGCCAGGCCTCAACTAGAAGCTGGGAATTGATCATTGCCATGCGGAAAAACACAATTTTACAGCAGAGATTTGGCAGGCACCCTCCTTTTCAGCATCACTCAAAGATGTTTTTATGCTGACTGATTTAGACAGCTGTCAAAATTTTCTTGATTAGCCATTTATTTTAATTATTTGGCTTTTATGGCATTTTATGCTTTTCCGAACTTGTATAGCTTGTTGTACATGCACCATAATATTTTGTGTAACTTGGTGGCATATATATATATATATATATATGGTGGCATATGTACATAAATATATATTATAAAAAACAAATATATTTATGGGTGATGAGTTCTGAGGTTCAGATCAGCCAAGCCTAAGATTGAAGATAAAAGATCTGAACTTAGGCCATTTCTCAGTGCAGTAAGAGCACACTAGTGGAGGAGCATGACGACATCCTGTGAAGCTCTCATTGGTCTCTAGAGACAGGGCTTAGCTGAACCTCCTGTCTGCATTGGACACATCCGCCAAAGGAGGAGAATGATGTCACCAAATGAATGATGCCCTCCAACCCTCCCGGTCTTGCTGGCTTACAACTGCAGCTGGCTATTCTTGCTGGGGATCATGGGAGTCCAGCAACATTTGGTGTGTGCGTGTGTGTTATAGGTTACCCACCTCTTTAGTTTTCTCACCACAGGAAAAGAGGTGGGAAAATCTTACGGCTTCATGAACTGCCACCACCTGCTACTTTCATGCAAGGGAGAGATGGGAAAATTCTCCGATGACACGTTTTTGATGGGAGTCCAATGTGGCTGGTCTCCCACCAAAGTGAGATCGAGCTCCACTTTTTTAAAGCAAGGTGGGGCTGGAACTTACTTCTCGTTCTTCCAGAGCTTTTCAATACGGAAGATGTCGAGTCTCTCTCTGTTGATGTGGGAGAGCAGGCGGTACGACTGCCGGACAGGGTGGCCGTCTGGGGTCCTTCGGCTGTCTCTCATCAGGTACACGCAGTCACCTGTTGATGGAGTGGAGAAGGGCGTATCAGAGCGGCTTTCTCATACCCCAGCAGGGTGGATTTACAGAAGCCTAACAAACTGAGTGGTGGTAGCAGAGGTGGCTCAGCAGTTGAAAGCATGGGCTGCGTGCAAAAAGAACTGCCAGGTTCAATGAAATGGCTTCCCCAGCTAGGAAGCCGGCTGGATCAGACCAAGCCTCTGTCCAGTCTAGCATCCCATTTCCTTTAGTGGCTAACTAGAAGCCCACAAAGCAGGAGCTTAAGGGCAATGGGTCTCCCCTGTTTGGTTTTGAACAGAGACATCCTGACAATGAACAGGGGTGGCCCATTTAGTCTTAGTGGCTAAGAGCTGTTGAGTGGAGCGGTCTCCCGCGGGAGGTTGTGGACTCTCCTTCCTTGGAGGTTTTTAAGCAGAGGTCAGATGGCCACCTGTCATGGATGCTTTAGTTGAGACTCCTGCATTGCAGGGGGTTGGACAAGATGGGGCCCCTTCTGATGCTACGATTCTGAGATTCAAATACCATGACTTTTCCATAAAAGCTGCCTAATTCCCTTTCTCCTACCCAACAGCCACCACAGAGCCCCGATTCCTGAGACTGAGGAAACAACCTGGAGAGCTGCCGCCAGTCAGACCAGGTGGCCCCAGTGCTTAGGTGGCCCAAGATTTCTAAATCGCTTAATGTCTCACCTTTAATTTTGATACCCTCAATCAGTGAGCAAGGCAGGCTCAAGCACCTTGACAAACAGCAGTCGCGAGAGAGGGGATGGATGCCCCAAAGGACCCTCTCGGCTGCCTCTTAATTAATCCAAATCCCCAGAATCAGTCCTTTTGTGTTTGAGGTAGTCCCTGGAGGGGAAGGGGCACCAGGCACTCTATGCTATACTGTGAACTGTATGAAACACCTAGAAATCTTCAGCCGCGACTCCTATCCTCAGTAATATGGATAGGATTAAGTATCTGTTGTCTGGTTCGGACAAGTCTGTAATGTTCAACGCAGCTAAATTTGCAGAGAAGGCTGCTAAACTTAGAACAAGCTATGTGACTGCCCTTGAGATTTAAGGTTCCTGTTTTATGTAAGCTTTATTTATTGTATAGGTCAAGTTTTTATCTTTATGTCATTTTTTAATGTATAGTTTATGTTCCTGTGCTTCTGCTTGGCTACAACCTGTGTTTTGGCTGCCTTCTTAAAAACTTTGAATATTATGAATTTCCCTCCCACCCCCCAGGAAGTCAACACACCCACCTTGACGTAGCAACAGATCGTCCCGTAACAGACAGATGAAGTAAACGCAGCCAGGCTGGGCGTAATGAGGTCGGGGAATCATAGGAACCTCCTGCGAGAAAGAAAAAGGCAAAAGGCGTTGACACGTCTTGTCATCCTGACTATGTTTAGAAACCAAGATGAACGCAGACGCAGCACTAATAAAGCCTGCACCCTCCATGGAACTCTGGGGACCGTGGTTTTGTGAAAAACATTTGAACGCTGAAAGGCTACAATTCCCAGGCTTCCTTAGAGGAGAAAGCCGCTGAAACAGCCTGGCTGTGTAAAAAATAAAGAGGCCAATGGAGTGAGGGTTTCAAAGTCACCCTGCCCAGTTCTGGGCAAGCGAAGGTGGCTTACCCTATCCACTGTGCGAGGTTCACACTGCTCACACAAGTAGTGTTCGACGTCAGAGTTCACCCCCATACAGTCACAGTGCTGCCAGACCTACAGGAGGAAACAGACACATCAGAAAGTGCGGGAAAGGAGATCCACCCCAAAGCATCAGAAGACGAGTTTTATTTATTTTAAAGCATTTCTGAACAGTTTAAGATTTTTTAACTCAAATAATGCAGCCTAAAAACAATGTAACAGCATCTTAAAAACAGAGATTATCAGGGATGGAGGCCAGAGAGTCAATGTCAAGCAGAGTAGAAAATACTGACTCATATGTGCCAGTGGTCTGATATTATTATTATTATTATTATTATTATTATTATTATTATTATTATTATTATCATCATCATCATCATTATCATTATCATCATCATTATCATTATTAGCTGCCCTTCACCTGTAGATCTCAGGGTGGTTCACAACATAAAATTACAATATAAAAACCACAAAATTCATAGTTAAGGTAAGACCATCAACAAACCAATAATGCTCCCTCTGATGACACATTTAAAAAGGGCATCGGATGTCAATTAGCCAAAGGCCTGGTTGAAGAGGAAATTTCTACCTAGTGCTTAAAGGTGTATGAAGGTGCCAGTCAAACCTCCCTGGGGAGAGCGTTCCACAAATAGGGAGCCACCTTCCGGCCTTCTTGTGGAGGAGGCACATGAAGAAGGGCCTCAGGGGGTGCACCTCTGTTCTAATTGGTTCAGATTCCTCTGGCCCACCAATACCAGGCTGCTATAGAGGAGGGAATCCAGCCATTGGTCTGGACCTTGCCTTTTGACAGAACAGGGCCAGGTACAGGGGCTACGTGTGAGCAGACGTTTCTCATCTGCAGCAAGAACGCAGCCCCGTCTTGTGAGGGAGAGGAGCGCACAACCTGCCCTCACCATGCACTTGTCGCACTGGATCATGAGCCCTTCGTCCTTGTACAACCCACAGATGCAGCGGATCACGTCCTCGTCCTTCTCGTGCCCACTCTCCTTCTCGCACATGGAGGTCTCGCTGCTGTCCGCCTCGCTCGCCGTCTCTCCGACGATCTCATCGATCTGGGCAGCTGCCTCGTGGCGGGCGTTGTAGTAGGCCTTCCGCAGCCGGCAGACGTCCCGCCCAATCGGGGATTTCCTGCCGTAGTACTTCTGAGCAGGAGACAAAAGTCCAGAAACTCAGAGCCTTTCCCACCCCCACTGAAATGCCCTTTCTGCTTCAATCTTTGCCGCCATAAAACTCTGATGTAGGCGCCCCCTACCCCGGTCCCATCAATTTCTCCTTCCTACCCACCAGTCCCTCCCAGCTTGGTTCATTTTCTTCCACTGCAAGTAACAAGTGGGCACTGCAACGGAACATTACAGCATATCCGCAAGATGCAAGGGCAGTGGCTTCTGATTCAAGACTCCGCCCAGCCTCGAATGGGAGTTGTATAAGTTCACTAGGGTTAGGCGGGGTTCTCAGGAGTGGGGTGGTGGAAAGGCAAAAGGACATCTCTCCTCCTCTGCCACTCCCGAGGCCCTTCCTCTACTGTGTTATTTGGTGTCGCAAGGTCTCCAGACCAGAACTTGAGCATTTCAGAGACAATTGTATTGAAGGTAATTAATAAATACATCTCGACTCTCAAAGGACCAGCTGGGACCCTCGGCTAGAACCAAGTGCCTTCCTCTCCCAACACAACAGCAAACTCACTTCAGTGTTGCGGAAGACCTTCAACATGTCGCCGTCAAAAGCTTCCACAGTTTTGTAGTAGCCTGTCAAGATCTGCTTCTCGATGGTGGTGAGATCAAGGGGGTCGGAGATCTTCTCATAGTAATCTGCGTTTCTAAGCCAGGGAGGGGGGTGGGGAATGTGCAAGGTTACTGATAATCCCGTATTTGAGGAATGACCTATTTTGTAAAATGACAGATTCTCCACCACTCCCCCTTCGGAGAATGCTAAAAACCTACTTTTTCTTCGGGGGAAGATTCAGCAAAGGAGTTGCTAGCAGCTGTCTGGAGGAATCTGTAACAGAAGCAGAGGGATGCAGAGCAGTTGCCACAGGGGTTTTACAGTACAGTTGGTCTTGGGTAGTTTTTGGGGTGGGTGAGTGTTATTTGGCAGGAGAAATTATGAGGAACTATATGTGGGAAAGAAACACATGCCCCTTAGTCCCTGACTTGCCTAAGTCACAGCTACATCACAAGCTGAAATTAAGAGGCAATGCAATTTACAGTTTCTTTAAATAGGCCCTTGTGGCAAGTGCTGTTCAAGTTCATGCCCTTCTTGTGGGCTCAGGTGGGGCCACGGCAAGATAGATGGGCCTTTTGGTCTGATCCAGCAGCCAGGCTCTTCTGGTGTTCCAATGAATTTCCTCCACCCGCTGTGTACTCCCTCCCTCAAATTCTGTCCACTACTTCTAGAGCTCGAACCCCTTCTGCTACAGCTCTTTACAATTCAAGACTAAGGAGGCGGGAGCAGCATGTGTATCAAACACTTGACAGTCCTCATGGGTGACGGACGGTGAGACAGAGGTTGGCCACCCCACAGCAAATGCTGCAAAAGCCAAGGAAGTGTATGGGAAGCTGCCTAATACAGGATCAGACCACTGGGTTCACCTCACTCAGTGTCACTGTTGACACTGGCTGGGCAGCAGTTCTGCAGCTTTTCAGACCGGGGTCCTTCCCAGCCCCATCTGAAGATGCCAGGGATGCAAAGACTTCCCCCAAAGTAGCTCCTGCTCTCACCCATGAGCCATTCATCACTGAACCCCTGAAATCCTACACTCAAGCTCTCCTCACTCTGGAAACCCAGCAACACAGGATTGTGGAGGCTGTCAAACGATCAGCTCCTGCCTCTGGCCCTCGGCAGCCATCACCTTTGTACGAGATGATCCCGTCGCAGATCTCCTTGAAGATTTGCGCGAGGCGTGCGGCCCGCGCCACTTCGATGTTCTCCTCGGCCGCAGCCAGCCGCCGTGTCCGCACTGAGCGGGCAGTCTGCAGGGCAGAGAACTGTGTCATGAAGACATCTGAAAAAGAGAGGGGAGGAAGAGGTGCCTCTTTAGTCGAAGCCCGCAGGAACACAGGAAGCAACCAGCCCAATTAGTTTGGTTTTGTCTGCAGCTCCCCAGGGTTTCCGTCTCTCTCAACCCTACTGGGAGGCAGCTAACTAGAGAACCTGGGACTTCCTGATCTGCTACTGAGCTACCTTCCCACTTCCTCTCCCCTGAACAACATGTATGTCTGAGGGACTTAAAAACCGGCAACTCTCATTGTACAGAGCGGGGGCTTTGCATATATCATGCCACTGCTGCTGGATATAAAATTTTAGTTGAATGCAACACAAAGGGTAAAATGTGGTCAGGGCACTGCTTGTCCAATTGCCTGGGGCAAGGCAGAATCGCTTTTAGGTGACTAGGAAAAGGAGGTTCAAGTTTGGTTCATTAGATCACAAATATCTGAGACAGACAGGATGGCAACTTTTTGCAAGACTGATTTGAGAAAGGTTTAGGTCCACGGAATGCTTATCGCTTATCCAGGAGACACCGAGAAAGGCTGGGAGATTCACTCCAGTTGCAACAGGGGCACTGACCAGATTTTATATTGCCATCATCCCGGCACATCCCATTCCAGCGGGTGTATAACGAGGCGGACTGAAGGTTGTCGCTGGCGTGCTTGACCTCCTCTTGCTTCTGCCGGATCTTCTCCCAATTGCGCACCAAGAAAACATGATGCTTCAGCACAAAATTCCTTGGGGAAGCACAAATAAAGATGAGGGGTGGGGAAGAGAAGAGGTGGGGGCTGAAATAAAAGGCTTTCTTCACCTTCCGAGGTTGACTGCTGCGGGATATTTGCAGCACATCGCCACAGCATAGTAGTGAGAGATCCCTGCTCTAAGGGGTTGGAATCTACATGAGATCAGACTGGGAAGAGGAGGAGGAGGAGGAAGGGTCAGGAATAGAGACCAAGTAGGGGAAGCATCAGACAGATGCCAGGGAGGCACAGGTTAAAAGCAAGGGTTGGGCCATTTCTGTAGAAAGGCTTGACTCAGACCTACCAATCCATGATTCGTTCTGATCATGATTTGGAACACATAATCACAGCCTGAGCATCTTAATAAAGCCATGATTTAGACCTGCTTGTCTGCTTCCACTTCCCTACCCATTCAGCTTTTATATAATGCAGCTGGCTCTGGGGAGGCAGCAACGAGTCTGCGGTTTGTCACTTCTAACATCTCACCAAACCACTTTTTTAAAAAATCCTTATTGGGCAGCTGTTTGCAAACCATGGTTTAGAACATTGTGCAAAGTCATAGCTAAAGCCTTCTCAATTATGGGATGGCATGAAGTGTGAATAACTTCACACAGCTGCTTGTTAAGTTTTGCCCATCATGTATTATGTACTACTGTGCATTACCTGATATCACATATTACTGATTATTATCAGCAATATCTATGAAATTATATATACAGGTTTTATATATAGAGAGAGAATACTGCATGCATATTATTTTTGCATTGTATTTGCAAACAGTCTGCATCTGTACTGGGACTATCTTAACTGTTCTTATATATGGAATGGTTTTTAAATGTTTGCACTGCTTTCAATACATGGAACTGTTTCAATTTGTTTTTACAATTTTCTTGTTTTACGGTGGTAACTTTCATTTGTTTTACAAGTGTGCACTTTATTGCTGTAACCTGCCCTGGGACCTTATGAGACCTGCTGAAACCACTTTCGTTTGGGCAAGTCTAAATGTGGATGGTGATATGTTTCAATCTCTTTGTAGTTTACTGTTAATGCTAACAGTTCTCTAAATGTTTTTATTGATAATTTATTGTTTTTACTCATAATATTAATATTTCCTGTAAACCGCTTACAAGGTATCATTACAATCAAGTGGTATATACATTTTGTTAAATAAAAATATATATGATAAAGTGTGGGTAAAAAAAATAAAATCTAATAAATGAAGTTGCTTATGCTATTATGTTGCAAACCATCCTATGGTAGTTTCATTGGTAAAGGTAAAGGGACCCCTGACCATTAGGTCCAGCTGTGGCCGACTCTGGGGTTGCGGCGCTCATCTCGCTTTACTGGCCGAGGGAGCCGGCGTACAGCTTCCGGGTCATGTGGCCAGCATGACTAAGCTGCTTCTGGTGAACCAGAGCAGCGCACGGAAACGCCGTTTACCTCCCCGCCAGAACGGTACCTATTTATCTACTTGCACCCTGACGTGCTTTCGAACTGCTAGGTTGGCAGGAGGTAGTTTCATAGAATCATAGAATTTCAGAGTTGGAAAGGACTCTAATGATAGGTTCTTCTTACTTTCTGATGACAAAAGGCAGGGCAGAAATTTCTTAAATCAAAATGAAATAAACTGAGCCAAAATGAAGCTTTGGGGGAGATCTAGCTCAGGCTTCCTCAACCTCGGCCCTCCAGATGTTTTGAGACTACAATTCCCATCATCCCTGACCACTGGTCCTGCTAGCTAGGGATCATGGGAGTTGTAGGCTAAAAAAAACATCTGGAGGGCCGAGGTTGAGGAAGCCTGACCTAGCTCATGCCCCCTGCGCCCAAAGTAGGAGGGAGGGAAACTTGCTGGGAAGAGACAAGGGAATGGAGCTGCCCTTCTTCCTCACCTTTCCCTGTTGGACATGGGCTTCATTTGGAGCTGCGGTGTCAGCCGAGTCGGGGTACTTGAGCTTTCACTGGGCTCCTCAGGAACATGACCCTTCTGTAAAACAAAACAAACCCTTCTTGAGAAGAGAAGCCAAGAACAAAGAAAGCCAACTGCGAAAAGACAGTGGTTAGAATCCTGAACTTGGGTCGGGCAGGTTCAAATTCCCACTCAGTGTATAGCTGAGCTGCCCAACACAGGCCTTTCAGGGCTTAAATGTTTATAATAAAGAAGGGAGGGGAGGGTGGAAGTTAAGGTAAGTACATGAAGCAAGATGGGGCCCCCACTTTGTTCCTCTCATTCAAAACCATTTTTGGAACGGGCATGTCCATGCTGTTCCCTCATTACCAACAGGAGGTGGATTTGGGTCTGGGTGGAGAAGCATGCAGAACAGGAAGCACGTGTTATATGCGCATCCCATCCCACTCTCATTTTGTAAAGTCTGAAAGAGTTGCTGAAATGGGGATCACAATCATGGTGGACAGAAGCATCCCAGCTGGTGAGGAAGAGAGACCCCCTACTGTGGTCAACATTAACATGAGTGAAGAGATGTCGTGGAAGGGGGAGCACAAGTCCCCCCCCCAAGAGAGTATCAATGATTATATCAGGGTGGTCCAATGCCCTCAAGCCTCTTTTGGAGGTCATCGACAATGTTTGATGCTTCCCAAGTCCTCACACTACCTTCCCAAAGCCAGGTAACTGAGGCACTGGGCTTCAGGAAGGTGGTGTGAGGGCTCAGACAGGGTCCTAGAGACCTCCCCAAAGCCAAGTGCAGTGTTTACCCAGCTTTGGGAAGGCAGTGTGAGGGCTGGGGAGGGGGCACCAGTAGAGTGCGGCCCATGGGTTCCATGTCACAAGTACTCTTGAGGCACACTTGGTATGGAAAGTTGGGCCGCCCTGCATTAGATCGTTGCCACAAGTAGCAAGCAGATTTATCGAAAGAAAAGTCAAACAAACTGAGCACATGCAGTGGTCCTGCACTAGATGAAACCACTGCTACCCACTATACTTTTTAAAAGAGATATTGGGCATTGAACCTGGCGCCTTCTGCACACCAAATACAAGCTCTCAACCACGCTCACCCCCTCTGACCCAAGCGGCAACTGTATGCATGGAGTGTGGCAAATGCCCCCCCCCCCGCTCTGTGCACACTCACCCTCTTCTTCAACTTGTGCTTGGATTTCCTCTTCTCTTTGGACCGGCTCGGCCTCCTCTGGGCAGTGACGGGCTGGTTGCTTTTGCTCAGGAGGCCGTTCACACGCTGGCTCTTGCCCCCGATGATCCCTCTGCACTTCTCAAAGCCGCATTTGCAGAGTTGCTTGGAAGAGAAAGGAGACAACACCCACCTTGAAAACACCCCCTCGGCAAAGCTTGCAACCCAGGCCAATAGGACCCATCAAGAATCCCTGCCTGCTCATACAGTCCCATCCATTCGATGGGACACCGCAGGGGCCAATGTACAAATGGGCTTGTTGGCGCCTCTGTGTTTCTGCCTCCTTTTTTCTGGCCTCCTTTTTTGTGATGACTACTCTACTGTGCTGGAGCTGCTGTCTCAATTTGGCAACCTGAGTGGATCTATCCTTCACGCATGGAGGATAGTGTATGCGGGGATCTCATGGCCACTGTCCTGTGAGCTAAGACCCCGTTACTGTGTTCAAATAAGAGACATGTCTTATGGTGCTAGGTGTTCTAATTTCCTGGGCTTTTGGCCTGCCCACTCTGTATATGGGCAAACTGGGGCTCCTTCTCTCAGGTGAGAAGCTTTCTGCCATTGCTGCTGCTGATCGAGCACCTCTGCCTCACCTTGGCCCTTCTCTGACTCCACCATACTGCTTGCTCCTGGCAGGGCGACAGTAGCAGATGTTAGGGCCAACAGTGGGGTCAAGCTGGGTATCTAGGGTGTCTACATCTGCCTAAATGAGGTGTCTTGGTATACTGGCCGCTATAATTTGAGGGGCCCTTTTTAGGCAAGCGCCCCATGAAAGTCTGCAGGGTGCTGCGCTATTATTAACAGAATTTCCCAGGTGATCAAAGTGATCTCACGGGGCATCTCATACATTTGCGCCTCCAACTTGTACCAATAAGGAGGGACTAGCCTAAAGAATTAAAAATGCAGCCATGCTCTTCTCCCCCAGGCCTTCCTGGGAGTGATGATGCAACCCTCACCTGCTTTTCCACATTGAAGGAGTGGAAGTTGTAATCGTAAGTCAGCTCGGTGCCAGCAGGCATATCCTTCAATGCATAGAGCCCAATCCTGTAGACACCGTTGACGGACCTGCAGGCGGAAAGGGAACAGGATGTGCTTGCAACTCTGGACAGGGCAGGAAGGTACGACAGCAGTCTCAGCACCGCTAAGGCCCTGGAAGTGTATTATGCCTCAATTGGAAACCAATGCCTCCCCTGCCCCAAACGGTGCTCCAGGAAAGGGGCTGGAATTGTGGCTCAGTCCGCTTGTAACCACAGCTTCCCTGACAGAGCAGCAGGCATCAGATCTTAAAAAGTTGCACAGCTGTTCTTAAGATGACCAGCTGGAATGAGAGACGGTGTCCGTCTACACCAGGGGTTGGCAAGGTTTACATCGCCTGGGCCGGTTAACTCCGTGGGCCGGATTGTGAGCACACGCCCCCACGATTTCTGGTGTGTACGCAGACATGATTTCCAGCACCACAGAAATGAGTCCCTGTGCTGCGCCGGTTTAGCGCAGCACGCAGGGACTCGCCGAGAGGGCGGCTCGGTTCGGGGGCAGCTTGGGGGCCAGTTAAACCCCCATGGGGGCCAGTTAAACCCCCATGGGCCCCTGCCTTAGGTTGCCTACCCCTGGTCTACACCCTCTAAACTGGTTGACAGCTCTACTCAGAATTGGGGCAGAGAGTGAGGCAGGGGAGATGGAAGAGGAACCCCAACCTTCAGGCAGACACTGTTCTTTTATGGTTCTGTGTGCAGCACTTTAAAATAAACCAAGTACTGTACACACGGATGCACACACCTAGGGACTGGACACAAGCGTAGGCCATCAGTTTTATAAAGGTACTAAAAGGCTCCATTGTTGCCATAGCAAAAGCAATGAAAACTAGCAAGGCGACCCCCTCTGGAAGCTCTTACCATTTCTGCATCTCACAGTTTGGGTTGCAGCTGTGGTTGATGAAGCGCGCCTCGTTGCCCATGCGATAGCTGTCAATCACCATCCCGCTGTCGAGGTTGAGGCAATAGTGATCGCTGTGGTTGTGGTACTGCTCGATCATCCGGTTCCTAAAGAACAACGTTGGACAGTGCAGCTGGTGAAACACTCCCCGTCCTCTTGCTCTTCCGAACAAGGGCTGTGCCACGAACGCTTCTCCTCCACCCACCGCGTTGCCCACGGCTTACCTGAACTCCTGCTCGCTGACCACCTCTCCCAAGTACTCGATGATGAACTGCCCAGCTTTCAAGGGTTCTTTTGTGCGGATGCCCCAGCCTTTCTCCTCGGCCCGGAAGCGCTCCAAGCACTGCACCCACTCATGCCTCTGGATCCGCTGGTTGCAGCACTGCTCCCCGCAGGGGCAGGTGTTGGGGGAGCACTCAGCGAAGATCATCCTGAAAGCAGAGGGAGGGCAGGCTGGCATGTCAGCATGGGCGCAGGGAAGCATCAGGAACATCGGGGCAGCCTTTCCGACAAACCTTGAGGCTCATTTTCAGGGTTTATTAAGAAACGTTTTTATCCCCGCTCCCCTTCAACTAGCTCAGCACTGTACATATGGTTCTCTGCTGCCCACATTTCCCTAACAACAACTCTGCGAGGTAGGTTATGCAGCCCTGCGTAGGGAAGTTTTTGATGTGTGGTGTTTTACTGTGGTTTTATGATTTTTTGGAAATTATAAAACCCAATCAGATGGGTGGCATACAAATAATAAATAAGGAGGAGGAGGACGACTGCATTCAAACAAAACCCTGACAATTAGCCATGGCCAGGTATGCAGTTTTGTATCCAACTGAAAAATGTTCCCAGCTTAAATTAATGGACCTAAATTAAACCTGCCCATTAATCTCAATGATTCTACTGTGAGTAGGGCTTAGCAGTGTGTAAGTTAAGGCTGAAGTGAGGGTTTGGACACCCAGGGCTTTTTATGTAAGGCCCTGAAGTCTGAAAATAGTGCACCCAATGCATGCTGGCTGTCTCACCTTGCTACTTGTGAGAAGCAGGTCTCTTTAATTTCCAGTGATTCTGTGTGTGCGCACGGACATGTCTTCGGTTGCAGCATTAATTATGTTGCGGCCCTGCAACTCACCTGTTCAAGCAGTCATCCAAACAGCCGTTTCTGTTGCCATCCTCGGCCTTCTTGCAGTTGCAGGTCGTGGCCTCGTAACCAGAAAGAGGCTTCACATCCACATAGACGTCTGCAGAGGGAAAGGAGGAGTGAAAAGTATCTATCAACTTCTGAAACAGAGCTCCTCCCAGTCTACAAACCTCTCTCCCGGCTCACCCACCCCGTTGACCTCAGTCCATAGAGAAAAGAGTAAAAGGCGGCAGCCTAGGAGCGGGGCTACTGCCAGGAGGTCAAAGAGGGTGCGGTCAAGTGGAGATAAAAGGCTGGCAAGGCTCCACAATTGAGGAAACCATAAAACCAGGGCTATATAAACACAAAGCTACTTACTAGAACGGATTTTTTTATAAAGCGGGACGTCTGGCTTTTTATACAACTGGAAAGAAAAGAAATAAGTGTTCTTTATCGCTTTGCAAGACAACAGCAGAATAAAAATTTGCATTTTCCCCAGAAAGGAAGGTTTGATTTATGCCTGACAGAGCCTAATGAAGAAAAGCCTTTGTTACAAGAGCACCAGAGAAAGGTTTTGATCTTATTTATTTTTTTGTTTTTTAAAAACGAAAACATTTATTGGCCTGGATCCAAAGAGCCATGAGGGGAAGGAGAACATTTCTTAGTGCTGTTCTAAAACCTCATGCAGTTCAGTGCCACAGTTCAGTGTGTTACACTTGTGATGGAAAACAGAAGATACAAAGGTGTGGCACATAGAACCCAGGGGGCCATTAAGATGATGTTGAAAAGGGCATGTGAGAACATCTTGGCTGCGAGTCCTGGAAGACATGCTCCCTGCCTGGCAGGCCTTTTCCACCAGGCCTGGGAGGGGAGAGCCCTGGCTGACTCCAGCTACAAAAAGCTGAGACTGCTGAGCAGACTCTTGAGCTGAGGTGTTTCCTGGGGTGTTGCTGTTGCAGAGAGAGATGTTGCTGTTGTTCTTTCGTATCTTTATTTTAGATCTTGTTGTGATTCACGTGGAAACCATTAAGTTTGGTTGTGTATTTCTTTAACGTTTTATTTATTGCTTATGACCACTTTTGTTATGTTGTGGTCATGCATTTTTTGCATGTTGTAAGCCGCCTTGAACATGGTTTGAACTGCGGAAAGGTGGTCTACAAATAAAATTATGTTTGCACAGGTGGAAGAGCTTCTTTGGGTTGCCATCGGTTTTTGGGCAATGCTCAGAGGCAGCCCTTCTAGGAACATAGGAAACTGCCTTATACAGTGGTACCTTGGTTCTCAAACTTAATCCATTCCAGGAGTCCGTTTGACTCCCGAAACCATTAAAAAACCACGGCGTGGCTTCCGATTGGCTGCGGGAGCTTCCTGCACTCAAGCGGAAGCCGTGTTGGACATTCAGCTTCCAAAAAACGTTTGCAAACAGGAACACTTACTTCTGGGTTTGCGGTGTTTGGGAGCCGATCTGTTCGGTAGCCAAGCCATTCCAGTACCAAGGTACCACTGTACTGAGTCAGACCACCGGGTCCATCTAGAAACTGAGTGACAGCAGCTCCCCAAGGTTTCAAGCAGCCCTCCCTGGAGATGCCAGGATTCTGAATGCTCCCCCATGAGCTACGGGAGTGGAACAGACTTTAATGCCAACTGAAGAGGATCTTTGGACCCAAGCCACAATGTTCATTTCCCCTAGGGCTCCCCAATCCAAGAGAGCAACCAGCTCTATACTAACTTCAGTTTCAGAAATGTTGCATGACCAGGCGGTCCCAGAGTGTCCACGGGGATCCCAAAGCCTCGCAGCTTTGTCTATATGGGGAAGACTTTCTCACAACCCTAGTATAAAGCACCTCTGGAGCAGTTCAGCAAAAAAATAGACAGACGCTTATACTCGTTTCGAGCGCCATATCAAAGAATCCAACAAATATGCAGCTTCTTGACTAAAATCAGCACAGCCTATTTTGGGGCAAAGACATCATTCCCTCTCAAAAAGAAGAAGCATAATCCAAAACCAGTTTTGTCAGAGACAGACGTGCTTGGAACCAGGTACTATCTGCTCCTTTCGACAATACTTAAAGACGCCTGTAGATCTCATTATGGAGTTTCCCCGCAACATGTTAGGAATGTGAAATGAGGAAATGTAAACTGTAAACCATGCAAGCTTTGCAATTAGTAAAAATATATATATTTTTAGAGAGGGGGCTGAATCACTGAACAGAATGGGGTGGGTGGGAACAATTCCTTGTTTCTATAGCATATTGCTAAATGAAGTGGGCAACAGGAAAAAGCAGATGCTTAATTATAACACACATTGTCCCTTCTGGACTGCATACATACAGCCCAGTACATGGAATCCTGGGAACTGCAGTTTACTCCAAGCTAAAATTCCCAGCACCCTCAACAAACTACAGTTCTTGGTATTCTTTGTGGGAGAGAGCCATGTGCTTTCAAATGCACGGGGTGTGTACGCAGCCCTGGATTTCAAAGTGCTGCACATCCACTAATCCTCAGTAATCCTAAAAATAGTCCTCAAAGGCAAGCTGGTGTTATTAACCATGCAGGTGTGGAGCCCAGTGGGAGAGGGCAGGGCTGGCTGGAACCCTGAGCTGGAGGGCTGCTTTTCATTTAGTAGTAATGCTGAGGTATGCTTCTCAGTGCAGCACCATTTTAGGATTAATAATGTGCATAAGCATTATTATATATAAACCAAAAGTGAAAATGTGAAAGTGGGTCCCATGATGCAGGTTGTGAGTCCAAGGTGGGTCTTGGGTTTAGGCCAGGCTTCCTCAACCTCGGCCCTCCAGATGTTTTTGGCCTACAACTCCCATGATCCCTAGCTAGCAGGACCAGTGGTGAGGGATGCTGGGAATTGTAGTCTCAAAAAACATCTGGAGGGCCAAGGTTGAGGAAGCCTGGTTTAGGCCCACTGAAGTCCACCGATCTGGAGTAAGAGCAGAGGCTAGGCAAAATCCCACTGCAAAACCTCTGGTGGAAACCTTTTGTCAGAAGGAACACTGCCCTATTTTTAGCCTAGCCCATGGGCAAATGAGGGAGCTCTTTGGAAAGAACGCAAGGCGGGCTATTCAGTGCGTTCCTTCTGACCCCCAAACATCAGCTTCTAATTGGAATAATAATAACAATAACAATAACAAAAATAAACCAAACCTCTACTCTCTTTGCTCGGGACTGGGTCCAAGAAAAATAAGGCCTGAAATTTTTCAGCACTGCTGGCAGAACATCTGAATTCTCCAGAGGCGTGTCAAAAAAACAACACAAGATCCCAGAAGCAGAAGCAGGCAAGCGCTATCAGAATAAGAGTCCCCGGTAGGATTAAGGGTGGACGCTTTCTGAGAAGCAAAAATGCTGCTAGTTTGAAAACAGCGCTCTCTCTTTCTGTGTGTGTGTGTATGTGTGTGCAGGCGAAGAAGGATGGAGGGAGGCAATGGAAATTGTCTGCATTAAATATATATTCAAGGATTCCCACCCACCCAGCCTCCTCCCTCAGCTGCAGCATCAGCAAAAGACTCCTGAATGCACAGCTAGTATCTGTGTAGTAGCAGCAGCAGCAGAAACCATTTGATTCTCCTCAAGCATCTTGGAATGCAGCCTTGGAAGGATGTGACTTTTTTTAAAAAAGATAGTCCCCTACCTGATTATGTTTCCACTGCCAAAGAATGTCATAAGGCAACTGGAAGTCTATTCGCTTTTGGCGTAGATATTTCCCTGCAGTGGGGGGAGGGGGGAGGGAAGAAGAAATACAAAAGTCATGCATTTATTCTTTCCTAAACACACGCACCATGAACAGAGCTTGACTGGCAGAAGCAGACCAAAGACGTCTTGACGACTGAGGCAGAAAATACGGAGGTCCCTGCCACACATACTAATTAACCAGGTGTAAAATGCACCAGTGAAGTTCGTCCTGGTGCAGCTCTTAATTGAAATGAAGAGGAACAGTGGAAGAACGGAACGGCCCTGGCTGGATCAGACCACGGGACTACCTGCTTCAGCATGCTCCCTCACACAGTGACCTACCAGATGCCTCTGGGAAAGCGCAGGGCATCAAGGCAACTGTCCTCTCCTGTCCCTTAAAGGTAAAGGGACCCCTGACCATTGGGTCCAGTCGTGGCCGACTCTGGGGTTGCGGCGCTCATCTCGCTTTATTGGCCGAGGGAGCCGGCGTACAGCTTCCGGGTCATGTGGCCAGCATGGCTAAGCCGCTTCTGGCGAACCAGAGCAGCGCACAGAAACGCCATTTACCTTCCCACCAGAGCGGTACCTATTTATCTACTTGCACTCTGACGTGCTTTCAAACTGCTAGGTGGGCAGGAGCAGGGACAGAGCAACGGGAGCTCACCCCGTCGCGGGGATTCGAACCGCCCACCTTCTGATCGGCAAGTCCTAGGCTCTGTGGTTTAACCCACAGCGCTACCCGCGTCCCTCCTGTCCCTTAGCCAATGGCTATTCAGATATGGTGGGGCTGTCTCTGAATGTGGATGCTTTTTTAGCCCTGGTGACAAATGGCCACCGATAAGCCTATCCCTGTGGATTTTTATAATCCTTTGCAAGGACCCATGTACTCAGAAGAACAGCCCAGGTAGCAGCCCGGGGGGGGGGGTGCATTCTCTCTCTCTGCAGTTTTCCCTACTCCACCTTTTCAATTTAAGTGGGGAGCCATCGCTATCTCTGGCAGCAGCCAAGTCTATACATCAATGTCAATAAGCACTTTTCCCCTGTGGGGTTTGCTGGGGAACCCTAAAGAACAGGCACTATATGTGAGAGAAGGGAAGACAAAGTTCTCCCTTTGCCTTGTGCAGTTTTGTAAAGCTCTAATTGTAGGGCTGGGGAACCTGCAGCCCTCCAAGATGCTGATGGGCCAACAACTCCCATCGTCCCTGGGCCACTGGACCTGCTAGCTGGCACGGATGGGAACTGGAGTCCATAAATGTCTAGAGGACCACAAGTTCCTCAGCCCTACTCTATCATGTTCTTTCTGCAGCCATCTTCCCCCTAAAGTAGGTGTGGAGGACCTTTGGCTGTCCTGATGTTGCTGAACTACAACTCCCAACATTCTTGGCCATGCATACGAAGGCTGATGGGAGTTGTAGCTTAGCAACTTCTGGAGGGCAAGAGGATATCCACACCTGCTTCTAAACTAGACAGAACAACATCACAACAGCACTGAGAGTTAGTTTTCCACAGAGCTGATCTTCTTCTATGGCCCATGCTGGCTTCTTACAGACCAAGGTGCCGTTTTGTGAGCAGCTGAGCCCTGGACTGAGAACCAGCATCCACATTCCTGCAGGCTGAGCAAATGCACTTTGTTCAGCAATGACTGGGCTATGAGCAGCCATCTCGCAATCTAAGACCTGGAGAGCATGCTCCACTGCTCCAGCCCACGTTTCCAGAGGCTGCTTGCCAGAAAGTGGCACTTGAACTGAAAGCTCGCAAAGCCAGGGAAAATAATATGATGCACTGTATTGATCAGACAAGACTGGAGGCCCGATCCCTAGTTATTTATAACAAGCCTGGCAGATACAGAGACTTCATGCCGCCCGGGTGCCACTATCCTTTCCCTGCTGTCCCTGAAGAGAGTCCTGAAAGTTGCAGAGACACTATCCTGAACTGGGAAAGCTTAGGCTATGGGTAGGCAAACTAAGGCCCGGGGGGTCGGATCCAGCCCAATCCTTCTAAATCCAGCCCGTGGACAGTCCGGAAATCAGCATGTTTTTACATGAGTAGAATGTGTGCTTTTATTTAAAATGCATCTCTGGGTTATTTGTGGGGCCTGCCTGGTGTTTTTACATGAGTAGAATGTGTGCTTTTATTTAAAATGCATCTCTGGGTTATTTGTGGGGCACAGGAATTCATTCACTTATTTTTTCAAAATACAGTCCCCCCCACAAGGTCTGAGGGACAGTGGATCAGCCCCCTGCTGAAAAAGTTTGCTGACCCTGGTAGGCTGTGCTCAACACTGCTGTGTCTGGTTCCAGGCACCACAGCTGGAGGATATTGACAAGCTGGAAGGTGTGCAGAGGAGGGCGACCAAGATGATAAGAGATATGGAAAGCTTTCTATGGAATGGTTGAGGGAGTTGGGTACGTTTAGGCTGGAGAAGAGAAGGCTGTGAGGTGACATGATAGTCATTTTCAAATATCTGAAAGGCTGTCACACAGAAGATGGAGCAAGCTTGTTTTCTGCTGCTCCAGAAGGTAAGACACAAACCAATGGATTCAAATGTCCTGAAAGGAGATTCTGGCGGTAAGAGCTGCTCAACAGTGGAACTGACTACCTCTGAAGGTGGTAGAGTCTCCTCCACTGGAGGTTTTTAAACAAAGCTTGGATGATCGTCTGTCAAGGATTATTGAGCTGTGATGACTGCATTGCAGGTGGTTGTGACGAGAGAACACTTGGGGTCTCTTCCAGCTCAACAATTCTGTGATTTAAAGCACATTCTCCCTCCCTCCCAGCAAAATAATCCTGGGAACCGTAGTTTACAATCCACAACACCCTTAGCAAACAAAGTTCCCAGGATTCTTTGAGGTGGGGGGAATGTGCTTTAAATGTATGCTGTGCACACAGCCTTAGTCCCCAACCAGGACATTCTCAGCTCGGACCTCAAAGTCCCAGACAACCCAGCTTCAATGATAACAGAGATTACAGCTCCTGACTTAGGATCACAGAGTTGGAAGGGACCCTGAGGATCATCTGGTCCAGCCCCCTGCACTGCAGGAATATGCAGCTGTTCCTTACGGGGATCAAACCTGCAACCTTGGCATTCATCAGCTCCACACTCCAACCAACTGAGCTACCCAGCTTCATCCTCTGAAGGTTCACCAGAGCTGTAACCTGAATGTTTTCGAGACAACAGACACATGTAAGCTTGTCTGAGCAGGCATTAGGTGGCAAGGAGTTTCACGGTGTTTGAACCATGCCAAGATAAGCAGGGCAAATGAGCTCAAACAAAAACAAACTGCTAAGCCTTCAAAGAAGAGAGAGCCACCTTTCACCCTCTGTTAGGATGCAACAGCAAAGGGGAGCAAAGGGAGGCAAGCAAAGCCCAGAGGGGTCGGCAGGGTGCCCCTGGCCTTGGCTTTCCTGTGATGCTGCAGGCACCTCTTCTCGCTTCTGAAAAACTATTTTATTTGTGCTTGGGCTGGTGGGGAGAGAAGAGCAGCTGTCATGTTGTCTTTACAACTTGCTCTTAAAATTTGTTCTTATTTTTCAAAGCCTCAAGTTGTGCTTGGCGAGTTCCAGGAAGCAGCAAAGTCCACTGGGAATCTGTTTTCACTTCTATGACCTCACTGGCTAAAACAAAAGGCTCTTTCAAGGGCCTGGCAGCCAGCCCAGAGAGCAGGGAGTGCTCTCTCTCTCTCACTCTCCCCCCCCCCACCTCAATAAAAGGAGGCACCCAGACAAGGAGTTAGCCCAGCAGAGAAATAATCCTCCTAACATGATTGGGGAGGCGAGACTGCTCTGCCTTTACGCCAGGCAGAGTCATTAAAGCTGCCTTATCTTAATAGGACATGTTTGTTTGTGTCTCCTGGCGCAAATAAACTGGAGGGCCGTGACCTGGCGAGGGATGGGGGGGGGCAGGGCGGGGAAGGAGCGCAAGCCCAAGGCACAAACAAGTCTCAACCCTTAAATAAGGAAAAAACGGTCCCTGGGGTTGGAATACGCTCAAGCTGGATCACTAACAAGGCTGCTCAAGTTAAAGGGACTAAATAAACCTTTCTCCTCGAGTCTCTCCACAAACAAGCGAGATGCTTGAACTTTCTGCCTTTTCACTTTTACAGACTAGCACAGCTACCCCGCTACAGAAGTGGTTCTCAAACTTTTTTCTCTGGGCCACACTTTAAGAATAGAAATTTGTTCGCACCACAGTGAATTTTTTTATTGATAAGACATGCACTGGAAAACAAAAAGATCACCACTACAGTGCAAAATGTCCCCAAGTTTCAGCTGTCGTGCCTGCAAAGCAAGCTTTGAAAAGTGCAAGGTAACTTCAGCCACCGTCTTGCGGCAGACCAGGAGTGGGGTGGGAAAGCTGAACTCCACAGCGCATGGTACAACTGTCAATCCTATTTCCAGCACAAATCTAAGCACACAAATATTGGACTAGTATGGGCTTGCATTGTTCCCAAGAAAGCAAAGCGGTGCACTCCTGTGACTTTAAAGTGACAAGTCAGGAAAGTAAATGAGCTATTTTGCAATGCAGTCTCTAAAATCCCTCTCGACTGCACATGACCTACAGCATTTTAGAGGAGAGTTTCACGACCCCCCTCCCCAAATGACTGGCTCTGCGTTGGCCCAGAAACAAGGGTCTTGAACCCATACTAGGAATTTCCTCCTTTGGGGGTCGATTCAGGCACCCACCCCCTGCCCCGCAAGTACCCAAATGATAACCTGGGGGCCATTCACTTCTTCTGGCTGAGAGGACGCATGCAGGGCCCATTCAAAGCATGCACAGAGAACCCACTCACCCACGTGGATAGGTGCCGGGAACAATCCGTACTCGTGCTCCCCAGGAGTGTACTCCAATTTTTCCTTCTTTAACTGGATCAGTCGGCTTTTGGGGCTGGGGATGGAAGAGAGAAGAACCAAGTGAGTGATCGTAGAAGACTGTGCCGTGTCGCCAGGGTCTGCACCCTTCACCACATTCCAGAGGCAACATAGCACAACAGGGGAGAGCGTGACCTGTGAGCCGCAAATCTCCTCTTGGAATCCTCCCTCTGTTTTGAATTCCATTTGCAGCTTTAGGCAGCAGAGGCTGGTCCATTAATGTGAATGGGGGCACTGCCACACCAACTTCGGTCTGACCTCAGCTATCCCCCCCACCCGGCCTTGCCTTCTTCCTTACAATCAATGCCTGTCAGCTTCCTCCTCCTTAGACTCAGTGTTGCCCCACAGAATTAAGCAGGGAGGCGGATGGGGACAAGGCTACAGTTAGCTGGTTCTGCCTGTCTTTGGTTCTGGTTCCGCCTGTTGGGCACTTGCCTTCCTCCCCACCAGTCCCAATGGGAACCAGCCACAACTGGCTATAGGTAAGCTATTCTCTCCGGCAGGGGTAAGAGGGTGAGCTAATAACTACTGCTGAGCAATCTCAAGACTCACTCCAAAGACAGCCAAGTTCAATTTTGGTGAAGGGGTTTAAATGCTTGTGGAACAGAGCCGTTCCGCAACAGCCCAAAGTGATAGCTCAAAAGGCGACCATCGTCATAAATGAGTTGACATGGCTAAAGGGAGCTTAGTAGCTGGACTGGAACTTAGAGCAGCGATACCTCTCTGCAACTGATGAGAATTTCTCTCTTTTTAAAACAACAACAACAACAACAAAACCCTCAAAGTATCACAAGCTTCCAGTGCTAATGATTACAGAGAAATGTGCAAAGGTCATTTTCGTAGAGGAAAGAGGAGCAAACTGACATTAAAATAAACCAAGCCTAACCTCGACATTCCATTGTCAGGTTCATAATCTATTAAAGAAACACTCTCTGAATGGTAATACTGTACAGCCACAGGGCTCTACGTCCACTAACTTCAACCTGGCACGTTCACGGTAAAAGGCCTGCAGATTTAGCCAGCCGCATGTAACTAAAACCTGCAAATTAGGAGTGGTCCTAAAGCTCTTAATTTATTTTCAGTGTGTGCAGCACATACTGGCTGATAGAACTGCCCTCTGCTGACCTACTTTCAACAAGCCTCTATACCGCCAGCGCAGCAGTAAACTGTACTGCCACAAGAGGGTACTGTACCATTGTAATCATTAGGTGTGCAGGCCCAAAACTTCTCCAGCACAACCCCAAACAAGCAGCAAACACTGGTAGGGCCAAGGGGGGGTACATTGCTCTGGACGTCCTGAGAGGGGTCAGGGCCCCATTTTGCATCATCACAACCTCTGTCCGACTGGGATGGAGGTCACCCCCACCCACGGCAGCTTTTCTCGCCCTCTTGCACAGCAAGCAAAACCGTTTATGAAGTTCCGACAGTCTGAAAAAACCCCAGCTTTTAAGGAGGGCCTCAAGGTTTAATAGACGGCACTTATTAAACGCTTTCCAGAGGACACAAAAACGCACACAGTTTTTAACAGAAGTACAGTTGTACCTTGGATCCTGAATGCCTTGGTACTTGGACGTTTTGGCTCCCGAACGCCGCAGACCCGGAAGTAAGTGTTCCAGTTTGCAAATGTTGGAATCCGAATGTCCCGACAGGGCTTCCAATTGGCTGCAGGGCCTTCCTGCAGCCAACCAGACGCTGAGCTTTGGTTTCCAAACGTTTTGGAAGTCAAATGGACTTCCAGAATGGATTCCATTCAACTTCCAAGGTGCAACTGTACTTGCAAAACTCTCCAGTGGCAAGACACCATCCTCTCTTAGGACTTCTCCTGAGACCAGTGGCTGGTGTGGAACATGTGCACATTTCCCCCCTTCAGAAAAATCATTTAATTATTAGCTCTCCACAAATTTGCTGATTGGTAGATTAAAATTCGCAGCCCCACTCTGGACAGGGTTGCACTCTCTTGGAAGGAGCGGGTGCAGAGAACTGGGGTACTTCTGGAACCCAACTTTGACATTCAAGGGCCAGGTGGTCTTGGTGGCTGCAAATGAGTCCAGCTAGCTTACCAGCTGCAGCCTGCTTTGGACAGGTTGACTTGGGCCAATGTACTCCAGCCTCTGGATTATTGTAATGTGCTCTACGAGGGGCTGTCCCGTGGTCCAGAATGCAGCAGCCAAGTTACAGGCTGGGGTGCCATTTAGAACTCCTGTTTTAAAGCAGCAATTGCTGGTTGCCTGTTTGTTTCAAAGGTGTTCACAGACATGACTGACTTAAGGTCTCAAATATATGAGAGACCACCTCCTTTCCTGCAGATCTTCCCAGCCATTAACATCAGCAGAAGGGAGCCCTGATAGTTGCCCTGCCATCTTCCCAGACTCAGAGGCTGGCAGCCAGCAAGAGAGCATTCTCTGTGGCAGCGCCAAAACCACACAATTCCCTCCTTGTAGAGCTACATCTAGTGTCATCGTTATTCTGCTTTATTGCATGCTGAAGACATCTCTCTTTATCCTGGCCTTTGACAGCTGAAAAGTATTTCTGTTATCTACCTACAAATTGTTAATTTATCAGGTTTTTATTTGGTTTCGAATTGCATTATTTGTGCCATTGAAACCCGCCCTGTGATCTTAATGTGAATGGCAGGTAATAAATCTGATAACCAAATAAAATCAATGAAGCAATATTTCTTTATCTACACAACAGCCTTACTTTCGAGCAAAGAGGCCTGTTTCCACCCTCCATCCCGCAATTATCCCCACTGAACAGCATTTCTGGTCTGCGTTTCTGATGCTATTTGTGGCTCATGGGAAGCTGCCTTATCCAGATATAGACCCACTGGTCCAAATAGCTCAGCACCGTCTCTTATACTGATCGGTAGAGGCTGTTCAGGGTGTCAGGCAGGGGTCTCTCCCAGCCCTACCTATAAATGCTGGGGATACCTCCAACATATCAGTGTTAAGTGAACACATGGAAAGCGCCTGCCTTAGGTTTGCTCATTTTACCGAAGAAAAGAGAGCTTCCCCGGCACTCAGTCTTCATCAGGAGCCATAAATATCATGTTGATGAGACTTATCCTCATCAATAACTTATAAATACAGTGGTTTGCATTTCAAATACCAGAATTCTGCTCAAGTGCTTGTGAAATGCTGACATAGTTGCCTTTGGAAACAGAAGGCTGACTGATAAACATTTGGTCTTTTTATTTCTATGAATGTCTGTGTCTATAATGTGTCATTTCAATGTTAGGATCTTTTTTAAAGAGATGTGATTTCAAAGTGCGTGGTTTTTGGTTTGTTTTTCCTTTTAATGCAACCCTGAGGAATTTCCAATTTGCATATCTTTCACAAAGGGAGAATATGTTTTCGGGTTAATGCACTGCTGAAACCTCCCTGCGTTTTTACTTTTGCAGAAACAATTCGTCCCAGACTCAGTTCACTTCCCATGGAACACCTTTCTCCCTGAAAACTCTGCCCTCGCCAAAGAACAATCAGAGGCCAAGTGGCAAAATTCTTCCTCACTTGGGGAAAAGCAATTTATGAGAGCGAACAGAGCTGCCAAAAGGGTTCTCAGGAGAGTAAGCCGCTCCCTGATCTTAAGAGGAGATGCTTCCAATCCGTCCTTTAAACAAAAAAGGAAAGGAAAGGAAATGCTGATGAGTCACACATCTTGTGAGCAAAGTATTCTTTAACTTGGCTACCATTCAGGAATTTTGCGTGTGGGCTCCAGAGAGGAGACGAAAAGTTGCATCAGATTGCATCCCAGAGCGACGGCATGCCTGCAAAGGCTGTCTCCCTTGGGCTAATGCAGGCTCACAAAAACCAAGGTTTGTGCCAATTGGTGTATGAAAACTACAGCAACTCATGTTGCGGGGATGGTGGGGTCCAAAAGTGCCAGCCTGATGTGAATCATATTCTAATGGTTTCCCTATGTTATCAAAGTATGTTACAAGCACACAGCCGGCGGCAACAAGATCTGCCACTGGGCCTCAGCCCACTTCCTCCTGAAAACGGGACCTTAGGCAAATCATTCACTCAAGGGGGCTGCCCTGCTATGCGCTCTTCGGGAAACCGGTTAAATAGGACTGAGAGGAAAGTGCTCCACTTTCCGAGTGCCCCTTTATGTCATTGTTTAGAAGCAGATAATTCCCAAAACCTGCCTCAAGAGGACAATAAAGAGGGGCTTCCCCTTTAGTGTCTCTCTGGACTAACCAGCCCAACATCAGTTTGCCATCTGGCCAGGATGAGCACAGGAAGCTACACGGTCAGAAGATCAGGACTGTCCCTGTGGCCTTGTGAAATTCTTCTTCCACATGCTACAACCACACCCCACTCTCATTTTCTCAATGGATCAGAGTGCAGCATGACGTTTGCTAAAGTGGGACACTCAGGGGCAGTATCTGAAATTAGCCAGGCACTGGGCAAATTTTGCACCTGGTTTTTGACCACTTGTGATCAAGTGAAGGTGCCTAGGCACCAGGATAATACTTGAGATCTCCACCATCTGGAGGTGCATGCCTGGGGATCATTGGATGTGAACTGTTTTCAACACACTACCCTGTAGAATTTCACCCCACCCTGTAGAATCCTATCGGTTATATATTATCTGCACAATCAAAATGAATTTCTGGAACCAGACCGAGCAGGAACAGTCACCATTAAGAAAAAGAGGTCATATAATAGGCCAATAAATATGTGGACTGTCCCTGGATCAAGTGACTTTTCTACTTTAAGTTCTCAAAGCTCTTAACCTAGCTCAAGGTTGTCCACTGAACTAGCCAGATTTTTAGCTGAGATTCAATCCCAGCCAGTCCATCATTTGAAAAATAAGACTTTAGCAGGGTCTTGACCCAAAATTGCAACTAGACATTCTGTTTTGGCAACTGTAACCTTGGTTTAAGGAGCCATTTGCCACCTAGTTTATATAACTGAGCTTCTGAATGCAATGAGTCTTCTAGGGCAGTGTATCCCAACCTTGGGTCTCCAGCTGCTTTTGGACTACAACTCCCATCATCCCTAGCTAGCAATACCAGTGGTCAGGGATGGTGGGGAATGTAGTCTGAAAACAGCTAGAGACCAAAGGTTGGGAAACACTGTTCTAGGGCAGTGAAAGCAGGTCCTGCCCAACCATAAGGCGAATTGAGGCAACTGTCTCAGGTGGAAGTCGCAGCAAATTGGCACTCAAACATGCCTCCCCCACCACTACCAGCTATCCACAGAAGCCTTGCCTTGGCAATGCCTCTGCATGGCTTTCCTCCTCCTGTGACACTTTGAGAAAGGGCCACAGGGGTCTTTGCCCAGAGTGAGGCATCCTGGGCAAAATGGCCCCCAAAGTGCCAGTGCTTTCCATCAATAACATGGTAGAAAAATGTGGATCCAAGGCACTCTCAGCATTCCAGATGTGCTCACAAAAGTTTCCAATCCCGGAGCTAAATGCTCCCCACCCCCGGCACCAATTTGCTTTTATCTCCACTACTATCTCCCCTTTCTTTCCATCTAATCTTTGACCTGAAAGGGCAGAGAAGGGTAGCTGGGGAGATTGTTATTGCTAAAAAAGAAAATAAAGTTTTAAAATGTAGATGTAATTTAAAAAATAAATAAATTATAATGTGCTTTATAACTTTGAGCTCCTTCAAGGATGGCAACTGAGCAACACGGCCAAGACTTCTAGAGGTCTCTCTCAGACCAGGGTTACCTGGGAAGGTCTGGAGTGTCATTGCAGGCCTGCATTTTCAATTTTTATGGTTCCAAGCGTCCTAATTCAGGGGGAGGTAATGGACGGACCTAGCAGGCTATGACATTTCAGCAGGTCCGACTTACTCGGTGGTTTTGTACACATCAGAGTAGAGCCCTGCCTTCTGATATTTCTTCTTTGGGGGGCGCGGAGCTTTCTTCTCACGCTGCACAAGGGAAGTCAGAGGCTGCTCAACATTCTCCAGCTCACGCGGCTTCACTATCGCCTCATCAGGAGGAGGGGACTCTGTTGTTGTCTCAGAAAAGCTGGAAAGGTGGGGGGAGGGGGGAAGAAGGAAGAAACCAGGAAAGGTAAATCAGACCAGCAGCAAGTATGGCAGGAGAAAAATTATGCAGTGAGTATGCATCATTCAGGGGCAGAGTATGCATGCAGAAGGTCTCAGGTCCAGTCTTTGGCATCTCCTTGGTTGCCTACCAGAGACCTTGGAGAGGTGGCTGCCGGTCAGAACAGATGATACTGTGCTAGATGGGCCAGTCATCATCATCTGTATGCTGCTTCTGCACAAAACTGTGCCCAGAGTAGCTCCAACAGCTCAGGCTCCCCCAACCTGGTGCCTTCCAGATGTTTTGTACAACTCTCATCAGTCCCAGCCAGCAAGGGAATTATAGTCCAGAAACATCTGGAGGACACCTGGTCAGGTACGGCAGTCATAGCCAAGGCCTTACTTGCCAATGATACCAGGTTCAGTATCTGACAGCAGTTGAGGGAATGACCTTTACCTGACATCTTGGGAGAGCTCCTGCCAGCCTGAGTAGGCAAGACTGGGCCCAAGAACCAATGGTCTGATGAAGCTTTGTGTGTTCAAAGGTCAGCTGGTGCATAATTCCCTTCTTCAGTGGTCATGATGCTGTCTTTGTTTTTATTTTATACTGTATGGATCATGAGGACTAGAAACTTTTATGCACACCTACAACAATTCTGTGCAACTCAGATCCTCCATGCAGCTCCGATACAGGAAGCCTTTGGCCTCGTCAATTGTTGCTGAACTGCAACTCCTATCACCCGTGGCCATCAGGCAAAACTTGCTAGGGCTGATGAGAGTTGTAGTTCTGCAAACTCTGGGAGGGCCAAAGCTGAAGCCCAGCCAGTAGTGTTCACATGTAGAGAGATTACCTTTTATTGCTCTCCTGCTCATCATCTGGTAGAGGCTTCTGCCTTTTCCTGGCCTGCTCCTCCTCCAGCCACCGCTTCCTCTTCCAGCCTTTCACATTAACCCCCTGAACCACTGATTCTATGGCATCAGTAACCGTGTCAGGACCGCAGTGGAGCAGGCAGCCTTGGCCCACGCCGTCCAGTTCTTGGCTGACAAAGCGGCTCACCTGGAGGGCGTGGACTGAAACCACTGAGGGCAAGGGGTACTTCCTGGGCCGGCCGGGCCGGCGCTTCACAAAGTTATTGCCAGTCCGTGCCTGCCTCTGCAGCTTCTTGGCTTTGAGGATTTTGTTGACGTGGTCCAGGTTTTTCTTAGTGGCCAAAAGCTTGTCGTAATTGCACATTTTCCTCGCCTGGCACTGCATGGCTTCCACCATGCTCCTCTTGAGGTGATGGGGGGAGTAGCCGCTCAACAACCGGTCTGAAAGGAGCGAGATGCCGTCGCCACCCGCGTTGCCCGGAATCAAGAGCCCGCTGCTCTTCTCCCTGCTGGGGCTTCGGCTGGGGCTACCTGAGGGCAGAACAGGTGTGTGCGTCATGACGGCCTCAAGGGTCTTGTCCAGGGCACCCTGGCTTTCATGTTGAGCCATGCGCTGCAGTAGATTATCCACAGGATCTTCCACTGCAGTCCCGAGCCTTGTACTTCGTGAGGGAAGCGGGGCCACTGGAGAAGGAGAAGAAACATCAGGAAGCATAAGTAGGTTCGATTTTCATTTATCCACTTATTTTAAATACATATATGCCACATAGGTTTGAGCAGATGAAATAAGATAACTTGTAGTACAAACACACCCTCCAACTTTAGCAGCAGCAGCAGGAGCAGAATCAATAATTAAAAGCTTTCTGAAAAAGACAGGCCTTTAAGCACATGACTATAAGTGATGGGGCCAGGTGGGCTTCTCTGGGCAGGACTTTCCACAACAATGGAGCCATGACCGATAACACCCTGACTGCATAAATGCAGGTAGCAAAAGGATCTAGGGCTTTAGAAATAACAACTAGTACCTTGAACTGGGCCCAGAAGCAAGTAACTACTAGCCAATGAGGATGGAACAACGTTGTGCTCCAGCCAACCAGCTGCACTCCAAATTCCAGCAGTATCAGAGTTGGACCAGTTGAAGTTTCCCGACTCTTTTCCAGTAGTCTAATCAGGAATTACAAATGCTTGAATGATAGCAGTGAGGTCTATCTTCTTCAAGAAAGGGTGCAGCTGGTAAGCCAGCCTAAGCTGGTTAAAAGCTTTCTGATTTTTTAGGGTTGTGTATGGCCATCCTCACACTGTGCTCCTTTGAGGAGGGTGAAATTATCTGGGATTCCTCGCAAGCACACCATCTGTTGAGGAAATAGAGGGGCCTAAGCAGCTGCACTAACCGATGCTAATCCAGCTACACAACGTGGCTTGCGGGGGGGGGGGGGAGATGCTGAGTCTCGATAGTCTGCCCTTGAACTGATGCTCCCGTTTTTGGAAACGATCCAAGAGGATCCAGGCAACCCCAACCGCATGAGCCTGGTAACAGCTGCAGCGCTAGGCAGGGAAGACCAGAGAGCATTTGATTAACAAAGGAAGTTTTTCGTAAGGCTACGGTGCCTAGGGAGGATTTCACGGTGAGGATGGGCAACATCAGCAGCTTCCATTATCGCATTCTGACCCCTCCCAATCTACACCGCTTCCTCCCCGACCGCAATCCAATTCTAACACTGTCTCAACCTAACCTCACTCTCCTCATCTGTCTCGCATGGTGTCAACTGCTTAAAATGCCACCTGCTGCTATCTTTCCAGCTGCGGCTCAGCCTCTCTGTACCAGCCGACAGCTGTAGCCCAGCCAGACTGGCAGCACAACGGTACTTTAGGCCACAAGATAAGCTTTCCCCAACCCCCTTTGGTTATTCCAGTTGAATTAGAGTAAGGAAGGGGTGGGGGATGAAGACGAGAATCAGGAATAAATAAAAATGAATAAAAAGTAGGAGTCACATTAATCACTTGAGGGAACCGAAAGATGACCACAGATGTGGACTAAAATTCATGGAGAATCCCACCTGGGACGTCCCCTTATCCGTAAGACGGGACACTCTTAGGCCTGTTTTTACTTGTTGCTATTTCTACAATTTTTTATATAATGTTTCACTCACGTGCTTAAACAGAGTTTTAATGCCGTTTTATTGCTTTTTGTGCTGCTGTTGCATACTGCTTAAGAGATTTTTAAAATAAGCAATTGAGACAGGTTTATAAATACGTACATTTGTAATTTGTTTTTAGTGTTGCATTTTAAATTGCTGTGACTCACCCGGAGCCATTAGGGGTGAAGGGAAGGGGAGAATCATAGACTTGTAGAGTTGGAAGGGTCCGTGAGGATCATTTATTCCAACCCCCTGTAATGTAGGAAACTTTTGCCCAACATGGGACTTGAACCCACAACCCTGAGCTTAGGAGTCTCATGCTCTACCAACTGAGGGAAGGGTAATAAATCAAATTATTATTATTATTTATTATTAATAATAGAGAAGACTTCTTCCAAGCTTCCTCCTGTGAAGAATGACACAAGCAGAAGGAGCTTTTGATGTCTCCATAATGCTATGACCCTAAAAGTGCATTCTTTAAGGTGATTGGCTAGGCAACTTGATTGGGTGGTTGACCCGGGAGCAATATATGGCACATCCATGGCTGCCCAGCAACTACAAAAGTGACCGTACCCACTTCCTCTTCTCTTCCTATGCAGCATTAAGCTTTACTCAGCCCACCTGGCATAAAGACTGCTAAAAAGCGGCACACATGAAAATCCCTTAAAGCGAAGGTGGTAGCTGGAAGACAAGTAACAACAACCCAACTGGTGCAGGAGTCGGATTAATTGATGAGCTCTGTATTACTCTCTGATGCACTCTGAATAGAAGTTTCATCATGGAGTGGTATCTATTGTCATCTTGCTGTTCACCAGAAAGCTGGTGGTTCGAGCCCACCCAGGGATGGCTGTGGGCAGGATTCTTGCACTGCAGGGAATCGAACCAGCTGGCCCTTGGGATCCCTTCCAACTGTATGATTCTTCAGCACCCGGTCCCAAATGAGTCACAAGCCTACTGACTCCCCATTTATTTTATAATTTCTACCTCACTTTTTACTCATTTGAAGACAACACCCAAGGCAGTCGCACTGCTGACATATTGAAATTAATACAGCAGCTACTGAGAAATCCGACTCCTGTGCATCGCCTGGGCTTCCAACGTGGTGGGTTTTTAATTGACAGAAAGCTGATTGCCTCCCATGAACCAGATTGTGCCCAAAGGATCCATGACCAGCCCTTCTAGATTATCTAGCAGAATAACAAGCATGGCATAGAATTTTAGAGTGGGGATGGGGAACCTATGGCCCTCCAGATGATGCTGGATGCCAAGTCCCATCATCTATGAGCAGTGGCTATGTTGGATGGGGCTGATGGGAGTCCAGCAACATCTGGAGGGCCACCAGGTTCCCCACACCTACTATACACTTTTCTAAGTGCCTTTAATATGAGATCCCAGATTGGCTGGGACATAGGTGTAGGTCAGAGATGGGGAATCTGTGGCCTTCCAGATGATGCCTGACCACTGGACCATGCTGCTGAGGCTGATGGGAGCTGAAGTCCAACAGCATCTGGAAGCCCATGGGATCGCTATCCTCATTTGAGAAGCAACAGGAGGTTTATTTGCCTGTAGAAGATGTGCTCTCGGATGAAGACCTCTTCCTGGAGGGGCTGCAGCTCGTGCCCTCCGATGGCCTCTGCAAGGGTTTGTCTTGTGCTGGAAGATTTCCTGGCAAAGGAGAAAAGCGTGTCAAAAAGAAACGGAAGGTAAGCTGTGCTTACCAATGTCAGAAAAGGATCAAAAGGAACCACAAGATCAGCGTTTCCCAAACTTGGGTCTCCAGCTGTTTTTGGACTACAACTCCCATCATCCCCAGTGGTCAGGGATGATGGTAATTGTAGTTCAAAAACTGCTGGAGACCCAAGTTTGGGAAACGCTACACTAGATGAACCCCTGCGGTTTTGTGTTCAGCTGAAATGAAGCCTAGGTATGCATTCAGCCCTTGCTTTCCTCCTTCCTCTTCCTCCCCCACCTTTCAACTGTAAGCGCCTTGGGGCAAAGACCTGGCTCCCCTCCATTTGCATCTTGTGCTATTTCTCTAAAGTCCAAGCACATCAATAATAACAAAGTGGCCTTTGACACTTGAGATATATTCAAGACCCATCCTAGTGACTTTAATTTATTTTTAACTGTTTTCAATGCTGTATTTTGTTTTGCTGTAACCAACGCTGGATCCTTCTGGGGAACAGCAGTTTTAAAAAAATCTGTCTAATAACGGCAACAACAACAACAGGCAAAAAAAGGAGGGGAAAGAAAACAAAATGGAATATAGAGCAGGCATGTTCAATTTGGACTCCGGTGCTGCAATTGGGAAAGAGGAAATGTTTCGATCTAAAAGACCACCAGGTGAGAGGCAGCATTTACAAAAACATGTCAGAAGGCTCCAACCACCACTTAAGAGGAGCTCTCCACGGCTGCTTTCTCTCTCCATCACTCCCTTCTGTCCCATCCATCCTTCCACTGAAAGGAACACCTGGCACATCTGGTTTAATGAAATTCAATTTCTCAGTTTTCCTTTTCCCACTGCTCTACTGACATCCAGAGAAATTGGTTCAACACCCCTCCCCAGTCCACACACAGCATTTTTTATCCCCCACCTCTAAGTGTCTCTTATACTCTTCCACCTGGAACTTTGGGGGAATGGGGAGGGAAACACACCAGAGAGTATTTAAGTGTCACAACAGCATGTCAGAACTTGGATACACACACACACGTTGTTCATCCTTTCCCCAGCTTATCACAAACAGCAGCCTGAGATTCTTTCTCGAAAAATATGAACTTCTATCCATTTCTGCATAATAATCCTGATGTCTACATACCCCCCCTTTAAGCCCAGATAATACTATTGCCATGCTGATGGTTTCTATTTTCAGCTTTTGTTTCTTTTCCCTCCTTCTAAGTAGCAAAAAGCTAAGTAATGCCTAGGGACAGTATCTCCAATACTGTGTATTATTTGAAAGTATTGTTTTACTAAAATAAAAGGCCTTTATCAAACCTTTGCAAATATACCAAGCAGAACAATCTGATCATTGGGCTGTGCTGGCTGAGGCTGATGGGAGTTGTAGTCCAACAACTTCTAGGGGGAGTCAGGTTCCCCAGCCCTGTTATAAATAGGGTGGCCATGCAGCTGGAGAGAGAGGTTGGACAAATAAACTTCTGAATGGTCCCAATAAGGATAATTTGTCTTCGGGCTGCGCGGTAACTCTCCTTCAGCACTGTTGCACATCAAGAGTACTGCTGAAGATAAATGGGACAGAAACTCGCTATCTCACACACTCCCTGCTTTCATTAGTATCGTTTCTGATGTCTAGACAGGCAAAGTACCGTATTTTTCGCTCTATTGGACGCACCGGACCACAGGACGCACCTAGTTTTTAGAGGGGGAAATCAAGGAAAAAAATATTATCCCCCCCCCCAGCCCCAAAGAGCAACGGACAGGCTGCACGCAGCCTGTCCACTTCTCCCAGAGCTCCTCGGGGCTGCGGGGGAAGCCCGGGTCCCCCCCCCCAGCCCCAAAGAGCAAAGAAGCCAAGACAGCGCGCGGGATCCATAGCCGCGCAACTTCTCCAGCCAGGAGCTAAACCTCTCCAGTGCAGCTAAAGAAGAAGACAAGGCAGCAAGCGCGATCCATCCCTGCCTTGGCTTCTTCTTTAGCCTTGCGCAGCATCTTTAGTCTTGCGCAATGGGATGGATTGCGCCCGCTGTCCACCGGGGCTGGACTAGATGACTCCTGGGGTTCCCTTCCAACCCTGCAATGACCTCGGAAGGTGTTTGGGGTCTCCACCACTGGAGGCTTTTAAGCAGCGGTTGGGGGACCATCTGCCTGGCGTTCTTTAGCTGTGATTCCTACATTGTGAGGGGGCTGGGCTAGATGACCCTTGGGTGGCCCTCCCAACTCTATACAGTCCTACAGTTCTGCGGCAGGAGATCCACAGCCACTTCACACAATGCTCACTCCCAATTTTCATCTAAGAGACATGTGGCTTCAGTGTCTAGGTAGGTACCCCCCTACCTGCCACACTTCCCCCACCCCACTTAAGCTGAGGGAATTCCTGCCCAGAGAAGCTCCCAGCAATCACGGAGGAGGAATCCGCTGCAGCCGTGAGCAGCGGAGGATCCATGGTCCCCTTCCTTCACTCCTCCGTAGTTGCTTTGAAGGAGGAAAGTGGGAGAGGAGCTGCTTACACGAGTGTAAGCTGCTCCCCTCCCACTTTGCTGCTTCAAAGGGAGCCCAGGACGAGGGAATCTGCTGCAGCCTCGAGCAGCGAAGAGGATCCATGGGTCCCCTCCTTCCCTCCTCCGTGGTTGCTTTGAAGCAGGAAAGTGGGAGAGGAGCTGCTTACACGAGTGTAAACTGCCCCCCTCCCACTTTCCTTCAAAGCAATTACGGAGGAGGAATCCGCTGCAGCCTCGAGCAGCCGAGGATCCATGGTCCTCTTCCTTCCCTCCTCCGTAGTTGCTTTGAAGGAGGAAAGTGGGAGAGGAGCTGCTTACACGAGTGTAAGCTGCCCCCCTCCCACTTTCCTGCTTCAAAGCAATCACGGAGGGGGGAATCTGCTGAAGCCTCCAGCAGCGGAGGATCCATGGTCCTTTTCCTTCCCTCCTCCGTAGTTGCTTTGAAGGAGGAAAGTGGGAGAGGAGCTGCTTACACGAGTGTAAGCTGCTCCCCTCCCACTTTGCTGCTTCAAAGGGAGCCCAGGAGGAGGGAATCTGCTGCAGCCTCGAGCAGCGAAGAGGATCCATGGGTCCCCTCCTTCCCTCCTCCGTGGTTGCTTTGAAGCAGGAAAGTGGGAGAGGAGCTGCTTACACGAGTGTAAACTGCCCCCCTCCCACTTTCCTTCAAAGCAATTACGGAGGAGGAATCCGCTGCAGCCTCGAGCAGCGGAGGATCCATGGTCCTCTTCCTTCCCTCCTCCGTAGTTGCTTTGAAGGAGGAAAGTGGGAGAGGAGCTGCTTACACGAGTGTAAGCTGCCCCCCTCCCACTTTCCTGCTTCAAAGCAATCACGGAGGGGGGAATCTGCTGAAGCCTCCAGCAGCGGAGGATCCATGGTCCTTTTCCTTCCCTCCTCCGTAGTTGCTTTGAAGGAGGAAAGTGGGAGAGGAGCTGCTTACACGAGTGTAAGCTGCCCCCCTCCCACTTTCCTGCTTCAAAGCAATCACGGAGGGGGGAATCTGCTGAAGCCTCCAGCAGCGGAGGATCCATGGTCCTTTTCCTTCCCTCCTCCGTAGTTGCTTTGAAGGAGGAAAGTGGGAGAGGAGCTGCTTACACGAGTGTAAGCTGCTCCCCTCCCACTTTGCTGCTTCAAAGGGAGCCCGGGACGAGGGAATCTGCTGCAGCCTCGAGCAGCGAAGAGGATCCATGGGTCCCCTCCTTCCCTCCTCCGTGGTTGCTTTGAAGCAGGAAAGTGGGAGAGGAGCTGCTTACACGAGTGTAAGCTGCTCCCCTCCCGCTTTGCTGCTTCAAAGGGAGCCCGGGACGAGGGAATCCACTGCAGCCTCGAGCAGCGAGCAGCGGAGGATCCATGGTCCTCTTCCTTCCCTCCTCCGTAGTTGCTTTGAAGGAGGAAAGTGGGAGAGGAGCTGCTTACACGAGTGTAAGCTGCTCCCCTCCCACATTGCCGCTTCAAAGGGAGCCCGGGAGGAGGGAATCTGCTGCAGCTTCCCCCACCTCCCGCAGAAGCCGAACGCTCTTTAAAGGGGCTGTGCGGCTTCTCCTGGCTTTTCTGGGAGGTGGGGGGATTCCCCCACCTCGTAGAAAAGCCCGCAGGAGCCGCGCAGCCTTTAAAAAGGGTGCCGCTCTTGGGGGCTTTTCCCCCAGGAGGGAGAAGGGACTGCTGCAGCCAGTCAGTCCCTTCTCCCTCCTGGAGAAAAGCCCGCAAGAGCGCACGAAGCTTGTGTGCGGCTCTTGAGGGCTTTTCCCGCCTGCCTCCCCCCTGCATTCGCTCCATAGGACGCACACACATTTTCCCTTGCTTTTTAGGAGGGAAAAAGTGCGTCCTATGGTGCGAAAAATACGGTAGATGTTGTGAGGGCAGTCACACACCCCCATGTATAAAGCAGGGGGGTGGGAAGGTCTAAAAGAGTGGGTGCCTGAGAAGAGCTGAACTTTCCCCTCTCACCTTCCTATTTAAAGTTATCACAAACATTCTTCATCTAGCCAGGCTGAGGGAGAACACTCCCTGGAGAAAGATGGGGAGGTTTCTGCTTCTCCTACAAAAATGAAGAGTCTAGGCCCTGCTTTTCAACAGCCAGCCAGTGTGGCGTAGTAGTTAGACATGGGTAGGCAAACTAAGGCCCGGAGGCTGGATCCGATCGCCTTCTGGACCCAATCGCCTTCTCAATCCAGCCGGCTTATGGTCCGGGAATCAGCGTGTTTTTACATGAGTAGAATGTGTGCTTTTATTTAAAATGCATCTCTGGGTTATTTGTGAGGCATAGGAATTTGTTCCCAATTACAGCAAATGAAGTACTGCCCCACCAGCTTCAATCTGCTCTCAATCAGCTGCCGAACCAGCTCCCTCTTCCTAAATCTCAGTGTTGCCCATTGTACAACTGAGCAAGGAGGGGACTGGAAACAAAACCAAAGTTAGTTGGCTCTGCCTGTCATTGGCTCTGGCTCCCCCTACTGCAGGATCACTGCCTTCTGCTCTACCAGTCCCAATCGGCAGCAGGCACACCAACGTTCGAGCCCCACATTGAGCAAAAGATTCCTGGACTGCAGGGAGGTTGGACTACATGACCCTTGTGGTCCCTTCTAACTCTATAATTCTATGAAAGTAAAATTTGTTACCCCCCTCCTGCTGCGCTGTTCGGTGCTGCTCCTTCATTAATTCTGTTTCTAGTTCACTTCTGTCATTTTATCTTATGGCTTTAATATAATTTGTACCTGTTTTATCGTTTTAATTGGGAGATTTCTGCTACCTGCCCTTGGACCATTTGTGAAAAGTAGGCTATTAAGTATAACTGAACAAACAAAGTAAATAAATTAAATAGAACCTCATTACAGAGGAGACTGTATATTGATGCTTTAAGTAGGGGCATGTTTGCAAACTTGAAGACTTTTTTTCTCTCTTTTTGCATGAATTCTGGCTAAGTGAATGGTGGCGATGGTGATACAAAGAGCACCACGTGAAATTATGGGTCTCGTCGGATGTTATATAGGCACACTTGTCAGGAAACCAAGCGCAGCCTTGGCGATCAAGCTTGCAACGGCCTCCACAGTGTGTGTGTGCCGCAGGCCAAACGAGGAAAGTTCCAGAGGTGTTTATCTCGGCGCTACTTAAATGCACAGCCCTCCGGGGCCTTTGCTGCACAACATGCCTGAGATGTGGCAGGAAAAGGTGAATGAGCCAAGCGCAGAGCTGAAAGCTGCTCTCAGATAAAAACAGCTGGTTTCAATTGTGGGAAGCGCACTTACTGAAAGCGATACATTTTCATCTGACTCACCAATTAAATGCACTAGCAGAGACGCAATGATTCAGAGATGGCACTCGGCAGGCTTCGGCCTAAAATGTCTGTTTTCCTTCTAATTAAGGCTGTTTCTCATCAAATCCAAGTCAGCTCACTCACGGTAATGGAATTCCTCGGGAAATTCCCAGAACTGCACTAACCAACACAACCTGTTTTCTCCTCCTGCTTTTCAGACTTAACCCGTTGAGGGAGGATGTCGCACTCAGCCTGTAAGAGGGAAGCTAAACTGGGGGCTTTGGGGGGAACCAGGTAACCTAGCCTATGGGAAAAGAGGAGGTGTAACAAGCCAAATCTGGGGGTATTTGTAGGTGCAAGAAGGGCAGCAAGAGTGCCACTAGATATTGGTGTGGAGGCTTCTCAGCAAGGTCTAAAAGCCTGATTTTGCATCCAGAGTAAAAATTAGCTTGCAGAACAAACTGTTTTTAAAAAGCACTGTTAAGCACTCTTAAGTCCACTGATGTTCATGGGTGTTACTAAAAGGATGACTAAAATTGAATATTTACCTGCTTGTTAAAAAACAAAAACTTCATAGTGACTGTAGCAAACCTGGCAAATTCTAGAGGAGTAATGGTGTTAGTAGTATATTACGGCAAGAACAAAAACAGAGCCTAGTGGCAGTTAAAAGACTAAAAGATTTATTATAGCATAAACATTTGTGGAGCAGAACCATGAAAGCGTAAGCCTCAATAAATCTGGTAGTCTTTAAGATGCCACAAGACTCTGTTTTGTATAGAAATGTTATCAACACAGTTCTTTGTTGGTTTTTTTAAACCACCCAAGAAAGTGATTTGTGCCACCCAGTAACCAAGCCCACAGAACTGTTTATAACAGGGTTTCCCAAACTTGGGTCTCCAGCTGTTTTTGGACCACAACTTCCATCATTCCTAGGTAGCAGGCCCAGTGGTCAGGGATGTTGGGAACTGTAGTCACTCAGTTTGCTTAACCAGTGCGGTTACCAGACATAGAGAAGAAACCATGAAGAGTTTCGTGGAACCTTCATGACTAAAAAAATTATTACAGCATAAGCTTTTGCGGTCTACAGTCATCAGGTAAATGAAGTGTCATCCTCAGTTACAGTTACACATGGTGTGTGGGTGGGTTGTTGGGATTTTCTTTTAAAAAAATATTTGAGAGGGGGAGAATTGTAAACAGTGAGGTCAGAGGGAAAACGAATGCAGAAAAGTAGAAATGGTGATGGTTACATAAGAAACGGTGGTAATTCACAACACAGTTGTTGATGACAGGCACATTCCGGCAATGGTAAGCCAATTAACATATATAATGTGTTAATAATCCATTGTCTTGATTCATTCCACTTGTGAAACCATTAAACCTCTTGATATATTGTAATGCAGCAGTTTGAAGTTGCGGTCTGCCTTTGAAATTCCTTTGCTCCATAAAGTCCACTTTAAGGTCACTTGCAAAATGTCCTGGAAGACTCCGGTATGGCTCCCCTTTAACACATACACAGCCCAACAATACAACAACACAAATCCACTGACAGCATACAACTGAATATAGCTAACTTAACCCAACAACCCCCCCAAAAAAATCCTACTGCAGCTAACCAAAGACAATTAACCACACCCTAGGCCACCCCAACCTCTCTCACCACCAAGGAAACATAACAAGTGAATAGAAAAAGAACCTATCCAAGTGACGCTGACACAAAACTCCACACATACACTAAGTAAAAGAACAGAAGCTTTACCACCCCACCCCCTCTCTCCTGTCCCCCCTTCTTTTTTGCCCAACCCTATATTGCATATAACACCAATGTCTCACGACAAATGTAACTGATCTGTAGAAAACGCAACCTGAAGAAAGAGACAATGCATGTGATTTTGTGAACGAGGAAAATCTTTAATAAAAAACATTTTTTTAAAAAAAAATGTCCTGGAAGGTTGAAAGGTTCCTCCACTGACTTCTGAATATTGCCATCTCCGATGTCAGATTTGTGCCCATTTACACACAGAGTTACCAGCTGAAAACACTCAAGCGTAGCATTAATACTCTACAGCCCATGCTGGACACTTGAAACTTCACTCACAGGCCTCGTGTGGTGGATCTGTATATAATGCCCTATATGTCTGAAGGAGTGTCTCCAGCCCCATCATTCAGCCTGGATGCTCGTTGCGAGAAGTGAGTTACAGGAAACCAGACAGAGGGCCTTCTCAGCAGTCCTGCCTGCCCTGTGGAACGCCCTCCCGTCAGATGTCAAGGAAACAAACAACTGACGTTTAGAAGAAACCTGTATTTTAATGTTTTTAATGTTTGATGTTTTACTGTGGTTTTATAGTTGTTGGAAGCTCCCAGAGTAGCTGGGGCAACCCAGTCAGATGGGCAGCATATAAATAGTAGTAGTAGTAGTAGTAGTAGTAGTAGTAGTAGTAGTAGTTTATAGAGAACTCTCTGACTTAAAACAGCTGCTCACCATCAACAACAGACCATGTAACAGAGATAGAGGCAAAGAGACCAGCCCCTGTAGGAGACTCATATGACAACTTTGTCCCTATGTCTGCCATCCACAACACTGGGGGTTTAGTCACCTGCTCATCTTCCAATGTGCCATCATCTGCCAGCAATGCCCTTCTGTATTCTACCAAGAACAAAGAGAACCAGTCTCTATGCAAAAGAATGGACAAAACTCTGACATCAGAAATGGCACTATTCAAGAGCTGATGAGGGAACATTGCAACATTCCAGGACATTTTTAAAAATGAAAATATGTTTAAGTATCCAATTTAATAAAGAAGACAAAAACAAAGATATGTGTTAAAAAGAGGTGGGAAGAAAAATACAATACAACGCTCACATTGAGAATCCTATAGTCATCAATAAAGGTAAAGGTACCCCTGCCCGTACGGGCCAGTCGTGTCCGACTCTAGGGTTGTGCGCCCATCTCACTTAAGAGGCCAGGGGCCAGTGCTGTCCGAAGACACTTCCGGGTCACGTGGCCAGCGTGACGAAGCTGCTCTGGCGAGCCAGCACCAGCACAGCACACGGAAACGCCGTTTACCTTCCCGCTATAAAGCGGTACCTATTTATCTACTTGCACTTGGGGGTGCTTTCGAACTGCTAGGTGGGTAGGAGCTGGGACCGAAAGACGGGAGCTCACCCCGCCGCGGGGATTCGAACCGCCGACCATGCGATTGGCAAGTCCTAGGCACTGAGGTTTTACCCACAGCGCCACCCGCGTCCCATAGACATCAATACTTTCCACTAAACTTAAACATGTAAATTGATATAAGCCCTCCAGGTGTCAAAAAACAAATTTGGTGTTTAGAAAAATATATGTTTAAATGTATTGTGTAATAGGCAGTGGCTCTTTATACTTCCAAGCTTGACTTACAAGACTCATAACGAGCACGAGCGTTTGCAACATCCACTTTTGTTGTCCTGCTATTAATCCCAATACTACAGAAATATGTAGTTTTAAAGTACTTGTACACAGCTTCAGAGCAAAAAGAACACATCACTGGACATGCCTGAATCATGTGCCTTTTCAGCATTACACTTCCAGAATCTATCATTATTAAGCAGTACCTTCATGAAGAAATATAGTGGAGTCCAATGTATCTGAAACAATTTTTGCTGGATCAGTCTCAATTTCAAATCCAGAAAAACATTCTGTATCGATTTTAATGCAATTTCCCATTGTTTAGGTTGTCCAGCACATCCTAATTCCCTATTCCACAACTCTCTATGCTCCTGAATACCTCCTTTACAAAGGTCTAACAGGCATTTATATACAGTAATTTCCTCCAACAAAGCAAACCACCCATAAATAGACACCAACAGATGCTGTAACTGAAGAGACTGTCATTCAGCACTCAATGGCAAATAATATTTATACCACCAAAAAATGAAAAAATTATCCATCTGAATGTAACAGCTTATCTAATGTATAAATCCCACATCCAACCCATTTCTTACACACACACTTGACATTCCCAGGACATGATGTAAAGGACCTCAGAGTAGCCACCCTGAAAGAAAGAGACTTTCAAAGGGAGGCTGCAGTATGAAACTGCCGAATTACACCATATAAAAGGGTTCAATGCTATCACATGTGGAATGAATCAAAATAGCACCCTGCCTGTGTCGATTGGTTTACCAATGCCAGGATGTCTTGTGTCATCAGCGACTGTTTTGCTAATTACCACTGTTTATTTCACACTCTCATTGTCCTTGTACTTTCCACACTTAATCCCCTTCTGATGTCACTCTTTACAATTCCCTTGCCCCATTATGTATGTATATATACTTGCAACTCAGGATAACACTTCCTGTATCTAGCAGAGCGGGCTGTAGACTACAAAGGTTTAATGATTTGTTTAGCCTTTAAGGTGCCACAAGTGACTAACACAGCTACCCCTCTAAAAACAGAGCATGATATTGAGAAACAGCAACTGGCCATTCAACATAATTATTTCCAATTACTAGGAGATGGAATCACATTTGTATGGTGTCAGGATTATAAAAGACCTGGGATTCTCTCCAGTTGCCACTGGCTCCCCCTACAGAATCAGGCCTTTTTGCCCTTTGCTAAGAACATATCCCGCTGCCAGCACACTAGGAAAGAGCGACATGTAGCATTGGTCCTTACACAAATGACCTGATTTTGGGGTGGGGGTGGGGGTGGGGGTGGGGGGTGGCACTGCAGCTCAGAGGCAGAACTTCTACTTTGCCTTGGTTCAATCTCCAACTCAGGTAGTAGGTAAAGGGGAAAATACCTCCCCCAATATTTTAATCTTATTTATCTATACAAAAACAGTTTTAAAACTGCTTAATATAGTTTTTTAAAAAATCTAAGCAATCTAAAACAATATTGTTAAAGCATAAATGCAACAAATGTCTTGGAGAGCCACTGCCAATCAGAGTATTAGTGCAGCTGCTTTGCATGCAGGAAGACCAGGCTTCAATCTCTGGCATCTCCAGGTAGGCTGGGGAAGATTTCCTGTCTGAAACCCTGGAAAGTCACTGCCCATTGGTGTGGACAATAGTGGACCAATAAGTGTGGCTCACTGTAAGTCAAGAGTAACGGGCTAGATGAACCAACAAGGACCAAACACAAAACTGGGGTAGCATCATAGGCAGGCAAAAAAGAAAAAAAAGATGAAAGGCTGACCAGGGGACAGGAGTTACTGCAATATTTTGTTGCTAAAAATGTGCTCGTGTAAAAATCTCTTCCCCCGCCCCCTCCAAAAAACCCACCATGTTAAACTCACAACAAACATGGGGAGTTTCCTCCTCTCTTTTTAGATGGACCAGTGGTCTGATCTGGTATACAGCAGTTTCTTATGTTCATTTGGCAGAGTGCATGAAGCCTCTGGATCGACTAGGCTGCTCTGAACCTGGACACACCTGGTCAGCAGGTCAGCCCCCTCTGCTTGATGTACTTCAAGCTCCAGGTCTCTGGGAACATGGGCTGGAAAACATCCCCACCCCCAGGCAGGTCTAGATTTGCATACAACTGCTCATGACCCCAGAACCTTCTTTTTCCACCCGCCTGACATGATGAAGTGGTGGCAGTTTCAGCCTTGCTAATTCCAGGTGCTGTTTAAAAGATTGCATTGGCACACATACAAGAGTAGAGGTCTCTTACCTGACAAGGTTGGCCCTGCCTTCTCCATAGGGGGCAACGTCTCCTTCCGGAGAGGCCGGCTGAGCGAGGCTTCCTGGGGGCCAAAGAGTCCGGAGCCATCAGACAGTTTTTTGCGCCCGCCGGTGGCAGCAGAGCTGGAGACTCGGCAGCTGCCTATTGCACTGGTAAAAAGGTTTGTGTGCTCGTCGCTGCTGACCGGCTCGGAGCTGGGAGTGAACCTCCCCAGAGGCAGGTTGGGCGGAGTGTCTGAGCAGTCTATCTGCAGCGGCGTCTGTAGCCCCAGAGCCAGGGAGGAGTTGGGCTCTGCTGGTTCCCTCCGGACCCACTGCTCTTCCCTCCCAAGCAGGCCTTTCGAAGGGGACAGGTGTGGGCAGGCCATGTGGCAACGGTGTTTCTCCTTATGCTTGTACCTCTCACCAACGGCCTCCTTCCCAAACCGGTAGCGCTTCAGGGACTCCAGGACAGTTCGGGAAGGGCCGCTGGGCGCCAAGGTGTCAAGGGAGACCTGCGGCTGCTCTGAAGAGGAGCGGTGCTCGCGGTGCTTGTGGCGGTGGCGGTGCTTGTGCTCCAGCATCCAGCCGTAGGCCATCTCCGGTGGGACGCTGGGGTGGTAGGTGCTCATAGAGAGGAGGGGCGCCCGGCTGGCGGTGAGGAAGGCCTCCTGGCGAAGCAGCTTATGCTTCTTCTTGTGGTACTTGGCGGGGTTGAGCAGCAAGTGGCCGGTGTGCATGTATGAGGGAGGCGGCAGCGGGGTGGTGAACGAAGGGGAAGGCGGAGGCGGGTAGAGGGTCGGTGGGTACCGCCCGTAATAGCCCAGGCCGATGGGAGCGGCCGCAAGGGGAGAAGGAGAGTAAGGCATGCCATAAGACGGGTAGAACCCAGTGCCGGAGAGGGGGAAGCTGAGGCTGTGCATAAAGGGCATTTCCGCCATGGCCTCACGCATTTTGGGTGGCCGGCCTCTCTTCTTCTTCAGGTCGGGCTTTCGGATGTAGTGCAAAGGATCCAGAGGGAAGGTGGGGTGGGAGTAGAAGCTGTTGAAGTTGATGCGGAAAATCGTGGGCAGCAAGTCCCGGGAGATGAAATGGTGGCTCCTGTGGGTGATCCGGATTTCGCTCAAGCGGCTGATCAGCTCCTCTAGCTCCACCAGGAAATCAGGGTCCTGCCTGCCCCGCAGCTGCGGGTACTTCTTCTTCCTCTTCCGCTTCTGCCTCTTCATCTTGTCGTAGGCCAGGTAGTCGTGGCTGCGGCGCTTGCACTTGTGCTTGTGTTTCTCTTTGAGGCTGCTCAGGACCGTCGAGGTCTCGGGGGGGACGAGGGAGATATGGTCGAAGGAGTGCCGCCGCTTCTTCGGGCCGCAGAACTTCTCCGCCCTGTCAGAAGTGCTGTTGTTGTCGGTCCCGATCCCGCTGTCGCTGGGAATCGTCTCGTCGCTGTGGGACTCGCTGATGGGCGACGGAGTGGCTTCCTTCAGCGAGCCGAGTTCGCTCATGTGGGATGGGGAATTGGGGAGAAGAGTTGGTGGGGAGAGCCGCCTCCGGGCCCTCGAGGCCTTCCGCATTGCCAGGGTCTGAACCACGCTTCCCTGCCTGGAGTGGAGGTGCAGATAGGGCACCGAGTTGGGCTCCACAAAGCCCATGTCGCTGCTGACGGGGCTCTGCCCTCCGCTTACCCCAGATGACTGAGAACAAACGGGTGAAGGGAGAATCTCAGGGTTATTTGTGGCTGAAGGGAGCAAAGGAGCCACTGCTTGTCCGAGCACCGTCCCCGTCGCCTGCTGGGCAGACTTTTCAAGAAGAGTCAAGCTGTCAGCATTAGCGGCCAAGATGCCATTCAGGAGAGCTTTCGGCTTCCTGCCTCGCCTCTTTCCTATGTAGATTGTTCCTTTCTTGCTGACGTTGATCTGCTGGCCTAGTTTCGAGCCAAACGTGGCAGCGAGGGTCGACACTGTCGTGTGGAGCTTGGATTGCACGTTCCCTTTATTTGGTTCTGTCGCAGTAGACGAGAGGATTTGATTCAAGAGCTTCTTCCGCTTCAGCGTCTTCATCTTGTTGATTTTCCTGATGATGGTTTTCATCAGCTGCCCGTTGCTGCGCTTGCTCTCCTTGCGGTCCGGCTCTACCTCAAGGTCAGTCATGTTGCAGGCGCTCGTCTTCCCAGGCTCCTCGGGGCCTCCTAACGGGCTTGCTACTTCAAAGAAATCCTCGCTCTGCCGCTGGTCGCTTTCACAATCCAGCTTGTTGGAACTGTCCGCAGTGACAAAGGGCGCCACAGAGAGGACAGGGGGTTTCATCTTGACCCCTGATCTGATCTGCCTCTTCGGACGGCCCCTCTTCTTGGGGAAAGCTTGCTCTGTGAGGCTCTGCTGAAAAGACGGGATCTCCACCTCTGGGTGCAGCACTGGAGGTTCTTGCTCTTCCTTCGACTGCACTGAAAACACTTTAGAGGCAGGAATCTTCAGGGTCCGCTTCGGGGGGCCCTCCAGGTGGGGCATCTCTTTGGATTTCGACCTGCCCCTTTTGGACTTGTACATTTCAGGCAGCAGGTCGTCCGAGATGCACCCAACGGAAGCCTGCATGTGAGGACTGTAAAATTTGCTCGGCTCCTTCTCAACACTGCTGAGCAGAGAGAGGGACTGTATGCTACTGGACTTGCTGAGCTTTGGCAACTGGCGCTTGACAAACTCGTGCTGGGCAAAGGAAGGCGGGCCTGCGCTTTTGAAGAGCTTGGCCTGATCTAGGCTACTGTTTGACAGCACGCTGCAAGAAATGTTCTTGAAAAGCTCAGGCCTCCCCAATTCTAGGCCTTTGGGAGGCCGGCAAGTGCTCCTGGAGACTACCTTAGTCCAGCGCGGCTTCCTTCCTTTCCTTTTCTTCAGAGGTGTTGCTTGCGGGCCGCCGCCACTACTGCTCAGAGTTTCCACCCCCTGGCAGGGTTTACCTGATGCAGCCATGGCACCAATCTTTAGAAAGGGCTTATTGTTGAACAAACTGGAGAAGCTAACCACCGAAGGGGCAACAGTGGCACGGGTGTTAGAGTCAGTTGCCAGGCTGGGCTTCCTGCCTAAGGTGGGGCTCGGTTTGGGGTCATCGGCATGCACAGCTTTGGAACCGTTTAATTCCCTGCCGACCCCTTTGCCAGCAGCGTGTGAGCCAGGATTCGGCACCCGGTTCATACTTGAGCGCGTGCTGTCAGAGGCAAACGGGGTCTTGCTAATCTGCTCGGAAATTCCTTCTAAGAGCTCAGGCGTGCTATTTAAATGTAGAGGGTTGGAAGCTAACTGAGCCAAGGTTGCTGTGGGGCTACGCGTTAAAGCAGTGACAGAGGCGGCTGGGGAGGGGGAGGGGAGGCCCCCCTCCCCAACAGCACTGAATGGAGATTTGGCGGTAGATACATCAGAAGCGCCTCCTGAAGTCCTGAATTCGGGGGAAGTGCAATACACGGGCAGTTGTTTATCATGCTTGGGTGCTTCAAACGTGCCCCTTTCACTGGAAGAGGAGCTGTCCTGCTGACTGCAGGCCCCTTCCTTGCCTCCACCTGACGCTTCTTTTTGAACCGTTACCTTTTCTGGGATGCTTTCTTTACTCTGCCTTGCAACATGCTTCTCAAAAGGCTTACTGCCCACACTGTCTTTCAAGAGGCCTGGCGGCAAAGGACTTTCGTGACTTATGACATTCGCAGAACACCGTTTGAAGGGTTCCACAGAAGGGTGAGCAGCATCTGCCTTCAAAGCCCCCGAGTCCTTATTGGCCAGCCCACACAGACTGCTGCTGGTCCCTGCCATTTTCTTCCCAGAGTCCTTAGCAGCCAAGGCCGCTGGAATGCCAACCCCCGGTGGCTTCTTTCCAGACTCTTTAGTAATCAATCCAATTGGGCTGCTAGCCCCCAGAGGCTTCTTTCCAGCGTCTTTATTCACCAATCCGCTTGAAGCACCAAGCCCTGGCAGCTTCTTTCCAGAGTCCCTGCTGACCAATCCGATCGGCCCATCTGACCCTGGATGTTTCCTCCCAGCATCCTTATTAAAAAATACAATTGGACCGCCTGGTCCAGGTAGCTTCTTCCCAGGGTCTTTGTTAACCAATCCAGGTGGACTAACAGTCCCCAGCATCTTTTTCCCAGAATCCTTGGGAAGTAATCCAACCGGACTGTTAGTCCCCAGAAGCCTTTTCCCAGAATCCTTGCTGACTAGCCCAACTGGCATGCCAGACAACAGTGGTTTCCTTCCGATTTCCTTGCTGACCAATCCCATTGGGGAGCCAAGGATCGGTAGCTTCTTCCCACAGTCCTTGCTAACTAGCCCAGGCATGCTGGGGCAAGGCCCTGGTTGCTTTTTGCTCCCAGAGTCCTTGCTGACTAGTCCAGCACCACTACTAACCCCCGGTGGCTTCCTTGCAAAGTCCTTGTTACTCAAAGCAACGCCCATAGTGCCGCTTCCAAGCTGTTTCTTTACAAAGTCCTTGCTCGCCGGCACGGTCACAGCCCCAACCACTGGCAGCTTCTTTCCGGAGTCTTTAGCAAATCCAGAAGCAATTCCCATGAAGGGCTTCTTTTGCTTCGTTTTGGAAGACTTTGACGGAGGGCAAGTTGCAATAAGCTGAGCCAGTTTTTCTGTCACCGTTGGTGCTCCATTCATCTGAGCTCTGTCCTTTGAGTCTGGGTCGCGACTACTGGCCGGAGTGGAAAGTGCTGACTTCCCATAATCGGTCACTTCGGAGCGCAGCGGCGAAAGTTTCTTTGAAAGAGGGCTGCTCTCCCTCGGCCTGCCCTCGGCTGCAGAGCTGTCAGTCGGCGCTGTGGCTTCTCCACTCTTCTTGAACAGCTTTGACGGGTCCTATGCATTTAAAGAAAAAGAATGAGAAAAGCTTTAAGCACCCAGGCATCAGCAAGGGAGGATGCACTCCTTGTATCATATTGGTTTGCACTGGCAGGCCTAGGGGAAATGTTTCTGAGGTACCAACGCTGTGTGAGCCAGGAGAAGGATCAGATTTTGTTATTTTCCCAACCCCATCTACTGGCAACGCAGACACAGGCCTTTGCTATTTGGTTAATGGGTCATTTCTGTTTGTGAAGTACTGCAGGGCTGGAAACCAGGGGGCCAAGAGGCATTGGCAGGGCAAATATGGGGGGAATGGAGGGAAACGGATTGTACCAACAAAGAAAAGTGGAATTTGGTTTCTACATGTACAAGTCAAACATCTAGTATCTTAAAAAACAAACAAAAACCTGGGGGATCTAAGTGGTTTCTCACAGGCACAGCTGGGAGAGAGGATTCAAATTCTTAGAAAGAGAAACAGAAATTTGAAGTACCATGGCCTGTACAGAGCTGAGACAATACTGCAGTTACTATGTGTTACAAATATTTTAGAACAGGAATCATCAACTAGAGGCCCCCTCCACCCGAGCTGCCAATCTTAGGGAGGGAAAGAGGGCTAGAGAGGGAGAAGTTATCTTTAGCAGGAGTGGGGAAGGCATGGCCTTCCAAAATTTGTTGGACTTCCCTCTGCATGGCTGGCAGTCAGTGATGATGAGATAGAGCAGTCTATCAACCTTCATAAGGCCATGGCTTCCCCATTCTTGCTCAACAGACTCATTGGCTGGGGACTCTGAGGTGGGAGACAGGGGTTAGAGCCTTTGCCCACACTCACACTAACTGCCAACCAGAGCTTTGGGAAGTTTGGAAAACCAAGTACTTGGGACCTTTCCAATGCTGGTTAAAGATTGCATTACTCACCCCACCCACTTTTCACATTTCCCTCACTATTTGAGAACATGCCCATCCCTTATTACTAGGACCATACAATTTATTGACTCAAAGGAATTCTTTCATTCATACATTTCAGTAATTAATATTTCATTCACAGCACCTCAAGCACACTGGGGGATTTCCAGAACACACAGAGAAGCAGCCCCTGCTCTGCCAAGGAGCTCGTCGGCTGACTGGAGACATGATTTAGTATATGCAAGCAAGGGTAAGAGACCAGGAAAGGAAACACACAGGGTGCATGGTTCTGTAGTTAGGCTGGATGTGCTGGTAGAGCAGCAGCAGGTTAATAGCCGCAGGCGTTTATAGGCAACTAAGAGGGTAAGCAGGCAGGCCAGCAAGCGCTGGCTAATGGAACAGTGGCCATTAAAAGGGGCACGGGTTCCTTGCCAGGTCAAAGTAAAAAATGGGAGGCCCAGGAAAGCAAGACTATTGCTTGTTATTTATTGTATACACCACCATTCTTCTATGGTTAGGCCTTCTAAGATGGCTTACGACAAATAATAAAACTGGCTAGATCCAGGAACCAAAGTCAAGAGTTGAATCAAATATGAAAATGGTTGTCAGGTTCAGCAAAAAGCTTGGACAAACAGAAATATTATTGTGTGTGAAATAGGGTTGAATCTATGGGTCCCGGCACTCTGCCACACTCCTGATTCTGTTGCATGGAAGATCTAAATGGCCCGCAGCTTAATAGGTGCTTGTAGTAAGTGGAGCACCACAAGGTGCTACTTTGGCCCAAGGTGTGAAGACCTGGGCTCAAATCCCACACTGGGCCATAAGAAGCTCTTTGCCAAATCATGCTCCCTCTTAGCTTTGCCTACCTTCTGCCCAGAGCGGGTTCAAGGACAAAATGGGAAAGCAAAATGTAGGCTGATCTGACACCTTGGGAATGGTGCTAATGTAATAAATAAAGGGCAAGTAATTATGTTGATGAAACAAGGCTACAGTGGAAGCATCCATTGTGGGGTAATTTTAAGCACCTGGCAAGGAGGCTTAGTGTTAACAGGGTGGGGCAAGAACATGAAGGGAGGAAAGTTCCTTCCCGTAAAATAATGTCCAAGAAAGTTGACAAAACTCCCAGTGATGTGGGTTTTCCAGCAAATTCTGAATTGGAAAGACTTCCAGAAAACTTTCCTATGCAAACAAGGGTACTTTGCATTGGAAAATATTCAGTTTGCTGCAGAAAAAAATTCTGATGCCCTAATTCAGCATGCTTATTTTACATGCATTTAATAAAGCTAAAAGCTTTGAAATTGCCAAGCCTGCCTTATATTTATTTGCAATCAGCTTCGAGTCATTGTTACGAAATGGAAGATTTTCCACAGAAAAAAACAAAAGCACTTGAAAAACCTCCATGTCGCTAATTAAGCCAATAAAACAAAACCAGCACAGCTAGGCAGAAGCAGGAATTGGCAGAGCGTTCCCTCATGCTCAGGAATTCCATAAAGACTCCCTTGAAAAGCAGCCTTTGCTTGCTACCTAAACACCAACAGAGAGGGGACCAAACAAACTACCCCAGGGAGCTCCACTGCTGAAAAGTCCTGTCCCAGATAACAAGAGACACTCAGCACAGGGCCTCTGGGAGATCAAGGTATTGCATGGGAGCGGGTGGTCCTTAACGTACCCTGAACTCAGACCACTTAGGGGTTTCGAGCATCTGTTTTCAACTGGCCTGAAGTGGGTTGCACCAGCAGCATCAGAGCCACCTGCTTTGCTTATTCAAGACTTCTAAGAAAAGGCAAGAGAAACATTGGCACCTACAGAAAGAAATTTAAATGCAGGCCCTGTGTTTCAGTTATTAGCACCTATAATACTGTTTATAGTTACATTACAAGCAAACCTGAACAAATAATCAGACCATGAAGACCAGAAAGCATTTAAACCATTTTTTAAAACCCACAAGCAGGTAGGAATTAAAATAAGCCAAAGGCCTGGAGGAACAGGTAAGCTCTTACCTGCCCACATAAAAACTTTAACAATCTGCCCTTCAGCTTCTTGAAGGAAAGGTGAGATATAAACACAAAAATTAAATAATGTAAATCTCCTAGGCTTACTGCAGATTGGAGCTAACAGCAGGTCCCTGACCAAAAGTATGAAAAGGGCTAGTGGCCAAAGTTATGGCCTGAATAAATATGGCGCTAAAACCTTGCTGAAGCTAAGCAGGTCTGCATCTGTTCAGCACCTGGATAGGAGTTTGCCAGGGAGTACCAGGTACTCTGCCCTCGTGGAAGAAACGTAGGATATAAAACACAAAAAATAATAAATGCTGCCATTCAGAATGTTCCACAGAACAGAATCTCAATCTTTATATTACTACAGCCCAGTACAAGGCAGATTCCCTAAACTTGGTGCACCACAAGTTTTTTTTTAAGAAGTACAACTCCTATCAGCTATTGGGCCATGCTGGCTAAAGCTGATGGAAGTTTGGGAGTCTAACAACATCTGGGGGGCAGCAAGTTGAAGAAAGGCTGCTGTAAAGGTAAGCCAGCATTATGATCCTGCTTTGCAGGTGAGGAGTGGAGGCAGAGAGCACAGCACCTTGCCCAAAGCCACCAGTGAGTCTTGGGGCTGAGGTGGGATGCTGCCCAGGAAAGTGGGGGGGCTCACAGCTGCTGCTCTTAAGCCACCTCAATTAACGTACAACCTTTAGAACATGGCAGGCTTTGATCTCCTCCCAAGCTTGGGCTTCCCTTCTCATCCTGCCAACTGCTTGCCTTGAACCTTAACCAAGCTCAGTTGCTACTAGAGGCCCTGCTGCGACAGACAGACAGACAGACAGACAGACAGAGGGTGGATGCCTCTCGATCCTGCTCTGTTGTTTACTTTGAAAGCTGCTGGCGCTGGAGGGATTTTGTAGCAGAGAGAGAGGAGAGGAGAGGAGTCTGGCACCAAGCCCAGCTTTGCCACGGCAGCTGCAATAGTATGTACATTCTTGCTTGAGCCTTACATTTGCAGAGAGAGAAGGGTTTCTGCTTCCTTCGCGTGCACATATGGAACAGGCAGCTGAGGAGGCAGCCACAATCTGCCCTACGGCACTGGAGTCAAAAGCAAGGGCCCATTCTCATTCCCAAAATAGCCACCAAGGGTGCTTGGGGCTCCCTTACATGGCAAAAGGAACAAGCCTTCAAGCTCCTGCCTCTGCACAGTGTAAATGCGCTCAGCGGAGTGCAGCACGCTCCCAAGGGAAAAACACTATCCTGACCGGGGCTCCAGAGCTTGTTTGGACAGGTTTTCCCCCCTTTATGCAGTGCTACCCGCTGTGTTCTCTCAGCCCCCAGCTTTGTTTTTCTTCCAGACTTAAGCTGGGCCACATATTGAATATTTTACTTCCTCTTGTTGTGGTCTGGGAGGGAGGAGAAAGCTCTCCAAGACAACATGGGCAATGCATAGGCCTTGGAAACTATGCCCCACCTATTCCTAATGCCATTAGGCACTCAGCCAAGGACCACCTTTAAGGCAGCAAACAGAATCTGCTCTGGGGCTTTTAGTGGTCTGGCTCCAGTGTCTTGCCTCCTGTGCCATCAGCATTCTGCTTCCATGTTTCCATAGCTGGCACTTCAATACTTTGAGGGCAATGTCAAGGCTGCCGTTACCAGCCTGCCTGGGTGTTCAAGTCAAGCTGATCCCTAGGGACAATCCCTGTCCACTAAGCCCTATAAACACCATCCTCAGAACTTGCTCCCCAGCACAAGCAACCCATCACTGGTGTGAGGGCAATGCCTGCCTAGGCTCCTGCCTCCCATCAGGGATTTCTACTCTGGAACTCAGATCTTCGTGATCTGCTGCCAGAATATGGCCCTTGGAGTGGACCACATACCTGCTTCAAGCTCACTTGGACTGGCTGGCAGCTACTCTGCCCTACAAAGTCCTGGAACATAACTCTTCCCAAGACCAGAAAAAACAATCCCACATCACACCTTCACAGTGATCATTTATGTCACATGTGGGGGACCCTTTGCCTCCCCCACTATGTGTGCGTAACTGCAACTCCCATCAGCCCCAACAAGCATGGCCAACGGCCAGGGATGATGGGAGCTGCAGTTCAGCAACATGTAGGACAAAGGCACTTCTGCTCCATACAAACCCTCTTTGCTTCATCTGTCTGGCCCCTGCTTCATATCCCTCTGTCCCACCTGCAATACCTTCAGTTATAGTAACTAACTGCAGGTGGCGGGGGGAGTGTTTCCCAAAGAGAAGCTAATGAAAGATAAGTCTATCAGTTCTTAACCACAGTAACTCAATGGAATTCTGCTGAATACCAGATGCAAAGAAGAGGGGTGGGTGTCAACAACTACCCTCACCATAGTGAGTGTAGTATTGCCCCTGGTGGGTGGCCAGCCCTTCCCACCTTCTGTGATGCTGCAGTGGTGAACTGGGATCATTCCAGTGGTTGTATGGTGGTCCGCATGCAAAGCTTGGCAGCTGTGTGGGCCAAGGAGCCCAAATGCCCTTGGCTGTAAAAGGCAAACTGGCAACCTTTCCTGCTCTGCAGTAGAAAAGGTAGGCAGGAGGAGATTTGGACACTGCTGCCGAAAGGCAGTTGGGGCACCTTCAAACAGTGGTGCCCCAAACTGGAAAACTCCCTTCATCATCAGGGCTTGACAGGTGGCGGAGTGGAAAAAGAATGGCTTGTGACATAGCCAGCAAAGATGTGAAAGCCCTAAATAGGGGTTATCACCACCATGCTCTGGTTGTTGCTGCCCAGAGGCACCTGGCTGGTCACACACTGGTAAAAAACCCAGTGCCAGAAGATTAGATGGTGTTTAGGTCTAATCCAGCAAGGCAATTCCCATATTTCTACTAGTTAGAAGCCTTCTAACTTCCAACTTGATCTCACTGGGTGCCCCAAAACATAGTGTATTGCACAAACTATTGGACTGCTATTGGGGAGGGACAGATTCAGATCCCTTCTTGGCCAAGCAGCTCACTGAGTACCCTTAGCGCCTTGGAGAAAGGGCAGGATGAAAACACATTAATACATACACATATTCTCATTCTCAGTCCCAAACTATAAGGATTAACAAAACTGACCTTCCTTATAGGGTTGCTATAAAAATTAAGGGAGCATTTGCAATTTACATTTAACACTCTAAAGTGTGAAATATTATGATCCAATATTCAGCTGCATTATCTGAGAAAGGAGGCAATCCCTTCCCTTCTATGCCAGGAAAAGCTCTATGGAGCCCTCTGGAAATAGCATGCAAATGAGCTGTGGCCCCCTCTGAGCTTCTAACATATTGGAGTCTATGATTCCATTTAATCAGTGCTGTTTCCCTGTCCTGATGTAATTTAAATGATGAATACTGCTACTACTACTAATTTAATATTATTACTATTAGTATTAGTATTATTACTTTATTATTTTTTATTAAACTGTCAATAGCAGGATTGGAATGAAATCTGCACAGGGCTGTTAGCCAAAGGCTTTCTGGTACTGGTGGCAGAAAATCTGAATTGGGGCCCAGACTCATGCCTTCATAAGACACCAACCATGGGGGAATTCTGCCGCACAAGCCATATTAAAATGAAGGGGGATTGCTTAGGAGAGTTACCCAGGAGACCGTGCCCCTTGGGCTCAGGCCTGTGTATCTCACTCTCGGCTGCTCTTAATGGCACCCAGCATCTGCTGCCCAAGATGCTGCCCAAGATGGTTGCCTCACCCTGCCTACCTATAAATCTACAGCATCCTACAGAACACACTTTTAGGATTAGCTCTGCGCACAAGTTCAAGATTATTATGGCCTGGCATCTTCCTGCCCCCTGACTCTTTGAATGCATGTATGCAAACACACACACACACACACACACACACACAGAGAGAGAGAGAGAGAGAGAGAGAGAGAGAGAGAGAGAACTCTCAAACCATCTTTGTTTAGGTGTCATGGCAGAGCTTTAGCTGTGAATAAAACACAATTCCCACTCACGCCTTCCTCCCCCTCTTCTTCCCTCAGCAGCTACAAAAGCTGAAGGACAGAAGTCCCTTTTTCATGTATGGGCACCACCATTTGCCTTGTAATTTTCTAGAAGCAGCATCAGCAGCGGAGAGCCTTCTGCAGCATTCACCTGCATAGCCAAGGACACTGCAAGGATCGGAAGGATACCTGTGCTCAGCAGTTTCTCGGGGAAACGGAGAGCTTTGAGAGAACAGAAGCAAAGGTTCCATCTTGTTCCATTGTCTTAACTGCATCAACACTACAGCTGTCAATGTGGAGCTTGTTGCTGTCACCTTCGTGACTCCACATCATCTCCAAGACCGGAATAGTATCAACGCTGCTTGGCTATAAATAGGTAGAATATTCCAGTGGCTGTGTTTGCCCATCTGCGCCTCGAGCAACAAACGGCTCTGCTGCTGCAGCTTCTGGATTCTGATTTCCCAGGAAAGCACACACACACAAAAAAATCCAACCCCAACCAATACCTACCAAGTGGCTGAGCATGTTACAAACAAAGACAAAGGAAGGATTTTTTATTTTTAAGGCCTTGGGCAGATGCATTGGTACACAGATTTAAAAAGCAGCCTGCATGGACTGTAATAAAAGCACAGACAGGGCTGGGCACATGAGCTATTCCCACTGTGCAAACATCAAATATGGGCGACATTCTGAGAGTAATGTTTTCACTTTTATTATAAAAAAGGCAAGCTTCTAGTCCTCATGGTTGAAAGAACCACACTGCCAGTGCTCTGGAGATTATTGCCCTTGCCTTGCAGCTTCTGTCCTAGTTTTTTGAAGCCGGGCCCAGCCTGTAACATGTGGCTCACTAAGAGGGCACTTCTAAGCATATACAGTGGTACCTCGCAAGACGAATGCCTCATAAGACGAAAAACTCGCAAGACGAAAGAGTTTTTCATTTTTTGAGTTGCTTCGCAAGACGAATTTCCCTATGGGCTTGCTTCGCAAGACGAAAACGTTCAATGCATTCCTATGGGAATGATTTTCAATGCATTCCTATAGGAATCCGTGCTTCGCAAGACGAAAAAACTCACAGAACGAATTAATTTCGTCTTGCGAGGTACCACTGTACAGAGTATATTTCTGTCCCCACTGAGGGGCATGGTTTCTAGATCAGAGGATGTGGCTGAGAGCCAAGCTTGAACCATAATAATGACCAGTTTAGAAATTAACTACTGGATTAACCCAGGCAGACTAGTGAAGAAAAGAGTCACAAATAATGATGGATTCCTGACAACTTAGGATAAATGGGATCTCCATTGCACAGAAGGTAGCTATAGAATGCCTGCCAACAAGATGCTCTGTGCACATAAGTGGTTAACAAGAGCGGATGATGACTGACAACACCAATTCAGGAGATACCAAACCTCTGAAACAGCCTTGGCTTCCTGCATGATGTAAATGAGCCCTCACAAAGTTTGAATCAACTCTGATCAACTCTTTCTTTAAAAAAAAATAAGAAGAATTATGGCATGTTGTCGCCATTTTCTTGCCATTTTCTGCCAGCTCCGATATTAAACACACAGCCAGGAAAAAAAACCCAAAGCAATGTATTGAAATGATGCAGTTTGGCACTTTTATCTTTCAATCATTGTTCATGCACAAACACACCTGGACAAAGTTATCCATTAAAAAAACAATTCCAGGAGCAAAACTTCATGCAGTATTTGAGTAACTATTACAAGAGCAATTAAGGACAACAACAATGAAACAGCAAGTCACATACTTCCTTCCATCGGCTTTTCTGGCCCCTCCAGTGATCAGACATAATCATACCTCTTGCTTCACCAGACCTGGAACGTGTATCTTAAAAAAACTGAAAGGGGCCCGTGTCATTCCCTTTAAATTACTCTTTTGTACCATACAAACCCTGGGTTCAACTTCCAGTCTCATTAGGAAATTCCACCTCAGGGCCTGAAGCAAAAAACAGGGCAGCTATGCCCCCAGGGATAAATAACACTAACAACTTGACAGTTGCTGTCTTTTCATGACACCCAAAATGCACAGCCTTGGGGCAGCTGTTTCACCCATCTTCATGGCAGGGCAGGTCTGACCTCACACTTCCCAATTTATGCTGGGAATAGTTATCTACCTGGTAGAGTTAAAATGCCGCCTTCCTCAACTGAGCGCACTCCAGATGTCACTGAACTAAGACCACCTAGAATCCCTGACCATTGGGCCATGCTGGCTAGGGACTGATGGGAAATATAGTCCTACAACATCTAGATCAGCCTTCTCCAATCCAGGGCTGATGGAGTCCAACAACCTCTGGAGTGCCAGAGGTTTCCCCAACTCTGATTTAAAGGATCAGTATTAAAGTGTGTGCAGGGATTATAAATCTGGAAGAGAATTCCAACCTAGCTGAAGCAAAAGGAGTTCCACCAATCTTTGCAGCTGTGTGTAATTAACAATTTAGGTTCCAGGTTCCTAAATGATCACTTATATTCGCAGCAACCTGCCTGGAAGTTGCGATCACAAACCAATCCATTAGACATCAGTATAAAAACTTTTCCTTTCTCAGGCCTTTTAGATCTCTGTCTTCTCTTTCAATCTGCATTTTGTTTGTTCTTATATTGATTGTCTTTTATTATTATGCTAAATCCCCCATATGGTAATTATAATCATTATTCTTAGAACAGCTGCCCAATTAAAGATCTCATTTGATCAATCCTATGAATTTTGATTGATCAGCTATGTTTCCACAGCCATGCACAATAGATGTAAATAAAAATACCCATTTTATTTTCAGGTGATGGACACATGTCTCATCATAAAAGAGGTATTCCCTCCTATGCACAAGAAACAGGGGACTATCACTTCCTAAGATGACCCTTAACATCTGCACCTTTTTAAAAGAATTCCTCCTTGATTAATTAGGGACACCTTTTGAGTCAATCAAAACTTTAAGTCAGCCTTTCTCAATGCAGTGCCTTCCAGATGTTTTCAGTTCCCACCGGCTCTAATCAGCATGTCAGGAATGATAAGGACTACATAAATTGGGGGAGGCTGGATTAAATGGGCTGAACTCTGCAGCCCCAATCATTAGCACTCGTGATGCCTCACAGAATACAAGAATAGAAAATTTACTACATAAATCTCAACAAATGAGAGGGAAAGAACAGGCAAAGCCAGCAAGGGACAAGTGCAAGAGTTGTACTTTCCCCACAATTCCTAATCTGGCGCTACCCTTATAAGGCCAACACTCAAATCAACCCCTGGGGAAATAAAAGATTTACTCCACAACGTAAGTACTGAGAAACCAAGAATTTTGCCCTCTTCTAAAAATGTAAAATGAATCCAAACGTTCACAACAGCCAAACAGATGCCAGAATGACTCCCTACAATGAGTAGGTTGTTGCTCTACTCTGCTACGTCCAGTAGTAGAATCTGAAGGAGGAGCTGCTGGCAACAAATGGCCCAGCTAACATGGAAAAACATCAGCTAGGACGACGACTGACAGAAAGCAATTTAACCAAAATTACTTCTAAAGTGCCAAAAAGCTGGGGGAGACATGGCAGATTTCGCCATGCTGCCCTAGTTTCCCCAAACTTTTGCGCTCATTTTGAAAAATGGAATGCTGGCTTCAGCTACTCTTCCTGTCACTACCAAACTAACATAGCCACAGTAAATACAAGGAGTTAGCGAAGGCTATGGTCTAAACTCATTAGGGCAAGGGCCTCCACTGTGGTGCCTACAGACACACCAGGATCCCTAGAGGCATTCACTGGAACCCACAGGGTCTTTTCCCCAGCGCCTGCAAACTAGGCTTCAAATAAGCATTCTACCGTAGCAGGTAGAACAGGCTACATTGTGTGCTTGGTTGCAAGGTGTGTGGCGTTGCACTAATCATCATCATCCTGAAAAAGAAATGGGTCCCACGCAACAGGCTGAGATTTAAAGGTGACCCAAGACTGAAGGCTCCATTAGAGCTCTCTTTCTTCTTCCACATCTCTTAAAAAAAGAAAAATAGGGAGGGAAATTGAAAGGTTTTCCCCAGATGTTAAATTCTGCCCTTGATTTCAAATTCTGTTTGCATAATTGGTGCCTGCGGAGCTACCGGCATCCAGCACCTGTAACCATTTTTGTTCTGTTTTCCCCCACCCACTCCTTTCCCAGATCTGAGAGTTGCACACATGACTCACTTGCTTTGCAGGGCCAGGGTCGCTCTTCTCCTCCATCATCTTCCCAACCTTTTGCACCCTCCTGGGCTGCTTAATAGTGGTCTTTATTGCAGGCCGGCAGACATAGTTTTCCAGGTTCTTAGGGGGTTTCTTAGTTCTCTTGGCTTGCAGGCCAATTTTCAGCTTCAAATTCCCCTCTGAAAAGTTTGTTTCCTTCACAGAAAACTGTTGCTGGGCATCCGACAGACTCTCATCCTTGCCAACTTCATCGCCGCCGCTCCCCTCCGAGCTCCTCTTCTTCTTCTCTTCCTCCTCCTTAGCACTACCATCGAGCTCCGCCTCCCTCCTGCCTCCTGCCGCGCCTGTGGCAACTGCAGAGGGGCTTTTCCCAGAAAACCCTTCAGAACCAGAGCCCAGCCCTAACATAGCAGTATTCTGAGGGTCCATTACAGTACGTGCGGTTGCAAATAATTACTATTATTTAAAGCAAATTGGTTGTGTGGTCCATGGATAGATCCTTCCAGAAACTTGCAGCCATCATCTTCTCACTGTGGGAGAAAGGGAAGGGATGACAGTCAGAATATAGACTATTCAAGAGCCACAGGAATACAGATTCTGTGCTGTTTGCTTTCAAACAGAAATGAAATAAGGGAACACACAGGACCTTGCAAGGAAGTGCACAAAGTTAACAGCCCATCTATACATATTTATTGTAGCCATTTACAATATGCCCCCCCCCCAATTCACTAGTGTAAAGCTTCCCAGGATGGTCGCCTGGAGGTAGTTCATATTCATCACAGGTGACCAGGTAAGTGCCTATTTACAAACAACCCATGAGCTCAATCTGGAACCACACACATGCCATGATGTTATCATGGGGTCCAACAAATGCAGGTTGTTCTGTTAATATGGGAAGAGGGGTGAGATCTGTACACCAATAAGTATTAGAAACTGAATCATATGGCATCTTTCTTCCATACATTTCTAAGTGGCATGCGTAGTTTGTTTCGTAAGTTCTTGTTGTTACGTTTGAAACATTCATTCTTTTGAAAATCACCTTGGGAGGTCCCGTTATGGGGCAGAAAAGCAGGAAATAAATATTTTAATATGTACATACAGAGCAGCCACTTCCACATAAAAGGGAAAATACTTTTTCAGAAGAGCTCCCTGAACTGGTGAACTGACAGCAGGCTCCGATCCATTGCAGAGGAGGACAAGCATATAATGTTAAATGGTGCTTAGAAACGAAGAACAAGTTTCTTGTCCTTGTGGCTGCAGAGATATGTTTGAAGATACAGGCAGAAATGTGATAAATAAAGACATCCCATGTTAAGAGCTTCCACGTGGCTTATAAATGCCTCATTTCCCAGTTAACTATTTGCATCTCGTGTATTTTTACATCTGATGAAAATTCTCACTAATTATGACTTTCCTCTCTTCCACCTAAAAGCTTATTTTATTTAGGCAGCTGTCAATCTGGTTTGCCAAACTTACAAAGACCGCTGCATAATACCTGTTACAGCTGTAATTGCAATACTGTTATCTAAGTGTTTCTATAGTGGTATTTAAGTGTTTGTTGTTAAATGCCTAGGGCACTCCTCCTTCATTCATCCAGACTGAGTTCTGATGCACAAGTCCCCGAGATGCCCTCTAGTGGTCTCCTCCTATAGTATCACTTTTCACCAGGTGAGCTGAGGCAGAAACCCTGTGATTTCCAACACAACAGGGATGGCCACAGTACCTCAAGTCTTAGAGCAAGCATAGGCAGACTCGGCCCTCCAGATGTTTTGAGACTACAGTTCCCATCATCCCTGACCACTGGTCCTGTTAGCTAGGGATGATGGGAGTTGTAGTCCCAAAACATCTGGAGGGCAGAGTTTGCCTATGCCTGCCTTAGAGCTACACATCAAAAACCAAGTCACAAGACACAGTCACTGCTTCTTCTCTAATAATCCCCTCTCCAGCTCCAAACTCCTGCCCACTACTTCCTTCTGAACACATTTCTTAATATTTATGATTAGCATGTGAGGTGGAGTGGGGTGCATGACTTGGAACACCTGGAATGTATTCTTATTTGACTTCTAGTTTTGACACATACAAGGCACATTTGGTAATAGATAATAATAATAATAATTTTTTATTTATACCCCGCCCTTCCAGGATCAAAAACTGGGCTCAGGGCGGCTAACAACAAATTTAAAACACTTAATTGTAAAAGCAGCATAAAATACAGTATAAAAACATGAATAACAATAAAATTCAAAGTTCAGAAATCAATTTAGGGGAAATCCATCTAATAAGCATTAGATAATCACCAGGGCTAGCTGGCTGAATTAGTCCTACTTGGGCCAGCGAGGAGGCCAGGGGAGAATTAGCTGTGGGGTCTCAGAGTGGGTAATCTTCATTAAAGGGTGGTGGGAAGAAAAAAAAGAAGGGAAGGGAAATAAAAGATGAGGCTGAATTCAAATTAAAGGCCAGGTGGAACAGCTCTGTCTTACAGGCTCGACGGAAGGAGGTTAAATCCTGAAGGGCCCTAGTCTCATGGGACAGAACATTCCACCCCGTTGGAGCCATCACTGAAAAGGCCCTGGCCCTGGTGGAGGATAGTCTGACTTCCTTAGGGCCCAGGACCTCTAAACTATGGTTATTCATGGACCTTAAGGTCTTCTGCGGGGCATACCAGGAGAGGCGGTCCCGTAAATAGATGAATTTACCGTTGTTCCCTCAGAAGTTTTGTGTGCTTTTAAATAGCATTTAATACTGGTACTCCTGCTCCGGAGGCTAGGACCTGAACCAATGGATTCAAGTTACAAGAAAGGAGATTCCAGGTAAACACCAGGAAGTACTTTCTGACAAGTAAGAGCTGTTCGACAGTGAAACAAACCCACTTGGGAGGTAGTGGATTCTCCTTGCTTAGAGGTTTTTAAGCAGAGGTTGGATGGCCATCTGTCTGGACTAGATGTCCCTCGGGGTTACTCCCAACTCTACAAAGCTATGATTCTGAGTGTTCAAAGAGCTTCACATGTGTTAGTTTACAGAGCTGCAAGGATTACAGCAAGTTAAGTCAATGTTATTACTTTCATAGTGTCAAACTGGGAATACTGTAAGAGGTTGAGAGACAGTGGCTTGCCTAATGACACCTAGTGAGCTCATGTCAGAGGTGATAGGTGAGGACATGCCAATTTATATTTCAGTTTCTTGGCCATTATACTATGCCAGCTCCATACCACAACAACGTGCTTCTATGCCTTTATTTCGGCAGCTATCAATCTGGCTTGCCAAACTCCTTTTCCCCCTTAGTTACAAACTTGGCTGCACAATACTGTTAACAGCTATTATTGCAAGACCAAGTTTTGAATCCCTACCCAGCCGTGAAGCTGGCAGGGTGACTTTGGACCAGTCACTCACTCTCAGCATAACCTACCTCACAGGGTTGCTGTGAGGAGAAAATAGAGCAGAGAACTATGCATGCCATCTTGAGCTTCTCGGAGGAAAGTTGGTATATACACATATGCCCCAATCAAGCCACTCTTTCCTCCATTCTCTATCAGGCCAGTGCTGTGTCCTCAGCTCTCTGGATCAATTGCTGAAACTGGAAATAGAGTTATTTGAACTAATAGCACATGAAAACTGCAGGTAGACATGTAGTTCTAATGTTGGGGGCGGGAGAGAGGTAGAGAGAAAGAAAACAGATCCAAAAATAGCAACAGGGCAGTGCATTTCTCAGGGCCAACTAAAAGTATTATGAAGCAGCAAGTAAGCTTTTGAGTTCCCCACCACAACTGGATTAAGAGCTGTGGGGAATTCAAGAGCTTGTTCATCATTCTGTGGTTTTCTAGTTGGCCTTAATAATGCTATTATGCTACTGCTACTCTTGAGATACGCTTTCAAGGTGCCAGCCCCATATAGAGCGGGATGAACACTTCAAACCTCTAGCAACAAATGTTAAATCCTAAGTGACCAGGCATCTGGGTTTCTTCCAGTGATTCTCAGTCCCCATTACACATGCTCATTGGAGGCACCTCTGTCTATAATTATTTTCACAAAGACATGGGGAAGACCTTGTGAGTATTACCAATTTCAATCCTTTACCCAAAAATGCATACCACTAATTCAGGCTTTTACAAACAGAAATTTATCTGGGCAGCTACAGCAAATAAGGATTCCCTCCAGGTGAGCAGATACAGTAGTTCTACTTTAATAGGCTGAAAGAGTTAAGGATCCCCCTAGCAGCAGTATCAACAAAACAAAACAAAAATACAGGTGTGGGGGGGAGGGGCAGTTATCTTTTTCAAACTGGACCAGTATCTTTTGCAGGCATGTTTTTAAGGTTAATAGTTATTCCAACAGGGCTATGGCTGCATTCCTATGCACACTTACTTTACAGAAGCACAAATAATCTCAAAGGGACTTTTAAATAAATATGCCTAGGATTGCATTAAAAGGTTATCAGCATACAGGCAGCCCCTCGTTTACGCGGGGGTTATGTTCCGAGGCACCGTGCACATCAGTGAAATCATGTATAAATGAAAGCCACTGAAAAAGCCTGCAAGCACATCGCTCCGCCCCCATTCCACCCTTTTAGTGATGTTTCAGTGAGGTCTTTATGAAGTTTCCGAGTCACTTCTGGGTTCAGCGTGATGCAATCACGCACATATTGAACATGTGTAAATGGGGAGCTGCCGGTACCCAAAATTGCAGTCTTGGTCAAGCATAGGATCTTACACACATCTGGCATTCCCTCTCAGTTCAAGCACAGAACCATTAGACTTGTTACTTGCTTATTAACTGAAGGCCTCCTAGTGACTTACAATGGACTTAAAACATGAATATAAATACACTATACCATAAAACAACCACAAGAACTGTTGGCAGCACACTAATAACAAAACAGTATCATCTTAGTCTATCAAGAGTCAAGAAGCCAACAATAGCATCAGGTGGACTTCACTGGGCAGAATATTGCACAAACAGGGAGTCACAACTGAAAAGGTCCTCTCCCTTGTCACCACTCTCTGATCCTCCCTCATACAAAGGATCTGAGTAAAATATGTAAGGGTCTGGTCATGTTCATACCTGGAGAGATGTTCCAAAAAATATTGGGGTCCCGAGCTGTAAATAGCTTTATAGATCAAACCAGCACTCTGAATTGGGCCCAGAAGATTACAGGCAGCCAGTGTAGTTATAACAGAATTGGTGATATATGATCTGTTTGCCTTGAACCTGTCAACAATCAGGCAGCCACATTCTGTACTAACTGAAGTTTCCAAATCATTTTCGAAGGCAGCCCTACATAAAGTTCATTGCAGCAGCCCAGTTTTAAGGTTCCCAGAACATGGATTACTGCAGCCAGGTTATCCCTATCCTGATAAGGTCGTAGTTGAGCCACTAGTTTAAGCTGATGGCATTCACTCCATATCACTAAGACCACCTGTGCCTCAGGTGACAGCAATTGATCCAGGAGAACCCCCCAGCTACAAACCTGCTCCTTCAAATGGAGTATAATACCCATCTAGAGCAGGCAATAAAATGAATGCCATGGGGAAACCCCTCTGCCATTCAAAACTATTTCCCATCTCAGACTTTCTCCTATGCCCTCAGCTCCACATCTGGCCCACACCTAAGATTTTTTTAAAAAAACAATGCTGTTCCAAATGCATTTACTGAAATATAGCACAAAGATAGAAATGATTTCTTTAACTTTTCAAACAGTTCACTCTAAATTAGTAATGAGGAACTTTCTGTCTGTGGCAAGGCCTCCCCCCCCCCACAAGAAACTATGGATATAATATCCCCATCAAGACTGCAAATATCACTATCAGAAATTCTCCTTGACAATTCCAGCTGGTCCTTCAGGATTCCTTGGGCCAGCATGAGCCAGAAGAGACAGATGCTGCCATGCAGGTACCAAGTGGAACAGAGGCAGTATCTTTCTGGCCACCAAACATTGATGTAGGAATATGAAATCTTTTTAGTGCCCACCAGCAGGCATCTACAGATCTACCTACCACCTCACAAGAGGCAAGTGCACCCAGCCCTCTTGGAAGCAGGAGACACAGCACCACACAGATCTCTACACCAAATATCTCATTTCTACTGATGTTTTTGAGTAAGACTGCAGGATTCTCTTCCAAGCAGCAGAAAAGACTTCCACTGTTTTGCACCTTCTTCATATCACAAATAATGACTGGTTAGTAAGCCAGGCTAATGTTAGTGGGCCCCTATCCATCATGGAGAATGGGAAAGGTGCCAGTTCTGAATTGTATAGATCAATCATGCTAATAAGGGTTGAGAGCAATGATGTGGAGTGGGGAAAGTTTGCACACACAGAACGTTCCAAGTGCTTTCTTTTTCCATGGAAGTTTTCCCATGTCATATGTTCATTAGATACAATGAATAGGTGCCAATTGCAAATACAATATTAGGCAAGCTTGGCAGTTTCAACGTGTTTAGCTTTGTTGACTAAATACAAGTAAAACAAACATGCCAAATTAGATTACTCTCTAGGGCATGATAAATTTTCCCCCAATGCAAATTATCCTATGAAGATTACCCTGGTTTGCATATGAAAATTTCCCAATTCAGAATTTTCCAGAAAACCAACATCAGCGGTTGGTAAGAGTAGCCATCTACCCAGTGCATCCCTCTATAATTACAGGTGAGATATAGAAGGGGTAAGAAAGTCCAATTGGAAGACAAGAGTGCTAAACTGGAACTAGGTTCAAACCTCAGTCTACCCTCCCCTGCCAGTCAATTGAAGAATAACATGGGATAAACACACCCCTCCCTGAGCTCCTTAGAGGAAGGTACAGTAGTTAAACACCGTTTCAGTTTCACATGCACATGAAGTATGAATGACACTCAACTCTCAGAAACAGATGCATGCACTCAGCTTTTCAAAATTACACATTCATACATCAAGCCATAACTTCTGAAAGCAACACAGAAAAGCAGTCCTAAGAGGGTCAGAAGGTATAGTTCTGCTGAAAGGCACATAACTAACAAGGGGTCCAGAAACTGGGCTGGAATCACCTAATCCTACAACAACTATGATTCTAGGGAAATGTGGCCTGGACAGAAGACCGTTGGTAGTGCCATTTAAGCTTTCTACTGGAAGGATGAGCTATAGCAGCTGCTCTTACTGAATGGTTACAATACAGTACATCAGGCATTGTAGAAAATGCAACAGGGGAATGTTTTCTGCCTGGAGGAGTTACAAACAGAAAAGTTGTAACTGAAAGTCTGAAAGATCAAGTTGAAAATGACATACAACCTGACTGCTAAGCAGTTATAGTCCCAAGCACAACACAACTTGTAAGTAAATGGATAAAAGGATAAATGTATTAGACATCACAGAAAGGGGGGCTCATATGCAAAATGATAAGAGAGGTACCGCAGCAGTTGCCAAACAAACGAGGAATAATTCAAGAGGTACCTCTTAAGGCAGGCCTTCTCTACAGAGATAATACTTTTTTATACAACACTAAAACAAAAAGTGGTGGTGCAGGGGAAAGAGCAGGCCTCTGTACAGAGAAATTGACAGTGTAAATTCTGGCAGAAGAATATATATTTGAGGAGGGGGAGGTAAGGGAGATGGAAAGAATATGCACAAGTACTTAAGGCTTGTTTTTTGTCATTTGAAGTAAGGAACGAAGAGTTAGGGTTAAATAAAGAGCTATCCGAGCATTAACCCTTGAAAAAAGTTTGCAGTTTCTCAAGGCAAGGAACAACGACCCTCCCAGATACTGAGAGCTGTCTGCAATGACATTGGGTTTCTACAAAACTACGTGTCCAGTATCCTCAACCTCTCACCTGCCATTCTAAGGAGGTGACCTAACTGTCAAGAACCTCTTTCCGCCTCATAGAAGCCAGAGGCCAGTTCAGAAAAGACAAATTAGATGGCGAGCCTCATGTAGTTTGTCATGTGTGATGATCTATTGCCATGTGTAGTCATGCTGAGAAGCAGCGATTGGCTGCGAGTTTAACAACACTGGTACATGAAGCAAAACACATGTGTTTGTGTATGAGAAAAATCATCACACACTGTGATGATTTCCTACAAAGGGAATACATTCTGTGCAAGAAATTTGGCATCTCTGAGGGGGTCCCTTGGTACCAAAGAATCAATCACTTTCTCACTCACACACACAAATGGATCTGTCTCAATGCACACCAAACTAACATTCCTGGAGCCTTATCCATCAACCCTCCCGTCAATGATTCCAGCTATGGGAGCAGGGGCCAAGCTGTCAGGAAGCCCACCCACATACTACCAGGGTGCAGCCACCAGGAATCCCATCTTGCTCATCCAGCAGGATTCCCCTTCAGCTGCCAACCCACTCAGGTTCTTGCCAGAAATCTACACACAGAGGAAAAGATCAAGCACCTCCCTTAAAAAAGAGAGGAATTAATTCCCCATCCCAATATAGAGGACCAGGAGTGTATCAGCACACCAAGCATTCACTTTAAACAGGAGTCAATCTGCCTCATTCCCAGCCACAGAGGAGGGGAAAGAAGCTGAATAACGCCATCCATGAGCTCCCACCAGGAAGCAAGTCTGCAACAATTCTGCAAGTGAAGCTTCAAGATTTCCCCATAAGTCTTATTCCTGCCCCCAAAATGAAGCTACAAAACTCCATAAATAACGTCCCTCTCAAAAAGGTGAAGTTACTAGACTACATGGGGGGGGAAGGAAAGGATGTTTGAAGAAAAATATATGAGAAATATTTTTCCCTTCAAACACCTGGAGCCCCTTCCGCTTCCCCACCCTGCTCAGCATTGTGGTTCCCAGTTTTTGTGGTCGTTTTTCTACAAGAATACATAACCACCACCACAAAACGGAGGCTGCAAACACTCCACAAATGAAGCCACAAGGATTGAACGGCAAACCTCACAAAACGAGGGTGCAACGTTTACAAATACACACCCACCCAATAACGAAGCTGCAAAAAATAAAATAAAAATGCAAGACATACACACACACCTCCTTCACACACATACCCCCGAAGTCATGCTCCAAGAGCATGCCAGCCACCTACACCACCCACCCGCTCGCATAACAAGATCAAGGACCTCTCTTCAAAAGGGGAAACGTTGCACGTCTGTCTGTGTGTGTGTACATATCGAGTCTTGCACCTTGAGCCACCCACCGCCTCACAGCAGTAACCCAACTCACAGCAATCTTCCTTTTACTCTCTCCAACATGCTCCCCCAAATATAGCTGCAAGGATCCCCCTCTCCCCGCCCACCGAAAGCAACAACCAGCCTCTCAAGGATTTTGTGCGCTGCGTGCGTCTACATACACATCCAGCCTTGCACCTGAAACCCAAGTCCCCCGAAAGCAGTGAGCAGCCATGCAAAAGATATTCCCTTTACTGTCTCGCTAACACGCCCCCCCTCAAAAAAAATAAAAATAAAAATGCATCTGCGAGGATCTCCCCCTTCCCTCCCTCCAAGGCCTGGCTGTCAGGATCTCCCCCTGAGGGAGAGCAAACAGCCGGCGAGGCTTCCAGGATCCCCGCCAACGGAAAGGGCCTGTCAAGAGGAGCCCCTTCCGCAGCTCAGCCCCCTCCGCGCCCAGGCGAAGGGGCCCGACTGTCAGGGACCGAGAGCCCCCCAAGCGCCGCCGCCGCCGCCCCTTTTCCCTCCCCGCATCTCCTCCTCCACCTCCCCTCGCTCACCGCGTCACAGCGAGGCCCGGCTCCGGCTCCTCCGCGCCCGCCTCATCCTCCCAGGCCGGGGCCAACCCGCCTTCGCGGGCGGGCAAGGCCAGGGCGAGACCCGCCACTGCTGCTGCTGCTACTGCTTCGGTTGCTGCTGAGGGGAAACCAACGTCTCTCCCCCTCCCACCCCAGGAGACTCGCCCCTCTCGGTTGCTTCAGCGGGCGCAGGCCTCCGCCTCTGCCTCCTCCGCCGCCTCCTCGTCGTCGTCTTATTCCAGCCTGAGCCTCCTCGCGCTGCGCTGAGGGCGGCCGCGGATCCAAAATGGCGGCAGCGGCGGTAGCAGCGGCTGTGGTGCTGGTGCTGCTGGTGGTGGCGGCGGCGGCGCGGCGGCGGCGGCAGCCTTAGCAGCAGCAGCAGCAGCAGCGCTCCTGCCTCGGCGCGTGCGCGAGGCGTCAAGCTCGCGCGCCGCGGCCGCCTCGCGCTCTCTCTCTCTCGCGCGCGCGCTCTCTCTCTCTCTCTCTCACAGGCAGGCGCGAGCGAGGGAGCCTTAACCACGCCCACTCCCCTCTCTTTCTCTCTACCTGTGTGTGTGTGGTTTGCCCCGCCCCCTTCTCTCCCCCCCCCCCGCCTTTCTGCTCCGCGTTCGACCTTCGCCTGTTTCCTATCTCGGAGGGAGCGCGAGAGCCTTGCCCTCCTTTCCCTCCCTTCCAGCCCCGCCTCCTCCTCCTCCTCTCTCAAGCTTAGCCAATCAGTGGAAGCAAACCGGCCCATGCCGCGCGCCTGGCCGATCAATCAACCCAGCCGGCCTATGCGACGCGCGACTCCCTCACCCTTCTCCCCGCCCCGGGTTTGCCGATCACAACGGCACGCTGGACTGCCAATACGTGCGCGGGTTTAGTCGGCCTGCTTTCTAGAGGAAGTGTGTCCCTTCAGGGCACTCGTAGGGAGCTGAGTCTCGAGCCTTCGCGCAGGCGTATTTGTGCGGTGAGAGATATATAAACATGGCGGCGCCCGTGGAGGGGAAAAGTCTATAACGTGTTGAGTTGAGGTGGGTTCATTTCTGTGGTTCTCTCGTCTGTGGTGATAAAGTTGCCAGCTGCGTACTCTTCTGGGGAGATCGGCTTCTCTCCCCACCCCCTTAATTTTTTTCAATTTCTCTAATCCGGAGTCGCTTCTCTTCATGTTTATTTACAAATCTGGTATCCCGCTTCATAGCCCAGGGAGGGTCCCAAAACGGAGTGCTGTTTTGCTATTATTTAATTATTGCATTTATATCCCACCTTTTCCTCAAAAGAGCTCAAGGTAGTGTTTATAGTTCCTCTTCACACTTCATCCCCATAACAACCCTGTGAGGTAGGTAAGGCTGGGAGGCAATGACTGGCCCAAGGTCACTCAGGGAGCTTCAAGACTGAGCTGAGGAGGAGGGGATTTTAGCTGGTCGCCTAGGTCCTAGTCCAGCACTTCAACTACTCCATCACACTGCCTCTCATTCATTTCACAACATACAATAATATAACAACCAAAATTGGTTTAGGTAGGTAGCCATGTTGGTCTGATGTAGTGGGGGGAAATTAAAAAATTGTAGCACCTTAGAAACCAACTAAGTATGTTCTGGGTATAAGCTTTTGTGTGCATGCACACTTGTGTATCAGAAGTGTGCATGCACACAAAAGCTTATACCCAGAACAAACTTAGTTGATCTCTAAGGTGCTACTGGACATTTTTATTATTATTTTATTTATTTTAACGAAAATTGGGTTAGTGTATTGTATCTGAGTAAACCTGGTGAAATTAATGGACATACCTATCATTGGTCCATTCATTTTTGATGGGCTTTTTCCAAGTATAACTTAGTTTTATTCAACCCAATGTCTAATATTGGGAATAGATATGGCTTGGTGGTCTTACGTTGCCACCATCATTCAGGTAGCATTTACCCCTCCACTTCCTTTTTGGTGCTGCTCTCTGGCTTCTGCCTACTAGGAAGCAGAGCCCATTAGGGGTTCTCTGAAGAAGGGAGTTGGGCTGGAACTAGTGGAGTCCCTAAGGTGGTTGGATGGTGTTTGTGGTTGGATGGTAATGGTGTTTTGCATGCCGCATTCCTGAAACTCCTGCAGCCAAGCTGGTGCCAAAAGACCACATCAGCGAAGCCGAGTGAGGGGTCTTGTCGTCTGAGCAATCCAGGATCTACATACACACTACTCAGGCTTGCACCCTGGAGAACTCACTTACAATTTATAAGCTCAGCCTGATTGGTGTAAAATACAAACACTACAGGTTGCCTTTGACAGTGCATGACATCATTGTGACCCACTGGTCAGCAACTGCCCGCCTTAAGCTGGGCAACCACCAGTCAATAAAGTGCTGACTTGCCACTGTCTGCCTGCCTTAATGGGTGCTTGGAGCTCAGAGTATCATTCAACAAGCAGACTGAACTTCTGCACCAAGCAAAAAAGAAAATAAACAAATCCTCTTGCACCTAACAACGTGGGACGTCAGGACCATATTTCCTGGCTTATCCACCAACACCAACCTGTTGCAGGTCAATAACTCACAGAAGATGGCCACCATTGACTGTGAGCTGAAAACACTCAACAATGGCGTTGCCACTCTATAGAAGACCAGACTAGCTTCAAATGGCTGCCTCCAAGAGAAGAACTACACCTTTTTCTGGAAAGGAGGGCATTCAGAAAAACCATGTATTCATGCGTAGGCTTTACAATGAGGAACACCCTTCTGTCTGTGATAGAACTGCCAACCAAGGGCTCAGAACACTTGTTTTACCTCTGACTTTCAACCACAGTTAACACAGACCTTTCCAAACTGTGTTGCGACACGTTAGTGTGTTGGCTGCAGTGTGTAGGTGTGTCGTGAAAATGCTCCCTGCCCTCCTGGGGTTGCAAATGTGTTAGTTTAACCTACGGTTTGCTAGTAAAACTTAATTACTTTGTCACGAAATGATGCATGTCCAAAAAGTGTGTCACCATCATGAAAAGTATGGAAAGCTCTGTAACATCTTGAGTGTCTATGCTCCCACTATGTCCTCTATAGGCCTGTGATGGGGGCAAGTCTTCCCTTGCTGACAGTTAACAGTTGCCAGGCAACAGTTCCCACTGATGTCCTCTGAGGCAAGGGAGCAGGACTGAAAAGCTTTTTCCTTCTTCTCCTGCTTAGCTCATAATTTCCTTTCTTTCTTCATGCACATCCAAACAAAGAAGCCCTTGAGACTCCCTGTGGGTGACCTTGGGCTAGTTGCTCTCTCGTGGACCAACCTACCTCTGTGGGGTTGTTGTGATGGGTGGGCTCCCTAGACCAGATGGATGGGAGGTTACTTGTTTCTAGATTGTAAACCACCCTGGGATCCTTGGATAAAATTTAATAAACAAACAAACATGGAGACCTACAGGTTCTCCATCACTTGGCTAACCTCTGACTTTCATCAGGAAGCATTATGTACCACTGCCCTACTTAAATGCTGGGATTATTAATGTCGAGACCTGTAGCTTCTCAAAAACCAATTGAATTGTAGGATAACATGTCCATAAGCATGACTTACAAAGTCAAACTGGGAGAAATTAAGCTTCATGCTGTTCCTGTTCAAAGTGACAAACCTGTTTTCCTGTTTTGGGTGGGAGGTATGTGTGCTGTGTATGGTCAAAGATACTTTTGGGAAATCTGACCTTGTGTCCAAGTAATTATTTTTGTTGTTGTTTTCCAACACAGGAAGAGTCCTGAAGAGAAAGCTATACCAAAGCAATCATAACCGATATCCTCCATTTACAGGTAGAGTCAATGAAAGCTTTTTCAGACTCTACTGCTCATTGGAAGGTTGGTATTCTGATTTGAAGCGATCCATTACAATTTGGCTTATCTGAGAAGCAAATTCTGATATCCTGTGTTAGTTGCACATAGAGTAGACCCATTCAAACCAGTGGACTTGCCCGTTGATTAATTTCATTGGGTCTGCTTGCAAGTATGACTTGGGTATATCCAAAAATGCTTTGGTTTACTTTCTGCTCACTTTGTGGGCTACTAACTAACAAACTAAAAACTCCTTCTACACCAAGAAGCTTGTGGGACGTATAATTAACTAATGGAACACACTGCATGAGATGTGGTGATGGCTGCTAGCTTTTTAAAAAAATAATGAAATAGCATCTCAAGCAATTCAGTCCTACACAAGTCCAATTAAGTTCAGATCTAAGCAGATCTGAGGTTTTATTTTTTTACAATCAAGCGGTATAGAAATTTTATGAAATGAATTATTGCATACGAAGAAGATTTCCATATTTTTACTGAGAATGCCTTATTTATTCAGTTTTATGTTTTTGCAATGACCTCAAGAATTCTTGGTTGGGATGCATTCACCTTGTTGTTGGACTGCCATTCCCATCATCTCTAACCCTTGGCCCTGCTGGCTAGGACTGATGGCAGCTGGAGTCCCACATGATCAGGAGGATCACAGACTCCTCATCCCTGTCCTAAAAGGATGTGGAATAGTTACTAAACTAACACCAGGTAGAACAACAAAGAATATTGCAGGCTGACATTCAGACTTTTTAAATACTACAACTCTCATCAGCCCCAGCCAGCATGGACAGTGGTCAGGGCACCACACTGGTTTGCCATTGCCTGTCTTCTGTTGGAAAGAAAAATAGCCTTTGGTCCACTTCAGGAAGGCAATTATGTTCTCTTAATGGATGTTCTTAGAGAGCTACCTTGAATTTTCAGAAAGTTAAAATGCAAGCAGTTTAATAAATGCATAACAGCTTTCTGTTCCGAATAAGCTCTGCTGTTTTTCATTGCCAGGGGCAATAATGCTGAGGAATCTGAGGAGACTCGTTTGCCGGGGATACAAGGTGAGCCCACCCACACATCCCCTTCTGTGAGGGCAGCACAAATGTAGCTCCTGGGATATATATCTAGCTGGAACTGAATCAAATTTCTGCAGAGTTCTTTTAGCCTTTCTTTCCTCCCATCTGGAAAAACAGGAAATCTCGCTTTCCTGACCTAATGCGTTTCTGCATAATTCAAATAGCTAATAGAAGAATGGAGATTCTGTGGAAACAGCTCCACCTTATGGGCTCTGGCAGCCTCAGTTTCACCCTATAGCTGCTTAGGTGTGGGGTTGCCTTTGGAAGGGTGTCCAGACTCTCAGCCTCTGCTGGCGGCGGATCTTGGGCAAGGGCTGCTTCTCCTCCCATGTGTGGCATGACTTCCTAGCTCTTATTTGGTGAGTCTTAGCTGAGGTTGCTATTCATCATGCCTTAGCAACATTGTTCACCCGCAGGGTTTCCTGGTCCCCATGGAAAAGGTCCTAGCTTCAGTTCCTGACATCTCTCAGTTTAATAAGAGTCCTTCACCAAAGGTTTCTGAGTAAGTCAGGGACTATGGGGAGAAAGCCCTCCTTAATCTTATTTATATACCACCTGTATATAATGTTGAGCTGCCCCACCCCCAGGCCATTTAGGCCAGTGGGCAGACATGCCGGCTTGTTAATCCCCTCAAATCAGGCGACCCAACTTCAAAGGAAAGAATTGGGAGTGCGTTCTAAAGTTCCATTCAGGAACCCCTGAGCGCACCCAATCTCTGCACCGCTTGCTGTCACCACCAATCAGCTGATAGATGCTTAAACAAGAAATAAATCAGAACCTAAAAACACCCCGCACACATCTATACAAATAAAAGACAGGTCCAGCAGATCCCGCCACAACAAAAGTGGCCTCAAATACTCTTCAGATTAAGAAGCAACTCTCTTGGAGGCTGTCATCCTCTGCCGGAGGAGACAACAATGTTTTGCCATATATACGGTGCTCTTTCTTTCCCTAGCTGGAACATGACTGCTTTTTACAAGCCGGTCCCAGGAACTGGCAAAGCACTGCTGCTATCCTGGATCCCCACTTTGCACCAGAAAAGCCCAGAGCAATCTTCCGCACCAGCGAGAATGACCCGGTGAGTTGTTGTCGGGAAGGTGGTAGAAATATGAGAGTTCTAAGCAGCTGTCTTAAGGTGGCTGCAGTCAGAATGAGAGTGGTGGTGGTCTCGGTGATGCATGTGAACTTGGTGAGAGAGGCAGGACCATATTGCTTGAAGGATCAGGTACAATCTGGGGAAGGGTTGTAGCTCAGTGGTAGAGCATCTGCTTTGCATGTAGAAGGTGGTAGGTTCAATTCCCAGCATCTCCAGGCAGGCCTGGGAATTATCCCCTGTCTGAAACCTTGGAAAGCTACTGCCAATCAGTGTAGACATTGCTGAGCTACATGGACCAATGGTCTGACTCAGTATGTTGCTTTGTGCTTCTAGCCCAGCCTTGTGTTTAACAACTTGCCTGGTGGCTGCAGGTGACAAGGAACTCTATGCTGGTGGGTGAGTGGGATGGCAGAGAAGCAACAGAACTTTGCATCTCTCTTCCCACCCGCTTCATAGAATGCTTTTATTTTTTAGCTTACTGAAGACCCTCCTCTGCAGTGAGCATAGAATTGCAGGCTACTCGCCTTTTAGCAGACTAGTAAAATGCTTTTGTAAGGGACGCGGGTGGCGCTGTGGGTTAAACCACAGAGCCTAGGACTTGCCAATCAGAAGGTCGGCGGTTTGAATCCCCGTGACAGGGTGAGCTCCCGCTGCTCAGTCCCTGCTCCTGCCAACCTAGCAGTTCGAAAGCACGTCAAAGTGCAAGTAGATAAATAGGTACTGCTCCAGCAGGAAGGTAAACGGCGTTTCCGTGCGCTGCTCTGGTTTGCCAGAAGCAGCTTAGTCATGCTGGCCACATGACCCGGAAGCTGTACGCTGGCTCCCGCGGCCAATAAAGCAAGATGAGCGCCGCAACCCCAGAGTCGGTCACGACTGGAGCTAATGGTCAGGGATCCCTTTACCTTTACCTTTACCTTTAAAATGCTTTTGTACTCTGGTAAATTCAGAACAAAGGAAGCTGTCTTATAGTAAATCAGACCATTCGGCTCTCTAGCTCAGTGTTGGTTACACTGACTGGCAACAGAGCATCTTCTTTGGATTGGAGAAAGTCCCAGGTTCAGTCCCTGGCATCTCTGGTCAATCTATTATTCTTTGATTTATTTAACAGATTTATAAATCATGGGCAGAGGCCATTTAAGTGGAGTACAAGATGAAAGTGGGATAAAACTCACAGCCCCAAATCATTCATCTAAAACTCTAAAAACCCAGGAAATCCATATCTACAAATTTGTGATCAATTCCATAAGTGACTGGGCCATGCATCAAGGGAAACCACCTTGAATAAAAATATATCTTCAGTAGACGCCTAAGCATCATGACATTAGACACCTGTCTGATTTTGCTTTGGTCAGTTATTCCAGAGGGCTGGGCCTGCAGCACTAAAAGGCCAGATTCCACTGCAAGTTAAGCACATTCCTGGGGCCCATGGCAGTGCTAAATCCAAGAGGAGCACAGTTGCTGGGCAGGGATGGGTAAATGGCTAATGAGAAAGACCCTTCTCTGCTTGACTTCATGGAGAGCCACTGGTGATCTAAGCAGATGTTCATATATGTTCATTAGATATTCATAGAGAAAGACAGTGACGTTGGGGGCACTGCTGGGCACTTCCCCAACCTTGAAACTCTTGGGATTTCGGAACCTCGGCCCTCCAGATGTTTTTGGCCTACAACTCCCATGATCCCTAGCTAGTAGGGCCAGTGGTCAGGGATGCTGGGAACTGTATTCTGAAAAAACATCTGGAGGACCGAGTTAGGGGAAGTCTGTTCTAGAGCTGGGAAGGGGAGCCTGTCAGGACTTCCAGATGTTGTTGGACTACAGCTCCCATCATTCCCAGCCATTCTCCATGCTGGATGGGACTGATGGGAGTTGGAGTCAAAGGGCTTCCTGAGGGCTGCAGACTCTCCATTCCTGTGCTAGAGCTCACCCTGCATGTTGTTATTGCAATACTAATGAACTCCAGTTTTAATTACTATGTAATGTATCATTTGCTGTGAAATAATGTTTGCCTAGGATTTAAAGGATTCCCATTTGTTAACCATCATTGTCAACCGATCGATTGACTGCATATAATTCTGCTTTGCAAGTCTTCTTATAAGGCAACTTTGAATGTCAGCTAAGAATCCCCACCTGATTGATCAGTGTTGGGCACAAATATGATACCTCTCTATACCAAACACCACTTCATATGCTGAAGTCGCACCTCTTCACCCTAGCCTTTGACAACTTATATGTACATATTTAACACCTGCCCTAATTTTCTGATGTAAATCATTTTAACTGATTTTTAAGATAGTATTTTTGCATTGCTGTAACCCACCCTGGGAAGGGTGCATAAGCAAGCTGTTGTTACTCTTCTTCCCTGTGCCTTTAGGTGAAGCGTGGGTAAAAAAGCTATTATTATTATTATTATTATTATTATTATTATTATTATTCCCTGGGGCCATGTGTCGAAGGGTGCATAAGAAAGCTAATCATCATCAGCGTTCGATAGCAGAAATAGCTGTGCTAGCATTGCAGCTGCTAAGCTGTTATGTTGGGGTTGTTTTTTTTAATGCAGATGAAATGGAACGGTGGGCTGTGTCTTCTAATAACAGACAAATGCCCAACCTAACAGGCTATCGCTTGTGTCATTGCAGCAGCAACAGCAAAAAAAATAATAATCAACATTTAAACAAAAATTTCAAGTAAAATAACTCAGGAGGCTGCTGGTGGGGGCTCTTTCCTTTTTCACAAGCTCAAACCCGCCTTGGTTTCTACTTTCCCGCCCCCTGCCAGCGGCACAAAAAATTGTTTGGGTAAATAGGCCTCCGGAGGTGCTTTACTGTGCCCGCTGGGAGCCTTTTGACTGCCGATTCTTCTGGGGTCTCCATGGAAACGGCAACAGGCAGGCGGACCCCGTCACGTGACAGTCCCCCCACCCCACCGCCAAGCATCAGTGCCGAAAATGCCCAGATGGCAAAGGGATTGCCTTTGCCCTCTCAAGTCTGGGTGGCTGTTGCCAGGCAACTGGCCTCTGGGCTTATTTGTTCAATGGCAACATACACAATCTGGGCTCAGGCACCAGAAGCTGAAAGCAGACTCAAGAATGTCACCTTCCTCCAACACCTCCTGCCGTCCTTCCCGCCCAACACCCACCTGCATTTCCAGTTCAGCACCTGATTGCTTAAACTGCAAGGTTCGGAAGAACTCAGGGAATTCTGCTTTGGCGTGGTGTTTTGCATGTGGGGTATTCCCTGTGGAATTTCGCCTTTGGAGAACCTTCAGGCTTTCATTTAAAACGGGGATGGGGGAGCCCTTTTTGTTCCAGCCCAGGGGCCATATTCCCTCCTGGGCAACTTTCTGGGGGCCACATTCCAATGGTAGATGGGGCCAGAGGCAAAAGTGGATGGAGCAATGGGTGTGATTTTTTTATTTTATTACTGTTGTACAGTGGGCTAGTTTCTACACACGGAGAGAGACACACACTCCTCTAGCCAAGCATGGAAGAGGCATGGCCAGGGTATAAGGACACATTCCAGCCAGGCAAGAACACCAAAGGAGGGTAGAAACAGGGCCGATGAGAGGTGTGCCCAGAGCATCTTGGGAGTCTCAGAGGGCCCCTGGACTTGGGGTTCCCCATCCTTGATGGCTTCTGGGAATCCAGCAAAGAAGCCATTCCCGTGAGTTGGCTTCTTGACATGCCAACCCCTGGTCACTTCCACAGGAAGCTGCCGTCAGACTGTGTTGGAGCCTTAGACCTTCTAGCTCAAGATTGTCTACACAGTGACTGGCAAGGGCTTTCTAGGGTTTCAGGCAGGGGAGAAGCTGGTGGTTGCACCTGGGAGCTTCTGTCACCCTCAAAGTGGGCCAGAGAAAGAGCAGTATCATGGGAACATAGAGAGCTGCCTTCTACTGAGAGATAATCATAATCTTCTACCTTGCCTGGCAGCAGCTGTCCCAAAATTTCACCCAGGAGGGAGTCTTTCCCAGCCCTGGGGATTGAACTTGCCACCTTCGGCATGCAAAGCAGGTGCTGTACCCACGGAGCTACAGTCACACTTCATTGTTTGATGCATTGTGTGTGCTTCCCCCCCACCCTCCCAATACTGCAGGCCAATCACGCGGAAGAGCACATGGGACAATATTACACGCTCCCCCTCCAGGAGGTGAAGAAGGTGTTTCCTCACGGACTCCCAGCACGCTTCAGGTTACAGGTGATGTGTCTTCCTTGCAGACCTAAAGGTAGAGGGGAGAGCAGCGGGATGGGACAAAAATATTGGGTCCCGGTTTGAATTAAAGTCCTCTTTCTCTGCCTTGAATGCAGCTGTATGTAGCTCTTCTCTGTCTCAGCAATAATAATAATAATTTTCTTACTTGTACCCCACCTGTTGCCCCAGCCACTCTGGGCAGCTTCCAACAAAATACAAAAACACAGTGAGACATCTCACTGCTTCAATGTTGTTGTTGTTTTGTTCGCGACAGATGAAAACCTTTGGCGAGGCCTGTTTCATGGTGAGGGAACCCGCTCTCGAACTCCTCAGCTGCTTAAAACGAACCAACTTTGCTCATCCAGCCATTCGATATGTCATCTGTATCCTATGAACCAGGGCAGCATTCGTTCTCCTGAGACCACCCTGCAGTTAGGCATTCTGGTAACAGGCAAGTTCTTGTCCTCATGAAATGGTACAGTGTGAGCTGATCAATTCATTTAAGCAAGAGAAAACAGGGATGAGAAGACCGTCAGGGAAAAGAGGCTCAAGCGGCCTTGGTTGGCAAAGGGGAGACCTAGGCATTTGGGGAAAGGCGCAGCCAAGAATTTGGACCCAAATCTCCCTAGCTTTGTGTCTCCTTTGCACATTTACCCAGTCTCCACCTTCATTCATGAGGACTAGAAACTTCCCTAAAAATTAGGAACATGAAGCTTTTCATCCCAGGGGCCGCATTCCTTCCTGGACAACCTTCCAGGAGCCGCATGCTTGTGGTGGGCAGAGCAACAAATGTAAATTTTACCTTCGTGCTGTAGCCTGCTTTCTACGTACCCTCTCAAACCCCTTTGTCTTCTGTTCAGGCAAAGCAAAGAAGTGTGATCAGAATTCGCAGACATTTTGCCAGGCAAAAACACTCAAGGACAGTGGGAAGCGGGGCTTGTGAGGGGCGTGGCCTAGGTGGAGGGGGTGTGGTCTGAGGAGAATCCCACAGGCCAGACAGAGACACCTGGAGGGCCGCATTTGACCCTTGGGCCTGTGATATCCCACCCTGCTGTTGTTGTTTTTAAGGGTAAAATTCCTTCATGACTTGTGTTTGTGTTGCTGTTTGTACCTTCGCTCATTCATTGCCCAATAGGGCAACCCTTAATTCTTACTTGAGTCACAAAGCAGTGGCGAGTATTAGGGTGGGTGCGTGGATACACCTGTTCTCCTTAGCAGCTTTTATTTGAAGACGGCGAAAAGACCACGGGGAAGACCATGGCCCTCTGCCACGCCATCCATTACTGTGCGAGACAGGACTGGCTCATCCTGCACATTCCAGATGGTAAGGACCAAGGGGTCTTCTTCTTTGTGCCTGCCGGTCTGTATCCTGGCCTACAGCCAGAGTCTCTAACAAGCATCGTTGAAGCTGCACCACACTTAGCATTTGTGTGTTCCCCAGTGCCTCTCTCCATCCCCGCTGCCTGAATTCCAACCCCACGCTTTTCTAATGAGTGTTCTTAACGTTGTCCTTTTGTCACCGGTTGTAAGGGAAGGCCTGCTGTGAGGCACAAATGGCAGCGTATAAATATTTTGAAAGGGGGCTTTTTGGTTCAGATTGTAAGGGGAAGAGCTACTGCTCAGTGGGAAACAACTGATTTGCATGCTGAATGTCCCTGGTTAAGTCCCCAGTGGCATCTCCAGGTGGGGTTGGGAGTGTCCCCTGCCTGGAACCTGGGAGAGCTGCTGCCAGTCAGTGTAGGTAATGCTGAGCTAGATGGACCCAGTGGCAGAATGCAGATTCCTTGTTAAATCAGCCCTTCACCCAGAACCATGAGGACTGGACTGTTACTTTATCTTGACGGGGAGCGCCATAGCTCAGGGGCAGAGCATCTGCTTTGCACACAGAAGGTCGCAGGTTCAATCCCCGGCGTCTCCAGTAAAGGCTGGGAGAGACTTCTTGCCTTTCCACCCCTGTCTGACACACATATCCCAACCCATTAAGGAGCATTTATTAGATGCAGTTAAAGTGGTATAAAAAATAGGGATGCGTCATAACTCATCTGTTAGCCGCTGCAAGAACAGCCCAGGACATGGAAACCATTGCAATTATTTACCATGGATCAATGGTATATGGTGCAATTTGGCAAACAGCATTGTGGGCAGAAAAATTAAAAGAAACCCGACAATTTTCATGCAGTTTGGTGTAACTTTATTAATTATATGACTAATGAGGCATATGGCAGAACAGTACCCATGGTTTATAGCACAGTTTGGCGTGCATGAAGTAGATATTTTAATTTCCCCTTTTCTCCCTATAAATTCCTATAAAGCCCCATAAAATAAATGGTCATTGAAGCAAAGCAATGATCAACAATCTAAGTATATACATTATTATTGTTGTTCATTTCACATCTGTAATTAATTATGATGTATATACTTTGACTCAACTTTGTCAGTATATTCAGAGGCATTTATTTGAGCATGTACTGCTGTTTTATTCTGGCTCTCATTTTATTTAACTGTTGTATTTCTTATGTCTAAATGAAATAAAACTGAAAAATAAAACAGGAATAGGGAGCCTCTGGCCCTTGCAATGTTGTTGGTCTCCATCTCCCATCAGCCCCAACCAACATGGCCAGTGATGAAGGGTGATGGGAGTTGTAGTCCAGTGTTACCCCTGAAGGGGCCACCAGGTTCCCCCATCCCTGCCTTAAGGTTCCTTGCTGAAGCTGTGAAACCAATGCTTTTGTTTGGACTGTAAAATGAGCATAGCACAAGCTTGCTGCCCATGGCCCTGCCTCTTCCTCTTCACACTACAGCTCACCTCTGGGTAAAGAATTGCAAAGAACTGCTGCCCTCTTCCTACAACAAGGACCGCCTTGACCAGCCTCTGGAAGCCACGACTTGGCTGAAGAACTTCAAAATCACCAACGAGCGCCTATTGAAAGAGGTCAGTGGCAATGATGGCTGGTGCAGTCGGCAGGGGCGTACTAAGGGGTTGGCTAGATTGCTGCTTCTGTCCAGTTCTGAATGTCTTGATAAACTCCTGAGTTTGTGTATTGTGGCTCCTGCAATCTGTGTCTGCAGCCAAGCCTGTACCATTACTTGGCCGAATAAAAAAATCTCTTTCTTACCCACACGCAAAAGCCTCTGTCTGCATGTGCTGGGCAGGAGTCAGGATCCTGCCCACTTGCATGCCTGTCCTAGAAAAAATGTTGTTATCTTGTGTCACAATATAGCGCGTGTCCAAACAGGATATACCATATTTTTTGCTCTATAAGACTCAACTTTTTCCCTCCTAAAAAGTAAGGGGGAATGTGCGTGCATCTTATGGAGTGAATGCAGGCTGCGCAGCTATCCCAGAAGCCAGAACAAGAAGAGGCATTGCTGCTTTCACTGCGCAGCGATCCCTCTTGCTGTTCTGGCTTCTGAGATTCAGAATATTTCCTCCTCCAAAAACTAGGTGCGTCTTGTGGTCTGGTGCGTCTTATAGAGCGAAAAATACGGTAGTCCTTGTTATCTGGCGGATATGAGTACAGTGGTACCTCAGGTTATGAACTTAATTCGTTCCAGAGGTCCGTTCTTAACCCGAAACCGTTCTTAACCTGAGGCGTGCTTTCACTAATGGGGCCTCCTGCTGCTGCCATGCTGTTGGCGCGTGATTTCTGTTCTCATCCTGGGGCAAAGTTCGCAACCTGAGGTACTACCTCCGGGTTAGCGGAGTTTGTAACCCAAAGTGTTTGTAACCCGAGGTACCACTGTACGTAGCCTATTGAGTTTCACTGTTTACTACGGCAGTGAAGACAATCCGAGTGAGAATCTTGAACCAGACGACCGCGGCTTGCAAAGGCAGCTCTTTAATCTGAGCAAGTGGAATCTCAGGGTAACTCTAATCCTTTTTTAAAGCCATCCAATTTAGTGGCTACTGTTGCTGCCTCTCGTGGGATTCCCTTCTTAACCTATGTCACCTTTGCACACTGCAGATCAAAACGCAGCAGAAGTATATGTGGGGCAAACGAGACAGCACCGAGGAAGGCCGCCCCCTAATAGAAGTGGTGGAGCAGGTGAGGAAACGGATGCTGCACCCTAGATCGCTGGGGAGTTGGACAGTGGGGCTGGATGTGAGGAGGAAGCATGGTCTAATAACAAGGGTGGGGAAACCTCCGACCCCCAGGAGCCAAATGAGGGCCTTCCAGGCATCTGCATCTGGCCACACCTGCTCTCTCCAGGCCACATCCCTCCAGGCTTTGCCCCCTCCTCAAGCGCTTTTGCCTGCCTAGAATGCATCCTTGAGGTTCCCCAATGTCCCAATGGAGGATAGGGAGGGATGTGTGAGGAAACGAACCTACTGTGCAAAATGAACATTCCTGGCTCCACCCACTTTTGCCTCTGACTCCACCCACCTGTCCCCAGAAGGGGATGCAGCCCTCAGGCTGAGAGAGGTTCCTCTTTCACACCCAATCTAGTCCGTTGTCTGTGAGCAAGGAAGCTGCAGGGGGGGAGAACTAGGGGCGGGTGGGTAGGTATGGCAGTCATAGCTGCTAGGTGGTGTGGTATAGAGTGTCCGACTAGGGCCTGGGAGATCAAGGTTCAAATCCTCACTCAGTCAGAAGTCACTGCGAGAAGCGAAGGTACAGGGAACCAGGCAGAGGGCCTTCTCAGTAGTGGCGCCCACCCTGTGGAACGCCCTCCCATCAGATGTCAAGGAAATTAACAAATATCTGACGTGTAGAAGACATCCGAAGGGAGCCCTGTTTAGGGAAGTTTTTAATGACTGATGTTTTCATGTATTTTTAATCTTTTGTTGGAAGCCGCCCAGAGTGGCTGGGGAAACCCAGCCAGATGGGTGGAGTATTATTATTATTATTATTATTATTATTATTATTATTATTATTATTACAGTGGTGCCCCGCAAGACGAATGCCTCGCAAGATGGAAAACCCGCTCCCGCTAGACGAAAGGGTTTTTCGTTTTGGAGGTGCTTCGCAAAACGAATTTCCTATGGGCTTGCTTTGCAAGACGAAAATGTCTTGCGAGTTCCTGCGGGGGGGTTTTTTCCTTTCCCCCAAGCCGCTAAGCCGCTTAACAGCTGATCCGCTTATCAGCTGATCCGCTAAGCCGCTTATCAGCTGATCCTCTAAGCCGCTAATAGCGCTAATCCGCTAATGGGCTTGCTTCGCAAGACAAAAAAACCGCAAGACGAAGAGACTCGCGGAACGGATTCTTTTCGTCTTGCGACGCACCACTGTATTATTATTATTATTGTTGTTGTTGTTGTTGTTGTTGTTGTTGTTGTTGTTGTTGTTGTTGTTGTTATTATCATCATCATCATCATGGGCTGCCTCTCAGCTTAACTCATTTCACAGGGTTGTTGTGGAGATTGAATGAGGAGGGGGAGAACCCTGTATGCCACACTGAGCTCCCTGGAAGAGGGAAAAAGTGAAATAAATGAACAGGATGGGGCTGCAACCCCCAGGACCTCACATCTCTTTCTCTCCCTCCCCACTTTTTAGGGTTTAACTCGGGTGAAAAACTCCAGCGACGTAGTGGGGGTGGTCTTCAAAGAGCTGAAGCAGCAATGCCCGGAGGGGTCCTTCAGGCTGCTAGTGGCAGTCGATGGGGTCAACGCCCTTTGGGGAAGCACAACACTGAAGAAGCAAGACAAGAGCAATGTATGGCATCTAAGCTTTGCAGGAGCGGCAGGGGTGGGGGAGGCTGCCTCATAGCCAGTCTCCTAAAACATGGAGGGGAAGGAGAAAGCTGAAAGATACTCTTGGGTTTCCTGCCCAATTCTCTGTTTTGCCCTTAGGTCTCCCCAGAGGAGCTGACGCTGGTCCACAACCTGAAGAAGATGGTGACTAATGACTGGGTGAGGAGGAGGCTGGAGCTCCTTTCTTCTCCCAGTAGAAATCCAGTGACTTGATAAAGCTGTTTGGGAGATGCTCCCAGACCAGCCAAGCTACATAGGCAGGGTTGTGGTTTGCATGTAATGCTAAACCATGGTTTGCTTAAGCCTGGCATGGGGAACCTCCAGCTCACCTACCAGATTTGTGCCGTTGTCTGTCCCCGGGTTAGGAGCTGGAAGTGGGGGTAGTAGTCACTGGGGTCAGGCAGATGTATGGAGATACAGAGCACTGCCTCTTGCCCATTGCTTGCCTACCACATATCCACATATGAGTCATTTTGTTGTCACAGGGACAATTCCAGTTGACGAGCAGCTCTGTGTGAACGCTTGGGGCTGGTTTTATGGCGTTGAATACAGTGTCACTGGTGCTTAGAGGAAATCCATCCAACGTAAGTTGGATATGTATGGCCAATGACCACGTATATGGGAGTTGCAGCTCAACAAGATTCTTGAACTACAGTTCCCATCAGCCCCAGGCAGCACAGCCAGAGGTCAGGGATGATGGGAGCTGTAGTCCAGCAACATCTGGAGGGCCACAGGTTCCCCGTCCCTGATCATGAGGGTCACACACGTTCCACATCTCCAACCCTGCTTCTGTCACCAAGCTAAGTAACCCACAGTGGGATCCTTGCCTCCATGCAGCCACTGATGGATAAAGAAAACTTTCCCGGAAGGAATACTTTGCATGGGTAGGTGGTTGGTTTGATTGATCTCTTATCACATTTCTATGCCACTTTTCGTTCCCATGAATCGCAAAGAAGCTTACAAACAATGAATAGCAACAACAATCACAAACACAACATAAATCATACAGAATAATTAACAGATCATTGGTAGAACAATTATAACCTATTAAAAACACTATTAACAACTAAAAAAATAAGCTAAACAGCAAAATGGCAACAAAAATCATATAGGGTTCACCAAGTACTGCAGCATTTATACATAACTGTCAACTTTCCCCTTTTTTAAAGGGACATTCCCTTATTTTGAATAGGATTCCTCGCAAGAAGGGAAAAGTTGACAGCTATGCATTTATTATAATGTGTAAAACGAGATTAACAGCATTAATAAACTAGCAGCCAAAAAAAAAACCCCTAAGCGCCGTTGTGTTCATACACTCTCCCCATGACTCGAAATCTTCCACTCTATTTAGTTCATTAAAAGACCCATGGAAACAATGCCTGTAACTCTGTTCTGAAGGCTCCTAGGGCTGGAGGTGGGGCAGCACAGGTGAAACCAACCAGCTCATGATGGCAAACAGAGTCTCTCTCCCCTCACAGTTCTTCCTCTGGAAACAGCTCCCTCATGAAGGCTCCTCGGGCTGGAGGGTGGGGCAAGGGAGGTGGGGAAAGCCATTGCCTGATGGCTAACAGAAAGTCTCTCCCCTCACCAGAAGAGAACAGGATTGCCTTTTCTGATGTGCTTTTTTTCCCCTCTCTGTGTGGCTTCTTTTTTATAAAGACTGGTGGAGCCATCGTGACAACCCTCAGCCAGACAGGTGCTCTGTTCCAACCCCGCAAAGCTTACAGGCCCCAAGAACTGCTAGGAAAGGTGAGTCTGGCCCTGGGATGCTGCCAGTACTGAGTTGGCCGTGCTGATGGGGGCTGATGGGAGATGGAGTCCAGCCACACCTGGAGGGGCACGGGTTCCTTATCCCTGATCTACAGCTTCAAAGCAGAAGCTGTAGTGCTTTTTAAATTCCGTACAGCGTCTAGAACAAGGATGAAGCACCTCCAGGTGCTGTTGGACTCCACCTCCCATGAGCCACTGCCAGTATAGCCAATGGTCAGGGATGATGGGAGCTGAAGTCCAGCAGCATCCAGAGGCCCACATGTCCCCTCACCCCACCCTATGCTTAGGATATTTTATTGCTATGCAATTCTGTAATCTGCCTCATTTTGATTTGAAGGGATTCTCCCCAAGCTCACCATCCCGCCATGCCCCCAAGACTCTTGGATAAGCGGAGGGAAACAGAACTGTCAGATCTCATATGATTAACCATTTGCTCTTCCTCTTCTGCCCCCACCCCAGGAGGGTTTTGATGTCCTGGACCCCTTCATCCCCATCCATGTTCTCAACTACAATGACCGGGAGTTTGAGAGCTGCTACCAGTACTACCTGGAGCGCAAGTGGCTTCAGCATGAAAAAGGTGGGTCACAGAAGGGAGAGCTGAGTGAAGTATGGAAGGATAGAGAGCAGGTTGTATGGGAACTATCCTGGATTTTTTTTTGGCAGAGGTGCAATTTACATTCCTTGTTCTGCCCACCTTTGCCTCTGGCCCAACCTGCCACCAGCATGCGGATCCCAAAAGGTTGCAGAGAATAATAATAATAGTAATATTTTTTAATTTATACCCTGCCCTCCCCAGCCAAGGCCGGGCTCAGCGTGGCTAACAAGCAATAATAAAAAATAAGTTGAATGAATACAACTTAAAAACAAAATTAAAATACAACATTAAAATATTGAAACATTAAAATATTAAAATGTAGCCTCATCGCAGGAGAAAGGAAAAGAAAAAAGAAGGAGGGGGAGGGAATCAAATTGGCTCCAAGCCAAGGGCCAGGCAGAACAACTCTGTCTTACAGGCCCTGCAGAAAGAAATCAGATCCCTGGTCTCATGAGGCAGAGCCCTGGTCTCATGAAGCAGAGCGTTCCACCACGCCGAAGCCAGAGTTGAAAAGGCCCTGGCTCTGGTTGAAGCCAATCTAACTTCCTTAGGGCCCGGGACCACGAGGGTGTTGCTATTTATGGACCTTGAGGGTCTCCGTGGGGCATACCGGGAGAGGTGGTCCCGTAGGTACGAGGGTCCTAGGCCGTGAAGGGAATGTTTCCCTCATTGTGGGTGGGGGGGAGATTGTTCTAACTAGATAATGGGGCGGGGGGGAGGAGATGAGGCAACAGAACTGGAAGTGTAGCTTCTGCATGTCCAGCTTTCTTGGTTGTGTGTACATAACAAGCTGCAACCATTCTGACATAAACTCTCTCCATCCCCCTCCCCTTCTTTTGCCTTTGAAATCAAACTCTCTTCACACTGCCGCACCAGCCAGCACAGATGAAGGCCGCAAGGAGCTTCGCTTTCTCAGTGGGCGGAACCCTGGACTGCTTGACCAAATCAGCTCCTTCTTGTGACATTGTGTCCCTCCTCCCCACCCCCATCCCAAAAACATTGGCATCACAGCCCAAGGAACTCCTTCCTGTTCAATAAAAAACCAAACAGAAAGCCACTTTTGTTTTAGCATGCTCTTTCTGTGTACTCGTGTATAGGGTTAGGAAAGGGGGAGGGGGTATTTCTTGCTGCAGCGATATGACAGGGGTTAGGGAACCTGTGGTCCTCTCATGGTTCTTGGGCTCCAGCTCCCATCAGCCTCAGCTAGCATGGCAAATGGTCAAGGATGATGGTAGTTAGAGTGAAAGTTTGGTTAAGCGGAGATGGGTTTCTCTCTCATTTGGAATGAAGCTGCTCATAAGATGGAAAGGTGGATCAGTTCAGGATTGTAGCATTAAGTTTGATGGGGCAACACAGAAACCCAGAGCACCAAATATGGGAGACCATGCTCTTCTTAACTCAGACCTTGTTTTGTGTAAAATCCATTTACAGTGGTACCTCGGGCTAAGTACTTAATTCGTTCCGGAGGTCCGTACTTAACCTGAAACTGTTCATAACCTGAAGCACTACTTTAGCTAATGGGGCCTCCTGCTGCTGCTGCCGCGCTGCCGAAGCACGATTTCTGTTCTCATCCTGAAGCAAAGTTCTTAACCTGGAGCACTATTTCTGGGTTAGCGAAGCCTGTAACCTGAAGCGTATGTAACCTGAAGCGTATGTAACCCGAGGTACCACTGTATTAAAAAAACATTTAGAAGCGTGGCCGCCTTGCGTTTTAAGTCAGCATATAATTGAGTGCTGAAATTGAGGTGGGAGTGAAATTGGGGTGCTGTGTAAGCATTCCCCCCCCCAAAGGAAACCAGCTCTATGAGGAGTAAACAGCAGTTGCCAGGGCCCCTGCAATGGGGGATGTGTTTTAAATATATGGTGTGTATACAGCCCTGGACTCAACTTTGCTGCAACCTGTGGGGTGTTTTAGAAGGGTTTTTGGTCAGGAAATCCAAGCCAACATTGCCATCTTTTACCTGCACTATCCACTGTGTATGCTACATTGAGGGTTCTCATAAAAACCTCACTCAGCCACAGGCCCACAAGACAAAGGATGGCGGTAAGAGATTCAGACTATTTTTAAAAAACATAACTTAGCATTGTTTTTCAACCTGAGCTAGGAAGAGCATGGACTCTGATAGCCTTGCTGTCCAATCACAGCTTCCAAAAATCCTGGATTTCTGTTGCTTTCTAATAGGAAGTCTTCTGGTATCAGACTCAAAAGAGAAAAAACAAACAAAAAAGCAATTTCCAGGTGTTTAAATTATCACATTTTGCCCTAACTTTGTAAAATTGTAGAGACAGAAAAAAATAAGAGGGGCATCACTGGGTTTTTTGGGGGGTGTACTGTAAAAATGGAGGCTGGCTGTTGGCCAGTGTTCTCATTATTACAGTGTCTTTCCAACCAGCTACTACAGAGGGTAGGATGGTAAGCTGGACCATGACATCTGCTTTGCTGAGAGACAAGCTCCCTCCCTTGTTGCAACAGTCATATTTTAGCTGCCATTCCATGAGGCTGCAGCAGCTGGATGAGAAGCTGCTCCATTGCCTCTGCTGAAAGTACTCATATTTGGATCTTCTCTGTGAATTGTTTCCTTTCAGTCTGGCTGTGTGGCTTATGCAAATAGTGGTATGTAAATCATCTAAATAAAAATAATTTATCCCTGCATTTTGTATGTTTTCCTCTTCCCTCCTCTCCTTGTTTTCCTTTTGTGCCATCTCTTTTCATTTGCAAGCTGCAAATTAGCTAAAGAGATGGAGGAATAGCTCAGGCATTGAGATCAGTGGGTGGCAGGCTCCGTTAGGATCAGAGTTTTTAAAATATTTTCTTATTCCTTCCATCCTGCTGTAACCATTTGCGCCTCTGGGCACCTCCAGTGTTAAAATGCATCTATGCGGCGCTGTCCCCAAATTGGTTCCCCGTCAACTATTACAGGAGCATAGAGATGCCCGCTAAGCGGTAGAACGGCGTCACCCAGCCTCCCTAGAAAACCGTGGCCAATATGGCGGCTTTCAAATTTTCGCCGGAAGTCTTGTCTGTCCCATTTCTTCATTCCTACCGCCTCTGGTGCTGCGCAGGCGAAGACATGCCTAGAGCGGCTCCCCCGATGCAGCTCCGCCCCTTTCCTAGTTCTCCAAGCCAATGGCGGGGGGAGAGACAAGGCGGCGCAACGAACCCTTCTCGCTCGCGCGCCGACCGCAAGCCGCCAGGCAATTGGGTGGCCCGCCTTAGCCAATAGGAGAGCGGAAGGGGTGGGGTTCCCCGCGGAGACGCGCGCAACGTCTGCGGTGCCGTCGCCGACTTGTAAACCGCCTCGCGGCTCGCTCCGGCGCGTGCGCACTTTCCCATCCGCGCGCCGCTGCTCCCTAACGGCCGCTCTGCGTGTCCTCCGCCCCCTCCCCCCTCCGCTCCCATTGGCAGTTGGGGGATGTCGGGGGCCCGCGAGGTGGTGACGCTCCAGTTGGGCCACTACGCGGGGAGCGTCGGAGCCCACTGGTGGGGGCTTCAGGTAATGTCAGGGGAGGAAGCCTGTGATTGGGCAGGCTGTGCGCGCGCAGGCGGGGAAGGGGCGGGGCGAGCGTGTTTACGCAGCTTCTCCGAGGGCGGTTGCTGTGAGGGAGAAAAATATTTGTTTACTTCACAAAATTTATACACCGCTTGACCGTAAAAAAAAGAAAAAGAAAAGCCACCTCCGAGTGATAAAACGATAAAAATCAAGAAAAAACCACAACCCTACTGTTAAACTATAACAAAATACTAAAACAGGTTAAAATCACCTCAGCTTTCTAAGCACCTGCATAGGCCAGTCTCAACAGGATTTTTTAATCTATTTTCTTAGTCCTGTTCGAAGGCACCTGCTTGAACTCAATAGGCAGGGAGTTCCAAAAGGGAGCCGCCTCCATCTTACAAATGTGGGGTGGGTATTGTGTGGCTCTGGCAGTGCTGGTTCTGCGGGCAGAAAGGTCGAGTGGGCCGGTGTGGGGCAAAGTGACCTCATAGGTACAACATGTCCCAAATAGGAGGTTTGTGGTTAGGCTACATCGCAGGATAGTTGCATGAGCAAAATGAGGTTTGGGGGAAGCCTACCTCACGTGGATGGGAACGCGGGTGGCGCTGTGGGTAAACCACAGAGCCTAGGGCTTGCCGATCAGAAGGTCGGTGGTTCAAATCCCCATGACGTGGAGCCGAAAGCACGCCGACGTGCAAGTAGATAAATAGGTACCGCTCCGGTGGGAAGGTAAACGGCATTTCTGTGTGCTGCTGGTTCGCCAGAAGCGGCTTAGTCACGCTGGCCACATGACCCGGAAGCTGTACGCCGGCTCCCTCGGCCAATAAAGCGAGATGAGCGCCACAACCCTAGAGTCGGTCACGACTGGACCTAATTAATGGTCAGGGGTCCGTACCTCACGTGGAGGTTGTGAGTAAAGTAGAAGTTTGGGGCTGGTTTCTGTTGAGCTTATTGTGAGAATAAAATAGGAGTGGGTTGGGGGGCTAACCTACTTAATTTTTTGCCTGCCCTGAGTCTCCCAACATTGGATGTCCCCAAGCATTTTGGAGAGAGGGAGGAAAGCTTTTCTCTAACCACTTTCTCTGTGTCATGCAGAATTGTATACATGTCTCCTCTTACCTTTGCTCTAAATTAAAAGCCCCAAATAATGATGTCCAACAATATCTGGAGGGCCACAGGATCCCCACCTGAGACTTAAACCTCTACTTTCACCAGTTCGAAGCAGCTCTTACAAAATAAGTGGAATAAATATACCAAAGGGATCTCCATAGAGTACTTGCTGGTTTAGAACTCTTTTCTCATGTATTTTTTAAATTATTTTGTTCCCCCTTCCCAGGAAGCTTCGTTCTGCTTGGATCCTGCAACTGCACAATCAGATGAAGGGATTTGCCATGACGTCCTCTTCCGAGCTGGAAGAACTCTCCAGGGGCGAGAGACATACACACCCCGCCTCATCCTCATGGACCTCAAAGGTGGGTGATAGAGAGAAGTGCAGAATATGGTTTCTGGGAGAGTTTAGCCCAAACCCTCCTCTTCTTCATGTCATTTTCTGCATCATGGAAGCCACATATTGGAAGCACAGACAGTCCACATTCCTTCGATGTACGTACATTTGTTTCTACTCAAAGCATTTAGACCCTGCTTTTCTGGTGAAGTGGCTTACAAATCAATAAAAGAATATGGTCCTGCCCTCAGGGTTGCAACAGATAAATGACATGACACACAAGAAAAAAAAATGGATAGGGAGGGAAGAAGAAAAAGGAAATGAGCTTAGGCACAAATTCTTAAGACATTCCAGGTTACTTATCATAATCAGCTCAGGTGTAAGTGAGCCACACAGCTACAGGCCTTGACAGTCCTCTGATAAATATCCTGGCGGCCCAGCCTTCCTGGAAATGCCAGACACTACCAACCTTTCAGGGTGGGACCTTGGCCTCTGAGGGTCTAGCCGAAATCTGCCAGCTGATTGTCACTCATGTTGGAGCCAAGATCTTGCTGACACTTGCTCCCAGAGCAGATGGTCCTGTGACTGTCCCTCACAAGGCAGGTACAACCAATGGTTTCTGTAGGCAAGGAGAAGCGGCCTAGCCCATTTGGTGAAAGCAGACAGCAAGTGGCAATTGCAGTTTCTATCTACTTGTTGCTGTTGTTATTGCTGGTATTTATTTATTTTATCCCACCCTTCCTGCAAAGAGATCAGGGGGCAATGTATACAGTACCCACCCCTTTTATCCTTGTAACAACCCTGTGAGGTAGGCGAGGTTCCGATAGATAGCCACAGGAGCAATAGGTTTAGTGACTGGTCAGGCTGGCTGGCTTTATTTATATATTTAAATAGTGTGTGTATACCACTTCACAGTCATCTCTAAGTGGTGTACTAGAAACACAATGCAATTATACACCTGTCCCCACTGTATAAGTTTTCTAATTGCCCTGGGACTTACCAATTTTGCAAGAGAGAGTACCTTGTCTTGACCTGCTGTTCTAGCTAATTTGCTTCCTAGACTGCGTAACATACCATACACTCAAAGCACATTACTCCCCCTGCGAAATCACTCTGGGAACTAGTTTGGTAAGGGTGCTGAGAATTGTAGTACTGGGGGAAACTACAGTTCCCAGGATTATTTGTTGGAAAGCCATTGCTTTAAATGTATGGTGTGTACCATGGTGTGTATTATGTATGGTGTGTATTATGTAGGCCCTTAGAGCTCCCCTGGCATAAAGTAAAAGGAAATGCTTAAGTTCCTGTGGCCTCTCTTCTGATCTGGGATATTTGGTGTTCATGGTTATTATCTTGACAAGCAGCTTTCACAGCGACAGCGCTTTCTGTTTCTCTGCAGGGAGCCTGAGTTCTTTGAAGCAGGAGGGATGCCTGTATGCAGATGCAAAAACAAATACCCCTTTGACATGGTGAGTTCCTCCCCACCCCTGGAAAAAAACACGTATAAACAACTACCCTGTGCACAGCATAATCAGATCTATAGGATGGCTTACTAATGATTATAGGGAAAACCTAATAACACAGCTGTCAATGCATTATTGATGAACAGAGGTGAGTATAGTCTAGTATACCAAATGGACTCCTGATGTTTCTGATTTCAACTTTTAAAAAATGTTTCAAGTCCCTATGGTTGTAGACAGGTTATTGCTACAATTCTGGAGGCTAGGAGATGTCAAGCTGGGCATGTTATTCTTTTCACAACACTTCATAAAAACATGTTATTCTGTTCCCCAACACTTCATGAACATCAAGACATTTTCTACAATATTGATGAGAAAGGAAAACTAACAAACCCAATGTTTCTGTGAGGGAAACATTATTCAACAAGTTAAAATTAACAGAAAATATTGTTATTCATGTATAAAGAACCAAAACTTTACTAAGCACCATAGACAGATAAAAAAACTCATTCTCCCTGCCCACATGCATAATGACTAGATGCTGTGACAGAAAAGAAAAAAGTGGTGGGAACGGAAGAAGAAAGCTAGGAAACTCAGACACCAAGTCTTGGAAGTTTTAATCTGCCTAATTACACTTGCTAGATTTGGGGCAGCAGTGGTGTGGCACTCTAGATCCTGTGTGTTTTAAAGGCAGCAAGGGAGGGCAGTATTCTGCACTCCACATACACCCCTTCAGTCTCTGCTGCAATTTGTGCAGAACCATGTGGTTAAAAGGCTCAATTTTTTCAGGAAGGGAAATCTGACGACGCACCAAGAAGATCCATCCCCTGCGAACCCTTTCCTGCCAGACCTCAACAGGCTGGAGGTAAGATATCCTCTACCCCTGGAGCTTCCCTGTTTCTTTTCTGCCCTTGAACCAGCGTTGTTAAGCCTGGAGCTTTTGCTTTGGTGGAAATTCCTGTGTTGCTAGCAATCCTTCTTGGAATTAGTTGCTAACACCCGTCTTTCCACTGTCTGTTAAATGCCAAGGGCAGCTGGAGAAATAGCCCCTAGCTTATATGGTTTTAAAAGAGTTAGACCAATTCCCAGAGAAGTCTAATGACAGCTGTTAGCTATGAGGGCTGTATAGTAAGCTTCAGGTTTGTAAGCTGCCCACCAGCATCTGGAGGTCTACAGGTTCACTTCTCCTGAGTTACTAGCAGCTATATGGATCTCTTGATTCCATTATGGCTAAATCACAGCCTCAGGTCAGAATGTCTCTCTCTCTTTTCAGGATCACAGACCACCTAATGGCAGTTTTGCTCCAAGGACCCTTCCTGGTGGTAAAGATGTGTGTGTGCTCTGCATGCATGGCTTCCTGCAGGGGCAGAATGGGCAGATATGTTTTCAAAGGGTATTTTAAGGAAGGCTTCTGATCCATTCACAATGTATTCCAAGTTTTGGCTTCATTTGCTAGCCAAATCCATTATTTGTGGTTGCCCTGAGTGCCTCTGGCAATTGCAGAAAACATAGGTTATGAAGAGGTGTTAATCACTTTTGCTGTGCTGCTGCAGTAAGTCACACCTAGACAGCTATCACCGCCTACAAAAGCCTGAATAGTAAGTGAAATAAATTGTGGTTCCTTTTCTCTATGTTGGGGGTTGGAGAAAAGAGAGGAGTTTTCTCCCCCGTGGGCAGAATTTCTTCTGGAAGTGCTGGTGTGCTCACCTGATAACAGAGAAGCACTTGCCACTGGCGAGCAGGCTGGTAAATTGATGGAGCCATTTCCACCCAGCCAATGCCTGTGTTCTGAAGCCATTTTGGCACATAAGCAGTATATAAATTAATAGATGGCGGTGATAACCATTCTGCTTCCAGACAGACCTCCGCTCCGTGAGAGGCAGGATGAGACTTCAAAGACGCCTTGCTCAGAGAGCAGGACATGCTTCTGGTCAGATTTCCTCCGCACACACCTGCACCCTCGTAGCATAGTAACCATCTACCAGTACAATCACGATGGGTAAGGAATGTTTCTCAGCATTCTGGGCTACCTTTTCCCTGGGCGGGCCAGGAGATGCTGGCTAGCTTGCAGTCCCTGCTAGAATATTGTCTGCCCTGCTCCGGAAGGCGCCTTTGGAACGATGCTGCCGCTTTTCTTTCAGGGATTCCAGCCGGCTGGAGACTTTTGGACAAGGGGAGAAGCTGCTACAAGAGGGCACATACCTTGAGGAGCTCGAAGACAGGCTCCACTTCTATGTGGAAGAGTGTGACTACCTGCAGGTGAGTCTCTTGTTCTGCCCAGAAGGGTGGGTGGTGCCAGCTCACTTGAGAAACATCAGTAAAGCAGGCCCTGATGTCTAGTCCCAGAGCAGGGGTGGATAATCTGTGGCCTGGACTACAACTCGCATCATCCCTTGCTGGCTGGGGGCTGATGGGAGTTGGAGTCCAGCATTTGGAATGTCATGGTTTCCACAGCTGTGCCATAGAGGCTGCACAGTGGCCCGGTTTCCAGGGTTTTGCAGGTGGTTATTGCATTTTAGATATTGGGCAACTTCTTGGCAAATAACAGTTACCTCCTTCAGCTTGGAACTTGAGCCCGGGCGGCAGGGAGCAGATCCTCCTGAAGAAGCTGCTCAGGCCTTCGGCCATGACATCACTGCTCATCCCCTTCACTCCCTTTCCCACCCTCCTCACACCAGCCAGGGAGAGGCCTGCAGGCTGAAACATCTGGTGCTTAGATGAGAGGCTGTGCCAGAAACTTCTGGTGCATCATGCTATTCAGCACTGAGGAGTGCTGGTCAATTAGGAGCAGAGTTCCCTTTGTCTGCTCTCTTTGTCTCATGCTCCTGCTCACCAGCCTGCCTTCCACCCCTGGGATGAGGCAAGCTCACTGGAAAAGCAATGGAGCAGCCCATTTCAATAGCACTGTGTAATTCTTAGGCAAGCTGTGTCTGTGTCTTGGCCAGGATGTGGCACCACCCAGGTTTAACATGTCAAATCTCAGCAGCACCCAGGCTCCTGGGGCATTTGTCCTTCAGCATGGGGAAGGCTGCGAAGCAGCTGAGATTATATGTGGCACAGCCTGGGCTTGCAGCAATGTGCAGGCACCAACTCTTGAGTTGTCAGGTCACCCCAATTCCTGCCACTGATCACAACATATCTGCACACTTCCCTCCTTGCACAGGGATTCCAGGTTCTCTGTGACCTGCACAATGGATTTTCGGGGGTTGGGGCAAAGGTCACGGAGCTGCTTCAGGATGAGTATGCAGGGAAAGGAGTCCTGACATGGGGGCTGACGCCAGTGCTTAACGGAGCCGTAAGTATGCCCCCCTCTATGCAAACTCTTTGCTCTTCCCTCCCCTCCTGAAAAATGTTATTGGCTAGGAATGAAAGCAGTTCAGAGATCTTCTCACTAAGAACGAGTGTTGTGTAGAGGATGGAGGGCTGGGCTTAAGATGGGAAGATAAATGTAGCTGGACATATACTTACACCTGACTAAATATAATGAGACCTGATTGAATATAATTGTTTATAACAGAATATAATAAATATGATTAAATACATTCCAGAGATCATCCTAAGCATTTATTAGCTAGTTAATATTATATTTCTCTCACAGTAAAACTCTATAAAATCATATAAACTATCCCACTTCCTGGTATCCCTCATTCCCGCTTAACATATTGGGATACTGTACTAAATTCCGTTTATTCAGTCTCCATGTTTCTCTCCTTAACTTTCAGTAACGCTCTTAGCTTTATTATACTGAATTGCTCCCAAAGTTTTCTGATCAAATCACTTTTAGCTGGGCTTATGGGCATTTTTCCATGGTCTAGCATAGAAGATTCTTGTTATAGAGTACAATACCCCAAGACCAATATATAGATTTGATTTTCCTTTTCATGTGATTCAGTAAACACATCAATGCATCTAGTGGGAAAACAGTTCAAAAATATTTATTGAAGAACTTAGTTAAAACATCAGAAACAGGATGAAAGGAAATGATAATTAAGTAACTTAGTTTTGACAACAAGCAGAATTCTTAATTAGTTGATGTCTATAAAGATCTTAGATTAATCTGTTAGCTCTTCTTCAAGATTGTGTAGTCAGTTCATTAATAAGGTATTTAGGTAAAAGTTAATTAGTTACTCAAAGACCTACTTATTAGATATTTAAAGGCAGGAGAGAGAGATGCATAAGTGGTAGCCTTAGGACTCCTATTTCCTAATTCACTGGGTTATAGCCTACTAATTTGTTCTCAGAGTAGACCTATTGAAACTAATGGCCCTAACTTAGTAATGCCCATCAATTTCAATGGCTGTATTCTGAATGACATTGGATGCAACCCCATTTGATGAATGCTGAAACAAATCCTTTAGAAGCACTAAGCGTATGGAGTTAGCACATAGTTAGTCTGGAAATACCTGCACTTGGATCCAGAGCAAACTTTCATTAGAATGGGCTCTCTTTGTCTCACTTCCCAATCCCCAATTGCAAACTGTTTCTCCCTTCCATATCCTGCACCTCCCAAACTGTTTTGTTGGACTGCCTGTCCCGTGTTCTGTAATTTGTCCTGTTGAAAATAAATAACCTCAATGCCAATCCCCCCCCACACAAAAAGAAATGGCATAAAGACAGACTCACTGTTCCCACTTGCACCATGTATGCACTGAGAGTTTTAGTGCAACACTACCCTTCTGGTGTGACTGCTTTTTCTACCACCTTGCAGATTCCACAAAGGAATTTTTACAGGCTCATGAACACAGTCTTGGCGATGGTCCATCTTTCCAGCCACAGTTCGCTCTTCTGCCCCTTGTCACTATACGGAAGCCTGGGACTCAGACCAGCGCCCCCCATCACACTCCCATACGTGCACTATGAGGTCAGTATTCCTGCAGGTGGACATCTGGGTATGCCTGCGCACACACACAGAGGATGGAGGAATAAGAACTCCTTTGAGCTGTGTGTGAAGTTTGTGCATCCTGTATCACCTTCCCTCATTTCCCCTGGTCCTTCTTCTAAGGATCCTCATAAGTTCTTTTCCTTAGTATCAAACTGGAATTTCAGCCACCAGAATTGTCTTCCTGCAATGCAGAGTTCACTAGACTCAAATAGCATCTGTTGGGAGCAGAAATCTGAACTTTGGGGAGGAGATATTCCTTGATATGACTGTGCCTTGATTTTATAACCCTCTGCAGGCAGCACAGGACTATCACACGAGTGCCATCCTCGCCACAGCCCTGGACACGGTCACTGTTCCCTACCGGCTCCAGGCGTCAGCCATCTCCATGTCACATCTTGCTGAGGCCCTGAATTTCTCTGGGCGGAAGGTACAACATGATTCTCTTTGAATTCCTGCCATTTCCCTAGCCAACCCTTCAATCACTCAAAAGCATGGTTGGAAGTTGCAGGATTTCTAATGTAAAATGAAAACAGCTTCCATCAGGACCAGGAATGTGCACTCAGTTACTAAGTGCCTTAAACGTTCCGGCCTTAGTTTGTCTGGATTAGCTTTTATAGCTTATACCAATTTGGACTATTGGACTTTCTGGCTCACTCGGTGCTGTCAACCCTGACTGGCAGCAGCTCTCCGGGGTTTCAGGCAGGGGGTCCTTCTCCAACCCTACCTGGAGATGTCAGGTATGAAACCTGGCGCCTTCTGCATGCAAAACAGATGCTCTGGCACTGAGCTATGAGTCTTTTAAAACAGGAGTTTAAATGCATTAATAGTGGCATATTTGGGAAGAGAATCCTCCCTGTGGGCCATCAGATACCGGCAGGGATGAAATTTCACCCCCATCAGAACTTCCTTTTGGGGAAATCTGCCAGATCACAGTTTTGGTTCATAATTAGGCCCCAATTGTGACCAGTCAGTGCACTGAAGGCAGTGAAACCAGTTTATTTCTTGTTTTGCTCTGTGTGCAAAAAAGCTTAATGGCTTTTAAAACTCACAATTTTCTCCAAGTTGGGTTTTTCTTTCCCTTCCAAGCATCATCTGGCCCACTTGCTGGAGTCCCACTCTTGTGGCGCACCTTGGTTGCTTCTGGCATTTTTACTTGTTCTGGTACACAGCACTTTGGGGTAACCTGGGCTTTGGAGAAGTCAGTCCCTTCTGGTCCTACATCTGCTGGTGATCATTGTATGCCTCCTCTTCCAGGTAGCAGCTGCAGTAGCAGCTGTACCATTTCCTGTGGCACAGGAGCAGTCCCTTCCTGATGCTCTGTGCAACCAGCAGCCTGCCGTGCCCTGGAGCCCGCTGTCTTCATGTGGCGAGCAAAGAGAGGGCCACTGCTTCGCTCAGTCTGTTGTGCTGAGAGGAATCGGCAAGGAGCACCAAGTCAGGTAAGAGGTTTGGGGGGGGGGTTCTTCCTTCAATGGTGGCCTAGAGTGGGTTATTCCTCTCACTTTTTCTGAAGGCAGAGCTATGCAGATGACTTTAGTACACACACACATACACATCCCTGCGGCCTTGACCCATTTCCCATTTTGCGTCTCTTGTAGCAATTCCCCTCCAGGCACTGAGCCGAAGTCTGTCCTCCACATGTGTGATACTGGACAGGAGGTGCTGGCCCGCTACTTGTACACCGTCTCCCCCAGAACCTTGAGGTTAGTAAAACAGGAAAGGTGGGGGGTATAGGAAAGGTGGTGACCAGGCTTCTGTCCCTAATGCTTGTTTTGTGCTTGCGGAACAGCACATTACACTTACTTCGAGACCCTTGCAAGCTGCTGGCTCCCTACCCCCAGTTCTTCTCTCCTCTCCTCAACAAGCATGGATTCCTCTTGGAGAAACCTTCAAGCGCTTCAGCAGGTAAGAAGCAGGTGCTCACTCAGGTGAGAATGTGAAGTCTCAGGTTTGTGTTTGGCCCATTGTAACTTTTGTGGTGAGGGGTAAGGAAAAGTGGGAACGTGGAGTTCTGCGAGGTAACGTGTTAGAAACTCACTTGAAACTATTTTGGAACTTTTACTGTGGCTGCACTCCTGACCCAACTTACTGCAGAAGTCAGCTTCACTGTACTCTAGAGACTTGCTTCTACATAAACTGGGTTAGGGTTGCACTGTGGAAGTTCTGGGATGATGGGCAGGGGCCGAAGTAATTGTCCTCTCCTCCCAGTTCAGTAGAAGAGTTTTACAGACAGCGGCTCCCACTTTCAATTCCCAGCAGTTCCAGTTTAAAAAGGGACCATGGCCCATCACTGCCAGTTGGCATAGCTCAGGAGCCTGTGGCCTTCCTGTTGCTGAACTGTAGCTCCCCTCATCCTTGACCATTTGCCCTGGGGCTGATGGAGCCCGACAAGTTATTCAACCCTTCTTTATACCCCTGTGCATTTAATGTGTGATTGATCCCCGATTGGTTGGGGAATGTGCATAGGACATGAGTGTGGCCCTCCATGTGTTGGACAACAGCTCCCCCTCACCTCTTGGGGTTAGTCTGGAGGGCATGAGGCTGGGAAGGGCTTGCATAGATCATATGTGCAGCAAGTTTGGCAAGAAGCTAATTCAGTGACTAGCCAAGTACTTCCCGTTTAATGTTTTCCGTCACTTTCCCACCACTGTGTTGCAGAAACATTGATTCTCAATAGGCCAGCATTGTCCCAGTGAAGCAAGGCTTGCTGGTATTATCTCTTCCTCCCTTTTGCACTAGCACAAGGCAAGAGTTTGGGGGGGGCACCAGCCTCATTTGGAAGATGGGTTATGCTGCACCATTAACAAGGCTACGGGGGCAGTAGACACAAAGGCGCTCTGGCACTGCTGCAGTCAGAATGGGTTTTCTCAAATCCTTTCATTCTCTCCTACACAGCTGTTGAAAGTATCCCTGTCTTCGGAGCCCTCCAGTCCTTGGCTATCCTGCGTAAAACCCTTGGCAGTTTCTACGAAGAGCTGCGCCGAGTTGACGTCCGGCGGTGGGCAAGCTTTTTCTCGGTAGGAGTTGAAATGGATGACTTTGAGGAAGCTCTGGAGCAGCTGAGGACACTGTCTCACTGTTACAAAGAGAGCGGGGGCTCAGCAGCAGATTCGGAGGATGAGACGGACTGAGTGTGTGCGTATTTTCTGCAGTGCCTTTGAACAGGAAAACATCTACTAGCCCTTGCACACATTTATAAAAACAATAAATCTCCTAATACAGTCTCCTCCATTATGCATCATGTCTTGTGCTACTACGGCTGTTAAGCTCAAGGTATTTTCAAAAAAAGTCATCTGCCTGACCTTCAGGCCTGCAGTAACCTGACAGATTCTGTGCACAGAGGTAAGAAGGTGCTCTTCATCTTCTACAACAGGAATTACTTTTTATTCCTTAAAATACAACTGCCACAATAAATATTAACTCAGAAGCAGCACAAAGAGAGAATGTACATATTTTTCCTATTTAAAATATTTACACCAGCCATTATCCAAGAACGAGTGTAGCCTTCATGACTTCCATCACACAGCAGACCCCACTTTTCTATGGAAGGGGGAATCTTTCAAGGTGACTTCAAGTTTGATGCGGGAGGTGGGGGTCAGATGGAGTTCTCTGGAGTCAAATGCAAACAAGATTGCCCAGCCATCTCCATTCCTCTTCAGTAGTACTGGCTCACGCTTTCAAAAGCCTTGCTCCTCCTGCTCTTCCTCAGAGAGGACTGGGTCTTTGTCAGAAAGCTGGTCAGTGTTGCTGGTGCTCATTCCATCTTCTTCATCCTCTGAGCTGACATCACAAGCCGTGTGAAATAAAGTCATCAGTTCCCTGAACCGATGGGCGACCTGAGAGCAGAACAGGGTTGTAATGAGACAAGCAAATTGCCTCCAAAGCTAATCTACTCTGACAGCTGATACTATTTCAATTTTTTTAGATGAAGGTAGGAAAGATAAGCAATGGCACACTAACTTCTACCCTAAATCCACCACCGAACAAGAAATCTGTAATTCCTGGCTCGTAGAATAAACCCTGTACAGTGGTACCTCTGGTTAAGAACTTAATTCGTTCCAGAGGTCCGTTCTTAACCTGAAACTGTTCTTAACCTGAGGTACCACTTTAGCTAATGGGGCCTCACGCCGCCGCATGATTTCTGTTCTCAGGTAAAGTTCTTAACCCGAGGTACTACTTCTGGGTTAGTGGAGTCTGTAACCCGAAGCGTTTGTAACCTGAGGTACCACTGTATTCAAATACAGGATAATGTGCCCCCAACAATTTGCCATGGGCATAGAGGGATCTCTGAATATTGCCAACGGTCTGGCTAAGATTGAAACACAGGGCTCTCCCTGCTCAGTTAAATTTTCTTCTTTGAAAGTGTCCTTATCTGTAAACTGCATTTCATCCTGTCACTCAGTGCAGATTTTTAAAGGGACCACAGCACACAATTTGCAGAGCAGCTCGCCATGGATCCTATTTGTTTTGTGAAATTGGAAATACATGCAATCCTAACTGCATGGGTAAAGTGTCACCAGTCGTATCTATGGACTCAAGGATTCTTAAGCTTTACAGAAGAACTCAATGCTTCCGAGAGATTTGTCTCCCCCAGGACTCACCTCCTCTGCCGTTTTGTTGCACAGCTGCTGCGAGATGGCACTGAATGTGTCTGGGTGAGCTCCAAGCTCCTGGCAGGTGGTCAGAATGACCCGGTCAGCCTCTCTGAAAGAGAAACACCTGACACTGGAAAAAGGGAACTGGAGTGGGCTGCTCCTTGGACCAGACTTCATGAATCCCACAAGGCTTGTGTTTAAGAAAGTCCTCATTGTTAGCCTTTAAGAGAAGCACACCATCCACAGGGGAACAGCTTTAAACTCAGTGAAACGGCCTACAGGCAGGGATGGTAAATACTCCTTGCCTGAAACCCTGGAGGGAGCCGCTGCCAGTCAGTGTGAGCTGCATGGACCCAATGGTCTGAATCAGTATAAGGCAGCTTCCTATCAGAAATGGAGCAATAGGGGCATGTTGGCAAAGGCACTATCAGGCTTCCTTGTTTTGCAACATCCCACCGATTACTGCTATTTTCTCACAGCCTACCTGTTTCACACCCCACACTGCTTTTTCAATCTTATCTGTACATCCTGATGTAGGACTGGGCTTTTCCTCAGTGCATCAAAGTGTTGGGGTCAGGGAACGCCTTATACCTCTGGGGACAAAGCAGAACCACTTATACGCGCACCCACCCCGCTTCTCCCCTAGTACTGGCTTTTGAACAAGGAAGCAAAAAAAGTACCTGGTCCACAAGACAACCTTTTCCCCGGTGGAGCTGACCTTGATGTTCTTAGCGCACACAGTCGCTTCAACTGCCCTTTGGTGGAGGTCATCTCCCCGCAGCGAGGCAGCCCGCTCCCCACCGCCTGCAGCCGGCAGCTCTGAGCGGTCACTAGCACACAGTCTCTCCGTGGCATTTCCTTTCTTCTCCATAGCCGGAGGGCTGCAAACTCCAGAGGCCACCGCTGGGGTCTGAGAGCCACAGTTTGCCGCTCCTGCTTTCAGCGGCGTGAGGTCCTTGGAGTGTGATCCGCAAAGATCCCTTCCTTTGGGCTTTGTATCCAGAGACGATGTCAACCTGTCCAATTCCTTGTCCTTGAGACACACTCGAGGAGCAGCTGAAGCTGTCCCTCGCAAGGAGCTGGACTGAACGGCAGGCTTTTGTGGCCAACTCTTGGCTAGAGGAGGGTTGACACCTGGGCTAGCTGCACCACCCGCTGCTCCTGCAAGAGTCTCACCCCCTGAAACGCCTGAAGAAGCTTCCCCGCTCCTCGTGCAGAGTCCTGCGTCACTCTCGCCTCCTATATGGCAAGAGCCACTTTTGGGTCGGTGGGGTTTCGGTGGGGCGCCCCTCTGCACCTGCAGCGTGGAAGAGGCAGCAGTACTAGGAGGGAACAGCTTGGCAGGATCGCTGGCTTTGGAGAGACAGGGAGGTCCTGGCAGCGCACCCCCTTCCGTAGGGGTCTCCTTGGGCAAAGGCAGTTTTCCTTCCACGCGAGAAGCTGGGAAAGAAGAAAAACAACAGGGAAAGGATTGTTCACACTCGCTTGCTCATTGCACAGCATTATTAGAAACTGTGGAAACAAAATACAGCACAAGGTTATGCAGATGGCACTGCTGAGATACGCTAAGCTTAAAAACTAGCATTAGGTGCCAATGCACCTTCCAGCCTGCGTGAAAATAGCCACAGCTAGCAAACTGGGGGTGCTTCCTTCAAGCAGTGCACACAGGCCCCTCAGCTTTACCTACAAGAGAGGAAGACCAAATTCATTTCGTAAATTTCTCTCGCGCTCCCCCTCTAAAGGGGCCCAAGGGTGGCAAAAAACAATGCAATCTTAACAAAATAAAAACTTTTTTTAAATGGCCATGGAATCTCCATCTTTAACTGGATTCAGCCTCGGTTTATAGCCACCCGAAGCCCTCCTTCCAGACACTCCTGAAGGAGTCTTGTGGTGCTGTAAAAGACTAACGAGGCTTATTGTGGGAGATAACACTGCAGACTAGAGCCCTCTTCATCAAAAAGGCTCTACTTCACGAAGCATTAATATACAGCCACAAATCTGTTTCATATTTAAAAGGTGCCATTTCTAGCGTGACATGTCAGGTTTAATAGTCAGCTTTGGTGGCTTCTGAAAATGTTTCTAAAGCACAGAGCAGAATTTGGACCTTGTCCTCAGAAGGGACAAAGTATGAAATCTTACACAGCCCCTGCCAGGATCCCCTCCCTCCTGCCCGCGGAGCCAGTTAGGAGGTTGCTTGGCACAAGATCCCAGGGCTGCATGGGAAAGTTCATGGGTCCAGGCTTCCCACACCTTTCACTCCCATCGTACCTCCTGCTGTGGAGTCTGCTCTCCTAGCGCCTGTCCTCATCCTGCTCTGGGGAGGCTCCCCGTCCTCTCTCTGCTCCAGACTCTCTTCCGCAGGCTCCTTCCCTTCGGGGCGAGGGCTCAGTTCGCGCTGGACGAGGCTGTCGGTGAGCTCCTGGGGATCTTTGTTCCTGTAGGCCTTGCCATCTCCTGCCTGTGGACCAATGGAAGTCCAAGAGCATCTCAGAACACCTCCTGCTCCAAACTCATGAAACTTGTATGCTTCCCTTTGCCACCCACCCCTAAAAAGCCATGAGACTCTATAGTTTGGCCAGGACCCCGGAGACCCAGGGTTCAAATCGCCGCTCAGTCATGAAACTCACTGGGTGTCCATGGGCCAGTCACAGTCTCTAAGCCTAACCTACTTCACAGGGTTGTTGATAAAATGGGGAGGAAGAGAGCCACCTTGAATACCACCTTGAATTCCTCGGAGGAAAGGTGGGATAAAATAAATAAATGTAGATGAACTCCATGCCTAAGGCAGCAACCTTAACCCTTCATCATCCAGAACCACATGCAGGCAGCTGAAATGGCAGCAACAATATGATTACAAGGTCCAAATGGAGATTCTCAGGCTGGGTTTGAGATGTTACCATTAGTATACAGAGTTTTTAACAGTTTGAGACCAGCTTATCTGGAGGGTTGGCTTAACCCACAGATGCCCCCTCAACCACTTCCATCCAGAAAACTTCATTACGCATCTGTAAGGATCCAGTCTTCACTCTGGAACTCTGCCTGTTGACATTAGGCTGGTACCTTCCCTGTATTCTTTTCGGCACCTCCTAAAATCCTTTCTGCTTAGGCAACCCGGATGCCTAAAGTTGACGTGCAATTTATTCTGGAATGTAACCGCTGATTTTGTTCACTTTGCTTTTTTACAAACTAGTGTTTGACCTTTATTTTCACTGACAATATCAGTGCACTTTTTATCTTCGTAATTCTCTTGGAGGTTTTATTTGCAGCTAAGGGGTTGCAAATTCAGTTAAATAAAGAAGTAATAATAAATAATAATAATAATAATAATAATAATAATAATAATATTGATACCCCGCCCATCTGGCTGGGTTTCCCCAGCCACTCTGGGTAGCTTACAGCACATAAAAAAATGTAAAACATTAGACATCAAAAATGTCCCGATACAGAGTTGTTGTTGTTGTTGTTTAAGCTCAACGGAATCAGCACTTGAAGCCTTTTCTCATAAAGAAGAGACACACAGATGAACTCACACACATAGGAACCAAGAGAGCTGAATCAGGCCATTGGTCCATCAAGCTCAGTATTGTCCACACTGACTGGCAGGGGCTCTGCAGGGTTTCCGATGGGAATCTACCTGGAGACGATGGACTGAACATGGCACCTTCTGCATATAAAGCTCTACCACTGATCTATGGCCCAGTGCGCTGAGCTAAAGCCCCGGAGTCTCACGCTCCCTCTGCCATTGCTGTGGACTGACCTTGTTGCTGCTGCTGCTGCTGCAGTGGCTGCAGGTCCTTCGCTTGCTCCTCTTCAGCCTGAGGTCGCCGCTCCCCTCGTGGCAGGAGCAGCAGCACTCCTTGGCCCCCTCGGCCCACTCAGACTCCTGAAATCACACACAAGAGGAGAAGAGGAGCAACCCTCAGCGGGACAGGCAGCAGGGAGGAGGAGGTCTCAAAAGCAATGCTTCGCGCCAAGGGCTTCCCCAGTCTCACCTTGTCAATATTCTGCCCCCCAAGCTCCTTCCTCTTCTTATTTTTCGCAGTCGCGTGGATTTTGGGGGGGTCCTCCTCCTCCTCCACATCTGGCAAGGACACCTCTTCAAATCCATCAAACTAGGAAAAGAAGCACAGGAGCCATTGTCAGGTAGCGTGGTTGGGATGCAGGGAATCCCTGAAGCTTAAAATTCCACACCCCTCACCGTTGCTATCGGAGCTCAGAGCCGCTTCTCCCCGCAACTCCGGAAGGAAGAAGAAGAAGAGTTTGGATTTGATATCCCGCTTTATCACTACCCGAAGGAGTCTCAAAGCGGCCAACATTCTCCTTTCCCTTCCTCCCCCACAACAAACACTCTGTGAGGTGAGTGAGGCTGAGAGACTTCAGAGAAGTGTGACTGGCCCAAGGTCACCCAGCAGCTGCATGTGGAGGAGCGGGGAAGCGAACCCGGTTCCCCAGATTACGAGTCGACTGCTCTTAACCACTACACCATGCTGGAAAGCCGTGCAAAAAGCAGGTGCCCCCTCTCCCAACCTGCACAGGAAGATCAAGGGATAACCCCACCTCATACTCTTTCTCTTCCGTCCAGTTGATTTCCTCAAAATCTCCCAGGCGGTTGGCCGACGGGCGCAGGTGGTCGAAGAAGACGGAGAACTCATCCTGGAGGTGGTCGTGCCCCTTCAGCAACTGCCACATCTGGGTCTTCAGCTGCACAGAGACATTTAAAGGAAACAAAATAAGGAGAGGGGCAACTGATACCTGAATTACAGGTGCCTTCCCCCCCCATAACAAAATGGCCCACTGGGGTGGGGGGAAGCGAAGGATCCAGCCTACTGGCCAAACCCTGTTTGCCCACCCCTGTGTGGAACATTTGCAGCATTTGTCCAATGTCTTTTTTCTTCAATCCCTTCTTATTTAGTGGTTTGGAGCATTTGTACCCCACTCTTCAGCCTAAAGGGCTCCCAGAACAGCTTACACACAATCGAAACAAGGCAGCCCATACCTTCAGGCTTACAATACAAAAACACACACACACACGAAAAGGACAAAGGAGGGGAGAGGAAAATCAACATCCAACCAAGGCACTAATTTCAATGTACCGTATTTTTCGCTCTATAAGATGTACCTTTTCCCTCCTAAAAGTAAAGGGAAATGTGTGTGCGTCTTACGGAGCGAATGCAGGCTGCGCAGCTATCCCAGAAGCCAGAACAGCAAGAGAGATAGCTGCGCAGCGCTGTTCTAGCTTCTGGCTGAAGAGGCTGCACAGCTGTCCGAGAAGCCTCTTCTATCCCTCTTCTGGCTTCAGGGATAGCCATGCAAAGCCTCTTGAGCGCAGCGGGAGTGCTCCTGCCTCTTTGCTCAAGAGGCTTTGCATTGCTTTCTTGTTTCTTGTTTCCCTCCTCTAAAAACTAGGTGCGTCTTATGGTCATGTGCGTCTTTACAGAGTGAAAAATACGGTAGGTTTTTCCTTCATGGTTAACCAGCTAGCACGGTCCAGGGGCAGGAGGAGATTGGTAGAGATGGGTCTCCAGCGAATGTGATGAAATGAGCCCTGCTACCTATCACACCTTCCCAAAGCTAGGTAATTCTGTGATCGCAGCTTTGCATGGGTGGAGGGGAATAAATGAGTGGAGAATGGGTTTCCTCAGCTCTCCATTTATTCGTTTTCTCCCCACTGTCCCACAAAGCTGCAATTACATACGTAAATTAAGCTTAAGAGGAGAGTTACCTGTATATCCATGTTACAGACAAGCCAGGAAACCAAAATTTGCAGCAATGTTGTATTTCAGCCACAAGAAAAAGCCTGCAATTCCCACCACAGCCAGAATTTGCTGAGGGGACAGGACACAGAGAGAACACGCATATTTCCCATGAGCATCTGTAGGTCTGCTTACCTCGATTATCTCCTGGGGCAGGCACTCCCCACAGCCCTGCAGCACTTTGATGATCTTCTGGTGGTGGGAAGGGTTTTCCGCAAAGCAGATCTCCAGTTGCCTAAGGAACTTCCTGCTCTTCTCAAAAGCTTGTTGCTCCTCAAACTGCCCCAAGGAAGAGAAACAATCGTCACTGTTCATGTGCCATCTTGACATCACTGGCACTGTCCAATCACCACCTGGGTTCTTTTTTTGGGGGGGGGCTCCAAAAGTGAAATTCCCTACCTGGCCAGCAGGTGGCAAGCAACAGACAACAAACCCAGGTGCAGATCAGTGAAGCTGTACAGCTGTACCACACAGAGAAGAGAGCTGATGCCAGCAGAATCAGGTACCTGCTGATGCCCCTCGCCCTGGCAAAGAGCCCACTGGTCCTGCCCCCTCCTCTTCACAATTGCCACCTGCTTGCCCTCTCGCTCAAACCCAGACAACAGTGCAAGCAACAGATGCCCCAGTCTGCTTGCTCAGAAGAAGTCAGAGCCTTCAGAATCTCAGCTTTTGTTAGCAAGCAAAGTTTCTAGTCCCTATTGCTGAAAAGATGCATTGTACTTCTAGTTTTGTGGGCAAATACTGGGGGTGGAGGGGAATGTCAGAAGCCAGAGGGGTGGGGAAGTAAGATTTCCAAGAGATCAGCAGGTGCCCAGTGTTGCCCCTGACCCCCAATAAGCTAGACATCATAACCTCACATACAAGAACTAATTTATAACAGGGCACAGAATGCAGGTGGGAAATCTGCCCCCTTCCGTGCAGCCCTTGGTCATGTGAGAAGGCATCAGGGGGAAGCAGCTCCCAAGTGAGGATGGAGTGGCATGCGAAGGGCAATCACACGCCTTTTTAAAGACCACTTACGGCCCCAGTAACTTTGCAGTAGGAATAATTTTTTTATTTGTACCCCGCCCACGTGACTAGGCTGTCCGAGCCACTCCAAGCAGCTTCCAGCAAAAGCATAATAAAGCATCAAACGTTAAAACCTTCCATATACAGGAAGTTTGAAACTTTTTCTTTTATTTGCTGTTTTCCCTTTGATATAGTTGGAAGAATGTATTGTTGATTCATATACAATACTGCCTTTGATAGGAACTCCCTAAGTGTGGAGGCCCACTTCACGTATCTACCACCTGAAGTCCCACCATTGTTTAGATGCTTTCTAAAAGCTGTATAGTTATTTATCTTCTTAATAATAATAATAATAAAATTATTTATACCCCGTCCTTCTCAGTTTAAAAACCGGGCTCAGGGCAGCTAATAGCAAATATAAAACACTGATCAAAATGTGACTTAAAACCAGCATAAAATACAACATAAAGTGCAGCATCAATATCAATAAAATTCAAAAATTCAGGGGTCATTGGGGGGGGGGACAAACAAACCCCAGTCAGTAGACATCAAATGATCACCAGGGCTAACTGGCCAAGTTGGTCCTATTAGGGCCAGCAAGGAGACAGGGAAGAATTTAAATGTGGGGTCCCAGAAAGGGTTTCTTCATAGAAGAGGAAAGGGGGAAAGGGAATAGAGGATCCTTGACATCTGATGGGAGGGCATTCCACAGGGCAGGTGCCACTACCTAGAAGGTCCTCTGCCTGGTTTCCTGTAACCTCACTTCTCGCAGTGAGGGAACCGCCAGAAGGCCCTCATAGCTGGGCCTCAGTGTCTGGGCTGAATGATGGGAGGGAAACGCTAAACGGGCTGAGGCCGTTTAGGGCTTTAAAGGTCGTTGTAAGGTGGGGTTGCCGATTCAAGGCAGCAGCACCGAGTGAGCCATCCTTGAACTCCCGACCCCCAGCTGCCCCAGCACATCTACATACCAGCCCGCACTCCAGGGCCTGCTCGGGCAAGAGGAAAGCAGCAAAGTCAGTGAGCAACTGCGGCCACTCCCTTAGCAGGTTCCGCAGCCCTGCGTAGAGGTCGACGGCCGTCTGTTTCTGGGCGTTGCTCTCGAATTCGTAGATGATGTGCAGGAACTCCTCGTACTTGCCAGGGACGTTCCGCAAGGCCTCGCGCACCTGCGGAGGAAGACGCCGGCGTTAGGTCAGACGGAGCGCAGGGAGAAACATCGCTCGTGCGCAGAGTAAACCCCAAATCCCAAAGCAACTACACAAGCCCACAGGTCGGCAGGCTTCATTGCAGAGCTAGGCATCAGCCGCTCCCAAAGGAGGCAGCGAAAGCCACCGAATGGATGGCTTTAGAAGAGGAATGGCTTTAGAAGAGGAATACCAATGGCTGCCAGCCCTGATGGCTACAGTTTTGCTCCACTGCCGGAGACAGTATGCATCTCTCACTGGGAATCCCACATTTGGAGAAGCAAGAGGAGCCATCAAGGATGTGGTCTAGCCAGGAGAAAGCACTTGAAGGAAGGTGCAATGGGCTATGAAGAGGTTTGGCCTGGGAAGAGTCCCGAGGGCCAGATAAGAGAGCTATCGGGGGCCACATCTGGTCTCCACGCCTGAGGCTCCCCGGTCTACAGGACCTAAGCGGTCTCTGGTTTGGTGAACATCTGGAACTCTCTCCCGATTTAAGGTCACTTGCAACTCTACATCCCGACATAGCAGTTGGTGAGGAGGCCCTTCCTTACCCTGCTCAGGTAAGCCTGGGCAAAGGCCAAGTCCTTCTGCTCCCGCAAGGGGTCCCTCTCCAGAATGTCTTCATCATAGAGGAGCAGCAGCTTGGAGGTGTCTTTGCTGGCACGAGCCCGGCCTCTCTTTGCTCGCGCTCGGTGGGAGCCGCGGCTTTTGCCCGGTGCTTTGGTGCTCTCTCCTGGAAAAACACAGAAAGTGATCCGATCGCAGTCCGTGGAAGAAGCTGCATGTCCCACTTTTCCAGGGTTGCCAGAGCTGCCTTCTGCGTGGCAGATCTCATCATCAAGCACACGGGGGTGGCGGGGAGGGGGGGAGACCAGGTAACAGTCCAGGCTACGGCCCCCTCCCATGGCAGGAAGAAGCAGAACAAAAAGGAGCAAATACATCTTAATGCACGAAGTGACTGAACAGGAGCAAAACTTGGGTCATACTGTCTTGTGAGATTTTGATTTCAATATTGTGCTCTGAGACCCTAGGATGCATGGCAGAATAATGATACTGATAACAACAACAAAACAATTATTATTATTATAATTATTACTACTACTACTATTATTATTATTGGAATCTCTCAGTCCTGATTCCCTCTAAGAGATCCAGGCAGAGAGCCAAGGGGGATTTATTTATGACTCACTCTCTTTCTCTCTCTCATGCACACATACTTTTCAACTTGTATTGAGGCAGGGCCACAGTTCAATGGTAGACCATCTGCTTTGCATGCAGAACATTCCCAGGATCGGTCCCCAATGGGATCTCAAGGTAAAGCTGGGACTCTCTGCCTGAAACCCTGGAGAGCCGCTGCCAGTCAGTGTAGACAACACTGAGCTAGATGGACCAATGGTTTGCCTTGGCAGAAGCCAACCTGCTCTGTTCCTGTGTGTCCCAAGGAGACGGGGCCAGGTCCTCTCCCCAATTCTGCCATCTGCGACTCACCTGGGGCGTCCCTGCTGGGCTCCACCTCCGGGGCAGCGCAAGTGAGGGCGAGAGACTCTGCCGGCCCATCTCTGGGGTCTGTGACCTCGTCAGCCATTTCGTCCTCTTTCTGCAAGCTTTCCGAGTTCTCCCCTTCCCCTTCGCCTTCCTCTTCCTCTTCTTCCTCCTCCTCCTCCGGCTCAGAGTTCTCCTCCTGGGAATTCTCCTCCTCGGATTCACCCTCCTGGCTCAGGCGCCTCTCAGAGGCCAGCCATGTCAACTTCTCCATCGTCTCCTGTAGCGCACAAGGACCAAAGCATCTTGTCAGCTCTCCGACATACCGTACTGTATTTTTCGCTCCATAGGGCGCACCGGACCATAGGGCGCATCTAGTTTTTAGGGGAGGGGGGAATAAAGGGGGAAAAATATTTTTCCCCCCCACCCCAAAGAGCAAAGAAGCCAAGACAGCCAGCGGGATCTATCCCGCTGGCTGTCTTGGCTTCCTCTTTAGCCATGCACAACCTCTCCAGGCAGGAGAGGCTGCGTGCGGCTTCGTTTTTAGCTGCGGGGCTGGGGCGGCGGAAGCCCGAGCTTCCCCCGACCCCAGCCCCCAGAACAGGTCTGGGAGCGGAGGCAAGGTTGTGCAGCCTTGCTGCCGCTCCCGGAGCTTGCGGGCTGGGGGAGCGCTCTGAAGGTTTGCGGATAGCTGCCTGAAGCCCAGGGAGTGCAGTGGGGGTTGGCACTGCGCTCCCCGGGCTTCGGGCTGCAGGCTGCTATCCGCAAGCCTTTGGAGCCCGGCGGGAACTCCCGCCGCGCTCAGAAGGCTTGCGGATAGCTTCCTGAAGCCTGGAGAGCTAGAAGGGTTGGTGCGCACCGACCCCTCTCGCCCTCCAGGCTTCAGCGAAAGCCTGCATTCGCTCCATAGGACGCACACACATTTCCCCTTCATTTTTGGAGGGGGGAAAGTGCGTCCTATAGAACGAAAAATACAGTAATTCCCACCTCATCCGTGGCAGAAGCAGCGTGGTCCATTCTAGCTATGAAGCTGGAACTCAGCTAGGGCAGACAGTGACTCCTAGCGAAGAAGAAGCTTGCCAAACACCTAGAGGCGGCTCCTTACTGCCCCACCAGGTTCAGCCTGCTCTTAGCCAGCCCCTACCTCCTTACTTACAGCCAATCTAGGGGGAGGCACTGGCTATCAGCCTCCTCCCCTTAGCACTGCCCTTGTAGAATTCAGCTAGGAGGAACAAAACTAGTATCAGTCAGCTCCGCCTGTCGCTGGCGCCACCTACTGTTGGGCTCCCCGCCTTCCACCCCACCAGCCCCAACTGGCACCAGCCACCACTAGAGGATACCTCCACCCGTCCATTGGCCCTGCTCTGTTTCCGATTGCCTCTGGCGCCACCTACTGTTGGGCTCCCTTCCTTCTGCCCAGCCACCCCAATGTGTGAGACTCACCACTCGAAACCCATGCAAGAATAGGATGGCAAATGTATCTTCATTTTATTTTCTATCATTTCCTAATTGCTTCCCACAGAACACCCCTAATCCATTTGACAATAAAACAACACATATAAAGAGAAATAATTTCAAATTCTACATTCACTTTCCTTTCTGTTTTTGCATGTGCCCTACCCACCAATGACCTGCGGCCCTCAAAAGGCTGCCCAGAAGAGAATGCGGCCCTCGAGCTGAAAAGGGTTCCCTACCCCTGTTCTAATGGTTTGGGGAAAGAGAAAGGAAGGGAAAGGAACAGCGAAATGTATATCCCACAACCATAAGAACTAGAAGGTTGGTACATTCATGTGTACCTCTGCTTATTTCACACAAATACTAGAAAAATGAAAATCTAGAATCCAGATACACTGAAATCCACATCACACAGCAGATTCTATGCTTCTCCCTAGGTGGAATAGGGAATCCAAGCAGAGGCCATACCCCGTCCACTCTCTCTTCGCAGGGAGCCCCATGGAAAGGAAAGCAGGCCTGGGGCCATTTCCTCTTCTCTTGGGCCCTGGTGCCTCCACAGAAAACATGTCGCTCCCCACCACATTTTTTTTGTTTTTGTTTTGTCCCCCCGCCCCTCCTTGGACAAAACAGCTCTACCTGCAGCTCTGGTACGGAGAGGACCGACTCCTCCGAGGCGGACGACATTTCCTCATCTTCCTCATCCTGAGTGAAATCATCAAAGTCCTCTTCCTCCTCCTCCTCTGGCCCCTCTTTCTCGCCTGCCGGTGCCTCCTGCCTGGTGGGAATCCCCCCAATGGCACGGCTGCCTGTGGTGGACAGATCCTTCTCCAACACTGCGCCAGAATCCGACCCTCCGGCAGCTGAGCTGCAGGCTTTTTCGGGAGAACTGCTGCTGCTGTTTTCCGCCACGCCGGCTGCGCTCTGCAGGCCATCGCCATGGCCTCTCTCCTCGTTCTGGCCGGAGCCTGGCTTGCCGTGAGCTTCCTTCTGCTCAGCGGTGCCCTCCGGTGTCGGCTCCACATCCAGCTCCTGCCCCAGTTCCAAAACTAGCTCCTCTCTGACCGGGCTGCCGGCGGAGCTCAGCTCCTCCGGAACGGGGGAAGCCACTGGAGGAAGGTCTCTGGCTTTCTCTGTTTCAACCTTCACGGTCTCCCCCATCTCGGGCAAAGAAAAGGCCCCTGGGGTCCCCAGATCAGCAGACTTCCCTTCACTCGGTTCCCCAAACCCTTCGACAGGAGTCTCTCCTTGGACCCCAAGGTCAGGATCGGACGACCACCGGCCGCTGTCTTCACCGGCGGAGAGCATCGGCGACGGCTCTCGCGGCTCCGGGGATGCGATTCCGCCGGCAGGTGGGCTCACGAACACGGAATCCTTGGCGGACGTGGGGACAGGGGAGCCGGTGGCATTTGACGTCACCACCAGCGACGGTGCCGGAGGGGTTGCTAGCGGCTGGCTTAGCGGGCACGGGAAAGGGTTGGGGTTGACCAGCAATGTGGTGATGGGGATGGGCTGAGCAGCACTGCCTGCGGCGCTCGAGGCCAACGGGTGCAGGACATTGCAGCCGTTGGCGATGCCGACCACTTTCACGGCACCGGCCGGGACGGTGAAGATGACCGGGGCCGGGTGCAGGAGGGGAGAGGGCTTGAACAGGGGAGCGGCTTTGGGGCTCTTCTTCTTCTGGTAGCCCCTGGGGGTGCTAGGCTTTCGGACCTTCGTCGCAGGCAGCGCCGGCGGGATCATCTTGGTGTGGAAGGCGACCGGCAGGGAGGAGACCAAGTTCTGGGGCAGAGCGGCAGCCAAGCAGGCCCTGGAGCCGGACTGGGGTGGAGCAGAGAGCACCCCCTGGAGGTCAAAGCTGGCACTGCTCCCTGTGGCCGGCAGAAGGCTCAAGTGCTGAATTCCCCCTGGCAAGGGCTGCACTAGCGGAGCGGGCTGAATCAGGCGGGGGACGCGCCCTGGAGGCTTGCTGGGAGGGGCTTCCGGCTGAGGCTGCCGGGTGCCCACCTTCAGGTAGTGGTTGGTGCCGGCAGGGAGAAGGCAAAGGCCTGGCCGGACAGGGAGGGGCTTGGCGGCGGCTTGTCTCTGCCGCCTCCAGGCCTTCCGGCAGATGCGGCTGGTGAGGGGCCTCAGGATCAGCTGCAAACCCTCGGGCATGCGCAGGGGGTATTTCTCATCCCTCGCAGTCTCCACAGGATCCCTCCCCGCTTTACCCAGGTCAGGATCGGAGCTGGGGAAGCTGGACATAGCTCCAGCGCTTTGCTCCAGAGCCTCCTGGATGAATGGCAAGCTGGCCTGGAGGAAGAAACAACATGAAAGGGGCAGGGAAGGGGAAAGAGCCAAATCAGAATTACCGTATTTTTTCGCTCTATAGGACGCACCGGACCACAGGAGGGGGAGAACAGGAAAATAAAGTTCTCCCCCTCTCTGCTCAGCGCCCCTTCAGCGAAGCAGCAGGAGAAACGGAGCCCCTTCCATTTCTTCTCCCGCTTCGCTGAAGGGGCGCTGCGCAAAGAGGAAAAACTGTGCAGTGCCTCTCCAGCGAAGCGAAGCCTGGAGAGCAAGAGGGATTGGGGCGCACCAACCCCTCTCGCTCTCCAGGCTTCAGGCAGCTATCCCCAAGCCTTCGGAGCGCAGCGGGAACTCCTGCTGTGCTCCGAAGGCTTGCGGATAGCTGCCTGAAACCCCCGGAGCGCAGTGGGAGTTCGCGCTGTGCTCCGGAGGCTTCAGCGAAAGCAATGCGAAGCCTCCAGAGCACGGGGGGAGCTCTCCCTGTGCGCTTCAGAGGCTTCGCGTTGCTATCGCTGAAGCCAAGGAGCCTGCATTCGCTCCATAGGACGCACACACATTTCCCCATCATTTTTGGAGGGGAAAAAGTGTGTCCTATAGAGCGAAAAATACGGTATGCCTAAAGCAGAGAGATTAGCGAGGTGATGGAGGAGGGCTTTTCTGAACCTCAAGAGCAGGTGAGGGATTGCAAGCTGCCTTACACCAAGTCAGACCAATGGGCCCACGCTCAGCTCTATTACTGTGGTCTTCACCACTTCTTGTGGCAGTGAGTTCCAAGGGGTGAATTATGCATCGTGGGGCCCCAGGTCTCATCCTGAACCCAGCCTATTAGTATATACAGGGAAGTATATGTCTACACTGATTATCAGCGGCTCTCCAGGACTTTTGGCATGGACACGTTTCCCAGCCTTATGTGGAGGCGCTGGGGATTGAATCTCAGACTGTCTGCAAAATGATAAAGGGTCTGGAAACCAGGCCTTAGGAGGAACGGTTGAGGGAGCTGGGTGTGTTTAGCCTGGGAAAGAGGAGACTGAGAGGAGGTAGGATAGCCTTCTTCAAATATCTTAAGGGCTGCCCCATGGAAGAGTGAGCAAGCTTGTTTACTCCTGCTCTGGAGGGTAGGACTCGAACCAATGGCTTCAAGTTACAAGGAAGGAGATTCCAACGAAACAGTAGAAATAACTTTCTGATGGCAAGAGCTGTGAAACAGACTGCCTTGGAAAGAAGAAGAGGAGAAGAGAAGAGTTTGGATTTGATATCCGGCTTTATCACTACCCGAAGGAGTCTCAAAGTGGCTCACATTCTCCTTTCCCTTCCTCCCCCACAACAAACACTCTGTGAGGTGAGTGGGGCTGAGAGACTTCAAAGAAGTGTGACAAGTCCAAGGTCACCCAGCAGCTGCATGTGGAGGAGTGGGGAATCGAACCCGGTTCCCCAGATTATGAGTCTACCGCTCTTAACCACTACACCACACTGGCTCAGTGGTGGATTCTCCTTCCTTGGAGGCTTTCAAGCAGAGGTTGGATGGCCATCTGTCTTGTATTATCTAGATGAGATTCCTGCATTGGACTAGATGACACTCGGGTCCCTTTCAACTCTACAGTTATGTGATTCTATATATGTAATGCATGTGCTTGGCCACTGAGCTACGGTCCTTCCCCTGGAAATAAAGTAAGCTTCCAGTCCTCATGGTGCTGGATAAAAGGTAGGCTTGAACAGGAACATAAGGAAAATGCCTTACACCAAATCAAACCATTGCTCCATTTGGCGTGGAATTGTCCTTACGTGGACCGGCAAAGAATATGGAGGGTCTGAGCCAAGAAAGCAGTCAGGACTGAAAGTTATGTTGCTCAATCCCTTCAGAAGCCGCCTTATACTGTGTCTTGTTCAGTACTGTCTTCACCTTCGCTCAGCGATGGGGAAGTTGTTTCCTTCCAAATGCTAGGGGACTTCAACTCCCATCCGTCCCAGCCAGTGTGGCCAATACAGTGGTACCTCGGGTTAAGTACTTAATTCGTTCCAGAGGTCCGTACCTAACCTGAAACTGTTCTTAACCTGAAGCACCACTTTAGCTAATGGGGCTTCCTGCTGCTGCCGGAGCACAATTTCTGTTCTCATCCTGAAGCAAAGTTCTTAACCTGAAGCACTATTTCTGGGTTAGCGGAGTCTGTAACCTGAAGCGTATGTAACCCGAGGTACCACTGTAGTCAAGGATGATGGGAGGTAGAGCCCAGCAACCTCTAGAGGGCCACAGCTTCCCCATCTTTGGTCGACACTGATTGTCTTTCCCAGTCGATACTCAGAGAGGGGCTGAACCTAGGACTTAAAATAACAGAATCTTAAGAGTTGGAAGGAACCCAGGGGTCATCTAGTCCAACCCCCTGCAATGCGGGAATCTCAGCTAAAGCATCCAAAACACCTAATGACTTCCTGATGCTTTGCCACTGAGCTTCGTCCCTGACCTCAAAGGAGGAAATACCTTCAACCAGAAGGGCAAACGATGCTCCTCTTGCTCCACGGGGGGTTTCCATTCCCCAGGCTGGATCTCGTCACAAAGCTTTGGCAGGCTAGGCAATTGCTTCGTCGTCTTATAGTGCTGAGAATCGAAGAGAGAGAGAAACAAGTCAAGTTCTGGACTCCCTGCACCAGTATGGCTCTCTCTGATCCTGGGGTGAAGAACCTGTTAGGCCCTCCAGACGGTGCTGGACTCCAGCTCCCATCAGCCCCAGCCAGAATGGCCAAAGGGTCAGGGACCATGGAAGTCCAGCAACACCTGGAGGGCTACAGGCTCCCCACCCCCGTCTTACGCCAATCATATTCCAACCTATCAGGGATCACATATTCAATGCACCTACAGAGCTGTGAAGCAAGGATAGGGAGTCCATGGCCATTCGGATGTTGCTGGACTCCATCAGTCCTAGTCAACGGTCAGAGATGATGGGAGTTGTAGTCCAGCAATATCTGGAGGGCCGCAGCCTTTACTTCCACTGGGGCAGGGTGCAAAGGAAAGGAAGGAGTTCAGCTCTAACAATCATTATTCATTCATTCATTCCCTGCCCATCTGGCTAGGTTTCCCCGGCCACTCTGGGCGGCTTCCAACAAAATAGTAAAATACAATAATGTATTTTCCCAAACTACACCTGTTTTAGGACTACAATTCCCATCATCCCTGCCCACTGGTCCTGCTAGCTAGGGGTGATGGGAGTTGTAGTCCAAAAACAACTGTAGAGGCCCAAGTTTGGGAAAACCCTGGGCTAGCCTTCCTTCCCTGCCCCCCTGGCTCCAGCTACGCCTACTCCTTGATAGCCCAAGTAAGGTTGGGGCCGAGCACTCATACCTGCACCCCAGCCCTTTCAGCTTAAGCTGAGAGAGTAAACCACCTGGCGCCCCACTCACTTTGATGATGTTGTCGGGGACCCGGTTCATATTGAGGTTCTTGATCCGCACTGTCAGCTGGCGGGCTGTCTTGGTCATTAGGAGGTACCTGCTGATCAGAGGTTTGGGGAACTCCGTCCCTTCGAAATGCTTCAGTCCCAAGGCTAACAAACTGGTGGAGATGGGGGAGAGAAGACAGAGGGGAAAGCCAGTCAGGCCGTGTGTTGAACCACCCGACTCTATCTAGAGGTTGCAGCTCCCATCACCCCTGATCATTGGCCATGCTGGAGTCCCAAGAACATCTGAAGACCATGGTGGTGGCAGAGCCTGGAATAAAGGCAGATCCTCCGATTCCTAGGAGGTCTTCCCTCCCTCCAAACTGTCACAACCACTCGCCCCAAGGGTTGCATACACGGGTCTAAGCACCTACTTGTCTTCCCCTTTCGTGAAGATAATCTTGTCCCGGGGCAACTTGGCCTTTAAGGAGCAGGTGGGCAGCAACTCTGGGTACATGAAGACCCTCCGTGTGGCCAAAATCCATGCAACCTGCTTCGGCAGGCAAACAAAGTCGCTCACTGTAGGAAGAACCGTCAGGAAGGAAGGAGCAAGAGGGGAGGGGAGAGGAGAGGAAGCAATCAGAAGGATGAGCTGAAGATACACAGCGCCACTTGCTGAAGTCAAGCCCCACCCAAGGGACCGTCTGCAAGGCAGTGTTAGAAACTCAAATATAAAAGCCAGGTGCCGAATGTCTCCTTAAACCAAGGTTAAAGGTAAAGGGACCCCTGACCGTTAGGTCCAGTTGTGGCCGACTCTGGGGTTGCGGCACTCATTTCGCTTTACTGGCCGAGGGAGCCGGCGTACAGCTTCCGGGTCATGTGGCCAGCATGACTGAGCCGCTTCTGGCGAACCAGAGCAGCGCACAGAAACGCCATTTACCTTCCCGCCGGAGTGGTACCTATTTATCTACTTGCACTTTGACGTGCTTTTGAACTGCTAGGTTGGCAGGAGCAGGGACCAAGCAACGGGAGCTCACCCCGTCGCAGGGATTCGAACCGCCGACCTTCTGATCGGTTACAGACGCCAAAACAGAATGCCTAGTTGTCACCTTGAGACAAGACGGCTCTAAAGTCTTATTTTTCAAATGATGCACTGAATGTGATTCAAAACCAGTTAAACATCTGTTAAAAACAGGTATTCTTCTAAAAAAATCAAAATGCAACTAAAATAAAGTTAATCTAAAAACGGATTAAAACACCTATCAGCTTCTATATGTCTGGATTGCCTACACAAAAGTGTTTCTTAGCAGGCCCCGCAAATAGTGAAGGTGCATGCCTTTATGTCAATCGGCAGGGAGTTCCAAAGTATGAACCTGTGAGACCAGGGTTCCCCACTCAGTCATGAAGCTCGCTGGGGGACCTTGGGCCGAGCGCCATCTCTCGGCCTAACCCACCTCACAGGGTTGTTGTGAGGGTAAAACACCATGAGCTCCTTAGAGGAAAGGCGAGACCTAAATGCCTCAAATAGACAATTAAATGTTGACTCCAGAAGCTCTGCACAAGGGACCCTGTTACACACCGTTCTTCTTAACCGCTTTGCGGGGGCTCCATTCGATCTTAACGTGCGAGTCGAAGTCCTCGATGAGCTGCAAGGCATCCTTCAAGTTGCACGGCTGAAACGTGGTCTGGAATTTGGGCCCCAAGGGCTGGCGGAGAATGGCGGAGCTCTGAGCGAAAGTATCCAGCTCGGTCTATGGAACGCAAAGAGAAGAGGGAAGAAACGGCAGGCAACCAGGGGTGAAGGGCCACAATGGCTTCTCAGCCAAGGGCCAGACCAAGACATTTTGCCGCCTGAGGCAAACCAGAAAATGACGCCCCCTGCCTGCCATGCCTTACTCCTACAGAGGGTTTTATGCCCCACAGAGGACCTTAAGGTCCAAAAATGACAACATTTTGGAGGTCCCAAGTCGCAAGGTGGTTGGTTAGATTGGTCTCAACTAGGGCCAGGGCCTTTTCAGTACTGGCCCCGACTTGGTGGAACGCTCTGTCACAAGAGACTAGGGCCCCGCGGGACTTGACATCTTTCCGCAGGGCCTGCAAGACAGAGCTGTTCCGCCTGGCCTTTGGTCTGGACTCAGTCTGACCCTTATGTTTCCCTCCCCTTATGGTTTTGATCTATGGGCTACTTTTAAAATGAGGCTGCATTTTAAACTGTATTTTAACCCGTATTTTAAATTGGTTTTTTTTCTCCCCCTATTATGTTTTTATTGTAATTTTACTGGTGTTAGCCGCCCTGAGCCCGACTCTGGCCGGAGAGGGCGGGGTATAAATAAAAAAATATTATTATTATTATTATTATTTGCCTTCACTGAGGCTGCTTCCAAGCTGCAGGGCTGGACAGGGCGCAGGGCCAGCTCTAGACATTTTGCTGCCTGAGACGAAGGACAAGGAGGCGCCCTCCTCCCACGAAGCCTAGACAGAAGCCAGCTAGACTGGTAGCTGAATGTTACTTCAATACAGGTGAAAGGACTGCATCTTTCACCGCACTCAAGGGGCTAGTGCAGGGCACCCATAGTGTTCGCTTCCCCCCCCCCCACACACACACCTCAGCATCTGCTGCCTGACTGCTTCATTATAAGGCCAGCCCTCTCTCATCCTAAACCTTATTAGCGCTTGCATGGTGGAGATACCAGGGAATCAAAGCTGAGACGAACGAAATGGGGTAGAGAAAACCTTTGGGGCTGCAGTTGCCCCACAAACCCAAAACACTTCAAAACACCATCTCAGTCAGATTGCCTTTTATTATATCTGAGCTGCATGCTGCAAAGTACTTTAGATTCATCCAAAGCCCAGTGGGATACTAGACCACCAGTTAGCCTTCAGGTTTAAAAGAAACAAAATTGAAACCTAAGCCGCTAGTCCTTATGGCCAACTCTGGTGGCGGATGGGGGAGAGCAGCAGTCTGGGAGAGGGCATTCTCTGCGGAAGCCCCTAAGCTGTGGAAACCCAGCCCCATTGAAGTGCGAAAGACACCTCTGATTTAGTAACACTCTGGCTATTCTGCAACACAAGCCCCAAACCCAACCAGAACAATGCACGGCCTCAGTCCTACGTGCGGCAGCAGAAAGGTCTGCCAGGGTGAAGCTGAGCCAAACTCCTTACCAGAAAAAGCCGTGTGGTGCTGGCCTCTGAGCTCAGGCTGGGGTTGCAGCTGCTGAGAAGGTAGGCCTGGGTCAAGAGCTGCACGTGCTGCGAGCAGAGGGAAAAGAATCAGAGCTGAAGAGTTGGCAGGGGCTCCGAGAATCCAACCCACTGCAATGCAGGAATCCAAGTTGCTGCCCACCAGAAATGGGTTTTATAGCCACAGGTCAGGAGGCCAGCGACCTCTGCAGACACACACACACCCCATCTGGATTTTGGGGCAAGCACTGCGGACACCCCACCCCACCGTTCCCCAGGGTCAGCCTCCCACAATAGAAGTAGCGCATGCAGACACAAGGTCCGCTTTCCCAAAGGATCCGGGTAGAGGTCAGACCCAGTGGAAGTAATCTGGGCCTTGGAAAGCACATTGAGCTGAAAGAGGAAGTGGGAAAGGGTGCCGCTCCTTCGCACTTCCGCCTTCAGCTCTATGACCCTTTTGGAAAGGAGGGAACCACCTCACCATCTCATGACCAAGGGGACAGTGGGGGACGGGAGGCGGACTTTCCCTCCCCATCCCTTTTCCTTCATGGGCCATGACTTTTTAGACCAGTGCTTCCCAAAACATGGGTCTCTGGCTGCTTTTGGACTACAATTCCCATCATGCCTGAATGTTGGTCCTGCTAGCTAGGGATGATGGGAGTCGAAGTCCAAAAACAGCTGGAGACCCAAGTTTGGGAAACACTGGGGTTTTTTAAGACTGGGAGGTCAAGGGCTGCGGCAGAACAGGAACTGATTTTAGCAAGCCACTCCAAGGACGGGATATGAATGTAAAATAAATAAAAAAGAGAGAAGGGAGAGAAATCAGCACAAAAGCAGAAAGCAAATGTGAGATAGCAGAGGAAGCCCTTCCTCGTCTGGCGTGGTGCTGTTTTCCCTTCCAAACAATACCTGTTGCATCTGCTGCTGCAGCCTCTTCTTCTGCCCGGCGTCCAGCACCAGGGTTTGGACCGGCTTCTCGCGGAGCTTCAGCCTCTCCGCTTCCTGGGGCAGCTTGGCGGCCGACTTCTTCATGCGCAGCTGCTCCAGCTGCTCCTTGACCGTCCGGTGCTGCTCATTCAGCAAGTTGGCCAGGGGCTCCTCAAACCTGCACAGGGTCAAAGGTAAGTATTCTACCAATCTCAGCTTCGGTCACCAAGTTGCGGTGGCTCAGCATCCAGTCAGAGGCAATCGTGCTTCTGAACATGCATTGCTGGAAACCGCAGGAGAGGAGAATCCTCTTTGTGGACTTGGCTGGACTAGGCCGTTCTTACCCAAATCAGGGTCACGTTTGCTCACAAAAATCAGAAGAGCCTAGCTGCTGGCTCAGGCCAATGACCTGCCTAGTCCAGCTTCCTGCTTCTCACACTGGCCAATCAGATTCCTCCATGGAGCCCAGAGGCATGGCATGAAGGCAAGAACCCTCCCTCACTCTTACTCATAAGAACATCAGAGGAACCCTGTTGGATCAGCCCGAAAAGCAGTGGCATGCAGTGAATTTTTTTCTTTAGGGGAACATTTAGGGCCAGAGGTGCCAGATGGTGAGAGCAATTGGGGGGGGGGACGTTGCGCACGTGAGCATCACACCTCCCTTAGCTGGGCAGAAGCTTCCTGGGTCTGGGAAAAAGACGCCAGGGGAACATTTAGGGGGCTAGCCTAGTCCCCCTAGTCCACTGACCACACACCACGGGCAAAAGGCCCATCTAGTCCAGCACTCCATTCACACAGTGGCCAAAGAAATGCCCACAAGCACAACCAAGCCAATCACTCTCTCCACTTATGAATCCCAGCAACTAGCGTTCAGAGGTGTACAGCCTCCGAGGCAGAACACAGCCACTGTGGCTAGTAGTCACTGCTAGCTTTATCCTCTGTATGGTCCCTTTTTAACGCCATTCAAGTTGGTGGCTGCTGCTGCGGCCTCGGGAGGGAGGGAGGGGGGCTCCATAGCTATTCACAGTGTTAAGAATTCCTTCCTTTCATCTGCCCTGAATTGTCCAGCACTCAGGTTCCCCAGACAGTCCCAGGTCCCCGGAAGAACCAGGCAAGAGCCATCAAAGTTTGCTTTTAAGGGACACAGCACAGGCCCAGGGGAAGAAGACAAAGTGGGACCTGGCACAGTGCCCTTGTGCAGCAGGTCACTCTCATCTTCTCCACGTTGCAGATGAAAGGTGGAGGGGGGTGAGGCTGAGAGAGAGATGCTTGCCAAAGGCAACATGAAACAGGGACCTGCAAGCTACCACGTACCTCTCACATGCTCTACAGCAGTGTTTCCCAACCTTGGGTCTCCAGCTGTTTTTGGACTACAACTCCCATCATACCTAGCTGGCAAGACCAGTGGTGAGGGATGATGGGAACTGTAGTCCAAAAACAGCTGGAGACCTAAGGTTGGGAAACACTGCTCTACAGTGGTACCTCGGGTTACATACGCTTCAGGTTACACACTGCGCTAACCCAGAAATAGTGCTTCAGGTTAAGAACTTTGCTTCAGGATAGGAACAGAAATCGTGCTCCGGTGGCGCGGCGGCAGCCGGAAGCCCCATTAGCTAAAGTGGTGCTTCAGGTTAAGAACAGTTTCAGGTTAAGAACGGACCTCCAGAACGAATTAAGTACTTAACCCGAAGTACCACTGTATGAGCCACACAGGAGCAAGAGGCAGCTTAGGAAGTTCAAAGGACAGGCCCATAAGGAGATGCCTTGCACCAAGTCAGTCCACACTGACTGGCAGAGGCTCTAGCATGGGGAGATGCCATTTCCCCAAATCAGGATAATGTCTGATGCAGGAGAAGCAAAGAGCCTCTTCCTTTCCTCTTTCCTCTTTCCTCTCCTTTCTTCCACACACACATTCCCGCTCTGGTTTTCAGACTTGTAGCTGGGCAGAGCTGGTCTTGCCGCCCCCTTCCAGTACTGCTCAACCTAGAAGGGATGGCGGAGGCCCAGCGGTTCCTTTGCCTCCCTTCCCAAACAGAGTCAGCTTTCCTTTGAGCCAACCTGCCCCATAGACAAAGAGGCTTGCCCACGGCCACCTTGGTGGAGATGCACACCAGGCCCCATTTGCAAAATGAAGGGGGAGAAGTGGGAGGCTCCAGCAGCTCCTTCCCACTCCTCTCCCTGGGCTGAGAAGCAACCAAGAAGGTGAACTGCGTGGCAGAATCCTGACCAGCCCTCCACCGCCTTCCCGCAAACCACTACACATAGCCAGCCACTTCTCCTGTTCCTGAAAAGTTCATGCAAGTCAATTATCGGTCAACTGATTTTTATCCCACACTTCCTCCCTGTTTTCCAGGATGTGTCCAGCTAAGTCAGGGATGGAGAACCTCAGGCCTGGGATGCTGAAAGTGGCTCTGTCTGGTCCTCAGAAATCTTCCCAGCCGCCTGGTCCATCTTCCTACTGTCAACACTGACTGGCAGCAGCTCTCCAGCGGTTCAGGAAGGGGGCCTCCCCTCTCCTACCTGGAGATGCCTGGGAGTGAACCTGGGACTTTCTGCATGCAAAGTGAAGGCTCTCTCCGTGAGCTATGGCCTTTCCCCCAACAGAGGGGGAACAAAATGGCTTGGGGCAGGGCGAGAACGGCCCATCCTACCTGAGCACCTGCGGAGTGTTAAAATTTGGCCGGGCCTCTGCAGCACTGTCCTCGTCCTCTGGCCCTTCATCCTCTACGTTGGAGAAGCCCATCTCATCCTGAAACTGAAGCAGAAACACGCAGCCCAAGTCAGTGGCACAGGCAGGGGCAGAAAGGGCTTGGAGAAATCAACCAAGACTCAGGATGAACAGCCTCAACTGGCACAGAAGGGCACCCACTACCAGAGCGCTACTGAAAATTCAGCCCATCTTCCTTACATTTAAGAGGTAATGACTTGCAACTTGCTCAGCAGTTACGTTTTCTGGAGTTGCACATCAATTGCATATAATCAGAACAACTCCAGAATTGTCCACACACAACCATCCCTACCTTTCCAAAGCCAGCACACCTAGCAGGCCTTGCCCTCAATGCAAGGTGGAGAGCTTTTAAGCTCTTTGCTTTGCTTACTGGGCTCTGGGAGGTTCTCACACACCTTCCCAGAGCTCAGTAAGCAGAGGAGGAGCGCTTAAAATCTCTTTCCACAGCAAGGAAAGCACAGAAGCAGCTTTTGAACTCTCTGCCTTGCATGTGTTTTAATTTGTGCAGCCGCCGGGCGCATAAAACTGCCATTGAGCGAATTAAGTTGTGAGTCGACTGTACTTCCTCTTTTTTTTAATATTTGCATGAGCAAGTTTCTCGAAGAACTAGGAATTTATATACAAGGGCAGCTGAGAGCCTTACCGTCTCAAACAGCTCCTCCATCAGCTCATTAACTTCTTTCTCTGCAAGATACAAAACAAGAGGGATTCAGCCTGCGAATCAGTACCATACTCTACTATTTCCTAAATGCCTTAACACAATTAGCAAAGTGCAGGAAGCCACCACCTCATTACGAAGGAATTGGTTGGCTTTTCAAATACGGCATGCTTCAAGCTTCTGGAGAAAAGGTGCACCAACAACCACCACCACCTGGGTCTCCGGTATGATGGACTCAACATAGGAATGCTGCCTTATACTGAGTGAGACCATCCAGCTCTGTACTGACTCCACAGAGATGGACAGCTGCTCTCCAGGATTTCAGACGGGCTTCTCTTCCCAGCCCTATCTGGACATTCTGGGGGCTGAACCAGGGACCTTCTGCGTCCAAAGCAGATGTTCTATGGCCCCTTAACCAACAAATTCGAACACAGGCCGCGATGAAACAGCCAGACCAAAGTAGGCAGAGAACGTACTCGTGATCCTCACGGCACGGTCGTTCCTGAAGTCCTCCGTGTCTGGCTCGTCAAGATCCTCCAGGAAGTTGTACTCGGGGTCGTCGTCGTCGTCAGCCTCATCTGGAAGAGAAAATGCTTCTTAGCCAAGAGGAGGAGGAGCCTTTGCTTCCAGGAAACAGAATGGCCATTACTGCACTGCAGGGGGATGGAGGAGATGCCCCTTGGGGTCCCTTCCAACCCTACGATTCTGTGAAATACCGTATTTTTGCATCTATAAAACGCCCCCATGTATAATAGGTAAAGGGACCCCTGACCATTAGGTCCAGTCGTGGCCGACTCAAGTTGTGGCGCTCATCTCGCTTTACTGGCTGAGGGAGCTGACGTTTGTCTGCAAACAGTTTTTCCGGGTCATGTGGCCAGCATGAATAAGCCACTTCTGGTGAACCACAGTAGCGCACAGAAATGCCGTTTAACTTCCCGCTGCAGCGGTACCTATTTATCTATTTGCACTCTGACATGCTTTCGAATTGCTAGGTTGGCAGGAGCAGGGACCAAGCCCCCAATCTTTGACATTATTTTTAAGGGGGAAAACCTAGTCTTATACACGGAAAAATACGGTATTTTCAAGATACTGCTCCTCCCACAAAAACACAGGTCAAATCTAGTGACCCACCCACTCACACCCCAAGTAAATGGAACATGCCTTCATTTCCCACATCGTCATTCATGAGGCCACCCAGCCACCTCTTCCACTCCTCGTCGTCTGCCGTGTTGGGGTCATACATGTCCGGGGTGATGTCTGGGGCACGGAGCTCAGCTTCCAACTGGCCGAGGGGCACGTCCTTCAGGGGCCTCTTCGACCGGGTGCGCAAGGCGATCAAGCTGTCCTCCAGAGGCTGGAGAGGAAATGGAGGAAAGGAGGAAGGGCTCTGAGCGGCTCTGGCAGATTCTCCAGCATCATGCGGCATGGAAGAGCCTTTGCGGTGAAGAGGCCGGAATCTCAGGTGACAGGAGGGGGAAAGACTCAGGTTCAAATCCTCCCCACAGCCATGCAAGCCCACTAAGGTCTGTCATGGTCTCGGCATAAACCTACCTTGCGGGGTTGTTATGAGAACTAAAGGAGCATCTTGAACTCCTTAGAGGGGAAACAGAAGATAAATTCAATAGAATAAATAGGAAGGCTGAATGGGTAGGAAAGAGGAACTACTAGGACAGCACATCATCAGTCCATATTCAACAATCAATATATTGCACAAACACTCTGCACCTTCCTCCAATGAATAAGTGAAGGCATATATGGAGGTTCCGCCATATATATATATATATATATATATGCTTTCGTAGATTTTCACGGGTACAGGAATGCAGGTTTTGGTGTCCTCGGGTGTCTTCCCGTGTAAAAGTTGGGGTGTCTAGGCGACGTTTCGACGAGGTCTCACTCATCATCTTCAGGCTGGTGCTTTCGGCTTCTTGTTACTGGAACAGAGCAGGATCTCAGTGTTTGAGTTCCTATAAATACTGTTGAGGGGGTGTGGTGTATAGCCTCCAATGTTCTGGGCAGAGAGGAAGTTCCCAGGCTAGTGTGCCTTTTCTTCTTTTGTTCCTTAATTACTTGAGGGATATCTTGAGTGATTTCTTGAGTGATATCCTGAGTACCACTTAGGTGGGTCATTAGGTGTGGATTAGTTGCTAAAGTCTTTGTGTCTTGACCTCTTGAACTTTGTGAAGAGTTTTTCTGAGAAGATGGCTGTACTGCACTTAGTTGTGCTCTGGCTTGGCTTCGTGTATAGGGGCGAGCTGTGGTTTTGTGGCCTGTGTCAGCCAGATCTGTGTAGGGATTGCAGGGGGGTGCAGCATCCGGAGGTGCCACCATGGTTTGGCTACTGGATGGTGTCTGTAATTTATCTGTGGAGAGGGTCTGGGTTTGGGTCTGGTGTGGTTGATTGGTGATGGCGTTCTGTGTGCCTCTGGATCTGGTGTCAGTTTTTGTGGGGAGGGCTAATTTCCAGATGTCTGGCAAGCGGGATGTGTCGTCACGCTTGTTCATGTTGTGAGGGTGTTTCTCTATCTCGATGGCTTCCATGATTATTCTCTTGTGGTGATGTTCCATGTTAAAGAGCAATTTGGAATCTGCAAAATTAATTTCGTGTCCTGTTTCTTTCATGTGTTGGAAAAGAGAGGAAGTTTTTTCTTCTTTTTTGACGGCATTCTTGTGTTCTGCGATACGTGCATTTATTCGTCTGTTTGTTTGTCCAATGTACGTGGCTGGGCAGACTTTGCAGGGTATTTCATAGACCCCTTGGTTTTCCAACTGGATTTTATCCTTGGGGTTTCTGAGGATATTGGCTATTTTTTTTTCTGAGGATATTGGCTATTTTATCACCAATCAACCACACCAGACCCAAACCCAGACCCTCTCCACAGATAAATTACAGACACCATCCAGTAGCCAAACCATGGTGGCACCTCCGGATGCTGCACCCCCCTGCAATCCCTACACAGATCTGGCTGACACAGGCCACAAAACCACAGCTCGCCCCTATACACGAAGCCAAGCCAGAGCACAACTAAGTGCAGTACAGCCATCTTCTCAGAAAAACTCTTCACAAAGTTCAAGAGGTCAAGACACAAAGACTTTAGCAACTAATCCACACCTAATGACCCACCTAAGTGGTACTCAGGATATCACTCAAGAAATCACTCAAGATATCCCTCAAGTAATTAAGGAACAAAAGAAGAAAAGGCACACTAGCCTGGGAACTTCCTCTCTGCCCAGAACATTGGAGGCTATACACCACACCCCCTCAACAGTATTTATAGGAACTCAAACACTGAGATCCTGCTCTGTTCCAGTAACAAGAAGCCGAAAGCACCAGCCTGAAGATGACGAGTGAGACCTCGTCGAAACGTCGCCTAGACACCCCAACTTTTACACGGGAAGACACCCGAGGACACCAAAACCTGCATATATATATATATATATATATATATATATATATATATACACACACACATATGCTTGAAAGATTTTAAAAAAAGTATACTGACATAAACATCAAATATCAAGTTTCTTTTAACATAAAATTAAAAGAAAATGCCAGATTAGCCGAAATATAAGCCACACTTTTTTTTCCAAATTCCGACTGAAAAGTGAAAAGTGAGGCTTAAATTTGCAATCTTACAAAAAATTGGCTTTTACGATATCGCTGTAGGATTTCCGTCTACATTTGCCATTTACGGGTGTGAGCACCTGCGGAATTTGAAGGCAGCGGCTTATAATCGGGTATTGTCTTTTTTTCTTTTCCTCCCTTGAATTTTAAAGGTGCAACTTATTTGCGGGTGTGGCTTATATTCGGGCCAATATGGTAGATTAAAAAAGGAAAAAAGAAAAAAGGGGAAACTCAGAATCGGAGGCTCTACCTTATTCCATCTTCACAATGCCCCTGCGAGGTAGGCTAAGCCAAGAGACATCACCACCCAGTTGAGCTTCACAGCTGATCAGGGCATCTGAACTCTGGTGCTTTCCTGGCCTGAAACTACCCTGCTGTCCACAATCCAGCCCACAAAGACCCCAAACAAATGAATGTAAGAAACACAAATGGATGGGGTGGGATGGACTTTGACTAGATCAACTGGCTCTAACTCTTACTCTCCCCGCAAGAACCAAAGCAAGCAAGGTGTTGAAGAAAGGAGGCAAACGCTTTGGAGGAACCAGAGAGCCCCTGAGATTACCTGGAAGGCGTCCATACACACCGGGCTGGAGGCCAGCTCCTCATCCACTGCGTGCAGCTTCTCCATGAAGCTGCTGTCCTTGCTCTGCTTGGGTTTGGGGGGCGGCGGGGGGCCCATCGGGACGACTTCAGCACTGATGTGCCGCTGAAGTGGGGCAGTGGAGGCTTTCTCCGCCTGGTTAGAGAGAGCAAAGGAAGAGAGCCATGTTTCACCCCATTCAATTTCTACAGCTTTCATACCATCCCTCCCCTCTGGTGGGGCATTAAGGACAGACAAAACAAAGCCCTAAGAGAAAACAGCCTCGCTGCAACACTGGGCTGATGGCACTTGTCATTGTCAAATGAGCCTCACCATCACTCAGAGATGGGATATACAAGGGTACTGGGGGTCCCCCAGGTACCCTAGACCCAAGGCTTTTTTCAGCTGGAAAATGAGGGCGCCATTGTCATCGTAAGGGAACAAGGGAGGTGTTCATGAGGAGTTCCGGCACCCCTTTTTCTAGAAAAATAGCACTGCTAAGATGTAAATGAATACGTTCCCGAGCACAATTCAAAGTGTTGGTGCTGACCTTTAAAGCCCTAAACGGCCTCGGTCCAGTATACCTGAAGGAGCATCTCCACCCCCATCGTTCTGCCCGGACGCTGAGGTCCGGTGCTGAGGAGAAGCTTCCCTCGCTGTGAGAAGCCAAGTTACAGAGAAGCAGGCAGAGGGCCTTCTCGGTAGTGGCGCCCGCCCTGTGGAATGCCCTCCCACCAGATGTCAAAGAGGAAAAACAACTACCAGACTTTTAGAAGACATCTGAAGGCAGCCCTGTTTAGGGAAGCTTTTAATGTTTAATAGACTATTGTATTTTAATATTGGAAGCTGCCCAGAGTGGCTGGGGAAACCCAGCCAGATGAGCGGGGTATAAATAAAAAATTATTATTATTATTATTGTTGTTGTTGTTGTTGTTGTTGTTGTTGTTGTTGTTGTTGTTGTTATACCTTGCACCTGGCTCAGTAGTAGATGGGCAGCCAGTTCAGATGCTTTGACAATGGTGCCACGTGTAGCTGGCAATCTGGCCACTGCATTTTGCTCCTGCTGGAGCTTCTGAACCAAGCCCAAGGGCTGTCCCACGAGCAGCACATTGCAGTTTATCAGCACATGGGACTACAGTTACAATATATGACTGTTGTAAACCAATGAACAGCAAGACCTATATATTTTTATAACATAAATAAGGTAGCTAGCTAAAGTCCTGGCTTCCAACAAATGGGATGCTTGCAGATAATTGACTAGCCCCAATGGCAGCCTAGGAGAGAGAGAGAGAGAGAGATAGCGCCCTTCTTACTTCCGCTGGCATTGCTGCCTCCTCGTCAGTCTCTATCATATCGGAGGACCGCCTTGAACGAGACCGTTTGGCTCCCCGTGGCGATGACGATGTGCTTTCCACATCACTCTCCATCAAGCTCTGTGCAAAAGTGGGGAGCATAAAGTAAACGAGAAGGCAGTGATCAAGTATCTTCTCTGAAGTTCACCTTTAGCACTGGGAAATCACACCAAAGACTGAACAGACGCCAAAGGTGACAGATGAGGTTTGTATTGTTCCCCTCCAAGGTGGACTGAGTCATCAGACAAAGCTCCACTCCTCAGCCTCTGGACATATCACTAACAAGGACCGGCAGCACTGCTTTCTTAGTGGTGGCTCCCACTCTGCACATTTTTTAAAAAACAAAACAACCTAGGGCAGGGGTAGGGAATTATTTCCAATGGGGGGGGGAGATCCAGAAGCAGCCAATCCTCTGTGGGTCACTGACAACTGAGCAAATATTCACACGCCGATCCTCTGATGTCATATGACTAGGAGAAGGGTCTAGCCTTCTCTCTGACATACCAGCATCCTGATTACAGGAATGTTCTATTGCAGGGCATTGGGCCGGAGCATTCCATCATGTGAGTGTCCCCCTGCAATTCGGGTTTGTACAGTCATACCTAAGGCCCAAAGTTTCCTGGGAAGAGGGGCTGATTGTTAAACCACTCTGGGAACTGTGGGTCTGTGAGGGGAATAGGGGGTCTCCTAACGACTCTCAGCACCCTTAACAAGCTGCAGCTCCCAAAATTCTTTGTGGGAAGCCATGGCCGTTTAAAGTGTTATCATAGTGCTTTTGCATTAGAATGGGCCACAAAAGTGTATGAGTGACATGAAGAGCTCTTTAAGCTGAGCAACACTGGCCCAGCCAACCAGCTGAAAGCCTAGCAGTGTAAACAGACTGTAATATCCAACAGCACTGCAGCCCAATTTGCCAATACACAGATACAGCAAGTCCACAACTAACGTGGAGGTTACGTTCTAGGGATCACACCAAAAGCCCAAACTGAGTGTGGTCAAAATGCATTGGGTTCAATGGCGGGTGGGTCTGCCAGTTATTTTTCCTGGAAACCTGCCCCCTTTAAATTTTTATTTTGCCACATGCATAAAGCTGAATGCACACAAGTTAAATGCGCTAACATTGTGGACTATACACATACACACATATATAAATATACCTATATATGGTTGTGTTTTTATAGTGTATTGGAAGCTGCCCAGAGTGGCTGTGGGAACCCAGTCAGATGGCAGGGGGATATTATTATTATTATTATTATTATTATTATTATTATTATTATTATTCATCATACCTCCTCCGCTGTCTCATCCTCCTCTTCCTCCTCCGGCTGGTACTCTTCATCAGAGGAATCATCTTCCTCAAGGGGAATGTCCACAAACTGAGGGGGCTGCAAAAAGGAGACTAAAGTTATACAAGGGCCACAAAGACCCACAAAGGGAAGTTTTAGGGAACAAATTAGGGGTGCTGGCAGATTTTCAAAAATGAAAAGCTAGGGAGGATGAGCACAGAGCAGGCTCATGGTTACTGATAAGGAAGGATGAAAACGGGCCCTTATACCTTTGGGTGTGTTCACACAATAGTCTTACAACAACACATCAATAGTGCTGTGACTCTGTTTCTCCCTCACAGTTAGCTATGCTCAAAACCATGCTGCCATCAGAGCACGCATGGCCTCAAACCTGGAAATCAGGAAGCTCCAGCAAAATCCTAAGAACTTTTTAAAAACAAACAAACAAAGGGAGATTCTAGTCCTCATGACTTGTAGGAGAGAGGAGTTAAGAAGTAAAAGAACAGTCCTAGAGGCCATTCTACCTGTTCATCAAGGGCTGTGTCCTGCTAAGCCCTACTTAAGAGTAAATCCATTGCACTCAACAGTATGATTAAGTCCACTGATTTCAATGTGTGCACTCTAAGCAGGACTTAGCTGGCTAGAGCCCCAAGTCCCAACCCCCCCCCCCAACAATAAGTAACAAATCTGCAGGTAAGGTCTGTAAAAAAATAAAACACGAAAGTGAAGGATGAAAACAAAATGCCACCAAGTTATTTAATTAGCAGCGCCCACAGAGTACCTTGATTTCATTCGCCTTTTTGATTGGAGAAATATTCCACGTTGGAATAACCTGAGGATACAAAACCATTTAATAGCGTCTCTGTCATAAGAAACCAATGGAAGAAAGTGTATGAGTTTATATACTCATTGCCCCACTTCCCATTTCATCCATCTAACTTGCACTCCTCTCTGAAGGCTCCACTTTTATCAAATGCATTAGAATAAAGGTTCGAGGAACAAGGGGAGAGAATATTAAGATATGCAGCTACAATATCCTCCCTATAATCAATAGCCTCTCTTAGGGCCAGTCGAGATTAAGGGGGGTCAACAACTAGAAACCCCCCGCAACTCAAGTGAGTTGCAGAAATGGGACTTCATGGCAAGGTAATATGGGGGTGGGAAAGGGAAGCATCCCAACGGCATGGGAAGTTGCTGGCGAAGGGACAAGAATCCCTCAATTCTCTTCCAACTATCATGAGTCTTGTATGGAAGTCAGGGATGGGATAACCTGCAAGTTCCTCACCCTCTCTCATAACACTCGAACTCCAACAAAGCTGAATGTTGGAAGATTTAGGAGAGATAAAATAAAGGGCTTCTTCACACTGCATTTACTGCATTTTTCGCTCTATAAGACTCACTTTTTCCCTCCTAAAAAGTAAGGGGAAATGTGTGTGCGTCTTATGGAGCGAATGCAGGCTGCGCAGCTATCCCAGAAGCCAAAACAGCAAGAGGGATTGCTGCTTTCACTGCGTAGCGATCCCTCTTGCTGTTCTGGCTTCTGGGATTCAGAATATTTTTTTTCTTGTTTTCCTCCTCCAAAAACTAGGTGTGTCTTATGGTCTGGTGCGTCTTATAGCGCGAAAAATACGGTAGTTAAACTACGAAACTCACTCCCAGCGGAGGCAGGGATGGCCACCAATGAGGAAGGCTTTAAAAGAGAACTTGGCAAAGTTAAGGAGGATAAGGGCATCTATTAATGGCTACGAGCCACAATGTACAAGCTCTGCTTCCACGGTCAGAGGCAGCAGTGTTTCCGAATAACAACTCACCACTCCTTTCTCCACCACCTCCTTCAGCTTGGAGCGAGTCATCTTTGGCTCCTGAAGGGAGGAAGAGAGAGAAAGAACATTTCCATTGTTCCATTAGAAATTGTACAAAATTTGACCAGGCTTTTTCCTTCTAGTGCACACTTCCCTTCTTGGCCAGGGAAAGGCAGACCCCCAGCTTCCCTACTGAGGGAGGAACTTACGAACATGGGGATGTCCTCCGTCTCACTGATGGCTGCTTTCATCATGGCGACGACATGCTCATTCGTTATCACTTCCTGGAGTGGGAAAGACAATAAAAAAGTTTTCCAGTTTGCTCCACCCACGGCGTAATCTTATCGACGGAATAACCTGGGCTGAGTCAAACATGGCAATACAGTGGTACCTCTGGTTACATACTTAATTCGTTCCGGAGGTCCATTCTTAACCGGAAACTGTTCTTAACCTGAAGCACCACTTTAGCTAATGGGGCCTCCTGCTGCTGCTGCGCCACCGGAGCACGATTTCTGTTCTCATCCTGAAGCAAAGTTCTTAACCTGGAGCACTATTTCTGGGTTAGCGGAGTCTGTAACCTGAAGCGTATGTAACCTGAAGCATCTGTAACCCGAGGTACCACTGTAAAGCAGTGGGTCCCCAATGCAGTGGGCACAGAAGTAATGTCTACAAAGTCCCTCCAAGCAGCTCATGGTCCAGTACTAATGCTGGAGGCGACCATAGGCAACTTCCAAGAGAGAAAGGGAAACCACCTCATGCAAAGCCCTGCCTCATTTTCAAGGCTAAGATCAGCGATGCCATCACAAGGTGTTTGTTTGCATCCCCATCCCCGCCGTTGCTGCCTTCACACTCACGTGGAGGATGTTTCGCACGTTGACAGCTGTCAGGTTGTGCTGCTTTGCCCCGTCTTCCAAAGTCCGGTCGAGAGTGTCATCCAGCTTGAGGTCGCAAGCCAAGGGCCCTTCCTCCTCCCCCTGGCATTTCCCTTCCCGCTTCCGTTTAGTCGCTTTCCTCCGCTTTCTCTTCCCTCCTTCTTGCTCTTCTGGACAGGAAAAGCAGGGGAAAGAGCAGGCAGGGTATCAAACCACAGCAGTCGATAAGCAGCTGTCTCTGAATCCAGGCTCAGCCAGGAAGTTCACCAGGGGACCTTAACAGTGTTTTGCAGATTGAAATCGTTTTGCTGGTGATTTGTTAATTATTCTACATGACTTAGGCTGTATTTGTGATATTCTATTATGTTCCATTATGTTATCATTTTTTTGCAAGCCACTTTGGGATTCACGTGAAAGAAAGCGGGATAAAAATATAATAAATCAAATAAGGTCCACCCTATCTTGCAAGAAGGTTGCAAGGATAAACTGGAGGTCAGAACCTCAGCTCCTTTGGAATTAACAGATGTAAGTTAGTCATGCCCATTAATTTCAATGGGTCTGAGTATAACTAGCAGTGGATGCAAGCTCTCGTGTCTATCAGATCACCCCTGTCCATGTGTTTACTGAGACACACACAAGAATTATAAAAGGCTATACTGTAGTGAGGCAGGACCTCTCAATGCAGAAACCATGCTGATTCTTCCCCAACATGGCTTGTTCTTCCATGTGCTAGCTTTAATAATGGTTCCTGCAGATTTACCCAGGACAAAAATTAGAGGAGGGAATGTACAGTGGTACCTCAGGTTAAGTACTTAATTCGTTCCGGAGGCCCGTTCTTAACCTGAAACTGTTCTTAACCTGAAGCACCACTTTAGCTAATGGGGCCTCCCGCTGCCGGAGCATGATTTCTGTTCTCATCCTGAAGCAAAGTTCTTAACCCGAGGTCATATTTCTGGGTTAGCAGAGTCTGTAACCTGAAGCGTCTGTAACCTGAAGCGTCTGGTACCACTGTAGTTTGATAATCCAAGAGGAGCAAAGCTCCATGCTAACTTTTCCACACAAGGGGGGGGGGGAGGAGTTGTTGTTGCAAACTCCCTATTGGGGCAGTTTGTTGGCCACCGTGACAACAGGATGCTGGACTAGGTGGGCTTTTGGTGTGATCAAGCAGCCCAGTTCTGAGTCACTTCTGCACTATGAAAGAATGACTTAATAGCAGCACTTGCCTAGGAATGTATAAATCATCTGTTCAACAACAGATGCCTGAAGCTGCATGCCAGGGCCGGGGAACCTCTGGCCTTCCATTTGATGCTCAGCTATGACTCCCATCATCCCTGGGATTGATGGGGCCAGCAGTATTTTGTGGGGGGTGGGGGAAGAGGGTCACCCATCCCTGCTATTCATCAAGGGTTACAGATCCCCCAGCCTTCAGTATCTGCTTGCTGTGCCTGAAAAACAGGACAGAACTTCAAAGAAGATGCCTTTGTTCTGTTATCCACTTTATGGACATGCAATACTCACCTACTGGGATGAACAGCCCCGTCTCCTCAGCTTCCTCCTTGACTTCCTGGAGCAATTCGGCTCCCTGTGCGGCCTTTGGGGCTTTCAGGGGAGGATACCCCACGTCCCATTCAGGCTCTGGCTTCAGAGAAATGGTAGCAGCTGGAAACAAGAGATCTATGATGCCATGAAAACCTACTGCTTGCGCATATGTGCATTCATATAAAATACTCTAATTACAAAGCATCTTCAAACCATATACAGTCTGATCACATACTATATCAAGTATCCTGTTTTAAATGAATGCCATCTGTTTATATCGCACCAGGAACATTCATTGTCGTTGTCTCATCAACTGTGTTTTTATTCTGTTACAAAACAAAGTCACCAATTTCGCCGGAAACCTCTGAATGCCTCGGGCTCTTCCTTTCCACTTCTACTTTTGTAACATTTTATTTTGTTCAGATGCTTTCCTTAACCACTGATCATCCATAAAAGGGAAACCCCTGCTTCTCTAAGATTTTGCAGTCCTTATCCTAGCTATCAACAACAGGTGAAATCGCATTGTATTTCTAACAGAGCAAGCTTAATTCAGCCTCAACGAACCTTTGGGGGCATAAAGTAATCACAGGCTTCAAACTCAGCAGTCTCCAGATGTTTTGAGACTATAATTCCCATCATCCCTGACCACTGGTCCTGCTAGCTAGGGATCATGGGAGTTGTAGGCCAAAAAATATCTGGAGGGCCAAGTTTGAGGAAGCCTGAACTAATGCCTAACTGAGCCACTGATGGTGTAGCAATTAAAGAGTTTCAAACCAGGGCCTGGGAGACAAGGGTTCAAATCCCCACTTGGCCATGAAGCTCACTGGGTGACCTCAGCCTAACCTAAAGGTAAAGGGACCCCTGACCATTAGGTCCAGTGGTGGCCAACTCTGGGGTTGCGGCGCTCATCTCACTTTATTGGCCAAGGGAGCCGGCGTACAGCTTCTGGGTCATGTGGCCAGCATGACTAAGCCGCTTCTGGCGAACCAGAGCAGCGCACGGAAATGCTGTTTACCTTCCCGTCGGAGCGGTACCTATTTATCTACTTGAACTGGTGTGCTTTCGAACTGCTAGGTTGGCAGGAGCAGGGAGTGAGCAATGGGAGCTCACCCCGTCATGGGGATTTGAACCGCCGACCTTCCGATCGGCAAGTCCTAGGCTCTCTGGTTTAGCCCAAAGCGCCACCCACGTCCCAGCAGCCTAACCTACCTCGCAGCATTATTCCCATCACGTTTTGCTCCCCTTCAGCACACACCACTAGCTTACCTTCTGACTTGGGCTTCTGCTCCTTATCCACAAGCAGCTCAGGTGATGGAGAGGTCTTTGCGTCCTGGAGTTCTCTGGCTCGCTCTGGGCAGAGATCCAGCTCTGCCTTAGCCAGGACCTTCCCACCCCTCAAAGAGCCCTCAGACAATTCCGGCCAGCCTTTCTGCATGGCGTCTCTAGATGGAAGCACAATGCTCTTTGCTGCTTCACCGCCAGCGTCTCCCAAGAAAGACAGAGGCATGGGCAAAGCAGGGGGAGGTGAACAGGCAGGCGTGTTGGCAGGCAGGCTGTAGGGACCTCTCCCTTCAGTCAGAGCAGCATTGTCCTGCCCCTGCGGCACCAGGCCACAGAGTTGGTTGATCCCACCTGAGGCAGTGGTCTCCATTAAAACAGGCTGCATATCCTCCTCCTCCTCCTCCTCAGAATCTGCCGTGACAGCTCTTCTCTTCTTGCACGGCAGCATCTTCGGCGAGAGAGACATCCGAGCTACAGCTCTCCTGTTGTCACTCTGCAAAGACAGAGGTGTGAACTCATTGGTTAGATTACTGAAATGCACTGTATGCAAGGCTGCCCTTGAAGACTGCTTGGGAATCTCTCTGGTTCAAAACGTGGCAGCCCGATCACAAACTGGGGTGTGTTCTTATTACACCTGAAGGGAAAGAGCTTAGCCATCCTGCTTTTCTAGAGACACAGTTCCTATTCCCCACACATACCAAGCATGGGGAACTTTTGGCCCTCCAATTCCCCATCTGGAAAGCCAAGTAATCCCCCAAATTAATGAAGCCACTAATAACGCAATTTAAAACCAGCTAGACCACAAGGTACATAGGTTATCAACTAAAAGCACTTTAAAACAAATGGGTCTTCAAGGCTCATTTTAAATCCAGAACTGACAACTTACTTCCAGGTCAGGGTGGGCTGCTTCCTGAGCAACAGTCCCCCTGGCCTCCCGTGACTTTGGCCAGATAGGCTAGCTGTTAACCATAGCAACATCAGAGGCACCCACCAACTCTGAGAACCCTGTTCTCACAGTGGCCAACCAGATAGAATGATGGAGCTCTCTTCCAGAGGAGGCAGTGATAGTGACCAATAAATTCAAGGCTATCAGCAACTAGTAGCCACGGCAGCTAAGTTCTACCTCCACTGTCAGAGGCAGTATGCCTCTGAATACCAGTTTCTGAGAATTGCAGATGGGCAGATTACTATTGTGCTTATGTCCAGCCTGCAGGTTTCCCACAGTCATCTAGTCAGCCTCTTTGAGAACAGGATGCTGAACGAGATAGGCAAGTGGCCTGATTCAACAGGCTCTTCTTATGTATTCAGATTTTTTCACATGTTATCTCAGCAGGCTGTAGCCAATGTTAGACCAACTCCAAAGGGACCTATTGAAATTAATGGACCCGAGTTAGACATGCCTATCAATTTCATTCAGGCAATTCTGAGGACTAAGGTTACATACCACCCAAGACAGTCATACCTCGGGTTACAGACACTTCAGGTTGCGCATTTTCGGGTTGTGCACCACACCGAACCCAGAAGTACCAGAACGGGTTACTTCTGGGTTTTGGCGCTCATGCAGGCATAGAAACATTAAATTGCAATTTGCATGCAATGCGGATTGCGAATGTGCCTTCCGCACGGATCACGTTCGCAACCCGAGCGTCCACTGTAACTTGTACAACAATCTACAGTAGCTCAATAATTTACCCTACATGGGTAGGGAGTGTTTGAGCCTGAAATGGATGCCAACGTAAACCTCTCCCACCTACCAGCCAGTTCGTGGCAGGGTCAGCATGGGAAATAACCCCCCCCTCCCAGAGACCTAGCAGCTTCCAGGGGAAGGAAGCCACTTGCCCCCCCCACTCCTCTTCTGGCCACAGGAGTAGAGGTGCTGGAGTCAGGTTTTTACCCCTCCTGCCCCTGCAGCCAGAGGGGTCTGGCTTAATAGACTATACTAACGTGTAAATATAACTTTTATATACACTGGGAAACAAAAAATATGTGTATGATTTATTGCAGTCAGGGTTAGAAACTGAGATACGAAAGCTAGGAGCTAAATGGCACCTTAAACCCAGGTTATGGGCGCAATGACAAACTGTGTAGGTGTGCTTTTTTATAACAAGAATACAAAGCTGAAAATGAACTGCAGCTAAAATATTATGTTCATTTTTCACACGGTCTTGTCCTTCCTCTGCCCACTCCCCTAACATTCTTAAGAGGGTCTCTTCTGCAGTCTTCAGAGAGTAGCTACAAGTGGGGAGGCGGAAAAAGGTCCTCCTTTCCTTCCACTCTGCAGTTTTAATCTGGAACCTTAGGCACAGCTCAAAAATTCCTTGTGCTAATGAGATTCCCTGTCGCAAAATGCGCCAGAACCCCACGGGTGTTTCCAACACTGACTGCAGTGGCCCGCAACCGAACCCGCCATAACTCCAAGGTGTGCCTCTATATCATTCTGTATCTCCTACTGAAACACATCCTACAAAAGTGCATTTTAAAAATCCACCTTATGCTCTCCAGCTGAGCTAACTCTGCATCAAGCAGATATTTCAAAGACTCTATTAGTAAGCTGCCCTATGCCTTGGTCCAGGAGCTCAGCAGCACTGTCTACCCTGACTGGCAGCAGCAGCTCTCCCGTGAGTTTCCTGCAAGATGCCACTGGGGACGGAACCAGGGACCTTCTGTGCACAGACACCCTTCCCCACCCTTCCCTTTCCGGACACATTCCTTGGAGACCCAAAGCGCCTGAAAACTTTGTTTCTGAGGCACCCGAGCGAGACTGCTGCTTGCTTCATGGGCCGGATTTAGGTTTGATGAGGCGAGAAACTACTGATGGTAATGGGGCCCTTCATATGTCCAGCTGTCCTTTGTCAACAACAAATTGTCGCTGTTTCTTGTGTTGGATATATGCTATATAGTAATTTATGGACCTAATAGGTATCTAAAGCCATTTGCAACTGTTGCTGTATGTAGGTTTTATTTTATGTATTTTATCTTATATTTTGGAAATGTACATTCTTGTTTTTTCCCTTCAATTTTTGTTGGGGGGGCCCCCAATAGAGTGGAGCCCTACGTTACAGCTTGTTTAGCTTATAGGGGAGTCCCAGCCTCAGGACCAGCCCCCGCCGGCCTTTCTCCAGCCCCCTTCCCTCCTGCGCCTCAGCCTCCCTGTGTGGGGACGGGCAGAGCTCCGCGGAGGAGGCGGAGAGGCGCCCCAGGGAAGCCCAGCCGGGGCTCCGGAGGGGAAGGTGGGCGGGGAGGGGCAGCGGCTTCTGCCTCCGCCGCCCACTGGGCCTCTCCTGCCCCCTCAGCACCGGCCCCCCACCTGCCCCTTCCCTCCCCGCCCCTCCAGCCCAGCGCGCAGACTGACCGCGCTCTCTCTCCGCCGCGTCCTCCGCCCCGCAGGGCAGCCGCCGCTTTGCCATTTTCCAATCCAGATCCCCGCTTCCTCAAAACGGAAACGGAAGTTGCGCAACCGGAAAGGACCGTCCCAGCGCATGCCCAGACTCAGCGGAGTCCTGCGCCGCCATGTTTCTTCCTGGCCCTCCCCTGGAGGAAACTGGTTTGAGGTTCAGAAGTAGAGCCGCGGTTGCTTGAAATGGCGAAAGGGGGTGCGAGGGGAGGAGCGGCGCTGATATGTGGGAGTAGGGGGAGAAATGTGAATGAAATAAACAGACGGGAGGGTGGGGAGGCTAACGCCGCCATCTTTGTTGAGGCCACGGCGCCCGAGGAACCGCCATGTTTGCGCGTCTCGAGCGCGAAGTTGCCGGCACGTGACTTTCAGGGGGCGGGAGAACGCATAATTAGCGTAAAGGAGAACCTGGCGGTCCGCTGGCCCCGTGATGTCACACTCGACTGATTTAATGTTGCGTGACGTCACAATGGTGTCATTGTTTTTACTGTTAATATTTTTAACCATTATTTATTTTCCAGAATCCAGTAAACTGAAGGTGACATTTAGCCTTGGGGAAATCTGTTGGTTTTTTGTTTAAGACATTTCTATACTGCTCTTCAGTAAAAAAACCCAGGCTTGTTTTCAGCAACAAAAATAATTCATAGCTGAAGGTAAAGTAAGACAGCATTTTAAAAAAAAAGAACAGAAATTTAAAAAGAGAATTTTAAAAAGGTTTTATGATTTTATTTAAGATCCTATTTTAAAAGAAGCTCAACCCAGTTCACTTTAATGACACACATTGAAACTATAATTAAAGAGCAAGCAACTGTTGCAACATTACCTCATTCCCCAGGCCAAGTGCACCTATCTGTTCTCCTCACCTGTCCTGGTTCATACCCTCCTTGAGTGTTTTTGCCTGGTTGGAATGTGTCCTCAAACTCTGATCATGTCTCTTCCTTCCCTGTATAGAAGAGAGGGGTGTGGGTGGAAACTAGCGTACTGTACAAAAGGGAAAATTTACATTAACAGCTCCAGCCACTTTTGTCTCTCTAACCACCCACCACTGGCACGTGGCAGAAGGAAGCTTGTATATTTTACCTTTGTGCAATCATTCATGTTTCTCTATCCTCCATAGAGACATGCATGAGGCATTTTTAGAGATCAGACTAGGGTTGTCATATTTCAAAAATATGACAGACACAAATGTTGTTGAGCTTTTTTATGGGCCAAAGTTGCTAAAAAGAAATGAAGCTAATTTTTGAGCTATTTCGAAGGTCTATCGCCCAAAACGACACTGCCGACATGGGTTGCCATGCATCCGGATTTTCCCAGACATTTTGCAATTTCCACCTGGACAGTGCTGCTGACCGCAGTATTCCAGCTGTGTCCAGACATATGGCAACCCTAAAGGGCACATTCCAGCCAGGCAAAAACATTTGGGCATGCAAAGCAGGGCTGCTGAAGCAGGTGGCTGGGGTGGTCTGGCAAAAGTCCTGAGGGCCATATTTACCACCTCCTGGACTTTGATCCCCCCCTTGATTTACTGAAACTAGAAAATGTGTATTTTGCATGCTCTCCCCTCACAAGCCATCAGAAATTCAGAGGAGCTTCCAAACTGCAGCTGAACACTATGATCTGCAATGACAATAGGGCCCAATAAACAAGCCTAAGGCAAAAGGATGACTCAGGATACAGTTTAATTATTATGCATCCCCCAAAAGAACATAGACAACTGTAGCATATTGAATTTTGGAGCAGGTGGGGAGAACACAAAAGAATTTTGCCGTGTTTCAAGCGCCTCTGTAATGCACGGCAAACTGCACTTAATACAGTATTACAATTAAGATTAAGGTAAAGGTACCCCTGCCCATCAGGGCCAGTCGTGACCGACTCTAGGGTTGCGCGCTCATCTCGCTCAAGAGGCTGGGAGCCGTTGCCGTCTGAAGACACTTCCGGGTCACGTGGCCAGCGTGACTAAGCTGCATCTGGCGAGCCAGCACTGCACACGGAAACGCCGTTTACCTTCCCGCTAGAAAGCAGTCCCTATTTATCTACTTGCACTTAGGGGTGCTTTCGAAGTGCTAGGTAGGCTGGGACTGAACACCGGGACTCACCCTGCCGTGGGGATTCGAACCGCCGACCTTTCAATTGGCAGGTCCTAGGCTCTGTGGTTTAACCCACAGCGCCACCCGTGTCCCCACAATTATGATTAATTGCATCTATATCCCACACTTATACTGAGGCAGACCATTTTAGACTATATAGCTCAGTACTTTGTAAAATGCTAATCGCCTCTCAAGAGTCTCCGATGGCAATCTTTCCCAACACTGCCTGCAGATGCCAGGGATTCTATAGTTCCCAGGATTCTTTGAAGGAACTATTGTTCTTTAGGTGGATGATGTATATATACAGCCACAGCCTAAACTAGATCCAGCACAATGAAGGGATGACATTGTTTGTAAAAGCTAATCTAATTTCCATATGCAGGTTAAATAGTTGCTTAAAACCAACACTGCTGTCAGTGAAATAATTTTTCATAAAATTACTTCTGCAGCGGCGGTTATGTTTAGGGGCAGTTGACAGAAGCAATGCGGTCGGGGCATAAAACACCATATTTTATACATTATTACAGTAATTATTATAGGAAAGGAAGCTAACTTGTTTTGGCCTGATGGCTTCATTTGCTGTTGGCCAGTCCTCTGAGGGTCATATTCCAGTGGTGGGTGCATCCAAAGTGGAATTGGAGAACCACACACAACATTCTTTATTATTATATAATTTGTATATAGTATCAATGTGAAATAATGTCTTTCTAGATGATCAAGGAAAACTTGTTCCGAGGCTCAGTGAGGGCAGCTGGCCAGGCAGAGTGGCAGCAGTGCAGCTTCTAGGAACATAGGAAGCTGCCTTTATATTGTTGTTGTTTAATCGTTAAGTCGTGTCCGACTCTTCGTGACCCCCTGGACCAGAGCACGCCAGGCACTCCTGTCTTCCACTGCCTCCCGCAGTTTGGCCAAACTCATGCTGGTAGCTTCGAGAACACTGTCCATCCATCTCGTCCTCTTCTCCTTGTGCCCTCAATCTTTCCCAACATCAGAGTCTTTTCCAGGGAGTCTTCTCTTCTCATGAGGTGGCCAAAGTACTGGAGCCTCAGCTTCAGGATCTGTCCTTCCAGTGACCATTCAGGGCTGATTTCCTTCAGAATGGAGAGGTTTGATCTTCTTGCAGTCCATGGGACTCTCAAGAGTCTCCTCCAGCACCATAATTCAAAAGCATCAATTCTTCGGCGATCAGCCTTCTTTATGGTCCAGCTCTCACTTCCATACATCACTACTGGGAAAACCATAGCTTTTTCTATACGGACCTTTGTTGGCAAGGTGATGTCTCTGCCTTCATATTACATAAGACAATTGTTTCATCTAGCTCTAGTCTACAGGGTTTTAGACAGGAGTGTTTACCAGCCAAAAGTGGAGTTGTTGAGGATTGAACGTGGATCCTTCTGCATTTAAAGCAGGTGCTCTACCCACTGAGGTACAGTCCTTCTCCATGCCCATAGCCACGTAAATATATCCAGCTACTGAACACTGTTGGTGGATGAGGAGGAAATCAAGGGCAGGGCAGATGGCAAGTCCCTTCCTTCCCCCCCCCCCAGCTTAAAATCTAAAATACAGACACTGAGGAATCAGAAGAGCTAGTGAGGGAGAGAAGACTGAGCAAATGCTATTATACATATAGTTTGGTTATAGTGTATCTGGAAATTATAATTAAGGCTGAAGTCCTATGCACTTATACTTCTGAGTAAACATACCTGCTAGTTTCAATTCTGTGCACATAAAGGCTGTGTTTCTAACCCCATTTACCTAGGAATAAGCCTAATTGAACCAGTGGCGTAGCGTGGGGGGTGCAGGGGGGGCTGGCCTCACCATCTGGGGGTTAGGCTTAGGGTGCGCAAATCCACAGGTTAGGGGGTGCAAATTACTTGCCTTGCCCCGGGTGCTGACAACCCACGCTACGCCACTGCATTGAACTCAGTGGGAGTTACGTCTGAGTAGACACAGTTTGGGGTAAAATTTGTTTGTTTGGGTTACATACCACCCTTCATCATTAGATTTCAAGGCGGTTCAGATTCCTTCTACACAGTGGGATTTACTGCTGAATGCATAGGATTGTGCAGCAAGCGAGGCTGCCAATCCTATGCGCACTTACCTGAGAGCAAAACCCATTCAACTCAATGGGGTTTACTCTGAATAAATATGCCTAGGATTGCCTTATAAGTAGATCAGCAAAGGGCCTTGTGGAACAGGTGGATTTGAGGAGCAATGAGAAGGAATTTATGGATACAACTCGGGCAGTAAATAGGGATTTAAAATCAGTTTAATATATTCTGTTAACAACTACTCAAAGGAATCCCAGGACGAGGACCCGCCTGTACAACGTCATCAATCCACAGCATGAATGCACAATACACAAACGTATGAATAAATCCCGGAAATACATAAATAATCGTTAATATTTTAGACCAACGTTTTGCAAAGGGCTCTCCACATTTATGCTGTGAATAACCATCGGTTGCATCTCCCCCGCTACACACAGCTCAGAAACCTCGGGCGGAGGTCGGGAGGCGAAGCGGGGCTGCCGGCGGGATACAAACAAGCCCCGCAAGCGACCCGCCCTCCCCGCTAGACAGCAGCCGAGCCGCTCTGCAGAGTCACCGCCGGGCGGGTTCGGCCAGGCGGCGGGGGGCGTGGCTTCCTCTGGCTCGCTCGCTTCGGCCGCCGCTCGGAGGGGGAGGAGGCGTGGCCTCGCCCGGGGATCGTTCGAAGTGGGCGGAGCTAGCGCTGCATCAGGACCAGTCGCCAGCTTCTGCATCCCTCGGAGTCGGGAGCATCCTCAAGGCCACGGCAGAAGCGCCGCCGCCGCTGCATCCGCTGAAGGGGCCTCCCTGCGCGCACCGGGCCGTCGCCGCCGATCCATTCGCGCGCCGCCATGGCAGAGATCGCCAGCGTCCGCCCCAGCTTCGGTGAGTGGGGCCCGTGGGAGGCTGCTGCGCAATTCCCTCTCCCGCCCCGTTTCTCTTTGCCTTGGCCGTCCCCTCCTCCACCCGCTCCCCAGCGCAAAACACCCGGGGCATTCCTGATCTCTCCGCCACCGCCACCCTCGCCGGATCCCACTCAGGCCGTGCCCGCCACCATAATCCTGCCCTGGCAAGCGTCCTATCCCTACACCGGCCTCCCCTTCTATCCTTGCTTGTGGCAACTGGCACATCTACAAACACCAGCGCGCTCAGCAGCCAGAGAAGGCCTTGTTTGCGCCGTCGAAGAGGCACCATCACCACCGTCACACGACCACCTGGCCTCCATCTCCGGGGTGGTGGGGTTTTTTTTGGGGGGGGGGGTGTTGACAGCTTCTCCACATCCTTACCGGCACGCACACCAATCAGTCGTGCAAATAACTCGCGGCATTAGCAGGGCGCACGCTCACGAACCGACCGCCAACGCTGATCCACAGGGGGAAATCTCTCTCTCCTCCTCCCCCACTAACCCGCTGTAACATTAGGATATTCGGACTGCGTGTGGCTGAGAAAGAATGCCTTCAAAGAAGCCCACACGCAGTTTGGGAAAGATTCCCCCCCCCCCGCATGTTGGGACGGAAACCCTCTTGGACTGCGCGATCCGATCCATGGAAGTCCCGCTGAGTTCATTGCTCCTAAGCGAGGAGGGCTATAGGATTGCAGCCTCGAAGGCCAGATTGCCAGCTTGCATCCCACGCCTCTTTGGTTCCCTTGTTCCCATTAATTTCATTTAAATAATAATAATCCTCCAGTCTACACTTCTCTGTCTGGGTTTTGACAGCATTGGCCAACACGCGCACGCGGCCGCGCGCGCGGCCAGCAATGCCCAGCATCACTCAGTATTCCACTTCCCTTCCAAACACACACACACAATATCCCCATCAGCATTTGGGCAGTGTGGAAATCTTCACATCAGCCACCCTGTGAGGAGGTGGGAGCACATGACAGCTCCCAAATCCGGGGCCAGGTCTCCTCCGGGCTTTCCAATCCCCAATGCCATCACCATTCGTCTTCGCGTGCTCTTCCCCCGTCTCTCCCTTCCCGTCTCTCCCATCTCCCCGCCCCCACCCTCTCCTTGCACGGGCGTGCCTGGCCTCGGGAGCGGACTGGGTCAGTGCCAGGGGCAGATCCGAGCCCTTTGAAGAGATGCTTAGAGGGACACATGTGGGGTGGGTGGGTGGGGAGGCGGCAAGGCGGCAAGGCGTTGCCCTCTGGCCTGCTCTCCTCCTGTGGGGGGCTGGAGGTGGGTGGAAGGGAAGGAGGGAGCAGGTGCACATTGTGGTGGCTAGGAGGAGGGCAGGATGACGTGATGTCTATTCCGGGCCAGGCAGCGCCCCAGCCCCCAGATAGCTTGGAGGGGAGGGTGGGCAAGAAAACAGCCTTTGTTCAATGCACCCCTTTTTGCAGAGGTTGTGGAGCAAGCAAAATATGGAGTTTCCTCACCCCACCCCCCAAATTCACTCAAGTTGTTGCTTGCAAACCACACAGACCCTAGCCTGGTGGCCTGTAACCTGGCCCAGCCACCCCATATAATTGCACCCCATCCACTGAGGGTTTGCTCAGAGACACCAAATAACTTCCTAACCCTAGCAGCTGCCCCCACCTCCATTGTTGAGACTCCCTGGGGTGTTCCCTCTGGGAGAAGTTTGAGGCCTCTCCTCTATGCCAGGGATCATGATGTCTTCTCATTCACCCAACAGTGGCTTTTTAAACTGCCTCTCGGCATCTGTCTGCTCCAATCCATGCAATAAGGAGCCACAGGGACTATCAGTGTGGCCTCTTTGCCAGGTTGCAGCAAAGTTTCTGGCAGGAGCATGAATATAAAAGCAAGAAGGGGGAGGGAAATAAAGCTATTCATTCCCCCTCCCCAAATATACTGAAATATAAATAGAATAGGATCCTCAGGCATATTTGCAGACTTTTGATTTGTATTAAAAATCTACCTGTGTGCCATTCAATGAAAAGTCTCAGCTTATTTCATGTTCTAATTCTAGTGTGCACACATGTAATGCTGAACACATCTGCTGTCACACAATGGCAATTCTGAGAGGGAGGATCAAGGTTGCCTGCGTTTGTTAGGCCAGTGTGGAATGTTTTATGTTAATTAAAGCCCTCTGGTTTATTTATGTTTTTATCACCAAAAGTGCGGCCTTTTATTGTCCTCTGGGGTGGAAGGCTGTGTTGTGCTACGACCCCAAAGCTAACTAAGGATGCAGAAGTGATAGCATCCTCTCTGCCCGGTTAAGTCACGTGAACGACGACAACAACAAAAATCACAGGGTCTTAAATTCTGGATTTAGTTCTTCCAGAATAAATATAAGCACCTGGCTCTGGTTACTTGCAGTTACTAATGTAGAACATGGTCTCCACCTTTTGTACAAGTGTGCATTGTGATAGCAGAGAGGCAACCCCAGTTGTTAATGACGGAATGGCTGAAGTGGATTGAAAGAGAAGCAAGCTGGATTAGACAGATGTTATGTGTCCCCAATTAGAGTGCGCATACGTCACTGAGGATATTGTTTGAGGACTTTAAAAACGCATATGGGGGATTATTATTGTTATTATGGGAGCTGTGAAATGCGGATGGCTTTGGAGGTTGGCAGTTTAGTATCCAGCCTCCTTTTTTTTTTTGCAGATGTTTACAGTGCAGGTATATTCAAGATTTCTGTTTTACACTCCTATCATTTTAATTCATTGCTGCAGGAGTGACAGGCGCCCTGCAATATTGTTTTACAGGAACATAGGAAGCTAACTTGTACAGAGTCACACCTTTTGTCCATCGATCTCAGTACTGTAAACACTGACTGGCAGCAGCTCTCCAGGGTTTCAGGCATGGGGACAATTCTCAGGCCGACCTGGAGATGCTGAGGATTATACCTAGGACTTCTGCCTGCATGCAGGTGCTCTACCCCTGACCTATGGTCCTTTCCCTGTTCATACAGCTTGCAAACACATACACAATCAGGCACATGCACATACATGCACACACCTCCTAAGGAAATATAGGCTTCACTCATATTTCTTATTAGCTGGGAGTAAGTCCCACTGAACTCAGCAGGAAGTTCTTCTGAGTAGGCATGTGCAAGATTGCACATAGCCACTGAATAACAGAAAACCAGTATTGCTTCTGACAGCCTTCTCCACCCTGGGGCCCTTCAGATATTGTTGAACTTCAGTTCCCATCAACTCCAGCCAGCATGGCCCAGTGGTCAGGGATGATGGAAGCTGGAGTCCAGCAACATCTGGAGGGTCTCAGGGGAAGACTGGTGTCTGTTATGGTGGAATTACAACACTAGTCAATTGCATACTTCCAACATTTCTCTGATAAAAATAGGGATGTCTTCTTCTTCTTCTTCTTCTTCTTCTTCTTCTTCTTCTTCTTCTTCTTCTTCCCTGCCCATCTAACTGGGTTTCCCCAGCTACTCTGGGCGGCTTCCAACATATATTAAAACATAATAAACCATTAGACATTTTAAAATTTCCCTATACAAGGCTGCCTTCAGATGTCTTCTAAAGGTTGAATAGTTACTTATCTCCTTGGCTCAGGGGGTAACATAAGTCCACACCCTCCAACATGTTTCCAATGAAAACAGGGACATCCTAAGGAAAAGCGAAACATTCCAGGATCATATCAGAAACCAGGACAGCTTCTGTAAATCCAGGACTGTTCCTGGAAAATAGAGACACCTGGAAGGTCTGCAATTGTAGATGCTCCTTGTTCCACAGACTAATATGTTTGCCTTACAGCCAGGAGGCCTTAAAAAAACACCAAAATTTACAAAGGGCCATGTGCATGGTTTGATTACGTATACAGAAGGTGCAAACATAGGTCAGTGGTGGAGCACCTGTTTTGAAGGTTCCAGACTCATTCCTCAACATTTCCAGTTAGGGCTGGGAATTGTCCGCTAATGAAAATTCTGAAGAGCTGTTGCCAGTTACCGTAGTGCTAGACAGCTCAGAGCCAAGATGGACCAATAGTCTGACAATATTGGCAGAATGCATTCCAACAGGCCTTATATATCAGGGACAGCCCATAATTTCTGGTAACTGTCTAATAATAATAATAATAATAATAATAATAATAATAATAATAATGATGATGATGATGATGATGATGCTGTCCTTATTTTGCATTTTGGGGGGAAATACTGGGTTTCTAGAAGTTTTATCTCTGATTGTCCAGGATGGTGAGGCACAGATGTGTTTTAATTCTAATATTCATGCACGGAGACAAAATGTCAGCAACTGTAGCTGCCCACCCAGATAGTGAAGGCTGCTGAATGTGTTGCAATTGCAGCTGTTCTGTGCAAAGTACAACCAGATCCATTGTGAAGCTAAGTATTCCGTTTAAGCTTTCTTAAGTGTGCCGGGTTGGGTTGGGGTTTTTGTGTGTGTGGAAACAAAATGCAAATTGTTATGATAAAAGCAGTGAAGAGGCTTGAAGAAGATGCAGTTTGGGAGTGTTTTGCGGGGGGGGGGGGAGCGGTGTCAGGGAGCGAGAGATACGCTGAGAGTAGGGGGGTGATAACAAAATCACATAGAATTATAGAATGCACACAAGATCGTTCATGTTTCCATCTGCCACGTGTTGCCGTAAGGGCTGCATGGGTTTGTTCAAGTGAATGTGATATTAGGGCAGTGGCGTAGCGTGGGGGGTGCAGGGGGGGGGCCGGCCGCACCGGGCGCAACATCTGGGGGGGTGCGCTTGCACTAAAATCCACGGGTTAGGGGGCGCAAATTACTTGCCTTGCCCCGGGTGCTGACAACCCACGCTACGCCACTGTATTAGGGAGCTTCTGGGTTTTTGTGAGCACCGTTCTTGAAAGCTGATTTGTGTGAGTGAGTGTGCTTGCTTGCTTGCTTGTTTGCTTGCTTGTTTGCTCGCTTAATGTAATTATATCCCGCCTTTCTCCCAAGCTGGGATTCAAGAAGGCTTACAAAATCTTGAAAACATCATTATAAAATACAAAGCAATGAAAATTAGTTAGAAACAATAAATTAAAATGCAACATAAAATGCGTTTAGAGCCAATGTTAAAACGCCGATTGCCCAATGCTCATCATCATCGTCATCTGCACTCTGGTTGTCAGAACAGGGAGGTCTTAGTTTGCCAGCAGAAAGATAACAAGCCTATCCTTTCTTGGGAGGGAATTCTACAATATGGGTGCAGACACAGAAAAGGCTCTGTCTCGTGTCACCACTAACTGTGATGTTGATGGGAACTGAGAGGTGCTCACCAGAGAACCTTAGCACCCAGGCAGGTTCATAAAGGGAGATACCGTCCTTCGGGTAACTGGGCCCAAGCCATATACATACACATATGCACTTGCATACACATTATTTATCATCATTCCCTCTATTGCCAATATCCAGGCTGCGAGTGCCTATTCTTTATGTAGCCAAAATGGCACTACCCATGCAAAAGAGAGCAGTATCTACATCTCAAGGTCTGCAAAAGTTCAGTCTTGAGGGTTATGAACTATTGAGGAACCTGAAAAATTCCCTGTTATGCATGCTTTGATCTGACGTTATAAATATGGTTGCCTGCACCCATCTGTCTTGAGATATAATGGAGTGTGTTTCCGGGGGTGAAGTCAAATATCTGCATTAGCAGTACCAAAGTGACCTCCCCGGGGTGCAAACCTGGGCAGTGTGTATGGAGGTCCTAGGCTGCCCAGACAACAGAACCCCGCTCTCTGCCGTGCTGATGTGGTCCAAAGGAAAGCAGAGCAAGATGTTTGGCACCAGCTTGGGTGCAGGAGTTGCCAGAAGGAGGCGAACAAGGCGCCATCCAACCATCTTAGGGACTTCAGTCCTGATTTGTGTACGATTTACTCCCTAGCCTTTTCTCTGCCCAAAGATATCCCAAAAGAAAGCGGAGGTTTAGGAAAAGAGGTTTCCTTCTCCTAGATCATGGGTAGGCAAACTAAGGCCCGGGGGCCGGATCCAGCCCAATCGCCTTCTCAATCTGGCCCGCGGATGGTCCGGGAATCAGTGTGTTTTTACATGAGTAGAATGTGTGCTTTTATTTAAAATGCGTCTCTGGGTTATTTGTGCGGCATAGGAATTTGTTCTCTTTTTTTTCCCTTCCAAAATATAGTCCGGCCCCCCACAAGGTCTGAGGGACAGTGGATTGGCCCCCTGCTGAAAAAGTTTGCTGACCCCAGTCCTAGATGGGCTACCTTCCCAGGTGGATGAGCCCCATCTGCCCCTCACTTTCCTCTATAGCACCTGCAGAAACTGCCTTCCTGACCATTGGACCCACGCTTGGTCTTGTCCTCTCAATCCACAAGAGACTGTCTTCACATGCAGGGAAAGCCCCTAACTCACTGAGGGCTTGTGACCCATCGGCTACCTTCACCTGGTCTAGCTGGCCGGTTGAAGCCCATGCCAAGGTGTGGCTGCTGTCACATGCTGATAGCTTCTGGGAGCCACAGGTGAGAGCTGAGTGCAGGGTAGGGACCAAAGGTGGACAAGCTAGCCCAGAAAGAGCACAGCATGTCCCCCACCAGAGGCACTACCCCTCCCCTAACTCCCCGTAGTTATAAATCACAATTTACAATTAGTAACAATGGCAAAACTACGCATAGCTCAACAACGGAAAAATAAAAATCCCCCAATACCGATAAACTGGCTGAGGAAAGCACGTGGATTATAAGACTAGCATACGAAAGGAACGTGGCATATAATCATTACAAAAGCAAATTCATTGAGAAATGGGCCTTATTCATTCAATTCTGGAATGACAAAGTAAGAGATGAAATACCTCCTTATAATTTATTCACATTAGTTTAATACTCTGTCTTTATGCGATAAGGAGAATGGAAGTAGAAATATTAAACTCCCACATTTGCATTATATGGCAGTACATAGGCAATGCTGCAACTAAATCTAACAGTCTTAAGGAAAGCATGTAGCAATAAGTCTATTTGCATATGAAATGCCTTCTAAATGAAACATGATCATTTAGCATATATGAAAAACTATATAGTGATTTCTGCACAGATTTACAAACACAGTGTGACTAATAACTGTGCAGCAGCCATTAAGTATATTTTTGCCACTTTGGAACGACAGTGTTTGTTTCGGACTCTGTTTTCCATGTTTCCTTTATTTATTTTTTAAAAACTGATAATACAAAGCCTGAAATTTAGTGATTCAAGGTTTCAGGTGAGGGCATCTCCCAACTCAACCTAGAGGTGCCAGGATCAATACCGGGACCCTTCTGCCACTGAGCTACAGTCCTTCCAGTGGCGACCCCTGTTCTAGGGGGATAAAGTTTCCCCAATTATTTTTTAGCAGCCTGCTGTCTACTATCAATGTTTTGGCTTTGTTTTAGAAGGGGGTGTCCTCTTGCACCAGGGTGTACTTTCTGGAATTTCTACCCCCTCCCCTTGCAAATTAGGGTAATTTGCACAGGAATTTTTTTGAACGCCTTAGAGAGTGAACTAATTTAGCATATTCACCATACTTTAGTAAATAGTTTGGGGGGGGAGGCTTGGAAACTGCTAAGCTTGCCTAATATATTCACAGCTGGCTCCTGTTCCTTGTTACTGATGAATTTATTAAATGCCTGGGGCGAGGGGGTGGGTAGGAATCGGAGGGAAATGAAAGCACTGGGGAAAAGAATTCCAAATCATTTCCACAGGAAAAATAAATAAATCACACCCCGCATCAGTTCCAGGCTTGCTTTGCCGTGCCTTGCAATAACCGGGCCTTTCTGTTCTCTCCAACAAACAAGAGGCACTGAGTTAATCTGGGTGATGTCATCAGCACAGCTGAGGTCACCCTTTTGTGTGTTATGACTTGAACATTAAATTCCATGGTTACCTTCTCATAGCTAGAGGCATGGAGAGCGGTATGACAACCCCTACTCACACATACTAAATCCCACCAGTGCATATATTTGTTTGTGTGTCTGTGTGTGTGTGTGTGTGTGTATTCTGCACTCATAATAAGGCTCTGTACAAACTGTTCTTTAAAGCACATTAGAATCATAGAATCGCAGAGTTGGAAGAGACCCCAAGGGTTATCTGGCCCATCAGTCAGTCCATGTTTATTTATGGCAAAGAGGGAGCATAATTTCTGCATAATTCTCTACATAAACAATAAAAATGGTTGATATGGGGTTTAACAATCAATAATGGTGCTGTGGGTTAAACCACACAGCTTAGGACTTGCTGATCAGAAGGTCGGCGGTTCGAATCCCCACAACGGGGTGAGCTCCCGTTTCCGGGTCCCTGCTCCTGCCAACCTAGCAGTTCAAAAGCACATCAAAGTGCAAGTAGATAAATAGGTACCGCTCTGGCGGGAAGGTAAACAGTGTTTCTGTGCACTGCTCTGGTTCGCCAGAAGTGGCTTAGTCATGCTAGCCACAGGACCTGGAAGCTGTATGCTGGCTCCCTCTGCCGATAAAGTGACATGAGCGCCGCAACTCCAGAGTCATGACTGGACCTAATAGTCAGGGGTCCCTTTACCTATGCTAATTAAGTGTTCTTAAAATACGTGCATCTAGCCCGACCCCTGCAAGGCAGGAATCTTTTGCCCAACGTGGAGCTCGAACCCACAACCCTAAGATTAAAAATCTCATGTTCTACCGATTGAGCTATCCCCGGAGCATTATTTCCCTCAAAGAATTCTGGGCACTGCAGTTTACTACAATTCCCAGAAACCCTTATCAAACTACACATAGTGTGCAGAATGCTTGGTGGAAGTAAAGCATGCTTAGAATAGGCTTTGAAGGCATAAGTGTGTATGCAGTTTTAAAAGATGTATTAAGAGACTTGTGGTACTTGAAAAGCTTACACAGGCCTAGGGCAAGTGTACCTGGCTGCATACCCTCCGACATTTCTCCAATGAAAATAGGGACATCCTATTCCATCATCATCAAAATAATCATTTTACTATTTATACTCCCCACCTCATTTGACTGGGTTGCCCCAGCTACTCTGGGTAGCTTCGAACATATACAAAAAAACACTAAAACATTAAACATTTAAGAACTTCCCTATACAGAGCTGCCTTCAGATGGCTCGGGGGTCAGATAACTCCATACCCTCCGACATTTCTCCATTGAAAACACAGACGTCCTAAGGGAAAGTGGGACATTCCGGGATAAAATCACAAACCAGGACGTCTTCAGCAAATCTGGGTCTGTCCCTGGAAAACAGAGACACTTGATGGGTCTGTGTTTTTCCCCCTGCCCCACTGCACAGGCCTGCAGCCTCACCCACATCATACATTTTAAAGCCCATTTTGTCCCTCAAAGAATTTTGGGCACTGTTGTTTACCCCTCACAGAGTTATCATTCCCAGCAACCCTTAACTAACTGCAGCGCCCAGAATTATTTGAGGGAAGGAATGTGCCATGTCTTTGAAGGCTGAATACATTTAGAGCACATGGCTCTCCCAAAATAATCCTGGGAACTGTAGTTCATTATGGATCCTGGGAACGGTCATTCTGTGAAGGCTAAACTACAATTCCCAGGATTCTTGGGGGAAAGGCATGTGATTTAAATGTAAGGGGTGTAAAGTAAAGGTAAAGGGACCCCTGACCATTAGGTCCAGTCACGGACGACTTTGGGGTTGCTGCGCTCATCTCGCTTTACTGGCCGAGGGAGCCGGCATACAGCTTCTGGGTCATGTGGCCGCTTCTGGCGAACCAGAGCAGTGCACAGAAATGCCGTTTACCTTCCCTCCAGAGCAGTACCTATTTATCTACTTGCACTTTGACGTGCTTTCGAACTGCTAGGTTGGCAGGAGCAGGGACCGAGCAACGGGAGCTCACCCCATCACGGGGATTCAAACCGCTGACCTTCTGATCAGCAAGTCCTAGGCTCTGTGGTTTAACCCACAGCGCCACCGTGTCCCTTTAACTACCACATAGCCTTTAAAACCTGGGGGCAAGGACTGTCTCATCACTATTATTTGTGAGCTGCCCCAGGGAGACTTTCCTCATCTGGAGCTCAGGATAAATAAAGAGCAGCTGGCTGAATAGATTATCCATCCCAGTGGTCCCCAAAGGGGGTGCTGGGATTACCTAGGGCAGCCCTAGAAGGCGAATGGGTGGCAAGGGGGTGCTGAGGGTGTAAATGACTACCAGACTTTGAAAAGCCGGTATCTGTGGATCAAGTTCATCAGTTTTGTTGAATTAATTAACCTAAATAGTTTTAATTGGATTTTGAATAAATGTGCAATTAATTGTTACTGTTCTCAGTGTTATGGTGCTATTATCAACCTTAGCAAGTCATGCAAACTGGTGTTCTGAATAATGCTTTTTTGATATATCGTCCAAATCCAGTTTCATATCTATGCCATGATATTGGTTTCGTAATTTTAGGCTTGACAATATTTCGCAAATCAGGGTGTGGGTGGGGAAGGGTGCTATGCAAAAAACCACGATGTGGGGAAAACTGTGAAGCCAGCCAATGCCTTTACATAGCTCAGTCCTTATTTCAGGCATTGTGATATATCCGTATATCGCAATGGTTAGCTGGTGAGATATCGCAGTGTTGAAAACCAGATGTTGCCCAGCCCTAGTGGGGATGAGTTTATGGAAACCAAGGAGCCGATGGCTCAAAAAAGTTCGGAAACCACTGATTTATCCCCTCTCCCTTCCCCATTCCTCTCCACCTCACCCTTCCCACCCACAGATGTCTCTCCGATTGTGGCGGGCCTGATTGGCGCCACCGTCTTGGTGGTGTCCGTCTCCATGACGGTCTTCGTGTGGACATGTTGCCACCAGCACGCGGAAAAGAAGCACAAGACCCCTCCTTACAAGTTCATCCACATGCTGAAAGGCATCAGCATCTACCCAGAGACCCTGACCAACAAGAAGAAAATCATACGGATCCGGCGAGACAAGACGGGAGCTGCCATGAAAGACGGAAGAGGCAACCTTCTGGTGGATGCGGCAGAAGCTGGCCTGGTGGGCTCCGACAGGATCTCCAGCGCAGCTCCCTGCGTCAACCAGCTCCCGATCAAAGTCGATTACGGGGACGAGTTGAGCCCGGACCAGAGCTTGACTCCGGCGGGCAGCAAGCCTTCCTCTCCCTCTTCCCCAGAAGAAGAGGTCACTCTGGGGACGCTGACCTTCTCCGTGGACTACAACTTCCCCAAGAAAGCTCTGGTCGTGACCATCCAAGAAGCCCGCGGGTTGCCAGTCATGGACGAGCAAAACCAAGGCTCTGACCCCTACATCAAGATGACAATCCTGCCCGACAAGAGGCACCGGGTGAAGACGCGCGTCCTCCGCAAGACGCTGGACCCCGTCTTCGATGAGACCTTCACTTTCTACGGGATCCCCTACAGCCAGCTCCAGGACCTGGTCCTCCACTTCCTGGTGCTGAGCTTCGACCGCTTCTCTCGAGACGACGTCATCGGGGAGGTGATGGTGCCGCTCGCCGGGGTGGACCCAAGCACAGGGAAGGTCCAGCTCACCAGGGAGATCATCAAAAGGAATATACAGGTAGGGGAGCTGGGAGCCGGGGGTTTCACTAGGGGGACTGTCCAAGTTCCCTTTCCTGGTACAAGACCTTTAGAGACCCTAGGCTTTTGATTTTGGAACCCCCATATATATCAACTTCAAAATATAAACAATAACAAACTAGAAAATGATTTTTCGAAAAGAAACCTACAGTAAGATGGAAAATAAAATTTATTTTTGCATGCTTTCACCTTATTTATGTTTGGGGGGAAATTCTCCTCGCTTTTCTAATTGCAAAGTCTTTGATCAGATCCTTACGTAATGTATCTGCTTCTACACTTAGTAGAGATAAGTCATTTTGCCTGCCTTGTTGCATGGTTGTTCTGTTGGGGTTTCTTAAATATACATCAACTGAGAAAATGGAGGCCCAGCCGAATCGTTTGTAATATTTGTATGTAATTTTTTTCATTTATTGCGGGAGCCTTTTTCGCGGAACCTGGTTCAGCTGCACTGTAGCAAATCTGGCAAGGGAAAATTTATGTGGTGCCCTCCTTCCCTTGATGCCCTAAGCACGCACTTATGTTGCTTCATGCCCTGTCCTCACTGTTGGTGTTCAAGCGAGTGGGGGGGGGCTGTGAGCCAGCAGTAGGGGTTGTACCTGCTGGTAGAACCCACAAGACAGGTGTGCTGATGCAAGAGCCAAGGGGAACTGGTCTGTGAGATGGACCAGGACTGCCCACCTCAAGTCCAGCACCCTGTTCTAGCAGCAACCAAACAGATGCCTTAATGCAATGTTGTTGGACTACAACTCCCATCATCTCTAGCCAGCAGGACCAGTGGTCAGGGATGGTGGGAATTACACAGTCCAACAACAGCAGGAAACCCAGGTTCAAGAAACACTACCCTAAAGGGAAGGAAACCCAAAAGCAGGGTCTGAGCACAGCAGCGACTCTCCTCACCTGGGACTATTAAGTAGTAGACTGCCACCGACAGTGCAGGGAGAAGACAGGCATCATGGCAAGGAACCAGTGATAGCCTGATCCTTAGTGAATCTTTCATTTATTTTATTTCACAGAATTTATATACTGCTTGATTGAGGGACACGGGTGGCGCTGTGGGTTAAACCACAGAGCCTAGGGCTTGTCGATCAGAAGGTCGGCGGTTTGAATCCCTGCAACAGGGTGAGCTCCCGTTGTTCGGTCCCTGCTCCTAAAAACCTAGCAGTTTGAAAGCACATCAAAGTGCAAGTAGATAAATAGGTACCACTCTGGCAAAGGTAAACAGCGTTTCCGTGCGCTGCTCTGGTTCTCCAGAAGCGGCTTAGTCATGCTGGCCACATGACCCGGAAGCTGTACTCCGGCTCCCTCGGCCAATAAAGCGAGATGAGCGCCGCAACCCCAGAGTCGGTCACGACTGGACCTACTGGTCAGGGGTCCCTTTACCTTTACTGATTGTAAAAAAACAAACACCCAGCAACCTCAAAGTGGTTCACAAAACGAATAAAACAATGAAATTACTAGTAACATACAGTCATATTTACACAGCATAGTTATACAGTAAAATACAGTTTAAAGTATTCAATAATAATTAAAATCAACAATAAGCTAAAAAGCAGATTAAAACACGTGTTGACATTTTATGTGCCGATAGGCTTTGCCTAAACAAAAGAATGTTTTTAGCAGGTGCTGAAATGAGTGCAGCAAAGGCACCTCTCAACAGGCAGGGAGTTCCAAAGTATGGATGTAGCCCCATTAAAAAAGATGGATTTTCTTACAAATGCAGACCAAGTATTATGTGGCAGCTTCAACAGCGCCAGTTATTATACCCACCAGCCACTTTATACCAAAGGGAAAGCGTCAGAGTGACACTTGATGGGATAAAATGCAACACGTAAAAAGATCTGAAACCAGAAAAAAACAAGAATAAAACCAGTAACGATACAAAATGCATAAGATGCTTGCCCAGTAACATATTAATAAGGAGAAGTCCTAGCCACCCCCACCTGAAAGATGAGCACCAGTGCATGAGGCAACATTAAATAACCAAAGGTCGGAGTAAACAAAAGGTATCAGCCTGGCTCCCAGGGGCCGACAGGGATGGCGCCAGGCATGTCTCCCTGGGGAAAGCATTCCACAGACTTGTCTCATCCTCTCTGAAAGCCCTCCAAGTTGGTGGCCACCGGTGCCTTGTGTTGATGTGAATTCCATAGTTTCATTTTGTGCTGTTGGGGAACAAGCATCACCGTGTTTTTCACTCTATAAGACGCACCAGACCATAAGACGCACCTAGTTTTTGGAGGAGGAAAACAAGGAAAAAAAATATTCTGAATCTCAGAAGCCAGAACAACAAGAGGGATCGCTGTGCAGCGAAAGCAGCGATCCCTCTTGCTGTTCTGGCTTCTGGGATAGCTGCGCAGCCTGCATTCGCTCCATAAGACGCACACACATTTCCCCTTACAGTACTTTTTAGGAGGGGGAAAGTGAGTCTTATAGAGCAAAAAATACAGTAACTGTGCACCTCTGGGAATTGGAGACAAGGCAAAGGTTTGCCACAGCAGCAACTGGGGCTGTTCTCAGGAGATCCAAAGAGAGCTGTTGTCCAAGCACAGGCCTTTTCTGCCTGGTCTAGAAGGACCTTTTCCTATTTTCCTAACTGCAGATTCCTTGCATTCTGCTGAAACTCCTGGGTTCTGCATGAGAGGATGCATCTCAAGCTCAGAACGGCGTGATTCCAGTTTTCTGGGCATGTCTCTTCCTCCTCCTCTAAAGAGGACGAGGAACATCTGTTCTGTAACCTGGGATTTTGCAAGGCATTGTTCCAGCCAGCGGAAGCGGCAGACTCCCCGGGAGCGCGAGCTGTAATGCAAACAAGCGCAGAGCTGGCAAGGACAGTAATCAGACCAAGGATTGGGGTCAGCCGCCTTCAAAGTGGGAGCTGGAAAGCAGCCAGATCAGCACTATGGAGGAGGGCGCTTTGGGAAACTGGGCTACATTACGACAGATAAACAGGATGTGGATTTTTGCTCAGGCAATACACAATCTAATGTGTTTTTTCTCTCTGTGTGTGCTTAGATCCCAAACAAAGGTAACAGGCAGATTTGGGGGGAAGGGAAATAGCACAGTGGCAGGGAATCTGTCCCGGGTTCAATCCCAGCATCTGCAGATAGGGCTGGGAGAGATTCTGCATTTGAAATCCTGGACAATTCTTGCAGGTCAGTGCGGACGATACTGAAGTAGAGGGGCTAATGTTCTGACTCTGCAAAAGGTAGTTTCCTCTGGTTCGGTGGTCTGCTGCAGTGATGGGAAGCCTGTGGCCCTTTAGATGCTGTGTGTGACACTGTGGCCCGCTTTATCACTACCCAAAGGAGTCTCAAAGCGGCTAACAATCTCCTTTCCCTTCCTCCCCCACAACAAAAACTCTGTGAGGTTTGGATTTGATATCCCGCTTTATCACTACCCTAAGGAGTCTCAAAGCGGCTAACATTCTCCTTTCCCTTCCTCCCCCACAACAAAAACTCTGTGAGGTGAGTGGGGCTGAGAGACTTCAGAGAAGTGTGACTGGCCCAAGGTCACCCAGCAGCTGCATGTGGAGGAGCAGGGAAGCGAACCCGGTTCACCAGATTACGAGACTACCGCTCTTAACCACTACACCACACTGGCTCCACACTGCTGTTGGACTCCAACTCCCAGCAGCCCTTGCAAGAGGGGCCAATGGTCAGGGATGAGCTGCAGTCCAGAAGCATCCTTCCAGGAACCACATCCCAAGGGCAGGCAGAGCCAGAGGCAGAATGGGCAAAGCAACTAAGGTTTCCATTGTACAGCAGGCTACTTTTCTACACTCACCCCCATCTCTATGCTCCATCCAAGCAAGTAAAATGGAATAGCAGAGTTCAAGGACTCATTCCAGCCAGGGAGATGCACCATGGAAGGGTGAAAAGCAGGGCTGATAAGGAATGTACATAAGGAACACACGTGGAGAGACCCAAGGGCCAGTTGGAGAGGTCTGGAGGGCCACACCAGAGATTCTCCATCTTTGGCACAAAAGCAAGCTCCTCTGGCAAATCTTTGGCTTCTGCTTTAAGTTGTCTAGACATTTCTTTAATTAGGCAGGATGGGTGGCTTTCAAATAAATACATAAATCCTGCTTCAATGGGATGACACACCTCTCTGCACAATTAGAGGGTGAGAAATAAAATCTTTGGGCTCATAAACCAGCTGCTGTCGGGCTTTCTAGACAGTTAAGCTTCCCATGCTTCTGTCTGGCTTCCAAGCTGCAACTATTGCCCTGTTCTAGCTGGTCTGAGGATCTGTGATGGGGAGGGTGTCTCCCTCCCCTCGAGCAAAGTCAGAACGCAATTGACACTGGAACAGAAAGCGACTGGCATGCAGTTACTCCTGCGGCTGAGAACTGGAAATGTTGCCACGTCTTGCTTGTGGGCTTCCCATAATAGGTATCTGATTCGCCACTGGGAAAACATGATGCTGGATTAGAGACGGCCCAGCGGACTGTACTTATGATGCAGAGAGGGATGAGAAAGTGAGTTACAGGCAAGCAGTTAGGAGTTGCATCTTTCAGGACCAGGGAGAGCTCCTTGAGACAACAGGAAGCCAATCCAATGAAGGCTCCCTTTTTCTGCCTTCCCCCTTCCAATGTTTTTGGACAATAGTTCCCATCAGCCCCAGCCAGCATGACCAGTGATTAGGACTCCCACCCTACAAATGAAGTTGCAAGGAATTTAAATTGATGCCTTTGTAAACTACAGTCATACCTCGGGTTACAGAAGCTTCAGGTTGCGTTTTTTCAGGTTACAAACCACCGATACCTGGAAGTACTGGAATGGGTTACTTCCGGGTTTTGGCGGTCACACATGCACAGAAGTGCTAAATCGCGCTTCGCGCATGTGCAGAAGTGCAGGATCGCAACCCGCGCATTTACATACGCGCCGCTGCAGGTTGTGAACGCTGCGGGTTGTGAACGTGCATCCCGCACAAATCACGTTCACAACCCGAGCGTCCACTGTACTTTGCTGTTCGGGGCGGCGGGGAAGGTTTTCACTATCAGAGTCCAAAGAGGTGGGGGTGGGGAATCTGTGTGGCTCTCCATGTCCCATCAGCCTCAGCCACCACAGCCAACAGTTCAGAGATCCTGGGGACTGGAGTCCAGCAACACCTGGAGAGCCACAGCTTCCACACGCCTCTCCTAGACACATGTCCCAGCCAATCAGGGATCACACATTAAATGCACTTACAAAGCAGGGATGAGGAGCTCATGGCCTTCCAGATATTGTTGGACTATGTCTCTCACCAGCCCCTAGCCTGCATGGGTCCGTAGCTCAGTGGTAAAGCAACTGTCACAAGGTCCCAGGTTCTGTCCCCAGCATCTCCAGGTAGGGCTGGGAATGCCCCCCTCCCCGCCTGAAACTCTGGAGAGCTGCTGCCAATCAGTGTGGACAGTACTGAGCTGGGTGGACCCCATGGTCTGACTCAGCGAGAGGCAGCTTCCTGTGTTTCCAAGAGTACCAAAAGCTGGGCAGAGAAGCTTGGAAGGCCCTTGACCTTAGGACACGTGCGTGCATAGGAAGAGAGTTCAATGGGAGAAGAGGAGGGAGAGGAAAATATGGCGAGGAAAATTAAAACTGGTAATGGAAGGAGAAGGGGAGTACAGCCTGTGGCAGTGGTCAGTTCAGACACTTGTGAAGACAGAAGGAGAAAGTGTGACAGAGAGAGAGGAAGAGAAAAGGGGGTGACAGAAGGAGAGGGAGAAGCAATGGCCCCATTCATTTGCAGCTCTGGCACCACTAAACACCAGCCATGTAAGATATGTATGCAGCTTTAGAAGCTTATGCTACAGCAACTTCAAGCCCCCCTCTTAGGGTTGCCATACGTCTGGACATACCCAGAATACTGTAGTCAGAAGCAGTCAGAAATCTGCAAAATGTCCGGGGAAATCTGGATGTATTACAGCCCATGTCAGCAGTGTCGTTTTCCCCAATTTTCCTAAATAGCTCAAAATCAACTTTGCTCGCCCCCCCCCCAATAATAATGTAGCTCTGCAAGGGGAATAGGGAGTTTCATAAGAAATCTCAGAGCCCATAATAAACTACAGTTCCCAGGATTCCTTTTTTTTTACAGGGAGGGAGTCATAACTGTAAAGATGGTGTAAGAGCTCTTTAAACGTACAGTGGTACCTCGGGTTACATACGCTTCAGGTTTCAGACTCTACTAACCCAGAAATAGTACCTTGGGTTAAGTACTTTGCTTCAGGATGAGAACAGAAATCGTGCTTCGGCGGCACGGCAGCAGCGGGAGGCCCCATTAGCTAAAGTGGTGCTTCAGGTTAAGAACGGACCTCCAGAATGAATTAAGTACTTAACCCGAGGTACCACTGTATAGTGCAGATGGGGCCCTAGTTTCCAATCCCAATGTGCAAACCAGACTTTGCTGGTTCAGATGCCTCAACGCAGAAGGTGTTAAAGAAAGATAGAACATTTTTCATGTATGCAACAACAGCAGCAAGGATACTACTCGCTAAGAATTGGAAAACTCAAGATCTACCCACACTGGAAGAATGGCAGATGCAACTGATGGACTATATGCAACTGGTGGAGATGACTGGCAGAATCCGAGACCTGGGAGAAGAAAGGATGGAAGAAGATTGGAAGAAATTCAAGATTTATTTACAAAAATATTGTGATTTAATGGAATGTTAAGAAGGATGCTTGGTTATAAATAATTGGCCATCACTAAAATAGATCAGGATTTGATGATAAGAGAGATTAAGAGAAACAAAGTTGCAGGAGAACTATTTTATTGTAATTAAATAAGCGGTCACAAAATTTGGAAATAAGATGATAATTTGCTTGACAAAAATTTATTAATGATGTAAATGGAAGCGGGAGGCGTGAGGAAGCTTAAGGATGACACAAAAATTTGTTAAAACAAAGCAATACTGTTTATTATTATTGTATTTTCTTTTTTTCTAAAAATCCTAATAAATATTTATATTAAAAAAAAAAAAACCAGATGCCTCAACGCAGGAAAGGCTGGGCAGGGGGAATCACGGTGGATGAGGGGAGGAGAGAGGGTCCGTCTCACGTCTGGTGCGACATCCGAACCAGCCTCATGCATGTTTCCTGACAGCGCCCCTACAGTGAATAGAGCAGGGTCAGCCAGCACGATGCCTTACAGACATTGCTGGACTCCAATGCCCACTAGCCTTGATCACAGTCATGGCTCTCCCCCCCAATGAATCCTGGGAGCTGTAGTTTGTTAAGGGCACTGAGAGTCGTTATGAGACTCCCCCATTCACCTCACAGAGCTACAATTCCCCGGGAAGAGGGATTGGTTGCTAAACCATACTGGGAACAGTAGCTGTGTGAGGGGAATAGGGGCATTTCCTAACAAATCTCAATGCCTATAACAAACTACAATTCCCAGGGTTCTTTGGGGGAAGAAGCCACGACTGCTTAAATAAGCAGAAGAGTGCTTTAAATATACAGTGGTACCTCAGGTTACAGACGCTTGAGGTTAGAAATAGTACCTCGGGTTAAGAACTTTGCTTCAGGATGAGAACAGGATGTGGTGGCAGCGGGAGGCCCCATTAGCTAAAGAGGTACCTCAGGTTAAGAACAGTTTCAGGTTAAGAACGGACCTCCAGAACGAATTAAGTTCTTAAACCGAGGTACTACTGTATGGTGCAGATGGCGAAGAGTCGTTTGGCCCAAACTGGGCACTTTCCACTTGTGATTCTGGGAGGAAGGGAAAAGAGCAGGACTGGCTTTAGACAAATGTTAACTCAAGAGTCCTGGGCAGTTCCCAAAATGCCGAATCTAGGACACGACGGCCATGGCAACCCGGCCTGCTATTCACAGCCTTAACAACGGCTTTTTAAAAAACAGTTGGCAAGGCTCTGTTTTATTTCCACTGTATTAACTCCCTTTCAACACAGCCATGTCTTTCCCTTAAAAAAGAAGAAGAAATGACCTACTCACTACGGACAAGGCATCTACACCACCGAAAAGCATTTAAGGCCACAGCGGAAGCACAGAGGATGTAAACAATAAAAGGCCACACCCTCCCCGATTGCAGAGTTCGCTGGCAATTTCGAACCTGCTTTTTAAGGTGGTGGCTCTTTCCTAGGAGGTCAAGATTCTGGTCCCCTTCAAAGGTGGGCCATAGGAAGCTGCCTTATACAGAGTCCATCTAGACCCCGCAGGGGGTTACCCACACTGACTGGCAGCAGCGGATCTCCACGGCTGCAGGTGACAGGTCTCTCCCAGCCCTACCTGAAGGATTGAACCTAGGAAGTTCTTCGCTTCAAGCAGGTGCTCTCCCACTGACCTACAGCCCTTCCTCTAGAAATACAAGATTCTAGTCCTCATTGTTCTGCACAAAGAGCTGATTTTAAATAGGAACATGGGAAGCTGTCTTATACAGTAGTGCCTTGGGTTAAGAACTTAATTCGTCCCGGAGGTCTGTTCTTAACCTGAAACTCTTCTTAACCTGAAGCACCACTTTAGCTAATGGGTCCTCCCACTGCCACACGATTTCTGTTCTCATCCTAAAGCAAAGTTCTTAACCCGAGGTACTATTTCTGGATTAGCGTAACCTGAAGCGTCTGTAACCACTGTATATCAAGTCAGGTCAAGGGTCCACCTAGCTCGGCGTTACCTATATTGACCGGAAGCTATCTTGTACTGTGTCAGACCATTGTTCTGTATAATAATAATAATAATAATAATAATAATAATAATAACTGCTGTAGAAACAGGTTGTTGGACTAGATGGGCCTTCTTATGTTCTCCTTCCCCACTGGCTTCCTTCAGCTGACCCTTTCTAGATGATTATTTGCAGAAGCGGATGGGTGGACCTGAGGGTGGCCAGGGCTGCTTGGGGCCTGTTGTTCTGAGGATGTGAGACCTTATCTCTTTCCAGAAATGCGTCAGCAGAGGGGAGCTGCAGGTTTCCTTGTCTTACCATCCTGTCGCCCAGAGGATGACTGTGGTGGTTTTGAAGGCGAGACATCTGCCCAAGATGGACATCACCGGCCTCTCAGGTAGAAGCTATTTACTCCGCCTCATCTCCATGTTTTCCTTGTGTGCCCCTTTGAACGCTCTTTTGTTCGTGTTACTTTTTAATGAGGGATGGATCTGTTCATTTCGGTTCCTCTTGGTTTCTCATTTTTTCCCCCAACCTTAAATTCAGTTCCCTGCATTTCTGCAGTGATTTGCTTTTTTTTTTTAGTGAAAACTTGTCAGCATTTTACTGCAATTCCCCCCCCAAAAAAAACTGTTTGCAGTTTTGCCTAATAGACGCATTTTGCAAAGCAACTTCCCCACTTTTGTATGCAATTTTATGCACACTCGGTACGTGCATTTTCGTACACATTGTTGGAGAACACACAGTGCTGCAAAATTTGGAGAGATGCAAAAGATGGCCATGCTTGAAATCACATAGTTTCAGAGAATGTGGATTTTGTAGGTCCACCTTTAAATGCAAACAAAACTGAATTTTTCCATCCCTCCCATTTGTAATCACTGAGCCAGCTTATGCATTGTGTGCATCCCTGGAGAGGTCAGAAGGCAGCTGTCCCTTTCTCCTAAAGTTTGCCGCAAATCTGCTCTCCTGCAACTGAAGCCCACTAGTTCTAGTCCTGCCCAGGAGAGCAGAAAAGAACATCTCTTTGCCCTCTTCTATGTGGCAGCCCAAAAAGAGTGCCCTAAGCATTAGAAAAAAAACACCTGAGCATCTCAATAGGAGATGCATCAATAGGAGTATAGCATCTAGATCAAGGGAAGTAATAGTGCCACTGTATTCTGCTCTGGTCAGACCTCACCTGGAGTACTGTGTCCAGTTCTGGGCACCACAGTTCAAGAAGGACACTGACAAACTGGAACGTGTCCAGAGGAGGGCAACCAAAATGGTCAAAGGCCTGGAAACGATGCCTTATGAGGAACGGCTAAGGGAGCTGGGCATGTTTAGCCTGGAGAAGAGGAGGTTAAGGGGTGATATGATAGCCATGTTCAAATATATAAAAGGATGTCACATAGAGGAGGGAGAAAGGTTGTTTTCTGCTGCTCCAGAGAAGCGGACACGGAGCAATGGATCCAAACGACAAGAAAGAAGATTCCACCTAAACATTAGGAAGAACTTCCTGACAGTAAGAGCTGTTTGACAGTGGAATTTGCTGCCAAGGAGTGTGGTGGAGTCTCCTTCTTTGGAGGTCTTTAAGCAGAGGCTTGACAACCATATGTCAGGAGTGCTCTGATGGTGTTTCCTGCTTGGCAGGGGGTTGGACTCGATGGCCCTTGTGGTCTCTTCCAACTCTATGATTCTATGAATTCTAGGAATCTCCTGGGTGTTTGAAATGTAAAGCCCCGAAGACACAACTTGATCCATCATTTGATGTTCACACCTTTTGAGACAAATTCCAGTTAGACAAAGAGCACTAGAGGAAGGCGCAGAGCAGGGCTGGTGAGGGGCGTGGCCTGGGAAGAGGGGGCGTGGCCTGAAGAGACTCCAGAGGGCTGGATGGCATGACATAGTTGGCATTTCTCCATCCCTGACTTGCACAGACCAGGATCACAACGTTCAGGGGCTTTGCTTTATTTTTCAGAGTTACCTCCCTCAGCGCGAACTCTGGTTCACGAACCCCTAACAGAATGTCAGGGAGGAAAACGTTCTCCTCGGTTTCTTGAGTTAGCGACCTTGTTTTTAGGAGGTTGGGGTTCTGGTTTGGCTTGCCTCATCTTGAGCTGCTTACTTTTCAGGGTCCCCACCCATGCCCCAGAAACTCTGTCGTCATACAAATTCCTAGAAGAGGAGAGGTCTTAGCCAAGGGCTAAACAGAACCTCCATGTGGATTGACAGTATTATATCTGAATACTAGTTGTTAGGGGCACATCATGGGAGAGATTCTGTTGCCCTTCAGGCCCAGGTTCTGAGCTTCCTGGAGACATTCCTGGAGCTTTCAGGCCAGACTAAATGGACCTTTGGTCTGTTTCATATATTTTTACCTTCAGCCCCGTTCCAGGAACATATGAGAGAAGCAGAGAAGTCAGGGATTGGGGAAGACTGTGGCCTTCCTGATTGATGGTGGACTACAACTCCCATCAGCCCCTAGGCAGCATGGCCAAAGGTCAAGGATGATGGTAGCTGGAGTCCAGCAATGTCTGGAGGGACACACGTTCCTCCAGGAATCTGCCTTATACTGAATCAGACCCTTGGTCTGGCTGAAATCTGATTCACAGAAGCATAGAGTCGGAAGGGAGCATCCATGGCAGATGGCCATCCAACCTCTGCTTAAAAAGCTCCAGTGATTGGTAGGAGCTCTCTGCAGAGTCTCAGGCAGCTCTCTCCAGGTCTTTCTCATCCCTACCTGGGTTTGCAAGGGTTTGGACTCGAATAATAATAATTTATTATTTGTACCCCGCCCATCTGGCTGTGTTTCCCCAGCCACTCTGGGCGACTTCCAACAAAGATTAAAAATACATCAAAATGTCACACATTGAAAACTTCCCTGAACAGGGCTGCCCTCAGATGTCTTCTAAATGTCAGGTAGTTGTTTATCTCTTTAACATCTGGTGGGAGGGTGTTCCACAGGGCAAGTGCCACTACCAAGAAGGCCCTCTGCCTGGTTTATTATCATCATCATTATTCTGTTACTTTCTTCATAAACATGGTGAGCCAATCTCACTCCAATTAGGGTGAGGGGGGTCCCTGCTCATTCTGCTGAGTGGGGCAGTTCCCAGAGTTCTGCCCCCCCAAAATCCCGCTCACTGGTACCTCCAGTTATCGGCCTGTGTTATTGGCTCGCTCCTGTCCCTTCTTTCCGGCAGACCCCTACGTCAAGGTGAACGTGTACTACGGCAGAAAGCGCATAGCCAAAAAGAAAACTCACGTCAAGAAGTGCACTTTGAACCCCGTCTTCAACGAATCCTTCATCTACGACATCCCCGTGGATCTCCTCCCGGACGTCAGCATCGAATTCCTGGTCATCGACTTCGACCGCACCACGAAAAACGAAGTGGTGGGCCGGCTGATCCTGGGAGCGCACAGCGTCACGGCAGGCGGCGTGGAACACTGGCGGGAAGTGTGCGAGAGCCCCAGGAAGCAGATCGCCAAATGGCACAGCTTGAGCGAATACTAGCAGGGTGAGCGGGGGGGCACCGGGCGCTTGCACCAGGCGCCCCCGCGCAAACAGACACTTGGCCTTTCATTTCCTCCTCCTCCTCCTCCTCCTCCCGCCTTCCGTCTTAGTCGTAGAAACTTAAAGGTTTCCGTACGAAGCAGCTGATCGGTTCTCTCTAGTGATGTTTAACTTTTGCAGGGCACACTAAAAGTTCTAAAAAAAAAAGAAAAAGGGGAAAAAAGGAACTTACAAAAAGTTTTAAAAAATAAAACCTAACAAAAAAAAAGAGCATTAATTTTAATAAATACCACAAAACGTATATATATATATATATAAATATATATAATAAAATAAAAAGGTGTAACCGCACTGTTGCATGCCGAATACAAAAGTTTAAAAAAAAACCACAAAAAAATTATAATATAACTTTACCAATATCAAAAGTACAGTTTTTAATACGATTTATCTGTCACTATGAAAGTCGTGTTTTGTGCTGAACTGTATTTGTTGGTAATTCACTTCAATTGGCCTATTCAGCTTCTCTCCCAACTTATTCTTTTTTTAAAAAAATAAGAATAATATTGGATTCTGGTTTTGAGTCGCTGGTTTTTTGTTGACATCGTCTGCCCACCCCCTTCCTGTTGATTCTTTGCAATTCTTTGTGACTTGGGTGATCTAATGCTGTTGGTGTACATGCAATGGTTTTGGGGCACCTGTCTTGGATCAGAGAGATCTCAGAGTGGATGGAAATTATAAGTGCTGCTGAAAGCAATTCCCTCTCTGTAAAACAGGATCCTGGAATAATTCCTTTGTCCTTGTTGTCCAGAACATTGCAAGATGCTCTCCATCCACTTCCAGGAGGCATCTATCTCCCTCTTAATCTTTCAAGCCAAGTCTTTGTCCTGTCTCTACAATGACTGGAGAGCAGGCCTCTTAGGTGTTGCTCATCTCAAGCAAGAAAGTGCCCCTTGAGCTGTGCCGCCTGAAGCAGTGGTGCAGGCTACTGATGTAGCAGACCCGGCTCTGCCAATAGGCGACTAGACAGGGTTGCATGTGCATTGATCCTAATGCCTACAAGGGTGGCAAGCAGGTAACTCTCACAAAGATCTCACCACCAATGTTTGTTTACTATTACTGTTGTCATTAATTAGAGCCTGGTCGGCTTCCCATGCATGCTTCACAGCTAGATCAGCCGACAGAAATAAATAGCCACTGGAGATCTATATCTAGGCACGAGTTTTCCAGATCCACAACCTCCCCTTGCAACATTCTGGGCACCTGAAATGCCCCACCAACATTTACTGGTGACGGAGTGTGCAAGCTTTCAAGCTGACACAGAAGACAACCCCAGATAGGGCAAGATTGTCTGCTGAAGAGCTCTGTGTAATCCAGAAGCCTGCAACTTCCACATCAACAGATAGGGCTGAAAGAAAAGTCAATCTTCCCTACCCAGCCTCCTTTCCCGTAAGCCATTTGCGAAGCAAGGCAGATCCAAGTTAAGGGGGAAGCCACGTGGGAAATGGGTGTTTCAGTATTCACCAAGTCACATCCATGCACTTAACTCATCCTGTGCCCTGTACGCTGTAAATACTGTATCATACTTTAAAACAAAAACTAGGAGAAATCGTTTCAGTGGTGGGGAGGCACCTTGGCCGCAGAGAGGTGAACTGTCCCAGCACAGCCCCATGGGAGGTAGCTCCATTTCACACAGAGCAAACCCACTGAAATTCAGGGGCCTAAGGGAGTTGTGTCCATCAGTTTCAATGGGTCTGCTCCGTGGAGCTCTAACATTGGATGCAACTTTGTGTTTGGGGGAGAAGGAACACTACTGGAAACCCAGCCCTTCCCTCCCTAAAAGCCCTTGGGGTTTCAGTTTCATTTCCATGCTTGCTCTAGTTCAGGCACCCCCAAACTCCGTCCCTCCTGATGTTTTGGGACTACAACTCCTTTCATCCCTAGCTAACAGGACAAGTGGTCAGGGATGATGGGAGTTGTAGTCCGAAAGCAGCTGGAGGGCCGAGTTTGCCTATGCCTGCTCTAGTTTCTGAGTCTGGAAACGGAGTCACATACAACCCCCCACCCCCGTCCAGGAGAGCTAGAGGGATCAATGTCCAGGACGCACCAACTCACCCCTATTTCCACCTCCCGTCAAACCAGGTAGATCTCTCGTCAATTCACAGTTGGTTGGCAGGAGTTTCTCACTTAGCTAATAGCAAAAACTTCACCCCTCAGAAATAGAGCCCTGGAGGGGGAGCTGTTGTCTCCAACTAAGTGCTACTCAGAGTAGACCCACTGAAATTAATGAGTCTACTCTAGCATGTTTTCTGTCAGTGGGCTCCGGGTCCAGTACTGACCACAAATTCAAAGACTGAGCACCTTATCGTTTAATTTTTTGGGAGAGGGGGTACGCCTGCCAGCCTTGGCAACTATTTTTTTTGGGGGGGGTATCAGGGTTCCAGTAGATCAGCCTTCCTCATGCTGGCTGGGGTTGATGGGAGCTGCACTCCAAAACACCCAGAGGGCACCAGGTTGAGGAAGGCTGCAGGAGAGTGTTGCTGGACTACAACTCCCATCATGCCCAGCCAGCTTTGCCATTGGTTAGGGATGCGGAACACAGTAGTGAAGAATGCTGATCCTACAAGCCCGAAGCCCACCAATGCCTGCCCTAAAGGATGTGTTGCAAGGTAAGCTATGAAGCACTGCTGTAAAATGGCTGGGTGGCCTGAATACCTGCAAGTCCCGTCTGTCCCAAGTGCCATGGCTCAATGACCAGGGCTGATGGGAATTGTAGTACAGCAACACTTAGAGGGTTTCCCCCAGCCCAGGAGTAAGACTTATTGAGAGACAGACACTCAGAGTCATTTCAGAACGGGGAGAATTAGGACCTCTTCTCTGCAAAGGCCAGGTTGGTGCCGAATTTGGAATTCAAACTGATCATCTTGACGCTTAATCCTCACATCACCCCCTTCCTCCTCAACCCAATTTTGACCCCAATTACCGATAGATTAGGGCTCATCTTGAATTATCAATTTTAATTATCCCCGCTTTTTATTTAAAAAAAAACTTTTCAATGCAAATAAAACCCATCTTTCTTAAGCCTAAATCATCTCTCCTTCCTCCAGCTGTAAAGAGGGGAAAAAATGAAGTTGTTGTCAAGGAAATGTGCTCAGGGTTAAAATAGATTTAGGCTTATTGGGCAGATGTGAAGAGATCCATTACTCCTCAGGAATAATGGGGAAATAAAGAGGGTCAGATAACAGTCGGGTTTTGGGTTTGTTTGTTTTTATTAAAAAATGTATTGACAGCTGCCTCACTGTCATATCTCCCAAATGTGGGTCATTTTCGGTTGGGATTTTGTTTTTTTTTCCTTTTCACCTTGTGTCTATTGTAAAATTAAAAAGAAAAAAAAAACTTGGACAAGTTACAACTTGGTGTCAAAACAAAACAAAAAAAGTAAGAAAAAAAAATAACTTGAACCGTTGTACAACTGCATAATGCTGTAATGCTAACCTAACAAATATGTAATGCTACCTGTAATGTCAAAATTGTTTTAACGCACATTGAGCGTTCAAATAAAGATGGAGTCACTTTAACTTTACTTACTGATTGCAAAATAATTATTTTGAGGTTGCTGGAGCCACACACTTTCATCAACAGAGGGTCCCACTGCTCAGCGGTAGAGCAATCTCCTTTTGAAAGGATCCCACATGGCAGAGAAGAAGTGAGGGCAAGGAGGGGGAAGAACGTCCATTAAAGCAGACATGAACGGGATAGACTGAGTAGAAGTTCCCTTCCTGTTTGCGGAAGACTCGGTTGGGTCTGCAACAAAGTGTTGCTGCGCAGCACACTCCTGTTCAGGACCACTGTTCTGTCTCCTGCACAACACATGCAAACAGAAGCTCTTGTGATCCCTCTTCACAAGGAGCTCTGGCAATTGTCGCTATGAGAACAATTCTCAGCACCCTTAAGAACATAAAGCGTGTTAAGGAAAGCACAAAGGACTTCCTTTTATCGGCCCTTAACAAACTACAGCTCCCAGGATTTCTCAGGAGACGTCCTAACTTGTTTAAAATAGCACTGCAGTGCTTTAGATGTATGGTTCAAATGTGGCCCTAATGATCTCGAGGTAAAGGAGGGTAAAGGTAAAGGGACCCCTGACCATTAGGTCCAGTCGTGACCGACTCTGGGGTTGCGGTGCTCATCTCGCATTATTGGCCGAGGGAGCCGGTGTACAGCTTCCGGGTCATGTGGCCAGCATGATCAAGCCGCTTCTGATGAACCAGAGCAGCGCACGGAAACGCCGTTTACCTTCCCGCCGGAGCGGCACCTATTTATCTACATGCACTTTGATGTGCTTTCGAACTGCTAGGTTGGCAGGAGCAGGGACCGAGCAACAGCAGCTCACCCCATCGCAGGGATTCAAACCACCAACCTTCTGATCGGCAAGTCCTAGGCTCTGTGGTTTAACCCGCGCCGCCACCCATGAAATAGATTTCAGCAAACTATTAGGCAAATCCTGTTAACAGGAAGAACAGCTCAATAATGGAGCCTACGTATTACCTGGAAGGGTGATGGGCGTCCCGTCCCCCCCAGTGATCTTCAAGCAGCTCTGGATTTCCTGCGTCCAGCAGGGGTACGGACTAGTTAAGTCTGCAAGCCCCTCCAAAAAGCACACACACACTTTCATTCTAAGAGAGCAGGCTGGGGCAGACCCTCTCATGCAACACACATTTTATCTTTGGAGGCACTTTTAAAAAGGGGGAACATTCAAAAATGGGGGGGGATCCACTTGCACTTTGACGTGGTACAAGCAGTGCTTTTTCCTACAAAAACGTTTAGGGGTACCCTCATTTTCCTACTTATATTGAAGTACTGAAGTGAGGCCAAACTTAAGATTCATAAAATGTATAGGGGTATGCATACCCCTGCGTCCCCCCAGAAAAAAAAGCACTGGGCACAAGCCATTCTATCACTGCATTCTGTTGCACAAGCTAGCTCATCATTTAGGGTCACGAATGGGGTCACACGTTCTGGCTTCAAACCCGGCGCAAAAATGGTATGCATGTCTAATTGGAAGTCAAAACAATAGAGTGCTTGCTCACTGCCTGCTCAAGATTTCTGCTGCTTTTTTCCTCTCTCTTTCTCCTAGCAGAATTTGCATTGTTTTTAAAAGTCAGTGAACCCTTTTGCCATTCACCTCAAGGGGAGGCCATCTAGCGGTTCAGTTCGTTGTCCCATGCAGCTGTGCATCCCGGGCGCACACTCACGCACACAAAACACACACAAACGTCGGCCGCGCAGCCTCACTGGGAAAGGATTACCTCATCCATTTTCAGTTCTATTTGTCGGCTGTGACAAGGGGCATCGAACTCCCCCAAGGGAAGGAACACAGATTCCCTTCTCTCTCCTGCCTCCCCTTGTTGGTGAAATGAATAGGAAACTATTTTCAAACCCAGCAGGAGGAAAAGACTAGCAAGATGCCTAACATGGAAAAAGCCATTTCTTTGACATTTGGTGTGTTCAATTCAATTCAATTCTTCCCATTAAAAATAAATGCAGTTTTAATGGATGCGTTTGCTTTTTAAAATGATTCGTATGGGTTTGCCCATCACCGCGGAATCAAATTGATACGGGTCAAAATGTAAAGCCCTTGTCACATTCAGAGCCACCGTCCCCAAGATCTCCTAGCCAAGATCCAGTTCACTGCCTACAGAACGTTGCAGCAGGGGAAATGTTAACAAGCTCCTAAAACGTGTAATCCGTAACAGGAAACAGAGCAATTGGGTTGTATCTGACATTAGTCCAATTCAGACTCATTGAGATCAATATACATGGATAATTTAGTCCATTAATTTCAATGGGTTTACCGAGTAGAAATTACAGCCCATTCTTTCAAAATCCTCTGCCTCTTGGATTGAGGCACACAGGGAGAAATAAAACTGGGAGCCGAAGTTTCAAAGATGATTCAAACAAATCTTTTAGATGAGGAGATACCGAGCACCGCGCAGCCTAAAAAAATAGTGTGTTCTTTCAGATCTGGTCTGAGTCACAAAAGGATTCCACCAGTGGATTTGGTAAGCAAGAGGATCAGGATGCGCTGTTATGTTTTAGTATAAAAGTCAATCTTTTGCTTCCTTTCAGGGATTTCAAGACACAGCAGTTTGGGTGTCCTGAATACATGATCAACCAGCAGAGAAATGTATTTTGAGACATAAAAATATGCTTAACATCAAGACCAAAGGCCCTGCTTATCTAATCGCCAGCGCCTCACAAATTTGAAATGTCTGTATTGTGCATACAAGGGTGGCAAACAAGTGAGGGTTCTCAAGCATTATACCATTTAAACCCTAAAATGCGATCATATACACCAGAAGTAAGGAACTTTTTTCAGCCTGGGGGCTGAATTCCCTAGTTATAGGTAGGGCCACAGCAACAAATGTAAATTGTAACCTCTTGTACAGCAAGTTATACAGAAGGCTTACACACCCCATCTCTATCTTCCATCCAGACAAGCAAGAGCTGTATGATCAGAGTTCAAGGACACATTGCAGCCAGGCAGAAAAACTCAGGGTGTGATGAAAGGCTGCTGAGGGGCATGACCTGATCATTCCAAGGGCAAAACAGAGACGCCTGGAAGGTCGTATTTGGCCTCTGGGTCTGAGGTTTCCCAACCCTGCTGTACAAGTCTACTCAAAAGTAAGTCCCTTTGTGTTTAACCAAGATTACTCCCGCATGGTAGGTACAGGATTGCAGCCTTGGCGGAGCTTAAATCTCAAATTTGTTGCTGTTGATTTTGAATAAATTTCCTTAATAACAAGCCCAACTTACACTTTATAGCATACATTTCCCTGTCTGCACCATTTATTTCCAGGCACCAACAAAAGACCTCTTTGTTATTCATTTTTTAAAAAAGCAAGGCAGAGACTAAAAACAAAAACAAATTCTTTATAGTGTCAAATGCAATTTTCAGCTTGTAGGTACAAAAGTGTATGTGGAACATAAAAATCATGAATTGTGCCCCCCCCCAAAGTGCTTATCATTCAGATGTAACTATGATAAGGAAAATAGGGATCAGGCACGTTCACAAGTTAGCACAAAATGTAACAATGAATTCTGAAAAACCACAAATTTAAGGCACAAAGTCTTTCACTCTCCCCAAAAGGCGTCTCTTAGCTCCATTTGTTCTTTATTTTGTTTCCTACAGTAAATTGCAGGTTTTGAATTATAACCACCTCATTTTAAGTCACTGAATATCAAAGAGAACATCAAAATTTCCTTTAAGAAAATCTGTGATTTATCCACCATGTGCCAAAAGAATCTGATTCAACACTAAATAAAATTTATTAAATTATATAGGTTGTGATCTGTTTCTAAATTAGTAGCTATGGAAAGTATCCAGAATTGATCATTAAGTTAATTTACTAATATAAATACACCATATATTGTTATACTCAATAAAATACATTTGAAATCTTCCTTGCTAAATGGAATGTGTGACTCCACCCGCCTCCAAAACACACACACCCAGTTGCTCAGTAGAATTCATAATGCAAATAAGATTTATATATTAAAAATACCACAACTGGTACAACTTGGTAATTCAAGAGCAATACAAAATATACTTCAAGAACCCAAGAAGTGCCTCTATTTTATTATTGCTTGATTAATTTCCTAAAAAGTAACAGAAAGATTTTAACTCTTTCTCCTGTCGTTCTCTGACCAGGGAGATCAAGCAAAGAAACTTGGCAGGAGGTTTGAGAAAAGGCTGATGTATCCAGCTGGCTAACTGTATCATCTGACCTCCCCCCTTTAAAAATCTTTTGCAAAAGGATCCCATTTGTAGTATAGTAACTGAAACCCAGGGATATAAGTTCAGGTTTGATACCAGCTAAAAGAGGACCTACTCTATGACTTCCTGAAGGCACTTGGGAATTTAATTCAAGATGGATTTGCTTATTCTTGACACTCGAACGATATGATATTGCCTTGGTGGTTTTTAAAAACCATGTATTTGTCAAAAACCAGGCAATGTTTAAACTCTCCAAGGCAAGCGGCTCTTCTGGTGTATGAAAAAAATAAATGCAAGGAAGTGGCAAGAAATTGTGTGGCTTTCCCCATGGGGTTTGCTACATTTTCAAGTACAGGCTCGAGTCCTGAATAAACCCTCTCTGTGCTCCTTCCAAAGTGTTCCCCCTGCACCAAAATCACAGTACAAAATCTTTCACTTTACGATCAACACCAATACAACTCTGTGTGCGTACAACACTTTCGTACTAGGATGTCAACACTGAGGTATGATCCACTGACCCAGATACTTTAGATTAGAACTAAGGCCTGAGATAAAAGCATGTGTTAGCTGCAATATACCAAATCAGACCATCCCTTTACCTAGCCCAGAATTGTCCACTCTTGAGTAGCAATGGCTCTCCGGGTTCCCAGCATAAAAAAGCCTGCTGGATGAGGTCAGTGGCCCAGCTAGTCCAGCATCATGTTCTCACAGTGGCCAAGCAGGACCTGGGAGCGGCGGCACTCTTCTCTCCTGTGTTTTCCAGCAACCGTATTCTGAAGCACACTGCTACCATCAGTGGAGGTAGCAGAGGGGGGCTTTCCCAGCCTTGCTACCAAAGATCCTTTCTGAACTGGACTGACCTTGGATTTTTCACAGCGAAGACAGCTCCTGTGTCCATCCACCCGACTGTGCCGTGGGTCAGCTTCCAACCAACAGTCCGTCGACAATACCCTTTCGCAAGAGCCACTTGACACCCCCACTCTCCGACTTCCCAGTAACAACCACTATTCCCACTTCAACTCCTTCCTGCAGCGCCTTTCTATTTTTCACTGGTCACAGATCACCACCACCCCTCAGAAGGAGACAGGGAAACTTCCTAACAAGAAAGCTCTTGCCGGCAGTTTCCTATGAATTTCAGAGACTGGGACGAGAATCCCAGAAAAGTGGTGCAAGTTTATCTGTAGTTAATACTGCAAAATCCAGTACTCTCCACTCCCCAAGGAAGGGAAAAAACGGTAACCTTTCCTGCAAAATCTAAAAGAATATGGCACTGGGGAAAGTTTTTTAAAAAGAGACTACCAATGCATCTGGAGTGTCAGAAACCATGGTCAAAATTGCAGGTGCGAAGAAACTTGTGCAACAGTCATGCATACTTGAAGGGCTCTTGCCGTCTCCTGTTCTTTGAAGTTTTCAACAACTTTGCTGACAGACACTGATCTGCTCATCCCCACCCCGAGAGGAATCAAGTTAGTGGAAAAATACACAAGGATAAAGATTTGGCACAAATCTTGTAGCATTCCTCCCCCACACTTGAAGCAACCAATTGTTGCAAACCTGCTACACGAGTGGCCCGGGAATCCCAACAGAATCAACTTCATCAAATTCATGTACATTTTGCTACCTTCCTATGGGTAAAAAAAATAGCTTATGCAACAAGGCTTCTGAACAAGGCCCCTCTGAAATGCTGTTGAGACACCAACACCCAAATCCAGAAGGTATCATAATGTTGGCAACTGTTTAAAATATCAGATCAACTGGCACAAGCCAACCTTGCGAGGCACAAAGTACATGTGGGCAGACTAGTTGGCTATGCGTTTTGCACTTATTTGCAAAACTGTTTTTTTGGACATCTGGATCAATTGTTACTTTTCTTTGCCAAGTCTTCTCCAGGAAGAAACAGATTAAACAAACTTTCGAAGGACGCAATGTAGCGCGACACTCTTGATGGCAGGGCCGAATCACTCCATCCAGTTTTGAACACACAAAAGTATCTCGATTGGCACGGTCAGCAGAAACAAGCACAAGGCTCCAAAGGGCTGCTGGACTGCTTTGGTTCTCCTGCAAGCCACAGTTATTTGGCTGACAGACATATTTGATTCATGTCACAGAATTCTTCTTCTTCTTCCGGAAGGGAGATTTCAACCTCTTCCACACACTCGTCCGAGGCCTGGATTTCTTCCCCAGCGCCATGACTGCTTCCTTCTCCTTCCTCCGGATTTCTCGAACCAGAGTGTGAAACACATCATCGATATAGTAGCGAAAGGCAGCTGAAGTTTCAAAGAAAGGGCAGCCAAACTCGCGTGCCAAGGCTGAACCTTCTTCCTTGGAGACCTTGCAACAAGAAAAGCACATGCTGGTCAGCAACAGGAGAGGCGGCCATTTCTTTTAGCCAAGCCCACTTTAGCTTTTTACAGACTCCTTCACACAGCCTGAAAATTCCTGGAATATTGCCCTTTCATGCTTCACTCTCTGTACTCATCGTCAACATCCATCTTTTGCTATATATTTCTGACATTCCTGCTTTATGCCGAGGCTCTTCCTGATCTTTCAAACGTTTGAAAGGAAATGCCACGCTTTCATGTTAGATTTTAAGGTTTTTTTTTACAGTAGGAATCATGCAGCTCTCAGAAAGCACTAGATTTTGGCTCAATGAAACGTTATTGGGAATATATAGCTATAAAAGTTCTCTTTTCTCCCCTTTACAAATCTCACCATGGTCACTGTCTGTTCTTGGTGGCATTCTCAGCACCTGAACTTCTGCCAAGTCCTTCAAAGTATGTGAATGTCCATTTCCCAATAAATAAGTTTATAAAGGAAGGGAGGAAGGCTTTGTGTGCAATTTTCTTGGGCACTCCACTTTCTAGTAAGCCTCAACAAAGTAGCAAGCTACATATCACATTCTATTACATACACTTTTTTATTTTAGCACACTTCTTCCTTACCTGTTGTGTGGCACGGCTTTACTGTTTTCCGCATCTTTCAATGCTTACCTGGCATATGCATTTTCTGCTCTGCGTCCTTACTTACACATTTGGTATCTGCATGCATTTTCCCAATCCTATTTCAATCTTGAGAGAAGTCCCAATTGTTCCCAATGTTTGTTTTTCAACATGCTCCCTGCCTCTTGCAGCATCCTACTTACTCAGCAGCAAGAACAAGGGAAAAGGGACCAAGACAGCATATCCCTGGGGCTTGTGGGAATGCAACTACTATGTCTATTCGAAAACAAAATTGTGAGAGCTAAGTGCCCTGAAAGACCGGCTAGAAATTCTTTAACCAACAACCTCACCTTCTAGGGAGGGCTATTTGCCTCCCTTTCGATATGAGCAAATCCAAAGATTCGGTTCAATTCCTATCATCCTCTATTTGCAAATCACCAACATACAAGAAAAGGAACTGAGCAAAGAATTAATTCTGAAGCATTCTTTACCTGCCTGAGACGAGCTAGATCAGACTTGTTCCCCACAAGAACCACGGGAGTCTCATCTGTACGCCGAACACGGTAGATAAGCTGCTTGAACTCACGCACTTCGTGGAAGCTTCGGCGGTCTGTGATTGAGTAACAGATAATGAACCCTTCGCCTGCCCTCATGTATTGGTCCCTCATGGCGGTAAATTCTGCCTAGGAAGTAAAACAACAAGAGTATATTCCAGCTCCAGGATTTTTATGGAATACCATAAGACTGCCCATTCAGCAAAAGGTCTGTAAGCATGCTGCACTATCATCATGCAGGGAAATAGATGATTTTCTATCACCATCTGAAGACCTTATGTAAACAGGCCTATGCAACTCTTTACTGGGTTATGGTGTTTTATTGTATGCACTGTTGTAAATAATTTTATAAATAAATGCCCATGGTTACAGTGGATTGGACAAACTAGCTTCTGTCCTGTGCCTACAACACAGATACTATAAAATGAATGTTCACTGCTGGCAGTGCAAGGGTAAAGTAGTGTGTCTTCAGTATATGAAAATACTTCTACAACAAGATGCCAGATTGCACTCTCAGCCACCCATGTGGGGATAATACTGACCCACCATAGAGAATTGTTTTAAGGATCACAGTCAGGTAAATGTATGTAAACTGCTTTGAATGAGCAAAAGCAAAATATAAAATGTACAGTGGTTATTATATACCTGGCCTGCTGTGTCTAAAATGTCCAGATTAGCAGGTTCATCATCAATCCTTATTCGCATTTTGTAAGCATCCTCTAGAGAAAGAAATACAAACAAACATTCAGCACGGTCTAGCTATCAATGTCTTCATGAGCAAAGGACAACTTCAGACGTGTTCACAACAGAGACCCATAGTTACTGCTTAAGTGATTGTTGCGCTCATGGTTTGCCTCAAATGTTATTGTGCTTTTTTATTTTTAAAAAAAAAACTCTCACAAACGTGATTTTTTTTTTTTGCCAGTTGATACAGACACAGATGTGAATGACTGACAATACCTGGGAACTTCCACCTGTGGCTCACAAGTACCTCTTGAAAAAATATTTAATACAGTATATTAATAGTTACGATGAAATTCATCTTTCAATTACATACCCACGACTTTGCAGTGTACCATTTGGGCCCAGAGCCCATTTACCCGCTAGTCGGCTGCCCTTGCTGCCTTCAGAACAGGAATGCCCAGATCTCCTCCACGTTGGGAGAGTAAACCGCTGACGCAGAGAGCCTCCTGTACTCATGGAAGCCTCTCACATGTTTCAGAGCCCTGGCCTTTGTAAAGCAGAAGGACCCAAGTTCAACTCTCAACTTCTCCACTTAAAAGAATAATCTCAGGTACCAGAGTGCTGTTGCCAATGACCAATGGAAGTTTCATGCACCCAGCACCATTATTTTTTGAAGGGAGGGGGGAATGGAAACCACCCTGAGACCTGCAGGTATAGGGTAGCATATAAATCAATCAATCAAACAAACAAACAAACAAATAAAAGAAAAAGGAAAAGTTAACATTTCCAGCAATCAAAGCTAGTATCACTGACAGGTGACTATCATTAATATTGTCTGGGGGAAAAGGTTCAGAAATTAAAAGACACTTTTAATCTCAACACTAGCAAGGCTTCCCCATTTTGCAGGTTGGGGGTTCCTACCGGCCCCAGATTTTTTTTTCTTTTTCCGTCAGCACACCACTGGTTGGAAGAGGAAGCAGAAGAACACACTCACCGATGGTGGGGTCATGGTCTTCTGGGAAACGATGACTAATGAACTGCATGGTCATGGCTGAAAGGAAGGCACAAACATATTAAAATGAACGAAAGGCAGAAATGGCTATCATCACAAGATGTAGCACGTGCTACTGGGATAACTCTGTGCACAAAGCCTTGAGTTTCTTTCAAAACGGACAAGCCACAGATGTGACCAGACCTGCCATTTTAAATATAACTCGCCATGGTTTTTTAAGGGGAGAAACATTACAACAGCCCCCAATCCATTTCCAGGCACAATTCAAAAGGCTGGCCTTGTCCTTCAAAGCTCTATAAGACTTAGGAGTATGCAAATGCTGTAAGAAAAACACATTATAAAAATCATCCCATCAGGGGCCTTGGAGAGGCGCTCCCAGTTAGGAGCAAACAGTATTGCGCAAGATGCACCAATATTCTGACTGCGTAATGCACCTTCATGTTGGTTTGGGGAAAATATTTTCCTGCTTACAGAAAACACTTCAAGGTTGCTTTCAAAAACTAACAAATACCGCCAAAACAAAGCAAGCTCTAGGATGAAAGTCTGTGCCAACCTTGATTCCTTTTAAATTTGTCTAACAGAGCGTAGCGTCCTTAAACAGATTTATAGATAATAGCAGTAATAACATAAAACAGAAGTAGTAGATAAAAACCAATTGAATCATTACAACTACTTTCATTTTACATGCTAAAGAGCATGAAAGTATTTGTCCCCTCATCTTGTGGCAGGGAGTCCCACATGAGAATCACTCCAGTCAGAATAGACAAGAGGAAAGTTGCCCTTTACAGGATTGAAGTGGGGAAAACTCCACATCCATGTGGAGGCCTCAGGGTAAGCTACAACATCAAAAATTGCTTTGAAAGGGGATAAGATAAATTCATAAAGGCCAAAGCTGTCAATAGTTTCTAGCCAGGATGGTTATGTTCTTCCTGTTGCCACTTGAGAGGCAAAAAGCCTCTGATTCCAGTTGCTGGGAACCACCAACAGAGAGAAAGAGGCTTCTATACTTCCTGATTATGGGCTTCCTAGTGCCATCTGACTGGGCACTGTGAGAATAAGGTGCTGGACTAAATGGGCCACTGGTGCTTTATCCAGCAGAAGAAAGATTCAGACGGGGGATTTCCCAATTCATAGGTCAGTCTCTTAGACTGCACACCTATATTCAGTTTCCTGAATATAGTTTCCTGAATATTCAGTTTCCTGAATATGGGTTTGCAACCTGAGAACTGAGTAAGTGAATTCAATGGAAAGTTCCACTGAACTCAATGAACTTACTTCTGAATAGACATACATACAAAAGAACTGCACTGATGAAACTATGCCGGTTCAGTTCCCTGCTTCACACTCCTTGTTGCTTTGACTGTAAGGAACCTAACACAGCTGCCCCTACATTCATTTTGGTAATCACATTATAAATAACATTTTTAAAGCTAATAAAAACATTTCAGCAACCTTCCTACCAGATAATGCTTTTATTGTTAATTATTTGACACATTTCAAAGTAATTTAGCCAGTTAAGAACAAAACCAGAAAAAAATACAACACTGTATAATCCAGTAACGTAATGAACCTGTTAGGGTTTTAGTCTTGTTTTAAATGTACTTGTTGTTGTTTTAACTGTTTTATATGTAAATCGCCTCGAGAAGTGGTTTAGAAGGGTTCTTTATTTTATTTTCATTTCCCACCCTTGATGTTGTAATCCCAGGGCGCGTCACAACATTAAAACACAGTATTTAAGAACAGCTTAACAAGTTGATTACAACAACAATAAGGGTGAGCCCTACCCGCACCACCAACAAAGGAGCAAGCATCACCATCACTTCTGTGCCAACTTCTAAACTTTTCTGTGCCACCAGGCCTATGCAGAGCACATCCTTCCACAATGGCACGCTGGTGTCCGTTTTCAGTTTATATTCTTGCTTCTAACTTTTAAATGATTTTACGATTTGGTTTTATACTTTTGATACTGCTGTTTTTAAAGCGCTGCGATAGGATGCAGCGGTATATAAAAAGACTTCATGACTAAATCAATACACGCCTGAGCAAGTAAGTAAATAAATAAGAAAGGAAGAGGCTAGCCAGTTACCAAAGACCTTAGAGAGCGAGAGAGTATTGGGCCCGGGGCCTAAGCAAGCAGTTTCGTCCCCATATCATGAGGCAGGGAGTTCCGAAGGTGCCCCTTCCTCCTATTTCCACCCCCTAAAAAAAACAACCCACGCCCTTCGTATCATTGCCGCGCCCCACCCCGTCCCTCAATAGCGTACATACGTGAGTCTTTTCAAGCCTCCCCTCAACGTACCGCTTTTGCCGACGCCCCCGGCGCCCAACATCACCAGCTTGTACTCCCGGGGCTGCAACGGAGGAGGCGGCGGCGCGCCCCCGACCCCGCCAGGCGGTCCCCGCGGCCCAGTCGGGTCCATGGTACGGATAGCCGCCCGAGGACGGCTCCCCTCAGACGCCCTCTCCGGTGGACAAGAGCGGCGGCAGCAGAGGCATCCCCCGCCCTCGCCGCCGCCGCTTCCTCACCTTCCCGCCCACCTCGGAACAAAATGGCGCCGGCTCGGCTGAATTCCAACCGCCGCCTCAGAGGGAATGGGAGGGACGTTCGTGGCCACGCCCCCTACGCGTCGCAAGGGGAGGGGCAGCGCCCCTGTCGTCGCCTCCCTTTCTCCCGGAGTTGGGGGGGGTGCCCAAAGAGGATGGAACGTCATCGAAGCCTCGATTATTTCCGGCTCGCAATTGCATTCTTTTTTGCTAATAAATCCATAAGCAAAACCCGTGCCCATAGCTAGGGAAACTGTAGGTTTTTGCTGTTGTTGTTGTTTGTAAACAGCCTCCTTTTCTTTATTTCAGACTTCCTGAACCTGTGGGTCCAGCCTTATCCCAACCAGGGGCCCTCCAGATGTTGTTGGACCCCAGTTCCCCTCATTCGTGACCGTTGGCTGATGGCGTCCAACAACATCTATTTTATCCCACCCACCCCCCATTTTGGAAATATCGTTGGGACTCCAGCTCCCATCAGCCCCAGCAGGTACGGCCAACAGTCCAGGATTGTGGGAGCTGTAGTTCAACATTACATTAAGGCACAGGGACCCCTGACCATTAGGTCCAGTCGTGACCGACTCCGGGGTTGTGGCGCTCATCTCGCTTTATTGGCTGAGGGAGCCGGCGTTCAGCTTCCGGGTCATGTGGCCAGCATGACTAAGCCGCTTCTGGTGAACCAGAGCAGCGCACGGAAATGCCGTTTACCTTCCCGCCGGAGTGGTACCTATTTATCTACTTGCACTTTGACGTGCTTTCGAACTGCTAGGTTGGCAGGAGCAGGGACCGAGCAACAGGAACTCACCTCGTCACGGGGATTCAAACCGCCGACCTTCTGATCGGCAAATCCTAGGCTCTGTGGTTTAACCCACAGCACCACCCACGCCCCCAATATTACATTAGGCGAGCACAAAGGTTGAGGGAGATCACATTTGTTTGATCATTTCTCCAGTTCAATTTATATACCCCAAAGAAAGCCAGGGGATGTGTTTTGTATGATTGTTATTTTTAAAAAGTGAATCGGCTAGAACAGCCTTTCTCAACCTTGGCACCCCAGATGTTGTTAAACTACAACTCCCAACATTCCTGGCCACTGGCTCTTCTGGCTTATGGTGATGGGAGTTGTAGTTCAACATCTGGGGGGGGGGAGACCCAGTATTCAAGGGCACCTTTTCCCCATTCCTGCTTGAAGAGGGACGGATTCGCAGCACGACCCTAGTAAGGATGACGTACCGTATTTTCCGCTCTATAAGACGCACCAGACCACAAGACGCACCTAGTTTTTGGAGGAGGAAAACAAGAAAAAAAATATTCTGAATGCCAGAAGCCAGAACAGCAAAAGGGATCACTGTGCAGTGAAAGCAGCAGTCCCTCTTGCTGTTCTGGCTTCTGGGATAGCTACGCAGCCTGCATTCGCTCCATAAGACGCACACACATTTCCCCTTCCTTTTTAGGAGGGGAAAAGTGAGTCTTATGGAGCAAAAAATACCGTACTTGTTGGAGAGCATTAGGCTAGGGCAGTGCCAGGTTTACATGTAAGCTAAACAAGCTATAGCTTAGGGCCCCACTCTCTTGGGGGCCCCAAAAAAATTTAAAGGAAAAAAAACACCTGGATGTACATTTCCGAAATATAAGATAAAAAACAAATAAAATAAAACCTACATACAGCGTTTTGTTATTTCATGTTATAGCAAGTTTCTAGAGACTAGATTATGAGTCTTTGTAAATTGTGTTTCCAAGGGAACTTTTGTTATTGCCAAATGCCAATGTGTTTGCATTATTAAGTTTGTTATGAATAAAAAATCATTTTAAGTTAGAGCTTAATAATTATTTCACTATTAATATACTTCTTAATTGTATTTCACTGTTAATATACTTCGTAATTGTATTTCAGTTCAACAATTACTTTATTAAAATACATATTTTGTTATGTGCAAATTACTTTAGGTACCTATTAGGTCCATAAATTACCATATAGATTCAACACAAAAAACCGTGACAATTTGTTGTTGACAAAGCACAGCTGGACATATAAAGGGCCCCATTACCTTCAGTAGCTTAGGGCCTCATTAAACCTAAATCCAGCCCTGGGCTAGGGCCCGGAAGAGACCAGGGTTCAAATCCCCACTCAGCTACAAAGTTCTCTGTTCAGCCTCACCTACCTCACAGGGTTGTTGTGAGGACAACAGGTAGTTGGGTGGGGGAACCAGTTGCATTTCCTTGGAGGAAAAATGTGATATAAACGCAATACTAAATGGAGAGGATATGTTTATGTACACAGTGAAATCCTGAATGTGTCAATTCAGAGGGAAGTCCGTCTATTGAGCTCAACTGAACTTGAGGCAACCATGCACAGGATTGCTTACAACAAAAAAAAAACATTCCCAAAGCGGTGAGCACAGCAGAAGACAATGGAAAACATCCTAATTAGACAAGAGGTCATTCCACATCCATAGATAATGAATCACGATCAGTGAGCGATGTCGATTGGATCCCGGAAGTTTCGGCTGTGCGTGACTCTATACGCTGGATAGAGCTCTGGCCGGGAGAGCTGTGAGAACTTAGTACTCGGCGTTCCTTTTGCGCAGGCGCAGCAGCTGCTGAAAGTCAGCTGGCCGCTCAAGACACAGCATTACAAAGGGGAGGATTTTGGTCTCTGCGGATTTGCATTCTTCGGTTGTCCGGAAGATATGCAAAACCTCCCTAAGGAACAAAAGCTAAGCTAGCCTTTAGGGCTTGCTTCCGGGTAGACACTTATAAGGTTGCTCTACGTGTCCTGTGTCCGCAAACCTCTCATATTTACTTGAATTTACGGACAGGATGCTGTTGTCGCAGCGGCAAAAAAAAAAAAAAAAACAAATCACGACAAAGTTCTAGACAGAGACACTAGATTGAAGCCATTTGACAGTACTTCCATTTGGTGTCATGGTCCCCCTGCCTGACCTAGGAAAAAGCAGTGAGACTATAACTCTGTTTTATGTCCCCAGTGCAATCAACTACTATTTGAATGAGCCAAGGAAGTGTTCATAAAGGCAAGGTATAAAGCAATACACAATTATCACTGATGGGAAATTGTACAGGGTGGTGGAACAAACCCTTCCCCTGCCCCCCCAAGATGATGTGTTTCATGGGATCCTTCACTCAAGGAGAAAGGTTATCCTTCTTGCACTATAAGGTAAAGGTAAAGGGACCCCTGACCATTAGGTCCAGTCGTGGCCGACTCTGGGGTTGCGGCGCTCATCTCGCTTTATTGGCAGAGGGAGCTGGCGTACAGCTTCCGGGTCATGTGGCCAGCATGACTAAGCCGCTTCCAGTGAACCAGAGCAGCGCACGGAAACGCCGTTTACCTTCCCGCTGGAGCGGTACCTATTTATCTACTTGCACTTTGACGTGCTTTCGAACTGCTAGGTTGGCAGGAGCAGGGACCGAGCAACGGGAGCTCACCCCATCATGGGGATTCGAACCGCCGACCTTCTGATCAGCAAGTCCTAGGCTCTATGGTTTAACCCACAGCGCCACCCACGTCTTTTTGCACTATAGCGGTGCCTTTTCAAGATCATTTTAACAGGTTTTGCTGAATTTAAATGTTTTTCACCTCTACCCTCCCAACTTCACCCTTTCAATGCCTGCTTAATAGGTGACACAAGGACCCTAACCCATATTTAGGGTTTGTAATTTGAAAACCACGCAGGGGCAGGTAAAGGCTTAAGAGATATTCCAGAAAGGGGGGTGGGGTGGAGAAACCTGCAGTCCTCTAGATGTCCCTGGACTCCAACTCCCATCAGCCTCAGCCAACCCAGGCAGTGGGTCAAGGCTGATGGGCAGTTGGGACAGCTAGTTCCCCACCTGTGATTGAAGGTCTTCGTAGCAAGGACTTCTGCATTTTGACACTAACTGCCAAATTACCTCTCTTCAATCATTTGAAAGGTTTGCATAAAAAGCCTTAGCCCAATTGCCAGCAGGTCAGTAACAGTCTCTTATGAGGGCCAAAGCTGAAAAGCGTTACAAAACAATGCACATAAGAGCCCAGGTGGATCAGGCCAATGGCACATCTAGACCAGGGATAGGCAACCTGCGGCCCAATTGCCTTCTAAATCCATCCCACGGACAGTCCGGGAATCAGTGTGTTTTTACATGAGTAGAATGTGTCCTTTTATTTAAAATGCACCTCTGGGTTATTTGTGGCGTATAGGAATTCGTTCATTCCCCCCCCCCCAAAAATATAGTCCAGCCCACCACATGGTCTGAGGGACAGTGGACCAGCCAACGGATGAAAAATGTTGCTGACCCCTGATCTAGACCAACATCCTGTGCTCTCAAGTGGCCATCAAGATGCCTAAATGCAAAGCCCCCAAGCAGGGCTGTCCCTACCTGCGATTCCCATCACCTGGTATTAGGAGACATACTGCCTCCAACAGCTGAGGAGCCTGGTCAGTAGCCACTGAAGGCTTTATGCGCCATGAAAAAGAAATGGTCCTTTCTTAAGCCACAAATAACTTTTCAGGGCTGATAGTGTGGGCTGGGCTTTTTGCTCACATGCCTCCAAGGCTGACTTTCCAAACAAAAACAAGAGTATGCAGAAGCAAGTAGAATTATTTGTACATTTATAATGAAATTATGGTTTGAATTTATTTACAACATATAGAAAAACAAAATCAGAGAATAGTGTGGTTGTTGGTTTGTTTTTTTTTAAAGTGAAAGCAAGCTCCACCAGATCATTTTCTGTGGGGCGGGGAAACACCTCCAACACTTATTCCAATACTTCAAACTTTTACTTGCCCTTTGAACACAAGACAGCAAAATTTCAGGTCCAGTGGTGCCCCCTCCGTCTCTGTCCTTGACTGCAAGTGTTTTGGTTGATAGCAGCCTAACAGGCCCAGGAAAAGAGCCCGCTACAGTTTTGAGTCGCTATAAAACAATCCCACAAGTTTTGTGTTTTCCTCTTCGGCCGTGGCTGCATGTCACCAGCACTCGAAGATGTCCCAAGCTCAATGGATCTCTTATCAGCAAGACAGCCACAAAGCAAAGAAGTCTGGTTGGAGGTGGTTTTTCGGAACGGAACGAGATTGCAACGATGCCATTGCTGCAGAAGTAACGACACGCCGGCCGGTCGAAGATCCAAGCACAACGGGGTGAAGAGAGGACTGGTTGGAGATTTTAACGCCTACTGCTAAATCCACCCCCACCCCACAGCAAGGGGAGAAAAAGTAATACATTGTCTTCCCTGACAAATGTGACTTGGCCAAATGAAATTAGAGAGACAAAGATGAAAACAAACCAGCTGCTTGACAAAACAATTCTGAAGTGGTTTTGGAAAATTGCATTACAGATTTGATTTTTTTTTTTTAAGAGACCAACAGAAAGAGTTTTTAAAGAAGGTGATTTTCAGGAAACAGGTTTTTCAGGCAAAGGTTTCCCCCACCCACCCCAATCCTATTTAGAAGACCAAGCATTACACACACACACACACACACACAAAAGTAAAATCCAGTTATAAAACAGAAATACAAGCAGAACAGCAGCAGGCTTAAGTTATTGAACTTCGCTGGTTGGCTGGCTTCTTTTCCAAAGCCAAGAACAGGTGCATGATAAGCTGGAGGGGGGCATTAAAAGAGAGAAAGGGAGATATAATGGAGACATTCCCTGCGAGTGTAATGCTGACACTGTTTATCTGCAGTTGTATTCCATTAAGCCTGCGGCTTTCAAATTGCCTTTGATGGAGGAGTCCACTGCAGATATAATAGCAAGTTCTTTTTGTCTTTAAAGAAATAAAACGAAAACACAAAAACGGAGCCCCTGGCACAGAAAGGGCCATACTGCATCTCAGAAGCTTGTGCAAAGAGGTCAGGGCCGATGTACATTTTGCAGAGATTCTTTGATAGTATACACGTGTTATTGCTTGAGAGAGACAACAGGTGGAAGGTGGCGGAGGCAACTGCAGCTGCAGCAGCTAAGGTGCCATCCAGAATGGCATCTGTTGCTTTGCCCGCTGCTGCGACGAAGGGTACTGGTATCCTAAGCTCCATGTCTGCGAGTAGCTACTTGCGGTTTTGTGAACCCCGTGGTCTTCTTCTTCATCCGAGGAGTCGCCAGCGTAAGCCACCAGGCCGAATCCCTTTTCTCCGGTTTTCATCTTCTTAGCTGGGTGATCTAATGATGATGAACAGAGAGAGAGAGAGAGAGAAAAAAGAGAGAGACATCCCGCCCCAGGAAAAAATAAAAGAGAAAGGTAAAAAATATCCCTCAAAAACATGTTAATTCAAATGAGAGGCATTAATGAATTTTTTTTTCCAAAAAAAAAGTTAGTCGGACACCATTTTGAGGTCACAGAGCCAACAACGGTCACCCCGGGTGGGAGGTCAGGCGATACAGGACCGGCAAACAGCACAAGTGTGATCCGTCAGAGCCATGTAAGAGAACACAGAAGAGAGAGAGAGAAAAAAAAAGAAAAACACAAAAAGACAAAGAAAAGTCAAGTTAGCAAAAATGAGGCAACATGGTTTGAAAGTTCACCGTTAAAGAACAACATGTTAAAAAAAAACAGGAGGGGGTTGAAAGTGTCCAACTACCATTTTTTAAAAAGGGAAACTTTTAAGAAGGGGGGGTGGGGAGAGAAGTGTTATGTTCTGTCTCTCAGTTAGAAGTGTCCAATTGAAGCTGGATATCCTACCAGCAGAAAAGCCACGCTGAGCACCTAAGCAAAGAGCGGAAATCGACTGACTATATGTCAATTTCACTTGGCATCATGGGAAAAGCTAAGGTTCCCTGCTTGAAATGCAGAATTCTGCTTTTCTGGGTATTGAGGAGGAAGGAGTGTGATGTATTGCTTGGTGAAGGAGGATGTAAGGAAGAGAGAGAAAAAGAGGGAAAGCAGCAGTAACTGGGAAGGAGGGCTAGGATGCTGGGTACACAAATCAGACCAAAGCAACAACCCTGAGCCCTGAGAAGGAGACACTGTTCTTTTCCCTGCAGTGTCTGAGCAAAGAAAAACATCAGCTCCAAGAACAGTAGATCCAAGTGCGGAAGGGAAAAAGTTCTACTGTTCTGCCCATTCTCCTGATCAGAATGGGAAATGGATGGCTTGCATCATCTGTCACCCGTCTGGTGCCTCCAGATGTAAAACTCACATCTGGCTGGCTGGGGCTGATGGGAGCTTTCATCCAAAACATTTGGAGGGAACCAGGTTGGTGAGGGATGACTTACAGCTTCCTCGTCTTTCTTAGGAACATAGAAAAGAGGCAAGGGACATCACCCAGGCCTACCTGGAGATGCCTTTTTTGGACTGAACCTGGGACCTTCTGCATGCAAAGCTCTACCACTGAACCGCAGCCCCTCCCCTAAAAATAAAGTAAGATTCCAGTCCTCCTGGTTCAAAACAAAGGGCTGATTTAAAGAAGAACAGAGGAAGCTCCCTTGAGTCAGAGCAATGGTCCATTTGGCTCAATATTATCAACCCGGGCAGAGCCTCTCCCGGATTTCAGACAGGGGGTCTTTTTCCCAGTCTAACCTGGAGATGCTGGAGATTGAATTAGGGGTCTTTGTGCGTGCAAAGCAGGGGCCTCCTCTTCCCCCCTCTCACCTCTTTTCTGCCCTCCTGCCCAGGCTCCTTTACGGATCACAAAAGCCCGGGTGCCATGTTTTAAAGGCTTGCTCTTTCGTATGTGGTGGTGTTCATACCAATGGCTCCCCCATGGCACCCATGGGAGAGAGCCTGGTGGTATTTGGAAGCTTCTCCCTGCAGAGCTGTGCATTGTGGGAACAGGAAGGACATTCACACTCAGAGCTCCTGGGAACTCCAGGTCTTTAAGGGTGTGTGCGTTTTCAGAGACATATTGTACCCTTAGCTTTACCACTCTGTGATTTTACTCTTTGAAGTTCGTGTAAGAATAAAGGTTTGATTTACTCTTAGCTTTAGTTTCCCTAGCTACTAGCAGAACTCAGAAGACAGGGAACTGAAAGTAAGCTGTGCACACAAGAGTTTAGCACCTGGAGGTGACACTGGGAAGAACAGCCTAAGGTTAGCTAGGCCAGCTGATGGAATGCAAGTACAAGTCACGGCTCCCGGCCGCCCACGCTCACCATTGCCGCCCACTAAGGACCCGTTCCGGTCGTCAGCTTCCACCTTCATCCCGGTCACTGGTAAAGCCGGTGGAGGCATCAGCTGCCTGTTTAGAAACAAGGAGCATTTCAAGCTTATTCAACCCATTAAAAATCCTGGTTTTAAAGCCCTAGATATTTATATTAGGCAGGTGCCTTCCTTACATTATTTTTGGCCCCTGCTGAAAACTGTTTTGCATGGGCAAACTTAGCCACATTTTAATATGGAATTTCTATTTTCTACCCAGCAGCATCGCACCTGGCCCTGCAAGGGGATTCTAAGTGCAGATTCTCAGTCCAGTTCTTAAATCAGTGGTTAGAATCAGTGTAGTTTTGAAAGGTTCAGCCCACCATCTTCCTTCCAAATGGTGTCCAGCTGTATACAAACGTTGACAGAAACCTGCTCCTCCATCATCATAAACATTTGTTCACGGTATCTTAGGAGATGTCCAAATGCATATTTCCAAAACTAAAGTGTATTAAGACTGCAGATTAAATTTATATTTTGGAATTCTGTGGGTCAATTTGTTTTTAATACTATTTTATCAGTACAGTCGTACCTTGGTTCTCAAATTTAATCCGTTCTGGGAGTCCCGAAACAGTTCAAAAACCAAGGCGCAGCTTCCGATTGGCTGCAGGAGCTTCCTGCACGCAGTCAGAAGCCGTGTAAGCCGTGTTGGACATTCGGCTTCCAAAAATGTTCGCAAACTGGAACACTCACTTCCAGGTTTGTGACATTCAGGAGCCAATTTGTTCGACAACTAAGGCGTTTGACTACCAAGGTACCACGGTATTCTTAATGTGTATTTGTTTGCAAACCGCTAAGAGGTTTTGAGGATTAAGCAATATATAAATCCTGTAGAATAAATAAATGGTTTAAGAACATAAGAAGAGCCTGGCTGCTGGATCAGGCCAGAGGCCCATCTAGTCCAGCATCCTGTTCTCACAGCAGCCAACCTGAAGGCTCTGGGAAGCCTGTATGCAGGTCCTGAGCGCAAGAAGAACTCTTCCCAATTGGGACTCACTGGCTTGGGACCAGGTTGCTTAACAGACCATCGTCTCCCATAGTTAGGCTCAGAGGAGCCTGCTGAAATGAAGGACCGTGACTAACCCGGGTCCATTTATTTCAATGGGTCTACTCTTAGCTGGATAAAACCTGTAGGAACCTGCCTTATAACAAGTTGGCCCATTGATCCTATCTAGCTTAGTACTGTCATGTGCAATATGTCCTGTTTTTAAATTTTGTAGTAAGAGAAGGCTTCGCGGACCTCTCCGCAAGCAGCGGGAGCGCTCCCGTTGCTTGCGGAGAGTTGCCTGCATGCCGAAGCCTGCACCCGCTGAGCTCAGCGCGCCCAGGCTTCGCGGACCTCTCCGCAAGCAGCGGGAGCCAGCACTGGGCTCCCATGGCTTGCAGAGAGCTGCCTTTTGGGGGGCTGGGGTCAGGGGAAGCTCGGGCCTCCCTCGACCCAGCCCCGCGCCTGGGGGGGGAAATAATTTTTTCCCCTTTATTTCCCCCCAAAAAAACTAGGTGCGCCTTATGGGACGGTGCGTCCTATAGGGCGAAAAATACGGTATTTGTCTTTTCACAATACCCCAAAACTCAGCAACCTCACTTCCCCTAATGATAGGGCCTGAGGAGCACTTCCACACTGAAACACATTTCATTGCAGTTCCCACTCAAAACTGTACCAGAACAAAGCCGGGCGCCACAGCCACAACCTACCTGTCCCTCTCTCTCTCCTTTCCTGAGGAACTTGCTGGCTTCGAACCCGTTCCATCCATCTCGGTCTGACTGGAGAAGCCTGTACCTAAATTAGTCATATGAATGGGTCCATGCTATGAGCAGAAAAACACAGCGGCATTAGCAAATCTAAAACTATGACACAAGCTATCAGCTCCTTAATGAAAACTTGCAGCAGGCCCAGTCTCTTTGCTCTCTACACACCATTACAGGCCATACTTCCGTTCTTTTTCTGGGCCTCTTAAAACGCTGTGCATTTAGCACATGGTAAACTGGAAAGCTTGCTGCACAACAATGCCCAAACGACCTGGGAGCATGAGCATAGCGTATCATGGCTTAAGATACTCTGTGCAATCCTTTCAAGAGCCCTTGAAAGGTAGGCCAGGCTTTGTTGTTTCCATATTGCAGATGGGAAGGCTGAGGCTGAGCAAATCGCTAAGGAGGCCGGTGTCATTCAAAGCCAAGGTGAGGTTTGAACGGGGGGATTTCTCAACACACAGCTTAGGTTCTGTGCCACTCAAGGATTTGAACTCAGGTGTGTGGAATATTTACTTCTCTTCCAAAGGAAAAGGTAACAGGGATCAGTTTTTTGTTTTAAAGGGCTGTTAAGACTCAACAGCTTTTTCAGACCAGCCTCTTAACTGAGACAGCAGCAGCCTGTGCCACCTGCGGCAAGTAAGAACAGCTGCCAGGGAGGTTAAGAAAACAGAGCTGGTTCCCTTTTCTTCTTCTCCTTTCGAGCTGTCCAAATGTCACAAATGACTCACCTAAGTATGGAACGAGGAAGTTGCCTTACACCAGGTCAGAACAGAGGAAGGTGCCTGCTAAAACCAACAGGCCCTTCCTTTCACTTTAGTTTAAATCAAGATCTTCTATGAACATTCTCCTTTGCTCAGTATTTTTGCTCACTGTAAACTCAGCACTCATTTTCAGTGGCTCTTTATATCCAAGCCACTGCCTTTTATTATGAGAACAAAGGAAGGTTCCTTAGACCAGGCCAAACCATCTAACCAGCACAGCCCGCTCTGACTGGTAGATTTCCATGATCTCAGACAGAGAAAGCTCTTCTCCCATGAACTCCTAATGTGACTTTTTTTTTTAACTGGAGATGCCACAGTGTGGCTGGGGCAACCCAGTCAGATAATTGGCGTTTAAATAATAAAATTTATATTTTTATTATTATTAACCTGGGACCTTCTCAATTCAAACGAATGTGCCTTTTTATTTCAATTACGGCCCCTCCCACATGTGGGCAGACAGGCTAGTCACTTGCGTTGACTTACTTACAAGCCTAGTTTAGAGATGGTACACAAACGAAGAGGAAATAGTGGCATCTATTATAAAGTTTGAAATTGGAAGGAAAAAACACTCCGTCCTTGATCACCACCACAAAGCCTCAAAACCCAGCGGAGAGTAAGATGCAAACTGGGACGGCTAGTGGGGTCCCTCAATGGGGCAGGTAGCAAGGCAAAATATATTTTGAAGGTCAATGGGATAGGGGTCAAGGTGTTGCAAAAAAAAATTGTAAACAACAGGGGGCCAAACTGCTAAGGAATTCATGTGGTATGGATTCCAAGCTTCCTGGACAGAGCTCAGACAGATACGAGATCAGGAAAGAGCTGTGGTGAATACTCTCTCTGCTTCTACTGCAGGGTGGGGAACCTGTGGCATTCTATTTAGTGCTGGACTTCAACTCTCACGTGCCCTGACTACTAGCCGTGGCTTCTGGGAGCTAAGAGTCCAACGATATCAGGAATCTATATGTTCTGTCACCACCGCTTTAAAGTGTCTCAAAGTTCCTTTGTGTAACAACCATGAGAAATCAGGGTCCTACCTCTTGGCTGGCAAACCACCTCGCCCGGCAATTGCTTGGGACACCTAGAAAAGGGTCCACGTGATGTTGGGACTACAGCTCCCATCAGCCTCAGCCAGCATGGCCAGTGACGATGGGAGGTGTAGTCCAGCAACATCTGCAGGGCACCTCGCTTGGGAACGCAAAGCCTGCCTAGGGATTACTGCCTATCCCAAAGAACGCAGCACCTTCTTTGGACAAGGGGATAGGGAACTTGAGACGAGCCTGATGAATCAGGTCAGTGGCTCATCTAGTTCAGCACCCCGTTCTCAGATGCTGCGGTGAGGACCGCGCAAGCAGGAGCTGAGCAAAAGAGCATCTCTCCCAGCCTGCGGCTTCCAACAACTGGCAGCATGTTGGCCCTGACCCTCCAGGGCCCACCTGATGACAGGGCAGTTGAGGAACACTAGCTTCTACCATATCTGACCCGTGGAGGCTTGTGGGGAAAACCCAAAAATCCAGGTGTGGAACCAGCTCTGTGACCAAGGGAAAGAGGGGCAGGGGAGGCAGTAAAATGGCAGGGAGTCACTCCACCTGGTATCCCAGCAGCCCAGATTCCCGCTCATCCGGCAGCTCTTCAGTGAAACGCCTTTTCTGGCCCGGCTGCGGTTGGGGCTGACCTGGCGGCTGCGTGGTGGCCGGCAAGGTCGTCTTCACGGGGGCAGCTGGGAGGAAAGGGGCACTCAGCGGCGTCTGCAAACCACCCAGGCAAAAGAAGAGAGGGGTTATTTCCGTTATTTTGATACCGATCACATTTGTAGCCCACCTTGGCTCCCCTTTTCTGGGCAAACACCAGAGTGGTTAAAAAATACAAGCAACGACAAAATAAAAATGTATCTTAGGAACATGCACACAATCTCATTGCATTTAGAAATCGCTTCCTGTGAAACGCGGGAGCAATTTGAGACAATAAAATCGCCCGTTAGAAAAGCAATTTCTTAAGCGCCAACAACTGAAACGGTAACGTGTATTTATTGTACTTGTATTGTCTGTGTTTTGTTGTTCTTTCTATATCCGGTAAACTCCAAACCAACAAACAAAAAGGTAAAACAACGCAATATAGAAAAACAATGTCAAATCCAATTGTGATGGGCACCTTTAGCTACTGTTTACAGGGGGTCACAATTCAGCCCATATTCAGAGCCCCCTTCCCACAACCAACCGCTAACTAAATCCGCTTCCATGGGGCTACATTTGTGGCTGTGAAAGGCAAGTCGGGCCTCAGCTCTGCACTGCTCTATTTGGTCAGATCTGCCCTTGCTGAGGTTTCCAAACCGGGCTCTCCTTTTAGCTACACACCTCCTTCTCTCTCTCTCCACCAATCAGTGCTCAAATTAGAAGGGCAGGGATTTTTGTGCTGGGCCCCTAGCTCATGTTTTTAGAGACCAATGAGAATGTTTGGATTCCTTACGAGCCTCCGCACTACCTTTCGCCTGTAATTGGAGCAATGGAAGGCTCACACCCTGCAAAACCAAATGCTCTCCCTGATGCCGCGTGCGCTTCTCACATAAACAAGAACCCAGAGATTTACTGGCTCACCGTGGCATGAATGGGCAGCTTGCCCTACCCCCACCCACAGCAGGTGAGTCCCCCACCCCACCCCAGAACGGAGTAATGCATCACGCCTGCAACACATCACAGAATCACAGATTTGGAAGGGACCACAAGGGCCATCTAGTCCAGCCCTCTGCAATGCAGTGACTTTCTGCCCAATGTGGAGCTCAAACCTATGACCCTGAGATTAAGAATCTCAGCATGACCTTGATTTTTAAAAAGAAAAAAGAGAGAGAAAGATGTGAAATCTGATAACTTCTCATTCAGACCCCAAGAGATATACTCCACATGTTAATGTTATCAAATCTCCCCTCCCCTGCTAAAATACAATAGCCCCACCACCACCACTAAGCTGTGTTAGGATTCTGCCAGCTCCTGAAGGCACACCTGCATCCCTTTGATCTCCGGGTTTGAATGTCCTGCTTTACCATATTTTTCGCTCGATAACACGCACCTGACCATAACACGCACATAGTTTTTAGAGGAGGAAAACAAGAAAGAAAATTCTGAATGAAACAGTGGATGTATCATTTTTGTGCTTCATGCTGTGGCCACAGACATGTGATTTGACGGTGAGTTTGGGGTAGCCCAATGCAAAGATCCTGAGGATCCATGTGGATCCATGCTTTGTAACCACGTTTTTGTACCAGTACAGCCCCAGGCAACAGTGGGTGCGTGATTTTTTTGGTGCAGGCTGTAGCCATGGATATGCTATGTGATCTGATGTTGAATTTGGGGTGACCCTATGCAAAGATCCTGAGGATCCATGTGGACCCGTGCTTTGTAACCACATTTTTGTACCATTGCAGCCCCAGGCAACAGTGGGTGCGTGATTTTTTTGGTGCAGGCTGTAGCCATGGATATGCTATGTGATCTGATGTTGAATTTGGGGTGACCCTATGCAAAGATCTTGAGGATCCATGTGGACCCGTGCTTTGTAACCACGTTTTTGCACCATTGCAGCCCTGTTTTTGCATCAGATCATTGCTATGTCATCTGATGGTGAATTTGGGCTGACCCAATGCAAAGATCCTGAGGATCCATGTGGATCCATGCTTTGTAACCACATTTTAAGTGGGGAGGGAAGGAAAAACATAGAAGGGACAAGGAGCACCAAGAGGGGTGTGCGGAGAAGCAGCTGGCTAAGAATGCAGGAGAGGGGTTTTACCGGAGGGAGGAAAGGAAGGCAAAAGTTCCCCCACCCACCCACCCACCCACCCACCCAAGCCAGCCAGCCAGCCAGCCAGCGCTCTCTCTCTCTCTCTCTCCCCCCCCCACCTGCATGTTGCCTGCGAGTCCCTAGACGCAGCAGCAGCACCAGAGCACGGAGAGGAATTAGAAGGAAGGATGCTCTGCTTTCCCCTCTGCTTGCTTGAAGGGAGGGGTTTTCTCTGCTCTTTGTTCCATTTGAGCAAACACAGTAAGGAAACAGAAGAGGGTGGGCAGTAAGACCCTGAGGCAGAATGCTGGAAAGCAACAGCTTTCTCTCTCCGGGAGGCTCGAACGCACTGTGTGGCTGCCTGCAATCAGTTTACCACACCGAGAATGAAGATAAACTGGTAAAATAAGGGGGCTGCGTTAAAGCTAAAGGGAAAACCTCAAAGATCCCTCAAGAACAAGGCAGGGGTTCAGGGCTCCCCAAGCCGAGCTGCCGCCTTAGAAGGGACTTTCAGAGGTGGTTTTTACTGCCCCGCTGCTTCCAATTTTTTAAAAGGCAAATTGCAGGAGAAGATGCAGCAGTCAGTCACTCCCTCACTCCCTCCAAGCACCCACGCTAGCGAATAAAAAAACAGGCAACCACACACTCACTAGCAAACACACAGTTGCGCTGCAGAGTGGCCAAACCTCCTAGCAAGCACTTCCCTGGCTTCTGCTGACTGCAACGAAGACGACCCTCGAATAAAATGTGTGATGCACTCGGGCCAGTCGGCTCCAGGGACCACACATTCGCTCAGTAACACGCATAGACATTTCCCCTTACTTTTTAGGAGAAAAAATCTGTGTGTTATAGAGGGGAAAATACGGTAACTGCCATTTTAATCACTGTGCCGCTTTAATGGGCTCGTTTCATTGTGCATTTTAATTGCCAATGTTTATTCTGATGAAGTTGTTTTACTATATGTTTCATTTATGTGTGGTTAAAAAACTTTTTTTAATATATTGCTTGTAAACTGCTTAGAAGCCACCTCCCAAAGGACCAGAGGGTGGCTTCTAAGCCACCCATAAAGCAGACTACAATTAAAACTAAAAAATAAAAGTTTAAAAACTTCTGAAAAACAATTTAAAGCGTCTATGAAACAGTCTAAAAAATAACAACAGTCACCCCTACAGCAGTGTTCTTCAACCTTGCATCTCCAGATGCTGCTGGACTACAAATCCCATCATCCCCAGCCGGCTTCACCAACCATCAGAGATGATGGGAGTAGCAGTCCAACAATATTTGAGGATTCAAGGACACTGCCCTAGACACTACGGGGTGCCCCCTCACCAGTCATCAGGCAACATTCCCTGCCTTACCTGGCCAGTGCTAGCGGGAGACTGCACTTGCGTAATCGGATACTGGGTGGGCACAGGTGGGACTCCGGTGGGCAGTGCTAACACTCCTGGCGCCAACGGAACCGCAGGAGGCACAATGCCTGGCACCCCGTAAGGAGGCTGTACCGGCTGCTGAGGGGGCGGAACCACAGGGTAGCCTGCCTGAAAGCCACTGGGGGGGTAATACGGTGGCTGAGGAGGGACAGTCGTTAAAGCTGCAGGCTGCGCAAACCCTATGGGGGTGGGGAGAGAAAGAAAGTAATAATTATTATTTATTTTATACATGAATTACTTCCTACTGAAGCATGTCAAGGCAATTTCACAAAACAGTAAAAATACAGAAAATCACTGCATATATAAAGAGAGTTGAAATTCTTACATAAACACACACACACACATAAAAAGTTTCAAACCCAATACAGAGTGTGACCTGGAGCACAAATAAAAATATCTCTTAGAAGGCCTGCTGAAAAAGGAAAGCCTTCAATGGATGCTGAAAAGTGATGGTGACTGTCTGGTATGAAATAGGAAGGTGTTCCAAATTAACATCTGCCCAGACACTGAGGTCCAGCGCCGAGGTCCTTCTGGCGGTTCCCTCACTGTGAGAAGCCAAGTTACAGGGAACCAGGCAGAGGGCCTTCTTGGTAGTGGCACCCGCCCTGTGGAATGTCCTCCCACCAAATGTCAAAGAGAAAAACAACTACCAAACTTTTAGAAGACATCTGAAGGCAGCCCTATTTAGGGAAGCTTTTGATGTTTAATAGGTTATTGTATTTTAGTGTTCTGTTAGAAGCCGCCCAGAGTGTCTGGGGAAACCCAGCCAGATGGGTGGGGTATAAATCATAAATTAAATTAAATTTAAAATTAACAAGCTGGTGGGCATGTGGGTGGGGACAGAAAGAAAAGCAGGTGGAGCAACGAATCCAAATTTTACACAGTAAACTGTTCAAACTGTCTTTAATATTGTATTTTAATTGTTGTAACCTGCTCCGAGACCTTAAGAGTGAAGGGAGGGTTGTTAAACAACAACAACAACAACAACAGGCTGGTTTCTACATGCAGACGCACAGAGTCCTTTCGCTCCTCCATTTGGGCAAACAAGAGGCATTATCAGACTTCAAGGACACATTTCAGCCAGGCAAAAGCACTCAGGGGGTATATGAAGCAAGGCCCATGCAGAGGTGTGGCCTGGGCAGAGGGTGTGTGGCTTGGGTAACACAAGTGGAACAGATGTGGCCCTCCAGGCCTAGCTATCTCCAGGTCTATGATCCCCCGTCCCAGCCAGAGGTTCCCCACCCTGTCCTTGCAAGCACAACAGGGAGCAACCAGGTGGCAACAGAGAACTGCGTCACCCACCATTGTGATGCAGCCCACCCCCCCACCCCCCGCCCCAGAGAGAATGGAAAGGCTGAGAGCCGTTTCTCCACCTGTGGCTTTTCATAATGGCAAATTTAACCCCAAAGTCTCTGGTTTCCATCTTTCATCCTCACTCCACCACCGAACTAAGTGTTGCACACTGTCAAGACACACCTGTTATGGGGACTGCCGTGGTTATCTGATTCACAAATCGCGAGTATTCAGCATGAACCTTGGAAGAGATAAAGAGGGATCAGATTGCTTCGATTTCAATAAAGGACGCTCATGCAAACCGACTGCTCTAGTGGGAGACCATATAGCCTAGCTATATGCAAACTGTTAAGCTCCTCCTGTCTGGTTCTACTGCCCAATGCCACAAGTGGGAGTCTGTCTGGGGGCAGGGAAGGGGCTTCTTCAGTATCAGGGATGGGAAACCTGTGGTTCTCCAGATGCTGCTGTAGTACTACTGCTCCCACCCCTAGCAAGTATGGCTAATGGGAAGGGGATGATGGGAGCGGCAGTCCAAAATGTTTGGAGGGCACCAGGTTGGGGGAGACTGCATTAAAACAACAGCATCACAAAAAAGGGGGGGATCAGGGCCATTACAAAATATAAAGAATTACTCAAGACTAGGACAATCACAAATAGTCAGTTTCAACCATCAGATCAGATTCCCAAGTACAGTGGTACCTCGCAAGACGAAATTTATTCGTTCTGCGAGTTTTTTCGTCTTGCAAATTTTTCGTCATGCGAAGCACGGATTCCCATAGGTATTAACGGTTTTAAGAAAAAGGAAACAAACTTGCAAGACGTTTTCGTCTTGCAAAGCAAGCCCATAGGGAAATTCATCTTGCGAAGCAACTCAAAAAACGAAAAACTCTTTCGTCTTGCGAGTTTTTCATCTTACGAGGCATTCGTCTTGCGAGGTACCACTGTATGAGGTGTTTTACTAGGTTAAGCAACTGCACCGCAACGACAGCTGGGACAGCTCAGTTGGTAGATCATGAGACACTTAATCTCAGGGTTGTGGGTTCAAGTCCCAAGTTGCAGAGGGCTGGACCAGGTTGGCTTTTGTGGTCCCTTCCAACTCTAAATTCTATGATTCTATGACAGCTGGCCAGTTTGGGAGGGTTTCAAATTAGCAAAAAATGGAAGACATGCTGCTTTGTTCCAACAAGAATCCTTTTCACTAGGAGGGTCAACATGCTGCTGGGACATCAAGGGCTGCCATAACCAAAGGATGCTGGACTCAGATTCCCATCAGGCCCCAGCCGCCACTGCCAGGAAAGCTGTATACAGTGGTACCTCGGGTTCAGAAATTAATTCGTTCTGGAGGTCTGTTCTTAACCTGAGGTACCACTTTAGCTAATGGGGCCTCCCGCTGCCGCCACACGATTTCTGTTCTCATCCTGAAGCAAAGTTCTTAACCTGAGGTACTATTTCTGGGTTAGCGGAGTCTGTAACCCGAAGTGTCTGCAACCTGTAACCTGAGGTACCACTGTATAAAGTGCAGAAAGAGGTGGGCACTTCACGTAACTTTGGCGAGAAAATGCAACAACAAAAAAAAGGGCTTACTTACTGTTTGTAACAGGTTCTCACAAAGCTTTTTGGCAGCTGCAAGGCCTTCTGGTTTTGGATGGCTGGAGGAGAGGAAATACAACACACACGTTCCTGTCAGACTCCAGACATCTGCGAAGATGGTCAAAAGGTTCCTACATAGCAGGGAGTGGGACTAGATCACCGTTTCCCAAACTTGGGTCTCCAGCTGTTTTTGGACTACATCTCTCATCATCTCTAGCTACCAGGATCAGTGGTCAGGGATGATGGAAATTGGGAAACAACGGACTAGATGTCCCCTGGGGCTCACTTCTGACCCTGCTATTCCAATGTTAGGAGTCAGGTGTCCTTGCTCACCTGCTTCAAATCACCCAGGGATCCGCTAGTAAATCCCAACCTGCTTGCTACCTATCCCACATTCAGCTGATCAAAAAGGCTTCATAATTAAACTAAGCCAGCTTACCAAACTAGACCAAACCTTTACACTTGGGATGGCACACAAAAAGCCCATTCCTTCCCAGAGACAAAGCCCAGCAGGCTCCCAGCTCCCTACCTGATGTAAATGTACATTGGCTCAAAGGCTTCTCGGCCAGAGGCAGGTTCGATGCACCCAGAGCCCTTCCCCCGGAGGAACACCTTGGCGCCGGTCTCAATCTGGATATGTTGCAAGTAGGAGCAGCCTGGGCCTTCGACTTTCTCCTTTACGTTGAAGGTAGGTACAGCGTGTTCCAAGCCAACAAACAATTTGTCCTGGACATAGTGCATCTGTACATACACACAGAGAGACACCCTTAGGTGTTGCATTTGACACCAGAATCAGGAAGGAGTGGGAATGGATTAGAGGTCCCCTGCTAGGGTCATAGCTCAGTAGCAGAGCGTTTGCTTTGCATGCAGAAGGTCCCGGGTTCAGTACCTGGAATCTCAGCATAGGGCTGGGAGACAACCTTGTCTGACACCCTAGAGAGCCATTCCCAATCAAGGTAAGCAACAAGATGGACCAGTGATCTGACTCGGTATAAGGTGTGTATAGACAGGGGTAGCCAGTGAGGTGCTGTCAAAATGTTGCTGGACTACAACTCCCATCATCCTTGACCACCCCGAGGCCAATGGGAACTATAGTCCAACATCACCTGGCAGGCACCACACTGGCTACATGTTTGTCCGATGGCACAGTGAGGTCTCCACTCTTTCTGCAAGCTGAACCCCTCTCTCCATCGTGTTTCTCTAAGAGGATGGTATCGACAGAGCCCAGCTGTACAGGCTCTGCCTTCTTAATCCTCTAGGTAAGGGAATAAGCAGACATGGACAGTTCAACAGGCAAACAGGTGTAAAGCAAAATGCAAGGCAGTGTTCAAAACTCCCATAGTTCTAGGTGTGTTTTGTGATAGAGAATTTCATTAGCGTGAACACTTTCTGAGCTCTGGGTGCAGTACTGAGCCTAAGATTTCAGATTAAAACTGCACAGTGGAAGGAAAGGAGGACCTTTTTCTGCCTCCAGCTAGTCTCTGAAGACTGGAGAAGAGACCCTCTTAGGGGGGTAGGCAGGGGAAGCATGTCTTTGTTTTTTTGCAGTCTTTGTATGAGGAATAGACAGCGTGAAAAATGAACATAAGATTTTAGTTGCAGTTCATTCATTTTCAGCTTTGTATTCTTGTTATTAAAAAAGCATGCCTAGACATTCCATGGTTGCACCCATAGCCTAGGTTTAAGGTGCCATTTAGCTCCTATCTTTCATATCTCAGTTTCTAACACAGATGCAAGGGTAAAGACACAAGGACTTGGCAGGTACGTACTCCTCCTGACTGGAAGGAGGGCTTCTGGCCAACAGCCGGAGGCAGCTGAGTGATGGGGGCAGGTTGGTGGTAGACGGTAACTGTAGCTCCGTTGAAAGTTGGACTGGATCCAGTGGCAGCTTTCACGACGCCGTTTGTAATGATTTCCTTGATTCGGTTTACTGCTCCTGTAAGGCAAAAATAAATAAAACAACTTTAGTCCTATGAAATGAAGGGAAATTGTGGCTACTACAGAAGAAGAAGAAACATTTAGGGTAATTTCACAATCATTATTCATTTAGGATATAGAACTGTTATCTGTGTTGGATTTGAATTGTTTTCATGTAGGTGCTGTTGTTGCTTTAGAAGATCATGTGAAGGACACTCTGCATGAAGCCCTGGAGAGCTGCTGCCAGAAAGCGTAGGCGGTACTGAACTACACTGACCCACTGGGCCTGACCCAGCATAAGACAACTCATTACTTTCCCAAGGACAGGCTCTTTGAGGGGAAGGTCTGTGGCCTGGTGGTAGAGCATCTATTTTGTAAGCAGAAGCTCCAAGGTTCAATCCACCAGCATCTCCAGGCAGGGCTGGGAGAGACTCCCTGTCTGAAAGCTTGGAGAGCTGCTGCCAGTCAGGGTAGACAATATTGAGCTGCATGGGCTAGTGGTCTGACCCAAGCATAAGGCATATATACTCCTATCATGCAGTTATAGAGCTGGGAAAGGCCTTGATGGTCATACAGTCCAACCCCTTGCTTAATGCAAGGTTTATAATGTTGGAAGGAACCACAGCAACTCTTAACAGATGGGTGCCCAGCGAAAAAACTAAGCAACAACACAACTTCATATTTAATAACAACTCTGTGCCTGTTAGGCTAACGGTCCCTTAGTCAAGTGAACTAACCTCGGCTGTGTACACACTACACCTTAAAACACCTTAAACACATCCTTCCCCTTAAAGAGTTGCACTGTGCTTTATCCCTCAGTTGCAATTCACAGCAACTCTTAACAAGCTACAGTGCCCAGAATTCTTTTGAGGGAAATAGTGCGTACAGCACATACACAGCCATTCTCTACCCAGGGTGTTGAATCAGAGCTTACTTACTATCCACCAGTTCTCGCGTTTGCCCCTGGACGTGCAAGTACAATGGACGATCTCTGCAAAACACAAGTTGTAATATTTTTTATATACTTTAAACTGAAACAAAGGTCTCCACTGGAGGCAGTCAATGTCACTAGGACTCTGGGACTAAACTGTAGTCAGCCTCATAGGGGATAAAATGCTGCACCTGGGGGCACTCTTATGGTGAGGGCTCTCTGTCCTTGACATTGGGCACTGTGTGTGTTTGCCCTCATTAAAAGGGATTTGCAGGAAGGTAGCTGTTTGGTGGGGGGAAGGAGTCCTCCTGGTTTTGCAAACTGAAGAATGGTAATGGTGGAAGAGCAGAGGATTTGACTTGTACAGTTTTAACTTTGCACATCTCAATCAAGTGAGCAGTCAAGTCACAAAGCTTACAAAATTACAAGAATGCACAAACGTAGCTGGTCTGCTCGTTCAGGTCCAATATCTAATCCATAAACACTCATTCTTGTCATACAAATTTTTTAATCCTGGAGAGAACCAGAGGAGGAAATTGAAGAAGATACAAACCCAGGTCCAACTTTTGCTTTCTCTTCTGCAGTCATGTACCTTCCCCGAGTTGAGACTGCGGCTCCGCTCAGCCTACTTATCTGCAGATACAAAGGGACAGTGTATTGCTCAGATTAGGAAATGCAGTAAAATCCCAGCTGAATCAGGAGAAAGGCTCACATAGTCCAGCAGCCCCAATTTCCTACAGCAGCCCTTGGAAAGCCTCAAGGGGGAGCTCACAAGCAGGGCCTAGAGGCAATAGCCTTCCTTCACCCATTCATACACCACCTATTTGTCCTCAGCAACTGTTAAGCAGGCCCCACCTGCACAACATAAAGATACTGTGTTATGTGTCATGACATAAGGATAGGGAGAGCTGTTAGAAGACCTCCTATTTCCAGTATGGAGAAACAAATTCTAGAGTTCCCTGGAAAGAGGGACCAAATGCTAAACTACTTTGGGAACAGTAGTTTTGTGAACTGAATAGTTATCTCCCAATAGATCTCACCATCTTTAACAAACTACAGTTCTATTATTATTATTATTATTATTATTATTATTATTATTATTATTATTATTTGGGGGGGGAAGAACCATGATTGTTCAAACTGGTATAATGCTACTTTAAATGTATGGTGCAACGAGGACCTAAGACTTACACTGATTCTGGAGCTTCCATTTAGCTAGGATTGCCAATATTTAATGAACCAAAGCAAAGTGGCAAGGCGTCTGTTTGCATGCAGAAGGTCCCAAGTTAAAATAAGGCATTAAAATAAGGCTGGAAGAGAACTCCCATCTGAAACCCTGAAGAGCCGCTGCAAGTCAACCTTGACAATGCTGAGCTAGATGGACCAATAGCTGGACTAATGCTGCCTCCCCCTAGACTCGCTTAACAGCTATTGACACCTGGCTGTTCCAAAGGTCGGACAGGGTTTCAACAGGAGAACCAGGCATATCAGCTGGAAACTACCCCAGAGCCACCTGGAAACCCACAGGACCAATTAGCCACAAGCAGCACAGACCTCATCCTGCGTCTGCCCTCTCGTCAGGAGGTTTCGGCACGTGAGAGGCACATCGTTTATCTCCACTTCTGCGACGACAAGATCATCTTTGCTTTTGCTGGCAGCCGGTCCTTTTCCAGGAGCCTGAAGCTGTTAACAGATCAGACAATGGGCATCAAGACACATAAGCCCCCACCCTTTGCACACTCACCTGCCCCTCTCCATCCGGGCAAGGAGGAGGCACGATCAGAGTACAAGGGTACATTCAAGACAGGCAGAAATACTCAATGAGGGTGTGAAGCAGGGCTGGCAAGAGGTGTGGCCTGGGGAGAATCCCAAGGGCCTACAGAGAAGCCTGAAGGCTTGCATTTGTTTGTTTTGGTTTTTTCTTTTTGCATTTTCAGTTACAGTGGTACCTCGGGTTACATACGCTTCAGGTTACAGACTCCGCTAACCCAGAAATAGTGCTTCAGGTTAAGAACTTTGCTTCAGGATGAGAACAGAAATTATGCTCCGGGGCGCAGCAGCAGCAGGAGGCCCCATTAGCTAAAGTGGTGCTTCAGGTTAAGAACGGCCCTCCGGAACGAATTAAATACTTAACCCGAGGTACTACTGTACAGACATTCATTTCTTTCACTAATACAACATTTTATACAATGATAATCATCTATTCCCACATAGGCTGGGAAGTCTTCTTAGGATAAGAAATAACTTCGAGATGTTTCATGGCTGTAACCGAAGGGTTGCATTTGACCCGAGCTTGAGGTTCCCCAACCCTGTCACAGGCTAAGAAAGTAGAGTCTCGCTTATTAAGACAGACTTTCCGGCATCCAAAGAGAAAAGGGGAAGTCACTGGTACGTTAAAATCCCTCCCCCACCCTCGCCAACTTGTTCTGAAAGCAGATGCGACTGAACCAAGGGATAGATTTCATGCAACCAGTCCAAATTGCTCCAAAATGTTCACTACTGACAGAAGGGGAAACCAAATTATTTTCTTTGGAAGGATGACGGAGTTAAAACAATGGGTGGCTCATTCACCCTTTATAGTCTTAATTATGCAGTGCAGTTCATACATTGTGTACAGTCATGCCTTGGGTGGCGAATGTGACCCATGCAGAAGGCACATTCGCAAGCCGCAGCGCCGCGTCTGTGCCCATGTGTGAAATGATTCGGCGCTTCTGCGCATGACGCCATTTTGTGCTTCGGCTCATGCGCCGAAACCCAGAAGTAACCCATTCCGGTACTTCCGGGTTAGGCACGGTCCACAACCCAAAAACGCACAACCCGCAGCGTTTGTAACGCAAGGCATGACTGTATATTCATTGTCCATTTGCAGAGCTAAATCTAGGCTCAAGGAGACACACAGCAAAGTGCCATCTTGTCCCAGACACCCCCTTTTAATTTAATCCATATCACTTTCCCCAGAGCTTAGCTATCTTGGGCGGACCGCCCATAGCCTCAGGTGTTGTCTCATGGGGGTGTGTGATAAAATATAGCCCCTGGTATATGCCTGTGGCAGCAGCCAACTCCCGCTGCAACATATACAGAGTCCAGAATGACTGAAATTCTGGAGTTTGGGGCGGGCAAATTCAAGACCATAGCAGCAGCACCAGTAAAATAAAGTTTTTAGAAGTATTTATCTTAATGAGGCCTAAGGGAGGTGTTGGGGACTTCTTGGGGAATGTGTACCCTGGTAGGTGCCTGGACAAATCTGAAGGCAATGCTGGGCTTGGTGAATTAATTTTTGATCAGTTTCATGTCAACACTGCTGGATGTTATGTGCTCATTTTGAACTGTTTTCATATAATTGTTTGTGGCTTGTGATATGTTGCTACAGATCTGCCTATCTCACAGTTGCTATTTTGTTTTGTTCTTAAGGCAAACCACTTTGACCACAATACATATTAAAGGGTAAGCGGACAAATGAAAAAAGGGCACGCTGATTGCAGAACAAACCTTCATTACAACCCACTGATAGCCAACACAAGGGGTTATATCCAACCATGTTGACCCACTGCAATTAATTTCAATGGGTTTGATATGCCCCAATACACATTTGGCCAGATGTCAGGAAACAATGGGCAAATAGTTAATAGCATGAGTGAACAAGTCCAAATCCTAAATTTGAGACTTCAGCTGTGTACACAGCAGAGCACATGGCTCCCTGCAAAGAATCCTGGGAACTTAAATTTAACCTTCACATAGCTACAAAGCGCAGCACCCATAACAACCTACAATTCCCAGGATTCTGGGGGGTGTGCTTTAAATGTATAGTGTGTATACAGCTTTCTTTTCTCAACCATCATGAAAGTTAAATGGCTTCTTGCTTTCGAAATCTGATGCCTTCACCCTGCCAGTCACTGACCTTGTCCGTTGAATTCGCCGTTGGTTTCAGCTTCCCTTTGGCCATTAACATGGCATTGATTTTGGCTGCCACAGCAGCGGCTGCATCCAGAGCTCCCAGTGGGGCCGCTGAGCCCTCAGACCCTGACATCCCAGATACACTATCTCCGCTGCCCTGGACAGGCCGGCCAGCCACGGGAGTGGTTGCAGGAAGGAGGAAGAGAGCCGGAGACGGGCCAGGCTGGTCCCATTTGCTGCGTCGCCTGGAGAAAAAAAAATCAAATTAAAGCTTCAGATTCCCTCCGGTGCTGCTGCCTGTTCCTTGATCTCCTCACTCCATAAGGCTTAGAGCTTGTAACACATCTCGACGGCTCAAAAACCCTCTCAATAATCCCGGCAACAGCAGCCTTAGAGGGTAAGACAATACAGTGGTACCTCGGGTTAAGTACTTAATTCGTTCCGGAGGTCCATTTTTAACCTGAAACTGTTCTTAACCTGAAGCACTACTTTAGGTAGTGGGGCCTCCTGCTGCTGCCGCACCGCCAGAGCACGATTTCTGTTCTCATCCTGAAGCAAAGTTCTTAACCTGAGGTAATATTTCTGAGTTAGCAGAGTCTGTAACCTGAAGCGCCCGTAACCTGAAGCATATGTAACTTGAAGCGTATGTAACCCGAGGTACTACTGTATTTGTTTAAGGTAGATTTACAGCCTCTCATAAGGTGGGGGACCTGCGGCCCACGAGGTGTTGCTGGACACAACTCCCATCCCCGCGACCATGCTGGCTGGGGGCTGGCGGGGAATGGTGGTCCAGCGACGTCTGGAGGGCCTCAAGGGGACCCCGGCATGGGCGAAACCCATAAACGGGCTCCTCCTCCTCCGCCTCCGCCAGGCCTCTCCCTCCCCCTCTCCCTCAACCTTCCCTTCCCGGCCTCCCCTCTCGCCCGGCCTCGCAGCCGCGGCCTCCTCACCCTCCAGAGGCCCCATGCTCTCGCTGCCCCGAGCTCCCCGTTGACATGGCTCAGACGACCCTCTCCAGGCCGCTGCCGCCGCCGCCTTCTCCGCTCTGCTGAGAAACTTCCCCTCCCTCGCGTCACTTCCGTTCCGCTGCCGCCGCCGAAAACGTCACTTCCGCTCGTTGTCGTAGCGACGGTGAAAGGTTGCTCGGGAGAGAGAATGCCTGGCACCATAGCGATAGTAAAAAAGTTAGAGGGGCGCACGTGCGCTCAGGTTCCGGCCGTATACACGTAGAGCTTATTGATTTAATATTTTGATTATATTCTTGCTATTTTATAATTTCAATTATTTGCTTACTCTTTTTTTTTTGCTTATTTCATTTTTTTGTTTCATTTATTTGCTTGCTGTTTTATGATGTTGTTTTTGTATTTATCATTTTATTTATATACAGGCATTTCTAAACGATAATATAGATTTAAAAGAAAAGAAAACTCTAAACAATAGATACACAATAAAAAAAACCCCAAAATCCATTGAAACGAAAACGCAGTTAATAAATTATGGAAGTGGGAACTTCTCTGTAGAAGTTAATTTGTAAGAAAGGAATTCCGGGGGAAATGTCTCCTTTTGACCTTTCCTACCGTGAGCTCCAAGAAATATGAGGCAGCTAATTATTGCCAGTCATTAGTCAGGGTTTATGCTGTTTCTAATTAGGGTGTTTTATTGCTCACTATGATTTGGGGTGAGTGGGTGGGTGTTTGCAAACAGAGCATAAGTCTTCCGTATGTAACTGAGCGCTGGATTGGGACCACAAAGACTTCACTGTTTTTTACTTTGGTCGAAAAGGATGAGAAAGTGGCATACGTCCAATCAATTAAAATAAGACAATACCTGCCTACAGGTAAAGAAGAAGAAGAAGAAGAAGACACACAAGCAGAAAGGGACAGGGAGGGAAGAGGGAAAAATCAAAGATAGGCACCAATTCTTAAACAGCTGTTCTTATAATGATCAAATGTCACATTTGAAGGATAGAAAGCGCCTGATGGAGATGCTTTTTCAGCAGATAGGGTGAGCCCTGCTTCCCATCTCCTCCACAAAGGCAGTTTGACTGTCCCAGGTGACAGTTGAGGGAGAGGAGGCCTGATTTAACCTATAATATTGACACTGGCCTACTTTGCCTTGTTGTCGTAAACCACTTCCAGTAACAGTATACAGTGGGCAATATTGCAGGCTGAAACAAAGCAGGGCGATTCCAGCTGATTTTCCTTCACAGTCACCTAGCAGAAGCCATTCCACAAGATCTCGCAAACAGTTTCCAACTGCTTGGCATCTGGGGAATTCTCCTTATACATACCCATTTTTTCCCCTTGAAACAACCATCTCCATTTACCCACATGAAGCTCACTGTTTGACCTTGACCCAGTCGTCTTCTTTCAGCCTAAACCTACCTCACAGTCAGCATTCAAAACTCCCATTGTTCTAGGTGCATTCAATGGCGTAGCATGGGGGGTGCAGGGGGGGCCGGCCGCACCGGGCGCAACATCTGGGGGTTAGGGTTAGGGGGCGCAAATCCACGGGTTAGGGGGCACAAATCCACGGGTTAGGGGGCACAAATTACTTGCCTTGCCCCGGGTGCTGACAACCCACGCTACGCCACTGGGTGCATTTGGCAATGGGGGAATTTCAGCGTGAGCAGTTTCTGAGCACTGGGCGCAGTACGACGCCTAAGATTTCTGATTAAAACTGCAGAGTGGAAGGAAAGGAGGACCTTTTTCTGCCTCCCCACTTCCACCTACTCTCTGAAGACTGGAGAAGAGACCCTCTTAAGAATATTACTAGGGTGGGCAGGGGAAAGACTAGACCATGTGAAAAACAAACATAATATTTTAGCTGCAGTTCATTCATTTTCAGCTTTTTATTCTTGTTATCAAAAAAGTGCACCGTTGCTGTGCCCATAACCTAGATTTAAGGTGCCATTTAGCTCCTAGCTATCATATCTCAGTTTCTAACACTGCTCACAGGGTTGTCATATGGATAAAAAGGGGGAGAGGCAGAACCATGTGTGCCACCTCCTTTGAAGATATCTGAGATATAAATATCATAATATTTACTCCTGTATGCGGGCCCACGAAAGTTGTTTGGTCAATGTTGAAAGAAGGATGGGGAAAAATTATAATTAATTAATAAATAAATGTGTCCATCGGGGGAAGGGAAGCTTCTGTATTCATTTCCAAATCTCTTTTAAAATCTCTCGCCTGTCTGTAGCTGCTGCCTGCAATCCTGAAGTCACAGGACCAGACTGGAGGTTGTTTCGTTGTCGGTTAGGAAGCCACACTAAAATAAACTTGAGCTACATGAAGCCAAGGAAATGACTCACATTCAGTCACATCTCCTCACACAGACACACAAACCCCTCACTTCTGCTCTTCCTGTCCATATTCTTTATTGTGACCAGGCCAGGGAGCGTGTGTATAAGCCACAGATTGCGCAGAACTTTATGTCTGATAAATTCAAGATGAAACGAACCTCGCCTTTTAAAATCTCCTTTCATGCCTCTGCCTGACAGGGCCCCCTCTGCACCATACATTATGGGTTGCCCCAGCTGCTCTGGGCGGCTTCCGACATACAGTGGTACCTCGGGTTACAGACGTTTCAGGTTACAGACACTTCAGGTTACAGACTCCGCTAACCCAGAAATAGTACCTTGGGTTAAGAACTTTGCTTCAGGATGAGAACAGAAATCGCACGGCAGTGGGAGGCCCCATTAGCTAAAGTGGTGCTTCAGGTTAATAACAGTTTCATGTTAAGAACGGACCTCCAGAACAAATTAAGTTCTTAACCCAAGGTACCATTGTATATAAAAACATAATAAAACATTAAACATTTAAAAAACTTCCTTACACGGGGCTGCCTTGTAAAGGTTGCAGAGCTACTTATTCCCTTGGCTCTGGGGTTGCATAAATCCATACCCTCCAACATTTCTCTGATGAAAATAGGGGCGTCCTAAGGAAAAGCGGGGCATTGCAGGATCAAATCAGAAACTGGGACAGCTTTTCCCTTCTTCCTCTCTGGCATCTGAGATGACTGCTTGTCCTAGTTCTTGTCAGGAGATAAGGACATGTTTTACCATTTATTACTGCATTTATACCCCACCCTTCTTACCCTCTCCATCTTATCCTCACAATAATCCTGTTGAGCAGGTTAAGGCCGGGAATGTGTGCGACTGGCCCAAGGCCACCCAATTAGCTGTGTGGGGATTTTAAATTTTGCCTCCCAGAACCTAGTCCAACAGTCTTAACACCTACACCACACTGGCTCTCAATGCGTTGGGGTCTCCTCCAGATAGAAAATTCAACGAAAAGGAGATGGCAGCATTAGTAAGCTGCCATCTAGAGAGCCAGCATTACCTCAGTTTTCTTTACTGTTATTTCGGGGCTTTTGAAAGCAAACCACTACCTGCAGACTACCAATGCCTGTGGTCAAATTCTGTGAAACTTGACAAATGCAACCTGCCGTAAATGAACCACAGGCTTAGCAGCCGTTGGGTCATAGAAATGATTGCTCGGTGGAGGCCCTTCAACACACGGCTGCAAGCAAATTATCATTTAGTTAACAGTGTTCTTCAACCTTCGGCTACAACTCCAATCTTTCCTAACATTGGCTAAGCAAGTCTGGCTATGATGAGAGTTGTAATTCAACACTATCTAGGCACCTAGAGTAGAAGAACACTAGTTCCAGCAACTTGCATTCAGGAGCATTACATAGTTATTGCAGCTAGTAGCCAATGCTAGCCTTTTCCTCCATTAAATTGTCTAATCTTCTTTTAAAGCCATCCAAGTTGGTGACCATCACTACCTATAAATAAAACAATACTCGGCCTTAATGCCTAGGAAGTAACATACGAACAAGTTATAGGAAACCTAAATTAACACGATGGTTATTGTGGACCGATCAGGAAGGCACTGCCAGAATTCAATTCATTTCTGCGTAAATAATACTACATGGCCAACTGTTTGCACCAGGCATTCTACCAGTGTGGTGTAGTGGTTAAGAGCGGTAGTCACGTAATCTGGGGAATCGGGTTCGCGTCTCCGCTCCTCCACATGCAGCTGCTGGGTGACCTTGGGCCAGTCACACTTCCTTGAAGTCTCTCAGCCTCACTCACCTCACAGAGTGTTTGTTGTGGGGGAGGAAGGGAAAGGAGAATGTTAGCCGCTTTGAGACTCCTTAGGGTAGTGATAAAGCGGGATATCAAATCCAAACTCTTCTTCTTCTAGGAGACCAGGGTTCGAATTCCTGCTCAGCCATGAAGCTCACTGGGTGACCTTGGGCCAGTCACTGTCTCACCGACTAACCTACCTCACAGGTAGGTTGTGAAGGTAAAAGGGAGAGGGAAAGAAACATGCATGCCACTTTGAACTCCTTGGAGGAAAAGGTGGGATATAAATGCAATAAAAATAAATATATGAACAAACTCCAACTGAAACCCACAAACAAGCACACTGCACAATTTATGATTACTATTCCTTCAATATTTTGTGTTGGGGCAGGAGGTGTTGGACAGCTGTGGAATAAGGAAACAGAGAGGCAGTGAACACATTGACTCTTCATTACATTTATTTCTTTAGTATTTTCAGGGCTGCTTGCAGCAAAGAATAAAATCATATATATATGCAGAGCAATCTAGTTAAACAGACGAGGGCAGAGATAGTTGTTTCCAACATAATCAAATCAGCAACTTTTAAAACAGGCTTAGAAGGAGGATTTTCTTGGTTGTACTGACCCTTAGGTCGTCTGCAGACTGTCAATATTTTGTGAGAAGGATTCAGGCACAAACTGGCCAGGTAGGTAGGTTTAATTGAAGTGCAAATAAACTACCGCATTTTTCGCTCTATAAGACGCACCAAACCACAAGACACAACACACCTAGTTTTTGGAGGAGGAAAACAAGAAAAAAAATATTCTGAATCTCAGAAGCCAGAACAGCAAGAGGGATCGCTGCGCAGTGAAAGCGGCAATCCCTCTTGCTGTTCTGGCTTCTGGGATAGCTGCGCAGCCTGCATTCGCTCCATAAGACGCACACACATTTCCCCTTGCTTTTTAGGAGGGAAAAAGTGAGTCTTATAGAGCAAAAAATACGGTACTTTAGAAAAAAAACACCCACCCACAGAGACAGACTTTTTGTGACATGGAAAGTGATCGGAAAGTACATTTAAAAGTGTGTGATGAACAAATGGCTAATGGGAAGATAGGTAAACACAAGCAAACCAGGAGGAGTGCACTTTGTCATATAGCCTTCCTGCAAACCAGAGGTGGTGTGCTTTGGGGTCACGGGGTTGAAGACCCTGCTACTATATCTGCAGCAAGGTCCAAGAAGAGTCCAGGAGTTGCCCAATCAGGGTGAAATGAGAGCATTTTATGCACTGAAAAGTCTTTTCACCCTTTCTGCCAAAAAGGCACACAGTAGGGCAAAGTATTCGTAAAAAAATTATATATTTAGTGAAAATAACATACAAAAATGCATAATGTTAGGGAAAATGTGTTGCAAAAATATCTATATTAGTCAAAGCTGCATACAAAAATATGTTAGGAGAATTCTGTACTCAGATGCTGATGATTTAAAAAATAATAATCTGCAAATTAGGAACAAATTAGGAACAAAGGAAATATACCAAGTCAGACCATTGGTCCATCTAGCCACAGCTGTTCAGGATTTAATACAGGAGGTATTCCCAGCTCTATGAGCCACAGCTCTTCCCCACAGTTGTGGAAATGTGGAGAAAAGAAGACTGGGAAGATGAGGAACTTGGAGAACCAAAACTGACAAATTTGTTCATCTCTAACTCCCAGCCAGGAATCTGATTGCACCCACATTGCTAAGCTATTGACATGATTTCCAAACAAGCTATGGACATGTTATTCAAAAACAGCAGGAGAACGGAGCCATAATTTTTAAATAAAGATTAATAAAAGCTGGCACTTCTTTCTTGCCCACCCTCAAGCTGTCCCGCTGTGGAAGAAGTCAAATCGGCAAACATAAGGGTTGCTAATACAACAAGCAAGATCTGTGGTAGGCTGGGGAATCTGTGGTCTGCCATGAGCAGTAGGACTCCATCTCCCATCAGCCCCAGCCAGCATGGCCAACGGTCAGGGATGATGGGAGTTGTAGTCCAGCAACATCTGCCAGTCCCTTCCTGGTCTACTGTGCCATCAAAATCACTAGGCGATGTGCCGGCATATTCCATGCAGGTACAGCAAAGGGTGCAGAGACAGTCCTTCTTCTGACATCAAAATATAGTTGCGTAGTTTCAGGTGTTGAGGAGGGGTACTCCACAAGACAGTGTTCCTATCCCACCAAGGTTTCTGCTTCTGCAGGGGGCTGCTCCTTTGGGTCAGTTTTGGGGCGCGTAAGAGTTTGATAAGTTGCGGACTCATGAGGGCCAAGACCCTGTAAACGAAGAGAAAGAGAGATGGGTCGGGGAAAGCAAACATGCCTAAGTTAGGCGAAACTCACACTAAAACACATATGAAATTTCATGAGGATGGGCTATTGTGGTGCTTTAAATGTACGGTGTGGATACCGCCTGAGTGGAGCTGGCCTTCCTACCACCAGCACCCCTACTTTTAAAGGTAAAACTTAAGGGACCCCTGACCATTAGGTCCAGTTGTGGCCGACTCTGGGGTTGCGGCGCTCATCTTGCTTTATTGGCCGAGGGAGCCGACGTACAGCTTCCGGGTCATGTGGCCAGAATGACTAAGCCGCTTCTGGCGAACCAGAGCAGCGCACAGAAACACCGTTTACCTTCCTGCTGGAGTGGTACCTATTTATCTACTTGCACTTTGACGTGCTTTCAGACTGCTAGGTTGGCAGGAGCAGGGACCGAGCAACGGGAGCTCACCCCGTCACGGGGATTCGAACCGCCGACCTTCTGATCGGCAGGTCATAGGCTCTGTGGTTTCACCCACAGCGCCACGAGAGGCACAATTATGCCATCCCCTAACTTTTGTCATTCAAAGCCCCCAACGTCCTGTCAAGGCGGATCTGAACTGAAAACTTTCTCCACAGTACAAAAAGCATATTGCTTCTTTCCTGTGGTCATTCTGTTCTTCAGTAAAACAAACTTATTAACTGATTTAAAACACACACACACACACCCCGGTTGGTAACAAGATTGATAGCATGATAAATAGATCACAAGTCTTCCAACTAAAAAAACCCGGCTATATTTATAACCAGCTGCCATTTATACTTGATTTCATCCGCTTTTGAAGCTTGTTCACTACTAGGATGCTGGACTAGAGGGGCTTTGGCCTGATCCAGCAGGTTCTGCTTATGTCTTTACAGGATTAGGCAAATTTATGGGTGATTAGACTTATCAAGGGACGCAGGTGGCTTTGCTTCTCTGTATTCTCTGGTTGGCCTCTGTTATTCTCTCCGACTGATGGAGAACCTACAAAAGACTCTATAAGGGCTCTTGTGTCCCCCATAAGGGAATAAGGGCAGATTTTTGTTTATTACAAGGGTGAGATCTCAAAATAGCCACCGTGCTCTCGCTGGGGGAAAATGGGATGTTCCGGTTTTTCCGGGACACTTGCTGGGTATGGGCGTTCCCTCAGGCATCTGGTCAGCCACTGTGAGAACAGGACATTGCACTAGATGGGCCATTGGTCTGATCCTGCAGCCAGGCTCTTGCTTTGTTCTTATGCCTGAAACCCAGGACAGCCTCTGCCTGTCAGTGTTGGCAATAATGAGCTAGATGGAGCAGAGGTCTGGCTAAGATTGAAGGCAGCTTCCTGTGTTCCCAGCCTAGCCCCAGAAAATTGTTGGCAGACACTTACAGTGTAGATTCCTTCCACTTTCTGCAAAAGAGGAAGACAGAGAATGGCATGAGATTTCCGAGGAACAGAAAGCAAAACAATACAATGCACCCCCTTTGCTTTCCCTTTCCCTTCTCTGTATCTTCACCAGTGTGAACACCAAACCTTTAAAGCTCATTCTTTCCCTCAAAGAATTCTGGGTGCTGTAGTTTACCCCTCACAGAGTTACAATTCCCAGAAACTCTTAGCACACTACAGTGCCCAGAATTATTTGAGGGGGGGGGAATATCCCTCGAATGTGCTTTAAAGGAAGAATGCCCACCCACCAACCCTGTTCTTTCTTTCAGAAGGGATGAGATGAAAGCAGAAGAAAAGACAAAAGCAACGTCCAAGCCATGAACGCGTTAAATCTCTGTTTGAAGCAGAGAGGGTGCAAAAGCCACAATAACCTCTTTAAACAAAGCACAAGTCTTATTTGTCTACCCCCCTCATTTTTCTATGGTGCACGGGAATGACTCCTATGTCTTTAGCAGGCAGCGACACAACAGGTGCTGTTGTCCCCATTGCTCCATTCCTGTACTAAGAAAAACACCTCCAGTTTAATTTCTGCCTACAGTTTCATTAAGAGGTCTTAGGCCCTCTTTAATAAACACCAGGAACTGGAGTTTGGTACGGGTGCTGAGAATGGTTGGGAGACCAAGTTCTGTCTGCTTCCAGTCTATCAGCCCATCCTTAGCCTGACACGCTGCAAATGCCATATAAATGCTAAATATTATTTAAGTGAAAGGAGCAAGGAGGTACCTCGTATTCGGAGGCAGGGGGAAGCTTCGATTTCCTTCGGTATTGGATCTAAGGAGATAAAACATATAAACAGAGTCAAATAAATCATTTATAAACTTAAAGGAAGAACAGACATTAACTCCACACAGCAAACGTCTCTCTCGTTTCTTTTTAATCCCTCTGAGTGTTACAGAAAGGCCATTCATTAACTATGGAGCAACTTGTGGAGAGACAGCCTGCAGTTTAACATGCTGAAGGACATTGTGCTATTTCTATGCTCCTTCTGATGGAAACATGCGCATGGGGACAGAAATACCCCTGCTTTAAGTCGTTTGCATACTGTCTTCTCATGTATATTATTTACTTCAAAGCTCGACGACTAAGCTCTTTCGCGACGAAACGTCTGATAACCGGAACGACGTCTGAGCACTGAACCAACTGATATATCACAGGTGGACTCTTTATTTCCTGTGTTTGCCGTTGTGTGAGATAAAAACCATTTGGGAAATATGATGGGACAATGAGCTACTTGTGCGTAAAAGGGTTGGTCCCTCAGAGTTTGCTCAGCGTAGCAAAGCTCTGCCTTGAGCGGAGCCCTTTGACATGGCTCCGTCAGTCGCTGGTAGAATCCGACAGTGGGCGCCTGCGGAAACGCTTCCAGCATAAAAGCTGCTTAACGGAAACACGTCTCCTGGATTCCCTGCGTGACAGTTTCCGGCGAGGGGTGGGGGTTCCTAAAGGGGGCCTTGATACCTCTCCGCTGTTTTCACTGGAAGTGTCCCAGAGCCTCTCCTCCGATTCCCTTCCCCTTGGAGCTCCTGCTCCCCCCCTACTGGTTCCCTCTTCTGCTGCAGAGTCTCTCCTATTCTCCTGGAGCCCTACCGCCACCTGTTCTTCCGATGGCAATTTCCTGACAGGAAAGAAACTACCCTTGCCATTTTTAGGGGTGTCCATATTTAGGGACATTTATTGTTTGTTCACAAATAGTTGCCTTGGTGATATTATCTTGTGTCGATTGCAGTGGTTTGAGTGGCAGATTTAAGCTGCAGAGACCCAGGTTCAAATGCCCACTCAAGATATGAAGTTTGAGGGTGACCCTGGGCTCATTCTCATTCACTCATTCTCACATGCTCACTCATGCCTCATCTGCACTGTTCATTTAAAGTCAGTATCCGATCACTTTAAACAGTCATGGCTTCCCCCAGAGAATCCTGGGAACTATAATTTATCAAGGCTGTCGAGGGTTGTTAGGAGAACTTTCTATTCCACTCACAGAGCTATAATTCCCAAAGTGGTTTAGTGGTTTTACTTAACCTGAGGTACCACTGTATGTTGCTCTAGCTCCACCAAGGAAGGGTGGGATATTATTATTATTATTATTATTATTATTATTATTATTATTATCATTATCATGATCATTATTAAGGTAAATAAATACAGCCAGTTAGGCAACATTTGAATGGCAGCAACTCTTTAAATTATCTGTTCATGAAGCAGTATTCATTTACTTATATACAGTATTCTGCACATCAGGTCCCTGCCCTCCAGGAGCTTACAACCCACATTTTTTTTCCAGTGGGAAGAGACCGAGGCTGCATCCATACAGTACAGTTAAAGCAGTATCATACCATTTTAAACCACACTGATTCAAGCGGTATGGTACTGTTTTAAATGTATAGTACACATAGGGACCAGATAACCCCAAGAGGGGAGAGCAGGATGAGGCCTTGAAGAGGCCCAGCAACAAGTCAGCAGTTGGATAGCAGACTAAGCAGGCACAAAGCACAACTCCCAATGATACAGTGTCTCCCCCCCCCCCCGTTTAAATTACAGTATTATTATGTTTAATTGAATTATGCCTATAAGTTAGCATATACAAATTGAATGGAAATCACTGCCTTCTTTTTCAGTGATGCACAGGAGAGGATCTTTTGTGGCACATTCATTCATTTGTGAATACAGTAAATACATAAATGAACTTCTCCCTGCAAAAAACCCACTTCTGTGACAAATTTCCTTCAGTTAACTGATGCGTATGTCATTTAGCTTTTAGATCACCTGTCCCTTGCATTAAGATCAAGACATATGCATCTCAGAGAGCCATTAAAAGACTCACCTTCAGCCGGCAGTACAGGAATGTGAGGATTATACCATAGACAAACAGGATCCCATCCAAGACGTAGCACAACTGAGGTTCCCTCAGCGCCTCTGCAGGGAAAGAAGGTGCATTTTGTGACTTCTTCAAAACGGCGCCACCAGCCTGCGCATACTGGATATGTTCCCTTCTGGATCAGGCCAAAGGCCCATCTAGGCCCCATTCACACCTTACATTTAAAGCAGAATCATACCCCTTTAAAAAGTCATGGTTTTCCTCAAAGGATTCTGGGAGCTATGGTTTGTTGAGGGTGCTGAGAGTTGTTTTGTTTTAAATAATGCTATAATTTGTATGTATTTGTTTCTTAATTTAATCCTTTTACATTGTTTTGTATGATTTGTGGCATTTTATGTATTGTGATTTGCTGCTATTTTTATCGATTATAGATGAGTAATTATTTATTGTAATAAGTGTAAACTGTCTAATTATTGCTGATGTTTAACTTTAGTGTGGGGTGGAAGCCACCCAGAGTGGCTGGGGCAACTCACCCAGATGAGTGAGGTATGAATAAAATTATTATTATTATTATTATTATTATTATTATTATTATTGGTGCTTTTTTACTTTAAAAATGTCTAGGGGTACTTTCATTTTCCTACTCATATTGAAATACTGCCCCTCAAGGAGAAAGATGCTAAGCGCGTAAGTAAATTTTATGAGAAACTTGTTTTGGAAAACTGTTACAATGATATATACTGAAATTCAGCCAGGGGGATATGAGGAAGTCACTTAACAATGTTACTAAGAGTGGACTAAGTATAGTTAGGATTTATGTTTGTTTGTGTGTTTATAAAAATTGGAAAATCAATAAAAAATTTGAAAAATATATATGAAATACTGCCCCTCAATGAGGCCAAACTTAGATTCACAAAATGTTTAGGGGTATGCGTACCCCTGCGTCCCCCCAGAAAAAAAGCACTGATAACAATAATAATAGGAAGCCCCTATTCCCCTCACAGCTCTCATACCCTCCAACGTTTCTCCAATGAAAATAGGGACGCCTATATGCTCCAAAGTTTCTCTGATGAAAATAGGGATGTCCTAACAAAATTTCTCTGGTAGCATGAATAGTAGAATTATAGAATCATAGATCTATAGAAAGGATCTTGAGGGTCACCCTTGCGATAGAGGAATACGCAGGTGGCACATCAGGGGATCAAACCCACGAACTTTGCATTAGCAGCACCATGCTCCAAACCAACTGAGCTAACTGTCACCCTTGGTGAAACTCACAGGAAAACAGCCCCTGTTATGTACTGAAGTTCTCACCCTGGGCCAGCAGGGGGATACTGTAGATAGTTATGCAAATAAGGGATCGAAAGTGGCGTTCAGTGATTGGATAGTTTTAGAAAATTGTTACAGTTACATTGTACTAGAGCTCTATATAAGCAGGCTGACTGAGCCCTTCAGTTAGTTCTGTCCTGGCCTGTGAATAAACAAGAGCTGTTTGAAGAATCACTGTGTCATCTGATATGTTCACCCACAACTTAACAGCCCCAAATCTTACACTGGACACTTGGTGCCCCTCACTCTGGAATATAGCTATAATGGAGAAAATCAAATTTGAGATTTCAACAAGGCCTAGGACCTCCAGACGCATTTTATATGATTTGGCATTCCTTTATTACATTATACTACAGAGCCTGCATTTTCAGGACAGCCGGTGCTATTTTTATAGAAAAGGAGATGCCAGAACTCACCACTAGCACCTCCCTTGTTCTCTTATAATGGCAATGGCTTATATTGAGAGGTGCCAGAACTGAGTTCCGGTGAGTTCAAGCTGGAAAAAAAAGCCCTGACAAAACCATATCATCACAAGCCTGGTAAATCTGGAACTATACTTGTTGGCAGCATTTTTTGCCCTAACTTTTTTCTTTCATGACATGGTCTGTGTGACTTCAGCTGGATCTACACACAGGGTGGGAAACACTATAAATAAGTCAGAAATTAAATCGTTACAACAAAAGAAAAAAAAACGCTACGGAAAATTGAACAAAATTCTTTTTGCTCTCCAGTGTTATCTAGTGTTACACGTTTATAAGGCATTCAAAACACAGTTTTTTGACTAGGTGAGTACAGTGTTACCTTGGTTCTCAAACGTCTTGGCACTCAAACAACTTAGAACCCAAACACTGCAAACCTGGAAGTAAGTGTTCTGGTTTGCAAACTTCTTTCGGAAGCCGAACATGCTCCGTTTTGAGTGTTACGCTTCCAATTTGAGTGCCACACTTCTGTTTGAGTGTTACACTGAGGTCTGTCTGTTTTTGCGATTTATTTTGCATTTTTGTTTTTGTGGCTTTTTTTGTTTTATTTCTGTGACTGTGTGGAACCCAGTTCAGCTACTGAGTGAGTGAGTGAGTGAGTGACTGCAGTATATTGTTTATTGCTTTCATTTTATGGATCAGTGGTCTCGTCAGATAGTAAAATTCATGTTACGTAAATTGCTGCTTTAGGGGTTGTTTTTAAAAGGTCTAGAATGGATTAACCCATTTTGCATTACTTTCTATGGGAAAGTGCGCCTTGGTTTTGGAACGCTTTGGTTTTGGAATGGACTTCCGGAACGCATTAAGTTTGAGAACCAATGTACCCCTGTACTTGTACACAGGACCAAGTTTTTAAAGTCTATTAGTATAATGTGTGTGTGCAATGACAAGCCTGTTTCTGTAAGTATTCGTTCCAGGGACCCAAAGAAGGGATAAAGAGCTGAGCACATAAATTAGCTGCTATCGCCTTTTTGTGGTGATGAAAAAGCATCAGATTAGCAAACACTTCGCTAAACCACAGGTAGCAGTAGCAGCAGATCTCATACCACTGATAGGACACAAATGTAAAGTGTGGAGGGCGGGCGGCGGCGGGGGGGGGGGAGAGCAGAGAGGCTACGCAGCTCCTGTGATCTGAGACCACCAACACTCTACAGGGCAATTTGTACGCACGGGATATCTATTTTGGATGCCTCTGCTAGAGATGTGGGCAAGCCGCCCTGTCTTTTCCGGAACAGGTTTTGGATAGCACACAAGATGGTAATTTTTAGAAGCTTCAGAAATAACTGGATTAAGACAAGGCTGGATTAAGACCGTTAGAGACCCAAAGCACTGAAAATATTATGATGGGCCGCATAATACATAATTCAAAATAAAAACAATACGGAAACTAATTTTATTTTTTGAAATGATACTTTACTTACATGTGCATGCTGAAAATAAACTAGATTGTTTCTAGATTTTCCAATTGCAAAATTAAGCGTTTCCCCCCCCCCTTAATCAAATGTTGAATTCTTTATTAAAAAAAACAAAATCTCTTTGTTCATGCCCCTGCTTGCTGGTGCCCTGAGCACTTGCTTAGTCTGCATTTGCAGCACTGTATTAAGCCTATAAATGGTGAAAGCTGAAAGGTATCTCATTAAATTATGGGAACAGCAGAATTTGGACAATTTCATTGTCAGAAAAATGAACTGATGTGACTAAAAAGGTTCAGGGAAGGTCAGACAAGGATCCTTTCCTTACTGATTAAAAGGTAAAGGGACCCCCTGACCATTAGGTCCAGTCGTGACCGACTCTGGGGTTGCGGCGCTCATCTCGCTTTATTGGCCGAGGGAGCCGGCGTACAGCTTCCAAGCAGCGCACGGAAACACCATTTACCTTCCCGCTGGAGTGGTACCTATTTATCTACTTGGACGTGCTTTCGAACTGCTAGGTTGGCAGGAGCTGGGACCGAGCAACGGGAGCTCACCCCGTCGCGGGGATTCGAACCGCTGACCTTCTGATCGGCAAGTCCTAGGCTCTATGGTTTAACCCGCAGCACCACCAGCGTCCCTATATTCCTTACTGATTGCTTACCTTTTATTCAATATATTAATAGTTCTAATAAAGCAAGGAAACCACTTCATGCACATGGCCAGCTCTGGAGATGTGATAATTTCAGTATTTGACCCTCACAGTTTTTGCCTTGTGTTAATTACATTCTTTGGGAAGCTTTGGGATATTTTGGATTCCATACTTGTATTTTCTGTTCTGTTTATGTGCCTCCTGTTCTCAGTTCTTATTGGTTGCATAAAATTAAACAAAACATACATTTAAAAATAAATAAATAATTGCATTACTTCGGACAAGGGGTGGGAATTGACTTCAGCTTGCATTTCAGACTTACCAGACTTGCTCCTTCTGAAACAATACACGAGCCGAAACACAACCACCAGGTGAAATTTGCATTCATCAAATTTTTGAAATGCAGTTCTCCAGTCAAGTGATGTGTACAAAAAAATGCACAGATGGGGGTCCGTGCCTTGAGATTCCTGCATGGCAGGGGGTAGGACTAGATGGCCCTCAAGGTCCCTTCCAGCTCCACAATTCTACGTTTCTATTACGAGGGTAAATTGTGTGTCTAAAATGCATGTGTTACTAAAAGCAACTTACAAAAATGCATTACATATGGGGAAGTGGCTTTGCAAAACCATGTATGTAGGCAAAAAGGCACACAAAAATACATACATGAGGGCAATGCACTTAAATATACAATGGTACCTCAGGTTAAGAACTTAATTCGTTCTGGAGGTCTGTTCTTAACCTGAAACTGTTCTTAACCTGAAGCACCACTTTGGCTAATGGGGCCTCCCACTGCTGCCGCTACACGATTTCTGTTCTCATCCAGCAGCAAAGTTCTTAACGCGAGGTACTATTTCTGGGTTAGCGGAGTCTGTAACCTGAAGCGTATGTAACCTGAAGCATATGTAACCTGAGGTAAAGGTAAAGGGACCCCTGACCATTAGGTCCAGTCGTGACTGACTCTGGGGTTGCGGCGCTCATCTCGCTTTATTGGCCAAGGGAGACGGCGTACAGCTTCCGGGTCATGTGGCCAGCAGGACTAAGCTGCTTCCGGAGAACCAGAGCAGCGCACGGAAACGCTGTTTACCTTCCCGCCGGAGCGGTACCTATTTATCTACTTGCACTTTGACGTGCTTTTGAACTGCTAGGTGGGCAGGAGCTGGGACCGAACAAAGGGAGCTCACCCCGTCGCAGGGATTTGAACCGCCGACCTTCTGATCAGCAAGCCCTAGGCTCTGTGGTTTAACCCACAGCACCACTGTGTATATATATATATATTCACAAGCTGATGGAGAACTGAAGACTGGGAAAAGGAGAAACTCAGCGAAACCTAAATCGACACAATTGCCCATCCCTGTTGTGGAAGCTGCTCTATGCTATTGCTGAGCTCTTGCTGAGCATTGTCTACCTGTGCTGTTTGGCAGCTGTTCTCCAGGGTCCTGCCTTTCCTATTCCTGCCTCGAGACAGTGCCAGGGATTGATCCTGGGCCCTTTTGTACACACAGCACATGATCTATGGCTGAGCTACAATATTACAGACTGTGCCTTAGCCTAGTGCTGCACAGGGAGCAATCTTCTACCAACCAGACCACTGACCCACCAAACTCAGTATTGTCTACACAGACTGGCAGCAGCTCTTGGGGGTTTCCAGACAGGGGTTTCCCCCTATCCTAGCTGGAGATATTGGGGATTAAATCTGGGACCTTCCATCTGCAACACAAATATTCTACCACTTGGCCACATCTCCATGATCCTGCCGTGAGCACAGTGGAACAAAATCCGAAAGCCGCAGAGAGGCAGGAACAGACAAGGGGTGAGATGAATCGAAACTCCTGCCTGTCATCTGGTTTGAGCAGACGATGGTTGTGCCCGATGGTGACCCTTGTTAAGGGCATCAGTTTTGCTTTCCTAGAAGAGACCCATGTTCTCCTTTCAAGTTTAGAGGCTGTACGTCAGGGGTAGGCAGCCTAAGGCCCGGGGACAGGATGCGGCCTAGTCGCCGTCTCAGTCTGGCCCGCAACTGGCCTCTAATACAATAAAGTTTACCATACTGTAAAACTTAGCCTTTCAGAGGCACCCCTCCCCAAATATACCTCCCTCTTTTTGTGGATGGCAGAAACAGATTCTTTATCTTAGCACAACAATGCAATCTAGCAATTGACTAGATATACAGTGGTACCTTGGGTTAAGTACTTAATTCATTCCGGAGGTCTGTACTTAACCTGAAACTGTTCTTAACCTGAAGCACCACTTTAGCTAATGGGGCCTCCTGCTGCTGCCGTGCTGCCAGAGCACAATTTCTCTTCTTATCCTGAAACAAAGTTCTTAACCTGAAGCACTATTTCTGGGTTAGCGGAGTGTGTAATCTCAAGCGTATGTAACCTGAAGCGTATGTAACCTGAGGTACCACTGTACCTCAAAAGGATTAAACTGGTGGGCACAACATTAGTTTTCATTAAACAGGGCCAAACCTGTAGTGTTAGTGGTGAACATGTGCCGTCATCTCTGCAATCCTATACATGGGGTTCTGGCCAATGCTAGCTACTCAGAGTAGACCCATGGAGATTAATTGACATGGCTAACTTGGGTTCATTAATTTCCATATGCCCACCCTAAGAAGAAATGAGTTGGGTGTCTCTAATTTTACTCAGAAGTGTGTGCCACTGAGTTCAGTCACGATTACCATGCCCTCTGACATTTATCCGATGAAAACAGGGACGTCCCATTCCATAATGGTAATTTTACTATATATGCTCCCTGCATCTTATTGGGTTCCCCCAGCCACTCTGTGCAGCTTCCAACATATATAAAAAAACTTAATAAGGCATTAAACATTAAAAAAACTTTCCTATACAGGATTGCCTTCAGACGGCTTGGGGGTCAGATAACTCCATACCCTCCAACATTTCTTCAGTGAAATTAGGGGCATCCTAAGGAAAAGTGGGACATTCTGGGATCAAATCAGAAACCGGGACAACTTCTCCAAATCAGGGACGTCCCTGGAAAATACAGACACTTGGAGGGTCTGGTTTACACTCATGTAAGTGGATATGCAGGACTGCAGCCTCACAGATTAAAGAATTCCTAAATGGATGAGTATCCCCTTTTTTAATTGGTCAAAATATAAACAGTTGCATGTTACTAAAAATTCAATACAAATGCCTTTCCACATACCATTTAAGGTACAAATTTAGCACTTCCACTTAGAAAGGCTATATTTAAGGGATTTTCGCCCCCCCAATCCCTGACCCAGGGATGGGGGGGGGGATGTGAGGGGCAACAACAACCAAGCATGGTCTTACAGTCCCACCACATGAAAATGACCTTATTGCATGATCAAATGAAACTTTGATTAATCTACCAAGTTGATTAATCTACCAAGTTGATTAATCTACCAAGTCAAGCTTGCAACACAGCTGCAAAGCAGAATCAGCATTTTTGGCGGGGGGTTATAGTGGTGGCCTAGCTGTTGGGGGGAGGGAGATATTCAAACATCCTACCCCACCCCACCCCCACCAACCACTTTCTCTCTCAGCCTAAACTACCTCACTGGGTTGTTGTGAAAATAGAACAGAGGAGGGCCATTTTTTCTGCCACCCTGAACATCTGAGGTGGAGAATGTAATCAAATACAAGTTGTTGTAAACACACAGTGGGTTTAAAGTGAGGCAAACTTAGTGGCTGCTATTGTTGTTGCAATTTACTACTACTACAACTACTACTACTACTACTACTATTATATTTCAAATTAATATACTTATTAATATACTTATATCCCTCCTTTCTCCTAGAGAAATGTATAAACATTTAAAAACGTATACAATAAGAACAAGCGAGTTAAAAGCAATAATTTAAATACATCAGAACACAATTCTGATGTATTTTAGAGGTCTGGCAATTAAAGTCCAGTTTGCCCTGACAAAGAGACCCAGCGATCAGCACTCTCTGCCCCGTCATTTTCAAAAACAGGGCGCTCTGAACCTGCCGGCAGATGGATAACAAGGAGGGATCCGGTCTGACCTCTCTTGGGAGGGAGTTCTGCAATATGGAAGCAGCCACAGAAAAGGCTCTCCCTCCTGCCACCGTCTCCCAGGCCTCTGATGTCGACAGGACTGAGGGAAGGTGCTGATTTCTCAAACCTACAATCTCCGTTCACTTCTCTTTTTGTGCATACGTGTGGAAAGGCAGATGAGCGAAAGGCCATTTCTCCCAGCCCACACCCTTTACCTGTTTCCTCCGCTGCCAGGAGAACCAGGAGGGCTGTCCAAATATACACCTTCATCCTGGAGAGGGGAGAGGGACCAGGTCCAGTCGAGTGGCAGAGCTTCCCTCCCCAACGGGCAAGGTCAAGGGAGACGCAAGGGGAGAGTGACTGGCTAAATCCAGCTTGCCTACGCCTTCCTCCCAAGACAGAAGTGTCCAGCGTCTGAGCTGAGCTTCTGCTCTGCAGTGCTCAAGTCTTCAGCAGGACTGCCCACCAACCACAGAACACATGCTTTCCTGCTTTTGAGGCCGTAAACTTCTCACTTCATGATAGCCGATCATCGGGCTCAGCCTGAAGTTCCCCTTTCTCCAGTTCAGGAACTGAGAAGCATGCAGTCCAGGGAGGAGAAGAAGGGATTATTATTATTATTATTACTACTACTACTACTATACTGCCCATTATCTGTAGATCTCAGGACGGTTCACAACATAATTGCAACTCCCTGAGTATCTAAGGAAAATCAGCTAAGCCTGAATGCACCCATATTGAGATCAGAATTGCAAATGGTCAACCATCCCATTTTAAGCAGGACATCCCAGAATTACAGAAACCATTCCTGCTTCTGATTGGATGTCCCATTTTTTGGCCTGTCACTCTGGTGCAAGTCTGGTACAAGATCCTATTTAATAATACAGTGGTACCTCGGGTTACAGACGCTTCAGGTTACAGACTCTGCTAACCCAGAAATAGTACCTCGGGTTAATAACTTTGCTTCAGTATGAGAACAGAAATCACATGCCAGTGGCAGCAGGAGGCCCCATTAGCGAAAGTGGTATCTCAGGTTAAGAACAGTTTTGTTGTGACGTGGGGTTTGTGATTTCAGCTCTCTTGACATAATATGCTGGAGACAGTTCTCTAGTAACACTTCTTTATTAAAGCAAACAAGACTGAGACTTGAGGAGGGGAGAGCTACATTTATAGGGACAGGGAACTAGCTAGAAAGGATACATTTTGGAGGGAACAATATCAGGCAATCACAGTCCTGCCTTTTGGAGGAAACCAATAAGACAGAGGATCCAAATACAGCAGCTTAAATGAACCAATAGTAGCTGTACCCTCTGGAACCAAAAGGCAGTTACTTTACCCTAATGCAAATACAGACAATAATAATACAGATATAAAATCCTTTGACTCAATACACAACAAGTTTCAGGTTAAGAACAGACCTCCAGAACGAATTAAGTTCTTAACCCGAGGTACCATTGTATACCCTGTCCCTTTGACTGGGTTGCCCCAGCCACTCTGGGCTGCTTCCAACCTATATAAAAACATATTTTTTAAAAAGGTAAAGGACCCCTGACAGTTAAGTCCAGTTGCGAATGACTCTGGGTTGCGGCGCTCATCTCGCTTTACTGGCCAAGGGAGCCGACGTTTGCCTGCAGTTTTTCTGGTCATGTAGCCAGCATGACTAAGCCGCTTCTGGCAAAACCAGAGCTGCGCACTGAAATGCCGTTTACCTTCCCACCGGAGCGGTACCTATTTATCTACTTGCATTTTGATGTGCTTTCGAACTGCTAGGTTGGCAGGATTCAAACCACCGACCTTCCGATCGGCAAGCCCAAGGCTCAGTGGTTTACACCACAGCACCACCCGCATCCCATATAAAAACATAATAAAGCATTAAACATCAAATAACTTCCCTATACAAGGCTGCTTTCAGATGTCTTCTAAAGGTTGTATAGTTACTTATCCCCTTGGCTTGGAGGTTGCATAACTCCAACCCTGCAACATTTATCTGGTGAAAATAGGGATGTCCTAACTAGAAGTGGGACATTCTGGGATCAAATCAGAAACTGGGATGGCTTCTGTAAATCCCTGGAAAATAGGAACACTTGCAGGGTCTGCATTTAAAACACTATAACACCACTTTAAACAGTAGTGGATCTCCCACAAAGAATCATGGGAGCTGACATTGGTAAATGTGCTGAAAGTTGCTACGGGAACCTCTATTTCTCTCACAGAGCTAATTCCCCAGTGTTTCATGGGGAAAGGGATTGAATGTTAAGCTAATCTGTGAATTCTACAGACCCAGCGTTTTCTGGCCTACTTCTGAGTAAGCCGTCCCTGACACTCTTTCAGTGTATAAGGCTTCGCCTCTTGAGCTTTCCCATTGCTGAAAATACAGGTCTCGGTGCTTTAGCTTGGTTTGTTGAGACTCGGACTAGGCTCAGCCTACAAGACTACACTGGGAGTGGCCGCCGAGACCATATAACACCGGTCTTGAAAGACCTACATTGGCTCCCAGTATGTTTCCGAGCACAATTCAAAGTGTTGGTGCTGACCTTTAAAGCCCTAAACGGCCTCGGTCCAGTATACCTGAAGGAGCGTCTCCACCCCCATCATTCTGCCCGGACGCTGAGGTCCAGCTCTGAGGGCCTTCTGGCGGTTCCCTCATTGCGAGAAGCGAAGCTACAGGGAACCAGGCAGAGGGCCTTCTCGGTAGTGGCACCCACCCTGTGGAACGCCCTTCCAGCAGATGTCAAAGCGATAAACAACTACCTGACATTCAGAAGACATCTTAAGGCAGCCCTGTTCAGGGAAGTTTTTAACGTGTGATATTTTACTGTATTTTTGGTTTTTATGGAAGCCGCCCAGAGTGGCTGGGGAGGTCCAGCCAGATGGGCGGGGTATAAATAATAAATTATTATTATTATTATTATTACACAGCACCTTGAACTCTGATTTCGGGAAAGTGTTTCAGTAAAAGACTTTACTCTCCTTAAGGCCTTCGCACCTGAGAGCATTCCCCTCCACCAGGGTATGTGACCATATATTGAGTACCATACTGTACCAAAACATTTCATAGACAGTTAACTGCATTTTAGACTGTAGGCTCCTCAGGGCAGAGATCCTTTACTCTGAAGGTTCTATACCAGCTTCTCCCGAACCTGGTGCCCTCAAGATGTTTTGAACTACAGCTCCCATAAGTTTCCATCAGCACTGCTGGCTGTAGTCCAACATATCTGGAGGGTATAAAACTAATAAATTATACTCTTGAGGACAGGCTCCGTTGTATCTATTCACTGTCTTCGTTTCCTTAAAAAAGAAATTAATAGCTTTAATGCATTTTCCAGGCTGTTCAAAGAAGATGGCAGCAGCTCACGTCTCAACTGAGCAATTCATTTACCTGAGAGTTCCCTACATTTTTAAAAAAGGATAACAGGCGGCGCCAGTAAATGGATGCTTTAAACCCAGAAAGATACAGAGTGAAAAAAGCAGTTGCAAAAGTGCCTCTCTCTCGCTTGCTGGTCTTTCCCTTCCCCTACAAAAACAGCCTCAATGTGGGGGGCGGGGGAGTGAAATCAGATATTGGTATCTGATTTATCACATTCAGCATCTGGAAATTTTTTAATCGCCTATTCTTGAGAGTTTCCATCCAAGGCAGGCAGCAGAGGAGCTCTGTCTCCCTCAGAGAGAGAGAGAAAAAAACAATTTACTCTTGCTTTTCTTTGGACACTTGCCTGCAGCCTGCCTTCAAATTAGGCCCACAGTGTGAACGCTCAGAGACTCATTGCACGGTACCCCACAGAAGCCACAAATCCTCCAGTATAGGCACACGCTTCAGCTGGCGTCAGCCAACCAAAGCAAAACACTTTTGTTCTTTTTGGAAGATGTGCCGCAGACTAAGGGTGGCAAATGTCTCTTGATGACTAGTGCTGATCCTGTCAGGTGCCAAATAATGCTCCTTTCACACTTCTTTTTAAAAAACTACAGTAACCTTTTAGCATCTTAAAAAGACAACATCTTAAAAAGTAGAGACATCACCTTGCCAACAAAGGTCCGTATAGTAAAAGCTCTGGTTTTCCCAGTAGTGATGTATGGAAGTGAGAGCTGGACCATAAAGAAGGCTGATCGCCAAAGAATTGATGCTTTTGAATTCTGGTGCTGGAGGAGACTCTTGAGAGTCCCATGGACTGCAAGAAGATCAAACCTCTCCATTCTGAAGGAAATCAGCCCTGAGTGCTCACTGGAAGGACAGATCCTGAAGCTGAGGCTCCAATACTTTGGCCACCTCATGAGAAGAGAAGACTCCCTGGAAAAGACCCTGATGTTGGGAAAGATGGAGGGCACAAGGAGAAGGGGACGACAGAGGACGAGATGGTTGGACTGTGTTCTCAAAGCTACAAACAAGAGTCTGACCAAACTGCAGGAGGCAGTGGAAGACAGGAGTGCCTGGCGTGCTCTGGTCCATGGGGTCACGAAGTCGGACACGACTAAACGACTAAACAACAACAATCTTTTAGTGTGGCTCCGGCTACACTTTGGAACTCCCTGCCTCTTGATGTTAGGCAGGGGCATCTGCTGTACTCTTTCCGGTGCCTGCTTAAAACACCATTGTTTGGGCAAGACTATCCAGAGATGTTAGACTGCTGCCATATGTTTTGTTCTCTTTTACCTTACTGTTGATTTGAATTGTATTTTCAGCGTTCTTAAGTACTTGCTTTTAACTGTCTTTTATTGATCTTCTTTTTGTTTCTGGAGGTTTCGTTGCAATCAAGCATTATGTAAGTTTTGCTACATAAATGAAATTCGGAACGTGGCAAAAACTGGGCAGTGGGGTGGGGCAGAGAGTAAAGGCTGTAGAATGAACATAAGCACTCTTTTTACGTTTTGCATTCAGACATAATTATGGTCATAGGGTTATGTCTGAATCTATGCCATCTTTGGCAGGGGGGTGATTTCTGAGAGGCTGTGAAACAAGGCTCTCCCACCTGAGTTGAAAACCACAAGTCCATTACTGCTTCATGTGTCAGGATTGTACCTTATATGTGTATGCCTGAGAGTGACCCTTTGCATGTGGGTTGCAAGACTGTTGAGTGTGAGCAGTATATGTATGAACGGTTGACTCACGACTTCAAGCAATGAATGGTCATAGAGGTTGCAGGAAATGGATGGCGAGATTGGATAAATTATTGAAATTTTATATTATACTGCCTTGTCGTGCTCTCTGGTTTTGTTTATGGATATTTATGTATTTTGCTATGTGAACCATTTGACACGATTTTACTGAACTTACCATATTGATTTTGTGTATTTGCCCACTGTAAACTGCTTCAAGATGTTTCAAGGCAGTATGACATAGTGGTTATAATGCTGGACTAGGAGTTGGGTGACCAGGCTTTGAGTCTTTACTCTGCCATGAAACTCACAGGGTGACCTTGAGCCAAGAAACTCAGCCCAGCCTACCATGCAAGGTTGTTGTGGAGGATTAAACGGGGAAGGGGAGAACCGCGCATGCAACCTTGAGAAAAAGGAGGGATAAAAATACAGTGGTACCTTGGCCTACAAACAGTCTAGTTCACAAACTATTTGGAACACGAACACTTCAAAACCAGAAGAAGGTGTTCCGGTTAGCAAACTTTTTTTGGAATCCGAATGTACTCAGTTTGGGGGTGCACGTCTGTTTTGAGTGCCACACTTCTGTTGTCTGGCAGTGGAGAAGGGGGGTGTTTCCTGCAGCTGTGTGGGAGGGAGGCTGAGTGCCCGCCATCCAGATGGTTTGCACGAGCGCAACTCCCCCCCCATGCTGCTCAGGAGGCACGCGCTCCAGGGACCATTTCCCGCAGCGGTGTGGGGGGATCTGTGTGGATCCCAGCTTGGCTACTTATTGATTGATTGTGTGACTGCGGAAATGGATAAAAGCCCCTCCCCCCAATCCAAACAATGACTATCATCAGGGCACGTAAGGGGAAAAAATCATTTTCATTTTTATCACCTACAATACTGTTTTATTTATTTTATAGTACAGTACATTGATTATTGCTTTCCTTTTATGCATCAGTGGTCTCGTTAGGTAGTAAAATTCATGTTAAATTGCTGATTTAGGGGTGGTTTTTAAAAGTCTGGAACGGATTAACCCATTTTGCATTACTTTCTATTGGAAAGTGTGCCTTTGGTTTAAGAACGGACTTCTGGAACGGATTAAGTTTGTAAACCAAGGTAACACTGTACAGTGGTACCTCGGGTTACATACGCTTCAGGTTAAAGACTCCGCTAACCCAGAAATAGTACCTCGGGTTAAGAACTTTGCTTCAGGATGAGAACAGAAATCGTGCGGTGGTGGCGCGGCAGCAGCAGCAGGAAGCCCCATTAGCTAAAATGGTGCTTCAGGTTAAGAACAGTTTCAGGTTAAGAACAGACCTCCAGAACGAATTAAGTATGTAACCAGAGGTACCATTGTATATGAATTTTTCAGACAGTAATTTGCATAGAAATGGAAATAATGAAGAAATAAACATGGCCAATTGAGGACTCATGCTGGGCCAAATTAGGCCCAGCTGCTACAGGGTGGCTCCCAACTACTGTTTGTTCTCTCTGGAGCTGCTGGGGATCGAATGCAGCCTGTTCCGTCTGCAAAGCAAAATGATGTCTGTGTGTATGCGTTTGCTTTTTTTTTTTTAAAGGCCCAGCACTGACAGAGAGAGAGAATGGGAAAAAGAGAACTCAGATCTTCAACCTTAAGCAAAGGAAGAGGAAGCAGAAGGAGGCGGAGGTGAGGCCCCGCTGGCAGATTCCTCATCACAAACACACAGAGACACACCCTGAGTTTGCTGAGAGCATTTTGTTTAATTATAGCTAAGCCCTGCCTGCAGTGCAAGGAGGGCCACACAAGACTGTACACAGAGAGACACCGAAAAAAGAGAGGAAGGACGGTGCATCAACGGTCCTTGCTGGGAGGTGCCAATTCAGGAGGGAATCCCCCAGGCGGCTCAATGCTTATCTATCCACTTCGCCAAAGACGATGTCCTGGGTGCCTGAGGAAGAGGAGGAGGAGGAGAGGTGTGAAAGCTGCCAGGGATGGTACCTACAGCCTTCATGTTAGACATTTGGCAGCGGAGGGCATTGAAGGGTTGCAGTCCTAGCCACACTTCACAATGTGGTGGGACTTGCTCCTGGACGAAGCAGGCCTAGGAAGCAGGCCGCTCTGCTGCAACCCAGTGCTTCACTTTTTAGGAAAACGGGATGCCCATCATCAAATGTTAGGAGACAACTTGGCCCACCCCACAAACTCCATTATGGAAACTCTCCTAAGTGTGAGCTCTCCAGATGTTCCTGAATGACAGTCCCATCATCCCTGGCCATTGGCAACATCTGGAGGTCCAGAGGTTCCCCACACCTGCTCTGACACTTGGTACGAGTTGACTCCCTTTGCTTGCTCCACGATGAGAGAAACACTTTCTGAATATACTCAGGGGGAAACATTGTCTTGTCCATGGGTAGGCAAACTAAGGCCCGGGGCCCGGATCCGGCCCAATAGCCTTCTAAATCCGGCCTGCGGACGATCCAGGAATCAGCGTGTTTTTACATGAGTAGAATGTGTCCTTTTATTTAAAATGCATCTCTGGGTTATTTGTGGGGCCTGCCTAGTGTTCTTACATGAGTAGAATGTCTGCTTTTATTTAAAATGCATCTCTGGGTTACTTGTGGGGCATAGGAATTCGTTCATTCCCCCCCCCCCAAAAAAAAATACAGCCCGGCCCTCTACAAGGTATGAGGAACAGTGGACAGGCCCCCTGCTGAAAAAGTTTACTGACCCCTCGTCTTGTCTGACAATCAGATCCTCCATGGAGGAGGACGACCGAGATCTGATGGCTGAACTGTGGCTTAAATTATCCCTGGAGAGGAGGCCTGCAAGGATGGGGAAAGCTATGTCCCTTCAGTTGTTATTGGACTCCACTTCCCAGCAACCCCAGCCAGTGCAGCTGATGGTCAGGGATAATGAGAGCTGAAGTCCAGAAACGTTTGGAGAGTGCTGCAGGTTTCCTGACCCTCGTACAGCAGCTGAGAGACTGAGGCTGCAGTCCTAACCTCACTTCCTTGAAAGGATGTCCCATTGAATTTAATGGGACTTGCTTCCGAGTGGGCACACTGAGCACTGCAGACCGAGCCCCTGGGAATTCTGCCACCAGGATCCTCCATCTTGCTACTGGCAAGCTGCTATCTCTTCTGCCAAAGGGGCATCATTCTGTCTGCGTGGATTATAAGCACCTGCATGGCATGCAGACGGTCCCAGGTTCAGTCCCGGAAATCTCCAGGCAGGTGCACCTCACAGAGCTACAGCTACCTGCTTCCCACCTGCCTGCCCGCCCCCTCCCCTCCCCCTCCGCCAGCCAAAAAGTCAAACGAGAAGAATGGAAGTCAGACCTACCGATGATGGCCACCACGTCCGCAAGCATGTGACCTTGCGACATCTTATCCAGCCCAGCCTGCAGAAATGGGTAGGGGAGGCAAACATTTAAGAATGTCTATGGATTTGGTGTTTGTTTGCTTGTTTTCAATAGAATTAAATGTTAGATGGATGGAAAAAGGAGAGAAAAAGAGCAGAAGGAAAGAGCTGATCAGACCATCCTCCCTGCAGTACAGGGGTGAGGAATCTCAGGGCCAGTGGTCAAATGCAGCCCCCAGGACTCTCACTGCACCCCCGGCCCACCAAGGGCCCTGCTTTGTACTTTCCTTCAGGGTTTTTGCCTAAACTCTGATCATTCCTTTTCCTGGCCTGGATGGTGAGGGGTGTGTGCATGGAGGATCATGCATTCCCCATCCCTAATTTAAGGTTTAGAAGTGTCAGGAAGTGGAATGATCTCAAGCACTTTGCTGCCATCAAGCCAGGGCTATAAAAACAGCACACAGGTGGCTTGCACCAGATGTGGGGAACCGCTGCCCCTCCAGACGTTGCTGAATGACCATTCCCACCAGCCCCAGCAAGCATGGCCAATGGTCGGGGATGATGGGGGTTGTAGTCCAGCAACATCTGGGGGAGCCAAAGGTTCACCACACCTGGCTCAACATGTTCTCCTAAGCAGCCTCCCACCACAAATGTGGCAGGAGGGGAAAAGCAGAACTAGAAACCAAATTTAACTTGCTGAGGAATCTCAGCCTTGATTTTAAAAAGCATTTCACAAGGTCTAGAAATTCGAGGGCTTTTTTTTAAAAAAAAAAACACCAAATGCACCAAGCAAACAATTCCTGCTGAAGTCATATGAAGCCAGCCTGGATAGCTCAGTTGGTTAGAGCGTGGTGCTGAAATGCCAAAGATGCAGGTTTGATTCCCATATGGGACAACTGCATATTCCTGCACTTTAGGGGGTTGGACTAGATGATCCTCAGGGTCCCTTCCAACTCTACAATTCTATTAATCCAGGATCGTTCTAAGACTCCAAACTTGCACCTACTTTTCAGGGCTTAGCCCCGCTGAACTCAACAGGACCAACTTCTGAAGAAACATGTAACATGTAAGTTTGTGCTGTGAATTAGGTTTTCCGTGGTTGAGAGGCCCAGTGATCTGGAGAGACCAATTTGCCTCTCTTGCAAGTTCAGCCGAAACAGAATCATGTAAAAAGAAACACGGGAATTTGCTTAACTCGGAGACAAGATTCAGAGGGGTCAGCATTTTTCTGGAAACACGACAAGTTTTGAATGAGTTTTTTTTGTATCATGCAGAACTCACACCACCCTCCCTGCATGTGCACCCGAAACCACAACCGAAACACAGAGTTTTCCCAACTCTCGGTGACGAGAAGAGGAACGCAATAGAGGAAGGAAACATCCCCTACACACACACACAAACACACACACACTCACACACACACAAACAAACAAACACATGCCAGTCAAACAAATGAGCAGAAGCATAGAGTCCCTCTTTTTGCAATGCTGAACTCTCCTAGCCTGTAAGGAAGAATGACTACCAGAAATAGTTCAAGGAAGAGCCGGGAAATTCCCCCTGCCAGCCTCCTGAGCAAATATTTCCAGTGCCGTTCTATTAAAACATGCAGCAAGGACACCTAACCAAATCTGAGGGTCATGACGTACTGTATTGGCATATGCTTTTCCCAAGGCAAAGAAGGAGGGGCATGGCTTGCCATGACCCTCCCCACCCTAGCTTACTGATATCAAGAAGCTTATATAATAATAATATTATTATAATTTATTATTTATACCCCAGCCACTCTGGGCAGCTTCCAACAGAAAACTAAAATGCAATAACCTATTAAACATTAAAAGCTTCCCTAAACAGGGCTGCCTTCAGATGTCTTCTAAAAGTCAGGTAGTTGTTTTTCTCTTTGACATCTGGTGGGAGGGCGTTTCTAAGGGCGGGTGCCACTACCGAGAAGGCCCTCTGCCTGGTTCCCTGTAACTTGGCTTCTCACAGTGAGGGAACTGCCAGAAGGCCCTTGGCGCTGGACCTCGGTGTCCGGGCAGAACGATGGAGGTGGAGACGCTCCTTCAGGTATACAGGACCGAGGCCATTTAGGGCTTTAAGGTCAGCACCAATACTTTGAATTGTGCTCGGAAACGTACTGGGAGCCAGTGTAGGTCTTTCAAGACCAGTGTTATGTGGTCTCGGCGGCCGCTCCCAGTCACCAGTCTAGCTGCCGCATTCTGGATTGGCTGTAGTTTCCAGGTCACCTTCAAAGGTAGCCCCACATAAAGCGCATTGCAGCTTCCTTTGTTGGGTTTCCTACAGGTGCATCATTTGGAACAGACAAAGGGTGCACTGCCCCAGCCTCACTCAACCCTTAGCCAGCCCCCCCAGCCCCTCTGCCTGCCTTCTTTCTTACGTCCAGCCCAGAGGGTGACCCTGCCTATCAGCTTCCTCCTCCTTCTCAATCTCAGTGTTCCCTTTGTAGAACATAGGGCTAGTTGGTTCGGCCCTTGGTTAGCTCTGGCACCACCTACTGCTGGGCTGCCTGCCTGCCTCCCACCCCACCAGTCCCAATGGGCACTGGCCATTTCCCCCTTTCCTCCCTTGTCCCTCTTACCAGGTGGGCGAATCCTGGAGCCTTTATCTTGCAGCGGTAGGGCCGACTGCTGCCATCGGAGACCAGGTACACACCAAACTCCCCCTGCAGGATGAGAATGCAGAGGAGGAGAGGGGAGGAGAATTAGATGACCCAAATTGAGAAGCCGGGTTACCACGGTACATGGGGTGTGAGAGGGCAGAGAGAGAACTTGAAGCGGAGTATGGCTTTAGAACTTCCTCAGTGAGAGAGTTGCAAAGGATTCTGGGACTCCAATGAGAAGAGGCAGGCAACATAAAAAAGGACGCGTCCACACTATGCATTTAAAGCTGTATCGTACTGCTTTAAAGAGTCACGGTTTCCGCGCAAAGAATCCTGGGAACTACAGTTTGTTGAGGCTGCTGAGGGTTGTTAGGTAAAGGTAAAGGGACCCCTGACCATTAGGTCCAGTCATGGACGACTCTGGGGTTGCGGCGTTCATCTCGCTTTATTGGCCAAGGGAGCCGGCGTACAGCTTCCGGGTCATGTGGCCAGCATGACTAAGCCGCTTCTGGCGAACCAGAGCAGCGCCCGGAAACGCCGTTTACCTTCCCACTGGAGCGGCACCTATTTATCTACTTGCACTTTGACGTGCTTTTAAACTGCTAGGTTGACAGAGCAACAGGAGCTCACCGCGTTGCGGGGATTCGAACCATTGACCTTCTGATCGGCAAGTCCTAGGCTCTGTGGTTTAACCCACAGTGCCACCCGCATCCCTTCTGAGGGCTGTTAGGACAGCCCTAAAAGAGCTACAATTATCAGAGTAGTTTAACAATGATTCTCTCTTCCCAGGGAACTCTGGGAACTGTGAGTCCAGGCTGAGAATTAAGCTCCACAGATGCTCTCATGTTAAGAAGGAGGTATACCAGAGGGCAAGATTTGGCTGGCGACCCTGCTGACAGCAAACTCAGGTGCTGACCAGACTGAAGTGAAAATGGGGCCTACAGTGAAGAAAGAGGAATCAGCATACTTGCAAGCATCCTGGGGCTTCCAGAAGTAAGGGGACAAATCTTTTTTGGGTGGTGGTGGGGGGAATATCTAAAAATGCACCAAGAAAACCAACCATAGCCCAGCTTGGACTGAGCATGCTCAGTAGCTACAGAACGCTGAATATCGGTTTGGTGCAGGAAGAAGCAATGGGAAAGAGGGAGATCAGAGTGGCGGAATATCCAGGGAAAGGGCATGTCTGGCTGGAGCCCAGAATGGGAGCACTCCATTTTGTTGCCGATCCACTGTTCCCTCCAACTGCTCAGAGAACAGGACGGTACCTTGGGTGCCTCTATAGCTGTGTACGTAGCTCCAGGGGGCACTTGGTAGCCCTCTGTGTACAGCTTGAAGTGGTGGATCAGGGCCTCCATGGAAGTCTGAAGAGGGGGAATAAAAGATACACGCACACTGTAAAACCCAATAAAAAATTCATTCCAGTAGCACCTTAGAGAGCAACTAAGTTTGTTATTGGTATGAGCTTTCGTGTGCATGCACACTTCTTCAGATACAGTGGTACCTCGAGTTAAGTACTTAATTCGTTCCGGAGGTCTGTTCTTAACCTGAAACTGTTCTTAACCTGAAGCACCACTTTAGCTAATGGGGCCTCCTGCTGCCGCTGCACCGCCGGAGCACGATTTCTGTTCTCATCCTGAAGCAAAGTTTTTAACCCGAGGTATTATTTATGGGTTAGTGGAGTCTGTAACCTGAAGCGTATGTAACCCGAGGTACCACTGTACTTTAAAACCCAGACAAAGGAGAGAGCTTCCCTGTTTCACCACTAGGAGGTGCCACCTCAGCTCAGGGGTGGTTTTGTTACCTTCATCTCTGCCCTCTTTGGAGGGGAGATTTTGGCATCGTCCACTTTGATCTCCCCCTCGGGCATCTTGTTGAGGGCCTGCAAGATGATACGGAGGGATTGGCGCATCTCCTCCACTCGGCACAGGTACCTGTGAGGGAGTGTGGGGTAATGGTTAAAGGTGACAATTCAAATCCCTAACTCAGTCATGAAGCTTGCTGGGGGGGGGGGGCAGTGGCCCTGGTCTCTCAGCCCATCCTAGCTCACAGGATTCTTGTGAAGATGAAACAGAATTGGAGGAGAAGGGGGGAAAAATACCACATTCAGTTCCTTGGCAGCAAGGTGGGATACAAATGCAATAAATAAAATGTTGGGCGTTTTAGTAAAAAAACACAATGGTGTAGACCCAACTAGTCTTGAGCAACTAGTGTGGCATAGTGGTTAGAGTGTTGGACTAGCAGCTGGGAGACCAGGGTTCAAATCCCCACCTGGCCATCAAATTCACCAGGCCAGTGCCTGTCTCTCAGTCTAAGCTACCCCACAGGGCTGTTTTGTGAGAATAAAGTGGGGGGCTGGGGAAAAACCTTGAAATGGAAAAGGGGAGAACCACACATGCCACTTTGAGCTCCTTGAAGGAAAGGTGGGATATAAATTTATCTGTTTGTACCCAATGTTAGTCCTACTTAGAACAGACCTGTTTAAATAAATCAACATGAATAACTTAGGGCTAATCGGTTTTGGCCAACTAAATTCTACTCAGAGCAGACCCACTGGGTCTAAGTTATACATGCTGTTTAATTTCAATGGGTCCATTTTGACTAGACTAACTTTGGATATAATCAAATACTATACAGAACTTGGCTGGATACCACCCAATGCTAATATTAAAATTAACAACAAGCCAGGGAGCTAGATAGTGAAGAACCAGACAGAGAAAAACCCCAGGAAGGTCCCATTAACAGTGCACACCAGGAAGGGAGCTAAGGAACAGACTGCCCACCTTCAGGCCAGAGGATGGGCCCTTTAAGAATCTAGAGCTCATCACAAAGAGGTGGAGCCTGAGAGCAGGAGCTTAAAAAGGCTCATTCTTCTCCCAACCTTCCAAGGAGCCAAGTTGCTCATTTGGAGTTCTCCATGGTCTTGAAATGTTTGACCGGCAGGGCCTCCTTCTCCCAGGGATCCTGCATCGAACCAAGCCAACACAAGCATGGCTCTTTTAAATCCAAGCTCTCTGCAATTGCCACAAGAATTGGGGGAAGGAGGGGTCGGCAGTGACAGCTCATAATGGACTTGGCTAGAAAGTCAAGTCAAAATCTGTAGGCAGGTGAGATAATATTTCAAAAGTGGGAGGCTTTGGAAGGAATCCATGACCCATCGCAGCAGAGGAAGACATTGGATGAACCATTTTGACTGCTCTTATGACGAGAGAGACATTGTGCTTTTTGAGGCATTGCATACTATTACTGAGAAGTTGCTGGACAAGCTCTTGGGGGCGTGCAGACCACCAAGTGCAGGTAAACCCCGCTCCAGAAAGTGGAACCACACCTGTCGTAGCAGTCGCCTCGTGACCCAATCGGGACATCGAACTCCACCTGGTCGTAGACGTCGTACGGCTGGGTTTTGCGAAGGTCCCACTGGATCCCTGAGCCACGAAGCATCACTCCGCTGACGGGGAAAGAGGAAGAGGAGAGATGCAGGGGGGAAAATGCAGCTTTTGTGCCCAAGGTGAAAGTGAGCACCCACACAATGCAGGACGCCCTAATCCTGGTGGACACCAGCTTCCCACGTGATTTCACTGCTCCGTTACCTAAAACCATAATTGAGAGCTTCCTCCGACGTCACCACTCCAATATCAACTGTCCGGTTTTTCCAGATTCGGTTGTTTGTCAGCATCTGGAGGGATGGAGGGAACGAAAAGATACAACTAACTGAGCCGTGGAATCTATATTGGAGGAGTGGGGAACCCCGACCAGCTCTTCCCCCTTCAGATCACTGATTTCCAACTAGGCAGTTGTGCTCATGGCACAATTATCAGGTTCTGTTTTCTATTTCTCTTAGGATAGGGTTGGTGCTATTGAACTATACCTCCCATCATCCCCAACCATTGGGCTATCCTGATTATAGGCAGCTGGACCCCAACAAGATCTAGAGGGTCACAGGCTCCCCAACCTTGTTTTAAGAGGAAGAAACCATGGAGAAGAACAGAGAGTGTGGATGTCACAACAAACCACCCTTCAGATCACTGATTTCCAACTAGGCAGTTGTGCTCATGGCACAATTATCAGGTTCTGTTTTCTATTTCTCTTAGGATAGGGTTGGTGCTATTGAACTATACCTCCCATCATCCCCAACCATTGGGCTATCCTGATTATAGGCAGCTGGACCCCAACAAGATCTAGAGGGTCACAGGCTCCCCAACCTTGTTTTAAGAGGAAGAAACCATGGAGAAGAACAGAGAGTGTGGATGTCACAACAAACCATCGTTTAAGCATGATAAACCGTAGCTTAAACACAATAAACTATGGTTTACTGTGACCAGCACAAGCCTAGGACTCTTCTTCCCCTGCTCCTTCTTTAGCACGGTTGCTAGGGTCAGAAACTGTGGTTAATTTTAACTCTGATTTGCATATGTATTTATTTTATTTCAAGCAGTTAAAGCCACTTCTTTAAAAAGGAAACCCCTAGGTGGTGTGCAACATAAAAACAGCACTGCTGAAACAAAAATACAACATTAATGCCCTTGAAACAAAAGCAGGAATTCATACAGATGAAAACAGGGTTCTGATCTTTTGGCTCAGGGAGAATCTGAGTGAAAAGAGACATCTTTTTACAAGTACAAAAGATATTTGGGGGGGGAAACAAACAATCTCAAGGAGTGCCCCCCCAACTCCCATGAAAACTGAATGTGCTCAGTAGGCATGAAATACTGCCTGCCTGTTGGAGGGGAAACTAGGGGAGGAGCATAGGATGGCTGAAAGAAAGCACATTTGTTTGACTGGCACCCTCAAGAGGGGTTTTAAAAAACCCAAACAGCAGGAGCCTGCCACAGTAGCTTGGGTGGTCACAGAGAAACCTCATGGTAAGGGCTGGCACCCCTTGTTTGTCAACAACGCCTCACCTCTTCCACCTCGTCTATCCGGATGGAGAAATTCTTCACAAACTCATAGATGTCATCCATCAGCCCGAGAGGCATGTCCTGAGTGACAGGGATGGAGAAGAAGAGAGGAGCAGATGCTGAAAAGACATTTTGGGATTGTGTTCAACTAAGACTAGAACCGACAGTGGATACAACCCATGGAGAGAGAGGTCCTGGAGAACTCGTGGTCTTCCCGTCTCTGTGAAAAACAAGTCTTCAGACCTGCCCAATCCAACCTGGCTGTCCACCTGTCTGGTCACAAAGCAGCCTTCTCACCTGGTGTACCCCTCCTGGTCGGACATAAGCAGCGTGCATCCGGGCTCCAGACACCCGCTCGTAGAATTCAAACATCTGGAAGGCAGACAAAGAGGGAGGGAAGGGGGACATTTTACAGGTGCAATCCTGTGGACAGCTCCCAACTGGCCTCTCCCATTCTGCCATGGGCCAGTGGCTTCCCCACCTGATGCCTTCTTTGGGGCTAAGGCTGGCTGGGGCTGACGAGAGCGGGGTTGGACTAGATGACCCTTGGTGTGCCTTCCAAGGTCTCTACAATTCTATGATGTTATGCAACGCTCAGTGTTTTTGACTAGGCCTGGCTAGGGCTGATAGGAGGTGCAGTCCCAAATACCTAGAAGGCACCAGACTGTCAAAGGCTGTAGGTTTCTTGGTTTCATCCCCAACATCTCAAGTTCATACAGCTACGAACTTCATGCTTGAGGTGTCAGGATGTTGCCGCACATCACAGCAGGCAGCACTGGGATAAGAGAGAATAACATTCCTACACCACTGAGCAAGAGCCCTGTGGATGGCTCAGTAAGTAGAGCAGGAGACTCTTAACCTCAAGGTTGTGGGTTTGAGCCCCAGGTTGGGCGAAAGATTCTTGCATTGCAGGGGGTTGGACTAGATGACCCTCAGGGTCCCTTCCAACTCTACGATTCTAGGATTCTAACTCTCTGTGTACGCTGTGCCACAGGGACCAGAAAGAGTTGTGGGTTTTATGCAATCTGCACAGGCTTGTTTCTTTTGCGTAATTTAGAAACTGGCAGGAGATGCAAGGTGCAGTAGGGCATTTATGCCTCGTGCCGCCACCCCAAGAACTCTTTTTGGGTTCTGACTTTGTGCACAGAATTCTAAGGCAGGCTTCCACAATCATCAGGACTAGAAACCTCGTCAATTACTTTTTAAAAACAAAGATTAATATGCTCAGGACAATGAACCTGGCACCTTTTTTGGAGGATGTGTGGAATCAGAGAATACCTTGAGCAGAGTCAGGCAGTCCCCTCTTATATGTCACCCTAACAACCATCTAGGGAGGTATGCCAGTACAGTGGTACCTCGGGTTACATACGCTTCAGGTTACAGACTCCGCTAACCCAGAAATAGTACCTCGGGTTAAGAACCCTGCTTCAGGATGAGAACAGAAATCGTGTTTTGGCGGCGCGGCGGCAGCAAGAGACCCCATTAGCTAAAGAGGTACCTCAGGTTAAGAACAGTTTCAGGTTAAGAACGGACCTCCGGAACGAATTAAGTTCTTAACCTGAGGTACCACTGTAGTCTTATCCCTCTACTGGAGATGACAGGATTGGAGGGCTTGCCTAATGATCACCTAGGCAGCTTTGATACATGAGTATTTAAAAGTTCAAAACCAGAACTCTGAAACTTGTCTGGGAACAAATGGGCAGCCGGTGATGAAGCTGCCAGATGGCACTCCATGCCACCAAGGCCACTCGCGTCTCCGATGACAGCGCTGGATCCAAGAGTACTTGCCTTTTCCCTCTCCTCAAACATCCAGAAGAAAGGAGTCATGGCCCCAATGTCCAGGGCGTGGGTTGTGATGGCCATGATGTGGTTCAGGAGACGCGTGATTTCGCCAAAGAGAACTGGAAAGGAGGCAGAGACTCAGGTTAGCTACTGTGAACGCAGAACCGGGGGCATGTAAGGAAACAGATAGGGAGGGGGGATAGGGCACATATTAAATGCTACGATCCTAAGCACAGCCACATAGAACTCAAAGGGGTTCACTCCTTAGTGAGTGTCTTTAGGACTGAGGCCTAGGACACAGTGCAGGGGTGGGGTACCCGTGACCCACTCACATCCTCCCCAATGTGATGGGCTGGCTGGATACAGAGGAGTGGTGGGAGACACTAGCTAGGGAACCCCCCCCCCCAAGGGAAGAAGACCTGGTGGTGGGATAATGATATGTGATCAGAGAGAGAAGAAAGGAGGACTGGGAGCAGGAGGTGTTGGAAGCTGAAGAGCTGACAGGGCTTAGGGAGCAGGAAGAGTCTATGTCAGAGAACAGTCCAGAATCAGAGGCAGAAGCGGAGGCTGGAGAGGAGGGAGGCCAAGAGGCAGAGATCAGGCAGGCTGCTAAAGAAGCCACGGCAAAGAGCAGCTCCCCACCCCGATCTCACAGAACTTTGCCGAGACATGAAGAGGGTGGAGGAAAGAGAGACAAGACGAAGGAGCCTCAGAACTTGGGGGGCACTTAAGGAGTGGTGGGAAGGTGGGGAGCATCTGCCCTCGCAACTGCCTCATTGGGACTAGTTCTGCTGGGAAGAGTTGTTGTGCTCACTGGCCTGAGCTGTGCTTGTTTCTTTGAATAAAGAGTTAACTTCACTGACACATGAGTTATTGCTGACCTGACCCCAACACCCAGCCAACACAACCAACAGGCAGGGATGATGGGAGCCGGAGTCCAACAACATCTGGAGGGACACAGGTTCCCCTTCCCTGATGTTGGCTTCTTTAAAGATACACAAAACAAGAAGGAAACATGGGCTGCAGTTCAGTGGCAGTGCTTCATCTGCTAGCTGCGACCACACCCTCGTAAGCTGCCTGCTTTGCTTACCCACCTCGGATCCACTGAGCCCTCAAGGGCGGACGGATGTTGAGCAGCTTCTCCACCGCCAAGGAGTAGGCTTGCTCGTTGCACATCATAGAGACATAGTCAAGCCGGTCAAAGTAGGGCAGAGCCTGGGCCAGAAAAGGATAGTTTGAAAGCAGCTAGAGACTTGCTCAAGGATCTTCAAAACATATTAATAATAATAATAATAATAATAATAATAATAATAATAATAAATTTTTATTTATATCCCGCCCTCCCCAGCCGAAGCCGGGCTCAGGGCGGCTAACAACAATAAAATAGTACAACATTCTAAAAACATTTCATTATAAAAATTAATTAAAATCAAATTAATGGCAACCATTAAGCTAAAGTTCTGCGAAGATTGCCAAAGGAGGGAGTCAGGCTGTGCCCTGGCCAAAGGCCTGGTGGAACAGCTCTGTCTTGCAGGCCCTGTGGAAAGATGTCAAGTCCCGCAGGGCCCTAGTCTCTTGTGACAGAGCGTTCCACCAGATTGAAGTCACAGCTGAAAAAGCCCTGGCTCTGGTTGAGGCCAGCCTAACCTCTCTGTGGCCTGGGACCTTCAGGATGTTTTTATTTGAAGACCATAAGTTCCTCTGTGGGACATACCAGGAGAGGCGGTCCCGTAGGTACGAGGAGACCTATTAAGTAAAACTCCCATTAACTCCTATTAAGAGTTTTACTGGATCAGGCCAGTGGTCGCTCTCGCCCAATGTCCTGTTCTCACAGTGGCCAACTGGAGGCCCGTGATGGGAATCCCATAAGTGGGACCAGAGTGCAAGAGCAGCTCCTGCCACGATTACCTGGAGATAGGTCTTGTACTCTATCAGCTTCTCGGTGCCCCGGTGAAGCAAGCCGATGTGGGGGTCACATTTCTTCACAGACTCCCCGCTCAGCTCCATGACCAAACGCAAGACCCCGTGAGCCGCAGGGTGCTGAGGCCCAAAGTTGACGGTCAGATTGGAGACATTTTTCTCAAAGGGCGGGTCCTTGTCTGTTCGGGTCAGAAGAGCACATGTGAGACATCTTATTGGTAAAGCAGGAGAAGGGAGCCCTTCCTCAACCTAACGGCTGCACTTACTCGTAGGCCAGCAACTGGGGAAACACATATGTGGGTGGGGCCGGAAGCAAATGTGGGAGGAGCAAAGGATATTACTTTTACCCAGGGATGGGGAAACTCAAGGCTTGAGGGCCTCGGGGCTCTCTGCTGGCCACACACCCTCCCAAGCCACACTGCTTACCAGCCCTGCTGTGACTCTTTTGCAAGCGTTTTTTTTCTGGCTAGAATGTGTCATTGAACTGTGATGATGCCCCTTGCTGACAAAGAGACAGAGAAGTGTGGGTGGGTGTAGAAACTTCGGGGTTTTGTGTGGCTGAAGGTAGCCTACTGTACAAAGGTAAGGGCAAAGAAAGGGGAACCTTCCAGGTGCCTAATAATAATAATAATAATAATAAATTTATGCTACCCATCTGATTGGGTTGCCCAGTAGTGAGCAAGGCCAGAGGCAAAAGTGGGCATAGCAACAAATGAGAATTTTACTTTTTTAATGAGATTGTTTTATTTTGATTATGTGTGGATGTTCTGTAATTGATCCGGAATGGAACCCAACCTACTCAAGAGCAGACCCCATGAAATTAATTGACTTAAGCTAGTTTTTGGACTACAACTCCCATCATCCCTAGCAAGCAAAACCAGTGGTCAGAGATGATGGGAGCTGTAGTCCAAAAACAGCTGGGGACCCAAGTATGAGAAACACTGCTACATCAATAAATACAGCAGAACAATACTATATTTCATCCCGTTGAGAAACTCCACATGAGAGGGAGACTCCATTCAGTTCTATGGAGGAAACTCACCGTTCCAGGGAGGAGGGACCCATTTTTCCATCTCTTTCGTGGGATACATGACGGCGCCTCCATAATGCTGGACATACTCCACATCAGGCTGCCACTGCTTTCCTCTAAGGAAGGGAAGAAGAAATGTTAAGATCTGCTCAGGCAGCAACACTCAGTATGAACCTGAAAATAGGATGCTGACTAGCTAGTGTTGTAGGGCAAGCCTTGGCACTAGGATAGATGCTGACCTTGGGAGACATCCACCAGATCTGGCTCCTATTTGTTTTCCTGGCTTTGAGTCAGTTGTCTGTAAGACCAGCCCAACACTGTACAGTGGTACCTCAGGTTAAGAACTTAATTCATTCTGGAGGTCCGTTCTTAACCTAAAACTGTTCTTAACCTGAAGCACCACTTTAGCTAAATGGGGTCTCCAGCGGCTGCCATGCTGCAGGAGCACGATTTCTGTTCTCATTCTGTTCTCAACCTGAGGTACTATTTCTGGGTTAGCGGAGTCTGTAACCTGAAGCGTCTGTAACCCGAGGTACCACTGTATTTTTATTTATTTATTTTACTGGCAGCTCAACACAAGTTTATTTTTGTATTTAAGGAATTTATACCACATCTCAAAGCAGCTTACAGGGGCGAAAATAAAAGCGCACTATACACAAAATTTAAAACATAGATTCCAACCTCTCGCACTGCCAACAAAGACAAACAAATAACGAACCTACCCACAAGGCACACATACACTATGCCAGGCTTCCTCAACCTTGGCCTTCCAGATGTTTTTGGCCTACAACTCCCATGATCCCTAGCTAGCAGGACCAGTGGTCAGGGATGATGGGAATTGTAGTCTCAAAACATCTGAAGGGCCGAGGTTGAGGAAGCCTGCACTATGCAAAAGAATGAAAAACCATGACTTCCAGGTTCCTGCAACATGGCAGATGGACCGCGGATCTGACAGCTCTGTCAGATTCGGCCTTACAGAGCCTTTGGGGAAGAGGAAAAGGGCGATGCGCTTCCCCCAAAAAACCCAAGAGGAGCAGTGGGGTGTCTCGGGGTCCTGCTGTTCACAGACGGCGCCTCGGCATTGCAGGTCTCTGTTCTCCATCCCGAGAGGTGCAGAGAGTGGGGATGAAGCTGAGTGAAAGCGATGGTGAACTAGGAACCATTGCAGCTCCGTGAAGCAAAGCCTCGGTTCCAGCCACAAGCGGTTACCATTCCAGTATATTGAAGCTGATTGCAAAGGTGAGGACTGTTTAATTAGATTGGCAGGGTGGAGGGAGAACAGGAGTATTAAAAGGAAGTCTGCTTCCGTTCCTGGTGCTATGAGCACAAAATACATACAAGTGAAGTGTTGATGAAGTTTACCTTGGGAGATAAGTTAACTAATGAACACTAAGGATTAAAAGATTACACATTGCTTTCGTTTATACTAATCTCAAGATTTTTTAAAACATCGAACTTGACTTGAACTCAATTTGAACTTGAATCTCTCCTATGCTGTGATTGAACTTGACTTAAAATGGAGGACAAAGCAGAGAAGGATTGCAATGTTATTTAATGGAAGAATGCTACAAATTTCCTCTCTGGAAGAAAGATTGGACTGACTCTCTGAATCTACACTACTTTTGGAAAAGAAATTTTTGATCTTTCAGAGCGTTGAAGACATCTAACCTAATGGAATTATAATTGTGGACTTATTTTATTAAAAGGTATTAGCTTGTTAAAAATCAAGATAAAAAAGAGAACTATAATATTCATTCTTAATATTGGGCTAAATCAGACTTTAAAATAACATTAATATTGTAGTTTTACTTATATTGGTAATCAAAAATCATTTTGATGTGAATGGATGTAAAGATGGGAATATATAACTGTTAAAATCTGATTTTGTGAGTAAAGTGGAAGGGGGGGAGGGAAGAGGCTGGAAGTACTGGTTTTCTTTACTGAGCATAGAGAATTGGCCTTGACAAAGTACTGATAAAGCCAAAATATTACCTTCCTTTGGTGGGAAAGGACTTTTTGTTTTGGAATTTAATCTTAGAGAGGAAGTTGGGAAATGGGGAGAGAATTGGCCCCCCTTTATCCCTGCAAGAAGCTTAGTGGGTGGGTAGAAGTGGGAATGTAAACGGCGTTTGGTACCGTCGTGGCGGGAAGGTAAACAGCGTTTCTGTGCACTCTGGTTTCCATCACAGTGTTCCGTTGCGCCAGAAGAGGTTTAGTCAGGCTGGCACAAACACCGGCTCCGTTGACCTGAAAGCGAGATGAGCGCCGCAACCCCATAGTCACCTTTGGCTAGACTTACCTTAACTATCCAGTGGTCCTTTACCTTTATACATTTACCTTACCATGCAAGAGCATATAGAAAGTGAATCCAGGCCTGGGGACCGACGCTGCTGGACTCCAACTCTCATCAGCCTCGGTCAGGATGGCATAGCTGTCAACTTTTCCCTTTTCTTGCGAGGAATCCTATTCGAAATAAGGGAATTTCCCTTTAAAAAAGGGAAACGTTGACAGCTATGCAGGACGGGTGTGTGTGTGTGTTTATGTTAAGAACTATGGTCCAACATATGGTTCCCCACTCCCACCCCCAGCGACAAAAGGGGTTGCCCTACACGCAACGCAGAACGTCATTTGAACTGAGGTTCATCTCTTCTCTCCCCCAAACCTGTTTTAGTCTTTGGCCTCTGAACAGAAAGGCACGGTGCGACGTACAGAGACGCTGCCTCTGGGCATATGCAGAGGGCGCCTTTCCTCACAAAGGTCCTCCTGCAAAGGCGATTGGAGGGCAGAGGTCTCCCGTCGCAGCACGGCTTCCATGAGGACTAGGACCTTGACATTTCTCTAGAAATTCACCGGGGTGGGAAGGGAGCCGCGTAGCCGTAACGGTAGACCCTCAGCCATTAAAACAAAAAGAGGGAAAAAGCTATTTCCAGGGTGGTGTGAAAAGGGTGGGGGGTATTACCTGCTGGGCGCCGCCCCCAGCGCAATCCCCTGTCTCCATGACCCTGAAGGTGCCCGCAATCTCCACAAAGCCCTGAGCGCCGCCATCTTCCTTGTGGGGCTGCGGCATCCCACAGACGTCAAACCCGCGCATGCTCCCTTTAGTGCAGAGCTTCGGAGCCGCCATTGTAGGTACGGGCAAAGAGGAAAATCCGTCCCCTCTCCTCCCAAGGAGAGAGAAGGGCAGCCGACTTCACATCGGCCGCGGAGCGAGCTGCGCGTGCGTAGTAAGAGCACTAGGAGGCTCCCGTGAACCGACGTTCTGCGCGTCCGCCATGAAAGGGCAGGGCGTCGACTTCAGCGGTTGCCAGTGAGCATGCTCAGCAGTACGTCGCACAGGCGGGCCTGATAGCGATTCTATAGAGTCGTTTAAACCGGAAGTGACCTTGCTGGGACCGGAAAAGGGAAAGGAGGACCTGTTGCCTTTTCTGATGCTGGAGTGAGAAGCGGTGACCTTTCCTGCAAGGAGCTGAGCCGGTGCGTAGAAGCGGGAATGGGGTTGGAAAGGGTTGTATCACGCCAGCTTTTATACTCTCAGGATTCAGGAGTCCCTTGTTAAGGGTCCTCGGTCTGTCTTTACTCCGGTGTAAACAGCACCCACTAGAACAGACATAGGCAAACTCCGGCCCTCCAGATATTTGGGACTACATCCCTGACCACTGGTCCTGTCAGCTAGGGGTGATGGGAATTGTAGTCCCAAACATTTGGAAGGCCGGGTGTCTGCACTAGAAGCTCCCTGGAACCATGAGTCCGTCTAGCTCAGTCTTGTTTCCCCAACCTTACCCAATTTTTGGTCCCCACACGTTGTTGGACTACAGTTCCCATCATCCCTGACCGTTGGAGCTACTGGGAGTTGTAGTCCAACATCACCTTGGGGACCAAGATTGGGAAAGGCTGTTCCACACAGATGTTACTGGACTACAAGCAGGGCAGGTTCCCCCACCAAGGTGCATCCTGGGCCTTCATTATATAGCTTCTGGTGAATGCTGGAAAAAATGCACCTCTTTACCCTGGCCTTTGACACCTGATGTATATATATTTTTAGGGCCCACCCTATTTCTGGAATTTTAAAGTTGTTTTTAATGTTATGTAATGTTGTGTTTTTAATGTTACGAGTGGTGTTTTAAGAGTTGTAACCTGCCCTGGGACCTTAGGGTGAAGAATAGGTAATAAATTGCAGGAATAATAAAAACTGCAACTCCCATTGTCCTTGACCCTTAGCCTTGCTGGGCGGCACTGGTGGGAGTTGTAGCACAACCACATTTGGAGGGCAAGAGATTTCCCATTCCTGGTCCATGTGGTTCTGAGATGCTAACCTCTTTTTGTCATGCAGATGTAGTCAAAGGTTGATACTTGGTCTTGCTTCACCCTGTATTGTAAGTGAGCCACTGGAAAACTCCCTTAAACAACCCCCTATGCAAAGTTAAAATGTTGGAAGAATGCACTCCACTTCAGCAATGTTTTGCTAATCCTATACTTTTCTGTCATTCCTGTTTCCTTTTGCAGAACAGCCTGCCAAGATGGGTATTCACTTTGGAAACTTGGAGAGAGTAAGGCATGTGATCACCTACAGCTTGTCTCCATTTGAACAGAGAGCTTTCCCACACTTCTTCTCCAAAGGAATTCTTAATGTCTGGAGGCGATTCAGTACACAGGTCTTCCGGGTGGTGCCTCGTAAGTTAAAAATTATTTAGGCTGCTCCTTCTGCTTCTTGCTTGTGTGCTCTGTGTTACCCTTGAGGGCTGGTTCTTTCTCCAGGATTAGTGCATTGATGTTCAAAGTGAAGATCAAAGGAAGGACTCAGGATGTTGGTTTCAGAAGAAAGCAATTTCTGGAGCAACATATGGCATGGGGGGGAGCAGTTTCTTCATTGCCATCATATTGCAAAGAGGGCATGGAGCAGATTAGATGAACTTCATTATTGTTATTATTTATTTCATTTATGAATAGCTTCCTATGAATTAACTTGAAGTTACTTTGGAAACTTAAGTTGTTCCAGAATGCAGCAGCCAGATTATCAGATGAAGTACTGTTTAGATCTCACATAGCCCTGTTTTAAAACTGTGGTATTTTCTTCTCCCCAGCCTCCCACCATGAGAGTTCTTCCCTTCCCTGCCTCCCAAACAGGGTTTTTCATCCACTGTCCATCACGAAAAGTGATGGATCTGCATGCTAACCCCTTCTTAACCCTGAGTAGAGGGCCACAAAAGAACAGAGCAAAGCAGAAACAAAGAAAGTAGAAAAGAAAAAGAAAGGATAACAAAGGGATAAGAATATTAAAGGAATAATACTGTATACTAATAAGGGAAGTAAAGAAATAGGTTAAAAGGACTTCCAACTATCCATCTGTCAGTTATATTTATTAGAGTTCTTCAAAATAGTCAAGTGTTCAATCCAGGATAGTATCCAGCTGGATTATAAATTGTTTTAATTGTTGTAACACATCCTGGGATCTTGGGTTGAAGAGCAGGTAATTAATAAAATTAAAAACCCAGAATTTAAAGAACCCAGAATTTCAGATCCAATGCAGATAGCAACTGAGGTAAAAAAATTCCCCTTATAAGGCTTCTTGAAATAGAGAAGTTTTCAGCAGGCACTGAAAAAACAATAGAGATGATGCTTGTCTTCCATGTAGGTGGGGGGAGTTCCCAGTTCTGGCATTGCGCAGGACAGACCTGCTGATGAGATGGTTATCTTCAGAAGGCCCTCTCCTGTAGAACACAGTGACTGGCTGGGTATATAGGGGATGAACCACTCTTTTATGTATCCTGGTTCCGAGCCATACAGGGTTTTGTGCCAACACCTTGAACTTAGCCTGGTGGCTATTGGGCAGCCTGTGCCAATTTATAAAAGACAGTTCTCTTTGCTCTACATTGGAAGCACTAGATGGAGCAAGAGAGCAGATCAAGGTGACAATCTCCTTTAGTCAGTACACAGTGGCAATAACAGTCTACTCTCCCACGTGTTCCGGAATGATAATCTCCTTAGTGTAATTACAAAATCTCGTTAGCAATTAGTCATCTTTAGCCTCAGTGACAATGATAGTTAGCATTTAAGTAGTGCATTTCAATAGTTCAACGAATTCATATGCTGTTGCAGCCATTGACAGCAGTTTATGAAGTCCTGAGGTCTTCGGGTTTTATATTAGTGCTAGCAGCCTCTTGCATAGTGTAACCATCTCCTGCTGTACTCTCCTCAATCCTGAGATGACCTATTCAGGCTCTGAGGTGGGTCCCTATAAGGGCCAGCTTCCAAGCCCCTGCTCCATCTGTGTATCCTTTAAATTGTCTAGTGGCTTGGAATGTCATCACAGCATGATGACCAATCACAAAAAATGCTACAGAGAGAAAAACTACTCTCTCTTTCTCTCTCTCTTTCTCTGTATATATATATTCACAAAGTGGAATGCAACAGCAGAGACAACCAGTCTGAATACCATTTAAAAGGATTAAATATGATACAACCACACTTCATTATATTTTTAAAACACAGGGTTGCATCCAACTAACACATACTTGGAGTAGTAGACCCATGGAAATCAATGAATTTGGCTGATATAAGTGAGTTGGATAAAATCACATTTTGTGGTGATCTTAAAGAATCAGCACCCCCCCCCAAAAAATGAACTAGTACGGCACAAGCTCAGCATTCTGTCGGCAGCTTAGAACATCATCACTGCAGCCCAATTTACACAAGCCACTGAAAGCTACAAAGAAAAAATAATAAAGTCTTCAACGTTCCCCTAAAAATATTGATACCAAAATGTCACTCCTCAGCAGCTAATTTTATGGGAAGGCCAGTTTGACAGGGACCAATGGAAGAAGGCGATCACGGTGGACTTATTTAAAAGTACAGTATTTTGGATTACAAGTTATAGCAAACAATTCAGTGAAAAGATGGATCCAGCCTTGGTAGTTTATGCAGGGGTGGGAAAGCTTGGAGCTGAGAGGCAAATGCAGCCTTTCAAGCGCTCTCTGTCCTTTGGGACTCTCCAGACCGCTCTCCTCCTGGCTCTGCTTTGCACCCTCCTTGACTGGTTCTCCCTTGCTTGGATTATAGTCTTGAATTCTGACAACACTTCTTGCATGTCAGGATGGAGGACAGAGAGGGTGTGCGTGTGCGCGTTTAGAAACTAATCTAGTATACAGAGGCAAAGGTTTACATTCATTGCTCCACCCACTTTTGCCTCTGATTCCACCCACCACTGGTGTGTGGCCCCCCAGAAGGGAATTCAGCTGAAAAAGATTCCACACCCCTGTGTTTATGTATTAGCCTGGTAGCCATAGGCAACAAGTAATTCTGTGCAGGCGAGTGAGTGGGCTTGCAGAGTGAGGCCAGATTCTATTCCTTCTCTGTGCCCAGAATTGAAACCAAGTGGGCTGCCATAAGAGAGAAACCTCCTCTTTGCAGCATAAAAAATTACTAGGCTCCTCCAACTTGTTGTTATTGTTATTCTTTTTTTTTTCTACTTTTTTGTATCTAACTCATTTGTAACTGAAAATCAATAAAACACTGTTTAAAAAGAAATGTACCATGCTCTTGCAAGAGTGAAAAACTCTCTGCGAACCCCCAGCACACATGTACACACACACACACACACACACATATATATATATATATATATTGCAGGTTAGTAACTTTTTAGGGTTTTGTGGTAAGGGGTGAAGAGCTGTAATCCAACTACATTTGGAGGGCACCACATTGGCTACTCATGTGTTAATACATTTGCTTCCATTGCAGTACTTTTCTTGAAAAACTCATCAACGCAGAAGAAAATGGCAACAAACAAACCGGCATCTTAAAAAACAACACTACTCTTCTTTCTTAAAAAAAAAAATGGAAATGGCTTTCTCTTTAGCCAAAGAGGAGGAGAGAAATAAAAAGACAGATGGGGCTAGGCCACACAAATATATGTAGAGCTAACAGTGCATCTTTAAGGAAATGAGAAATGGCAGAGCAGTTGCCATATCCTGGGCTGTCATGATTATAAAACTCCTACTTGTACATGTTATTAAGCAGGAGAGGGGGAGCCTCTTGTACTCCAGATCTTGCTGGACTACAATTCCCATAATTCCTGATCACTGGCCATGCTGTCCAGGGTGTATGGGAGTTGGTGTCCAACATCTGGAGAGCCACAGGTTCTCCATCCCTTTTATAAAAGATGGTACTGCATTCCCAACTATTTGCTGGAATGGTACTTCATAGCAGAAGAATGTTATTATTTTCGTAACATGTATTTAGCCTTTGTTACAGTAGACTATGGGAACTTAAGGGCTGTGCCAATAGGGTGATAAGTGGTTTTGATAAGGGTTATGAAGGATGTAAGAGAGAAAGATACCACTCAGGTGATTTGGGACGCAATTCCAGGTATAAGGGACAGCAAGGGAGACAGGGCAGAGTCATGTGCAAGGGAGCAAGAAGACCTTTGGGACCACTGAGAATGGTGGAACTGGAAGAACAGAAGTTTTGGTTGTTTTTATTGTAGTTGTAAAGCTAACTGTGTTTCTTTTTTAACCTAAGCCTTTGTTGCGGCCTATGTCATCTATTCCTGGGGAACCGAAGAATTTGAACGTCTTAAAAGGAAGAACCCAGCTGACTATGAGAATGACGAATAATCTGACAGATAACAAAGAAAACAGTTGCCAGCATTTATTCTTGGCCTCAGCTTGTTGACATGAATACGCAAATATTTAAAATAACACTGGTTCAATAAACCTCTCTTCCTGTTCTACTTGTGAGTGTGATTCTTCAAGCTTTGCCAAAAGCTGAATATGCAGGCATGGGGCTGTTTTTGCTGCTGTCTAGTATTCAGCTGTTCCAGGGATAGGGGACCTGTGGGGCCTTCCAGATGTTGAATTCTACCTCCCATCAGCCCCACCCAGCATAGCCAGTGGTCAGGGCTGATGGAAATTGCAGTCCTGCAACATCTGGAGGGCTACAGCAGGGATGAGGAACCTTAGCCCTGGAGGCCAAATGTGGCACTCCAGGCAACTCTAGCTTGTCCTTGGGACTCTCCCCAAGCCACACCCACTTCCCAGATTCTGTAACTCACTAGGCACCTGCCTTGGATATTTATACCTTGCTGGAATGCATGCCTGGATGAAGTATAGAGGGTGTATAAATGTGTGTAGAATCTAACCTAATGTGCCATGGTAAGATTCACATTTGAAGTTTTGAGCTTTGTTGTTGGAAAAGTGGAATAGAAATATATCAAATCAAATCTGTTGCTCCACCCATTTTTATGTCTGGCCCCTCCTGCCACTGGTATCTGACTTCCATAAGGGAATATGTGGGCTGAAAAAGGTCCTTGCCCCTGGGCTATGGGTTTCTCATCTCTGTTCTACTTTTTGGTAAATGAAATATAAAAAGGACATTTTTTATTATTTTATTCATGGGTGCATATTTATCTCCCTCCTTTCTGTCCTGAATACAACTTAGTAACAAACTGAAAAGGTATCAAAGCTGGAATGTTCTGCATTGAATACTGAAGAACTGAATGCTGATGAATGGGTCTCTCCAAGTAAGGAGGCCAAAAAATGCTTGTGTTCCAAATAACCACACTTCTTTTAGCTGTGAGGCTTATGTTGGTGGCCTAATTGGGTAGGCAAGATCATGTGGTTCTTTACAGATCTTGGCTGCGAACCATATATAGGACTTCAAAGGTAAATCACTGGTGCTTTGAATTGAGACTGATTTCCTGAGCCTTCCAGGACTGCGTAGGTTACAACCAACACTTTGAATTGGGTTTGGGAATGTATAGGCAGGCACTGCAGCTGTGCCAGAACTAGCATTATATGCTCAATGCTGCCTCATTTTTGTCAGCAATCTTGCTGCATTCTTCACCAAAGGCAGCCCTATGTATAATGCATTTCAGTAATTTAATCGGGAGGTTACTAGAGCACAGATTACTGTCCCGATAGAGGAGCAATTGGGCCACCAGTTGAACCTGGTAGGACTGTACACCACTCATCCGACCTGAGGAACCACCTATTAACAACATCTTGTTTGGATTAAGCCTCAGTTGACTGGTCCTTGTTTAGTCCATCATTGTGACTAGGCACATGATCAGTGAATACATCTATCACCTCACCCACAGGGGAGGAAATTGAAAAATACTGTTATGTGTATCAGTGGTAGGCTGATGACAATACACTACAAAACTCCTTATGACTATACCTGGCAGCATGTAGATAACTAGTTTGGGGTGAGGTGACACCTGACAGCTACATTGGTGCCAGCTGTGCTATACATGGCTATACATCATGCATATATAGTTCTACCACGCAAGAGGGATCCTGGGCCAATCAGGATCCTCTCCTTCGTGGACAGGCTCTTGACACATATGGACGTTTTGAGGACAATATGCCAGGGGTGGGTTGGGCCAAGCGGCAGAAGTAGATGCAGCTGGGTGTGACTTTTGCCCTTTTTACAGTAGGGTACATTCCCAGACACACACAAAACAAAAATTTCTCCACCTGCCACACACATTTATCTCTCCCCCTGCCCCCCGTGATGCAAATGTCTGTAGAGCAGGGCTGTGGCAGGGTTACCTTGGGAGAGTATTGAGGGCCAAGTAGAGAAGCTCAGAGGGCCACATTTGGCACTGAGGTCCGCCACCCCTGGCTTATACCATAAGTAATGGTGAGTCTTTAAGATGCTGGAAACCTCCTTGGTCCTATAGGCACTGCATAATAGCAATGTGTGCTTATGTTTTTAACTGTTTCCCGCTCTTGAAGACAGGTACAGTACTAACTGGACTGAGGGGGGGGGGGGAATCACCATTAGTATTGTATTGCTCCCCCTTCCAGAGTCAAATATATGCTGTGTTTATGTCTAATTATGCATTTACATTTAAGTTGCCCCTTTTCCTTTCACTTGAGTGGTACCATAGGAGGAAAGGGCAAGCAATCTTCCAAACTAGGAAGTGGTGGGCTTAAGTACTGTACTGTGGTGCTCCTACCTCAACAGAGACTGTTATTTTTCTCTCAGAGATCTTAACACGTGGGACACAACTTCTCCATCTAGAGATATACTTGGCTCTTCTGTGTCCCCCCATTTTTTTCTTGCGCCACCACAGTCTATGTACTTTATAAATGTCGTAATTGGCTTTGAAGGCTTTTGCAGAAAGTGGGAAATATACAGTATGTCATTCCCTACTATTTTTTGTTGGGAGCCCCCCAGAGTGGCTGGAGCAACCCAGTCAGATGGGCAGCATATAAATACATAAATAATAATAATAATAATAATAATAATAATAATTCCCTCTCTGCCATGGGTGAAGCAGCAATGATCAAGTTGCTTCAGATATATCGTGAAGACCTCTCTCTCTGCCCCGCTTTCCCTGACCTGCAAGGCTGGACCGTTTTACCTTCCTGAATCTTCCGAATTTGTTTTATTATTTTGTTATTGTATTTTACTGGTTTTTGGCTGTGTTTTGGCTCAGTGTTGTTGTTGTTATACTGTATACTGCTTTAAGATTTTTTTTTGTAATGCTAAGCAGTATATAAATGCCTTTTAAATAAATACATTTTAAAAAATAATACAGTACAGTATATACCCTTATCCCCCTTCACAATACGGATTCCCACCACCCCCACCCGTTTCTAATTTAATACGGGGACGTGTGTCGTGAGCTTTCCCCCTAAGCCAGGAGGGCGCCGAGTTCGCCCTGTTAAGAGGGAAGGGAAGGAAATGAGGGTCGATTGGAGGAGAAAAGAATTTGAGAGAGAGAGAAAAGAGGGCGGGGAAAAGGCGTGCGCGAGAGAGAAATACACACCGTAAAAGCGCGAGCGCGAGCGGTAGGTCGCTCCACCCAATCAGCGCGCGCAGAGCCGTCAAGGCGCCCAATCGCCGTCCTCCCGCGCGCGCGAGCGCCCCCTTTAATTTGGGTTTGAGCCCCGCAACTGCCACTGCCGCCACCGCCGCCCTCCCCCCAAATCTCCCCGCCCTTTTCCCAAGCAACCGTTCCTCAAACTCGCTGCCTCTCGCGCACGCGCTCCTCCTCCGCCAGCGGCCTCGCGCTCGCTCCTCCTCCTCCTCCTATTCGGGAGCGCGCCTGCAGGGGCAACAGGAGTCAAACCCAGCCGCGCGGCTGAAGGGGAAAGAAGGCGGCGGCTGAGGCGGCGCTAGCGGGGATTGAGGGAGACTCGTCGTCGTCCTCCTCCTCCTCAGCCATGGCGGAGAGAGGGGCGCTCGGCGGCCAGCGGGGCTCGCTCACGCCTTCGCTGCACCAGCCGGCATCCAGCGCCTCAGCCTCTTCGGCGTCCCCGGCTGCACAGAGCCTTTCAGGGCAGCCTCCGCCGCCGACGGCGGTGCTACAGCAGCAGCAGCAGCTGGCGCCTCCTCCTGCTCCTCCGGCGGCGGCGGCGCCTTCGTTGTCTCAGCCGGCCGCTCTCGGCCCCGGAGGAGGCTCTCTGGCCCCGGGGGGAGGCGGCTCGGGGGCTCCCGGGTCAGGCGCAGCGGCGGCGGCGACGGCAGGGGGGCGCCCGGTCCAGATGAACCTTTACGCCACCTGGGAGGTGGACCGGAGCTCGCCCAGCTGCGTGCCCAGGTGAGGAAGTGGGGGTGGGGGGGGAGGAGAGAGAGAGAGAGACTCTTTCCTTCCTTTTACATTCTTTAGTACAGATTTTATGAATTCAGTGGCATAGAAATGTGCATTTAATCAACCGATTCCCTGAGGGGTAAGTAGTAGCCGTGTCGCAGCAGCAGCAGCAACACACCAGAGGAGGAAGAGGAGTCGTCTTTGTGGGCAAGCTGGAGGTTTAGCACGTTTATCTGCTTTTGTTGGGCTGCAAGGTTTCTTTCCCTCCAACCTCATATCTTCTTCTCCACGTCTGTTTCTCCCCCCCCCCCACGTCTCACCCCGTTATCTCCCTCCGTTTACCTTCGCAGGTGTGGAAGTCAAGCCCGACCCCACCCACTCCCTAAGACCTACTTGCTCTATCGCCTGCCAAAAAGGGAAAAGAAAAAAAAAACACAGAGAGAGAAAAGGCGCCTCCCTATTTTAAGTATTTACGTCCCTCCTCCTTGGGGAATAAAGGATGAAACCTAACCCTTAGACGTCATTTATCTGTTCCCCATATTTACAAAGTGTGTGTGTGGAGGGGAATGATAGCAAATTGCTTCTTTTAATCACACACGCTTGAATGTTAGAGTGGTTTGCCTTTATGTGGGTTGATGTTTAAGCAGGAGTGGGAAATCGAGGGAGGCTGTACATAGTGAGAGGATGCTTGTTCCTCTCAATGGGGGGCAGTTGCACCTAAAAGTTTTCATGCATGAGTGTATGTTAGGGTCCTCGACCTTTGCGGAGAACTAATACCCCCTTCCATCTATGCCTGCATGCCTTCAAAGAGAATGAGTTACTATATTTTAGCTACCATCTTCCTCCTTGCGCAGAAAGAAGGGGGTGTCAACCTGTGTGTGGGTGTAGATATTACTTTTAACATTTGTATCCTGCTTTGAGTGCATATTTTGGAAGAAAAGCTGGCAAAGGATAAAACAGAATAAATTAACCCCATGTGTACACGTAAAACAGAACCAGCCCCTTCATCTGGAAACACCTACTTCTGTCCCCACCCATGTAAAGGTGAATGAGGTTCTGTTAACCAGAACCCTCCCTCAGCAAATGTAAAGGATGTGGGATGTTCTCCTCCTTTATACTTCAGTATGCTTATGTGGGAGGGGCTTGCCCTTCTGTGTGCTGGGGATGTAGGTTTTTCAAAGTGGAGTGGTTATTTAAATGATATTTAAGAGAAATATATATGAGTGAGGGTGGGCGTTGGAATTTCAAAGTTGAGGAGTTGTTTCTCCTTCAACAGTCATCCATACACATAAGAAGCAGCTCATTTTAAAACAGATGTGTCCCTGACCACATATAATAGAGGACAAGTCAACCTTCCTCACATAATGGAGAACTTGCCTTTTACCCTTCAAGGTTTAGATTTTCCCCCATCAAAAGGAGAATTATCACCCCACCCCTCTTCGTTAGGAAAGAAGTGGATCTCTCCCTTTTCCATAATATAATTTGACTAAGTAGGAAGATGTTCTGCCTAATAAAAGGAAATTATCCACAGCCCACTCACTTGGTAAAGTTGACATGATTTCCCCGGTGAGAGTAAGGTCTTCACTCACGTAGATACTATATTCTGATTTGCATATGCACACCCTGCTTCAAGGCATGAGCAAAATCATTTCCTTATTATGAAAGCAAGCTGCACCACCCCATCTTTGCCTTCATTTATTCCAAATAAGTGACCTTGGCCTTTTGAAGTGAAACAGAGCTCTGTTCTTCCTGTGGGGGTTTTCCATGAGGTGTTAATAAGAATGCTTACCACTTAAACTTTCCCTTTGGGGAGATTGGGACTTCTGCCCTTTCCCTGTGATGATTCTTTCAGAAACCCTCAGATGAAATCTGCCAAATCTTATAAAGGCAGCTCTACTTTCCAGTGAGGTTCCTAAAACAACCACTGATAAAGATGCTTTATTGATACAATGATAACTCTCTCCATATACTCTTCTTTCCTCGATAAATGCTTCTCAGGTGAATATGAAAAGAACCACCTAAGACATTAAAACAAACTTTTCTGGCTCCATTGAGCTTCTCTTAGCTGAAATATATGCAACAGTAGCTCCTCTAGAAACCATTCTGCATGCCACTTTACTGCCTCATTGACAGCGAGATTAGTAAAAGTGGCTTTCCTGGATCTTTCCATCTATGGAGTGTAGAAGAGGTGAAATGACCCAATGCTGTCTTAGTTTTAAGATCTTTCAGTCCCCCTCCCCAAGGCAGTCTTGTGCAGTCTTGTATTTTCATTCAGAAATCAAACCACTTTCAAAAGCCAAAAATATCACTGTCCTACAACAGAACTTTTACTGTGCAACAAGGTAAGAGCTTACCGTATGTGGAGTTGTCTTATAATTATTTTATAAAGTTCTATAATGTAAGGGAACCTTAAGAACTTTGCTGTCCAACAGAGCTGTCATTATGGTCATTCCCTTATTCTTGTCATTTGTATCTAACAACCCCTATACACAGGACTTGGTTGGTTATGGACCAATCACCTTGCTATTCCAATCGCCTGTGAGAGTGAGTTTGCTGTCTGCAGGTTATAGGCTCAACACAACCCCAAATGGAACATTTTGCATGAGTATGGCTGCATTTGTAGCTTGATTTTCTTCATCTGGGGGTAGTGCGCAGAACTTAAAACCTGATGAACTAAAAAACAATAAAATGCCTTCTGCAATTACTGAAAGTCTCCCTCACCTGTGTTGATGAGCACTTGTTCCACTAAATGAGTTTCTTCTATCCTAAATGACCTGTATAGTTTAATGTCCTTGTAATGACTTTGTCTGTATATCCCCTTTTAGTTGCATGAAGTGAAACCGGCTAAGCTATAAGATCAACTTTCCTCCTTTTCCTCCTTTTCCTCCTTGTGCTTAAAGCAAAGACATACTCCTCTCCTGTCTCTCTTCGTTAAATGATATTTTTTATTTGTGTTGAACTGCTGCTGTTCTGAGGACAGCCAAGATAGACAGGCTGGCCACTCTGTTCTCTTTGGGTGGCAAAAAATTGGCATAAGTAGGAAACAGCAGTTTTTGTCTACTGGGAGATGAGCTGCTATCTCAAACTGATTGATTACTGTTTATTTTTAGTCTGCCTATACCTGTTTGATCTTGAAGAGCCCAGGTGGCTGATTATTCTTCTCTCAAACAGACACCATGCTTGTTACAGGAATTATTATGCTAATCCCTTGTTCAGAACCTACATGAGACTTGGCCAATATTTTTTCTGCTAACAAGCATAATATCAGCATGTTTCTAACATCTATGATGCTGTGTTGTGGCATTTTGTGACAGCTGAGACTTGTCTCAAGGGCAGTATTTTTCCTGCCCACCTCTTAAACAAGAATCAAACAATAATGGGTCTATTGCTAATCTTTAGACAAAGCTTAATTGAAGGATTTGTCTCAATAGCTGAATAATTTGCTTCAAAAGCTGAATGTTAATTTGCTGTAGTTTTTTCTTGTTGTTTTTTACATCCCCTTGGTTTGAATTCATGGTTTTGTTTCTCTGCTCAGTCACCGTTTGGGGGAGGACCTTTTAAATACAGTACATAGTTCAAATAGCTTTTTGAAAGCTGTAGGGAATAATCCTAGCCAGATTTGAACTGAAATACAGCAAAGAGCAAACCCCTTTCATCCAGCATGCAAAAACAAAAGGTCCAATATTTTAACAATTATTTCTCACCATATTAAAACAAACACACCAGTTGTAGTCATATAACTGAATCATTTGTTTTGCTGAAATTTGGGTTATTTTAAAATTTATAGTATCCTGATTTTTAATGTTGTATTCAAAATGATTGATTAGTGTCCAGAGTACTGAATGTACTTTGGGCTTTGCGATCCATGTCTATTGTCTGTTTATAATGAAGGGGTGGACTAACTAATGATTTGGGCTTATTTTGCATATGCAGCTTAGTTACCTCACCCTGTTTCTGAGATAGCTGTGTTTGTTATGACTCAAGAATCTGCCTGTGATTACAGTAATCAAAAGTACACTTACTGTAAGATGGTATTCTTGTAAAAAAAAAGAGGGAGGGGAGGCTTCTGCTCTAAATAAGAAATTGGTTTAAGGCCACAAGGGGTCATAACAGTCATTCCAGTGCAATATCTTGCCATGTTTACTTTTTGAATAAAACACAATTCTCTATCTGAAAGCAGTAGCTCTGAGACTGAGGGTTACTGGAGAGGTGTGAGCTATTTTCTTTTTCTTGGGTGATCACTGTCCGTGTCTCAGTTGTACTAGCAATTGGTCCTTCTATGTTCTGTATTGCTTCTGGTTGATGTATCTATGAAACAGCCAAAAGTAGTTGATAAGCTCCTCCTATTTCACATGGCTCTTGAGCTCTATTACATGACACCGGAAAGCATGTTGCATGCTTTACTAATACAGGAATTTAGTTCCTGCCACAGAGGAAGTTACTGTCTTTCCCATTCCAGAAGTGTCAGTAGTGATTGACTCTTACACTTTGCCATTTTTATAGGGATATTTTAACATCATGTTAAAAGAATTTGGACATGCAGTATCTGACACAGTTGAGATGGCCTGAAATAAATCCTTTGCCTAGGGCAAATACATATATTTGTGTTGTTATTAATCCAACCACTTGTCTGACACCTCATGTCATTATTATACTGTATGCTCACCTGGGAGTAAGTCTTACTGAGCATAATAGGCCTAGTAAAATCTTGTGCATGCCTACTCAAAAATAACTCTCATTGAGTTACATCAGATGTACACCCAGGTAAGGGTAGATAATTGTAGTCTACGTCATTTGGAACATGAGCTCAATATAGCAACCCCCTCTTTGTGTAGTTCCAGGATAATAGAATTTGACAACACTTCCTTTTTTGTTTTTGTTTCTTCTCCCTATTGCACTTTTTGGTATAAAATATGTATTTGCTGTGCTCATCCTTTCCTCCCAGCTGAAGGGCTCCGCTGATTTCCTTAGTGCAAAAGTAACTGTAGCAGGTGGAAAGGCAAGTTCTACCAATGCTACATTTTTCCCTTTCAGTAAAAAGTAACTTCTTAATGTTTCCATTGAGTTTATTGACTTGTAAATAAAACTTCAACATGTTTTTATAGTAGATAATACAACTCAGAGTCTGAACAGCTTAATTTATCCAAGTTACATGTTTTTCTGACTCTTCTTTTACATGCGAGAGCATTAGAGTAATATTAGAAACTTTCTGTGGAGATAACATTTCTTCAGAGTGTGCATGCATTTGAATCACACTATTATCTAAATCTTCTTTTAAAATCTAAAACCTTTTATGATTCTTGAAAGGTTTCACTGTCTAGTATTAGTATAGTTACATTATTATGAAGTCTTTGACAAACAAGATACTAGCAATTCCCCACTACTCCAGAAAGTTGTAACAAAGTGCTTGATGGTTTCTAAAGCAGGGAATATAGATTTGATCAGCCCTATTAATTTAGATACTTAGCTTAGTTGCTTTAACCAAACATTGTTGCAGTCTTTAGTTATAGTTATGCTTGATACTGATTTAATATCAGGCAATTTCAGGTTGCGATTGGGTTTTTCTCCCTGGAAAAGATTCCTGGTTTGTTGCATATAATATGGGGAGCTTTTCTCCTTCTTGACATGTTGCAATTATGGTAGCAAAATGTGGCAGACCACCATTCTGTGGGGATCACTCTTTTCTCATTGTGCTAATTAAATGTTGTCTAGAATGAGTGTCAGATATGATGTGCAATTTTGATGGTTAATTGCTCCCTTATGTATGTGGCTGGGTGGCTTCCCTCAGTGATCATGATTTGTAATTTACCGTACTTACCAACTTTACTATTGGGGTGGAATATGGGGCATGACTTGGGATCACCTGGAATTTAATTATTTTTCTTCAAGACCTTTTGGCATATACAGGGCACATTTTGTGTGCTTTGTGGAACAAATAGCATTTAATACTGATACTAAATGTTGCTTTTACTTCCACCAGAGTGAGTTTTTCCTAACACCCCAAAGGTATTGCTATAATACTTTACTTCCATGACATTTTTTCTTGTTAAGGAGGTGACACAGTTTTGTCACACTGAATGAAGAAAACTCTTAGTAAGGCCAGTGCACTTCACAGCATGTTAAGCATTACATGCATTTGCCATATAACATATGGCCATCTACCCCAGGATGGGGAACCTATGGCCCTCCAGATGTTGTTGGACTCCAATTCTCCGCATTCCTGACCATTGGCAATGCCGGATGGAGCTGATGGGAGCTGGAGTCCAATAACACCTGGAGGAGCATATGTTAGCTGTCTATGAGCTAACCAATCATCTATAAAAACAGTTGCAAGTTATCAGTGGGTTGGATAAGAAATATGGGCAGGTCAGATCTTTTGCCAGGTGCTATTTCAGTTGCTGATTTTGTGAATATTAGAAAGCTTTTATAGTAAGATGGGTGCCTAGTTAATTTTTAGTTGATTAATCACCTACATTTTAGCCAATTTTAAAAATGTGTATTAAGAAAAACTTTACTTTTTTTCTTTGATAGTGAAGTATAGTACATGAGAATTTAGTAACTGGAAGCTACTCCGTTGAATATTTTGATTCTCCCAACAAAAGCACACAAGGCTTAAAATAGCTGCAAAAAAATAAACAAACTTGCCCTTATATTTTGGTTTCATCAATTGCTTTTATTCATCCAATTAAATTGTTCTTTTTCTGATTAAAATTAACCCTGTTAAAGTATCAGATTTGCTGATTTTTAAAGCTTGCAGTCCTATTCCATAAATGTTTTCTGGCAGGAGTTGTGAAAGTTCAAAGTTGCATTAAGAAATAAGCAAATTGGCTTAGAAGTTTGGTTCCATTCGTTTAATTTTCTCACATGTTCAGTTCCTAACAGTAACTCTTTTCTACAGTGTGTTTCAATATTATTGTAGTAACTTATTGCTCTCCTGAATGACCTTGTCTGTTGTTAGCTTAGTGATAGGAACTTTATTGTTGAGCCAATTAATCTGTTCTGGAAGTGTTTTGAATCAAGGAAAAACAAGGCCTATTCTTGGCACCTCAATCCTGCACATGTTTACTCAGATTAAGGCCTATTTCCACCAAAGAAATATAGCAAGCAAATAAAAAGAGAACCCACACAAGTGACCCTGACACAAAACCCCACACATACACTAAGTAAAAGAATAGAAGCATTGCCACCCACCCCACACTTCTCCTCGTCGCCCCCCTTCCTTCCTAACTATATACTGCATGAACACTAATAGGGTTGCCATATTTCAAACAGGATGTTGCTGAGGTTTGTTTTTGTTTTTTTAGAAACACACCAAAATTGTTGAGCTTTTTTGGGGAAACCTCCACTTAAAACTTAAAATAGTAATTTTCAGCTTTCGGAGATTTTTCTGTTGCTGTTTCCATCACGTTGGCATGCATCCAGGTGTCCGTCCGTCCCCCCGATGCTATTTTTATACCCCAAAGCCAGGACATGTTAGGAATTTTCCTGATGTATGGCAAGCCTAAACACTAATGTCTCCCCGAAAATGAAACAAATCTGTAGAAAAAAACAAGTTGAAAAAAGAGACAACGCACATATTTTTGTAAGTTCAGAAGTCTTTAATAAAAAATATTTTAAAAATAAGGTCTATTGGGTTCAGTTAATCTTATTCTGAAACAGGTTTCAGGTTATGTAGGCCTTCAGGCTTAAGGTAAAGATAAAGGGACCCCTGACCATTAGGTCCAGTTGTGACTGACTGTGGGGTTGCGGCGCTCATCTCGCTTTATCAGCCGAGGGAGCCGGTGTAGAGCTTCCGGGTCATGTGGCCAGCATAACTAAGCCGCTTCTGGCGAACCAGAGCAGTGCACGGAAACACCGTTTACCTTCCTGCTGGAGCGGTAGCTACTTATCTACTTGCACTTTGACGTGCTTTCGGACTGCTAGGTTGGCAGGAGCAGGGACCGAGCAACGGGAGCTCACCCCGTCAGACGGATTCGAACTGCCGACCTTCTGATCGGCAAGTCTTAGGCTCTGTGGTTTAACCCATGGGGCCACCCACATCCCTTTCAGGCTTAGGGTAATGACCGGCAATTTACATTGGTGTGGTCCCTCTGAGGTAAATGGAAATATATGAATGTTAAGTGTTTTGAGTTGGGCCCTTCAGAATTCACATGATTTGTGAATTAAGATCTTACTCTAGTGGTAACTAAAAGTGGGTTTAATGCAGGTTAGCCACCCCTGATCCAGCAATACGTATACCATAAAATATATACACAACTGTTGTCAAAATTCTGTGTTTATGTGATTTTAGAAGCTTTTGTTACTATTTTTTTTTATATCCCTTGAATCCTGTTTTCATCCTGTCATTTTGTGTCTCATTTGCCTTGGATCTCTTCTGAATTCTTTGCTGTGGATAGACTTTCTGGATAACAATTAATTCAACTGAGGCCAGTGGCTTTTCTGATATTGTATCTAATCTTCAAAATGAACAATTAATCCTCAACAATGCTTTCTGGTGACTCAGTTTTTATTTGACCTCTGTTCAGGGAACATTAGTGTTTGAAGTTAAACATAGGCATGGATAGGCCTGACATTGTAAATGGGATCTATTAATTGTTTTCATTTTAGATGAAAAGAAAAGAGCTCTTGTGCCACTCTCAAACTTCGAGCAGTTTTTAGCCTACGCGTAATTAACCTAACTACAGACATCTTGGGAAAGCAATGGCTTTTTGCTGGAAAATTCATTAATGGATGCTCTCTCCACCAACTAATAGTAGGCTATATTTACAGGAACGTTTGCACTGCAGTAGCATTAGTAGACACAAAGCAAAACCTTCATGTTAAATATCAAAATGCTCTAGAACAGGCACGTCCAACTCCCAAGAGGTAGCGATCTACTCACAGTATATAAAAAAGTCATTGGAGGATGGACCAGAGTTGTTGCTGAGCTTTTTTTAGGAAGTCAGAGCTGTTGAGCTTTTTTGGGGGTAAATATCACTAAGGGCTCAAAGATCGACCAGGAGCACCCCACGATCAACCTGTTGGACATGCCTGCTTAGGCCCAGAAGTGTTTCTTGCCGTGCATGTTTTAATCCCACATGGGAGATCAAGTTCTGAGGTGGAGCCATCTAGCAGTAAGAATTGCTTAGTTACGTGGATATAACAGGCAGTGGCGGCGCGTGTCCTGGGGCACCATCTGCGGGGGCAGGGCTCCCAGCACAGGCGGGGGGGGGGCAGCCGCGATGGCAGCATGCCAGGATCACACTGCCAAGGGCAGTGCACTCCCCTCACACTCCTCTTCCTCCACCAGTGATAACAGGGTTTCTCAGAAGTTCTACCCCCCACCACTGAAATGGTGGAACAGAGGCAGAACCACTCACAAAATGGTAGCACAGGGCAGCAGTCATATCACAGAACTATAAAGCAAAATACAACGACACTATTACCAGAGGCGGACCTTGAGGTCTCAAATTTCAGCAGTGCCCTGTGTGACACCAGAATTCAGCACCCTTGCCTCTCACCTTCCATTTTTTATCATAGTTGTGGCAATCCCTGTGCTGTCCCTGAGGCACATGCACTGTGTGGCTGAACCAGTCACACTACCCTAAATCCACCTCTGCTGTTATGATCAGTGGCGTAGCGTGGGGGGTGCAGGGGGTGCCGGCTGCACCGGGCGCAACATCTGGGGGTTAGGGTTAGGGGGCACAAATCCACGGGTTAGGGGGTGCAAATTACTTGCCTTGCCCCGGGTGCTGACAACCCACGCTACGCCACTGGTTATGATGCAGCATTGTGGGATGTAAAATGGCATCCCATGTCACCACTTCTGCTTCTTTTAGCCCTGCAGGTTTGGTGACCTTGGGTCAGTGCTTGTGAGGATAAAATAGAGGACCTCCCCAAAAACTTTACCTCCCTTGAGGTAAATGACACCCCATCTCTATTTCATGCCCTTCTCTACTTCATGCCCATTGTCCGTCCCTACAAAAACTGAAGAAACAAGTACTTTACTGATCTTTCTCTTTCTCTTACAACTTTCGGAAACCTTTGTTATAATTTAGTACCATTGCCAATAAAAAATTGTCTTTGGGAGAATTACCACTAGACAGTTATTCACCTCCATTCTAAATTGTGGAAGGCAAAATTAATGCACAGATAATAAGAGCCATTGTGCATCCTTTTTGCTGATATGTTGGAAAGACTTCTAGAGAGGTTTCTTCACTTTGTAGCTTCACATTCACAACTGTAGTATTGAATGCAAATATAATACGTGAACTGAAATAGTCTCCTGTTTTATCCCAAAAAAGTAATTATGTGATCTGTGTTAGGCAAAACAAATATTTGGGCAAGGAAGGGTATAATTTTTTTCCAGCAGGTTAAGTATTTGTTATAAAATAATTTGGATATTGATAAAGATACCTTGTCTGTCAAACACGGATAGACATTGTGAGTTAAAATTTCTAAACCTTGAGATTTAAATTTATGGGGAGGAATCAAGCAGGACTTCATATTCCCCTTGCAAGCCCTACAAATTGGCTCCAGTACATTCATCAACCCTCTGGAGCATTTTTTTGAGGGCACATGGAGAACCTGAAGGGAGGAAAGGAAGGTGAACTTCTGTTGCATGGGTGGAAATTTGTTCCTCTCACACATGGACTAGCATTGCATGCTACCACTGAAATAATCAATGCCTTCTATGTTAACAGGTTTTATTTTGGGGTTTGCTAAATTATAAATTTCTCAAAGCAAGTTGAACTTACAGTTTAGCCTAGGTATTTAAAAATGCTATGCAGGATGAATGCAAATATGAAGAGGAGCTGGTAATGAATTTGAATAGATTTGATCCAGTTTAATTTGAAAAGCTATTTAAACTAGAACTATAGCCTAAACATTTTTTTTAAAAGGCTGCTCTTTCTGAATCTAAGGTCATTTATCAGTGAAGATTAAGGTGCACAGTCAAATGTCATGTTATAATTTATTTTTTAAGCATGCTTAGATTGCAATACAAAAATGGTTTGTGTATTTAAAAACATAATGGAAGTTTTTCAGAGCTAGAAAAATAGTTCACATTTCTATGGTTCACTCAAGTGCTTCTTGTTGTTTCCCTGAAAGCCTATATTAGGAAGAAGCAACGTAGGAATAAAGTAAAGATGGCTCAAGGTCAAAGTATACTTATTTTCACCCAGAAGTTAAAAACAAATATTAATATTCCACAATTAAATAAGACAAAAAGCTCAAGTAACTTTAGTGGTGTTTAAGGCTCTTCAGAAATGTGAAAGGAAATAATTTAAAGATATTGGATAATAAGGCAGCATGAGTTCACCAGACCCGTCATGCCTGAATACTCTGTATATTAAGATAAGTCATCTTCTCAAAAGAACTGGCTTTCTGGGCATCACCAGTTTAGACTTTTTGACATGGTCAGCTATACTTCAATTACCATGTGTATCTGGAATATTAGCAAATGTGATTAGGATCACATTGTGCTTATTCTGACATTTTCTGTTAATGTGAACAAAAGAAGACTCAAATAACATCATGTTGACATAGCACCAATAGGGCCAAAAACGACAGGGATTTGTTTTGGCTGGCAAATTACTCCCAAATGACTTTAAGCTGCTCTGACAGAAATACCTGGTCGGAACTACTTAGCCCAGTGACACCACAAAAACATGGATGTTGTGGAAGGAAAATGATAATTAACAACAGTTGATTTGAAGGTTTGCATTTCCAAAATCCCTCTTTGGTTGTGATGTAGAATGAAAATAGATTGCTGTAATAGGGTTATTTAAATTGTAACCCTAGCTTGCCAGACTCCCCCCATTCCATTTTTGAAGAGGCAGATACTGAAAATGAAACTGTTCTGCTTTGTGTTGATTGCTGCTCTTGCATATATTTGAGATTTTTTAGGAATACACCCACTATGCACATTTCTAGGGGAAATTGTTGCTAGATTTTGGCTGATTCTATTCATTACCATAGCAGAAGAGCTTTACAGCTATTTTATTTGTATTTATAGTCCACTCTTCATCAAATGGTTCCAATTCCAATACATTACAAAAAACCTAATTAAAATAAGTACAATGTTTAGTTAATATACTGAGAGTAGCAGATATTGCTGTGCATTGCCGTGCACTACTGTTCTGTGTTGCTGTTTTGTTGTTCTGATGTTGGTGGCTTAGTTGATTTTGTTTTATAATTATATCACTGAATCTGGACTTTTTGCCTTCATACAAGAGATTATTGTTAATCATTCCTGTGGGTAGTTTCAACATGAAGGCTATGACAGTGCTGCAACTTAGTTTGCTCTGATGTGGTACTGGCTTTCATCATTGAAAGTGCATTTGTATCCGCTTGTTGCTTCCAGAAACAAACATATCCCATGGAGTTAATATGAGTAAGTGGGATGCACTTGATTTTGGTCATTTTTAGCTATGTTTTAATCATATATGGCAGGGTTTACTACCCCTTTTGGTCCATGGGCACATTTGCAAACTGGAGAAACTTTGATGTACACCACACATGTACAGTGGTACCTCGGGTTAAGAACTTAATTCATTCTGGGGGTCTGTTCTTAACCTGAAACCATTCTTAACCTGAGGTACCACTTTAGCTAATGGGGCCTCCTTCTGCCACCACGCTGCCGGAGCAAAATTTCTGTTATCTTCCTGAAGTAAAGTTCTTAACCCAAGGTACTATTTCTGGGTTATCGGAGTCTGTAACCTGAAGCGTCTGTAACCCGAGGTACCATTGTAATGTAACCAAGCTCCCCTCGCAATCTATTGTGTTGGGTTCAACAGAATGCTGCTTTCAATGTACTAATTTCAGTGGGAGGAGGGGCAGAATAGGTAATCCTGTGGGTACTATTGAAGACCTCTGTAAGCACAAATGCACCTTCAGGTGCTATGTTGCCGACCCCTGATGTAGAGTCAAGAAGCGTGCAGTTGCTCAAAGTGCAATGGAGATGGTAATTTCCTACCCTTTTGATTAAACTTGCCTTTCAAACTAGGAGGACTGAATTGTAGATTTTTTGTAAAGCATTCCAGTGGAGTTTGGGATTTTGCTCTTAGTTAACCAGTGTTACAGAACTAGATTGTATCATGACATTAAGCACAATTTGTTATAGCATTCTCATATTGCTTGGAGAGACACTAAAGCAGAAGTGACTTTGTTATAAATTTAAAACACTGTACCTTTTTCCTTATTGGGGAAGCCCAGAATTCCTGCAGGGCTTTGCGTATATAATTCTGCATGGAGAGTCCTTTCCCTATTTTTAAAGATAAGAAAGCTGTTTGAAACATACCTTTCTGCCATGAGACCAGTATAAAACTGGGAAATACCACACTTAAATATAGCTGTGCAGTTATTAAAATAAAAAATGAGGGTGCTGGTAGACAAACAACCTCTGCTCAAGTACATGTATGATAATTTAGACATTGCGTTGCATTGTCTATTGGATTTTTTGCAACATTTGCTGCTGTTTAGTTACAAGCTGGTATATCGACTGCTGCATCTGCAGTCCACTGTGCTTGTTATAAAAGCTTATTTTCATCCACTAGAACCCTTTGGGTTGGGAGGGATCATCTGTGACTCATCTAGCTTGTGCATTGGGGCAGAATTGATTTAATTATGCTTAAATATCACTGATAGATGGGTGTCGAGAGAGAGTGCTCTGCTTTGGATCACTGCAGAGCTGTTATCTGGAAGTGCCCTTGGCAATTTGTCCCACTGCCTGGCATCAAATATTTTTGTCACGTTTGAGATGTTGTTATTATTGTGGTATTTCAGATGAAGGGCTCCAGTCATGCAAGCTTGTTTATAACCTATCAGATAATGTCCTTTATTTGATTTAGGGCAGTGGATCACAGGCTTCTTCCAAATTGCAGAGCCCAACTGACTTCATTTGGATCTAGTCCATGCATAGGTGTCTACAGGATAAGTTTTTAATGAAGTACTGTACAATAAAAAATTGTAATTCAGAAGCCTGATTTTCTGTACTAAACTGGCTAAATTAAATGAGTTCTCTTTAAAAGTACATGTGAAAAGGATCTAGGAGTATACAAAGGGGTTGTAGGGCCATGGCTTTTGCCCTGACTCCATTTTAACATGCCGCTTCTTCTGACTTCCCAGGGCAAGTATATGTAGGGGGAAGTCAGCTGTACTTGTGTACAGCTCCCCACATTGTTGGGAACCTTTATCATGCGGAGCTTGAAGCAGGTTTCCCACTTCAGATATTTGACCTAAACACACTAAAAACCAAAAGAGCAATGTAGCAATAATGGTGAGGCTAAAAGTGTGGTGAGAAACAACCAAATTAGAATAAGGAACAGTTTCCAACTTGCTATCCTGGCAGGCATGAAAACAGTATTGAGCTCATCCACTTCTTGGCCAAGCAGAACCTCCTGAGTGCTGTTCTACCTAACATTTCCTGTTACAATTTCTTGGCTGTCATATTTCATGATTCCACCTTGCAAATTTTCTTGTTTGTATAATGGTGAGGCCATGCACTATGAAGAACTATCTGGCAATGAATAAATGATGCAGCAGCTCTCCAGCCAACCTTAATGTACTACTTATGAAACTGCAATTACTAAAACATTTTATGAAGTTTATTACTAGATGGCAAGAATGACTCTGCAGAAATGGGCTCCTGAGATTTTAAGCATGTGGAAAAACCCTAGCTTTCAAAATTGCTTTATTTTGTCTTTTAAAAAATGATCTGTGGTTTGGTGAGCACTGCTCTAAATTAATTTTTTCCTGGTGGTTATTTTTTATCCTTGCTGTTTGCCAGTGATCCTAAAAACATGCCTCAACTCACCCTGGATGATGAAATGGTAAGGAACCATTAGCTATTTTTGAGGTAGTCTACTTTACAAGAAACAGCATGAACAATACTACCTGAGTTTACTTACAGAGCTTTGCTGTCTTTCTGTGCATCATAAGCTGAGTCAACACAACATATGTTGTGTTGATTCTGTAAATCCACCAACACAATAGGCTGATGGGTGAAATGGTATTGTGTGATGGATCATTTACGGTACTGCTTAAGCTGCACGTATATGGTCAAAGAAGTTTCTCCAACAGTGGAATGATTACTACTTTGTGTGTGTTTCCCCAGTAGGGTCATGAGATAAGAATTTCAAAAAGTGATCATGCAGCATTTGTTCTTGGGAGTGCTGTGGAACCTGGCCTCAAAGCTGTGAGGGTATTGAAATAAGGCATATATTTTACTTTCTGTGAGAATGTGGTAGGTTTGTAAAAAAAAATCCTTAGTCCCCCAATGACAAGTAGGAATCTTCTGCAGTTAACCATGCAAGCAAACATTTTTCAAAGGTTAGCTCTTTCATTTACGCCTTAAAAAGCATAAGCATGTGTGGGCAAGTATTTTTTGTTATACAGTAATGGTATGATTGAAGATCCTGCCTAGAGTAGGCGATCCCCTAGGCAAGGGATGGTGGCATGGAGCAGAGCAAGGATTGAAATGCATTGGTTTCCTTCAGATTAAAATATTAAACTGGTCTGGGAAATCATAGGGACCAGTGGAGATTGTTAGGCTAAACCTAGGCAGTAATGTGTTGGTTCAGGATTCAGTGGTGAAGCATTGACTGTGCTCAAGAGATTCCTTAAGACATGTTGTGTAACTGAAAGTAGCTGCTTGACTACAGGAAACAAAATCAGTACAAAAATTATTATGCATAAACTTTCTCTGCCGCACTAAGTCTTACCTGGAAGTAGACCCCAAACTATCGCTAACATGAGATTAATTCTCACTGTGGTGACCACAGTATAAAGATTTGACACAGGTGACATGTATTAGATAGCTCATTTTTCCTGAAGTGGAAGGATTTGCTTATTAAATGTCTCCCTCTGGGCCTTCCCAGTGAACATAGTGAGTACAGAGTGCTTCACTGTTCTTGGGTAGCTTATATATTTTGTGCAGCTATAGTGAAGGAGTGAACTCTTGAGGTTGCTGAAGTCATAGGCCATTCAGTTGCTTCCTGGTAGTCAGCATATGAGGTGTGTAGTAATCATGCAGAAACTGCTAGTGCTTAATCATGCATTTTATCATTGGCCTTTTGCTATTGGTGTGTGAAGTGGTGTACAAAAGAGTCAAAGCGGCATTTTCCTCAAGAGCTTCACAAGAGGATGGTTGATCGGCAGGTCTGAAACTTAATCAAGCAGATGGGGACCTTGGGAATATGGCTTGAACAGCTGAAAATGGGAGCTTCCATGTCCCAGATGAAGTACCTGCATTTCTACAATGGGTAAACTCTCTCTGTGTGGTTTGGACTTGGTTGAATGTCACTTTCTAAACCTCTAGTAAGAGATGAAGAGAGGCTTTTGTTCTGGTGTGTCCATGCCTCTCCCTGGGTAAAAAGTAATTTTTATACAGCTATCTACAGAAATAGATAACGGGATAGAAAGGAGCATGAATTTCTACCTGGAATGGAGGTGAGAACAGGGCAGGTGTGCATATGAAATGTATTGTTCTTTATACTGGGTACAAAAAGGACTGACCAGGCTCTGTGCCTTTTAGGTGTAAAAGCTGGTGGGGTATACATGCCAAACTACTAAATCACTGTCATTCAAGCTGCTATAACATGGTTGTTTTAACTTCTGTATGCAGCTGCTGAGACCAAGACTCATGAATTTCCTTCTAAAATGATTCAGTTCTCTTCCCACCTTTGATACATACCCACACTAAATATTTCTTCAAATAAGAACTAGTATGAAAAGGGTTCTGTGTTCATTGTTAAGACATTGGTTTAAATTGCCATAATTTTTGTGCTGGTGTGTATTTGATTCTGGCTTTCTTCCGTTTACCCTCAACACTTAAAAAGAGCTACTGTTGGCTGAGTGAAATGTGATTTGTTTTCTAAAATGGCCACATGCTATTTCGATGCTAATGGAATCCTGCTGACTTGTATCAGTTCTAATTATTAAGAGCAGGTTACTTGACTCTGTACAGATCCTGTGCAGAGGGAGAATAATGAAGAGTTTATGTAAACAAGAAACAGGTGGTAGCTTAAATTCAGTTGCTTAAACTCCCCTGCATCAATGTAATGCCACATCTGAGAGACTGCCTTGGCTCCAGTTGTGTGTATATTTTTGTGATGATCCTATTTTATCTTTGCAGGTCAGGCTGTGTGTATGACTGGCCCAAGGTCACCCTGTGAGCTTAGTAGTGGTTGAGCACAAATTTGAACCCAGTTTCTAGTGCACTGACCACTATGCATGCTGTTAGGAGAGCCAAAGCAGGACTTGTTCAAGCAGCATATACGTACTTTTCCGTGTATAAGACGCTCCCTATTTTTGGGAACTAAATTTAAAGAAAATGAGGGGAGATGCCCCAAAGTTGTTGAGCTTTTTTAGGCGGAATTGCATTCATGCCATCACCCCAGCAGGGCTGTTGCTGGGGGTTGGCAAAGTGGGCAGCCGTTCCCCCCCCCCCCGCCACTGCAGGCACCAGCTGGCTGGCTGCGTGCAACTTCCACTCCACACCGCTGCGGGAAACGCTCCCTAGAGCACACGCCTCCTGCAGCGACATGGGGGAGAGTTGTGCTCCCGCAAACCAGCTGGCTGGCGGGTGCACAGCTTCCCTCCCACATCACTGTGGGAAACGCTCTCCTGCAGCGGCATGGGGGGAGTTGCATGCCTGCCAACCAGCTGGCTGCCAACCAGCTCCCCCCTCCCCTCACGCCACTATCAGTGTATTGGATGACCCCAGTTTTTTGACATGATTTTTGAGTCAAAAAACCTTGTCTAATACATGAAAAAATACGGTAGCTCTGCAAACTGGGCTCTCATCTACAGAACCACAGTCTGTATGTGCCTTCCCCTACAGCATGTGATGAAGAAACCAGCTGCCCATCTAGCATAATTCTTGAGGTTTAGAGACATATCTGGGACTCCTGTGTTCTCTCCTTTTGGTACATTGCAGTTTAGATAGTAAGAGTTTGTTCTTGGGAGCAGAGTGGCTAATGTGTGGTTTTGAAAGTTTCCTACTTTGGGGCAAAGGTGAGCTAGATCTTGAGGACTGTTATAGATACTTCATGTGGATCTGGAACAATATTTTATTAAAAGACAGGTTGATAGCAACTTAAGTCTAACAGCATGTGACTTAAGCCAGTATACAATGTTAAAATTGTTTTTTGGATACTACAAGGGGGAAGGCCTGTGACGCACTGAGCTAATTTAAATATGAGAATTGTGAACTAACTTAAACAATAGTTACTATTAATCTTTAATTTGTGGCAGCTTAACTCCTGTTGGTGTTTTCTACACCCACATTAATACATCTAAGGATCAATGGAAATGACTTCAGGATCTTTCACATGTATAGTATAAAGAGTGAGAGTCTCTTTAAAAGCTGTACTTCTTTGCCTTCTTATATACAGCATGACTTTTGAAAATATTAAGCTTGTTAGGTTAGGTTATCAAACCAGTCACCACTACTGACTACTTGTATATGGGGTGGTGGTAGGAAATCTGCACTTTCAGAAAAGCATTCTGAACTTCTCCTCTGCCTGCTCTATTTTCCATGGTTGTCAGCAGTCAAAAGATATTGAGACACAGGGTTTTCTTCTGATGCAGAAACGTGCAAGTCTGAACAGACCTTCTGTTCAGTATCCTGATCTGTGAATTGCCCTGTTGCCGACTCAGGACATGTTTTGGCTTGGCTTAGTGTGGCTAATTGGCTTTGTCATAGCTTGGAATGCAAGGGAAGAGAAGTCCTTGAAATGACCTTGTTGGCAGCTGTTTAATGTGGAAGTTGTGTTTGACTTTGGAAATGTTGGTTTAGAACATGAGAAAGTAAATTGCCTGTTGCCTCATTGTGAACTGGGAATTAAAATGTCATGCCTAGTGTGACAGAGTAGTACTAATGGAGTGGGGAGGAACCAGGAGGAGAAAACAGAGCAACATAACTTAATTTTGTATGATAGTTGAATATTTAAAATACCAAAGTAACTCTTTTTGAAGGAGGTAGCAAAAATCACATAGAATATACCATACATAAATTTCCCAGTTTTTGATCTCCTGATTAATATTGGAGCAGAGGGGAGCCGGGAGAGAAGTTGAATGCATCATGGTGAATACACTGTATAGGCCAGGAGTAGGCAACCTAAGACCCGGGGGCCGGATGCAGCCCAATCACCCTCTCAATCCGGCCCTTGGACGGTCCAGGAATCAGCGTGTACATGAGTAGAATGTGTCCTTTTATTTAAAATGCATCTCTTGGCTATTTGTGGGGGCATAGGAATTCATCCTCCCCCAATATAGTCCGGTCCCCCACAAGGTCTGAGGGACGGTGGACCGGCCCACGGCTGAAAAAGGTTGCTGGCCCCTGGTATAACCATACAAAGCAAAGCTTTTGAAGAAAGGCTGTTCAGTGGCCTCTGACTTGTTTCTTTGAGCCTGCTGTGTTAGGCATCACCTTCTTGTAAGAATTAAATCCAATTATTTCAAAAGGACAAAAGAATGCCCAGTTGTGTGTTACAACTCTTCATGTTGTTAGGGACAGGGGGAAGCCTTTCATTTCAGAGTTTGTTTTGTGATGGTGGTTTTGCAAATTTGTGTTATCCCTGAGCATAGATGAAAAGTGGAACTTGTATTTGATGATACAATTGCTCAGATTCACATGGCATTGGATATCACAGAGTGAGTCCTGAGGACTAGTCAGGTACTTTTGGATCAGTTCTATCTATTGATGAGCATGTGGACAAGCTACTTGAAGGATTTTGGACAACAACATGCCCTTCAACCTCCTCCCTTGCTTATCATAACTAATAAAAACTAGCTGAAGGAATGTGACTAGGCAAGTCCTGGGAGCGGTGAATGCCTTGCTATGGGTAGTGGGAGGTACCATTGGCCCTTAAGGAAGCAGTGGTGCATCCCCTTCTCAAGAGGATCTTCCTGGACTCACAGGTGATCGTCTAATAACCACTATCCCCCTTTTTTGCAAGGTGTTCAAGAGGATGTGATGGTTCAACAGCAGACATGTTTGGAGGAAGCTGATTTTCTGGACTCAATCTTGCTTTAGGCCTGGATAGGGCACTAAAATTGCCTTGGTTGTCCTGATTCATTATGTTTGTCAGGAGAGGGATGGGGAAGTGCAACCTTGTTTGTTTTGCTTGATCCCTCAGGAACTTTTGATACCATTGACCATGATACCCTCCTCTAGAGGCTTTGAAGGTTGGGAGTTAGGGACACTGTGTTTCAGAGATTTCATTCCTACCTCCAAGACCTATTTCAAAGAGTAACAGTGGGAGACTCTTGCTTAGTTCCTTGAGTTCCTATGTAGTCTTGTCCCTCTTGCTCTAACATCTATTTGAAGCCATTGGGATATATCGTCAAGGGCTTTGGAGTGAGGTGCCAGCAGCATGCCAATGACATCTAGCTCTAGCTTTCTATTCCACCGGAATCAGCAGGGGCAGTTCAGATGCTGGCAGTAATGGGCTGTATGTGGACCAGGAAATTGAAACAATCCAGGTAACATGGAGGTACTGTGTGTTGCAGATTCTTGAATCTGGGAAGAAAGGAGATGGGTGGTTCTGGATAGGATTGCATTCCCGTGGATGAAACAGGCACACATTTGACCCATCTATGTCATTTGAGGCCCAGGAAGCCTTGGTGACTAGGAGTGCCTTTTCTAGCCGATTCACCAGCTATAGCTGTTCCCGCAAAAGAATAGCCTGGCTACTGTGATCCATGCTCTTGTAACTTCCAGACTGTACTGTTGCTATGCATTCCATGTGGGACTGCCATTGAAGACTATTCAGAAGCGGCAACTAGTGCAGAATGCAACACCTAGTGGGTATCTATGGCTGCAGATATTATGCCAGTCTGAAAAATTATGCACTGGTTTCCAGTCCGTTAACAAAATGAATTTAAGGTGTTAATACTGACACAGACCCTAAATGATTTGGAGCCCAACCATTTGAAGAGGTGCCTCCTCCCACATAGACATGCCTGGGTGTTAAGATAAGTAGGTGAGGCCCTGATAGCAGCACTACCACATTTTGTATTTTAAGGGGTAGGGGTGAGTGAGAGGGGTACCTCGCACCATCATTGTATGGCTTTTTGATGATTGGTCAAGGTGCACCAAGGCCTTCAGCTGAGTGGATGTTTCTGTGTTACTGGTCTGTGTGGGTGTTTATTTTGTCTTTGGTTACTTTTTGTAGTTTTTAATTGATTACTTTATGTAAAAGCAGTTTTAATTGGGATATTTTTGTAGCCCATCCCGGGAAGGGGAGGCTATAAGCACTAAATACATACATACATACATACATACATACATACATACATACATACATTTTGATTTCAAGAGAAATTATGCTTTCACACCTCCTCCCCCCAGCTCTAAAGTTTATGCAGCTATTAAAATAGCTTCCATTTCAGGAACCCATTTCTGCTGCTACACTCAAATGAAAAGCATTTTGAAGTTTACAGGATAATTAGACTGTAAGTGTCTGAAAAAATTGTAGGCATTCCAATCAACAGTTTTCCCAATTGTTGTGCTCTCCTTATAATCTAAGGCATGCTTAGCACAAGACAAACAAAAACTCTGCATGTCTATCGCAGCTGGAATGTTGCAAAGGAAGGAAGGTATTTATTTTCTTCAGTCTATTTTGGTTTTGTTTTAAAATGTTCCTCCTCCTTTACTTTTAAATGGCACTCTTCCATTCTCCTTGAATTTTCTTTGACCCTGGAAGGATGCACAGCTACCTTCCTATTACACCACATACCCCTTCTTCTTTCAATGCTTTCATTATTTTTTGGAGGAACTAGCAAATTTGACTTGCCTAAGCTTAATGCTAGCTTCTAAACTGATTTTATGAGCTCTGATTCTAGATCACATCTCACACTAATGGAATCATAATCTACAATGTGGGTAGAACTAGCTTTTAAATGCTAGTTGCACAAAAATGGAACAGTTGATGATATGTGGTAAATGAAAGGACCATGTACAGTGGTACCTCAAGTTACATACGCTTCAGGTTACAAACGCTTCAGGTTACAGACTCCGCTAACCCAGAAATAATGCTTCAGGTTAAGAACTTTGCTTCAGGATGAGAACAGAAATCGTGCTCTGCAGCGCAGCAGCAGCAGGAGCCCCATTAGCTAAAGTGGTGCTTCAGGTTAAGAACAGTTTCAGGTTAAAAACGGACCTCCGGAACGAATTAAGTACTTAACCCGAGGTACCACTGTATAGGCAGAATAATTTGATGTATTTTGAAAAATCTGGTTGTGCTTCCTCAAGGTAGTAGAATTACTGTTTTTATTTTTCCTGTTATTCCTGATAAGTATTCAGATATATACATTGTTTATTTTTTAGTGTGTTACTCAAAAATGTATGATGTTAAAGTGGGGTGGGGAACTGGATCTGGCCAGTGGTGGTCAAATCCTTATTTCCTTCACTCTACCCCCAGCAACAGGCGAACTTTGACAAGTGGGAAAGTTTCCATTTCCTGCATGGTTTGAAATAAAAACTGTTGTGGATAAAAGCACATGGTGTTAGTTGCAGGTGTTTGTGATCAGCTGATTGTCAGCCCTTGGAAAACCCTATGCCATGATGGTCAGCATTTGCAAAGTGCTGTGCTTCCTCAGTTGCACTAGAGAGTTTTCCTTTGGGGCTTGTTAGCACTGTCTGAAAGTACCACTTGCAGATCAACACTTGGGCACTCAGTTTACAAACCCAGTTGCTCAAGCCATGTCTTTACCTGCCCTGCCCCTGACATCACATATGAGTGTGTTTGGGGGGAATGGTGTCATGAGCCCAGGGGGGCACATCCTGACCTAATTAAACCTGCCGGCAAGCTGTTCCCAATCCATGGGCTAGATGATTTCATGTTCTGATTGTACAATGCAGCTTCGTATTTCTATGCAAAATGTAGAGTAGGGTGGTAAAAAAAAATTGGCAACGAATGCATTGTTGTCACATCTTATTGACAAAACTACTGATTTTTGAATGGAGTAAAACATGCACTTGTACATTTAAATGAGGATTCTCAGCCGGGGGAATTTGTTATGCTATTACTATCCTGGAGCCAGAGCAGAAGATATATAGTTAGGGTTGCCATACATTTGGAATTTCCCGGACATATTCAGAATACTGCTGCCGCAAGTATACAAAACTGAAAAAGGCGCAACAACTTTTTTAAATATGGCAACCCTAAAATAGTGTACTATAAGCAATGCCAAGTCTGTCCACTTTTGATCTGAAGTAGATGACCAACGGCTATACCAACATACAAACACAAATTGCTACATTTGGGAGTCGTAACATGCGACTTGGACAATGACAAATTTACTTAAGCATTTGCTGGCAAATAGAAGACAAGCATTTGACTTTAATCTTTCTCTGCTGCTTAAGCCACTACATGTGAAGTATGTATACAGATAATGAATTTTCTCCACCTACTACAAGAGATATGTGTTACCATCTGTGGCTACAGTTGTCAGATTGAAGTGAATAATGAATCTGGTTGGGAGTAAGATGAAGTAAATGGATAAACAAGAATAATCCATAACAGGCAACCATATAACATTGTTTAAAGAGGCTCAGTGAAGACCACCCAGGACAGGCAACAATTTGTGCATAGTTTGTCTTCTCTGATTTTTTTAAAAAGCAGGTCACAAGACAGAATGTTCTAGAGAGCTCTGGTTAGGCTGAGGATGGTCCTCCCTTCGGATTATAATATAATGTTAACTACCTGCCTCTGTAAATGTTTGTGCACCTTTGAACAAATTTGTTGCAGTTCAAATTCATTGCTAGCATATGAGTGTTGCAGTGGACGTCTTTTTTAAAAAGTGGACTAGCCTACCTGCCTGCACATGTGCTAGCCATTTTGTGGCCTAAAACATCCTAAGTCACTTTAAAGATTCTCTGCCTGAATGCATGAAGGCAGTTCTTACCACAGGGAACCAGGTGAACAACATTTGCAAGCCTGTACTATGATTTAACAACTTTAGCTATATTTTCCTAAGGCTATGTGGCCTATGCAGGGAAAACACAAGAGACAAAACAGGAGGTTTGAGCTAGAAGTGGGGGAGCCATCATAAGTGATTAATTTTGAACTGACTGGGAGGGGGAAAGCGTTTTTAAATCTCCCCAAAGCCTTTATGTATACAAGATAGTAGACTTGGGCAGTCAGCCACCACTTCACACATAGCCTACTAGTACAAAGTCCCTCTCAGCCAGTGCTTAATGCAAATTTGCCTGTGTGCTGCATGTGATGAGGATGCACTTTGTCGGGATATTTGCCCTATGAAATCTTTGTCCCAGACACTGCCCGTGGGTTATTCTTTTTAGCATGGTGTTGTTTTTAAGTGCTGCTGTTTCCCAAGTCCTTCTTTCTTTTATATTTAACTTTCACTTGCCCTTAAACATAGGTGGCTGAATGCCAGCTCTTCAAAATCCACTTAGCCAGTTTCCCCTTTTAAAATGAAAAATTGCCGGAATGGCTATTCTCTCAAGCCTGAGGTTTAATGAAGTGTGAAGAGAGCATTGGTTAATTCCCCCCCCCCCCCGAAAGCTCTACGTTCCATTTTTAATGGAAGAAAGGATAAACGTAGCCTTGTGAGCAAAGAGTTTGATAAGGTCTGGATTTTGCTGTTTTTGATCAACCAGCAACTGGCACAGACAAGGTCCTCTTGAGAGAGGCAGATCTATTGGCTTACTAGATTTCGATATGAATGAAGCCTGGGTCCAATGCTTAGCTTGCTCTAGAACAGGGGTTCTAAGTCTTTGCAGAAAACCCCTCTTTCAATCCAATAAAAACAAATATAGTAACTGCAGTAAGAACAAGGTTTTGTGGGGTTTTTTGACTAATGAGACTCATGCTGGCTCAATTTTGGATACCACAACAAACCATGGTTAAGGAGGGTTACATATGGTTACGCGTGATGTTTGAATGGAGAAACTATAGTTAGTATCTTTTTGCTCTTCCCATGGATGCAATTGCACCACAGAATCAGGAGAGCATACCTGGTAAAAAATGAAAGCAAATAAGCAGCTCTTAACTATGGCTTTATGTTTATGTTTGGTGTGTTGTGTTGTCCTACACCCAGGACCTGAAAAAACATAATTTTGGGAATCTGTAGCATGTACTAAGTCAATTAGGGCACCACCTGCAATGTTTTTCAATCTTGGGTCCCCAGATGTGGTTAGACTACAACTCCTATCATCCATGACCATTGGCTAAACTGCATGGGGCTGATGGGAGTTGCATTCCAACAATATCTGACGCCCCAAGTTTGAGAAACACTGGAGGAAGCTGTGCTCCAAGTAGAGAGGCATTCACTTTCTATATTAAATCAAGTTATATTTAAGATCAGCCCCTAGGGAATTATGACTGCTGGGACAGCTGTAAGCCCAATGTCTCAGAATGGTCCTGTTAAGTAGGTCTGTGGTCTTCTCTTATTGAAAATGCCCTCAAAGTGATAGAAAAGCATTGTTCCAATATTATTAGATTGGATAGCAAAGGTGGATGTTAAGACATCTTTCCCTTAAGCAATTTAATCAGATCAGGTGTTTCTAATGCTCTTGATTTTGAATAACGGGGGGTTGCATTCCCCATCCTTCCAATATTAGGTTTCTTACCCTGTTTTTTTATTTAATAAACATTATACCGCTCTTCAACAGAAACACTCAGGGTGGGTTACAATAAAAGATTCATATATAGAGTTGCTTCAAGATGTCAGGCTGAGTATTTTTGTGATTCTGAATAAAAGCCAGAACTACCTTGTGGTTTCTTTGAGTGATTTGGCAAGGATCCAAAAAGCTACTTGGGACACGCCCAGTCCAATTGTCACAGATTAAAGCTCTGGGTGGGTGGGTGTGCGCGTGCGCACGCGCACACACACACACACACACACACACACCTCCAGCTCAAGGGCCATGTGGCAAACTATTTTGAGATGCCTCTCAGTTTCTAAAGTACTGGGCGGGGTGTGGGGGTGGATTCCAATCTTTGTCTATTATATCAGCCTGTGGTGGTATTAGTACTTTCACTTATATGACATTTCATGAGTTCCTTTTGTGTCAAACATAACAACTTTGAAAATAAAACCCAGATATCACAATAAAAACAAGAAAATGGCATTAACCTTGTTGTCTGAGTGGAAAACAAATTAAGCAAACATTTCTGACAGCAAAATATAACCCAGGAAATAGCTTGGTGGCTCTTACTCTACAAAGGACAGATAATTCTGTAGGGTATAGGCCACTCCAGAGAAGGCCTGCTTCCTAAAATTTATACACCTCTTGATTGTGAGAAAACCTCTAAGTGGTTTTCAAAAAAGATAAAACAATAAAATTAGAAATAAACCAGTAATCATGCATGAGGCACAAATACCTTAGAAAATGTATATGTAGGAAATGCAAATGTAGATAATTGTGGTTGATCTGAAAACATAATCCTGAATCTTGTGGTACACAATCCACAGCTTGACAAGCTACAGTGGGCAGTGAAGGCAGCGTTCTGCTCCTGCAGTCAGCTTCTGACTTATGTTTGATGTAGGTTAGCAGAGCATCTGTTCTGCAGTTCAGTCTCACTATGCAGCTCCATGCCTCCCTGCTTCTTGGTGTTCATCAGTCTCTTTCCCTGTCTGCCCTTTAGAATTTGCTGCTGTTATAGGTTCATCAGTTTGAGCAGATGAGAGATGGGCCATGGAACACTTAGGTATGATTTTGGTACATAAATGGTGCAGTCAGGAAACTTTTCCTTTTCAGCCTACCCACCCCTTTTCCTCTTCACTGACAAAGATGGATGACAGAACCCTTAACAACAACAAAAAATTCCCTTCCTCCTCAAGGCCTTCCTGTGGTCCACACATTAGACTTAGGCTTAAGCTAGCTATTGTCAACTTGCCATCTATCCAAAAACCTCTTTCCTAAAGGAAGTGTGTGTTGGTCAGTGTATAAAGTGTTAAGCTTTCCAAGTCCTAATGGACCATCAAAAGTCACCTCCATCCATATGAATCTACCTAAACCTTGAGATCTAGTGAGATTTTGCTATGCGTTCTCCCTGTCAGTGGAAGAACGGTGGGTAAATATGAGAGAATGGCCTATTCTTTGGTGGCACAGAGACAGTGGAATGTCCTGTCTGGCCTCATTGCCTCTAACATTTAAAAAATGATTAATATGTTTTCTGGCAGGCATTATCTACTATAGTGTTTTAATGCAGAGGTTTTACTGCTACTGTCTGTTGCAGACTGATTTGTTTTCTGTGATGGTTTTAAAATTGATTTTTGATACATTGTGTTATTCTTATACAGTGGTACCTTGGTTCTCGAACGTAATCTGTTCCGGAAGTCCATTCGACTTCTGAAATGTTCGGAAACCAAGGTGCGGCTTCCGATTGGTGCAGGCGCCCTGGAAACAGTAGCCGACAGTCGCATCAGATGTTTGCCTTTAAAAAAGTGTTTGAAAACTGGAACACTTACTTCTGGGTTTTCAGCATTCGGGAGCCGAAATGTTCGAGTACCAAGGCATTCAAGAACCAAGGTTCCATTGTATACTACTTTGAATATATTGTTTATAAAATGGTGGAAATAAAAATGCTAAAAGTAAAACAGGATAGTTTGAAACTCAGTCACTTGCAGCACTTCCCACTCAGTTCTGTTTTTGTTAGCTTTTGCTGTTCAGTAACACACACTATTCTGTAGCCCTTTGGCTTTTAAACTAAATTTATTAATTTTAAATGCATCAAAAAACCTTAATGAAAAATACTTGTTGGGGATTCTGAAAGAAACTGTGTTTCCTCTTTAAGTGTGAGAACTTATTTATAGATTAACAACAGAATATATTGCATGTCCTGCTAAAAGAAAATACCACTGTTAATATTGATTCAACAAATAAGCAAAGGCCCTTCAATGTGATGGGAGACTTGAGGTTTTAAGATGAATATGGATTTTAGCTATCTGGTCTTATTTTTAGAAGAGAAGCCATAGCAACATCACTTGAAAGTTGAATTCACTTTGGATACAGACTGGAAAGAAGTCATACTTTAGTTCCCTTTTGCATAAAATTGGGTGTAGGGAGGAGAAAAACGGCATATCTGTGTGGCCTGCATGAATCTTGTAGCCCTGAATTTCTGCTCTGCTCTCATTACCACTGATAAATAGTGGGTTTTTAAATTGGATATCAATGCTTCAGTTGATTAATCAGTAGATCAGTGTACATTCCTAAAAGATGCCTTACAGTAATTAACTTCATCTTCTCAAGGGAAAGGCTAGTTGTCGGCTAACCTACACTTGACCTTGCTCTTAATTTAGATGAAAGCTTTGGGGACCAAAGTACAGTAGTAATTTCTGGGTGGAGTTGGAGCCACCCTGTACTGAGTTTCCGCCCTGTGTTCAAATCCTGCTGGCACCTGTCTGGATCTTACCAATTTGAGCTAGACATATTTGAATTTTCTGTCATAGCTGCATTCTTTCTTTGCACTTCCTGCAAAAATGTCTGGGCTTTTATGTTGGACTTTAAGTTTTTAACCTTGGTCACAATGAGCCCACCCCAGAAGTGTGGAAGAATTGACTTGAGCTATGTAACATTGAAGGAAGACCATTCAATACCCATGGGAACTGTGAACTTTGTCTCAGGCAGTGAATGGGCAGAGTAATAGAAAGGGCTGCAAAAACCTGTGCTGTGGTGTTGAGGTTCCAAAGGGTAGTTTTGCAAAGGTGAAGGTGTTGATCTGTTGGCTCCAGTGGTGGTTCATCGATGAGGAAAATATGCTTTCACTCAGACTATATTTCAAGGATCCAGGTTTTTCAAAACCAGGATTTGTCAAGACAATTCAATCCCAAGACAGTATCAAGAGTTCAGGACCCAGGAAGAATTAGGTTGGCAGCTGGAGGAATTAAGACCTATTTCCAACCAAAATTTGTACAGCTATTCCTGATAATAGCATCTTTTCCACAGACTTGTTTTTATGTTCTGAAAACTCTGCTGTACCATTGTCAGTACTGTTGACAAGGGCTGCTTGTTGACAAGGAAGAATGGGGCAAATTCAAAACACCAGGAGAGAGAGTATATGCCTGCAGATTTAGTAAAGACCGCATTAAAATAATGAAAACAAGGGCAACCATAACTTTAGCATCCAGACATGGGAAATTTCCCCTCTAGTCTCGAGGTCAGAGATTCTGGGTTCCCTTAGGAGGAAGGTCAGAATAGAAATTGAATAAATAAAGCTCCTTTGCACAATATCCAAATGACTTAAACATGAATTTATCCAGGAAATAAACCTGTGAAAACAAGCTTCCTGCTGGTGAGCAATTAAATCTCATGAAGTTTTGAAATGTTATGATGACATTTGTGTTCAAGTTCAGAACCCAGTTTCCTTCCTGTGCACGTGAGTTCTCTCCTTCTGTGTTGTGTGAGGTTGCATTTTAGACTCTCAAATTTGACCTCCACTTTCCCTGTAGTCATCTGGGTCCTGAAGTAGCCACACACAAATAACTTGATTAATTATCAATACTTTATGCACAATACAAACGAAATGTTGTATCATATTTTAAACCTAGTATTACCATTTCAGAACCTCTAGGGTTAAGCAAGCGAGAAAGTTCTAAACAGATAAAAGGCTTATTATTGTAGAAATGTCAATAGTGCAACAAGAGCTTATCCTTTATATAACATTTCCAGCATTAATTCTTAGCTTCTGCTTACATTATTATATTAACTTTATAATCTTGACAAAATGGAAAGCTTTCTAGTACACATAGAAAGAGATGTGCATGTATGTGCTGAAAAAATGAAATGAAAAGGACTCATCCTCCTGGCAAGTGCCACTTGGAAATCTGTTTTCTGTGCCTCTTGGCATACTTGAAGATAACAGTCTGTCTCACTCAAGTTTCAATCTGAGCCAAATGGATTCAGATTGCCTACATATGGAGAATTCATGGTAGGTAAAGGACAAAGTTGTTAGCACTGCCCTGCCTTGTGTTCTGGAAGGCTGGAAGAGTGTGCTGTTCTTGATCATTTTCTTGGTAGAAATATACAGTAAAATACTGATTTCAACTGCCTTGTTTGGGGAGCTGGAAGTGGAGAGGAGAGACTGTACCAGCTGCTTTATAGTTCAAGAAAGGGTAAACCTTGTGTCCTTTCACAATGGGCAAATGTGAAAGTTTTTGTTTCAGGAGTTCCTGACCTATAATCTATGTTTTTTATTTCATTTTACTTGACAGATTGTTCAGCTTGACCTTGAAAAAGCTAATCATGCTGAAAGAGATGGACAAAGATCTAAATTCTGTGGTGATTGCAGTGAAATTGCAGGTACGTGTAATAAGGGAGCAAGGAATTTTTCAAGCTGTATATTGGCCTTAGCAATTGCAAGGCTTGCCAATTGTGCATAGCTCTGGAGAGACCCAGTTCCCTTTCTCCTGTTCTTGGGGTTGGAGTGGTGGTAGTGTTAAGCTTTTCCATTTTCCTGTGGAATGGGCAAAATGTCTGGCTTGGAGCATTGGACTCTCTAATTCATTATGTGGAACTTCATGTTCATGTTTAACCTACTGTGCCTAGCCTAGCATCCTAGCCCTGTATACCTGAAGGAGCATCTCCACCCCCATCATTCAGATCAGACACTGAGATCTAGCTCAGAGGGCCATCTGGCAGGTCCCTCACTGCAAGAAGTGGAGTCACAGAGAACCAAGCAGAGGGCTTCTTTGGTAGTAGCACCCACCCTGAGGAATGCCTGAAAATGGCTCTGAAAATAGACCAATTCCCTGGATTGATTAAAAAATTAGTACATACTGTATTAGTGTTCTTGTACCGGTTTCTTCAGTATGTTGTTTGGGGCTCAAGTATCCCCATGTTGAAGACTAAAAACAATGATGCACGCCTCTTGTTCTGTGCGAGTTGCAGGGTTCAAAGAGGATTCTGAGGTCCAATGAGATTGTCTTACCTGTCAGTGGACTTGTGGAAACAGAGCTTCAGTTGACTTTCTCCTTGCAGGTAAATATAGTTTAACTAAATTAATGGGGGTGCATAGAGGGGAGGGATGCTGGGGGAAGGAAGGGATAGAAGACCCTTTCTCCATAAACTTCATCAACATACCTTAGGATCTTTCTCTAATACTGTACTCAACACTAATGTCTCACAACAAATGTAACTGATTCGTTAGAAAGACTGTACAACCTGAAAAAAGCGAGAAGGCATGTATGTTTGTGAACCAAGAAAATCCTTATTAAAAAAAACTTTTTAAAACATACCTTAGCATCTAATCCTTAGTCTTTAAGGTGCCACAAAACTTCTGTTGTTTTTAGTGTAATAGGTTTAACATGGCTACTCCTTTGGAAGTAGCACAGTGTTAGTGTGCTTCAGATTTTCTAAACAAGAAGCTTAATAACTGTACAGTGGTTTGGGGATATTTGAAGAGAGATTGCTGTGAAATTTCAAATCTCGTTACACCCACACTTTCATATTCCTAGGAAGCAATGCCACACTCTTCCTGCTGTGTGCCTGGCATGATAGCTTTTCAAGTTGAGAATGTGAGGCTTATGCAATGTGTCAAAGATAGCTTTCCAGTGGATTTCTCTTCTGTGCTCCTTTTCTTCAGGGAAAATGCTCAACTTCTTTTTCTCACTTTCATGCTACATAAATAGCCATTTCTCAGCACAGGGAGTTAAAAAGCATTGGACCTGTAGAGAACTGTAAAATGTATGCAATCTGTATTAAACTGTTCAGCTTCACTGCTGTTTACGGGGTGAATTACATTCTTAAAGCATCTGAAGTGTTTATCTAAGATGGGACAGAGAGGATTTATATGTTATCCTCGTCTCCTTGCTAGTAAAAATCCAGTTCAATCACAAAGCCAGGAGGTGATGAATCTGGGTGTTTGGGGATGGTGATGTGCAATTTGTTTTAACGAGTTTTCTTCCAGAATAGTTCAGACATTACCTCTTCCTGAACCAGCTGTCTTGCATGGGGAACTAAGCTTTTGAGTTGCACAGTTGTTGGATCCATTTTTAGACCATGTCCTTTATACTGAAGTGGCAACCATTTTTGGAACGTCATTCCTGACTCTAAGAAATGGCAAGCAACAATACAATTGGACATTTCCTCACACTTTAAAATCCTTTTGAAGGCATGAATTGAATGGAATATATTGATTGGGCCATTTGAAACGGTTTCCTAATCATCTGGAGAGTATTTTAGCTAATAAAGATTATGAATTTTGGGAAAACTACATGGGGCCAGCTGGCTGATAGTACTGCTTTGAAGCTTACTGTGTCGACCATCTTGATATGCTGTCAATATAATATCATTTATAGAGAAACCAGAGATTGGAACTAAGGGAAGTCGGGGGGCGGGGTGGGGCAGGTGGGTTGTTTTATGGGAGGGGGAGGGGGAAGGGGGGAAATGGGAAATTAAGGATGATATGATTTAAGATAGTATGTTTTGTTTAAATTCCTAATATTTTTTAAAAAAATATATTCTGTTAATAGCTACAAATTAGTATTGAGTGATCTATAACCTGAAGACTTGCAATTCTTGTACTAAAGTTGGTTCAAGAAAACATAACACTCAGCCTGATCTCCTTCTATCAGGACTTACTGCTGTACATGTTTTGTCTGCAACTTATTTACAAGCCATTTCCTTTGGGTTCCTCTTGCAGTATCCCCACTTCCTGAAGCGAGATGCCAACAAGCTGCAGATCATGTTGCAGCGAAGGAAACGGTACAAAAACAGGACCATTTTGGGCTACAAAACTCTAGCTGTTGGCCTTATTAACATGGCTGAGGTAAGGGAAGTTGGGAGAACTGGTTTTCTTGAGAAAAATAATAGATGTTGATTATACCTCCTAGTTGGATAATGTTTCTAGGGAAAGCACACTACATTTTGAAGTGTTACATTTTTTGAAGGAGACTCAAAAAGTGAGCACACCACCACCACAGTGTGAGAATTGATTTGGGGAAGTGCAAGCTTGGACAGTGAGGTTTTGCATGCAGGAAGGTCCCAGGTTCAATCCTCAGCATCTCTGGGTAGAGCTGGGAGGGACTTCTGACTGTAATCACTATTAATTAGGGTAGATAGTACTGAGCTAAACTGACCAAGTAGCTTAACTTGGTGTAAGGCAGCTTCCTGTATTCTTATATATTTCCCTCCACAAAAGTTGTGGCACTATAAACAGATATTTGGAGAAGCAAAGAGAGGTAAATTTGTTTCATGGTGTTTGGGTAGGAATGCAAAAGGTTTCAGCAAATTAAGTTCAGTCGCTAGCAATGCTGTGCCAAATGTAGGTTGGAGACATTTGCATCCATAGCATTGCCTGTCTTCTCCCTTCCATCGTCACTATTTTGTATGTTTAGCCCCCTTTACAAGAATGAGCTTTCCCATTTGGTTGAGCTTTTTGTCTTAGGCTCACATTGGTGTGTGCTTCACATTCCTTGCTGTAACAATCTCTTTTCTTTAGTAGATTGACTTACATAATTGCTTGCTGTGCGTTTTAGTTTTGCAATTTTCAGGAAACGTAATCAGATCATCTAGCCACTTTGCTATTGCTGTTTGCTCTGTATTTAAGCTTTCTGGCTGCATTTCTGATATTGTACTGTTTTTCTTCTCCAGGTTATGCAGCATCCAAGTGAAGGAGCCCTGGTGCTGGGACTCCACAGTAACGTGAAAGATGTTTCTGTCCCTGTTGCTGAAATTAAAATCTATTCCCTGTCCAGCCAACCAATAGACCATGAAGGACTAAAATCAAAATTATCCGGTAAGAAGTTTTGTAAGACTTTACTTTCTGGATTTTGAGCAGTCCCAGTAGTTGACATGTACTAATGCAGGACACAGTCCTCAAACAGTTGTCAAAATTTCATTTCATTTCTTTCACTTTCAATTTGTATACTACCATTCTATATAATTGAATTTCTATACCACCCTTCATCCGAGGATCATGGAGAGGTTTACAATATAAAAACACCATGGGAAACTCCAGGTCTTAAATGCAGGAAGGTTCTCTGCCCAGACTTCTACCCTTGTAATGGTTCTAGGGGTTGCTCGTGCGTAAGTTGTCGCCACACCTGGCTGGGTTACCTGGGTGAACCCTTTCTGTCCGGACAGCCACCCATCCGTGGCTGTCTCAGTCGCTGGCAGAATCCATCAGTGGGCATTTCTTGAACTTCTTCCAGCAAATAAGTTCTTTGACGCCGAGTCTCCTCCTACTCTCCCTGCGCAGAAGTCTTCTGCGCAGGGAGGGTGTGGGCAGCGGAGGACCCGTGCTCTCCCCGTTGGTCTCCGGCGAGGAGTCCTGGAGCCTTCTCTCCGATTCCCCCATCTGCCCCCCTTCTCCACTGGTGCTACACTGATTTCCTTCCCCAACAGATGGGCTGCCTCTCTCCCTACTGGGACCCTCTCCGGCATCCCTCTGGAGCCTTCCCTCTGCCTCTGGCTCCGATGGCAGTTCCCTGACAACCCCTGTATTTTGCTTTCTATTTCTGATTTCCTGGTGCAGTTGCTCTGCTTCCCTTGGATATTTGCATTGAACCAAGAGTGAGCAACCATTTTTCCATGGCCATCTTAACAACCTTTTCTCAACAGAAGCAAACCAAAACATATCTGCAGTATTTGGACTGAAATCTGATTCATCATTTTTTCACAAGAAATTTGTTGTATGCCGCATCTGAGTATGCACCTTTGGTTTCTACAGTACCCAAACGTGTAGGGTGTCTTTTGTGGTGGAGCAGGAGAAGGGGATGGGACATCTGTTATTACAGAGAGGACTCACAATATTCTCTAAGAGCTGTAATTCCCACAGTTCCTTGTGGTGCGGAGGGAGACCATGCCTATTAAACCACTTTAGGTTGGGAGTGATAAATGTGGCCCAAATGAAATTATAAATTCCAAAATACACTTGGCTTATTCTGCCCATGTGCAGTGTTATATAGCTGCTATGCCAGCAAAGCTGCATTCTGCTCTGTTGGTTTTCCCCTCTTGTCTTGTGCTGATTGGCTAAGCCATAGCTCAGTGGCTAAGGGCTGCCTTTGCATGCAGAAAATCTTAGATTGAATCTATTGCATCGCCAGTTGAAAAGACATCTGGTAGCAGGACTAGGGAAAGCCTGTGGCTGAGATCTTAGTGATTTGCTGCCAGCACTGGGCTGACTTGGTTATAAGTCAACTTCGTATGTTCTCCAGTGCATATGTGTATCCATACAAAGCAGAGGAAATCTTGTGTTGGATTCCCTGCTGTGGTTGATTTTGTCCTAGTGCCAATAATATGGATGCTTGAGGCACAGTGAAAGCAAAGGAGTGCTTGTAGCAGCAGGCTTACAGCTGGTGCTTGGCAGCCTGTGGTGTGCTCAGTTGTTAGTCTTAAAGTGTGCAATTTTTCAGGAGAGCAATCTCAATGCTTTTTGGATCTAGTACAGTAATGTCCACTCTTGCTGTGTCTTGTTTTGACAATCCAACCTAATTCCTTCAAACACTGCTATATTTAGCCTTCTGTCTTGGATTTTTCTGCTTTATGCTACTCCCTCCTGGATGGCTGCCTAGGCAATAAATCTGGTTGCTAAGGAAACTGATGGAGATGTAGACTCTGTGCTGGATTTATTCTGATATTTGGGTTTATTACCAGCAATGTTGTGAGTGACCGGATGCGAGGGAAAGCTGGGAACTGAGATGAAGTCATTACACTAGGCTCCAGTGTTATTAGTGCCTTTATGTGAGAATAATGGAAATGGGTTCAATTAGTTGCATAGTGTCAGAGTTTTAATCTAAAAATGATCTTATACACTTTATAGTGGAGAAAGACGCAAGATACAGTAAACTAATAATCACTGTTAAATGGATATAATACCGGTAAATGGGGCAGCTTTTTAAAAATTACATTTATGTATTCTTGAGGGTGGCATGCCTGTGTATCTTTGGTGATGGTGATGTACCAGATTGGCCTGAATATAAGCCGTACTTTCCCCCAAAATTCTGAACATGAAAAGTTAAAGTGCAGCTTTTATTTGCGACCGTACGGTATGCAGCCAGGAGCACAGGGCAAACAGTGGCAGGAGTGTGGTGAAGTGGTGCCTGCCCTGCATGTAGTCCCCCATCCTCTCTCCCAAGGCTGGTAAGGGAGACAGCAAGGAAGGAGAAAGGCTGCCGGCAACGCTGCACACCCCCCCCCCCCCAGCATGCAGCCAGGAGCAGCAAGAAATGGAGCAGCTTATATTCAGGTTTTTTTTCTCCCCCCCCCCCCAATTTTAAAGCTGCAGCTTATATTCAGGTGCGGCTTATATTCAGGCCAATACGGTATTATGATATTTACCCTTGGAACCAATTTGTGAGTTAGGCTAATTAGAGAATGAGTGAGTGATTAGCCCAAGGTTTCCCCAGTAGGCTACTTGGCTGAGTAAGGATTTGAACCCAGGTCTCTGCAAACCCAGCCCAGTATTCTTCCTATTCCATATAGGCCATCTTCAGTGAGAATGATGCTGATGGGATTGGATTTGGGCATAATTGTCCTTTTAGTCTGCATTTGTGAGACTTAAAGCCTGTCATTCAAATACTGTTCACTAATCAGGATTCAAGCTTGGTTAAAAGCAACACCTACTGCCAGACTTGGGGATAGACTTTGGTGACTTAGGTCTGAGTTGAAGGGGCAGCAGTCAAGCAGATTCAAAGTCTGCTTTAAGCCCGTGTGTTAGATGGTATCCCACTAAGGCCAGCATAATATACTTCCATTTCCTAATCCCTACTGAATGTAGCAGACGAGCAAGTTCAAACTGTAAAGCTCATTCAGATAGCTGAAGTCACTTGAATGGCACATGGACACACTGAAAGGAGAGGGGGGGTCTGCTTTTGTCAGCTCACCATAAAAGCAGATTTCATTTGTGAAATGTCTGCCTAAATAATGACTCTAGTCTATGTTTATAGTCTCTTTAATTACTTCCCCTAAATATCTGGGAAATGTTTGCTGTTGGTGACTGTGTATTAGGCTTGATGAAGCATTTGGCTGATTGGAGAGGACAGTTGTGAATCTTGAATTATGCTGTTTTGCTGGTAAGCCCCATCCTCAAGAATGAATGATTAGCTGTCAGTGTGAATGAGAAATATAAAGTTTGAGGTCACCCAGGGGGGCTATGCAGATGCAGTGATTATCATAGCTACTTATGCTGTCTGGTCCGACTTGGATTGACCCTTTGGATGAATATTTACGTAAATGCAGATCCCTCTGGTTGCTTTATTTCCCTGATATGATACAGAAATATCATGTTCTTCAGTTATGATTCAAAAGGCTCATATTGGCTTGATTTGAAGGACACAGTAAGCCATAGTAGGAAACAAGCTTAGGCTTCCTGCCAGCAAGCAGCATGCTAGTGCAAACTCCTCAGTTATCCCCATTTTGCTCTGCCCAGCCTGGAGCTGAAAAACAAATGATAGAGCAACTGGCTTAGTGTTACATGTGGCCCAGGCCTCATCATTCATATTTTCTCTAAACAAACCATGAGTTGAAGCTGCTTATTTGTGGTGTTCCTAACTATGGCTTACTGTCAAGTACTAATGGAGCGATTTTATTTATTACTGGCTCACCTAATGTGTTTGTTGTATTTCTGGGACTCTGTGAATGTTAAAATTGTTGGCATTCCTGCCAGTTCAGAAATTAAGATCTAATCTAGTCTGCACAAGTAGTCAAGTGAGGTGATAGGATCCTGAAGTAACAAGGGTAGATTGTTTGCTTAATTTGGAGAGCATAAAGGGGGAGTTCTCTCACCTGCTGTCTGAGTTGATAACAAACAGTGCCCTCCTCCCTGCAAGTGGAAAAACAAAACTAGTATCAGAGATTCATCAAGCTCACTCCCTGTTTAGTTAGCTTTCTATTTGTTTTATGCTTTCTGCCTTGGGAGGACTTTGCACAGAAAGGCAGCATGCACATATTGAAATAAACTTTTGAAGTACTTGGATATTTTTTTATATATAAGAGAAGAATTTTTAAAAAGGAATATATCTCACCTGCACCCTGAAGTGGTACACCTCGGGACTCTACAACTTTAGTGTGCTATATGCAGGAAACACTTTACCACCATGAGACTCCTAGAACTGATTTTCATGACATGTATAATCAGTAAGACAAGACAACCACGAAAAGTGGGGGGAAGTTACATATTCTGATGGAGCACGACATGCTGGCCACTCAACAACCAGCTGCCTTCTTGCTTTACATTCTGCTGAATTTGCATGAACTTTGTCCCTTGAACCTTCACCCTGGGGCAGCCTTGACTCCAGTTTGCGTATGAAAATGTATTCAGTTTAGTTGCAAGTTTGGCAAATTGGCATTTCATAACTCTCAAACTATCCTCCAGATCGCTCTCCTGACATTGACAACTATTCAGAGGAGGAAGAGGAGAGCTTCTCTTCTGAACAGGAGGGGAGTGATGACCCCCTACATGGACAGGTAAGCTTCTCTTATCACCTAGTCAGTCCCTTCTGTGAGGGCATGTTGAGTATGGATTGCTCAGCAGACTCCTAAAGGAACTTGGGAACTCTGACACCTGTTCACAGATGATTACATCATAGTTCCTGTGTACTACTTCCCTCTCCAATATCCCTTATTGCATTAGATTTATTTTAACCTTTTCTAGTTGTTTATTAAAGCTGAGTTGGAAACCCGAGGAGGAGCCAGGTGAGCCCTCTAAAAATAGTTGCTCACCAAATCCTGATGTAAGCTGATTAGAAAGAACAAAGTGTAGCAGAAAATAGTTCATGGGAGTTGGCTGTATGGCACTTAAAAAAAGAAAGTGAGTCTTCCAACCAAAATTATACAAATACCATATGAACACAGAAACCAGATTAGCATAATAACACAAATAATTAAAATAGCAACAACAAGCAGTTAACCACTGCTGTATCATTCACTACAAAACAAAGTAGTTTCACTTATGCAGTATACAAAGAATACAAAACTATATGTTATTTTGATTCCTTTGGCGTTGTTTACAATATAAAAAAATTCAATGTGGCTTTAATGCACTCCCAACAATGAGTATCAAATTATATATTCCTGAACCTTATTCACTTAATAGATAACAAAAGTTATTAATTTTTCAGCCAATTTATCATAATGTTGTCTGCCTTCTTTCTAGATGGTTTGGTTGACCATACAAACTATGCCCCATGCTTTATTTAACCAACCAATATTGGAAGCCAGGAATTCTTCAAATTATAAGCAAATGTTATATGAGCAGCATTCAGCAAAAGAAGAACCATCTCTTGTTTGTTATAGTTGAATCTTTAACATAACCCAGCAGGAGGAATTAATGGATCCACTGATAAAGAACAGCTTGTTACAGTTTCTTTTTCTGTTACTACATCAACCCAAAAGTGGGACAAGACTATGGCATTTCTAATACTGAAGGCCGACTCAAAAGTGTCATAGATCTGAGGAGGTTAACTAAAAGACAAAAGAAGCAGAATATCCAGAATAGGAATGGCTGAGAATAAGATACGTAGGCTTCCTAAGTAGCTTTGGCCAGTGTTGGCCATCTTGGAATTTTCATGTCTGGCTGTGTTCATGAGGTAGAACTACACAGGTCATTCGAAGCCAGATCAAAATGCCAAGCCTGGTATCCCTAACATTTCATGGGCAAAGAATGAGATTTTGTCCTGCTTTGGAGGACCTTGTTAATAACTATGTGGCTAGGTGTTCTTTGTGTTCTGAAGTGGTTTCTCCCCTGCACCCCCTAGGATTTGTTTTATGAAGAGGAGGACCTTAGGAAGGTGAAAAAGACTAGGAGGAAACTGACCTCAGCTTCTGCAATTACTCGGGTGAGTAGCACTACAAGCGGACTTGTCAGGTGAGGAGTTTGGGGCCTGCCTCTTCCCCCCCCCATCTTCCAGTCCATCCTGCATCTGTCTGCTTGGTAATCCCAAGAGACCAGGCATAGGTGAAACCCACTATGTGGCTGTAACACACTGAGCTGAAGATGCTTCATAGCCTCAAGAAGAGCAAATGTTTACCTCCTGTATTGTGTGGCCAAAATGTGCCAAATATTAAACTTCTGTTGGTTTGTGTGTGATTAGAAGCTGTATTAAAAAGGAGTCTCCCATGCTGGTACTCAGCCATACCTGCCAAATTGACTGTTACCAGATTTGTTTTAGTACCAAGTTACAGAATGAGTAGCTGACCTTTGATGTTGAGTTTCGATACTCTACCAAAAAGAATCTGTGAGCTTTTTTCAAGCAGAGCTTAATGAGAACAACCATTAGTTGACCACCACATTCCCACACCTCAGAGGGTAGCATCAGAGTTTCCAGGCAGTCTTGACCTGCTTTTTAATAAATTAAGCACTTATAAGATCTCCCCCCCCTTTTGTATGCATTGCTCCTTAATGCTTAGCTTTGAAGATGAGTCTTTGAGAACTAACTTTCTGAGCTACCTTCATGAAATATGTACGCTTTAAAGCTGAACTGTTGAGAGCTGCATTCTTATCAGGTTTGCAAGCTAAGCAGTGTTGCTCTGGACCAGTTACTGGAAGAAGAGTTTGAGTAATGCAGAGGTTCTGCAGAGGTGGTTGTTTTTTTCCTGGCATTGTGCTGCAGAGCTACTATTTCCCCCTCCTATTTGGTGTAGGTTTATGGACTTGTTGAACACACTGTGGTACTTGGGTTCAGCTATATATGGTGTGGTGTTCTGACAAATCTGCTACCATCATGTTCTGTGGTTGGGATGCTAAATTGTGAGGAGAATTGCCTTAGGATTTTCAGTGTGTGTTTCACTCTCCCAGCCTCAGTACTCATCATGCACTGTGTCGCAAGAACTCTGCTTGTGCCTGTCCTAGTCAATTGATAGGTGGCCTTTCTAATAAGTAAATGGTACCTCTTTTTCACAGCAGCCAAATATTAAGCAGAAGTTTGTGGCTTTACTGAAGCGGTTCAAGGTATCAGATGAGGTAGGTATGACAACATTTATGGTCTAGATTCCTGTAAGTGTGGTTCCTGGTTATTTTACAAAAAACTGTGGTAATAAGTGTGTATTCCATGATGACAATTTCCACATGAAATGTAGCTGGCAATGTTTGGTCTAAAGAGAAGGGCTGAATTTCAACGGTAGAGCACATGCTTTGCATGGAAATGATCCCAGTTTCAATCCTTGGCATCTGGTAGGGCTGAGAAAAGACCCCTGAAGCCAGTCAGTGTAGACAATACTGGCTAGATGGATTACTTTGGAAGTATAAGGCAGCTTCCAAAGTTCCTAAGCAGTTTTATGAGGGTAGTTTTGGGATTATTGGTATGGCCTGGAGAAAACAGGAGGAACTCTGCTTACATCATAGTAGCATAGGAGCTCCTTTTACCTCTGGAAAGTATGGTTCAGGTGTCTGCATGCGTGGGTACAATCAGAAGATGATTTGCCTTGCTGTTTTTATCTTGTATTTTCATTATAAGATGTGTCTGTTGCTTATCTATTTAAGAATACAAAGCAATATAGTTTTGTGTGATCTGAAGGAAGACACAAGATTTGCTAATAGTTTTCAGGTGAAACTGTTTGGCTGACTGATGCTTGCTTGGCAATGCCCCAGTTTCAGATACCACACATTTGCATCACTATGCAGAAAGAAGATACAGCATGGAACTTAACAGAAGGTTGCCCCTCTGAGAAGCAAATAATTCTGGGCCTGTCTTAAAGAATAGGAGGCAGTGTATTTGGAACATAGGAGCTTTGAGCACCTTGGTAACTATGTCTTTTTTAACAGGTCGGCTTTGGACTGGAACATGTCTCCAGGGAGCAGATTCGGGAGGTAGAAGAGGATCTGGATGAGCTCTATGATAGCTTGGAGATGTACAACCCAAGTGACAGTGGCCCTGAGATGGAAGATACAGAGAGCATCCTCAGCACACCAAAGCCAAAACTCAAGTAAGTGTGAACTGGATAAGTTGGACACGTGTGTGTGTGTGTGTGTGTGTGTGTGTGTGTCACAGTTGGGAACCAAGATTCCTGTGCGAGATATAAAATTGCTGATATGTTGTTCTTCCACAAAACTCTGAAGCCTGAGTGACTATGCTTAAGTTTTGTTTTCTTTCTTTTTTTTAAATAAATTTTTATTAATTTTCCAACAATTATACATTTAAACCCAAATTCAACAAATTGTGTCTGTTTTGGACTTCCCTCAGCGTCTTTGCAAGTCATCCATTTTTCTATCTTTATAACGCATTCCCTCTTTTTAATATTGTCATTGTTGCTCCTTAGTCCCCTTATTTTCCTTAAACAATACTTGTTTGTCTTTTTACAGTGCCTCTTGTAAACCCACTAACGTTGTATTCATCTCACAGATATTCTTCAGATAATCAACCAATTTTCCCCAGTCCTCGATGAACTTTTGGTCTTTAGTGTATCTAATTTTCCCGGTTAGTTTGTCCAATTCCGCATAGTCTATTAGTTTTAATCTCCAGTCTTCTATCGTCGGTATCTCCTCTTGTTTCCATTTCTGGGCCAACAGGATTCTGGCTGCCGTTACTGCATATTGGAAAAGTTTGAAGTCTTTTCTTCTTATGTTTTGTTTTCTTTCAGCATCAAAAAGATTTATATTTTTGACTGAATGAGGCGACAGAATGCATCACTATGCATAAAGATGATACAGGGTTGCTGTCACCTGTTAAAATTTTAGGGCTCTCTAACCAGATATCAGCCCTTGGGAAAGTGTTGTCTGGCTTCTATGGTTTGATTCTGGAACCTTTTGTCAATAATGCCCACTGTTGTTAAAGCTTTCCTCTGCCACCTTGAGACCCAGCAACTATAAAATACAAAGCCCCAAGATTTTCATAAAGCTGAATTATGTGGAAAATATATGTGCATGTTGTGTGATATGCTTGTTGACATGCATGACATATATTCAGATTTGTCCACTTTTAGGGGTGGATTATTTTCAAGCACTCTGAGTCTTTTTAAAATTCCATTCCCTGTCGTATTTGGATGGCTGCATGAAGTGTGCAGAACCTTGTTCTGTAGTTCTGAGCATGCAATAGGAAAAAGAAAAGTGAAGTTTGTGCATAATTGAGGCAGGGAGGGGGAGAGTTCTTCCTCTGCCTCCATTCTAAGGAAACACATTCTCTTCCAACAGGATTCTTCCACTGTAGCTGCCAACCCACTCAGCTCCCTGTGCAGTCATTCTGTTCCATAACACTCACTCACTCACCCTCTCTCTCTCTCTCTCTCTCTCTCTGTGTGTGTGTGTGTGTGTGTGTGTGTGTGTGTGTTGAAGGGTGGACCTTGCACCCCTCCCTGATTTTGGGATTTGCATTTCTCCCGTTTCCTTTCCTTTTACAGAATCATATTAGTGATTATCTTTGTGGTTGGATTATGTTACAGTTCTGTCAAAAAACAATTGATCCCAACTTCAGCATGTGTGGCTTGCCTGTGAGCCATTCTGATTTCCTGTTTTTCCTACCCAGATAATTGAAGCCAGTCTCCCTGTGTCTCTACCCCCTATCCAGTTGAACTGAATGCTTAAGAAGTCAGCTAAAAAAAAAAAATTAGCTGATTTTTAAAAATATATTTAATTTCCTTTTGTTATTATACACACACACAGTTTCTCCCTAGTAACAAGGCAGCTCCTGTCCTTTTCCTGAAGCCATGATACCTCCCATCTCCAGGTTTCTTCCTTAGGAAACCCCCTCCTGTTTTTTAGAAATCTTAGTTCCTGGTAGATGAGTCTTCCTGGGTTAGATTATAACAAGCAAACAACCCAACAGGGAAGGATCAAGGTGAAAGTTGTCATGCACAACGTGGACCTGATTTACCGAAAGGTTCCAATGCCTGTATTAAGGCATCAGAGCTGTAGTTTGTCCCAAATAGCTTATTTTCTCTGCCTCGTCTCCCCGTTTTATGTTTATCAGAATCAGAACTCTGAACCAAGAGTTTGGAGTTGTCATCAGCTATAAAGAAATGAAACAATGGGGTGATGAGTTAAAATTTGGCAGAGGCTTCCTGCAGTAGTATTTCCCCCACTGTACTACTTGAGAAGTCAAATTTCAGCCCTTCGGAGGGAGTAAACAATATTGTAGAACAGGAGTGGGGAACCTCAAGCCCAAGGGTTGAATGCAACCCTCCAGGCCTCTCTGTCACTTGGGGCTCTGTCTGTGCCACATCTCTTACTGTCCCTGCTCCACAGCCTCTTCAAACATGTTTGCCAGGCTGGAATTTGCTCTTGAACTGTGATAATGCTTCTTCCTTTCATGAATGGAGACCAGAGAGAGGTGTGTATAAAAAGAGTTTCCCATCCCTGTTGTAGATCTATAAAAGAAAGTCATGGTTTGTTCCGCCATTAATGCAGGTGGAAGTTCTAAACGGAGAAGAATAGCTGCTGTGATCTAACTACATTGTTTTTTAAGAATGTCAGTCAGCCTTTTTACCCTGCCCCCCGTAAGAATGTCTCTCCCTACTCCCCTCTTGATTTCTCTGCTTTGTTCTATACTAGGCCTTTCTTTGAGGGAATGTCACAGTCAAGCTCCCAGACTGAAATTGGAAGCCTTAACAGCAAAGGGAGCCTCGGCAAGGATGCCACCAGCCCAGTAAGTCACAAGGATGGGGGAGCCATAGATAGTTCTTGTTTACTCTACCAACTTTATGATTATGGTGAATTGTAATTAATTTAGAAGGAAACCAATCTCAACCTTTTACAATATGTATTACCATATTCGACTGGTTGTGTCCATGTGGAAACAATGTTTTTCAGAACCACTGTTGTGAACTGATTGCTGTGTCCTGTCTCAAATGAATGAAATTGGTCTGTCTTCTGTCTACATGCTGCTTGCAAAGTTAAGATGAACCCCAATCTGCCTCTAGCGTGTCATGCACAGACCTGTATTCCAATGAAGGGTGGAGTGTGTAGAAGGGATCACATTGGCCAGGTGTAACAGTTCCTGTGATTTATATTCATATTTATTATTTTTAATATTTAAAAGGGGATGGGACAGCCGGGCAATTTGGAAGCAGTTCTTTGAAACTCTTCTCCCCTTCCTTTAGGTGCTGTTAATCCTGCAATTAAAGTTTAGTAATAAAGAAAACACAGGTGGCGCTGTGGGTTAAAGCCTCAGCGCCTAGGACTTGCCGATCGAAAGGTCGGCGGTTCGAATCCCTGCGGCGGGGTGCGCTCCCGCTGCTCGGTCCCAGCGCCTGCCAACCTAGCAGTTCGAAAGCACCTCCAGGTGCAAGTAGATAAATAGGGACCGCTTACCAGCGGGAAGGTAAACGGCGTTTCCGTGTGCGGCTCTGGCTCGCCAGAGCAGCGATGTCACGCTGGCCACGTGACCCGGAAGTGTCTCCGGACAGCGCTGGCCCCTGGCCTCTTAAGTGAGATGGGCGCACAACCCCAGAGTCTGTCAAGACTGGCCCGTACGGGCAGGGGTACCTTTACCTTTACCTTTAATAAAGAAAATGGGAAAACTTGCCCCAGCACTGAAGGCTCTTCTCATAGAAAACTCCCCTCTAGAGCATGGCTTGTGATCAGTGGTGATGGATGTTGTAGTTCAACAACTACTGCAGGGCCACATGACATCTCAAAACTCTTTGCCTTTCCTCTCCTTCTGTCTCCAACACAAGTTCCCTTCCTGAAGAACTAGAAACTTGTGTTTGGAAACTGGGTTTCTCAGGGATTTGAAGGGCGATTTACCTTTGATGCTAAGGATCAATTGTTGTCATTTCCAATGCTAGGAAGTAAAAAGGTCCTAGTTTTATAATCTGCATAAACAACAAATCACCTAGTGATTGTAAACATGATCCTTCTGAATCACAGCTTGCTTTTTTTCATTTCCCCCTATTTCTCTCCAATACTGTTCTTTATCCAGATGGAAGCATCCATGGGGGACAAACTGAAACCTACCCGGAATAAAAACGCAGATGACAGTATCAACGAAGGAGACACACTGGTAGGTACATTTGTCCTTTATACTATTGGTGAGGACATTTGCTAACAGCAGTAATCACCTATTTTTATGACTAATATTTATTCTGAATGCTCTTCCTCTTCCCTTCTCTAGGAAGGAAACGGTCAGGATACATTTGGAGACTCAACCACCACCTTGGTCATCCCAGAAAAAGTAAAGACACCTATGAAAACCAGCAAGGGAGATCTTCAGAGCATGGCATCACCTAGGTAGTATGCATCAGGTTTTGCTTGCTTACATATTGCTATTCTGAAAATTCATCAGAGCACTCTGTCAGCTACAGCAAGGTTGGGGAATGTGTGACTCTGCAGAAGTTGCTGGACTCCCATAAACTCCAGTCAGCATGGCCTGTGGTCAGGGATGATGGGAGTTTGTAGTCCAACAACATCTGTAGGGCCACAGATTCCTTCCTTCCTTTAGCAACAGTATAGCTGAAATTCCTGTGGCAGGGAAGCTAGTAGCTTATATTTTTGCCAAAGGGATAAAGATGAGGATAAAAAAGGCCATTTCCTCCTCCCTGCAATTGAAGAGCATCTGCCATCTTTTCTTGGGAGGTTAGCATCAAATTCTTTAGCTATCTTGAAAAGAGGAGATTTTACTAAATTGTTCCTGAGTAATTTACCTAGATTGCATGCATACACTACCCCACATTGGTTTGAGAAACACAAAGGGGGGGGGTGTCCTTACCTCAATGAACTTTTAAGTCACAACAGCGAGGCACAATGGAAGATGCACTGAATGAAATATGAGCAAACTGCAGACACACATATTTAGGCTTCATTTCAATAGGAGCTGAGGACTTGAGGGGGTGGGGTGTAAACCAAAGGCTGTGCAGAAAAGGAGGGTTTTGAGGAGGGGTTGGAAAGTGGCATGGCTTACGTAGCCTTGTCAAGGCATAAAAGGAAGAAAGGGGTGAGTTGTCTAAATGAAGAGGAAACTCTCAGCCCATGGCAGGTCACAGGTGAGGGGAGGTATAACAAGGCATAACGGCAGAGTTTATTTTCAGAATGCTTTCCATCGACACTGAGTAACCATACCTGCTTCTCCCAAGATTGATTCATTCTGTGTTCTCCAGTGAATGCTCGCTACCGAACAATGGTAGTGGGTGAGCATGGAAAGATTCACTGGGCTGGTGGCTGCTCAATAACGTGCCCCCTTTTGTGCATTCTGAATGTTCATGGAAATATATATATTTTTGGGGTGGGGGAGAGGAGGGTGACTCTAGCTGCCCATATGTCATGCATGGAGAATCTTTTCCCTCTCCCAAGAGCTGTGTTCCCTTAGTGGGTAAGGCAAACCCATGCAGCTTTCCACACACTTAAACCCATCCCTCCATGCACCCCATTCATCAGCCTTCCATTCATTTCACACTGTCCCTTGCACACTGTCCCTATTCCATTCCTCTTCTCCCACCTCCTTCCTCCCAGAATGGCAGTTATGCTTTAGAAGGAAGGCCTCACTTGTGCTAAGCCTAAATGTTGCACTGTGGGAGTGCGGCCAAGGAATGGAAACCATGGGCTAGATGCAGTAGAACTGGGCCTTCACCACCCGTTGCTCCTCATGTCTTTCTCAGTTGAATTGTTCAGTTTTCTTGTGGCTAGTAGTAACTCTTCAATCACAAGAGTTCTGCACTCAGCTTCTGATAGCAAACGCTGCATCTTCAGCTAAATTCCTGTGACTCAGGCACCTGGGTAAGAATTTGACCCCAAAGTGCTCTGCTCTGTTAGAAGTCTTTGCTGTTTGGTTGTTACCTGAAATGTGCCACATTTGCCTTTGTCTGTGGTGCTTGGGGAGGCAGCAGATGACTACTGCTTAAATGCAAAAGTGATACATTCCCAGAGCCCCTCCTGTTTCTCCCTTTGCAAAGCAGACGCTGAGTAGCAGACATGTTTGGCAGCACTATATGTTTGTTTGCTCAGCTCCTCCTCTCTTTGTTTCCTTTTTTCCTTGTTCAGCGGTGGTGGTAGCTCTATGATCCACTTATTTCCAGAGGGCAGCAAATTCTCAGAATGAGGCACATGGTTTTGTCCTTCAGTTTGCACCTTCAGTTTGCTGAATGCCTCAGATGGCAGCAGAAGGTTGGATGTGCCTTCAGGCTCCCTCAGGCTCATTACCATTCTGGGAAATGTCACTGGATAGAGGGGGGTTTCCTTGTAGCATCCAATTCAAGAATGATTCTACAGCTGTTTTTCTACCTGCTTGCATTGTGATTCCTCTGAGAGTTGCTCTCTTTCTCCATATCATGAACTTGCAGTAATTGATACCCAAGGTTGTGTGCATTTTTCTTTCTCCCCCATTGTCACCAGGTTCCTTATGTTTCTTAACATTCACTTTACGTAGCTGATATAGCCTTAAGGGTGTTCATTTTTCTCTGCAGTAATGAGGGCTAGAAACTTGGCAGTGTGTGTTACTTTTGGGGGTTGTCAGATGTTAGATATTAGATGTCACACTATGGTAGTAAGCCTGCAGGCACAAACACAACCTTGCAAATAATTTATTGTCTCAACTTAGTGGAGCTAGAAAAAAAATCCAAGGCTCTGTTGGCTGACTGGCTTGCTTCCTCACAAGTATTAAATGTAAGATGGGATCAGTTAGTTCTGAGACTCTGCTAGTTTCTTTGCAATGACCTTGGATCAAAGTTTCTGTGTTCCGCTGCAGGTATAACATGGTTTGCATTCTTCTTTCCATGTTCAGTAAGTTTGGAGAAGATGAGGCATTAATATCATTGTTTCTCTACCGCTCACAGCAAAATGGACAGTGCTGCACACACGCCCCGGCAGAAACGCAGCACCCCACTCAAAGAGCGTCAGCTGTCAAAACCCCTCAGTGAAAGAACCAACAGTTCGGACAGTGAAAGGTCACCAGATCTGGGTCATAGTACACAGGTAACCAGCATTCAGAGATTGCAGCTCTGGGGCTTAAGCACTCTTTCCCTAATTTTGGAGTAGGAGTGGAGGTGGCGTTCCTTAAATACAGACTTGATAAAAGCCAAGTGTTGTTGGGGTAGCTAGTTGCTGTAAGCTTATTTGAAGTACTGCAGTATCTTTCCAGTTGTATTCAGCTCTAAAGAGATCCTGAATCAAGTAGGCAAAGTTGTTTGTTTGTTGCATTTACACCCCATTTTTCCTCCAAGGAGCTCCAAGGTGGCATACATGGTTCTCAGCCATGTATGCGATCCTCACAAAAACCCTATGAGGTAGGTTAAGTTGAGAGACAGTGGCTAGTCCTAGGTCATATTAGGGTGCTTCATGACTGATTTACGATTTGAACCCTGGTCTCCTATCTCCTAGTCCAGCATTCTAATCACCACACTGGAATTTTTGCTTCTAAACTTAAATCAAAGAAGAGAAGGAGATTGGAGCTATATGGTTAGTAAAGGGTTAGGAGCACTTGTTATGAGAGACACAAAACCTTTTCCCCCACTATCCCTCAGACTTGGAAGCTTGTCCAAAGAGCCAGTGTGGTGGAGTGGTTAAGAGCGGTAGTCTCGTAATCTGGGGAACCGGGTTCGCGTCTCTGCTCCTCCACAAGCAGCTGCTGGGTGACCTTGTGCCAGTCACACTTCTTTGAAGTCTCTCAGCCCCACTCACCTCACAGAGTGTTTGTTGTGGGGGAGGAAGGGAAAGGAGAATGTTAGCCGCTTTGAGACTCGTTAAAGGGAGTGAAAGGCGGGATATCAAATCCAAACTACTCCTCCTCCTCCTCCTCCTCCTCCTCCTCCTCCTCCTCCTCCTCCTCCTTTTATTTTCTGAGTTTTCTCCAGATACCAACCACTTATGTTGAACTTTTTTTTTATAGCCACAAGGGCTACAAGTATTTTCCCCTTCACCTGCCCAATAAATATAGGCAAGAGGAATGTGCATTTCTCAAATTATAGTGACCTGCTGAGGAGTAAATAAGTTGTGGGTGAGAATGTAATATCCCATAGTATTAAAAGGTGATCTTAGAAGTATTGTCATACAGCAAGAATAAGAGAAATGCTTCTCTTTCTCTCCCCATTCCCTCTCATGACATATGCCTTCCTGCTCCATGTTGGAGATAAGATTATTTTGCTTTATATTTGAGTTAGGAGTTATGTCAATGAACCATGCTTAAAAAACCATGCAACTTCCCCCAGCAGATTCCTCGCAAGATTGTTTATGATCAGCTGAATCAAATCTTAGTGTCAGACTCTGCCCTGCCAGAAAACATCATCCTAGTGAATACTATTGACTGGCAAGGCCAGGTAAGGAGGTTGTTGCTGTCCGTGTGTCTGTCCGTGTGTCTGTCCTGTTCTTTGCACAATCCCAATCTCTGGTCAACAGAATTAAGTAAATTGGAAAAAAGAACATGCGCTGTTGTCCCTAACTGTTCCATTTTCTGAGTGCAGAATGTAGCTTTGCCTGTAGAAACCTAGACTTGCTCCCCAAATATTAAGGAATGAAAAGTATTGTCATTATTATTATTTAATAATAATAAAACAATAGTGGTACTCTTATGCACCATTGGTAAATGTAACAATTTACATAATAACATAAAAAATAGGTAGGTCCCTACCCCATTAAGCTTCCAGTACAAATGTTTAACAGTACTAAGATAATGGGTGGCGATGTCCCATTATTACTAGTTAATAAAGGTAATTTCCCCAACTATCAGAACCAGATCCTGCAATTCAGTCCCAGCAGAATAAATTATTTACTTTAAGCACATTTTTTCATTGTTGTTTGATTTATTAGGTAAACTCAATTTAGCATTATTGGCAATCAGAAGTGGTTGTGCTTAATCTGTGTCACTGAAGCTAAGCTACATGGAAAATTAAGCACCAAGGGGACTGTGCAATATTGGCAAGAGGATAAGCAGTAGGAATGAAGAGCCATGAAGAAATTTTGCCCCTTCAGCTAGCCATTAAAATTCATCCCAAGCCATTCTTATGTCAATATGTAGAGAAAATCTATTTATCTTAACTATATCATTGAGGCCATTTGGTTAGAAGCCAAGTGTCTTATATAAAATGAAAGTTAGCATATTCAGAATTTGACAGCTAACCCAGATTCTTCACTGAATGCCATGCAGTAACTGAATGTTTTTGTCAATGGGAAAAGGGGAAGGGTACATTGGTGCTAGTGAGAGGCCATGTCTGGGTTGATTATCTTGGGATTCTGCTTTGTCCTGTTGAACCTTCCTTCGTATAAGCCAGGACCTTAAGTGACTGGAACAAGATCCTTGAAAAGGAGGGAATCATCTTAAAACAGATGGGTCTGTCACACAATATTTCATACCCATTGTTGTCCCATTGCACCTTGATTGCTTTCCCCATCTCTTACCTACTAGGGCAGCAATAAGATGGGTTTCAGATTTCCATCACCTGAGTCGTAACTGTGTCATGTTAAGCTTGTATCCAGGGTGCTGAATGGTGCTCTGTTACCAAACCTTTTGTCTGAGGTCATGTGGCCAGTGATTGCTAATCAGGGAAGAAGGGGTGTTGTGTGGCAATTGTGTAAACAGAGCACCAAATCCCTCCACTGCTTGCTTGCTTACTACTTGTTTTACTTCCAGTATGTGGCTGATCTCCTTCAGGACCAGAAGAAGCCAGTTGTTTGCACATGCTCCACAATTGAAGTGCAAGCTGTCCTCTCTGCAATCCTCACGAGGATCCAGCGATAGTGAGTGCACAAAGCTATATCTGTGGTGTCCCCATTTTTTATACTATGGAATTTGCTCTGAGAAAATGGGAAAGAAAACCAGATTCTAAACTGCTTGAAAAGGATGCCTCAATCCACTTTGATTAGGGCTGTCCATCCTTGTCTGCACTTGAATAACTTAAACATCACTTAATCCTTAGAACTAAAGACTCTTCTCTGGCAGGAAGGATGGGGGAAGGATGGTCTTTATATCTGCAAGGTTTCAGTACTCAAATGTGTTTACAAAGGTGCCTGCTTCCTTCCTAAGGCAGGCACACAGAGAGAAGATAACGGTTGTGTACAAGGCATGCTTTGACTTCAGCCATAGGAAGGGAGCACAATCCTAGAGTGAAAGCTGCCTGTATGCAGAGTAAGAAAGGGAGAGGGAGGAAGAATTCAATGTAAGCGCGCAAATCTCCCATCTGGGTTTGATGCCTTGTTGTCAATAACCTATACATAGATGAGCTGCAGATGAGGAGCATCTGTGCCCCTTCTCCACATTTTAAAAGTCTCAAATTCTTCCCAGTGCCTCTTGCAGGACACTCAGTATTGGGAATATGTGTTCTGAAGTTACGGTTCTTATGACCACAACTAAAAGAGGACACATTGCAGGGCAGTCAAAGAAGACACCTTGCCAAACAACAGTTCATTGATGACAACCCAGTTCCTACCATACCGGATTGGCATCGTCACAGATCTCTGGTGGCTCCACTGCACATTGCTCTAGTACTGTATCATGAAAAGCAAAGCAGCTTGAGGGCATTGCTGCAGCTGGAGTAGACACATACATCGGCCTCCCCCTAGTGTTCTCCCTAAAAATATTTTATTTGTTTAATCATTAGTGCTTGCACCTTCAGTAAAAGCAGCTTCCAGGACAGCGACTGTGGAACTTATTGGAAAATATTTTAACAAAAAGCAACCATCTATTAAAAACCACAGAATCAAACACAGCATCATTGGTGGGGCTAACTAGAATAATTAAATTGCTTTTGAAATTTAAAAAAAAAATTGTCCAGTAGCACCTTAGAGACCAACTAAGTTTGTTCTGGGTATAAACTTTTGTGTGTTCACACACTTCTTCAGATACACAGTTGCTTTTGAAAGTTGCTTTTGAAAGGCTTGGGAAAACAAAAGGCTTTAACCCAGCATGACAGTGAGGATGAGAGTCAGGTCAGCCTCCAGGGTGGGTTCTACATCCATAAATACACCCTTCACAGCAGTGGCGGAGCTAGGGGCTTTGCCACCCGGAGCGGGGGGTGGGGTGGCATGCCACCCACACACAAGCGTCCCAATAGGGGTGCCACCCGCGGTGGTGTCACCCCCATCAGGGATGGAACCTGGACGGCCCCCCACCCCCCTTCCTACACCACTGCTTCACAGTTGCCATCTGCCTGACTTCAGAAAATGAGAGTGCTCAGGAAAGGGCCTTGGAGTTCTTAAGCTTAAATGCAGACGTAACCTTTCTCTAGCACATCCTATTGTTACGTGGGCTTGAGTCACCAGAGGAACAGCAACTACGTTGTTTCAGTAACATAAGGACAAGCTCTCCATTTTTCTTTCCACCCAGCAACATAATCCAAGAAATAAGATTTAGTTGTGTGCTCCTGGCTCCCCTGGGCTTCTTTGCTATTTTCATGCCAGAGTCATCCTGGAAGCTGCTGAAATGCAGGTCTACTTTCCCAGCATGACTGGCTGCCTACAAAAGAGGCTCTGCACTCAAATTCCAGCATCTTCCTCTCTCACAGCCATGATGGGAAGTCAATGTCCATATAATTAGAAGGACCTTTCTTCACTGTATTCTTTGTCACTGCAATATGACAGTGGTTGGAAAGGGCAAAGTGCAAGTCTCCCAGGACATGATTCACACTATACTGTTTTGTCAGGTTAAGTGGAGTCATCGCTTAGCTCTGGAGGCTGTCTAATGCCAGGGCATAGGCCTCAATACATACAGAATAGTAATGAGTGCCTTATGAGCATGTGCTTGAGTACCCACCGTCAGCCACCAAACATGAAATGAATCTTTAAAAGCAGATGCCATGCAGGATTGAGCCTCTCAGAAATTAAGCATTACATGCAGAAATTTGGCTGTTGTTAATTTCAAATTCTGTATTATGAAGTAAAGATGCCTATGTATTTGCTTGAGACTACACCTTACTGAAATTCAAGGTAGGAGAGATCTCTGTGCTTGTGGGATTGGAGGTCAAGGTTTAGGTTTGGCTCTTGCCTCATATCTCCCTGAAGTTCCTACTCCTCATAGACTCCACACTGAGGGTAAAAGTCATGGGTAGGCAAACTAAGGCCCGGGAGCCAGAGCCGGCCCAGTCACCTTCTAAATCTAGCCAACAGACAAGTCCTGGAATCAGCGTGTTTTTACATGAGTAGATTGTGCGCTTTTATTTAAAATGCATCTCTGGGTTATTTGTGGGGCATAAGAATTCGTTCATTTTATTTATTTTTTCAAAATATAGTCCGGCCCCCCACAAGGTCTGAGGAACAGTGAACCGGCCCCCTGCTGAAAAGTTTGCTGACCCCTGGTAAAAGTAAATGTTCAGGTTCTTAAAGAGTTTGCAAGCTTTCCTGGTCCTGCTGAAAACAAAAATACTGTGTTACGTGTTCTCAGTGTTGTGTCTAGAAGCAGTAAAGCTGCAGGCATCATTGAGGGGTTTAAATGCATTTTTCTCCAGCTCTTCAGTGCCCTCTAGTGGTCTTTGGCCATGCTGCTAAGACAGATGCTTGAAGCTTTGAAGAAGTGCTCACTTGTTCAGTGTGAAGGAGCTTAGAGTTCACAAAAAGTGAATCCATCCCACCCTCATAAAATACATTTAAATTGCTCCTTCAGCTGTATGGAGCATGCAAGGTTGCTAAGAGCTGGGATATGGTCTGCAGAAGGTTGTCGGCACATTGTAAAAAAAAAAAAGGTGCAGCTTCCATTTCACCACTGTGTGGCTTGTAATGTGTGACAGGGAGATATTTATATCTCCTAACATGTGCTTGGGCAGTGCAGATCATAGCTTCTGAGTGCATGTTTACCATATGTGATATCACACATACCTGGCTTATGCACATTAGTGAACACCATGGGAGCCTGTGGTGGCTAAATGAGAGCTCATATTTTTCCGTAAAGTATGAAGCAGCCTTCTAAGTGAGTGTGAGTGTTGACAAGCTATAAATTACAGTGCATTTAAATTAATGGCCTAGGAGCCATAGGATTGTTCGGAAGTAAGTGACTGTGGTCCTGATCAGTGCCTGAATGAGAGAACCTTGGAAGCCCTTTAGGGCTATCTACAAGGAAAAGTTGGAGATAAATGAAATAAAGGTCCCTTTGAGAGATCTGACTGTGATTTCATCAAGCCTTGGTGTGTATTAAGGTCTGTGGTTATATAGTCCTTAGTCTGAAGAAGCCAGAGTTGTATTGCTGTGGCACCTCCTATTTTAAGGAAACAGTTCCTTGCAACTCCCTACTTGGGTGGGGTGTAGGGTAGATCATATGCATGGTTTTCTTTTCAACACTAGGATAGAATTCCCAGTTCCACCATTTCTGTTTTTTGCCTTCTACAAGTAGATACTATTATAAATGCAGAGCCTGACGTACAACTATCTTAACTGCCCTCTTCTTTCTTTCCACCCATCAGCTGCAACTGTAATTCCTCCATGCCACGTCCTGTGAAGGTGGTGTCTATCGGGGGGCAGAGTTATCTCAGCTCCATCTTGAGGTTTTTTGTGAAGCAATTGGCAAACAAGACATCAGACTGGTTGAGCTATATGAAGTTTCTCATCATCCCACTAGGTAATACCGCCTGTGCCTGTGGCTCGCTCGCTTGGTAGGTGGCTATTGAGTTACACATCTGAAACCCAATAGTTCTACATTTCAATGACCCAAAAGCCACCAGGTGTAGTAGCTCTCTTCTTACAAACAGAATGAATGAGCTGAACTGACCTACCTTCCTCCACTCAGTCCAAGAACCGAAGCCACCAATACTTGCCAAAAGCTCACTCAACGCAACATTCTTTGTCTGGTTTTTTTTACATCCCATGATACCCTTCCTCAGAACCAGTGGACTCAGTTTCAGATTTTGAGGGCAAAATTTAATTGGTGGGTCTGAGCTTTTAAAAACATGCTTCCTCAGTTTTTGAGGCTGTGTTTTTATTATGAAGTAGGGAGTGAAAGGCAAAATGTTGAGGATGTTTCCTTTTAATAATGAGTGACATCTTTTGTTATCTCATACCTAAGTATTTTCTAAAGTCAGTTTTGTTGAGTATTTGGGAATAAGAAAATGATTAGGTTTAAGCTAAAGCTGGTAATCAATTACAAAAATAATAATTGCTGAACAGCCTCAATTTTTTTGTAGTGAAATATGTGATGGTTTACTTAAAGGAGAGTGAGTTTCCCAATCATAGTTTTCTTTCGCTAAAAAGAGAGAGATTACCCATTTTTGTCTCTGAATAATAAGAATCACTTTACAAAAGGAGTGTTGTGCTAAAGACAATTGCAGTTTCTATTTTTTGGAGAGTCAGTGGCTTTCTGATGCCAAAGGGTCTGTTGCCTCAGCAGCCATCTGTCGGTGCTAGATATGTGTAGCTTGCCAAGAAAAATCATAGCAACACAAAGGAGAGGTGGGATTATTGGGTTGTTTTTGTTTTTATTAGGTATTTTGTGTTTTTATATTGTGATTTTATGTTATGAACTGCCCTGAGATCTCCGGGTGTAGGGCAGTATACAGATTTAAATAATAATAATAAATAGGCCTTCCTCTCATTTCTCCACCAGGTTCTCACCCGGTAGCCAAGTACATGGGCTCTGTGGATAGCAGATACAGTGGTATGTTTCTTGATGCCACCTGGCGAGAACTCTTCAGCAAATCTGAGCCACCTATGACGGGTAAGAGCAAGTTTTCAGTTCACAGTGAGTGATAGAAGTAACATCTTTCAGAAAGGTCTTTATTCTGTCTTGCCAGACTGAAGACTCTTCTGTATATATGCTGCTTTTATATAAGTTAGAATCAAACTAAGGTGAGAAGCCAAAGAATTAGTATGGGCCTTTTGGTATTACCCCAAACCAGTGCTTGGTAGATGTGGACCCCTCCCTGTGTCCAGCTTGTGTTTAATAAGACAATGTTTTCATTGGCAGTCAAAGGTAGGCCGTAATATCATTTGATAGAACGAGCAATTCCAGCCAAGATGCAAAGTCACCTTTCCCAGACCCTTGCAAGTTTGGGGACAACAGTGAACTACACATTGATCAGCAGGATTATGGACTAGGTGGCAAATTTGGGCAGCTAGGGTTGGGGTTTGGTGGAGCGAGATAATGGCATTTAGCACCGGTGTTTACCACACCAGGATGGGGTCCATACTTAAGGCTTGCGCGTCTTTTTGTTAATCCGAGTTCTCCTGCCTGCCTCTCCCCATCAGCCACTTCTCTGGCTTGTCACTCTTTGTGCCTCAGTGCAGATACCATCTCATGTGTATCTTAAAGCCAGCATCTTGAAGGTTCTCCCACTTGCTGGCTTGGTTAATGATGAATACTCCATGTGCCTTTCCTGCTTGACGCTCTCTTTGGGTTCTCTTCTTTCTCAGAGCCTTTTGATGTGGTTGGCCGGATCATGCAGTATGTCAGTGGAGCAAACGTGACCCACCAGCTGCCTGTGGCCGAGGCCATGCTGACCTGCAAACACAAATTGTAAGTCCTTCCCCATCTACCCCTCTGCCATGGGCTTTGGATTTCAGCGTGGTGGGTGAGTGGGCCCAAATTGCCTCACCCACATAGCTAGAAGAAACCTAAATGTGAACTATAATGTTTGCTGTGTCTGTATTTATTGAAAGTTCGTTCAGAATCCCCTTTAGCATGCCCTTTCTCAGTCTTCATTTTGCTTGTATGTAAAGCAAGACTGAGACAAACCACTGTAAAAAAGTGGAAGGTGGCTTGCATGTGGTTCTCAAGGAAGGCTAGTCTCTGCATTGCAATGTACTGGCGAAAGTGTTGTGGGCACATTGCAATCACACACGCGCGTACTCACTTCCTCCCTGACAGCAATTAGGTTTGAAAAAAAGTGTGTTGGCTTTCTCTCCCCACCCCCAAGCCTAATGCAGTGTCAGGCCTGGTCAAACTGACAACTTCTAACTCTTCCCTGACATGCAGCTAGAGATTATATTCTTGGGAGAGTATTGCTAGGGAGGCACAAGTCACTCTTCCTTCCTCAGCTGCAGTTTCCAGGAAGGTCACTTCCTTACACACAGCAATTAAGCTTGAAAAAAGAACTTCTATTGGAGCCAGTAGAAGGTTTCTTTCAAGCCTAATTGTGTGTGGCTGAGGAGGGGGGTTAGCTAGGGAGAAAGTTAACCGTGTGCCCCTCCCCATGTGAAGCTGCTGTAAAACAATCAGAGCTATAAATTCTTTTGGACTCTCTTACATATGGAATTATTGGACCCATGTAGTACCCTTCTTTCAAGAGTCAAGAGTCTCAATGTGAAACCCGTTGCCAAATGGAAGCATCCTCCATACTGAGGCTGTAATGTGATGGGACTGACCTTCCAGTCTTCATGTTCTTTTTTGTCTGCTTGTGTGCCTGCAGAATGCTGTGTCTTGAAGCCCTAAGTTTATCTTCGTTTCATTTGTCAGATATGTAAAATAGAAAAGAAGGTGGAGAAAGCCTTTGCCTTTCAGCATTGCTTGTTCTGTCATTTGGATTTTTAATGGCTGTCATTTGGATTTTTAATGGCTGTTTCTTTACCCACAGCCAAGATGAAGATTCTTACCAGAAGTTCATCCCTTTCATTGGGGTAAGAGTTTTACATTTCTTGGATTTTTCATCTCTGAATATGAACTTATTTCATTCAGGGCCAATTTACCTGAACTCTTTTATAGCTCTGGTTACTTAGATAAAACCTACTTTTCGAAAACAAATGTGTGCTCATTTCTGTAGCTGTAGTTTAACTTTGGCAGCCACCTCACTTGCAGAACTATCATTTTCACCTACTGCGTTCCTTACCCTGCTGATGCTGAACGGAAGTTGTGGTTAAAATTCAGATGTGGTGGTATTTAATCAAATGACATTGTGTAATTTAGCTTGGGCTAAATTTATCTTTCTGAGTCAAGAACTTGGCAGTAAGCCTGACTGGATCCCATCTGATGAGTGGTGAAGTCATAAACAAGTGAAAGCAGGCTTCCCATGTTGAAGATCTCATAAAATTAGACTTGTTTGTTTGGTTTTTAAATACCAGTTTCACTGTCCCTAAATTCAGGCAGCTAGCAGAATGTTGGGGGTGGTTGGCCAGTTTGTCACCTTGCAAATAGAGAGGCTGCATATCTGAAACATGGTTTCCTAATGCTTAATCATGGTTAATGAATGCCATAGTTAATTTGCATACATTCTGGCCATGGTTTCGCCTCCTGGTTTGTGGGTAATCCTTATCCACAGCTATGTTTGCACCAGGAGGCAAAGCATTAAGTTTGCAGATCGCTGTAAAGTGAATGTAGCTTTTTTTAAAAAACACCCGACTTCACTTCATCCCTGACAGTCAGAAGGAAAATAAGGAAATGATGACAGCAGCACTGTTGCAATCCACTTGCAATCTGCTAGAAATTGGTTAACATCACCATCCCTTCAACACTTCACTGGTTACTGCTGCCAAGAAAATGCCAGAGGTCAAAAACTGTGCAGCTGCCTATGAGGAGATGCTCTAGCCCCAAGCAAGGATGAAATCATGTTGGGAAAAGATGGCTTTATTCCCTTGTGGCCACTGTGCAACCTTTGATGAGCAGTGCTTGTAGCATTTTTGTCACCACTGCCTTTTTTTAAAAAGCTCTTAACATTTACTGTGTTTGCATTTCTGTTTTTATTATAAAGTGCCTGTTGTCAGTCAGAAAGACAGTCAGAATATAAACATTTCAAATAAAATAAATAAGCTTGCACATTTAAGATCAATGCCCCACCTTTTGTTTCCATAGGCCCTTGCAATATACAATTGCAGTATACAAGGCAGCTCACTTTAAATTGAAATGTTACATGAAAATACATCCTGTACAATTAATGAAGCATAAAGTGGGGGCTTTTGCAGCAACTGTCTGTCTGTGATTTTTGATAGTGACTGAGGAAGGCCAAGAGGGGTGTACTTGACTATATTTTAATGGTTAGAGGGAAAACTGTTGCCTCACCTACATCACCACTGATCTAGGATTATCTTGACTCTTTTATTGCTCATGATTTTGGGGGGTAGATGGTCACAAATAATTATTTGGAAGAAACCTTTTCTCTTGCCAAGGCACTCTATCTCAGCTTTTGCAATTGTGGTGTTATAAATCTTTTGGAGATTTGTTACTTGCAGGCTTCTGCTGCATCCTCAATAATTAAATCTGTTTCAAAGCACAGATCTCCCAAGGGAGGGCACCTGCAAAGCAAAAAGTTATCTTTCCTCTCTTGTACATAAGCTCCTGCCTGGCACTCAAAGTCTCTGATAACAAAATTGCTCTCCCTTTTCTCTTCCCACCCTCACTCAAACATATTGGGCTATGTTTGACAAACTAACCTCTGCTTTGACACAGAGGAGCATCTTAAAGGTTAAAGAAAGCTCATTGTGTTTGCTAGTGTGACCATTAGGTAGACATGAGGGATGCTGGCCGCTGGGGACAACTCTTTCCCTGCAAAGGAACTAGTGTGCCTGGCAAGAAAGGCAATATCTCCCCCCCCAAAAAAAAACCCCTGCAAAAAGCTTATTTGCTCTCCTTTTTAAAGCACAGAGGAAATATGAGTCAATCTGAACCAAGCAGAGGTGGAGGGAGTGACTCAGCAGTCTGTGACCCATAAGTGTGCACTGGAACTGCTGATGTGATGACAACCAATTAAGGCGAAACCTCAGATGCATTAGTTTTTAGAATGCTCTCAAGCCCCCGTGCTATTTACAGAAGAAAAGTAAAAATGTGCGCATTATTTGATGGAACAGTGTGGGGAGCCTGAGAGTTTCACATTTCAGGCTGTTAGCTTTTTTAGAAATGTTGGCAAGTATATCAGGCAGACCTCCTGGTTGCGGGGCACATCTGAAACACAGATCACCTGGTGGCAAGCAAACTCCTTCTCCAGCCAAAGAGGACTCATGGCACAAAGCAGAAAGTGTGGCCTTGAATCAACACTGCCAGAACAACCAAACCTGAACTTTGTGAACACTTCTCTCATTCCATCAAACAAGCTCTAAGGAACTGCACCTGCGACAGTGTCGAAACAAGGTGGAACCTACACCAAAGATGCAACCTACAACACAGCTATGATCTCTTTTGGCAAAAAGAGAGCAGCAGATCTCCAACTGGTTTGAGGCCAGCATTAAGGACATGGAGCCTGTTATTGCTGCAGAGAGCGAGGCTCTTGTGAACTGCAAGCATGCAGCCTGTGACAAGGCACTTGCTGCACTGAGAAAGACAAGGAGTGGTGCCAAGCAGATTGCCAGATGATGTGCCAGTGACCACTGGCTAAAAGCTGTGTCAGAGCTGACACTGTCACTGCTGACAGTGGCAACACTCAAAAAATGTACAAATGCATGAAGGCAGCCTTTGGAGTTTGGAGCAACAATCAGGAAAACTGCACTACTGAGTACCTTGTCTGGAGAGATCATCACAAACTGTAGCAAGCAGATGAAGCAATGAGCAGAGCACTATCAAGAACTGTCTTCATGGGAAAACATGGTCTCCGACATAGCAATTGACAGCATCCAGACTCTTCCTGTCTTGGAAGCGTTAGATGTCTCTCCCTCCCTTGACAAGGTGAAGAATGCCATCAACTCTCAGGCATGTGGTAAAGCCCCAGGACAGGGCAGAATCCCAACAGAAGTGCTGAAAGCAGGTCTCAGTTCCTCCCTCATTATGCACCTCCATGGTCTTCTCTTGCAGTGTTGGGGAAAAGGATCTGTGCCACAAGAGATGTGTGACCCCAGATTGTGACCCTCTATAAGAGCAAAAGTGGCCACCATGATTGTAACAACTACCATGGAATCTTCCTGCTGAGTACTGTGTTACTCACTGACAGGGTCTATCCTGAGTCACAATGCTTCAGAGCTCATGTTGAACAATCAACATGATTTTCTCACCGCGCCAGCTGCAGAAGAAATGCTGAGAGCAGAAACATGACATGAAGGCTGGCAACATTAACCCTTCCACTGTAGATGATTGCAGTATCTGGAGACAGTCAGATTTTGTATCCACAACAGTGACCAGAGGAGGAATGACCACTAGGAGGAGCACAGAGAGAAGATACGCCATAGAGCACCTGTAGCAGCCAAACTGGACATCTTCATCTGCCCCACCATCGATAAAACATGTCTCTCCCGTATCAGTCTTTACAGCTACAGTAGGCAATGTAACTTTCCAATGGTTTGACTTTATCTCTGAAGGCGCACTCTTCCATTTGTCTCCTAAGACAGATGGTTCCCAGCAACAACAGATCAGGCCAAGAGCAAAGGGCCACACTTCTACTATTTAGAATAAGAAAGAGGGGGAGAGAGATTTTCATGCTTAGTCTCCAGCAGCTTCCTGAACTAGGTCCCAGTTTCAGGCCTCAAACAGCTGATAGTAAATACTGAGCTGGTGGGAAGAAAAACCCTAGGCGTATACTATGAATGCCATGTTTTCATTATAGTTCTGGAAGGGTTAACTGTCTTGTGCTTCTCTTCTATAACTTTGAGATAAAGTGACTTTCCTTAGGAAGGTCAAATGTGTTTCTTTTCCACCTGTAGCTAAATTATTTGTCAGGCTTTGTCTTTGAAGTGATTTGCCTTCATTGTTTGCTCTCTCCTTCTCACTCCCTGCCCCCTGCAGGTGGTTAAAGTGGGCCTCATTGAAGACTCGCCTGCGGCTACAGGTATGACACACACCCTAAGATCCCTGTGCTGCTTAGAGCAAAGACTGGTTATCCTAGTTACTCCACTTCCTCCGTTAAGTGAATACAAGCATGAAATTGGGTGATCTGCTTCAGTAATATTGACTAGGAAATAGCTGACCCAGCTTGACAAAGCATGAAAAACCTATGCTTTTTATAGTATGCTGTAGCTGTACAGTGTCTGCCAGCAGTGATTTCACCAGCTGGAGTGCTAGGAAGGGTCTGAAATGTGCCTGTAAAAACTTAAGCTACCAGGATGGATCCATCCAATACTCTATGCCTAGAGTGGGGAGGTCCTCATGCAGCATTGATCCCACCCCTTTCTCTGCCAGCCACCGAGCAAGGGTATTTTAAGAGGCGGGTGGGGATAAAGATGTCCTGGGATGCAGCCTGCTATTCAGCTGGCAAGTGTGGAATAAATCCCACGTGCATCTCTATTGCTCAGAAACCCTCAATCCCATTCCTGAGACCTGAATTGACTGAGTAAATAAGAGAGTTTAGGAGACTAAATTAAAGAGATTTATCCCATAGTTCTAAGGAGGATGCCTACCCATTGTTCCAGAAGCTGATTAGAAGACTGCATATCTTTGTAAAAGCAAAAGTGTAGTGTGTTTCTAGTCTAAGAAAAGTAAATGCCATGCCCCAACTATCAGATGTTTGGGAAATGCTGGGATAAGTATTAGTGCCAGAGAAACTTTCTTTAACTTAGGATAAATGCCTTGTAACTAAAACTGAAAGGCTCAGCAAGAGAATCTGAGAATTAACTTTGCTTCTATTTAGCAGGTAAGCAAGATGTGTTCTCTTTCGCCATCTCATGATTTCCTTCCTTTGCAGGAGAGGGAGATGATTCTCCCATCATCAGCCTCACAGTTCCCTCCACTTCTCCCCCTTCTTCCTCTGGGCTTTCCAGAGACGTCACTGCCACCCCTCCATCATCTCCCTCTATGACTAGTGGACTGGCTGTCATGGGGTAAGTCTCTGGGTATGAAGACACTTTGTGTGGATGGTGGTTGTGCAATTTCTCCTTATCATGTTGGGAACCCTGGACACATTTGCTGGGGGAAAAAATTATGAAAGATCCTAAGAGCAAAGTAAATTCCACAGACGGTGTACACACCACTGTCTCTTTACTGTGATCATATATTTAAAAACTATTCTAGTCAGTCTCCTGAAGTATCAGGGCATCAGAGCTTAATCCCCTGTTCACTCTTATCTCCAGAGTGAATTCAATAGCCAAGATTTATGCCTGACTATCATCAGTCACCACATAATTATCTCCATTGGCAGCCTGTCAACAAAAGACATTCAGTCCGCCATGTTCTGTCTCCAAAAGTCCTAAAGTCCCTTTTTCAAATATCTGTGTTGTCAATGCAAGCATGTCAGTTAGCAATAGCTTTTTCAACAATGCAAAACTTGCTCATGTTTCTTTCCACTTTTTCCTGTCACTTGATCACAGGTCCCCCAATAGCCCTTATGGCGATGTCATTGGGCTGCAGGTGGATTATTGGCTAGTTCAGGCCACGGAAAAAAAGAAGGAAGGGGAGAAAAAAGACGCCAGCTCCAAAAATACACTCAAGAGTGTCTTCCGCTCGGTGCAGGTGTCACGGCTTCCAAACAGTGGGGAAACCCAGTTGTCTGGGACCATGGCCATGACTGTTGTCACCAAGGAGAAGAATAAGAAAGGTGAGTTATGGAGAGTGGCACTTCCTCTTTACTGGGGGTGCTCCTTCCTGGAGGGCAAATTGCCAGCAGGCCTTTGCATGACAGCCTGCCCCTTGAACCATTTAGCGCTGCTGAAGACTTACCCTGCAAGTCTTGCCACAAGCGTGCCAACTCTTCTACTTTGTGTTTTAAGAGAGAGACTCGTTTTCACTAATTGGGGGTCCTTGTGCTTTCTAGTTCCCACAATTTTTCTGAGCAAGAAACCCAAAGAGAGAGAAGTAGATTCCAAGAGCCAAATGATTGATGGAATCAGCCGGCTGATCTGCTCTGCAAAACAGCAGCAAACTATGCTGAAAGGTAATGGTTGCCCCTGAATGGTGAGGGACCTTATAAACTAGAAGGGATTTCATTATATTATTTATTTATAATAATTTATAGTGGGGTAGGGAATTGGATCCAGCCAGAGAGCCAGATCCAGAAGTTTCCATTTCTCAGCACAGCTGTTCTGTTGGGGAACAGAACAGAGTTAAGTGGATTTAAGAGGTCCCAGATTCAATAACTGGAACCAAGCAGTAGGGGATGGGAAAGGTCCCTGCCCCTAACATCCTGGAAAGCCACTGCTAGACAGTTTATCCTGAGTTCAATGTACCAATGAAGAATACTTATACCAAGACAGCTTCCTATGTTCATAGGAATCGTCTCTCTTCTCTCTAGTTTCCATTGATGGTGTGGAGTGGAGCGACATCAAGTTTTTCCAGCTAGCTGCCCAGTGGCCAACCCATGTGAAACACTTCCCTGTCGGACTCTTTGGCTCGAAACCGGCCTGATGATGACAACACGGTGGTCCCTCCTGTGTCCTCATCACTCTGCTGCAATGCGGCATCACCTCTGTCCAAACCATCAGCCAAATCAGAGCTGTCCTGTGGTAACTTCACCCATGTTGCATTACTGTGTGTTGATCTGGTCTCGCCAGGGAGGGACCAGCCTCTGGTGCCAAGAGAGATGCTACATTTTTGTCTCCAGCCAAGGAGCCGCCCGCCAATTGCTTTCTCATATTTTTCTGCAACATCGTGTCGTGGGTGTCCAGCCTCCATCTGTGCTGAGTGCATTGCATTTTGGGAACGAATCCCAAAATATTTGGATTCTACTGGTTTCCCATCACTCCTGGCGCACACTCCTTCTCTGAGCTGGCATGCCTGTGTCTTCCTGAAGAATGTGTTTGAGAACTTGTGGTCCACAAAACTTCGCCTTTAACAATATTGTTCTTTTTTTACATTTTAGCTTTTGCTGAGCCAACCGAGAGCTTTACTGAGCACCCACTCTCAAAGTTCTCCTTTTCAACCTCAGCCTTTCCAAAAGCACAAAGCTTGCAAAGCCCACATTGGCTGTTGTGTTAGCAACCAAACTCAACCCCATCTGGTTCTTGCCATTAGTAGGCAAGGCCCTTTCTCCTGCCGCCAACCCATCCTGTGTCACGTTGCTAGGTCAAACATGCCAGGTTGGTGGAAGGAGCCTCAGCAATCTTGCGCGGTTGCCGCTCCTTGCAAAGATGAGGAGCAGAAAAGTCAGTTGTAGGGAGCTAGAAGCAGACACTTTCCTTGAACAGGCACACCCACTGCTCTCCCATGGCTGTGTCCCTTCACTCTTTCATGTTTGTACTGCTCTTTTCTTACACTTCCCCTCATCTCACCTTCAAAGTGTTTTTTAAAAGAACTTAGGTCACCTAAGATACATTTCCATTTCTTTGTAAGACTCCACTTGCTAGAGTGGCATCACGGTGCAGTGAGGGGTGGTGAAGGTTGTCCACCACACTGAAGAGTTGGATAACTTCATTGGACAGCCCGTCCTGAAACTCACCCTGTTCATCTGTGTTTGGCAACAGTTCTGAGAGATGTGTACTCCCAGCCACATGCCACAGTCAAGAGGAGAGGCTACACCTTGTTCCTCTGCCCTCTTTCTGGCTCCTGAGCCTGCCTTGTGGTGTGATGCATCTCAGCACAAGGAGATACTTTGGGGTGACCTGCTCAGCCATCTGTGCAGTCTACTTGTCACAGCCATTTATAAGGCATGGTTGGGATCCCAGCAGCATTCCTTCCCTTTTGGCATTTCAGTTTTGGGGTTTTTATTTGAAGTAGCCCCATGTTGCAGAGCCTCTGGGAACTCTATGTGCCATACCAGAAGTAGCAGACTTTGCCAATCATTCTTCTTCTGAGCGCTCACCTTGGCAGACAAGAGATCAGCCTTTGCCCTGAGACTTGAAGGGAGCAATTTGAATAGCTGCAGGGGTTGGATGCATAGCTGAGACCAGAGGTTCCTTGACAGTGATGCAAAATAGCTTTACCAGCTGCAACATAGTGATGCATAAGGAAGACTGGAGAAAAGGCTACTTTTGTGTAGCAAGCCTGCACTTCAGAGGGCAGTTTTTGTGTGCTTGATATGCACTTCTGTCCCTCAAAGACCTTCCCTCCTTTCTTCTCCAAGCATTGGCACTCCTGTTTTGTTTTCTGCTTTTTTGCTAAGGTAGTAAAACATGAAAACAAACAGGGGCCCTTGAAGCTGGTATTGCAGCGGACAAATGGGAGCCACCTTGCCTCCTCTCCTAGAGCACTTTGTCAGCAGCTCTGAGATGCTTCCAGGGAGCTGTGCTGCTTTTTATCTGTTCCTGACCAGCAATAAATCAAACCACCCCTACTGTGGGGTTTCGCAGCACATCATCAGCCCACTTTATTGGCTGTTCGAAACGGCTTTGGGGCCATCATAATGCTTAAGCACTTAACTGCTCGTAGCATACAGTGTGGCTCTGTCAAACAGCGGAGCATACAGTCCACATTCGGTCTTTTAGATGGTTTTTAGATTTTTGAATCCACATATATTTTCAGAGGCCCCAAAATTCAGCTTAAAGTAACTGTGTGTGTAAGCAGAGTGAAATTTTGTCTAGCTGGAAGTGGTGATTCTGGTTTCTAGGCTATTATAGTGAAAGGGGAAATGTGGAGGTGGCAGGGAGAGAGCTGGCTTTATAAATAACTCTTGAGCAATCTGCTCTGCTTCCCAGATTGAAAGAGGAGGACCCAGGCAAGCTCTTTGCCTTCAGGAAGTTTCTCTCCAAGGCCAGTTCTTTTAGGCTTGTCCTTGAGCCACTGCAGCTGTTTCTTGAGAGAGGGATCCCAAGAAGAATGACGATAAGTACCAGCAGCTTCGTTCACCTCATGCCCCTGGGCAGGGTGTCCCCTCCGAGGCTTAACTGGCAGTGGGCCCCTGGATCGGATTGCATCCCCCTCGTTGTGGAGTCTCGGTGGCAGATAAAAAAACCTGTACACTTTTTTCCATTCCCTTCTCTTGGCTCCTGCTGCTGTGGCTATGTTACAAATGTGGCTTTTGTACTACTCTGTCCCAAGCAATGCTCTCAGAGCCACAAAGTGAACTTGATCTTGTGCGTCTGTCCTAAACACCGCAGCCCCCTGCCTCAAGGAGGAGATGTCACAGATATCTTGGCATGCTACATATTTTTTTTTGAGCTAGATCTCTCTTTGTGTCCTCCCCACTCATTGAATACTGAATAAACTCCTTGGCTCAAATGTGGGAAAGGAGGTTCATACCAATATGTCACTTACCCCATGGGCTTTGGGGGCAAGTACTGCTTCCTCTGCATGAAAGGGAGCGGGGTGCCACCCAGAACACGGGGTATTTAAATAAGCACAACTCTGAACGTTTTCTTCCTACTTGCTCTGTAGAAATGTTTCCTGTCTCATTTTCATATTCATTTGCCTTCCTCCATAAGCAAATGTCTGAGAGAGCCTGCAAAAGGCAGCCCATTTCCAAGTTGGGAGAAGCAAGGGAGCAGTTTGGCTCCAAGTAGCCAATGTCCAGGATTCTTTGACACTTTGCCATGGAAATATCCACCCTAATGGGCTTCCATTTTAAGATCTTTTTTTTTTTAGGTTCGGCCTGTGAAACTTACGACCTTCCCTAAACTGAGTGGGGTCCACCAGCAGCACATGGTAGCACACCAGGAGCTCAGTAAGCTTGCTATTGTTGTTCAAAACTTTAAAAATGGAGAGATTGTTGAGCACCTGGCAGGCTACAGTCAGTGGTGGTGGTGGGCAGGTAACAAGCTGTTCATGTCAAGAACAGGGTGGAACTTACGAGTGGATGGGATTCATTCAGCAGCCAATCAACTCTGCCTTCACCATGGTTTAATTTTCATGACCTCCTCTTGGTTGCCTTTGGCCAATCGGAAATGGATGTGGGAGAAGGGCAAGTAGTGACAGAAGTCTGTGTCTGTAGCTGCATCCTGGGCTTCTGTAGAAGTGCACACTAGTGCCCCCGCCCACTCCACAAGTCAGATTGGTGCAGTGTTGACACCGTATGTGCCCATCTGTCAGTCAAACCAGCGCAGGACCGCCTCACACGTGTTGCATTTTTCTTTGTGGCCTGGCTGTTCAGATTCATGCTTTGCAAAGGCGCACACACACTCTTGCTCTCACAGCTGTGGTCTGGGACAGAGAGGGCTTGTTAAGCTTGGGCTTGTTAGAATTTGTGAAACCACTTGCAGGACTGGGGCAGACAGCTGGCTTGATTCCCCTCCTCCTTTTTCCCTTTAGGGTCTCCAGTGTTTAACCTTCCTGCACCCATAATGCACAAGGGAGTGGAAGGGAAGTTCATTCCAAGAAGCAGCTGTCCAGATAGCTCTGGAAACCAAGTCCTGCAGCTGCTTGCTTTGGAATGGGTGTGCATGCAGCATCCTCCCAGTGCAAACTGTTGGCACTGTAGGAAGGATCCTGACACTCTATCCAGTCCTTTGGCTTACCATCTCCCCTTCTTAAGTGGGTGGCCCTTTCTCTTCCCTGAGGAATGCAGGTTCAGGAGGCTAAGCTGAATGGATGTGCCTCCGAATATGGATGGGCAGGAGTCGCTCCCACATTAAGCACTTTGTCCTTTGTGCCTAGCGAAAGGTGAAAGTCACAGACTCCTAGCATGGAAGGGAAATCACCCTGCCTCAGGGACATGCAGATGGGCTAGCAACTCCAAGAACCACACACATCATATTCATTCCCTGAGCATCATTTCACTTGGTTCCTCCTTACCCCAGTACCCACCTACCACTCCTGAGCCAGCCCCACGAAAGAGCCTACCAAAGAGTACACTCTTCCCCAGGGAATGACACTCCCAGGAAAGAGCCACGGTGGGGAGGCACTCTGCTCCAGGGAGCTCTCCAAGGTCTCTGTTCATTGCTTCCGTACAGCCTTGCCTCAGGCCTAATTTCTCATGTCTCGACTGTTACAGTAAGTGTGTCCATCTGAGGACCATTGTGTTTCCTGTTTTTGCTGTGTGGATTTTGCACATTCTGGAACTTTTGTCTATAAATTCAGATTATCTGGATTTTTGTGTCTGTTATGTATCCCAGCCACTGTACATAAATATGAGTTTTGTATATAATCTCATTTTATTCTCCTTTCTTTTTGTAAGTGTGTTGATTCTCTTGGTTTGTACTGCAGGCTCCAAACGATCCACATTAAGAATCTCTGCTTGTTTAAATTTTGGAGCCTTGTTGGTATTTGATGCATTCTATCCTTGGCGGGTGGGGTCTGTTGTCTCCCCACTCCCACTCACTATTTTTGGAGTTTTTCATTAAATAAATTGTGTTTTTTAAAATAATACTTTAAAATCTCAAGCTTGATCACTTTATGCTTTAGTTCTCCTCAAAGCTCCTTGGATATGGTCCACATGAGAAAAGCAAAGGGGCAATACGAGAGAACCAGCCACTAAGACTTCACTTTTCCAAAATCTAAAAGCAGAGAACTGGGGCAGGAGGCCTTCTCCATGGAATGGAGAAACTGCATTTCAGCTTGCTATGTTTTCCTTTTTTTTTTCTTTTTTTTTTTTTGCTTTAAGGACATGCACAAAGAATGTGAATACTTTGCAACTGGCACAACAGTCCTCTGGGGGGAAACAAAATTTTATAAATCACAGAAGCAAAAATATTCTGACACTTTGGCCATGGGTAACAGCAGTGTGGAATTTAAAGCTCTCCTATACCTTATACCAGAGGTTCCCAACCTTTTTGAGTCCACTGCTCCCTTGACAAACTACATTTTTCTGCAACACCTTTGAGGCTTAGGAGCCCAATTATGTCACCCTAGCTTGCAGAGCTGGCAGTCTCTCACCCTTTTTCAAATACCCTCCCTTGTGGAGTGTTCCCTCAGCCTCCCCTCCTTTCCCCTCTCCTTGGGAGTCCTCTGGGCAGTTGCAGCTCCTGCCCCTGGTCTCTGAGCTTTCCCCCAACCACACCTCAAAGGGAGGTGCCTCCTCGCACTGTCCCACAAGGGTCTGGGAAGCACCCCCTGGCCAGTCCCAGAGGCACCATTTGCCTGTGGAGCTTGTAGCCAGGGCTGTTGCACCAAACAGCTGTGCAAGCCTTTGGGAGGCAGAAATGCAAGAGAACATCAGAGGAGGGAGGGAAGGAAAAAGGGACAGAGGCCAGTATTGCCCATGGCACCCCTGACCATCATTCAAGGCACCCTAGGATGCCATGGCACTCTGGTTGAAAACCACTGCTTTATACAAGTGTTTGCCTGCACTGGCGCCAGTCAAGAAAGAATTGGGAACCTGCACAGGAGGGAAAGTTCCCCTTTGCTGTAGAACCTCAGCCAAGATGAGCAGAGCTCATCATGATTGTATGCTTCCGCAAGAAACAAATGTTCCTTCAGCTGCTTCTTAACTAGTTTTCATGACACGTCAGTCAAAAACTATCCTTATCTTTAATATGGTCAGAAAGCCATAAACATGGCCATAAAGCAATGTAGATAAATAAATAAAAGATACGCAATATTAAACCACATTGCTAGGTCCATTATCTAAATGAATTTTATATTGTTTTTATTGCTGGTTTGTTTGCCATTCTGGGCTCCTTTGGAAGAAGTGTTAGGATATAAACTTAGCAGCAGCAGTAATGCATGTTATAAAACTCACGTTGGGTTAGCTAACAAGGCACACAAATAAAACTACTGTAAGAAAGAGTGTACAGTACTAGATAATTCCTTTAGCAACATACACATACGTTATCCTGACATGTGCTAAATAATGGGATTGCCTTTTTTAAAATTACAGGTGCCCTGTGGGGTTTCTGGAATATTTCAGTACAAAGACTTAAAACACCTGTACTAAAATACCTTTTCAGATTATAATAAAGTTTTCTAATCAAGTAACAAACTGGTCCTGCTGTGTAGGTATTAGGAGCTTCCTTTGAAGAGAAAATTTATTTAAACTTCCCACATAATAAGCATAGGAGAGGAACTTGCAGTATAATCCCACAAACGTTTATGCAAGCAGCAAACCTCCCAGAGTTCAACGAAACTGATTCTCTCGTTAGTGTGTTTTGCATTATTGTCTTTGGTAACTCTAAAAAGAGAAATCCCATCCTGGGGGGGCTGCCACTGAGCAAATAAAAAGAAATGGTGGGGGCAACAGCAGTAGGCAGCTAAAATAAATGGAGGAAAAGCACTAAGTTCTTACCTACTTTATGTGTAGCCCAAACCTATGCAGGCTCACCCGCAAACATACAAAATATTGCCACCACAATCCCTTCTTCCCATTCTCTCTCCCCTCCTCCCCCCCCCACCTTATTCTGTATAATGTCTCACATCAAATGTATAAAAGACTTTACGGTTTGGGAAAAGAAAAAAAAGACCACATTTTTTGTGAACCAAGAAGATATTTTATTTATTTATTTTTTTAAAGTAAACCTGGCTCTGCACAGTGGAACTTACTCCCAGTTCTAGTATGTGTTGTATGGTTGCTATACTCATTCAGCTATACATTGAGGGAGTGAAGACAGGAGAAAACTGGTACATGGAAGCTAGTGTGGTGTCCTGGTTAAAGCGCTGGGCTAGGACCAGGGGGTGCCCAGGTTTAAAACCCTACTAACCTTTCATGAAATTCATTGTGTGACCTTGGGCCAGCCACTTCTCTCAGCATACGTAGCCACATTCACACTATACATGTAAAGCACTATGATGGCACTTTAAGCAGCCATGGGTTCCCTCAAGCATTTAAATGAGAGCGGGACTTTTATTCGTAAACACGCACCGTTTCCCGCTCATTTAACAAAGGGGGGGGGATCACCCTCCAGGTGGAGGGGCCCGTTACCCCACCCAGCCGCATTTACTGACATATAAAAACACGTGCCAGGACTTATTAAAGATACAAAAGAATCCGAGACCTGGGAGAAGAGTTGATGGAAGAAGACTGGAAGAAATTTAAAGACTACCTGCAGGAACACTGTAAAATTAATGAATGTTAAAATGATGTTGGATTGAAAATAAGTGGCGTTAGCAACAAAGTTAATAAGAATATTCAAAAATGAATTGATAATAGATGGAAATATAGAGTTATAATAGGTTAAGATATAGAGTTAAGATAAATGAAAGAGGGCAAGGATTTGCTGATTTGATTATGTAAATGGCATACAAAAAGGGGAGGTGAGAGGAGGTCAAGGAAACGAGCAAATGAGTTTAAAGTTATAAAAAACGGATTTGTTTTTAATTTTTTCTTATTTTCTTTTTGTCCTTTGTATGTTGTATTTTTCCTTTTTCTTTTTTCATTTATTTTTGTACTTATGTTTTTGTAAACCTTTAATAAATATTTCTTTAAAAAAACAAAAGGAAAAGCACCAAGTTAAACTGGTAACAACTTCGGAAAGAGAACCCAAGGCATCTTTGCCATCCCCTTTAAGGCGGGAAGGCAGGACCGGCGGCGGCGCTCCTCCTTATTTGTCCTCCGGCACCATTTTCCCGGCCGGCCAGGTTGCCCCCTCCCCTTTAAGGCGGTTGTTTTGGGGCGGGGCCGCGCGGCTGCCGGTGCCGCAGTGCCTGCCGGGAAGGATGTGAGGCCGCCGGTGGCTGGAGAAAGAGCAGAAGCGGCGGCGGCGAAGGCGGCGCGCGCAGGTGCGTTGCGTCGTGTCGTGTCGGCTGTGGTGCTGAGGTGGTGGGCGGTGGGCCTCCTGGGTCGGCAGAGCCCCTCATATATGGTGGAAACGAGGGGGTGGGTGGGTGTTCGCGCCGAGAGTGAGGTGAGGGGGGGGGGTCAAGTAAGGAGTCATCCTCCCCCCCCAAGTAAAAGCTCCCTATAGGATGAAAATGAGGGGTGGGTGGGTGGTCGTTCGTCGAGTCGTCCCCCCCCCCAAGCAAAAGGCTACCCGAGTGGCTGGTTGGTTAGGCAGGGATTCTCCCTTCTGCTATGTAAAGGCCTCCCCCCCCCCACGCCAATAGGGTGGAAACAAGGGGTGGGGGGGGTCATGCCGAGGGGGTCTCCCCCCGCTTGGGGTGAAAAGGAGGGAGGGTGGCTGTCCAGGATATAAGTGAGAAGTGGCCTATCAGACAGCCCCCTCCCCAGGATGAAATGCGGGGTGACTGGTGGGATACTTGAGCAAAAACTGCCCCTTGCAGAAGATGAGGGGGCGGCCAGGTGGGTGAGCGAATTCCCACAGCAGAGGAATGTATGGTGTTGCTACCCCCCCCCCAATAAGTAAATTGTGGTCCTTCCTTCTCAAAGCTTCCTCCAATGGAGGTCAGGTGGAGGACTGGTGGGTGAGTTCCTTCAGCTTGTTATAAGGGCTTTTCAAGAAGAAGCCAATGGGGCAGGCAGAGGAGACCCCCACCAATTTCATAAAGGTGCCCGCAGAAACACACATTATGAGTGGGGGGGGTTAGCGGGGGGGGTGAGTTATCCCAGACGAAAGAGAGGGACCTAAGATAGATGTTCCTTTGCATTTCCAAAAAGATGGGGGGTGGGATGGAGTGGGCAAGGACAAAACCTCCTTAAATGGAGGGATGAGTTTTCCCAAGCCAGAAGAATGAGGAATGTGGTTAGAGGGGAGCCTTGTAAAGGATTCCCCCACACAGAAAAAAAAAAACAGAAGAAAAAAAATCAGGGTTGGGTATTTAGAAGTTGGGGGGAGCTAATTAGACACTCTTTTGAAAGGATGAGGGCCTCTCTATACCAAAAGGGGTTCCTTCCACCAGCTGGATGAGGAGTTGGTCAGGAGGTGAGTCCTATCAAGACAAGAGGTACTCAAGAAAAGGAGAGCAGCATTCCCCAAAAGGAAGGTAGTTGGGTAGGTAGAAGAGGGGACCCCTTAAATCCCTCATAAACACTGAAATGTCAGAAGAGGCTTTTGCAAATCTTCAGCTAGCAGGAATAGAGTAGAGGGAGATAGAAGTTATTAGAGTTCTCTTGATAAAAAGAGAGTGTAGGGGCACTATTGTACCAAGGGGCTGCTGCAGAGTGTCCAAAATATGGGACCTAATGTATTGTGTGTATCTTCGGGGGGGGGGTGAGGATACCTTGTGGGTTGATTTGAGACAACCCCCCTTCAAGGAAAGGGTGACGGACGTAAAGTGTGGCACTCTCCCCCCCCCCCCCCAGCCACAAAGTAATCATGGATGAAAATGCCTCTGGAGTTGAGTAGAGAATCCCCTTTAAGATGGTGGAGTTTCAGAAACTTTTACCTCAGAAAGAACAGATGGAGGCTCCCGGGGGGGGGGTGTTATATAGGTGATGAGTGAAGGTGAGAAAATATTTGAATAGCAGGAGATTCACCTGCAGAAGGGCATTTGCTGGGCCACCAGAGAAGAGGAATGGAGACTTGTATACATCATTGCTCTGCTGTAGTGACTCTTGCATCACCGTCTGTTTTAAAAAATTTTGAATATATAATATAAACCACCTTGGGAACTTTGGTTTTTAGGCAGGTATAAATACTCCTAAATAAAAGTAAACAAAAGAGCAAGGAGTTCCCTTTCAAAAAGTGAGACAGGTGTCTAGGGAGGTGATGAAGGAGAAGGGAATCACCCTCCTTCCTGCCTTACCATAAGAGGGTGGGAGGCATCATTAGGATCTCCACAAAGTTAAAATAGAGGTTAAGGTAGTACCCTACCTTCAGTATGATCAAAGAGAGGAGAGACTTGATGTACCTTGAAGGAGCACAGTCAAGGCCTGCAGAGGAGGAAGGAGGCATGTTGCTAACTGGTTGGGCAAAGACTGCTGAGAGAAAAGGAGGCATGGTGGGTTGGTTAAGAAGTTGGAAAAAGAAAGGGGGGAAAGCAGGAAGATTGAACCCCCCCAATAAATTAGAGGGATTCTGCAATGCCTCAAAGGTAACTCAATCAATGAGATTATCCTCCTAAAGGTTTAAGGGGTGGTTGGAATAGGTGAGGGGTGTGAACCCCATAATTCATGAAGACTACCAGACTGAAGATCAGGCTAGGGAGACAACCCAGTCTGATTGGAGATGAGGAAAAGATGAAGCAGATAATATTGAATGAATTAGGACATCTTGAACATCAGAGGACAGAAACACGCTGGGTTAGGGGGAGTGGAACCCCAACTCTTTAAATAAAAAGTCTGTGAAGGCTTCAGAGTTAGTACCATTTCAATACTCTGGAAAGAACTCAAGTATAAGGGGAGAAATTTGAGAGGGTGTAACGACAAAGTAGTCCCATGTCCCCCAATTCCCAGAAATAATCCAAGGCTAAAAGGAAGAGTTTCTGGGCAAGAGGTGTTTTAATAGGCTCTTGAGGACTTGGCTATATCTCCCTTGCATCTTACACTTGATTTTGGAGGTGCTTCTCTACAGTTGTGTGGGCCTAACGTGTGTGTGTGTGTGTGCACCTTGAGCCTGTGTGATCATACAGCAAGGAAGGGCCATCTGTTCAGAAGTTCAGGTCTTGCTTCTTCCTTTTTTTCTTTGTTGTGATCTTCATCAGAAATCCTGACTATCCAGTTTCTTGAAATGACGGACATGCTTGTTTGTTGGTAAAGAGGGATTTCCTTTAAACAAAATCAAAGATGAAAAGAGTACAGAGGTCTCTACTTTTGCCCTTTAAAAAGCCCCCGAGTGGAAAATCAAATCTGCAGAATGCTTTACAACTGAAGAACAGTGCAAAAGAACAGATATGCAAAGCTTCCCTGCCCTTTGTGATGTGGAGTGGATGGGTGGATATTTCTTGTGTCCCCCTCTCCTTTTTTTTGCTTCTGTATCTGCCCTGGGTAAATAGCAAATCCTATAAAATGGGAGATACTGCCCAAAGTTCCTTGAAATATTCTGAAACCTCTGGCCGAAAGCATTTCCTTCCTTATTTCAAGGGGCGGGGATGTTACGTTGCACCAGTCCATCATTCATCCTTTCCTCTTGATAAAGAGAATGCTAAAAGGGCAATGGAAAGGAGATTGAAAATAAAAGGGTAGGCTGAGAGGGAGAAATCCTTTTATAAACAAATATGACTGGGGGGGGATGACAGAGCACACTTCGTTCATATTTGGGCAGGGGTCAGTGCAGTTCTCATCATTTGGATACAAGGACTTCTGAGTTTCAGCTCTTTTTCAGATCAAGTAGAGACGGGCAAAGTGAGTTCTTAGAAATGGCAGTCTGGTAACTTAAAGGGAAAAGAAGTGTGTCTGGTTCTATCCTGCGTGTGCGTGGGAGAGGTTAAAGCGATCCCTATTGCGCTGCGGCTTCGGTTTGGTTTGCTGGGCACGGGACTCCACGCCGCATTGCGTCTCGATTGCTGGGGCCTGAGCCAGCCACCTACTGGGGGAGCCGGGAAATGCAATGACAGCCGGACAGGAGGGAAAAAAGGGGGGGTTCTCTGCCCCTCTTCTCTTCCCGCCCCTCCCGCTTTTCCTTTCCCTTATCTCAAAAATGGTAGAAATAGAAAAGGTTCAGAAGAGGCCAACTGAGAAGATCAAGGGGGGTGAAGCGACTCCCCTATGAGGAAAGATGCAGCATTTGGGACGTTTTGAGTTGGAGAAAAAAGCCGAGGAAGAGGTGGCACGATAGAAGTTTAGAAAAATCATGCCTGGCGTGGAGAAAGTAGACAGAGAAAAGTTTTTCTCCTTCTCTCATAACACTAGAATTCGTGGACATCCAGTGATGCTGAATGTTCAGTTGGGGGAAAAGAAAGTCCTCTTTCACGCAGCGCATAGTGGAACTGTGGTACTCGCTCCCCCAGGAGGCAGGCATGGCAACCAACTTGGGTCGCTTTGAAAGAAGATTGGATAACTTCATGGAGGAGAGGGCTATCAGAGGCTGCTAGCCATGGAGGCTATGCTCTGCCTCTAGAGCATAAGCAGGCAAACTAAGGCCCATGGGCCGGATCCGGCCCAATCGCCTTCTAAATCTGACCCGCGGACGGTCCGGGAATCAGCATGTTTTTACATGAGTAGAATGTGCCCTTCTATTTAAAATGCATCTCTGGGTTATTTGTGGGGCCTGCCTGGTGTTTTTACATGAGTAGAATGTGTGCTTTTCTTTAAAATGCATATGGGTTATTTGTGGGGCATAGGAATTCATTCATTTCCCACCAAAAAATATAGTCCGGCCTCCCACAAGGTCTGAGGGACGGTGGACTGGCCCCCTGCTGAAAAAGTTTGCTGACCCCTGCTGTAGAGCATGAGCAGGCTAACTAAGGCCCGGGGGCCGGATCTGGCCCAATCACCTTCTAAATCTGGCCCACGAACGGTCCGGGAATCAGCGTGTTTTTACATGAGTAGAATGTGTGCTTTTATTTAAAATGCATCTCTGGGTTATTTATGGGGCATAGGAATTCGTTCATTCCCCCCCCCCCTTTTCAAAATATAATCCGGCCCCCCACAAGGTCTGAGGGACAGTGGACCGGCCTCCTGCTGAAAAGGTTTGCTGACCCCGGCTAGAGTCAAAGGCTGTGATTCTTCTGAATACCAGCTGCAGGAGAGAGTGCATTTGTTCTCAGGTTTCCCATAGGCATCTGGGCAGCCACTGTGAGAACAGGATGCTGGACTAGATGATCCAACAGGCTCTGATGTTCTTTGATTCCTGAAATGCTGGGGGGGGGGCAACTGCACCTTCTCCCAGACCTTTTTCCTCATTCATGATGGGGCTGTGACTCATCGCCCCCGTGTTGTAACTACATCCATTCCAAAGTTGAACTCGAGCATACCTAACAGGTTCTGGTGCTCAGCCTGGCCTCAAATTAAACCCCACCCTGTGCCACATCCTTGCCGCAGGTATGCAAAGCTCAGGTGTCATCTGGGTCACTTAGAGCACAGTCCTTTGCACTCCTGAAGTCAAATCCCACTGGTTGTTTGATGGTAGGGTTGCTCCCTTGTAAGTATGTTTTAGGATTGCTGCCTAAGGGTACGAGTGGCTCCCCCATGTGGGAATAGCAGGTAGTAATGTTCTTTCTCATGTGCCTAGGCTTTAGAGCAGGGTTTCCCCAACTTGGCTGTTTTTGGACTACAACTCCCATCATCACTGACCACTCATCCTGCTAGCTAGGGATGACCTTCCAACAAGCCTTTTAAATAGAGATTAAGATCCCCGTTTCCATCTGTATTAGAACTGTTTTTAAGATGTTCTCATTGTTTTATTGCTTGTCTGTTTGCCACCATGGGCTCCTTGAGGTGGAAGAGTGGGATGTGAATTTAATTAATAATAAGAATTACTTTGTGTAGTGGCAGTATCGTTAATCCGAGGCACGATTATTGCTAATTGAAAACTTTTCCCAATACCCCGCCATGACGACTTGAAATATAGTCGGAAGAGGGACGCGGGTGGCGCTGTGGGTAAAACCTCAGCGCCTAGGACTTGCCGATCGTATGGTCAGCAGTTCGAATCCCCGCGGCGGGGTGAGCTCCCGTCGTTCGGTCCCAGCTCCTGCCCACCTAGCAGTTCGAAAGCACCCTTAAGTGCAAGTAGATAAATAGGTACCGCTTTATCGCACATGACCCGGAAGTGTCTTCGGACAGCGCTGGCCCCCGGCCTCTTAAGTAAAATGGGTGCACAACCCCAGAGTTGGTCACGACTGGCCCATATGGGCATGGGTACCTTTACCTTTACTTTAAGAATTCCTTAATCCATAAAAATTCACTTGTTCACATGCACTTGTATACCAGCAAAAGTCATGTATTTCCTCTAAGACAAGAAAACCAACTTGTGCAATGCTTCTGAGCTTTCTTTTTCAGTCTAACATACCTCACAGGATTGTTGTCAGGAGGGGCCATGTGTGCTACCTTGACCTACTTTGAGGAAGAGTGTGATAGAGCCATCATTATTAAAACAAATAAAACAAGCCTGGTTTAGTGGACCTATTCCAACTCCACCATATTCTTTTCTCTCTCTCTCTTGCTTTGTGAAGGCTCAGTGATGGCAACCATGTTGTACCCCCGTGAGGAGAAGCTGGAGAAGATGAGCCAGGATGAGATTGTGTTGGGCACCAAGGCAGTGGTGCAAGGCCTGGAGACACTGCGCACTGAGCATCACTCGCTGCTGGCTGCCCTTCTCGACACTGTCAACCGCCTGGAGCAGCAGCATGAAACAAGCGCTGCCCAGGAGAAGGCCAGCCTCTTGCGCAAATCTCTGGAAGCCATTGAGCTGGGCCTTGGGGAGGCTCAGGTAACAGCCACTAGCTCAGGGATGAGGAATCTTGTGGGCCCTTTGGATGTTTGGATGCAGAGAAATGGTGGGAGGAACCAGCTAGGGGGAAGAAGGCTGAGAGGCTGGGAAGTGATGGCGGCATAACAATGAGTGGTCAGAGGAAGAGGACTGGGAAGAAGAGCTGAAGAAGGTAACAGGGCTTAGTGAGCTGGGAGAGTCTGTGGCAGAGAGCAGCTCAGAATCAGAGACAGAAGCTGAAGCAGGAAAGTGGGATGAGGGAGGCCAAGAGGCAGAGATAAGTCAGGCTGGTGAAGAGTCACAGGTGTCCCTCCCACCTGCTGTGACAAGCTCCCCTCCCCCCCTTGTCTCCCAGAACCAGAAGAGTCATGAAAAGCGTGGAGAGGTTGGCTGCACGCAGGCGCAGTCTCCGATTGTTTGGGGAAAGCCCTGGAGAGGAGGAGATCTAGATGGCTGTGGGGAGGTGGAGACCTTTAGCTTCGTGGAGTAAGGCCTAGAGGGAATGAATGGCTGCACTCGTTAGGCCTGGCGCTTAGCCAAGTCTGCAAAGATCATGTTTTTAATAATAAAGAGTTAACGCCAACTTTCAACTGAGTGACTTACTGGATCACTCGGTGCCTGCTGAGCTGACTGGGGTTGATGGGAGTCCCAGCAGTATCTGGAGGGCCAGAGTGCCGCTAACACAAGGGTTCCTGGGGCTTTGTCACCTGTGTTCCCTTTCCTAGTTGGAATTTCACATGCCTGTGTTCACACTAAGTCTCCGGTTACAGGTGATCATCGCCCTCTCCAGTCACCTGAGCGCGGTGGAGTCGGAGAAGCAGAAGCTGCGTGCTCAGGTGCGGCGCCTGGTGCAGGAGAACCAGTGGCTGCGCGATGAGCTGGCTGGGACCCAGCAGAAGTTGCAGCGGAGCGAGCAGTCCGTGGCCCAGCTGGAGGAGGAGAAGAAGCACCTGGAGTTCATGAACCAGATTAAGAAATTTGATGATGATGTTTCGCCATCGGTGAGCCTTCTCTTTTTCTTCTGATTTCTCTCAACCCTACGCTCTCCTACTCGTGACCCTCCATATTTAGAGAATGAGCTGCACTTACAATGTCCACCAACCTAGATGGCTTTAAAAGCGGGTGATTGGTTGTTTGTTTCCTGCCCTTTGCCCGAAGGTCCCAAGGCAGATTGCAGCACTAAAACACAAGAGCAATTTAAAACAATTTAACATTATACAAATAAGGTATGTCTTAAAAGCACAGAACTCAAGTGTCAAAGGCCCCTAAACCTCTGAGGGCAGAGGAATTGCCAAGGTGGCCCCCTTTGCCATTCTCAGCAGCCGAGAGAGATCTGTAAGGAAGGAGGTGGTATTACAGGTATTTGGGGCCTAAGTCATGTAGGGCTTTAAATATTAATATGAGCACCTTGAATTGGATGCAGAAACAAACACAGGCAGACAGATTTGTGAACGATAAGGTTACCAGGCAAAACCATACCTCTTCTCCCAGGCCTTTGGCTTTAAACTGGCGGGGGGGGGAGGGTATTGCTTTTGTTTACTATGTTCTGTACTGTTGTGTTTTTATATTGTAAACCACCTTGTGATCCTTGGATGAAGGGTGGTATAAAATGTAATTAATTAATTAATTAAATAAAATAAAAGTCACAGTGGCTGTGTTCTTCCCCCTCTTACCTGAGAGAGTCCGGTATCTGTGCACAGTTCTGCTCACCTCACCAAGAATATTGTAGAGCTGGAAAAGGTTCAGAAAAATGGCAACGGAAATGATCAACAGGTTGGAGCAACTCCCCTGTGAGAAAAGGCTGCTTTTTAAGTTTAGAGAAAAGGCGAGTAGAAGAAGACATAATAGAGGTATATAAAATTAGGCATGGAGTGGAGAAAATGGGTAAAGAGAAGTCCCGCTCCAGCCCTCTCAACAGTAGCATCTACCTTAAATCAGGGGTCGAGGAACTTGGGGCTGTCTGGATGTTGTCAGACTCCCATCAGCCCCAGCCAGCATGGACAATGATTAAGGATTATGGGAGTTGTAGTCTGGTAATATCTAGAGGGGCAAAGGTTCCCCCATCCTTGCTATTCATAAACGTCAGCAAATTGGGAGTGGAACACTGCAGGTTCAGCAATCCCCAAGGACTGAATCAGAGGTGTCAGCTTTGGTGATTAGGATGGTGCTGGGCATTCTTACCATTTCCTTTTGCCTTCGAAATGGTAGGAGAGTTTCAATCCCTGATTGTCTTTTTTCTTTCTGCCCAGGATGAGAAGAATGGGGAGACGGGCAAAGACTCCTTAGATGATCTGTTCCCGAACGATGATGACCAGGGACAAGGTGAGCTACCTTGGGTTAAGTAGACCATTCTGATCCAGCAAGTCAGTTCGTACGGCAAGGAGTCAGAATACTAGAGATAGTGGCCTTCAGATTGCAGCATTTTAGTCTAAGCTGTCAATAACTGCATGAGGACTAGAAGGGAGGGAACATCTAGAAGGTCAGGAGTCCCCCCCACCCTCAAGTTAGATGATCACAGGTACAGGAGTAAAAAGTACAAGACATAGACAAACCCTAAAGTTGTTGGAATTCCACCAAAATTTGAGGAAACTAAAAATGTTCAGGGTTGTAGGCAGTGCTAGTTCTGCTTGGGGTAGACCCATTGAAATTAAGAGACATGACTAACTTAGGCCTGTTAATTCCAGTAGGTCTACTCTGAGTAAAACTTAGTTGGGCATCACCCCATGTCTAGCAAACGTAAATACTTTTCAATATCTCAACCACAAATAGGTTGGTTAATATACTCTGACAGAAGAAAGGAATGATTATTTATTTAGTTGAAAGCAGTTTCGCCCTGCGCTTCGTCTGAAAAGGCTGCTAGAGCAGTTTACGTATCAGTAGCAAACAAGACAATCCCTGTGCCTCATGTGTACAGCATTAAAAGACCCAACACAAAGTGAAAAGGGGGAGGGAAGGGAGAGGAGAATATACAAACTCAGGCCCCTTGTCCCGTGCATTTACCAAATTCTTAGGCTGACTGCTCTTCCCTTACATAGCTCTTAATTCCAGCCATGAAACACTGTGATTATATAAATTCCATAGGATGATGGTGCATTATGTGGAGAAGTCTGCTAGCTCTCTGTCCTAAGCCTGCCACCTATTCATTTTAAGTGTGTGTAGGTGTTTGTGTTTTCAGGTGTATATACACCTGCTTTGAGTGTGTATGTATAGCACACTGAAGAACTGCTTTGTGGAGGGTGTGGGCAGCAGATCCCACCCCCTTTGATGATGCCAATGTATTTCTGCAGGGCAGACGCATGGTAGTGGAGACGCAGCAGCCCAACATGGTGGCTATGAGATTCCGGCACGGTTGCGGACACTCCACAACCTGGTGATCCAATATGCTTCCCAGGGGCGCTACGAGGTGGCTGTACCACTCTGCAAGCAAGCACTGGAGGATCTTGAGAAGACCTCAGGACATGACCACCCCGATGTGGCTACCATGCTGAATATTCTTGCTCTGGTTTACAGGTGTGAGGCTTGGCTGACTTGGGCTGAGGGCAGGGGACTGCTTTTTGACCTTAGATCTAACTTGGACATGCAGAGAAAGCGTGTGGAGCTGCCCTGCTGAGACTGTATCACTTTAGGCTGCCGTTACTGAATTGCTTATTTGCAGGCTCTCTTAAGCTGAAAGAATAGAAACTCAGAAAAGCTCCATGCATTTGGAAAGTTAGCTTGTCAGGAAGATGACTAGCTTTCCAAGTTCCTTGGAGAACAATATTCAGACGTGATCAGAAGCCACCCCCTAGCCTGACATGGTGCAGTCTAGAAAGGACTGTACCCCATGCCTTTTGTGTACTGTACATTCAGATGTGGGCTTTTATCATTTTATGTTCTTAATCGCACTTATAAACAGCTTCATATATATTTTTTAATCTATACCGTATAAAAATGAAAAATATAATCAGAACAAAAGTACAACCTGAAACCAATAAAACAGCAGTCTAAAGACTTGTAAAAGCATATTAAAAATAAATGAAACAAAAATTCAGAGCATTCAATTCCATAAAAATGGGCCCAGTCTTATGGGTCAGGGAAAGCCACTCAGGTCCCTGGCCACAGCCTTCTGCACCAACTGCAGCTTCTGGACCAATCACATGGGACGCCCTGCATAGAGCTCATTACAGTAGTCCAGTCATGAGGTTCCCAACGCATTGAATCACAGTGGCTAAGCTACCTCTGTCCAGGAAAGGGCATAGTTGGTGCACCAGCCTGAACTGGTAATAGGCACTCCTTGCTTTGGAATTCTCTCTGGCCAAAATAATAACTTATTTTTCTTCCTGCCAGGGACCAAAATAAGTACAAGGAGGCTGCTCATCTTCTCAATGATGCCTTGGCCATCCGGGAGAAGACCTTGGGAAAGGACCACCCTGCCGTAAGCACCCTGATTTTTTGCAAACCACTTTGAGGTCTTTTTTTAAGACAATCAAGCAGTGTATAAATTTTATTAGATAAATAAATCATTTCAGAGCCTCTAGCAGAAACCATTTGGATGTTTGAGGTTCCCCCTCCCCCTTGATAACGATGAGGACTAGCACTTTAGATCTTCTCTTCGCCTCCTTTTTCTTTAATGGATCACCTTTGATTCTGAATCTGCTAAAAGGGTAAAGGGACCCCTGACCATTAGGTCCAGTCATGACCAACTCTGGGGTTGCGGCGCTCATCTCGCTTTATTGGCCGAGGGAGCCTGCGTAAAGCTTCCGGGTCATGTGGCCAGCATGACTAAGCCGATTCTGGCGAACCAGAGCAGCGCATGGAAATGCCGTTTACCTTCCCGCCGGAGCAGTACCTATTTATCTACCTGCACTTTGATGTGCTTTCGAACTGCTAGGTTGGCAGGAGCAGGGACAGAGCAACAGGAGCTCACCTCATCGCGGGGATTCGAACCGCCAGCCTTCTGATTGGCAAGTCCTAAGCTCTGTGGTTTAACCCACAGCGCCACCCGTGTCCCCTGAATCTGCTAGCCTGCTGTGATATCCTGTTTTGAAGTAGACTTCAGAGGTTCACACAGCAATCATATCCTAGAGTTTTGAGTTGTACAATGTACTTTTTCATCCTTAGGTGGCTGCTACCCTCAACAATCTGGCTGTGCTGTACGGTAAGCGGGGCAAGTATAAGGAGGCGGAACCGCTGTGCAAGAGGGCTCTGGAGATCCGAGAGAAGGTACTTAAAGAAGGCCGCTACAGGCAGCAGTACTTGGGGCATATCCCCGCCCCGCCCCCCGTGCTTTCTTTTTCTGCAGAAAATTTGCAGTTTCCAAAGTTCATCTGTTACAATGCATGGATGCTAACTATGAACACAATATAAGGCAAGCTTCTCAGTGATCAAGTTTTTAGCTTGTACTAAATTCAAGTGAAATGAACATGGTAAATTAGATCACTTTCTAGGATATCGTAATGGTTCCCCAATGCAAACTGAAAATTTTCTGATGCAAGTTACCCTCATCTGCGTGGGGAAAATGTTCAGGATATAAACAAATAAAATATGAAACCAAACAATACTATTAAACAGAACAAAATGCTGGAAGATCTGATAAGTCCGTGGCCTGCAAAGCCATTGCCTGTGGGCTATGGCTTCACCCTCCCCACTCCACACACCTTTGTTGCTGTTCTGTTGTCGGGGATCTTCATCCCCACCCTTTTGCTCAGTCATATTCCCTTGACAAAAATTAAAATACATGCACTACGCTTGTTAAACAAGTTGCTTCTATTTAACCCTGTCTCTTCCAGGCTGTCTGTTTCCCCACCCCCACCCCGCTCTTCATTGTCTGCTGTCTTCCTTTATTCAGAACATTGAGGACTAGAATCTTATTTGGAAGAGTGGCCATATCTCAGTGGTAGAGCATCTGCTTTGCATGCAGAAGGTCCCAGGTTCAACCCTCAGTGGCATTGTCAGGGAATAACCCTTGCTGCCAGTCAGATGGGATGAATAGCCTGATCTGGTTCAAAGTAATTTCCTATGTGGAATTGATGGTTTGGGCGATCAGCACTGGGAACTGGGATTTGGCAATAACATGGGCAAACTTTGCTTTCTTTCTTTTTAAGTGATCAGTGTCTCCTCTTCCCAACCTCCCAGGTGCTGGGGAAGTACCACCCAGATGTGGCCAAGCAGCTCAACAACTTGGCTCTCCTTTGCCAGAACCAGGGCAAGTACGAGGAGGTTCAGTACTACTACCGCCGCGCCCTGGAGATCTACGAGTCTCGCCTTGGGCCAGACGACCCCAATGTGGCCAAAACTAAAAACAACCTGGTGAGAGGGGCTGCTTGGAAAAGTCCAAGAGAAACCTTTGGGGGTGTGGGGATGGTTTAAGCGGGGGGTGGAATCTATGCTAAGCAGTTTTCTTCCATGCCAGATTTTGGTTGGACTACAACTCCCATCATCCCCTGACACCTTAGCCAATGTTTAGGGATGATGGGAGCTTTAGTCCAAACAACAGGGGGCCCAAGGCTGAAGCACACTGATAGCATGCTATAAAGTTTGTATTAAATGCTTTAAAGTTCATATTAACTTTGCGACATTTAACAGTGTGGTGTTTACTGTAGGGCCCAGGGCCCCCAGCCCTCCGGATGTTGTTGGACTACAACTCCCAGCAATCCCAGTCAGCAGGGGGTGATGGGAGTTTCAGTTCAGTGTCTCCTAGACAATGGCAGCTTCTGTAGCCCCTGATTTGCACAGTGCTCATCAGTTACATCAGTGCCTTTGTGCTGGGGGGAAGAAGGGAGGCAGGAAGGCAACTTCCAGGTGCCCCTGGAGCCCTTCCATCCTCCTCCCCTGCCTCCTCCTGATTGGTGTCTTTCTGCTGTTTTTCTTTGCAAACATTGGCCATGCCACTGGAAGGCAGGTTAATCCCCTGACTGGCCAGCTGGGTTGAATAATGGTCTGTTCAGTCTTCCTCTTTTCTCTGCAAGAGAAAGGACAGCACTTCATAGAGTTATGCTGCTAGTAGAGAATCCTGGTGTATGCAACATCCAGCTTTTGCTAGGCATCGATGCTTCCTGATCCCTGTTGCCACAGCCTGTTCCTCTGACCTCAGAATATGCCCCCACAGGCCTCCTGCTACCTCAAACAAGGCAAATACAAGGACGCTGAGGCCCTCTACAAGGAGATCCTGACCCGAGCACACGAGAGAGAGTTCGGCTCAGTCAATGGTGAGTGCAGAAACAGGTGGTGGAGCCTCATGTGTACAGAGAAGGGTTGCTTCCTTTTATTTTATGCATTTCAGGCGTGGGGCAGGAAAAGACACAGCTGGGACAAAAGGGGGGTTGTGGCTGCTATCAATCAACTGATCAGGGGCACCTCTAAAAGCATACCCTTTGCTAGCACTGACCATCAGCTGATTGGCAGGGCTGGCAAATCACTGTGCCTTTGCCCACATGGTTTTAATGATTTTTTTGTTGTTATTACATTTCTATCCCATCTTTCCTCTAAGGAGCTCAACCTGGCATACACAGTTCTCCCCTTTCTCCCCCTTTTTCCCCCTCACAGCAACCCTGTGAGGTGGGTTAGGCTGAGAGAGCGTGACTGGCAAATTGGTTGGTGCGTTGAAATGCGGATATTTCATAACCCTCCACCCCTGAGTTTTGTTTATAACAAATTTATGTCAAAATTTTATTTATAATTATGCAAATGTACAAGAAATATTTTTAATGTCCTGAGGAGTCCCACAAGGTGGACTGATGGTCTGCCCTGGTTCAAGGCAGGTTCTTCACTGCTGTAAGTTCTTTTCTGTTCTCCCCCAACCACCGTTCTTTGTAGGAGAGAATAAGCCGATCTGGATGCATGCAGAAGAGCGAGAGGAAAGCAAGGTACCTCTGCATTGGGAGGGAGAAGGGAACCCGACTTTCCCTTGGGGTGGATCCAAGCCGTCTGACACACACCCTGCCCTTTAACCTTTAACCCTGCCTCCCCCTTAGGAGAAGCGTAAGGAGAAAGACAGCGCCCCCTACGGGGAGTATGGCAGCTGGTACAAAGCCTGCAAGGTGGACAGGTAAGGGGTAGCCCCCCTTTTCTTTTTAAAAAGCTTTTTAAAAGGTTGCTCCTGACTTTGAGTTGGGGCCAGGAGCTTGAAGTGAAAGAGAAGCCAGAGGCTTAAGAAGAAGAGTGAAATTGCTGCTGCTACAAGTTAAGGCTGACATAGTTTCCTTATTTTCCAGTGGTTAGGATTCATTGACTGTCTTGATAAGACGAGTGAACTTAAGTACATAAGAAGAGCTCTGCTGGATTAGGTCAGTGGCCCATCTAGTCTCACAGTGGCCAATGAGATGCCCATGGGAAACCCGTAAGCAGGATCCAAGCACAAGAGCCCTCGCTGTTCCTGTGGTTTCCAGCAACTGGTACTTAACTGTGTGATCTAACAGGTGGCTTTTACAACTTATCATTTAAGATAGTTTCTGCATAAAGGAACCAACGCAAGTATTGGCAACAGTAATTGGCAACAGTAATGCAGAGAAAAGGCTGGAGCAAAGTGTAGGAACAGCATTGGTGACCTATTGCTGGGCGAAGCAATCCAGTGGTTTAAACTTAGACCATATTTTAGCCCAGTGTGTCTCTTAACACAGTAGCTTTAACTAATTTAACTGTAATTATATTAGAACAGTTATAAGATGCATAAATGACGATTGATTTTTATTTTTTTTAAAGACACGAATTTGACCATTTAATGGAAACTTTATTTTGTGAAAAGTTCCTTAAGAGGACAGCAAAAGTGCAAGGGGTATAAAGAATGCTCTTGACCTATCTGTCTTTGCATTCTCCTTTCCACCCACAGCCCCACAGTCAACACGACTCTGAAAAGCTTGGGTGCTCTCTACCGGCGCCAGGGAAAATTGGAGGCTGCAGAGACGCTGGAGGAGTGTGCCCAGAAAACCCGCAAGCAGGCAAGTGCTGCATCATGGTGGTTAGTGGTAGAAGGATAGGCAGAACCTGCCTAGCTGTTAGGCAGGGTGAGGCCGCTGCTTCAGACAGAAGAAAACCCCCAGGTGGAACGCTCACAGGTGCCCTGCTGCCATCAGTACTGATTTGGGGCAAGTTCACAGCCATTTGGAATGAGATCTCACCCAAACTCATTTGAGATCTTGTGTGCTCCGCAAGTTCTCGAGTGATTTTGGGTGAGATCTCGCCCCAAATCAGCGCTGATGGTGGTGCTATTTTGATGCGGCAGGGTGTGCAGTGGCGACAGAGCAGGCAGTGGCAGCAGAAGCAAGGCAAAACAGCACTCATCGTTTCACACACACTGCCCCTGAGGATAGGCAGTGTTGTTCCAGCAGTGGGACGGAAATGTGTGCTGGGGGATATTAAAAAAATTCTGCTCCCGCCTGCTGGCTTAAATAGGCCATCTGGCTTTTGGATGCCCCAGTAGATAATCTCTGTATTCCAACTAGGGCATGGACGCTATTAACCAGAGCAAGGTTGTAGAACTACTGAAGGATGGGAACCGCTCCGAGCACCGATCAAACTGCGAGGGGGTCCTCAGCTCCAACAAGTGTGAAAACGGGATTGACCCGGAAGACAGAGCGGCTGAGTGGTCCGGGGTAAGAAGCAGCAAAACTTTACAATTTAATCCTAAAATGGAGGACACTTCAGTGTAATCCTGTCCAACAAGGTGTGGGGAGTCTTTGGCCCATGGCCCTGTGTTTAGGCTTCCCTTCAAGGAATGTGGTTGGCCTCTCTGGGAACAGGATGCTGAGTTAGACATTTGGTGCTGATCCCTTTTCTGCTTTTCTCCCCACCTTTCCAGGCGGGCTCCGGAGCCTTGCGACGCAGCGGCTCCTTTGGGAAGCTGCGTGACGCCCTGCGACGAAGCAGCGAGATGCTGGTGAAGAAGCTGCAGGGGAGCAGCCCACAGGAGCCCCGGAACCCAGGGTAAGTCTTCCGTCTAGTGGCTCTGCTTTGGGATCTGGGGTGGGCAGGATCGGCTGCAGACCCAAGGTCTAGCCAGCTCAATATTTTTTATTATTGTTTCAGCAGTATATAACTAGCTGCATGTCTCTGGGGAAACCCACAACCAGGGCGTGAAGACAACACCCTTAGTGAATATCAAAAGGGGCTGTATCTCAACTGCCTTGCATGCAGAAGGTCCCAGGTTCAATCCCTGGTATCTTCAGGCAGACCTGGGAATATCACATGCCTGAAACCCTAGAGAAGGCCATAGATCAGTAACTAAAAGGCCTAACTCCTTTGGCACTTATTTTTTGTCTCCCTGCAGGATGAAGCGGGCCAGTTCTCTCAACTTCCTCAACAAGAGCGTGGAAGAGGAGGCAAGCCAGGTAAACACACAGACTGCAAAACTCAGCCTGCCTCTCTCTCCCTTCTGAGTTGTTTCTCTGTTGGGTAGGGGAAGGAAGTGTGGCTACTGAGGATGTTCTTTCCCAACCACTTCCAAAGCTCTGATTGAAAGGGCAGAGCAGGGACCCATTCAGAAGCACACCAGGCAACCTCATATACAAGGGATAGTAATTTATGTTGCATCTCTGTAATGAAATCCAGTGCAGATGCTCCACAGAATTGTCCACGTCTAGCAGAGGCTGATTGGGAGAAGGCACATTCAGATCAAAAGATCATGCAGAGGCACAGCAAACAGACTCATTCACCCAAAACTGGGTGCTTTAGATCATGGGTAGGCAAACTAAGGCCCAGGAGCTGGATCCGGCCCAGTCGCCTTCTAAATCCAGCCTGCAGACAGTCCGGGAATCAGTATGTTTTTATATGAGTACAATGTGCCCTTTTATTTAAAATGCATCTCTGAGTTATTTGTGGGGCATAGGAATTTGTTCATTCCCCCCACCCTTCAAAATATAGTCTGGTTCCCCACAAGGTCTGAGGGACAGTGGACTGGCCCCCTGCTGAAAAAGTTTGCTGACCCCTGCTTTAAATCTTTGGGAGCCTTCAAGGCAGAGGTAGCCAATGCAGTGTTCTCCAGATGTGGAAATACAACTCCCATCAGCCTCAGTCAACATAGCCAAGGGCCAGGGATGATGTTTATAAAGCCCTGGCTTTTGAGTGGCTGGCCTGTTCTACAAAAGTATGCCTTGCACCCATAGCTCCACCCACTGGCATGTGTTGTTGTCCCCATGAATGGTTGCCCACAAGGCAGTGCAGCCCTCTGGCTGAAAAAGGTCCCCCATCCCTGCTCTGACATGTTGACCGTTGTCTCCCTTTCCCTTTTCCAGGCATCCAGTAGTCTATCTGACAGCCGTGGCCTTAGCGCCAGCAACGTAGACCTCTCTCGGCGGAACTCTCTGCTGGCGTGAGGATCAGCTTGGCCTGCACCTATGTTGCATTGTTGAAGACCTGGGCCATATCCGACCTTCTGCCTTCTCTCTCTCTCTGTGCTGCTCTGCCTGTGACCACTTGCCCCCATGTCTAGCAGCAGAGGAATCGCCCACCCCCTGGTTACAGGGATGTCCCGTCACAATTTGCCCTGTGTGGAGCAGTGTGCACTTTCTCACACACTTTCTCACACGTGTGCATGCACTCACGCATGCATGCACACACACACACAGCCAATGTCTTCCTCTCCACTGCAGCATGCTGCTGTCACCCTCGTTGTTGTACTTTGCTACTGGAAAAGAAACTGTAGTTTGCTAGGGTGATTGTGGCTCTTAACTCTTCCATCTGTCCATCTCCTCTGCCAGCAGTTTAGCTTCTTGTAAAGGATAAGGTGATCCCCCCTGCGCCAAGGAACCCCTAGGCTGCACTCCTCATGCATATACTGTATGCACTATCTGCTTTTCAAGTGCCCCCTTCCTGTGAATGCTAAGAATGTATCTCTTTTGGTGGGGAGGAGGAATCTGTGTCTTTCAGACCCCCCCCCAAAATGAGTGGGCAGAGAGAGGCTTCTTACAGTGCTCCTAAATAAGCAATGTTACGCCCTACTATAGCAAACCTCTGAGAGAACTGTGCCTGGGCTGAATTACCCAACAATTCAGTTTGATTTGTGTGTCCCCAGAAGAGGAAGAATTGCAGTTCCCAGGGCATCTACAGTTACCCTTTGCCATGTGAAGTCTCTCTTTTCTTTTCCTGCTATGGTCTTCTCCTCATCTCTTTGCTTTGCATTCTTGTTTTGGCCTCAGGGAATTGCTGTTCCTTTTTGAAGTCCCAACCCCCACCTATGCACTTCTTTTCCGCCATTTTTTTCTCTTCTCCTCTTCTCTACCCAACCTCCCCAGTCTCTACTCTGCTTATGTACAGCAGCCTCTTAAGAATTCTTTCACTTTCCATAGCTGTTTTGCCGGGTCGGGGCTGTGTCATTTGTGCACAGAACAGCTGTTGCCAGTTTTGCCCTTTCCCTTTCCAACCTCCCTAAAATAGTTTAGGGCCAGGGGAAGAAGGCAGCTGTGGAGTCTATCTCCACAGTTTCCTGTGTCATGGAGGCTGGTGATGTCACGCTAGCAAAACCACCACCCACTCTCTTCTATCAACAAAACTTGACCACATGGCATTTGCTGTTTCCTCTTCCTTCTGGACTGAGCAATAGCAAAGCACTGTGAAGCAGGAATGGCTGGCCTTCAGCGCTGGACGTTGCACTTTCTGGGTCATTCTACACTGGACAGCAAATTTCCCTGGAATGTTTGTCTCTGTTTCTATCAGACCGATGCACAGGAGTGCATTGTAGGGGACTTTGGATTCCAGGCATTTTCCGTCTGCTGGGAGGAGTATGGCATTGGGAGCATGAAGGTATGGGTGATGGATGGTGGAAATTAAAGTTCTTGTAATAATCCCCATAAATCAGTGCTGGAAAATATTAGCCCAACCCCTCACTCTATCGTGTGACCTTATTAAAAATCACGTTAGACCTGTAAGCACTGTAAATGGAGCTGCCTTATTTCCTGGTGAAGGTTTTAAGCTGCAGCTGCAACCTGGCATGTGTGGCAGAAGAGTAAGGAATTTGAGCCATTCTCTCAGTGGCAGCCAAGCTTGCCCCCTCCATGTGACATTGGACTTCAGCCCCAGTCATCCCCGACCATTGGACTTGCTGATGGGGAATTGGGAGTCCAGCAGTGCTTGGGGGGAGATCACCACTTCTGTTCTAAATTGACCCACCCCTCCAGGAGAGCTTTCTCCTTTGAGTTTGCTGCTATCCTAGAGTTTCTAGGCCAGGATCTGTGTGCCTTTTAGTAGCTGTTTTAAGAGGCGAGCATTTCAGTGGTTGCAAATTCTCCATTCTGCCTCGGTCGGGAGGCAAACTCGGCTGGCATTGCTCCTTCCTGCACAGCTATTAAAAAGCATGGGTGGGGGTCCTTGCAGTTTAAAGCTGGCAACTTTCCTTTGCCTCTTCATTAGTTGCTCTCTTAGCTCAGTATTTAAGCGAGAAAATGTTATTTAAACCAACAAAAAAGACAATAATACAACCAGGCCCTCTCACCTGACTGTATCCCTCTCTTTCAGGAAAGTACATACAAATGGGCAGGGCCCAGAGCGACTTAACATCGAGTGAGGGGGGTGGGGTGGATAGCCTGATAGCTGCTCTGGGGTGGGGTGGGCTGAGATGAAGGGAATAAATGAGGTGGGGCAAATTTTGCTCTGTATTTAATGATGTTGCTGTAGAAAACATAATAATAAAAAAATGAAAGCTCCTTACTGTACCTGGTTTTCTCTTTCCTGCTTCTCTGGTAGTCAACTTTGCCCCATTCTTTTAAGGTCACGTCCACACCATACAGTTAAAGCACTATTGTTCCACTTTTAAGTGTCATGGAGAATCCTTGGAACTGTAGCTTAAGGGTGCTGAGTACGGTAGCTTTGGAAGGTCAAAAGCCTTAACAAATTACTGCTCCCAGGATTCTTTGGGGGAAGAAGCCATGATATAAGAGTGCTATAAACTATGTGTGGGTGTGACCTTTATCGCAATTGTAAAAGCCATCACTGTTTCATATTCCCAGCATGTTCACACTCCTGTCTAAGCAACGTCTTTGCTGACTCGGTCACGTCCACAAAATGGAAGATGGCAGGATCCCCAGGGACATGCTCTGTGGGGAGCTGGCTTCAGCCACCAGGCCTGTTGGCAGACCCAACTGCTTCCAAAGATGTCTGCAAATGTGACATGAAAGCTGGCAACGTTAGCCCTGCCGTGTGGAAATCCCTTGCAGTTGACCACAGCTCCTGGAGACAGACAGGTTGTGTGTCCATAGCAGTGAGCAGAGGAGGAATGACCACTGGGAGGAGCGCAGAGAGAAGAAACTCCATATTGTGCCTGCATCAGAAGAACTGGATGCCTTCATCTGCCTAACCTGCAACAAAACATGTCTCTCATGTATTTGATCTCTCAAGCCACAGCAAGCACTGTAACTCTCACAACAGTTTGGCTCCACACTTGAAGGCGCCCTCTTCCATTGCTTCCCATGACAGGTGGATGCCAACAAGGAACGACTGCCAACAAGGATCAGCTGCCCTGAGGAAGACTTAGTTGGAGGCAATTGTGTGCCTCTGAGTAGCTTACAGCAAAGAAGCTGACAAAGGAGTGAGGGGAGAGATAAACTGGATGATTCTAGAGAAAAGCAAGCCATGGGTTAGATTGGTTGACAATGACTAACTTGTTAAGGGTGTTAAATTGGGTGTTAAAAGTCCTGTAGAAAAGTGGGATGTACTCATAGTGGGGTGGGTTGCTGACCTAGGAGTCTTATCTGGTGCCTCCAAAGCTTTTGTAGAACACCCCCTTTCCCATTTTAAGTCCTGTTGCAATTACTGAGGCTTAGAGGGACACAGGTGGCGCTGTGGGTTAAAGCCTCAGCGCCTAGGACTTGCTGATTGAAAGGTCGGCGGTTCGAATCCCTGCGGCGGGGTGCGCTCCCGCTGCTCTGTCCCAGCGCCTGCCAACCTAGCAGTTCGAAAGCACCTCCGGGTGCAAGTAGATAAATAGGGACCGCTTACCAGCGGGAAGGTAAACGGCGTTTCCGTGTGCAGCTCTGGCTCGCCAGATGCAGCTTTGTCACGCTGGCCATGTGACCCGGAAGTGTCTCCGGACAGCGCTGGCCCCTGGCCTCTTAAGTGAGATGGGCGCACAACCCCAGAGTCTGTCAAGACTGGCCCGTACGGGCAGGGGTACCTTTACCTTTACCTTACCAGCGGGAAGGTAAACGGCGTTTCCGTGTGCGGCTCTGGCTCGCCAGATGCAGCTTTGTCACGCTGGCCATGTGACCCGGAAGTGTCTCCGGACAGCGCTGGCCCCTGGCCTCTTGAGTGAGATGGGCGCACAACCCCAGAGTCTGTCAAGACTGGCCCGTACGGGCAGGGGTACTTTTACCTTTAATCCCAGGTGAACTATATGGAATTATGTATAGAATTGCACCCTTTGGGCAAGGAAGTGTGTGTATAGGGAACTCTCAACTTATGCACATTTAACGTGTGCACATTCAGCTTTATGTGCTTGGCAATTGATAAAAAATAAAAGGAGGTGGGCATCTGGGATGGGGGGTAACTGCAATCCCACCTGCCATTGCACCCAATATGTTTTGACTATATGCAATTTTGGCTGAATCCGCTATCCCTGGGACGTAACCCCCACATAAGTTGAGAGTTACGGTACCTGTATGTATATATATATACAGTATATATAATACAGTACACACACAAAAAAAATATTCTTCTTGTGTTCATAAGGGGGGAAATGTTCTATGACCGAGTTTGAGGCCTTGTACTCTAACAACATTGCAAGCCTATGTGGCAGTAGTTCTTGGTGACTAATTCTGACGGGAGAGAGACACTATTGCACTATTATTAAGTTTGTTAGTCACTTTTCTCAAAGAATAACCCAAAGGGACTTCAAATAATTTATTAGGCAGGGTCTGAATCAGGTAAATTCGGTCTGGGTGTCAACGGACTCTTTGATTGGCTGAAGCCTCCAGTCAGTTGGGCTTTAACTGAGAGAGACCGTTGGGATTTTGGCAGTTGATGAGTCGGTGGGAATACAGTGGTTGAGGAGGGAAATGTGAGGGAATATGACCAGAGAATGGCTGAGGGGGGTGATGGATTAATAATTGAAAATTAATATATTAGTGTTCAGTGTGTTGTTAATGTGTGGGAGTTATTGGCTGGGTGGAGGTTTTAGGGGATTTGGCCTGAGGTAAATGCCACTTAGGGGCAACAGTGGAGTCTATAGAAACTGTTGTCAAGCATCTCTAACACCCCAATGTAAAAATAAGTATTCCGCTATGTATACATTATCCCTTCACTAAGCCAACAATCCCAAAAGTTCATCCTGGCTCTAGGGTTGGCATCCATCATGCCCAAGCACTCACCTGAAGACCTTCTTTCAACTAATCTAAACTGGGAACTTTCCCAGTTTGCATTTGTACTGGAGTTGCTTTAAATATATTTTTATTGTTTTAATTACATCTTGTTTGTCACCCTCGGCTCCTTTGGGAGGAAATATGGGATATAATAACCATAACAATAAACACGCTCCTAAGAGGTTTTGAAAACATTCTGAGTAAATTGGTGGCAGTAGAAGATTAAAAAGGAGGATAGACCAACTAAATTTGGGTTATACAATTGAGGTTGAGTGTTGGCGTCCATCTCACGCCTAAGCAAACTATCCGGAAACTTCTGAAGACCTTCTTCTTTCAGAAAACCTTTAAAATCAGATCTTCCCCAGTCTGCATCTGTCTCAGCCCCAGAAGATAAAATACAGGGACTTGCGTGCATTGTAGATGGTAGATTTTAAAAAGGCATTCCTCACATTCAACTTGAAATGGTACAATGTTCTTTAGCACTGCCCTTTTTTAAATTCTATTCCAGATGTGAGACTTCTTTGAAAGCTGCTTTGAACTGCTGAAGGAAGAGTGGGATCTAAGTATTATTTATTTAAAGGTGGTGCATATCCTACTGTGCTAATGAGATTTAAAATATATATATAATAAACATATGAGTGCCATCACACAGCCCCCACTGGAACATTTGTAGCGCTGCATCACAATCCTAGATTTGCGTGAAGTCAGGGCAGGTTAGCAGAGGAAAAAATATGGCAGGTTGCACCAGAGCAGTGGTCACAGCATGGGAGGGAGAAGGGAGGGACAGACAGGAAAAGTGGTTGAAAAAATTAGAGTACAGTGACAAGAGAGTTGGGAAAGGCTCTGCTGTTCTAGCTTTTTTGGTGCTAGCATCTCTGTTGTATCCATCTCTGCTGTTTAGTTCCTTGTGTATTTCAGTCCCGGTACCATGTGTTGCTTTCAACATGAAGTCCCAGATTCAAAGCAGTAATTTTAAATAGATATCTTAACAAGTAAACACCCGTCTATGTGCAACATCCACCAGCTGCACTTAGCCTGTTCAGTTAGAGATTAACTGACAGGCTTCCTCTTAATATTCCATTCATCTTAAAGAGACACTGATGTTATAAGAATTTAAGGTCTCAAATATATAAATTAAATGTTCATAAATTTACAAGCCAAACACATAAGTATGTAAACCACGTGTCTGAAATAGTACAGGAGAACAATCCTGAAACCATTTTGACTCTTCCAAATTGACTTCAAATGTTTCTCTGCAAGGAGGAAGGAAATGGGAAAGCCTCTCCATTGTCTTTTGCTTACCTGTCTTTAGGGCATCTTTGCTTATGAATAGGGTGAGCCTGTGACCTGGATTCAGGAATTAAAATACTTACCATCACAAAAGAATGGCCGGGCTGCCAAAGTAAGCAGTCACTGGCCATTGTCAGGTATCCTGGCACACAGGATTTCTGTTGTAGACTGCCTCCTTCTGTGATGTATGTATGATGTTTTTGGGGGTGGTCTTGAGCTACAGGGTGTGCACTTTCAAAAGTCTATATAAGGGTTTGCACACCTTTGTTCTGGGTTCTTTTTCATTATTCACAATTTCAAAGCAAGGAATCTTAACTCTTGGACATTATTTCACCCCTTTCTTACAAGTGAAATTAAGACATTGTATGATAATTTAATTAAAATTTAATAAGACTATGAAGGGAGGTGTTTTGTTGTTGCTAAAATTGATTTTGCAAGCAACCCATTATCCTTTATAAGGATATTATAGGATTATAGCAGGATGCTTATTTTACATGACTAGCAAAATGTTTTGGCTTCCACCTTTTTAAGCTGCTCATCTATTCTTTCATTTATATATAAACCTACCAGTACTTGGGGATAATACACTCTTAGAATAAAGGGATAGGTAATTGTGTGTGTGGTATATAATTTCAGGATGTTGACTGCCTGTTGGGAGGGTGCAGCACCCCCTGGCGGGCAAACAACAAACAGGTGGTTGTTTCTTCTTTATCACAGCCACGCAAATATAACATTAGGATCCACTTTGGTCAGATTCAGATCTCATCATAATCTTCAGTATTTTTGAACAGTATTTCCTCTGGATGTAAGAAAAAGAGACTGAATTATATCAGCTTTATTCAATTATTTACCATATGTATGTTCTGGCCTTCACTCAAAGGTCTCAGAATAAAAATACATAAAATTAAAACCAAATGTTCAGAAATTGTATTTGACCTTAGTCAAGCCCAGACTCAGGCAGCTGCTGGGTTGAAAATGACCCCACTGGGCCCACTAACCCCGGGCATCACTGTTATCAGATTAGCAGGTGCCCTCCAGCAATGGCTGCTGGCCTCTAACATTTGCAGCCAGCAAGATGCGGTGCCTGACCGTGATGTTGAGACTGCATTTTGGGAAAGAAAATGTGGGAGCACCCCCACCCCAGCACCTACTTTTCCATCAAGAGAATGATTGGTGGTGGTGGAAACAACTGCCTGATGGGATTGGGGGCCCAAAGCACCACTTTGCCAAGGGTCTGTTTAAGCCTGATGCTAACCTGGACTTAGCAAGGGGCCAGGAGTGTCATTGGCCATATGGCATCAATAAATGAGCCTTTAAGGTTTGGGTTTTACATTGGGGGGTGGTGAATACAGATTCCACACCTGAGGTTGGCTGTGGAGGCTTCCTCAGAGAAACAGCTCTGTGACAGGGTTGGGATTTGAGGACCCTGTGACTTGGGAGGTCCGCCTCAGGCAGATAGACTATCTCACTCCATATGTCTTGTCTAGATCTCAAATAAAAAGATGGCAGGCTAATTCTACTGGTCTCTGTAGCTCAGTAGGTGGTGCAGACAGGCCTCATGTGAATCATTAAATCAGAGCTTTCCAAACTTTTCATGTTGGTGACACACTTTTTAGATATGCGTCATTTCGTGACACAGTAATTCAGATTTACTAGCAAACTGGAGGTTAAACTAACCCATTTCCAGCCCCAGGACGAGCAAGCAAGCATTTGTATGACACGCCAACACACTAATTTGTTGCAGCATGCACCTTGGAAAGCTCTGCATTCAATGAAGTTTGGCCTAAGGCATCACAGGGGAGCAACTGGCTGAGAGAGAGCCAAGGCAACATGGGCGACCCCTGTCCTCTCACGCCAAGTTTTGAATAGCAGTAGAAGAAATCCTACTTACATTTTGAAGTTTCTTCTACGTACATTTTCTTTCTACTTACATTTAGAAGTTAACATTATGAAGTTTCTCTGTAGAAAGGTAATTTAAAACACACAACCAACACCTATGTTTTCTACCTCCCTAAAACCCACCTAAGCGACTCCAACCCCTACCCCTAAATATCAGTCTAAAAATATACAAAGCTATGGAAAGCATTATATAAAAATATCAATGAAAATGTGTAAGTACCAAAACAAAATATAAATCCTCTTATCCTCTCTCACACACCCACAGACACACTCTCACACTGCTCCTACCACTCCTGACTCCTGGACTGGACACCTCTGGTTTGTGACTTTTAAGCCAGAATTCAAAGAGATGTCACAAAGGTGAGCAGGTCACTGTTACCTTGACAACCCAACTGCTCCTCAGTCTTGATGCTTCTTCAGAACTTTGAGGCACCTGATAGTTTGTCTGAAACACCTTGTTGAAACATCTCTATTCATATTCATATCAGATTATCCTGATTTCTAAGAGAAGTTACCACCCCAATCTCCTTTTAAATACAATATGAAACGCACATCTCCCAGGTTGAGGGATGTTGATAACACAGCATTAGGCAATCTGCTTTACAAGCAAGAGGTCCCAGGTTCAATCCCCAGCATCTCTAGGTAGGAATGGGTATCTTCTCTGTCTGAAACCCCGCAGAACTGCTGCTGATACCAGAGTTGATAATAGTGGGGTAGATAATAGTGGTTTGCTATGATATAAGGCCAGCTTCCTATCTAGATTCCTATGTTGTCTTTTAACTTGAGAGCCAGCAACCTTTCCCACAAGACACAATGATTCATTTCTTTCACATACAATATAAAATCCTTTTCACATGTACTACTGGCAAGCCAGGTGTCTACTATCTTACTGTATATCTGTGCAGCTGGTTATTCCTGCCTAAGTGTAGGACCTTACATTTGTCCCCATTGAAATTCATTTTGATAGCTTGGGCCCAGTTCTCCAATCTGTTAAGGTCATATTGAATCCCAATTCTGTCTTCAGCCGCATTACCTATCCCTCTCTGTATGTGCTTACACGCTCTTTCAGAATTCTCGTTTGTTTCATTTGGAATTGCATAGCTGCTTCCAGAACATGTCCGTACCATCAAAGCTGAGATGTTGGTGGTAGCTATATGTTTCTCAAACAACCTACTTATGAACTGTTAAGTTGTGGGTGAACATATCAGACGACACAGCGATTCTTCAACAGCTCTTGTTTATTCACAGGCCAGAACAGAACAGAACAGAACTGAAGGGTTCAGCCAGCCTGCTTATATAGAGCTCCACTACAACGCAACAGTAACAACTTTCTGTAACTATCCAATCACTGAGCGTCACTTTCAATTCCTTATTTGCATATGTGGACCTGAGTGAAAACTATCTACAGCATCCCCCTGCTGGCCCAGGGTGAGAATTTCAGCACATAACATGAACAGTGTTAAATCTAACTTAAAGAGCACTCATCTCATCTAGCTAGTTGGGCACAGAAAATCCAGTTTCTGAATTACTCGTTCTCATTATATATCATTAAAACATTATCCTTTAGACACCTATGCATAGGCTTTTCAGGGGTCAGCAAACTTTTTCAGCAGGGGGCCAGTCCACTGTCCCTCAGACATTGTGGGGGGCCGGACTATATTTTGAAGAGAAAAAAAGAACAAATTCCTATGCCCCACAAATAACCCAGAGATGCATTTTAAATAAAAGCACACATTCTACTCATGTGAAAACATCAGGCAGGCCCCACAAATAACCCAGAGATGCATTTTAAATAAAAGGACACATTCTACTCATGTAAAAACACGCTGATTCCTGGACTGTCCACTGGCCAGATTTAGAAGGCAATTGGGCGGATACGGCCCCCGAGACTTAGTTTGCCTTCCCATGGGCTAGACCCAAATGAAATCAGTTGGGCTCTGCAATTTGGAAGTGATCCACTGCCCTACATCAAGGAAAGGGTATTATTTGCTAGGTTATAAACAAGCCTACAAGACTGGAGTCCTTCATACCACAAAAATTAAAACATATTGAACGTGACAAAATCACTTGGTGACAGGCAGTGGGACAAATTGCCAAGGGCACTTCTGGATAGCAGCTCTGCAGAGATTCAAAGCAGAGCTCTCTCTCTTGACACCCATCTATCAGTGATATTTAAGGATAATTAAATCACTTCCACCCCAATGCACAAGCTAGATGAGTCACAGATGATCCCTCCCAACTGAAAGGGTTCTAGTGGATGAAAATAAGCTGTTATAACTAGGAGAGTAGACTGCAGATGCAGCAGAGTCAATATACAGCATGTAACTAGACAACAGCAATTATTGCAAAAAATCAAAAGGGCAGTGCAGCCAATGTCTGAATTATTTTACATGTACTGGAGCAGAGATTGTTTGTCTACCAACACCCCTATTTTTTAAAATTTTGATAACTGCATGCCTATATTTGTTATATTTTCCAGTTCCAGAAATGTATGAGTAGACATTCTTAGTACTGCGTTTGTAAGGTCAAATAATTTCAACTCTGCACTCTGTGATAGAAGAGAGTCTGCTGCACTTTTGCTCAGTTGACCGTTGCAGCGCGAACTACATCTCCCAGACACCTTTGCGCAGGCAAGGGGCGAGCCCAGGTCACGCGGTGTGAAAGCCGACTCGAGGCGGGGCGTGCGCGAGAGGGAGGCTGACGTAGGATGCGAACGGCCTTAAAACTCCCTTTCCCATAATGCCTTGCGGGGTCAGGAGGGCGACGGGTGGGGCTGCGGGAGCAAAAGCGCCTCGAAAACTCCTCTGGAGAGCGGGAGGGGGAGGGAAAAGACTACATCTCCCGGCGTGCTCTACGCGCGGGCGCTTGCGCGGTGAGAAGTCGCACCTGAGGGAAAGAGGGGAGGAGGGAGCGGCCGCCATCTTGCGTGAGGGAGAGACCGGACCAGCTTAGCCAGGAAGGAAGGAAGGAGGGAGGGAAGCAGCTAGTCAGCCGCCGACCCACCACCGCGGAGGAGCCGCCATGAACCCCGAGTAGTGAGTGTTTCTCTGCTGGGCCTGGCCGGAGGGAGGGGGCGGACTGGCTTCTACTTTGGGGAAGGGGAGGGGCTGAAGTTCCGGGCTCTCTTCTTCCTTCCCCCCCATATGAGGCCTAGATAGACTCCCTCTCCCGGTTCTCCTAAGGGCGCCGGTGACAGTCGGTGTCGAGTGGGGGAGAAGAGGCTGAATATATATACATATAATATATACATATATATATATACACACAAATACGCAGGCACATACACCTTAGCCCATTCCTTATAGGTGTGGGGAGTAGTATACATATAACTGGTTGGAGGGAACGGCTGAAACTCGACTCTTGTGCCAGCCCTTCCTCTCCCATGAACTGTTTAGCTCCGTTGCGCTAGGGTGCCTCCTCCATGGTGGCTTTTTATGTCTGTCCCCAACTTCCCACTATGTGTCTCCTGCTAGTCTTCTTCACCCCACATTGGTCTTGTGCCATTCTTCCTCCTGACCCCAAATTGCCCACTTGCCTTGTCTCTCTTTCCCTAACTTTCTGCTGTGTTTTCCCGCAACCACTCCTCTGCCTCCGCCCTCCCCTTGCAACTACTAGCCTCTTGTGCTATTATTCCCACCCCCAATGTTCATGATTTCCCCCTTTCCATTTCTTTTTTTACAGACCTGCATACCACTCTGTTTCGCTTATAATGCATTTAGTTCACTTATTTCATGAAATATCTAAAACAATGCGTGCAGTTAAGAAAAGAGAGATTTAGCCTGTTTTTAAGGACCTAGTCTTCACAGGGTATTTGAAAGCAGATAGTGCTTCCTTAAGATGTATGATAGACAAACAGATGGTGGAAGAGGAAGATGAAAGGTCGATTCACTGATTAAGTGAGGCATACATAAATGTTATATACAGGTGTACGTGTGTGTGTGTGTGTGTGTGTGTGTGTAAAGCAGGGATGGAGAATGGAGAATCTGGCCCTCCAGATTTTGCTGGACTACAACTCCCATCACCCCTGGCCATTGACGATGCAGGCTGCTGGGAGTTGGAGTCAAATAACATCTGGAGGGCTGTAGGATCCCGACCCCATATAAAGTTAAGCTTCTGTGTATGTCCTCATTAGCTAAGAAGAGTCTGTTCTTATACACCCCTGCAAAGGGAAAAAAATAATCTGTAATCCTATTCACCCTTAGTTGAGAGTTGACTGTTTTACTCAGTGACACTTGCTTCCAAGTAAAGAAGCATAGAATCAGGATGTAAATTCCTGTGTCTATCTCACTTTCTGTTCAGTGGAATAGTCTTCGAGTTCATATAAACATCTTCCAACTCCATCATGTGCTCCCACTATATTGTCGTGTGCTTTTTACTTTGTACAGGAAAGTATCCACCCATCAGGTGAGTAGTTGTTTACAAATCTGCTGTTAGATCCTCCTATATTATATACCTGCCCACTTAAGTGAACACTTGCCACATTATGTGGTTTCTGACCTAGGAAGTCTTATGCCACAGTGAACAATTAAGGTCTTTAAGGTGCTGCAAGATGCTTTGTCTTTGCTGGAGTTTGTCTTCTGTAGAAGCTATTTAGGTGGCCTGGCCTAACTTCTGTAGTTGACACTGTTCATCTAACCACATTCATTGAGGCCTTGCGAGGTTATCCCAAAGTTGTTTCTGGTAACTTTTCCTGCTGTGTAAATAGTCCTACAGCCGTGGTAGAAAAGAGTGGGGGGCTTTTACAAGTAAAGTTCATGAGCAAGCAAGCAAGCAGGGATTTGGACATTAACTCAAACTCCTGCTTCTTTCAAACTGTTAATAACTTGAAACAAGTTTTGTTAAACTGAGGTAGTTTGTAAAAATAGTAATTCCAAACTGTGTACCAAGTAAGCACAGGTATCTGAGAGCATCTGTATTCCCATCTGCTCAGAATGGGAGATCTCCTTAACACACTACTTTGTGTGTGCAGAGGCACTGGCTTGAAAGCTATTCTTTTATGGGCTAGCACAATCACATTTCAAACCCTGTTTTAGCTGTCTGTTTTAACTACACAGAGTAGACCCATTGGCATTACTGTATACGACCAACATTGGACCAAGGATGGACACAAGAACGCACATAGAACATAAGAAGCTGCCTTATAAACTAGCTCAGATCATTTGTCCACCCAGCTCAATTTTGTCCATGCTGACTGGCAGCAGCTCTTCAGACTGAAGTCTTTCCCAGGCAGCCTAGGATCTTTTGCATGCAAAGCATGTACTTAACTATTGAGCGACATCCCTTTAAGACTCTGAGCAGAATATGCTGTTGTTTAATTCCCAGATGTCAAGTAGTTGGGCTTTTAGTCACTGAGTGTGAAGGGAAAGCACTATGCAGGTGCTCAAAGGCACACTTTCTTGGAGATACAGAGTTCTGGCCATTGTATGTAGCACGGGAGACTCATGAATCTCAAAATGGGCTCATGAAATCTTGGGGCCCAGCAATAGTGGGCCTGAGGCCACTATAGTTTTGGGACCTTTGGTCCTTTCTGCTGCATCTCTGGCTAGTTCTGACTTGTAAAAAATTACTTGCCTGATGTTCTGTAGAGAATAAATAATGCTTCCATGAGATCAACCAGGAGATCACTGGTTTTACATTCATTCCAGGGATGGGGAGCCTGTGGCCTATCAGCCCCAAACAATGGTTGGGGTTGAAAAAAATTGTAGCTCAGCAACATCTGGAGTGCCACAGGTTCCCCGCATATGGTTTTCCTGTGTGGGCAAGCAGGCTAGAACAGCCTTCTTTGGGCCAGTTTCTTCTGTGGACTTTGTTTGCAAAGGATTAACAGCTACCCATCAGGATGATCTGCTGCACCTTCTGGGAATGGCTACTCTGAGCCATCCCCAGAAACATTCACCCTCATTATCCGGGGTTGACTGTGGTTGCCATAGCCTCTGCAGAGGCTACTGTAGCTTGTCGGGTCAGCTTTGGTACCTTTGGTTTAAAAAACAGGAGTTTCTTCTCTATCAGCTCTTAGCTGGTCACGAATGCCGTTACCATTGAGGTGATGTGTTAGCAAAGTTACAACTCGTAGTGGCTGCAGACTCAGTGGCCAGACTTTGTTTCATTGGCGCCAAGGACAGCAGTATCTTTTCTCAGTGCTGAGCCCAAGCTATATAGTTTGCTGTGGTGGAGAGCTAACCTAGCATAGTGGCTAAGAAACTGAGCTATGGAAACAAGAAGTTCCCAATTCAAATCTTGCCTCTTCTGTTAACTCATTAGGGGCAAGCTAAGACAGTCTCAGCCTTCCAGCTGCAATGTGGGGAATCATAATATTGATCTACCTTACAGGACTGATGTATACATTACTGATAAGATGTCTGTGTAGCACTTTCTACATGCTAATCATCACATTAAGTGCTTGGCTGCACAAATCCAGAAAGCATCAATTCTGCTGGTAAACCTGCATTACAACAAGAACCTCCTGTTTTTAGGGGTAAAGGTGGAACATGATGCTGCACTGGCAGAAATCTTGGGTTCCTCGACCCTTAGGTCTGTAAACATTTATTGTGGATGGCACCTTGAGAACTATAGTGGTGGTTTTGGCTTTGTACAGACCTATTTCTTAAATACGTAGAGGTTTCTAGCCTTGAAAGGATGTTGGTTACGTCCTATAGAGCAGTGTTTCCCAACCTTGTGCCTCCAGATGTTTTTGGCCTACAACTCCCATCATCCCTAGCTAGCAAGACCAGTGGCCAGGGATGATGGGAATTGTAGTTCAAAAACAGCTGGAGGCCCAAGGTTGGGAAACACTGCTATAGAGGTCTGGTGTTCTGAAGCAAAGGAGTGTAGTTTTAAAATAAGGAGAAAAGAGAAATCGTCTTCGGTCTTGCAGGGGGAGATAAGTGTATATAAAGTGTCAACAAGATGGTTGGATTGTCATAACTACTCTGAAAAACAGTCTTGAGGTCTCTTTTAAGTTCCAGGGTCTTCTTTCACGGGAAGTGTTCAAAGAAATGACCTGAAGATCATGTGCCATCTTTTCCTGGCAGAATGGATTTGCTGTCTGGCTGCCCTTAACTTTTTAGGACACCTTGGTCTTCACAGTTCAAGTTTGTTGACTGCCTCTTTAGCAGCTGCTGAGTCCCCTGCCCTGGTAGCTGTGAGTTGGCTGGGAAAAAACAGATGCGTTCTAGGTTGTGGTGCAATCTGGCAAATAGATCAGAAGCATGTGATCTGGGTCAGATGCCTTTAATCTGAATTTAGGTTCAACAGAATTGGGGCTACCTCTAGCTCAGGCCCCAAACCTTTTGAAGTCTGTTTTGCAGCTGTTTGTCCCTTTGGGCCCAGGACTTGTATATATCTTGCCCTTCCTTTCTCAAACCTGCAGTGAGTGAGAAACAGCTGGGAATTGGTGGCATTCCTAAGGTCACCTGAGTCCATGACTGAGGCTTGGGACTTTAGATTTTATTGGCATGCATTTGCTTTGTGAATGGCATTGCCTCCCCCACCCCCCAAGATTAGGGATAGTCCCTTCCCTCTGTGCTTAATCAGGAAAAGTGCCAGCACACCATCTCGTGACTCGCCTGCTTCCTGTCACCTCTCCCGCACACTAGTCAAACACTCCAATTAAGAAACTTCCTTCCTTCTGACTGTTGGCTATACTTACAGTTTGGTACATGGGAGAGAACAGCCTGATAGTCAAGTGCCCTGTTGTGTTTTTGGAGTAGGGGGATCCTTGGCAGCAGTGCTGGTGGTGTGGCAAAGGGGTGGTGTTGTGAAACAGATTCCAGAAGGTTTCTGTGGTAGTCCCCTGAGCTGCAACTTCAGATGAGTTGGGGGATAATGGGAAGTGATTCTGGGGCTTTTCAGAACAGGAACGATGTAAGACAAAGGGCCTGAGTAACACAGTGGAACTGTCTCCCTCTGTGGACTCTCCTTCATTGGAGGTTTTTAAGCAGAGGTTGCATGACCATCTGTCATGGATGCTAGGTGTCCCGTTCCAACTCTACAATTCTCTGATTCTAAGGCCCAGCAACTCAGCTGGGAGCATGATGGTGCTTAGATATATTATGCACTCTTCATCACAAAGTCCCAGGGCAGGTCACAGCAATGTAAAATACAATATTGAAAACAGTTTAAAACAATTTACAAGCACAACCGGTGTGGGTCATAAAATATCTATATCTCAAATGCAAAAAGGCCAGGCCTCTTCAGCCTACAAATGAAAGATGTATAATGATGGTGCTAGATGTGTCTCTCTGTGGAGGGAGTTCCGCCGCTTAGAGGCTCCCAGGTCATCCCTATCCTGAGCTTCTGAGGGCAGAGGATCTACTCTTAATACCCCCCCTGCTGATCTTCACACCTGAGAAGGTCTGTATGGAAGGAAGCAATCTTTCATATATTTGGGGCCCAAGTTGGTTTAAACACTAGCGTGAGCACCTCCCAGAGATGGCCATTCTTAATTGTTATGGAGGCTTAACAGTATTGTTTTAGAAAAGGATGAAGATAGGGTGGTGGAAGTTGTGTTGTAAAACCTCTAGGCCAGCATCTTCTAACCTGGTGCCCTCCAGACATTTTGGACCACAACTCCCATCAGCCCCAGCCAGAACATTGTAGTCCAACATTTCTGGAGGGCATCAGGTTAGAGAAGGCTGCTCCAGGTGGCAGAAGTTAGCCATGAATTAAAATTGAGCCTGTGTTTGAAACAGTTTGCAAACACTGGTTAAAGCTAACCATGGTTAGAGTTGATGTCGCTGTAGGTTAGCTCTGACAAAAGTGAAGCAAGGCAGGGATAAATTTTCACTAGGGTGTGTGGGGAGGAGAGTGCATGAATCACTGACTCACTCCCTGTTGCTTAACCATGAGTAAGAGATTGAGAGAATTATGTTTCTACTGGGCCTTACTGTTCCTAGTGCCAGTTAACCATACTGATTCATAGGAATTATTAGACATAGTGCCAGAGGTCCACTGCTGTATTTGTCACTGGCGACTGCATCTTTTAATTGGGCAAGGGGCTCTACCCCTCTTGTCGAATCTGGAAAAGGGAAGGAGATGCTCATCTTGAAGTTCAGTCTCTCAGAAAGTACAGTGGTGCCTCGCAAGACGAAATTAATTCGTTCCGCAAGTCTCTTCGTCTTGCGGTTTTTTCGTCTTGCGATGCACGGTTTCCCATAGGAATGCATTGAAAATCAATTAATGCGTTCCTAGGGAAACCGCCTTCAGACCAGGTCTGGGGACAGTCTGTCCCCGGACCTCTTCTGAAGGCTGGGGGGCGGGGACAAGGGCTTTTCTTCCCACCCCCAGCATTTTAAAAAACCTGGGACAGCGGAGGACTTCTCCGCTGTCCGGGGCGATTTAAAAGCCCCTGGGAAGGCAGGCAGGGGGGACAAAGACTTTCGCCCCCCGCCCGCCTTCAGAAGGTGTTCCCGCCCCCCGCCCGGCTTCGCAGCAGCGCTACGAAGCCCGGCGGCTGGGGCAGGTGTTCCCGCCCCCCCACCCTGCTTCGGAGCAGCGTTCCGAAGTGGGGTGGCTGGGGCAGGTGTTCCCGCCCCCCCACCCCGCTTCGGAGCAGCGTTCCGAAGCGGGGTGGCTGGGGCAGGTGTTCCCGCCCCCCCGCCCGGCTTCGCAGCAGCTCTACGAAGCCCGGCGGCTGGGGCAGGTGTTCCCGCCCCCCCACCCCGCTTCGGAGCAGCGTTCCGAAGCGGGGTGGCTGGGGCAGGTGTTCCCGCCCCCCGCCCGGCTTCGCAGCAGCGCTACGAAGCCCAGCGGCTGGGGCAGGTGTCCGGGATCTCTTTTGAAGCAAGCGGCTGCGGAGAGACGCGATCTCCCCGCAGCCGCTTGCTTCAAAAGAGGTCCGGGATCTCTTTTGAAGCAAGCGGCTGCGGAGAGACGCGATCTCCCCGGAGCCGCTTGCTTCAAAAGAGGTCCGGGATCTCTTTTGAAGCAAGCGGCTGCGGAGAGACGCGATCTCCCCGCAGCCGCTTGCTTCAAAAGAGGTCCGGGATCTCTTTTGAAGCAAGCGGCTGCGGAGAGACGCGATCTCCCCGCAGCCGCTTGCTTCAAAAGAGGTCCGGGATCTCTTTTGAAGCAAGCGGCTGCGGAGAGAAGCGATCTCCCCGCAGCCGCTTGCTTCAAGAGAGGTCCGGGGGCAGCGGGAAGAGCTGCCCCCGGACCTCTTTTGAAGCAAGGGGCGGTGGGGAGAAGCGATCTCCCCGCCGCCCCCTGCTTCAAAAGAGAAGACCCGCTGTCCCCGGGGCAAGCTTCGTTTTGCGAAGCAAGCCCATAGGGAAATTCGTCTTGCGAGGCAACTCGAAAACGAAAAAACCTTTCGTTTTGCGAGTTTTTCGTCTCGCGAGGCGTTCGTCTTGCGGGGTACCACTGTAGTGAAACTTCTTACTGCTTTTTTAGTGCCTCCGCCACAACCCATCCTTGTCAAACCAGATGTTGTGGCCTACAACTCCCATCATCCCTGACCACTGTCTGTGCTGGCTGGGGCTGATGGGGGTTGGAGTACACAGGCTCCCTGCCCTGTTCTAAGCACTTCTGAAACTAGCATTACAGTATAAGTCCCCCTCCTCCTTCCCAGGTCCTCCAATGCTCACTGGAAAATTGGAGTGGAGACCTTAACCCACACCTTGGGATAAGGGCAGGGCTGGGTCTCTGGTGAGTGCTGAGGCCAAGCAACATTTCTGAAACCCAGCAGAGTACATAATCATGGCGTATACACCGAGCCCTACCCTATTACTTTCCAAGGAAGTATCTGCTTTCGATGAGTAGTGCATTGTGACAGTTCCTACAAAGATGATTTATTTGGATAGTGAAGTCAGACCTGGACAATCAAACAGAACATTCAAACATTGCTCAAGGCTTGTGCATACACAGCAGACTCATCTAAATGATAACCTTGTCAAAGAGACAAATGTGGTGGGGTATTTAATGCATGTCAAATACATGTTTCACTTTGTGTAGAGGTGCTCCTTTACAGAATACCTGCCGGCCACAGATAATCTGGGGTTTATCCATATCTCAGTGCTAGAGCATCTGCTTCTTATGCAGAAAGTCCCTGGTCTAATCCCTGACATCTCTAGATAGTGCTGGGAACGTTCCCTTGCCTGAAACTTTGGAGACCTCTCTCCAGGCAGTGTAGATGCTACTGAGCCCTGTGGACCAGTGGCATGACTTGGTATAAGACAGGTTTCAATTTCCTGTTGGGTGATCAAGGACATGAGCTTGAACAGTGAGGAGGCTGATTAATTGGGGGTGGGGGGGCAGTACCACTTGGGACATAACGGTTTCTGCTTTGGCCTGCTCTGGCTTCTGATTTCTTCAGTAGATAACAATCAATATGTTTTTTTACCTCCCTTGAGCAATTTCACAAGAGAACTAGAATTTCTGGGGCAGCCAGAATATTTTACTGTATATTACTGTAATATTCAGAATATTCAAGCTTAATGTAAGAATGTCCTCACTCTGCCGAGTCAGGTACAGTGTCTGGAGAGGAAACAAATTAGTCCAGATGATGATGAGGTTACTTTTTCTACCCATACAAAACTTGTCTGTTCTCCTCTTTCTATTTTCCAGTGACTACCTGTTCAAACTGCTTCTGATTGGTGACTCCGGTGTGGGGAAGTCATGTCTCTTATTGCGGTTTGCTGTAAGTACTTACTTTTGCCCTAAGTGGCAACCTTTCTTCCTAGCCTGGGGAGCAAATGCAACCCTCCAGGGCTCCCTGTCTGGTCTATGGCATGCTTCCCAGGCCACACCCCCTCCTCCAGACAACATCCTCCTTGAGGCAGCTGCCTCAAGTGGCAGAATCTATGTGGTGGCACTATGGGTGCTGGATGGGTGCCTTGCCTACTGCTGGTGGAGAAGCTGCAGCTTCTGGTGAGATCTTGCAGGGCTCTTGCGAGATCTTGTTGGAAGCTGTGGTAGTCAGCGCAACTCTTCTCCCATGGTGGGGCATCACCACTGGAGAAACAAGGAGAAGAGCCAATGGCTTCTGGCAGGATCTTGTGGACCTCTCAAAATGCACCTGGCGTGTGGCGAATTTAAAATGCTGCATTTTGAGAGGTCCACAAGATCTTGCCGGAAGCCACTGGCTCTTCTCCTTGTTTCTCCAGTGGTGGTGCCCCACCATGGGAGAAGAGTTGTGCTGACTACCACAGCTTCCAGCAAGATCTCACAAGAGCCCTGCAGGATCTCACTAGTAGCTTCACCAGCAGTGCATTTTGCACCTGGCTACTGGCCACTTGCGACCAAGTGAAGATGCCAAGGCACCAGGATGGCGCCTGACATCTCCACCATCTGAAGATGCACGCCTGGGGATCCTTGGATCTTGCCTGTTTTCACACACATCTTGTAGAATTCTATCCATGATATTCTATCCATGATATTTTATCTACACAATTTGTATTGAATAATATGACTTTCAAGCCATCTGGCCTCAAAATGGCAACTAGACATTTGGCGCCTAGCTTATATATCGGAGTTTGAACCTGTGATAGGAATTTTATGGTCTTAGATATATGGCAACGTTCATAACCACACGTACATAGATCAGCACAGGAAAGCCAACCTGGAACCATTTTGATTCCTAAACTGAGCAAATGTTTCTCTGCATGGTCAAAATGGAAAAGCCTCCCCATTGTCTCTTTCCTCACAAATCCTGTCTCAAGGATATGTCTGTTTGGATAAGGTGTGAGCCTGTGACCTGGCCCAGGAAATAAGTATTTTACCACTACAAAAGAATGGCCAGGCTCCCCAGGCAATCCAATCAAGTAACTTGCCAGACAGGAGATAAACTGTGACAAGAGAAAAACAACATTTAAATTTCTGTGATGTAGGTGGGATGTATCTGAGGGGTGGTCTTAGGTTACACCCCTTCTGTGATGTATGCATAATGTTTCTGAGGGTGGTCTTGATCTACAGAATGGGAATTTCAAAAGTCTTTATAAACCCTTGCACAGCATTTTTGGGGGTCCTCTTCCTCTCCTGCGTGTGAGGGGAGCACCCTGTTGCAACAGATCAATAAAGATCAAGCTTACTAGCTGCTTTGCTTCCCAATATTCTCTGGTTGGCCTCTGTGATTTTCTCCTACCAATAGGGAACCTATGTAAGGACTCTATATGGGCTCTTGGATACCCCATAAGGGAAAAGGGCATATTTTTATTTACAACAGATGGTAAGTGAGGCTTCAGCAGGGGCAGTAGTAGGAGTTGAGGACACTTTCCTGTTTCTCCTCAGGTGGTGAAATGGGATGGGCCACCCCTGACTCTGCACATCCCTCTTTCTTTTCTGGATGGAAGCTACTCTGCTCACTTTGGCCTTTCTCCCCACCCGTCACTGGCATGTCACCCTCAAAAGCTTTACCAGAAGGGAATGCAGTCCTCAGGGTGAAGGGGTTTCCCCAACCCTTGTCCTAGCCTATCGTTAGTGAGCCTAAGAGAAAGCAACTGATTGGAGCTGCCTCTTGGTGATGAGTTTTCTTAAAGCTTTTCAGGAGATTTGAGCCAAGGGAAGAGGCACAAGACCTGTGACTAATCCCCTTGGAATCTCTTATCTCACCCCCCCCCCTTAACACACACAAAAATACAACATTCGTTGTGAGGAAGCTTTGTTTTCTCTGTTTGCCCCTCAGGATGAGCAGCTATAGCGATACAGTTTTTAAGCTTTTCTGGTCTTTAGGAAATCCCTCTTCCATTCCAATATGTCTGCCAAGGAACCCTAGTTTGCAGTGTAGAGAGTTTTGCTAAATGCATTGCTCACATGAGCTGAGCACAGATTAAGAAACAGACTCCCCCCACAACTGAGTAGTTGTCATGAGCCTATAAATTCTGAGTAGTATTTATTAAATTTCTATCCCACCCTTCCTGCCAAAGAAGCACAGGGTGGCAAACATCAAACAGTTTAAACAATGCAATTTAAAATAACCTATTTAAAACATTTGAAAAATTATCTAAAAACATTTAAAAGCAACCACAATGGTACTACTACCAGCAAGAGATCTTCCATTTCTGAGTGCTGTATTAGACATACCGCCTTGCCTGCAGGCTTACAGTCAGAAGGTAGAAATAAAACAGGAGGAGGAGGAGGAGAAGAATCAAACTGGGGAAAGCCAGGATGAATAGCCATTGCACTGGAGTTGGGTGGCCGTTTCAGTACTAGCTGCCTGCAGTCTTCCCCAGCCTTCAGACTCAGACACTGATTGTCGAAAGCCACAAGAAAACCTTTATTAACTGTGATGTTTTTGCTGCTGAACTTATTCCCATTGAGAAACCATAATGGGACCTTGAGGAACCTCTGAACTTGGAACAGTCCTGGGCAAGAAATCATTGGTCTAGACTGTGCAGGAAGACAAGGGGAAAGTTGGTTTCAGTGGATTTCTTCCCTTCCCTTCTACTGTGTAATGCGTGGTTTATACAGTGGTCTCACACTACAATTGTTCCTTGCCAGTTGGCATTCTAGGCATATGCCAGCCTTCCCCAACCCTGTGCCCTTCACATGTTTTGGATTACAACAACTCCCAATAACCCCATCCAGCATGGATGTGCTGGCTGAGGTTGGTTGGATATGAATGCCGTTACCTAAAATGTACACTGCTTTTGTTTCATGTGTGTGAACATCTTGAGTGTTAGAATTGTTGGTTGCATTTTGAGACACCTTTCCCCCACCCGAAAAAAAAGAATTGAGAACAGGTGACTTCTGTCTGCAACTTCTTATTGTTGTTGAAACACTCTCTTTCCTAGGATGACACCTATACAGAAAGCTACATTAGCACCATTGGGGTGGACTTCAAAATCCGCACCATCGAGTTGGATGGCAAAACTATCAAGCTGCAAATTGTGAGTCTGTAAATCTCTTGGTTTCAAAAGTGTCTTTAGAGGAGTTTTTGGATGTGGGAACTAATCCCAGAATCTGGGTTGTTGATTGATTCCTCTGTGGAGAAGATGAATGGCATTCCTATAGCTCTGTCTAAAAGTTTTGCAAGGTCCACAGTTTCATCCATGGGTTGTAAACTAATGGTGCTGAGCCACAACTGTTATCATCTCTTCCCTCTCCAGTGGGACACGGCCGGGCAGGAACGGTTTCGAACCATCACCTCCAGTTACTACCGAGGGGCACATGGAATAATTGTGGTGTATGACGTAACGGATCAGGTAGAGTAACGGCTGCATTGTGGTGGTTAGAGCAGGGGTGGGAGATGGAGTAGGGGAAGATGAAAAAATCTGTGTGTGTGTCTGTTTAGGGTATCCAGCTCTGGGGGTGAGGAGGAACAGTGGGAAAGAGGGACCATGAGTGTAAAAGGCAATCACCCACCTCATTTCTACAGAAGATGGTCTATGGCTGAAATCTGTTCAGAAGGGTGGACCAAATGCTCCCATTTCCAGAGGTTATGTTGGTAGTGGTGTCTTGAATCAAAAGGCAGCTCTGTCTAACTAGAGACCATGAGAAGCAATTATCTCTCTATCCCCGATTAACAGGAGCAATTCAAATTGTAATGTCAAAATGCCCTAAATGATGAAAGCAGAACAGTTATAACTGGAGTGAGTGAGCAAAGCTCCATTCCGGCACATTTTTACCTCTCTTCTTGATGTATTTTGTGAATTGATGCATGAGTTGGATCCAATGATGTCCTACTTGGAGTAGACCCATTGAAATGAATGGACCTAAGTTTGTCATGCTCATCAATTTCAGTGGATGTTCTCTGAACAGGACTAAAGTTGCCTACAACCCTAGGGCCATAATTTTGGAGAGCTTAAGAATTCTCCTTAAGGCTGAAGTTCTGTGAGATTCTTTCCATTGATGAAGCTGTCTAGTCTAGTCTGCAGCCCTTTCCAGCGCCAAGGGATAATCAGGTGGGTGGCCAGGCTTGGAAGTCTGAGCTCTGCTGCCTCTCATCCTCTTCCCTCTTGTGGGCTCCCACCTTTCAGGAATCCTACAACAACGTGAAGCAGTGGCTGCAGGAAATCGAGCGCTACGCCAGTGAAAATGTCAACAAGCTTCTCGTGGGCAACAAGTGCGACTTGACCACAAAAAAAGTGGTGGACTACACAACTGCCAAGGTGAGCCGCCGAAGGCAAGGCAGATGTCAGTGGCTGGGAAGAATAGCAAGTTGGCTGTTGTGCTTTAGGGCTTCCCACAGGCATCTGGTTGGCCACTGGTAGAAAAGGACACTGGACTAAATGAACCACTGACCTGATCTAGCAGCCTGGCTCTTCTTATGCTCTTCAGGCTTTTCTTAGGTTCTTCAGGCAGGCGCAAGAAAGCCCTGCAAATCAGCAACCTTTCCCCTCTCATCCTCAAGGCACTCTCCCTCCTTTATCCTCAGTCCAAACAAGTGTGATCAGAGTTCGACACAATTCCAGCCAGGCAAAAGCACTCCAGGAAGATGTGAGAGAAGTGTAGCCTAGGGAGAATTCAGTGGTGCAGGTAGATGACTTGGAGAGGCACATTTGACTCCAGGCCTGAAGGTCCCCCCTGCATCATAAGCACTGCAGGCCTGGTCTGCATGTGACAGAGTACAATGTTGTTGAAAGGCCTTCAGCATAACCCTGCAGGCAGCTTAGGCACAAATAGTCTTTAACGAAAAACAAAACACCTAGCAGCCATAGGCATAGTTTAGTGGGAAAATGTTTTTAAAAACACAGAATTCTTTATAGGCTTGGCTCTTGCATGTAACACTTCAGCGAAGGAAGGCAAAGCAATTCAGTTCAAACGCCCCATTGTAAACAGCTGCCCTGAATCAGCAAATTAATTATTATTTACTTTTGCCTTTCAGATGCTCCAAATAGAGGCAGTGGTCTGTTTATTTTAGCTTTTCAAACTATACTTGATCTTATGGCACAGACAGGTGACTAGATCATATCTTTGAATGTCAGAATGCCTAGGGAACCTCCCGGCCCTTCTCTGGAACATTTGCTTTTATTTGCTTGCATCAGGGATAGCCAACATTGTGCTCTCCAGACTGTAGCACATCAGCCCTAGTGAGCAAGGCTAAGGATGGTGGGAGTTGTAGTATAGCAATGTATCGATGGCACCATGTTGGCTACTGCTGATTTACATTATTTATATCCTACACCTTCAACCTAAAGCCAGTGGTGATATGGTGGTTAGAGTGTTGGATTAGGACCTGGGAGAGCAGGGTTCAGATCCCTGCTCAGCAAAACATGCTCAGCCTAACCTGCCCCAAAGGGTTGTTGTGAGGATAACACGAGGCGGAAGAGAAGCATGTACGCTACCTGAATCTCCTTGGAGGAAAAGAACTGTAACAAAGAACTGTCCAAGGGCAGCTAACAATAATAGTAAGAAGCAAAGTACATTGTAGTAGTAGTAGTAGTATAAATACAGCAAGTTAAATCAACAAATTGAAGGAGAATGTGAAGAAAGGCCTCAGGCAACAATCTCAGTGTACATGTGGATTGATTATGGGAGATGGTTCAGCTGCTGGCCTTGCAGTTGAGGTCCTGCAAGGAGCCTCTGACCTATATAATAAAACCCGGGACTCTTTGCTCCTTCCTAACTTTCCCTCTCTTTTCTTCGTGCAGGAATTCGCAGACTCGCTTGGGATCCCCTTCCTGGAGACCAGCGCCAAGAATGCCACCAATGTGGAGCAGTCGTTCATGACTATGGCGGCTGAGATCAAGAAACGCATGGGCCCGGGTGCCACGGCTGGCGGCGACAGACCCAACCTGAAAATTGACAGCACTCCGGTCAAACAAGGAGGCGGCGGCTGCTGCTGAGGAGGAGGGACATGAGGATAGCGTGGGTGGGGGGCGGGGGGCAGCCTGGGGGGCAGGCTGTGGGGAGAGGAGGCCTGCCCTTCCCCTTCTGGTCCAGCCCCACCTCCTGCTTCTTTTTCTTCTCCGAAGGTGGCTTTCCCGGATGATACCTCGCCGGAGGGGGACGGGACCTCCCTCCCCTTTCAGCTCAGCTGCTCCAAGTGCTGTTGAGTATCCTCGGCCTGTTTATTTTGGTTTTGGGGTTTTGTTTTGTTTTGTCACTTAACTCTGTAGGGGATTTTGTGTGGGAGGGGTATTGGGGTTGCGGGAGGCAGTGGGTTGGGCTGAGGGTGGGCTCTGTACAGGTTGCAAGCTTCCCTACAACATGGGGAAGTGGGGGGTGATGACATGTTCGTCTGCCTTGGGGCCCTCCTTTCCCTCCGCACCCCCCAAGGTAGGCAAGGCCTGGGCAATGGTTCTATTTGCTGGTTTCGTTACGCTGCCCTCCCTTCTCTCCCCCCACCTCCAAAACTGTGTTTCTAATCTGGGGCAGAGCGTTGGTTATCTTTCGCTTCAGTCTCCCTTTGCTCCCTGCCCCCATGAGTCTTTGGACTTTGCTAGGGCAAGCCTGAGTTCCTGTGTCCTGTCCTTCTTACTGGCATTTGACTGGTTTGTCAGCAGGCAGGTTTTAGCTGGCAAAGGGCTGAAGTGTCTGTGCATCTCTCCCCTTGTCTCCAGGCCCTTTTTGGGCAAGTTGCTGTGTGGCCCACCGCACTCATTCCCCTGCATGTGGCAACTGCTTTCTTTTTCTGCCTGGGGCGGGGCTTGGTGTCCCTTGCTTCCTTGCCATTTTTTCTACCACCACATCCTTTCCACCCGGCCACTCCTAAAACCTTTCCTCTCAGGGCACCCTGTCTCACAGTCCCTCGCTTTCCTAGCTGTCTCCTCCCTCCTGTGCCCCGTTTTCCCCAGCCTGCTCTAGGAACAGACATGCTGGCCTCTAGCGGGAGAAGAAATGTGTAATATGGCTTCCCTCCATCACTAGCGCTGCTGCTGCTGCTTCCCCTTGCCCAAGTGGCGGGTGGTTTATTGATCTAATTTAATCCTTCCTCAAGACTGCACTGGGAGGAAGGAAGGTGGGTCGCGGGGGGCTTCCCAGCTCCTGCATTCCACACTCGATGAATGTATCTTTTGGACAGCTGGGCAAACTCTGTGAGTCTGCTTCAGGTGTGGTCTGAGCAGGGCCCCGCTCACCAGCGGCCATCTTGGCATGCTTTGGCCCTGACCTTCCTCCCACGCCACCCATTGATTCCCTTGTTGATATTGCAGGTCCGTGTAGCCAAACCCTATTCTTTTCCACCCACCCACCTTCCTTCCCTGGATCATGACCAAACCAAGGCCCATCCGTCCCACCCTGTCGCCCCCACTACCCCCGGTTTGGGGCTCTGGCTTCCAAGAATGCTGTATCGTCCTTTTTTTTTTTTAGCACCAGGAAGCTGCATTTTCCATATTGCTTCACTACTACATTCATCCCTTTGTCTTTCCCCTTCCCCCACTTTATTTAAGGAACGTCAGGGACCCCGCTGGGCCAGGAAGTGGGTGGAAGGTGGTTTTGTTCGTCAGCTTCTTCTTTTTCCACAAGTGAAATTTAAAAAAACACAAATGAGAGGAAAAGAGAAAAAAATCCAATAAAACATAACCAGCCTCTGCAAAATGAGGGATTTTCAGGCTTGGCTGTGTAGTCCTTATCTTCCTTCCTGCAAGGGATGCAAAAGGGTTGAGCTGTGCTTGAGGATTGTTGGGGTGGTGGTGTGTTGCACTCTTGAAATGTTGCACCCAAGGAGTGGCGGATGTTAATGGTCTTAACTCCCACAGCTATGCTGGTAACCCCAGGCATCTCCTCCTCTTTCCTTTCGCTGCCCTGATGAAAAGCCATCAACTGAATTTGAAAAAAAGTTGCCATCTCATTTCTGGCTGCAGGGAAATAAGTGTCAGCTGAAAGAGCATGCCAGACAAGAGTCTTGTGTCCCTTTCTTGGTTCAGACAGGAAAAATCAGGTTCCTTTGGGTCTTCAGCATCTTCTTGAGGAGAGTAAACTGTGGGTGGGAGCCTGTCTCTGCATCCTGTTGGGCTCCCTATGGCAAGATTTGCCTTTCGGCTGAGGGCCACTAGTTTTTAATGTTCATTTTTTAGCTTGTTGTAGCCAGTGCTGTGCCTGCTTTTGTGCCTCATCCTGGCTGGTAAAATCAGCCTCCATCTGTGATCTTATTGTGCAAGGCAGAGTTGATACTCCAGGGTGGGGCTTGGGGCTTTCTTTCATGATTCCACAGAACTGCTGAAAAGCAGAACGCAGGAAGCCTGATTGTGCAAGATGGATTAGGCAAACACTTCCAGGTTATCTGTAGATTTGTGGCTTTTGCTAACGAAACCTGGTTATCTTTTTAACTGTGGCTCAGGCTGACTGTGCTGGCGCCTGGCCTTTCATGAAGCGGGATTAAGAGAGCTCAGGTTCTCACTGCCCATTCTCCAGGTCGCACCCTAGAATTGCTGTAGCCAATGTGGTATAATGGACTTAGGGGCTGGGAAGACTTCAAAGCTATGTCAAACCTGTGTGTGTGAACGAGAGAAAAATTATAGGCTCCCCCCCACCCCTGCTCCTCACGGTGCCATCCAGAAGCCCTGGACCACAACCCTTATTGACACCAATGGTTTTGCTGGCTGGGGCTGATGAGATCCGCAGTCCAAACATCTGGAGCACACCAGCCTAGGAAAGGATGAAGTAGACTGTTTCTGGTTATGTGGGCCACGGACTTACCTGTCATCAGGCATGGGAAAAGGTGCTTTCAAAGCCTCCATACAATGGGTTTGCTCTTCTGGCAAATTTTGTTGTCCAGGATGTGGCTGTCGGAACACACTGGGAACCTCCAGCCACTTGTCAAGCTCCTTGATCATGCAGCTATCAATGAAATTTAGGCAGTGGTCTCCTGTTACCTGTTGGTGCTTCTTGTTGAAGAGCTCAGCCTGCAGTGGGCAGGAGAAGTGGTTCCTCCAGTCTCCAGCAATGCCTTTCCTCATGAACGGGCACTTGCTTGTATCTATCATCTCATGAGGGATGCGTGTACCATTAACGAATCTGCAATGCCTCCAGGTGGAATCCAGGAAGGCACTCAGTCGTGCCGCACAGTCCTCCAGGTCCTCATGCAGCTCATCATAGGTGGCATGGGAAACCTCCAGCTCCTCCTTGCAGCCGAGTCAGACTTTGGTGTCCTCAAACCAGGAGCCATAATGCTCTGTGCCATCCAAGTAGCTGAGGAGAATCTCATGGAAGCAGCCAGGGTGATGGAAGAAATTGGCCATGCTTAGAACTGAGAGAACGACATGGCAACGCCTTCAGGGTTTCTGACCAAATGGATCACCTTGGGCTTAGATTTCTTCAGGGACGATTTTGGACACCCCTAGACTAGGCAACAATTGCACTATATCAGCCTTCATTGGAGTGCTGTTGTTGAACTACCCTTAAATCCAAAATAGTTTATTGCACATGCCTTCAGTTAGAGGGAACTGTAGTTTGTTACGGGTGCTAGGAACTTAGCTCTGTGGGAGGTAAAGTTCTCAGGGTTCTTTGGGGGAAGCCATGGGCTTTAAATATATGGTGTGGAGGCGACCAAAGCCTTTAGGGTACCACAAAGCTCCTAATGTATTAGTACAGATTTAGGGATAACAGAGCTTAGGGATGCAAGCGCACTCATAACTGCTAAGAGTTAGTGAATGTCAGAAATTAGTAAAATGGTAGAATTTAGATACTATTTGGGATACTGAAGGGAAAATGCAGGCTGCAGCAGTTCTCCTGAAATGGGCCACACATAGAAGTTCCTGGGTTAGTTTACGCAAATGAGCCTTGCTGGGCTAGCTAAATGCAGAGTCCTTGAGAAACAATGGAGAGTCAGGTACTGGGTTATTAAGGGCCATTGGCAATGCAAAAAGCTACCCTTCCCTCCTGCTCTGAGGAGTGGACAGAGACAGGAGATTTGGGCAGTTGCCACACAGGAAAAATGTGCCCCTTTTAAAACAGAGAGGCTGCCTAGCAAGTGTTACTGGGAAGGAGAAGGAGGTGCCAGAGCTCCAGGTGGGGCAGAACCATATTGGCAGGCTGAGAAAAAGGCATGGAAATGGTGTGCCAGATGACATGAGCTCCAATGCTGTGCTGTTGTGGGGAACAAGCCCCCCCCCCCCAATGCTGTGAACTCTCTTCCTCTACCTAGATCCAGGTGTATAGAGGTGTAAAACCATATATCTTAAAATGCTACAGTCTCTTACATGCCTGAATTCCTAACGGAAACAGGACCCTGGGTAAGCGCCTGGAACCCCCTGGAAATTTGCTACCTCTTGGCAGCTACTGGGGTGGTGTGCAACCTTTGTAACAGTATATAGGCTTTGTACACACTGGCATTAAAAGCACATTTGAAACATAGACTTTCCCTCATAGAATTCTGGGCACTGTAATTTTCTCCTCCCAAACTTACAATTCCTAGCAACCCTTAATAAACTACAGCGCCCAGAATTCTTTGAGGGGGGCGGGAATGTGCTTTAAAGGTACAGTGTGTACACAGCCTTAGTTGTCCTAAGCTGTCCCCAAAGGAGCCACTAGAGGGTGCTGACCCACCAGCAACGTTTTCCAACCAAATCTTAATTGCCCCATTGTGAACCCAATTTGCTCTCGGGTAGGAAACAAAGCTGAATATGGGAGAGAATAAGAATTTGCTTTGCTCAGCAACCTCCAGCCTGCCCGACCTGTGCCAGGGTGGCTCGGAACAGCCGGCGAGGGACTGGGCCGCCGCGGAGCAGGCTGTTTCTGCTGCCTTTGGTAGTGTGAATGATCTATATGCTATTGTCCTGTTTCTCCCCAAGTCTCTATTTTAAGCCCTCAGCCGGCAAGTATTAAGGTCAGTTCAAGGCAATGGGAGCAGACTCAGCAAAGCATTTCTACACAGGGGAAAAGTCTACATGTCCACAGTGATGCCCACACTGTATTTTCTGTACCCTCAAAACACACCATACCCTGCAAGGCAAAACCTTCTAGAGGAATTACAGCAAAACTAATTAAAAGTTTTGTAGCAGCTTAAAAAAATAACAGATGCTTATGATGGCAAAAGCTTATGTAGCAGTTTGCATCAAGGGTTATCCTCGTTTAGCAGGTATATAAATACTTGTTATTGTTAATTTATTACCTGCCTTTCACCCTAAGGTCCCAGCATTAAAAACAACATTTAGAACAACTTTCATGATGGTCTAATGACATTGCAATATAACAGTTAGAATACCAAACCAGAAAAACTACCATATGGAAAGTTAGACTGTAGCATAGTAGGAGAATCCTCTGTTACAGATTATAACTATGCCAGCTAATTCTAAACAGGTAGCTGGACATTTGTTAGAAAGAATATTACGTAGCTGCCTTCTTTACCTTGAGCAATCAGGCAGTGATGGAGGGCATAGTGGTAAATTTTGAATTGCAGGTGCTTATTCTGGTAGCCTATATAGTCATTATTAGGATGAGAACAACTGCAATCCTATGAATAGCTTCTTAGGAGTGTTGGTTAGTTCTGACTGAATGGGTTCAGCTTATGAAGCAGGCATCTTTTAAAGGTCTTCATCCCACTGAAATGCAACCTCTAGCTTTTAATTAGAAATGCAAATAGACGTTATTATCTAAACTGCTGGCATGAAGCTGGAACCTCATCAAAGGAAAAGAAAGAGGTGTCTAGCCTCTTGTTTCCTTCTAATCTGTTACAAATTTGAAAGCTTTGTTAACACTTCACTCACTTGCCAGAAGAAGAAAAGGTATTTAACACTGCCAGTGCTCCAACCAGCAGGTGACACCATTTGCTCCTGCTCGGGTGAGGAGAAGTAGTCCCAGAGCTGTGTTTTCCCTCCTCATTAAAGGTACCCCTGCCTGTACGGGCCAGTCATATCCGACTCCAGGGTTGTGTGCCCATCTCAATTAAGAGGCCAGGGGCCAGCGCCGTCCGGAGACACCTCCGGGTCACGTGGCCAGCGTGACGAAGCTGCTCTGGCGAGCCAGCACCAGCGCAGCACACAGAAACGCCGTTTACCTTCCTGCTATAAAGCAGTACCTATTTATCTACTTGCACTTAAGGGTGCTTTCGAACTGCTAGGTGGGCAGGAGCTGGGACCGAAAGACGGGAGCTCACCCCGCCGCGGGGATTCGAACCGCCGACCATGTGATCGGCAAGCCCTAGGTGCTGAGGTTTTACCCACAGCGCCACCCGCGTCCCTGCACTGCTACTTTAGTTGTTCCCTAATTAATACTGTAATATGCGCTAATAAGCAGTTCTTTTGAGTGCCAGTGCTTATGTATCTGCATAACGTTCCAAAGCATTGGCTGTTTTAAAAAAAAAAGTAAAGGTGCTACGAGAGTCCCAGCAGATTTTCCATGAAATAAGTGAAGCTGCTATGGATGTTAACGGCAACAAAACTAGAAAGATTGAAAGCAATACAACTACTGTTATCAACAGGCACAGTGCTTATCAGGGCTGGGGAACCTTTGGCTCTGAAAGTGTTGCTGCACAAGATCTCCTGGGCATGAGAAGTGCTTTGGACACTTGAGAGAAGAATACAGATGGGAAGCATGATACTCTTTATAGAGTAGCCAATGTGGTGCCCGATATGGTAGAGGGAAGTGAGGGGCAGATGGGGCTGGGAAGGTAGCCCATCTAGGAAAAGGAAAACTCTGACTCTTGCGAGATATCTTTGGGAGAAGAAAAGGCTAAGGCGGTCGTTCTCAACCAGTGTGCTGTGGCCCCCTGGGGTGCCTTGAATGATGGTCAGGGGTGCCACAGGCAACACTGGCCTCTGTCTCTTTTCCCCTCCCTCTTCTGATGCCATCTCATATCTCTGCCTCCCCAAGGCTTGCACAGCTCTTTGTTGCAGTGGCCCTGGCTACAAGCTCCAAAGGGGATAGTGCCTCTGGGGCTGGCCAGGGGGTGCTGGCTGCCAGAAGGTGAGGCAACCTCGGAGTAAGCAAGCAGGCAGGCAAGGGAACCCAGCCAGCCAGTCCTCCAGCCGTAGCTGTTGGGAATGGACAGTATGAGGCACGTGAAGTGCAGGTGGCTTCCCACAAGGCAAGACACAGTGATAACAGCAAGAGCCTTTATTGAACTGGAAAATGGGCAAAGCAACCACTTATATACATTTCTGAAAGCCTGGGCCACTCCCACTCATAATGTGATTGGCTGACTAAACTTCCAAGCTGCAAATCACGACTTCAAGGGCCAATGGAAGAGGCCCAAATCCTGAAATGTTCTGTGATTGGACATAATGTATCAAATCAGAACACAGGAGCTGAGATTCCTTAGTCCAGACTCAAGCTCAGGCACAGACCACTGAACACATAACACCACATCTCTTTGGGGTGGGGTAAGATCAGAGACAGGGACGTGGGTGGCGCTGTGGGTTAAACCATAGAGCCTAGGACTTGCCAATCAGAAGATTGGCGGTTCGAATCCCTGCGACGGGGTGAGCTCCCGTTGCTCGGTCCCAGCTCCTGCCAACCTAGCCGTTCAAAAGCATGTCAAAGTGCAAGTAGATAATGGGACCGCTCCGGCGGGAAGGTAAACGGCGTTTTCGTATGCTGCTCTGGTTTGCCAGAAGCGGCTTAGTCATGATGGCCACATGACCCGGAAGCTGTACGTCGGCTCCCTCGGCCAATAAAGAGATGAGCGCCGCAACCCCAGAGTCAGTCACGACTGGACCTAACGGTCAGGGGTCCCTCTACCTTTAAGATCAGAGACCAGAGACGGCGGCAGCAGCAACAGCTGCTGCCCAGAGGACTCCCAATAAGAGGGGAGAGGAGACTGAGGAAACTCTACAAGGGAAGGGTGTTCAAAAAAGGATGAGAGACTGCCAGCATTGCAGGCAAGGGGTGACATAACTGGGCTCCTGAGCCCCACAGGGGTGCCGCAGGAAGAATGTAGTTATTCAAGGGAGCCGTGGACTCAAAAAGGTTGAAAACCTCTGGGCTAAGGAGCAGTGGCGTAGCGTGGGGGGTGCAGGGGGGCCCGGCTGCACCGGGCGCAACATCTGGGGGTTAGGGGGCGCAAATCCACGGGTTGGGGGCACAAATTACTTGCCTTGCCCCGGGTGCTGACAACCCACGCTACGCCACTGCTAAGGAGTAAACCCTACAGAAACCCTACAGAAACCGGAGTCCCTAAGATGGTGGGTCCTGCCTGCCGCCTTCCTCCTCCTCCTTAGTCTTAGTGTTGCCCCTTGTATTGCTCAGCGAAGAGGAGGCTGTGAGCAATGCTAGAATTAGCTGGCTCTGCCTGTCCTTGGCTCTGGCTCCACCTGCTTTGGGGCTCCCTGCCTTCTGCCCCACACGTCCCCATGACACACCAGCCAGCATTGTTTACATCGGATGCATCCGCACGAACTTGGCTGCATGAACAAAGCCTGTGAGATTATAAAGGTTGCAAAGTCGAGGATTTCAGTTGCCTGGGCAACCTAAACCGAGCCTCCTCTCCCCCAACCCCATCGCTTTTCGGTTAGTGACATGGTCTTAAAGCCAGGATCACACAGCGACTGCTGTTTCCCTAAGGTTCTTACCTCACTTTGGCGCTCTGGGCAGGGAGGAAGGGCCTGGTGGGTGGATCTCGATGTTGTTCTTGCATCGTGTAATCCAAGAGATGGGATTAGTTCCTTTAAAACCTGCGTGAAAGAACGGCTCAAAATTGAATTAACAATACTGAGGGATTTGGGGGAAGGTGGGAGGGGGGAGCCCCAATGTGTTTCTGACAAATTGAACAACAACAACAAGAAGTAGACAAAGCCTCCAGAGTACAAAGCCCAGATTCCAGGGATTTGCATGGGGTTTAGAGCTGATGTTTTTGTAAGGTATGTTATGTGCCAAAAACTGCATCTTCTTGTGTGTGCCCTACCCCACCTCCCTGGGCTGTCAACTGATTAGGGCATTTTTTTGGCTGACTTAATTTGGATCACTTGCAGCTAATCAATCAGTTAATAAAGCTAAATGCACATTTGTACCACCCAAACCAATATATATATTAGTGCTGTTGTTATTGTGATGAAACATTTGCAATATCTGAACCCACACATGCAGAAAATCTGAATCCATTTCTAAGCCTTTAAAAGAGGGAGGTTCTATTGTTATTATTTAAGTTTACATCTGGTCCTTCCTCCTGAAGGAGTCCAGGGCAGCAAACACCTTTGAAACAATCCCAGTACTGTACAGATGCAGACTGGGAAAGATCTTACATTAAAAGGCTTGTTAAAAGGTCTTCAGCAGCTGCTGGAATGGCAAGAGAGACCATAATTAATGGGAGGGAGATCCAAAGGGGTAGCTACCACACAACACACAACAACACAGGCCCAATTCCTATATCAAAAGATGATATCTGCCAGAGGCCCTCTCCTACTGCACACAGTGGGTATATAATCTTTCAGGTATCCTGGTCCCAAGCTGTAAATGTAGCTTTTTGATATAATCGAGTGCTGCAAGGCTGGCACCAATGGTTGGTATGGCTGGGTATTTTGTTTTTCAAAGCAGGTTTCTAGTCCTCAGGAACGCTGAGGTTCCAGTTGCAAAGGCTGAAGTCCGAGCAAGGCTTGCTGTAAAGGAGTGACTCACTGAAGGAGAGAGGCCATGGGGTCTTGTCCAAACGTTCTCTAGAAACCTGGTACTGGAAAGAAGTGTGAGAAGGTACGAGTGAAATGTAGAAGCTGCTGCACATTACTGTAGGGCAGGGATGGCCAACTCCCAAGGGACTGCGATCTACTCACAGAGTTAAAAACTGACAGTGATCTACCCCCTTTTTGGGGGTTCAGCTCAAAGTTGTTGAGCTTCTTTTAGGAGTGAGGGAGGCCTTTTTCAGGGGAGCCAAAGTTGTTGGGCTTTTTTGGGGGGAGCCAGTGATCGACCAGTGATCTACCACAGATGTCCAGTGATCTACCAGTAGATCACGATCTACCTGTTGGACATGCCTGCTGCAGGGGATAGTCCTAGAATCATAGAGTTGGAAGAGACCACAAGGGCCATCGAGTCCAACCCCCTGCCAAGCAGGAAACACCGTCAGAGCACTCCTGACATATGGTTGTCAAGCCTCTGCTTAAAGACCTCCAAAGAAGGAGACTCCACCACACTCCTTGGCAGCAAATTCCACTGTCAAACAGCTCTTACTGTCAGGAAGTTTTTCCTCTTGCATTACTATTTCCCATTCTTTTTGACTGTAACACACCAGAACCAAAATGGCCTCCCTGAAATAAGCTTCATCCCCATTTATTAAAATGTGGCGATAGCATCACCCTGGTTCTGAGGCAGGTGGCTGGAATGGTCAAAATAGGATTAGGGAGACCTGGGTTCAAATCCCCGCTCAGCCACAAAGCTCATTGGGTGATCCCAGGCCAGGCACCAACTCCCTGCCTAACCTACCTCACAAGACTGTTGGGAAGATTGAAGGGTAAAAGACGTGGGTATGGAGAGAACAACCTTGAGCTCCAAAGATGGGGTATAAATGGAATAAAGAACTGCATCTTGAAGGAGCCCTCAGTTATTATACATTTATACCCCCACCTTTCATTCAAGGTGCTCAAGGTGGTGTACATAGCTCCCCCTTCCCCATGTTATCCTCACAACCACCCTGTGAGGTAGGTTAGGCTGAAGTACAGTGAATGGCCCACGATCATGGGCTGGATGCAGATTTGAACCCTGGTCAAAGTTGGGGTTGTGAGTCCAGCGCTCTAACCACTATACCACATACCTCTTAAGGCTGCCTCCACTTAAAAAAGTTGTGATTTGGAATATTAAACTGTGGTAGGACAAGGCTTTTGTCTTTTGTTTAGAATGGAATATAAACGTTCAGGAAGGAGCCTGGAATATCCTTGAGAGACACACAGGCACACACATTCCAATCACAACTTAAATGAATAAAATATTCATTATTGTGTGTAACTACCCACTGATTCATTGGAGCAATAATCTTAATTAGAATACCATGCATTATTGAAGTTCTGTTGAAGGAGGGGGGGCGGTGCACAAACACTCAGACACTACCACCCCATTAAAAAACACACACAAATCTCCAAAAAGGGATCCAACAGCTTGCTTTGGCAGCTCCTGTTGACAACTGATCGATGCTTCTGACAGAATAGAACATTTTGTCAGATTTCATCAGCATGTGAGGAAAGCAGCTCTGAATGTGTATATTAAGAGCCGTCTGTCTTTTTTAAGAGTTATGGGGGGGAAAGGACACACTGAGAGACAGACACAGTGACCAGGGCTGCAGACACTCCATATACTGAACACACATTATTTTCTCCTGACAATCCCGGGAACTGTAGTTTACCCCTAAATAAGCTACCATCCCCACTGGTTGTGCTGGCTGGGGCTGGTGGGAATTTTAGTCCAACAGCATCCAGTCAGCATCGTGTTGGCTGCCCTTGTACCTTACAAAAGACACTTCTATGTAGGAATTCTTGAATAAAACACGCCGTGTACCTATCTTACGCATACATATTTGTTGGATTAAAAATTTGTTGACTAAAAAAAAAGGGTTCTCATAACATCTTTCGGTCCTGACACACCACACATTCCTCTCACACACTGCGCTTCTGTCAATCAGTTGCACCACTTTCCCTCCCTCCCTCCCTGCCAGCCACAACACTGTCTCCCTCATGTTTTTACACAACAAGTGTGACCATGCACACCAAAATGGAGCTGCCCTGGCCTCCCATTCTGCTCCCTTTTCCTTCACACGGAGACCCCGTGCGATTCTTAGACACACAAACACACCCCTCTCTTGTTTTCCACCCCGACCCTTGTCTGTTCACACGTCCTGCCTGTGGTGAAGGCACTGAGTGTGTGTGTGAGAGAGAGAGAGAGAGAGAGAGCTTGCAAGTGAAAGAACTGCATCCATAAGAGAGACGAAAGAAACAACTGCATACATGAGAGAGACGTTGCGAGGAAACCGTGAATATGAGGGAGCTGACTGAAAATACGGGTGAGAGGCAGGAGGAGGCATAGGAATGGATTTGGGCGGGAAAGAGAAGAATGAGGTGTGAGGAAGAGCCTGGTACATCGTAGCACAAACACACTCCTTCCTCACATTTCCCTTTCATGTTTTCCACCTCATAATCCACACTCCTACACAAGCCTTTCCCATTTACTCTTTCCTGACAGGATATGTGCCCCATTCTCCCCTTTCTGTCTGTCTCTTATACACATACACAGCTCTGCAATGCATTTAAAACACAGAAAGAATCCTCGGAACACCAGTGTATTCCTCACGGAACTACAATTCCCAGCACCCTTAGCGAACGACAGTTCCCATTTTATTTGGTGGTAGGGAGCCATGTGCTTTAAGCGTATGGCGTGTAGGCAAGCCAGTTGCCCCCTCGCTCTTCTCTATGCACGCACGAGCCCCTCATGCATCCACACAGTCACACCTCTCTCCAATTTCCTTCCTCCCCCCTTTCATTTTTGTATTATGCATTTATCATCTATATTTGTTAGCCACTACAGAAAACTTTCCGGGGCTCAGAGCAATAATTGGGGAAGTGCGGATTCCAACCAAGTCCTCACAAGCAGAGCCACTGAAATGAATGTGTGCTTTTATTCCAAAGTGGCTACACTTAAGTAGATGTAACATGATGGGCTACTGCTCAATGTATGCATGTGTATACGGTATCATGCCCCCCCCCCTAATATGGACAACCACGACCTCTTCCACACACTGGCGCGCAACCACATTCCCTTCGGTGTTTTCACACGCGCCTGTATGCAGCGCACGCTAAGCCACGCCCCCTTTCAGGCATCCAGAGCCACGCCCCCTCCGACTCACATTTGACGCCCACGAACGATCTCCGACAGCCACGCCCCCTTTTCACACGCGCGCACACTCTGCAGACTCGGCCCCTTTGAACGCAGCACCGCAGCCATAACATCTCCTTTTACGCATCATTTATTATTATTATTATTACCCAAGGTCCCAGGGCGGGTTACGGTATAGAACACAACATTAAAAGAACTTTGAAAAGCGGGTCCTATATATCTTTCTCTCTACATGTATAGTGTCGAAGGGCAGGGGAAAGACCCCTTTAATTACCTCCACGCCACTGTATGAAATCCTTCACCCCCAGTGTAAAGGTGTAGTGGTTAAGGAGCTGGGCTGGGACGCCGGAGTCCAGGGTTCAAATCCCCGCTCCACCGCGAAATTCAATGAGTGACACTTGGCCAGGCGCTTGTTTCTCAGCCTAGCCTACCTCACAGGGCTGTTGGAAGGACTAAAAAATTTCAGAGAAATTTCAAGGAGAAGGAAAGGTGGGTATGAATGTAAGCTATTAATACCTGACAGTAAGCTCCACAGGGACTTACTTCCGAGTAGACACCGCTATGATTGCACTGTAGATCCCATACTGTATTACAGATCTCTATCTATCATCTATCATCTATCATCTATCTATCTATCTATCTATCTATCTATCTATCTATCTATCTATCTATCTATTTAATGCTTGCATTCATATTCTGCTTTCCTTTCCCTTTCCCCACCCCACTCCTCCAAGGTGCTCAAGGCTGGCTTGGCACGTGGTTCTTCTCCCATTCCGCCTCCCCATCTCATTTAATCCCCACAACAACAACAACAACCCTGCGAGGTAGGTTAAACTGAAAGAGTGGCGGGGAAGGCAAGGCGCAAGATGGAAGCTTCGTGGCTGAGGAGGGCGGGGACCCCAACCCTGTTCTCTCCGCGGTCCTCCCGCAATGCTCCAGCCCAGGAGTGCCAAGAAAATCTGGTGGGGCAAGTAAGCCCTGTCCCGCACCATCAATCACACGACGCACGCGCGCGCGCCACTTGAACGGCAATGCTCAACTATTTTATTGGGGAGACCCCGGCCCTTGGGAGTTGGCTCCTATGCTCTAACCACTGCACCACCGCTGCCTTATTCCGACTGGAGCCCCACGAGGCTCCCTCGCTCCTCCTCTCCGGGCGCCTTCCCCCACCAGCGCAGCCCCGCCACGTGCACCTCCTTCCCTGGGAGCCGAGCAGGGGACTCTCCCTCTTACCCACCCGGGGGGAGGGCCGGACGCGCCCCCTTCCTGGGGCGACTCCCTCCTCCCCGCCCGCCCTCCTTTTCCCGCTCCTCCAGGTAGAAGCAGCCCCGCCAAGGAAACTCTCTTCGGTGGCGCCGCCCCGCTCCCTTCCCGCCGCCGCTTGCAGCTCCTCCTCCTCCTCGGCGAGGGCGCCTCGCTCTCCCTCTCCCGGCAGACGGCGGCGAAGGAGCAGGATGAAGGGGGCGTCGTCGCGGACCTCGCAGCAGCAGCAGCAGCTCCTCTAGCCGCCTCCTCGCACCTTCCTCGCCTGCCGCTCTGCCCCATGGCGGAGTAGCTGCGCGCCCGCCTTTGCTGCCTTCGGGGCGGGGGGTGGGGGAGGGAGGAAGGGAGGAGGAGGTTGCCAAAGTGGGGGGAGGTCGCGGGCCGCCCCCTCCTTCGACAGCACCGCCGCTACTGGGACCACCACCGACGGCGCGCCCCCTCCGCCCCGCCATGGCCTTCACCTTTGCCGCCTTCTGCTACATGCTCACCCTGGTCCTCTGCGCTTCGCTCATCTTCTTCGTCATCTGGCATGTGAGTCGTCGGCTTCCCCCCACCCTGGAAGGGGGGACATGTGGGGTGGGGGGTGAAGAGCTGGGCTGGGTGTGTGGGGAGGGCTGTGGGGTGGGGGGATGTTCCAAGCGGGGCAGGATGGGGTGGGGGGGCATTTATAGGCAACAGGAATGGGGTGGGAGGTTACAAGTAGGGCAGCAAGGGGGGCATTTAAATGCGCCTGGGGGCTGAGGCAGATCCAAGCAGGGGGGGCTCTGTGACGGGTTGGGGGTTCATGGAGGGGAACATCTGGGGTACCCCAGGGTGGGGGGAGAAAGAGAGCAGGGTCTCTGGGGAGGGCAAGAGGCAGTGGGGCTGCAAGTGCGGAATGAGCGGTTGGTTGGGATGTTGTCAAAAATGGGGGAAATAGGGGTGGAGAGATCAGGAAATTGGGGGGCATTGAGGGAGTAAATGGGATTAGGGAGGTGGGGGCAGGGGACTCCTCAGTGGGACTCAAAGAAGGGGGCAGCAGCTGCCAAAGTGTGTTGGGGGTGATATGAGATGGCAGAGTTTTCCAGTGGGGCAGGCAGTGGGGTGGGGGAGTAGGGAGGCAATTGGGGTGAGAGAGGGGTCAAGCTAGGGCAATTAAAAGGGATAAGCAGTGGGGGGCTGGGGAATGGAATGGGGGCAGCACAGGCAGGCAGTGGGGTGTGGGGGATAGATGGCAGTGGGGGGGAGATTGGAGAAGGTGAAGATGGGGCTGGAGGAAACCCCACAGGGAGGTTTGGTGATGGGGAAGTTGGGAGCGCTCATCTCCAAAAGGGTTGGTGGTGGGGCAGTGATGTTTTCACCCAATTCCTGCTCGGCTGCTTGTCTTCTTCCCCAGTCCCTTGAACCCAGAGCCAGCCGTCTGCCGTCTGGAAGGAAGTAGAGGGGGGTTAAACTCCGTAAGGCTGTTTCCCAGTGGCTGTTGCCCAGAAGGTTTTGGGATGGGGGTGGTTGATCTCAAATAGTGGGTGCTGGGGTCACAAAGCAAGGGGGGGTAGATGGTTCAGGTGGGCAATAGCAAGGGGTCCTGGACAATGTGGTTAAAAGCCAAAGTAATACTCCCCCAAATGTGGGGCACTGTGAGCAGCTGCCTTATCTGCAAATCTGGTTTGTGGGTTTGTGGGACGGTTTGTGGGGTTTCTTTCTCGCTCCCTGCTGGAACGCAGGTGGGTTTCTGAAAAGAGGGGAGCATGTGGATGAGAAAACTGAACAGTGGGGGGGGGATTTATTTGGATGGGTGGGGATTAGGTGTGGTAGGTCGAGATCCCTCTGTGTTTGGGGGTCTGTAAACATGGCACTAGAGATTTTCATGGGTTTGGGTTGGGAAGTCGGGCAGTCGGCATCTTGTATACCAGGAACCAGTGTTTCTGTGCTACAAAATCCAGCATTATTCCTGGGCCTATTGGAGGAAATTGATACTCTTTTTTGGGGGGAGGGGGTGCTGTTACCGGGCAAAGAATCTCATTTAGGGGGACAGTGGGAGAGGATTTCAGAAGCCAGCAGATCCTACTTTCGCTCAATCCAGCCACTACCTGCTGTTTCTTTCCCCTTCCTTCATCTTCTTTGCTCTCCCTATAGTTATTAAGGTATGGGGGGGTTTTTGTGGCTGGGGAGAACTGCACCTCACACACGACAGCACCTCTGACTTGATATTGAACACCCTTCCTCTCAATTTTGCCCATTCCATTGTTATTTTTTTGTTAAAGAGGAAGAAGGAAGACAGTGGTGAGGAGCGTAGAAGATTTTTTTGGGATTGGTGGTGGTGGAATATGCACTTTTTTTTCTTGTGGGGCTCAGTATCCTCTCCACCACCCCCCTCCCCACACAGTTCTCCCTATTATTGCATTTTTCTCTGCCTGAAGAGTCGGACAGAAAATAGGGGAGGTTCGTATTAAAATAGCTTTGGTTATCTATCCGTTTGTATTCCTCATGTGCTTTTTTCTGGGACGACCTGACTCTCTGTCCTCTCTCTACCCCCCCTTTTTTTTTGTTCCTTCCTTCCTTCCTTCCTTTTCGGTGACGCTTCCAGGAATCCCAGAAAAGAAAAGGGTGGGGGGAGAGGAACACACACACACACACACACACACACACACACACACACACACATTTTCCTCCCTCTGTTCCATCCATCCCCTCCTAATTTTGCTTTCCCTTCTCTCTCTCCCCCTCCCCACCCTCCATCCGTAACCAAGGAACCTGGCTCTGGTTGCCATGGAAACTACATATGTTTACAAAATGATGCTCCCTACTAATAATCCGGATGCTACTGTCTTTTAACCCCTTGGCTGCTGCAGCCCTGGGTCTCCCTCTCCCTTCTTCTGCTCGTTGGATGCGTTCTTCCCCCACCCACACACCCATGCACACCCACACACAAACACACCTTCGTTGGCATTGATAAGTCGGGGTGGGGTGGGGGTTGTTTATTATTATCAATGCGTTGAAAGGTTAGGGAATAGTTTGGGAAATGAGACTCACAAATGGCAAGTCGTGGCAAGGAATCCTGATATGTGCGGTTTAGAACAGAGCGCCCTGCGCAAACCCTTCCGCAGCTCTGGTGCATAAGACCACATAGCACAGTCCGTCAGGAGCTTCAAGTTTCATCAGTCATCTTATGCCCTACCCAAGTGGCCTGGGGATGGAGGCAGCCCCCAGGGGTGTCTACTTGCCATTGGGGCTGATTGGGCAGCAGGCAGGGAGCCCGCCAGCAGGTGGCGCCAGAGCCAATGGCAGGCAGAGCCAGCTGAGTCTAGGTTTGCCCCCCACCCTCCTCCTTCCTGCTGAATAATACAAGGGCAACGCTGAGACTAAGGGGGGAGGAGGAGGAAGCTGACAGTCCAGGCCACCCTCTGGCTGTAAGAAAGAAGGTAGGCTGAGAGCAGGCTCAGGAAAGGGCCATAGCTGCTTTGCGGGGGATTAATAAACATTAACATGGGAGGGGAAAGGAAAGGGCCATAGCTTAGTGGTAGAGCACCTGTTTTGCATGCAAAATCCAGGTTTGATTCCCTACCTCTCCAGGTAGAAATGGGAGTGTCCCTATCTGAAACTCAGGAGAGCTGCTGCCAGTCAGTGTAGGCAATCTACTATATGGATCAATGGTTGGCATGGTATATAATAAGGCAACTTCCTATGTTCATACAGGGGGTGAGGCTGTGCCCCCTTTCACCCTACCAGAGTAGCCTCCCTTCTGTCATGTTAAAGGGGACCCCTGACCATTAGGTCCAGTCGTGACCGCCTCTGGGGTTGCGGCGCTCATCTAGCTTTACTGGCCGAGGGAGCCGGTGTACAGCTTCCGGGTCATGTGGCCAGCATGACTAAGCTGCTTCAAGCGAACCAGAGCAGCGCACGGAAACGCCGTTTATCTTCCCGCTGGAGTGGTACCTCTTTATCTACTTGCACTTTGATGTGCTTTCGAACTACTAGGTTGGCAGGAGCAGGGACTGAGCAACGGGAGCTCACCCCGTTGCGGGGATTCGAACCGCCAACCTTCTGATCGGCAAGTCCTAGGCTCTGTGGTTTAACCCACAGCGCCACCCGCGTCCCGTTCCGTCATGTTAGGGGCTGCTTATAGGTGGTCAGGATTTCGTTCTGTGCTTGTGTGCATGGAATTGTGTGGTGGGTGGGCAGTGATGTGGTTAGGTGATTTCAGATTCTGGACTAAATGTTCTTGTAAGAGGCTTGGTGTTCTCCTTAGATAAAAGTGGGGGTTATTTAATACACTTCAGAATGTGGTAAGCCCAGCCCACCCCCCCAACCCCCCGCTGCATTTGAGAAGGCCTTCCCCGACAGCACTGGATTCTCTCAGATGAAATTACACCATGTGCATCAGGTGTGCCGTCCCCAAGATGGCATCCCAGCCCACCCTCCTCTCTGTCTCTGCCTCCTACGCTCAGGTATAATATGCACAGCTGATTGGCATGGCTTTAAAGTCATAGCCAGGCTTAATTTTAAAGGCAAAAGTGCAATCAAGCATGTGCAGAGCACCTTTGGTCCATCCGTCCATCCCCCCACTGAGGATGTTTGGAGAGGGAGCTTAACTCAAAACAGCGCCGTAGAATATTTTCTGTGCAAGATGTTCCAAGGGTAATTGAGCATGTGCAGAGTGCGTTTGTTTTTTCCACTGAGGGAAGGCCCGTAGTGCAGCAGTAGAGCATCTGCTTTCAGGTCCCAGGTTCAAGCCGCAGCCCCTTCAGCTAGGGGTGGGAGAGCGCTCTGCCTGAAACCCTGGAGAGCTGCTGCCAGTCAGTGTAAACAGTACTGAGCTAGACAGACCGGTGTTTTGGCTCATTATAAAGCATCTCCGTCTGTTGCTAAGGGGGAGGGAGCAGAACTGCCCTCCATGCAGAACATCCAGGGGAAAGATGACGAAGAAGACCTCTCTCTCTCTCTCTCTCTCTCTCTCTCTCTCTCTCTCTCTCTCTCTCTCTCTCTCTCTCTCTCTGCCTTAGAGAGCCACTGCCGGCCAGAGTTGGCAGTACTGGACTAGATGAAGCTACAGAGGCTGCTCAATAGCCTGATGCCTTAAGGCAACTTCCCGCGTTTCTAACTAATAGACAACAGGGGGCTGAAAGGTCACAGAATCTAACCTTGTATATAAGACACACCTCTGTGTTCCATCCTGTGTTCGCCGATGAGACTGAAAGGGCTTTTCGAACTTCAAGCCTTGTGTGATTTGTGTAAGCCAAATCAATTGTTTCCGCAGAACCGAAAGCATAAGGTGTGTTGGGTGTGTGGGGTTGCAACACAGGCGAGTCTTCTGACCAATTTATTCCTGGGACATTTATTCATTTAATATACACCCCCTTCCCCAGTTCTGCATGGAGCACAGGGCTGGCTTGCACGCTTCTCCTTCTTTAATCCCCACTACAGCCCTGCGAGGTAGATTAGGCTGATAGCCAGTGCTTGACTCCAAGGTCGCCCCGTGAGCTTTGTTCATGGCTAAATGGGGGATTCGAACCCTGGTCCTGACCCGACACTCTACCCACTAACAGTGCACCAGCTCTCATCCCTGACCATTGGCTGTGCTGGTTGAGGCTGGTGCGGGTTCGAGTCCAGCCACATCTGGATGGCCAACCCAGACTATCCCACTCTCCCCCGACCCCCCGTTGAAGCAGGAACTGTTTGGAGCCTCGTGTGTGAAGCCGGGGATGACAGCTAGCTGGGCATGCAAATGCTTTGAGGCTGACGACCTGCCGTCTCCGTTAAGAAAAATAGGAAAAGGACCTCTGAATTCTGGGATCAGTGGAACTGCTGGTCTGCCTCTCCTATGTGCGCCTATCTCTTTCCACCCATCTGTGATTACTGTGGAGGGACTCCATCTCAGAGTACACGATGTGCGAGGCTGGGTTTCTCATTTTGAGGAGCATCGGGTCGCGGTGACATGCCAGTTGCGGCAATCTGTGCCGTGGTCTGGGAATGAATTATAAAGCGGTGGCGGCAGCAGCGGTGGTGGGCATATCTTTACAATACATTTGCCTTAGACCCACCGGTAAGGGGGAGGCTTGGCGGACGTTGCAGGGGGAAAAACGAAAAAGCCATGTGCTCGGCTGTCCTGCTTACCAGGCTGCGGGGGCTCTCCTTTTCCTCTCCATGCTTGCAAAGTCTGCCTCTCGGGATTTGTGAGCCCTGGGAGTCAAGCGAGTTGGCTCACCACAAGCCACAGGGTCAGGCAAGACGACTCACATTCTCTGGTTCACTCCGAGAAAAGCCGGATTTCAGCTTCTGAAACAGAAAGCGAGGGCTGCTTCGCAGGCCAGATAAGGCAACAAAGGGGGGAGGCGGGGAAAGGATATCTGCTTATGGACGAGACACCCCCTCCTCAATCCAATTGGTACCCCCCCCGAACATCGGGCGTGTGTACATACCTTTGCCACTTCAAAAACAATTGCTTCCTTCACCCACACATTGAACTTTTAAGCCACGGAAGCAGTAATGGCTGCCTAGTAGCGTTCGATGCCACCTTAAGGTCCTAGTCCTCATGAGTAGGTAGGGGAAATCCTTACGTTGCAAATACACATCATGCATTTGGAGCACATCCTGCCCTTGCCTCCCCCCAAAGGACCCTGGGAACTGGAGTTTGTTAAGGGGGTGCTGGGAACTGGAGCTCTGTGAGGGATGCAAACTACAGTTCCCGTGATTCTTGGGTGGGCGGAGGATGTGTTCTAAACGTCTTCCTTATTTGGGTAGCTTTGAAGCCTGCACTCTGCAGTCGTTGCCGGAATATTTAAGGGCTTTTGCAGGTGTGCAGGTAGCTCACTAATCTGCATCTTTCCCCGTCAATCCCCGTTTTCTTTATTTCCATTTTTTACATTGTCTGCGGGAAGCAGCTTGAGGTGTGTTCTTTCCTCCTAGAAAGAGCCCCTCTGCTTGGGGTTCCTGCCAAGCCGCATTGCTGCTGGTGCCCATTGGGGTTGGTGGGGCAGAGGGCAGGGGAGCCCAAAAGGGGGCGGAGCCAGAGCTAGTGACAGGCGGAGTCCCTCCCTTTCTCCCCCTCCCTGTTGAGTTCTTCAAGGGGCAACACCGAGGAAGAGGAAGGTGACAGACAGTGCCCACCCTCTGGACAATGGGGCAAAAGATTCCTGCACTTTGGGGGGTGGGGATCCCTTCCAACTCTCCAATTCTGTGATTCTAAGGGGGCAGGCAGGTGGGGGCTGGCCCAGGGCAGACTGAACGGACCGGCCCTTATGAACCAGCCTCCGCTGCCTGCAGGATGCTATAAGCTCAAACATTTTTGTTATTACAATATTTGTATCTCACCTTTCCCTCAAGGACCTCAAGGTGATAGGTATGGTTCTCACCCCTCCTAGTTATCCTTAGAGCGACCTTGTGAGGTAGGTTAGACTGAGAGATGGCGATTGGCCTAAGATCGTTTGGATGTGTGGAAACTGGAACTCGGGACTCCCTGGTCCTAGTCCAGCATGTTTCCCCCACCTCCCTAGTTTTCAGTCTTCTACCCCCCCATGCTGTGAGTGATGAGGGTGTTCGATTCCTCATTGGGGTGTTTTGAGGCTGGGTTGCCCCCGTTGTTTAAATATTTCTTTTCATTCCTTCAGCCCTCGAGGTTCCCTCCAGCGTGCTGATATCTCTCCCTCTTATGTCTCAGCTCTGCAGACTTCTTTAAAAACCTTCTCTTCTTGGGTGTAGAAAGAAAAATGAAAGGAAGAGTGAAATGTTTGTTTTTATTTTATTTAAGAAGCTTTATACATTACTTGATTGTAGTAAAACCTCCAAATGGGTCGCAAGCGGTGTTGAAATTATCAATAAAAAACAGTGAAAAGCAGGGGAAAATAATTAGAAGTAAAGGAGATTAAAACAGGTCATCAGCTGCCTGTCTGGATAGGCTTAAGCAAAACTGCTTTAAGCAGGCACCAAAATTATTTGTTAGTGAATGTGATAAGTACAGTTTTGCAGGCCCATCTATTGTATGCAGGTATGCTTGCAATGGAACAACGTCAAACGTGGTGCAAATCCATCTTCAGCCATGAACCATGCTGGGTAACCTTGCGGCTAGATCTCTCTCATCATCAACCTCATAGGATGGTTAGAAGAATTTTTAAAAAGAAGGGTAAATAAAAAAGGAAGGTAAGCAGATCCTTGGTGGCAAACCCTGGTTTGTGCAAGACGTCTGCACCTGAAACAATACACAAGCTAGCCATGGTTCCAAGGTATCCGGTTTCAACACATAGAGTCACAGAATGGCAGAGCTGGAAGGGACCCCAAGGGTCATCTAGTCCAACCCACTTCAATGCAGGAATCTCAGCCAAAGCATCCCTGGCAGATGACCACCCAACCTCTGCTTAAAAACCTCCACGGAAGGAGAGTCCAGGTAGGTCTGGGGGTGCCCATTGCGGTGGAACCGACGGCCTGAGTCAGTATAAGATGGCTTCCTATGTTCTGTTGTGGAAGGGCCATGCATGGCTCAGGGGTGGAGCATCTGCTTTGCATGCAGAAGGTCCCGGGTTCAATCCTCAGTTTCTCCAGGTAGGCATGGGAATGCCTCTTGTATGAAACCCTGGAGATCCACGGCTAGCGTTAGAGACAATTCTGAGCTAGATGGAGCCATGGTCTGATTCAGGAACACAGGAAGCTCTGTTTATCCTGTGTTCCCATCTTCTACGAAGGTGTTCTGCGTGGTATGTGGTGTGTAGAGTTTCTCGCCTGTCTCCCATTTAACTGTCCTGGACCCATTTTTTCCCAGTACGTGTACCCAGAAGCTCCAGAACAGCCCTTGTTCACATTTTAAAACGAGACTCCCTATTTATTCCAGAAATTTATTGGCTGCCCCCCCACCCCGCAGAACCCACCATTCCGTTTACGGCATGGTAGCATAGTAAACAACATAGTGTCATGTACGCAGCATAATGTCCGTAAAACAATGTTTAAAAAACAAAACAAAAATTGTTGCACCAATACAATTCACCATAAGCAATTCATCTATAAGCAGCTGTGCCAAGCTATGCATCAGGCCAGCCCAGTGATAAACTCCTCAGTGTGGCCCCCGCGAAATGCAAGTTGTCTAATAACATAAATTATCATCTATGCTCAGGTGCAACTAAAAACATACGGCATATTTAGCGCCACCAGCAGCAGTTTGAAAAATAGGGTTTTAGAAAGCCAGCAGCCGCAAGACCAAAAACACAAAGGGTGTTCAAAGTGTGTATGCCTGGACACAATAAGAGCTCTGGCTAGCAAGCAAGACTCCGACAATTTCTTTGAAACTTGTTACCCTTTTTTGGGGGGGGGGTAACGTTCTCCGCTGGAAATCCCAACGTATTATTAATTTCTGTTCCACGGAGGGGGGAAACAATCTGGTGGGATTTGTTTATTTGTTGTTTTGAAAAACCAGTAAATCTTGAAAAACCAAAATGTGCAAACCTAGTTCTAAACACATAACGGCAGACCCTCTGTTGGCTCTCACTTGGGGGCTTTTCCCATGTGGGATAATTTCCTGCAGCAGTTGGGGGCAGTGGGTCAGGCCCATGCCAGCCTCTTGCTTTGCCACCCTGCATGCCAGGCTGTGTAAACAGCTGCCCCATCTCACTTGACAGAAGGGTCTGCTTTGCCGAAAGGGTGTTTTAAAATAGAGCCTCTGTGTGTGTGTGTGTGTGTGTGTGTGTGTGTGTGTGTACTTGCGCGATGGGTAGCAAATCGATGTTGGAATGATCTTGTGAACGTGCCCTTGGAGAGCTCCTTGCCCGCTGGGTATGGTTTTAACTCGCTGGGTCCCCTCAATTGGCAGCTGTTGTTGCCCTGGCAACCAACCGTACCTCCCAGGTCTGTGCGGTTGAGGTGAAAAAGACTCTGCTGTATTTATTTCCCCCCCCCCATCCCCTTCTCCATCATCTTCCCCCCTCCTTCCCCATTGGGGGCAGGTTCTCGTCTCAGTGGGAACAGGGGGGAGCTGTGCTTCTACGGGGGCGGATGGAAGTAGAACAGCAACTGAGCTCCCAGGCCTTTGATATCCGTTCTCACTGTGGGGCGGGGGGGGGGGGGAGAGGAACAGCTTAGTCTGAAAGTAATGATACGTGGGGCACACGTCGCCCCCGGTTTTGGTTGCTTTGGCTCCAGATTTCTCAGCGGCGAGGTGATAGGGGGACGACAGAGAGAGAGAGAGGTTTCTTCGCGAGGAAAGAGCAAGGGCTTGTGGGGGGGGGGGGGAAATGCCAGATATCTAGGCACATTTGTGTGCCCGGATGCTGAAAAACCAGTGGCAGAGATGACGGGGGACATCTTTTCAAGAAAGAAATGCCAAAGGGGTTTTGGGTTGTGCAACTGTGGCAGCCCGGAGAGGTAGGAGGTAGAATGGCTGCCTCAGAGATTCATAATAAAACTCGCTCCCGGGGTCGTCGTACGCGAAAGGGGAATTGTGCGTAGAACTGCTCATGAAAGTGTGAGGTCATTCATGGGTTGTTTGCGTCAATTTTATTCATGGAGCTATAGAGTCGGAAGAGACCCCTGTGGTCATCTAGTCCAACCCCCTGCAATGCAGGTATCGCAGCTCAACGATTCCTGGCAGGTGACTGCCCAACCTCTGCTTAGAAATCTCAAAGGAAGGAGAGTCCTCCATTTTCTGAGGGAGCCTGTTCCATCATCAAACAGTTCTAACCATCAGGAAGTTTTTCCTAATGTTTAGTCGGACACACTTGCCTTCGGTGGTGTCCATGGCTGTCTCTCCTCCCCCCAAAAATAATTCATCCTTGTGAGGTAGGTCAGGCTGAGAGGTCAAGAACAGCCATAGCAGAAGGCCCTGCGTTCATTCCCAGCATCTCCAGGTAGGACTGGGAGAGACCCCTGCCTGAAGCCTCGGAGAGCAGCTGCCAGCCAGTGTTGACCAAGTGTTGACTTAAAGACCAAGGGCCTCATTCTGCCCTCCCAGCCTCTCTGTCCAGCACTCTGGACTTTTCCTAGGTCACAACACCTCAGTGGTGTAGCATGGGTTGCTGGCATCCAGGGCGGGGCAAGTGTTGTGCTCCCCCCCCCCAGTGGACTGTGCAGCTGGGGTGGGGGCACACGCCAGGGAGGGGGAACGGTGCCCTCTTCCAGCAGGCTCCTTGCCCACTGCCTCCATCCACCTGCTCACTAGACCAACCCTCCTGCTGCCTCAGCTGCCAGGGCTCAGTGCCTGTTGTGGAGGCACCCCCTAAAAAACATGCGCTGAGGGCACCCTCCACACTTTTCCTCTGCAACACCTTTCCAGCCCTGCTTCATACCCTCTTTGAGGACTGTGTCCTTGAACTGTAGTAGTAATAATAATAATAATAATAATAATAATAATAATAATAATAATATATTTATTGTCATCCTGCTTGCCTGGATGAAGAGCAGTGGGTGAGAGTGTTTAGAAACCACTGGTTTCCCCCTGGCTGCAGCTTTAAAGGTGAAGGTAAACGGACCCCTGACCATTTGGTCCAGTCATGGCCGACTCTGGGGTTGCGGCGCTCATCTCGTTTTATTGGCCAAGGGAGCCAGCGTACAGCTTCCGGGTCATGTGGCCAGCAGGACTAAGCCGCTTCTGGCGAACCAGAGCAGCGCACGCAAACGCCCTTTACCTTCCCGCCGGAGCGGTACCTATTTATCTACTTGCACTTTGACGTGCTTTCAAACTGCTAGGTTGGCAGGATCAGGGACTGAGCAACGGGAGCTCACCCTGTCACAGGGATTCGAACCGCTGACCTTCTGATCAGCAAGTCCTAGGCTCTGTGGTTTAACCCACAGCGCCACCCGTGTCCCGGCTGCAGCTTAGCCTGCTATAAAAAAAGGAAAGCGTAGCACCTGTTGCTCTGCCCATAACTGACGGGCAGGCCCAGGGGGGTGCCCCACGAGGCAATGCAGTTCTTGGCCTGACAAGATGTCCCCCACCTCTGAGGCCCCTTCTGCACTGTGCATTTGAAGGAGAACCATGGCACTTTAAACAACCATGGCTTCTCCCAGAGAACTCTGGGAATTGGGGGGTGCTGAGAGCTGCCCCCTATTCTCTTCCCAGCTGTTAAACTACTCTGTGAACTGCAGCTCTGCGAGGGGCATGGGGGTCTCCCAACACACACACACACACCCCAGGATTCGGGGGGGGGGGGTCAGAAAGCCACTGCTGTTCAAAGTGGTGCTTTAAATGCATACTTCAAATGCATACATTGACAAAATTGAGCTAGATGAGCCAGTTTTCTGACGTGGCACGAGCCATCTTTGTAGGGTGGGTGGCATAAGAAAGCCAGAAGTGTCTGGCAGCTGGATCAGGCCCATCTCGCCCAACGTCCTGCTCGCACGGTGTCCCACCTGATGCTCCGCCTCGAAGCTTGCAGGCAGGACCCCTGAACACAGCAGTCGCTCTCTCTCGCCCCTTGCGATTCGCAGCGACTGGTCTTCCGATATTGGGGGTGGTGCCCAGTGGGGAGGCTGGTGACGTGTTTCAGAGTTTGTTATGGAATCCTGATTAGTCTGCACAACTGAGTGAATATGCTTAGCTTAGCTGCAGAGGAAAGGGGAGGAAAAATAAGATAATTTCTGCCCAGGGCTTCGTTTGAGTGAGGGCTCATGGGCATTCTCTTCAAGGTCTGGGTTTGGTTCTCCCCCTCCCTTTTAATGTAAGTTCCTGAAGCATGTGAAATAATCATGCTTTATGAGCTTAGGGACTTTGTTGTCCATGAAGTGCAGCGACCTGAGATGGCCTTTTAAAAAGGACTTGGACAACTTTGCAGAATCAACTGCTTTTGGCAGTGATTAGAGGAGAATGGAGCCTCTCCTCACCTTCAGAGGTGTGGTGGAGATAATAATCTTGCCCCTCCAGCTTGCCAGATTACCAGATGTTGGGATCAACCACCAATAGCAAGCAGGAGAGGAAGGCAGCTGTGTTGATTAACCCTCCCCTCCCCAAGCGTGACTTCCCACTGACACCCAGTGTTAGAAATTTGGATATATAAAGGTAAAGGTAAAGGGACCCCTGACCATTAGGTCCAGTCGTGGCTGACTCTGGGCTTGCGGTGCTCATCTCGCTTTATTGGCCGAAGGAGCCGGCGTACAGCTTCCGGGTCATGTGGCCAGCATGACTAAGCCGCTTCTGGCGAACAAGAGCAGCACATGGAAACGCCGTTTACCTTCCTGCTGGAGTGGTACCTATTTATCTACTTGCACTTCACGTGCTTTCGAGCTGCTAGGTTAGCAGGAGCAGGGACCGAGCAAGGGGAGCTCACCCCGTCACGGGGATTCGAACCACCGACCTTCTGATCGGCAAGTCCTAGGCTCTGTGGTTTAACCCACAGCGCCACCCGCATCCTTTTGAATATATAAGCTAGGCGCCAAATAGCTCCTTAAACCAAGGGTTGCAGTCGCCAAAACGGAATGCCTCGTTGCCATTTGGGGGGCCAGACGGCTTAAAAGTATATTTTTCAATGTGACTTTTTGGTTCCTGAAATTCATTCCAATTGTGCAGATAAAATATAACTGACAGAATTCTGCAGGATGTGTTGCTATAGTGTGTGAAAGCAGTCCAGATCCAAGGATCCCCAGACAGGAAACTCCAGATAGTGGAGAAGTCAGGTGCCATCCTGGCACACGGGCATCTTCACTTGACTGATAGCAAGTTACAAAATGTGCCTGGTGAATTTTGAACGAATTTTGACACCCCATCCCTGGATTGCCTATTGTTGTTGTTGTTGTTTAGTTGTGTCCGACTCTTCGTGACCCCCTGGACCAGAGCACGCCAGGCACTCCTCTCTTCCATTGCCTCCCGCAGTTTGGTCAAACTCATGCTGGTAGCTTCGAGAACACAGTCCAGCCATCTCATCCTCTGTCGTCCGCTTCTCCTTGTGCCCTCCATCTTTCCCAACATCAGGGTCTTTTCCAGGGAGTCTTCTCTTCTCATGAGGTGGCCAAAGTATTGGAGTCTCAGCTTCCAGGATCTGTCCTTCCAGTGAGCACTCAGGGCTGATTTCCTTCAGAATGGATAAGTTTGATCTTCTTGCAGTCCATGGGACTCTCAAGAGTCTCCTCCAGCACCATAATTCAAAAGCATCAATTCTTCGGCGATCAGCCTTCTTGATGGTCCAGCTCTCACTTCCATCCATCACTACTGGGGAAACCATGGCTTTAACTATACGGACCTTTGTTGGCAAGGTGATGTCTCTGCTTTTTAAGATGCTGTCTAGGTTTGCCATTGCTTTTCTCCCAAGGGAGAATCCCTATTAGGCTTGTGGAAAAGTTTCATGGGCATCTATAGAACTTTCTGGGGTTTTTTTTTTTGGGGGGGGAAGCCTAATTGTTGCACAGGGAGGGAAGCTACGAACCATACCTGGCTCCTGGGAAGCAGGCTTCGCACCCCGAGCTATTTGTATAACATAGGAAGTTTCCTTCTGCTGAGTGAGACCATGGGTCCATCTAGTGCAGTGCTTCCTACACTGACTGGCAGTGGCTTTCCGGGGTTTCAGGCAAGGGGTCTTTTTCAGCCGTTCCTGGAGATGCCAGCAAGGAACCAGGGACCTTCTGCATGCAAAGATGGTCTGCCAGTGAGCCACACCCCTTTCCCATAAGGTATCAGGTGATGGCAAGCACCTTCCTGCACTGCCAGGCCCCTTCCAGGCATCCATTCTTATTTTTCATTCATGATGGTTTGTGCTCCTGATGTTATCAGGGCAGTTATAAGCCACATTTCCACAGTATTTGTGTCTTGGACAAGGGCACCTCCGTCAACTCACAGAAATCTCCGGAGTAATCTACTGAGACAATGAACGTGACATTACCTAATGCCTGTGATTGATCTCAATTTTTACGCGTGATTTGTTAAATAAATCACCTCTCTGTGAATGATACATATCTGCACAGGGAATGAATGGGGAATAGGAGGTTCTTTTGAGCCAGGCGGTTTATCTGTCTGTATTGCCGAGGCTTTATAAATAAAGACTATTACAAAACAACATTTCTCCCTGTGGACGTTTTGGGTGTCTGTGGGTATTTTGGTTTAAAATCAGTGTCTATCCTGTAACTTCCTGCACCGCAAATGTTCTGCAGGTTGTGTTTCTTTGCCCCACTTTTGTTGTGCTGTAGTAGCCTCTCTAGACAACAGTGTTGTGGTAGCGTTGAGGAACTGCCACAGAACAACAGATGGAATAAATCAACCACTAGTGTGTTGTTGAGCTGCCGTTGCCCGGTCCCTGCTCCTGCCAACCTAGCGGTTCGAAAGCACATCAAAGTGCAAGTAGATAAATAGGTACAGCTCCAGCGGGAAGGTAAATGGAGTTTCCGTGTGCTGCTCTGGTTTGCCAGAAGCGGCTTAGTCATGCTGGCCACATGACCAGCTGTACGCCAGCTCCCTCGGTCAATAAAGCGAGATGAGCGCTGCAACCCCAGAGTCGTCCGCGACCGGACCTAACGGTCAGGGGTCCCTTTACCTCTACCTTTACCTTTACTGTGTTGTTGTGTCAACAGAATTATACCTGCAATAAAACCACAGTGTTTTACAGTGGCAAGGAGGGGGCTCTCCGAGGTTTGGGGTGGGTGGCGTGGCCTGGGAGGTGCTGCCACAGAGAACAGCCCTCTAAGCTGTGGGATTCCCTCGTCCGGCACCCCCACAGTACAAATTTGGGTGAATTCTGAAGACGGACCTCTGTTCTCAGGACCCACCCTGCTCCAGCGACTGCCAACTGTTCTTGTTTTTGAAATAACCTTTATTAAATAATAATTATTGCATGTTGAACGGGGGGGGGGGGATGACAAGCTAAGGAGGTTTCTCCCCCAAAATCAAACAGTATATAAATTTTATGAAATACATAAACACCCCACTCTTTCCCTCCCACCCCAGCCTGAAGACATTTCTCAGCTCTAAAGAGAAATACCAATAGTTTACAAAGGAATGGGCATGCAAAGGGTCCAAACTTTGTTAATATTGATACAAAGGAAAATGTTAGCACAACCATATATTACGGAATGAGGCAGGTACAGTTTGTCTTGTAGCGTCTCTGTGGGTGAATGGGCAGTCTCTCAGGGGTTTTTGCCCTCTAGCTACACAAAGTTTTTGCATCAGTTTTTCGGGAAGTGCTATGTCCCAAATTACATTATACTATTTTTGGTACTATTTTTACATTTAAACCCTTTGTGTCTTTCCAATTCCTTGCTGTCGATATTATTCTTGCTGCCACTAATAAGTCGCCATTTAAATGTTTATATAATGACCTTTTGGTTGCCTCCTCTGTCATTTGTTTTGGCTGTTTTTAATAGTGAATCTTAAATTGTTTGTTAACCTGCCCTGGGACCTGCTGGAGAAGGGCAGGCAATAAATTTATGATTGATAACAATTCTGAGCTAAGTGAGGCCGTTGCCTGGTCTCCTAAGGCAGCTTCTGAGCGTTCTCCCATTCCGGTAACAGATGGGGGAGCTGTCCATGGTCCTGAATTTTCAGATGCAGCCGGAGCTCAAGTGATTTCCTGCTCTTAGTTCTTCCTCCGACGGAGGTAGAAGACTACGACATAAAATCAGTGGGTGGTATCCAGCTAAATTCTACTCAGAGTAGACCCCTTGGAAGTAATGCACCTAAGTCAGTCATCTTGATTAATTTCAGTGGGTCTACTCTGAGTAGGACTAACATTGGATACAACCCATTTAATCTGAACATAGAATTGTAGAATTGGAAGGGGTTATTTATTTATTTGTTATTTATTTAATTTATATACCACCCTATACCTGGGGGGTCTCAGGGCGGTCTTCTAGTCCAACCCCCTGAAATGCAGGAATCTTTTGCCCAATGTGGGGCTCAAACCCATGATCCTGAGATTCAGAGTCTCATGCTCAACGGACTGAACTATTTAGCATGTAAAGGTAAAGGGACCCCTGACCATTAGGTCCAGTCGTGGCCGACTCTGAGGTTGCGACGCTCATCTCGCTTTATTGGTCGAGGGAGCCGGCATACAGCTTCCAGGTCATGTGGCCAGCATGACTAAGCCGCTTCTGGCAAACGAGAGCAGCACACGGAAACGCCGTTTACCTTTCCGCTGGAGTGGTACCTATTTATCTACTTGCACTTTGACGTGCTTTCAAACTGCTAGGTTGGCAGGAGCAGGGACCGAGCAACGGGAGCTCACTCCGTCGCGGGGATTCGAACCGCCGACCTTCCAATCAGCAAGCCCCAGGCTGTGTGGTTTAACCCACAGCGCCACCCGTGTCCCTGATTTAGCATGTAGTCAGTGTTAAAATGGGCCAGTGACTACATAATGATTGGGGGGGGGGGGTTGACTGATGCCCTGCTTTCCCTGGAGTCCGGGCAGGGGGGGGGAGAGAGAGCTTCCTTTTGGCATCTTGCTCTGATTTCTGGATACACCAGAGCTATTCCTTTTTGGTGGGATCAGCATTTCTTTGCTGACTTCTGCTGTCTGCTTGTCTCAGACCATCATTTGTCTGTCTGGGTTTCTTGGTTTGCTGCATTTCTGTCTTCTCCCTCCAATAATGTCGGTGACTCTATGTGTGATGGCGAAGGGGACTCATATCAAATTATCCTGACAACAACCTGTGAGGTAGGCTTCAGTGGAGAGAAAGCAATTCAGCCAAAGCGCTGGTGAGCTTTTGTCCCTGAGCAGGGATTTAGATTTGCATCCTCTGGGTTGTCTCCAACTGAGTTCTCCTTGGGAGTAGACCCACTGTAATTAATGGACATAACTTAGCCCTGTTTATTAATTTCAATAGGTCTACTTTGAGTACAAGTTAGACTGGATACGGCCTTCTGTGCCCAAACCCAGCATTCAAAACTGCTAAACTGTGTTGACTGGAGAACCTGTTATAATCTGTAGCTTATGTATTTTTTATGCAAGAGCTAATTTATTTTATTGGATTAATTGGTTTGTCTTTCAAAGCGTACGTCCTGCTTTTTTGCACCAGGTGGACTCAGAGTGGCTCACTGTGTAAACACCTTAACGGGGTACGAGAAATAAAGAATTACCTCCTGCTTTTCCTTTACAGCCGTGGTCTTTGCTTTTATCCCACAACAACCCTGTGAGGTAGGCTAGGCTGAGCAATAATAACTGACCCAAGGCCAGCTTCGTGACTGCCTATTTGAACGGAGCGATTGCATCCAATCCTGTGTGCACCAGGTTCCCCGTCCTGCAACTGGAGTTCCTCTCCCCACACACCGTCAAGATCCGCACTGAGGGTCCTCCAGCTCCTCTGGAGCAGATCTTGAGGGGAGGGAATGTGCAGGGGAGAGGAAGGGAAGTTTCTGTTGCACAAGCAGAGGAGTGGATTTAGGCAGAAGGAATGAAAGGGAAATGTGTGTGTGAGAGAGGAATGTGTTTGTGAGCTTTGATGCGCCTGGTCTCTCCTCACACCTAACACTTCTTTTCCGCACCCAAATCCATAACTGTGTTTTCTTCCATCTCTCACACATATTTGCAGTCAACACCCTCCTATTCAAAGTTTCCTCACAGCGCGTCTCTCTCTCTCATATACACACACACACACACATATACATAGACACATATACATACACACATACATAGACACGTACTGTATATATGCACACACACCATATTTTCCACTGTACAGTGGTACCTCGGGTTACATATGCTTCAGGTTACAGACTCCACTAACCCAGAAATAGTACCTCGGGTTAAGAACTTTGCTTCAGGATAAGAACAGAAATCGCGCAATGGCGGCAGCAGGAGGCCCCATTAGCTAAAGTGGTGCTTCAGGTTAAGAACAGTTTCAGGTTAAGAACGGACCTCTCAAATGAATTAAGTACTTAACCCGAGGTACCACTGTATAAGACAAGGTTATATTCTTAAAAAATTATGCTAAAAATTCGGGATCATCTTATACACGGATAGTAGAGAGGAGATTGTCAGTGTCGTTTTTGCAGGGAATTGGTGGGTATGTCAAGGTCTGCCGGCTGCTGCTGCAATCGATTGTGTGATTGGCTGTGGCGATCCTGCTGGTGAGCGATGTTTGGCAACCCCCTCCTCCAAAAAAGCTCAACAAGTCTGGGCAAACCCCCCCCCCCATTTTCTCAATTTCGAGTTCCAAAAAGAGGGGGCATCTTATACACAGGGGCGTGTTATACACGGAAAAATACGGTGTGTGTGTGTGTATGTATGCATACAGTTATTTCTTTCACTCAGAGACACACTACCGTCACTTCTTCAGATAGGTGCAGGGAAAGGCAGTGTGTGTGAACAGACACAGGTTGGGTTGAGAAAGAGGAAAAGAGAGGTGTGTGTAAGAATTATATGGGGTGCAAATGTGAAGGAAAAGGAGGGGAACGGGAGGCCAGGGCACCTCCATTTTGGTGTGCCCACTTGTGTAAAAACAGTTGGAGTAGCTCATTCGGCAGAGCATGAGACTGAAGGGTTTGGGCCCCAACTTGGGTAAAAGATTCCTGCCTCTCTGTAGGGTTGGGCTCCACAATTCTGTGTGAGAACGTGAGGAGACAGTGTTGTGGCTGGCGAAGAGGGAGCTGTCTGAGAGAAAATGGTGCGAGTGAATCACAGAAATGGCGAGTGTGCCGGGAAACTCTGAATCCGACGCTCCGACCATTGCCCCATGCTGCTCCTTCTCGCTGGAGTGCAGAGAGCCGCTTAAAGGTTCTGCCAGCACCACCACTGCTCCTTTTTGACGCCTGCATGCCTGTGGGGAGGGGGCTCTCTCTGTCTCTTGCAAATTGTTTGTTAAAAATATTCCATTAAATTCAAAACCGAAAATGTCGTCTTATTAGAAGGCGTCGATGAAGTGAAGGCACTCTCTTTAAGCGTCTCATCGCTCCCAATTGATTTCTCCTTCTAAACTCTGCAGCTTAAGAAAATTTATCTCATTAAGAATAGTATACCATATCAAAAAAATAAAAATAGAAAATAGGATCAAGAATGCATGGCAATAGCTCCAAACGAAATTCTTCAGCTGGTGAGGTCTTGGGGAAAATATTTCTTCTTTTAGGAATAAATCCTTAAAAACAAAAAAAACCTGCTTCTAATATTACAGATGCAACGTGATTGTTCTTAAATCCCCCATATCAAAACAAATGATAGTGGAAATCGTATTAATAATCAGTATAAACCATATATTTTTGGCACTGTTCTCCTGTGGCTGGAACTGTAGTTTTATTTTTATAGCTTTTGGAGGTTGTTTTTTTATTTTTATGCAGCTTTTGAGCAACCATAAAACGTATTTACTTGTGAGGAGTGCCTTATCTCTGCCTTGCAGGGAGTTGGACTAGATGGCCCTTGTGTTCCCCTTCCAACTCTGCAATTCTACGATTCTATCCCGTATGTACTGATGTGATCACTTCAATCTGCAGACTTTCCCCTTCTTCAGGAGTCATACAATGATCATTCCGTGTTTATACGGAGTTTTTTCTTAAGCGTGGCCTGTCCTTTGGAACTCACTGCTGATTGACCCCATCCCCATTTAGACTTTTGTGGGAAATGTTTCTATTTCAGCGGAGTCTATCCAAACATGTGATTTGGTTACATCTGTTTTTCAATTTGTTTCAAATGTTTTTAACAGTATTTTAAACATTTCAGTTATTTTATTTTATTGTTATTCTTTCTTTTTTTTATCACTGCCCTATCGTTAAGTGCGTTTGCCACCCTGGGCTCTTTTTGGGAGATAGGATAAATAAAGAGATAGACAGATATTTAAAAAATAACTTATGAATAACATAAGAAGCATCGGACGTTAAGGGACCAGGATAGGAAAAATACAAGAACACAACACAAAAGTTCTTTTCTTTCAATGGCAATAAGGCAAAAGATCTATGGGGTTGAATATTATCTTGGAATTTATTGTTCTACAACATCAGAAAAATACTCCATCGCTCTCTAAACTCATCTGGCTGTTGATCTTCAGACCTGCTTTCGTAGTATGTCAATTTAGGTAGCTATAGTCTGTATATTTTTTTAAAAAACCCAAATAATTTGGTGCCGTGTTCCCCACTCCTAAAGCTGGTCACTCTACTATTCCCAGCAGCAATGAATAACCATTTCCAAAACATCACCAAGGATTAAACCTTTTAGATAAACATATTTGAGTTTCGTGGCAATTTGGGCTTCAAAATTCAAGGTTCGATTAGAAACACAATTGGTTTTTCCCTGCCATAGAACATATTGACACACAATCTAATATTATGCTGATTGGCATCCCTTCTGGCTTGTGGATTCTTTAATCCAGGGATGGGGAAATTTGGGGGAACCTTCAGAAGCTGTTGGACTTCAACGCCCATCAGCCCCAGCCAGCACACCCAGTGGTCGGGGATGATGGGAGTTGGAGTCCCACACTCTCTGGGAGGGCCACAGTTTCCCTGATTTAATCTACCCTCCCGATTCTAGCATTCCTCCGCACTCAATGCAAAGGGTGTGCATTGCGTAAATCCTCCTCTTGCCATTGCCTTTTAGACAAAGACTAGCCTTATTATACAGAGCCCCAAGCCATTGGCCCACCTATCTCATTGATGCCTACACTGGCTGGCAGCAGCTCTTCAGGACTTCAGGCAGGGGACTCTCCAACCCCCCTGCCCAGAGATGCTGGGGATTGAACCCGGAACTTCTACATGCAGGGCAGATGCTCAGCCACAACCCTTCTTCTGTCTTCCTGACATCCAAATACAGTGGTACCTCGGGTTAAGAACTTAATTCGTTCTGGAGATCCGTTCTTAACCTGAAACTGTTCTTAACCTGAGGTACCACTTTAGCTAATGGGGCCTCCCACTACCGCCGCACAATTTCTGTTCTCACCCTGAAGCAAAGTTCTTAACCTGAGGTACTATTTCTGGGTTAGCGGAGTCTGTAACCTGAAGCATCTGTAACCTGAGGTATACCACTGTACATCTTTTTAACTGCAGTCCCCAGGACTTTGACCACCTCATCCTCTTAAATTCCATCCCTCCAAACTACACAGCAAAAATCTTCCACTATTATTATTATTATTATTATTATTATTATTATTATTATTATTAAATAAACCCACTTCAATCTCTTGCTTACCCTTATCTAGGGTTTGGGATGGGGGGTGGGGAATCTGATTCAGCTTGCATTTAGCAGGCGGCCCTTCCTAATTTCTGAAACAATAAACGAACCGGAGAACAGCCGTCCTTTGGGATTTGCACATCTCCAAATTCTGCAGCTGTATGTCCTCCAGGCATGCGACGCGTACGAAAGCACACATATTAGGGTAACGTGTGCGTATAAATCCATACATTAATGAAAACGACATATAGAAAACAAGACTCTAGGTTGAAAGGCACGGCGTAAATAAATAAATGCTTTAGAGACCATTGCTTGCACAAATGTGTACATTAAGGCGTTGCAGAAATGTGCACACTGAGAGAAAATTCACACTAAAATGCTGGTGAATTTCCCCCTCTCCCCCCCCCCCCGGTGCAAACTGATGTGGAAATGTGGAAAACTTAAGATTTGTGGGGGGTGGGACAAGATCCTGCATTTGACTTACTTGCTGTCCTTAATACTGCTTTTTTATATCATTTCATTTCAAGGTCTAGGCTGATGACCTCAGGAATCTCGCCCTCCCCTCCTCGCCCTGCCCTGTCCCATCCCCCGGCCGTATTTTTGGGCACTTGATGGTCAGTGAAGGAGAAAGGGAGGAAGCAGAGGTGGTTAGGAAGCTGGGAGAGGAGGTTGGGATAGGAAGTGAAGGAACCCGGGGCTGTGGAATGTTCTCCTGTTCCGAACGGAGGAGAACGCAGCAGCGTGCGAGTGTCGCTAGGCAACCCACTACAGGCGCCTGTAGCGCACGGTGTGCCTTTGACAGGTGACGAGTGCCGGTTCAGTCGTGGCTGTCAGAGGAACGGAAAAGGGAAGAGGGAGACCTTAGTGAAGCAGGGAGGCGTTCTCTCTCCTCGGCCCGTAGGTGTGCGGGGAACACTGTTGGCCAGAGCTTAGGACATCAGCCGGACTCTGGAAAACCACTGCAAAGGGGAATGGCCTATTCAGATGGTCCCTCCAGACTGGCAGTGGGTTATGTGTGTGTGTTCTGCAACAATGCGATTGGCACACTCAAAATGCAATAGGGGAGCCAGTGTGGTGTAGTGGTTAAGAGCGGTAGTCTCGTAATCTGGTGAACTGGGTTCGATTCCCCGCTCCTCCACCTGCAGCTGCTGGGTGACCTTGGGCCAGTCACACTTCTCTGAAGTCTCTCAGCCTCACTCACCTCACAGAGTGTTTGTTGTGGGGGAGGAAGGGAAAGGAGAATGTTAGCCGCTTTGAGACTCCTTCGGGTAGTGATAAAGCGGGATATCAAATCCGAACTCTTCTTCCTCTTCTAGGGGAGGATTTTTGCAGATTGTTCCATTTTATTGATGGTGTTTATATCGCTACTCTCTCTCCCCCCCCCAAAGGAGCTCAAGGTGGCGTAAGTGGTTCTCCCCCTCCTTGTTTGATCCACACAACGACCCTGCGAGGTAGGTTAGGCTGAGAAGCAGTGACTGGCCCAAGGCCACCCCGGTGAACGTTGTGGATTTGAACCTTGGTCTCTCCCAGCTGCTAGCCCAACACTCTATCCCAGGGGTCAGCAACCTTTTTCAGCCATGGGCTGGTCCACCGTCCCTCAGACCATGCAGTGGGCCGGACTATATTTTGAAAAAAATAATGAACGAATTCCTATGCCCCACAAATAACACAGAGATGCATTTTAAATCAAAGGACACATTCTACTCATGTAAAAACACACTGATTCCCAGAGCGTCTGCGGGCTGGATTTAGAAGGCAGTTGGGCCTCATCCGGCCTACGGGTCTTAAGTTGCCTACCCCTGCTCTATCCACTATGCTGCCATTGGAGTTGTTCTGCGGTGCTTCCCGTAATGTTACCTGCATTTCAGGGGGCTTGACTGGATGACCCTTGGGGTCCCATCCAACTCTACAGTTCTATGAGTACCATCTGGAGGGAGCTCTCTTGCGCTGCAATGCAACGGAAGCAGGATAAAATAACAGCAGCAGCACCTCCCAGAACATTTTGACTGCCTGAGGACTAGCGCTCAAATAATTATTTGCGTGTTTCATCCTAAAAATTGCATATTGCATTTGATTGTAAGAAGAAGAAGAGACTTCAAAGCCGTTTACAAAAAGGATACAGAACAAATATATATAAATTCAATAAACAAGTAATAATTATAATACCAATGAAATCATCTGTTAAAAAAGTTAAAAACAACCATTTGAACATTCCAAAGATAATGGAAATCAACGATAAGCTAAGAACCAGATTAAAATACATGCAATGTTCTATATGCCTAGGTAAAGTGTAAAGGGACCCCTGACCATTAGGTCCAGTCGTGGCCGACTCTGGGGTTGCGGCGCTCATCTCGCTTTATTGGCCAAGGGAGCCGGCGTACAGCTTCCAGGTCATGTGGCCAGCATGACTAAGCCGCTTCTGGCGAGCCAGAGCAGCGCACGGAAATGCCGTTTACCTTCCTGCCGGAGCGGTACCTATTTATCTGCTTGCACTTTGTGCTTTCGAACTGCTAGGTGGGCAGGAGCAGGGACCGAGCAAGGGGAGCTCACCCCATCGCGGGGATTCGAACCACCGACCTTCTGATCGGCAAGTCCTAGGCTCTGTGGTTTAACCCACAGCTCCACCCGTGCCCCTTATATGCCTAGGTAGGCTTGCCTTAAAAAAAATGCCTTTGGCAGGGTCCGAAAGCAGTACAATGAAGGTGCCTTTCTAAATGTCAATAGGCAGGGAGTTCCAAAGTGCTGGGTGCTGCCACACGATAAAAGATTTGCTTCTTATAAATGCAGAACGAGAATTATGCAGCACCTGGAACAGGGCTAGTTCTTCAGAGTGGGCATATAAGGCGTGAAGGGGTTTATATGTTTGGGTAAGGCAAATTGAGTTAGCAATTGGTATGTATATATGAGAGTTAGTTAAAGCTTCCTGCCTGAACGCTGTTGTGGATGCTCAGGGCTGCCATCAAGGAGGGTATAGGTGAGGCACTTGTACTGGGCCTGGTCTCTGGAGAGTCCTGGCACCAGCACCACAACACAGCTGCCCCACTTACTTGCAAATTGCATTAGCTGACCCAGCAGGAGGAATCCATTTAACGCACCCGGCAGCTGCAAGGACAAGTTTCAGAACGAGGCGAAGGAGCCCTTGAAGGAGCCCCTCTCGGCCCAAACCCCAATCCTCTCCACTCCAGAGAAAGATGGCAGGCCAGGCTTGTTCTCGGGAGGGGCCCATGCCACTCTGCCCCACGGCTGCTGCCCCACTTAGTTGTGAGCTGCACAAGGCAAGCATGTTGATTCAGCTGCAGATAAGGGTTGGTTTGTGCACCTTCATGTTTGTGAGCAGGAAAATCTGTATCATCATCCTCTACACTCCCACATTTGTTTGCATGTGGTATAATTTGTGTGTGTATGTGGGGGGTGTTCAACAAAGTTTTGCCCAGAGTAGACCTATTAAAGTTAATGGACCTATGTTAGCAGTGCCAGATTACAAAACAGACAGTAGGCACTGGCCTATGGGCCTTTTAGAGGCCCCGCCACATTGGATCAAAATAATACTGATTTGATCTTGAAAGAAAATAAAAAATGTATTAGGAGATAATTTGCAAAGGGCCCCGCGAGATTTCGACTGTCTAGGGGCCTCCACCGGGTTTAATGTGGCACTGTACATTAGTCATCTCCATTACTTTCAATAGGTCTACTTTGGGTAGGACTAACATGGGATACAACTCATATCCCCCCACTAGTTATAGGAAAAGAGCATAGGCTGTGACTTTATACCAAGCTGGACGATCCATACCTGTGGCTTAATATTGTCCAGTTTGCACCTAACTCTAAACCACGGTTAATGTAAACCATGGTTAAAGGTGAGGCATCTGGCAGACGATTACCTAAACTTTGGTTCATTGTGTCACAGAATAGTTTTAAAGCGACAGCAACCAAGCCTTGAGAGAGGTCTGAACTTTTGCCTCCCTTTTCTCACAGCTCTGTAGATTTTGGGCATTGATGGCTCCTTAGCCATAGTTAAAGAGGTCAAGGTCTGTGATCCCACGTATTGCTAAGCCATGGTTAACCTTAGGTATGGTTGATAAGCCAACTAGAAAACCTCGGTTAACAAGCTGCTTTTAACCATAATTAATAAACCTTAGTTAAGAGGGTGGGCTGGGTTCACACAGAACAATAAGCCATGGTTTCCTAAATCACAGTTTAATAAACCATGGTTTAGCCTTCTCCAGGGTACTTTTTCCAGGGTAATACTTTCTTGGGCCTACTTGGAGATGCTTGGGATTGGGCAGGTGGTCTCCCGCTGAGCTACAGCTCCTCCAAGAAGACAGAGCTCACACAGGCAGCCCCCTCCCCAGGTTTTTCTGTAGCCCTCATTCCATGTATAAATGTTTGATTCCATCGCCAGTGTTGGCTGGCGACCATTGGAACCGGTACGGCAGAATGCAGGGAGCCCAACAGCAGGTGGCGCCAGAGCCAATGGCAGGCAGAGCTAGCTAATTCTAGTTTTATCCCCATCCTCCTCCTCTTTAGGTAAAATAACCTAAAAGCTTTCTTTGGGCTCCTTTGCCCAGGCTGCCAGGAGAACTCTCAAGGGGGCTGTCAGAATTAACAGTTCAACACTGATCTTAAGGAGGAGGAAGCTGACCAGCTGGGCCAACTCCCTAGAGTAAGTAAGAAAGTAGAGGCTGGTTGAGGCCCCTAATGGGCCACTCTCCAAAGTACACAACGCCTTTACAAAGGATCAGAAGGCAAGTCCCTGCTCCTGAGGAGCTTACAATCAAAAATCTGATGACAACAGAGGCGAGGGTGACCAGGGGAAGCATGTGCATTTCTCTTTATGTGGACTCTGGCAGAGTTTCAAGTGGAAGACTAAGCGGTTGCCGTGCCAAACGTTTCAAAGAACAATAATGAATTTTTAAGAGCAGTAAATGACGGATTAATGCAATGTGTGGTGTTGGGACCCTGTTCCTGTTCTCCAACCACTGAACTCATTGTTCAGCAAGCCCTCTGGCTTCTGAGAGCACTGATAATGCAGGCTGACGTCTTCAACGTTACCTAGCGTTTTTTAAATTCAGATTCTCAAGAAGCTAATAGCTGTCTTGACTTTGTATAAAAGCCCTCTAAAGCTAGGGCTGCCGTGCATCTAGATTTCCTTGGACATAACTGGGATTTTAAAGGCGGAATTGACATCCGGGGGGGGATTTCCGAAAGGCTTCCTTTTGCCTAAAAATCACATTTTTTTTAGCTCAACAACTTTTGGGGTGTCCTGGTTTTTATTTTTTGAAATACGGCAACCCTGTCTTAAGCTAGCAGCCATCAGCAGCTCACCTCTTGTGGCAATGAGTCCCAGGGGGTGTTGCAATTGCGTAAGAACCTCAGCTCTCAGGGTGCTTTTTCTGTGGTGGGCAGAGACCCTCGATGGAAAGGCTCTGCCGCTCAGCTAGCGATGATGGGAGGAGACACCCAGCCCCGTGGGTGGCTTCGGCACATGCCAACCGAGCCCTGGGGGCTCTGAGCCAACATCCTCCCCCCCCCCACTTCCCCATCCCCACTCTGGAGACTTTGTCACTCTGAAGATCTGGGATGACTCACCCGGTTTGGCTGCTTCCTGTAGGCCTCCTTGTTCCTGAGAATCTGCTTTGGGTAGGAGACCATATGGCGCTGAAGAGAGGAATGGAGGCACCAGGGGTCGGCACGTTAAGGGAACCTTCTGGGTAATTAAATCCGCCCCCTGAGCTCTGTGAAAGAGGCATGACGTCTGGAAATTTCCTCCGAGATGCTGGGAAAGGAACGTCGGAGCAGAGGATCTTGTGATTTTGAAGGGCAGGGGAGTTACGCATAGTGGGAAGCGAGGGGTGAACCAGGAAACAAGAGAATCCTGAGTTATGGCAGCACAGATCAGAATGAGGCCTTTGGATGGAAAGAAAAAACTGCCCTCTTTCTCGGAGTTTGATTAAAGACCTTTAGAGGCCCTAAGCGCTGAGGAGATTATGGTGCCGCCCCCCCCAGCCCAGATATAATTCAAAATAAAACCACTGCTAAACCATAAAACAACATTTTATTGTGATGAAGCGACACAAAACGTATAGGCATGCCTAAATTGAAATACAGTGGTACCTCTGGTTATGAACTTAATTCCTCCCAGAGGTCTGTTCTTAACCTGAAACCGTTCTTAACCTGAGGTACCACTTCAGCTAATGGGGCCTCCCACTGCCACCGCGCCACCGGCGCACGATTTCTGTTCTCATCCTGAGTTGAAGTTCTTAACCCAAGGTACAACTTCCAGGTTAGCAGAATCTGTAACCCGAAGTGTTTGTAACCTGAGGTGTTTGTAATCCGAGGTACCACCGTAACTCCTTTCTCTGTTTTCTGACTGCAAAATTCTAAATAAGTTTGAGGGTGACTCAAAGAAGCCCGTCTGCTTCACGCGAAGGAGGGACAGTGAATCAAGGGTGTCCTGGCACATTGTTCTCCTCTGAGGTTTTTCATATACTGAATATTGATAGCTAGGTAGAGATATATAATTAGAATCAGTTGGAATATAATTACCGGTAGTTGGAAGGGACCACGAGGGTCATGTAGTCCAGTTCGCTGCAATGCAGGAATCTTTTGCCTGACGGGCCCAGGCCCACAACCCTGAGATTAAGAGACTTCTGCTCTTCTGGCTGAGCTAAGGGCATGGAATCCATCGATAATAATAAAACATGTACAGTGGTACCTCTGGTTAAGAACTTAATTCGTTCTGGAGGTCCATTCTTAACATGAAACTGTTCTTAACCTGAAGAACCACTTTAGCTAATGGGGCCTCCTGCTGCTGCCACGCCACTGGAGCACGAGTTCTGTTCTTATCCTGAAGCAAAGTTCTTAACCTGAAGCACTATTTCTGGGTTAGCGGAGTCTGTTACCTGAAGCGTATGTAACCCGAGGTACCACTGTATTGCAACAATCCAGGATCTGATTTCGTTGCATTATTTCAACCTCCATTAGTAGGGCACCCCCCAGTTCAGTGGTTTTCAACCAGTGTGCCGTGGCACCCTGGGGTGCCTTAAATTATGGTCAGGGGTGCCGCAGGCAACACTGGCCTCTGTCCCTCTTTCCTTCCCTCCCTCAGAGGGATGCCCTCTTGCGTCTCTGCCTCCCCAAGGCTTGCACAGCTGTTTGTTGCAGCAGCCCTGGCTACAAGCTCCACAGGCGAATGGGGCCTCTGGGGCTGGCCAGGGGGTCTGGTTGCCAGAAGGTGAGGCGACCTCGGAGTAAGCAAGCAAGCAGGCAGGCGAGGGAGCCCAGCCAGCCAGTCCTCCAGCCCTTGCTGTTGGGAATGGACAGACTAGTGGGAGGGCAGGCAGACACTTGCTGTGTGCAGTGCCAGCCTGGGAACTGAGTGCCCAGTGCTGAAGAGGAGCCTTTGCCTCATGCAGGCCTGGCAGTACCTGTTGCTGCCACTGCTGCCTCCCAAGGTAAGGTGCTGGCCTCACATTCACTTTTAGCCAGTCTCCTTTGGACCAACGTGGGTGGTGCTGTGGTCTAAACCACAGAGCCTAGGGCTTGCCGATCAGAAGGTCGGCGGTTCGAATCCCCGTGACGGGGTGAGCTCCCGTTGTTCGGTCCCTGCTCCTGCCAACCTAGCAGTTTGAAAGCACGTCAAAGTGCAAGTAGATAAATAGGTACCACTCCGGCGGGAAGGTAAGCAGTGTTTCCGTGCGCTGCTCTGGTTTGCCAGAAGCGGCTTAGTCATGCTGGCCACATGACCTGGAAGCTGTAAGCTGGCTCCCTCAGCCAATAAGGCGAGATGAGCGCTGCAACCCCAGAGTCATTCGTGACTGGACCTAATGGTCAGGGTCCCTTTGGACCACTATGGCTGGGGGCATCCTCTTCCCAGGCCCCTGTGGGGCAGTGTGAGGAGGCAGCTCTCTTTGGGGTGGGGGGCAGCTCAGAAACTATGGGTGGCAGCAGTGACTGCCCAGAGGACGTCCAAGGAGAGGAGGCTGAGGAAACTCCACAAGGGAAGGGGGTTCAAAAAAGGGTGAGAGGCCGCCAGCTCTGCAGGCAAGGGGTGACATAACTGGGCTCCTGAGCCCCACAGGGGTGCTGCAGGAAGAATGTAGTTGGTCAAGGGAGCCATGGACTCAGAAGGGTTGAAAATCTCTGTCCTAGTTTAGGTGGGAATTACCTCAGTGGTACCTCTGGTTAAGAACTTAATTCGTTCTGGAGGTCTGTTCTTAACCTGAAACTGTTCTTAACCTGAGGTACCACTTTAGCTAATGGGGCCTCCCGCTGCTGCTGCGCCTCCGCCACACGATTTCTGTTCTCATCCTGAAGCAAAGTTCTTAACCTGAGGTAATATTTCTGGGTTAGCGGAGTCTGTAACCTGAAGCGTCTGTAACCTGAGGTACCACTGTAATTTTTAAAAAGCAGGAAAATGGGGAAGAGTGCAGAGTGTAAGGAAGTCTAACCCAGTTCTGGTTTTCTCCTTGATGACTACTTGCATGTTTTTGTTTTAAATATCAAATGTCAAATTCTTCCAGATGTTGCTGAGCTACAACCCTCATCAGACTAGTGGCCTGGGATGGTGGCAGTTGCAGTTCAGCAACATCTGGAGGGCCAAAGGTTCCTCACACCTGGTGTAGACAAGGCTAAGCGTGATGGACTTTGTAGTTATAAATTCCAGTGTTAAGATTCAGGGGAGACCTGATAGCTGCCTCCAAATATCAGCAAGAACTATTGTGTGCAAGATGAGGCTAACTGTTCTCCGTCGCTCCAGAGGGCAGGATAGGAACCAGTGACTGGAAATTTGAGAGAAGCAATTTAATGTTATTTAATTTTTAATTAAAAGAATGGTGCTGGTATAAAAAGACCACAGCTATTTCTCTGTGTAGAAAACAATGTGCAAATCACATATGCATCTTATTGACTATAGGTACATGCTGGACGTGAAAATTACAAATGTGCTGTTAATGTCGGACAATCTACCTGTGGCTTGCATGTTCAAGTGTTGATATTTTTATGAGCTATTCTTAAACATTTTTTTTAGTTTCTTTTTTATTGAATCTCCACCCATCCCCCTATAAGAGTTGTGAACAATTGTACAGAAAAACACAGTCATTAGAGAGACTGGAAGTAATAAATAGAAATTTCCAAAACAACTACAGTGCGCGGTGTGTGGTTATGGACGCAGATTTTAACAGAGTGCTTTTTAGAGGCGAGATTAACACAGTCACATCGGAAGCCTCCACCCTTTGATCTGGCCCTAGCCGATTCATGTGTGCTTCAGAGTTTGCAAATGACTGAGTAGAAACTATGGTAATCTGTCTTTGATGAGTGTGGGAAATTGCATTGGTGGACTTCAAATTTCAAGGGCGTCCTGTGTGATACCAAAATTTGATGCTCCCACACCTCTTGCCTTCCGTTCTACATCACTACTGCAGTATCCTCTCGCCTCAGCACCCCATGCGGGTGAACAGGTCGTGCTCCCCTAAATCTTCCTTTGATCTTTTTCAATCTGGGGACTGGATCCCCCTTCTGGGCCACTTTCCTGGGGCCAAAAGCTAGTGATGGAAAGAGTCAGAGAAAAAGCAGGTGGAGCAACGGAAGCAAATTTCCCCTTTGGCTGATAACAACAAGGACATCAACAACATCAACATCATCATCATCATCACCAAAAAGAACAACAAGATTTCTATACCACCCTTCATCCGAGGATCACTGGGCAGTTTACAATATAAAAAGACAAAAATGCACAACATAGTAACAAACAAAAACAGTAATACCGCGCGCCCCCCCAGTATAAAAGCCCATAGAATGTTTAAGTAGCCAAAGGTCTGGGAGAAGAGGATATGTAACGAAGGCGCCAGGTGAGCCTCCGTTGGGAGAGCACTCCGCAAGCAGGGAGCCACAGCAGAAAAGGCCCTGTTCTCGTGTTGCCACCCTCTGGATGGACCTCTCGGAGAGGCTAGTTTCTGCGCACATGCATGATCAGAGTTCAAGGACACATTCCAGCCAGGCAAAAAACACCCTAGGGTGAAAAGCAATACCGGACAGGGGTTGTGGCCTGGGGAGAGTCCCAAGGGCCTGATAGAAATGTCTAGAGGGCCACAGTTAGGCCCCTGGGCCCAAGGTTCCCCACCCCTGGTCTATGACACAGATGTTAATGTTACCTTATTGATTATCTATTTATTTAACAAAATTTGCAGCCCGCTTTATCTGTAAACAATAAAATGTTTAAGCAGTTTGCAAAGAATGTAACATACGTATTGTCACGGCCACCCAGGACGGGTCCCAGCTCACAAGAGACCTCACTCCGTTGCAGTTTATTTACAGGAAAAGTTTATTGAAGATTTCTGCTTCTCGTACAGTTCAGCATCGTGGCCGTACGTCTGTCACGTTAGACCGCTGAAGTCCCCTCTGACTCCTCCCCTCTTCCACACCAACTTAATAGCCTGGCTCTAGACCACCTCTTCCTCTCCTTTCTTTTCCGCAGGGTCTTCCTGCCCCCCTGGGTTCCCTCTCTCCGTGACTCGCCTGAGGCTGAATCCTCTGCCGCCTCTTCCCCCCTCCTTCTGGCTTTAGGGCCGGGCTCCTCCCCTGAGCTCTCTCCACTTCCGCGCGCCTCTACGTTTGAACTTGGCGCGCGTACGTTGCTGCTGACCTTTCTTTCGACCGCTACACCACCCCTTGTTCTGCTCTCCACCCTTTCCGGCTGAACACCTTGCTCCAACCCCCTTTCTCTGTTCTCTCCTAATCCTGCTCCCTCCGAGAGGCTGACGACTCCACCCCCTTTTCTCCGTTCCGGCTGAGACGCCTCTTGCTGCGTCTGTCTTCCACTGGGCTCCTCTCCGCTTCTCCCTTCTCCTCCCTTTTGCTTGATTAAGGTAACCCCCTTTTGAGAATCCTCTGACTCGCTGCTCAGACTCGTGGATTCCCTCAGAATTCCGTCATCTTCTTCCTCATCCTTCTGCCCCTCCTCCCACTCGCTCTCCGTCTCCTCTGTCATCTCCTCCTCTCTCCCAGAAACCCTGACATCCATCCCCCCCTCGAAGCCCCCCCTTCCCCCCTCCCGCTCGCCGGGTGCAGGTTGAGGAAAACGTGGTACTTCCGGGGTCGGTTCAGGATACAAGTTGTCCACTTCAACGTTCTCCTCTGTCATCTCCGTATATGTGTGTTCGAACTCGGGTTCCCCACCCACAGACCTCACAGTCTCTTCCTCCATCACTGCTTCTCCTGGCGCTGCCTGCCAAGGACCTACCATCCATCTCTGACTCCATGCCTCCCTTGGCTGATCCACCCACCAACAAGGGCCTGTCTCCTCCCCCCCCAGTCTCGGATCCCTGGTCGGGCTTGTTTCGGGCGTATGGCCCTCGGGTGAGGAGAAACCCTCGAACGTGCTGTCTGACAAAGTGGGCGTGAAAAGCCAATCATCAAAATACTCCTCGGGCATGGGCTTGTGCGGAAAAAGTGCATGGAACTCCTCCTTCAACAGGGGTTCGTCCAACGCGTAACCCGGCACCCAGCTATTGGCAGAGGCCGGAGTGCCTTCCCTGGCTAGAAAATATTCAACTCCCTCCTCCCCCCATCTCGAGTCCAGTATCTCTGTGACCTCGTTAAGAGGTTCTGGTCTTGGCGATTCCCCCCCCTCAGGCGCCCTCCTACGTGGCTCTGGGAGTGCTCCTGACTCTTGAAACCTGTGTGGGGTTTTGTAGGGAGTGAGCACCGACCTATGAAAGACCGGGTGCACCCTGGAACCCTCCGGAAGGGCTAGACGAAAAGCCACCGGATTGATCTTAGCCTCAACTTGATATGGCCCTAGCTGCCTGTGTCCTAACTTCTTCTTGGCCAATGACCTGGCCGGCATCGCGTGGGCTGCTAACCACACCCAGTCCCCAATCTGGATGTCCTCTCCCGCCCTCCTGTGCTTATCGGCCTGCACCTTATACGCCTGTTTTGCCAGCTCCAAATGTCTCCGCAGCTCCTCGTGCACCTCTTGCAACTCCGCTGCAAACTGGTCGGCATCTTGAGGCCCCCCCCCTCCTGGTGCCGCAAATCTCGGGAAGGTTCTGGGATGACGGCCATTGTTCGCGAAGAAAGGCGTCACCCCGGTGGATGCGTGTTTCGTGTTGTTGTAGGCGAATTCAGCCATCGGCAGATAGTCCACCCACGCCGCAGGTCGCTGGTTGGCGTAGCACCGCAGGTACTGCTGCATGATCGCGTTGACCCTCTCCGCTTGACCGTTGGTTTGTGGATGTCTCGCCGATGTCAGGTTGATTTTGACGTGCAATATGCCCAGAAGCTTTCGCCAGAAAGTGGAAACAAACTGGCGCCCCCTGTCGGACAAGACGGACTGCGGAAGTCCATGCACTCTGAAGACGTGATCGATGAAGAGCTTTGCGGTCTGTTCTGCCGTCGCCACCTTGGCACAAGGGATGAAATGCGCCATCTTGGTGAACAAGTCCACCACCACTAACACCGCCGTCTTACCTCTGGAGCTGGGCAGGTCCGTAACAAAGTCCAACGCTACCCTCTCCCACGGTTGCTGCGGTGTCTCCAGCGGTTCTAGCAATCCCGCCTGCTTCTGGTGCACTGGTTTGGACCTCTGGCAGATATCACACCTGGCGACGTAGTCCGCCACCTCTCCTCTCATCTGGGGCCACCAAAAGTCTCTAGCCACCAATTCCATCGTCTTCTCTTTGCCGAAATGGCCTGCACTAGGGGCGTCATGCAATTGTTGCAGAACCTTGGCTCGAAGATCGTCGGTGGGCACGTAAAGGGCACCCTTACGAGTCAAAAGTCCATCTTGCAATCGGAACTCATCGTTGTCTCGCGACCCTCCGCGTAGCTCCTCCATCTTGGACTGTGCAAACTGATCCCTTTGCAACGCGCGTCGCACCGCGTCCAGGTCGACTGCGATGGTAGCGCACGTCCACGCCTGCGGTGCGAAAATGTGCTTTGCTGCGATTGGAGCTGCTTCCTCCAAGTATTGCGGCTTTCGGGACAGCGCGTCTGCAATAACATTGGAGTCTCCTGGGATGTATTCTTTTTGAAGTCGAAATCCGCAAAGAACTCCGCCCAGCGCATGTGTCGCTGGGTCTGTAACTTAGCCGTCCGCCAATACTCTAAGTTCTTGTGATCCGTGCGGACTTGCACCGTGTGCTTGGCTCCTATTAAGAAGTGTCGCCACGCTTTGAAAGCTGCATGAATGGCCAACAACTCCCTGTCCCATATGGTATAATTGCGCTCCGTCTTGCTGAGCTTCCGGGAGTAGAACGCACCCGGTCTCCAGTTGCCTTGCGAATCCTCTTGCAAAAGAACGGCCCCAACCGCTCTGTCTGACGCATCGGTCTCTACCCGCATGGGTCTGCCGGGATTCACGTGGAGCAGCTGCTCTTCGGAGGCGAAAAGACCTTTAAGCGTCCGGAAGGACCGCTCCGCTTGTTCGGTCCAGACGAACTTCTTCTTCTTGGAACTGAGGGTGTCAGTGATAGCCGCCGTCGCGTTCGCAAAACCTTTAATAAACTTGCGGTAAAAATTGGCAAAGCCGATGAACCTCTGGACCTCTTTCCGATTTCGAGGGCTTTTCCAGTCCAACAGCGCTTGAACCTTAGCCCTGTCCATGGCCAGTCCCTCGTCGGACAACTTGTAGCCAAGGAAATCAACCTCTCTGACATCAAACTGGCATTTTTCCAACTTGGCGTACAGCCTGTGGTCCTTCAGCCTCTGCAGGACCTCCCTCACGTCCTTATCGTGATCCTCCGACGATTCCGAGAAAATCAGGATATCGTCGAGAAAGCAGACACACTTCTTGTAGAGGAGACCTGCTAGCACGTGGTGCATAAATGCTTGAAAAACGTGGCTGCCATTTTGGAGACCGAAAGGCATGACTCTGTATTCGTATGTGCCCAGAGGGGTGAACATGGCGGTCTTCCACTCATCTCCTTTCCGGATGCGGATGAGATTGTAAGCTCCACGTAGGTCCAGCTTGGTGAAAATCTTGCCCCTCCTGACGGTCGCTAAAAGGTCGTCAATCTTGGGCATGGGGAAAGCTTTGGGCTTAGTCAAGCTGTTTATGAACCTGTAATCCACTATAAGCCTTTTTTGGGGCGTGTTTTTCTTCTTCACAAAGAACACAGGGCTGCCACCCGCTGCTTTAGATTCCTGGATGAAACCTCGCTTGAGGTTATGGTCTATGAACTCCCGAAGCTCTTGCATCTCGTCTTCCGACATGGAGTACAGCTTGGCAGCAGGCAGTTGCGCCCCTGGCACTAAATCAATCGCGCAGTCGTAAGGTCTGTGAGGCGGCAACTTGTCAGCTTCCTTCTCACAGAAAACCTCCAAGAAGTCCTGGTACTTGTGAGGCACCGTTTGCACCATACCCAGATGCAACTGCTGCTCGGCTTCTCCTCCCTGATCGGTCTGAAAGCAATGCTGAGCACAATACGATGAACAAAAGGTGATCTGCCGCTGGTACCACGCAACCGCGGGACTGTGCCTCTCCAGCCAACTCATGCCTAACACGATGGGTGTGTCCGATAAGTGGGTGACATTGAAACTAATAAGTTCTCGATGGTTGCCAATCTGCATCATCATGGGAGGGGTTTGCTGCACCACTTGCCCCCCCAGCAACTTCCTGCCGTCTACCGTGACCACGTTTAGAGGCGTCGTTGCAGGCAGGAGCGCCATGTTGTGCTGCTTAACGAACTGCAGTCCCACGAAGTCGGCGTTGCTTCCCGAATCGATCGTTATTGGAACCTCGAGGAGTCTCCCATCAGGCAACTGGAGTGTTGCTGTGAGCAGAACTGCCGGTCTGGGAGGCAAAGGGTCCACGCTCTGCAGTGATGCTGGGGGCTTGTCTACAGATCCGCCTGGCTGAGCCCCAGTAGCTCTGCTTCCAGCCAGGCACTGTCGTTTCCCTGAAGCTGCTCCCCTGGTTGCACCTCTGCTGTTACAGTTGCCAGTGCTGCAGTGTGCTTCTGGAGCCTCTGGGGGCACTCTTTCGCCATATGGTGCGCACTGTCACAGATGTAACACTTCCTGGTTCCTCTAGGAGGCTTCGCTTTGGCTGCACCAGGGACAGGGCTCTGGGATGGCTTCTGAGCCCTAGCACCACCAATCTCCATTGGCTCCTCGCTGTCCTTCCCCATTGGCGAGGGGTGCGCACGGCTGAAATCCCTGTGCACAAAAGGGAGAGTCCTCGCTTGCGCACGCGCTTGGGACCCGTCCTCCTCGTGCCACGGACGTCCCTCATGTCGAATTCCAATAGCTAAAGCCCGGTGCACCACGTCTTCTAGGGTCTGGGGTCTGTCCCCCCTAGCGATCTCATCCTTGATGGGGGGGCTCAATCCCTCCCAAAAAAGATCTCTGACCGGCTTACTGTCCTTTGGCCAATCTAAGGCGGTGAGCAATGCAAAAAATTTAGAGTGGTATTGGCGCACAGTCGCTTTCCCCTGCCTCAGCCCGTGCATTTGACGGCGCGCAATGTCCACATCCACAGAGGATTGAAAACAAGAATCCATCGCTTTGATGAACGCAGTTGAATTGCGACGGGCCGGTCCATCTTCGCGCCACAGATTGCGTAGCCAAGCCCTGGCCTCCCCATGCAGGTGCGAAACAATGAACCCCACTTTCTCCTCCTCATCTTTAAAATCGTGACGGAGTAAATGCAGTGCATATACGACGTCCGCTCTGAAATTGGGATAGTCTTGCAAGTTGCCATTAAAATGCGGAACCAGGGCACCCCCCCTCCGTCCAAGCGCAATGCCCTCCGCTCTGGAACCTGGGGCCCCCGCCCTGTCCGCGTGTTCCCACCTTGCCTGCAAATCCTGGCACGTCTTCTCCAAGTCGTCATTCTTCTTCTGCGAAGCAATGACTGCCGATGTGAGAGCGGTAACCTGATCCCGCAGTGCAACCAGCTGCTCCTCAGCGCTCATGGCTGCTCCCGTTCGTGAGCTTCGCAAAAAAAAATTTTTGCTTTCTGAGAGGGGACTTACTGTCACGGCCACCCAGGACGGGTCCCAGCTCACAAGAGACCTCACTCCGTTGCAGTTTATTTACAGGAAAAGTTTATTGAAGATTTCTGCTTCTCGTACAGTTCAGCATCGTGGCCGTACGTCTGTCACGTTAGACCGCTGAAGTCCCCTCTGACTCCTCCCCTCTTCCACACCAACTTAATAGCCTGGCTCTAGACCACCTCTTCCTCTCCTTTCTTTTCCGCAGGGTCTTCCTGCCCCCCTGGGTTCCCTCTCTCCGTGACTCGCCTGAGGCTGAATCCTCTGCCGCCTCTTCCCCCCTCCTTCTGGCTTTAGGGCCGGGCTCCTCCCCTGAGCTCTCTCCACTTCCGCGCGCCTCTACGTTTGAACTTGGCGCGCGTACGTTGCTGCTGACCTTTCTTTCGACCGCTACACCACCCCTTGTTCTGCTCTCCACCCTTTCCGGCTGAACACCTTCCTCCAACCCCCTTTCTCTGTTCTCTCCTAATCCTGCTCCCTCCGAGAGGCTGACGACTCCACCCCCTTTTCTCCGTTCCGGCTGAGAAGCCTCTTGCTGCGTCTGTCTTCCACTGGGCTCCTCTCCGCTTCTCCCTTCTCCTCCCTTTTGCTTGATTAAGGTAACCCCCTTTTGAGAATCCTCTGACTCGCTGCTCAGACTCGTGGATTCCCTCAGAATTCCGTCATCTTCTTCCTCATCCTTCTGCCCCTCCTCCCACTCGCTCTCCGTCTCCTCTGTCATCTCCTCCTCTCTCCCAGAAACCCTGACACGTATTAAAACCGTTAATAAAAAAATAGTGATGTTAAAAACAAGTTGATTTTTAAAACAATGATAATGTTATGGGCGGTTCAGGTTCATGCACATTTCTTGCAGCTGAATGTCCAGGTGGCCGTTGTGGTTGTTTTTAAAATGTAATGTCCAAAATCCATCTATTTATTATCTACCTTTCTGTATTGCTCAGGAGGCAATGGGCGGTTCACAAGCTCATAAAATATATTTATTAATGTATTTATTCCACGTGATTTATCTACCGCTTGGTTGCAATAAAACCTCAAAGCAGTTTACAAGAAGAATAAAACAATAAAATCATCAGTAAAAAAACATTTGTCTAACACATTCAAATAATAATTAAAGTTAACGATAAGCTAAATCCAGATTTAAAGCACATCAGTTTTCTACAAGTCTGGAGAGGGTTGCCAAAACAAAAATGTTTTAAGCAAGCACTGAATAGAGTACAGCAAAGGTGCTTGTCTGTTGTCAATAGGCCGGGAGTTCCGAAGTTTTGGGTGCTGCCACGCTATAAAAGATTGAATTCTTATCAATGCAGAACAAGTATTATGCAGCACCTGGAACAGTGCTAATTCCGCAAAATGCCAGAGATGAAGAATAAAAATAAATAAAGAGAGTGAAATCTGTGGCAGATGAATGCATCTGGAGTATAAAGCCGCTGGCAAGTGCAAAACTGTAAAAAAAAAAGCCACATTTGTTTTATTTTCAAAAGAGAAGGACTGAGACTGAGCAGGTTCCCAGCCTCCAGATGTATAACTGGTGGGAGCTGCGTCCTTCCTCCTTTACTTCATCTCCTCTTTCCCCTCTCATTGAAAAACTCCCTTGTGCAAGGAAACTGCAGAAGAAAAGCAGAGCCCTGGATATAAGCGAAGCCATTCAATAAACGACAGGAACGTATCCTTGATTTACATAAACACCTGCGTTGGCGCTTGCTGATGCTACAGTTTGATGTTTGCATCTCATGGCTTGACAGGTCCTCTCAATAATCTCTCTCTCTCTCTCTCTCTCTCTCTCTCTCCATTTAGATAATTGCCTTTGACGAATTGCACATGGACTTCAAGAACCCCATCGACCAGGGCAACCCAGCCAGGGCAGTAAGTCCATGCATGTCGTGTCAGAGGTGTCTCTGTGTCCCATTCGTTCCTCTTTCCCTGCCTTCAGTCCCATCCTTCCGCAGTCTTCCTCTTTCCCTTCTTGTGCAGACCCAGACCCGGTTTACATCCGGAAACCAGCGAAATGCAAGGCATTGTGAAAGGCAGGAAGCATCTGCAGGGGAAGCAGGGGGCAGTGCCTCTCTAGGAGTGTCCTTTCCCTCATCTCAGTGGTAAAGCTCGGCATTCAGAAGGTCCCAAGCTTACCCGTCGGCCTCTCTACTTCAAATTTATTGTGACTTATTTTCGCTTTTTATATCCCACCTTCCCTCCACGGACCTCAGTATGGCGCACTCAACCTCTCTGTGTTATCCTCCCAGCCACCATGTGAGCTTTGTGGTTGAACGGAGGATTCGAACCCAGGTTCTAAGGGACTGAAGAAAAAGGTTGGAATTTGGGGTTTTAAACTGTGGGGGTAGGACAAGACTGTCTTTCATTTGAAGCGACAGATGGAGATTCAGGGAGGAGCCTGGAATATCCTCCAAGGTAAATAAGTGCACACAGAGTACAGAGAGTCACATGTGTTGTCCTGGCTATGGCTGCCATTGCCATGTGGCCCCTAGTCTGGTTGTCCCCAAGGGGAATCCGGGACTTTTTGCGGTTAGGAAAGTGACAGGAAAGTAATGATTAGAGCATTGGGAGAGACAGTGGTTCAGATCCCCTCTCATTCATGAAACTCAGCCTAACCCACCTCACAGGGTGGTTGTGAGGACAATAGGGAAAGTGGATAAAAGTCGTGGGAAATAAACGTAATAAATAAGTAAAAGCAAATCCACTGGAAAGTTTGGGGACGAGTGGAGGCAGTAAGATAGCCGTCTTTGAATACCTGGAGGGCTATCTCATAGAAAGGGAGCAAGCTTTCTTTTCTGCTGCCTTGGAGGTAAAGGTAAATGGACCCCTGACCATTAGGTCCAGTCATGGCCGACTCTGGGGTTGCGGCGCTCATCTCGCTTTATTGGCCAAGGGAGCCGGCATACAGCTTCCGGGTCATGTGGCCAGCATGACTAAGCTGCTTCTGGCGAACCAGAGCTGCACATGGAAACACCGTTTACCTTCCTGCCGGAGTGGTACCTCTTTATCTACTTGCACTTTGATGTGCTTTCGAACTGCTAGGTTGGCAGGAGCAGGGACCGAACAACGGGAGCTCACCCCATCACGGGGATTCGAACCGCTGACCTTCTGATCAGCAAGTCCTAGGCTCTGTGGTTTAACCCACAGCGCCACCCGTGTCCCACTGCCCCGGAGGTGAGGATTCAAATTGCAGGAAAGGAGATTCTGACTAAACGTTAGCAAGAACTTTCTGATGGTATGAGTTCTAAGGCAGTGGAACGGACTCCCCCAGGAGGCAGAAACCTTGATTGGAGGTTTCTGAGCAGAGGTTGGTCAGCCACCGCCAGGGGTTCTTTAGCTGTGGTTTCTGTATTGCAGGAGACTGGACAACTGATCCTTGCGTCCTTTCCCACCTTATAGTTCTATGATTCTGCATCTTGGTGGATGGATAGAAAAGCTGAGATACCTGGAAAAGGCCCCAGATTCAGCCCCTGACATCTCCTAGCAGAGCTAAGGGAGAGCGGCCATCTGCCATGGATGCTTTAGTTTAGATTTTTGCATTGCTGGGGGGTGGGGGGTGGGGTGGACTAGATTGCCCTCTAGGGTCCCTCCCAACCCTGCAATTCTATCATTCTATGACCTCCTGTCTGAAACGCTCAAATAAATAATAGGAAAGGCCACCGTGAAGCAAAAAATAGCAGCTGTGCAGTTTAAAGCATCATCAAATCACCTCCTCCCCGCAAGGATATATTTGTTCGATAACCCTCACCTTCCAATCTGGGTCTGTAGGGTGAACTCTCAGAGCAGAGACATTGGACCCTCCGGAGAAGGAGGCAGCAGAGGGGGAAGATGGGGTGGGTGGGTGGTGCGGAAAGAGCTGTTTTTGAAGCTGGCAGGGCTGTTGTACTGCAATTGGGAGGATAAAAGGTGGCTTTCATCCGCCGCTGAAAGAGCACAAAGGAATGGCAGGAGTCGGGAACATTCAGCCATAGGAAACCCTTTGAAATCCCGCCCTGAAAGTGTCGCTCAGCAGCCTCCCCGCAGAAGCAGGGGGAAGCCGCTGCCCCCTCCCCAGCGCTGCGCTGCCTCCCCCGCTCGCGCTGCCGCAGACAGGCTGGCGGATGTGCCGGCACTGTTCATTCAGAGATAAATATCAGAAGAGGGAAGATATCAGGAGGTTCTCAGACCAAAGGCCCGTCCAGTCTAGCATCTTGTGTCCCCCAACCAGATGTGGATGGGAGTCGGACAAGCGGGATATTGGCATGGCAGCAACAGATCTGGCTCCATCGGCGCTCTCCATCTAAAGCAGTGTCACACCACTTTAAACAGCCCCAGAGGATTCTGGAAAGTGTTGTTTGTCAAGGGTGCTGAGAGTTGTTAGGAGCAGACGCTTCCTTCCCTCACAGAGCTACAGTTCCCAGAGTCCCCTGGGAAAAGGGCTTAGTTTTTAAACCACTGTGGAATACAATGGTACTTCAGGTTACATACGCTTCAGGTTACATACGCTTCAGGTTACAGACTCTGCTAACCCAGAAATAGTGCTTCAGGTTAAGAACTTTGCTTCAGGATGAGAACAGAAATCGTGCTCTGGTGGCATGGCAGCAGCAGGAGGCCCCATTAGCTAAAGTGGTGCTTCAGGTTAAGAACAGTTTCAGGTTAAGAACGGACCTCCGGATCGAATTAAGTACTTAACCTGAGGTACCACTGTATATAGCTCTGTGTGAGGGGAACAGGGGTCTCCTAACTACTCTCAGCAGCTTTAAAAGTCATGTTCTCCCCCCCCCCCCGAGGATGCTGGGAACTGTAGTTCGCGAAGAGTGTGGTTAGGAGGCCCCTGTTCCCCTCGCAGAGATACACATTCTACAGTGGTTTGAAAATGAAGCCCTCTTCCCAGGGAACTCTGGGAGTTGTAGCTCTGTGGGGTGAATCGGGCCCTCCCAAGAACTCCCAGCGTGCTTCAACTCCCATAATTCTTTGGGGGAAGCCATGATTGTTCAAAGTGTTGTGGTGCTTTTTTAAATGTATAGTGCTGGTGGAGGTACAGTGGTGGGGAACCCTTTAAAAAATAAATGGATGAATATTTCTTCCATCGGAACTCTGGGAAACTTGCCTACTGTACAAAAGTAAAAATTATATCCATTGCTTCACCTAATTGCTTTTTGCCTCTGGCCCCGCCCACAATTGGCATGTGGCCCTCAGAATGTTGCAATGCGGCCCATGGGGCTGAAACCCATTCCCCAAGGTTGACTTAACGTTTTCAGAATGGGAGCTTTGCACACTTCAAACTCCTGTGCGTGTCTCTGCAAGGACAGGATGTTACGATGCAGGGATTGTCCTACGAAAGAGGGCGATAGAGTTCTCTATCGTCAGACTCCAGCTCCCATCTGCCCCAGCCATGGGCATAGCCAAGGGAGGGCAGGGGGGCAGCAGTGGCGGAGCTTCATGCTCCAGCACCGGGGGGGGGGGCAGAGAGCAGGCAGGGGCAGGGCTGGCACGCATCCAGGGGGTGGGGGTGCTTTCTGGGGGCAGGGATCACCCCTCTTCCTCCGCCAGTGGGGGCAGCTGCCCCTCATCAAGTAAAACAATAGAAATACTTAACTAACTGACCAATCACGTCGGTTCTGCCCCCCAACAAAATCCCTGGCTACCCCCATGGCCCCAGCCAGCTTTGTCCAGTGGCCTGGAATGATGGGAGCCATAGTCCCAACAGCATCTGGAAGGCCACGGCCCCTCCCCTCCCCATCCCTGGTGCAAAGGTTCTGCGGCCATTTTTGGCCCTCGTTTAATTGGCACCGACAGTGGTTCCTAGCAGGCCAGGAGACGGCATTATATGGGCAAAGTCCACTGTCCTCTGAGCTATCCACTTCATAGGATAAGTCGGTAGAGCGTGAGACTCTTCATCTTAGGATTGTGGGTTCGAGTCTCACCTTGGGCGAAAGATTCCTGCAAAGCAGAGGGTTGGACTGGATGTTCCCTGTGGTCCCTTCCAGCTGTACAATTCTATGAAAAGGAGGCGCAAGATCAAGGACAGCTTGGTAACAAAAGTGGAAGTTTTGAAGCAAGGGAAGGAAATATTAGGTTAGCTCCTGGGCTGCTCCTGATAACTCTCAAACACGAGAGAGAGAGAGAGAGAGAGAGAGAGAGAGAGAGAGAGAGAGAGAGAGCTGGCGCAGTGCCAGGAAGGTGGCACATCGTCTGGGTTGCCCCCTCCCCTCCCCTCCTGCAAGTATAAATAGTTTTGTTTGACCTCAATTTCTCTCCACGTGTCACAGGCGCCAGAAGAGGAACTCATGGCGCAGGCCAAGGCTAATCTTCTGTTCCCCGTCCCATATCTCTCCTAGGATTCACCATGTGGCCTAAGGGGAAGGAAACTGGGATTTTGGGAAGTGGGCAAAATGGCCTCATGGGCTAATTTGGACAGGTGGGCGGGGATGGCCAACTGCCAATCATTCCTGACGTCACAGTGACACCGGGTTCAGTTTTTGTGCCTCAACTGATTGTCAGGGCTTGGCTAGTGGGACATCCAGACAATATTTTGGGGTGGGGGCCACGACCCTCACATGTGAATCACCTGACATTTGGAAGATACGCTATTTGAGAGTTGGCTCAGCAAAGCACCCCACAATCAGCTGTGGGGCAGGTAAAACAATGGCTCGGCCTACAAAGGGTTTGCTAGTACTAGCAATGAGCTGATTGGTGGCACCTGCAAAACCCTGCGCAAGAGGGCTTTTTGAAAAGGCCTCTGCAAGGCCCGACTATCAGTCTCGGCAGAGCCCCTTTCAAAGCACAAGACAGCAGGAACAGAACTGGCTGGCTAGATCAGAAAAGGGGCTTCAGGCTCCAAGGAGAATGGCCGGGTTCATGGGTCAGCTCCAAAGGGTGTCTCTGCGTGGAGCCACTGCTCTTGACCTCCCAAACGATGCAGGTTAGGATTTGAAGGGCTGCCGCCAGGGCTTACGAAATAATTACCACCAATTAGTTAAAAAATACAATTTTGGGATTAAGGGGCTGCAAACCAGATAAGGACAGAGCGCTGGATAAATGCGATTTTTGAACGGTTCATTATCCTCGTTCGCTGACAGATTTATTCCCCACGCACCCAGAGGATTACACGGTGTGTTGCGTTTTGAGAAAAGCAACCCGACGGGCTGCCTGTTCACACTTCCGGTTCAGATTGCGGTGCTGGTGCCAGGATTCGGCCTCTGAGGGTCAGCAGCCTTGTCAGATTCCTATGTAGCATGGAGAACTTTGCATCTTTCGCTCCGGCAGTGGGAGGAATAAATAGCTGGATCCAACTCTCTTCTTCTTTTTTTAATTTTAAAAATGACTGCTCTGGTTTGAAAAAAATATTTTGTGCATGTTGGTCAGCGCCTCTCTCTCTCTCTCTCTCTCTCTCTCTCTCTCTCTCTCTCTCTCTCTCTCGTTGCTTTAGGGCTTCTTGTACAGTGGTACCTCAGGTTAATAACTTAATTTGTTCTGGAGGTCCGTTCTTAACCTGAGGTACCACTTTAGCTAATGGGGCCTCCCGCTGCTGCCACACCACTGCTGTGCAATTTCTGTTCTCATCCCGAAGCAAAGTTCTTAACCCGAGGTACTATTTCTGAGTTAGCGGAGTCTGTAACCTGAAGCATCTGTAACCCGAGGTACCACTGTATTTAGAAAGTGAAAGGGATAGTTGTATGTTGTTCGAAATTCCTTTGGGAGTAAAGGCAGCGAAAAAATATAATCCCTGTGGTCAGAGTGTCAGACTAGGACCTGGGAGACCAGGGTTCAGATTCCCACTTGGCCATGAAGCTCATGGGGTCACCTTGGCAGCCTAGCCTACCTTACAGGGCTGTTGTGGGGATTAAATGAGAAGGAAGAGACCCACTAACCCTCTTTGAGATCCTTGGAGAAAAAAGGTGGGATATAAATGTGTGTTTGTGTGTGTGTGTGCATACAGTGGTACCTCGGGTTAAGAACTTAATTTGTTCTGGAGGTCCGTTCTTAACCTGAAACTGTTCTTAACCTGAGGTACCACTTTAGCTAATGGGGCCTCCCGCTGCCACCATGCTGCCGGAGCACAATTTCTGTTCTCATCCTGAAGTAAAGTTCTTAACCCGAGGTACTATTTCTGGGTTAGCGGAGTCTGTAACCTGAAGCGTCTGTAAGCCGAGGTACCACTGAATATATATCCCCTACTCTCAGTAGACCTAGTGATAGGAGTCCACTCTGAATAAGACCAACATTTTTTTTACATATATATATATATATATATATATATATATATATATATATATATATATGCTTTCATATATATCTTTTTACCCCCCCCCCCCAAATAAAGTCTAAGCAACTTGTGGAAAACAAAGATAAAGAATAGATAAAAAGGAAGGATAAAACCAACCTAAAATGCTCAGATTAAAAGTACTCCTGGAGATGCCAGGGATTGAACCTGCGACCTTCTGCATGTGAGGCAGAAGCTGTGGCGCTGAGTTATGGCCCACCCCCTGAAAATAAAGGAAGATTCCCCTTCTCATGGTTCTAAGTGGGCTGGTTTAAAAAGGAGCCCAGGAAGCTGCATTATACTGAGTCAGACCACTGGTCCATCTAACTCAGTTTTGTTGACACTGACTGGCAGCTGCCCGACTTGAAGAGTTCCATGGGTTGAACCCGGTGCCTTCTGCAGGCAAAGCAGATTCTCTGCTGCTGAACTATGGCCACTCCCCACATCAGAAGGCTTTTGCAGGGCAATCTTAGCAGAAGCACAAAAACATTTAGGGGGTGGGAAGACCAAAGGAATGGGGAACAGGAAATGACCCACTGCCCAATAAGGACTCATCAGCAGGCTCACTGGGTGTGGAATGCTGACTGTTGGGGGGGTAGGAATGGAAATGGAGGAGGAACGGAATGGAGTATCCAGGAAATGGGCTCATCTGCCTGGTTAGCTGGCATCCACAATAGGAGGACTTTGCGCTGCAACATTCTGTTGCTGTTCAAATCCCCCCCCCAAACCTCCCCCTATACAAATCCTTACAGAGATATTTAATGTTTTCTGGTTACATTCCTGAGGATTTCAGAGATATTTAGCATTCCCTGAGGATCCATTGACTCTCCCTGTATCCTCCCCCTCCTCCCTCCATTTTACCCAGTTGCTCCCCTAGCAATTTGACTAGTGTTTATTTCATTTTTTTTTTATTTCTGTACTTAGAGAGAGAGGTTGAAAAACATCGAACGCATCTGTTGCCTCTTGAGAAAGGTGAGTGCCTTTTTGCCTCTTTGTTTGCTGGTATCTTTCACCCTCATTTAACCTTTTCCCTTTGAGAACCGTATGACACTCTCATCTCCCTGTCAATTCCAGTTTCTCACGGTTTCTCATCTTTCTGATGTTAAGGTCAGTCCACATTTCCACATCAGTTTGTGATTCCCTCCCCGTCCCCCAAATTTCATGAAAATTCACCAGAAGTTTAGTGCAAATTTTCTTCTAATACACACATTTTTCTGTGCCATTTTGCTCAATATATCTATGCTCTTGCAAGCAGTTCTCCCTAAAACAGCCCATTTTTCTATGTTAGTTTCATTAATATATGCATTTATATGCACATTTTTTTGCACTTTTGCCTACTATACATGTTTTTGCAAAGCATGTTTTCCATAATGTTTGTATTTCCCCAGATATAATGCATTTTGTATGTTATTTTCATGTACACACACACACCTCATCCTCGGCACCTCTTAAGGTAAAGGTAAAGGGACCCCTGACCATTAGGTCCAGTCGTGGCCGACTCTGGGGTTGCGACGCTCATCTCGCTTTATTGGCCGAGGGAGCCGGCGTACAGCTTCCGGGTCATGTGGCCAGCATGACTAAGCAGCTTCTGGCGAACCAGAGCAGCACACGGAAACGCCATTTACCTTCCCGCCAGAGCGGTACCTATTTATCTACTTGCACTTTGACGTGCTTTCGAACTGCTAGGCTGGCAGGAGCAGGGACCGAGCAACGGGAGCTCACCCCATTGCGGGGATTCGAACTGCCAACCTTCTGATCGGCAAGTCCTAGGCTCTGTGGTTTAACCCACAGCGCCACCTGTGTCCCTTCGGCACCCCTTACCTTACCCTATAAAAAGCATTATTCAGACTAGCAGTTTGCACAACCCACTAAGGAAGATAACAACACAATAAAATCCAAAACAATAACAATTAATTGCACAGCTATTCAAAATGTGATTAAAACTCTTTAGTTTAATTAATTCAACAAAATGGATGGTCTGGATTCAGTGGCAGTGGCGTAGCGTGGGTTGTCAGCACCCGGGGCAAGGCAAGTAATTTGCACCCCCTAACCCCTGGATTTGCGCCCCCTAAGCCTAACCCCCAGATGTTGCACCGGGGTGGCCGGCCCCCCCTGCACCCCCACGCTACGCCACTGTTCAGTGGTACCAGCTTTTCAAAGTCTGGTAGTCCTTCACACCTCCAGTGCCCCTCTGTCACCCCCTTGCCTCTGAGCACCCTCCCCAAATAATCCCACCGCCTGCCAGAGGGTGCCACTGCCCAGTTTGGGGACCACTGTTGTCATTTTCCTACACATTGTTAAGAGAACTTCAGGGCAAACCTTGGAGAGGTGCAAATTTCTAAGGCTGCGTTTTGGGCCGCAAAATATTGGGAAGTATTAATTAGTGTAATTCAACTTAAAATGCGAACGGAGTCAAATTTCTACCCCCACCCCTGCCACACTCTGGGATGATCCTCCAGAGGCACCTTTAACTCTGGCACCCAAGGGTGTCAGTTGATGAGCCATATCAGATGAGTATCTAATTGCTCCCACTTTACCGTTCTCCCCCCTCTTTCTGATGTTCTTGGTATGCATGCTGCTGTTTACGTATCCAAAACCGGAATAGCTCAGTCAGTAGAGCACGGGACTCTAGATCGAAGGGTGGTGGGTTTGAGCCCAACGCTGGGCAGAAGATTCCTGCGTTGCACAGGGTCCTCGTAAATGACCCTCGTGGTCCCAACTCTGCAGGTGAAACTCGAAAAATTAGAATATCGTGGAAAAGTTCATTTATTTCAGTAATTCAACTTAAAAGGTGAAATTTGGGGCTTTCGTCAGCTGTATGCCATGATCGTCACAATTATAACAAATTAATAATAATAATAATAATAATAATAATAATAATAATAATAATAATAATTTATTTGTACCCCGCCCTTCTGGCTGGGTTCCCCCAGCCACTCTGGGCGGCTTCCAACAAAGATGAAAGATACACTAAAATGTCACATATTAAAAACTTCCCTGAACAGGGCTGTCTTCAGATGTCTTCTGAATGTCAGGTAGATGTTTATCGCTTTGACATCTGATGGGAGGGCGTTCCACAGGGCGGGCGCCACTACCGAGAAGGCCCTCTGCCTGGTTCCCTGTAACTTGGCCTCTCGCAGTGGGGGAACCGCCAGAAGGCCCTCGGAGCTGGACCTCAGTGTCCGGGCAGAACGATGGGGGAGGAGACGTTCCTTCAGATATACTGGACCGAGGCCGTTTAGGGCTTTAAAGGTCAGCACCAACACTTTGAAAGGCTTGGCATATCTCGCTTTGCATGACATGAGTCTATCTCATATATTAGTTTCACCTTTTAAGTTGAATTACAGAACTAAATGAACTTTTCCACAATATTCTAATTTTTCGAGTTTCACCTGTACAATTCTGTGACTCTGTGAAAACTGCCCCACCCATGCAACAAGGGGGTTATCAGCAGATATGTGGGAAGAACCTGGAGCTTTGCAGGATTACCAAAAAAAAAAAAAAAGTTAGGAAGAATACTCTAAAGGGGTGGTGAGCCCCCCAAAACTGTCCAGTGAGGACTGAGTATATTCAGTGGCTACAGAATACTGATTCATGGGAGGAGGTGGAAAAGAAAAAAACATGGAAGGAGAATAGAATGTAGTGACTAGGGAATCTAAAATAGGGAGGGCTCTGTACTGCAACACTTAGATGCAGTTCCCACTTGTCCAGACCAAGGGCACACCTACACCCATTTAAAGCACTATGATACCACATCATCATCATAAATTTATTATTTATACCTCGCCCATCTGGCTGGGTTTCCCCAGCCACTCTGGGCAGCTTCCAGCAAAATATTAAAACACAATAATTTGTCAAATACTAAAAAGCTTCCCTAAACAGGGTTGCCTTCAGATGTCTTCTAAAAGTCAGATAGTTGTTTATTTCTTTGACATCTGGTGGGAGGGCGTTCCACAGGGCGGGCGCCACTACCAAGAAGGCCCTCGGCGCTGGACCTCAGTGTCTGGGCAGAATGATGAGGGTGGAGATGCTCCTTTAAGAGTCATGCCCTCCCCACAAAGAACCCTGGGAACTGTTGCTTGTTAAGGCTGCTGAGAGTTGTTAGGACACCCTTCCTAGAGCTACAATTCCCATAGTGGTTTAACAACCCACCCATCTTTCCAGAAGAGCTGTAGCAAAAGGAAGGGTGACAGGGTGCCCTACTTTCCAGTTCTAGGTTTGAAGGACTTCTTCTTGAAGGTCTTTAGGGTCTAAATCTGGCGGGCAGGGTGGGGGGAATTGGCCCACAGGCTCGGGAAGATGGGAGTTGTACAGTGGTACCTCGGGTTAAGTACTTAATTCGTTCCGGAGGTCCACACTTAACCTGAAACTGTTCTTAACTTGAAGCACCACTTTAGCTAATGGGGCCTCCCACTGCCTCCGCCACCGCCAGAGCACAATTTCTGTTCTCATCCTGAAGCAAAGTTCTTAACCTGAAGCACTGTTTCTGGGTTAGCAGAGTCTGTAACCTGAAGCGCATGTAACCTGAGGTACCACTGTAGTCCCAACAACATTTGTGGGACACCAAGTTTGGGGGGAGGCTGTTTTTAATAGGTTTTTTCCTTTTATCTGCTGTGTGTCGCACTGAGTGCAATATGTGCCCAAAATAGCCTCACTTTTTGACCAGAGGGTTTCTCTTGCAGCTCGTCGTTCCCGAATATTCCATCCATGGCCTTTTCTGCCTGATGTTTCTCTGTGCAGCTGAATGGGTGACTTTGGGACTTAATATCCCGCTGCTTTTCTACCACTTGTGGAGGTGAGGCTGAGCACCAACACGGCCTAAACACACCCCAGTGCTTCCATGCTGCAGTTCACGACAGGGAGATTGTAGCCTTCCACATGTTGTCGAACTGCAACTCCCTCCAGCCCTCACCGTTGGACATCCTGGCTGGGGGAGACGGGAATTGGAGGCCAACAATATATTGGAGGTTCGTCGTCCCTGGTTTACAGCACTGGGAAGTTGTTTAACACCAGAATCAATTTCTACAGCCGCCAGGAAGACACTCAAATCTTTCACTTCTGTTTTCAATTAACCACAGTTTAGTGTTACCGTACATCCAAACTGTAAACTGTGGTTATTTTTTAACTTAGATTTGTTTGAAACAAGCCAGCTTCAGAGATCATAATTTGAAGCTGGCTTATTTCAAGCAAACCACAGCGACAGTTTGGGCAGTTTCAGACAACACAAGATGAATTGCAATTAATTACAAATGTAAACTGTAGCCGATATATAACTTACGTTAAAAGGAAGGAAAGTTGACTTTTTCGTTTTTTGAAATATAGCACCTGGATTCCACGACTTATTGTGCTGGGTGCTGAACTGAGGTTTGGATGGAATTAAAAACAAAAACACACACACACATATACCATAAAACCTGACACAGGTTTTTAAATTGTGTTAGCTGTGAAACTTGACCTGTTTGCAAAACATAAATAAATAGCTTTAGGGGATCATCTCATTCCCTGCACTGGGACAAATCTGTAAGGATAGTTAGATTATAGTCTATTTCTGTACATCTCTGTAGGTTTGAAGTTGAAGCCCAGGAAATTGATGCTTATAGAAACTTGTGCAGGGGGAGGGGCAGGATGCAGGAAGCAGGAGGGAAAGGAAGATTGCCCTTTGCCAGCAGAAATGAAATATTTAAATTGTACCATTAGACCATACGTGCGCCATGTTTCTGGGTCTGAGATAACAGGAAACTGACATATACCCAGACTCTTAATCCATCTAGCTCACAATTAATCTACTTTGGGGCCCTCCAAGTTGTTGGACTCCAACTTCCATCAGCTCCAGCCAGCATGGTCAACAGTTGAGAATCCCGCAAGGTGACAGGTTTCTCACCCCTAGCCTTGGAGGAAAGGCAGGGTTAATTGTAGTAATAAATAATGCCTTTCCTAACTGATCAGGGAACACCTTTTTTGCATATGTCTTATCAAGAGGTTTTCAGTAAATGAATCTAAGCAATTAATTGGCTCAAATGTAGCAAATCTGCTTTAAGACAACCACCACCTCCACGAGATGGAAATTTAGGGGAGAGATTGGACATTTTCACTCACCTCTTTCCTCCCCACCTGCCCTCCAGGTACTTCCACCGCCCAGCAGATGGCTCAGAAGTGATGTACGACGCCGTCTCCATCATGAATGCCGATATCTTAAACTACTGTCAGAAAGAATCGTGGTGCAAACTGGCCTTTTACCTGGTGTCATTCTTCTATTACCTGTACAGGTGAGCTTTGTGTGGTCAGCTCTGATTTTAGAGAGGTGTTGCCTTGGGGAAACTGGCGGCGGGGGGGCTGCTGCAGACTCATTATGCACAGTAACAATCTGCTGTATAGAGGATCTTTAGAGCACAATCTTTGAGATCCACGGGGCTGCAGATTTAATTGGGCTTTAGTAAAGGCGATCCTGTCTCTCCGTTTCCGTGCAAATCCTTAAAATGAGAAGGTAGCACCAAAGGAGTTCTTATACAATGCTGCTATTTTAGAAATGGATGCTGTTGCTTTGTCCATTTGAAGGGATACATCAGATAATCGCCGCTTCAAAAGCCTTTTCCACAAGCTCCACCCCAGCTTTTAACTTACAGTTCAGAAAAGCCTAATTTCCCCACTGGGGATGAAATAAACTGCTTCCAAGGTCCGCAGCTACCTGAAGAGGACAACGCGGCTACTAAAAATAATTTTTAGGCAGAAATCTAATATTATTTTTATGTCACTGTAAGCAATGTTGTTGTTACTGGTTCAGCTGTGTATAAGAAGAAGCCCAGTGTAGAGGAAATACAGTTTTAAAAAATTCGTTTCTAGTATTTATGGACCACTTTTCACCATAAATAGTCTCTCAGCAGTTTACAGATGAATCAATAAAATAATGCACCAGAGGTCTGGAACCCGTGACCCTCCAAATGTTGTGGGACGCCAAATCCCACCAGCCCCAGCCAGAGTGACCAGAGGTTGGGAATGATGGGAGTTGTAGTCTACAGTCTCCTCACCTCAGCCCTGTCATCTGTCTTCTTAGACAACTGGGGGGGGGGTAGGTTTGAAGTAACAAATTTTACTAGTTATTAACCTGCCCACCCACATGGGTTGGTATTAATCCTTGGTAAAAACCGATGCCCTGTCTAGGGAAGGAACAGGGAGAAGAAGCTCTCTTTCAAACATAAAAAGCTGACTGCCTGGTAGCTTTTAAAATTTTTTTACTTGCCACAGGTAATTAGCATTTTAAATTTTGTTTGCAAGTCTGCACTTAAATGGAATTTCTTTTTGTAAGTGTGGAGAAGTCATTTTAGTTGCGATAGCTCCTGGAAGGAGCTATTTGTTATGTTTAATTCTTTTTCTTTTCTTTTTTAACTTTTAAAACTTTAATAAATATTATTTTTTTAAAAAAGGAAACAGATAGCCCTTCCGTCCTGTAATTCGTGGGTAGGGAAACCTCTGGCTTGAGGGCCAGATGTGGCCCTCCAAGCATCTCGGTACTCCCCCCTCCACATTCTCCTACCCTCCCTGCTTTGAAACCTCCCTTGGTGTTTCTGCCTGGCTGGAATATGGCATTGAATCTGGATTATGCCTCTTGCTTGTTTGCATGGATGGATGAAGGATAGAGAGGGAATGAAAAAGTATTCCCCAGCCCTGCTTTAATTACTAAATGGGAAGGGATCGAGGTAGCTCCATGCTCCTTATAAATCCTTTTTTTAAATCCTTTTTGTTGATTTTCCAATAAAAAACATCCAATTAAATATCC